>NC_141876.1:40137500-42637500 GCF_056163025.1 Triticum urartu | reverse complement strand
ATTGTTTGGGCCTAGATGGAGGCATTGGGAAGTAATAAGTAGATGATGGGTTGCTAGAGTGACATAAGCTTAAACCCTAGTTTATGCGTTGCTTTGTAAGTGGCTGATTTGGATCCATATGTTTCATGCTATGGTTAGGTTTACCTTAATACTTATGTTGTAGTTGTGGATGCTGGCAATGGGGGTTAATCATAAGTGGGATGCTTGTCCAAGTAAGGACAACACCAAAGTACCGGTCCACCCACATATCAAATTATCAAAGTAGCAAACGCGAATCATGTGATCGTGATGAAAACTAGCTTGACGATAATTCCCATGTGTCCTCGGGAGTGCTTTCCTTCATATAAGAGTTTGTACAGGCTTGTCCTTTTCTACAAAAAGGATTGGGCCATCTTGCTTCACCTGATTTACTTTTATTACTTGCTACTCGTTACAAATTACCTTATCACAAAACTATCTGTTACCGATAATTTCAGTGCTTGCAGAGAATACCCTGCTGAAAACCGCTTATCATTTCCTTCTGCTCCTCGTTGGATTCGACACTCTTACTTATCGAAAGGACTACGATATATCCCCTATACTTGTGGGTCATCAAGACTCTTTTCTGGCGCCGTTGCCGGGGAGTGAAGCGCCTTTGGTAGGTGGAATTTGGTAAGGAAACATTTATATAGTGTGCTGAAATTTACTGTCACTTGTTACTATGGAAAGTAATCCTTTGAGGGGCTTGTTCGGGGTATGTTCATCTCGACCGGTAGAGCAAATAGTTGCTCCTCAGCCTACTGTACCTACTGAAAATGAAAATGTTTACTTCGAAATTCCTTCGGGTATGATAGAGAAACTGCTAGCTAATCCTTTTGCAGGAGATGGAACATTGCATCCCGATTTACACTTAATCTATGTGGATGAAGTTTGTGGATTATTTAAGCCTGCAGGTATGCCCGATGATGTTATCAAGAAGAAAGTCTTCCCTTTATATTTGAAGGGTGATGCATTGACATGGTATAGGCTATGTGATGATATGGGATCATGGGACTACAAACGGTTGAAAGTGGAATCCCATCAGAAGTTTTATCCTATGCATCTTGTTCATCGTGATCGTAATTATATATATAATTTTTAGCCTCGCGAAGGAGAAAGCATCGCTAAAGCTTGGGGGAGGCTTAAGTCAATGTTATATTCATGCCCCAATCATGAGCTCTCAAGAGAAATGATTATTCAAAAATTTTATGCTCGGCTTTCTGACAACAATCGCTCCATGCTAGATACTTCTTGTACTGGTTCCTTTATGATGAAGACTATTGAATTCAAATGGAATTTATTGGAGAGAATTAAATGTAACTTTGAAGATTGGGATCTCGACGAAGGTAAGGAGTTAGGTATAACACCTAAGTTTGATTGTGTTAAATCATTTATGGATACCGATGTTTTCCGTAAATTTAGCACTAAATATGGACTTGACTCTGAGATAGTAGCTTCTTTCTGTGAATCCTTTGCTACTCATGTTGATCTCCCTAAGGAGAAGTGGTTTAAATATAATCCTCCCATTGAAGTAAAAGTAGTTGCACCTATTAAAGTTGAAGAAAAAACTATCACTTATGATGATCCTGTTGTTCCCACTGCTTATGTTGAGAAACCACCTTTCCCTATTAGAATAAAGGATCATGCTAAAGCTTCAACCGTGGTTCGTAAAAGTAATATTAGAACTTATACACCTCCTGAGCAAGTTAAAGTTGAACCTAATATTGCTATGGTTAAAGATCTCTTGGCCGATAATATTGATGGGCATGTTATTTACTTCTGTGATGAAGCTGCTAGAATTGCTAGGCCTGATACTAAAAATAAACATAGACCTATTGTAGGCATGCCTGTTATTTATGTTAAAGTAGGAGATCATTGCTATCATGGCTTATGTGATATGGGTGCTAGTGCAAGTGCAATACCTCATTCCTTATAAAAAGAAATTATGCATGATATTGCACCTACTGAGATAGAAGAGATTGATGTCACAATTAAGCTTGCCAATAGAGACACTATTTCACCAGTTGGGATTGTTAGAGATGTTGAAGTCTTGTGTGGGAAAGTTAAATATCCTGCTGATTTCCTTGTTCTTGGTTCCCCTCAAGATAGCTTTTGCCCATTATATTTGGTAGACCCTTCCTGAATACTGTTAATGCTAAGATAGACTTCAAGAAGGATGTCGTTACTATTGGTTTGGATGATATGTCTCATGAGTTTAATTTTTCTAAATTTCGTAGACAACCCCATGATGAAGAATTGCCTAGCAAAGATGAAATTATTGGTCTTGCTTCTATTGCTGTGCCTCCTAATGATCCTTTAGAACAATATTTGCTAGACCATGAGAATGATATGTTTATGAATGAAAGAAGGGAAATAGATGAAGTATTATTTAAACAAGGACCCTTCTGAAACACAGTTTGCCTGTTGAAATCCTAGGGGGTCCTCCTCCACCCAAGGGTGATCCCGTGTTTGAGCTTAAATCATTACCTAATACTCTTAAATATGCTTATCTTGATGAAAAGAGGATATATCATGTTATTATTAGTGCTAACCTTTCAGAGCATGAAGAAGAGAAATTATTGAAAACTCTAAAGAAGCACCGTGCTGCTATTGGATATACTCTTGATGATCTTAAGGGCATTAGTCCCACTCTATGTCAGCACAAAATAAATTTGGAGAAAGACGCCAAACCAGTTATTGATCACCAATGACGACTGAATCCTAAGATGAAGGAAGTGGTAAGAAAGGAAATATTAAAGCTCCTTGAGGCAGGTATAATTTATCCCATTGCTGATAGTTAGTGGGTAAGTCCTGTCCATTGTGTCCCTAAGAAGGGAGGTATTACTGTTGTTCCTAATGATAAAGATGAATTAATTCTGCAAAGAATTATTACAGGTTATAGGATGGTAATTGATTTCCGCAAATTAAATAAGGCTACTAAAAAAGATCATTACCCCTTACCTTTTATTGATCAAATGCTAGAAAGATTATCCAAACATACACATTTTTGCTTTCTAGATGGTTACTCTGGTTTCTCTCAAATACCCATGTCAGCTGATGATCAAGCTAAGACCACTTTTACTTGTCCTTTCGGTACTTTTTCTTATAGATGTATGCCTTTTGGTTTATGTAATGCACCCGCTACCTTTGAAAGATGCATGATGGCTATATTTTTTTGACTTTTGTGAAAAGATATGTGAGGTTTTCATGGACGATTTCTCCGTTTATGGATCCTCTTTTGATGATTGCTTGAGCAACCTTGATCGAGTTTTGCAGAGATGTGAAGAAACTAATCTTGTTCTGAATTGGGAGAAATGCCACTTTATGGTTAATGAAGGTATTGTCTTGGGGCATAAAATTTCTGAAAGAGGTGTTGAAGTTGATAAAGCTAAAGTTGATGCTATTGAAAAGATGCCATGTCCCAAGGACATTAAAGGTATAAGAAGCTTCCTCGGTCACGCCGGTTTTTATAGGAGGTTCATTAAGGACTTCTCAAAAATTTCTCGGCCTCTGACTAATCTATTACAAAAAGATATTCCTTTTGTCTTTGATGATGATTGTGTAGAAGCATTTGAAATACCTAAGAAAGCATTGATTTTTGCACCTATTGTTCAGCCACCTGAATGGAATTTACCCTTTGAAATTATGTGTGATGCTAGTGATTATGCTGTAGGTGCTGTTCCAGGACAAAGAGTTGATAAGAAACTAAATGTTATTCAATATGCTAGTAAAACTCTAGACAATGCCCACAGAAATTATGCTACTACTGAAAAGGAATTCTTAGCTGTTGTTTTTGCTTGTGTTAAGTTCAGACCTTATATTGTTGATTCTAAAGTAACTATTCACACTGATCATGTTGCCATTAAATACCTTATGGAAAAGAAAGATGTTAAACCTAGACTTATTAGATGGGTTCTCTTGCTACAAGAATTTGATTGGCATATTATTGATAGAAAGGGAGCTGAGAACCCCGTTGCAGACAACTTGTCTAGGTTAGAAAATGTTCTTGATGACCCACTACCTATTGATGATAGCTTTCCTGATGAACAATTAAATGTCATAAATGCTTCCCGTACTTCTCCATGGTTTGCTGATTATGATAATTATATTGTTGCTAAATTTATACCACCTAGTTTCACATATCAGCAAAAGAAAAAGTTCTTCTATGATTTGAGACATTACTTTTGGGATGACCCACATCTTTATAAAGAAGGAGTAGATGGTATTATTAGACACTGTGTACCTGAGCATGAACAGGAATAGATCCTATGCAAGTGTCACTCTGAGGCTTATGGAGGACACCATGTTGGAGATAGAACTGCACGCAAGGTATTGCAATTCGGTTTTTATTGGCCTACTCTCTTCAAGGATGCACGTAAGTTTTTCTTGTCTTGTGATGAATGTCAAAGAATTGAAAATATTAGTAGACGTCAAGAAATGCCTATGAATTATTCAATCGTTATTGAACCATTTGATGTTTGGGGCTTCGATTATATGGGACTATTTCCTTCCTCTAATGGGTATACACATATTTTAGTTGTTGTTGATTACGTTACTAAGTGGGTAGAAGCTATTCCAACTAGTAGTGCTGATCATAACACCTCTATTAAGATGCTTAAAGACATTATTTTCCCGAGGTTTGGAGTCCCTAGATATTTAATGACTGATGGTGGTTCACATTTTATTCATGGTGCCTTTCATAAAATGCTTGCTAAGTATGACGTTAATCATAGAATTGCATCTCCTTATCACCTACAGTCTAGTGGTCAAGTAGAATTGAGTAACAGAGAGCTCAAATTAATTTTGCAAAAGACTGTTAATAGATCTAGAAAGAATTGGTCCAAGAAACTTGATGATGCATTATGGGCCTATAGAACTGCATATAAAAATTGCATGGGTATGTCTCCGTATAAAATGGTTTATGGTAAAGCATGTCACTTACCTCTTGAATTAGAATATAAGGCATATTGGTCCATCAAAGAGCTCAATTATAATTTCAAATTTGCCGGTGAGAAGAGGTTATTTGACATTAGCTCACTTGATGAATGGAGAACCCAAGCCTATGAAAATTCCAAATTGTTTAAAGAAAAAGTTAAAATATGGCATGATAAAAGGATACAAAAGCGTGAGTTTAATGTAGGTGATTATGTATTGCTATACAAATCTCGTTTAAGATATTTTGCAGGCAAACTCCTCTCTAAATGGGAACGTCCTTACGTTATTGAGGAGTTCTATCATTCCGGTGCCATAAAAATCAACAACTTCGAAGGCACAAATCCGAGGGTGGTGAACGGTCAAAGAATCAAACATTATATCTCAGGTAATCCTATAAATGTTGAAACTAATATCATTGAAGCCGTAACCCCGGAGGAATACATAAGGGACACTTTCCAGAACATTTCAGACTCTGAAAAGGCATAGGTAGGTGGTACGGTAAGTAAACCGACTCCAAAACAATTCTAATGGAATTCTTTCTCTGTTTTGGAATATTTAGAAAAATAGGAAAATAAGAAGCAGACCAGAAAGGACACGAGGCTTCCACAAGGGTGGAGGGCACGCCCTACCCCCTGGGCGCGCCCCCTGCCTCGTGGGCATCTCGTGTGCTCTCCGGACTCCGTTTTCTTGCACGATACTTCTTTTGGTCGGTAAAAATTCATTATATAATCTCTCGAAGGGTTTGACCACCGTACCACGCAAATATCCTAATTTCTTGTTTCGAGCTGTTTTCTGTTAGGGCTGTCAAGGCCAGGCATCATGTTGTCCCCCTCCTCCAACAATGGTGACAATGATGCTTGGCTAATGAAGATAGAACTGAATTAGGAAGAACCTATGGAGATCAACAAGGATGAAGGGATCAAGAAGGCCACGGAGGACCAAGTTCCGGCAACAGAAGACATCCTTCAACTTGATCACAATCTTCTTACCCCAACTGAGATCGAAGCTTTCAAGATGATTGAGTTAGCTCGTATACAAAACAAGTATCTCACATGTGAAAATATTTTGTTGAAGGAGCATATCATCGCACTCAAGGGCATTATCCGCAAGTTGGAGGACCTCGTACGCTCGATGTGCGACTATCCATCATCAACAACTCCACCTCCTTCACCAACAAAGAAGAACTGAGTATCTGATATGGGCACTCCCCTTGGCAACTGCCAAGCTTGGGGGAGTTCCCCGGTATCGTATCACCATCACTTTTATCTTTACCGTTTTTCTTAGTTCGTTCCTTTTGATAATATCTTGATCTAGTAGAATAAAGTTTTAGTATGATCTAGTTGTGAGTTTTGCTTTTATGATCCTTCTATGTAATCAAGTCCATGAGCTATATATAATAAAGATTAGTGTTGAGTCATGGGCTTGATGATTTTTCTACGACCTTGAGGGAATAAAATAAAAGAGAAGAAATAAAGAGCTCATATGGATCTTATGGAGAGGAATGAGCTCACATATAAAGAGTATGATGAATAAAAGTTGTTGAGAGTTGACAA
Source organism: Triticum urartu (assembly GCF_056163025.1). Taxonomy (NCBI): domain Eukaryota; kingdom Viridiplantae; phylum Streptophyta; class Magnoliopsida; order Poales; family Poaceae; genus Triticum; species Triticum urartu. The sequence goes on along the minus strand of NC_141876.1, from coordinate 42,630,994 downwards.
ACATAGTTTTGGTCATCGTTGCAATAAATAGGAAGTAATAAAGAAAGATAGGTTCACATATAAATATACTATCTTGGACATGTTTTAGGATTGTGAGCACTCATTAAAGTATGACATGCTAAGAGTTGACGTTGGACAAGGAAGACAACGTAATGGGTTATGTTTTCTTACATCTGAGATAAATTATATTGTCATCGATCGTCCAACATGTTGAGCTTGCCTTTCCCTCTTATGCTAGCCAATTTCTTTGCACCAAGTAGAGATACTACTTGTGCTCCCAAATATCCCTAAACGCGTTTTGCCTTGAGAGTCCACCATACCTACCTATGGATTGAGTAAGATCCTTCAAGTAAGTTGTCATCGGTGCAAGCAATAAAAATTGCTCTCTAAATATGTATGACTTATTGGTGCGGAGAAAATAAGCTTTATACGATCTTGTGATATGGAAGAAATAAAAGCGACGGACTGCATAATAAAGGTCCATATCACAAGTGGCAATATAAAGTGACGTTTTCTTGCATTAAGATTTTTTGCACCCAACCATAGAAGCGCATGACAACCTCTGCTTCCCTCTGCGAAGGGCCTATCTTTTGCTTTTCTCTTCTACCTTACATAAGAGTCATGGTGATCTTCACCTTTACTTTTTACATTTTATCCTTTGGCAAGCGCAATATGTTGGAAAGATCCTGATATATATAGCTAATTGGATGTGAGTCTTCATGATCTATTATTGTTGACATTACCCTTGAGGTAAAACGTTGGGAGGCAAAACTATAAGCCCCTATCTTTCTCTGTGTCCGATTAAAAGTTCATACCCATAAATATTGCATGAGTGTTAGCAATTGTGAAAGAATAAAGATGGTTGAGTATGTGGACTTGCTGAAAAGCTCTTATATTGACTCTTTCCTATGTTATGATAAATTGCAATTGCCTCAATGACTGAGATTAGAGTTTGTTGGTTCTCAATGAAGTTTATGATTCATACTTGAAATTGTGATTGAATTGTTACTTTAGCATAAGAGATCATATGACAATATATATATATATATATATATATATATATAAGTTGCTGTTCTAAGAATGATCATGATGCCCTCATGTCCATATTTTATTTTTATCGACACCTCTATCTCTAAACATGTGGACATATTTTTCGATTTCGGCTTTCGCTTGAGGACAAGCGAGGTATAAGCTTGGGGGAGTTGATACGTCCATTTTGCATCATGCTTTTATTGGAGAGAATTAAATGTAACTTTGAAGATTGGGATCTCGATGAAGGTAAGGAGTTAGGTATAACACCTAAGTTTGATTGTGTTAAATCATTTATGGATACCGATGTTCTCCGTAAATTTAGCACTAAATATGGACTTGACTCTGAGATAGTAGCTTCTTTCTGTGAATCCTTTGCTACTCACGTTGATCTCCCTAAGGAGAAGTGGTTTAAATATAATCCTCCCATTGAAGTAAAAGTAGTTGCACCTATTAAAGTTGAAGAAAAAACTATCACTTATGATGATCCTGTTGTTCCCACTGCTTATGTCGAGAAACCACCTTTCCCTATTAGAATAAAGGATCATGCTAAAGCTTCAACCGTGGTTTGTAAAAGTAATATTAGAACTTATACACCTCCTGAGCAAGTTAAAGTTGAACCTAATATTGCTATGGTTAAAGATCTCCTGGCTGATAATATTGATGGGCATGTTATTTACTTCTGTGATGAAGCTGCTAGAATTGCTAGGTCTGATACTAAAAATAAACATAGACCTGTTGTAGGCATGCCTGTTATTTATGTTAAAATAGGAGATCATTGCTATCATGGCTTATGTGATATGGGTGCTAGTGCAAGTGCAATACCTCATTCCTTATACAAAGAAATTATGCATGATATTGCACCTGCTGAGATAGAAGAGATTGATGTCACAATTAAGCTTGCCAATAGAGACACTATTTCACCAGTTGGGATTGTTAGAGATGTTGAAGTCTTGTGTGGGGAAGTTAAATATCCTGCTGATTTTCTTGTTCTTGGTTCCCCTCAAGATAGCTTTTGCCCATTATATTTGGTAGACCCTTCCTGAATACTGTTAATGCTAAGATAGACTTCAAGAAGGATGTCGTTACTATTGGTTTGGATGATATGTCTCATGAGTTTAATTTTTCTAAATTTCGTAGACAACCCCATGATGAAGAATTGCCTAGCAAAGATGAAATTATTGGTCTTGCTTCTATTGCTGTGCCTCCTAATGATCCTTTAGAACAATATTTGCTAGACCATGAGAATGATATGTTTATGAATGAAAGAAGGGAAATAGATGAAGTATTATTTAAACAAGGACCCTTCTGAAACACAGTTTGCCTGTTGAAATCCTAGGGGGTCCTCCTCCACCCAAGGGTGATCCCGTGTTTGAGCTTAAACCATTACCTAATACTCTTAAATATGCTTATCTTGATGAAAAGAGGATATATCCTGTTATTATTAGTGCTAACCTTTCAGAGCATGAAGAAGAGAAATTATTGAAAACTCTAAAGAAGCACCGTGCTGCTATTGGATATACTCTTGATGATCTTAAGGGCATTAGTCCCACTCTATGTCAGCACAAAATAAATTTGGAGAAAGACGCCAAACCAGTTATTGATCACCAATGACGACGAATCCTAAGATGAAGGAAGTGGTAAGAAAGGAATAATAAAGCTCCTTGAGGCAGGTATAATTTATCCCGTTGCTGATAGTGAGTGGGTAAGTCCTGTCCATTGTGTCCCTAAGAAGGGAGGTATTACTGTTGTTCCTAATGATAAAGATGAATTGATTCTGCAAAGAATTATTACAGGTTATAGGATGGTAATTGATTTCCGCAAATTAAATAAGGCTACTAAAAAAGATCATTACCCCTTACCTTTTATTGATCAAATGCTAGAAGATTATCCAAACATACACATTTTTGCTTTCTAGATGGGTACTCTGGTTTCTCTCAAATACCCATGTCAGCTGATGATCAAGCTAAGACCACTTTTACTTGTCCTTTCGGTACTTTTTCTTATAGATGTATGCCTTTTGGTTTATGTAATGCACCCGCTACCTTTGAAAGATGCATGATGGCTATATTTTTTGACTTTTGTGAAAAGATATGTGAGGTTTTCATGGACGATTTCTCCGTTTATGGATCCTCTTTTGATGATTGCTTGAGCAACCTTGATCGAGTTTTGCAGAGATGTGAAGAAACTAATCTTGTTCTGAATTGGGAGAAATGCCACTTTATGGTTAATGAAGGTATTGTCTTGGGGCATAAAATTTCTGAAAGAGGTGTTGAAGTTGATAAAGCTAAAGTTGATGCTATTGAAAAGATGCCATGTCCCAAGGACATTAAAGGTATAAGAAGCTTCCTCGGTCACGCCGGTTTTTATAGGAGGTTCATTAAGGACTTCTCAAAAATATCTCGGCCTCTGACTAATCTATTACAAAAAGATATTCCTTTTGTCTTTGATGATGATTGTGTAGAAGCATTTGAAATACTTAAGAAAGCATTGATTTTTGCACCTATTGTTCAGCCACCTGATTGGAATTTACCCTTTGAAATTATGTGTGATGCTAGTGATTATGCTGTAGGTGTTGTTCCAGGACAAAGAGTTGATAAGAAACTAAATGTTATTCAATATGCTAGTAAAACTCTAGACAATGCCCACAGAAATTATGCTACTACTGAAAAGGAATTCTTAGCGGTTGTTTTTGCTTGTGTTAAGTTCAGACCTTATATTGTTGATTCTAAAGTAACTATTCACACTGATCATGCTGCCATTAAATACCTTATGGAAAAGAAAGATGTTAAACCTAGACTTATTAGATGGGTTCTCTTGCTAAAACAATTTGATTGGCATATTATTGATAGAAAGGGAGCTGAGAACCCCGTTGAAGACAACTTGTCTAGGTTAGAAAATGTTCTTGATGACCCACTACCTATTGATGATAGCTTTCCTGATGAACAATTAAATGTCATAAATGCTTCCCGTACTTCTCCATGGTTTGCTGATTATGATAATTATATTGTTGCTAAATTTATACCACCTAGTTTCACATATCAGCAAAAGAAAAATTTCTTCTATGATTTGAGACATTACTTTTGGGATGACCCACATCTTTATAAAGAAGGAGTAGATGGTATTATTAGACACTGTGTACCTGAGCATGAACAGGAATAGATCCTATGCAAGTGTCACTCTGAGGCTTATGGAGGACACCATGTTGGAGATAGAACTGCACGCAAGGTATTGCAATTCGGTTTTTATTGGCCTACTCTCTTCAAGGATGCACGTAAGTTTTTCTTGTCTTGTGATGAATGTCAAAGAATTGAAAATATTAGTAGACGTCAAGAAATGCCTATGAATTATTCAATCGTTATTGAACCATTTGATGTTTGGGGCTTCGATTATATGGGACTATTTCCTTCCTCTAATGGGTATACACATATTTTAGTTGTTGTTGATTACGTTACTAAGTGGGTAGAAGCTATTCCAACTAGTAGTGCTGATCATAACACCTCTATTAAGATGCTTAAAGACATTATTTTACCGAGGTTTGGAGTCCCTAGATATTTAATGACTGATGGTGGTTCACATTTTATTCATGGTGCCTTTCATAAAATGCTTGCTAAGTATGACGTTAATCATAGAATTGCATCTCCTTATCACCTACAGTCTAGTGGTCAAGTAGAATTGAGTAACAGAGAGCTCAAATTAATTTTGCAAAAGACTGTTAATAGATCTAGAAAGAATTGGTCCAAGAAACTTGATGATGCATTATGGGCCTATAGAACTGCATATAAAAATTCCATGGGTATGTCTCCGTATAAAATGGTTTATGATAAAGCATGTCACTTACCTCTTGAATTAGAATATAAGGCATATTGGTCCATTAAAGAGCTCAATTATAATTTCAAATTTGCCGGTGAGAAGAGGTTATTTGACATTAGCTCATTTGATGAATGGAGAACCCAAGCCTATGAAAATTCCAAATTGTTTAAAGAAAAAGTTAAAATATGGCATGATAAAAGGATACAAAAGCGTGAGTTTAATGTAGGTGATTATGTATTGCTATACAAATATCGTTTAAGATTTTTTGTAGGCAAACTCCTCTCTAAATGGGAAGGTCCTTACGTTATCGAGGAGTTCTATCATTCCGGTGCCATAAAAATCAACAACTTCGAAGGCACAAATCCGAGGGTGGTGAACGGTCAAAGAATCAAACATTATATCTCAGGTAATCCTATAAATGTTGAAACTAATATCATTGAAACCGTAACCCCGGAGGAATACATAAGGGACACTTTCCAGAACATTTCAGACTCTGAAAAGGCATAGGTATGTGGTATGGTAAGTAAACCGACTCCAAAACAATTCTAATGGAATTCTTTCTCTGTTTTGGAATATTTAGAAAAATAGGAAAATAAGAAGCAGACCGGAAAGGACACGAGGCTTCCACAAGGGTGGAGGGCGCGCCCTACCCCCTGGGCGCGCCCCCTGCCTCGTGGGCATCTCGTGTGCTCTCCGGACTCCATTTTCTTGCACGATACTTCTTTTGGTCGGTAAAAATTCATTATATAATATCTCGAAGGTTTTGACCACCGTACCACGAAAATATCCTATTTTCTTGTTTCGAGCTGTTTTCTGTTAGGGTTGTCAAGGCCAGGCATCATGTTGTCCCCCTCCTCCAACAATGGTGACAATGATGCTTGGCTAATGAAGATAGAAATGAATTAGGAAGAACCTATGGAGATCAACAAGGATGAAGGGATCAAGAAGGCCACGGAGGACCAAGTTCCGGCAACAGAAGACATCCTTCAACTTGATCACAATCTTCTTACCCCAACTGAGATCGAAGCTTTCAAGATGATTGAGTTAGCTCGTATACAAAACAAGTATCTCACATGTGAAAATATTTTGTTGAAGGAGCATATCATCGCACTCAAGGGCATTATCCGCAAGTTGGAGGACCTCGTACGCTCGATGTGCGACTATCCATCATCAACAACTCCACCTCCTTCACCAACAAAGAAGAACTGAGTATCTGATATGGGCACTCCCCTTGGCAACTGCCAAGCTTGGGGAAGTTCCCCGGTATCGTATCACCATCAGTTTTATCTTTACCGTTTTTCTTAGTTCGTTCCTTTTGATAATATCTTGATCTAGTAGAATAAAGTTTTAGTATGATCTAGTTGTGAGTTTTGCTTTTATGATCCTTCTATGTAATCAAGTCCATGAGCTATATATAATAAAGATTAGTGTTGAGTCATGGGCTTGATGATTTTTCTACGACCTTGAGGGAATAAAATAAAAGAGAAGAAATAAAGAGCTCATATGGATCTTATGGAGAGGAATAAGCTCACATATAAAGAGTATGATGAATAAAAGTTGTTGAGAGTTGACAAACATAGTTTTGGTCATCGTTGCAATAAATAGGAAGTAATAAAGAAAGATAGGTTCACATATAAATATACTATCTTGGACATGTTTTAGGATTGTGAGCACTCATTAAAGTATGACATGCTAAGAGTTGACGTTGGACAAGGAAGACAACGTAATGGGTTATGTTTTCTTACATCTGAGATAAATTATATTGTCATCGATCGTCCAACATGTTGAGCTTGCCTTTCCCTCTCATGCTAGCCAATTTCTTTGCACCAAGTAGAGATACTACTTGTGCTCCCAAATATCCCTAAACCCGTTTTGCCTTGAGAGTCCACCATACCTACCTATGGATTGAGTAAGATGCTTCAAGTAAGTTGTCATCGGTGCAAGCAATAAAAATTGCTCTCTAAATATGTATGACTTATTGGTGCGGAGAAAATAAGCTTTATACGATCTTGTGATATGGAAGAAATAAAAGCGACGGACTGCATAATAAAGGTCCATATCACAAGTGGCAATATAAAGTGACGTTTTCTTGCATTAAGATTTTGTGCACCCAACCATAGAAGCGCATGACAACCTCTGCTTCCCTCTGCGAAGGGCCTATCTTTTGCTTTTCTCTTCTACCTTACATAAGAGTCATGGTGATCTTCACCTTTACTTTTCACATTTTATCCTTTGGCAAGCGCAATATGTTGGAAAGATCCTGATATATATATAGCTAATTGGATGTGAGTCTTCATGATCTATTATTGTTGACATTACCCTTGAGGTAAAACGTTGGGAGGCAAAACTATAAGCCCCTATCTTTCTCTGTGTCCGATTAAAACTTCATACCCATAAATATTGCATGAGTGTTAACAATTGTGAAAGAATAAAGATGGTTGAGTATGTGGACTTGCTGAAAAGCTCTTATATTGACTCTTTCCTATGTTATGATAAATTGCAATTGCCTCAATGACTGAGATTAGAGTTTGTTGGTTCTCAATGAAGTTTATGATTCATACTTGAAATTGTGATTGAATTGTTACTTTAGCATAAGAGATCATATGACAATATATATATATATATATATATATATATATATATAAGTTGCTGTTCTAAGAATGATCATGATGCCCTCATGTCCGTATTTTATTTTTATTGACACCTCTATCTCTAAACATGTGGACATATTTTTCGATTTCGGCTTTCGCTTGAGGACAAGCGAGGTATAAGCTTGGGGGAGTTGATACGTCCATTTTGCATCATGCTTTTATTGGAGAGAATTAAATGTAACTTTGAAGATTGGGATCTCGACGAAGGTAAGGAGTTAGGTATAACACCTAAGTTTGATTGTGTTAAATCATTTATGGATACCGATGTTCTCCGTAAATTCAGCACTAAATATGGACTTGACTCTGAGATAGTAGCTTCTTTCTGTGAATCCTTTGCTACTCACGTTAATCTCCCTAAGGAGAAGTGGTTTAAATATAATCCTCCCATTGAAGTAAAAGTAGTTGCACCTATTAAAGTTGAAGAAAAAACTATCACTTATGATGATCCTGTTGTTCCCACTGCTTATGTCGAGAAACCACCTTTCCCTATTAGAATAAAGGATCATGCTAAAGCTCCAACCGTGGTTCGTAAAAGTAATATTAGAACTTATACACCTCCTGAGCAAGTTAAAGTTGAACCTAATATTGCTATGGTTAAAGATCTCCTGGCTGATAATATTGATGGGCATGTTATTTACTTCTGTGATGAAGCTGCTAGAATTGCTAGGCCTGATACTAAAAATAAACATAGACCTGTTGTAGGCATGCCTGTTATTTATGTTAAAATAGGAGATCATTGCTATCATGGCTTATGTGATATGGGTGCTAGTGCAAGTGCAATACCTCATTCCTTATACAAAGAAATTATGCATGATATTGCACCTGCTGAGATAGAAGAGATTGATGTCACAATTAAGCTTGCCAATAGAGACACTATTTCACCAGTTGGGATTGTTAGAGATGTTGAAGTCTTGTGTGGGGAAGTTAAATATCCTGCTGATTTTCTTGTTCTTGGTTCCCCTCAAGATAGCTTTTGCCCATTATATTTGGTAGACCCTTCCTGAATACTGTTAATGCTAAGATAGACTGCAAGAAGGATGTCGTTACTATTGGTTTGGATGATATGTCTCATGAGTTTAATTTTTCTAAATTTCGTAGACAACCCCATGATGAAGAATTGCCTAGCAAAGATGAAATTATTGGTCTTGCTTCTATTGCTGTGCCTCCTAACGATCCTTTAGAACAATATTTGCTAGACCATGAGAATGATATGTTTATGAATGAAAGAAGGGAAATAGATGAAGTATTATTTAAACAAGGACCCTTCTGAAACACAGTTTGCCTGTTGAAATCCTAGGGGGTCCTCCTCCACCCAAGGGTGATCCCGTGTTTGAGCTTAAACCATTACCTAATACTCTTAAATATGCTTATCTTGATGAAAAGAGGATATATCCTGTTATTATTAGTGCTAACCTTTCAGAGCATGAAGAAGAGAAATTATTGAAAACTCTAAAGAAGCACCGTGCTGCTATTGGATATACTCTTGATGATCTTAAGGGCATTAGTCCCACTCTATGTCAGCACAAAATAAATTTGGAGAAAGACGCCAAACCAGTTATTGATCACCAATGACGACTGAATACTAAGATGAAAGAAGTGGTAAGAAAGGAAATATTAAAGCTCCTTGAGGCAGGTATAATTTATCCCGTTGCTGATAGTGAGTGGGTAAGTCCTGTCCATTGTGTCCCTAAGAAGGGAGGTATTACTGTTGTTCCTAATGATAAAGATGAATTGATTCTGCAAAGAATTATTACAGGTTATAGGATGGTAATTGATTTCCGCAAATTAGATAAGGCTACTAAAAAAGATCATTACCCCTTACCTTTTATTGATCAAATGCTAGAAGATTATCCAAACATACACGTTTTTGCTTTCTAGATGGTTACTCTGGTTTCTCTCAAATACCCATGTCAGCTGATGATCAAGCTAAGACCACTTTTACTTGTCCTTTCGGTACTTTTTCTTATAGATGTATGCCTTTTGGTTTATGTAATGCACCCGCTACCCTTGAAAGATGCATGATGGCTATATTTTTTGACTTTTGTGAAAAGATATGTGAGGTTTTCATGGACGATTTCTCCGTTTATGGATCCTCTTTTTATGATTGCTTGAGCAACCTTGATCGAGTTTTGCAGAGATGTGAAGAAACTAATCTTGTTCTAAATTGGGAGAAATGCCACTTTATGGTTAATGAAGGTATTGTCTTGGGGCATAAAATTTCTGAAAGAGGTGTTGAAGTTGATAAAGCTAAAGTTGATGCTATTGAAAAGATGCCATGTCCCAAGGACATTAAAGGTATAAGAAGCTTCCTCGGTCACGCCGGTTTTTATAGGAGGTTCATTAAGGACTTCTCAATAATTTCTCGACCTCTGACTAATCTATTACAAAAAGATATTCCTTTTGTCTTTGATGATGATTGTGTAGAAGCGTTTGAAATACTTAAGAAAGCATTGATTTTTGCACCTATTGTTTAGCAACCTGATTGGAATTTACCCTTTGAAATTATGTGTGATGCTAGTGATTATGCTGTAGGTGCTGTTCCAGGACAAAGAGTTGATAAGAAACTAAACGTTATTCAATATGCTAGTAAAACTCTAGACAATGCCCACAGAAATTATGCTACTACTGAAAAGGAATTCTTAGCTGTTGTTTTTGCTTGTGTTAAGTTCAGACCTTATATTGTTGATTCTAAAGTAACTATTCACACTGATCATGCTGCCATTAAATACCTTATGGAAAAGAAAGATGTTAAACCTAGACTTATTAGATGGGTTCTCTTGCTACAAGAATTTGATTGGCATATTATTGATAGAAAGGGAGCTGAGAACCCCGTTGCAGACAACTTGTCTAGGTTAGAAAATGTTCTTGATGACCCACTACCTATTGATGATAGCTTTCCTGATGAACAATTAAATGTCATAAATGCTTCCCGTACTTCTCCATGGTTTGCTGATTATGATAATTATATTGTTGCTAAATTTATACCACCTAGTTTCACATATCAGCAAAAGAAAAAGTTCTTCTATGATTTGAGACATTACTTTTGGGATGACCCACATCTTTATAAAGAAGGAATAGATGGTATTATTAGACACTGTGTACCTGAGCATGAACAGGAATAGATCCTATGCAAGTGTCACTCTGAGGCTTATGGAGGACACCATGCTGGAGATAGAACTGCACACAAGGTATTGCAATTCGGTTTTTATTGGCCTACTCTCTTCAAGGATGCACGTAAGTTTTTCTTGTCTTGTGATGAATGTCAAAGAATTGAAAATATTAGTAGACGTCAAGAAATGCCTATGAATTATTCAATCGTTATTGAACCATTTGATGTTTGGGGCTTCGATTATATGGGACTATTTCCTTCCTCTAATGGGTATACACATATTTTAGTTGTTGTTGATTACGTTACTAAGTGGGTAGAAGCTATTCCAACTAGTAGTGCTGATCATAACACCTCTATTAAGATGCTTAAAGACATTATTTTCACGAGGTTTGGAGTCCCTAGATATTTAATGACTGATGGTGGTTCACATTTCATTCATGGTGCCTTTCATAAAATGCTTGCTAAGTATGACGTTAATCATAGAATTGCATCTCCTTATCACCTACAGTCTAGTGGTCAAGTAGAATTGAGTAACAGAGAGCTCAAATTAATTTTGCAAAAGACTGTTAATAGATCTAGAAAGAATTGGTCCAAGAAACTTGATGATGCATTATGGGCCTATAGAACTGCATATAAAAATTCCATGGGTATGTCTCCGTATAAAATGGTTTATGGTAAAGCATGTCACTTACCTCTTGAATTAGAATATAAGGCATATTGGTCCATTAAAGAGCTCAATTATAATTTCAAATTTTCCGGTGAGAAGAGGTTATTTGACATTAGCTCATTTGATGAATGGAGAACCCAAGCCTATGAAAATTCCAAATTGTTTAAAGAAAAAGTTAAAATATGGCATGATAAAAGGATACAAAAGCGTGAGTTTAATGTAGGTGATTATGTATTGCTATACAAATCTCGTTTAAGATTTTTTGTAGGCAAACTCCTCTCTAAATGGGAAGGTCCTTACGTTATCGAGGAGTTCTATCATTCCGGTGCCATAAAAATCAACAACTTCGAAGGCACAAATCCGAGGGTGGTGAACGGTCAAAGAATCAAACATTATATCTCAGGTAATCCTATAAATGTTGAAACTAATATCATTGAAACCGTAACCCCGGAGGAATACATAAGGGACACTTTCCAGAACATTTCAGACTCTGAAAAGGCATAGGTATGTGGTATGGTAAGTAAAACGACTCCAAAACAATTCTAATGGAATTCTTTCTCTGTTTTGGAATATTTAGAAAAATAGGAAAATAAGAAGCAGACCGGAAAGGACACGAGGCTTCCACAAGGGTGGAGGGCGCGCCCTACCCCCTGGGCGCGCCCCCTGCCTCGTGGGCATCTCGTGTGCTCTCCGGACTCCATTTTCTTGCACGATACTTCTTTTGGTCGGTAAAAATTCATTATATAATATCTCGAAGGTTTTGACCACCGTACCACGCAAATATCCTATTTTCTTGTTTCGAGCTGTTTTCTGTTAGGGTTGTCAAGGCCAGGCATCATGTTGTCCCCCTCCTCCAACAATGGTGACAATGATGCTTGGCTAATGAAGATAGAAATGAATTAGGAAGAACCTATGGAGATCAACAAGGATGAAGGGATCAAGAAGGCCACGGAGGACCAAGTTCCGGCAACAGAAGACATCCTTCAACTTGATCACAATCTTCTTACCCCAACTGAGATCGAAGCTTTCAAGATGATTGAGTTAGCTCGTATACAAAACAAGTATCTCACATGTGAAAATATTTTGTTGAAGGAGCATATCATCGCACTCAAGGGCATTATCCGCAAGTTGGAGGACCTCGTACGCTCGATGTGCGACTATCCATCATCAACAACTCCACCTCCTTCACCAACAAAGAAGAACTGAGTATCTGATATGGGCACTCCCCTTGGCAACTGCCAAGCTTGGGGAAGTTCCCCGGTATCGTATCACCATCAGTTTTATCTTTACCGTTTTTCTTAGTTCGTTCCTTTTGATAATATCTTGATCTAGTAGAATAAAGTTTTAGTATGATCTAGTTGTGAGTTTTGCTTTTATGATCCTTCTATGTAATCAAGTCCATGAGCTATATATAATAAAGATTAGTGTTGAGTCATGGGCTTGATGATTTTTCTACGACCTTGAGGGAATAAAATAAAAGAGAAGAAATAAAGAGCTCATATGGATCTTATGGAGAGGAATGAGCTCACATATAAAGAGTATGATGAATAAAAGTTGTTGAGAGTAGACAAACATAGTTTTGGTCATCGTTGCAATAAATAGGAAGTAATAAAGAAAGATAGGTTCACATATAAATATACTATCTTGGACATGTTTTAGGATTGTGAGCACTCATTAAAGTATGACATGCTAAGAGTTGACGTTGGACAAGGAAGACAACGTAATGGGTTATGTTTTCTTACATCTGAGATAAATTATATTGTCATCGATCGTCCAACATGTTGAGCTTGCCTTTCCCTCTCATGCTAGCCAATTTCTTTGCACCAAGTAGAGATACTACTTGTGCTCCCAAATATCCCTAAACCCGTTTTGCCTTGAGAGTCCACCATACCTACCTATGGATTGAGTAAGATCCTTCAAGTAAGTTGTCATCGGTGCAAGCAATAAAAATTGCTCTCTAAATATGTATGACTTATTGGTGCGGAGAAAATAAGCTTTATACGATCTTGTGATATGGAAGAAATAAAAGCGACGGACTGCATAATAAAGGTCCATATCACAAGTGGCAATATAAAGTGACGTTTTTTTGCATTAAGATTTTGTGCACCCAACCATAGAAGCGCATGACAACCTCTGCTTCCCTCTGCGAAGGGCCTATCTTTTGCTTTTCTCTTCTACCTTACATAAGAGTCATGGTGATCTTCACCTTTACTTTTTACATTTTATCCTTTGGCAAGCGCAATATGTTGGAAAGATCCTGATATATATAGCTAATTGGATGTGAGTCTTCATGATCTATTATTGTTGACATTACCCTTGAGGTAAAACGTTGGGAGGCAAAACTATAAGCCCCTATCTTTCTCTGTGTCCGATTAAAACTTCATACCCATAAATATTGCATGAGTGTTAGCAATTGTGAAAGAATAAAGATGGTTGAGTATGTGGACTTGCTGAAAAGCTCTTATATTGACTCTTTCCTATGTTATGATAAATTGCAATTGCCTCAATGACTGAGATTAGAGTTTGTTGGTTCTCAATGAAGTTTATGATTCATACTTGAAATTGTGATTGAATTGTTACTTTAGCATAAGAGATCATATGACAATATATATATAAGTTGCTGTTCTAAGAATGATCATGATGCCCTCATGTCCGTATTTTATTTTTATCGACACCTCTATCTCTAAACATGTGGACATATTTTTCGATTTCGGCTTTCGCTTGAGGACAAGCGAGGTATAAGCTTGGGGGAGTTGATACGTCCATTTTGCATCATGCTTTTATATCGATATTTATTGCATTATGGGCTGTTATTACACATTATGTCACAATAATTATGCCTATTCTCTCTTATTTTACAAGGTTTACATGAAGAGGGAGAATGCCGGCAGCTAGAATTCTAGGCTGGAAAAGGAGAAAATATTAGAGACCTATTCTTCACAGCTCCAAAACTCCTGAAACTTCACGGGAGTTATTTCTAGAATATATAAAAAATACTGAGTGCAAGAATTACCAGAGGGGGGCCACCCACCAGCCACGAGGATGGGGGTGCGCCCCCTGCCTCGTGGGCCCCCTGGTGGCCCTCCGATGCCCATCTTCTGCTATATGGAGTCTTTCGTCGAGGAAAAAATCATAAGCAAGCTTACGGGATGAAACTCCGACGCCACGAGGCGGGAACCTTGGCGGAACCAATCTAGGGCTCTGGCAGAGCTGTTCTGGCGGGGAAACTTCCCTTCGGGAGGGGGAAATCATCACCATTGTCATCACCAACGATCCTCTCATCGGGAGGGGGTCAATCTCCATCAACATCTTCACCAACACCATCTCATATCAAACCCTAGTTCATCTCTTGTATCCAATCTTTGTATCCAAACCTCAGATTGGTACTTGTGGGTTGCTAGTAGTGTTGATTATTCCTTGTAGTTGATGCTAGTTGGTTTACTTGGTGGAATATCATATGTCCAGATCCATTATGCATATTAATACCCCTCTTATTATGAACATGAATATTCTTTGTGAGTAGTTACGTTTGTTCCCGAGGACATGGAAGAAGTCTTGCTATTAGTAGTCATGTGAATTTGGTATTTGTTCGATATTTTGATGAGATGTATGTTGTCATCCCTCTAGTGGTGTCATGTGAATGTCGACTACATGACACTTCACCATTGTTTGGGCCTAGAGGGAGGCATTGGGAAGTAATAAGTAGATGATGGGTTGCTAGAGTGACAGAAGCTTAAACCCTAGTTTATGCGTTGCTTCGTAAGGGGCTAATTTGGATCCATATGTTTCATGCTATGGTTAGGTTTACCTTAATACTTCTGTTGTAGTTTCGGATTGTGACGCCCGGATAATTAAGCTACAGTAAACCTCCGTTAATGATGCCGCGTCACCGCGGTTACCGTTGCTAATCTCGCGTTAGTTCGAAACCGATTCAAATTCAAATTCAAAAGAAAAACAAACAACAAAAGTTTTCAAAAATTTAAAACTAAAATGTTCGGGTTGTTTCAAATAAACCGTAAGCAATTATGGTGGAGAAACCAAGCCTTTTTTTTAAATGCTTAAATGAACTATAAGGATTTAAACAATAGCAAAAACAATTAATTAAATGCTTTTTACAATTAATAAATTACTAAACTATTTTATTTTGTCATCAAACATTTTGTGGCATTGGGGTAATTTGTAAACACTAACTTAGGTACTACTTGTATATTTTATAAAACAGAATATATAGGAAAATAAAATAGAAGACTAATAAACATAAAACAAATAAATACGAAAAAAATAAAAAAGAAACAGAACCTCCCCCTGGGCCATTCGGCCCAGCTAGCCAGGCCGGCCATAGGCCCAACTGGGCCAAGGCCCACCACCGCTCACTTAACCCCCCATGCCCCTGAAACCCTAGCCCCCACGCACCCACTCGCCCCCCCATCGCCCTCTCCTCCTCGATCTAGATCGGGATCGCCCCGATCCCGCACCCCCCACCCCGCCGGACCTCCCTCGCCGGATCGCTCCGCCTCGACCACGCCCCCCCACCGGTCTGCCTCCACGCCGACGACGTCCCTGGCATCCTCCCCGAGCCCCATTGCCCCGCCCCCTACATCCCCCCTGTGAGCTGCGCCCCTCCCCTCTCTCCCGTTACCGGATCTGGCCGCGCCTCCGCGCGCGCGTGCCCCCGCCACCACGCCGACCGCGGCTCTCCCCCGACCGCGCGCTCGCGCGCCCAGCGCCCCGCTGCCATCCCGGGGCCGCAACCTCCTTCCCCGCGCCGTGCCTGGGCCGCGTGCCCCACCATCCCGCTCGCCCGCTCGCCTACGCGCACCCACCCCGTCGCGCCGCGCCTCCCCCTGTAGCCTCGCCTCCCACCTCAGCTTCGCCGCGCTAGGCCGCACCGGCGCCGTCCCTTGGCCGCTGCCGCTGCTCCAGTCGAAGCGGCGCCTCTGCCGAGCCCGCTCCTCCCTCCGTCCGCCCCTGTTCCGTGCGCCGTCGCAATCCCCGTCCTCCGCCCGGTTGGCGCCTGGCTAGCCCCGCCGTGGTCACCAACCCCCCTGCTCTGGCGATCTGCCGGCTCCGCCCGCCCCTGTGGTGCGCCCGAAAGAGCGGGTGCTGGGCACCGTTGCGCCCGCGCCCGTTCGGGCGACAACCGCGCGGCCATGCGCCCGAAAACCGCAAGGCCCCCTGGGGCCAATGACATGGGGGCCCCAGCCCCACAACGTTTTAATAAAAAAAACGAAATAAAAATAAATATATAATTAATTAATTAATTAAAAATTAATTGATTAATAATTGAAATAGTTAATGAATTAATTAAGTTAATTAACCATGTTTAATTAAACTAATTAAGTAGATAGTTTAATTAAACCCTAATTAGACTAAACAGTCAATGACCAGTGGGTCCCACACGTCAGTTGACCAGTCAACACCTCTGTTGACTGCTGACGTCATGCTGATGTCATGATGACGTCAGCAAGCACTGTTCTGGATAATGTTGTATTAAAATAATTAAATAAATCCTGAAAATGATTTAAATCTTTTAAAATTAATAGAAAATAAACCGTAGCTCAGATGGAAATACTTTGTACATGAAAGTTGCTCAGAACGACGAGACGAATTCGGATACGCAGCCCGTTTATCTGCCACGCATCCCTAGCATAGCGAACACGCAACTTTCCCCCTCTGTTTCATCTGTCCGAAAACGCGAAACACCGGGGATACTTTCCCGGATGTTTCCCCCCTTCACCGGTATCACCTCATACCGCGATAGGGCACCCCTAGCACCGATACTTGTCATGTCATGCATCGCTATGCATCTGTTTGCTTAAATATTTATTGTTTCTCCCCCCTCTTCTCTCGCTAGACACCGGGACCGACGCCGCTGCTACCCAGTACGACTACGGAGTTGACGATCCCTCTCTCTTGCCAGAGCAACCAGGCAAGCCCCCCCTTTGATCACCAGATATCGCCTACTCTTCTCTATACTGCTTGCATTAGAGTAGGGTAGCATGTTACTGCTTCCCGTTAATCCTATACTGATGCATAGCCTGTCCTTGCTACTACTGTTGTTACCTTTACCTGCAATCCTAATGCTTAGTATAGGATGCTAGTTTATCATCAGTGGCCCTACATCCTTGTCCGTCTGCCATGCTATACTATCGGGCCGTGATCACTCGGGAGTTGATCACGGGTATATACTATATACTTTATACATGATGCATGTGGTGACTAAAGACGGGTCGGCTTGAGGAGCACCCGCGAGTGGAGTTTTGAGGCGGAGCGGCAGGGCAGGTTCCGACCACCTAGGAGAGAGGTGGGCCTGGCCCTGGTCGGCGTTCGCGGATACTTAACACGCTTAACGAGATCTGGGTATTTGATCTGAGTCTGGCCATTTGGTCTATACGCACTAACCATCTACGCGGGAGTAGTTATGGGTATCCCGGCGTCGTGGTATCAGCCGAAGCCTTCGTGACGTCAGCGACTGAGTGGCGCGCACCGGATTGGACTGGAAGGCCACTAGGCTAGGTCTGCTTTCGGCCGCGTTCGCAATGTGCAGGTGTGCTAAGGGCGATGGGCCCAGACCCCTGGGCGCTTAGGTTTAGACCGGCGTGCTGACCTCTCTGTTGGTCTAGGTGGGGCTGCGACGTGTTGATCTTCCGAGGCCGGGCATGACCCAGGAAAGTGTGTCCGGCCAAATGGGATCGAGCGTGTTGGGGTATGTGGTGCACCCCTGCAGGGAAGTTAATCTATTCGAATAGTCGTGATCTTCGGTAACAGGACGACTTGGAGTTGTATCTTGACCTTATGACAACTAGAACCGGATACTTAATAAAACACACCCTTCCAAGTGCCAGATACAACCGGTGGTCGCTCTCTCACAGGGCGACGAGGGGAGGATCATCGGTTAGGGTTATGCTATGCGATGATACTGGGAGGACTTCAGGATACCTCCCTTCTACATGCTGCAAGACGGAGGCTGCCAGAAGCGTAGTCTTCGAAAGGATTAGCTATCCCCCCTCTTATTCTGGCTTTCTGCAGTTCAGTCCACCGATATGGCCCTTTACACATTTACCCATGCATATGTAGTGTAGCTTCTTGCTTGCGAGTACTTTGGATGAGTACTCACGGTTGCTTTCTCCTTCTTTCCCTCTATCCCTTCTACCTGGTTATCGCAACCAAATGTTGGAGCCCAGGAGCCAGACGCCACCGTCGACGACGACCCCTACTACACCGGAGGTGCCTACTACTACGTGATGCCCGCTGACGACGACCAGGAGTAGTTAGGAGGATCCCAGGCAGGAGGCTTGCGCCTCTTTCGATCTGTATCCCAGTTTGTGCTAGCCTTCTTAAGGCAAACTTTTTTAACTTATGTCTGTACTCAGATATTGTTGCTTCCGCTGACTCGTCTATGATCGAGCTCTTGCATTCGAGCCCTCGAGGCCCCTGGCTTGTAATATGATGCTTGTATGACTTATTTTATTTGTAGAGTTGTGTTGTGATATCTTCCCGTGAGTCCCTGATCTTGATCGTACACGTTTGCGTGTATGATTAGTGTACGGTCAAATCGGGGGCGTCACAAGTTGGTATCAGAGCCAACTGCCTGTAGGAATCCCCTTTCCAACTCCTTGGCCGAAGTTGAGTCTAGTCGATGAAAACTGTTTTTCTAACATGGCTGTGCGGCCCATGGGCCCACGTCGCCATCTGGGTGGTATTAGGATCTTTTACTCCTCGAACCTTACTCTGGGACTCTGATCTCTCTTCTATTCGGGTTTAATAAATTTACTAAAAATCTAACTTAGGTTCTCGAAAATACTTTCTCACGGAGAACCCCCTTCAGTCTAGACGAACGTTGGCCGCACTAGAGGATTTCGAAGATACTCTCCGATATTCCGTTGAAACCTTATGCCGTTGCTTTTGCAAGTCCCTACCACCGAAATATCCCTATGGATAAGTATTTAGACCTGACGTGCTTACTTTTATTCCCAGTCGATCTTGTTATTATAAGATACCCCGAGAATACTTTGTGCCTACTGCCTTGCAGTTCTTTGCCACATGCATACCACTACGGATAATTACTCGCATTTATCGAGTATCCGCTCATCCCCAGATATTCATGCAGTTCACAAAATTCTTCGAAATACCATTCGGTCTTCCGAAAATCCTGAGCAACCTATTGCTCCTGAAATTCTTGCTTGCTTGCATTATGGTTAATCCCATAAGTATAGTAATCTTATTGGCTACCTTTGTCAATATCATTTTGAGTCCATTGACTCAATATGTTGCGAATTCTCGCAATCCTCACTCAGATCGTAGAATTCATCCTTCCAGCTCAGATGTCATTTAAAACGTGAGCTGGTCCTCGGCCAATCAGATTGCCATCGATTGTACCCCTAAGTCTATTCAACTTGTCCGTCCTTTATCAGAGCGTTTGCTCCTGATCCCTTGATTTGAAAATCATAATTCCTTTGTTATTTAAACGTTGAATTATTCAGATATTCTATAAAACGATGCATTTGCATTCTTTCTTCCTCTGATTGGGTATCGATACTCACATCAGCTCCATTGTGGGTCACCATATCCACTGTTGGATTATTATCCGACAATGTCCTTCATAATTAATCACCTTGTGAGTTCTTTCTCCGATACATAATGCCTTTGGTAATTTGTATCCTCTCCTTTTGCCAACCATGCTCTGCTTTTGAGCTGGTAATATTTACTCATGAAACTTGTGGTATATGTTTCTAAGAAGCCCCTATGGGTTGAACATATGCCTTCTCTAAAACTGTGTGAACTCGAAAGTTTTCACGGGTCATACTCCTTTGATAATTCACCCGGTAGGTTTTGACACTGAAATCAGTTTTATCTAGAGCAGTGAATGAAAGGTTATGCATTGAAGAAGTGGGAGTCGACCTCGAACTTGTGTTCATGCCCATGGACACGATGTATATCCTATCATGGAAGCTTCTTGCAATTATAACTATCCTCCTGGATATAATATCATTTGGTATCTGTGAATTGATCCTTGCAATCGTGGTTCCGACCATATGTTCTTCTTTGACCCCATTTCTCGGGCAAGTTTAAGCACTTGTCTTGTGTGGACCAATACACCAGTCCAACCTTTACTTTGATCTACCGTCGAGTATTACACCCTGGTATCTCGGGAATATCATGGGACATCATAACTTCTTATGGGTTCTTCATAAACCATTATCACTCGCCGGATCCAATTGTTCCTAGGTTCTGGGTTGTCGTCAGCCGAGAACATCGAATAGTGAATCGAGTCCGCACTCTGATTGAATAACTCTTAAGTAAATGTTGTTGCTTACGAGTTAATATTCATTTAAGTCATTCCTAGCCTGATCAGCTATATCATCATTGTGCTAAATTTTAACTGTGCTACCTGGTCCTTCACGGAGCACAATTCTCGACGATGACCTAAGCTTACGTCGATTTTCCTCATCATATCATTTCTCCCTGAACAGCAAACTTGATTTCGAGTTTGTGTCATACCCATGGTTCCAATAACCATTCGCTTCATCATTCCTTTCACTTGATGTCATCGCCGATCGATTACATCTTCGTGGAGCCTCTCGACTGAATTTGTCGTGGTCATCAAACAAAATTTTGATTCCTTCTAGAATATCAACCAAATGTATGACGACATGTAACCATCCTTGTCCCTCGATGATTTGTGTTATCACCGACAACATTATTGCTTTCCCTCCAACACAAACTTGTTCGTGTTTTGTGTTATACCTAGAGACCCGTGCTATCCAACAATTATTCTTCGATACCTTGGAGTATTACCATCTTTTATGTCCAGAATGTCGTGAGAATTTCACCACCTCCTAAGAATTCTTGATACAGGTAATACTTATCACCATCACCATTCTTTCTTGGTCCCCGTGTTGGATCTAACCGGGATACCAACAGGTGAACGGTGCTGTTTGGATTCTGCCCTTCTAGCAACCCTATTGCTTTGAAGTTAATGGTCGGCCGTTCGTTCTTAGACTATTGATTATTGAATCACCATTCTGACATTGGTCGTGCAACCCAACCCATATTTTGGGCGCACCTTTCAACCAATGTTTAATTGTGTATGTTTTCCGTGAGCATACTTCCTTATATCATTTGATCTGACAAATGTTATCTCCTTGTTCACTTAATTGTGGAAATCCATCTTTTGTTAATCTTGATGAATTGTTGCTGATTCCATCAGCCACCTCCTCATTCTATCCTTGATTTAATAATGAACTCATGATTCGGAACTTGCTTCCACAGTTCAATTCCCGAGAATCTTACAATGTCGTCTCGTCAATTTGTCTTGCACCTTTTCTTCTCAGGCATCTTGAGTCTGAGGTTTCCTAACACCGATCAGATCTGAATCTCGGTCAGATATGATGGTTGGAACATACTTTCAAGAGTTATAACATTGATCCTCATATGACCTGGTAAGGTGATGTCATGCCAGCACACCTGGCCGGAGGACCTACTGTTATAGTTTTCTTATTAGCAAGGTTATCCATTCTTCCATGAGGAAATTGCAAGACTTATTCTATAAGTTGTTCCTGATGAATCCTTGGTGTATCCAAAGTACGACCTTTGCTTGAAGACTATGTCAATGCTATCTCGAAGCATGTCTGTGGTACTCTGATTTTCAACAAGAACATTTGAAGCCCAATGCTAAATGTTTCTTGCTCAGTTATCCAAACACTGTGGTATGGGTAATGTCATTGAATTTATCTCCCCTTACCTAAATGATTTTCTACTTTATATCCTGTCATGGATATCTTGCTCTGCTTGTCGTTGCGAAGGAAATACCCTTGGTTTATGTGTCAAACACACATTCCTTTCCATTCTTCTGTTTGATCTGATGATCACATTTTCCTTTCCATTGTTCTGTTTAACCTTCTTGAGGTTTATATGATCTAAGCAGTAATATTTTCCTGCTTACGAAAACACCTCGGTGTACCACCTTATCAGTCAGACTCTGTTACTATTGTTGATGACATTTCGGAAACCACCGATGGACGGGAACCTTGCCTATTGGTCCGCCTCGTTCAACGAGCAGGAAAATGGTTCTCTTCGCCCCTCGCCCTTGGTACCGACATTGTTGCCGACATAACTGATAGGCTACCCTCTGACATGTCTTGCCATCATGACCATGCAAGATGTCAACGCCCTTCCTACTTTTAACCACATGGTGGGCCCATAACCCACAGTTCAACAGGATCGAAACCTGACTCTCCTGTACACCCTGTTGTCAATTATTCCTCGCGCTTGACTTTGTAAGTAATTCATGGGCCACCTGCCTAGTGATCTATTCTGGTATCTGATGCAATGCTTATTCACATTGCTCTAAATCCTTTCAACACTTCGTTTCAGGCAACGAACGATTGCCTATGCGCTTGAAACTTCTATTTTGCACCTTCTTACTTTGCTCTCGATACTTTCTTAAGTGTCAATTCGAGAGATAGTTATGCTTCTTCCCCTGAGTTAACCGTCTGATGCTCGGTCTTGTTAGAATCCGTCCTTATAGGGTTTTCCCTTCTCACCCCATTCGTAAGTACGGTGAAGATACTGAAGGAAAGACGACAACTTCATCATGATGAACTGGAGCAGAGAAATGAAGACATCAACATAATGGATCGACCTCTTCGAGAAGAGCAACCAAGACCGAGACGATTCGTTAGAAACTCGTAACCAAAACTTCCCCCCTTACCGAACCTCTTAAATCTCGGGACGAGATTTCTTGTAGTGGAGGAGAATTGTGACGCCCGGATAATTAAGCTACAGTAAACCTCCATTAATGATGCCGCGTCACCGCGGTTACCGTTGCTAATCTCGCGTTAGTTCGAAACCGATTCAAATTCAAATTCAAAAGAAAAACAAACAACAAAAGCTTTCAAAAATTTAAAACTAAAATGTTTGGGTTGTTTCAAATAAACCGTAAGCAATTATGGTGGAGAAACCAAGCCTTTTTTTTAAATGCTTAAATGAACTATAAGGATTTAAACAATAGCAAAACCAATTAATTAAATGCTTTTTACAATTAATAAATTACTAAACTATTTTATTTTGTCATCAAACATTTTGTGGCATTGGGGTATTTTGTAAACACTAACTTAGGTACTACTTGTATATTTTATAAAACAGAATATATAGGAAAATAGAATAGAAGACTAATAAACATAAAACAAATAAATACGAAAAAAATAAAAAAGAAACAGAACCTCCCCCTGGGCCATTCAGCCCAGCTAGCCAGGCCGGCCATAGGCCCAACTGGGCCAAGGCCCACCACCGCTCACTTAACCCCCCATGCCCCTGAAACCCTAGCCCCCACGCACCCACTCGCCCCCCCATCGCCCTCTCCTCCTCGATCTAGATCGGGATCGCCCCGATCCCGCACCCCCCACCCCGCCGGACCTCCCTCGCCGGATCGCTCCGCCTCGACCACGCCCCCCCACCGGTCTGCCTCCACGCCGACGACGTCCCTGGCATCCTCCCCGAGCCCCATTGCCCCGCCCCCTACATCCCCCCTGTGAGCTGCGCCCCTCCCCTCTCTCCCGTCACCGGATCTGGCCGCGCCTCCGCGCGCGCGTGCCCCCGCCACCACACCGACCGCGGCTCTCCCCCGACCACGCGCTCGCGTGCCCAGCGCCCCGCTGCCATCCCGGGGCCGCGACCTCCTTCCCCACGCCGTGCCTGGGCCGCGTGCCCCACCATCCCGCTCGCCCGCTCGCCTACGCGCACCCACCCCGTCGCGCCGCGCCTCCCCCTGTAGCCTCGCCTCCCACCTCAGCTTCGCCGTGCCAGGCCGCACCGGCGCCGTCCCTTGGCCGCTGCCGCTGCTCCAGTCGAAGCGGCGCCCCTGCCGAGCCCGCTCCTCCCTCCGTCCGCCCCTGTTCCGTGCACCGTCGCAATTCCCTTCCTCCGCCCGGTTGGCGCCTGGCGAGCCCCGCCGTGGTCACCAACCCCCCCTGCTCCGGCGATCTGCCGGCTCCGCCCGCCCCTGTGGTGCGCCCGAAAGAGCGGGTGCTGGGCACCGTTGCGCCCGCGCCCGTTCGGGCGACAACCGCGCGACCATGCGCCCGAAAACCGCAAGGCCCCCTGGGGCCAATGACGTGGGGGCCCGAGCCCCAGAACGTTTTAATAAAAAAAACGAAATAAAAATAAATATATAATTAATTAATTAATTAAAAATTAATTGATTAATAATTGAAATAGTTAATGAATTAATTAAGTTAATTAACCATGTTTAATTAAACTAATTAAGTAGATAGTTTAATTAAACCCTAATTAGACTAAACAGTCAATGACCAGTGGGTCCCACATGTCGGTTGACCAGTCAACACCTCTGTTGACTGCTGACGTCATGCTGACGTCATGATGACGTCAGCAAGCACTGTTCTGGATAATGTTGTATTAAAATAATTAAATAAATCCTGAAAATGATTTAAATCTTTTAAAATTAATAGAAAATAAACCGTAGCTCAGATGGAAATACTTTGTACATGAAAGTTGCTCCGAACGACGAGACGAATTCGGATACGCAGCCCGTTTATCCGCCACGCATCCCTAGCATAGCGAACACGCAACTTTCCCCCTCTGTTTCATCTGTCCGAAAACGCGAAACACCGGGGATACTTTCCCGGATGTTTCCCCCCTTCACCGGTATTACCTCATACCGCGATAGGGCACCCTAGCACCGATACTTGTCATGTCATGCATCGCTATGCATCTGTTTGCTTAAATATTTATTGTTTCTCCCCCCTCTTCTCTCGCTAGACACCGGGACCGACGCCGCTGCTACCCAGTACGACTACGGAGTTGACGATCCCTCTCTCTTGCCAGAGCAACCAGGCAAGCCCCCCCTTTGATCACCATATATCGCCTACTCTTCTCTATACTGCTTGCATTAGAGTAGGGTAGCATGTTACTGCTTCCCGTTAATCCTATACTGATGCATAGCCTGTCCTTGCTACTACTGTTGTTACCTTTACCTGCAATCCTAATGCTTAGTATAGGATGCTAGTTTATCATCAGTGGCCCTACATCCTTGTCCATCTGCCATGCTATACTATCGGGCCGTGATCACTCGGGAGTTGATCACGGGTATATACTATATACTTTATACATGATGCATGTGGTGACTAAAGACGGGTCGGCTTGAGGAGCACCCGCGAGTGGAGTTTTGAGGCGGAGCGGCAGGGCAGGTTCCGACCACCTAGGAGAGAGGTGGGCCTGGCCCTGGTCGGCATTCGCGGATACTTAACACGCTTAACGAGATCTGGGTATTTGATCTGAGTCTGGCCATTTGGTCTATACGCACTAACCATCTACGCGGGAGTAGTTATGGGTATCCCGGCGTCGTGGTATCAGCCGAAGCCTTCGTGACGTCAGCGACTGAGTGGCGCGCACCGGATTGGACTGGAAGGCCACTAGGCTAGGTCTGCTTTCGGCCGCGTTCGCAATGTGCAGGTGTGCTAAGGGCGATGGGCCCAGACCCCTGGGCGCTTAGGTTTAGACCGGCGTGCTGACCTCTCTGTTGGTCTAGGTGGGGCTGCGACGTGTTGATCTTCCGAGGCCGGGCATGACCCAGGAAAGTGTGTCCGGCCAAATGGGATCGAGCGTGTTGGGGTATGTGGTGCACCCCTGCAGGGAAGTTAATCTATTCGAATAGTCGTGATCTTCGGTAACAGGACGACTTGGAGTTGTATCTTGACCTTATGACAACTAGAACCGGATACTTAATAAAACACACCCTTCCAAGTGCCAGATACAACCGGTGGTCGCTCTCTCACAGGGCGACGAGGGGAGGATCATCGGTTAGGGTTATGCTATGCGATGATACTGGGAGGACTTCAGGATACCTCCCTTCTACATGCTGCAAGACGGAGGCTGCCAGAAGCGTAGTCTTCGAAAGGATTAGCTATCCCCCCTCTTATTCTGGCTTTCTGCAGTTCAGTCCACCGATATGGCCCTTTACACATTTACCCATGCATATGTAGTGTAGCTTCTTGCTTGCGAGTACTTTGGATGAGTACTCACGGTTGCTTTCTCCTTCTTTCCCTCTATCCCTTCTACCTGGTTATCGCAACCAAATGTTGGAGCCCAGGAGCCAGACGCCACCGTCGACGACGACCCCTACTACACCGGAGGTGCCTACTACTACGTGATGCCCGCTGACGACGACCAGGAGTAGTTAGGAGGATCCCAGGCAGGAGGCTTGCGCCTCTTTCGATCTGTATCCCAGTTTGTGCTAGCCTTCTTAAGGCAAACTTTTTTAACTTATGTCTGTACTCAGATATTGTTGCTTCCGCTGACTCGTCTATGATCGAGCTCTTGCATTCGAGCCCTCGAGGCCCCTGGCTTGTAATATGATGCTTGTATGACTTATTTTATTTGTAGAGTTGTGTTGTGATATCTTCCCGTGAGTCCCTGATCTTGATCGTACACGTTTGCGTGTATGATTAGTGTACGGTCAAATCGGGGGCGTCACAAGTTGGTATCAGAGCCAACTGCCTGTAGGAATCCCCTTTCCAACTCCTTGGCCGAAGTTGAGTCTAGTCGATGAAAACTGTTTTTCTAACATGGCTGTGCGGCCCATGGGCCCACGTCGCCATCTGGGTGGTATTAGGATCTTTTACTCCTCGAACCTTACTCTGGGACTCTGATCTCTCTTCTATTCGGGTTTAATAAATTTACTAAAAATCTAACTTAGGTTCTCGAAAATACTTTCTCACGGAGAACCCCCTTCAGTCTAGACGAACGTTGGCTGCACTAGAGGATTTCGAAGATACTCTCCGATATTCCATTGAAACCTTATGCCGTTGCTTTTGCAAGTCCCTACCACCGAAATATCCCTATGGATAAGTATTTAGACCTGACGTGCTTACTTTTATTCCCAGTCGATCTTGTTATTATAAGATACCCCGAGAATACTTTGTGCCTACTGCCTTGCAGTTCTTTGCCACATGCATACCACTACGGATAATTACTCGCATTTATCGAGTATCCGCTCATCCCCAGATATTCATGCAGTTCACAAAATTCTTCGAAATACCATTCGGTCTTCCGAAAATCCTGAGCAACCTATTGCTCCTGAAATTCTTGCTTGCTTGCATTATGGTTAATCCCATAAGTATAGTAATCTTATTGGCTACCTTTGTCAATATCATTTTGAGTCCATTGACTCAATATGTTGCAAATTCTCGCAATCCTCACTCAGATCGTAGAATTCATCCTTCCAGCTCAGATGTCATTTAAAACGTGAGCTGGTCCTCGGCCAATCAGATTGCCATCGATTGTACCCCTAAGTCTATTCAACTTGTCCGTCCTTTATCAGAGCGTTTGCTCCTGATCCCTTGATTTGAAAATCATAATTCCTTTGTTATTTAAACGTTGAATTATTCAGATATTCTGTAAAACGATGCATTTGCATTCTTTCTTCCTCTGATTGGGTATCGATACTCACATCAGCTCCATTGTGGGTCACCATATCCACTGTTGGATTATTATCCGACAATGTCCTTCATAATTAATCACCTTGTGAGTTCTTTCTCCGATACATAATGCCTTTGGTAATTTGTATCCTCTCCTTTTGCCAACCATGCTCTGCTTTTGAGCTGGTAATATTTACTCATGAAACTTGTGGTATATGTTTCTAAGAAGCCCCTATGGGTTGAACATATGCCTTCTCTAAAACTGTGTGAACTCGAAAGTTTTCACGGGTCATACTCCTTTGATAATTCACCCGGTAGGTTTTGACACTGAAATCAGTTTTATCTAGAGCAGTGAATGAAAGGTTATGCATTGAAGAAGTGGGAGTCGACCTCGAACTTGTGTTCATGCCCATGGACACGATGTATATCCTATCATGGAAGCTTCTTGCAATTATAACTATCCTCCTTGATATAATATCATTTGGTATCTGTGAATTGATCCTTGCAATCGTGGTTCCGACCATATGTTCTTCTTTGACCCCATTTCTCGGGCAAGTTTAAGCACTTGTCTTGTGTGGACCAATACACCAGTCCAACCTTTACTTTGATCTACCGTCGAGTATTACACCCTGGTATCTCGGGAATATCATGGGACATCATAACTTCTTATGGGTTCTTCATAAACCATTATCACTCGCCGGATCCAATTGTTCCTAGGTTCTGGGTTGTCGTCAACCGAGAACATCGAATAGTGAATCGAGTCCGCACTCTGATTCAATAACTCTTAAGTAAATGTTGTTGCTTACGAGTTAATATTCATTTAAGTCATTCCTAGCCTGATCGGCTATATCATCATTGTGCTAAATTTTAACTGTGCTACCTGGTCCTTCATGGAGCACAATTCTCGACGATGACCTAAGCTTACGTCGATTTTCCTCATCATATCATTTCTCCCTGAACAGCAAACTTGATTTCGAGTTTGTGTCATACCCATGGTTCCAATAACCATTCGCTTCATCATTCCTTTCACTTGATGTCATCGCCGATCGATTACATCTTCGTGGAGCCTCTCGACTGAATTTGTCGTGGTCATCAAACAACATTTTGATTCCTTCTAGAATATCAACCAAATGTATGACGACATGTAACCATCCTTGTCCCTCGATGATTTGTGTTATCACCAACAACATTATTGCTTCCCTCCAACACAAACTTGTTCGTGTTTTGTGTTATACCTGGAGACCCGTGCTATCCAGCAATTATTCTTCGATACCTTGGAGTATTACCATCTTTTATGTCCAGAATGTCGTGAGAATTTCACCACCTCCTAAGAATTCTTGATACAGGTAATACTTATCACCATCACCATTCTTTCTTGGTCCCCGTGTTGGATCTAACCGGGATACCAACAGGTGAACGGTGCTGTTTGGATTCTGCCCTTCTAGCAACCCTATTGCTTTGAAGTTAATGGT
Source organism: Triticum urartu (assembly GCF_056163025.1). NCBI lineage: Eukaryota > Viridiplantae > Streptophyta > Magnoliopsida > Poales > Poaceae > Triticum > Triticum urartu. The sequence continues at coordinate 42,601,817 of NC_141876.1, read as the reverse complement.
CGGCCGTTCGTTCTTAGACTATTGATTATTGAATCACCATTCTGACATTGGTCGTGCAACCCAACCCATATTTTGGGCGCACCTTTCAACCAATGTTTAATTGTGTATGTTTTCCGTGAGCATACTTCCTTATATCATTTGATCTGACAAATGTTATCTCCTTGTTCACTTAATTGTGGAAATCCATCTTTTGTTAATCTTGATGAATTGTTGCTGATTCCATCAGCCACCTCCTCATTCTATCCTTGATTTAATAATGAACTCATGATTCGGAACTTGCTTCCACAGTTCAATTCCCGAGAATCTTACAATGTCGTCTCGTCAATTTGTCTTGCACCTTTTCTTCTCAGGCATCTTGAGTCTGAGGTTTCCTAACACCGATCAGATCTGAATCTCGGTCAGATATGATGGTTGGAACATACTTTCAAGAGTTATAACATTGATCCTCATATGACCTGGTAAGGTGATGTCATGCCAGCACACCTGGCCGGAGGACCTACTGTTATAGTTTTCTTATTAGCAAGGTTATCCATTCTTCCATGAGGAAATTGCAAGACTTATTCTATAAGTTGTTCCTGATGAATCCTTGGTGTATCCAAAGTACGACCTTTGCTTGAAGACTATGTCAATGCTATCTCGAAGCATGTCTGTGGTACTCTGATTTTCAACAAGAACATTTGAAGCCCAATGCTAAATGTTTCTTGCTCAGTTATCCAAACACTGTGGTATGGGTAATGTCATTGAATTTATCTCCCCTTACCTAAATGATTTTCTACTTTATATCCTGTCATGGATATCTTGCTCTGCTTGTCGTTGCGAAGGAAATACCCTTGGTTTATGTGTCAAACACACATTCCTTTCCATTCTTCTGTTTGATCTGATGATCACATTTTCCTTTCCATTGTTCTGTTTAACCTTCTTGAGGTTTATATGATCTAAGCAGTAATATTTTCCTGCTTACGAAAACACCTCGGTGTACCACCTTATCAGTCAGACTCTGTTACTATTGTTGATGACATTTCGGAAACCACCGATGGACGGGAACCTTGCCTATTGGTCCGCCTCGTTCAACGAGCAGGAAAATGGTTCTCTTCGTCCCTCGCCCTTGGTACCGACATTGTTGCCGACATAACTGATAGGCTACCCTCTGACATGTCTTGCCATCATGACCGTGCAAGATGTCAACGCCCTTCCTACTTTTAACCACATGGTGGGCCCGTAACCCACAGTTCAACAGGATCGAAACCTGACTCTCCTGTACACCCTGTTGTCAAAATTATTCCTCGCGCTTGACTTTGTAAGTAATTCATGGGCCACCTGCCTAGTGATCTATTCTGGTATCTGATGCAATGCTTATTCACATTGCTCTAAATCCTTTCAACACTTCGTTTCAGGCAACGAACGATTGCCTATGCGCTTGAAACTTCTATTTTGCACCTTCTTACTTTGCTCTCGATACTTTCTTAAGTGTCAATTCGAGAGATAGTTATGCTTCTTCCCCTGAGTTAACCGTCTGATGCTCGGTCTTGTTAGAATCCGTCCTTATAGGGTTTTCCCTTCTCACCCCATTCGTAAGTACGGTGAAGATACTGAAGGAAAGACGACAACATCATCATGATGAACTGGAGCAGAGAAATGAAGACATCAACATAATGGATCGACCTCTTCGAGAAGAGCAACCAAGACCGAGACGATTCGTTAGAAACTCGTAACCAAAACTTCCCCCCTTACCGAACCTCTTAAATCTCGGGATGAGATTTCTTGTAGTGGAGGAGAATTGTGACGCCCGGATAATTAAGCTACAGTAAACCTCCGTTAATGATGCCGCGTCACCGCGGTTACCGTTGCTAATCTCGCGTTAGTTCGAAACCGATTCAAATTCAAATTCAAAAGAAAAACAAACAACAAAAGCTTTCAAAAATTTAAAACTAAAATGTTCGGGTTGTTTCAAATAAACCGTAAGCAATTATGGTGGAGAAACCAAGCCTTTTTTTAAATGCTTAAATGAACTATAAGGATTTAAACAATAGCAAAAACAATTAATTAAATGCTTTTTACAATTAATAAATTACTAAACTATTTTATTTTGTCATCAAACATTTTGTGGCATTGGGGTATTTTGTAAACACTAACTTAGGTACTACTTGTATATTTTATAAAACAGAATATATAGGAAAATAGAATAGAAGACTAATAAACATAAAACAAATAAATACGAAAAAAATAAAAAAGAAACAGAACCTCCCCCTGGGCCATTCAGCCCAGCTAGCCAGGCCGGCCATAGGCCCAACTGGGCCAAGGCCCACCACCGCTCACTTAACCCCCCATGCCCCTGAAACCCTAGCCCCCACGCACCCACTCGCCCCCCCATCGCCCTCTCCTCCTCGATCTAGATCGGGATCGCCCCGATCCCGCACCCCCCACCCCGCCGGACCTCCCTCGCCGGATCGCTCCGCCTCGACCACGCCCCCCCACCGGTCTGCCTCCACGCCGACGACGTCCCTGGCATCCTCCCCGAGCCCCATTGCCCCGCCCCCTACATCCCCCCTGTGAGCTGCGCCCCTCCCCTCTCTCCCGTCACCGGATCTGGCCGCGCCTCCGCGCGCGCGTGCCCCCGCCACCACACCGACCGCGGCTCTCCCCCGACCGCGCGCTCGCGTGCCCAGCGCCCCGCTGCCATCCCGGGGCCGCGACCTCCTTCCCCACGCCGTGCCTGGGCCGCGTGCCCCACCATCCCGCTCGCCCGCTCGCCTACGCGCACCCACCCCGTCGCGCCGCGCCTCCCCCTGTAGCCTCGCCTCCCACCTCAGCTTCGCCGCGCCAGGCCGCACCGGCGCCGTCCCTTGGTCGCTGCCGCTGCTCCAGTCGAAGCGGCGCCCCTGCCGAGCCCGCTCCTCCCTCCGTCCGCCCCTGTTCCGGGCGCCGTCGCAATTCCCTTCCTCCGCCCGGTTGGCGCCTGGCGAGCCCCGCCGTGGTCACCAACCCCCCCTGCTCCGGCGATCTGCCGGCTCCGCCCGCCCCTGTGGTGCGCCCGAAAGAGCGGGTGCTGGGCACCGTTGCGCCCGCGCCCGTTCGGGCGACAACCGCGCGACCATGCGCCCGAAAACCGCAAGGCCCCCTGGGGCCAATGACATGGGGCCCCTAGCCCCAGAACGTTTTAATAAAAAAAACGAAATAAAAATAAATATATAATTAATTAATTAATTAAAAATTAATTGATTAATAATTGAAATAGTTAATGAATTAATTCAGTTAATTAACCATGTTTAATTAAACTAATTAAGTAGATGGTTTAATTAAACCCTAATTAGACTAAACAGTCAATGACCAGTGGGTCCCACACGTCAGTTGACCAGTCAACACCTCTGTTGACTGCTGACGTCATGCTGACGTCATGATGACGTCAGCAAGCACTGTTCTGGATAATGTTGTATTAAAATAATTAAATAAATCCTGAAAATGATTTAAATCTTTTAAAATTAATAGAAAATAAACCGTAGCTCAGATGGAAATACTTTGTACATGAAAGTTGCTCAGAACGACGAGACGAATTCGGATACGCAGCCCGTTTATCCGCCACGCATCCCTAGCATAGCGAACACGCAACTTTCCCCCTCTGTTTCATCTGTCCGAAAACGCGAAACACCAGGGATACTTTCCCGGATGTTTCCCCCCTTCACCGGTATCACCTCATACCGCGATAGGGCACCCCTAGCACCGATACTTGTCATGTCATGCATCGCTATGCATCTGTTTGCTTAAATATTTATTGTTTCTCCCCCCTCTTCTCTCGCTAGACACCGGGACCGACGCCGCTGCTACCCAGTACGACTACGGAGTTGACGATCCCTCTCTCTTGCCAGAGCAACCAGGCAAGCACCCCCTTTGATCACCAGATATCGCCTAATCTTCTCTATACTGCTTGCATTAGAGTAGGGTAGCATGTTACTGCTTCCCGTTAATCCTATACTGATGCATAGCCTGTCCTTGCTACTACTGTTGTTACCTTTACCTGCAATCCTAATGCTTAGTATAGGATGCTAGTTTATCATCAATGGCCCTACATCCTTGGCCGTCTGCCATGCTATACTATCGGGCCGTGATCACTCGGGAGTTGATCACGGGTATATACTATATATTTTATACATGATGCATGTGGTGACTAAAGACGGGTCGGCTTGAGGAGCACCCGCGAGTGGAGTTTTGAGGCGGAGCGGCAGGGCAGGTTCCGACCACCTAGGAGAGAGGTGGGCCTGGCCCTGGTCGGCGTTCGCGGATACTTAACACGCTTAACGAGATATGGGTATTTGATCTGAGTCTGGCCATTTGGTCTATACGCACTAACCATCTACGCGGGAGTAGTTATGGGTATCCCGGCGTCGTGGTATCAGCCGAAGCCTTCGTGACGTCAGCGACTGAGTGGCGCGCACCGGATTGGACTGGAAGGCCACTAGGCTAGGTCTGCTTTCGGCCGCGTTCGCAACGTGCAGGTGTGCTAAGGGCGATGGGCCCAGACCCCTGGGCGCTTAGGTTTAGACCGGCGTGCTGACCTCTCTGTTGGTCTAGGTGGGGCTACGACGTGTTGATCTTCCGAGGCCGGGCATGACCCAGGAAAGTGTGTCCGGCCAAATGGGATCGAGCGTGTTGGGGTATGTGGTGCACCCCTGCAGGGAAGTTAATCTATTCGAATAGCCGTGATCTTCGGTAACAGGACGACTTGGAGTTGTATCTTGACCTTATGACAACTAGAACCGGATACTTAATAAAACACACCCTTCCAAGTGCCAGATACAACCGGTGGTCGCTCTCTCACAGGGCGACGAGGGGAGGATCATCAGTTAGGGTTATGCTATGCGATGATACTGGGAGGACTTCAGGATACCTCCCTTCTACATGCTGCAAGACGGAGGCTGCCAGAAGCGTAGTCTTCGAAAGGATTAGCTATCCCCCCTCTTATTCTGGCTTTCTGCAGTTCAGTCCACCGATATGGCCCTTTACACATTTACCCATGCATATGTAGTGTAGCTTCTTGCTTGCGAGTACTTTGGATGAGTACTCACGGTTGCTTTCTCCTTCTTTCCCTCTATCCCTTCTACCTGGTTGTCGCAACCAGATGTTGGAGCCCAGGAGCCAGACGCCACCGTGATGCCCGCTGACGATGACCAGGAGTAGTTAGGAGGATCCCAGGCAGGAGGCCTGCGCCTCTTTCGATCTGTATCCCAGTTTGTGCTAGCCTTCTTAAGGCAAACTTGTTTAACTTTTGTCTGTACTCAGATATTGTTGCTTCCGCTGACTCGTCTATGATCGAGCTCTTGCATTCGAGCCCTCGAGGCCCCTGGCTTGTAATATGATGCTTGTATGACTTATTTTATTTGTAGAGTTGTGTTGTGATATCTTCCCGTGAGTCCCTGATCTTGATCGTACATGTTTGCGTGTATGATTAGTGTACGGTCAAATCGGGGGCGTCACACGGATGCTTGCAATGGGGGTTAATCATAAGTGGGATGCTTGTCCAAGTAAGGACAACACCCAAGCACTGGTCCACCCACATATCAAATTATCAAAGTACCGAACGCGAATCAGGTGATCGTGATGAAAACTAGCTTGACGATAATTCCCATGTGTCCTCGGGAGCGCTTTCCTTCATATAAGAGTTTGTGCAGGCTTGTCCTTTGCTACAATAAGGATTGGGCCATCTTGCTGCACCTTATTCACTTTTATTACTTGCTACTCGTTACAAATTACCTTATCACAAAACTATCTGTTACCGATAATTTCAGTGCTTGCAGAGAATACCCTGCTGAAAACCGCTTATCATTTCCTTCTGCTCCTCGTTGGGTTCGACACTTTTACTTATCGATAGGACTACGATAGATCCCCTATACTTGTGGTCATCATAATTCAGTGCTGTTCCGAAGGCTTGATGAAGACGTGACCAGAAAGCCGAGGTGAAAGGAGACCCTAGGTCGGAGGTGATGGTCCTTGGCACTCCATGTAGGCTGACGATTCTGGACACATAAAGTTGAGCAAGTTGATTTGCCAAGTATGTGGTCCGGATTGGAATGAAGTGAGCTACCTTGGTCAGCATGTCTACCACAACCCATACAACATCATTTCCTCGGGAAGTTTTGGGAAGCCCGATGATGAAATCCATGCAGATATCGTCCCATTTCCATTGCGGAACGGGTAAGGGTTGAAGTAGCTCGGTGGCTTTCTGATGTTCCACCTTTACTTTGTTGTATATGTCATAGCAGGCGACAAAATATGCAATATCCTTCTTCATTCCGTCCCACCAAAATATTTGTCTGAAGTCTTCATACATTTTGGTACCGCCTGGGTGGATCGAGTACGAAGATTCGTGTGCCTCCGCTAATATCTTCTTCTTCTTCAGATCTTCTGTGTCTGGTATACATATTCGCCCTCGAAATCTTAAGGTACCTTGATCATCCACCAGGAAATCTTGAGTCTTGTCGTCTCACATCCGTGTGACATGGTGTTGCAGCAATGGGTCCTCTGCTTGAGCCTTGCTAATCTCTTCCTCAAGAGTGGGAGTGACTTCTACCATAGCGGTGTAGTCAGCTTCAACAATGGTCAGCTTGAGCTGGGCTATTTCTTCTTGTAGCTCGACAAGCAAAGATTCCATTAATGCGTTCAAAGTGGCAGATTTGCGGCTGAGAGCATCGACCACCACATTAGCTTTCCCTGGATGATAATTTATACCGAGGTCATAATCTTTGACCAACTCAAGCCATCTTCTGTCGGAAGTTCAAGTCAGGTTGAGTGAATATGTACTTGAGGCTTATCAGTGTATATTTGGCACCACTTGCCGATAAGATAATGCCTCCAAATTTTTAAGGCATGCACGACTGCCGCTAATTCCAAATCATGGGTAGGATAGTTTCCTTCATGTAGTCGGAGCTGTCTGGATGCATAGGCTACAACCTTGCCATATTGCATGAGCATGTTGGGTTCTACGATAGGATGCGTCGACTACAAATTAAAATTTTCCTACGCGCAGAACAACCAAGAACATGCTACGGGAGATGGATCACGGATCGTTACCACTAGACGTGCAGTGCCGTGCAACGGAAGAAGAGTTGGGGCAGCGTGTCCGCGTGGCTCGTCTCCTCCTCGGGCGATCTCCCTCTAACATCCGGTCGTCGGTTCCCACGTATAGGTTCGCTGGAGCAGCGCAAATGCACCGCCTCTAACGGTATATGCGCATGCAGAAGGAACACCATGCGACGGACTGCTAGGTCCGATCACACAGTCGGTGGTCGAGTGGAGGTGGCTATTCGCAGCACATGCAAACCCTAGTCAGCGCCGAAGCGATCAATCGCATGAGTGTGCCGCACCCCTACTTTATATAGGCGCCCATCGCGGGCTCAACACTTGGGCCTCGCACAGACCCTAAATCCCAAAATCTGTTCAACCTGGATCAGAGTCCGAGTAGGATCACTTCTGACTCGTGGAGTCTGACCGGGCCTCACAGGTTCCTTCCCTTAAGCGCGCGACCCCTTAGGTTCTCGTTCACTAGGTTGCGAGTCAGATTACATCCGACTCGGCTAGTCGGTAGCGGCCGCTAGCAAAGCATGCCGACTCCAAGTGTCATGATGAAGCTGGTTAGGCGAACCCGTACATCACACATCTATTCCCTTTGCCACACAATATATATTGTCAGGCTCAAGGCGAGTCTGTCATCCTTGTGCTAGCCCGACGTCTTTCTCATTCCAGTAATGTCGACCACAAGCCAGATTATCTCATAATCCTAATCGCATGGCCATGCTTATCTGGGTCGGATCACACGAGGGGCCCAGAGTATATCTCTCCTGATCGAAGGGGCAAATACCATCTTGCTCGACCATGTCTCGCAACATGGGTCTAGACAAGCCTGAAACCTACCTTTGTAACTACCCAGTCACGGAGTAGCGTTTGGTTGGCCCAAAGCAAGTCTGTCACCATCCCGAGTACACGCGCCAGCTTGATAACCCACAAGTATAGGGGATCGCAACAGTTTTCGAGGGTAGAGTATTCAACCCAAATTTATTGACTCGACACAAGGGGAGCCAAAGAATATTCTCAAGTATTAGCGGTTGAGTTGTCAATTCAACCACACCTGGAAAACTTAATATCTGCAGCAAAGTATTTAATAGCAAAGTAATATGGAAGTAACGGTAACGATGGCAAAAGTAACAGTAGCAGTTTTGTAGTAATTGTAACAGTGGCAATGGTAAAGTAACTAAGCAAAGATCAATATGTGAAAAGCACATAGGCATTGGATCAGTGATGGATAATTATGTCGGATGCGATTCCTCATGCAACAGTTATAACATAGGGTGACACAGAACTAGCTCTAGTTCATCGATGTATTGTAGACATGTATTCCGAATATAGTCATACATTGTTATGGAAAAGAACTTGCATGACATCTTTTGTCCTACCCTCCCGTGGTAGTGGGCTCCTATTGGAAACTAAGGGATATTAAGGCTTCCTTTTAATAGAGTACCAGACCAAAGCATTAACACTTAGTGAATACATGAACTCCTCAAACTACGGTCATCACCGGGAGTGGTCCCGATTATGTCACTTCGGGGTTACCGGATCATAACACATAGTAGGTGACTATTGACTTGTAATATAGGATCAAGAACTCACATATATTCATGAAAACATAATAGGTTCGGATCTGATATTATGGCACTCGGGCCCTAGTGACAAGCATTAAGCATAGCAAAGTCATAGCAACATCAATCTCACAACATAATGGATACTAGGGATCAAACCCTAACAAAACTAACTCGATTACATGATAAATCTCATCCAACCCATCACCGTCCAGCAAGCCTATGATGGAATTACTCACGCACGATGGTGAGCATCATGAAATTGGTGATGGAGGAAGGTTGATGATGACAATGGCGACGGATTCCCTTCTCTGAAGCCCCGAACGGACTCCAGATCCGCCCTCCCGAGAGAGATTAGGGTTTGGCAACAGCTCCGTATCGTAAAACGCGATGAATCCTTTTCTCTAATTTTTTTCTCCCCGAACTGAATATATAGAGTTGGAGTTGAGGTCGGTGGAGCCTCAGGGCGCGCCCTCCACCCTCGTGGACAGTGTGTGGACCCATGGTGTTGATTCTATCACCAGTGTTTTTTATTTATTCCAAAAATATTCTCCGTGAAGTTTCAGGTCATTCCGAGAACTTTTATTTCTGCACAAAAATAACACCATGGCAATTCTGCTGAAAACATCGTCAGTCCGGGTTAGTTCCATTCAAATCATGCAAGTTAGAGTCCAAAACAAGGGCAAACATGTTTGGGAAAGTAGATACGTTGGAGACGTATCAACTCCCCCAAGCTTGAACCTTTGCTTGTCCTCAAGCAATTCAGTTGACAAACTAAAAGTGATAAAGAAAAACTTTTACAAACTCTGTTTGCTCTTGTTGTTGTAAATATGTAAAGCCAGCATTCAAGTTTTCAGCAAAGATTATGAACTAACCATATTCACAATAACATTTAGGTCTCATGTTTACTCATATCAATGGCATAATCAACTAGTGAGTAATAATAATAAATCTTGGATGACAACACTTTCTTAAAACAATCATAATACGATATAACAAGATGGTATCTTGCTAGCCCTTTCTGAGACCGCAAAACATAAATGCAGAGCACCTCTAAAGATCAAGGACCGACTAGACATTGTAATTCATGGTAAAAGAGATCCAATCACAATCATACTCAATGTAAATTAATAGTAATGCATGCAAATGACAGCGACGCTCTCCAACTTGTGCTTTTTAATAAGAGGATGATGACTCAACATAAAAGTAAATAGATAGGACCTTCACAGAGGGAAGAAGGGATTTGTCTAGGTGCCAGAGCTCGATTTTTGAAATAGAGATAAATAATATTTTGAGTGGCATACTTTCATTGTCAACATAACAACCGAGAGATCTCGATATCTTCCATGCTACACACATTATAGGTGGTTCCCAAACAGAATGGTAAAGTTTATACTCCCCCACCACCAACAAACATCAATCCATGGCTTGTCCGAAACAACGGGTGCCTCCAACTAACAACAATCCTGGGGGAGTTTTGTTTGCAATTATTTTAGTTTAAGCATGGGATTGGGCATCCCGGTTACCAGCCATTTTCTCGTGAATGAGGAGCGGAGTCCATTCCTCGTGAGAATAACCCACCTAGCATGGCATATATAGACAACCCTAGTTGATACATGAGCTATTCGAGCATAGAAAATAGAATTTCATTTGAAGGTTTAGAGTTTGGCACATACAAATTTACTTGTAACGGCAGGTAGATACTGCATATAGGAAGGTATCGTGGACTCATATGGAATAACTTTTGTTGTTTATGGAAGTGGATGCACAAGCAGTATTTCTGCTTAGTACAAGTGAAGGCTAGAAAAAGACTGGGAAGCGACCAACTAGAGAGCGACAACAGTCATGAACATGCATTAAAATTAATCGACACTGAGTGCAAGCATGAGTAGGATATAATTCACCATGAACATAAATATCGTGGAGGCTATGTTGATTTTGTTTCAACTACATGTGTGAACATGTGCCAAGTCAAGCAAGTCAAATCGTTCAAAGGAGGATACCACCCTATCATACCACATCACAACTATTTTAATAGCATGTTGGCACGCAAGGTAAACCATTATAAACTCCTAGCTAATTAAGCATGGCATGAGCAACTATAATCTCTAATTGTCATTGCAAACATGTTTCATTCATAATAGGCTGAATCAGGAACGGTGAACTAATCATATTTACAAAAACAAGATAGGTTATAAATTTAAACCTTCTGACAAAACAGTGTGAGAATTGCACGAGGATATAAATTTAAACCTTCTCACAAAGGAATCGGTTAGATAGCGGTATTCCCGGCACTTATCTGACACGAAGCTCTCAATATCAGTGTTATGCACATACGTGTCAAATTCATCCTTTATGCTTGCCTGAACCATGAACTCCTCCGACGGCCATTCACAAGGCCGCACTAGAGCCTCCCTCGATGGTTCATCGTCCTGCTCACGTATCGCGAGCCTTGGTCCCTGCTTCCTTGAGGAACCACCTTGGTACATTTTCCTAAACATTTTTCTTCCTCTGAAAAATTTCTGAAATTTTTAGTGACTCAAAATAAAAGTGAATCAAACTCAACAAGATTGATAACAACTACTCCTACAAGTGCCTAGAGGCTATATCATGCATTAAAACTACTTTTGACCACATAAATTTGACATGCAAGCTCAAGAACAGGGTCACCTAAGCAGCAAAATTTTGCAATAAATAAAGAACTAGAACAAATACTAATTGGACCATTGGAGGAGTCACATACCGAAGAACAACCCCCAAAGCAGATTTGTGAATGGAGCTTTGAGCAAGGAGATCGAAAATGGCAGCAAAATGAGCTAGAACATGGGTTTGAGCCATGGGATGATTTTTCTGGAGGAAGACGAAGTGTGTGGGTGCAGGAATAAGTGGAGGGGACCTATGTGGGGTCCACGAGGTAGGGGGCGCGCCTTGGACCCTCGTGGCCAAGTGGTGTGGCCCCCTGGTGTGTTCTCAGTGCCAATAATTCTTAAATAATCTAGAAAAGATCATATTTCATTTTCAGGACATTTGGAGAACTTTTATTTTCGGGGTATTTTTTATTGCAAGGATAAATCAGAAAATAGACAGAGAATACTATTTTTGCTTTATTTAATCTAAATAATAGAAAGTAAAAGGAGGGTACATAGAGTTGTGCTTTCTAACTTCATCCATCTCATGCTCATAAAAAGGAATCCACTAACAAGGTTGATCAAGTCTTGTTAACAAACTCTTTCTGAATCACATGAAACTGGAGAATTTTCGAATAACACTAGGTTACCTCAACGGGGATATGCACATGCCCAGCAATAAGAATATCATATTTATTCTTGACAGTAGGAAGAGGAAATTCAAAACCTCCAATCATAATCGTTGGAACTTTTCCAATAGAATTGATATTGTGGACTTGAGGTTGTTTTCTCGGAAAGTGTACCGTATGCTCATTACCATTAACATGAAAAGTGACATTGCCTTTGTTGCAATCAATAACAGCCCCTGCAGTATTCAAAAAGGGTCTACCAAGGATAATCGACATACTATCATCCTCAGGAATATCAAGAATAACAAAGTCCATTAAAATAGTAATGTTTGCAACCACAACAGGCACATCCTCACAAATACCGACTGGTATAGAAGTTGATTTATCGGCCATTTGCAAAGATATTTCAGTAGGTGTCAACTTATTCAAATCAATTCTACGATACAAAGAGAGAGAGGAATAACACTAATACCAGCTCCAAGATCACATAAAATAGTTTTAACATAGTTTCTTTTAATGGAGCATGGTATAGTTGGTACTCCTGGATCTCCTAGTTTCTTGGGTATTCCACCTTTAAAAGTATAATTAGCAAGCATGGTGGAAATTTCAGCTTCCGGTATCTTTCTTTTATTTGTAACAATATCTTTCATGTACTTAGCATAAGGTGTCGGCATTCTGGGAATGGGGGTCCCCAGACTTGCCTGCCTGCGGCCTGCGGCGTGGCTCAAAGGGGCCCCAGCACGGCCCATCTTCACCAACACAGACCCAAGACCCTCGCAAGGGGCCAAGCCTCGCGGGGCGGACGACGTGGAGCTTCCTCAGGCACGGCCTCATCAGGCTGGCTCGCGAGGAGGCGGAGAGATCAAGTCGGGGTACCTCACGAGGTGCCCGTGACGCAAGCCATGACGACCAAAGGCGCCAGGCGGGTGCCAGCTCGCGCAGCGTCCTCCTTTCCTCTTTGGTGCAAAGGGAGCAAGCGCAGCCGCAGAGTACCAAGGCATCAGGAAAAGGTTGCCATTTCGGTGCAACAAGACCAAGACCAGGAGGATGACAAGACGGAGGTCATCGTGGAGCCCTAGACGGCGTCACCACCAGGGCTTTGTGTAGGCGAAGACTACTTTTGTTAGGATAGCTGGTACTAGCTGTCCCCTTCCAAATTAGCCCGCCATTGTTGGCTCCCTTCCCGCTCGATATTTGGGAAGAGGACCAGGGCCTCTATAAATAGGACTAGCCACCCCCCGGGGAGGGAATAAGAATCAGAGGGAGACGAAGAAGAGACAAGAGAAAGACAAGAGCAGAGAAAGAAAGAGAGAGAGAGAGAAGGGTGACTGAACTCCTCCCAGCAGTTCGTCCCCCCAGCCAAGAATAGACCCTCGCGAGGCTGTTCTTCCTTGTATTGTTCATCATCATCAGCCCAAGAGGCAATCCACCACACCACACACTGGAGTAGGGTATTACACCACCACGGTGGCCCGAACCAGTATAAACCCTGTGTCATCCGTGTTGTTCTTTCCATAGCTTAGATCTTTGCGTGGCGGAGGGGTGAAGGTAGGTAGGAGGCGAAATCTCTGCGCGCACCCCAGTGTTCGAACCTCAAGGGTCTGCCGGAACCCGAAATCCGACATAAGGATTCATTTTAAGCATATCGGTGAAACGCATACGCAAAAAGATAGCTCTAATCATTTCAACAAAGCGCTCGAAATCCTCATCATCCTTTGTCTTGGATGGTTTAGGAGGAAAAGGCATGGGTTTCTGAACCCAAGGTTCTCTTTCTTTACCGTGCTTCCTAGCAACGAAGTCTCTCTTATCATAACGTTGATTCTTTGATACTGGGTTATCAAGATCAACAGCAGGTTCAATCTCTACATCATTGTTATTACTAGGTTGAGCATCAACATGAACATCATCATTAATATTATCACTAGGTTCATGTTCATTACCAGATTGTGTTTCAGCATCAGAAATAGAAATATCATTGGGATTCTCAGGTGTGTCAACAACAGGTTCACTAGAAGCATGCAAAGTCCTATCATTTTTCTTTTTCTTCTTTTTGGAAGAACCAGGTTCCTCAATATTAGTTCTCTGAGAATCTTGATCAATTCTCTTAGGGTGGCCCTCAGGATACAAAGGTTCCTGAGTCATTTTACCCCCTCTAGTCACAACTCTAACAACATTATCATTTTTCTTATTATTTAATTCATTGAGCAAACCATTCTGAGCTTTAAGCACTTATTCTACTTGAGTGGTAACAATAGAAGCATGTTTATTAATAATTTTAAGGTCACCTTTAACTCTAGACATATAATCACTCAAGTGTTCAATCATATAAGCATTACGTTTTAATTGTCTACCAACATAAGCATTGAAGTCTTCTTGTTTCACAATAAAATTATCAAACTCATCCAAGCATTGGTTAGCAAACTTAGTAGATGGGATTTCAACCTTATTAAATCTAAGAGAGAATTTACCTTTACTACCTGTGTTGGGTTATCAAGACCATGTATTTCTTCAGTAGGTGGTAAATTCTTAACATCTTCAGCTTTAATACCTTTTTATTTCATAGATTTGTTTGCCTCTTGCATATCTTCAGGACTGAGAAATAGAATACCCCTTTTCTTCGGAGTTGGCTTAGGAGTTGGTTCAGGAAGTGTCCAATCATTATCATTACTCAACATATTATTCAATAGCAATTCAGCTTGATCAACAGTTCTTTCCCTGAAAACACAACCAGCACAACTATCCAGGTGGTCTCTAGAAGCATCGGTTAGTCCATTATAAAAGATATCAAGTATTTCATTTTTCTTGAGAGGATGATCAGGCAAAGCATTAAGTAATCGGAGAAGCCTCCCCCAAGCTTGTGGGAGACTCTCTTCTTCAATTTGCACAAAATTATATATTTCCCTTAAGGCAGCTTGTTTCTTATGAGAGGGGAAATATTTAGCAGAGAAGTAATAAATCATATCCTGGGGACTACGCACACAACCAGGAGCAAGAGAATTAAACCATATTTTAGCATCATCCTTTAATGAGAACGGAAATAACTTAAGGATATAGTAGTAACGAATTTTTTCCTCATGGGTAAATAGGGTGGCTATATCATTCAATTTAGTAAGATGTGCCACAACCGTTTCAGATTCATAGCCATAAAAAGGATCAGATTCAACCAAAGTAATCAACTCAAGATCGACAGAGAAATCATAATCCTCATCAGAAATACAGATAGGTGAAGTAGCAAAAGCAGGGTCATATTTCATTCTAGCATTCAAAGACTTTTCTTTCAGCTTAGCTAGTAGTTTCTTAAGATCATATCTATCTTTGCAAGAAAAAAGTCCCTAGCAGTTTGTTCATCCATAATATAACCCTCAGGTACATCAGGCAATTCATATCTAGGGGGAGAATCTTCATCATCACTTTCATCAATATCATAAGTTTCAATTATTTCATTCTCTCTAACCCTAGCAAGTTGTTCATCAAGAAATTCACCTAATGGCACAATATTATCAAGCATAGAAGTAGTTCCATCATAAGCATCATGAATAGCAGAAGTAGCATCATCAATAACATGCGACATATCAGAATCAATAGCGGGAGTAGGTTTAGGTGTCGCAAGTTTACTCAAAACAGAAGGTGAATCAAGTGCAGAGCTAGATGGCAGTTCCTTACCTCCCCTTGTAGTTGAGGGATAAATCTTGGTTTTTTCGTATTTCAAGTTCCTCATAATGATCAACAGATATAAATCCCAAGTGACTCAAAGAATAGAGCTATGCTCCCCGGCAATGGTGCCAGAAAATAGTCTTGATAACCCACAAGTATAGGGGATCGCAATAGTTTTCGAGGGTAGAGTATTCAACACAAATTTATTGATTCGACACAAGGGGAGCCAAACAATATTCTCAAGTATTAGCAGTTGAGTTGTCAATTCAACCGTACCTGGAAAACTTAATATCTGCAGCAAAGTATTTAATAGCAAAGTAATATGTAAGTAACGGTAACGGTGGCAAAAGTAATAGTAGCAGTTTTGTAGTAATTGTAATAGTGGCAACGGTAAAGTAACTAAGCAAAGATCAATATGTAAAAAGCTCGTAGGTATTGGATCAGTGATGGATAATTATGTTGGATGCGATTCCTCATGCAACAGTTATAACATAGGGTGACACAGAACTAGCTCCAGTTCATCAATGTAATTTAGGCATGTATTCCGAATATAGTCATACGTGCTTATGGAAAAGAACTTGCATGACATATTTTTTCATACCCTCCCGTGGCAGCGGGGTCCTATTGGAAACAAAGTGATATTAAGGCTTCCTTTTAATAGAGTACTAGACCAAAGCATTAACACTTAGTGAATACATGAACTCCTCAAACTACGGTCATCACCAGGAGTGGTCAGGCTTCCTTTTAATAGAGTACTAGACCAAAGCATTAACACTTAGTGAATACATGAATTCCTCAAACAACGGTCATCACCAGGAGTGATCCCGATTATTGTAAATTTGGGGTTACCGGATCATAACACATAGTAGGTGACTATTAACTTGCAAGATAGGATGAAGAACTCACATATATTCATGAAAACATAACAGGTTCAGATCTGAAATCATGGCACTCGGGCCCTAGTGACAAGCATTAAGCATAGAAAAGTCATAGCAACATCAATCTCAGAATATAATGGATACTAGGGATCAAACCCTAACAAAACTAACTCGATTACATGATAAATCTCATCCAACCCATCACTGTCCAGCAAGCCTACGATGGAATTACTCACGCACGGCGGTGAGCATCATGAAATTGGTGATGGAGGAAGGTTGATGATGATGATGATGGCGACGAATTCCCCTCTTTGGAGCCCCGAACGGACTCTAGATCAGCCCTCCCGAGAGAGATTAGGGCTTGGCGGCGGCTCTGTATCGTAAAACTCAATGAATCCTTCTCTCTGATTTTTTTCTCCCCGAACATGAATATATAGAGTTGGAGTTGAGGTCGGTGGAGCCTCAGGGGGCCCATGAGGCAGGGGGCGCCCCACAGGGGGTGGGCACGCCCTCCACCCTCGTGTACAGGGTGTGGGCCCCCTAGTGTTGATTCTTTCACCAATATTTTTTATTTATTCCAAAAATATTCTTCGTGAAGTTTCAGGTCATTCTGAGAACTTTTATTTCTGCACAAAAATAACACCATGGCAATTCTGCTAAAAACGGTGTCAGTCCGGGTTAGTTCCATTCAAATCATGCAAGTTAGAGTCCAAAACAAGGGCAAACGTGTTTGGAAAAGTAGATACGTTGGAGACGTATCACAGCTCAGGTCTTAGGACATGGAACATATGTTATACTAGAGACTCACAGATGACATATAGCTGCGTCTCATAGTTGGGTCTGTCCGACTCGGACCTTACCTCGACTCGGATTCGACTACATCGAATCCGACTAGATCCTTCCGAGTCCATATTATCCGGTTATCATCCAATGCTCCATGGCTAGTGAGACCAAGCCATCGACTGTGTCACATGCTAGTCTAGTCGGCTGCGCGTCCACACAGCCCTTTCGACTAGGGACCCTTTAGGACGTTCATCATACAATGCATAGTCCCACAAGAAAGTCACGTACTTGCTGATACGCATCATTGATAATGTCCAAGGACTATCTTTATTCATAAACACATAGGAAATATCATCATACATGATCGCTTCTAGGGCATATCTCCAACAGTCTCCCACTTGCACTAGAGTCAACCAAATAGACATCGAATGCCCATAGCTCGAACGTGTCCCTCATGCTTGGATTGTGGAAGCGGCTTAGTCAACGGATCTGCAAGATTTGCATCCATGTGAATTTTGCGTAACTTAACATCACCATTCTTGACGATCTTTCGTATCAGGTGATATTTTGGATCTATGTGTCTGGTCTTGTGGTGATCTCTCGGCTCCTTGGCTTGTGCGATGGCACCAGAATTATCACAATAAAGGTCAAATGGTTTTACCGAGGCTGGGAAAATACCAAGATCATCCAGAAAGTTCCGGATCCAAACACCTTCCTTTGCAGCTTCACAAGCCGCAATGTATTCGGCTTCTGTGGTAGAATCGGCAACCATATCTTGCTTCGAACTCATTCGGCCAGCTCACTACTCCTCCGTTCATGAGATACACGAATCCAGACTGTGATCGACAATCATCTCTGTCGGTTTGGAAACTAGCATTGGCGTAACCTCTTACGATGAGCTTTTCCTCACCTCCATAAACCAAGAACATCTCTTTAGTCCTTTTCAGGTACTTCAAAATAGTATTTACTGCTCCCTAGTGACTCTCACCTGGGTTGGCCTGATATCTACTTGTTAGGCTTATTGCAAAAGCAACATCAAGCCATGTACATATCATGCCATACATGATGGATCCAATTGCCGAGGCATACGGAATCCGACTCATCCTGCTTTGCTCATCAGATGTCGAAGGACTATGAGTCTCGCTTAGCTTTATACCATGTGAGACAGGTAAGAACCCTTTCTTGGCCTCACTCATGTTGAACTGCTTCAACACTTTATCTATGTACGTGCTCTGGCTCAAGCCGAGCAGCCTCCTCAATCTATCTCTATAGATCTTGACACCTAAAATATAAACTGCCTCACCAAGGTCCTTCATTGAAAACTTGCCATTCAATGATTCCTTGACCAAGTTCAACATTGAAACATTTTTTCCGATCAGTAGTATGTCATCCACATACAAGATCAAAAACACAATCGAGCTCCCACTTAACTGCTTGTATAAACAAGCGTCCTCATCGCTTTTGATGAAACCGAGACCAGTGACGACCTCATCAAAACGAATGTTCCAACTCCGAGATGCTTGCCTCAACCCATAAATGGATCTCTTGAGCTTGCATACCTTACTAGTGCTAGTCGGATCGACAAAACCCTCGAGCTGTATCATATACACGTCCTCGGTTAAATTTCCATGAAGGAAAGCCATTTCGACATCCATCTGCCATATCTCGTAATAGAAATATGCAGCCATAGCTAGTACGTCACCGACTTTAGCTTCGCTACTAGCGATTTAGTCTCGTCGTAGTCAATTCCTTGAAGTTGTCCATATCCTTTAGTGACAAGCCGAACTTTGTGGATCTGAAAATTTCCATCCACATTGGCTTTCTTCTTAAAGACCCATTTGCAGCAAATGGCCTTTACGCCAGGCGGCGGATCAACCAAGTCCCAGACTTGATTTTCATCCATGGACTTTAACTCGGATCTCAAGGCATGTAACACCCCGAGACCGATGCACCAGGTGTCTTCCAGTTTTTCACTGTCATTGCCTTGTCATTCACTTGCGTGTTGCATCTTTCCATTTCATCATCCGCATTGCATCTGCATGTTTTTGAAACTTGCATCCGTCCGTGTTCCCCCAGTTCCGTTCGTTGTCCGTTCTGAGCCCAGACACACTTGCACGCGCCCGTGGCACGTCCGAAATATTATTTTATAAGTGGTCAGGAAATGTTCTTGGAATGGGATGAGAGTTGGCGTGCGGTGTTGTTTTGTTGTTAGTAGGTCGCCTGCCAAGTTTCATCGCATTCAGAGTCCATTTGACGCCTCAATGGATAACTATAGAGGCAATAGTAGCCGGTCTATCGTTGGACGTTTTCGGTCTCCGGAATCCGTTGACGGGATGCTTTCTCTTCTCTCCTCTCAGCCATCGCACTCTGCACAGCCCGCCTGCAGCCCACCTAACCCCCCTCTGACCGAAACTGTTCGATTGCGATCGGAGGGTCCAGAAATGCCTCAAACCCACCAAACCCTAACCCCTACCCTATTTAACCAGTTCTGAGGGAGTCCTGGATTATGGGGTCTCCGGGCAGCCGGACTATATCCTTTGGCCGGACTGTTGGACTATGAAGATATAAGATTGAAGACTTCGTCTCGTGTCCGGATGGGACTCTACTTGGCATGGAAGGCAAGCTAGGCAATACGGATATGGATATCTCCTCCTTTGTAACCGACCTTATGTAACCCTAGCCCCCTCTGGTGTCTATATAAACCGGAGGGTTTTAGTCCGTAGGACAAGATACAATCATACCATAAGCTAGCTTCTAGGGTTTAGCCTCTCTAATCTCGTGGTAGATCAACTCTTGTACTACTCATATCATCGAGAATAAATCAAGGAGGACGTAGGGTTTTACCTCCATTAAGAGGGCCCGAACCTGGGTAAAACATCGTGTCCCCTGCCTCCTATTACCATCCACCTCAGACGCACAGTTCGGGACCCCCTACCCGAGATCCGCCGGTTTTGACACCGACATTGGTGCTTTCATTGAGAGTTCCTCTGTGTCGTCGCCATTAGGCTTGATGGCTCCTTCAATCATCGATAGCGATTCAGTCTAGGGTGAGACTTTTCTCCCCGGAAAGATCTTCGTGTTCGGCGGCTTCGCACTGCGGGCCAACTCGCTTGGCCATCTGGAGCAGATCGAAAGTTACGCCCCTGGCCACCAGGTCAGGTTTGGAAGCTTAAACTACACGACCGACATCCGCGGAGACTTGATCTTCGACGAATTCGAGCCCCTGCCGAGTGCGCCACACGGCTTCGATGAGCATGATTTAGCTCTGCCATCGGACAGTGTTTAGGAGATCGCACCAGCAACCGCTCCGACCCTCAATTCGGAACCGGTTGCGCCATCCATGGACGGGTGGATAGACCCCGCCACGGAGGCCGTATCCTCAGCGGCGATCGAGCCGAATATCGACCTTACCTTTCACGAGAGTCGTGTTGCCGAACTGCCGGATCCTTCTTCGACCACGGACTCTGAACCGCCTGCGCCCGTGCCTATCGAATCCGATTGGGCGTCGATCATGGAGTTTACCTCCGCGGATATTTTTCAGCACTCGCCCTTCGGTGACATACCGAACTCATTAAGGTCTCTCTCCTTGTCAGGAGAGTCCTGGCAGAACTACGTCCGGCAGGATTGGGATGCGGATGACGAAGAAATTCGCCGCCCACCCACCACCCACTTAATAGCCACTGTCGACGACTTAACCAACATGCTCGACTTCGATTCCGAAGACATCAACGGTATGGACGACGATGCGGGAGACGAAGAGGAACCACCGCCCACAAGGCACTGGACAGCCACCTCGTCATATGATATATATATATATATGGTGGACACACCCAAAGAAGGCAATGGCGACGAGATAGCGGAGGATAACCCCTCCAAGAAGCGACCCAAGCGCCGACGTCAGCGGTGCCTCTCTAAGTCCCGCCAAGGAAAAAGCGGTGATACTGGCACTGGAGATAATAGCACTCCAGATAGTACCGAAGACAACAACAATACCCTCCAGCATAATTTAGAGCAGGAGGATGGAGAAGTAGCCCTCCCGAGAGAGCGGCAGATGGAGAGGCGGAGGATGATAATTACATGCCTCCCTCCGAAGACAAGGCAAGCCTTGATGATGACAAATTCGTCGTGCCTGAGGATCCCATCGAACAAGACCGCTTCAAGCGCCGGCTTATAGCCACGGCAAGTAGCCTTAAGAAAAAGCAACAACAGCTTCAAGTTGATCAAGATTTGCTAGCTGACAAATGGACTGAAGTCCTTGCGGCCGAGGAATATAAACTCGAACGCCCCTCCAAGAGCTACCCAAAGCGTAGGTTGCTACCCCGACTGGAGGAGGAAGCACTCAAACCCACATCTCACTACAAAAAAAATACACTTCTATGATGATACGTGTTTGTCACAGTAGGTTGCTTTTTTTGTCATGCATGTACATCCATGACAAATTTATGACAGAATCGAGATAGTCATACCTGTGCTATCGTAGAAGTGTTCCATGACAATACCAAAATTATCATCACGGAAGTGTCCACTTCCATGGTGATAAATCGTGCGTCACAGAAGTGCTTTCGTCAAGGGTGACCGACATGTGGCATCCACCGTAACGGAACGCCGTTAAGCTATCGGGTCGGGTTTTGGATCCGATAACCCGTTAACAGCCCCGACCAATGGGGATTTTCCACATGTAAAATCATCATTGGCTGTAGGAAACACGTGTCGGCTCATCATTGGGACAGATGTCAACCACTCATTGGACGGAAGGCGCCTATGATACGTCGACACGTGGCATGGCCCAACAGAGGCCCATTCCTATGAAAAGGCCGGCCCGTTTGACTTGGTCAAAAGCTGGCGGCCCAGCCCATGGAAAGCCTGTTAACGGCCTGTTTGAATATAGCCCATTTACAGCCCGCTAACCCAAGGCCTGTTACGCCCTATCTGAATTAGCCCAGTAGCGTCATCTGGGCCATCCAATATGATTCCAGCCCGTTTTCACTTCTGGCCCATGTATGGCCCATGACGACTTTCGGCCCATATGAGGCCCAATGTAACTCTTGGCCTACTAACGGCCCATGGTGAAACTGGCCCGTAATGAACAGTGTATCACTCTACACCCATTAACGGCCCGTGATGAAACTGGCCCGTAATGAACAGTGTATCACTTTATACCCATTAACGGCCCGTTATTCCGTTGGGCCGTTTCCAGCCCATATTATTTTTCGGCCTTCTCAGAGCACAGTTATTCTTGGGCTCATTTCCAGCATTCGTTTACTTACGGCCCGTTACTGTCATTTTCTGCTTGTGGGCCAAATTCAGCCCGTGGTTACAGTCGGCCCGTTTGTGGTCCGTTAATACATTGGGCCGATTTCATAGCGTCATCAAATACGGCCTATTAACGATGGCCCGTTATGGTCGGCCCATGAACGGACAATTCCAACTCTAGCCCGTTTACGGCCATAATGCGGTTTGTTTGGCCCATGTTTGGCCAATCGATTATACGACCTGTATAAGGCCCATTGATAATATGACCCACATAAGGCCCATTGTTTCTACGGCCCGTAGAAGGCCCATTGTTTCAACGGCCCGTAGAAGGCCCACTGTTTCTACGGCCAGTAGGAGGCCCAGTGTCACTACAGTAAATATTAGCCCGTGGTTATTGTGGCCTAGTTTAAAAAAATAGGTTATTGCAGCCACTAGCTAACCGCGGAAAAAGAACTGCAATGACTACAAGCAAACAAATAAACAAGACAACAAGGAAATAAATAAGCAAGCAACTAATGCTAGGCTATCACGGCTATTACACATAATACATCCATTGGGCATCAAAGTTCGCCACCGGTGCAAATATAGGGAACAAAGCAGCATATCATATACACTGGTTGTCAAAGTTGGCGACCAGCGCAAATAAATGCCGCAGAAAAACAAATCCAGAACTCAAACCACTTCAGAAGATCTCAAGAAACAATATCCTGGGTACCCATAATGTTGGCAAGATGCTTAGCAAGCTTATTAACTTTCTCTTGTTTGGCGCTTAAATCTTCTAGCGCTTGTTGTTGCACCAGAAAATATGCATCTGAATTCTGCAGGGACTTCCTCAGTCCTTCAGCTTCCTGTCGCAACACATCTGATCAATGTCTTTGAACTTGAAGTTGAGACTCAAGAAGACGAACTGATTCAGGCAGCGAGTTCGAAGAGCTTGTGCCAGCAGTAGTGGCCAGTAACTCAAACACTACATTAAGACAGGAGTTTTGGGTTCCCTCACTGTCGTCAAGATAGTTTTTATCAGCTTTCTTGGAGACCAACAGGGATGTCTCACTATCTTGAACCTTATCGCCATTACTTCCTTTACCATTGGATAATGCGGTACTGTTCTCCAATATTTTTGCTCGCATTCTAAAAGAGAAACAAGCACACACATCACATGTTTACCATGTTGTATATGAAACTCATTTTGGTAAATGAGTTCAGTAGTAAAGTGGACAGGGTAACATCATGAAACAAACATATATCTATGTACCATGGTCATTTTATGGTCTATATCATTCTAGTTTTTGTTGCCAAATCAAGATAGAGACACGGTTCAAATAATATTTGTTCAAGACAAAGCAGAATAGACAGAATATAAGTGTGGGTAACTATAGAGCAATAACAACACTTGTAATGTGCATGACATGAGAACATAACTGTTTATTCAATTGAGACTGAAATCAACATAGAGCAGGTTACAACAGCAAACCAGTTAAAGAAACAGGTTTAAAACATACCTGTTGCGCCATTAGAGTTTCAATTCCATCCTTCAAATTTGAAAATAGTTGGTATGAGTAAATACAGTCATGCAAGAGCAAAGGAGTATGAACCATAGCTACAGAACCTGATCTGAGAACAAATCTTCTTCTCCTTTAAGCGTTGAGTTGGGATTCGGAGTGGTGGTCCTCATGCTTTGGGCACTGCAGTTCCCTTACTAACTGGTCGTGTTTGGGTGCTCTGTGGTGGAGACGGTGCTGTGTCAACTGGAACTATGTTACTATCTGCCGGGGTTGGGGTTAGAAGGGGTGTAGTTGGTTCTCTGTCCAACTGGGTAGGGGTACAATCTGCGAGAGTCTGGGTTATGTGTGGTGGATCTGGTCCTTGGGCAAGTATAATCGTGGATCTATATGCATCAACTGGTAGCACTATCTTTTCTGAAGACCGTGTTGTTACTCCCTTAGATACTGCCATCACGCTCTCCAATTCAAATGGCTGATAAACAAGAAAAGTAATTGAAAATATAGACATTGTATGATAGACATGTGCAATGGATAGTGGGGAATAAAAGAGGGCATGAAATAATTCATATTTATGTTGTCTAACCAAACAGGATAGCATGACACAATTTCACATATATGATGGCTAACTAAACAGGATAGCATGACACAATTTCACATTATGATGGCTAACTAAAAAAGATGGAAAGACATAGTTCAAAATATGAGACTATGTAAACAGGATGACATGACATAACTATATAATGTGTTTATTAAATAGGTTGGCATGCCATAATTCACATACATTCACGGATAGAATGCCATAATTCAAAATATGATGACTGTAAACACTAAACAGGATGATATGATATAACTATATGATGTCTTTATTAAATGGGTTGCCATGCCATAATTCAGATAGATGATGTGTATGTACTATGTAAACATGATGGCATGATATAATTCAAATATATGACTTATATAGTAAGCAAGTAAGCAAATGGAAATCCATATATGATGTAAAAACTAAGCAATGCAAAATATAACCCTGCCAAGTTTGAGCATAGACCTCAGGGGGAAAATAGGACTGGTCATCAGTCTCTGAATCCTCCTCTAAGGAGCTCTCTGTAACCAGCAAGATGTCTGCTTCAGCAGATAGCATTGTCTGCTCTGAATACCTTGTTTTCACTCCAAATACTTCCATCACCGCTTCAAATGGCTGATGCACAGGTAGAGTAGTTGAATATACAAATGTTGTCGCCAAATGGAACACGTAATACAAAAAAGATAGCATGATATAATTCACATACATGATGATTGGCTAAACAGCATGGCATGGCATAATTCACATATATAATGCCTTTGCAACAAGATAGCATTGTATAATTCACATATATAATGTCTTGCAACAAGATGGCAATGCATAATTCACATATATGGTAATTAGACACTGAACAGGTGGCATTCACACAAAGCATGTCTAAACTAATCAAATGACATAGCAATGCGAGACACCATATGCACGATATGAGCAACATAACCCTGCCAAGTTAGAGCATACACCTCGGGGGGATAGGACTGGTCATCTGTCTCTGAATCCTCCTCTGAGGAGCTATCCGCAACCAGCGAGATATGCGCTTCGTCAGATAGCATAGTCTGCTCTGAAGACCTTGTTTTCACTCCAGAATTTGCCATCACCGTGTCAAATGGCTGATGCACACGAAGAGCAGTTGAATGTAATAACATTGTTGACAAATGTAATATGTAATGAAAAAAATGATGGCTTGATATAATTTACATATAAGATGACTGGTTAAGCAGGATGGCATTGCAAAATTCACATATATGATGCCTGGCTAAACAAGATGGCGTTGCATAATTCACATAAATGATGAATAAAGTAAACAGATGGCATTCGCACAAAGGATGTCTAAACTAAGCAGATGACATATTTTATGTATAAAGTAAGCAATACAAGACACCATATGCATGATATAACCAACATCAGCATGCCAAGTTAGAGTGAAGACCTCAGGGGGTAAATAGGAGTTGTCGTCTCCTTCTGAATCCCCCTCAGAACAGATATCTTCCTCTTGATTACAATCCGAAATGCGTGGAGGGTGGCTGCCTTTGCGCCTACCATGGAGCGACGTCTGCATGAAATTTTATTGCCACACAAGGCTCGTCTCTTTTGCTCTACATGTTCAGTTCCATTGTTTACAATAACTATCATGCATAGGAATAAAACATAGCGAGATTATGTAAGGAGTGTGCATGCAGAAATCCAGAGTGATGGTAGCAACCTGTGGATAGACCCAAAACCAATAATAGCAGGCAGATAATGGCTTCAGTTAAAAAATACAGATAATGGTTTCTTTACTGTTTGTTTCCCACCCAACATGAAACTCATAGTAGACACCGGAGATTAACCAGATAGTAGATAGATACTATTGATAGTAGCCCCGATATGTACCCCACAACCATTTAAAAACTCAAGTTTGACCATTAGTTTGGAGCTGACTCAGAGTCTAATCGGTGAACATGACGATAAAGTAGCATGTAATATTAAGCGATGCATAACGTAAGTAGACATGAAAGAGTGCGACCTCTCTTGCGGACCCGTGTAGTCCTCGAGGTCATATGCTCGGTTGATGATGGTAGTGCAGTTTTCATGGCTGCCAGCGGCGGGGAAGAAGATCTGAGGTGGCGAAAGAAAGTCTAGAGGCCGGATCCCTGCTGTGCTGGACCCTTCTGTTGTTGGAGCAGCTGAGCTGGGGTGGACGACGGTGCAACAGGAGCGGGACAAACCACACAAGGTTTTCTTTGACAACTATCTATAAGAGAAGTAATTGTATAAGCGCTTGTTTGAATTGGAGGATTCCAACAATGCAGGGATAGGAAATAGACAGGAATAGGATAGGAATGCACGTGCAAAACAGAGAATTTAAAAACACAGGATTTCTGCCAATCTGGGTGTTTGATTCACAACAATTGGAAGATCACAGGATGCAAAGAAGCATGGTGAGATTAAGTCTAACCACAAGAAAATGTATGGTTATAATGCTATTATGCTACTATCTCTTAGTCTTGTGCTTCATGAATAGGAATTTGAAAAGGAGGACAAGTGAAAATTAAAATTCCTATGTTTTTTCTTTCAAGGAGACACTAAAGGAACAAATCCGTGTGCTTAGTGGACAATATATATAACATGTATAGTAAAAAAGAGATGCAACAAGTGTACAACCTCTTTGGCAAAGCCATGTCGATCTCAGCATGATTGGGTTGGCCGGTGAGGATGCTCTGACTGACTTGGCTGTCGGAGGAGGGGAAGAAGATCTTAGGCGTCTGGAGATGGAGCCCGAGGTACTGCTCCGCTGTGATGGAGGGTTTCGTCGTTGGAGCAGCTCCGGTGAGTTGTACAATGCCAAGGCTGAAGCGGGACAAGAGAGACAACGAACAACATTAACCTAAGTGGAATTCTAATAGCATCTCCAATACATGAAGTAAAATACATAACCACAAAGTGCTAGATGTAAAATACATCAGCCGCTCATCTCTGAACTTAACTGTCGAAACTGAATTTAACTGTCGAAACTGAACTTAACTGTCGAAACTAAACTTAACTGTCGAAACTGAATTTTGCTGTCGAAACTGAATGTTGCTGTCGAAACTGAACGCACTAGCAAGGTGAGGCTACATGTCGGTCGACTGACTTTTTCATCTCTGGTCAGTCGATTTTGCAGCTGTTGGATACGAAATCAAGGGCCTGCGGTTCATCTTCAATCTCCACCCCCTGAGCCGGCCAAACAGCAGCCCCCCGCCGCCCGCGGCCGGCGGTGCACTGCCCCGCCCACCCCGAAAACACTCCCCACCGCCGGTCCGCCGCCGCCCCAGCCATCCCTCTAGGCCCCCCTGTGCCAAGCTTTTTCTCCGGCAATCCCCACGCCACCGCCCCGCCAACGCCCCGCCACCCCTGGCGACCAACGCCCCATCCTGAACCCTAAGATAGATAGTGGGGTACCTCTCCGGCGAGCCCCCCTCCCCGCTGCGGCTGGTTCTTCCTTCACCCCGGCGGCATCGGAGTGAAGTGTAGCTAAATCGGAGTAGCATCGCAAGCAAGAGCGAGAGCAGCAGCGCGAGCAAGAGCTATAGCAAGAGCAGACTAGGCAGGGGACCGAGAGCAAGAGAAGAGCAGCAGGGCGAGTGAGAGCTAAAGCAGCAGCAGGTCCTACTGATGTGGACGTCGCCATCGAGGGAGCGACGCCGTGGATGGAGCCGCGCCGTGTCGGCTCGGGATCGAGCGCCGGCAGCACCGTGAGATCAAATCAAGAAGAAAATGCGGCGATTAGTGTACAACCACTTTGGTGGCGCCGATTAGGCCACAGCTTCATCCGAGGAAACGGTGATGATGATGCTCTTCCTGTGGTGCAGGTGAAGACGGCGGTGTGGGAATGGAGGTGGCGCGAAAGACGAGGGGAATGTCGGGGCAGCTCCTTGGAGGTGGAGGACGGGGTGGCTGAACAAGCGGGACGATGAGATCGACGACGGATCCTCATCCTGTACGATGGATGAGGGACGTCGAGGTTTTGCTGTGGACGACGTCGTCGGGGAAGAGGCTCCGGCTGGGTGGCGGACGGAGCAGGGTGTGGGGTTTCGTCGCGGGTTTTCGCGGCCTCGGTGTACGAATGGGTGGGCGGATGGGATGGCAGTGGGGAACCATGGCTTAGAGACGCGCTTGTCCGAAATGTGGGGTAAGTTACGAAAGTACCCCCACCGATTTGAGGCGGTTCTTTCGTTTCAGGGGTACCACGGGCATTTCACGTGTCGGGATTTCACAGGAGGTGGGAGTTTTCGCGCGCGTTGTAATTTCGGAATAGCAAGGCACGGATTGAGATGGAGGGAGTTGTCGGAGCACAACGAGACAAAGATATATCTTAAATATTTCAGGCTAACAAGGCGCGGGTTGAAATTTCCGGACAAGCCTAACGTGTACTGTACCAAATCAATGCGCCCTACAAATGTCATTCAAAACTTTGAATTCATGTTATGTTCAATTAAAATATTTCACTACATGTATAACGCATGCAACCTACTACTCAAATGAACGTTTTAGTGCATTCCAAACGTATATACTACCGCTTCAATATGAACTAAATTTGAATTCATTTCTCTATTTGAATAAGATCTACAGTAATGATTGTTGTGAAGTCAAAGCATTTGAATTCATTTCTCTGTTTTAATAAGATCTACAATCATCATTATTGTCAAGTTAAACCATCGTTTGTGTATTATCTTCACAGCACACCACATGATTAGTCTCGAGTTACATATGAACTCGAACTAGATTTTTTTGAATCCACTTTATTTTGATTTCAAATCACATTACATTTCTAGCTCTAGCTAGATCTTCATAATCTAAACCATGTCTCATATGTATAATGTGTTTATCACATTATGTATGGTGCCCTGCCCCCTACGCCTACAAGTATTTAGATGTGAGTTGCAAACACCACACATTACCACAAATTCAAATAAAATGTGAGAATGTTCGATATATAGTATTGTTTAGATTGTTCAATATTTAGTTGTAAGCTGCAAACGCCACACATTATGACAAATTCAAATAAAATGTGAGATTGTTTTATCTATAGTATGGTTTAGATTGTTCGGCATTTAGCTGTGAGTTGCAAACACCATGCATTATCACATTATGGTATAACATGTGCACAACACGTGTATCACCGCTATATTCATGCATGCAATGTTTAAAACACTATGATCTCCTATTCAAATATATGAATCCGCTTTCATATCAAATTATGATCTTTGTTAGTCTCTTACACCCACACAATCCTCTAACCTTTGTAGCTACCACTAACTTTCTCTCGTGCATGCAGACGCCCTCCCCCTCCCTTGGCATTCTATCCACCTGGCACATTCATTTTTTTCTTTAGGTCGTTCTCCCAGACTCTCCACAACTCCTTTCCGACACCTGCCTACAACATACAAACACACCTTCAATCTCCTCCTTTATGTGTCCTTGCCTCGTGTCTCTCATACGGTCAGACACATGTGTAAACTCTTGCCCCTCTTTTCATCGCTCTCACAACCGCACACTCGTCCCCCTATCTAGCTAGTAGGTGGGCCTCTCGCACCACCTCCTAGCTCCATTCTCTCTGTCTATCCGTCTCGTTGGGCCTTATTTGCCTCTAACAAATGGACGTACACCGACCGATCTCTTGCTATACATATAGCTAGCTAGGTCCTTATAACTCGTTTTTACCCATACGTCAATCGATCTACCTCATTAGTTGTGTCTCTCCCTTCCTCCGACAAACAACAATTGATCTACCGATCTAGTTAGGTTTGCTTACCAAACACATGGTTCCCCTTCATCATCCATGGATGCGTCCCGACAGATCTATCACGCACAGGCACACACAGAAACACATCCCCACTCTAATTGATAACATTGCAGTTCCACCCTCAGTTTTTCTAGTAGGCCTCTCCCACCATCTTCGAGAAGCAACTCCATCACCCATCTAGCACTCTACCCCTCTCCCTCCCTCTCTCTCTCCTCTCTCTCTCCCATCATATTTCCCGTCCTTCAGTTATGTATGCATGTCGACTGATCTCCCTCAAGACATAGTTGGGTCTCTCCTTCTCAACACATATGCGAGTCGTTCTACCTCTATAGTTAGGCCTCTGCCTACCCCTCCCACCACCCCCTCCCCCCACACACACCGATACATCGAGCGCTCTAGTCATATCTCCCTGCCACACACAAACTTGACGTGTGCCCTCTAACGTTCTGGTAGGCCAGTCACCCTATATCTTTGACTTGTACACACACACAATTTCGATGGCTCTCTTCATCGATCTCGCACCTACCCACTTGATCCTCTCTTCGACTCTATCGATAGCTATGACCCCTCCCTCTCTTCTCGTGGATTGCCCGACCCTCTATGTATGATATGGATAGGCCTCCATTTCACACACATTGCATGCAAAATTTTGTTTGAGATGTCATCGACACATATTGCCACAAATAATTCACGAAATCAACCCCCCACCCGACCCCCACCCCAAAACAAAAAACACTCACGAACGCGGTTTGTATCTCTCACACACACCCACGTAGGTGGGGGACGTGCATGAAGAGAAGAGGTGCATGCACGGCGCACGTACTCCCGTCTCTTTCCCAACCACACCCGCGCGGGTACATGGTGGAGCTCTTTTCTGTACAAAAAAGGCAGCCCACGTGGTAATTTGGCACGTGTACTGGTTGTCCACTTGGTGGAGGGAGGATCATCTACCACGGGTGAACAAACAAATTGCGACTTGACGTGTTATGTTAAAAAAAAGAGGCAAACCATGTGGGGCCTACCTTAGAGGCAAGGCTCTATACACTGGAGTACTTTTGATGTGTCCCGTCAACTCGCAGAATGAGGAGAAGCTTGCTTAGTACGCCGTCTCCCCCGCCCACGGGTGCGGTGGCTCGCAGGATGAGGTGAAGCTTGCTTACTACGCCTTACGCCCGCTCCCTCGCCCATGCGCGTGGTGGCTCGCAGGATGAGGAGAAAAATTTAGTACTCCCTCCGTTTACTCCTCGTCCCTACTAGCTTGGTTATAGAGATTATATCATATTGTTTGGAATATATATGTCCTTTAGTAGATTTCAGTATGAACTACTAGTACATACTCCAAAGAATGATGTATATAGATGTATTTTAGAGTGTAGATTCACTCATTTTGCTCAGTATGTAGCACTCTCCCTCACCCCTCGACCCTAGCCCACGTGGTGGACGTGCAGCAATTCATTCGGTCTCATATAGCCAGAACGATATATACTGCACTACCATTATTGCTCGACTTCCCGAAGAGGCGAAGAGCCAATCGCAAGGTCAATATTTTGGAGATGCCAAGCGCAAGGTTATAGGAGAACGAGTAGTAGGTGCCGCGTCATTTATAAATAAAGTTTTTTTCTTCAGTGGCACGTACGCAATATGATAGGTTCATATGGAGAGAAAAGGAGTACATAGTCAGGACGGGCCAGCCTACACGGTTGCTTGCTGGGGTTGCTCTCTTCACACTCTCTCGCACAAAATGATTGTGGCCACATCTCTAACATCCCGGTGGATCACGTCCGCTTGGGGAAGGGGTGGATGCTTAGTGTAGATGCGGTGGCCATCGCCGACGGCGAAAACCCACTATCGGCACGTCCAGATCAGGGGTCCCCGCTGTTCTCTCTCACAAAGCCGGTGAGGTTGCCTTCGTCCCTTGCTCACTACCGCGACATGGGCAGTTGCTGCCTCCCGCCGCCCTCCTCAAGGTTGAGCTACGTCCCTCGGGTACAACTCCCTTTACAGCCGGCTTGCACCACTGCTCCAGCTGCCCACATCACTCCCTGTGGATATTTCTCTACTTCTATGCCCCGCACATACCTCTACTGGCTTCTACGTACTGTATTTGTGATGAGTTTATGTCTCATCAACTAGTCCCAGTAATCTTATTCTAATCACACTTGTTCAATTTATTTGCCACAGGGATGCTCATCTCGATTTTGGTGAAACTGCACAAAATGATCCGATGGTCAAAAGGTTGCAAACTTCATTTATTAGGAAGCTCGAACGTTGCCAGCAAATTGAAGCCTGGTCAGGGTTCACGGTTCAAGGGATAGGGACTGCATGGATCATTTTTTTCTTTAGCTGCCTCTGTTCCAAAATAAGTGTCAACTTTAGTAGTAGTACAACTTTGTACTAAAGTTTGCACAAAGTTGAGAAACTTATTTTGGAACCGAGGGAGTACATGTTTGCTATGATGTATCAATCATTGAGATGCAATAGCATGCATGTTAGTCTCCTTTGTATTTGATGAAATGTTGCAACGGGCAACTTTGGACGCAAGATACATGTAACAGAAGTTGGAAGCTTCATAGCATTGTAAAACTTTATCTCGCTGATAAATTACAGTACGTACTATACTAGTACTTCCTCCGTTCCTAAATATAAGTCTTTGTAGAGATTTCACCATGAACCACATGCGGATGTATATACATGCATTTTAAGTGTAGATTCATTCATTTTGTTCCGTATGTAGTGGAATCTCTACAAATACTTATATCTACTAGTAATAGCTAGCCCCCACTACTAGGAATTCTCTATCCTCTCCTTGAGCCACATCATCAAAATTGATGTAGCCGTTAGATGAAGTAAATCAATCCATAATAGCCGTCTGATCTTGACGTTGAGAGGCTCCGCACTAAGCCACATGCAAGCATGCAGAAATACCGTGCCACATGCATGTGAGTGGGTTTTAAATCACATCAACATGTCTGCATGCAAGCATGCACCGGCAGCATGCATGTAAGTGAGCTTTTAAGTCTCATTAATATGTCAAAAAGAAAAATATAATCCCATTATGCAATAGGAGTTGGCTGATCTTTTTTCCTTACGTGGGATGATCTAAATGACGATGGGAGTTTATTTAGTTTGGCTACCACATTTGTCATGCGGTTATAGAGTTTTTTTTGTTCTATGAAATCGATAATTTTGCGCAGAGAGATATACCGTTGTTCCGCGCCAATGCGCGGGGACTCATCTAGTAATATTTAGGAATGGAGGGAGTACTATGTAAAGAGTTAGGTGTCGCACGGTGATAGTGTGAGGTGGGCCATGTAATCACTGAGCCTGCGTGTTTTCACTGCTCTTGCACGCCTCCGCTGTAAGAATGGAGAAAATTGTAATCTAGTAGTAGTAGTATACCTCCTTTCGCCGAAAGCGTGGGACATCCAGCAGTCCTACCACCTCAGTAATAAAGACCAATGAGCCGTCAAATCACATAGACCCAGCAGTAAGTTGGACGGACGAAGCAACCATCACTCTTGCGCCAGTGAGAGGTCGCGTCTGCTCTGCCCGAGCATGAATGCGGCACCGATTCTTTGGAGCGGCGCTGACCGTTTCGGGCGGGAAGCGCGCGCGGGCGATGGAGGGGCTTTGGGTGTGCCAGGCTGGTCAGGAGCGGGCGTGGTAGCTGTCCGCATGTCCCTACCAGACACGCCCGGAAACGAGAGGATGCACCAACTCTCGCGGCTAAAATCGTACACTACACAACATCTCTCTATAGGAGTAGGTCGATTTGTCGCTCTCTCTAACACACACATGGTGTTAAACACACACACACACACACACACACACACGCACGCACGCACACACGCACGCACCTTGGTCCCATTGCACCTTCTAACGTGACTTATTACACCTAGATGGAGGGAGTAGTAAGTATACAAGATATGGTGGCACACTGACTTAAGTCGAATACAAGTGCCCAAAATTTGTGTGCATGTTATAATAAGGATTCACTTAAAATAGTACGTGAGCGAACAGAGGGATCAATTGGACAGTGTTCCCGAGCATTAGCGAGATGTGTGATGTACGATACACCGCTGGCGCTTTTATTTTTTCTTATTAATCTTTTTGTTTCACCCTCTGACTGGTGGGACCCAACGTACTACGTGGAGAGAGGTAACGTGACTAAGGCTGCATTATTTCTACACCACTGTGGATAGTCTTACCACCAAAGCCACATGACACGATTATGATTGAAATCCCAATGACTCCCAGACACACAAAAAAACACGGCATGCTTGTCACACGAATGCAGGAATGTATAAAAGGTTATTTCCCTCTCGTTGAACATAACGGGAGGGTTGTGTAGCTGGTTAGCCTGTTCGCTCACTCTCTTGCCCTCTCCCGCTGGAGCCTCAGCGCTTGTAGTTGCTCTCTTCACACTCTCTCGCCCTCTCCAGATCTAAACAAGACTTCGTTGGCCTCTCTCTCCCCTCACTGCTGCTCAAAGAGCTGGCGGGATCCGTCCGCCGGGAAGGGAAGAAGGCTTAACGCTATCGCCGTCGGCGAGGGACTACCGGCGCAGCTGTTCACTTTCCACCCAGCGGCGGCACGGGAGGGCCTCCAACCCCTTCTTCTTCGTCGCCGTCACGTCGCCCACCGAACCATGCCCCAAGAACCTTAAGGTATAATTTACTTACTCCACATGCATTGCTCTAGCTGCATGTATACCATGAATCTAGGACGTGGTTCAAAGTGGGAAGGAGTGGGGGAAAGTAGTGGGAAAAGTTGTATATAGCATGAATCTAGGACGTGGTTCAAAGAGGAAATGAAGGGGGAAAATTGTATAGCATTAATCTGGGACGTGGTTCAAAGAGGAAAGGAATGGGGGAAAGTAGTGGGGAAAGTTGTATCGCATAAATCTAGGACGTGGTTCAAAGAGGAAAGGAAGGGGCGAAAGTACTGGTTCAAAAAGGAAAGGAAGGGACAAGGCTGTAGAGTTTGAGCAAGACTAGATTTGCTGCGCTCACATAGGGAAAGGCGTCTAAAGATAACGAAACTGGGACCAACACAAATATGCTCCTTGGTTGCTTATTCTTTGTTGCAACAGACTGTGCATGACCACAGTACATCGGTAGATGCACATGGTGCTGGTGCGTCCACCGTCCCGTGCAACTCATTAGCTGTTGTTAATCTAAGGCCCCGTTTGGTTAAAAACTCCCTAGTCCCTACCTGCTGGGTTCCAGGGACTAAACATGGACTAGAGGTTATTAAATGACATGCTAAAAGACCATGTTACCCCTAGTAATGAACTAATAGAGACAAGGTGTGATGCGTGGCAGGGGAAACTGTTGGAAAAAGTCTGAAAAAGACTCCCTCGGGGTCTTCTTTATTTAGTCGCAAATGCCCACTTTTAGTCCCTAAAAGTCCCTCCTCTTTGGTTTACATGGGACTGACACAGAGTTTCTGTGTTAATATTAATCAAGGCCACCGTTTGAGAAATGCTACTGTCTTGCTTTCTTTCCCATTTAGATAAGGTATATGCTTCTTTTTGTTGGCTTCTGTGTCATCCACCGTTATTGACCACTAATTGTTTCCTTTGCACCTTTGTGTAAACAGGGTTATCTTCTTCACCTCATTGCCATTGTGACCTTTTGTTGCACTGCACAAAACACTTTTGTTTTAAGAGTGTTTTGTGTAGTTCAACCAAAATGTCACACCGACAACGTTGCTTGATTGCTTGATCTTAGTGGAACTACACAAGAGGAGATCTTACTTCCTATTCGTTAAGGTGAATTTGGTTCAGTTCTTCTTCTTGTGAGTTGTTTGAATTCCGCATCATGAGAGGTCAGTACTAGCCTTGTTTCACACGATTCTGCAGTGTGCATTCATATGTTGTGCTACTTGTACAATAATGTTGCTTGATTTTAGTGAACTGCACAAATGGAGACAAGACTTCCAATTTGTATGTGCACCGTAATATCCCATTGAGGTAAGATAAGGATATTTCACAATTGTTGGCCTGTATTTTGCCACTTTCATCAGAAAATTAAGTTTAGTACTATACTTGTGCTCCCTAATTGACATGCCAAATCTTACATTAAAGGCGAAGCTTTTTTGTTATTGAACCAAGTGATGAAGGGTAAGAAAAAAAAATCAACTCCCGGTGCTGTAATGAAGCACTGGAACTGTGATGACAGAAGTAATGATATAGTTTTGCATCTTAATTTATTGCTATGGCTGGAACGAGCAATTGTTTTGCCACTGATTTGATGCCACTCTTAATGTAATATGTAATTATCTCTACTTGTGCAAACAGGGATCTTCTTTGAAGATACCATATATTTTAGTGGAACTGCACAAGAAGATGTTGGAAACATTAAACTAATCGAGGAGTATATATTAAGCATGGCCACCACCGTAGATTGTAACAGATGGTTCCGGAGAATTGCTTCATCTGTATGCTCTACACAATAAGCCTCCTGACAAAGGTTGGTACTCGCCCATTGATTTCATCCATATGATTGAGCTTTGTCATCTTTATTGGTGTTGTGCTACTGTTTAGATACTGTCATGAAAAAGTGGTATTGTCCTTGAGAAGTGCTTCATTTGTGCTATTTTAAATATTTCCTTTCCTTTTTTCGAGCAAACAGTGATGCTAGCATTTAGTAGTCCTCTTGTCTTTGCACAACAGGATCATCTTCCTCTGAAGAAGAATATGGAGTACGTGAAGTGACTAGTTCTGATTATGCCAGGATGAAGAAGCCTTGTCTATCTTATCATCAGAAGGAGCAGTTGAAGGATGGTTACATTACTCCCCACAAGACCAAACTAACTTCAGCTCAGGAGGACTGACAAAATCTCCATTTTTTTGCTGCGATGCGCGAGTACAATGTTGTTCTAGGATTCTTTCTGGTGACTTCCATTTTTCTAAAAGTGTGCTCTACATGGACCATGTATGTGCCTGTTGAAACTGTCAATTCATAGTACAGTTTGCTCTATACTAATCACTTTTTTGTATTTGTGCAAACAGGGGTGCTCAGCTTGATTTCAATGGGAACTGCACAAAATGTTCATGAATACATCGAATCATTCATTTCCACCACAAGAAAGGAGGTGCCGATAAGTTCAAGGCGTTGCAACATATAAGGGCGAAATCATACAAGTTATGCGCGAATTTGGTTGATTTTGGTGGAACTGCACAAAAAGAACAGCTGGTTTATTTAGCACGAGGTGCCATGTCAATGTCGAACTGATGGCAAACCCTGCCCATTCCACAATCGTAGGCATTTGACATTTTGGAGTGGGACAACCTTGTCAAATTTTGCTCATTGATTTTAGCAAGACATGCGTTTGATATTTTCGAATGGGACGCCCTTGCTGTCAGCAGCGTCGATCAATTTTTTCTTAATTCTTTTGTTGTGAAGTAAATATTGCCTCTAACATGTGAGTCGCTGAGATGCATAATCATCGATTGTTTTGAATGTTCTCTATGAATTTCCAGGCCTGTGTGTTTGATTGCAATGTACAGAAACGCTAAAAACCTGCTCAAACTCTTTGCACTCCTTCTGTTCCTTTTTACTTCGCACACTGTGAAAGTGCATACTTTTTTGTATAAGATTGGTCAAACTAGAGATACTTTGACTGCAGACAAAACTTGTATGCAGACTAGAAAGGACCGGAGGGAGTACATGTGAAACTGCTGCAAACGAGGTGATCACCCTGGGAATAATGCTAGTACATATTGTTTTGCATGTTCATCCAATGCCAGTGATACAGGAATTCGAACTAATCGAAATAAATTCATTCATACGCGGTCAGATTTCATATAAACATGCCATATTTCATTACATTTCATATATTCTTCAACTAAAAAGGGGTGCGCTGGAGGTATAATTAATTAACCAAAGCTATACACCTGTGTCCCGCTGAGCCGAACAGAAGCTTCAGTGACTTAACTGCAGGTGCAGTTGTGTAACTGACATGTGGCCTGTTGGGCCAACGTGTCAGTCAGCCAACTACACCAGCAGTTAAGTAGAAGCAGTGTTACTCTCCAGCAGAACTCCCCGACTCCACGTCACCTCCAAGAAGCTAACCGACCGTCAATGGTCAACCCGCCTAGCTTGGCTTCAACAGGAGGGTAGCAGCGGTGGCCTTACTTGGACCCGAGCGGCGGCGACCTACCGTGTTCTACTCTTCCTCGTTTTTTGTGTGGCGCGGCCTCATTGGCAGCGGGGCGGGGCCTCGGCGCAGCCGGCGATGTCCTTTGTCTCGTTGCCGACGGGTGGCGCCTCAGCGGAGCGGTGGAAATCCTCCCCCGCATTGACGGCAGGGTGGGGCCTCGGCTGAGCCAGCGATGTCCTCTGCCTCGTTGTTGGCGGGGCGGGGCCTTGGCGGAGCTGGCAGTGTCCTCTGCCTCGTTGTTGGTGCCACGGGGCCTCGGCGGAGCAGGGCCTCATCGATGCCAGTGGAGCGGGGACTCGTCGGAGCCGGCATTGTCCTCTGCCTCGTCCTCGGTCTCGCCAAACAGCGCCTCGCCCGCTTCATCGCCCTCTTTGCTAGCCTCTTTGTAGGCGGCGCAGCCTCCGCCACCCGCATGTGGTCCCGCCAGCGCTCGAGGCGGCCCTGGCGGGCGGAGCAGTACGAGTCAAGCAGCGCCTCCTGCTCCGCTCGCTCCGCGGCAATCTGCTCCTCCGCTTGCAGGTGCTCCTGGAGGAGATGGTGGTTGTAGGCGGCGTCGGCCTGCACCTCCCGGAACTGCTCCTGACGCATCTGCCTCACACTGTCCATATATTGGGCACGGGCCTCGCCGATGGTCATGGTGCAATGCACCGTCGAGGATGGCGGGGAGGAGGGGGTTGGCGCCGGATCGTCGACTACCATGTTCTCCATTGGGATGTCATCGTCCTCCGGCTGCCTGCCGGCCAGCCAGTCGGCAGCAATGGCTGCCATCTCCTTGTGGTCCGTCGTCCGCCCGTCCCGAAGAGCGCTGGAGCGCGAGGAAGCCATGGTGGGCAGTAGTGGTGTGGACAGGAGAAAGGGAACGGATGCGGGCAGTAGTGGTGTGGACAGGAGAAAGGGAACGGATGCGGATGACTGTGGCTATGGCCGGTGCAGCAGTTTATATAGCAAGGGTGGGCGGGCGGAGGGACGGGCGTGTGGCACCGGAGTAGCCGCCTCGGCAACCGCGTATCATTAATGTGGGCGGCAGATGGACGGACGGACGGCACTTGTGTCGTTTGAAGGCGGAGCAATCGCCTGCACCGGGAAGCGGGGCGGGCGGCGCTGACTGTTTCGGGCAGAAAGCGCACGCGGGCGAGGAGATGATGTTGGAGAGGATGACAATGGGGACCCACCAGGTCCATAGCCTCACGTACGCAAGTGCCTCCTTATTATTATATATATGTATGTATGTATGTATGTATGTATGTATGTATGTATGTATGTATGTATGTATGTATGTATGTATGCATGTATGTATGTATGTATGTATGTATGTATAAAACTATACTCCATCCGTCTAGGTGAATAAGTCGTATTAGAAGGTGCATCACGACCTAGGTGCAAGCAGATTGGTGGAAAAGAAGAACATTTCTCTCTTCTAAACACAACATTTAATCACAGCAGTTAAGAGGATGCCTTATTAGCTACCCATGCAGGGCATCGTAATTCATAGCATGCAAAGCGCTTTTATTTCTTGCCTAATAACCGCATGGACGTGCTGCATGCATTGGTCCTCGCCCGAGCAAAAAAAGGAGGAAAGGGGTTTCCACGGGAGACAACGAGGCAGAGGTGGAAGCGCTCGCTGGAGTTATTTATTTTGCTTCCCCCTGGTTTCCTGACATCACGGTCCCACACCATTGTCAACCTATGTAGTACTAGTCAATAAACGAGAGAATTGCACAAGAAGCGGCCGACAGCTGGGACCAAGCAGCTCGAGCAGTATTTGTGTTTTTGAGGTGTGAGCACTGCAGAGTTTTTCGATGTTTAGCCTAGATATTAATTTTTTTCCTCTGAACAACAATGAAAACATCGCTGCAGGTATTAACTGGGCGGGATGTGGCCCGTCTAGCCTAGGCCAGATATCCAGCCCAGATATTAATTTTTTTAAAGCTGAAAATTGCTAGCCCAGCTATACTTTTTTTAGGAATACCCAGGCAAGGTCAAGTTGTTATTCTCCGCCCCACTGGGCTGCAAATCTTTCCTAGGTGGGATGCATTAGGCTTAACAAGAAAATGGGCTTTAAGAAATAATAAATGGGATGTAATTATAAAAACTGGGCAGTAACTATAAGAAATGCACCAAACACGTGATTACTTTATAAAATATTATTTTGGATATTGAAAATTTTAATTTCATTAATTGTTGCGAGCGCAATGTTTCGTTGGATTTTTACGTAATATAAATTTATATTGAAATTGTATTTAATCTGAATAGAAATTTCGGGATAAAAATATTTCGGATCCCATCAAAATGTGGGAAACTTTATTGAATTCTGTTTTGAACGGTTGGTTGAAATGGGCTATACTTTTAACAAACTGTAAATGGGCTGTAGTAAATTCCATTAGAATTCAAAAATGGGCTACACATTCTTACAAATCTCAAATGGGCTATAAGTTCTCTGCCACACACTTCTGGCCTTACTAAGTTGACGCGTCCCCTAAAAACAGAGTTGACGCGTATGCAAGGCTTTGTCAACTTATAGTCAACACACGATTCTAGCAGCAGTGGCCGTTGGATGTCCATCCAACGGATGCCGTGCTTCTTCTTCAATCTCGGATATTCTAGCTTCACCCGCCGCGCACCGTTTCGGAAGCAGACCTGTGGGCCTACTAAGTTGACGTACCAAGGGCTTTGTCAACTTAGTCAATATAAATGATTCTAGCTGCAGTGACCGTACGATGTCCATCCAACGGCCGTAGTGCTTCTTCAACCTCTGGTCTTCTTGCTCCAGCCGCCCAAAGCAGCGCCGGTCGTGCCGCCTGCTCCTGCCTCCCGTGGCCGGCTGTGCTGCCGTGGAGGCCTCACTGCCCCCTACTATTCCCACCACTGGCCAGGCCCTGCGGCGACGGCAGCCTCACACCGCAGCCGAACGAGTGAACCCTCATACTCCTCTCCGCATGGGCATCCACTACCGCGTCTTCACTGGCTCCACGTCGTCCCCTTCCTAGGCCTCGCCGTCGTCCACCGCCCTGGTGCTCTCGGTGTGGCGTGGTCAACGTGGAAGGAACGACTTCCATCGGACGTGGACTGTATGTGGAGAGGCTGACAGCTGGGTCCACGGCGGCAGCAAGGAAGTGCCTCCTTATTATGCGAAAAATAATGATTCCTCCACCTGACAGCAGGGACCCACCGGACAGGCCACCAGTATTTTGTGAAATAAATCGTTTCCCCCTGACTGCTGGGACCCACCGGATGGGCCACCGTATTTCACGAAAAAAAACGTTCCCCCCGCTGTCAGCTCAGACCCACCGGAAGTGCCTCCTTATTACGCACAAAATGAATACTCCCCCGGCTAGTTGGCACCCACCTTGCTGGGAGGCTGACTTGTGGGCCTACTAAGTTGACGGGGACGAAGGGCTTTGTCAACTTAGTCAATATGAATGATTCTAGCTCCAGTGACCATACGATGTCCATCCAACGGTTGTAGTGCTTCTTCAACCTCTGGTCTTCTTGCTCCAGCTGCCCAAAGCAGCGCCGGTCGTGCCGCATGCTCCTGCCTCCCGTGGCCGGCTGTGCTGCCACAGAGGCCTCACCGCCCCCTACTATTCCCACTGCTGGCCAGGCACTGCGGCGACGGCAGCCTCACACCGCAGCCGAACCAGTGAACCCTCGTAGTCCTCTTCGCGCGGGCTTCCACTACCGCATCGCCCCCTTCCTAGGCCTCGCCGTCGTCCCCCGACGTGGTGCTCTCCACGCGGCGTGGTCAACGTGGTCAAGGAACGACTTCCATCGGAAGAGTATTGTACGTGGAGAGGCTGACAGCTGGGTCCACGGCCACAGCCCAGTTTTTTTTGTGATTTGCCAAGTAAGTCGCTTTATCAGGCCTGTTGGGCTGCAAATCTTTCAAGACGAGGAGAGCTTTCATTCGGCTGGCTGAGAAAATGGCTCATCAGTAATGAGAAATGGGTTGTACATTTTTGAAACACATCAAACCGGCAATTAGTTTCAAATATCTTTTTTTCATTTCAAGATTTTAAATTACATTAATTTTTATGCGTGGAGAATTTGTTGGATTTTATATTGATATACATTTATTTTTAAAATCAGTTTGAATGTGAGTCGAAATTTCGGGATTAAAAAAAGTTCGGACCGCACCGAAATATGCAAAATTTCGTATAATTTTTTAACCGTTGCCACAATATGGGCTGTAATGCTAATAAAAAGAATATGGGATCCAAAAAAAACCTTAAGAATTAGCAAATGGGATGTAAATTATTAGAAATAATGGCAGATGGGTTGTATGTTGTTTTC
This sequence comes from Triticum urartu, assembly GCF_056163025.1. Taxonomy (NCBI): domain Eukaryota; kingdom Viridiplantae; phylum Streptophyta; class Magnoliopsida; order Poales; family Poaceae; genus Triticum; species Triticum urartu. Next base: position 42,559,067 of record NC_141876.1, on the reverse strand, counting down.
CACAGATTTGAGGCTTTCCTAAAAAAAGGTTGACGCACAAGCACTGACTGTTGGATGTCCATCCAACGGTCGTCGTGCTTCTTCAATCTCTGCTCTTCCTGCTCCAGCCGCTCAAACAAGCGCTGGCGGGACTGCCTGCTCCCTCCTCCTCGCGGCCGGCTGTGCTGCCGCGCAGGCCTCACCGCCCGACCGTACTCCCATCGCTGGCCTAGCTATCCCTCTACTCACCCACACCTGCTGTTATTCTCCGGCGACGGCAGACGAACCAGTAAACCCTCGTATAGTCGTACTCCCCTCCGCGTGGGAAACAACTGCCGAGTCTTCCCTGCCTCCATGTCGTCCCCTTCCTAGGCCTCGCCGTCGTCCACCGCCCTGGTGCTCTCAGCACGGCGTGGTCAACGTGGTCAAGGAACGACTTCCATCGGGCATGGACTGTACATGGAGAGGCTGACAGCTGGGTCCACGGCCGCAGCAAGGAAGTGCCTCCTTATTATGCGGAAAATAATGATTCCTCCACCTGACAGCTGGGACCCACCGGACGGGCCACTGTATTTCGCGAAAAAAATGTTTCCCCCTGACTGCGGGGACCCACCAGCTACATCTTCGCATGCAAGGAAGTGCGTCCGGGCAAAAAAACAATTCGCCCCGTGACTGCTGGGACCCACCAGCTACATCTTCACAGGCAAGGAAGTGCCTGACAGTCGGGACCCACCTGGTCGAAGCGTACGTAGTGTTGTCATTCTGGTCACGAATGTGTATGTACATACTGGTCGATGTAGAGGCGCGCACGTGTCGTAGTAGAGGCGCGCACGTAGCATGTACACGTACGTACATCGGCCAGGGTGCAAGAAAGAAAATACGGCCACGTATGTATATATACGGGCGGGGTCTCGAACACCTACTCGTGCATACGTACGGCCAGGCCTCGTGTAAATGGCTGGGTCGGAATAGAGAAACGGCGTCGTCGTCATGTTCATGGGGAGGCAACGGAATGCGTCGTGTTCATGGGGAGGCAACGGAATGCGTCGTGTTCATGGGGAGGAAACGGAATGCGTGGGAGCCAACCGGCTGGGTCGGAACGGAATGCGTGGTTGTGTTCATCGGGAGGGCTTGGACGGAACAGGCGATGGAAACGAGGTCTGGCGTACTGCACAACGGAGGAAACAGACCTCCTACATTCGGAACACGGTCCTGTTGATCGGGAGGGGTCTGGCGTACCGCAAAACGGAGGAAACGGACCTCCTACGGTCGAAACGGGGGTCTTGTTCATCGGGATGGGTGTGGCGTACTGCAAAACGGACGAAACGGACTTGTGTTTGAGTGCTATTGTCGAAACGGGGGTCCTGTTCATCGGGAGGGGTGTGGCATACCGCAAAACGGGACTCCACGAGATACTTTTCATCTCCACCGTCGACCCCCTCCAGCCTCCACGAGCTACTGTTCATCCACCGTCGACCTCCTCCAGCCTCCACCTGCGACTGTTCATCCACGGGCTCCTCTTCATCCAGCCTCCACCGCGCGCTACTCCACCGGCTACTGTTCAACCAGCCCTCTCCATAGGCTCCTGTTCAACCACCCCTCCACGGGCTACTGTTCATCCTGCCTTCCACCATCTACTGTTCATCCTGCCCTCCATGGGGTGGTCCTGTTCATCCAGCCCTCCACGGGGTCCTGTTCATCCAGCCCCAACCAGCTCGATCGATCGGGGTCCTGTTCATCCAGAGGCAACACCACGGGGTCCTCTTCATCCACCCCCACTGGGAACTATTCATCCAACCCCCCCCCCACCGCAACGCTCACTGTTCATCCAGAGGCAGCATCGATCGGCTTCAGTTAGCAACAGTAGCGAAGGAATCGCTCGATCGGGTTCAGTTAACAGCCATCGATCGATCGCTCGGGTTCAGTAACGCGTAGCCTGCAGAGAAATTGCTCGGGTTCAGTTAGAGTCCAACGCCTCGCTCGGGTTCAGTTAGAGCCAATGCCTCGCACACACGCGCGTATGTGTACGAGAGAAACGTGCATCGCTCGGCCCCCGACCTCCCACCGTAACCGGGAACTCCCCGAAATTTTCCTCGCCCTTGCTTCTACCACGATTTATTCCATCATGGACGGCCCAAAGAATGTCATGCAGCTGCATCTCCGGCCTGCCCAGGACGAAAAGCCCATTTTCTGTCATGATTTTTTGTCATAGAAGTAGGAGCCCACCACATCTATGATGATACCGGGTTTTGTCACAATTATCGTCATAGAAGTGTCATATGTATGACAATTTTTTTTCTTTCGGCCCAAAATGTCACGGATGTGTCTCTTTTTGTAGTGTCTCCAGCATATGATGCGGCTGACCGGCCACCTCGTGGCCGTGATAGAGAGGCATTTCAGCCAAAAGCTCAGCCTGTACTCCGACGCCACTCACATAAAAATGTCAAGGCATGGGGAAATACGCCAGACCTGCGAGATGTATTGGAGGACAAAGAAAAACATGCAAGATCAATCTACGAATCACGAGGGCGCGCCACTATGCGAGACGATAATCGTCACGCCGGATACAGTAAAAGTAAGTCCGGCCGGGCCGAACACAGCGGGCAGACTCATTTGAGCTGCGTCGCGATATAGCCCAGTACAGAGGCGCCGCACACCCCTTATGCTTCACAGACGAAGTAATGGATCATCAAATCCCAGAGGGTTTCAAAACCATAAAAATAAAATCATACGATGGCACAACAGATCTTGCGATATGGATCGAGGATTTCCTCCTGCACATCCACATGGCCCGCGGTGATGACCTACACGCCATCAAATACCTCCCACTCAAACTCAAAGGACCATCTCGGCATTGTCTCAACAGCTTGCCAGCAGAGTCCATTGGCTGTTGGGAAGATATGGAAGCCACATTCCTCGACAACTTTCAAGGCACTTATGTGCGACCACCAGATGCCGATGACTTGAGCCACATAATTTAGAAGCCAGAGGAATCGGCCAGGCAATTCTGGACACGGTTCCTAACAAAGAAAAATCAAATCGTCGACTGTCCGGATGCAGAGGCCCTAGCAGCTTTTAAGCACAACATCCACGACGAATGGCTCGCCCGGCACCTTGGCCAGGAAAAGCCGAAATCTATGGCAACCCTCACGACACTCATGACCCACTTTTGTGCGGGAGAGGACAGCTGGCTGGCTCGCAGAAATAACATATCAAAGAACCATGGTACTTCGGATACCAAGAACGGCAACGGCAGGTCACATTGCAACAAACATAAGCGCCGCATTAACAGCGACACCACCGAGGATACGATAGTCAATGCCGGATTCAAAGGCTCTAAACCCGGTCAGCGGAAAAAGGCATTCAAAAGAAGCACTCCGGGCCTGTCAAGTTTGGACCGTATACTCGATCGCTCGTGTCAAATACACGGCACCTGAAAGCACAAGTGCTCCCTGGGTGGTTTTGGTAATTAATGTCAACATATCTCTTGTTGGACTAACACTTTTACCTAGTATGTTTCAGATAAGTTCAACAATGGAGTGGCATGGACTAGAGGATGTGGAACCCCTTCAAGATGCTAAGGACAAAGGATTGGCTCAAGCTTCAACATCAAGACTCTACATTTTCTATTTTAGTGATCCAAGATCACATTGAGTCTATAGGAAAAGCCAATACTATCAAGAGGGGATGAGGTGTTGCTTAATGGCTTGCTTGCTCAAAGTGCTTAGTGATATGCTCCAAAACCCTCAACTACCTTCCCACATCCACATATGACCTAAACCAAAAGTCAAACTCGGCCCCATCGATTCTATCTATCCGGCGCCACCGAGTTTCAGATGTCATAGCCACTGCCACAAACCCTAGCAAATCGGTTTCACCGATAGGGATCTCGGTCTCACCGAGATGGGATTGTAATCTCTCTGTGTATGTCCATTACCAAAATCGGTCTCATCGGGTTTGAGCAATCGATACTACCGAGATTACAATGCAAACCCTCTGGTTAGCTTATTACCAAAATCGGTCCCACCGAGTTTGTGTAATCGGTCTCACCGAGTTTGCCTGACCAACTCCCTGGTTAGCTTATTACCAAAATCGGTCCCACCGAGTTTGTGTAATCGGTCACACCGAGATTATGTTATGCCCTAACCCTAACCATATCGGTCCTACCGAGTTGCATCTCAGTCCCACCGAAAATCCTGACAGTCACTAAGTTCGCTGAATCGGTCCGACCGAGTTTAGCCATTCGGTCCCACCGAGTTTGGCAAACTATGTGTAACGGTTAGATTTTGCGTGGAGGCTATATATACCCCTCCACCCACTCTTCATTCGTGGAGAGAGCCATCAAAACATACCTACACTTCCAATACACATTTTCTGAGAGAGAACCACCTACACTTGTGTTGAGGACAAGATATTCCATTCCAACCATATGAATCTTGATCTCTAGCCTTTCCCAAGTTTCTTTCCACTCAAATCTTCTTTCCACCAAATCCAAATCCTGTGAGAGAGAGTTGAGTGTTGGGGAGACTATCATTTGAAGCACAAGAGCAAGGGGTTCATCATCAACACACCATTTGTTACCTCTTGGAGAGTGGTGTCTCCTAGATTGGCTAGGTGTCACTTGGGAGCCTCCGACAAGATTGTGGAGTTGAACCAAGGAGTTTGTAAGGGCAAGCAGATCGCCTACTTCGTGAAGATCTACCGCTAGTCAGGCAAGTCCTTCGTGGACAACGACCATGATGGAATAGACAAGGTTGCTTCTTCGTGGACCCTTCGTGGGTGGAGCCCTCCGTGGACTCGCGCAACCGTTATCCTCCGTGGATTGAAGTCTCCATCAGCATGGATGTACCATAGCACGACCTATCGGAACCACGACAAAAACATCCGTGTCTCCAATTGCGTTTGAATACTCCAAACCCTTCTCTTTACATTCTTGCAGGTTGCATGCTTTACTTTCCGCTGCTCATATACTCATTGCATGCTTGCTTGATATGTATTGTGTTTGTTAAACTTGTTCTTAAACTCCACTTAAACTTAACAATATTAAAAACTGTAACTTTTGGCACTTAGTGTCTAATCACCCCCCTCTAGACACCTCTTCTCGATCCTTTCAATTGGTATCAGAGCATTAGTCTCCATTGCCTTGGTTTAAACACCATTGGAGGAAGATGGATGTGTCTACTTTGGGGAGTCTTAGACATAGAGTGCCTATTCTTGATGGAGAGTATTTTCATGAGTGGAAAAATGAAATGCTTGAGATTTTCAATGAATATCATTTGAACAAGTACATTACTAGCCCTTGTGCACCTCATGTTGATCCTTTGCACCCTACCCTAGATGAAGATATTGACATGATTCGCAATCTTAGAACTGTTGAGCTCATCATTAGAGGCTTGCCTAGAAACTTGATTAGATGTTTGCCTACTATCAAGTGTGCCTACACCATACGGAGATTTCTTGAGGAACGATTTCCAGATTATTCCTTGAAAAATTTAGACGAAATTCTCCATAAGTCTATTGCCTTGAGTAAGATGAACTCTAGTGATCCTAGCTTTGGTGATTGTCTATTTGAGCTTACCAATCTCATGCGTGCTAAAGGAAATGTTGGAATCATTAGCGATATCATATCCGAAGCTATTAGAATTCATAAAGGTAACCATTGTGATGATCATTTATCTAATGAATTACCCTCTCTAGGAATTGATCAATCACAAGATGATGTTGAACATGGATACTATGATGAAGATGATGATAGTGACTATGATCTTGATGATGCAATGAGGCATTTTGGTCTTATGGCAAATCTTCACGGCTACATGGCTGGAGGAAAGGAATGGGCCCTTGATAGTGGATGTATTGATCATATGACCGGAGATAAAGATATGTTCCGTGAGCTTGCTGAAAACGACGGCCCTCGAAAATATGTCACTTTTGGTGATAATTCAAAGGGTAAGGTGGTTGGCCTTGGTAAGGTGGCCATCTCACATGATAGCTCCATACAAAATGTCATGCTCGTTGAATCCCTTGGATACAATTTACTTTCAGTTTCTAGACTTGCGGATTTCGGTTTCAATGTCTTATTCACTGAAGTAGATTGCCAAGTGTTTCGTAGAGACAATCATAAAATGGTCTTTACCGATATACGTAGAGGAGATCTTTACATTGTTGATTTCACTAAAAAGGCTCAACCTAGAACTTGCTTAATTACCAAATCTTCTAAAGGCTGGTTATGGCATAGAAGACTAGGTCATGTTGGTATGCGAAATCTTGATAAGCTTATTAAAGGTGATCATATCCTTGGAATAAAAGATGTCATATTTGACAAGGATAGACTTTGTAGTGCTTGTCAAGCAGGGAAACAAGTTGGATGAAGTCACCGCGCGAAGAACATTATGACCACAAGAAAACCACTCGAGCTGCTTCACATGGATCTCTTAGCTCCAAATGCCTACAAGAGTCTCGATGGTAACTCATTTGGTCTAGTCATAGTTGATGATTTTTCAAGATTTACGTGGGTGTTCTTTCTTGATGACAAATCGCAGGTCCAAAAGATCTTCAAAAACTTCGCTAGGAAGGCCCAAAATCAGTTTGACGTGAAGATCAAGAAGGTCCGGAGCGACAACGGAATGGAGTTCAAGAACGCAAATGTGCACACCTTTCTTGACGAAGAAGGGATTTCACACGAGTTCTCGGCTACGTACACACCTCAACAAAATGGAGTTGTTGAAAGGAAGAACCGGACTCTTATCGAGATGGCAAGAACGATGCTTGATGAGTACAAAACGCCAAAGCACTTTTGGGCGGAAGCGGTTGAGACAGCTTGTCATGCAACAAATCGCTTGTATCTTCACAAGCTACACGGCAAGACGGCATACGAGCTCCTCACCGGTAACAAACCCCAAGTTGGATACTTTCGAGTATTCGGCTCAAAGTGCTACATTCTTGATAAGCATCGTCGTTCTACATTTGCTCCTAAATCTCATGAAGGTTTCCTACTTGGTTATGGCTCAAACTCTCACACTTACCGTGTCTACTACAATTTCACCCGAAAGGTTGAAGAGATGGTAGATGTGAAGTTTGATGAATCTAACGGCTCGCAAGTAGAGCAATTGGAATTGATGTAGGAGACAAAGACCCTTCAGAAGCAATTCAAGACTTGTCCATTGGCAAGATTCGTCCAACGGAAGTGAAGGAGAGTGCCTCGTCCGTCCAAGTGGAAGCTTCTACCTCACGACAAGATGAACCAAGAGTTGATACGGAAGCATCCACAAGTGGGACACGCCAAGATGAAGAAAACGAGGAAGCGCACCAAGATGAACATCAACAACCTCCTTCTCCACCACGACAAGAGAACGACAACGTCAAGAATGAAGAAAGCCAAGAAGAAGCACAAGATGAAGAGGATGTTCCACCCCGACCCAAGAAAAAGCTTTCACCAGTTCGAGCAAGAATTGCTAAGGATCATCCCGTCGAGCAAATCTACAATGATATCCAAACCGGGAGAATCACTCGCTCTAAAACTCGTTTAGCTAACTTTTGTGAACATTACTCATTCATCTCTAGCATTGAACCTATGAAGGTTGAAGAAGCATTGGAGGATCCGGACTAGATAAACGCTATGCATGAAGCGCTACACAACTTTGAGAGAAATCAAGTGTGGACATTGGTCGAGAAGCCCGACAACAACCACAACATCATTGGTACCAAATGGGTGTTTCGCAACAAGCAAGATGAAGATGGACAAGTGGTTCGCAACAAAGCACATCTCGTCGCCCAAGGCTACACACAAGTTGAAGGTATGGACTATGGTGAGACATATGCTCCCGTTGCTAGACTTGAGTCCATTCGCATCTTACTTGCTTTTGCTAATCACCATGATATCACCTTGTACCAAATGGACATTAAAAGTGCTTTTATAAATGGCAAAATTGAGGAAGAAGTTTATGTTAAGCAACCTCCCGGCTTTGTCAATCCTAAGAAACCTAATCATGTTTACAAACTTCACAAAGCCCTTTATGGTCTTAAACAAGCTCCTAGAGCATGGTATAAATGCTTGACCAAGTTCCTTATTGAAAAAGGCTTTGAAATTGGTAAAATTGATTCTCCTCTTTTTACTAAAAGGGTTAATGGAGAACTATTTGTGTGCCAAATTTATGTTGATGATATCATATTTGGTTCAACTAACCCTCATTTTAGTGAGATGTTTGGAAAGATAATGTCGGAGAAGTTTGAGATGTCTATGATGAGTGAACTCAAATTCTTTCTCGGTTTGCAAATCAAGCAAACTAAGGAAGGTACCTTTGTCTCTCAAATGAAGTACACCAAGGACTTATTCAAGAAGTTCAATATGCAAGAATGCAAAGGTATGACTACACCCATGCCTACTAGTGGACATCTTGATTTGACCAAAGATGGTGAACCGGTTGATCAAAAGGTTTATCACTCTATGATTGGTTCATTGTTATATCTATGTGCCTCTCATCCCGATATTATGCTAAGTGTGTGCATGTGTGCACGATATCAAGCTGCTCCTAAAGAGTGTCATCTTAAGGCTGTGAAAAGGATAGTGAGATACCTAATCCATACACCAAATTTGGCCATTTGGTATCCTAAGAGGTCCTCTTTTGATCTTGTTGGCTACTCCGATTCGGACTATGCCGGAGACAAGGTTGATAGAAAATCCACTTCGGGTACTTGTCAATTACTTGGTAGATCTCTTGTGTCTTGGTCTTCCAAGAAAAAAAACTCGGTATCCTTATCCACCGCCGAAGCGGAATACATTGCCGCTGGTTCATGTTGTGCTCAATTACTTTGGACGACCCAAACTCTTAAAGATTATGGGATATATGTGAAACATGTTCCACTGCTATGTGACAATGAAAGTGCTATTAAGATTGCTCACAATCCCGTGCAACATTCTTGAACTAAGCATATTGAAGTTCGTCATCATTTCATTCGAGATCATGTTGCAAAAGGGGACATTAACCTTAAGCATGTTCGCACCGATAAGCAATTGGTAGATATATTCACTAAACCACTTGATGAGAAAGTGTTTTGCAGGTTGAGAGGTGAATTGAACATCATTGATGCTTCAAACTTGGAGTAGGAACTCCATTTGATACATGCGAGGCATGAGCCTATGACTAATCCTCGATATTTCTCTTATGATGCTATTCATATGTCTTGGATATATTTGTACCTTGCATGTTATCTAACCCGTGTAGGTACTTGGAATAATCTAAATCTATGAGATTGCCACACACTCACATCTTGAGCAATCTCCACATCACCAAGTCTCTACACAATGGTGGTTGAAGACAAGGAAGCACGAAACCATTCAAACATATCCTTTGGCAAATTCTATGTTGAGTCTCATGATTGTCATCTTGGATACACAAGTGCTCTTCCTTGCAAAGCTAACCCATGTAGGTAGATGAACTCAAACTCCAAGTGGTTCTCCCAACCCTTGATGAACTACATCAACCTTGAGCAACCCACACAAGTTCAACTACATGAGCAAGATCAACACCACCACCCAAGGTATGTTATTCCATCTTAGAGAAGCTTTACTCCAAGTCATGAGTCAAAGCAACTCGACAAGATGTGAAGACATCAAAAGGCTTAAACGAAAAATGGTAACCCCATTTTGAGCTTAAACGATGAGTATGACCTATGATCAAGTGCTCTCACTTGACTCCTAAGTCAATATACTCTAACATAGGTGACTTTGTCGCCGACCATTTCTAGCTGAAGTTGTCATGTGTCTCTCAATGCTTTTGTCTCTTGCATATTTGTTTCCCCTTTCAAAAAAACTTCATCTAGAAATTTTAGTTTCTTTTCTTTCCTTTTTGTTCTGCATTTTCTGCATCCAATTCATTGCAAATCTTTCAGTAAATTCCTTGCATATCCTTGTGAGATCTTACTTGTCTAGTGATCTGAGGTGACAAGTGGTTTCACTCTGATGAACTCGGTCACACCGGTTTGTTCTCTTCGGCCCAACCGAAATCTTTCGGTGTAGCCGAAGCACACAACTCGGAGTCACCGATTCCATCACAGGAAAACCAACTTGCCACTTATTCCTGATTTCTATTTGCTCCAGTTCCACTCAATGATTCTTGTCCTCTACCAGCATCGTATTAGACATGCTGCTTTGCTCTATGACTCGAGGACCAACCCATTTGTATCACATGTCCAGAAGAGCCCTTCTTGGAAATTGATGTCAAAGGGGGAGAGAGAGATCACATCAAAGCTTAATCCTTCCTATAGGGGGAGAAAGAGAGAATACTCAGGGGGAGAGAGTTTCTCAACTAGGAGAAAGTAATATCATCAAAGACCCCAGATGCTTGGTGTTCAAGAGGAGATATGTCACATGTCTTTAAGAGGGGAAAGAAATGTTTGGTTGCTTGCTTTAGCTCAAGCTCTGTTGTTTCCTTTTTGTTGCTCTGATTTTCTGTTCCCTATCTTCTCCCAATATCCCATGCAGATTCATGGGGAGCAAGACATCTAAGGGAAGGAAATCTCTGATTTTATTGCATATATTTACCTTTGGGGACATGTCTATATCCAATGTGGTACTTAGTACTCACTCTACATGTCATCCCAGTCTTGGTTCTCTTATGGTTTCTCTTGCTTGCTCTGGTCAATAGGTGTATCTGTGTTATTTAACCTTGTTTGCGCAGGTTCATCCCATCCTAAGCCAACTCAAGACCACAAGGTAAGTATATGCATCACAGTCATGTGAATGAGAAGTTCTTGTTGATGTACATACTGTTTGCAAGAAGGACTCATGAGCATGAAGGTACATTTCTCACATTCACTTCATTTGCTCTGATGCATATAGCCAAGATACATGTAACACATTGCTTACTCTGTCATGTTTACGCATTCCCATGCTCCAATATTCAATATTCACATGATTGTATACATGTAGGGGGAGCCTATGCATGTTACATGTCTTTCAAAAGCTTTACTTGCTATTCTCTATATCTTTATCTAAAGCTTTGATGTATGTTGTCATCAATTACCAAAAAGGGGGAGATTGAAAGCACAAGTGCTCCCTGGGTGGTTTTGGTAATTAATGTCAACATATCTCTTGTTGGACTAACACTTTTACCTAGTATGTTTCAGATAAGTTCAACAACGGAGTGGCATGGACTAGAGGATGTGGAACCCCTTCAAGATTCGAAGGATAAAGGATTGGCTCAAGCTTCAAGATCAAGACTCTACATTTTCTATTTTAGTGATCCAAGATCACATTGAGTCTATAGGAAAAGCCAATACTATCAACAGGGGATGAGGTGTTGCTTAATGGCTTGCTTGCTCAAAGTGCTTAGTGATATGCTCCAAAACCCTCAACTACCTTCCCACATCCACATATGACCTAAACGAAAAGTCAAACTCGGCCCCACCGATTCTATCTATCCAGTGCCATCGAGTTTCAGATGTCATAGCCACTGCCACAAACCCTAGCAAATCGGTTTCACTGATAGGGATCTCGGTCTCACCGAGATGGGATTGTAATCTCTCTGTGTATGTCCATTACCAAAATCGGTCTCACCGAGTTTCAGCAATCGGTACTACCGAGATTACAATGCAAACCCTCTGGTTAGCTTATTACTAAAATCGGTCCCACCGAGTTTGTGTAATCGGTCTCACCGAGTTTGCCTGACCAACTCTCTGGTTAGCTTATTACCAAAATCGGTCACACCGAGTTTGTGTAATCGGTCACACCGAGATTACGTTATGCCCTAACCCTAACCATATCGGTCCTACCGAGTTGCATCTCAGTCCCACCGAAAATCCTAACGGTCACTAAGTTCGCTGAATCGGTCTGACCGAGTTTAACCATTCGGTCCCACCGAGTTTGGCAAACTGTGTGTAACGGTTAGATTTTGTGTGGAGGCTATATATACCCCTCCACCCACTCTTCATTCGTGGAGAGAGCCATCAAAACATACCTACACTTCCAATACACATTTTCTGAGAGAGAACCACCTACACTTGTGTTGAGGTCAAGATATTCCATTCCAACCATATGAATCTTGATCTCTAGCCTTTCCCAAGTTTCTTTCCACTCAAATCTTCTTTCCACCAAATCCAAATCCTGTGAGAGAGAGTTGAGTGTTGGGGAGACTATCATTTGAAGCACAAGAGCAAGGGGTTCATCATCAACACACCATTTGTTACCTCTTGGAGAGTGGTGTCTCCTAGATTGGCTAGGTGTCACTTGGGAGCCTCCGGCAAGATTGTGGAGTTGAACCAAGGAGTTTGTAAGGGCAAGGAGATCACCTACTTCATGAAGATCTACCGCTAGTCAGGCAAGTCCTTCGTGGGCGACGGCCATGATGGAATAGACAAGGTTGCTTCTTCGTGGACCCTTCGTGGGTGGAGCCCTCCATGGACTCGCGCAACCGTTACCCTCTGTGGGTTGAAGTCTCCATCAACGTGGATGTACGATAGCACCACCTATCGGAACCACGACAAAAACATATGTGTCTCCAATTGCATTTGAATACTCCAAGCCCTTCTCTTTACATTCTTGCAAGTTGCATGGTTTACTTTCCGCTGCTCATATACTCATTGCATGCTTCCTTGATATGTATTGTGTTTGTTAAACTTGTTCTTAAACTCCACTTAAACTTAAGAATATTAAAAACTGCAACTTTTGGCACTTAGTGTCTAATCACCCCCCTCTAGACACCTCTTCTCGATCCTTTCAATTGGTATCAGAGCATTGGTCTCCATTGCCTTGGTTTAAACACCATTGGAGGAAGATGGATGTGTCTACTTTGGGGTGTCTTAGACATAGAGTGCCTATTCTTGATGGAGAGTATTTTCATGAGTGGAAAAATGAAATGCTTGAGATTTTCAATGAATATCATTTGAACAAGTACATTACTAGCCCTTGTGCACCTCATGTTGATCCTTTGCACCCTACCCTAGATGAAGATATTGACATGATTCACAATCTTAGAAATGTTGAGCTCATCATTAGAGGCTTGCCTAGAAACTTGATTAGATGTTTGCCTACTCTCAAGTGTGCCTACACCATACGGAGATTTCTTGAGGAACGATTTCCAGATTATTCCTTGAAAAATTTAGACGAAATTCTCCATAAGTCTATTGCCTTGAGTAAGATGAACTCTAGTGATCCTAGCTTTGGTGATTGTCTATTTGAGCTTACCAATCTCATGCGTGCTAAAGGAAATGTTGGAATCATTAGCGATATCATATCCGAAGCTATTAGAATTCATAAAGGTAACCATTGTGATGATCATTTATCTAATGAATTACCCTCTCTAGGAATTGATCAATCACAAGATGATGTTGAACATGGATACTATGATGAAGATGATGATAGTGACTATGATCTTGATGATGCAATGAGGCATTTTGGTCTTATGGCAAATCTTCACGGCTACATGGCTGGAGGAAAGGAATGGGCCCTTGATAGTGGATGTATTGATCATATGACCGGAGATAAAGATATGTTCCGTGAGCTTGCTGAAAACGACGGCCCTCGAAAATATGTCACTTTTGGTGATAATTCAAAGGGTAAGGTGGTTGGCCTTGGTAAGGTGGCCATCTCACATGATAGCTCCATACAAAATGTCATGCTCGTTGAATCCCTTGGATACAATTTACTTTCAGTTTCTAGACTTGCGGATTTCGGTTTCAATGTCTTATTCACTGAAGTAGATTGCCAAGTGTTTCGTAGAGACAATCATAAAATGGTCTTTACCGATATACGTAGAGGAGATCTTTACATTGTTGATTTCACTAAAAAGGCTCAACCTAGAACTTGCTTAATTACCAAATCTTCTAAAGGCTGGTTATGGCATAGAAGACTAGGTCATGTTGGTATGCGAAATCTTGATAAGCTTATTAAAGGTGATCATATCCTTGGAATAAAAGATGTCATATTTGACAAGGATAGACTTTGTAGTGCTTGTCAAGCAGGGAAACAAGTTGGATGAAGTCACCGCGCGAAGAACATTATGACCACAAGAAAACCACTCGAGCTGCTTCACATGGATCTCTTAGCTCCAAATGCCTACAAGAGTCTCGATGGTAACTCATTTGGTCTAGTCATAGTTGATGATTTTTCAAGATTTACGTGGGTGTTCTTTCTTGATGACAAATCGCAGGTCCAAAAGATCTTCAAAAACTTCGCTAGGAAGGCCCAAAATCAGTTTGACATGAAGATCAAGAAGGTCCGGAGCGACAACGGAATGGAGTTCAAGAACGCAAATGTGCACACCTTTCTTGACGAAGAAGGGATTTCACACGAGTTCTCGGCTACGTACACACCTCAACAAAATGGAGTTGTTGAAAGGAAGAACCGGACTCTTATCGAGATGGCAAGAACGATGCTTGATGAGTACAAAACGCCAAAGCACTTTTGGGCGGAAGCGGTTGAGACAGCTTGTCATGCAACAAATCGCTTGTATCTTCAAAAGCTACACGGCAAGACGGCATACGAGCTCCTCACCGGTAACAAACCCCAAGTTGGATACTTTCGAGTATTCGGCTCAAAGTGCTACATTCTTGATAAGCATCGTCGTTCTAAATTTGCTCCTAAATCTCATGAAGGTTTCCTACTTGGTTATGGCTCAAACTCTCACACTTACCGTGTCTACTACAATTTCACCCGAAAGGTTGAAGAGATGGTAGATGTGAAGTTTGATGAATCTAACGGCTCGCAAGTAGAGCAATTGGAATTGATGTAGGAGACAAAGACCCTTCGGAAGCAATTCAAGACTTGTCCATTGGCAAGATTCGTCCAACGGAAGTGAAGGAGAGTGCCTTGTCCGTCCAAGTGGAAGCTTCTACCTCACGACAAGATGAACCAAGAGTTGATACGGAAGCATCCACAAGTGGGACACGCCAAGATGAAGAAAACGAGGAAGCGCACCAAGATGAACATCAACAACCTCCTTCTCCACCACGACAAGAGAACGACAATGTCAAGAATGAAGAAAGCCAAGAAGAAGCACAAGATGAAGAGGATGTTCCACCCCGACCCAAGAAAAAGCTTTCACCAGTTCGAGCAAGAATTGCTAAGGATCATCCCGTCGAGCAAGTCTACAATGATATCCAAACCGGGAGAATCACTCGCTCTAAAACTCGTTTAGCTAACTTTTGTGAACATTACTCATTCATCTCTAGCATTGAACCTATGAAGGTTGAAGAAGCATTGGAGGATCCGGACTAGATAAACGCTATGCATGAAGCGCTACACAACTTTGAGAGAAATCAAGTGTGGACATTGGTCGAGAAGCCCGACAACAACCACAACATCATTGGTACCAAATGGGTGTTTCGCAACAAGCAAGATGAAGATGGACAAGTGGTTCGCAACAAAGCACGTCTCGTTGCCCAAGGCTACACACAAGTTGAAGGTATGGACTATGGTGAGACATATGCTCCCGTTGCTAGACTTGAGTCCATTCGCATCTTACTTGCTTATGCTAATCACCATGATATCACCTTGTACCAAATGGACATTAAAAGTGCTTTTATAAATGGCAAAATTGAGGAAGAAGTTTATGTTAAGCAACCTCCCGGCTTTGTCAATCCTAAGAAACCTAATCATGTTTACAAACTTCACAAAGCCCTTTATGGTCTTAAACAAGCTCCTAGAGCATGGTATAAATGCTTGACCAAGTTCCTTATTGAAAAAGGCTTTGAAATTGGTAAAATTGATTCTCCTCTTTTTACTAAAAGGGTTAATGGAGAACTATTTGTGTGCCAAATTTATGTTGATGATATCATATTTGGTTCAACTAACCCTCATTTTAGTGAGATGTTTGGAAAGATAATGTCGGAGAAGTTTGAGATGTCTATGATGAGTGAACTCAAATTCTTTCTCGGTTTGCAAATCAAGCAAACTAAGGAAGGTACCTTTGTCTCTCAAATGAAGTACACCAAGGACTTATTCAAGAAGTTCAATATGCAAGAATGCAAAGGTATGACTACACCCATGCCTACTAGTGGACATCTTGATTTGACCAAAGATGGTGAACCGGTTGATCAAAAGGTTTATCACTCTATGATTGGTTCATTGTTATATCCATGTGCCTCTCATCCCGATATTATGCTAGGTGTGTGCATGTGTGCACGATATCAAGCTGCTCCTAAAGAGTGTCATCTTAAGGCTGTGAAAAGGATAGTGAGATACCTAATCCATACACCAAATTTTGGCATTTGGTATCCTAAGAGGTCCTCTTTTGATCTTGTTGGCTACTCCGAATCGGACTATGCCGGAGACAAGGTTGATAGAAAATCCACTTCGGGTACTTGTCAATTCCTTGGTAGATCACTTGTGTCTTGGTCTTCCAAGAAAAAAAACTCGGTATCCTTATCCACCGCCGAAGCGGAATACATTGCCGCTGGTTCATGTTGTGCTCAATTACTTTGGATGACCCAAACTCTTAAAGATTATGGGATATATGTGAAACATGTTCCACTGCTATGTGACAATGAAAGTGCTATTAAGATTGCTCACAATCCCGTGCAACATTCTTGAACTAAGCATATTTAAGTTCGTCATCATTTCATTCGAGATCATGTTGCAAAAGGGGACATTAACCTTAAGCATGTTCGCACCGATAAGCAATTGGCAGATATATTCACTAAACCACTTGATGAGAAAGTGTTTTGCAGGTTGAGAGGTGAATTGAACATCATTGATGCTCCATTTGATACATGCGGGGCATGAGCCTATGACTAATCCTCGATATTTCTCTTATGATGCTATTCATATGTCTTGGATATATTTGTACCTTGCACGTTATCTAACCCGTGTAGGTACTTGGATGAATCTAAATCTATGAGATTGCCACACACTCACATCTTGAGCAATCTCCACATCACCAAGTCTCTACACAATGGTGGTTGAAGACAAGGAAGCACGAAACCATTCAAACATATCCTTTGGCAAATTCTATGTTGAGTCTCATGATTGTCATTTTGGATACACAAGTGCTCTTCCTTGCAAAGCTAACCCATGTAGGTAGATGAACTCAAACTCCAAGTGGTGCTCCCAACCCTTGATGAACTACATCAACCTTGAGCAACCCACTCAAGTTCAACTACATGAGCAAGATCAACACCACCACCCAAGGTATGTTATTCCATCTTAGAGAAGCTTTACTCCAAGTCATGAGTCAAAGCAACTCGACAAGATGTGAAGACATCAAAAGGCTTAAACGAAAAATGGTAAGCCCATTTTGAGCTTAAACGATGAGTATGACCTATGATCAAGTGCTCTCACTTGACTCCTAAGTCAATATACTCTAACATAGGTGACTTTGTCGCCGACCATTTCTAGATGAAGTTGTCATGTGTCTCTTAGTGCTTTTGTCTCTTGCATATTTGTGTCCCCTTTCAAAAAAACTTCATCTAGAAATTTTAGTTTCTTTTCTTTCCTTTTTGTTTTTCATTTTCTGCATCCAATTCATTGCAAATCTTTCAGTAAATTCCTTGCATATCCTTGTGAGATCTTACTTGTCTAGTGATCTGAGGTGACAAGTGGTTTCACTCTGATGAACTCGGTCACACCGGTTTGTTCTCTTCGGCCCAACCGAAATCTTTCGGTGTAGCCGAAGCACACAACTCGGAGTCACCGATTCCATCACAGGAAAACCAACTTGCCACTTATTCCTGATTTCTATTTGCTCCAGTTCCACTCAATGATTCTTGTCCTCTACCAGCATCATATTAGACATGCTGCTTTGCTCTGTGACTCGAGGACCAACCCATTTGTATCACATGTCCAGAAGAGCCCTTCTTGGAAATTGATGTCAAAGGGGGAGAGAGAGATCACATCAAAGCTTAATCCTTCCTATAGGGGGAGAAAGAGAGAATACTCAGGGGGAGAGAGTTTCTCAACTAGGAGAAAGTAATATCATCAAAGACCCCAGATGCTTGGTGTTCAAGAGGAGATATGTCACATGTCTTTAAGAGGGGAAAGAAATGTTTGGTTGCTTGCTTTAGCTCAAGCTCTGTTGTTTCCTTTTGTTGCTCTGATTTTCTGTTCCCTATCTTCTCCCAATATCCCATGCAGATTCATGGGGAGCAAGACATCTAAGGGAAGGAAATCTCTGATTTTATTGCATATATTTACCTTTGGGGACATGTCTATATCCAATGTGGTACTTAGTACTCACTCTACATGTCATCCCAGTCTTGGTTCTCTTATGGTTTCTCTTGCTTGCTCTGGTCAATAGGTGTATCTGTGTTATTTAACCTTGTTTGCACAGGTTCATCCCATCCTAAGCCAATTCAAGACCACAAGGTAAGTATATGCATCACAGTCATGTGAATGAGAAGTTCTTGCTGATGTAAATACTGTTTGCAAGAAGGACTCATGAGCATGAAGGTACATTTCTCACATTCACATCATTTGCTCTGATGCATATAGCCAAGATACATGTAACACATTGCTTACTCTGTCATGTTTACGCATTCACATGCTCCTATATTCAATATTCACATGATTGTATACATGTAGGGGGAGCCTATGCATGTTACATGTCTTTCCAAAGCTTTACTTGCTATTCTCTATATCTTTATCTAAAGCTTTGATGTATGTTGTCATCAATTACCAAAAAGGGGGAGATTGGAAGCACAAGTGCTCCTTGGGTGGTTTTGGTAATTAATGTCAACATATCTATTGTTGGACTAACACTTTTACCTAGTATGTTTCAGATAAGTTCAACAATGGAGTGGCATGGACTAGAGGATGTGGAACCCCTTCAAGATGCTAAGGACAAAGGATTGGCTCAAGCTTCAAGATCAAGACTCTACATTTTCTATTTTAGTGATCCAAGATCACATTGAGTCTATAGGAAAAGCCAATACTATCAAGAGGGGATGAGGTGTTGCTTAATGGCTTGCTTGCTCAAAGTGCTTAGTTATATGCTCCAAAACCCTCAACTACCTTCCCACATCCACATATGACCTAAACGAAAAGTCAAACTCGGCCCCACCGATTCTATCTATCCAGCGCCACCGAGTTTCAGATGTCATAGCCACTGCCACAAACCCTAGCAAATCGGTTTCACCGATAGGGATCTCGGTCTCACCGAGATGGGATTGTAATCTCTCTGTGTATGTCCATTACCAAAATCGGTCTCACCGGGTTTGAGCAATCGGTACTACCGAGATTACAATGCAAACCCTCTGGTTAGCTTATTACCAAAATCGGTCCCACCGAGTTTGTGTAATAGGTCTCACCGAGTTTGCCTGACCAACTCTCTGGTTAGCTTATTACCAAAATTGGTCCCACTGGGTTTGTGTAATCGGTCACACCGAGATTACGTTACGCCCTAACCCTAACCATATCGATCCTACCGAGTTGCATCTCAGTCCCACCGAAAATCCTAATGGTCACTAAGTTTGCTGAATCGGTCCGACCGAGTTTAACCATTCGGTCCCACCGAGTTTGGCAAACTATGTGTAACGGTTAGATTTTGTGTGGAGGCTATATATACCCCTCCACCCACTCTTCATTCATGGAGAGAGCCATCAGAACATACCTACACTTCCAATACACATTTTCTGAGAGAGAACCACCTACACTTGTGTTGAGGTCAAGATATTCCATTCCAACCATATGAATCTTGATCTCTAGCCTTTCCCAAGTTGCTTTCCACTCAAATCTTCTTTCCACCAAATCCAAATCCTGTGAGAGAGAGTTGAGTGTAGGGGAGACTATCATTTGAAGCACAAGAGCAAGGGGTTCATCATCAACACACCATTTGTTACCTCTTGGAGAGTGGTGTCTCCTAGATTGGCTAGGTGTCACTTGGGAGCCTCCGAAAAGATTGTGGAGTTGAACCAAGGAGTTTGTAAGGGCAAGGAGATCGCCTACTTCGTGAAGATCTACCACTAGTGAGGCAAGTCCTTCGTGGGCGACGGCCGTGATGGAATAGACAAGGTTGCTTCTTCATGGACCCTTCGTGGGTGGAGCCCTCCGTGGACTCGCGCAACCGTTATCCTCCGTGGGTTGAAGTCTCCATCAACGTGGATGTACGATAGCACCACCTATCGGAACCACGACAAAAACATCCGTGTCTCCAATTGCGTTTGAATACTCCAAACCCTTCTCTTTACATTCTTGCAAGTTGCATGCTTTACTTTCCGCTGCTCATATACTCATTGCATGCTTGCTTGATATGTATTGTGTTTGTTAAACTTGTTCTTAAACTCCACTTAAACTTAAGAATATTAAAAACTGCAACTTTTGGCACTTAGTGTCTAATCACCCCCCTCTAGACACCTCTTCTCGATCCTTTCAGCACCCCCGACAAGCCAGCCAACCACACCAACAGGGATTGTTGGGTGTTAAAGCAGGCTGGCAAGTTAAATGCCGAAAACAAAGATAAGGGGTCTCATAGCGATGACGAGGAGGAGCACCGGCAGCTGAACACCGGAGGACAGAAGAGGTCCCCCCCACAAGTGCGGATGGTGAACATGATATACGCAACCCACATCCCCAAGAGGGAGCGGAAGCGTGCGCTCAGGGACGTATATGCGTTGGAGCCAGTCGCCCCAAAGTTCAACCCATGGTCCTCATGTCCAATCACCTTCGATCGCAGGGACCACCCCACTAGTATCCGTCATGGTGGATTCACCGCACTGGTCCTAGACACAATCATTGACGGATTTCACCTCACTCGAGTCCTTATGGATGGCGGCAGCAGCCTGAACCTGCTTTATCAGGACACAGTGCGCAAAATGGGTATAGACCCC
The DNA here is from genome assembly GCF_056163025.1 of Triticum urartu. NCBI lineage: Eukaryota > Viridiplantae > Streptophyta > Magnoliopsida > Poales > Poaceae > Triticum > Triticum urartu. The sequence continues at coordinate 42,538,331 of NC_141876.1, read as the reverse complement.
TCAATGATCAAACCCACAAAAACGACCTTTAAAGGCGTCATACCAGGTGTAGAGGCCCATTGCACAGGCTCTGTCACATTTGAAGTGGTCTTCGGATCCCCGGATAACTTCCTAAGCGAAGAGATAATCTTCGATATAGTCCCGTTCCGCAGTGGCTATCATGCACTGCTCAGGCGAACCGCATTTGCGAGATTCAATGTGGTACTGCATTATGCATATCTCAAGCTCAAGATGCCAGGACCTCGGGGGGTCATCACAGTCAATGGAAACACAGAGCGCTCTCTCCACACGGAGGAGCACACTACGGCCCTTGCAGCAGAAACGCAAAGCAGCCTCTTAAGGAAATCCATCAGTTTGGCGATTCAAGACCCAGACACCTTCAAGCGCGCCCAGAGTAATCGGCAACAAGACCGCCTGGCACGTTCCAAGATCGCATAGCAATGCGGCCCCCACCCAAGTCCCAGCCAAATGGTTAAATCTGTGCCCCGCGTACATAATTACGCATTGAAAATACCATGGGCACAGGTGGGGAGGGGGCACGATTGCGGCATGCCCCAAGACGCGGCTCAACCGCACTAGGGGCTTCCCGCCTTATTATTTTTTTCTCTCTTTCAGGACTTCACTCTCTGGAAACACCGTCCGGCAGTATGTTCGCCGGACACACGATACAACAACCAAGGAGGCAGAAAGCTACGTCGCATCATGGAATTCCTAGGTGGATTACGATAAAGAGTGAAATACTTGCTTTAATACCATTCCTCAGCTTACCCTTGGAGGGGACATGTGTAACGCCCCAAGACCGGAGCTTCAGATGCCTTCCATGTTTCCGGGTTTCGTCGTGTGTTTTGTTTGGTTCATCGTTTTCATCTTTGCATCATGTCATCATGTCATCATGTCTTTAATCTTTGCATCTCAAATCAAATAATTAAATCGTATGGATTTTTCAGTCCATTTAAACCGAGGGAGTTCACCTGGTGATTTCTCTATATAACATATCCTCCTAATAATTATGGAGCTATTATTAAATATTCCGTTCTTTTGGAATTAACCATTGACACGCTTGCAAATAAATCCCAATGCCTTTGTTATCTCAATTCTTGATCTCCGACTTGTCCTCATATTCTTTTATCGTTTTATCGAGGCTCTTCCTAAATGTTCAACATTTTTGGGAACTTCGGATCCCTACTCCTTTCAAACGAGTTGAATTAAATTCAAATACATTTGAATTTAATCTTTCAATCTTGGCCATTTCTATTTTCGCGGAAAGAGCACATTTTTGTGAATCCGGGGAAATATCCCCATGCTCCAATTCTGTCCCTAACCCTCCCTTCTTCTTTTTTCACTAATGTTTTTTGCTGCTAAAGAAATATGAGGGGGAGGGAGAGGTCTGCCAGGCCGGCCTGCTTCCCCACTCCTCTCTAGGGCCCATGCCTAGGCCCAACCAGCCGCCGGCTCCAAGGCCATCTCCCGCAGCCCACTGCTCTAACCCTAGCCGTTCGCTCCCTTCCCCCCTGATCCACCTCGCGCCTCCAGAAACAGGAAACCGCGCTCGACTCTCCTCTGCCCGATTCCATCTCCCCGATCCCCTTGTTCTCCGGCGCAGATTCTCTAACTTGCTTATAGCAAGTCAGAGGCAGCCTTGAGGCAGCTGGATGCCGTTTCTTTTCCACCGTGTGTCCCCTGCTCTGTTTCATGTTTCCTTCCCTCACACAACACAGTTCAGCCAGGCCAGCCCACATAAGCAACAAGGGAGGCCCATTCGGGAGCAAACAGCCCAGCTGCAGCGACAAGTGCATCTATGGACAGTTAACTGAATGTAAACAGCAGAATAGAACAGAACATATTCAGACTGGATAGAAACCTGTAAAAATACTCCGTTTTCAACCAGAATTCAACCAAAATCAACCAGAATACAAACAGTAGTCATGATACAAATAACCATAATAACCTCCAACAAAATATAGTACTAGAGCTGCAGGTTCTACACAAAAGAACACCATTTTGTAGTGTTTTTCTCAAATTTCTTCAAGCTGAACATATTCAGGCCAAAAGAAGAAGATGGACTATCTTCTTCTTGTCATGAAATAGGAACCTAAAGAAGATCTCCAAAATCCATATCATAAATTCCATTAGAACCCTGCAAAGAAAGAGGATCAAAATGAAACGTTGGAATAGAATAGTAGTTTAGAGAAGATACAACAACATTTAAAGTACCATTAGCAAGTCTGTGTAGCTCCTGAATGCATTGCTGGCATTATTAGCATTTTCAGTTGTTGCTTGAGTTTCTCCACCAACTTGATTCTCTTTCTCTTGCTGCTGCACAAAGAAACCCAAAAAATTTATATATGATGTAGTAATAAATAAGTACACTAAATTGCAAGAATTTTCAGCAACATACACTAGATTCCTTTGGGTCTTTCTTTTTGTACTTGCGTGTCTTCTCGATCCAAGGTTTATGTCTCTTTGAACTTTTCGGTTGAACCTCTTTTTTCTTGAGGCGTGTAGAACTAAGCAAACCCTCATCTTGTTGAACATTAGGCTGCACATTAGAGGATTCACTCAAAATACTTCTAGATATCCTTAGTTTTTCCCGTACTTGCTTGGCAAGGATGTCCAATGCATTGTCCACCAACAAGATACATTCCAGATCACTTGCGGCTTCACTTGCAAAGTCATGAAATTTGTGAGAAACAAACTTGTACCGCAACATAGCATCCAATTTTGGATCTTCAATTATATCCCTTCCTTTGGTATCTTGTATAGTTCCAGATTTTGCTTCTCGGGTCCATCTCTTTAAAATATAATGGTTTGGCAATAACTTGATATTCATCAAGTCAAGAACTTTTAAAGCATGCGCACACAATACTCCGGTCCTTTTAAACTGAAAACAGCTACAAGAAGCCATTTGCTCCAAAGGATCACCGACAACTATGCGCTCTAGTTAGGAACTCAAATCACCATTAGCCCTCACAATTGTAACAACATATGTATTATCTCCATCCAATGCTCTACTACATGCAGCCATGGATCTTCTATATTCAGATTTGAATGCTTCAAATATGGTCGGTGTGTAAGCTTCGCTTGTTTGCAACAACATAGGAGTCTCCATCCCTATTCTAGGCAGTTTTTTAGTAGCTTCAAATTCTGCATCCTTGTAACTTTTTCCTTGCACAACCCTTTCAAAATGTTTTTAGAAGCGAATGATGTCAAAATCTGATTTGAGATGTTTTTTCAAATCACTATTGAAACTCTCACTTAATTGTGTGCTTCTCATTCCCAATGTGAAAACATCCCTCATGTAACATTGAGTCCACTTTTCTTTTAACTTGTAGATGCTATCTAGCCATGAGGCCTTCTTCTTATCCACCTTATTTCTCATGATGTCAAATGCCTCTTCAAAGGCTGCCTTGTCCTCAATATTATACATACAAGCGCTGAAATCTAAGAGGATATGAGGTTCTTCATCTTCCTCTTTATCTTCAACTTTGCTATTGCACAAGTGCTTGACGGCATTTTCCATGATGTGGTAGGTGCACAAGCCATGCCATGCTTGGGTGAAAACATCCCCAACAGCCAATCCCATTGCCGTGTCTTGATCGGTAAATATAGCTCTAGGTTGCTTTCCGTTGTGTGCCTCTACAAAAGCCTCAAATAACCATTTGAAAGAGCCACGTGTTTCATCAAACAAAAGAGAAGCACCAAAAATAACGGTCTCTCTAAAATGATTGAATCCGACGAAAACACCAAAAGGCCTATATTCTTTGTTTGTGCCAAAAGTAGTGTCAAAGGCGATAACATCTCCAAAGTCTGCATAACCAATGCACATCTTTGCATCAGCCCAGAATATAGTACTTATTTGTTCTTTGGAATCCAATTGTAAAGTATACTGGAAAGACGGATTCTCAGCCTGCTTTTGTTGAAAATACTTCAACATGCTTCCCGCCTGACCATATGCTAACTCTCTTTGGCGCCTGCTCTGCAAGTGATTTTTGTGATCACGAGGCGTGTAGCTGAGATTCATTGGCCCCCAACAAGGCGACTAGCCAAGTCATGTGCATGCCTTGGCCTAATTCCAGAGTCATCGGCAGCCTCAATTTCAACGGCTTGCAATTCTGAAATCCTTTGTTGTGATGACATCAAATGGAAAGTTTGTGGTAAGTAGACACCATGATTGTGAGCAAGCACTACCTCCACCACTTCATAATGTCCTGCCACTCGATCTAATGAAAGACACATATGGACATCACAATCTGTTCTTGTTTCAGCTCTAGGGTTCTTTGTGAGATGATCCCTCTTGTCTTGTACTCGACGACCCTCCTTTGCACACATATATCTACATGAAGTTACCACTCCATCAATTTTACTTTTCCAGCTTGACCTTTTTTTGACCTCAAAACCTGCCCGGCCTCCATAGTTAACCCAAAATGACCATGCCTCAGCCAAGTCTGTGAATTTCTGACCAACTTGAGGTAAGGACGTACGAATCACATTCTCCCTGCACCAAAATAAATATATAGGTAATTCCAGTGTAAGCCTAACTTTCTAAAAATCTAGATGTCAGCAAAGGAATTCCAGTGTAAGCCTAACTTACTTGTTGGTTTCTACCATTATCTCTTAATTTGAAGACATGAACTCAATAATTACTGCAGGAATCATGAACAAATACAAGTAAGAAAATTTCCAATTTGTGAAGAAAATACAAGACAAAGAGGGGAGATTTGTGGTTGCTACCTGTAATCTGGAAGGAGGAGGAGGAGGAGGAACGATGGCTGGAATCGATCGCCAGAAGTTTTCCTCGATCGGCCAGCTGATTTGTGTAGCATTTGGGGTAGTCTTCTTTCATGCATTTGGGGTAGTCTTCTTTCATTTTGGTTCCGTAGTCGGACCTTTGATTGTATCTGGATGATGTAATGCTTTATTCATGCATTGTGTGAAGTGGCAATTGTAAGCCATCTATGTATCTCTTTCCCTTATGTATTACATGGGTTGTGTGAAGATTACCTCACTTGTGACATTGCTTTCAATGCGGTTATGCCTCTAAGTCGTGCTTCGACACGTGGGAGATATAGCCGCATCGAGGGCGTTACAACATGTCAAATAGTCCTACTTTTTTCTTATCACACTACTTGTATCATTCTGCTTTAACGCACCTTTTTGAATAAACAATGCATAGCACAAAGACTATTATTGCATTCTTCTTTTATATGTATATGTCCATTCATGACATCTAGCACCCGTACACTCTGGTACGGCCAATACGCTAGGGGCTTAAGCATACCCCATAATACGCGCGTGAGAAGTCCGAACACTTTCGACAGTGCGGCACCCCGAACTTATAGCATTATATGCATCAGCTCCGAATCATATCTTGGGTCAATAGTTGGGTTTAACCGGCTCCCATGTTTTGGTACCTTATGTTCCGCTATATTGGCTAAGGTAGCACTAGGAGAACTACTGCGATTGTGCCCCGGTTCTGCTGGGCTAAGCACCTCAGTAGAGAAAGCTAAAACTGACTGTCATGATAAGGCGAGAGACTGGTCGCTGTTCGAGAGGTTTCGAGTCCCTAAAGACTTATGCCGCTTAGAGCGAGGAGTCGGCTCTGTCCGGCTTAAGGCGTGTATAGCACCCTGAATTCGGCCTTCCGAATACTAGGGGCTTCGCCAAAATTTAAAATTATAGAATTCTATGGCTAAGTGAAAGTGATAAAGCATTATAGTCTGATTGCCTTGTTCGTCGTGCTGAGCACCTCCCTCAAAGAACCCAAAAATGGGAACAAGAGTGCTCAGGTTTATCCCGAACACCCCAGCACTCGTGGCATGGGGGCAGAATTCGACGACTAGCCATCTCTCAGATTTGATAAACAGCCGAACAGAAGGTAATATTTTAAATTCAAACAAGCGTTGCATAGCGCATATGAAACAAGTTTTCACAATATAGGATCACACGAGCAAATTTATTCAAATATTACATATTTTGTGCACCCGTCTGCTACAAGACGGGCACCCTTCAGGACACCCTCATAATACATCTCGGGGTTGCGATGCTCCTTGCCCTGCGGCGGCCCCTCCTTCACCAGCTTCACGGCGTCCATCTTGGCCCAGTGCACCTTCGCACGGGCAAAAGCCCGGCGTGCACCCTCGATGCAGACGGACCGCTTGATGACTTCCAGCCGTGGGCAGGCATCCACAAGCCACCTCACCAGGCCGAAGTAGATGTTGGAAGGGCGTCGCCAGGCCACATCCGGACTATAAAGCCCTTCATGGCCTATTCGGCCGCCTTGTGCAGCTCGACCAGTTGCTTCAGCTGGTCACTCAGAGGCATCGGGTGTTTGGTCCCAGTATACTGAGACCAGAACATCTTCACCGTTGAGCTTCCCTCCTCGGCCTGGTAAAACCTTGCGGCATCCGACACGCTGCGGGGCAAATCTGCGAATGCTCCTGGAGAGATCTGGATTCGGGTAAGTAACAAGTAATTTACTTTCACATGCTTGCTTTGCATATTGAATGCCTTACCCGCCGCTATCTTCCTCATCGCATCAATCTCCTGGAGGGCCTTTTGGGCTTCACCCTTGGTATTCTTTGTGCTCTCAAGGGCCGTGGCAAGCTCAGACTCTCGCATCTTCGAGTCAAGCTCCAACGCCTCATGCTTCGTCACGAGAGCTTGGAGCTCTTGTTGCACCTCGCCCACCCGAGCATCTTGCTTTTCTGGCTCGGTGTGCTCCCGAGCCGCTTTGTTTTCAGCCTCGGATAGCGCTTGCCTTAGGGTCGCCACTTCGGTCGTGGCCCCTGGCGAAATCATGATGATCCTGTCATATTGCCATCGCATCTTTTGTATATATACAGACTAGGTATTACTTACCTTTGTTCTCCTCGAGCTGCCTCTTAGCAAGGCTGAGCTCCTTCTCGGACCCCTCGAGGTCCTGTTTCAGTGTGGCGACCTCCGCAGTCAGTGCGGCAGAGGTCAACAACGAAGCCTGCATACGCATACAAACATACTAGTATTAGAGTCCTGCAGATATTATTCGATCCTCTATTCGGCTTTTCTCTATGAACACCAAACAGAGGATCAGGGGCTACTTTCTATGCGGTAATATTTTTCCTATATTTTAAATACTTACCTCAAAGCCTGTTAGAAGGCTGGCACAGGCTTCAGTCAGTCCTCTCTTGGCGGACTGAACCTTCTTGATCACCGCACTCATAATAGTGCGGTGCTCTTCGTCGATGGAAGCGTCGCGAAGCGCTCCCAGTAGGTTGTCCGGTGCCTATGGATGGACAGAGGTCACCGGCACGGACGTCTTGCCCCTTTTGGAAGGAGGCCGCCTGCGCGAGTCCGGAACCACTGGAGGTTCCGACGCGGTGTTCGGCTGGGGGCCGAACTCGGAGCCCTCGGGAGCCTTACTCCCTTTGCTCCCGCAGTCCGGAAGGTCGCCTTGAGGCGCCTCCGGGACTGTCTCCCCTCGACCCGGCGCCTCTTGAGACAATACCTCGGCATTGTCCGTAAGGCAAGGGAAGGAGGCAGTTGGAAGTGGATCGCTATCCATATCCGATGAGTCCAAGGAGCCGTCCGACGAGGATACGTCGATACGAGCTTGGGGCGGGCTGCATAATAATATTTGGCGTTAGGAGAAGCAGTGCGGCAAAGGTATGCTATGAGTTACTCTGGTATCCTAATACTTATGACTTCGCCAGGGGCTTGGCCCTGAGCAGCCACTCGTCTTCGCCTTTGGCGGCGGTGGTGGAGCAGTCCGGAAGAAGAGTCCTTCCCTTCTTGGACCCTTCCCCCCCCCCCCCCGGTTGGGTCGGCCTTCCTTTTCTTGTCTCCCTCGACTGGAGGGGGAGCATCTTCATCTTCCTCCTCGTCTTCGTGGGAGGAGTGTGTCGTGGAGTCATCGGACGATGAGTCTGATACCACCTGGCGCCGGGAACTCTTTCGGGTTCCCTTGGCCTTCTTCTTGGTCTTCTCCAGCATCTTATAAGGAGACGGAGTCAGCATCTCCGTCAGGAGAGCGTCCGCAGTGTCTTCGGGTAGAGGGGACGGACAGTCGATCTGCTCCAGTGCCTCCACCCAATCCTGTCAAAGGCATGGGAGCTCAGACCCCGCACGTGGTTAAGCTATGGGAAGTAAATATCCTACCAGATGTACAGAACTTACCGGATTCGCAGGGCGCTTCACGCTTAGCCCGCGGTCCTCGGTGAGAGAGGGAGGGACCTCGGCACCCTTGAACAGCACCCTCCAGACGTCTTTGTGCGTCGTGTCGAAGAGCTCGCTTAGAGTCTAGTGCTGGGCCGGGTCGAACTCCCACAAGTTGAAATCCCGTTGTTGACACGGGAGGATCCGGTGGAAGAGCATGAGCTGCACTATGTTGACAAGCTTAAGCTTCTTGCTTGTCATATTCAGGATACATTTTTGGAGTCCGTCCAACTCCATCGATGAACCCCAGGACAGGCCCTTCTCTTTCCAGGAAGTGAGCCGCGTGGGGATTCCGGATTAAAACTCGAGGGCTGCCACCCAGATGGTGTCGCGCGGCTCGGTGATGTAGAACCACGCCGATTGCCACCCCTTTATGGTCTTCACAAAGGAGCCTTCGAGCCATATAACATTGGGCATCTTGCCCACCATGGCTCCGCCGCATTCTGCTTGTTGGCTGCCCACCACCTTCGGCTTGATATTGAAGGTCTTCAGCCACAGACTGAAGTGGGGCCGGATGCGGAGGAAAGCCTCGCACACGACAATGAACGTCGAGATGTTGAGGATGAAATTCGGGGCCAGATCATGAAAGTCCAGCCCGTAGTAGAACAAGACCGCGGACGAATGGATGGATGGGAAACCCCAGTCCGCGGAGGAAGTGGTGGAGGAAAACTACCCTCTCGTGAGGTTCCGGGGTAGGGACGATCTGCCCCGCAGCGGGCAGCCGATGCGTGATATCCGCAGCTAAGTATCCGGCTCCGTGTAGATTTTTGATGTGTCCCTCCGTAACGGAGGAAGCCATCCACTTGCCTCCCGCTCCGGACATGTTTGGAGAAGGTTGAGGATGTGGACTTGGGCGTTGGAGCTCGAGTGCATGAGAATGGATGAGCAAGGAGGAAGAAGGCGGGGGTAGAAGAAGGTTAAACCTTATCCCTTTATAAGGGCGGACGAAACTATGCGCCCCCACTAGCCTGGTAAAACTCGCTTATCCCCCAAGCGACGTAATTGGTGGCGCGGTTGGGTTACCCACGCCTGTATTGATGAGGATCCCGTAATAAGGGGGACACGATCTCTGCTTTGACAAGACGTGTCAAACCTCCTCGCGTCATGTGCGGGGTTGGTTAAAGAGAAACGGTTCGAATAATTACCGGGCCAGGGCATGATGTCATGCAGCCGAAACGTGTTAGCAGATTAGATTTGTGGAAATATTATTCTCTCTACGGTGGTATGTGGAACTTATTTTGCAGGGTCGGACACTATCCTTGTATTCAAACACTTCTGTGGTGTATTCGGCAGAGGAACCCGCCTTGTAATGCCGAAGACAACACTGCGTGCCGGACTCATCGTCATTGAAGCCTGGTTCAGGGGCTACTGAGGGAGTCCTAGATTAGGGGGTCTCCGGACAGCCGGACTATATCCTTTGGCCGGACTGTTGGACTATGAAGATATAAGATTGAAGACTTCGTCTCGTGTCCGGATGGGACTCTACTTAGCGTGGAAGGCAAGCTAGGCAATACGGATATGGATATCTCCTCCTTTGTAACCGACCTTGTGTAACCCTAGCCCCCTCCGGTGTCTATATAAACCGGAGGGTTTTAGTCCATAGGACAAGATATAATCATACCATAGGCTAGCTTCTAGGGTTTAGCCTCTCTGATCTTGTGGTAGATCAACTCTTGTACTACTCATATCATCAAGAATAAATCAAGCAGGACGTAGGGTTTTACCTCCATCAAGAGGGCCCGAACCTGGGTAAAACATCGTGTCCCCTTCTTCCTGTTACCATCCACCTTAGACGCACAGTTCGGGACCCCCTACCCGAGATCCGCCGGTTTTGACACCGACAAGTCCCCTTGCCATTTTTGGGCATCCCTAGCCCTCCAACTACCTAGCCCCCTCCCCCTCAATTTCCGCGCCGCTCCAGCCCCTCCTCGCCACTTGGCACCGTCCCACAGGGCCGGCCGCCACCTGCGCCGCCGCCCAGGGCCACTCCCACGCCTCCACGTCGCCCTCTGGTCTCCCTGCGCCGCCGCGAAGCCCGCGGGCCCGCCAGGACCTGGACCGGGCCCTAGGAAACCCATCGGGGCCCGAGCGCTCCACCGCTGCTCCCCTGGCTCCTCCTTGACCTCCCGAACCGCGCTACCTACTCCAGCGCTGCCCCAACCTCGTCGCCGGTCCAGCGCTGCCCCAACCTCGTCGCCGGTCGTCGTCTTCGCCGGATCCTCGCCGCCGTCATGCTCCGCCTTTGTCGCCGGCACCCCACAGGTCGCCGCCCCCGTGCTCCTTCCTTCTCCTGCCTCCTTCGTTTTTCTCTCTAACCTTTCTCCCTCTCTCTGCCATGGAAGCTCTGTCGCTGCACTGGGAGTCCCGGCAACCGTCACCATTGTCCAGATCCAGCAAAGCACCGGCCGGGTCCGCCTCCACCGACCTCCTCCGGCGCTACCCTCCACCGGATCGAGCCACCCACACCCAGAGCCGTCCCCTGCGTCCATCCCCGGAGCCAGTCCCGGCCTCCCCGTCACCGGAGTCGTCGTCGGCCTCGCCATGGCCTCGATCGACCTCCTGTGTGTGAGAGACGGCGAGTGCCGCCACCTCCCTGGATGGGCCCCGCAGCCTGCCCAGATCCACGGCCCAACTCCTTCTTCCACCGTCCGGCCCAAGAGGCCTGGTGAGCAGCCCCCGTCCCTGTGCAATGTTGGGCCGGCCCCTGTTTCGGCCCATTTCATGTTTTTTCCTTAGAACATTTTTCCTATTTTCCAGAGACTGCGGTTTTACAAAAAAGCCCTCCAACATCATGCATATAATAACTTTTCACCCGTGCATCGGAACCCAATAAACTTTATATGTAAAATGCTTAGAGTTTTGTGTAGATCAATAATTTGCAACTTTCATCCATGTTAAAAATGTTTAAAATGATGTTTCCTTATATTTTGCCTCTTGCCATGCTAAAATGCTTTAATTCATAACTAAATAACCGTAGCTCCAAACTTAACAAACTTTATATGTAATTGGGGTAGAAAAATGCCTAGTTTAACATGATGACATTACTTTGCATGTTTAATAACTCTAAAATAGTGTTTAGGGCAGAACAGTACCAAATCCATAAATATGCACATGAGGATTTTCCAGAGTTGTTGCTTGTTGTTCTGGCCTCATTTAAACTTGCCTAGATAGGTAGTTTTCATATGCTTCACCCCTTGCCATGCTAACCAACATTTAATATTGTTGAGTACATAAACGGGAGAGAACTAAATAAGTCATGTGGTGTTCCGTCAATATGCAACTCGTTGCATATTGAGCTCCACTTAACTTGTAGTTTTGTTTGTGCACTTTGCCATGCCATGCCTCATTAATCCGGACATGCATCATACTTGGTTGTGCATCTTGCCATGTTTATGTGATGGTTGTTTACCATGTTGTTTGCTTCTTTACGGTGTTGCTTCTTCGGGTTAGTTCCGATAACGTCGCGTTTGTGAGGATCCGTTCGACTACGTCTGTTTGTCTTCTTCATGGACTCGTTCTTCTTCCTTGTGGGATCTCAGGCAAGATGACCATACCCTCGAAATCACTTCTATCTTTTCTTGCTAGTTGATCGCTCTATTGCTATGCCGCGCTACCTACCACTTGCTATATCATGCCTCCCATATTGCCATGTCAAGCTTCTAACCCTCCTTTCCTAGCAAACCGTTGTTTGGCTATGTTACCGCTTTGCTCAGCCCTCTTATAGCGTTGCTAGTTGCAGGTGAAGTTGAAGTTTGTTCCATGTTGGAACATGGATATTGTTGGGATATCATTATTATCTCTTATTTAATTAATACATCTATATACTTGGTAAAGGGTGGAAGGCTCGACCTTATGCCTGGTGTTTTGTTCCACTCTTGCTGCCCTAGTTTCCGTCATACCGGTGTTATGTTCCTTGATTTTTGTGTTCCTTACACGGTTGGGTGTTATGGGGACCCCTTGATAGTTAGATTTGAATAAAACTCCTCCAGCAAGGCCCAACCTTGGTTTTACCATTTGCCTCACCACCACCTACTTTCCCCTTTGGAGTCGCGATCCCGAGGGTCATCTTTATTTTAACCTCCCGGGCCAGTGCTTCTCTAAGTGTTGGTCGGAACTAGAGTCCTTTGCAGCGCCACCTCGGGGAAACTTGAGGGCTGGTTTTAGTTGTACGGAGTGCTCATCCGGTGTTGCCCTGAGAACGAGATATGTGCAGCTCCTATCGGGATGTCGGCGCATCGGGCGGTCTTGCTGGTCTTGTTTTACCATTGTCGAAATGTCTTGTAACCGAGATTCCGAGACTGATCGGGTCTTCCTAGGAGAAGGAATATACTTCGTTGACCGTGAGAGCTTGTGATGGGCTAAGTTGGGACACCCCTGCAGGGTTTGAACTTTCAAAAGCCGTGCCCGTGGTTATGTGGCAGACGGGAATTTGTTAATGTCCGGTTGTAGAGAACTTGACACTTGACTTAATTAAAATGGATCAACCGCGTGTGTAGCCATGATGGTCCTTTCTCGGTGGAGTCCGGGAGGTGAACACGGTTATGGTGTTATGCTTGAACGTAAGTAGTTTCAGGATCACTTCTAGTTCACGACCGTTGCATTGCTTCTCTTCTCGCTCTCATTTGCGTATGTTAGCCATCATATATGCTTAGTGCTTGCTGCAGCTCCACCTCACTACCCTTTCCTACCCATAAGCTTAAATAGTCTTGATCTCGTGGGTGTGAGATTGCTGAGTCCTCGTGACTCACAGATACTTCCAAACAGTTGCAGGTGCCAATGATACCAGTGCAGATGACGCAACCGAGCTCGAGTGGGAGCTCGATGAAGATCTTGTTCATTGTTTTATGTCTTCTCCGGTTGATCAGTAGTGGAGCCTAGTTGGGACGATCGGGGATCTAGCATTTGGGGTTGTCTTATTTTATTTTGGTTCCATACTCGGACCTTGTTTGTAATTTGGATGATGTATGTTTAACTTGTATTTGTGTGAAGTGGCTGAGGGAGTCCTGGATTAGGGGGTCTCCGGACAGCCGGACTATATCCTTTGGCCGGACTGTTGGACTATGAATATACAAGATTGAAGACTTCATCCCGTGTCTGGATGGGACTCTCCTTGGTGTGGAAGGCAAGCTAGGCAATACGGATTTGTAGATCTCCTCCCTTGTATCCGACTCTGTGTAACCCTAGCCTCCTCCGGTGTCTATATAAACTGGAGGGTTTAGTCCGTAGGACAACAGACAATCATACCATAGGCTAGGTTCTAGGGTTTAGCCTCTATGATCTCGTGGTAGATCAACTCTTGTAATACTCATATCATCAAGAACAATCAAGCAGGACGTAGGGTATTACCTCCATCAAGAGGGCCCGAACCTGGGTAAACATCGTGTCCCCTGCCTCCTGTTACCATCCGCCTTAGACGCACAGTTCGGGACTCCCTACCCGAGATCCGCCGGTTTTGACACGGTCATTGGTGCTTTCATTGAGAGTTCCACTGTGCCATCACCGTAAGGCTTGATGGCTCCTTCGATCATCGGTAACGATACGGTCCAGGGTGAGGTTTTCCTCTCCGGACAAATCTTCATCTTTGGCGGCTTCGCACTGGGGGCCAATTCGCTTGGCCATCTGGAGAAGATCAAGAGCTACGCCCCTGGCCATCGGGTCAGGTTGGGAAACTTAAACTACACTGCCGACATCTGCGGAGACTTGATCTTCGACGGATTCGAGCCCATGTCGGGTGCGCCGCACAGTCATGACGAGCATGCCGTAACTCTGTCGTCGGACAGTGTTCGGGAGATCGCATCTACAACTACTCCGGCCTTCAATCCGGAACAAATCGCGCCATCCGAAGACGGAGGGATTGATCCCGCCGCGGAGGCTGCACTCTCAGCGGCGATGGAGCCGGATACTAACTTCACCCCTTACGAGAGCCGTGTCGCCGAACTACATGATTCATCTCCGGCCACGGACTTCGAGCCGCTTGCATCCGCGCCCGTCGAATCCGACTGGCACCGATCATGCAGTTCACCTCCGCGATTATATTTCAGCACTCGCCTTTCGGCGACATGCTAAATTCATTAAGGTCTCTCTCCCTGTCAGGAGAACCTTGGCCGAACTATGTCCGGCTAGAATGGGATGTGGACGACGAAGAAATTCGCTGCCCACCCACCACCCACTTAGTAGCCACTGTCGATGATTTAACCAACATGCTCGACTTCGACTCCGAAGACATCGACGGTATGGACAACGATGCAGGAGACAAGCAGGAACCACCGCCCACAGGGCGCTGGACCGCTACCTCATCATATGATATATATATATACATGGTGGAAACCCCCAAAGAAGCCAATGGCGATGAGACAGCAGAGGATGACCCCTCCAAGAAGCAACCCAAGCGCCGACGTCAGTGGCGCCACTCTAAGTCCTGCCACAGCAAAAGTAGTGATACCGGCACAGGAGACAATAACACTCCGGATAGTGCCGAAGACAACCACAATCCTCTCCAGCACGATGTAGAGCCGGAGGACGAACAAGCTAGCCCTCCAGAACAGGCAGCAGATGGAGAATCGGAGGAGGACAACTACATGCCTCTCTCCGAGGATGAGGCAAGCCTCGGCGACGAAGAATTTATCGTGCCTAAGAATCCCGTCGAGCAGGAGCGCTTCAAAGGCCGGCTTATGGCCACAGCAAATAGCCTGAGGAAAAAACAACAACAGCTTCAAGCTGATCAAGATTTGCTAGCAGACAGATGGACCGAAGTCCTTGCGGCCGAGGAATTCGAACTCAAGTGCCCCTCCAAGAGTTACCCAAAATGCAGGTTGCTACCTCACATCGAGAAGGAAGCATTGAAACCCACATCACCAGTGTACGATGCGGCTGACCGGCCACCTCGTGGCTGAGACAGAGAGGCATTCCAACCCGAAGTCCAGCCTGCACTCCACGACCAATCAAATAAAAATACCAAGGCCCGGGGCAACACGCGGGACCTGCGAGACGTATTGGAAAGCAGGGCAAAACATGCAAGGTCGATATACGGGTCACGGGGGCGCGCGCCAATGCGTGACGATGACCGTCACACCGGACACACTAAAAGTAAATCCGTCCGGGCCGAATACAGCAGACAAGACTCATATGAACTGCGTCGCGACATAGCCCGGCACAGAGGCGCCGCACGCCCCCTATGCTTCACTGATGAAGTTATGGATCACGAATTCCTGGAGGGTTTTAAACCTGTAAATATCAAATCATATGATGGTACAACAGATCCCGCGGTATGGATTGAGGATTTCCTCCTTCACATCCACATGGCTCGCGGCGATGATCTACATGCCATCAAGTACCTCCCATTAGAACTCAAAGGACCAGCTTGGCATTGGCTGAATAGCTTGCCAGCAGACTCCGTCGGCAGTTGGGAGGATTTGGAAGACGCATTCCTTGACAACTTCCAAGGCACTTATGTGCGACCACCGGATGCTGATGACTTGAGCCATATAACTCAGCAGCCAGGGGAATCGGCCAGACAATTCTGGACGCGATTCCTGACTAAGAAAAAGCCAAATTGTCGACTATTTAGACGCAGAAGCCCTAGGCCGCTAGCGGCATTCAAGCACAACATCCGTAATGAGTGGCTTGCCCGCCACCTCGGCCAAGAGAAGCCGAAGTCTATGGCATCCCTCACGACACTCATGACCCGCTTTTGCGCGGGCGAGGATAGCTGGCTGGCTCGCAGCAACAACACACCAAAGGACCCGGGCACTTCGGATACCAAAGATGCCAACGGCAGACCACGTCGTAATAGACCAAAGCGCCGTAACAACAGCGACAATACTGAGGATACGACAGTCAATGCCGGATTTAGAGGCTCTAGATCTGGTCAGCGGGAAAAGCCATTCAAAAGAAATACTCCGGCTTCATCCAGTTTGGACCGCATACTGGACCGCTCGTGTCAGATCCATGGCACCCCCGACAAGCCATCCAATCACATCAACAGAGAATGATCAGTGTTCAAGCAGGCCGGCAAGTTAAATGCCAAAAACAAGGATAAGGGGCTGCATAGTGATGACGAGGAGGAGCCCCGTCCACCGAACACGGGAGGACAGAAGGGGTTCCCCCCACAAGTGAAGACGGTGTTCATGATATACGCAACCCACATTCCCAAAAGGGAGCGGAAGCGTGCACTAAGGGACGTCTATGCCATGGAGCCTGTCGCCCCAAAGTTCAACCCATGGTCCGCTTGCCCGATCACCTTTGATAGCATGGACCACCCCACTAGTATCCATCATGGAGGATCCGCCGCACTGGTCCTAGACCCCATCATCGATGGATTTCACCTCACTCGAGTCCTTATGGACGGCGGCAGTAGCCTGAACCTGCTTTATCAGGATACAGTGCGAAAATGGGTATTAGATCCCTCGAGGATCAAACCCACCAAAACCACCTTTAAGGGCGTCAGCCTAGGTGTAGAGGCCCATTGCACGGGCTCAATCACACTGGAAGTGGTCTTCGGATCTCCGTACAACTTCCGAAGCAAGGAGTTAATCTTCGACATCGTCTCGTTTCTCAATGGCTATCACGCACTGCTCGGACGAACTGCATTTGCAAAATTCAATGCAGTACCGAATTAGGCATACCTCAAGCTCAAGATGCCAGGACCTAGGGGGTCATAACAGTGAATGGAAACAAAGAACGCTCGCTTCGCACGGAAGAGCACACTGCGGCCCTCACAGTAGAAGCACAAAGCAGCCTTTTAAGGCAAACCACTAATTCGGCGATACAACGCCCGGACACCTTCAAGCGAGTCCGGAGTAAAGTGCAACAGGATCGCCTAGCACGTTCAGAGCTCGCCTAGCAATTTGGCCCCCGTCCCAGTCCCAGTCAAGCGATGAAATCCATACCATGCGTACATAATTAAGCACTGAAAATACCATGGACATAGGCGGGTGCACAATTAGGGCACGTCCCACAATGCGGCTTAATCGCCCTAGGGGCTGTATACCTTTATCATTTTTTCTCTTTCAGGATATAACTCTCTGGAAGCCATGTCCGGCAGTACGATAGCCGGACACACTACAAGAAGGAAAAACCAAGGAGGCAACAAGCTAAGATGTACACGGGAACCCTCAGGTGGTCTCTAATAATAATCGATATACCCGCTTTCTACTATACACAGCTTGCCCTTGGATAGGACATGTCAAATAGTCCTACTTTCTGCTTATTGCACTACTTGTACCAATACGCTTCGACATATTACTTAAATAACAATGCATAGCATTAGCCTAATATTGCGTTATTCATCCTTTTTTTTATATGATCATTTTTCGACAATTAGCACCTATACACTCTGGTACGGCCAGTACGCCAGGGGCTTTCGCTTCCCCATAATACGGTGTGAGAAGTCCGAACACTTTCGACAGTGCGGCACCCTGAACTTATAGCATTATATGCATTAGCTCCGAATCATGTCTTTGGTCAAATGTTGGGTTTGCCCGGCTCCCATGCTTTGGTACCTTACGTTCCGCTATATCGGCTAAGGTAGCGGTGGGAGAACTACTGCGATTGTGTCTCGGTTCTTCCGGACGAACACCTCAGTAGAGAAAGCCGAAAACTGACTGTCGTGATAAGGCGAGAGCTGGTTGCTGTTCGAGAGGTCTCAAGTCCTTAACGACTTTTGCCACTTCAGGCAAGGAGTCGGCCTTGCCCGACTTAGGCGTGTATAGCGCCCCAAATTTGGCCTTCCGAATACTAGGGGCTTCGCCAAAATTTAAAATTGTAGACTTCTATGGCTAAGTGAGAGTGATAAAGCCCTATAGTTCGATTGCCTGGTTCGTTGCGCTGAACACCTCCCGCGACGGACCCAAAATTGGGATAAAGAGTGCTCAGGTTTATCCCGAACACCCCAGTACTAGTTACATGGGGGCCGAAGCCGACGATTGACCAACTCTCAGATTTTATAAACGGCCACACAGAAGGTAATATTCTAAATTAAAAAAGCATTTTTAGCGCAAGTGAACTCGTTTCACATTACAGGATCACATGAACATGTTCATTCAAAAATTACATCCTTGGCACATTCATCCGCCACTAGGCGAGAACCCTTCAGGACACTCTCATAATAATTTTCGGGGTAGCGATGCTCCTTGCCCTCCGGCGGCCCCTCCTTCACAAGCTTCATGGCGTCTAGCTTCGCCCAATGCACCTTCGCTCGGGCAAAAGCCCTGCGCGCACCCTCGATGCAGAAGGACCGCTTTATGACATCTAGTCGTGGGTAGGCATCCACAAGCCGCCTCACCAGACCAAAGTAGTTGCTGGGCAGGGGCTCGCCGGGCCACATCCGGACTATAAGGCCCTTCATGGCCTGTTCGGCCGCCTTGTGAAGCTCGACATTTGCTTCAACAGGTCGCTCAAGGGCACCAGGTGTTCGGTCCCAGTATACTGAGACCAGAAAAACTTCTCCGTCGAGCTTCCCTCTTCAGCTCAGTAAAACTCCGCGGCATCCAGTACACTGCGGGGAAGATCTGCGAACGCTCCTGGAGAGCTCCGAACTCGGGTCAGTAAAAGGAAAGTTTCCTCCACATGCTTGCTTTGCATAATGAATGCCTTACCCGCCGCTATCTTCTTCACCGCATCAATCTCCTAGAGGGCCTTGTGGGCTTCAGCCTTGGCGCTCCGGGCGCTTTCAAGCGCCTACGTGAGCTCAGACTCTCGCGTCTTAGAGTCAAGCTCCAAGGACTCGTGCTTCTTGGCGAGAGCCTCGAGCTCTTGCTGCACCTCGCCTACTCGGGCTTCTTGCTTCTCCCTCTCAATGCGCTCCTTGGCCGCTTTGTCTTCGGCCTCGGACAGCGCCTTCTTCAGGGTCGCCACCTCGGTCGTGGCCCCTGGAAAATCCATGATGATCCTATTACTTTACACCCGAACTTCTTTTTAATATATAGATAGAGGTATTACTTACCTTTGCTCTCCTCAAGCTGCCTCTTGGCGAGCTTTCACGTGTGAACCGAAGTCGTCTTGCCGAACTCCTTCCTTTCTCATTTCAGTCCTCGCCTTTTTCATCTTTCGTAGGGGCCTTTAGTCTTTTGATTAGAGTGGAGGTCACGAGAGAGCAGAGCGTACCGCCCAGCCATAGTCGCGAGGATCTTAATAGTCGGTCGCGACTGTTGTCATAGTCAACGACGGTTGAAACTTCCAGGAAAAAACTTCAAATTGGGAGGGCGATCCTCCCGGTGAACTGACCGTATTGAGCTTATCCTCGGACCGCTCCAGGTCCTGCTTCAGTACAGAGACCTCCGTAGTATGTGCGGAAGCGACCAGCAGTGAACCATGCACATGCACATAGACATATTTAGATTAGACTCCTGAGTTATCATTTGATCCTCTATTCGGCCTTTCTTCGCGAACGCCAAATAGAGCATCAGGGGCTACTGTCTGTGTGGTAATATTTTTCCTATATTTTCATTACTTACCTCAAAGCCTGTTAGGAGGCTGGCACAAGCTTCGGTCAGTCCGTTTTTGGCGGACTGAACCTTCTCGATCACCGCACTCATAAAAGTGCGGTGCTCCTCGTCGATGGAAGCGCCGCGAAGCGCTTCCAGCAAGTTGGCCGGTGCCTCTGGCTGGACAGAGGCCACCGGCACGGGCGGCTTGCCCCTCTTAATGAGGGGTCGCCTACTGGAGTCCGGAACCACTGAAGGTTCCGGAGCAGTGTCCGGCTGGGAGCTGAACTTGGAGCCTGTGGGGATTTTTCTCCCTTTGCGCCCAGGGTCCGGAAGGTCGCCTCGAGGCGCCTCCAGGACTACCTCCCCTTGGCACGGTGCCTGTTGAGACAACACCTCGACGTTGTCCGCAGGGCAAGGGGTGGAGGCGGTCGGAAGTGAATCGCTGTTCATATCCGACGAGTCCAAAGAACCGTCCGACGATACGTCGATACGGGCTCGGGACGGGCTGCATAATCATATTCGGCATAAGTAGAAGCATGCAATAAAACATACCATGAATTACTATGGTATCCGGACACTTACGACTTCGCCAAGGGCTTGTCCCTGGGGAACCACTCGTCGTCGCTGTGGGCAGCCGAAGTGGAGTGGTCCGGATGGAGGGTCCTTCCCTTCTTGGACCCTTCGGCCTCCCTGGTTGGATCGGCCTTCCTTTTCTTGTCTCCCCCGGCAGGGGGGAGAACTTTCCCCTTCCTCCTCCTCGTCTTCGTGGGAGGAGTGCGCGTTGGAGTCATCGGACGATGAGTCCGATACAACCTTGCGTCGGAGACCCTTTCGGGTCCCCGTGGCCTTCTTCTTGGTCTTCTTTACCGGCACCTCGTAAGGTGCCAGAGTCAACATCTTCGTTAGAAGAGCGTTTGCAAGATCTTCGGGCAGAGGGGCTGGGCAATCAAGCTGCTCCGCCGTCTTTATCTAGTCTTGTTAATGACATGGAAGCTTAGATCCTGCACATGACTTAACTGGGGCAAATAAATACCCTGTGGGATATAAAAACTTACCGGATTAGCGCGACGCTTTTCGCTGAGTCCGTGGTCCTCGGTGAGGGAAGGAGGTACCTCGGCGCCCTTGAACAGCACCCTCCAAATGTCCTCGTGCGTCGTGTCATAGAGCTCTCATAGCGTCTGGTGCTTGGCCGGGTCGAACTCCCACAAATTGAATGCCCATCGTTGACACGGGAGGATCCGGCGGAAGAGCATGACCTGGACCACGTTGACAAGCTTGATTTTCTTGTTCGTCATATTCCTGATGCAGGTCTGGAGTCCGGTCAGCTCTACCGAAGAACCCCAGGATAGGCCCTTCTCTTTCCAGGAGGTGAGCCATGTGGGGATTCCGGATCGAAATCTAGGGGCCGCCACCCAGCTGGAGTCGCGCAGCTCGGTGATGTAGAACCACCCCGATTGCCACCCCTTTATGGTATCCACATAGGTGCCCTCGAGCCAGGTGACGTTAGGCATTTTGCCCACCATGGTGCCTCCGCACTCTGCTTGCTGGCCAACCACCACCTTCGGCTTGACATTGAAGGTTTTCAGCCATAGGCCAAAGTGGGGCCTGATGCGGAGGAAGGCATCGCACACGACGATAAATGCCGAGATATTGAGGATGAAGTTGGGGGCTAGATCATGAAAATCTAGCCCGTAGTAGAACATGAGCCCGCGGACAAACGGGTGGAGGGGAAATCCCAGTCCGCGGACGAAATGGGTGAGAAAAACTACCCTCTCATGGGGTTCGGGCATAGGGACGATCTGCCCTGCATCTGGCAGCCGGTTTGCGATATCCGCGGCCAGGTATCCGGCTGCCCGCAACTTTGTGATGTGCTCCTCCGTGACGAAGGAGACCATCCACTTGCCCCCTGCTCCGGACATGCTTGGAGTGGTTTGAGAAGAAGAACGTGAGCTTGGGCGCTGGAGCTCGAGTGCGTGAGAATGGATAAGCAAGGAGGAAGAAGGTGTGGGTAAAAGAGGTGAAATCTTGTCCCTTTATAAGGGCGGAAGAGGCGATGCGCCTCCCCACTTGCCTGGTAAAATCGCTTATTCCCCAAGCACCGTAATTGATGGCGCGGTTGGGTTACCCACGTCCGTATTGATGAGAATCCCGTAATAAGGGGTACACGATCTCTGCTTTGACAAGACGTGTCAAGAAAACCGCCCCGCGTTATGTGCGGTACTGGTTGAGAAAAATGGTTCGAATAATGACCGGGCCATGGCGTGATGTCATGGTGTCAAACGTGTCAGCAGATTGGATTTGTGGAAATATTATTCTCTCTACGGTAGTATGTGGAACTTGTTTTGCAGAGCCGGACACTATCCTTGTGTTCAAAATCTTCTATGGAGTATTCGGAGGAGGAATCCGCCTTGCAATGCGGAAAAAAACACTGCGTGCCAGACTCATCGTCATTGAAGCTTGGTTCAGGGGCTACTGAGGGAGTCCTGGATTAGGGGGTCTCCGGACAACCGGACTATATCCTTTGGCCGGACTGTTGGACTATGAAGATACAAGATTGAAGACTTCGTCCCGTGTCCGGATGGGACTCCCATTGGCGTGGAAGGCAAGCTAGGCAATACGGATATGTAGATCTCCTCCTTTGTAATCGACTCTGTATAACCCTAGCCTCCTCCGATGTCTATATAAACCAGAGGGTTTAGTCCGTAGGACAACAGACAATCATACCATAGGCTAGCTTCTAGGGTTTAGCCTCTACGATCTTGTGGTAGATCAACTCTTGCAATACTCATATCATTAGGAGAATGATGTGATGGACAAGACCCAATCCTAAGCATAGCTCTAGATCGTGTAGTTCGTATGCTATAGCTTTTCTAATGTCAAGTATCATTTCCTTAGACCATGAGATTGTGCAACTCCCGGATACCGTAGGAATGCTTTGGGTGTATCAAACATCACAACGTAACTGGGTGACTATAAAGGTGCATTACAGGTATCTCCGAAAGTGTCTGTTGGGTTGGCACGAATCGAGACTGGGATTTGTCACTCCGTGTAAGCGGAGAGGTATCTCTGGGCCCACTCGGTAGGACATCATCATATGCGCAATGTGACCAAAGAGTTGATCACGGGATGATGTGTTACGGAACGAGTAAAGAGACTTGCCGGTAACGAGATTGAACTAGGTATTGGATTCCGGCGATCGAATCTCGGGCAAGTAACATACCGATAGACAAAGGGAATTGTATACGGGATTGATTAAGTCCTTGACATCGTGGTTCATCCGATGAGATCATCGTGGAACATGTGGGAGCCATCATGGGTATCCAGATCCCGCTGTTGGTTAATGACCGGAGAACGTCTCGGTCATGTCTGCATGTCTCCCGAACCCGTAGGGTCTACACACTTAAGGTTCGATGACGCTAGGGTTATAAAGGAAGCTTGTATGTGGTTACCGAATGTTGTTCGGAGTCCCGGATGAGATCCCGGACGTCACGAGGAGTCCCGGAATGGTCCGGAGGTAAAGATTTATATATAGGAAGTCCTGTTTCGGCCATCGGGACAAGTTTCGGGGTCATCGGTATTGTACCGGGACCACCGGAAGGGTCCCGGGGGCCCATCGGGTGGGGCCACCTACCCCGGGGGCCACATGGGCTGTAGGGGATGCGCCTTGGCCTACATGGGCCAAGGGCACCAGCCCCGAGAGGCCCATGCGCCTGGGGAAACCCTAAAGGAAGAGTCCCAGCAGGGGAAGGCACCTCCTAGGTGCCTTGGGGGGGGAGGACTCCTCCCCTGGCCGCCGCCCCCTTGGAGATTGGATCTCCTAGGGGCTGGCGCACCCCCCCCCTTGGGATCCCTATATATAGTGGGGTAGGAGGGCCTCTCAAACACACTTTTGCCTTTGGTGCAGCCCCTCCCTCTCTCCCAAGTTCTTCTCCTCTTCTGCGGTGCTTGGCGAAGCCCTGCAGGATTGCCACGCTCCTCCATCACCACCACGCCGTTGTGTTGCTGCTGGATGGAGTCTTCCTCAACCTCTCCCTCTCTCCTTGCTGGATCAAGGCATGGGAGACGTCTTCGGGCTGTACGTGTGTTGAACGCGGAGGTGCCGTCCGTTCTGCACTTGGTCATCGGTGATTCGAATCACGACGAGTACGACTCCATCAACCCCGTTCACTTGAACGCTTCCGCTTAGCGATCTACAAGGGTATGTAGATGCACTCTCCTTCCCCTCGTTGCTGGTCTCTCCATAGATAGATCTTGGTGACACGTAGGAAAATTTTGAATTTCTGCTACGTTCCCCAACAGTGGCATCATGAGCTAGGTCTATGCGTAGTTTCTTTGCACGAGTAGAACACAAAGTAGTTGTGGGCGTTGATTTTGTTAAATATGCTTGCCGTTACTAGTCTTATCTTGATTCGGCGGCATCGTGGGATGAAGCGGCCTGGACCAACCTGACACGTACTCTTACGTGAGACCAGTTCCACCGACAAACATGCACTAGATGCATAAGGTGGCTGGCGGGTGTCTGTCTCTCCCACTTTAGTCGGATCGGATTCGATGAAAAGGGTCCTTATGAAGGGTAAATAGCAATTGTCATATCACGTTGTGGTTTTTGCGTAGGTAAGAAACGTTCTTGCTAGAAACCCATAGCAGCCACGTAAAACATGCAAACAACAATTAGAGGACGTCTAACTTGTTTTTGCAGGGTATGCTATGTGATGTGATATGGCCAAAAGGATGTGATGAATGATATATGTGATGTATGAGATTGATCATGTTCTTGTAATAGGAATCACGACTTGCATGTCGATGAGTATGACAACCGGCAGGAGCCATAGGAGTTGTCTTAATTTATTTATGACCTGCGTGTCAACATAAACGTCATGTAATTACTTTACTTTATTGCTAACCGTTAGCTGTAGTAGTAGAAGTAATAGATGACGTGACAACTTCAAGAAGACACGATGATGGAGATCATGGTGTCATACCGGTGACAAGATGATCATGGAGCCCCAAGATGGAGATCGAAGGAGCTATATGATATTGGCCATATCATGTCACTACTATATAATTGCATGTGATGTTTATTATGTTTATGCATCTTGTTTACTTAGAACGACGGTAGTAAATAAGATGATCCCTCATTAAAATTTCAAGAAGTGTTCTCCCCTAACTGTGCACCGTTGCTACAGTTCGTCGTTTCGAAGCACGCCGTGATGATCGGGTGTGATAGATCCTTACGTTCACATACAACGGGTGTAAGACAGTTTTACACATGCAAAAACACTTAGGGTTAACTTGACGAGCCTAGCATGTACAGACATGGCCTTGGAACACAGAAGACCGAAAGGTCGAGCATGAGTCGTATAGAAGATACGATCAACATGAAGATGTTCACCGACGTTGGCTAGTCCGTCTCACGTGATGATCGGACACGGCCTAGTTGACTCGGATCATGTAATCACTTAGATGACTAGAGGGATGTCTAGCTGAGTGGGAGTTCATAAGATGAACTTAATTATCCTGAACATAGTCAAAAGGATTTTGCAAATTATGTCGTAGCTCGCGCTTTAGTTCTACTGTTTAGTTATGTTCCTAGAGAAAAATTAGTTGAAAGTTGATAGTAGCAATTATGCGGACTAGGTCCGTAAACTGAGGATTGTCCTCATTGCTTCTTAGAAGTCTTATGTCCTTAATGCACCGCTCAGTGTGCTGAACCTCGAACGTTGTCTGTGGATGTTGCGAACATCTGACATACACGTTTTGATAACTACATGATAGTTCAGTTAAACGGTTTAGAGTTGAGGCACCAAAGACGTTTTTGAAACGTCACGAAACATATGAGATGTTTTGAGGGCTGAAATTGGAATTTCAGGATCGTGCCCACGTCAAGAGGTATAAGACCTCCGACGATTTTCTTAACCTGCAAACTAAGGAGAAAAGCTCAAATTGTTGTGCTTGTGCTCAGATTGTCTGAGTACAACAATCGCTTGAATCAAGTGGGAGTTAATCTTCCAGATGAGACAGTGATGTTTCTCCGAAGTCATTACCACCAAGCTGCTAGATCTTCGTGATGAACTATAATATATCAGGGACATATATGATGATCCTTGAGATATTCGCGATGTTTGACACCACAAAAGTAGAAATCAAGAAGGAGCATCAATCGTTGATGGTTGGTGAAACCACTAGTTTCAAGAAGGGCAAGGGAACAAAGGGATACTTCATGAAACGGCAACTCAGCTGCTGCTCTAGTGAAGAAACCCAAGGTTGAACCCAAACCCGAGACTGAGTGCTTCTGTAATAAAGGGAACAGCCACTGGAGCAGAATTACCCTAGATACTTGGTAGATGAGAAGGCTGGCAAGGTCGATAGAAGTATATTGGATATACATTGTGTTGATGTGTACTTTACTAGTACTCCTAGTAGCACCAGGGTATTAGATACCGGTTCGGTTGCTAAGTGTTAGTAACTCGAAATAATAGCTACGGAATAAACGGAGACTAGCTAAAGGTGAGCTGACGATATGTGTTGGAAGTGTCTCCAATGTTGAAGCATCGCACGCTCCCTCTACCATCGAGATTGGTGTTAAACCTAAATAATTGTTATTTGGTGTTTGCGTTGAGCATAGACATGATTGGATTATGTCTATCGCGATACGGTTATTCATTTAAGGAGAATAATGGTTACTCTGTTTATTTGAATAATACCTTCAATGGTCTTACACCTAAAATGAATGGTTTATTGAATCTCGATCGTAGTGATACACATGTTCATGCCAAAAGATATAAGATAGTAATGATAGTACCACCCACTTGTGGCACTGCCACGTAAGTCATATCGGTATAAAACGCATGAAGAAGCTCCATGTTGATGGATCTTTGGGCTCACTCGTTTTTGAAAAGTTTGAGACATGCGAACCATGTCTGTTGGTATATATATATATATGCATGAAGAAACTCCATGCAAATGGACCGTTTTGTACTCACTTGATTTTGAATCACTTGAGACATGCAAATCATACCACATGGGCAAGATGACTGAAAGCCTCGTTTTTCAGTAAAATGGAACAAGAAAGCAACTTGTTGGAAGTAATACATTTTTGATGTGTGCAGTCCAATGAGTGTTGAGGCATGTAGTGGATATCGTTATGTTCTTACTTCACAGATAATTTGAGTAGATGTTGAGTATATTTACTTGATGGATCACGAGTCTGAATTATTGAAAGGTTCAAGTAATTTCAGGGTGAAGTTGAAAGATCGTCGTGACAAGAGGATAAAAGATCTATGATATGATCATAGAGTTGAATATCTGAATTGCGAGTTTGGCACAAAATTAAGACATTATGGAAATTGTTTCACAACTGATACAGCCTGGAACACCATAGTGTGATGGTGTGTCCGAACATCATAACTACACCCTATTGGATATGATGCATACCATGATGTCTCTTATCAAATTACCACAATAGCTTATGGGTTAGGCATTAGAGACAACCACATTCACTTTAAATAGGGCACCACGTAATTCCGATGAGATGACACCGTATGAACTATGGTTTAGAGAAACCTAAGGTGTCATTTCTTAAAAGTTTGGGGCTGCGACGCTTATGTGGAAAAGTTTCTGGCCGATAAGCTCGAACCCAAAGCGGATAAATGCATCTTCATAGGACAACCCAAAACAGTTGGGTATACCTCCTGTCTCAGATCCTAAAGCAATAAGGGATTGTTTCTAGAATCAGGTCCTTTCTCGAGGAAAAGTTTCTCTCGAAAGAATTGAGTGGGAGGATGGTGGAGACTTGATGAGGTTATTAAACCGTTACTTCAACTAGTGTATAGCAGGGCACAAAGAGTTGTTCCTGTGGCACCTACACCAATTGAAGTGGAAGCTTATGATATTGATCATGAGATTTCGGATCAAGTCACTCCCAAACCTCGTAGGATGACAAGGATGCGTACTACTTCAGAGTGGTACGTAATCCTGTCTTGGAAGTCATGTTGCTAGACAACAATGAACCTACGAGCTATGGAGAAGCGATGGTGGGCCCGGATTCAGATAAATGGCTCGAGGCCATAAAATCCGAGAGAGGATCCATGTATAAAAACAAAGTATAGACTTTGGAAGAACTACTTGATGGTCGTAAGGCTGTTGAGTGTAGATGGATTTTAAAAGGAAGACGGACAATGATGGTAAATGTCACCATTAAGAAAGCTCGACTTGTCGTTAAGATGTTTTCCGACAAGTTCAAGGAGTTGACTGCGATGAGACTTTCTCAATCGTAGCGATGCTAAGAGTCTGTTGGAATTATATTAGCGATTACTGCATTATTTATGAAATCTTGCAGATAGGATGTCAAACATTGTTTCCTCGACGATTTTCTTGAGGAAAGGTTGTATGTGATACAACCGGAAGGTTTTGTCAATCCTGAAAGATGCTAATAAGTATGCAAAGCTCCAGCAATCCTTCTAAGGACTGGAGTAAGCATCTCGGAGTTGGAATGTATGCTTTGATGAGATGATCAAAGATTTTGGGTGTATACAAAGTTTATGAGAAACTGGTATTTCCAAAGAAGTGAGTGGGAGCACTATAGAATTTCTGATGAATATATGTTGTTGATCGGAAATGACGTAGAATTTCTGGAAAGCATATAGGGTTATTTGGAAAGTGTTTTTCAATGGAAAGCCTGGATTAAGCTACTTGAGCATTGAGCATCAAGATCTATAAGGATAGATCAAAACGCTTAATAGTATTTTCAAATGAGCACATGCCTTGACGTGATCTTGAAGGTGTTCAAGATGGATCAGACAAAGAAGGAGTTCTTGCCTGAGTTGTAAGGTATGAAGTTAAGACTTAAAGCTCGACCGCGGTAGAACAGAGAGAAAGGACAAAGGTCGTCCCCTATGCTTAAGACATAGGCTCTACAGTATGCTATGCGGTGTACCGCACCTGAAGTGTGCCTTGCCATGAGTCAGTCAAGGGGTACCAGAGTGATCCAAGAATGGATCACAGGACAGCGGTCAAAGTTATCCTTAGTAACTAGTGGACTAAGGAATTTTCTCGATTATGGAGGTGGTAAAAGAGTTCGTCGTAAAGGGTTACGTCGATGCAAGCTTAACACCTATCCGGATAGCTCCGATAGAGATACCGGATACGTATAATGGAGCAACAATTTAGAATAACTCCAAGTAGAACAGTTATTTGGAATAGCTCCAAATAGAACGTGGTAGCTACATCTAGGAGATGACATAGAGATTTGTAAAGCACACACGGATCTGAAAGGTTCAGACCCGTTGACTAAAACCTCTCTCACAAGCAACATGATCAAACCCAGAACTCATTGAGTGTTAATCACATAGTGATGTGAACTAGATTATTGACTCTAGTAAACTCTTTGGATGTTGGTTACATGGCGATGTGACCTGTGAGTGTTAATCACATGGCGATGTGAACTAGATTATTGACTCTAGTGCAAGTGGGAGACTGTTGGAAATATGCCCTAGAGGCAATAATAAATTAGTTATTATTATATTTCCTTGTTCATGATAATCGTTTATTATCCATGCTATAATTGTATTGATAGGAAACTCAAATACATGTGTGGATACATAGACAACACCATGTCCCTAGTGAGCCTCTAGTTGACTAGCTCGTTGATCAATAGATGGTTACGGTTTCCTGACCATGGACATTGGATCTCGTTGATAACGGGATCACATCATTAGGAGAATGATGTGATGGACAAGACCCAATCCTAAGCATAGCTCTAGATCGTGTAGTTCGTATGCTATAGCTTTTCTAATGTCAAGTATCATTTCCTTAGACCATGAGATTGTGCAACTCCCGGATACCGTAGGAATGCTTTGGGTGTATCAAACGTCACAACGTAACTGGGTGACTATAAAGGTGCATTACAGGTATCTCCGAAAGTGTCTGTTGGGTTGGCACGAATCGAGACTGGGATTTGTCACTCCGTGTAAGCGGAGAGGTATCTCTGGGCCCACTCGGTAGGACATCATCATATGCGCAATGTGACCAAAGAGTTGATCACAAGATGATGTGTTACGGAACGAGTAAAGAGACTTGCCGGTAACGAGATTGAACTAGGTATTGGATTCCGGCGATCGAATCTCGGGCAAGTAACATACCGATAGACAAAGGGAATTGTATACGGGATTGATTAAGTCCTTGACATCATGGTTCATCCGATGAGATCATCGTGGAACATGTGGGAGCCATCATGGGTATCCAGATCCCGCTGTTGGTTATTGACCGGAGAACGTCTCGGTCATGTCTGCATGTCTCCCGAACCCGTAGGGTCTACACACTTAAGGTTCGATGACGCTAGGGTTATAAAGGAAGCTTGTATGTGGTTACCGAATGTTGTTCGGAGTCCCGGATGAGATCCCGGACATCACGAGGAGTTCTGGAATGGTCCGGAGGTAAAGATTTATATATAGGAAGTCCTGTTTCGGCCATCGGGACAAGTTTCGGGGTCATCGGTATTGTGCCGGGACCACCGGAAGGGTCCCGGGGGCCCACCGGGTGGGGCCACCTACCCCGGGGGCCACATGGGCTGTAGGGGGTGCGCCTTGGCCTACATGGGCCAAGGGCACCAGCCCCAAGAGGCCCATGCGCCTGGGGAAACCCTAAAGGAAGAGTCCCAGCAGGGGAAGGCACCTCCTAGGTGCCTTGGGGGGGGGAGGACTCCTCCCCTGGCCGCCGCCCCCTTGGAGATTGGATCTCCTAGGGGCTGGCGCACCCCCCCTTGGGATCCCTATATATAGTGGGGTAGGAGGGCCTCTCAAACACACTTTTGCCTTTGGTGCAGCCCCTCCCTCTCTCCCAAGTTCTTCTCCTCTTCTGCGGTGCTTGGCGAAGCCCTGCAGGATTGCCACGCTCCTCCATCACCACCACGCCGTTGTGCTGCTGCTGGATGGAGTCTTCCTCAACCTCTCCCTCTCTCCTTGCTGGATCAAGGCATGGGAGACGTCTTCGGGTTGTACGTGTGTTGAACGCGGAGGTGCCGTCCGTTCTGCACTTGGTCATCGGTGATTTGAATCACGACGAGTACGACTCCATCAACCCCGTTCACTTGAACGCTTCCGCTTAGCGATCTACAAGGGTATGTATATGCACTCTCCTTCCCCTCGTTGCTGGTCTCTCCATAGATAGATCTTGGTGACACGTAGGAAAATTTTGAATTTCTGCTACGTTCCCCAACACTCCGAGGCGTTGTCGTCACAATTTTATCATTGCAGTTTTGGAATACCTGAGTTCGCTAACATCAAAAATCTCTGTTATGCAGTTGTTGTTGAGATAACCTCGACGCCACCAAGTACTGGGGCGGGAGTTCGGGGGTATTGCCATAACTCGTATAACATATGCTTTTCGAAGGTTGAGGTAAATGATTTCTGAAGGTTTCTTGGTTATGTGTTGAAGGATGGATACAGCTGGATGTAGGATTTGTTAGTTTTGGGTGAGTTATTATGCTTCCCCTGTATCCCCAACACTTGATTGCATAACTAGAAAGTTTCAGGAGTTTATAAGTGGGAATTCAAGTATCTCGTAGGACATCTTTCCAACAGACACATGATACGATATGGGATCTATCATACGTTTGTTTTCGGCTTATTCTGCAAGCCAAATCCTTGTTTTGTTTTTGTTGTGGTATTCGAGTTGCTTCAATGTCAAGTGTTGATTCCATCTTTTCCTAAGGAGTGTTCTCATATTTCTATGTGAATACTAATCCTTCATGATAATCGAGATTGTCATGTCAATCCTTTTCAACCGGCGTGTTTCTCTTCAAGTGGATCCGATCATTTTCAACATCCGCAAGATCAACTCAAAGTCTTCTCAACGCTATTTGTTTCATCTGTCCCAAGTTGCCTTTGTTTTCCCCGCCCTCCCACCCTTTTTATTCAAGGACTCATATATCTTAATCAAGCATCCATTTTATTGATGTGAAGTATCTTCATTCTTTTCAATCAATGCTCTTACCTGGTGATTCTCATGAAGATGCTAAAGAAGCTTCAAGTTCATCATTCTTCATTATTTTTCTTCTCCGGTGGATTCAATTCAAGCTTTATCTATCATATCTTTTCCTCATTTCAAATGTTTTCTCATGCCGGTGCACCTCTTAATCATCCAGTTCTCGCTATTCAATTGTTTCGGAGTGCTGAAGATATCTCAGAAGATTCGTGTTTTCATTCCTATTCCGTTCAAGATATCTCAAGGTTGTTATCTCATTAAGCCATTTAATTCAACCGGCGCAATCTCTCTTTTAAATCTCTTCAACGGTGTTTCTTTTGAGTGGGCCCTAACCCACAGGTCTTTTCCCAGGATCTTACCTGACTCTTCTAATTTTGCCGGAGCTATCCTCTAATTCTTTCAAAGTTGACATAAGAATGAATAATCATCAGTCATATGTTTTTCTCCAAGATCTTTCAAATTCTTTTCGTTGTTGATTCAACCTTTATATTCTTCATTATTCCAAAGTGTCTCAACAACTCATGGTGGTGTTTCTCATTGTCACTCTCTACATTTCAAGACCGAAGAAGAGTTTTTCCTCCAAAAATCTTACCCGTTCTCTCAAGACTCGTGGTTCTAGCTTCATGCCATCCTCTCATAATTGTTTGCGATTGTGAGAATTCTTTTCATCCATCCAGAGCATTTTAGGAGTTTTTTCAGTTTGATTCTCCGAAGGCCATCATTTCGGGTTTATTCATTCCAGCTTTCAGCTCTCGTTCTCCAAATCTTACCGGTGCTTCATTCAAATATTCTCTAATCAAGCATCTTCATTCATTTGCTAATTCTTCCCGGTGTTTCGCTATCTTTTCTTTGATCGTTTTTAGTTCTTACGGTGGTTTGTTCAAGAGTTCTCTTCCTTGGTTATCATATCAATTCATTCGTTGTTTTCCAAATCCCACCGGTGGTTTGTTGAAGACCTTCCTCAAGTTTGCGCTATATCTCTATTAATACTTTCTACGAGAATAAGAAGTATGCCAAATCCGCTGCTTGTCATCAATTTAAATTGGTGAAGGATACGCATAACGTAATTCTTATTATTGTTTCCTCCAAGAGATCTGATTTGTTCTTTTCATAGTTGTTCATCATGTCACATTCTCGGTTCGAGATGCTCCATCTTTTCTTTTCAGAGTTCCAAGTTCTCTCAATTATTTCATCGCGAAGCTCCATCTAATCATTACAAGGCTTCAATCTTATTCTTTTCATCCTTCACTTCCTTTTGATCATTCTTTATTACCAGAGTTCTTCATGGAGGCTCTACATGCTGGTTCATCAAGGATTTAATTCCTTCTCGAAGTGTTCATAGAGATTCTTTTCAGAGGAGCTCAAGTATTCTTCATCTTGCATTCTGTAGTGCAATTCTTTCTAGCTTATCTTTTGAGATGGTGTTATGTCATTTTTGACAATTTCTGTGTGTTTCATGATTCACAAGTTCAGGAATGAAATACTTAAACCCATCACTTTCTTCCTTCGAGTTATCTTGGCAAAGATTTCACCTAAAGCCTTCCCTAAGGAATGTTGCTATTGTGGTGCTTCTCAATGACCCAAGCTTTCTCTTTATCCTCTTGGTGGAACAAGTTTTCATCTCTTCGTTGATCTCAAGAAGGCAATTGTTTTCGCTAGTGGCAGAAGTTCACCTCAAGTTTTGAGATGTCTCAATAAGCCCACGAGGATCATATATTTTCGTTGTTGGTTTTCCAACAACTCCACTCTAAGCTTCTTGCAAGGATGCTTTCCAAATTAAATTGTGGAAGAAGTTGTCATTCCTTCTCGGTTCTCTTATTCCGACGATCTAGCTTCTATTCGTTCGTTCCGGAGGCATTGTGATGTTTCTCTCTTCGACCAATCATCTCGTTTTTTCTCAAGATCGTGTTCTTTTCATGCTTATCCATTTAACCGGAGTGCGTGTCCTATTTTCAAGTATCCTCTCATCTTGTCAAGTTCATGTTCAATTCCTTCCATTTTCAGTCGGAGTGCTGTCCAAATTATATCATCCTTATTCCTTCTCTATCTTATGTTAACCGGAGTGTGGTGTCTATCATTCCTCTTCTAACCGAAGTCTCATCCAAGTGCTTTCATTTTGCCAAGTTCATATTTTTGCCTTCCATTTCCAACCGAGGTGTTGTCGTAATTGATCCTTATCATTCCTTGTACATCTCGTTTCATCCGGAGTGCTTGCATGTACTTCTTGCCCATTACAACCCTTTTCTCATGTCTTTCAACCACAGGGTTCTCGTGATGTTCCTTGTTCCTTTTTCTAACGGAGTGTTTTCAACTTCGATCATCTCCGTTGTATTCTTTTCTCAAAATGGTTTAACCACTCAAGGTTCATGGTTTCACTTGTTTGTCGAAGAAGCAACTTAGTTTTACCTCTCCTCTTCCTCTTCTGTTTTCCCTCCGGTGCCATCCTAGATCTCGGGACGAGATCCTCTTGTAGTGGTGGAGTGTTGTAACGCCCCGAGACCGATGCGCCAGGTGTCTTCCAGTTATTCGCTGTCGTTGCCTTGTCATTCTCTTGCGTGTTGCATCTTGCCAGGTCATCATCCGCATTGCATCTGCATGTTTTCGAAACTTGCGTCCGTCCAGGTTCCCCCAGTTCCGTCCGTTGTCCATTCTGATCCCAGACACACTTGCACGCGCCCGCGGCACGTCCGAAATATTATTTTATAAGTGGCCGGGAAATGTTCTCGGAATGGGATGAGAGTTGGCGTGCGGTGTTGTTTTGTTGTTAGTAGGTCGCCAACCAAGTTTCATCACATTCAGAGTCTGTTTGACGCCCCAACGGATAACTATAGCGGCAATAGTAGCCGGTCTATCGTCGGACGTTTTCGGTCTCCGGAAACCGTTGACGGCCTGCTTTCTCTTCTCTCCTCTCAGCCATCGCACTCTGCACAGCCCGCCTACAGCCCACCTAACCCCCCTTTGACCGGAACCGTTCGATTGCGATCGAAGGGTCCAGAAACGGCCTCAAACCCACTGTCATGGAATCGTCACGTCATATGTCCTAGTGTAAGGACTTAGTCGCGAGGCCAACGCATCTATGTGGTAGCTTGAGAGGGGTTGAGCGGAATCGAGATACGCAACACACAAGACGAGGATTTAGACAGCTTCGGGCCCCGGGAAACATCATCCGGTAAAAACCCTACATGATGTTTGAGGCTAGGTCTCATTATCATCATGAGGGAGTCGCCGTAAACCGGCTCTCCTCTTTGTCTCTAGCCCTAATATTATTTCTTCTTACTTCTCCCTCTTTGGGGAGCCCTACCCCTCCTTATATATGTCGAAGAGGCGGGTTACATGTAGACTCCAACTCAGACTTAAGACTTAACTATTCTAACTTATCTTCATGGGCTTCTTAACATCTTGGGCTTCATAACATCTCGGGCTTCATAACCCCTGACAACCCAGTTATCACTGTTTGCCGGTTTAACATTGTATGCCGGTTTAACATTGTCTGTCGGTTTAACATTGTCTGCCGGTTTAACATCGCCTGCCGGTTTACCACCAGGCGGTTTACCGTCTGTCTTAGCCATCTGTCTTGACTCTCTGTCTTAACTCTCCATCGGTTTACCATCCGCCGGTTTACCAAGTCCCAGCCGGGTTACTACTCCGGCCGGGTCATACCACGGGGTATATCCCCGACATTAGCCCCCAGTTTAATTTGGATTTATCCATGTTAAACTGATCCTGGTCATCTTTGAATACTTGTCATTTCCTTCTAGAAAATCCGGGTCAATAGGCCAGTTTCATAATCAATTTGCTGACATTGGTTTGTCACAGAGAAATACTGTGAAGAATAACTCCTTTGACTCAGCTCCCAATGCTTAACAAAAATATTGGTCTTTGAAATACTCATCTGATCTTCAGCCAGTTTAAGAATGTAGAACTTTGTCGGTTTACAAAGCTTGATGGCACCGGATCATAGCTGTTTGTTAACATCAAGATTGAAAATATACCTCCTTTGTATGCATATCACTTGTAGCCCCCAAGTCTTAAGAAGGTAACGTAGTAACAGCTTAAGACTTTCTTCAATATAAATATCACAAGCGTGAAGAAATCCAAGTTGTTCATCTCAATCACCAGTCAGAACTGAGTATTCCATATATGTAGCCCCCAAGTGCCGGGACATTATGTAAATAATGAGCAGGGACTTTGAAAATATGATCATGTAGACTTTAACAGCAACGTGTAGCCCCCAAGGGCCGGCTCAGTAAGATAATATTGAGCTGGGACTTTATATATACTTCATTGAGAATAACATTATATTATGTAACTCCCATCATGGGGCTTGAACCCACGTCCACAAGGTTAAGAGCTTTGTGCTTTACCAACTGAGCAGTGGATCCTTCAATAATAGATGAAAATTATGTACCTTGAATTGTTGACAGGAGCAATTGGTAGCCCCCAAGGGCCGGCTCATTATGATGTGATGAGTCGGGTCTTCAATAAGACTAATAAAAATGACTTTGCATTAGCCCCCAAGTGTCATGGTGCATGCTTGCAGCGACATGAGACTTGCATATTTGATATAATCTTAAGTTGAATAATATAGCCCCCAAGTGCCGGGTTGTAAGCCTGCAGCGACTTGGGACTATTCCTTCAATTGTAAAATAAATCATACCCATTGACAATATAATAGCCATTGCGCTAAAGCAACTTTGAAAACCTTAATCATAATACTGGTTCCTGATTACCATAATAAAATCCAGCCATGTTGGCTATTTGAAGATTTAAATAATATAATCCAATGATTTATGAGCGCATGATTCCAATGGCGCAATCCAAATATATGCTGGCGACTTATAGTCGAAACTAGACCGGGCTGATAGTCTTCGGATTATGATTTAATCGTGTTTCGTCTCTGTAACTGACAGTTGAACCGGATTTAATAATGTTGGTTGAAAACGCAACAGAAAAAATATTTTATCAAAAGAAAAACAGAAGCAAAGGCAAAGATAAAACCATTGCAAATGAGGCTTTGAGCCGATCAAGTGGCATTACCATGGTCAGACAAGACCATGCCCCCAAAAAGGCGTAGCTATGGTTCAAGTCAGCCAGGTCCCCAAATGATGCGTTGGCATTACGCCGATCAAGAGGTGTAGCGATGGTTCGGGTTCGACCAAAGCCCCCAAGTGATGCTGTGGCACTAGGCCGATCAAGAGGCGTGACTATGGTTCAGACATGACCAAGTCCCCAGGTGATGCTGTGGCTTTTCGCCTACCAAATGGCGTTGCTATGGTTCGGACACGACCAAAGCCCCCAAGTGATACCGTGGCATTGCGCCGATCAAGAGGTGTGACTATGGTTCAGACATGACCAAGCCCCCAAGTGATGAATAATATGATAAGCCAATAAGGCATGATACCCATGTTTGAACCACGCATCATGGCAGCAGGTCCTCTTTGGCACCCTTTAACTTTTTGCAAGAGATAAATCCTTCTTGAACCGGACGTTAAACCGGATATTGAGAGCTTCAAAGCTTTGTGGGAGACATCTTTCCCTTGAACCGGATTTTAAACCGGAATCTTCATTTTCAGCCGGAAATTTTCTGACGGCCTTTAAACTCGAACTTGCGAGAAGTTAATTCCTTTTTTGAACCGGACATTTTTAAACCGGATTTGAAAGCTTCAGAGCTTTGCAAGAGATAGTTTCCTCTTAAACCGGATTTAAACCAGATACTAAGGGCTTCAGCGGTGTGTGGGAGACGGGATTCCCCTTAAACCGGACTATAAACCGGAAACATCATTGTGAGCCGGAATATTTCTGACGGCCTTTAAAATTTCCTCAATATAACAATGGCCTCCGGGACCTGGTTTCCCTTCAACATCCTGGGGCACTTGAATTTGCTGAAACTGGCAAGATTCGCTGCGTCATATCATCGTAACCCCCGAGTCTTAAGATGACTCAAGGAGTTGTCTTGAAATTCTCCGTACTTGACCATAGCAGAAGGTATATATCATCGGTGTTAATAGCGCGATGTAAATCCACAGAAGGTTGAGGTGACTGCAGCGGATTATAGATGATCCCGTATGAGCCATGTCAGCAACTCGGCCACTGGTTCCTTCCAACTGGCTATTTGAAGTTGACCAAACTGTAGCGGCAGTGATTTGTGCGCATGTCCATTGATCCATCCAGTGCAGACGGCAGCTGAACGATAATCTGCCTCCAATATATTGGAAGAAAAATCGGGCTACTCAAGATGTGACTTGCTCATACTCAATAAATATCTCATGCAAACAGGTGCGGCCCGGTGTGTTGATGTAAACCGGGCTGCAAGGGCGGCATCGTAAGCACTTCCGTTGAGCACGGCAGCACGGATAAATATTAGTGAAAAATGATGATGCTATGCACTCCATATACGCCATATAACTCCACTTCGATGGTGAATAATTGTCCTGATGTATTTGGATGACAGATGATCTTATTGTCTCTGCCATGATCATGGAACAAACATATTAAAGGGAAGGTAATTGTTCCCGAAGGAATTTTAAAGCATATTGAAAAACTAAATAAGATGGATAGCACCTGATCTTTTCCCGAGGGCATGTACAATGGTGCTATCTTAGGAGTGCCACGTAGAATAAATGATGAGGTGGAGGAGAGAGAACTCGTAAAAAAAGGTTTGTCTTTTCTTATTTAAGATAAGACAAGAGATGATCTCTTAGCACAATTTGTCTCACCATGTTTTAAGGAATTGCTAGTTATTGAAGATAAGGCTAAGATATAACCCATTATAGACATACTTTTTTGTCATTTCTAAATTACATGCAAGACTTAAGATAAGACTATCTTATCAACCATTGTACATGCCCTGAGACGTCGATCCAGTCATGTCCATCGTCGTTGGTTTTTCAACTGATCCGAATTTTACTGCTTTCACGACCCCCACTTTTTTTTCACCGGCTACATTATCCTTTTGTTTCCTTCTTTCCAGGCAGAGCAATCACAGGGAAGCAAAGGTTCCTGCCCTAGCGTCCATGCCCGTAAATCGAGCAAAGTCCTTTGTTCCTTGTTAGTGTCCATGCCCGTAAATCGCCACCGGGTCACGGGTTAATTCAATCAGCCGGTTCACAGCTATCGGGAAAGGAGCAGAGCTAGAGGCTGGCGCATGCGGGCAGGTCGCGACAGAAACGAACCCCACCTGGCGCTTTATGGCGGCGAACCATAGTGAGTGCGGCAGCGGAGTCAACTCGGGCGACGTCGGCGGAGTCAACGGGTGCCAGCGGAGGCGGGGCCGCGGTGGTCTTGGCGATTCAAAGCAGCGGCCGAATCTGCCCGCGAGGTAGCGCGGACGGCTTAGAAGCGGAACCGGCGTGGATTGAATACCGGTGTTTTGCTGGTGAAGAGCGTCTCGGTGAAGATATGCGAGGGACGGACTGAGAACGGCCGCGGCTCGTGGCAATTGGGCCGGTTTATCCCGGCAGCGGGGGTAGCTCGTTCACGGTGGTTTGAAGACAGAGCCACGGTAGTGGATGTAGACAGCTACGAAAACTGCAGCGACGAGAATGCCTCTGAAACGACTGACGATGGCTTAAAGACCATGGTAGAAGAGGAGGCGACTTTTCTGGACTTTTCTGAACTTTTCCTTGTCAAGCATATTTCTTCTGAAGATTGTTTACAAAACGTGTTTCGTCCTCAGGTAATGAGTTATCCAGTACCTTCCTTTCAGTAATCATCTCCGTTAGAATGACGCCATATGATAAAACGTCGACCCTTGTAGTCACTTTCCCTGTAGCAGCGTATTCAGGCTCAAGGTACCCAAATGTATGAATCACAACCTGCAGCAACGGAGGCGGGTCTCCGGCTCAGAGCAAGACAAGACGCGCAGGGGCGCCGAGTTACGGCGGAGACATGGCCGGCTTAAGGCAGCGGTGACTTGGAATAGAAGCAACCCGTGCTACACAGGAGACGATGGTCAGGCCAGGGCGACTCACTGTTCGCGTAGGCCGCGGATCGATGGTGTCATCTTGAAACAAAGGCCGGGGCAGTTTGACGGGGGTGGAGCTTCGGCGAGTCACACACACGTCACAGCGGCAACGGTAGTAACCGGTTTGCGGCGGTTTTGCAGTCGTAGAAAAAGGCAGCAGCATGAGTAGTGGCTCGGAGGACGGCTCCGGTGCCGGGTTGAAGAAGCGCGTCTGCGGGTCAATGATGATGACCCAAAGGAGGCAGGGCGCGGCTTGAACCGGCGACGGGTTGGAGTGACGCGGCTGCGGGTCAATGATGACGACCCAGAGGAGGCGAGGCGCGGCTGAACCGGCGACGGGTTGGAGTGGCGCGGCTGCTGCCGGTTCAGCGGGCACGGGCGCCCGCAGGCACGGCGGATTAGAGCGGAATATAGCCTGATTATGATCCGGCAACAGCTCTTGGACTTTCCTGACTCGGATGGATGTAGTAATCTGATCTAGTAGCACTCAAGTAGTACTAGTTTTGATCACGTACTAGTTGATTTTCCGGTATTTGACCATTCTTCACGCCAGGTTAACAAGGTAGCAGCAGACGGTTGATTCCCACGGCCTGGGAGTAGTAGTAGAGCTCTGGTGGATTAGGCCATAGCCTCGGATGACTTGCACATGTACAGAATTCTTGTCGGTCTTGGCGACTTGTGGAGGTGGAGACGAAGCGCAGCGCAAGCAGCTGGGCGGCTCTAGATGGAGGAGGCCGGCCATGGTAGTGACTTTGAGGAGCGGGACAACTCCGGCACAGCAGCTCGGGAAGTTCTCCGACGAAGGCGGAGCAGTGAACCGGCAGAGGGCTGAGAGGCGCTGTAAACCGGCGACGGGTGGAGAGGCAGCAAGACGCCTGTGGCGCGCCGGGCGGAGTCGGCCAGGCGACCAAGGTGAGGCGCGGCAGTTTGCGGCAGAGGCAACAGGTAAGGCCGGCTCAACGCACGGGCGGGTCAAGACCATGACGGTGGCACAGACAGAACCCCAATGCGGGCGGAGATAACGCGTAAGACCCGGACGGTGGTTTCGGTTTCGAGACCCGGTGCACGGAGACGCGATGCGCGGAAGTGGACGCGCAACACAGCGCGATGGCGTGACGGCGACTCGGACGGGAGACGAGGCGCAAGGGTGACTCGGATCGGAGGCGGGGCGTGACCCGTGGTGGCTGAGGAGTCCGGGTCGTGGTCGTTCTGGCCAATTCATCTTTGTTTCTCCGGTCGTTTTGTGGTGCTGGCTTGGTCATGAACTAGCAGTAATCCAACGGTTTTGATGCTCGACGAAACACGAGACTTTGAAGTGACCCTGTAAAACAGCTGTCATTGGGCGCAGAACCTGTCCGCGTACTCCGAATCATGGCGGCTCTTGATGGAAAAAGTAGTCGGTCTTGCCAACGTGCAAGAGCTCCCAAAAAACTTGATCTGGCTTTGAATTGGATCCCCAGTCGGTCTCGTTAACTCGGCAACCTTTTGGCAGCACACCTGACACAACCCTAATCTCTCGAATTTGTCTTCATCCGATGAATTGCAAACTTCTTGATTCCCGAAAAAAATCCCTTTAAGAACTCAACACCATCGTACGTCCAGCCCCACGATGGGTGCCAACTGTCGTCGAATTGTCACGTCAGATGTCCTAGTGTAAGGACTTAGTCACGAGGCCAACGCATCTATGTGGTAGCTTGAGAGGGGTTGAGCGGAATCGAGAGACGCAACACATAAGACGAGGATTTAGACAGCTTCGGGTCCCGGGAAACATCATCCGGTAAAAACCCTACATGCTGTTTGAGGCTAGGTCTCATTATCATCATGAGGGAGTCGCCGTAAACCGGCTCTCCTCTTTGTCTCTAGCCCTAAGATTATTTCTTCTTACTTCTCCCTCTTTGGGGAGCCCTACCCCTCCTTATATATGTCGAAGAGGCGGGTTACATGTAGACTCCAACTCGGACTTAAGACTTAAGTATTCTAACTTATCTTCATGGGCTTCTTAACATCTTGGGCTTCATAACATCTCGGGCTTCATAACCCCTGACAACCCAGTTATCACTGTTTACCGGTTTAACATTGTCTGCCGGTTTAACATTGTCTACCGGTTTAACATCGTCTGCCGGTTTACCACCAGCCGGTTTACCGTCTGTCTTAGCCATCTGTCTTGACTCTCTGTCTTAACTCTCCGCCGGTTTACCATCCGCCGGTTTACCAAATCCCAGCCGGGTTACGACTCCGGCCGGGTCATACCGCGGGGTATATTCCCGACACCCACCAAACCCTAACCCCTACCCTATTTAAACAGTCCCCTTGCCATTTTTGGGCATCCCTAGCCCTCCACCTACCTAGCCCCCTCCCCCTCAATTTCCACGCCGCTCCAGCCCCTCCTTGCCACTTGGCGCCGTCCCACAGGGCCAGCCACCACCTACGCCGCCGCCCAGAGCCACTCCCATGCCTCCATGTCGCCCCTGGTCTCCCTGCGCCGCCGCGAAGCCCGCGGGCCCGCCAGGACCCGGATCGGGCCCTAGGAAGCCCATCGGGGCCCGAGCACTCCACCGCTGCTCCCCTGGCTCCTCCCCGAGCTCCCGAACCGCGCTACCTACTCCAGCGCCTCCCCAACCTCGTCGCAGGTCGTCGTCTTCGCCGGATCCTCACCGCCGTCGTGCTCCGCCTTGTCGCTGGCGCCCCACAGGTCGCCGCCACCGTGCTCCTTCCTTCTCCTGCCTCCTTCATTTTTCGCTCTAACATTTCTCCCTCTCTCTGCCATGGAAGCTGCACCGCCGCACTGGGAGTCCCGCCAACCGTCGCCATTGTCCGGATCCAGCAAAGCATCGGCCAGATCCGCCTCCACCGACCTCCTCCGGCGCTACCCTCCACCGGATCGAGCCGCCCACACCCAGAGCCGTCCCCTGCATGCATCCCCGGAGCCAGTCCCGGCCTCCCCGTCGCCGGAGTCGTTGCCGGCCTCGCCATGGCCTCGATCGACCTCCTGTGCGTGAGAGACGGCGAGCGCCGCCACCTCCTTGGATGGGCCCCCAGCCTGCCCAAATCCACGGCCCAACTCCTTCCTCCACCGTCCGGCCCATGAGGCCTGGTGAGTAGCCCCCGCCCCTGTGCAATGTTGGGTCGGCCTCTGTTTCGGCCCGTTTCGTGTTTTTTTCCTTAGAACATATTTCCTATTTTCCAGAGACTACAATTTTATAGAAAAGCCCTCCAACATCATGCATATAATAACTTTTCACTCGTGCATCGGAACCCAATAAACTTTATATGTAAAATGCTTAGAATTTTGTGTAGATTAATAATTTGCAACTTTCATCCATGTTAAAAATGTTTAAAATGATGTTTGCTTATATTTTGCCTCTTGCCATGCTAAAAAGCTTTAATTCATAACTAAATAATCGTAGCTCCAAACTTAACAAACTTTATATGTAATTGGGGTAAAAATGCCTAACATGGTGACATTACTTTGCA
Organism: Triticum urartu; assembly: GCF_056163025.1. Classification (NCBI taxonomy): domain Eukaryota; kingdom Viridiplantae; phylum Streptophyta; class Magnoliopsida; order Poales; family Poaceae; genus Triticum; species Triticum urartu. The sequence goes on along the minus strand of NC_141876.1, from coordinate 42,495,296 downwards.
TGTTTAATAACTCTAAATTTGTGTTTAGGGCAGAACAGTACCAAATCCATAAATATGCACATGAGGATTTTCCGGACTTGTTGCTTGTTGTTCCGGCCTCATTTAAACTTTCCTAGATAGGTAGTTTTCATATGCTTCACCCCTTGCCATGCTAACCAACATTTAATATTGTTGAGTACATAAACGGGAGAGAACTAAATAAGTCATGTGGTGTTCCATCAATATGCAACTCGTTGCATATTGAGCTCCACTTAACTTGTAGTTTTGTTTGTGCACTTTGCCATGCCATGCCTCATTAATCCGGACATGCATCTTACTTGGTTGTGCATCATGCCATGTTTATGTGATGGTTGTTTACCATGTTGTTTGCTTCTTTCCGGTGTTGCTTCTTCGGGTTAGTTCCGATAACGTCGCATTTGTGAGGATCCATTCGACTACGTCCGTTTGTCTTCTTCATGGACTCATTCTTCTTCCTTGCGGGATCTCAGGCAAGATGACCATACCCTCGAAATCACTTCTATCTTTGCTTGCTAGTTGATCGCTCTATTGCTATGTCGCACTACCTACCACTTGCTATATCATGCCTCCCATATTGCCATGTCAAGCCTCTAAACCTCCTTTCCTAGCAAACTGTTGTTTGGCTATGTTACTACTTTGCTTAGCCCCTCTTATAGTGTTGCTAGTTGCAGGTGAAGTTGAAGTTTGTTCCATGTTGGAACATGGATATTGTTGGGATATCATTATTATCTCTTATTTAATTAATGCATCTATATACTTGGTAAAGGGTGGAAGGCTCGGCCTTATGCCTGGTGTTTTGTTCCACTCTTGCCGCCCTAGTTTCCGTCATACCGGTGTTATGTTCCTTGATTTTTGTGTTCCTTACACGGTTGGGTGTTATGGGGACCCCTTGACAGTTCGCTTTGAATAAAACTCCTCCAGCAAGGCCCAACCTTGGTTTTACCATTTGCCTCACCACCACCTACTTTTCCCTCGGGAGTCGCGCTCCAGAGGGTCATCTTTATTTTAACCCCCCCCGGGCCAGTGCTTCTCTAAGTGTTGGTCGGAGCTAGAGTCCTTTGCAGCGCCACCTCGGGGAAACTTGAGGGCTGGTTTTAGTTGTACGGAGTGCTCATCCGGTGTTGCCCTGAGAACGAGATATGTGCAGCTCCTATCGGGATGTCGGCGCATCGGGCGGTCTTGCTGGTCTTGTTTTACCATTGTCGAAATGTCTTGTAACCGGGATTCCGAGACTGATCGGGTCTTCCTAGGAGAAGGAATATCCTTCGTTGACCATGAGAGCTTGTGATGGGCTAAGTTGGGACACCCCTGCAGGGTTTGAACTTTCGAAAGCCGTGCCCGCGGTTATGTGGCAGACGGGAATTTGTTAATGTCTGGTTGTAGAGAACTTGACACTTGACATAATTAAAATGCATCAACCGCGTGTGTAGCAGTGATGGTCTTTTCTCGGTGGAGTCCAGGAAGTGAACATGGTTCTGGTGTTATGCTTGAACGTAAGTAGTTTCAGGATCACTTCTTGATCACTTCTGGTTCACGACCGTTGCATTGCTTCTCTTCTCGCTCTCATTTGCGTATGTTAGCCATCATATATGCTTAGTGCTTGCTGCAGCTCCTCCTCACTACTCTTTCCTACCCATAAGCTTAAATAGTCTTGATCTCGCGGGTGTGAGATTGCTGAGTCCTCGTGACTCACAGATACTTCCAAACAGTTGCAGGTGCCGATGATACCAGTGCAGATGACGCAACCGAGCTCAAGTGGGAGCTCGATGAAGATCTTGTTCGTTGTTTTATGTCTTCTCTGGTTGATCAGTAGTGGAGCCCAGTTGGGACAATCGGGGATCTAGTATTTGGGGTTGTCTTCTTTTATTTTGGTTCCGTAGTTGGACCTTGTTTGTAATTTGGATGATGTATGTTTAACTTGTATTTGTGTGAAGTGGTGATTGTAAGCCAACTCTTTATCCCTTTCTTATTCAGTACATGGGATTGTGTGAAGATTACCCCTCTTGCGACAAGCCTACCATGCAGCTATGCCTCTAAGTCGTGCCCCAACATGTGGGAGATATAGCCGCATTGTGGGTGTTACATGGCCTCTAGCAATGCCTCGGAATCCGAGCTCACCATCGCTTCCGCATACGTGGCTGGCTCATCGCTTTCTAGCAACAATATACATCACGCACTCTGTGCAATCTTTACGACCTCCGTGGTTCCTGTGCCGCTTCCACTACGGGTTCCCTGACTAACTCCGGTATGATCTCATCACCCGCCGAGCCATCCCCGAGTGGTACTCGAATTTCTTCGAGTCGGACTGTCCTCCCACTGGCCTCCCGACTGAGAAACTCTTTCTCAAGGAAAACCCCATTCCGAGAAACAAACACTTTGTTCTCTTCCTGGTTGTAGAAGCTATATCCCAAGGTTTCCCTCGGATATCTCACGAATATGCATTTATCTGACTTGGGTGTAAGCTTGTTTGACATAAGTCACCTGACAAATGCTTCACAACCTCAAATCTTTAGGAAAGACAAACTGGGACTCTTCCCAGTCCACATCTCATGTGGTGTCTTATCTATGGATTTTGATGGTACCCTGTTAAGTGTGAAAGCTGCAGTTTCTAGAGCATATCCCCCGAATGACAAGGGTAAACCCGATTTGCTCATCATTGACCGGACCATGTCCAACAAGGTCCTATTCCTCTATTCGGACACACCGTTTCTCTGTGGCATACCCGGGGGTGTGAGCTGAGGTACTATACCTCGGCTTTTTAGATGATCATCAAACTCCTGGCTCATGTACTCACCTCCACGATCTGATCATAGAAGTTTTATAGTCTTGCTGAGCTGATTCTTAACCTCATTGTGAAACTATTTGAACTTTTCAAAAGTTTTCGACTTGTGCCTCATCAAATAGATATATCCATATCTACTCAAGTCGTCGGTAAAAGTCACGAAGTACCAATAGCCAGCTCTGGCAGTTGTGCTCATTGGACCACACACATCACTATGTATAAGTTCCAATAGCTCGGACGCCCTCTCGCAACTCTTTGCGGAAGGAGACTTAGTCATCTTGACGAGCAAGCATGATTCACATGTCTCGAACGACTCAAAGTCGGGCAAAGTTAGGAGCCCATCATCATGGAGCTTCTTCATGCGTTTCAGACAAATGTGTCCAAGCCGGCAATGCCAGAAGTATGTCGGATTTATCTCATTAGGCTTATACCTCTTAACATTCACGTTATAGACCAGTTCCTGTTCTAGATTCAATATAAATAGCCCATAAACAATGGGTGCATAGCCGTGGAACATACCATTCAAATAAAAGGAACAACCAATGTCCTTTAGATTGAATTCATAACCCTGACTCATCAAGCATGAGGCAGAAATAATGTTCCAACTAAGTGCAGGAATGTAATAACAATTATTCGATTCCTAAATAAATCCAGAAGGAAGCTGGAGCTGCATCATGCCGACCTCCAATGCAGCAACTCTTGCTTTGTTGCCGACCCTGATGTCAATCTGCCCTTGTGCCACATGCCTATTTCTTACCAGCCCTTGCATCGAGTTGCAAATATGAACAACTGATCCGGTATAAAATACCCAAGAGCTGCTAGGTATGTCAGCAAGGTAAATGTCTATAACATATGCAACAAGTATACCTTTGCCCAAAGAAGCATTTACGGCCTTCTTGCCATGCTCTGCAAGCCACTTGCTACTGTTCCTCTTCCAGTGACCGATCTCCTTGCAATCATAGCAAATGGTCTTCGAGTCCGGTCCAGACTTCGGCGCAGCAGCGGAGGTTACCGTCTCCATGCCCTTTGCCTTAGCCTTTTTCTTGGACTAACTCTTCTTGAACTTAGCCGATTTCTGCACCATCAACACTTGATGTGCGCCTTTCTTAATATCCTGCTCTGCCACTTTGAGCATCCCATGTAATTCAGTGAGCTTCTTATCCATGCCATGCATATGATAGTTCGAGATGAACTTCCCATAGCTTGGCGGAAGAGAACCCAGAACTGCATCAGTAGCCAGCTCATCCAAGAGCGGGAATACCAAACAATCCAAAGCTTGCACATATCCAATCATCTTGATCACATGTGGGCTCAGTGGATCACCTTCCTTCAGCTTGCAATCAATCAAGGATCGCCAGACGTTGAACCTTTTGGTCCTAGCCTGTGTCTGAAACATGCTCTTGAGACTTTCGGTCATATCATAAGCGTCAAAATTTCCGAAATGCTGTTGCAAATCGGGCTCCATACAAGCCAGCATCAGACAACTGATCCCCGCTGATTCATCAACGAGTTTCTGGTAGGCATTCTTAGTTGTGGTATTAGCATTATCGGTAGGTTCCTCTCGAAGTGGCTCCTCTAGAACATGTTCCTTTTTATCATGCTTGAGAAATTCTCAGATTTCTATACCAGGTGGTAAAGCTTGTTCCATTCAGTTTATCCTTTTCCAGAATTGATTTCAATGCAAAGTTGGGTTGAGCAGGTGGTGCCATTGATCTACAATAGAAAATATGCAATCACTAAGCAATGTGTTTATGTAGAGAAATTCAAGCCTTAAATATAAATACTCACACGGAAGTTGGCATCCCTCTGCAAACTCTCAGTGATTCAGGATCCGACTAGCATATGCGACTAGTGAGCTTTAGCATCACTGCTAGACAACATGCCTATCCGGTAAGCAACTCCTTGCTAATCGTATCTCTATATGACTCGTGTCGATCGGGAATGTATCTCATACCCCGGCCCCCAACCTTCTTTGCCACAAGGCCTAAAACCGTTTTTATAGCCTTGTCAAGTTAACCTGATGCAGTGCATGTCCGTATCCAACACGAACCCTTCAGTTCAAGGACACCTAGCAACACCCCAATTTTATGAGCCCACTACTAGATGTACTTGACATGCGAAGGTGCAACATCGGGAATGGCAAATTTCTTGATATTAACGAGGGATCTTTCTATCATTCTAACATGCATAGAAAACAAGAAACATAACAATCACAAATAAAACATATATTGTGAAATAGTATGGCTCCATCATGGATGTTCTTCCAGGTCAGCTCCGACTCTGATGACCATCTAGGAACTCCATCTTGTTTGTCACACCGGGACGCCAAGCCACCAACCTGATCTTTATTATCCAACTACTACAACTAGTAATGAATTTTGCATAGAGTGACAAGTCGACACAGGTCGTTATACAATATAATGACAGCACTTTGGCTCCTGCCGGCTGACAAACATGACACGCAAGCCATGTATAATTTACACACATGCATCACATACACATGAGCCATACTATTCACATCAAACCCGCAAAACAAAGTTACGCATATAATCGCATTCTACCGGTTTGAGTGGTCGTGTACGAAATACAAAGTTACGCATGTAAGCGCCCGCCGTTTTCGGAAATCACAGATCACATCTGAACTCCGATCACGCCGAATTTTCCGATCTGACTGATCTTATCGATCATCGCGAGTCCAATTCGGATTTACGTTTCACTGTTAACCCCGATGGCGGATACCGACCGGTAGGGGGAGGTTGTGTCACGACCTCATCGACTTCGATCATCAGAAAACATAGCCACATCGATCCCCATGTGCAATTGATCTCATCAACCGTGCACACAGCCGATCTCATCAACGACAACAGATCTCATCTATCGCCTCCACATATCTAATATGCATCCAATCCGAATTCAAATCCTATAGCAGAGGCTCTGATACCACTGTTGGGTTCTATGGTAGGGTGCGTCGACTACAAATTAAAATTTTCCTACGCGCAGAACAACCAAGAACATGCTATGGGAGATGGATCACATATCGTTACCACTAGACGCGCAGTGCCGTGCAGCGGAAGAAGAGTTGGGCAGCGCATCCACATGGATCATCTCCTCCCCGTGTGATCTCCCTCGAATAGCCGGTCGTCGGTTCTCACGTACAGGTTCGCTTGAGCAGCGCAAGTGCACCGCCTCTAACGGTATCCGCGCGTGCAGGAGGAACACCATGCTGTGGACTACTAGGTCTGATCACACAGTCGGCGGTCGAGTGGAGGTGGCTATTTGCAACACATGCAAACTCTAGTCAGCGCCGAAGCGATCAATCGCATGAGTGTGCCGCACCCCTACTTTATATAGGCGTCCGTCGCGGGCTCAACACTTGGGCCTCGCACGGACCCTAAAGCCCAAAATCTGTTCGGCCTGGATCAGAGTCCAAGTAGGATCACTTCTGACTCGTGGAGTTTGACTGGGCCTCACAGGTTCCTTCCCTTAAGCGCGTGACCCCTTAGGTTCTCGTTCACTTGGTTGTGAGTCATATCACATCCGACTCGGCTAGTCGGCAGCGGCCTCTAGCAAAGCGTGCTGACTCCAAGTGTCTGATGAAGCTGGTTAGGTGAACCCGTACATCACACATCTATTCCCTTTGCCACACGATATATATTCTCGGGCTCAAGGCGAGTATGTCATCCTTGTGCTAGACCGACCTCTTTCTCGTTCCAGTGAGGTCAACCACAAACCGGATTATCTCATAATCCTAATCGCATGGCCATGCTTATCTTGGTCGGATCACACGAGGGGCCCAGAGTATATCTTTCCTGATCGGAGGGGCAAATCCCATCTTGCTCGACCATGTCTCGCAGCATGCGTCTGGACAAGCCCGAAACCTACCTTTGTAACTACCTAGTCACGGAGTAGCGTTTGTTTGGACCAAAGCAAGTCTGTCACCATCCCGAGTACATGTGCCAGCTCAGGTCTTAGGGCATAGAACGTATGTTGTACTAGAGACTCACATATGACATATCGCCGCGTCTCATAGTTGGGTCTGTCTGATTCGGACCTTATCTCAACTCGAATCTGGCTACATCGAATCCGACCAGATCCTTCGAGTCCACATTAGCCGATTAGCATCCAATGCTCCATGGCTAGTGAGACCAAGTCATCGACCGTGTCACATGCTAGTCTAGTCGGCTGCGCGTCCACACAGCCCTTTCGACTAGGGACCTTTTAGGACATTCATCATACAATGCATAGTCCCACAAGCAAGTCATGTACTTCCTGATACACATCATTGATAATGTCCAATGACTATCTTTATTCATAAACACATAGGAAATATCATCATACATGATCGCCTCTAGGGCATATCTCCAACAGAGCACACACCCAATACCTCTCCTAGATGCGTCATAATATACATCAAAGCTTCGATAAATGTCTGGAAGCGTCAACACGGGTGCTGAGGTTAAACACGTCTTCAATTCATCAAAGCTCTTCTCACAGTCTTCAGACCATACAAACTTTTGGTCCTTCTTGAGCAGCTCTATCATTGGTTTAGTGATCTTGGAAAAGCCTTCAATGAATCGACGGTAATAACCAGCAAGCCCCAGAAAACTCCGGATCTCGATCATGGTCGTGGGTGCTGGCCATTTTAGCACATCCTTGACTTTACTTGGATCCGCAGCTATTCCTTCTGCTGAGAGAATATGCCCCAAGAATCCTACTTGGTTAAGCCAGAATTCGCACTTACTGAATTTTGCATATAACTGCTGATCACGGAGCCTTTGCAATACTACTCGGAGATGTTGTTTATGCTCTTCTTTTCCTTTAGAATATATAAGAATATCGTCGATAAAGACCAGCACGAACTTGTCCAAGACGTCCATGAACACTTTGTTCATCGTATGCATGAAAAAGGCAGGGGCATTTGTCAGACTAAAAGACATGACTATGTATTCATACAGACCGTATCAAGTGGTGAATGCGGCCTTAGGAATATCTTCCTTCTTGATCTTGAGCTGATGGTACCCGGTTCTTAAATCAATCTTGGAAAATATTTGAGCTTTCAGTTGATCAAACAAATCATCAATCCTGGGGAGCGGATACTTGTTTTTGACAGTGATATCATTGAGCTGGCGGTAGTCTACACACATTCGAAGACTACCATCTTTCTTGTCCACAAATATGGCAGGTGATCCCCATGGTGAAGAACTGGGGCGGATGTACCCTTTCTTGAGCATCTCATCCAGCTGCTTCTTTAGCTCAACTAACTCAGATGAAGGCATATGGTAATATTTCTTGTATATGGGTGATGTCCCTGGCACAAGATCAATAGCAAACTCGAGCTCGCGATCGGGTGGCATTCCTGGCAATTCTTCCGGGAATACGTCAGGAAACTCACTGACCACTGGGATTAATTCCATACCTGAGGTTACAACTGTGAAGATCATATCCTTTTTAGGCATGGTTCTGCAAGCCACGAACTGCGTTGTCTGTCCTGTCGGATTTATTAAAGTGACTTCTCTGGTCGCACAATTGATACATAATTGATGCCTTGTTAGCCAATCCATTCCAAGTATGACATCCAACTTTGCTGATTCAATTGATACCAAGGTGGCAGGGAAGATAACTCCATGGATATTTATCTCCAAGCCACAGTATACCACATTTATTTTGAGTAGGGATCCTGGGGATTGTATCACCGTGAATTTCTCAAGAAGAGAGCTAGAAAGCTAGTTTTGGGCAACAAAACTCCGTGAAATAAAAGAATGGGAAGCCCCAGAGTCAAATAAAATTGTTGCATGTATGTTATTAACAGTGAACATACCAATGACCACTTCGGGGTGTTCTTCAGCTTCTTCGGCGAAGAGGTGATGCACTTGCCCTTGGATAAGCTTCTGTGCGGGGAAAGATCCCATGTTGTTGACTTGTGGGTTGAGCGGGGTGTTGGACTTTCCGTTCTTGGGACACTGCCTTGCATAGTGCCCGGTTTGAGTGTAGGTGAAGCATGCGTTGCTACGCTAACAGTCTTCTCGCACAGGGTTGGTCGCAATATTCTTGACTCGGTTGTCAGTCTTGTTGGTATTCAGCTGCCAAGTTGGCTTGAACTCAAAATAAGGTTGCTACCAGGAACGAGCTTTCTGAACGGGTTGTATGTCTTTCTTGGGCTCGAATTTTTGCTTGCGGTCTTCATAAGCTGGCTAGTTACCATGGACGAGCTTATGTTCCCTTTCTGTGATAAGGGCCTTGTTCACCAAATTCTGGAAGTCTGGAAAGTCGAGCATGTTGAGTGTGCATCGGAGGTGCTGGTTGAGTTCTCCAAGGAATCGGTCTATCTTCCTTTCTTCGGTCGCCACATCATAAAGGGAATAATGAGCCAAGTGATTGAACTTGTTTAAATATTGACTTACTATCAGGTTCCCTTGGGTGAGAGATAGAAACTCACGCTGCTTGACCTTCATGATGCTGGCAGGAATGTGGTACTCGAGGAACTTTTCCATGAATTTATCCTAGGTGATCTCGTCGTCCGCTGGCCACATGGCTTTAGTATTATCCCACCATATAGTAGCGGCTCCGTCGAGATAATGCGTAGCGAATGGAACCTTATCAACTTCTTCGGTGCGAGCAATCTCCAGCTTCTTCTCAATGGTTTGTAGCAAATTGTTGGCTTCCATAGAATCAACAACTTGGTTGAAGCTGGGAGGCTTGGTCCTCTGAAAATCTAATAACTTGGAGTGATTGCCATTCTGATAGTTATTCTAACCCACCATAGTCTATCCACTCTTCAGTAGTTCAAGCAAATCTTGGTTTCTCCTTTCTTTGAACATGCGCATAATCTACTCGGTGGTAGGTGGATGCGGTGGAGGAGAAGGTGGTGGCTGATAACGTTCGGGGAATGCCCTACTTGTCTTGCGGAACGATGCACAGGAACATCGTCACCACCATGGCCGCTGCTTCCACGCCGAGTCATCGTATTTTTGTTTCCCAATATGAACCATAAAGATGAGAAACATCCATAAACAAGGAAGAGAAGCGAGCGACAAATTCGAAAGAACGCGACGAAAAACCAAGGCGAATAAAAAGGGTCTGTAGGATCGAAAGTAGGTCTAGAGGGGGGTGATTAGACTACTTGACCGAATAAAAATCTAACCTTTTCCCAATTTTAGTTGTGGGAAGATTTTAGCAAATTAGCACAAGTCAAGCAATCAACCTACACATGCAATTCTAAGAGTGTAGTAGCGGAAAGTAAAACATTGCGTATGAAGGTAAAAGGGAAGGGTTTGGAGAAGGAAAACACAATGTAGACACGGAGATTTTTGGTGTGGTTCCGATAGGTGGTGCTATCGTACATCCACGTTGATGGAGACTTCAACCCACAAAGGGTAACGGTTGCGCGAGTCCATGGAGGGCTCCACCTACGAAGGGTCCACGAAGAAGCAACCTTGTCTATCCCACCATGGCCATCGCCCATGAAGGACTTGCCTCACTCGGGTAGATATTCACGAAGTAGGCAATCTACTTGCCCTTACAAACTTCTTGGTTCAACACCACATCTTTGTCGGAGGCTCCCAAGCGACATGTAACCAATCTAGGAGACACCACTCTCCAAAAGGTAATAGATGGTGTGTTGATGATGAACTCCTTGCCCTTGTGCTTCAAATGATAGTCTCCCCAACGCTCAACTCTCTCTCACAGATTTTAGATATGGTGGAAAGAAGATTTGAGTGGAAATCAACTTGGGCAAGGCTAGAAATCAAGATTCTTGTGGTTGGATTGGAATGTCTTGATCTCAACACATGAGTATGTGGTTCTCTCTCAGAAAATGTGTAGTGAAAGTGTAGGAATGTTCTGATGGCTCTCTAACAAATGGAGAAGGGGGTGGAGGGGTATATATAGCCTCCACACAAAATCTAACCGTTGCACACATTTGACCCAACTCGGTCAAACCGAATAGAAGAACTCGGTGAGACCGATTCAGTTCAAAATGTGTACGTTAGGAATCTCGGTGGGACCGACTGGAACAACTCGGTAGGACCGATGTGCTAGGGCTAGGGCAGAACCTCATCTCGGTGAAGCGGATTGCTTGAACTCAGTGAGACTGGTTTCAGCAAAGAGCAAACAGAGAGTTGGTCAAGAAAACTCAATGGGACCGATTGCATATTTCGGTGAGACCGAAATACTGCAACAGGCAACAAAGAGTTTACAGGTCCATCTCAGTGAGACCGAGATCCATATCGGTGTGACCGAGGAGTTAGGGTTTCTGGTAGTGGCTATGTCAAATGAAGTCGGTGGCGCCGGCTGGATCATTTCAGTGGGGCCGAGTTTGACTTTGAGTTTTGGACATATTTGGAAATGACAAAGTGGTTGAGGGCTTTGGAGAAATATCACTAAGCACTTTGAGCAAGTAGACCATTAAGCAACACCTCATCCCCTTTTAATAGTATTGACTTCTCCTATGGACTCAATGTGATCTTGGATCACTGAAATTGAAATTAAGAGTCTTGAGCTTCTGCCAATATGTGTCCTTAGCATTTTTAGGGGTCCACATCTCTAGTCCATGCCATGCCAATCATTGAACTCTCTGAAATAATCAACTGGAATGATCATTAGTTCAATGAGCTATATGTTGTTATGAATTACTAAAACCACCCGGGGATTAGTTGCACTTTTAATCTCCCCCTTTTTGGTAATTAATGACAACATATAGATCAAAGCTTCAACAAATGATAACATGAATGAAATACAACGTCGCTTTGAGAAGTATGTGATAAGCAAGAGCTCCCCCTAAATTTATGCATTATTTAGAATTTGCTTTTGAATGCAAATGCACAATAGATTAGGATCATGGGTCACTCTTCCATGTCACATACATCTTGGTGGAGCACATAAGAGTTGAATAACATGCACTCATCACCAAGATACAAGTGATTGATCATACACATATAATCATAGAGATAGACATGCAAGCACACATTAAGCATAGTATGATCAAACACACGATCACATAAGTATCTCACGAGCATAGCACAAATTGTAGCATAGGAATCAAACAACCAAAGTAGCAAGTAGCAAATAAAACCAACAAAAAAGCAAGACACACACACTCTCTCTCTCTCAGCCTATGATCTATACATTTTCTCCCCCTTTGGCAACAAGTTACCAAAAATCTTGAAAACATACAGCGCTATACGACACTCTAAGCACAATCTCCAGGAGCTGCTGAAGGGGTCTTCTGGCATGTTGCTCCAGTGTGCGTAGATGGCGTGGAGAGGAGGGCATCTGCAAATGCCTCTGAAAAAGTATGTGGAGCTGGAGGAGTTGACACTGGAGATACAACTATGGCAGTGGCTGAAGGTGCTAAAAGAGTAGTTCTGGAGTCTCTGGCAACTGGCACAACCGATGATCTTTTTGCCCTTGGCACTCTCTAGAATGTGTTTGTCATGCGTCTATCATCCCTGTCCTCAGCATCCTCTTGAAGCTTCTCCACAGTGGTTTGAATCTTAGTGACCTTCACATCTAGGTCATGGAACTTAGTCTCAATGATCCTCTCAAGGCTCTCCTTCTTTTGAGTTAAGGTGGCCAAGCTCTTCTCAATTCTCACGGTGGCCACAAGTAGATAAATGATTTGATCTTGCTTGGTCTTGAGATTTGTAACTGAAGCTTCTGGGGCACTTGCTGCCTTTGCTGCTTTTGCAGCCTGTGCTTTCTCTATCTTCTCCTGCGCATCTGCACAAGTAGGATGTGAAGCATCCATGACAACCTTGTTGTCCTCAAAGTCTGGGCTCAGGGGAAGATGCTCTTTGTCCAGTAGATATGTCTCAGTCCCCATCTTGGAGTTGATCAACACTTGAATGTGAGGGGCATATCCACAAGATCTCTTCTGGTCTGCAACGGTTCTCTTCACAGTTTCTACAATCAAGCTCATCATCTTGAATTTCTTTGGCACATCAAATAAGTGAAGCAAGTTGATGGAGTGACCACTAATCATCCTATGATCTCCTAACTTGGGCAATATAGTGTGCCTCAATATAGTGTTCATTGTGGTCAAGCCAGAGAGCAGATAGTAGATAGATCCAAGCATGTGAGTCTAGAAGGCTTTATCTAGAATAGGCTTGTACATATTAGCCATGGATTTGTGATCCTTCCGACGGTTTCCATACACATCAAGATCATTTTCTCCTTCTTCGGGGGCATTGATCAACCTGGCCCATTCAGAGATTCACTACTGCAGGATGCTGCTAACACGACACTACGATCAGAGACCCTTTGACGAAACTATGTGCGATGCATTAATCGCAAACGATGATGTAAAAACGTCAAAAAGATGCAAAACGTTTGCGATGGCAGAGACATCAAACACGGTTCTGATTTTAGTTGTGTGTGCGATGCAGGGCACACGGTTGATCCATCCGAACTGTTTGCGATGAGACAGAACAAAGAAACAGGCAGCCATATCAAGGTGTGTGCGATATACGCCATAAAGTTCACTCAGATGAACTGTTTGCTATTAGGGAGTGCAACGGAAACGGTTAGCTAGATCAAGGTGTGTGTGATATACATCATACGGTTCACTAGGAAAATCAGTTTTCGATTAGGGAACACAACAAAAATGGTTCAACTTAACAAGATGTGTGTGATATGCGGCATACAGTTCACATAGATGAACTGTTTGCGATGAGCCAAAAGAACACAAACGAGTCGTGTAAACAAGATGTGTGTGATACGCGTCAAACAACCGACTCGGATGAACTGTTTGCGATGAGAAATTACAACACAGACGGTTACTACAGTTAATTCGTGTGCGATTCTGTGTGTACAAAAAACTTTGAAAATTGCAAACTAGTTGCTTGCGGTGGCTAGGAGTATCGCACACGATGCCTCTGCGAGTACCCGTGTGCGATGATTAGTAAGTTACACATACGTTTCCTTATGTTAACACGTGTGTGAATTTGCAATATGGACAGTTAATATGCAAATGCCTTCTGGACATCGGGCACACACTTAAACTCAATGAACTGTGTACGATACTAATACTTTCCATGAAAATTTAAGAACTTGGCTAACAACATTTGAGTAACATATATATAGTGGTTACACTGTTTGACAAAAGAGGGATCTTGGTAACACGGTTTTGACAACCATATGGTCAATATCTACATACTTAACATAGTAACAACTATCATATTTTAAGAGGCTGAGGGCCAACAACCATATGGTCCATATCTACATACTTCACATAGTAACAGCTAGCACATTTTAAGAGGCTGAGGGCCAACAACCACAACTATCCACTGGAAGCAGCTTGATCATGACGACTCGACATTTCGTCAATGAAAAGGAAGAGCCTCTTGTGCCTTGGTAGAGCATGAGTAGAACAGTGTCTCCAATTTTCCAATATGGATGCATTGCCACGACAAGCGAGAATTTGTTAATTTGAATGGTTCCATTTCTGCGGAAAATGCAGTACCTTGCAATCACTTTGGTGTTATTAGCAGGCACGAGTATAATTCGACCACTCCGGGAAATCAATCCAGGAACTGCTACAACGGGCAATTTCAATTGAAATGTAGAATAAAAACTAATTGTAACATATCGTTGAAGATATATATAGTTTATGAGCATCAACATAAAAATAAGACTTCGTACCAGCGTTTTGTGCACACAATTGGTCTTGTTCAATGTGTGCACCATAGGTATAATTAATCCCATCCAAAATCCAGCGTTCATACGCTGTGCTATCTCTGTCAGATTATCGACAAAGCTTATGACATGCTTCAAGTCCTTCTAGTGAAATTTGGTACGCTTAGTAACATACAGATCGTTCACTATGCATCCAACATATCCTGCTTAAAGGTGGAAAGGTATTATTTATTCAGAGCATGGTAGAAGAATATATAGTGCGCATAAATTGGTAAATATAATTTGTTACTGCCTAGGAATAGAGTCAGAAAATGAAATTACAATTGGTTGCTTAAATAGTGATCAATTAGTTAGAACAAATACGCCAATTTTGCTAAGTAATATGCCAACATGGAGAAAGTTCAAAGGACCCTAACCTCGATCAGACTTTGATCGGCTGATGACGTTGGGGAAGTAAACATCCATGTTAATTAGACCAGGTTGTGGTGCACGCACTAGAATTTTATTGCCAGCTTTCAGTTCATAACACTTAGACATTTTTTCCAAAGGTCCGCATCAAAATAGGACTGACCATCTTTTTCAAGTTTTGTGCTAACCGCCATTATAAATCCATGTTGCGTTGTCAATATGACATCCATGGAGTCGTCAACAAAGTAAAGCCCAAGATTTCCTTCTACTCATGTTCTTGTAAAGCAAGGGATGTACCGTTTGAAATGAAAATTAAGATCGTAAATTAGATATATTGAAATAACAGAGCAATATGCAAATATGGGAGTAACTGATAGAATAGATTAATATATAGATGAAAGCAAAGTACAAAAATATATAATTAAAAATAGATAATGTAACAAAGATTTGATGCAAATATGAGAGTAACTGAATGAATAATACATCTTATATTTGCCTAATATAGGGGGGAAAATCGGCTTCGACATCGCTGCATGTGGCACTATACCTTTTATCCAAATGTAGCAACAGACGGTATATGTTCACAAATTTAGGCCATGTGGACCGTGATAGGTTGAGATTGAACATACCGAGCGCTCCCTGAAGTCATCCGGAATGGTGAGATAGAACTTCGTTTCCGATTGGCCGCGACCACACTTGCCAAATTTGTGCTCGCACTATGGACACATGAATAAAAACCCTCGAATCAGCTAGAAGAAAAATGAATCCAAGGCAATTTTTGCTGGTTGATTTACAACGACGGACGGATTATGATAAGATATGAGTGAATATTTCTCTAACTTGATTACCTTCTCCATGAGAAAAATCCCTGACCCAATCCCGCAGAAAACCCCAATCAACCAAAGCCTAGAATGTCGGTGCAGATAGGCGGCGAAAAGCGGTAGGGGCGAAATCCCGTGCCGTTGGGAGCGCGACCTCCGCCGCTGACGACAGCCATCGACCTTAGGGTGGCCGCCGCGATAGAAGTTGAAGAGGTGCATAGTTGCGGAGGAGTCCGCGGCGAGTGGGTGGGGACGAATTGGGCGAGGGTTTTCTTTTTTCCTTTTGTATGTGTGGGTGAACACACATAGTTCGCAAAGGCGACGGAGATGAATCGTGTGCGATAGTAAATCACTGAGATTGAAGGGGAATCCAAATTTCCTTTGTCCTTTGTGAAGGAAATATGCCTTAGAGGCAATAATAAAGTTATTATTTATTTCCTTATATCATGATAAATTTTTATTATTCATGCTAGAATTGTATTAACCGGAAACATAATACATGTGTGAATACATAGACAAACAGAGTGTCACTAGTATGCCTCTACTTGACTAGCTCGTTAATCGAAGATGGTTATGTTTCCTAACCATAAACAAAAGAGTTGTTATTTGATTAACGGGATCACATCATTAGAAGAATGATGTGATTGACATGACCCATTCCGTTAGCTTAGCACCCGATCGTTTAGTACGTTGCTATTGCTTTCTTCATGACTTACACATGTTCCTATGACTATGAGATTATGCAACTCCCGTTTGCCGGAGGAACACTTTGTGTGCTACCAAACGTCACAACATAACTGGGTGATTATAAAGGAGCTCTACAGGTGTCTCCAAAGGTACATGTTGGGTTGGCGTATTTCGAGATTAGGATTTGTCACTCCGATTGTCGGAGAGGTATCTCTGGGCCCTCTCGGTAATGCACATCACTTAAGCCTTGAAAGCATTGCAACTAATGAGTTAGTTGTAGGATGATGTATTACGGAACGAGTAAAAAGACTTGCCGGTAACGAGATTGAACTAGGTATTGAGATACCGACGATCGAATCTCAGGCAAGTAACATACCGATGACAAAGGGAACAACGTATGTTGTTATGCGGTCTGACCGATAAAGGTCTTCGTAGAATATGTGGGAGCCAATATGAGCATACAGGTTCCGCTATTGGTTATTGACCGGAGACGTGTCTCAGTCATGTCTACATTGTTCTCGAACCCGTAGGGTCCGCACGCTTAAGGTTTCGATGACAGTTATATTATGAGTTTATGCTTTTTGATGTACCGAAGTTTGTTCGGAGTCCCGGATGTGATCACGGACATGACGAGGAGTCTCAAAATGGTCGAGACATAAAGATTGATATATTGGAAGCCTATATTTGGATATCGGAAGTGTTCCGGGAGAAATCGGGATTTTACCGGAGTACTGGGAGGTTACCGGAACCCCCCGGGAGGTAGATGGGCCTTAGTGGGCTTTAATGGAAGAGAGGAGAGGTGGCCGGGGCTGGGCCGCGCGCCCCTCCCCCCTAGTCCAAATAGGACAATGAGAGGGGGGCGGCGCCCCCCCTTCCTTCTCTCTCTCCTATTTCCCCCTTCCCGAATCCTATTCCAACTAGGAAAGGGGGGAATCCTACTCCCGGTGGGAGTAGGACTCCACACCTGGCGCGCCTCTCCTAGGGCTGGCCTCCTCCCCCCTTGCTCCTTTATATACGGGGGCAGGGGGGCACCTCTAGACACACAAGTTGACCCACGTGATCATATTCTTAGCCGTGCGCGGTGCCCCTTCCACCATAATCCTCGATAATATTGTAGCGGTGCTTAGGCGAAGCCCTGCGACGGTAGTACATCAAGATCGTCATCACGCCGTCGTGCTGACGGAACTCTTCCCCGACACTTTGCTGGATCGGAGTCCGGGGATCGTCATCGAGCTGAACGTGTGCTAGAACTCGGAGGTGCCGTAGTTTCGGTGCTTGATCGGTCGGGCCGTGAAGACGTACGACTACATCAACCGCATTGTGCTAACGCTTCCGCTGTCGGTCTACGAGGGTACATAGGCAACACTCTCCCCTCTCGTTGCTATGCATCACCTACGTTCCCCAACAGTGGCATCCGAGCCTAGGTTTTATGTGTTGATGTTATTTGCACGAGTAGAACACAAGTGAGTTGTGGGCGATATAAGTCATACTGCTTACCAGCATGTCATACTTTGGTTCGGCGGTATTGTTGGACGAAGCGGCCCGGACCGACATTACGCGTACGCTTACGCGAGACCGGTTCTCCCGACGTGCTTTGCACATAGGTGGCTTGCGGGTGACAGTTTCTCCAACTTTAGTTGAACCGAGTGTGGCTACGCCCGGTCCTTGAGAAGGTTAAAATAGCACCAACTTGACAAACTATCTTTGTGGTTTTGATGCGTAGGTAAGATTGGTCCTTGCTTAAGCCCGTAGCAGCCACGTAAAACTTGCAACAACAAAGTAGAGGACGTCTAACTTGTTTTTGCAGGGCATGTTGTGATGTGATATGGTCAAGACATGATGAGATATAAGTTGTTGTATAAGATGATAATGTTTTGTTGAAGTTATCGGCAACTGGCAGAAGCCTTATGGTTGTCTCTTTATTGCATAAGATGCAAGCGCCAAATAATTGCTTTACTTTATTGCTATGCGATAGCAATAGTTGCAAGAGCAGTAGTTGGCGAGACGACCATGTGACGACACATTGATATAGATAAAGATGATGGAGATCATGGTGTCATGCCAGTGACGATGGAAATCATGACGATACTTTGGAGTTAGAGATCAAAGGCACAAGATGATGATGGCCATATCATGTCACATATTTTGATTGCATGTGATGTTTATCTTTTATGCATCTTATCTTGCTTTGATTGACGGTAGCATTTTAAGATGATCTCTCACTAATTATCAAGAAGTGTTCTCCCTGAGTATGCACCATTGCGAAAGTTCTTCATGCTGAGACACCACGTGATGATCGGGTGTGATAGGCTTTATGTTCAAATACAACGGGTGCAAAACAGTTGCACACGCGGAATACTCAGGTTATACTTGACGAGCCAAGCATATAAAGATATGGCCTCGGAACACGGAGACCGAAAGGTCGAGCGTGAATCATATAGTAGATATGATCAACATAGTGATGTTCACCAATGAAGCTACTCCATCTCACGTGATGATCGGACATGGTTTAGTTGATTTGGATCACGTAATCACTTAGAGGATTAGAGGGATGTCTATCTAAGTGGGAGTTCTTAAGTAATATGATTAATTGAACTTTAATTTATCATGAACTTAGTCCTGGTAGTATTAGCATATCTATGTTGTAGATCAATAGCTCGCGTTGTTGTTTTCATATGTTTATTTTGATATGTTCCTAGAGAAAATTGTGTTGAAAGATGTTAGTAGCAATGATGCGGATTGGATCCGTGATCTAAGGTTTATCCTCATTGCTGCATAGAAGAATTATGTCCTTGATGCACCGCTAGGTGATGGACCTATTGCAGGAGCAGATGCAGACATTATGAACGTTTGGCTAGCTCAATATGATGACTACTTGATAGTTTAGTGCACCATGCTTAACGTCTTAGAATCGGGACTTCAAAGACGTTTTGAACGTCATGGACCATATGAGATGTTCTAGGAGTTGAAGTTAATATTTCAAGCAAATACCCGAGTTGAGAGATATGAAGTCTCCAACAAGTTATATAGCTAAAAAGATGGAGGAGAATCGCTCAACTAGTGAGCATGTGCTCAGATTGTCTGAGTACTACAATCGCTTGAATCAAGTGGGAGTTAATCTTCCAAATAAGATAGTGATTGACAGAATTCTCTAGTCACCATCACCAAGTTAGTAGAACTTCGTGATGAACTATGATATGCAAGGGATAACGGAAACGATTCCCAAGCTCTTCGTAATTCGGAAATTGACGAAGGTAGAAATCGAGAAAAACATCAAGTGTTGATGGTAGACAAGACCACTAGTTTCAAGAAAAGGGCAGAGGGAAGAAGGGGAACTTCAAGAAGAACAACAAGCAATTTGCTGCTCAAGTGAAGAAGCCCAAGTCTGGTCCTAAGCCTGAGACTAAGTGTTTCTACTGCAAAGGGACTGGTCACTGGAAGCGGAACTACCCCAAGTGATTGGCAGATAAGAAGGATGGCAAAGTGAACATAAGTATATTTGATATACATGTTATTGATGTGTACTTTACTAGTGTTTATAGCAACCCCTCGGTATTTGATACTAGTTCAGTTGCTAAGATTAGTAACTCAAAACGGGAGTTGCAGAATAAACAGAGACTAGTTAAGGGTGAAGTGACGATGTGTGTCGGAAGTGGTTCCAAGATTGATATGATCATCATCGCACACTCCCTATACTTTCGGGATTAGTGTTGAACCTGAATAAGTGTTATTTGGTGTTTGCGTTGAGCATGAATATGATTTGATCATGTTTATTGTAATACGGTTATTCATTTAAGTAAGAGAATAAATTGTTGTTCTGTTTACATGAATAAAACCTTATATACACACCCAATGAAAATAGTTCGTTGGATCTCGATCGTAGTGATACACATAATCATAATATTGAAACCAAAAGATGCAAAGTTAATAATGATAGTGCAACTTATTTGTGGCACTGCCGTTTAGGTCATATTGGTGTAAAGCGCATGAAGAAACTCCATGCTGATGGGTTTTTGGAATCACTTGATTATGAATAAGTTGATGCTTGTGAACCATGCCTCATGGGCAAGATGACTAAAACGCCGTTCTCCGGAACTATGGAGCGAGCAACCGACTTATTGGAAATAATACATACTGATGTATGAGATCCGATGAGTGTTAAGGCTCGTGGCGGGTATCATTATTTTCTGACCTTCACAGATGATTTGAGCAGATATGGGTATATCTACTTAATGAAACACAAGTCTGAAATATTTGAAAAGTTCAAAGAATTTCAGAGTGGAGAATCATCGTAACAAGAAAATAAAAGTTTCTACGATATGATCGCAGAGGTAAAATATTTGAGTTACGAGTTTGGCCTTCAGTTAAAACAATGTGAAATAGTTTCACTACTCACGCCACCTAGAACACCACAGCATAATGGTGTGTCCGAACATCATAACCATACTTTATTAGATATGGTGCGATCTATGATGTCTCTTACCGATCTACCACTATCGTTTTGGGGTTATGCATTAAAGACAGCTGCATTCACGTTTAAAAGGGCACCATTTAAGTCCATTGAGACGACACAATCTGAATTGTGGTTTGGCAAGAAACCAAAGTTGCCGTTTCTTAAAGTTTGGGGTTGTGATGCTTATATGAAAAAGTTTCATCCTGATAAGCTCAAACCCAAATCGGAGAAATATGTCTTCATAGGATACCCAAAGGAGACTGTTGGGTACACCTTCTATCACATATCCGAAGGCAAGTTATTCATTGCTGAGAATGGATCCTTTCTAGAGAAGGAGTTTCTCTCGAAAGAAGTGAGTGGGAGGAAAGTAGAACTTGATGAGGTAACTGTACCTATTCCCTTATTGGAAAGTAGTTCATCACAGAAATCGGTTCCTGTGACTACTAGACCGATTAGTGAGGAAGCTAATGATGATGATCATGTAACTTCAGATCAAGTTACTACCGAACCTCGTAGGTAAACCAGAGTGAGATCCGCACCAGAGTGGTATGGTAATCCAGTTCTGGAGGTCATGTTACTTGACCATGACGAGCCTACGAACTATGAGGAAGCGATGATGAGCCTAGATTCCGCGAAATGGCTTGAGGCCATGAAATCTGAGATGAGATCCATGTATGAGAACAAAGTATGGACTTTGATTGACTTGCCCAATGATCGGCGAGCCATTGAGATTAAATGGATCTTCAAAAGGAAGACGGACGCTGATAGTAGTGTTACTGTCTAGAAAGATAGAATTGTCGCAAAAAGGTTTTCGACAAGTTCAAGGTGTTGACTACGATGAGAGTTTCTCACTCGTATCTATGCTTAAATCTGTCCGAATCATGTTAGCAATTGCCGCATTTTATGAAATCCGGCAAATGGATAAACAAAACTGCATTCCTTAATGGATTTATTAAAGAAGAGTTGTATATGATACAACCAGAAGGTTTTGTCAATCCTAAAGGTGCTAACAAAATGTGCAAGCTCCAGCGATCCATCTATGGACTAGTGCAAGCATCTCGGAGTTGGAATATGCGCTTTGATGAGATGATCAAAGCATATAGTTTTATACAGACTTGCGGTGAAGCCTGTATTTATAAGAAAGTGAGTGGGAGCACTACAACATTTCTGATAAGTATATGTGAATGACATATTGTTGATCGGAAATAATGTAGAATTATTCTACAAAGCATAAAGGAGTGTTTTCAAAGAAGTTTTTCAAAGAAAGACCTCGGTGAAGCTGCTTACATATTAAGCATCAAGATCTATAGAGATAGATCAAGACGCTTGATAAATTTTTTCAATGAGTACATACCTTGACAATATTTTGAAGTAGTTCAAAAATGGAACAGTCAAAGGAAGAGTTCTTGGCTGTGTTACAAGGTGTGAAATTGAGTAAGACTCAAAGCCCGACCACGGAAGAAGATAGAAAGAGAATGAAAGTCATTCCCTATGCCTCAGCCATAGGTTCTATAAAGTATGCCATGCTGTGTACCAGATCTATTGTATACCCTACACTGTGTTAAGCAAGGGAGTACAATAGTGATCTAAGAGTAGATCACTGGACAGCGGTCAAAATTATCCTTAGTGGAATAAGGAAATATTTCTCAATTATGGAGGTGACAAAAGGTTCGTCGTAAAAAGTTACGTCGATGCAAGTTTTGAGACAGATCTGGATGACTCTAAGTCTCGATCTAGATACATATTGAAAGTGGGAGCAATTAGCTAGAGTAGCTCCGTGCAGAGCATTGTAGACATAGAATTCGCAAAATACTTACGGATCTGTATGTGACAGACCCGTTGACTAAAATTATCTCACAAGCAAAACATGATCACACCTTAGTACTCTTTGGGTGTTAATCACATAAACAATGTGAACTAGATTACTGGCTCTAGTAAACCCTTTGGGTATAGGTCACATGACGATGTGAACTATGGGTGTTAATCACATGGTGATGTGAACTATTAGTGTTGAATCACATGGCGATGTGAACTAGATTATTGACTCTAGTGCAAGTGGGAGACTGAAGGAAATATGCCCTAGAGGCAATAATAAAGTTATTATTTATTTCCTTATATCATGATAAATGTTTATTATTCATGCTAGAATTGTATTAACCGAAACATAATACATGTGTGAATACATAGACAAACAGAGTGTCACTAGTATGCCTCTACTTGACTAGCTCGTTAATCGAAGATGGTTATGTTTCCTAACCATAAACAAAAGAGTTGTTATTTGATTAACGGGATCACATCATTAGAAGAATGATGTGATTGACATGACCCATTCCATTAGCTTAGCACCCGATCGTTTAGTACGTTGCTATTGCTTTCTTCATGACTTATACATGTTCCTATGACTATGAGATTATGCAACTCCCGTTTGCCGGAGGAACACTTTGTGTGCTACCAAACGTCACAACGTAACTGGGTGATTATAAAGGATCTCTACAGGTGTCTCCAAAGGTACATGTTGGGTTGGCGTATTTCAAGATTAGGATTTGTCACTCCAATTGTCGGAGAGGTATCTCTGGGCCCTCTCGGTAATGCACATCACTTAAGCCTTGCAAGCATTGCAACTAATGAGTTAGTTGTTGGATGATGTATTACGGAACGAGTAAAGAGACTTGCCGGTAACGAGATTGAACTAGGTATTGAGATACCGACGATCGAATCTCGGGCAAGTAACATACCGATGACAAAGGGAACAACGTATGTTGTTATGCGGTCTGACTGATAAAGATCTTCGTAGAATATGTGGGAGCCAATATGAGCATCCAGGTTCCGCTATTGGTTTTGTCTACATTGTTCTCGAACCCGTAGGGTCCGCACGCTTAAGGTTTCGATGACAGTTATATTATGAGTTTATGCTTTTTGATGTACCGAAGTTTGTTCGGAGTCCCAGATGTGATCACGGACATCATGAGGAGTCTCGAAATGGTCGAGACATAAAGATTGATATATTCTAAGCCTATATTTGGATATCGGAAGTGTTCCGGGAGAAATCGGGATTTTACCGGAGTACCGGGAGGTTACCGAAACCCCCCGGGAGGTATATGGGCCTTAGTGGGCTTTAGTGGAAGAGAGGAGAGGTGGCCAGGGCTGGGCCGCGCGCCCCTCCCCCCTAGTCCGAATAGGACAAGGAGAGGGGGGCGGCGCCCCCTTCCTTCTCTCTCTCCTCTTCCCCCCTTCCTGAATCCTATTCCAACTAGGAAAGGGGGGGAATCCTAATCCCGGTGGGAGCAGGACTCCACACCTGGCGCGCCTCTCCTAGGGCCGGCCTCCTCCCCCCTTGCTCCTTTATATACGGGGGCACCTCTAGACACACAAGTTGACCCACGTGATCATATTCTTAGCCGTGTGCGGTGCCCCCTTCCACCATAATCCTCGATAATATTGTAGCGGTGCTTAGGCGAAGCCCTGCGACGGTAGTACATCAAGATCGTCATCACGCCATCGTGCTGACGGAACTCTTCCCTGACACTTTGTTGGATCGGAGTCCGGGGATCGTCATCGAGCTGAACGTGTGCTAGAACTCGGAGGTGCCGTAGTTTCGGTGCTTGATCGGTCGGGCCGTGAAGACGTACGACTACATCAACCGCGTTGTGCTAACGCTTCCGCTGTCGGTCTACGAGGGTACGTAGGCAACACTCTCCCCTCTCGTTGCTATGCATCACCATGATCTTGCGTGTGCGTAGGAATTTTTTTTTGAAATTACTACGTTCCCCAACACTTTGTCCATGAGTTTTTTCTACGATGAACATAAACCCTGCAAATCACCGTGTTCAAATTTGGCACTTTTCCGGGTTCATTTATAATATGTAGGGGATTATGTGCATTTTCTAGGTCTTAATGCACATAATTCAAATTCAAACAATCGGTGCATGAAAAGGAGGACAAGAACGGTCTGGAAAACCATGATCGTGCTATTTAGTAAATTCTCATGCCTTTCACAAAGATGTTGGGGAACATAGTAATTTAAAAAAATTCCTACGCACACGCAAGATTATGGTGATGCATAGAAACAAGAGGGGAGAGTGTTTTCCACATACCCTCGTAGACCGTAAGAGGAAGCGTTATGAAAAGGCGGTTTATGTAGTTGTACGTCTTCACGATCGACCGATCCTAGTACCGAATGTACGACACCTCCGCGATCTGTACACGTTTGGCTCGGTGACGTCCCACAAACTCACGCTCCAGTAGAGCTTCGAGGGAGAGCTTCGTCAGCACGACGGCATGATGATGGTGATGATGAAGTTACCAGCGCAGGGCTTCGCCTAAGCACTACAATGATATGACCAAGGTGGAATATGGTGGAGGGGGACACTGCACACGGCTTGGAACAATCAACTTGTGTGTTCTAGGGTGCCCCCTGCCCCCGTATATAAAGGAGCAAGGGGGAGGCCGGACGACCCTTGGTGCGCCCAAGGAGAGGAGGAATCCTCCTCCTTGTAGGAGTAGGATTCATCCTTTCCTAGTACTACTAGGAAGGGGGAATGGGGAAGGAAGGAAAGGGAGAGGGAGAGGAAAAGAGGGGCTGCGCCCCCTCCCCTAGTCCTATTCGGACTCCCCTTGGGGGGGGGCGCCACCTCCTGGGCTGCTGCCCTCTCTCTCCCCTAAGGCCCACTAAGGCCCAATACTTCCCTGGGGGTTCCGGTAACCCCTCCAGCACTCTGGTTTTCTCCCAAATCACCCGAAACACTTCCGGTGTCCGAATATAGCCGTCCGACATATCAATCTTTATGTCTCGACCATTTCGAGACTCCTTGTCATGTCCGTGATCATATCCGGGACTCTAAACTACCTTCGGTACATCAAAACTTATAAACTCATAATACCGATCGTCACCAAACGTTAAGCGTGCGGACCCTACGGGTTCGAGAACTATGTAGACATGACCGAGACTCACTTCCGGTCAATAACCAATAGCGAAACCTGGATGCTCGTATTGGTTCCTACATATTCTACAAAGATCTTTATCGGTCAAACCGCATAACAACATACGTTGTTCCCTTTGTCATCGGTATGTTACTTGCCCGAGATTTGATCATCGGTATCTCAATACCTAGTTCAATCTCGTTATCGGCAAGTCTCTTTACTCGTTCTTTAATGCATCATCCTACAACTAACTCATTAGTCACAATGCTTGCAAGGCTTATAGTGATGTGCATTACCGAGAGGGCCCAGAGATACCTCTCCGATACTCGGAGTGACAAATCCTAATCTCGATCTATGCCAACTCAACAAACACCATTGGAGACACCTATAGAGCACCTTTAGAATCACCCAGTTACGTTGTGATGTCTGGTAGCACACAAAGTGTTCCTCCGGTATTCGGGAGTTGCATGATCTCATAGTCACAGGAACATGTATAAGTTATGGAGAAAGAAATAACAACAAACTAAACGATCATCGTGCTAAGCTAACGGATGGGTCAAGTCAATCACATTATTCTCTAATGATGTGATCCCGTTAATCAAATGACAACTCATGTCTATGGTTAGGAAACATAACCATCATTGATTCAACGAGCTAGTCAAGTAGTGGCAAACTAGTGACACTCTGTTTGTCTATGTATTCACACATGTACTAAGTTTCCGATTAATACAATTCTATCATGAATAATAAACATTTATCATGATATAAGGAAATATAAATAACAACTTTATTATTGCCTCTAGGGCATATTTCCTTCAGTCTCCCACTTGCACTAGAGTCAATAATCTAGTTCACATCGTCATGTGATTTAACACCAATAGTTCACATCTTTATGTGATTAGTTCACATCTCCATGTGACTAACACCCAAAGGGTTTACTAGAGTCAATAATCTAGTTCACATCGCTATGTGATTAACACCCAAAGAGTGGTCATGTTTTGCTTGTGAGAGAAATTTAGTCAACGGGTCTGCCACATTCAGAGCCGTATGTATTTTGCAAATTTTCTATGTCTACAATGCTTTGCACGGAGGTACTCTAGCTAATTGCTCCCACTTTCGATATGTATCTATATCGAGACTTAGAGTCATCCAGATCGGTGTCAAAGCTTGCATCGACGTAACTCTTTACGATGAACTCTTTGTCACCTCCATAACCGAGAAACATTTACTGATTCCACTAAGGATATTTTTGACTGCTGTCCAGTGATCCACTCTTGGATCACTATTGTACCCTCTTGCCAAACTTATGGTGAGGTACACAATAGGTCTAGTACACAACATATCATACTTTATAGAACCTATGACTGAGGCATAGGGAATGACTTTTCATTCTCTTTCTATTTTCTGCCGTGGTCGGGTTTTGAGTCTTTACTTAACTTCACACCTTGCAACACAGGCAAAAACTCCCCCTTTGACTTTTCCATTTTGAACTACTTCAAAATCTTGTCAAGGTATGTACTCATTGAAAATATATCAAGTGTCTTGATCTATCTCTATAGATCTTGATGCTCAATATGTAAGTAGCTTCATATTGAGGTCTTTCTTTGAAAAACTCTTTTCAAACACTCCTTTATGCTTTCCAGAAAATTCTACATTATTTCCGATCAACAATATGTCATTCACATATACTTATCAGAAATGCTGTAGTGCTCCCACTCACTTTCTTATAAATATAGGCTTCACCACAAGTCTGTATAAAACCATATGCTTTGATCACTTTATCAAAGTATATATTCCAACTCCGGGATGCTTGCACCAGTCCATAGATGGATCGTTGGAGCTTGCACACTTTGTTAGCACCTTTAGGATTTATAAAACCTTCTTGTTGCATCATATACAACTCTTCTTTAAGAAATCCATTAAGGAATGCAGTTTTGACATCCATTTGCCAGATTTTATAAAATGTGGCAATTGCTAACATGATTCGGACAGACTTAAGCATCACTACGAGTGAGTAAATCTCATCGTAGTCAACATCTTTAACTTGTCGAAAACCTTATGCGACAACTCGAGCTTTGTAGATAGTAACACTATTATCAGTGTCTGTCATCCTCTTGAAAATCCATTTATTCTTAATGGATCACCGATCAACGGGCAAGTCAATCAAAATCCATACTTTCTTCTAATACATGGATCTCATCTCAGGTTTCATGGCTTCAAGCCATTTCACGGAATCTGGGCTCATCATCGCTTCCTCATAGTTCGTAGGGTCGTCATGGTCAAGTAACATGACCTCCAGAACAGGATTACTATACCACTCTGCGCGGAACGTATTCTGGTTGACCTACGAGGTTCGGTAGTAACTTGATATGAAGTTTCACGATCATCATCATTAACTTCCTCACTAATTGGTGTAGGAATCACTAGAACTAATTTCGGTGATGAACTACTTTCCAATTCGGGAGAAGGTATAATTACCTCATCAAGTTTTACATTCCTCCTAATCACTTGTTTTGAGAGAAAATTCTCTAGAAAGGATCCATTCTTAGCAACAAATATCTTGCCTTCGGATCTATGATAGAAGGTGAGGGAGTCCTGGATTAGGGGGTCTCCGGACAGTCGGACTATATCCTTTGGCCGGACTGTTGGACTATGAAGATACAAGATTGAAAACTTCGTCTCGTGTCTGGATGGGACTCTACTTGGCGTGGAAGGCAAGCTAGGCAATACGGATATGTATATCTCCTCCCTTGTAACCGACCTTGTGTAACCCTAGCCCCCTCCGGTGTCTATATAAACCGGAGGGTTTAGTCCGTAGGACAACATACAATCATACCATAGGCTAGCTTCTAGGGTTTAGCCTCTATGATCTCATGGTAGATCAACTCTTGTAATACTCATATCATCAAGAACAATCAACAAGGACGTAGGGTATTACCTCCATCAAGAGGGCCCGAACCTGGGTAAACATCGTGTCCCCTGCCTCCTGTTACCATCCGCCTTAGACGCACAGTTCAGGACCCCCTACCCGAGATCCGCCGGTTTTGACACCGACATTGGTGCTTTCATTGAGAGTTCCACTATGCCGTCACCATAAGGCTCAATGGATCCTTCGATCATCAGTAACGATGCGGTCCAGGGTGAGGTTTTCCTCCCCGGACAGATCTTTGTATTCGGCGGCTTCGCACTGCGGGCCAATTCGCTTGGCCATTTGGAGCAGATCGAGAGCTACACCCCTGGCCATCAGGTCAGATTTGGAAACTTGAATTACACGGCCGACATTCGCAGAGACTTGATCTTCGACGGATTCGAGCCCATGTCGGACGCGCCGCACAGTCGCGACGAGCATGACGTAACCCTGCCGTCGGACAATGTTCGGGAGATCACATCTGCAACTACTCCGGCCATTAATCCGGAGCAAGTCACGCCATCCAAGAGCGGAGGGATGGACCCTGCCATGGAGGCCGCACTCTCAGTGGCGATAGAGCCGGATACTAACTTCACCCCTTACGAGAGCCGTGTCGCCGAACCACTGGATTCATCTCCGGCCACGGACTCCGAGCCGCTTACATCCGTACCCGTCGAATCTGACTGGGCGCCGATCATGGAGTTCACCTCCACGGATATCTTTCAGCACTCGCCCTTCGGCGATGTGCTAAATTCATTAAGGTCTCTCTCCCTATCAGGAGAACCTTGGCTGAACTATGTCCGGCTAGAATGGGATGCGGACGATGAAGAAATTCGCTGCCCACCCACCACCCACTTAGTAGCCACTATCGATGACTTAACCGGCATGCTCGACTTCGACTCAGAGGACTTCGATGGTATGGACGACGACGCCGGAGACGAACAGGAACCACCGCCCACAGGGCACTGGACCGCCACCTCAGCATATAATATATACATGGTGGACACCCCCAAAGAAGGCAATGGCGACGAGACAGTAGAGGATGACCCCTCCAAGAAGCAACCCAAACGCCGACGTCAGCGGCGCCGCTCTAAGTCCCGCCACAACAAGAGCAGTGATACCGGCACAGGAGATACTAACACTCCGGATAGTGCCGAAGACAACAACAATCCCCTCCAGCGCGATGTAGAGCCGGAGGACGAATAAGCTAGCCCCCCAAAGCGGGCAGCAGATGGAGAACCGGAGGAGGACAATTACATGCCTCTCTCCGAAGATGAGGCGAGCCTCGGCGACGAAGAATTTATCGTGCCTGAGGACCCCGTCGAGCAAGAGCACTTCAAGCGCCGGCTTATGGCCACGACAAATAGCCTGAAGAAAAAGCAGCAACAGCTTCAAGCTGATCAAGACTTGCTAGCAGACAGGTGGCCCGAAGTCCTTGCGTTCGAGGAGTATGAACTCGAGCGCCCCTCCAAGAGTTACCCAAACGCAGGTTGCTACCTCACCTCGAGGAGGAAGCATTGAAACCTCAATCACCAGTGTACGATGTGGCTGACCGGCCACCGCGTGGCCGAGCCAGAGAGGCGTTTCAGCCTGAAGTTCAGCCTGCACCCCGCCGCCACTCAATCAAAAATACTAAGGCCCGGGACAACACAAGGGACCTGCGAGACGTATTGGACAGTAAGGCAAAAATCGCAAGGTCCATATACGGGTCACGGACATGCGCGCCAACACGGGACGATGATCGTCACGTCGGATACACCAAGAGTAAATCTGGCCGGGCCGAATACAGCAGACAAGATTCGTATGAACTGCGTCGGGATATAGCCCGGCACAGAGGAGCCGCACACCCCCTAGGCTTCACTGATGAAGTTATGATTCACGAATTCCCGGAGGGTTTCAAAACCGTAAATATCGAATCATACGATGGCACAATAGATCCTGCTGCATGGATCGAGGATTTCCTCCTTCACATCCACATGGCTCGCGGTGATGATCTACATGCCATCAAGTACCTCCCACTAAAACTCAAAGGGCCAGCTCGGCAATAGCTGAACAGCTTGTCAGCAGATTCCGTCGGTAGTTGGGAGGATCTGGAAGACGCATTTCTTGACAACTTCCAGGGCACTTATGTGCGGCCACCGGATGCTGATGACTTGAGCCCTATAACCCAGCAGCCAGGAGAATCGGCCAGACAATTCTGGACTCGGTTCCTGACTAAGAAAAACCAAATTGTAGACTGTCTGGACGCAGAGGCCCTGACGGCATTCAAGCATAACATCTGTGACGAGTGGCTCGCCCGCCACCTCGGCCAGGAGAAGCCGAAATCTATGGCAGCCCTCAGAACACTCATGACCCGCTTTTGCGCGGGCGAGGATAGCTGGCTGGCTCGCAACAACAACACATAGAGGAATCCGCACACCTCGCATACCAAAGATGTTAACAGTAGGCAACATCGTAACAGACCAAAGCGCCGCAATAACGGCGATAACACCGAAGATACGGCAGTCAAAGCTGGATTCAAAGGCTCTAGATCCGGTCAGCGGAAAAAGCCATTTAGAAGAAATACTCCGACTCCGTCCAGTTTGGATCACATACTAGATCGCTCGTGTCAAATCCACGGCACCCCCGACAAGCTAGCCAATCACACCAACAGAGAATGTTGGGTGTTCAAGCAGGCCGGCAAGTTAAATGCCGAAAACAAGGACAAGGGGCTGCATAGTGATGACGAAGAAGAGCCCCGGCCGCCGAACACAGGAGGACGGAAGGGGTTTCCCCCACAAGTGAAGACAGTGAACATGATATACGCAACCCAAATTCCCAAGAGGGAGAGGAAGCGTGCACTAAGGGACGTCTATGCGATGGAGCCCGTCGCCCCAAAGTTCAACCCATGGTCTGCTTGCCCGATCACCTTCGATCGTAGGGACCACCCCACTAGCATCCGTCATGGCGGATCTGCCGCACTGGTCCTAGACCCCATCATTGACGGATTTCACCTCACTCGAGTTCTTATGGACGGCGGCAGCAGCCTGAACCTGCTCTATCAGGATACAGTGTGAAAAATGGGTATCGATCCCTCGGGGATCAAACCCAGCAAAACCACCTTTAAAGGCATCACCCCAGGTGTAGAGGCCCATTACACAGGCTCAATCACACTGGAAGTGGTATTCGGATCACCGGACAACTTCTGAAGCGAAGAGTTAATCTTCGATATCGTCCCGTTTCGCAGTGGCTATCATGCACTGCTCGGACGGACAACATTCGCAAAATTTAATGTAGTGCCACATTATGCATACCTTAAGCTCAAGATGCCAGGACCCAGGGGGGTCATAATAGTAAATGGAAACACAGAACGCTCGCTCCGCATGGAAGAGCACACTGCGGCCCTTGCAGCAGAAGCACAAAGCAGCCTTTTAAGGCAGACCACTCATTGGGCATCACAGCCCCCGGACACCTTCAAGCGAGTCCAGAACAAGCTGCAACAGGATCTCCTGGCACGATCAGAGCTCGCCTAGAAATTCGGCCCCCGTCCGAGTCCCAGTCAAGCGACAAAATCCGTGCCGTGCGTACATAACCATGCACTGAAAATACCATGGACATAGGCGGGGGCACGATCAGGACACACCCCGCAATGTGGCTTAACCGCCCTAGGGGTTGTATACCTTTATCATTCATTTTCTCTTTCAGGGCCTAACTCTCTGGAAGCCCTTTCCGGTAGTACGATTGTCGGACACATTCCGGAAGCGACAACCAAGGCGGCAAGATGCTAAGATGAACACGGGAACCCCCAGGTGGTCTCTAATGATAATTGATATACCCGTTTTTTACTAATCTATGCGCAGCTCGCCTTGGGATAGGACATTTCAAATTGTCCTGCTTTCTGCTTATTGCACTACTTGTACCAGTACGCTTCGACATATTATTTAAATAACAATGCATATCGATAGTCTATCATTGCATTATTTAAGTTTTTCTTCTTTTCTCTCTTATATGTCCATTTACGACAATCCACACCCGTTCGTTTGGGTGCGGTAAGTACGCCAGGGGTTCTTGTTTACCCCATAATACGGCACAAGAAGTCTAAACACTTTCGACAGTGCGGCACCCCGAACTTATAGCATTATATGCATCAGCTCTAAATCATGTCTTTGGTCAAATGTTGGGTTTGCCCGGCTCCCATGCTTTGGTACCTTACGTTCCGTTATATCGGCTAAGGTAGCGGTGGGAGAACTACTGCGATTGTGTCCCGGTTCTTCCGGACGAGCACCTTAGTAGAGAAAGCCGAAAACTGACTGTCATGATAAGGCGAGAGACTGGTCGCTTGTCGGTGTACAAAAAGAGGGGTACACTTTTTGTACCCCTATAACTGTGCACGGGCAGTCTGAGCCACGGGCACCACCACACTGAGCAAGGCAAGGGAGGTGAGCCAAGGTAAGGCCGAAGCTCAGGAGAAGTAGAACGACGCCAAGACCAAGACCACAAAGAGCAAAGGGGACGAAGCGGACCCCCCCGGCAAGATCCTTGCCTGGAGGCGGTTTTAGCAAACCCGGCAAGACCCTTGCCGTGGCAGCTCGCCCCACACCTACGGAGTGAGTCACCCTTGAGTCCACTGCCCCTATGGGGCAAGGATTCGGGAGACGTCCCCGTGGTGGCATGCGGATCTTTGTGAAGACATTCAAGATCAGATACACCCTTTAGAAGATGATGATCCTTGGCGGGATCCCAGCCACGGAGGACCACTAGGCCCCCGGCAAGAGCCTTGCCGGGGATAACAGCAGGCGCCACGGCAAGACCCTTGCCAAGAACACCCGTATGGCCACCATCAGGCCCACGCCAGTCAAACCTCCACCGCCGTTCGCATGCAGCTGCCAACCCAACCAGCTGGGCAGGCACCTGCGTGGCGGCATGCGGATCTTCGTGGAGACCCACCGCTGCACCACCTCAGCTCCCTGCCTGCCTACATGGCACCGTGGGCACCGCTGGCCAGGGCGCGTGTCGACACGAGAGGGAGCGGCGACGGATGAGACAGGGCTCTCCCCCGTCCCCGATAAAGCAAGGAAACCTGGGCAAGACGCATTAAATGCGCCTTGTCACGTAATGCGAGGGATAACCTCACATCACTGTACCCTTTCCTCCTCCTATGTGCCACTGTGGCAACCCCTTTCCTATAAAAGGAGGCCCGAGGTGACCAGGAGGCGGATTCGGCTTTTTGGAGCTCCTCATGCCCCATAGCTAGCTCAAGAACACATATATACAATCCACCAAAGCAGGAGTAGGGTTTTACGCATCCTCACAGCCCGAACCTGGATAAACGAACCGTGTGCTATATGTTTGATACGCTCTTCTCACGACCCCGCGCCCCGCAACCGTAGTAGGGATTCTTGTGATCCCATAGGTGTCATTCCCACCGACATCTTTGGCACGCCAGGTAGGGGGCGCAGTTGTGAGAATCGGCCTTAGCAGTTAGTTCGACGCTTCTTCATCGTCATGGCGTCCATGAAGAAGACGACGGTGGCGGTTGGCCCGTCGGAAGCCGGACATCCCGTCCCGACGTGGGCGAGCAGCGGACCGGTCGCAGAAAGGACCCGGGGCGCCGTTCGCGAACACCAACACCGTCCCAGCAGCCGGAGTTTGGGAGGCGGCGATGTTCGTGCGCCTGGTAACGGGCCGCACGCCGCCAAATCCAAAGACGGAGCCAGGCCCTCCACAGGTGGCGCGGGGCCTTCCAAGATTGCTACCACCCCGCCCGAAGGTGATGCGAGGGCCTCCAAGACTCCCACGCCGGCGCTGACGGCGCGCTCCTCTCAAGCGGCGCGCGACGAACGGCGCAACCACGCCGAAGACCCCGGGCGTCGCCGCGGGAAGAGCCCCGAGCGCCACTCCCGGGAGGTAGAAGACCTGCCCGCTCGCCGAGGCATTGGTCAAGATGGCATGCAACCGCGGGGTCGTGATAGAGCTCCTTCTGACATGGTCAGAAGTCGAAGCACGTCGCGATCCGTGCAGGTTTTGCTGCCACCAACGCCAGCAGAAGCCCTGGCGCGCGCAGTTGCTCCTCGATTTTCCTCCCACTACGGGGAAACTCGATGAATGGAGAGCCACTATCCGAAGCCTTGTTGCGGTGGCCAACAAAGACGAACCGAGCCCGGTGGAGCCCCCGGGTCGACGCTCCGACGGAGTCCCACGCACCAGTGGCAGGAAAGCCGGCGGCGCCGCGACCACGGTGCACTCGCCTCCTCCTCGCCTGGTACCGCGGACGCCAGCCCGCCGCGATGTTGCGGGCGACGAAATCTGCATAGCGTCGTCCGACCCGCGGACCCACTGTGACCAGCGCCAAGTCCTTCGGGAACGAGAACATGAAGACGCTCGAACCACTATCGAGCGCCGGTGCGGAGCGCGCCACCAGTCAGACAGGCGAGCAGGGCCTGCTGTGAACCACCCAGCACCGGAGAGCCCTGGAGGCCTACCTTACGAGGTAGGCTGTCCGACTTTTACCCGTGAGCTGCGGCAGTTCCAGTGGCCCACTCACCGCACCTTCAAACCTGACGTGGGCGAAAAGTACAGCGGCAAGACCCACCCGTTCGAGTTCCTCAGCATCTACACCATTGCGATGGAAGCTGCCGGAGCCCGCGACGATAAGGTACTTGCGAATTACTTTCCGTTGGCCCTTAAACCCAATGCCATGTCATGGTTGATGCACTTGCCGGTAGACTCTATTTCCTCCTGGTCGGATTTGTGCCATGAGTTTGTGGGCGCCTTTACTGGAGGCCACCAAGCCCATGGCCAAGCGAGCGACCTGCACGTCATTCCCCAGAAGGGAGGAGAGAGTCTCCGCAAGTATATACAAAGGTTCAGCCGGATACAGTACAATATCCCTGATGTTCACCCTACCGCCATCATCAACGCGTTCCATCAGAACGTGCGTAACCGCAAGATGCGCGAAGAGCTGGCAATGAACAAGGTGAAAGATGTAGCAGAACTCTATGTTCTTGCTGACAGATGTGCCCGGGCTGAAGAGGGAAGGAAGTACCCCGGCGAAGACGCCGGCATGGAAACCGACTCCTTAGATGAAGATACTGCTGCCCCTGCGAAGAAGGGCCGGCGCCGCAACAGGAAGCGCAAAGGTAAAGCCGTGCTTGCCGTCGAGGGATATGATGACACCGGCTCCACCAAGAAAACCAAGGTAGATGACCCCGTCAAGGAAATTGCCAGATGTGTTGCCTGCCGAGCCTTGGCAGTTGCCGAGAAGCCAGGAAACTCCGACAAGCGATACTGCAAGATCCATCGCACCAAAGGCCATGCTCTCCAAGACTGCCGACAGGTTGAGCTCCTCGTTGAGAAGCAGAGGGCTGAATATGAGAGGCGGGACAAGGAGAAGGGCCAAGACGGTGCTAAGGGGTCTGGCAAGAAGCGTGACGACCAGGCGGGCCGTCACGGCAAGGATAAACAACAGGAGAGGCCCGCCCGGGGCCGTGACAAAAAGCCAGAAGACGACGATCACGAAGAGGACGACGAATCCGGCGACCAAGAGTTTCAGAAAGCTACAGAGGCCATGTGCATAGACGGCGGCGCCTCGCTGCATACTTCTCACCGCCAGCTTAAACAGTGGGCACGAGAGATTACAACGGCAGAGCCGTCGTTTGATGCCCAAAGGCCGCTGAAGTGGTCTAGCACACCTATCATTTTTGACACCGAGGATCACCCTGATCGCACTACTACGGTCGGGTGCTTGCCATTGTTGGTTTCACCAACAATACGCAACCTCAAGGTGACAAAGATGCTAGTCGATGGCGGGGCCGGTCTGAACTTGATCTCGCCTGCCGTGATCGAGAAACTGCAGATTCCTGATGGAGACCTCGAAGAGACGGGCACGTTTCAGGGGGTCAACCCGGGAAGAAGCCAACCTAAGGGAAAGGTCACGCTGCCCGTAACTTTTGGAAGCGATCTGAACTACAGGACGGAGAGGATCGTGTTTGATGTTGCCAAGATCCCCTTGCCCTACAACGGGATCCTTGGCTGCCCAGCACTGGCCAAGTTCATGGCGGCGTCACACTACGCCTACAACACCCTGAAGATGCCAGGACCTGTGACGATCATCACCATCCCCTCCGATAAGAAAGATGCACTGATTTGCGCTAACCAACTATACCAGCAAGCAGTTGCAGCAGCTGCCGCCACTAGGGCACTTGCTCCTGCCGCTGGGACCCCAGGAGGGAAGAAGAAGAAGAAGACCGGTGAGACCTCGGACACCCACTCCGGCAAGCGCACCTCTCCGGAGTGTAGCGCTCCCATCGAGGACGTGCCAGAGAGCTCCACCGGCGGAAACAAGAAGCCCAGGGCCATACCGCCGGGAACCAAGAAGGTTTCTGTCAATGAGGACGGCACGGGAGGGGCTTTCACCATAAGCTCCACCCTTGACGACAAATAGGAAGACGTGCTCATCACCTTCCTGCGGGCGAATGTCGATGTGTTTGCATGGCAAGCTTCCGACATCCCCGGTGTTCCCAGGGAGGTGATTGAGCACCACCTTGCTGTCTGTCCTCATGCGTGGCCCGTCAAGCAGAAGGTCAGAAAGCAAGCTTTGGAACGACAAGAGTTCATCACAGAGGAGATCCGGAAACTGGAAGCAGCGGGTTTGGTAAGAGGAGTGC
This sequence comes from Triticum urartu, assembly GCF_056163025.1. Classification (NCBI taxonomy): domain Eukaryota; kingdom Viridiplantae; phylum Streptophyta; class Magnoliopsida; order Poales; family Poaceae; genus Triticum; species Triticum urartu. The sequence continues at coordinate 42,458,023 of NC_141876.1, read as the reverse complement.
TCCATCCAACGTGGTTGGCCAATCCGGTCGTAGTGCACAAGGCCAATGGGAAGTGGAGGCTGTGTATTGATTACACAGATATCAATAAGGCTTGTCCTAAGGACCCCTTCCCGTTACCGCGCATCGACCAGATTGTTGACTCCACAGCTGGGTGTGATCTGTTGTCATTCCTCGATGCCTACTCCGGCTACCACCAGATCTTCATGACAAGAGAAGACGAAAAGAAAACATCATTCATCACCCCATGTGGTACGTATTGTTTCATGCGGATGCCTTTCGGGCTGAAGAGTGCTGGTTCGACATTTGCAAGGGCGGTCCAGATTGGTTTTGAACCCCAGCTCCATAGAAATATGGAAGCTTATATGGATGACATAGTGGTCAAAACCAAGGACAGGGCAACCCTCATACCGGATTTGCAAGAAATGTTTGTGAACCTGCGCAAGATCAATCTCAAGCTGAACCCTGAGAAGTGCGTCTTTGGCGTCCCATCCGGCAAGCTTCTCGGGTTCTTTGTGTCACAGCGTGGGATAGAGGCCAATCCGGACAAGATCAAAGCTATAGAACAGATTGAAGCACCCAAGCGAATCAAGGATGTGCGTCGGCTTGCTGGTTGCGTCGCCGCCATGGGCAGATTCATTTCCAAGTCTGCCGAGCGCACCCTTCCCTTTTTCAAGATCCTCAAAAAGGCGGGCACGATGGAGTGGACGCCAGAAGCCGAAGCAGCATTGCAAGATTTGAAGAAGTACCTCTCCTCCGCGCCAATACTAGTTGCGCCTAGGCCACAGGAGCCGTTGCTGCTATACCTGGAGGCAACGAACCAGGTGGTCAGCGCCGCACTAGTGGCGCAGAGAGAGGTTGACGACGAGGTAATGGCAGCGACAGAGCCCGACACCACCAATGCAGAGACGACACAGCCAGTTGAAGTGCCGCCGAAGAACAAAATGATGCAGCACCCGGTCTACTTTGTTAGTTCCCTCCTGCAGGGAGCTAGATCAAGGTACTCCGGCGTGCAGAAACTGCTCTTCGGCCTTCTTATGGCCTCGAGGAAGCTGCGTCACTACTTCCAGGCACACGAGATCACTGTCGTCACTCACCTCCCTCTGCAACGGATATTGCACAATCCAGATGCAACGAGAAGAATTGTGGAATGGGCACTGGAGCTGTCCAGCTTTGGCCTCAAGTTTGAAAGTACTTCGACGATTCAGAGCCAAGTCCTGGCGGAGTTCATTGCAGAATGGACTGCAACACCTGACAAAGAAGCCCAAGAGACTGCTCTCCCCGGCAAGGAGGCAAGTTGCAGTTGGATCATGTACTTTGATGGAGCTTTCTCCTTACACGGTGCCGGGGCTGGCGTACTGCTTGTCGCGCCCACCGGAGAGCACCTCAAGTACGTGATCCAGATGCACTTCCCCAGGGAGGTGTCAACAAACAATACGGCAGAGTACGAAGGGCTGCTTGCCGGTCTTAGGATTGCGGCAGACCTCGGAATCAAGAAGCTCATCGTCAGGGGCGACTCGCAGCTCGTCGTCAAGCAAGTCAACAAGGACTACCAGAGCCCGTTGATGAAGGCCTACGTCGATGAAGTGAGAAAGCTGGAAGAGCGTTTTGACGGTATACAGGCTGAATACGTTCCCTGAGCGGAGAACGATATCGCCGATTACCTGTCAAAACGCGCTGCCCTCAAGCTACCTGTGGAACCAGGTACCTTTGTGCTCCAGCTAACTTAGCCATCCGTTGATCCATCAACAGAGCAGAACAAGAGGACGAAATCAGGACCCGGAAAGTACTTTCCCGCCGAGCTCCCCGGAGCCGCCGGCAAGGATGTTGCCAGGGACACTGAGCCCGCCACGGGACGGCTAGCTCCGGTGGAGCGTCAAGCTCTTGCCGTCGAGACAGCTGCTCCTATAGCGGAGGAAATGCCTTTAGTCCTCGCCGTCGAGCCCCAGGCTCCAGCGTGGGCACAGCATACCGTCCGATTCCTCCAAACAGGGGAACTTCCTGAAGGGCAGGAAGAAGCGGAAAAAGTAACCCGTCGCTCTACCATGTACCAGTTCGTCGATGACGTCCTGTACAGAAAGAGGCCGGACGGTGTGAAATTGAAGTGTATCCCTCGGGAGGAAGGACTGGAGCTGTTGGCGGAGATTCACAGAGGCATATGTGGATCCCACATTGGGTCAAGGGCCCTTGCCGGCAAGGCATTTCGGCAAGGCTTCTTCTGGCCCACCGCCCTCCAGGATGCGACAACACTAGTCACCAGGTGTGAAGCGTGTCAGTTCCATTCAAAGAAGCTTCATCAGCCAGCTCAATCCCTTCAAACCATTCCTCTCTCCTGGCCCTTCGGTCTGGGGGCTCGACATACTGGGCCCTTTCCCCCGCGCTGTCGGGGGCTTTGAGTACTTGTATGTTGCAATCGACAAGTTCACAAAGTGGCCGGAGGTGGAGGCGGTGAGGAAGGTCACAGCTCAGTCAGCCGTCAAGTTCTTCAAGGGACTAGTGTGCCGTTTTGGTGTACCCAACAGGGTCATCACCGACAATGGAACACAGTTCACAAGCCGCACCTTCATGCAATATATCCAAGACCTCAGCAGCAAAGTCTGTTTCGCTTCCGTTGCTCACCCACGAAGCAATGGTCAAGCTGAGAGGGCAAACGCTAAAGTACTGCGAGGCTTAAGGACCAAGACCTTTGATAGGTTGCACAAGAGTGGGAGGCGCTGGATTGATGAGTTGCCGACGGTTCTTTGGTCGATCAGGACGACGCCAAATCGAGCCACCGGCCAGACACCCTTTGCCCTAGTATACGGGGCAGAAGCAGTTCTCCCCATTGAACTCATATATGGGTCACCTCGAGTGCTCGCTTATGGTGAGCTTCAGCAAGAGCAACTGCGGCAAGATGACGCAATGCTCCTTGAGGATGATCGTCTTTGGGCGGCTATGAGAGCAGCACGCTACCAGCAAGCCTTGCGCCGCTACCATAGCCGCAAGGTTCATGCCCGAATCCTTGAGGGAGGCGACCTTGTCCTTCGGCGCGTTCAATCGGCCAAGAATTCCAACAAGTTGACGCCAAAGTGGGAAGGCCCTTATCGGGTAATACGAGTCACCAGGCCCGGCGCAGTCCGCCTGGAGACCGAAGATGCCGTTCTGGTGAGTAACTCCTGGAACATTGAGCATCTTCGCAAGTTTTACCCATGAGGCGCGGCTTGCCGGGCCCCCCGGCAAGCCACCTTTTGTACAGGCATTGTCGATGATGCATGTAACCCTTTGTACAAAGCCAGGGGCAGACCCTGAGCATAAATGAATGAAGCGCTGGCGCCCTAAGTTATAGCATGCATGCTAGGTCAAGTCTCGTCCTTGGTTAGGGTTGATAGTGCTTAGCGGCGACTAACCCCTAGCTTAGAGGTCGAGTGTGCGTCTCTTTGTCTTTCTTTTGTCTTCTTTGGTTCACAGGACACACGGATATCCGTGCCGAACCACTTGGGGAGGAAAAGAAGATGAACAGACCAGCATCTAGCCCCCGGCAAGCCAGCATTGCCGGGGGCTGCAAGAGCAAAGATTCACGCATGGCGAACCAGGGTTGCCGGGGGCTGCATCTTCAGATAAGTTCTTCATCCCTTATCATGCATTCCATTATGGACTGAGGTATGTGAAACCTCGTTTTCCCCTAAGCTACCGTGCTCCCATAACTCTAGGCCCTAGGGCTCATTCCTGGGGCCAAGTTTGGTCGTAGTCGCGGCAGCGAAAGGATGAAACAAGGAGCCAGAACTCGCCTCATCCCTGCCTCCGCCAATGGCGTGAGGAAGGTCGAGCGAAGTGGGGAGACGACAAGGCCTGTTGCCGGGAAAGGAAATGTTTATCTTGAAGATATCAAGGATTTACTCCTTGTCGTGGGTTCCACCCGCAAACAAATGACCCGGCAAGCATCCCTTTTTCATTAAAAAACATTCCACTCAGGTACAGTCCATAGGGAATGAAAAACATGAATGATGGGATTACAAGTTTTAAATTCAGCTAAGGCCCGAAGGCTTACAAACTAAAAAGAGATAAGGTGCCCGTAATCCCTTTCTTGTCCCTCTCCTCAGGAGGCAGGTCAAGGAGGCGAAAAGGGCAAAAGGGGCGCCTAGGCGAGCTATGGGTGGCAGAAGACACCAAGAGAACATCTCGGTGGCCGTCCGAAGGCTGGATGGTGATGGCAGCGCCGGAAGCAGAGCTCGAAGACGAGGCGGCAGGACGTCAGCACGCGTCGAAGGCGTCGGTGCCCGCGTACTCCGATTTGATGGCCTTGCCGCCCACCCTCTTCCTGTTCCGCAGCCTCCCAACACCAGCCGCCCAAGGAGACGACCCCGAGAAGTTCAGGGAGCCGGCGACACGGATGATAGGGTCGCCAGTGCCGCACGGAGCGGCGCCCGACACCTAATCGGACCCGTCATCCTGCCGCCTACTACCCTCGTCGTCACTGCCGCTGTCCTCCTCGTCACTCCCGCCCGAGGAGGAGTCTTCACTATCAGAAGAGCTCTCCACGCAGCACCTTGCACGGGTCCCAAAACACCCGAAGACGTTGACGGAGAGAAGGCCACCCTCCATCAGCTTGAAATGGAGAGTGAGCCCCTCCGTCAAGCGGTGGATATGAGCAAACGTCTTCCATCCCCGACAAAGATACATCACGTGAGGGGCGGGGAAGTCGACGCGGACCCGCGTGCCGCTGATCCCACAGCCCCTCATGTGCAGCTGCAGCGACTCCGGCGGATCCAGCTCCATCTCCCGTGCGAATGGAGTCGGGAGGCGAAGGCGACGGCGAGGCGGCCGGCGCAGCCTGACAAAGAACTCGCAAGGGTCATCCCCAATGTGGCCCTCCATGGGGGAGGAACTACTAGCGGAGGCGAGGCCGGCGCGCCGCCCCGTCCTCCTCTTCCCCGAGCGCCTCAGCCTCGCCCACGGCCTCGCCCCCTCCCCCTTCCCCTTGCGGCTGGCTCTGCCACCGCGGGTGCAGGAGAAGGAGGGACGCGTTGTCGAGTGGCGACCCTCACCGCCACCGTTGAAGGACCAGGATTCCCTCTCTGCATGGAAGATGGAAGGGGGGAGCACAAGCTGAAGGAAGAAGCAGATGAAAAGAATGCGGGACGCCATCCCCCCTCCTGCTTGTTATAAAGGAACGGGGTGGGGGCTCGGCCGCCCCGCTCAGCCAATCAAGACGCGGAAGGTGCAGGGAACTAGGACCGACCCGCCGCCCCAGCCCGCGACGGCCCGGTTTCCCACCTCCACCGTTCGCCACCCCAAGTGCATGAGAGCCACGTGGCGGGCGTGCAGGACCGAGGCGGCGGGTGAGGCGATCTCTCCCCACCCCGTGATCGAGGGGAGTGGACGCCTTGAAGACCACGCCTCGGCCTCGTTCAGTAAATGGGCCGCGCCTCCACGCCTCCCTCCGTTTATGGGGAAGGCGCGAACCGCCCCCTTTACTATCACGTGACGCATGCATGCAGAGCTCAGCCCCACGCATGCCGCCCACGTCACACACGCCTTCCCACGCCGCGCCACGCGCGAGAAGCATGGGAAGCGCAGCGCACGAAGAGACTTACCACGGTAAAAACCGCCCCGCCTGCCCGCGCACCGTTTTTGGGCCTAGCCCAACGACGCGATTGCACTTACGTGTGGCCCAGGCCCGGGGGCTCCTGTCGGTGTACAAAGAGAGGGGTACACTTTTTGTACCCCTATAACTGTGCACGGGCAGTCTGAGCCACGGGCACCACCACACTGAGCAAGGCAAGGGAGGTGAGCCAAGGTAAGGCCGAAGCTCAGGAGAAGCAGAACAACGCCAAGACCAAGACCACAAAGAGCAAAGGCGACGAAGCGGACCCCCCCGGCAAGATCCTTGCCGGGAGGCGGTTTTAGCAAACCTGGCAAGACCCTTGCCGTGGCAGCTCGCCCCACACCTACGGAGTGAGTCACCCTTGAGTCCACTGCCCCCATGGGGCAAGGATTCGGGAGACATCCCCGTGGTGGCATGCGGATCTTTGTGAAGACATTCAAGATCAGATACACCCTTTAGAAGATGATGATCCTTGGCGGGATCCCAGCCAAGGAGGACCACTAGGCCCCCGGCAAGAGCCTTGCCGGGGATAATAGTAGGCTCCACGGCAAGACCCTTGCTGGGGCCCCGACAAGGCCCTTGCCAAGAACACCCGTATGGCCACCATCAGGCCCACGCCAGTCAAACCTCCACCGCCGTTCGCATGCAGCTGCCAACCCAACCAGCTGGGCAGGCACCTGCGTGGCGGCATGCGGATCTTCGTGGAGACCCACCGCTGCGCCACCTCAGCTGCCTGCCTGCCTACATGGCACCGCGGGCACCGCTGGCCAGGGCGCGTGTCGACACGAGAGGGAGCAGCGACGGACGAGATAGGGCTCTCCCTCATCCCCGATAAAGCAAGGACACCTGGGCAAGACACATTAAATGCGTCTTGTCATGTAATGCGAGGGATAACCTCACATCACTGTACCCTTTCCACCTCCTGTGTGCCACTGTGGCAACCCCTTTCCTATAAAGGAGGCCCGAGGCGACCAGGAGGAGGATTCGGCTTTTTGGAGCTCCACGCCTCATAGCTAGCTCAAGAACACAGATATACAATCCACCAAAGCAGGAGTAGGGTTATACGCATCCTCGCGGCCCGAACCTGGATAAACGAACCGTGTGCTATCTGCTTGATCCGCTCTTCTCATGACCCCGCGCCCCGCAACCGTAGTAGGGATTCTTGTGATCCCATAGGTGTCGTTCCCACTGACATCGCTGTTTGAGAGGTCTCAAGTCCTTAAAGACTTTTTCCGCTTCGGGCGAGGAGTCGGCCTTGTCCGGCTTAGGCGCGTATAGCGCCCCAAATTCGGCCCTCCGAATACTAGGGGCTTCGCCAAAATTTAAAATTGTAGAATTCTATGGCTAAGTGAGAGTGATAAAGCATTATAGTCCGATTGCCTGGTTCGTTGCGCTGAACACCTCCCTCAAAGGACCCAAAATTGGGGTAAAGAGTGCTCATTTTTATCCCGAACGCCCCAGTACTAGTTACATGGGGGCAGAAGCCGACGACTGGCCAACTCTCAAATTTTATAAACGGCCGCACAAAAGGTAACATTTTAAATTAATAAAGCGTCCCATGGCGCAAATGAACTCGTTTCACATTACAGGATCACATGAGCATGTTCATTCAAAAATTACATCCTTGGCACACTCATCTGCCACTAGGCGGGAACCCTTCAGGACACTCTCATAATAATTCTCGGGGCAGCGATGCTCCTTGCCCTCTGGCGGCCCCTCCTTCACCAGCTTCACTGTAACACCACATATGTAACCTGCCATAATTGTATTCCAACTCTTGCCATTTTCGACACTAAGTTATGATATTTCCTCGTTGTCGGGTTTTTGTCTTCGTGTTGCTTTTGTCTTTGTCATGCATCTCATGTCATGTCATCATGTGCATCGTATTTGCATACATGTTCGTCTCATGTATCCGAGCATTTTCCCGTTTTGCATTTCGGCGCTCCTATGTCCTCCGGTGTCCCCTTTTGCCTCTTTTTCATGTGCGGGTGTTAAACGTTCTAGGATTGGACCAAGACTTGCCAAGCGGCCTTGGTTTACTACCGGTAGACCGCTTGTCAAGTTTCGTGCCATTTGAACTTCGTTTGATACTCCAACGGTTAACCGAGGAACCGAAAAGGCCTCATGTGTGTTGCAGCCCAACACCTCTCCAAAGTGGCCCAAAACCCACCTAAACCCCCTCCATCATCTCGGCCGTTCGATCACGATCGCGTGGCCTCAAACCGTGCTCAATTTGGAGCCTCCTAGCTCCCTCTACCTATAAAAAGGCATCTCCCCCGAAAATCTGGATCCCTAACCCTAGCCTCTCCTTCCCCGCGACGCCGGACACGTCCGGATCGGACCGGACGTGTCTGCCCCGCCGCCTCAGCCTCTCCCGCGCCGCCACATCACCGCCGCCGACCCACCGCCGCCAAGGCCCGCAGGGCCCAGATCCAGCCCCCGCGGGCCCGTACTCCGCCGCCGCCGCCCACGGACGAACCCGCCGAGGCCGCCGCGCCTCCGACCGCCCGGCGCCGCCCCTCCGCCGCGCCGCCACTCCTCCTGCTCGTCGGCGCTGCCACGCCACCGCGGCCACCGCCGCCGACCGCCCCGCGCCGATGTGCGCCTCCTCACTGCCCGGCGCCGACCTCGCCCGCCTTCTCCAAGTCTGTTCCGGCCACCTCCGTCCACTCCTGCGCGTTTCCGGCGAAGCCCCGGCGAACTTCGGTTTCCATGCTTGATCCTGATCCAGATCTGGACAAAACCCTAGCCGGGTTGACTTTTTCTCCTAAGTCCCAGTAATTTTTAGCATATTTCATCATGCCATATCTTTGCATCCGTGGCTCCGTTTTGGGCGTGTGGCATATCAAATTGTTCGTCTCGATGTGTACTTCATTTCATCCCATTGCACCATGTTCATTTGAGTTCATCTTGATGCCCTAAATGCTGTTGCAAGAGTGCTATGCAATGTTAGTTTCAGATTCTTATCAGAGATTGGACATTTGTCATTTTTGCCATGTTTAATGTGTGCCTCCTATGAACTTGAGCCCTACATGTGTTTTGAAGTATGCCATGCCATCTTTACAGGGGTGTATGCCATGTATTTTTGTGATCTTTGTGGTGACTAGCACAAGCATGCAAAGTAGCTCTCGTAATGTTGCTGATTTCAGGGACCTAGAAATCTTCTAAGTCATTTTCCTGATTATATTTTTATGCCATGTATTCTTCCAAGTAAAAACAATAGCTCAACGCAACCAACGCGCTTAGGGGTTGTCAATCCCTTCATAGTCACTTACGAAAGTGAGATCTGATAGAGATGATAAATAATATTTTTGGTATTTTTGGTATAGAGATGCAAAGTGAAAAGTAAAAGGCAAAGTAAAAGCAAAGCAATAATAAAGTAATAGAGATTGATATGATGAGAAATAGACCCGGGGGCCATAGGTTTCACTAGTGGCTTCTCTCAAGAGCATAAGTATTCTATGGTGGGTGAACAAATTACTGTTGAGAAATTGACATAATTGAGCATAGTTATGAGAATATCTAGGTATGATCATGTATATAGGCATGATGTCCGAGACAAGTAGACCGACTCCTGCCTGCATCTACTACTATTACTCCACTCATCGACCGCTATCCAGCATGCATCTAGAGTATTAAGTTAAGAATAGAGTGACGCTTTAAGCAAGATGACATGATGTAGAGGAATAGTTTCATGCAATATGATAAAAACCCCATCTTGTTATCCTCGATGGCAACAATACAATATGTGCCTTGCTGCCCCTTTCTGTCACTGGGAAAGGACACCGCAAGATCGAACCCAAAGCTAAGCACTTCTCCCATGGCAAGAACAACCATTCTAGTAAGCCAAACCAAACTGATAATTCGAAGAGACTTGCAAAGATAACCAATCATACATAAAATAATTCAGAGAAGATTCAAATATTATTCATAGATAAACTGGATCATAAACCCACAATTCACCGGTCTCAACAAACACACTGCAAAAAGAAGATTACATCGAATAGATCTCCACAAGATAGGGGGAGAACATTGTATTGAGATCCAAAAAGAGAGAAGAAGCCATCTAGCTACTAACTATGGACCCGTAGGTCTGAAGTAAACTACTCACACTTCATCGGAAGGGCTTGGATGATGATGTAGAAGCCCTCCGTGATCGATTCCCCTTCCGGCGGAGCTTCGGAACAGGCCCCAAGATGGGATCTCGTGGATACAGAAAGTTGCGGTGGTGGAATTAGGTTTTTGGCTCCGTCCCCGATCGTTTGGGGGTACATAGGTATATATAGGAGGAAGGAGTACGTCGGTGGAGCTTCGAGGGGCCCACGAGGCAGGGGGCATGCCCTAGGGGGGTGGCGCCGTCCACCCTCGTGACCACCTCATGACTTTCTTGACGTAGGGTCCAAGTCTCCTGGATCTTATCTGATGAGAAAATCACGTTTCCGAAGATTTCATTCTGTTTGGACTCCGTTTGATATTTTGTTTCTCCGAATCACTGAAATAGGCAAAAAACAGCAATTCTGGGCTGGGCCTCCGGTTAATAGGTTAGTCCCAAAAATAATATAAAAGTGGAAAATAAGCCCATATAGTCCAAAACAGTAGATAATATAGCATGGAGCAATCAAAAATTATAGATACGTTGGAGACGTATCAATGTGTATTACCGAGTGGGCCCAGAGATACCTCTCCGACAATCAGAGTGACAAATCCTAATCTCGAAATACGCCAACCCAACAAGTACCTTCGGAGACACCTGTAGAGCACCTTTATAATCACCCAGTTACGTTGTGACGTTTGGTAGCACACAAAGTGTTCCTCCAGTAAACGGGAGTTGCATAATCTCATAGTCATAGGAACATGTATAAGTCATGAAGAAAGCAATAGCAACAAACTGAACGATCAAGTGCTAAGCTAACGGAATGGGTCGAGTCAATCACATCATTCTCCTAATGATGTGATCCCGTTAATCAAATGACAACTCTTTGTCTATGGCTAGGAAACATAAGCATCTTTGATCAACGAGCTAGTCAAGTAGAGGCATACTAGTGACACTCTGTTTGTCTATGTATTCACGAATGTATCATGTTTTTGGTTAATACAATTCTAGCATGAATAATAAACATTTATCATGATATAAGGAAATAAATAATAACTTTATTATTGCCTCTAGGGCATATTTCCTGCAACTTCTTCCTCCTATATATACCTACGTACCCCCAAACTACCAAATACGGAGCCAAAAACCTAATTCCACCGCCGCAACCTTCTGTACCCGTGAGATCCCATCTTGGGGCCTTTTCCGGAGCTCCGCCGGAGGGGGCATTGATCACGGAGGGCTTCTACATCAACACCATAGCCTCTCCGATGATGTGTGAGTAGTTTACCTCAGACCTTTGGGTCCATAGTTAATAGCTTGATGGCTTCTTCTCTCTCTTTGGATCTCAATACAAAGTTCTCCATGATTCTCGTGAAGATCTCATCGATGTAATCTTCTTTTGTGGTATGTTTGTTGAGACCGATGAATTGTGGGTTTATGATCAAGTTTATCTATGAACAATATTTGAATCTTCTCTAAATTCGTTTATGTATGATTGGTTATCTTTGCAAGTCTCTTCGAATTATCAGTTTGGTTTGGCCTACTAGATTGATCTTTCTTGCAATGGGAGAAGTGCTTAGCTTTGGGTTCAATCTTGCGGTGTCCTTTCCCAGTGACAGTAGGGGCAGCAAGGCACGTATTGTATTGTTGCCATCGAGGATAACAAGATGGGGTTTATATCATATTGCATGAGTTTATCCCTCCACATCATGTCATCTTACTTAAAGCGTTACTCTGTTCCTTTGAACTTAATACTCTAGATGCATGCTGGATAGCGGTCGATGTGTGGAGTGATAGTAGTAGATGCAGGCAGGAGTCGGTCTACTTGTCTCGGACATGATGCCTATATACATGATCATACCTAGATATTCTCATAACTATGCTTAATTCTATCAATTGCTCAACAGTAATTTGTTTACCCACCGTAATACTTATGCTCTCGAGAGAAGTCACTAGTGAAACCTATCGCCCCGGGGTCTATTTTCCATCATATTAATCTCCCGCCAACAAGCTATTTCTGGTGCCGTTTTTATTTCGCTTTATTTACTTTGCATCTTTATCATAAAAATACCAAAAATATTATCTTATAATATCTATCAGATCTCACTTTCGTAAGTGACCGTGAAGGGATTGACAACCCCTTTATTGCGTTGGTTGCGAGGATTTTATTTATTTGTGTAGGTGCGAGGGACTCGTGCGTGGCCTCCTACTGGATTGATACCTTGGTTCTCAAAAACTAAGGGAAATACTTACGCTACTTTGTTGCATCACCCTTTCCTCTTTAAGGGAAAACCAATGCAGTCCTCAAGAGGTAGAAAGAAGGATTTCTGGCGCCGTTGCCGGGGAGTCTACGCAAAAGTCAACATACCAAGTACCCATCACAAACCCTCATCTCCTGCATTACATTATTTGCCATTTGCCTCTCGTTTTCCTCTCCCCCACTTCACCCTTGTCGTTTTATTCGCCCTCTCTTTTCCGTTCGCCTCTTTTTCGCGTGCTTCTTGTTTGCTCGTGTGTTGGATCGCTTGCTTGTCACAATGGCTCAAGATAATACCAAATTGTGTGACTTTACTAATACCAACAACAATGATTTTCTTAGCACTCCGATTGCTCCTCTTACTGATACTGAATCTTGTGAAATTAATGCTGCTTTGTTGACTCTTGTCATGAAATATCAATTCGCTGGCCTTCCTAGTGAAGATGCCGCTACCCATCTTAATAGCTTCGTTGATTTGTGTGATATGCAAAAGAAGAAAGATGTGGACAATGATATTGTTAAATTGAAGCTATTTCCTTTTTCTCTTAGAGATCATGCTAAAACTTGGTTTTCATCTTTGCCTAAAAATAGTATTGATTCTTGGAATAAGTGCAAAAATGCTTTTATCTCTAAGTATTTTCCTCCCGCTAAGATCATCTCTCTGAGAAACAATATCATGAATTTTAAGCAACTTGATCATGAACATGTTGCACAAGCTTGGGGGAGGATTTTATTTGTTTGTGTAGGTGCGAGGGACTCGTGCGTGGCCTCCTACTGGATTGATACCTTGGTTCTCAAAAACTGAGGGAAATACTTACGCTACTTTGCTGCATCACCCTTTCCTCTTCAAGGGAAAACCAACACAGTGCTCAAGAGGTAGCAGTACGCAACGTGCAGGTGTGCAATGGGCGATGGGCCCAGACCCCTGCGCGCATTGGGTTTAGACCGGCGTGCTGACCTCTCTGTTGTGCCTAGGTAGGGCTGCGACGCGTTGATCTTCCGAGGCTGGGCATGACCCAGGAAAGTGTGTCCGGCCAGAGGGATCGAGCGTGTTGGGAAATGTGGTGCACCCCTGCAGAGAAGTTTATCTATTCGCATAGCCGTGTCCCTCGGTAAAAGGATGACCCGGAGTTGTACCTTGACCTTATGACAACTAGAACCGGATACTTAATAAAACACACCCTTCCAAGTGCCAGATACAACCCGGTGATCGCTCTCTCACAGGGCAACGAGGAGAGGATCGCCGGGTAGGATTATGCTATGCGATGATACTTGGTTGACTTACCATCTACTCTCTTCTACTGCTTCAAGATGGAGGCTGCCAGAAGCGTAGTCTTCGATAGGACTAGCTATCCCCCTCTTATTCTGGCATTCTGCAGTTCAGTCCACAGATACAACCCATTTCATTGATACCAATGCATATGTAGTGTAGATCCTTGCTTGTGAGTACTTTGGATGAGTACTCACGGTTGCTTTGCTACTTCTTTTCCCCCTTTTCCTGGTTATTGCGATCATATGATGGAGTCCAGGAGTCAGAGGATCCCGAGGATGATTCTACATGGAGTTCGGCTTCGAGGAGTATTTAGGAGGTCCCAGGCAGGAGGCCTACGCCTCTTTCAATTTGTACCCCAGTTTGTGCTAGCCATCTTATGGCAACTTGTATAACTTATGTTTGTACTCAGATATTATTGCTTCCGCCGACTCTTTTGTTTTTGAGCTTATGTATTCGAGCCCTCGAGGCCCTGTCTTGTAATATAAAGCTTGTATTATTTTAATTTGTGTCTAGAGTTGTGTTGTGATATCTTCCCGTGAGTCCATGATCTTGATCGTACACATTTGCGTGTATGATTAGTGTATGGTCAAATCGAGGGCGTCATAGCCGCCTTCCATGGCTACCCCCTCTTGTGAGTCGCCCCATACGCCATTCTGATCCAGGCTCGGTAGTCATCGCCGCCCCCCATAACTCATTTCCTAGAAAATATGCACGAGTTTTTTCCTCAACTAACGCAACAAATACCCAACGAGCTTTTATAAGGCTCGTTTATTTTTTCCACAAGTATAACCATGAATCTGTGCATGTGGGGCATATGCCATGATATATGATGCCAAAATGATTGAAATATCACCATAAACACGGATAAAATGCAAGATCGTTGAATCAACCATGAAATAATCAATCATGTCATAGGTCGCTTGGTCAGTGGAAATGCAAGGAGACTACTGGGGATATGACCATAATGACACCGCCAAAAGAATGAAATGTTCTCTTTCGTGTTTTGTTTGATGACATGCAATATGCAATGTCGGGAGTGTTATTAACATACAGTGTCTCACATTTACTGCACCACTAATGGTTTCATGTGATCATTTTTTAGTATGCTTCTCTTTTAGTTTGAAATGTCTACAAAATAGCCATGAACCTTACAAGTAATGGAAATATTTCGAAAAGCATGCATGTAGGGAATTCAATAGGATTAAACACATGCACGGACACGCCGCCTTCCAATGCACCCTCTCTTTCGAGCCGCTCCATACATCACTAGATCGGGATCGCGCCATGGCGCGAGGGTGCCGGTCCCAACGTTTTGATCAAGCAGGTAATACTAAGTTAGTAGTAATTCAGGTTTAGCATGTGCTATTAAATTATGATCATTGAAAAGTTTGTTAATACAAATAAATAAATTTAAGTTGGACCTTTCCATGATCAAACTTTAGTTTCTTTGAGTGTTCCTAATTTTAAACTGACCGTATATTATTTCATAAAAACAAATGGTTAAAGCAATTAATCTTCAAAATAGGCACTTCTCCAACACATTTTCTATATTCTAATTCTAATAAAGCCAAGTGCAAACCTAAACTTACGAAAATATTATCAGTTTGAAAACATCCTGGAATATAGGTGACTAAAAAATGTCAGTTTATCACAAAGCTACAAATTGTAGAATTCACAAAAAAAACTAAGCATAAAAAGATGTCTAATGCAGAAAATTGCTGAGCCAGATCAATTAACTCTAAATTTTATTTATGTGACCTAGAAACCGAATATGTCAACGACCTGAACCAGAAAATTGCTGAGCCAGATCATTCTTACTCCACGGTATTCATCATCAACAATGAGGCTGCACTTACACCTTGACATACACCTTCAAGCAATCAAACCTTAGCCCAATGCAACAGAAGCATAGCTCCACGAGCAGATAAAGCATTGAAACTATAGGTGCAGAAGAAAAGTAGAAGTAGAAATAAAGTAGGTGCCTCCTCTCCGAGCGCCGCTGTCGCCGCCGCCTCTCCCAGTGCCGCCGCCGCGATAGCCCCTTCCCCTAGATCCCAAGGGGGTCGGGGTGAGCATCGTCGATGATCACCTCGGCCTCCCCCTGTGTCGGCGGCGGCACAACAAAGGTGGTCGAGCCATCGAGGTGAGCAGCGGTGGGCAGCTGTACGGTATGTCCTCTTATTTTTCTCTTTCGTCGACGATGCCTCCGCGCCTTCCAGCGTCACCTCACCAACCACCACCAACAGCAGCATAGGGATCTATAGCTAGTGAACAATGAGTCGATTACAGAAACAAAGCAGAGGTAACTTGGAATGGAAGAAGAAAAGAAGTTTATTGGGTGGCAACGACCTTGTGTGGGGTGGACGACGTCGTCGTCAAGGTCCAGGTCAATGTCCTCCTCGTCCATGGAGGGAGGGCACCTACTGCATCCAAAACGTACAAAAAGTAAATAAGCAAGGATTGACAAACAATGCAAGCAATTTTTTTACAGAGAAATAGAATGCCCAGCTCAGAGCAGAGTACAATCTTTTAACTGGAAATATCTGCAAACTGATGCAAGTGTGTAGAAACTTGGCTGTATATATAGCATCAATCAATCCTCTCATATTATTCAATGAACATTGAGACTATGTAAACTCGAACACTATGAACAAGATCTAGAAACAGTGGCATAGCAGAGCAGCAATAAATTGGAAAAAAAATTGTTTAGATGCCTAGAGAGGTGCACTGAAGATGGCATTCTGTTGATGAATGCTGAACAGGGACGATCATCAATGGAGATTACACTTGCTGATCAAAAGGCAGTGATGGAATCCCTTCCCCTGGCATGAGTTTCATACAAGTGATGGCACTTCTTCTTGCCTGTCGAGGACTAATCCCAGAAATATATTATTTTTCCTGAAGCTCGGTGTAGCACAACATGGGTACGAACACATCAGTGGCTCTCTACACGATTGATGTAGGTTGCATCCCCTTGGTGACAATGAGGACCCCAACAATGCTTCTCCTGCATTGTGCGACCAATGAATGCGGACACCATCACAAAATTTGTTTAGAGCGAGTTCACTGAATTCTGTTGTGTTCCAAGTTTCAGGTTGACATGAAGAATTTGAATGTTGAATTATTTTTTACCTTTCCATGAGCTTACCTTGTATATTAAAATCAGAGCTCCATTCTATAATAATGACACAATATACTTCCTATTCATAATTTTGATCACATTAACAAATTCTTTTTCAGACAATACGTGCATAAAGAAGTCTAGAAATACATTAGATTTTCCCTTCAATTACGACAATAGAGTAAAGCATTTCAGAAGACGTGTGTTTTTTCTTAGTGTCTTAAACAAACACATGTTTACATGTGAGCTCACCTCCTTGTCGGATAAATCATTGGACTGAGATCAAGGTCTCCAGCAGAAGCATCCTCTCACAAAGATGACTCCATGACATATACTGTATTTTCTTCTAGTAAATCAAGGAACAATACACTTGATTTATGAAGAGTCGATGGTATGTAAACTTATTTAGGAACTCTAAACATACACTTCTCATCCAAAATTTATTGACCCTACTACCTTTGTATTTCAAGAGGTAGCTACTGCAGAAAATGATATAACAAGAACATGTTGATCTCCATAATAAGAATTGTATCTTTTAACTATAGATAATATTTTTCCTTGCAAAGAAATTTCCTGAATTACATCAGGACAGATAGAAAGCATATCATCAGTACTATATATAATGCAACTAAGAGTTTATTAGGCCATAATATGCCTTTCTATGGTAGCCATAGTAACTTCAATGTTCATGTCCCGAAAAGTTAAAGTGAGAAGTCAAGAGAGATAGAAAAACTCCATGTGTTTACCCACACTGAGCATGCAAAAATATACAACCCGCAGAAGCATCAAAGAACACATTATTAGAACCAGCATGGTCCAGACTTACTTTGAAGCAACACTAATAAATTCACATCTTGTACATGCCAAAACAAAAAAATGTATTGCCAAGAAGCAAGATGAACAAAAGCATGTGCCTCCTGTAAAAATGTGAACCACCTAGAAACTGCATGGCCATACAAAGAACAACGACCATCAAAAGAAAACAACCATCAAAAGAACTTCCACACACAAAAAACCATCGAAAGAACCGCCCCAGAAAAAATGTATCTGTGACTGAACGCCTCCATCAGTAACAAAAACATTAGTCTAAACCCCTCCAAGGACAGAGCAATCAGGCGCCATCTCTCAAACATAAGAATGGAATGGAACTTATAGTAGCTCGTAACAGCCTCAGACAGAGGCATGTAGGACCAATGTACAACAAACATTCTTGTAAAATAATGAAAGAATAACCCGGAAGACACTTTTAAACCATATATAAAACACAAAGAAGCATGTATGCTTTCTCTTCTATTACTAATGCTATCATGGAACTAAATATGAAGCCATGGATGTGACATAGAAGCCCTTCTTCCACTATATGTTTAGCCACTCAAAGGGAAATGAATCATTGCTTTATATGCAGGATTGATATGCAGGACAGAACTTTAAATCGTTCCCTTGCTTTGAAAGAATTTAGTAATGATTAGAAACACTTCTAAAAAATCTTAAGCACGCCCTCATATATTATATTATTTATCCCTCATATCCACTTGTATAGTATTATTTATCCCAACGTATGTTACATCAGATAATATCAGTCATCGAGATAATTTAAGTGCCAATAAATTCAGATAGACAAATTCAGCACCTAAATGATCAGATATAAGTTCAGATCCTTTACTGAACCTTTATATTGCACTTTTTATCCCTAGGTAAAATGGAACATCTGTACAAAAAACTGCAATAAGATTCTATTAACCTAAGGAACAAAATCAAAATAATTAACCAAACATAAGAGTTCTAGGGCCAGGAGGTAAACTCTCTTCATCAAGACATAAGCAAGTAATCTAACCAATACAAAAACAAGAATCAGACCATGCATCCGGCGGAGCAGCAGTGGTGCCATGGTGCCGTCCAATCTCGCTCATGAATGACCTCAATGTTGGATCGAAAGAAGCAACCATAGATTGAAACAGTGTCAAACCCGGGATGCCACCGCATGTAGTTTTGCTACCACCCAGACAGCCCAAAGTCATGATTATACAATGACGCGCGAATGATTTACTCATGTCATAGTACCCGTGTAAGTGAATATGTCAAATAATCGTGTTAACAAACCACAAAGGTTAAAAGCTCGTAATGCACAAGTATCATGATTATAACACCAGCAAAAAAATAGTTTTGGTTGTGTCACTGCGGCAAGACAAAAATCTCATGTAATATGATTGGGCTTAGATAAATTCGATCAATTAATAATATTGTCTGGTGAAAAGACTTGAGAATTAAACACAATATAAATACCAAACTATATGAATCATACTCAAGATTATGTTGCATAGTCAGTCAAGACCTCGATAAGATTTTGACAGAAAATGATTTTGTAATAGAAAAGAAAATGAAAAAAAGAACTGAATTTGAACCTACCAGGCCGATAACTTTCTTGTCTGACATTTTAAAATCCCCCATCTATGTTCATCTAATCAAATTATTCAATGAACTCCCACTTAGATAGACATCCCTCCAGTCATCTAAGTATAACATGATCCGAGTTAACTAGGCCGTGTCCGATCATCACGTGAGACGGACTAGTCAACATCAGTGAACATATTGATGTTGATCGTATCTTCTATATGACTCATGCTCGACCTTTCGGTCTTCTGTGTTCCGAGGCCATGTCTGTACATGCTAGGCTCGTCAAGTCAACCTAAGTGTTTGCATGTGTAAATCTGTCTTACACCCGTTGTATGTGAACGTTGGAATCTATCACACCTGATCATCACGTGGTGCTTCGAAACAACGAACTGTCGCAACGGTGCACAGTTAGGGGGAACACTTTCTTTAAATTATTATGAGGGATCATCTTATTTACTACCGTCATTCCAAGTAAACAAGATGCAAAACATGATAAACATCACATGCAATCAAATAATAATAGTGACATGATATGGCCAATATCACATAGCTCCTTTGATCTCCATCTTGAGGCTCCATGATCATCTTGTCACCGGCCTGACACCATGATCTCCATCATCATGATCTCCATCATCATGTCTCCATGAAGTTGCTCGCTAACTATTACTTCTACTACTATGGCTAACACGTTTAGCAATAAAGTAAAGTAATATACATGGCGTTTCTCAATGACACGCAGGTCATACAAAAAAATAAAGACAACTCCTATGGCTCCTGCCGGTTGTCATACTCATCGACATGCAAGTCGTGATTCCTATTACAATAGCATGAACATCTCATACATCACATATATATCATTCATCATTCATCACAACTTTGGCCATATCACATCACAAAACACTTGCTGCAAAAACAAGTTAGACGTCCTCTAATTGTTGTTGCAGGTTTTACGTGGCTGCAATAGGGTTCTAGCAAGAACGTTTTCTTACCTACGTGAAAGCCACAACGTGATTTGTCAACTTCTATTTACCCTTCATAAGGACCCTTTTCATCGAATCCGCTCCAACTAAAGTGGGAGAGACAGACACCCGCCAGCCACCTTATGCAACTAGTGCGTGTCAGTCGGTGGAACTGGTCTCACGTAAGCGTACGTGTAAGGTTGGTCCAGGCCGCTTCATCCCACAATACTGTTGAAGCAAAATAAGACTAGTAGCGGCAAGAAAGTTGACAACATCTATGCCCACAACAAATTGTGTTCTACTCGTGCAAAGAGAACTATGCATAGACCTAGCTCATGATGCCACTATTGGGGAACGTTGCAGAAAACAAAAAATTTCCTACGGTTTCACCAAGATCCATCTATGAGTTCATCTAGCAACGAGTGATCGGATTGCATCTACATACCTTTGTAGATCACGCGCGGAAGCGTTCAAAGAACGGGGATGAGGAAGTCGTACTCGACGTGATCCAAATCACCGGAGATCCTAGCGCCGAACGGATGGCACCTCCATGTTCAACACATGTACGGTCAGCGTGACGTCTCCTCCTTCTTGATCCAGCAAAGGGGGAGGAGAGGTTGATGAAGATCCAGCAGCACGACGGCGTGGTGGTGGATGCAGCAGTCACCGTAGCAGGGCTTCGCCGTTCTGCTGCGAGAGGGAGAGGTGTAGCAGGGGAGAGGGAGGTGCCAAGAGTCAAGGGTGCGGCTGCCCCTCCCTCCCCCCTTTATATAGGCTCCCCAAGGGGGGGGCGCCGGCCCTAGGAGATGGGATCTCCTAGGGGGGCGGCGGCCAAGGGTGGAGTGGCCCCCAAGGGAAGTGGGGCGCCCCCCCACCCTAGGGTTTCCAACCCTAGGCGCAGGGGGTGGGCCAAGGGGGGCGCACCAGCCCACTATGGGCTGGTTCCCCTCCCCACTTCAGCCCATGGGGCCCTCCGGGATGGGTGGTCCCACCTGGTGGACCCCCGGGACCCATCCGATGGTCCCGGTACAATACCGGTGACCCCCGAAACTCTCCCGATGGCCGAAACTGCACTTCCTATATATAATTCTTCACCTCCGGACCATTCCGGAACTCCTCGTGATGTCTGGGATCTCATCCGGGACTCCGAAAAACTTTCAGGTTACTGCATATTCATATCTCTACAACCCTAGCGTCACCGAACCTTAAGTGTGTAGACCCTACGGGTTCGGGAGACATGTAGACATGACCGAGATGGCTCTCCGGTCAATAACCAACAGCGGGATCTAGATACCCATGTTGGCTCCCACATGCTCCTCGATGATCTCATCAGATGAACCACGATGTCGAGGATTCAAGCAACCCCGTATACAATTCCCTTTGTCAATTGGTACGTTACTTGCCCGAGATTCGATTGTCGGTATCCCAATACCTCATTCAATCTCATTACCGGCAAGTCACTTTACTCGTACCGTAATGCATGATCCCGTGACCAGACACTTGGTAACTTTGAGCTCATTATGATGATGCATTATCGAGTGGGCCCAGAGATACCTCTCCGTCATACAGAGTGACAAATCCCAGTCTTGATCCGTGTCAACCCAACAGACACTTTCGGAGATACCCGTAGTATACCTTTATAGTCACCCAGTTACATTGTGACGTCTGGTACACCCAAAGCACTCCTACGGTATCCGGGAGTTACACGATCTCATGGTCTAAGGAAAAGATACTTGACATTGGAAAAAACTCTAGCAAACGAACTATATGATCTTGTGCTATGTTTAGGATTGGGTCTTGTCCATCACATCATTCTCCTAATGATGTGATCTCGTTATCAATGACATCCAATGTCCATAGTCAGGAAACCATGACTATCTGTTGATCAACAAGCTAGTCAACTAGAGGCTTACTAGGGACATGTTGGTGTCTATGTATTCACACATGTATTACGATTTCCGGATAACACAATTATAGCATGAATAAAAGACAATTATCATGAACAAGGAAATATAATAATAATCCTTTCATTATTGCCTCTAGGGCATATTTCCAACAGTTTTAGTTTGCTAGATGGATGCGCTTCAGTTATAGGAGAGCTTGCCTTGTATGTTTTATGTCAATTCTTGGTTTCATGTCAAATAGCAATTTACAGAGTTCCAGTCCACAATATCGTTCCCTACTGTTGCTATACATACACCTATATAAATCCTCTGTGATTACCCAGCGCCATGGTTTAAACGGGACTACCATGCTTCTATGTGGTCCCTTAAAGTCAGAACCCTCAAAGAATTTAGATAGAAGGTGCACACAATT
Source organism: Triticum urartu (assembly GCF_056163025.1). Taxonomy (NCBI): domain Eukaryota; kingdom Viridiplantae; phylum Streptophyta; class Magnoliopsida; order Poales; family Poaceae; genus Triticum; species Triticum urartu. The sequence goes on along the minus strand of NC_141876.1, from coordinate 42,436,029 downwards.
CTTGTTTACCAGTTTAGCATTTTACCATGTTTCTTATTTTATCCGTGTTTCTCTTTGATCCATAAAGGTTGCTTCTGTGGTCCGCTGCTGGTGGTCCTTTATATGGATTCAACATTTGTTTCTTACTCTTCGTTGCTCAAGAAACCATTGGATGTTGTTCTTGGGATTCATTGCCTATCAGCTGTGCTATGACTTCCATAAGTTAGCATCATTTATGTGTCAGTATTTTGCTATTAGTAACTTTAATAAAATTGTGAACCTATATTTGCTGGACAGGGGGCAACATCGGACCAGTGATATTGAGGTGCCGTTGGCCATGGGCGCATCTGTCCATAGCTAGGAGTAGGATTGTTAGTTTGTTACAACATATGGATGATATGCACACGGAAGGTGCTCTAATAATCCCCACTATTATTTATTTGTATCATCTGCTAATGGTTTTGTATTTGAAAAATAATATCATGGTTGTTTCTTATATACGCAGGGTGATTTAAACAAGCCAGAATTGTTTCGGCTATGATCCGCAACATAGATGGGGGATTTTAAAATGTCCGACAAGAAAGTTATCGGCCTGGTAGGTTCAAATTCAGTTCTTTTTTTTCATTTTCTTTTCTATTACAAAATAATTTTTTGTCAAAATCTTATCAAGGTCTTGACTGACTATGCAACATAATCTTGAGTATGATTCATATAGTTTGGTATTTATATTGTGTTTAATGCTCAAGTCTTTTCACCAGACAATATTATTAATTGATCGAATTAATCTAAGCCCAATCATATTACATGAGATTTTTGTCTTGCCGTAGTGACACAACCAAAACTATTTTTTTGCTGGTGTTATAATCATGATACTTGTGCATTACGAGCTTTTAACCTTTGTGGTTTGTTAACATGATTATTTGACAAATTCACTTACACAGGTACTATGACATGAGTAAATCATTCGCGCGTCATTGTATAATCATGACTTTGGGCAAAACTACATGCGGTGGCATCCCGGGTTTGACACTGTTTCGATCTATGGTTGCTTCTTTCGATCCAACATTGAGGTCATTCGTGAGCGAGATTGGACGACACCATGGCACCACTGCTGCTCCGCCGGATGCATGGTCTGATTCTTGTTTTTGTATTGGTTAGATTACTTGCTTATGTCTTGATGAAGAGAGTTTACCTCCTGGCCCTAGAACTCTTATGTTTGGTTAATTATTTTGATTTTGTTCCTTAGGTTAATAGAATCTTATTGCAATTTTTTGTACAGATGTTCCATTTTACCTAGGGATAAAAAGTGCAATATAAAGGTTCAGTAAAGGATCTGAACTTATATCTGATCATTTAGGTGCTGAATTTGTCTATCTAAACTTTATTGGCATTGAAATTATCTCGATGACTGATATTATCTGATGTAACATACGTTGGGATAAATAATACTATACAAGTGGATATGAGGGATAAATAATATAATAGATGAGGGCGTGCTTAAGATTTTTTAGAAGTGTTTCTAATCATTACTAAATTCTTTCAAAGCAAGGGAACAATTTAAAGTTCTGTCCTGCATATCAATCCTGCATATAAAGCAATGATTCATTTCCCTTTGAGTGGCTAAACATATAGTGGAAGAAGGGCTTCTATGTCACATCCATGGCTTCATATTTAGTTCCATGATAGCATTAGTAATAGAAGAGAAAGCATACTTGCTTCTTTGTGTTTTATATATGGTTTAAAAGTGTCTTATGGGTTATTCTTTCATTATTTTACAGGAATGATTATTGTACATTGGTCCTACATGCCTCTGTCTGAGGCTGTTACGAGCTACTATCAGTTCCATTCCATTCTTATGTTTGAGAGATGGCGCCTGATTGCTCTGTCCTTGGAGGGGTTTAGACTAATGTTTTTGTTAGTGATGGAGGCGTTCAGTCACAGATACATTTTTTCTGGGGTGGTTCTTTCGATGGTTTTTTGTGTGTGGAAGTTCTTTTGATGGTTGTTTTCTTTTGATGGTCGTTGTTCTTTGTATGGCCATGCAGTTTCTAGGTGGTTCACATTTTTACAGGAGGCACATGCTTTTGTTCATCTTGCTTCTTGGCAATACATTTTTTTGTTTTGGCATGTACAAGATGTGAATTTATTAGTGTTGCTTCAAAGTAAGTCTGGACCATGTTGGTTCTAATAATGTGTTCTTTGATGCTTCTGCGGGTTGTATATTTTTGCATGCTCAGTGTGGGTAAACACATGGAGTTTTTCTATCTCTCTTGACTTCTCACTTTAACTTTTCGGGACATGAACATTGAAGTTACTATGGCTACCATAGAAAGGCATATTATGGCCTAATAAACTCTTAGTTGCATTATATATAGTACTGATGATATGCTTTCTATCTGTCCTGATGTAATTCAGGAAATTTCTTTGCAAGGAAAAATATTATCTATAGTTAAAAGATACAATTCTTATTATGGAGATCAACATGTTCTTGTTATATCATTTTCTGCAGTAGCTACCTCTTGAAATACAAATGTAGTAGGGTCAATAAATTTTGGATGAGAAGTGTATGTTTAGAGTTCCTAAATAAGTTTACATACCATCGACTCTTCATAAATCAAGTGTATTGTTCCTTGATTTACTAGAAGAAAATACAGTATATGTCATGGAGTCATCTTATTGAGACTTTTCTTCTGCGGATACTACAGATGCTTTGTGAGAGGATGCTTCTGCTGGAGACCTTGATCCAGTCCAATGATTTATCCGACAAGGAGGTGAGCTCACATGTAAACATGTGTTTGTTTAAGACACTAAGAAAAAACACACGTCTTCTGAAATGCTTTACTCTATTGTCGTAATTGAAGGAAAAATCTAATGTATTTCTAGACTTCTTTATGCATGTATTGTCTGAAAAAGAATTTGTTAATGTGATCAGAATTATGAATAGGAAGTATATTGTGTCATTATTATAGAATGGAGCTCTGATTTTAATATACAAGGTAAGCTCATGGAAAGGTAAAAAATAATTCAACATTCAAATTCTTCATGTCAACCTGAAACTTGGAACACAACAGAATTCAGTGAACTCGCTCTAAACAAATTTTGTGATGGTGTCCGCATTCACTGGTCGCACAATGCAGGAGAAGCATTGTTGGGGTCCTCATTGTCACCAAGGGGATGCAACCTACATCAATCGTGTAGAGAGCCACTGATGTGTCCGTGCCCATGTTGTGCTACACCGAGCTTCAGGAAAAATAATATATTTTGGGGATTAGTCCTCAACAGGCAAGAAGAAGTGCCATCACTCGTATGAAACTCATGCCAGGGGAAGGGATTCCATCACTGCCTTTTGATCAGCAAGTGTAATCTCCATTGATGATCGTCCCCGTTCAGCATTCATCAACAGAATGCCATCTTCAGTGCACCTCTCTAGGCCCTCACTCTGAATTCTTTCGGTTTTAAGTAAGGAAACAATCTATATGCATCTAAACAATTTTTTTTCCAATTTATTGCTGCTCTGCTATGCCACTGTTTCTAGATCTTGTTCATAGTGTTCGAGTTTACATAGTCTCAATGTTCACTGAATAATATGAGAGGATTGATTGATGCTATATATACAGCCAAGTTTCTACACACTTGCATCAGTTTGCAGATATTTCCAGTTAAAAGATTGTACTCTGCTCTGAGCTGGGCATTCTATTTCTCTGTAAAAAAATTGCTTACTTTGTTTGTCAATCCTTGCTTATTTACTTTTTGTACGTTTTGGATGCAGTAGGTGCCCTCCCTCCATGGACGAGGAGGACATTGACCTGGACCTTGACGACGATGTCGTCCACCCCACACAAGGTCGTTGCCACCCAATAAACTTCTTTTCTTCTTCCATTCCAAGTTACCTCTGCTCTGTTTCTGTAATCGACTCATTGTTCACTAGCTATAGATCCCTATGCTGCTGTTGGTGGTGGTTGGTGAGGTGACGCTGGAAGGCGCGGAGGCATCGTCGACGAAAGAGAAAAATAAGAGGACATACCATACAGCTTCCCACCGCTGCTTACCTCGATGGCTCGACCACCTCTGCTGTGCCGCCGCCGACACAGGGGGAGGCCGAGGTGATCATCGACGGTGCTCACCCCGACCCCCTTGGGATCTAGGGGAAGGGGCTATCGCGGCGGCGGCATTGGGAGTGGCGGCGGCGACAGCGGCGCTCGGAGAGGAGGCACCTACTTTATTTCTACTTCTACTTTTCTTCTGCACCTATAGTTTCAATGCTTTATCTGCTCGTGGAGCTATGCTTCTGTTGCATTGGGCTAAGGTTTGATTGCTTGAAGGTGTATGTCAAGGTGTAAGTGCAGCCTCATTGTTGATGATGAATACCGTGGAGTAAGAATGATCTGGCTCAGCAATTTTCTGGTTCAGGTCGTTGACATATTCGGGTTCTAGGTCACATAAATAAAATTTAGAGTTAATTGATCTGGCTCAGCAATTTTCTGCATTAGACATCTTTTTATGCTTAGTTTTTTTTGTGAATTCTACAATTTGTAGCTTTGTGATAAACTGACATTTTTTAGTCACCTACATTCCAGGATGTTTTCAAACTGATAATATTTTCGTAAGTTTAGGTTTGCACTTGGCTTTATTAGAATTAGAATATAGAAAATGTGTTGGAGAAGTGCCTATTTTGAAGATTAATTGCTTTAACAATTTGTTTTTATGAAATAATATACGGTCAGTTTAAAATTATTTTCATGTAGATTGGATTTGTTATATAGGAACACTCAAAGAAACTAAAGTTTGATCATGGAAAGGTCCAACTTAAATTTATTTATTTGTATTAACAAACTTTTCAATGATCATAATTTAATAGCACATGCTAAACCTGAATTACTACTAACTTAGTATTACCCGCTTGATCAAAACGTTGGGACCGGCACCCTCGCGCCATGGCGTGATCCCGATCTAGTGATGTATGGAGTGGCTCGAAAGAGAGGGTGCATTGGAAGGCGGCGTGTCCGTGCATGTGTTTAATCCTATTGAATTCCCTACATGCATGCTTTTCGAAATATTTCCATTACTTGTAAGGTTCATGGCTATTTTGTAGACATTTCAAACTAAAAGAGAAGCATACTAAAAACTGATCACATGAAACCATTAGTGGTGCAGTAAATGTGAGACACTGTATGTTAATAACACTCCCGACATTGCATATTGCATGTCATCAAACAAAACACGAAAGAGAATATTTCATTCTTTTGGCGGTGTCATTATGATCATATCCCCAGTAGTCTCCTTGCATTTCCACTGACCAAGCGACCTATGACATGATTGATTATTTCATGGTTGATTCAACGGTCTTGCATTTTATCCGTGTTTATGGTGATATTTCAATCATTTTGGCATCATATATCATGGCATATGCCCCACATGCACAGATTCATGGTTATACTTGTGGAAAAAATAAACGAGCCTTATAAAAGCTCGTTGGGTATTTGTTGCGTTAGTTGAGGAAAAAAAACTCGTGCATATTTTCTAGGAAATGAGTTATGGGGGGCGGCGATGACTACCGAGCCTAGATCAGAATGGCGTATGGGGCGACTCACAAGAGGGGGTAGCCATGGAAGGCGGCTATGACGCCCTCGATTTGACCATACACTAATCATACACGCAAATGTGTACGATCAAGATCAAGGACTCACGGGAAGATATCACAACACAACTCTAGACATAAATTAAAATAATACAAGCTTTATATTACAAGACAGGGCCTCGAGGGCTCGAATACATAAGCTCAAAAACAAAAGAGTCAGCGGAAGCAATAATATCTGAGTACAAACATAAGTTATACAAGTTTCCATAAGATGGCTAGCACAAACTGGGGTACAAATTGAAAGAGGCATAGGCCTCCTGCCTGGGACCTCCTAACTACTCCCCGAAGCCGAACTCCATGTAGAATCATCCTCGGGATCCTCTGACTCCTGGACTCCATCATATGATCGCAATAACCGGGAAAAGGGGGAAAAGAAGTAGCAAAGCAACCGTGAGTACTCATCCAAAGTACTCGCAAGCAAGGATCTACACTACATATGCATTGGTATCAATGAAATGGGTTGTATCTGTGGACTGAACTGCAGAATGCCAGAATAAGAGGGGGATAGCTAGTCCTATCGAAGACTACGCTTCTGGCAGCCTCCATCTTGAAGCAGTAGAAGAGAGTAGATGGTAAGTCAACCAAGTATCATCGCATAGCATAATCCTACCCGGCGATCCTCTCCTCATTGCCCTGTGAGAGAGCGATCACCGGGTTGTATCTGGCACTTGGAAGGGTGTGTTTTATTAAGTACCCGGTTCTAGTTGTCACAAGGTCAAGGTACAACTCCGGGTCATCCTTTTACCGAGGGACACGGATATGCGAATAGATAAACTTCTCTGCAGGGGTGCACCACATTTCCCAACACGCTCGATCCCTCTGGCCGGACACACTTTCCTGGGTCATGCCCAGCCTCGGAAGATCAACGCGTCACAGCCCTACCTAGGCACAACAGAGAGGTCAGCACGCCGGTCTAAACCCAATGCGCGCAGGGGTCTGGGCCCATCGCCCATTGCACACCTGCACGTTGCGTACTGCTACCTCTTGAGCACTGTGTTGGTTTTCCCTTGAAGAGGAAAGGGTGATGCAGCAAAGTAGCGTAAGTATTTCCCTCAGTTTTTCAGAACCAAGGTATCAATCCAGTAGGAGGCCACGCACGAGTCCCTCGCACCTACACAAACAAATAAAATCCTCCCCCAAGCTTGTGCAACATGTTCATGATCAAGTTGCTTAAAATTCATGATATTGTTTCTAAGAGAGATGATCTTAGCGGGAGGAAAATACTTAGAGATAAAAGCATCTTTGAACTTATTCCAAGAATCAATACTATTTTTAGGCAAATATGAAAACCAAGTTTTAGCATGATCTCTAAGAGAAAAAGGAAATAGCTTCAATTTAACAATATCATTGTCCACATCTTTCTTCTTTTGCATATCACACAAATCAACGAAGCTATTAAGATGGGTAGCGGCATCTTCACTAGGAAGGCCAGCGAATTGATATTTCATGACAAGACTCAACAAAGCAGCATTAATTTCACAAGATTCAGTATCGGTAAGAGGAGCAATCGGAGTGCTAAGAAAATCATTGTTGTTGGTATTAGTAAAGTCACACGATTTGGTATTATCTTGAGCTATTGTGACAAGCAAGCGATCCAACACACGAGCAAACAAGAAGCACGCGAAAAAGAGGCGAACGGAAAAGAGAGGGCGAATAAAACGACAAGGGTGAAGTGGGGGAGAGGAAAACGAGAGGCAAATGGAAAATAATGTAATGCAGGAGATGAGGGTTTGTGATGGGTACTTGGTATGTTGACTTTTGCGTAGACTCCCCGGCAACGGCGCCAGAAATCCTTCTTGCTACCTCTTGAGGACTGCATTGGTTTTCCCTTAAAGAGGAAAGGGTGATGCAACAAAGTAGCGTAAGTATTTCCCTTAGTTTTTGAGAACCAAGGTATCAATCCAGTAGGAGGCCACGCACGAGTCCCTCGCACCTACAAAAATAAATAAAATCCTCGCAACCAACGCAATAAAGGGGTTGTCAATCCCTTCACGGTCACTTACGAAAGTGAGATCTGATAGATATTATAAGATAATATTTTTGGTATTTTTATGATAAAGATGCAAAGTAAATAAAGCGAAATAAAAACGGCACCAGAAATAGCTTGTTGGCGGGAGATTAATATGATGGAAAATAGACCCCGGGGCGATAGGTTTCACTAGTGACTTCTCTCGAGAGCATAAGTATTACGGTGGGTAAACAAATTACTCTTGAGCAATTGATAGAATTAAGCATAGTTATGAGAATATCTAGGTATGATCATGTATATAGGCATCACGTCCGAGACAAGTAGACCGACTCCTGCCTGCATCTACTACTATCACTCCACACATCGACCGCTATCCAGCATGCATCTAGAGTATTAAGTTCAAAGGAACAGAGTAACGCTTTAAGTAAGATGACATGATGTGGAGGGATAAACTCATGCAATATGATATAAACCCCATCTTGTTATCCTCGATGGCAACAATACAATACATGCCTTGCTGCCTCTACTGTCACTGGGAAAGGACACCGCAAGATTGAACCCAAAGCTAAGCACTTCTCCCATTGCAAGAAAGATCAATCTAGTAGGCCAAACCAAACTGATAATTCGAAGAGACTTGCAAAGATAACCAATCATACATAAACGAATTTAGAGAAGATTCAAATATTGTTCATAGATAAACTTGATCATAAACCCACGATTCATCGGTCTCAACAAACACACCACAAAAGAAGATTACATCGATGAGATCTTCACGAGAATCATGGAGAACTTTGTATTGAGATCCAAAGAGAGAGAAGAAGCCATCTAGCTATTACCTATGGACCCGAAGGTCTGAGGTAAACTACTCACACATCATCGGAGAGGCTATGGTGTTGATGTAGAAGCCCTCCGTGATCAATGCCCCCTCCGGCGGAGCTCCGGAAAAGGCCCCAAGATGGGATCTCACGGGTACAGAAGGTTGCGGCGGTGGAATTAGGTTTTTGGCTCCGTATTTGGTAGTTTGGTGGTACGTAGGTATATATAGGAGGAAGAAGTTGAAGGAAATATGCCCTAGAGGCAATAATAAAGTTATTATTTATTTCCTTATATCATGATAAATGTTTATTATTCATGCTAGAATTGTATTAACCGGAAACATGATACATCCGTGAATACATAGACAAACAGAGTGTCACTAGTATGCCTCTACTTGACTAGCTCGTTGATCAAAGATGCTTATGTTTCCTAGCCATAGACAAAGAGTTGTCATTTGATTAACGGGATCACATCATTAGGAGAATGATGTGATTGACTCAACCCATTCCGTTAGCTTAGCACTTGATCGTTTAGTTTGTTGCTATTGCTTTCTTCATGACTTATAAATGTTCCTATGACTATGAGATTATGCAACTCCCGTTTACTGCAGGAACACTTTGTGTGCTACCAAACGTCACAACATAACTGGGTGATTATAAAGGTGCTCTACAGGTGTCTCCGAAGGTACTTGTTGGGTTGGCGTATTTCGAGATTAGGATTTGTCACTCTGATTGTCGGAGAGGTATCTCTGGGCCCACTTGGTAATACACATTGATACGTCTCCAACGTATCTATAATTTTTGATTGCTCCATGCTATATTATCTACTGTTTTGGACTATATGGGCTTATTTTCCACTTTTATATTATTTTTGGGACTAACCTATTAACCGGAGGCCCAGCCCAGAATTGCTATTTTTGCCTATTTCAGTGATTCGGAGAAACAAAATATCAAACGGAGTCCAAACAGAATGAAATCTTCGAAAACGTGATTTTCTCATCAGATAAGATCTAGGAGACTTGGACCCTCCGTCAAGAAAGTCACGAGGTGGTCACGAGAGTGGAGGGCGCCACCCCCCTAGGGCGCGCCCCTGCCTCGTGGGCCCCTCGAAGCTCCACCGACGTACTCCTTCCTCCTATATATACCTACGTACCCCCAAACAATCGGGGACGGAGCCAAAAACCTAATTCCACCACCGCAACTTTCTGTATCCACGAGATCCCATCTTGGGGCCTATTTCGGAGCTCCGCCGGAAGGGGAATCGATCACGGAGGGCTTCTACATCATCATCCAAGCCCTTCCGATGAAGTGTGAGTAGTTTACTTTAGACCTACGGGTCCATAGTTAGTAGCTAGATGGCTTCTTCTCTCTTTTTGGATCTCAATACAATGTTCTCCCCCTATCTTGTGGAGATCTATTCGATGTAATCTTCTTTTTGCAGTGTGTTTGTTGAGACCGATGAATTGTTGGTTTATGATCCAGTTTATCTATGAATAATATTCGAATCTTCTTCGAATTCTTTTATGTATGATTGGTTATCTTTGCAAGTCTCTTCGAATTATCAGTTTGGTTTGGCTTACTAGATTGGTTGTTCTTGCCATGGGAGAAGTGCTTAGCTTTGGGTTCGATCTTGCGGTGTCCTTTCCCAGTGACAGAAAGGGGCAGCAAGGCACGTATTGTATTGTTGCCATCGAGGATAACAAGATGGGGTTTTTATCATATTGCATAAAACTATTCCTCTACATCATGTCATCTTGCTTAAAGCGTCACTCTATTCTTAACTTAATACTCTAGATGCATGCTGGATAGCGGTCGATGAGTGGAGTAATAGTAGTAGATGCAGGCAGGAGTCGGTCTACTTGTCTCGGACGTCATGCCTATATACATGATCATACCTAGATATTCTCATAACTATGCTCAATTATGTCAATTTCTCAACAGTAATTTGTTCACCCACCATAGAATACTTATGCTCTTGAGAGAAGCCACTAGTGAAACCTATGGCCCCCGGGTCTATTTCTCATCATATCAATCTCTATTACTTTATTATTGCTTTGCTTTTACTTTGCCTTTTACTTTTCACTTTGCATCTCTATACCAAAAATACCAAAAATATTATTTATCATCTCTATCAGATCTCACTTTCGTAAGTGACTATGAAGGGATTGACAACCCCTAAGCGCGTTGGTTGCGTTGAGCTATTGTTTTTACTTGGAAGAATACATGGCATAAAAATATAATCAGGAAAATGACTTAGAAGATTTCTAAGTCCCTGAAATCAGCAACATTACGAGAGCTACTTTGCATGCTTGTGCTAGTCACCACAAAGATCACAAAAATACATGGCATACACCCCTGTAAAGATGGCATGGCATACTTCAAAACACATGTAGGGCTCAAGTTCATAGGAGGCACACATTAAACATGGCAAAAATGACAAATGTCCAATCTCTGATAAGAATCTGAAACTAACATTGCATAGCACTCTTGCAACAGCATTTAGGGCATCAAGATGAACTCAAATGAACATGGTGCAATGGGATGAAATGAAGTACACATCGAGACGAACAATTTGATATGCCACACGCCCAAAACGGAGCCACGGATGCAAAGATATGGCATGATGAAATATGCTAAAAATTACTGGGACTTAGGAGAAAAAGTCAACCCGGCTAGGGTTTTGTCCAGATCTGGATCAGGATCAAGCATGGAAACCGAAGTTCGCCGGGGCTTCGCCGGAAACGCGCAGGAGTGGACGGAGGTGGCCGGAACAGACTTGGAGAAGGCGGGCGAGGTCGGCGCCGGGCAGTGAGGAGGCGCACATCGGCGCGGGGCGGTCGGCGGCGGTGGCCGCGGTGGCGTGGCAGCGCCGACGAGCAGGAGGAGCGGCGGCGCGGCGGAGGGGCGGCGCCGGGCGGTCGGAGGCGCGGCGGCCTCGGCGGGTTCGTCCGTGGGCGGCGGCGGCGGAGTACGGGCCCGCGGGGGCTGGATCTGGGCCCTGCGGGCCTTGGCGGCGGTGGGTCGGCGGCGGTGACGTGGCGGCGCGGGAGAGGCTGAGGCGGCGGGGCAGACACGTCCGGTCCGATCCGGACGTGTCCGGCGTCGCGGGGAAGGAGAGGCTAGGGTTAGGGATCCAGATTTTCGGGGGAGATGCCTTTTTATAGGTAGAGGGAGCTAGGAGGCTCCAAATTGAGCACGGTTTGAGGCCACGCGATCGTGATCGAACGGCCGAGATGATGGAGGGGGTTTAGGTGGGTTTTGGGCCACTTTGGAGAGGTGTTGGGCTGCAACACACATGAGGCCTTTTCGGTTCCTCGGTTAACCGTTGGAGTATCAAACGAAGTTCAAATGGCACGAAACTTGACAAGCGGTCTACCGGTAGTAAACCAAGGCCGCTTGGCAAGTCTTGGTCCAATCCTAGAACGTTTAACACCCGCACATGAAAAAGAGGCAAAAGGGGACACCGGAGGACATAGGAGCGCCGAAATGCAAAACGGGAAAATGCTCGGATACATGAGACGAACATGTATGCAAATACGATGCACATGATGACATGACATGAGATGCATGACAAAGACAAAAGCAACACGAAGACAAAAACCCGACAACGAGGAAATATCATAACTTAGTGTCGAAAATGGCAAGAGTTGGAATACAATTATGGCAGGTTACATATGTGGTGTTACAGTGAAGCTGGTGAAGGAGGGGCCGCCAGAGGGCAAGGAGCATCGCTGCCCCGAGAATTATTATGAGAGTGTCCTGAAGGGTTCCCGCCTAGTGGTGGATGAGTGTGCCAAGGATGTAATTTTTGAATGAACATGCTCATGTGATCCTGTAATGTGAAACGAGTTCATTTGCGCCATGGGACGCTTTATTAATTTAAAATGTTACCTTTTGTGCGGCCGTTTATAAAATTTGAGAGTTGGCCAGTCGTCGGCTTCTGCCCCCATGTAACTAGTACTGGGGCATTCGGGATAAAAATGAGCACTCTTTACCCCAATTTTGGGTCCTTTGAGGGAGGTGTTCAGCGCAACGAACCAGGCAATCGGACTATAATGCTTTATCACTCTCACTTAGCCATAGAATTCTACAATTTTAAATTTTGGCGAAGCCCCTAGTATTCGGAGGGCCGAATTTGGGGCGCTATACGCGCCTAAGCCGGACAAGGCCGACTCCTCGCCCGAAGCGGAAAAAGTCTTTAAGGACTTGAGACCTCTCAAACAGCGATGTCAGTGGGAACGACACCTATGGGATCACAAGAATCCCTACTACGGTTGCGGGGCGCGGGGTCATGAGAAGAGCGGATCAAGCAGATAGCACACGGTTCGTTTATCCAGGTTCGGGCCGCGAGGATGCGTATAACCCTACTCCTGCTTTGGTGGATTGTATATCTGTGTTCTTGAGCTAGCTATGAGGTGTTCAGCGCAACGAACCAGGCAATCGGACTATAATGCTTTATCACTCTCACTTAGCCATAGAATTCTACAATTTTAAATTTTGGCGAAGCCCCTAGTATTCGGACAGCCGAATTTGGGGCGCTATACGCGCCTAAGCCGGACAAGGCCGACTCCTCGCCCGAAGCGGAAAAAGTCTTTAAGGACTTGAGACCTCTCAAATAACAATGTCAGTGGGAACGACACCTATGGGATCACAAGAATCCCTACTACGGTTGCGGGGCGCGGGGTCATGAGAAGAGCGGATCAAGCAGATAGCACACGGTTCGTTTATCCAGGTTCTTTGAGGGAGGTGTTCAGCGCAACGAACCAGGCAATCGGACTATAATGCTTTATCACTCTCACTTAGCCATAGAATTCTACAATTTTAAATTTTGGCGAAGCCCCTAGTATTCAGACGGCCGAATTTGGGGCGCTATACGCGCCTAAGCCGGACAAGGCCGACTCCTCGCCCGAAGCGGAAAAAGTCTTTAAGGACTTGAGACCTCTCAAATAACAATGTCAGTGGGAACGACACCTATGGGATCACAAGAATCCCTACTACGGTTGCGGGGCGCGGGGTCATGAGAAGAGCGGATCAAGCAGATAGCACACGGTTCGTTTATCCAGGTTCGGGCCGCGAGGATGCGTAAAACCCTACTCCTGCTTTGGTGGATTGTATATCTGTGTTCTTGAGCTAGCTATGAGGCGTGCGGAGCTCCAAAAAGCCGAATCCTCCTCCTGGTCGCCTCGGGCCTCCTTTTATAGGAAAGGGGTTGCCACAGTGGCACACAGGAGGTGGAAAGGGTACAGTGATGTGAGGTTATCCCTCGCATTACATGACAAGGCGCATTTAATGCGTCTTGCCCAGGTGTCCTTGCTTTATCGGGGATGAGGGAGAGCCCTATCTCGTCCGTCGCTGCTCCCTCTCGTGTCGACACGCGCCCTGGCCAGCGGTGCCCGCGGTGCCATGTAGGCAGGCAGGCAGCTGAGGTGGCACAGCGGTGGGTCTCCACGAAGGTCCGCATGCCGCCACGCAGGTGCCTGCCCAGCTGGTTGGGTCGGCAGCTGCATGCGAACGGCGGTGGAGGTTTGACTGGCGTGGGCCTGATGGTGGCCATACGGGTGTTCTTGGCAAGGGCCTTGCCGGGGCCCCGGCAAGGGTCTTGCCGTGGCACCTGCTGTTATCCCCGGCAAGGCTCTTGCCAGGGGCCTAGTGTTCCTCCTTGGCCGGGATCCCGCCAAGGATCATCATCTTCTAAAGGGTGTATCTGATCTTGAATGTCTTCACAAAGATCTGGATGCCACCACGGGGATGTCTCCCGAATCCTTGCCCCATGGGGGCAGTGGACTCAAGGGTGACTCACTCCGTAGGTGTGGGGCGAGCTGCCACGGCAAGGGTCTTGCCAGGTTTGCTAAAACCGCCTCCCGGCAAGGATATTGCCGGGGGGGTCCGCTTCGTCGCCTTTGCTCTTTGTGGTCCTGGTCTTGGCGTCGTTCTGCTTCTCCTGAGCTTTGGCCTTACCTTGGCTCACCTCCCTTTCCTTGCTCAGTGTGGTGGTGCCCGTGGCTCAGACTGCCCGTGCACAGTTATAGGGGTACAACAAGTGTACCCCTCTCTTTGTACACCGACAGGAGCCCCCGGGCCTGGGCCACACGTAAGCGCAATCGCGTCGTTGGGCTAGGCCCAAAAACGGTGCGCGGGCAGGCGGGGCGGTTTTTACCGTGGTAAGTCTCTTCGCGCGCTGCGCTTCCCATGCTTCTCGTGCGTGGCGCGGCGTGGGAAGGCGTGTGTGACGTGGGCGGCATGCGTGGGGCTGAGCTCTGCATGCATGCGTCACGTCATAGTAAAGGGGGCGGTTCGCGCCTTCCCCATAAACGGAGGGAGGCGTGGAGGCGCGGCCCATTTACTAAACGGGGCCGAGGCGTGGTCTTCAAGGCGTCCACTCCCCACGATCACGGGGTGGGGAGAGATCGCCTCACCCGTCGCCTCGGTCCTGCACGCCCGCCACGTGGATCTCATGCGCTTGGGGTGGCGAACGGTGGAGGTGGGAAACCGGGCCGTCGCGGGCTGGGGCGGCGGGTCGGTCCTAGTTCCCTACGCCTTCCGCGTCTTGATTGGCTGAGCGGGGCGGCCGAGCCCCCACCCCGTTCCTTTATAACGAGCAGGAGGGGGATGGGTCCCGCATTCTTTTCATCTCCTCCTTCCTTCAGCTTGTGCTCCCCCCTTCCATCTTCCATGCAGAGAGGGAATCCTGGTCCTTCAACGGTGGCGGTGAGGGTCGCCGCTCGACAGCGCGTCCCTCCTTCTCCTGCACCCGCGGTGGCAGAGCCAGCCGCAAGGGGAAGGGGGAGGGGGCGAGGCCGTGGGCGAGGCCGAGGCGCTCGGGGAAGAGGAGGACGGGGCGGCGCGCCGGCCTCGCCTCCGCCAGTAGTTCCTCCCCCATGGAGGGCCACGTTGGGGATGACCCTTGCGAGTTCTTCGTCAGGCTGCGCCGGCCGCCTCGCCGTCGCCTTCGCCTCCCGACTCCATTCGCACGGGATATGGAGCTGGATTCGCCGGAGTCGCTGCAGCTGCACATGAGGGGCTGTGGGATCAGCGGCATGCGGGTCCGCGTTGACTTCCCCGCCCCTCACGTGATGTATCTTTGTCGGGGATGGAAGACGTTTGCTCATATCCACCGCTTGACGGAGGGGCTCACTCTCCATTTCAAGCTGATGGAGGGTGGCCTTCTCTCCGTCAAGGTCTTCGGGTGTTTTGGGACCCGTGCAAGGTGCTGCGTGGAGAGCTCTTCTGATAGTGAAGACTCCTCCTCGAGCGGGAGTGACGAGGAGGACAGCGGCAGCGACGACGAGTGTATTAGGCGGCAGGATGACGGGTCCGATTAGGTGTCGGGCGCCGCTGCGTGCGGCACTGGCGACCCTATCATCTGTGTCGCCGGCTCCCTGAACTTCTCGGGGTCGTCTCCTTGGGCGGCTGGTGTTGGGAGGCTGCGGAACAGGAAGAGGGTGGGCGGCAAGGCCATCAAATTGGAGTACGCGGGCACCGACGCCTTCGACGCGTGCTGACGTCCTGCCGCCTCGTCTTCGAGCTCTGCTTCCGGCGCTGCCATCACCATCCAGCCTTCGGACGGCCACCGAGATGTTCTCTTGTTGTCTTCTGCCACCCGTAGCTCGCCTAGGCGCCCCTTTTGCCCTTTTCGCCTCCTTGACCTGCCTCCTGAGGAGAGGGACAAGAAAGGGATTACGGGCACCTTATCTCTTTTTAGTTTGTAAGCCTTCGGGCCTTAGCTGAATTTAAAACTTGTAATCCCATCATTCATGTTTTTCATTCCCTATGGACTGTACCTGAGTGGAATGTTTTTTAATGAAAAAGGGATGCTTGCCGGGTCATTTGTTTGCGGGTGGAACCCACGACAAGGAGTAAATCCTTGATATCTTCAAGATAAACATTTCCTTTCCCGGCAACAGGCCTTGCCGTCTCCCCACTTCGCTCGACCTTCCTCACGCCTTTGGCGGAGGCAGGGATGAGGCGGGTTCTGGCTCCTTGTTTCATCCTTTCGCTGCCGCGACTACGACCAAACTTGACCCTAGGAACGAGCCCTAGGGCCTAGAGTTATGGGAGCACGGTAGCTTAGGGGAAAACGAGGTTTCACATACCTCAATCCATAATGGAATGCATGATAAGGGATGAAGAACTTATCTGAAGATGCAGCCCCCGGCAACCCTGGTTCGCCGTGGGTGAATCTTTGCTCTTGCAGCCCCCGGCAATGCTGGCTTGCCGGGGGCTAGATGCTGGTCTGTTCATCTTCTTTTCCTCCCCAAGTGGTTCGGCACGGATATCCGTGTGTCCTGTGAACCAAAGAAGACAAAAGAAAGACAAAGAGACGCACACTCGACCTCTAAGCTAGGGGTTAGTCGCCGCTAAGCACTATCAACCCTAACCAAGGACGAGACTTGACCTAGCATGCATGCTATAACTTAGGGCGCCAGCGCTTCATTCATTTATGCTCAGGGTCTGCCCCTGGCTTTGTACAAAGGGTTACATGAATCATCAACAATGCCTGTACAAAAGGTGGCTTGCCGGGGGGCCCGGCAAGCCGCGCCTCATGGGTAAAACTTGCGAAGATGCTCAATGTTCCAGGAGTTACTCACCAGAACGGCATCTTCGGTCTCCAGGCGGACTGCGCCGGGCCTGGTGACTCGTATTACCCGATAAGGGCCTTCCCACTTTGGCGTCAACTTGTTGGAATTCTTGGCCGATTGAACGCGCCGAAGGACAAGGTTGCCTCCCTCAAGGCTTCGGGCATGAACCTTGCGGCTATGGTAGCGGCGCAAGGCTTGCTGGTAGCGTGCTGCTCTCATAGCCGCCCAAAGACGATCTTCCTCAAGGAGCATTGCGTCATCTTGCCGCAATTGCTCTTGCTGAAGCTCACCATAAGCGAGCACTCGAGGTGACCCATATATGAGTTCAATGGGGAGAACTGCTTCTGCCCCGTATACTAGGGCAAAGGGTGTCTGGCCGGTGGCTCGATTTGGCGTCGTCCTGATCGACCAAAGAACCGTCGGCAACTCATCAATCCAGCGCCTCCCACTCTTGTGCAACCTATCAAAGGTCTTGGTCCTTAAGCCTCGCAGTACTTCAGCGTTTGCCCTCTCAGCTTGACCATTGCTTCGTGGGTGAGCAACGGAAGCGAAACAGACTTTGCTGCTGAGGTCTTGGATATATTGCATGAAGGTGCGGCTTGTGAATTGTGTTCCATTGTCGGTGATGACCCTGTTGGGTACACCAAAACGGCACACTAGTCCCTTGAAGAACTTGACGGCTGACTGAGCTGTGACCTTCCTCACCGCCTCCACCTCCGGCCACTTTGTGAACTTGTCGATTGCAACATACAAGTACTCAAAGCCCCCGACAGCGCGGGGGAAAGGGCCCAGTATGTCGAGCCCCCAGACCGAAGGGCCAGGAGAGAGGAATGGTTTGAAGGGCTTGAGCTGGCTGATGAAGCTTCTTTGAATGGAACTGACACGCTTCACACCTGGTGACTAGTGTTGTCGCATCCTGGAGGGCGGTGAGGCAGAAGAAGCCTTGCCGAAATGCCTTGCCGGCAAGGGCCCTTGACCCAATGTGGGATCCACATATGCCTCTGTGAATCTCCGCCAACAGCTCCAGTCCTTCCTCCCGAGGGATACACTTCAATTTCACACCGTCCGGCCTCTTTCTGTACAGGACGTCATCGACGAACTGGTACATGGTAGAGCGACGGGTTACTTTTTCCGCTTCTTCCTGCCCTTCAGGAAGTTCCCCTGTTTGGAGGAATCGGACGGTATGCTGTGCCCACGCTGGAGCCTGGGGCTCGACGGCGAGGACTAAAGGCATTTCCTCCGCTATAGGAGCAGCTGTCTCGACGGCAAGAGCTTGACGCTCCACCGGAGCTAGCCGTCCCGTGGCGGGCTCAGTGTCCCCGGCAACATCCTTGCCGGCGGCTCCGGGGAGCTCGGCGGGAAAGTACTTTCCGGGTCCTGATTTCGTCCTCTTGTTCTGCTCTGTTGATGGATCAACGGATGGCTAAGTTAGCTGGAGCACAAAGGTACCTGGTTCCACAGGTAGCTTGAGGGCAGCGCGTTTTGACAGGTAATCGGCGATATCGTTCTCCGCTCGGGGAACGTATTCAGCCTGTATACCGTCAAAACGCTCTTCCAGCTTTCTCACTTCATCGACGTAGGCCTTCATCAACGGGCTCTGGTAGTCCTTGTTGACTTGCTTGACGACGAGCTGCGAGTCGCCCCTGACGATGAGCTTCTTGATTCCGAGGTCTGCCGCAATCCTAAGACCGGCAAGCAGCCCTTCGTACTCTGCCGTATTGTTTGTTGACACCTCCCTGGGGAAGTGCATCTGGATCACGTACTTGAGGTGCTCTCCGGTGGGCGCGACAAGCAGTACGCCAGCCCCGGCGCCGTGTAAGGAGAAAGCTCCATCAAAGTACATGATCCAACTGCAACTTGCCTCCTTGCCGGGGAGAGCAGTCTCTTGGGCTTCTTTGTCAGGTGTTGCAGTCCATTCTGCAATGAACTCCGCCAGGACTTGGCTCTGAATCGTCGAAGTACTTTCAAACTTGAGGCCAAAGCTGGACAGCTCCAGTGCCCATTCCACAATTCTTCTCGTTGCATCTGGATTGTGCAATATCCGTTGCAGAGGGAGGTGAGTGACGACAGTGATCTCGTGTGCCTGGAAGTAGTGACGCAGCTTCCTCGAGGCCATAAGAAGGCCGAAGAGCAGTTTCTGCACGCCGGAGTACCTTGATCTAGCTCCCTGCAGGAGGGAACTAACAAAGTAGACCGGGTGCTGCATCATTTTGTTCTTCGGCGGCACTTCAACTGGCTGTGTCGTCTCTGCATTGGTGGTGTCGGGCTCTGTCGCTGCCATTACCTCGTCGTCAACCTCTCTCTGCGCCACTAGTGCGGCGCTGACCACCTGGTTCGTTGCCTCCAGGTATAGCAGCAACGGCTCCTGTGGCCTAGGCGCAACTAGTATTGGCGCGGAGGAGAGGTACTTCTTCAAATCTTGCAATGCTGCTTCGGCTTCTGGCGTCCACTCCATCGTGCCCGCCTTTTTGAGGATCTTGAAAAAGGGAAGGGTGCGCTCGGCAGACTTGGAAATGAATCTGCCCATGGCGGCGACGCAACCAGCAAGCCGACGCACATCCTTGATTCGCTTGGGTGCTTCAATCTGCTCTATAGCTTTGATCTTGTCCGGATTGGCCTCTATCCCACGCTGTGACACAAAGAACCTGAGAAGCTTGCCGGACGGGACACCAAAGACGCACTTCTCAGGGTTCAGCTTGAGATTGATCTTGCGCAGGTTCACAAACGTTTCTTGCAAATCCGGTATGAGGGTTTCCCTGTCCTTGGTTTTGACCACTATGTCATCCATATAAGCTTCCATATTTCTATGGAGATGGGGTTCAAAACCAATCTGGACCGCCCTTGCAAATGTCGAACCAGCACTCTTCAGCCCGAAAGGCATCCGCATGAAACAATACGTACCACATGGGGTGATGAATGATGTTTTCTTTTCGTCTTCTCTTGTCATGAAGATCTGGTGGTAGGCGGAGTAGGCATCGAGGAATGATAACAAATCACACCCAGCTGTGGAGTCAACAATCTGGTCGATGCGCGGCAACGGGAAGGGGTCCTTAGGACAAGCCTTATTGATATCTGTGTAATCAATACACAGCCTCCACTTCCCATTGGCCTTGTGCACTACGACCGGATTGGCCAACCACGTTGGATGGAGCACTCCTCTTACCAAACCCGCTGCTTCCAGTTTCCGGATCTCCTCTATGATGAACTCTTGTCGTTCCAAAGCTTGCTTTCTGACCTTCTTCTTGACGGGCCGCGCATGAGGATAGACAGCAAGGTGGTGCTCAATCACCTCCCTGGGAACACCGGGGATGTTGGAAGCTTGCCATGCAAACACATCGACATTCGCCCGCAGGAAGGTGATGAGCACGTCTTCCTATTTGTCGTCAAGGGTGGAGCTTATGGTGAAAGCCCCTCCCGTGCCGTCCTCATTGACAGAAACCTTCTTGGTTCCCGGCGGTATGGCCCTGGGCTTCTTGTTTCCGCCGGTGGAGCTCTCTGGCACGTCCTCGATGGGAGCGCTACACTCCGGAGAGGTGCGCTTGCCGGAGTGGGTGTCCGAGGTCTCACCGGTCTTCTTCTTCTTCCCTCCCGGGGTCCCAGCGGCAGGAGCAAGTGCCCTAGTGGCGGCGGCTGCTGCAACTGCTTGCTGGTATAGTTGGTTAGCGCAAATCAGTGCATCTTTCTTATCGGAGGGGATGGTGATGATCGTCACAGGTCCTGGCATCTTCAGGGTGTTGTAGGCATAGTGTGACGCCGCCATGAACTTAGCCAGTGCTGGGCGGCCAAGGATCCCGTTGTAGGGCAAGGGGATCTTGGCAACATCAAACACGATCCTCTCCGTCCTGTAGTTTAGATCGCTTCCAAAAGTTGCGGGCAGCGTGACCTTTCCCTTAGGTTGGCTTCTTCCCGGGTTGACCCCCTGAAACGTGCCCGTCTCTTCGAGGTCTCCATCAGGAATCTGCAGTTTCTCGATCACGGCAGGTGAGATCAAGTTCAGACCGGGCCCGCCATCGACTAGCATCTTTGTCACCTTGAGGTTGCGTATTGTTGGTGAAACCAACAATGGCAAGCACCCGACCGCAGTAGTGCGATCAGGGTGATCCTCGGTGTCAAAAATGATAGGTGTGCTGGACCACTTCAGCGGCCTTTGGGCATCAAACGACGGCTCTGCTGTTGTAATCTCTCGCGCCCACTGTTTAAGCTGGCGGTGAGAAGTATGCAGCGAGGCGCCGCCGTCGATGCACATGGCCTCTGTAGCTTTCTGAAACTCTTGGTCGCCGGATTCGTCGTCCTCTTCGTGATCGTCGTCTTCTGGCTTTTTGTCACGTCCCCGGGCGGGCCTCTCCTGTTGTTTATCCTTGCCGCGACGGCCCGCCTGGTCGTCACGCTTCTTGCCAGACCCCTTAGCACCGTCTTGGCCCTTCTCCTTGTCCCGCCTCTCATATTCAGCCCTCTGCTTCTCAGCGAGGAGCTCAACCTGTCGGCAGTCTTGGAGAGCATGGCCTTTGGTGCGATGGATCTTGCAGTATTGCTTGTCGGAGTTTCCTGGCTTCTCGGCAACCGCCAAGGCCCGGCAGGCGACACATCTGGCAATTTCCTTGCCGGGGTCATCTGCCTTGGTTTTCTTGGTGGAGCCGGTGTCATCATATCCCTCGACGGCAAGCACGGCTTTACCTTTGCGCTTCCTGTTGCGGCGCCAGCCCTTCTTCGCCGGGGCGGCAGTATCTTCATCTGAGGAGTCGGTTTCCATGCCGGCGTCTTCGCCGGGGTACTTCCTTCCCTCTTCAGCCCGGGCACATCTGTCAGCAAGAACATAGAGTTCTGCTACATCTTTCACCTTGTTCATTGCCAGCTCTTCGCGCATCTTGCGGTTACGCACGTTCTGATGGAACGCGTTGATGATGGCGGTAGGGTGAACATCAGGGATATTGTACTGTATCCGGCTGAACCTTTGTATATACTTGCGGAGACTCTCGCCTCCCTTCTGGGGAATGACGTGCAGGTCGCTCGCTTGGCCATGGGCTTGGTGGCCTCCAGTAAAGGCGCCCACAAACTCATGGCACAAATCCGGCTAGGAGGAAATAGAGTCTACCGGTAAGTGCATCAACCATGACATGGCATTGGGTTTAAGGGCCAACGGAAAGTAATTCGCAAGCACCTTATCGTCGCGGGCTCCGGCAGCTTCCATCGCAATGGTGTAGATGCTGAGGAACTCGAACGGGTGGGTCTTGCCGCTGTACTTTTCGCCCACGTCAGGTTTGAAGGTGCGGTGAGTGGGCCACTGGAACTGCCGCAGGTCACGGGTAAAAGTCGGACAGCCTACCTCGTAAGGTAGGCCTCCAGGGCTCTCCGGTGCTGGGTGGTTCACAGCAGGCCCTGCTCGCCTGTCTGACAGGTGGCGCGCTCCGCGCCGGCGCTCGATAGTGGTTCGAGCGTCTTCATGTTCTCGTTCCCGAAGGACTTGGCGCTGGTCACAGTGGGTCCGCGGGTCGGACGACGCTATGGAGATTTTGTCGCCCGCAACGTCGCGGCGGGCTGGCGTCCGCGGTACCAGGCGAGGAGGAGGCGAGTGCACCATGGTCGCGGCGCCGCCGGCTTTCCTGCCACTGGTGCGTGGGACTCCGTCGGAGCATCGACCCGGGGGCTCCACTGGACTCGGTTCGTCTTTGTTGGCCACCGCAACAAGGCTTCGGATAGTGGCTCTCCATTCGTCGAGTTTCCCCGTAGTGGGAGGAAAATCGAGGAGCAACTGCGCGTGCGCCAGGGCTTCTGCTGGCGTTGGTGGCAGCGAAACCTGCACGGATCGCGACGTGCTTTGACTTCTGACCATGTCAGAAGGAGCTCTATCACGACCCCGCGGTCGCATGCCATCTTGACCAGTGCCTCGGCGAGCGGGCAGGTCTTCTACCTCCCGAGAGTGGCGCTCGGGGCTCTTCCCGCGGCGACGCCCGGGGTCTTCAGCGTGATTGCGCCATTCGTCGCGTGCCGCTTGAGAGGAGCGCGCTGTCAGCGCCGGCGTGGGAGTCTTGGAGGCCCTCGCATCGCCTTCGGGCGGGGTGGTAGCGATCTTGGAAGGCCCCGCGCCACCCGTGGAGGGCCTGGCTCCGTCTTTGGATTTGGCGGCGTGCGGCCCATTACCAGGCGCACGAACATCGCCGCCTCCCAAACTCCGGCTGCTGGGACAGTGTTGGTGTTCGCGAACGGCGCCCCGGGTCCTTTCTGCGACCGGTCCGCTGCTCGCCCACGTCGGGACGGGATGTCCGGCTTCCGACGGGCCAACCGCCACCGTCGTCTTCTTCTTGGGCGCCATGACGATGAAGAAGCGTCGAACTAACTGCTAAGGCTGATTCTCACAACTGCGCCCCCTACCTGGCATGCCAAAGATGTCGGTGGGAATGACACCTATGGGATCACAAGAATACCTACTACGGTTGCGGGGCGCGGGGTCGTGAGAAGAGCGTATCAAACATATAGCACAAGGTTCGTTTATCCAGGTTCGGGCCGCGAGGATGCGTAAAACCCTACTCCTGCTTTGGTGGATTGTATATCTGTGTTCTTGAGCTAGCTATGGGGCGTGAGGAGCTCCAAAAAGCCGAATCTGCCTCCTGGTCGCCTCGGGCCTCCTTTTATAGGAAAGGGGTTGCCAAGTGGCACACAGGAGGTGGAAAGGGTACAGTGATGTGAGGTTATCCCTCGCATTACATGACAAGGCGTATTTAATGCGTCTTGCCCAGGTGTCCTTGCTTTATCGGGGACGGGGGAGAGCCCTGTCTCATCCGTCGCCGCTCCCTCTCGTGTCGACACGCGCCCTGGCCAGCGGTGCCCACGGTGCCATGTAGGCAAGCAGGGAGCTGAGGTGGCGTAGCGGTGGGTCTCCACGAAGATCCGCATGCCGCCACGCAGGTGCCTGCCCAGCTGGTTGGGTTGGCAGCTGCATGCGAACGGCGGTGGAGGTTTGACTGGAGTGGGCCTGATGGTGGCCATACGGGTGTTCTTGGCAAGGGTCTTGCCGTGGCGCCTGCTGTTATCCCCGGCAAGGCTCTTGCCGGGGGCCTAGTGGTCCTCCTTGGCTGGGATCCCGCCAAGGATCATCATCTTCTAAAGGGTGTATCTGATCTTGAATGTCTTCACAAAGATCCGCATGCCACCACGGGGACGTCTCCCGAATCCTTGCCCCATGGGGGCAGTGGACTTAAGGGTGACTCACTCCGTAGGTGTGGGGCGAGCTGCCACGGCAAGGGTCTTGCCGGGTTTGCTAAAACCGCCTCCAGGCAAGGATCTTGCCGGGGGGGGGGGGTCCGCTTCGTCCCCTTTGTGCTTTGTGGTCTTGGTCTTGGCGTCGTTCTACTTCTCCTGAGCTTCGGCCTTACCTTGGCTCACCTCCCTTGCCTTGCTCAGTGTGGTGGTGCCCGTGGCTCAGACTGCCCGTGCTAAGTTATAGGGGTACAAAAAGTGTACCCCTCTTTTTGTACACCGACAAGCGACCAGTCTCTCGCCTTATCATGACAGTCAGTTTTCGGCTTTCTCTACTAAGGTGCTCGTCCGGAAGAACCGGGACACAATCGTAGTAGTTCTCCCACCGCTACCTTAGCCGATATAACGGAACGTAAGGTACCAAAGCATGGGAGCCGGGCAAACCCAACATTTGACCAAAGACATGATTTGGAGCTGATGCATATAATGCTATAAGTTCGGGGTGCCGCACTGTCGAAAGTGTTCAGACTTCTTGCGCCATATTATGGGGTAAACAAGAACCCCTGGCGTACTTACCGCACCCGAACGTACGGGTGTGGATTGTCGTAAATGGACATATAAGAGAGAAAAGAAGAAAAACTTAAATAATGCAATGATAGACTATCGATATGCATTGTTATTTAAATAATATGTCGAAGCATACTGGTACAAGTAGTGCAATAAGCAGAAAGCAGGAAAATTTGAAATGTCCTATCCCAAGGCGAGCTGCGCATAGATTAGTAAAAAAACGGGTATATCAATTATCATTAGAGACCACCTGGGGGTTCCCGTGTTCATCTTAGCATCTTGCCGCCTTGGTTGTCGCTTCCAGAATGTGTCCGACAATCGTACTACCGGAAAGGGCTTCCAGAGAGTTAGGCCCTGAAAGAGAAAATGAATGATAAAGGTATACAACCCCTAGGGCGGTTAAGCCACATTGCGGGGCGTGTCCTGATCGTGCCCCCGCCTATGTCCATGGTATTTTCAGTGCATAGTTATGTACGCACGGCACGGATTTTGTCGCTTGACTGGGACTCGGACGGGGGCCGAATTTCTAGGCGAGCTCTGATCGTGCCAGGAGATCCTGTTGCAGCTTGTTCTGGACTCGCTTGAAGGTGTCCGGGGGCTGTGATGCCCAATGAGTGGTCTGCCTTAAAAGGCTGCTTTGTGCTTCTGCTGCAAGGGCCGCAGTGTGCTCTTCCATGCGGAGCGAGCGTTCTGTGTTTCCATTTACTATTATGACCCCCCTAGGTCCTGGCATCTTGAGCTTAAGGTATGCATAATGCGGCACTGCATTAAATTTTGCGAATGCTGTCCATCCGAGCAGTGCATGATAGCCACTGCGAAACGGGACGATATCGAAGATTAACTCTTCGCTTCAGAAGTTGTCCGGTGATCCGAATACCACTTCCAGTGTGATTGAGCTTGTGTAATGGGCCTCTACACCTGGGATGACGCCTTTAAAGGTGGTTTTGCTGGGTTTGATCCCCGAGGGATCGATACCCATTTTTCGCACTGTGTCCTGATAGAGCAGGTTCAGGCTGCTGCCGCCGTCCATAAGAACTCGAGTGAGGTGAAATCCGTCAATGATGGGGTCTAGGACCAGTGCGGTGGATCCGCCATGACGGATGCTAGTGGGGTGGTCCCTATGATCGAAGGTGATCGGGCAAGCAGACCATGGGTTGAACTTTGGGGCGACGGGCTCCATCGCATAGACGTCCCTTAGTGCACGCTTCCTCTCCCTCTTGGGAGTTTGGGTTGCGTATATCATGTTCACTGTCTTCACTTGTGGGGGAAACCCCTTCCGTCCTCCTGTGTTCGGCGGCCGGGGCTCTTCTTCGTCATCACTATGCAGCCCCTTGTCCTTGTTTTCGGCATTTAAATGCCGGCCTGCTTGAACACCCAACATTCTCTGTTGGTGTGATTGGCTAGCTTGTCGGGGGTGCCGTGGATTTGACACGAGCAATATAGTATGCGATCCAAACTGGACGGAGCCGGAGTATTTCTTCTAAATGGCTTTTTCCGCTGACCGGATCTAGAGCCTTTGAATCCGGCTTTGACTGCCGTATCTTCGGTGTTATCTCCGTTATTGCGGCGCTTTAGTCTGTTACGATGTTGCCTACTGTTAACATCTTTGGTATGCGAGGTGTGCAGATTCCTCGATGTGTTGTTGTTGCGAGCCAGCCAGCTATCCTCGGCCACGCAAAAGCGGGTCATGAGTGTTCTGAGGGCTGCCATAGATTTTGACTTCTCCTGGCCGAGGTGGCGGGCGAGCCACTCGTCACAGATGTTATGCTTGAATGCTGTCAGGGCCTCTGCGTCCAGACAGTCTACAATTTGGTTTTTCTTAGTCAGGAACCGAGTCCAGAATTGTCTGGCCGATTCTCCTGGCTACTGGGTTATATGGCTCAAGTCATTAGCATCCGGTGGCCGCACATAAGTGCCCTGGAAGTTGTCAAGAAATGCGTCTTCCAGATCCTCCCAACTGCCGACGGAATCTGCTGGCAAGCTGTTCAGCCAATGCCGAGCTGGCCCTTTGAGTTTTAGTGGGAGGTACTTGATGGCGTGTAGATCATCACCGCGAGCCATGTGGATGTGAAGGAGGAAATCCTCAATCCATACAGCAAGATCTATTGTGCCATCATATGATTCGATATTTACGGGTTTGAAACCCTCTGGGAATTCGTGAATCATAACTCCATCAGTGAAGCCTAGGGGGTGTGCGGCGCCTCTGTGCCGGGCTATATCCCGACGCAGTTCATACGAATCTTGTCTGCTGTATTCGGCCCGGCCAGATTTACTCTTGGTGTATCCGACGCGACGATCATCGTCCCGTGTTGGCGCGCGTGTCCGTGACCCGTATATTGACCTTGCGATTTTTGCCTTACTGTCCAATACGTCTCGCAGGTCCCTTGTGTTGTCCCGGGCCTTAGTATTTTTGATTGAGTGGCGGCGGGGTGCAGGCTGAACTTCAGGCTGAAACGCCTCTCTGGCTCGGCCACACGGTGGCCGGTCAGCCACATCATACACTGGTGATTGAAGTTTCAATGCTTCCTCCTCGAGGTGAGGTAGCAACGTGCGTTTGGGTAACTCTTGGAGGGGCGCTCGAGTTCATACTCCTCAAACGCAAGGACTTCGGGCCACCTGTCTGCTAGCAAGTCTTGATCAGCTTGAAGCTGTTGCTGCTTTTTCTTCAGGCTATTTGCCGTGGCCATAAGCCGGCGCTTGAAGTGCTCTTGCTCGACGGGGTCCTCAGGCATGATAAATTCTTCGTCGCCGAGGCTCGCCTCATCTTCGGAGAGAGGCATGTAATTATCCTCCTCCGGTTCTCCATCTGCTGCCCGCTTTGGGGGGCTAGCTTGTTCGTCCTCCGGCTCTACATTGCGCTGGAGGGGATTGTTGTTGTCTTCGGCACTATCCGGAGTGTTAGTATCTCCTGTGCCGGTATCACTGCTCTTGTTGTGGCGGGACTTAGAGCGGCGCCGCTGACGTCGGCGTTTGGGTTGCTTCTTGGAGGGGTCATCCTCTATTGTCTCGTCGCCATTGCCTTCTTTGGGGGTGTCCACCATGTATATATCATAAGCTGAGGTGGCGGTCCAGCGCCCTGTGGGCGGTGGTTCCTGTTCGTCTCCGGCGTCGTCGTCCATACCGTCGAAGTCCTCCGAGTCGAAGTCGAGCATGCCGGTTAAGTCGTCGACAGTGGCTACTAAGTGGGTGGTGGGTGGGCAGTGAATTTCTTCATCGTCCGCATCCCATTCTAGCCGGACATAGTTCAGCCAAGGTTCTCCTGATAGGGAGAGAGACCTTAATGAATTTAGCACATCGCCGAAGGGCGAGTGCTGAGAGATATCCGCGGAGGTGAACTCCATGATCGGCGCCCAGTCAGATTCGACGGGTACAGATGTAAGCGGCTCGGAGTCCGTGGCCGGAGATGAATCCAGTGGTTCGGTGACACGGCTCTCGTAAGGGGTGAAGTCAGTATCCGGCTCTATCGCCACTAAGAGTGCGGCCTCCATGGAAGGGTCCATCCCTCCTCTCTTGGATGGCGTGACATGCTCCGGATTAATGGCCGGAGTAGTTGCAGATGCGATCTCCCGAACATTGTCCGACGGCAGGATTATGTCATGCTCGTCGCGACTGTGCGACGCGTCCGACATGGGCTCGAATCCGTCGAAGATCAAGTCTCTGCGAATGTCGGCCGTGTAATTCAAGTTTCCAAATCTGACCTGATGGCTAGGGGCGTAGCTCTCGATCTGCTCCAGATGGCCAAGCGAATTGGCCCGCAGTGCGAAGCTGCCGAATACGAAGATCTGTCCGGGGAGGAAAACCTCACCCTGGACCGCATCGTTACTGATGATCGAAGGATCCATTGAGCCTTATGGTGACGGCATAGTGGAACTCTCAATGAAAGCACCAATGTCGGTGTCAAAACCGGCGGATCTCGGGTAGGGGGTCCCGAACTTTGCGTCTAAGGCGGATGGTAACAGGAGGCAGGGGACATGATGTTTACCCATGTTCGGGCCCTCTTGATGGAGGTAATACCCTACTTCCTGCTTGATTGTTCTCGATGATATGAGTATTACAAGAGTTGATCTACCACGAGATCATAGAGGCTAAACCCTAGAAGCTAGCCTATGGTATGATTGTATGTTGTCCTACGGACTAAACCCTCCGGTTTATATAGACACCGGAGGGGGCTAGGGTTACACAAGGTCGGTTACAAGGGAGGAGATATACATATCCGTATTGCCTAGCTTGCCTTCCACGCCAAGTAGAGTCCCATCCAGACACGAGATGAAGTTTTCAATCTTGTATCTTCATAGTCCAACAGTCCGGCCAAAGGATATAGTCCGACTGTCCGGAGACCCCCTAATCCACGACTCCCTCACCTTCTATCATAGATCCGAAGGCAAGATATTCGTTGCTAAGAATGGATCCTTTCTAGAGAATTTTCTCTCAAAACAAGTGATTAGGAGGAATGTAAAACTTGATGAGGTAATTATACCTTCTCCCGAATTGGAAAGTAGTTCATCACCGAAATTAGTTCTAGTGATTCCTACACCAATTAGTGAGGAAGTTAATGATGATGATCATGAAACTTCATATCAAGTTACTACCGAACCTCGTAGGTCAACCAGAATACGTTCCGCGCAGAGTGGTACAGTAATCCTGTTCTGGAGGTCATGTTACTTGACCATGACGACCCTACGAACTATGTGGAAGCGATGATGAGCCCAGATTCCGTGAAATGGCTTGAAGCCATGAAACCTGAGATGAGATCCATGTATTAGAAGAAAGTATGGACTTTGATTGACTTGCCCGTTGATCGGTGATCCATTAAGAATAAATGGATTTTCAAGAGGATGACAGACACTGATAGTAGTGTTACTATATACAAAGCTCAAGTTGTCGCATAAGGTTTTCGACAAGTTAAAGATGTTGACTACGATGAGATTTACTCACTCGTAGTGATGCTTAAGTCTGTCCGAATCATGTTAGCAATTGCCACATTTTATGAAATCTGGCAAATGGATGTCAAAACTGCATTCCTTAATGGATTTCTTAAAGAAGAGTTGTATATGATGCAACAAGAAGGTTTTATAAATCCTAAAGGTGCTAACAAAGTGTGCAAGCTCCAACGATCCATCTATGGACTGGTGCAAGCATCCCGGAGTTGGAATATATACTTTGATAAAGTGATCAAAGCATATGGTTTTATACAGACTTGTGGTGAAGCCTATATTTATAAGAAAGTGAGTGGAGCACTACAGCATTTCTGATAAGTATATGTGAATGGCATATTGTTGATCAGAAATAATGTAGAATTTTCTGGAAAGCATAAAGGAGTGTTTGAAAAGAGTTTTTCAAAGAAAGACCTCAATATGAAGCTACTTACATATTGAGCATCAAGATCTATAGAGATAGATCAAGACACTTGATATATTTTCAATGAGTACATACCTTGACAAGATTTTGAAGTAGTTCAAAATGGAAAAGTCAAAGGGGGAGTTTTTGCCTGTGTTGCAAGGTGTGAAGTTAAGTAAAGACTCAAAACCCGACCACGGCAGAAAATAGAAAGAGAATGAAAAGTCATTCCCTATACCTCAGTCATAGGTTCTATAAAGTATGATATGTTATGTACCAGACCTATTGTGTACCTCACCATAAGTTTGGCAAGAGGGTACAATAGTGATCCAAGAGTGGATCACTGGACAGCAGTCAAAAATATCCTTAGTGGAATCAGTAAATGTTTCTCGGTTATGGAGGTGACAAAGAGTTCATCGTAAAGAGTTACGTCGATGCAAGCTTTGACACCGATCTGGATGACTCTAAGTCTCGATATAGATACATATCGAAAGTGGGAGCAATTAGCTAGAGTACCTCCGTGCAAAGCATTGTAGACATAGAAAATTTGCAAAATACATACGGCTCTGAATGTGGCAGACCCGTTGACTAAGTTTCTCTCACAAGCAAAAGATGACCACTCTTTGGGTGTTAATCACATAGCGATGTGAACTAGATTATTGACTCTAGTAAACCCTTTGGGTGTTAGTCACATGGAGATGTGAACTAATCACATAAAGATGTGAACTATTGGTGTTAAATCACATGACGATGTGAACTAGATTATTGACTCTAGTGCAAGTGGGAGACTGAAGGAAATATGCCCTAGAGGCAATAATAAAGTTGTTATTTATATTTCCTTATATCATGATAAATTTTTATTATTCATGATAGAATTTTATTAACCGCAAACTTAGTACATGTGTGAATACATAGACAAATAGAGTGTCACTAGTTTGCCGCTACTTGACTAGCTCGTTGAATCAATGATGGTTATGTTTCCTAACCATAGACCTGAGTTGTCATTTGATTAACGGGATCACATCATTAGAGAATAATGTGATTGACTTGACCCATCCGTTAGCTTAGCACGATGATCGTTTAGTTTGTTGCTATTGCTTTCTCCATAACTTATACATGTTCCTGTGACTATGAGATCATGCAACTCCCGAATACCGGAGGAACACTTTGTGTGCTACCAGACGTCACAACGTAACTGGGTGATTCTAAAGGTGCTCTATAGGTGTCTCCAATGGTGTTTGTTGAGTTGGCATAGATCGAGATTAGGATTTGTCACTCCGAGTATCGGAGAGGTATCTCTGGGCCCTCTCGGTAATGCACACCACTATAAGCCTTGCAAGCATTGTGACTAATGAGTTAGTTGTAGGATGATGCATTACAAAACGAGTAAAGAGACTTGCCGATAACGAGATTGAACTAGGTATTGAGATACCGATGATCAAATCTCGGGCAAGTAACATACCGATGACAAAGGGAACAACGTATGTTGTTATGCGGTTTGACCGATAAAGATCTTTGTAGAATATGTAGGAACCAATACGAGCATCTAGGTTTCGCTATTGGTTATTGATCGGAAGTGAGTCTCGGTCATGTCTACATAGTTCTCGAACCCGTAGGGTCCGCACGCTTAACGTTCGGTGATGATCGGTATTATGAGTTTATAAGTTTTGTTGTACCGAAGGTAGTTCGGAGTCCCGGATATGATCACGGACATGACAAGGAGTCTCGAAATGGTCGAGACATAAAGATCGATATGTCGGACGGCTATATTCGGACACCGGAAGTGTTTCGGGTGATTTTGGAGAAAACCAGAGTGCTGGAGGGGTTACCGGAACCCCCAGGGAAGTATTGGGCCTTAGTGGGCCTTAGGGGAGAGAGAGGGCAGCAGCCCAGGAGGTGGCGCCCCCCTAAGGGGAGTCCGAATAGGACTAGGGGAGGGGGCGCAGCCCCTCTTTCCCTCTCCCTCTCCCTTTCCTTCCTTCCCCATTCCCCCTTCCTAGTAGTACTAGGAAAGGATGAATCCTACTCCTACAAGGAGGAGGATTCCTCCTCTCCTTGGGCGCACCAAGGGCCGTTCGGCCTCCCCCTTGCTCCTTTATATACGGGGGCAGGGGGCACCCTAGAACACACAAGTTGATTGTTCCAAGCCGTGTGCAGTGTCCCCCTCCACCATATTCCACCTCGGTCATATCATTGTAGTGCTTAGGCGAAGCCCTGCGCTGGTAACTTCATCATCACCGTCATCATGCCGTCGTGCTGACGAAGCTCTCCCTCGAAGCTCTACTGGAGCGTGAGTTTGTGGGACGTCACTGAGCCAAACGTGTACAGATCGCGGAGGTGTCGTACGTTCGGTACTAGGATCGGTCGATCGTGAAGACGTACGACTACATAAACCGCTTTTTCATAACGCTTCCTCTTACGGTCTACGAGGGTATGTGGACAACACTCTCCCCTCTTGTTGCTATGCATCACCATAATCTTGCGTGTGCGTAGGAATTTTTTTAAATTACTACGTTCCCCAACATCCTTGTGAAAGGCATGAGAATTTACTAAATAGCACGATCATGGTTTTCCAGACCGTTCTTGTGCTCCTTTTCATGCACCGATTGTTTGAATTTGAATTATGTGCATTAAGACCTAGAAAATTCACATAATCCCCTACATATTATAAATGAACCCGGAAAAGTGCCAAATTTGAACACGGTGATTTGCAGGGTTTATGTTCATCGTAGAAAAAACTCATGGACAAAGTGTTGGGGAACGTAGTAATTTCAAAAAAAATTCCTACGCACACGCAAGATCATGGTGATGCATAGCAACGAGAGGGGAGAGTGTTGCCTACGTACCCTCGTAGACCGACAGCGGAAGCGTTAGCACAACGCGGTTGATGTAGTCGTACGTCTTCACGGCCCGACCGATCAAGCACGGAAACTACGGCACCTCCGAGTTCTAGCACACGTTCAGCTCGATGACGATCCCCAGACTCCGATCCAACAAAGTGTCGAGGAAGAGTTCCGTCAGCACGACGGCGTGATGACGATCTTGATGTACTACCGTCGCAGGGCTTCGCCTAAGCACCGCTACAATATTATCGAGGATTATGGTGGAAGGGGGCACCACACACGGCTATGAATATGATCACGTGGGTCAACTTGTGTGTCTAGAGGTGCCCCCGTATATAAAGGAGCAAGGGGGGAGGAGGCCGGCCCTAGGAGAGGCGCGCCAGGTGTGGAGTCCTACTCCCACCGGGAGTCGGATTCCCCCCCTTTCCTAGTTGGAATAGGATTCGGGAAGGGGGGAAGAGGAGAGAGAGAAGGAAGGGGGGCGCCGCCCCCCTCTCCTTGTCCTATTCGGACTAGGGGGGAGGGGCGCGCGGCCCAGCCCTGGCCACCTCTCCTCTCTTCCACTAAAGCCCACTAAGGCCCATATACCTCCCGGGGGGTTTCGTTAACCTCCCGGTACTCCGGTAAAATCCCGATTTCGCCCGGAACACTTCCGATATCCAAATACAGGCTTTCATTATATCAATATTTATGTCACGACCATTTCGAGACTCCTCATCATGTCCGTGATCACATCCGGGACTCCGAACAAACTTCGGTACATCAAAAAGCATAAACTCATAATATAACTGTCATCGAAACCTTAAGCGTGCGGACCCTACGGGTTCGAGACCAATGTAGACATGACCGAGACACGTCTCCGGTCAATAACCAATAGCGGAACCTAGATGCTCATATTGGCTCCCACATATTCTACGAAGATCTTTATCGGTCAGACCGCATAACAACATACGTTGTTCCCTTTGTCATCGGTATGTTACTTGCCCGAGATTCGATTGTCGGTATCTCAATACCTAGTTCAATCTCGTTACCGGCAAGTCTCATACTCGTTCCGTAATACATCATCCTACAACTAACTCATTAGTTGCAATGCTTGCAAGGCTTAAGTGATGTGCTTTACCGAGAGGGCCCAGAGATACCTCTCCGACAATCGGAGTGACAAATCCTAATCTTGAAATACGCCAATGCAACATGTACCTTTGGAGACACCTGTAGTGCTCCTTTATAATCACCCAGTTACGTTGTGACGTTTGGTAGCACACAAAGTGTTCCTCCGGCAAACGGGAGTTGCATAATCTCATAGTCATAGGAACATGTATAAGTCATGAAGAAAGCAATAGCAACGTACTAAATGATCGGGTGCTAAGCTAATGGAATGGGTCATGTCAATCACATCATTCTTCTAATGATGTGATCCCGTTAATCAAATAACAACTCTTTTTTTTCTGGTTAGGAAACATAACCATCTTCGATTAACGAGCTAGTGAAGTAGAGGCATACTAGTGACACTCTGTTTGTCTATGTATTCACACATGTATTATGTTTCCGGTTAATACAATTCTAGCATGAATAATAAACATTTATCATGATATAAGGAAATAAATAATAACTTTATTATTTCCTCTAGGGCATATTTCCTTCAGTCTCCCACTTGCACTAGAGTCAATAATCTAGTTCACATCGCCATGTCATTCAACACTAATAGTTCACATCACCATGTGATTAACACCCATAGTTCACATCGTCATGTGACCTATACCCAAAGGGTTTACTAGAGTTAGTAATCTAGTTCACATTGTTTATGTGATTAACACCCAAAGAGTACTAAGGTGTGATCATGTTTTGCTTGTGAGATAATTTTAGTCAACGGGTCTGTCACATACAGATCCATAAGTATTTTGCAAATTCTATGTCTACAATGCTCTGCACGGAGCTACTCTAGCTAATTGCTCCCACTTTCAATATGTATCTAGATTGAGACTTAGAGTCATCCAGATCTGTCTCAAAACTTGCATCGACGTAACTTTTTACGACGAACCTTTTGTCACCTCCATAATTGAGAAATATTTCCTTATTCCACTAAGGATAATTTTGACCGCTGTCCAGTGATCTACTCTTAGATCACTATTGTACTCCCTTGCTTAACACAGTGTAGGGTATACAATAGATCTGGTACACAGCATGGCATACTTTATAGAACCTATGGCTGAGGCATAGGGAATGACTTTCATTCTCTTTCTATCTTCTGCCGTGGTCAGGCTTTGAGTCTTACTCAATTTCACACCTTGTAACACAGCCAAGAACTCTTTCTTTGACTGTTCCATTTTTGAACTACTTCAAAATATTGTCAAGGTATGTACTCATTTAAAAAATTTATCAAGCGTCTTGATCTATCTCTATAGATCTTGATGCTTAATATGTAAGCAGCTTCACCGAGGTCTTTCTTTGAAAAACTTCTTTGAAAACACTCCTTTATGCTTTGCAGAATAATTCTACATTATTTCCGATCAACAATATGTCATTCACATATACTTATCAGAAATGTTGTAGTGCTCCCACTCACTTTCTTGTAAATACAGGCTTCACCGCAAGTCCGTATAAAACTATATGCTTTGATCATCTCATCAAAGCGCATATTCCAACTCCGAGATGCTTGCACTAGTCCATAGATGGATCGCTGGAGCTTGCACATTTTGTTAGCACCTTTAGGATTGACAAAACCTTCTGGTTGTATCATATACAACTCTTCTTTAATAAATCCATTAAGGAATGCAGTTTTGTTTATCCATTTGCCGGATTTCATAAAATGCGGCAATTGCTAACATGATTCGGACAGATTTAAGCATAGATACGAGTGAGAAACTCTCATCGTAGTCAACACCTTGAACTTGTCGAAAACCTTTTTGCGACAATTCTAGCTTTGTAGACAGTAACACTACTATCAGCGTCCGTCTTCCTTTTGAAGATCCATTTAATCTCAATGGCTCGCCGATCATTGGGCAAGTCAATCAAAGTCCATACATTGTTCTCATACATGGATCTCATCTCAGATTTCATGGCCTCAAGCCATTTCGCGGAATCTAGGCTCATCATCGCTTCCTCATAGTTCGTAGGCTCGTCATGGTCAAGTAACATGACCTCCAGAACTGGATTACCGTACCACTCTGGTGCGGATCTCACTCTGGTTTACCTACGAGGTTCGGTAGTAACTTGATCTGAAGTTACATGATCATCATCATTAGCTTCCTCACTAATCGGACTAGTAGTCACAGGAACCGATTTCTGTGATGAACTACTTTCCAATAAGGGAGTAGGTACAGTTACCTCATCAAGTTCTACTTTCCTCCCACTCACTTCTTTCGAGAGAAACTCCTTCTCTAGAAAGGATCCATTCTCAGCAATGAATAATTAGCCTTTGGATCTGTGATAGAAGGTGTACCCAATAGTCTCCTTTGGGTATCCTATGAAGACATATTTCTCCGATTTGGGTTTGAGCTTATCAGGATGAAACTTTTTCATATAAGCATCACAACCCCAAACTTTAAGAAACGGAAACTTTGGTTTCTTGCCAAACCACAATTCAGATTGTGTCATCTCAACAGACTTAAATGGTGCCCTTTTAAACGTGAATGCAGCTGTCTTTAATGCATAACCCCAAAACGATAGTGGTAGATCGGTAAGAGACATCATAGATCGCACCATATCTAATAAAGTATGGTTATGATGTTCGGACACACCATTATGCTGTGGTGTTCTAGGTGGCATGAGTAGTGAAACTATTTCACATTGTTTTAACTGAAGGCCAAACTCGTAACTCAAATATTTTACCTCTGCGATCATATCGTAGAAACTTTTATTTTCTTGTTACGATGATTCTCCACTCTGAAATTCTTTGAACTTTTCAAATATTTCAGACTTGTGTTTCATTAAGTAGACATACCCATATCTGCTCAAATCATGTGTGAAGGTCAGAAAATAATGATACCCGCCATGAGCCTTAACACTCATCGGATCTCATACATCAGTATGTATTATTTCCAATAAGTCAGTTGCTCGCTCCATAGTTCCGGAGAATGGCGTTTTAGTCATCTTGCCCATGAGGCATGGTTCGCAAGCATCAACTGATTCATAATCAAGTGATTCCAAAAACCCATCAGCATGGAGTTTCTTCATGCGCTTTACACCAATATGACCTAAACGGCAGTGCCAAAAATAAGTTGCACTATCATTATTAACTTTGCATCTTTTGGTTTCAATATTATGATTATGTGTATCACTACGATCGAGATCCAACGAACTATTTTCATTGGGTGTGTAACCATCTAAGGTTTTATTCATGTAAACAGAACAACAATTTATTCTCTTACTTAAATGAATAACGTATTACAATAAACATGATCAAATCATATTCATGCTCAACGCAAACACCAAATAACACTTATTCAGGTTCAACACTAATCCCGAAAGTATAGGGAGTGTGCGATGATGATCATATCAATCTTGGAACCACTTCCGACACACATCATCACTTCACCCTTAACTAGTCTCTGTTTATTCTCCAACTCCCGTTTCGAGTTACTAATCTTAGCAACTGAACTAGTATCAAATACCGAGGGGTTGCTATAAACACTAGTAAAGTACACATCAATAACATGTATATCAAATATACTTATGTTCACTTTGCCATCCTTCTTATCTGCCAATCACTTGGGGTAGTTCCGCTTCCATTGACCAGTCCCTTTGCAGTAGAAACACTTAGTCTCAGGCTTAGGACCAGACTTGGGCTTCTTCACTTGAGCAGAAAATTGCTTGTTCTTCTTCTTGAAGTTCCCCTTCTTCCCTCTGCCCTTTTCTTGAAACTAGTGGTCTTGTCTACCATCAACACTTGATGTTTTTCTCGATTTCTACCTTCGTCAATTTCCGCATTACGAAGAGCTTGGGAATCGTTTCCGTTATCCCTTGCATATCATAGTTCATCACGAAGTTCTACTAACTTGGTGATGGTGACTAGAGAATTCTGTCAATCACTATCTTATCTGGAAGATTAACTCCCACTTGATTCAAGCGATTGTAGTACTCAGACAATCTGAGCACATGCTCACTAGTTGAGCGATTCTCCTCCATCTTTTTATCTATAGAACTTGTTGGAGACTTCATATCTCTCAACTCGGGTATTTGCTTGAAATATTAACTTCAACTCCTGGAACATCTCATATGGTCCATGACGTTCAAAACGTCTTTGAAGTCCCGATTCTAAGACGTTAATAATGGTGCACTAAACTATCAAGTAGTCATCATATTGAGCTAGCCAAACGTTCATAATGTCTGCATCTACTCCTGCAATAGGTCCGTCACCTAGCGGTGCATCAAGGACATAATTCTTCTGTGCAGCAATGAGGATAAACCTCAGATCACGGATCCAATCCGCATCATTGCTACTAACATCTTTCAACACAATTTTCTCTAGGAACATATCAAAATAAACATATGAAAACAACAACGCGAGCTATTGATCTACAACATAGATATGCTAATACTACCAGGACTAAGTTCATGATAAATTAAAGTTCAATTAATCATATTACTTAAGAACTCCCACTTAGATAGACATCCCTCTAATCCTCTAAGTGATTACGTGATCCAAATCAACTAAACCATGTCCGATCATCACGTGAGATGGAGTAGCTTCATTGGTGAACATCACTATGTTGATCATATCTACTATATGATTCACGCTCGACCTTTCGGTCTCCGTGTTCCGAGGCCATATCTGTATATGCTTGGCTCGTCAAGTATAACCTGAGTATTCCGCGTGTGCAACTGTTTTGCACCCGTTGTATTTGAACATAGAGCCTATCACACCCGATCATCACGTGGTGTCTCAGCACGAAGAACTTTCACAATGGTGCATACTCACGGAGAACACTTCTTGATAACTAGCGAGAGATCATCTTAAAATGCTACCGTCAATCAAAGAAAGATAAGATGCATAAAAGATAAACATCACATGCAATCAAAATATGTGACATGATATGGCCATCATCATCTTGTGCCTTTGATCTCTAACTCCAAAGTATCGTCATGATTTCCATCGTCACTGGCATGACACCATGATCTCCATCATCTTGATCTATATCAATGTGTTGTCACATGGTCGTCTCGCCAACTACTGCTCTTGCAACTATTGCTATCGCATAGCAATAAAGTAAAGCAATTATTTGGCGCTTGCATCTTATGCAATAAAGAGACAACCATAAGGCTTCTGCCAGTTGCCGATAACTTCAACAAAACATGATCATCTTATACAACAACTTATATCTCATCATGTCTTGACCATATCACATCACAACATGCCCTGCAAAAACAAGTTAGACGTCCTCTACTCTGTTGTTGCAAGTTTTACGTGGCTGCTACGGGCTTAAGCAAGGACCAATCTTACCTACGCATCAAAACCACAACGATAGTTTGTCAAGTTGGTGCTATTTTAAACTTCACAAGGAATGGGCATAGCCACACTCGGTTCAACTAAAGTTGGAGAAACTGTCACCCGCAAGCCACCTATGTGCAAAGCACGTCGGGAGAACCGGTCTCGCATAAGCGTACGCGTAATGTCGGTCCGGGCCGCTTCGTCCAACAATACCGCCGAACCAAAGTATGACATGCTGGTAAGCAGTATGACTTATATCGCCCACAACTCACTTGTGTTCTACTCGTGCAAATAACATCAACACATAAAACCTAGGCTCGGATGCCACTGTTGGGGAACGTAGTAATTTCAAAAAAAATTCCTACGCACACGCAAGATCATGGTGATGCATAGCAACGAGAGGGGAGAGTGTTGCCTATGTACCCTCGTAGACCGACAGCGGAAGCGTTAGCACAATGCGGTTGATGTAGTCGTACGTCTTCACGGCCCGACTGATCAAGCACCGAAACTACGGCACCTCCGAGTTCTAGCACACGTTCAGCTCGATGACGATCCCCGGACTCCGATCCAGCAAAGTGTCGGGGAAGAGTTCCGTCAGCACGACGACATGATGATGATCTTGATGTTGTACCGTCGCAGGGCTTCGCCTAAGCACCGCTACAATATTATCGAGGATTATGGTGGAAGGGGCACCGCGCACGGCTAAGAATATGATCACGTGGGTCAACTTGTGTGTCTAGAGGTGCCCCCCTGCCCCCGTATATAAAGGAGCAAGGGGGGAGGAGGCCAGCCCTAGGAGAGGCGCGCCAGGTGTGGAGTCCTACTCCCACCGGGAGTAGGATTCCCCCCTTTCCTAGTTGGAATAGGATTCGGGAAGGGGGAAATAGGAGAGAGAGAATGAAGGGGGGGCGCCGCCCCCTCTCCTTGTCCTATTCGGACTAGGGGGGGGAGGGGCGCGCGGCCCAGCCCTGGCCACCTCTCCTCTCTTCCACTAAAGCCCACTAAGGCCCATATACCTCCCGGGGGGTTTCGGTAACCTCCCGGTACTCCGGTAAAATCCCGATTTCTCCCGGAACACTTTCGATATCCAAATATAGGCTTCCAATATATCAATCTTTATGTCTCGACCATTTCGAGCCTCCTCGTCATGTCCGTGATCACATCCGGGTCTCCGAACAAACTTCGGTACATCAAAAAGCATAAACTCATAATATAACTGTCATCGAAACCTTAAGCGTGCGGACCCTACGGGTTCGAGAACAATGTAGACATGACTGAGACACGTCTTCGGTCAATAACCAATAGCGGAACCTGGATGCTCATATTGGCTCCCACATATTCTACGAAGATCTTTATCGGTCAGACCGCATAACAACATACGTTGTTCCCTTTGTCATCGGTATGTTACTTGCCTGAGATTCGATCGTCGGTATCTCAATACCTAGTTCAATCTCGTTACCGGCAAGTCTCTTTACTCGTTCCGTAATACATCATCCTACAACTAACTCATTAGTTGCAATGCTTGCAAGGCTTAAGTGATGTGCATTACCGAGAGGGCCCAGAGATACCTCTCCGACAATCGGAGTGACAAATCCTAATCTCAAAATACGCCAACCCAACATGTACCTTTGGAGACACCTGTAGAGCTCCTTTATAATCACCCAGTTACATTGTGACGTTTGGTAGCACACAAAGTGTACCTCCGGAAAACGGGAGTTGCATAATCTCATAGTCATAGGAACATGTATAAGTCATGAAGAAAGAAATAGCAACGTACTAAACGATCGTGTGCTAAGCTAATGGAATGGGTCATGTCAATCACATCATTCTTCTAATGATGTGATCCCGTTAATCAAATAACAACTCTTTTGTT
Source organism: Triticum urartu (assembly GCF_056163025.1). Classification (NCBI taxonomy): domain Eukaryota; kingdom Viridiplantae; phylum Streptophyta; class Magnoliopsida; order Poales; family Poaceae; genus Triticum; species Triticum urartu. The sequence continues at coordinate 42,394,808 of NC_141876.1, read as the reverse complement.
TATGGTTAGGAAACATAACCATCTTCGATTAACGAGCTAGTCAAGTAGAGGCATACTAGTGACACTCTGTTTATCTATGTATTCACACATGTATTATGTTTCCGGTTAATACAATTCTAGCATGAATAATAAAAATTTATCATGATATAAGGAAATAAATAATAACTTTATTATTGCCTCTAAGGCATATTTCCTTCACAAAGGACAAAGGAAATTTGGATTCCCCTTCAATCTCAGTGATTTACTATCGCACACGATTCATCTCCGTCGCCTTTGCGAACTATGTGTGTTCACCCACACATACAAAAGGAAAAAAGAAAACCCTCGCCCAATTCGTCCCCACCCACTCGCCGCGGACTCCTCCGCAACTATGCACCTCTTCAACTTCTATCGCGGCGGCCACCCTAAGGTCGATGGCTGTCGTCAGCGGCGGAGGTCGCGCTCCCAACGGCACGGGATATCGCCCCTACCGCTTTTCGCCGCCTATCTGCACCGACATTCTAGGCTTTGGTTGATTGGGGTTTTCTGCGGGATTGGGTCAGGGATTTTTCTCATGGAGAAGGTAATCAAGTTAGAGAAATATTCACTCATATCTTATCATAATCCGTCCGTCGTTGTAAATCAACCAGCAAAAATTGCCTTGGATTCATTTTTCTTCTAGCTGATTCGAGGGTTTTTATTCATGTGTCCATAGTGCGAGCACAAATTTGGCAAGTGTGGTCACGGCCAATCGGAAACGAAGTTCTATCTCACCATTCCGGATGACTTCAGGGAGCGCTCGGTATGTTCAATCTCAACCTATCACGGTCCACATGGCCTAAATTTGTGAACATATACCGTCTGTTGCTACATTTGGATAAAAGGTATAGTGCCACATGCAGCGATGTCGAAGCCGATTTTCCCCCCTATATTAGGCAAATATAAGATGTATTATTCATTCAGTTACTCTCATATTTGCATCAAATCTTTGTTACATTATCTATTTTTAATTATATATTTTTGTACTTTGCTTTCATCTATATATTAATCTATTCTATCAGTTACTCCCATATTTGCATATTGCTCTGTTATTTCAATATATCTAATTTACGATCTTAATTTTCATTTCAAACGGTACATCCCTTGCTTTACAAGAACATGAGTAGAAGGAAATCTTGGGCTTTACTTTGTTGATGACTCCATGGATGTCATATTGACAACGCAACATGGATTTATAATGGCGGTTAGCACAAAACTTGAAAAAGATGGTCAGTCCTATTTTGATGCGGACCTTTGGAAAAAATGTCTAAGTGTTATGAACTGAAAGCTGGCAATAAAATTCTAGTGCGTGCACCACAACCTGGTCTAATTAACATGGATGTTTACTTCCCCAACGTCATCAGCCGATCAAAGTCTGATCGAGGTTAGGGTCCTTTGAACTTTCTCCATGTTGGCATATTACTTAGCAAAATTGGTGTATTTGTTCTAACTAATTGATCACTATTTAAGCAACCAATTGTAATTTCATTTTCTAACTCTATTCCTAGGCAGTAACAAATTATATTTACCAATTTATGCGCACTATATATTCTTCTACCATGCTCTGAATAAATAATACCTTTCCACCTTTAAGCAGGATATGTTGGATGCATAGTGAACGATCTGTATGTTACTAAGCGTACCAAATTTCACTAGAAGGACTTGAAGCATGTCATAAGCTTTGTCGATAATCTGACAGAGATAGCACAGCGTATGAACGCTGGATTTTGGATGGGATTAATTATACCTATGGTGCACACATTGAACAAGACCAATTGTGTGCACAAAACGCTGGTACGAAGTCTTATTTTTATGTTGATGCTCATAAACTATATATATCTTCAACGATATGTTACAATTAGTTTTTATTCTACATTTCAATAGAAATTGCCCGTTGTAGCAGTTCCTGGATTGATTTCCCGGAGTGGTCGAATTATACTCGTGCCTGCTAATAACACCAAAGTGATTGCAAGGTACTGCATTTTCCGCAGAAATGGAACCATTCAAATTAACAAATTCTCGCTTGTCGTGGCAATGCATCCATATTGGAAAATTGGAGACACTGTTCTACTCATGCTCTACCAAGGCACAAGAGGCTCTTCCTTTTCATTGACGAAATGTCGAGTCGTCGTGATCAAGCTGCTTCCAGTGGATAGTTGTGGTTGTTGGCCCTCAGCCTCTTAAAATGTGCTAGCTGTTACTATGTGAAGTATGTAGATATGGACCATATGGTTGTTGGCCCTCAGCCTCTTAAAATATGATAGTTGTTACTATGTTAAGTATGTAGATATTGACCATATGGTTGTCAAAACCGTGTTACCAAGATCCCTCTTTTGTCAAACAGTGTAACCACTATATATATGTTACTCAAATGTTGTTAGCCAAGTTCTTAAATTTTCATGGAAAGTATTAGTATCGTACACAGTTCATTGAGTTTAAGTGTGTGCCCGATGTCCAGAAGGCATTTGCATATTAACTGTCCATATTGCAAATTCACACACGTGTTAACATAAGGAAACGTATGTGTAACTTACTAATCATCGCACACGGGTACTCGCAGAGGCATCGTGTGCGATACTCCTAGCCACCGCAAGCAACTAGTTTGCAATTTTCAAAGTTTTTTGTACACACAGAATCGCACACGAATTAACTGTAGTAACCGTCTGTGTTGTAATTTCTCATCGCAAACAGTTCATCCGAGTCGGTTGTTTGACGCGTATCACACACATCTTGTTTACACGACTCGTTTGTGTTCTTTTGGCTCATCGCAAACAGTTCATCTATGTGAACTGTATGCCGCATATCACACACATCTTGTTAAGTTGAACCATTTTTGTTGTGTTCCCTAATCGAAAACTGATTTTCCTAGTGAACCGTATGATGTATATCACACACACCTTGATCTAGCTAACCGTTTCCGTTGCACTCCCTAATAGCAAACAGTTCATCTGAGTGAACTTTATGGCGTATATCGCACACACCTTGATATGGCTGCCTGTTTCTTTGTTCTGTCTCATCGCAAACAGTTCGGATGGATCAACCGTGTGCCCTGCATCGCACACACAACTAAAATCAGAACCGTGTTTGATGTCTCTGCCATCGCAAACGTTTTGCATCTTTTTGACGTTTTTACATCATCGTTTGCGATTAATGCATCGCACATAGTTTCGTCAAAGGGTCTCTGATTGTAGTGTCGCGTTAGCAGCATCCTGCAGTAGTGAATCTCTGAATGGGCCAGGTTGATCAATGCCCCCGAAGAAGGAGAAAATGATCTTGATGTGTATGGAAACCGTCGGAAGGATCACAAATCCATGGCTAATATGTACAAGCCTATTCCAGATAAAGCCTTCTAGACTCACATGCTTGGATCTATCTACTATCTGCTCTCTGGCTTGACCACAATGAACACTATATTGAGGCACACTATATTGCCCAAGTTAGGAGATCATAGGATGATTAGTGGTCACTCCATCAACTTGCTTCACTTATTTGATGTGCCAAAGAAATTCAAGATGATGAGCTTGATTGTAGAAACTGTGAAGAGAACCGTTGCAGACCAGAAGAGATCTTGTGGATATGCCCCTCACATTCAAGTGTTGATCAACTCCAAGATGGGGACTGAGACATATCTACTGGATAAAGAGCATCTTCCCCTGAGCCCAGACTTTGAGGACAACGAGGTTGTCATGGATGCTTCACATCCTACTTGTGCAGATGCGCAGGAGAAGATAGAGAAAGCACAGGCTGCAAAAGCAGCAAAGGCAGCAAGTGCCCCAGAAGCTTCAGTTACAAATCTCAAGACCAAGCAAGATCAAATCATTTATCTACTTGTGGCCACCGTGAGAATTGAGAAGAGCTTGGCCACCTTAACTCAAAAGAAGGAGAGCCTTGAGAGGATCATTGAGACTAAGTTCCATGACCTAGATGTGAAGGTCACTAAGATTCGAACCACTGTGGAGAAGCTTCAAGAGGATGCTGAGGACAGGGATGATAGACGCACGACAAACACATTCCAGAGAGTGCCAAGGGCAAAAAGATCATCGGTTGTGCCAGTTGCCAGAGACTCCAGAACTACTCTTTTAGCACCTTCAGCCACTGCCATAGTTGTATCTCCAGTGTCAACTCCTCCAGCTCCACATACTTTTTCAGAGGCATTTGCAGATGCCCTCCTCTCCACGCCATCTACGCACACTGGAGCAACATGCCAGAAGACCCCTTCAGCAGCTCCCGGAGATTGTGCTTAGAGTGTCGTATAGCGCTGTATGTTTTCAAGATTTTTGGTAACTTGTTGCCAAAGGGGGAGAAAATGTATAGATCATAGGCTGAGAGAGAGAGAGTGTGTGTGTCTTGCTTTTTTGTTGGTTTTATTTACTACTTGCTACTTTGGTTGTTTGATTCCTATGCTACAATTTGTGCTATGCTCGTGAGATACTTATGTGATCGTGTGTTTGATCATACTATGCTTAATGTGTGCTTGCATGTCTATCTCTATGATTATATGTGTATGATCAATCACTTGTATCTTGGTGATGAGTGCATGTTATTCAACTCTTATGTGCTCCACCAAGATGTATGTGACATGGAAGAGTGACCCATGATCCTAATCTATTGTGCATTTGCATTCAAAAGCAAATTCTAAATAATGCATAAATTTAGGGGGAGCTCTTGCTTATCACATACTTCTCAAAGAAAAATTGTATTTCATTCATGTTATCATTTGTCGAAGCTTTGATCTATATGTTGTCATTAATTACCAAAAAGGGGGAGATTAAAAGTGCAACTAATCCCCGGGTGGTTTTAGTAATTCATAACAACATATAGCTCATTGAACTAATGATCATTCCAGTTGATTATTTCAGAGAGTTCAATGATTGGCATGGCATGGACTAGAGATGTGGACCCCTAAAAATGCTAAGGACACATATTGGCAGAAGCTCAAGACTCTTAATTTCAATTTCAGTGATCCAAGATCACATTGAGTCCATAGGAGAAGTCAATACTATTAAAAGGGGATGAGGTGTTGCTTAATGGTCTACTTGCTCAAAGTGCTTAGTGATATTTCTCCAAAGCCCTCAACCACTTTGTCATTTCCAAATATGTCCAAAACTCAAAGTCAAACTCGGCCCCACTGAAATGATCCAGCCGGCGCCACCGACTTCATTTGACATAGCCATTACCAGAAACCCTAACTCCTCGGTCGCACCGATATGGATCTCGGTCTCACTGAGATGGACCTGTAAACTCTTTGTTGCCTGTTGCAGTATTTCGGTCTCACTGAAATATGCAATCGGTCCCATTGAGTTTTCTTGACCAACTCTCTGTTTGCTCTTTGCTGAAACCGGCCTCACTGAGTTCAAGCAATCCGCTTCACCGAGATGAGGTTCTGCCCTAGCCCTAGCACATCGGTCCTACCGAGTTGTTCCAGTCGGTCCCACCGAGATTCCTAACGTACACATTTTGAACTGAATCGGTCTCACCTAGTTCTTCTATTCGGTTTGACCGAGTTGGGTCAAATGTGTGCAACGGTTAGATTTTGTGTGGAGGCTATATATATACCCCTCCACCCCCTTCTTCATTTGTTAGAGAGCCATCAGAACATGCCTACACTTTCACTACACATTTTCTGAGAGAGAACCACATACTCATGTGTTGAGATCAATACATTCCAATCCAACCACAAGAATCTTGATTTCTAGCCTTGCCCAAGTTGATTTCCACTCAAATCTTCTTTCCACCATATCTAAAATCTGTGAGAGTGAGTTGAGCGTTGGGGAGACTATCATTTGAAGCACAAGGGCAAGGAGTTCATCATCAACACACCATCTATTACCTTTTGGAGAGTGGTGTCTCCTAGATTGGTTACATGTCGCTTGGGAGCCTCCGACAAAGATGTGGAGTTGAACCAAGAAGTTTGTAAGGGCAAGTAGATTGCCTACTTCGTGAATATCTACCCGAGTGAGGCAAGTCCTTCATGGGCGATGGCCATGGTGGGATAGACAAGGTTGCTTCTTCGTGGACCCTTCGTAGGTGGAGCCCTCCACGGACTCGCGCAACCGTTACCCTTTGTGGGTTGAAGTCTCCATCAACGTGGATGTACGATAGCACCACCTATCGGAACCACACCAAAAATCTCCATGTCTACATTGTGTTTTCCTTCTCCAAACCCTTCCCTTTTACCTTCATACGCAATGTTTTACTTTCCGCTACTACACTCTTAGAATTGCATGTGTAGGTTGATTGCTTGACTTGTGCTAATTTGCTAAAATCTTCCCACAACTAAAATTGGGAAAAGGTTAGATTTTTATTCGATCAAGTAGTCTAATCACCCCCCTCTAGACCTACTTTCGATCCTACAGACCCTTTTTATTCGCCTTGGTTTTTCGTCGCGTTCTTTCGAATTTGTCGCTCGCTTCTCTTCCTTGTTTATGGATGTTTCTCATCTTTATGGTTCATATTGGGAAACAAAAATACGATGACTCGGCGTGGCAGCAGCGGCCATGGTGGTGACGATGTTCCTGTGCATCGTTCCGCAAGACAATAGGGCATTCCCCAAACGTTATCATCCACCACCTTCTCCTCCGCCGCATCCACCTACCACCGAGTAGATTATGCGCATGTTCAAAGAAAGGAGAAACCAAGATTTGCTTGAACTACTGAAGAGTGTATAGACTATGGTGGGTCAGAATAACTATCAGAATGGCAATCACTCCAAGTTATTAGATTTTCAGAGGACCAAGCCTCCCAGCTTCAACCAAGTTGTTGATCCTATGGAAGCCAACAATTTGCTACAAACCATTGAGAAGAAGCTAGAGATTGCTCGCACCAAAGAAGTTGATAAGGTTCCATTCGCTACTCATTATCTCGACGGAGCCGCTACTATATGGTGGGATAATACTAAAGCCATGTGGCCAGCGGACGACGAGATCACCTAGGATAAATTCATGGAAAAGTTCCTCGAGTACCACATTCCTGCCAGCATCATGAAGGTCAAGCAGCGTGAGTTTCTATCTCTCACCCAAGGGAACCTGATAGTAAGTCAATATTTAAACAAGTTCAATCACTTGGCTCATTATTCCCTTTATGATGTGGCGACCGAAGAAAGGAAGATAGACCGATTCCTTGGAGAACTCAACCAGCACCTTCGATGCACACTCAACATGCTCGACTTTCCAGACTTCCAGAATTTGGTGAACAAGGCCCTTATCACAGAAAGGGAACATAAGCTCGTCCATGGTAACTAGCCAGCTTATGAAGACCGCAAGCAAAAATTCGAGCCCAAGAAAGACATACAACCCGTTCAGAAAGCTCGTTCCTGGCAGCAACCTTATTTTGAGTTCAAGCCAACTTGGCGGCTGAATACCAACAAGACCGACAACCGAGTCAAGAATATTGCGACCAACCCTGTGCGAGAAGACTATTAGCGTAGCAACGCATGCTTCACCTACACTCAAACCGGGCACTATGCAAGGCAGTTTCCCAAGAACGGAAAGTCCAACACCCCGCTCAACCCACAAGTCAACAACATGGGATCTTTCCCCGCACAGAAGCTTATCCAAGGGCAAGTGCATCACCTCTTCGCCGAAGAAGCTGAAGAACACCCCGAAGTGGTCATTGGTATGTTCACTATTAATAACATACATGCACCAATTTTATTTGACTCTGGGGCTTCCCATTCTTTTATCTCACGGAGTTTTGTTGCCCAAAACTAGCTTTCTAGCTCTCTTCTTGAGAAATTCACGGTGATACAATCCCCAAGATCCCTACTCAAAATAAATGTGGTATACTGTGGCTTGGAGATAAATATCCATGGAGTTATCTTCCCTGCCACCTTGGTATCGATTGAATCAGCAAAGTTGGATGTCATACTTGGAATGGATTGGCTAACAAGGCATCAATTATGTATCAATTGTGCGACCAGAGAAGTCACTTTAATAAATCCGACAGGACAGACAGCGCAGTTCGTGGCTTGCAGAACCATGCCTAAAAAGGATATGATCTTCACAGTTGTAACCTCAGGTATGGAATTAATCCCAGTGGTCAGTGAGTTTCCTGACGTATTCCCGGAAGAATTGCCAGGAATGCCACCCGATCGCGAGCTCAAGTTTGCTATCGATCTTGTGCCAGGGACATCACCCATATACAAGAAATATTACCATATGCCTTCATCTGAGTTAGTTGAGCTAAAGAAGCAGCTGGATGAGATGATCAAGAAAGGGTACATCCGCCCCAGTTCTTCACCAATGGGATCACCTGCCATATTTGTGGACAAGAAAGATGGTAGTCTTCGAATGTGTCTAGACTACCGCCAGCTCAATGATATCACTGTCAAAAACAAGTATCCACTCCCCAGGATTGATGATTTGTTTGATCAACTGAAAGCTCAAATATTTTCCAAGATTGATTTAAGAACCGGGTACCATCAGCTCAAGATCAAGAAGGAAGATATTCCTAAGGCCGCATTCACCACTTGATACGGTCTGTATGAATACATAGTCATGTCTTTCAGTCTGACAAATGCCCCTGCCTTTTTCATGCATACAATGAACAAAGTGTTCATGGACGTCTTGGACAAGTTTGTGCTGGTCTTTATCGACGATATTCTTATATATTCTAAAGGAAAAGAAGAGGATAAACAACATCTCCGAGTAGTATTGCAAAGGCTCTGTGATCAGCAGTTATATGCAAAATTCAGTAAGTGCGAATTCTGGCTTAACCAAGTAGGATTCTTGGGGCATATTCTCTCAGCAGAAGGAATAGCTGCGGATCCAAGTAAAGTCAAGGATGTGCTAAAATGGCCAGCACACACGACCATGATCGAGATCCGGAGTTTTCTGGGGCTTGCTGGTTATTACCGTCGATTCATTGAAGGCTTTTCCAAGATCACTAAACCAATGATAGAGCTGCTCAAGAAGGACCAAAAGTTTGTATGGTCTGAAGACTGTGAGAAGAGCTTTGATGAATTGAAGACGTGTTTAACCTCAGCACCCGTGTTGACGCTTCCAGACATTTATCGAAGCTTTGATGTATATTATGACGCATCTAGGAGAGGTATTGGGTGTGTGCTCTATTGGAGATATGCCCTAGAGGCGATCATGTATGATGATATTTCCTATGTGTTTATGAATAAAGATAGTCATCGGACATTATCAATGATGTGTATCAGCAAGTACATGACTTGCTTGTGGGACTATGCATTGTATGATGAACGTCCTAAAAGGTCCCTAGTCGAAAGGGCTGTGTGGACGTGCAGCCGACTAGACTAGCATGTGACACAGTCGATGACTTGGTCTCACTAGCCATGGAGCATTGGATGCTAATCGGATAATATGGACTCGAAGGATCTGGTCGGATTCGATGTAGCCGGATTCGAGTTGAGATAAGGTCCGAATCAGACAAACCCAACTATGAGACGCGGCGATATGTCATATGTGAGTCTCTAGTACAACATACGTTCTATGCCCTAAGACCTGAGCTGGCACATGTACTCGGGATGGTGACAGACTTGCTTTGGGCCAAACAAACGCTACTCCGTGACTGGGTAGTTACAAAGGTAGGTTTCGGGCTTGTCCAGACGCATGCTGCGAGACATGGTTGAGCAAGATGGGATTTGCCCCTCCGATCAGGAAAGATATACTCTGGGCCCCTCGTGTGATCCGACCAAGATAAGCATGGCCATGCGATTAGGATTATGAGATAATCCGGTTTGTGGTTGACCTCACTGGAACGAGAAAGAGGTCGGTCTAGCACAAGGATGACATACTTGCCTTGAGCCCGAGAATATATATCGTGTGGCAAAGGGAACAGATGTGTGATGTACGGGTTCACCTAACCAGCTTCATCAGACACTTGGAGTCAGCACGCTTTGCTAGAGGCCGCTGCCGACTAGCCGAGTCGGATGTGATATGACTCACAACCAAGTGAACGAGAACCTAAGGGGTCACGCGCTTAAGGGAAGGAACCTGTGAGGCCCAGTCAGACTCCACGAGTCAGAAGTGATCCTACTCGGACTCTGATCCAGGCCGAACAGATTTTGGGCTTTAGGGTCCGTGCGAGGCCCAAGTGTTGAGCCCACGACGGACGCCTATATAAAGTAGGGGTGCGGCACACTCATGCGATTGATCGCTTCGGTGCTGACTAGAGTTTGCATGTGTTACAAATAGCCACCTCCACTCGACCGCCAACTGTGTGATCAGACCTAGTAGTCCACCGCATGGTGTTCCTCCTGCACGCGCGGATACCGTTAGAGGCGGTGCACTTGCGCTGCTCAAGCGAACCTGTACGTGAGAACCGACGACCGGCTGTTCGAGGGAGATCACACGGGGAGGAGATGATCCATGTGGATGCGCTGCCCAACTCTTCTTCCGCTGCACGGCACTGCGCGTCTAGTGGTAACGATATGTGATCCATCTCCCATAGCATGTTCTTGGTTGTTCTGCGCGTAGGAAAATTTTAATTTGTAGTCGACGCACCCTACCATAGAACCCAACAGTGGTATCAGAGCCTCTGCTATAGGATTTGAATTCGGATTGGATGCATATTAGATATGTGGAGGCGATAGATGAGATCTGTTGTCGTTGATGAGATCGGCTGTGTGCACGGTTGATGAGATCAATTGCACATGGGGATCGATGTGGCTATGTTTTCTGATGATCGAAGTCGATGAGGTCGTGACACAACCTCCCCCTACCGGTCGGTATCCGCCATCGGGGTTAACAGTGAAACGTAAATCTGAATTGGACTCGTGATGATCGATAAGATCGGTTAGATCGGAAAATTTGGCATGATCGGAGTTCAGATGTGATCTGTGATTTCCGAAAATGTCGGGCGCTTTTATGAGTGCGGTGATCGAGAAGGTTCAGTCCGCCAAAAACGGACTAACCGAAGCTTGTGCTAGCCTCCTAATAGGCTTTGAGGTAAGTAATGAAAATATAGGAAAAATATTACCGCACAGACAGTAGCCCCTGATGCTCTATTTGGCGTTCGAGAAGAAAGGCCGAATAGAGGATCAAATGATAACTCAGGAGTCTAATCTAAATATGTCTATGTGCATGTGCATGGTTCACTGCTGGTCGCTTCCGCACATACTACGGAGGTCTCTGTACTGAAGCAGGACCTGGAGCGGTCCGAGGACAAGCTCAGTACGGTCAGTTCACCGGGAGGATCGCCCTCCCAATTCGAAGTTTTTTCCTGGAAGTTTCAACCGTCGTTGACTATAACAACAGTCGCGACCGACTATTAAGATCCTCGCGACTATGGCTGGGCGGTACGCTCTGCTCTCTCGCGACCTCCACTCTAATCAAAAGACTAAAGGCCCCTACGGAAGATGAAAAAGGCGAGGACTGAAATGAGAAAGGAAGGAGTTCGGCAAGACGACTTCGGTTCACACGTGAAAGCTCACCAAGAGGCAGCTTGAGGAGAGCAAAGGTAAGTAATACCTCTATCTATATATTAAAAAGAAGTTCGGGTGTAAAGTAATAGGATCATCATGGATTTTCCAGGGGCCACGACCGAGGTGGCGACCCTGAAGAAGGCGCTGTCCGAGGCCGAAGACAAAGCGGCCAAGGAGCGCATTGAGAGGGAGAAGCAAGAAGCCCGAGTAGGCGAGGTGCAGCAAGAGCTCGAGGCTCTCGCCAAGAAGCACGAGTCCTTGGAGCTTGACTCTAAGACGCGAGAGTCTGAGCTCACGCAGGCGCTTGAAAGCGCCCGGAGCGCCAAGGCTGAAGCCCACAAGGCCCTCTAGGAGATTGATGCGGTGAAGAAGATAGCGGCGGGTAAGGCATTCATTATGCAAAGCAAGCATGTGGAGGAAACTTTCCTTTTACTGACCCGAGTTCGGAGCTCTCCAGGAGCGTTCGCAGATCTTCCCCACAGTGTACTGGATGCCGCGGAGTTTTATTGAGCTGAAGAGGGAAGCTCGACGGAGAAGTTTTTCTGTTCTCAGTATACTGGGACCGAACACCTGGTGCCCTTGAGCGACCTGTTGAAGCAAATGTCGAGCTTCACAAGGCGGCCGAACAGGCCATGAAGGGCCTTATAGTCCGGATGTGGCCCGGCGAGCCCCTACCCAGCAACTACTTTGGTCTGGTGAGGCGGCTTGTGGATGCCTACCCACGACTAGAAGTCATAAAGCGGTCCTTCTGCATCGAGGGTGCGTGCAGGGCTTTTTCCCGGGCGAAGGTGCACTGGGCGAAGCTAGACGCCATGAAGCTTGTGAAGGAGGGGCCGCCGGAGGGCAAGGAGCATCGCTGCCCCGAAAATTATTATGAGAGTGTCCTAAAGGGTTCTCGCCTAGTGGCGGATGAATGTGCCAAGGATGTAATTTTTGAATGAACATGTTCATGTGATCCTGTAATGTGAAACGAGTTCACTTGCGCTAAACAATGCTTTTTTAATTTAGAATATTACCTTCTGTGTGGCCGTTTATAAAATCTGAGAGTTGGCCAATCGTCGGCTTCCGCCCCCATGTAACTAGTACTGGGGTGTTCGGGATAAACCTGAGCACTCTTTATCCCAATTTTGGGTCCGTCGAGGGAGGTGTTCAGCGCAACGAACCAGGCAATCGAACTATAGGGCTTTATCACTCTCACTTAGCCATAGAAGTCTACAATTTTAAATTTTGGCGAAGCCCCTAGTATTCGGAAGGCCAAATTTGGGGCGCTATACACGCCTAAGTCGGGCAAGGCCGACTCCTTGCCTGAAGTGGCAAAAGTCGTTAAGGACTTGAGACCTCTCGAACAGCAACCAGCTCTCGCCTTATCACGACAGTCAGTTTTCGGCTTTCTCTACTGAGGTGTTCGTCCGGAAGAACCGAGACACAATCGCAGTAGTTCTCCCACCGCTACCTTAGCCGATATAGCGGAACGTAAGGTACCAATGCATGGGATCTGGGCAAACCCAACATTTGACCAAAGACATGATTCGGAGCTAATATATAATGCTATAAGTTCAGGGTGCCGCACTGTCGAAAGTGTTCGGACTTCTCACACCGTATTATGGGGAAGCGAAAGCCCTTGGCGTACTGGCCGTACCAGAGTGTACAGGTGCTAATTGTCGAAAAATGATCATATATAAAAAAGGATGAATAACGCAATAATAGGCTAATGCTATGCATTGTTATTTAAGTAATATGTTGAAGCGTATTGGTACAAGTAGTGCAATAAGCAGAAAGTAGGACTATTTGACATGTCCTATCCAAGGGCAAGCTGTGTATAGTAGAAAGCGGGTATATCGATTATTATTAGAGACCACCTGAGGGTTCCCGTGTACATCTTAGCTTGTTGCCTCCTTGGTTTTTCCTTCTTGTAGTGTGTCCGGCTATCGTACTGCCGGACATGGCTTCCAGAGAGTTATATCCTGAAAGAGAAAAAATGATAAAGGTATATAGCCCCTAGGGCGATTAAGCCGCATTGTGGGACGTGCCCTAATTGTGCACCCGCCTATGTCCATGGTATTTTCAGTGCTTAATTATGTACGCACGGTATGGATTTCATCGCTTGACTGGGACTGGGACGGGGGCCGAATTGCTAGGCGAGCTCTGAACGTGCTAGGCGATCCTGTTGCACTTTACTCCGGAATCGCTTGAAGGTGTCCGGGCGTTGTATCACCGAATTAGTGGTTTGCCTTAAAAGGCTGCTTTGTGCTTCTACTGTGAGGGCCGCAGTGTGCTCTTCCATGCGAAGCGAGCGTTCTGTGTTTCCATTCACTGTTATGACCCCCTAGGTCCTGGCATCTTGAGCTTGAGGTATGCCTAATGCGGTACTGCATTGAATTTTGCAAATGCAGTTCGTTCGAGCAGTGCGTGATTGCCACTAAGAAACGGGATGATGTCGAAGATTAACTCCTCGCTTCCGAAGTTGTACGGAGATCCGAAGACCACTTCCAGTGTGATTGAGCCCGTGCAATGGGCCTCTACACCTAGGCTGACGCCCTTAAAGGTGGTTTTGGTGGGTTTGATCCTCGAGGGATCTATACCCATTTTTAGCACTGTATCCTGATAAAGCAGGTTCAGGCTGCTGCCGCCGTCCATAAGGACTCGAGTGAGGTGAAATCCGTCGATGATGGGGTCTAGGACCAGTGCGGAGGATCCTCCATGATGGATACTTGTGGGGTGGTCCATGCTATCAAAGGTGATCGGGCAAGCGGACCATGGGTTGAACTTTGGGGTGACAGGCTCTATCGCATAGACGTCCCTTAGTGCACGCTTCCGCTCCCTTTTGGGAATGTGGGTTGCGTATATCATGTTCACCGTCTTCACTTGTGGGGGGAACCCCTTCTGTCCTCCCATGTTCGGTGGACGGGGCTCCTCCTCGTCATCACTATGCAGCCCCTTATCCTTGTTTTCGGCATTTAACTTGCTGGCCTGCTTGAACACTGATCATTCTCTGTTGATGTGATTGGATGGCTTGTCGGGGGTGCCATGGATCTGACACGAGCGGTCCAGTATGCGGTCCAAACTGGACGGAGCCAGAGTATTTCTTTTGAATGGCTTTTTCCGCTGACCAGATCTAGAGCCTCTAAATCCGGCATTGACTGTCGTATCCTCAGTATTGTCGCTATTGTTACGGCGCTTTGGTCTATTACGACGTGGTCTGCCGTTGGCATCTTTGGTATCCGAAGTGCCCGGGTCCTTTGGTGTGTTGTTGCTGCGAGCCAGCCAGCTATCCTCGCCCGCGCAAAAGCGGGTCATGAGTGTTGTGAGGGATGCCATAGACTTCTGCTTCTCTTGGCCGAGGTGGCGGGCAAGCCACTCATTACGGATGTTGTGCTTGAATGCCGCTAGGGGCCTAGGGCTTCTGCGTCTAAATAGTCGACAATTTGGCTTTTTCTTAGTCAGGAATCACGTCCAGAATTGTCTGGCCGATTCCCCTGGCTGCTGAGTTATATGGCTCAAGTCATCAGCATCCGGTGGTCGCACATAAGTGCCTTGGAAGTTGTCAAGGAATGCATCTTCCAAATCCTCCCAACTGCCGACGGAGTCTGCTGGCAAGCTATTCAGCCAATGCCAAGCTGGTCCTTTGAGTTTTAATGGGAGGTACTTGATGGCATGTAGATCATCGCCGCGAGCCATGAGGATGTGAAGGAGGACATCCTCAATCCATACCGCGGGATCTGTTGTACCATCATATGATTCGATATTTACGGGTTTAAAACCCTCCAGGAATTCATGATCCATAACTTCATCAGTGAAGCATAGGGGGTGTGCGGCACCTCTGTGTCGGGCTATGTCGTGACGCAGTTCATATGAGTCTTGTCTGCTGTATTCGGCCCGGACGGATTTACTTTTAGTGTGTCCGGCGTGACGGTCATCGTCACGCGTTGGCGCACGCCCCCGTGACCCGTATATCGACCTTGCATGTTTTGCCCTGCTTTCCAATACGTCTCGCAGGTCCCGCGTGTTGCCCTTGGCCTTGGTATTTTTATTTGATTGGCCGTGGAGTGCAGGTTGGACTTCGGGCTGGAATGCCTCTCTGTCTCAGCCACGAGGTGGCCGGTCAGCCGTATCGTACACTGGTGATGTGGGTTTCAATGCTTCCTTCTCGATGTGAGGTAGCAACCTGCATTTTGGGTAACTCTTGGAGGGGCACTTGAGTTCGAATTCCTCGGCCGCAAGGACTTCGGTCCATCTGTCTGCTAGCAAATCTTGATCAGCTTGAAGCTGTTGTTGTTTTTTCCTCAGGCTATTTGCTGTGGCCATAAGCCGGCCCTTGAAGCGCTCCTGCTCGACGAGATTCTCAGGCACGATAAATTCTTCGTCGCCGAGGCTTGCCTCATCCCCGGAGAGAGGCATGTAGTTGTCCTCCTCCGGTTCTCCATCTGCTGCCTGTTCTGGAGGGCTAGCTTGTTCGTCCTCCGGCTCTACATCGTGCTGGAGGGGATTGTGGTTGTCTTCGGCACTATCCGGAGTGTTATTGTCTCCTGTGCCGGTATCACTACTTTTGCTGTGGCAGGACTTAGAGTGGCGCCACTGATGTCGGCGCTTGGGTTGCTTCTTGGAGGGGTCATCCTCTGCTGTCTCATCGCCATTGGCTTCTTTGGGGGTTTCCACCATGTATATATATATCATATGATGAGGTAGCGTTCCAGCGCCCTGTGGGCGGTGGTTCCTGCTCGTCTCCTGCATCGTTGTCCATACCGTCGATGTCTTCAGAGTCGAAGTCGAGCATGTTGGTTAAATCATCAATAGTGGCTACTAAGTGGGTGGTGGGTGGGCAGCGAATTTCTTCGTCGTCCGCATCCCATTCTAGCCGGACATAGTTCGGCCAAGGTTCTCCTGACAGGGAGAGAGACCTTAATGATTTAGCATGTCGCCGAAAGGCGAGTGCTGAAATATAATCGCGGAGGTGAACTGCATGATCGGTGCCAGTCGGATTCGACGGGCGTGGATGCAAGCGGCTCGAAGTCCGTGGCCGGAGATGAATCATGTAGTTCGGCGACACGGCTCTCGTAAGGGGTGAAGTCAGTATCCGGCTCCATCGCCGCTGAGAGTGCAGCCTCTATGGCGGGATCAATCCCTCCGTCTTCGGATGGCGCGATTTGTTCCGGATTGACGGCCGGAGTAGTTGCAGATGCGATCTCCCGAACACTGTCCGACGACAGAGTTACATCATGCTCTTCATGACTGTGCGGCGCACCCGACATGGGCTCGAATCCGTCGAAGATCAAGTCTCCGCAGATGTCGTTAGTGTAGTTTAAGTTTCCCAACCTGACCCGATGGCCAGGGGCGTAGCTCTTGATCTTCTCCAGATGGCCAAGCGAATTGGCCCCCAGTGCGAAGCCGTCGAAGACGAAGATTTGTCCGGGGAGGAAAACCTCACCCTGGACCATATCGTTACCGATGATCGAAGGAGCCATCAAGCCTTACGGTGATGGCACAGTGGAACTCTCAATGAAAGCACCAATGACCGTGTCAAAACCGGCGGATCTCGGGTAGGGAGTCCCGAACTGTGCGTCTAAGGCGGATGGTAACAGGAGGCAGGGGACACGATGTTTACCCAGGTTCGGGCCCTCTTGATGGAGGTAATACCCTACATCCTGCTTGATTGTTCTTGATGATATGAGTATTACAAGAGTTGATCTACCACGAGATCATAGAGGCTAAACCCTAGAACCTAGCCTATGGTATGATTGTCTGTTGTCCTACGGACTAAACCCTCCAGTTTATATAGACACCGGAGGAGGCTAGGGTTACACAGAGTCGGATACAAGGGAGGAGATCTACATATTCGTATTTCCTAGCTTGCCTTCCACGCCAAGGAGAGTCCCATCCGGACACGGGATGAAGTCTTCAATCTTGTATATTCATAGTCCAACAGTCCGGCCAAAGGATATAGTCCGGCTGTCCGGAGACCCCCTAATCCAGGACTCCCTCAGCCACTTCACACAAATACAAGTTAAACATACATCATCCAAATTACAAACAAGGTCCGAGTATGGAACCAAAATAAAAGAAGACAACCCCAAATGCTAGATCCCCGATCGTCCCAACTAGGCTCCACTACTGATCAACCGGAGAAGACATAAAACAATGAACAAGATCTTCATCGAGCTCCCACTCGAGCTCGGTTGCGTCATCTGCACTTGTATCATCGGCACCTGCAACTGTTTGGAAGTATCTGTGAGTCACGAGGACTTAGCAATCTCACACCCGCGAGATCAAGACTATTTAAGCTTATGGGTAGGAAAGGGTAGTGAGGTGGAGCTGCAGCAAGCACTAAGCATATATGATGGCTAACATACGCAAATGAGAGAGAGAAGAGAAGCAATGCAACGGTCGTGAACTAGAAGTGATCAGGAAGTGATCCTGAAACTACTTACGTTCAAGCATAACACCATAACCGTGTCACCTCCCGGACTCCACCGAGAAAGGACCATCACGGCTACACACGCGGTTGATCCATTTTAATTAAGTCAAGTGTCAAGTTCTCTACAACCGGACATTAACAAATTCCCGTCTGCCACATAACCACGGGCACGGCTTTTGAAAGTTCAAACCCTGCAGGGGTGTCCCAACTTAGCCCATCACAAGCTCTCACGGTCAACGAAGTATATTCCTTCTCCTAGGAAGACCCGATCAGTCTCGGAATCTCGGTTACAAGACATTTCGACAATGGTAAAACAAGACCAGCAAGACCGCCCGATGCGCCGACATCCCGATAGGAGCTGCACATATCTCGTTCTCAGGGCAACACCGGATGAGCACTCCGTACAACTAAAACCAGCCCTCAAGTTTCCCTGAGGTGGCGCTGCAAAGGACTCTAGTTTCGACCAACACTTAGAGAAGCACTAGCCCGGGAGGTTAAAATAAAGATGACCCTCGGGATCGCGACTCCCAAGGGGAAAGTAGGTGGTGGTGAGGCAAATGGTAAAACCAAGGTTGGGCCTTGCTGGAGGAGTTTTATTCAAAGCTAACTATCAAGGGGTCCCCATAACATCCAACCGTGTAAGGAACACAAAAATCAAGGAACATAACACCGGTATGACGGAAACTAGGGCGGCAAGAGTGGAACAAAACACCAGGCATAAGGTCGAGCCTTCCACCCTTTACCAAGTATATAGATGTATTAATTAAATAAGAGATAATAATGATATCCCAACAATATCCATGTTCCGACATGGAACAAACTTCAACTTCACCTGCAACTAGCAACACTATAAGAGGGGCTGAGCAAAGCGGTAACATAGCCAAACAACGGTTTGCTAGGAAAGGAGGGTTAGAAGCTTGACATGGCAATATGGGAGGCATGATATAGCAAGTGGTAGGTAGCGTGGCATAGCAATAGAGCGATCAACTAGCAAGCAAAGATAGAAGTGATTTCGAGGGTATGGTCATCTTGCCTGAGATCCCGCAAGGAAGAAGAACGAGTCCATGAAGAAGACAAACAGACGTAGTCGAACGGATCCTCACAAACGCGATGTTATCGGAACTAACCCAAAGAAGCAACACCGTAAAGAAGCAAACAACATGGTAAACAACCATCACATAAACATGGCAAGATGCACAACCAAGTATGATGCATGTCCGGATTAATGAGGCATGGCATGGCAAAGTGCACAAACAAAACTACAAGTTAAGTGGAGCTCAATATGCAACGAGTTGCATATTGACAGAACACCACATGACTTATTTAGTTCTCTCCCGTTTATGTACTCAACAATATTAAATGTTGGTTAGCATGGCAAGGGGTGAAGCATATGAAAACTACCTATCTAGGCAAGTTTAAATGAGGCCAGAACAACAAGCAACATCTCTGGAAAATCCTCATGTGCATATTTATGGATTTGGTACTGTTCTGCCCTAAACACTATTTTAGAGTTATTAAACATGCAAAGTAATGTCATCATGTTAAACTAGGCATTTTTCTACCCCAATTACATATAAAGTTTGTTAAGTTTGGAGCTACGGTTATTTAGTTATGAATTAAAGCATTTTAGCATGGCAAGAGGCAAAATATAAGGAAACATCATTTTAAACATTTTTAACATGGATGAAAGTTGCAAATTATTGATCTACACAAAACTCTAAGCATTTTACATATAAAGTTTATTGGGTTCCGATGCACGGGTGAAAAGTTATTATATGCATGATGTTGGAGGGCTTTTTTGTAAAACCGCAGTCTCTGGAAAATAGGAAAAATGTTCTATGGAAAAAACACGAAATGGGCCGAAACAGGGGCCGGCCGAACATTGCACAGGGACGGGGGCTGCTCACCAGGCCTCTTGGGCCGGACGGTGGAAGAAGGAGTTGGGCCGTGGATCTGGGTAGGCTGCGGGGACCATCCAGGGAGGTGGCGGCACTCGCCGTCTCTCACACACAAGAGGTCGATCGAGGCCATGGCGATGCCGACGACGACTCCGGTGACGGGGAGGCCGGGACTGGCTCCGGGGATGGACGCAGGGGACGGCTCTGGGTGTGGGTGGCTCGATCCGGTGGAGGGTAGCGCCGGAGGAGGTCGGTGGAGGCGGACCAGGCCGGTGCTTTGCCGGATCTGGACAATGGTGACGGTTGCCGGGACGCCCAGTGCGGCGGCAGAGCTTCCATGGCAGAGAGAGGTAGAAAGGTTAGAGAGAAAAACGAAGGAGGCAGGAGAAGGAAGGAGCACGGGGGCGGCGACCTGTGGGGTGCCGGCGACAAAGGCGGAGCATGACGGCGGCGAGGATCCGGCGAAGACGACGACCGGCGACGAGGTTGGGGCAGCGCTGGAGTAGGTAGCGCGGTTCAGGAGCTCAAGGAGGAGCCAGGGGAGAGGCGGTGGAGCGCTCGGGCCCCGATGGGTTTCCTAGGGCCCGATCCAGGTCCTGGCGGGCCCGCGGGCTTCACGACGGCGCAGGGAGACCAGGGGGTGACGTGGAGGCGTGGGAGTGGCCCTGGGCGGCGGCGCAGGTGGCGGCCGGCCCTGTGGGACGGTACCAAGTGGCGAGGAGGGGCTGGAGTGGCGCGAAAATTGAGGGGGAGGGGGCTAGGTAGGTGGAGGGCTAGGGATGCCCAAAAATGGCAAGGGGACTTGTCGGTGTCAAAACCGGCGGATCTCGGGTAGGGGGTCCCGAACTGTGCGTCTAAGGTGGAAGGTAACAGGAAGATGGGGACACGATGTTTTACCCAGGTTCGGGCCCTCTTGATGGAGGTAAAACCCTACGTCCTGCTTGATTTATTCTTGATGATATGAGTAGTACAAGAGTTGATCTACCACAAGATCAGAGAGGCTAAACCCTAGAAGCTAGCCTATGGTATGATTATATCTTGGCCTATGGACTAAAACCCTCCAGTTTATATAGACACCGGAGAGGGCTAGGGTTACACAAGGTCGGTTACAAAGGAGGAGATATCCATATCCGTATTGCCTAGCTTGCCTTCCATGCTAAGTAGAGTCCCATCCGGACACGAGACGAAGTCTTCAATCTTATATCTTCATAGTCCAACAGTCCGGCCAAAGGATATAGTCCGGCTGTCCGGAGACCCCCTAATCCAGGACTCCCTCAGTAGCCCCTGAACCAGGCTTCAATGACGATGAGTCCGGCATGCAGTGTTGTCTTCGGCATTACAAGGCGGGTTCCTCTTCCGAATACACCACAGAAGTGTTTGAATACAAGGATAGTGTCCGACCCTGCAAAATAAGTTCCACATACCACCGTAGAGAGAATAATATTTCCACAAATCTAATCTGCTAACACGTTTCGGCTGCATGACATCATGCCCTGGCCCGGTAATTATTCGAACCGTTTCTCTTTAACCAACCCCGCACATAAGGCGAGGAGGTTTGACATGTCTTGTCAAAGCAGAGATCGTGTCCCCCTTATTACGGGATTCTCATCAATACAGGCGTGGGTAACCCAACCGCGCCACCAAATACGTCGCTTGGGGGATAAGCGAGTTTTACCAGGCTAGTGGGGGCGCATAGTTTCGTCCGCCCTTATAAAGGGATAAGGTTTAACCTTCTTCTACCCCCGCCTTCTTCCTCCTTGCTCATCCATTCTCGCGCACTCGAGCTCCAACGCCCAAGTCCACATCCTCAACCTTCTCCAAACATGTCCAGAGCGGGAGGCAAGTGGATGGCTTCCTCCGTTACGGAGGGACACATCAAAAATCTGCGCGGAGCCGGATACTTAGCTGCGGATATCGCGCATCGGCTCCCTGCTGCGGGGCAGATCGTCCCTACCCCGGAACCTCACGAGAGGGTAGTTTTCCTCCACCACTTCCTCCGCGGACTGGGGTTTCCCATCCATCCATTCGTCCGCGGTCTTGTTCTACTACGGGCTGGACTTTCATGATCTGGCCCCGAATTTCATCCTCAACATCTCGACGTTCATTGTCGTGTGCGAGGCTTTCCTCCGCATCCGGCCCCACTTCGGTCTGTGGCTGAAGACCTTCAATATCAAGCCGAAGGTGGTGGACAGCCAACAAGCAGAATGCGGCGGAGCCATGGTGGGCAAGATGCCCAATGTAATATGGCTCGAAGGCTCCTTTATGGAGACCATAAAGGGGTGGCAATCGGCGTGGTTCTACATCACCGAGCCACGCGACACCATCTGGGTGGCAGCCCCCGAGTTTTGATCCGGAATCCCCACGCGGCTCACTTCCAGGAAAGAGAAGGGCTTGTCCTGGGGTTCATCGATGGAGCTGGATGGACTCCAGAAATGTATCCTGAATATGACAAGCAAGAAGCTTAAGCTTGTCAACATAGTGCAGCTCATGCTCTTCCGCCGGATCCTCCCGTGTCAACAACGGGATTTCAACTTGTGGGAGTTCGACTCGGCCTAGCACCAGACTCTAAGCGAGCTCTTCGACACGACGCACAAAGACGTCTGGAGGGTGCTGTTCAAGGGTGCCGAGGTCCCTCCCTCTCTCATCGAGGACCGCGGGCTAAGCGCGAAGCGCCCTGCGAATCCGGTAAGTTCTGTACATCTGGTAGGATATTTACTTCCCATAGCTTAACCACGTGCGGGGTCTGAGCTCCCATGCCTTTGACAGGATTGGGTGGAGGCATTGGAGCACATCGACTGTCTGGCCCCTCTACCTGAAGACACTGCGGACGCTCTCCTGACGGAGATGCTGACTCCGGCTCCTTACAAGGTGCTGGAGAAGACCAAGAAGAAGGCCAAGGGAACCCGAAAGAGTTCCCGGTGCCAGGTGGTATCAGACTCATCGTCCGATGACTCCACAACACACTCCTCCCACGAAGACGAGGAGGAAGATGAAGATGCTCCCCCTCCAGTCGAGGGAGACAAGAAAAGGAAGGCCGCCCCAACCGGGGGGGGGGGGGAAGGGTCCAAGAAGGGAAGGACTCTTCTTCCGGACTGCTCCACCACCGCCGCCAAAGGCGAAGACGAGTGGCTGCTCAGGGCCAAGCCCCTGGCGAAGTCATAAGTATTAGGATACCAGAGTAACTCATAGCATACCTTTGCCGCAGTGCTTCTCCTAACGCCGAATATTATTATGCAGCCCGCCCCAAGCCCGTATCGACGTATCCTCGTCGGACGGCTCCTTGGACTCGTCGGATATGGATAGCGATCCACTTCCAACTGCCTCCTTCCCTTGCCTTACGGACAATGCCGAGGTATTGTCTCAAGAGGCCTCGGGTCGAGGGGAGACGGTCCCGGAGGCGCCTCAAGGCGACCTTCCGGACTGCGGGAGCAAAGGGAGTAAGGCTCCCGAGGGCTCCGAGTTCGGCCCTCAGCCGAACACCGAGTCGGAACCTCCAGTGGTTCCGGACTCGGGCAGGCGGCCTCCTTCCAAAAGGGGCAAGACGCCCGTGCCGGTGACCTCTGTCCATCCAGAGGCACCGGACAACCTGCTGGGAGCGCTTCGCGGCGCTTCCATCGACGAAGAGCACCACACTATTATGAGTGCGGTGATCAAGAAGGTTCAGTCCGCCAAGAGAGGACTGACTGAAGCATGTGCCAGCCTTCTAACAGGCTTTGAGGTAAGTATTTAAAATATAGGAAAAATATTACCACATAGAAAGTAGCCCCTGATCCTCTGTTTGGTGTTCATAGAGAAAAGCCGAATAGAGGATCGAATAATATCTGCAGGAGTCTAATACTAGTATGTTTGTATGCGTATGCAGGCTTCGTTGTTGACCTCTGCCGCACTGACTGCGGAGGTCGCCACACTGAAGCAGGACCTCGAGGGGTCCGAGAAAGAGCTCGGCCTT
Organism: Triticum urartu; assembly: GCF_056163025.1. Lineage (NCBI taxonomy): Eukaryota > Viridiplantae > Streptophyta > Magnoliopsida > Poales > Poaceae > Triticum > Triticum urartu. Next base: position 42,371,142 of record NC_141876.1, on the reverse strand, counting down.
GCTAAGAGGCAGCTCGAGGAGAACAAAGGTAAGTAATACCTAGTCTGTATATATATAAAAGATACGATGGCAATATGACAGGATCATCATGATTTTGCCAGGGGCCACGACCGAAGTGGCGACCCTGAGGCAAGCGCTATCCGAGGCCGAAAACAAAGCGGCCCGGGAGCACACCGAGCGGGAAAAGCAAGATGCTCGGGTGGGCGAGGTGCAACAAGAGCTCCAAGCTCTCGTGACGAAGCATGAGGCGTTGGAGCTTGACTCGAAGATGCGAGAGTCTGAGCTTGCCACGGCCCTTGAGAGCACAAAGAATACCAAGGCTGAAGCCCAAAAGGCCCTCCAGGAGATTGATGCGATGAGGAAGATAGCGGCGGGTAAGGCATTCAATATGCAAAGCAAGCATGTGAAAGTAAATTACTTGTTACTTACCCGAATCCAGATCTCTCCAGGAGCATTCGCAGATTTGCCCCGCAGCGTGTCGGATGCCGCAAGGTTTTACCAGGCCGAGGAGGGAAGCTCAATGGTGAAGATGTTCTGGTCTCAGTATACTAGGACCAAACACCCGATGCCTCCGAGTGACCAGCTGAAGCAACTGGTCGAGCTGCAAAGGCGGCCGAATAGGCCATGAAGGGCTTTATAGTCCGGATGTGGCCTGGCGACACCCTTCCAACAGCTACTTCGGCCTGGTGAGGCGGCTTGTGGATGCCTGCCCACGGCTGGAAGTCATCAAGCGGTCCGTCTGCATCGAGGGTGCACGCCGGGCTTTCGCCCGTGCGAAGGTGCACTGGGCCAAGATGGATACCGTGAAGCTGGTGAAGGAGGGGCCGCTGCAGGGCAAGGAGCATCGCAACCCCGAGATGTATTATGAGGGTGTCCTGAAGGGTGCCCGTCTTGTAGCAAACGAGTGCACAAAAGATGTAATATTTGAATAAATTTGCTCGTGTGATCCTATATTGTGAAAACTTGTTTCATATGCGCTATGCAACGCTTGTTTGAATTTAAAATATTACCTTCTGTTCGGCTGTTTATCCAATCTGAGAGATGGCTAGTCGTCGAATTCTGCCCCCATGCCACGAGTGCTGGGGTGTTCGGGATAAACCTGAGCACTCTTGTTCCCATTTTTGGGTTCTTCGAGGGAGGTGCTCAGCACGACGAACAAGGCAATCAGACTATAATGCTTTATCACTTTCACTTAGCCATAGAATTCTATAATTTTAAATTTTGGCGAAGCCCCTAGTATTCGGAAGGCCGAATTCGGGGTGCTATACACGCCTTAAGCCGGACAGAGCCGACTCCTCACTCTAAGCGGCATAAGTCTTTAGGGACTCGAAACCTCTCGAACAGCGACCAGTCTCTCGCCTTATCATGACAGTCAGTTTTAGCTTTCTCTACTGAGGTGCTTAGCCCAGCAGAACCGGGGCACAATCGCAGTAGTTCTCCTAGTGCTACCTTAGCCAATATAGCGGAACGTAAGGTACCAAAACATGGGAGCCGGTCAAACCCAACTATTGACCCAAGATATGATTCGGAGCTGATGCGTATAATGCTATAAGTTCGGGGTGCCGCACTATCGAAAGTGTTCGGAATTCTCACGCGCGTATTATGGGGTATGCTTAAGCCCCTAGCGTATTGGCCGTACCAGAGTGTACGGGTGCTAGATGTCATGAATGGACATATACATATAAAAGAAGAATGCAATAATAGTCTTTGTGCTATGCATTGTTTATTCAAAAAGGTGCGTTAAAGCAGAATGATACAAGTAGTGTGATAAGAAAAAAGTAGGACTATTTGACATGTTGTAACGCCCTCGATGCGGCTATATCTCCCACGTGTCGAAGCACGACTTAGAGGCATAACCGCATTGAAAGCAATGTCGCAAGTGAGGTAATCTTCACACAGCCCATGTAATACATAAGGGAAAGAGATACATATATGGCTTACAATCGCCACTTCACACAATGCATGAATAAAGCATTACATCATCCAGATACAATCAAAGGTCCGACTACGGAACCAAAATGAAAGAAGACTACCCAAATGCTACACAGATCCCCGATCGAACCCAACTGGGCTCCACTACTGATCAACTAAAAAACAGAACAACATAACGAACAAGGTCTTCATCGAGCTCCTCCTTGAGCTAGGTTGCGTCACCTGCACGGTATCATCGGCACCTGCAAACTGGTTTTGGAAGTAATTTGTGAGTCACGGGGACTCAGCAATCTCACACCCTCGCGATCAAGACTATTTAAGCTTATGGGTAGGGAAAAGGTATGAGGTGGAGCTGCAGCAAGCGACTAGCATATATGGTGGCTAACATACGCAAATGAGAGCGAGAAGAGAAGGCAATGCACGGTAGAGAAACTATGATCAACAAGTGATCCTAGAGCAACCTACGTCAAGCATAACTCCAACACCGTGTTCACTTCCCGGACTCTGCCGGAAACAGACCATCATGGTTACACACGCGGTTGATGTATTTCAATTAAGATCAACTTCAGGTTTTCTACAACCGGACATTAACAAATTCCCATCTGCCCATAACCGTGGGCACGGCTTTTGAAAGTTCAAATCCCTGCAGGGGTGTCCCAACTTAGCCCATCACAAGCTTTCACGGTCAACGAAGGATATTCCTTCTCCCAAGACAATCCGATCAGACTCGGCATCCCGGTTACAAGACATCCTTAACAATGGTAAAACAAGTCCAGCAAGACCACCCGTTGTGCCGACAAATCCCGATAGGAGCTGCACATATCTCGTTCTCAGGGCACACCGGATAAGCTAAGCGTACGGGAGCCAACGTAACCCAAGTTGCCAAGGGACGGCCCTGCACGGTGCTCTGGGTTGAACCAACACTTAGAGAAGCACTGGCCCGGGGGTTTAAATAAAGATGACCCTTGAGCCGGCCGACCCAAGGGAAAGAAAAAGGCTAGGTGGCAAATGGTAGAACCAATGTTGGGCCTTGTTGGAGGAGTTTTATTCAAGGCGAACTGTCAAGGGGTTCCCATTATAACCCAACTGCGTAAGAAATGCAAAATCCGGGAACATAACACCGATATGACGGAAACTAGGGCGGCAAGAGTGGAACAAAACACTAGGCATAAGGCCGAGCCTTCCACCCTTTACCAAGTATATAGATGCATTAATTAAATAAGAGATATTGTGATATCCCATCAAAAAAAATCCATGTTCCAACATGGAACAAGCTCCAATCTTCACCTGCAACTAACAACGCTATAAGAGGGACTGAGCAAAGCGGTAACATAGCCAAACAATGGTTTGCTAGGCCAAGGTGGGTTAGAGGCTTGGTTCAACAATATGGGAGGCATAATAAGCAAGTGGTAGGTATTGCAGCATAGGCATAGCAAAAGAGCGAGCAACTAGCAAGCAAAGATAGAAGTGATTTCGAGGGTATGGTCATCTTGCCTGAAATCCCACAAGGAAGAAGAACGAGTCCATGAAGAAGACAAACGGACGTAGTCGAACGGGTCCTCACAACACGACGTTATCGGAACTAACCCAAAGAAGCAACACCGGAAAGAAGCAAACAACATAGTAAACAACCACCACATAAGCATGGCACGATGCGCAAACAAGTATGACGCATGTCCGGTTTAAATATGCATGACATGGCAAAGTGCAACAACCAAAACTACAAATTAAGTGGAGCTCAATATGCAACGGGTTGCATATTGACAGAACACCACATCAATTATTTAGTTCGATCTCGTTTATGTACCCAACAATGTTAAATGTTGTTAAGCATGTCAAGAGGTGAAACATAAAGGAATTATCTATCTAACCAATTTTAAATGGGGCCGGATATAACAAACAACGAATCCGGTAAATCCCCATATGCATTTAGAAATTTAATGCAACAACAATTTTAAACATTTTAATTGTTGTTATCATGATGCGGATGACATGAACAAATTTATGAAAGGTTTTATGACAAAGTTAACTAGAGCATATTATGAAGCATTTGTCATCGTGGCGGAAACGGAAGGGGTGCCACGACAATGATAACGAAAGCGGTGCCACGACAATGATAACATAAGCGGTGCCACGGCAATGTCCCGGTTCTGGTAACTCGATTGAGATACCGATGCAAAGGGGAAGTGTGCGGAACATGACATGCAAGGATGGTGGGGTGAACTCGGATACCGAGTTCCCACATGTCGGTGGCAAGGCAAAAAGAGGGGTGACGTGCACCGACAATTCAAGCATGGACAAAGCACGAGCATCTCATACAACACACAACATTTGTTCACGGGCGTCGTCTCGAGGGTTATACCTTCGAAGGGTGCATTCTCGGAGCGGTCCTGGGTTCGGTGCAAAGTAGAGAAAGTATATGTTCTCGCGACGGTGGTTGTACACGGTCATCGTGGAAGTAGTTGTTCATGGGTCGTTGTGGGAAGTTGTCCTTCTTGCGAACTTGTCGGATCCACGGCGACTGTAGTTGTTCCCGACGCTTGTGACCCACGGTTCTTCGGGCAACGGTGGTCGTACACGTCCGTAGATGTTCGGGTCATCACCGTTCGTAGCCAAAGAAGTTGAACTTGACGAAACCCTCGGCGATAGTAGTAGTGGATGTCGTCGGTATCGTGGTACTTGGCGATATCCGTGTGTAGAGGTACTTTGCAGTCTCGACGACGGTCATACATGTTTTCGTAGATGAACTTGACTGATCCGAGGGATCTGGGTGTCGCGGTACTTGGTGAAAAAAACACGTCGAAGGTACTTGTACTCGCATCATCGTGGAAGTAGTCGTTCAGGATCCCGTGTGGACTTGCCAGTCTTGGTCTCCGTGGCATAGTTGTACAAAAACATCGTTGGAACTTGGAAGAATCCAGAGGCGTGCACGGATCGTAGAGGAACTTGACGCATCCAAACGAAGCAACAAAATAGGCCTCGGTTCTTGGTGGTCAACGAAGGGAGGCGGCCAACAAAGTAGCAGCAGGGTGCGCACACTGGCAGCGGCATCCACGAGCAGAGGCACAACGCTGGTCGTGGGCACCGGTGGCGACCGGACGCGGGAGGCAGCAGAACGGAATAGCGAAGGAGCAGCTGCAGCAAGGCAGCGGTGCGGTGGCTTGCTGGACTTGGACGGCGACGGCGCACGGGAGAAGAGCTCCAGTGGAGAAGCGGAGCGGTGCTGCTCGGGGTCGAGCCTGGTGCAGGGCTCCGGCGGCAGGAGCAGGGAGCTTGGTGCGGCGACGGCAGAAGCGCGGTGCTCCGGTTGAGACTTGGCGCGCAGCGGCGTCGGGCGAAGCAGGACGCAGCAATGGGGCGTTGAACGGGCGGCGTAAGGTGGTGGCTCGGCGGCCATGGAGGTGGCTCGGCACAGAGGAGGAGGACGAGAGGGACAGAGCGGGACTCCTCTCTGGTGGCGGGTCGAGGAGGTGGGTAGCAGGCCAGGGGTGGAGGAAGGCCATGGAGGAGGTGCATGGTGCGAGCTAGGAGACGAGAGGGAGAGGGTCGACGGGAGGAGGAAAGGGATCGGGCACGGGGTTCTCGTGGCGGCGCAGCGAGGGGAAACGAGGAAAGGGATCGAGGGAGAGAACGAGCGGCGCAGATTCTCTAACTTGCTTATAGCAAGTCAGAGGCAGCCCAGCGCACGCCAGATGCCGCTCGTTCTCGATCGGTCGGTTGCTTCTTTCAATCCCTCACTCAGCCTAAAATAAGCAGCCCAGCCCAGATTTCATAGCCCACCTAAAGGCCTACTTCCACACAGTGGAGGGAAAACAAAACTTCAGGCGGGAGCACGAGAGAATTTTGGCGGGGAAACATGTGCTGCGCTGCTCTGTCGCGCGCTGTCTCAGCTTTGGGCGATCGCTGCGGCAACTCCAAGGAAATCAGCTGGCCGATCGAGGAAAACTTCTGGCGATCGATTCCAGCCATCGTTCCTCCTCCTCCTCCTCCTTCCAGATTACAGGTAGCAACCACAAATCTCCCCTCTTTGTCTTGTATTTTCTTCACAAATTGGAAATTTTCTTACTTGTATTTGTTCATGATTCCTGCAGTAATTATTGAGTTCATGTCTTCAAATTAAGAGATAATGGTAGAAACCAACAAGTAAGTTAGGCTTACACTGGAATTCCTTTGCTGACATCTAGATCTTTAGAAAGTTAGGCTTACACTGGAATTACCTATATATTTATTTTGGTGCAGGGAGAATGTGATTCGTACGTCCTTACCTCAAGTTGGTCAGAAATTCACAGACTTGGCTGAGGCATGGTCATTTTGGGTTAACTATGGAGGCCGGGCAGGTTTTGAGGTCAAAAAAAGGTCAAGTTGGAAAAGTAAAATTGATGGAGTGGTAACTTCATGTAGATATATGTGTGCAAAGGAGGGTCGTCGAGTACAAGACAAGAGGGATCATCTCACAAAGAACCCTAGAGCTGAAACAAGAACAGATTGTGATGTCCATATGTGTCTTTCATTAGATCGAGTGGCAGGACATTATGAAGTGGTGGAGGTAGTGCTTGCTCACAATCATGGTGTCTACTTACCACAAACTTTCCATTTGATGTCATCACAACAAAGGATTTCAGAATTGCAAGCCGTTGAAATTGAGGCTGCCGATGACTCTGGAATTAGACCAAGGCATGCACATGACTTGGCTAGTCGCCTTGTTGGGGGCCAATGAATCTCAGCTACACGCCTCGTGATCACAAAAATCACTTGCAGAGCAGGCGCCAAAGAGAGTTAGCATATGGTCAGGCGGGAAGCATGTTGAAGTATTTTCAACAAAAGCAGGCTGAGAATCCGTCTTTCCAGTATACTTTACAATTGGATTCCAAAGAACAAATAAGTACTATATTCTGGGCTGATGCAAAGATGTGCATTGGTTATGCAGACTTTGGAGATGTTATCGCCTTTGACACTACTTTTGGCACAAACAAAGAATATAGGCCTTTTGGTGTTTTCGTCGGATTCAATCATTTTAGAGAGACCGTTATTTTTGGTGCTGCTCTTTTGTTTGATGAAACACGTGGCTCTTTCAAATTGTTATTTGAGGCTTTTGTAGAGGCACACAACGGAAAGCAACCTAGAGCTATATTTACCGATCAAGACACGGCAATGGGATTGGCTGTTGGGGATGTTTTCACCCAAGCATGGCATGGCTTGTGCACCTACCACATCATGGAAAATGCCGTCAAGCACTTGTGCAATAGCAAAGTTGAAGATAAAGAGGAAGATGAAGAACCTCATATCCTCTTAGATTTCAGCGCTTGTATGTATAATATTGAGGACAAGGCAGCCTTTGAAGAGGCATTTGACATCATGAGAGATAAGGTGGATAAGAAGAAGGCCTCATGGCTAGATAGCATCTACAAGTTAAAAGAAAAGTGGACTGAATGTTACATGAGGGATGTTTTCACATTGGGAATGAGAAGCACACAATTAAGTGAGAGTTTCAATAGTGATTTGAAAAAACTTCTCAAATCAGATTTTGACATCATTCGCTTCTAAAAACATTTTGAAAGGGCTGTGCAAGGAAAAAGTTACAAGGATGCAGAATTTGAAGCTACTAAAAAACTGCCTAGAATAGGGATGGAGACTCCTATGTTGTTGCAAACAAGCGAAGCTTACACACCGACCATATTTGAAGCATTCAAATCTGAATATAGAAGATCCATGGCTGCATGTAGTAGAGCATTGGATGGAGATAATACATATGTTGTTACAATTGTGAGGGCTAATGGTGATTTGAGTTCCTAACTAGAGCGCATAGTTGTCGGTGATCCTTTGGAGCAAACGGCTTCTTGTAGCTGTTTTCAGTTTAAAAGGACCGGAGTATTGTGTGCGCATGCTTTAAAAGTTCTTGACTTGATGAATATCAAGTTATTGCCAAACCATTATATTTTAAAGAGATGGACCCGAGAAGCAAAATCTGGAACTATACAAGATACCAAAGGAAGGGATATAATTGAAGATCCAAAATTGGATGCTATGTTGCGGTACAAGTTTGTTTCTCACAAATTTCATGACTTTGCAAGTGAAGCCGCAAGCGATCCGGAATGTATCTTGTTGGTGGACAATGCATTGGACATCCTTGCCAAGCAAGTACGGGAAAAACTAAGGATATCTAGAAGTATTTTGAGTGAATCCTCTAATGTGCAGCCTAATGTTCAACAAGATGAGGGTTTGCTTAGTTCTACACGCCTCAAGAAAAAAGAGGTTCAACCGAAAAGTTCAAAGAGACATAAACCTTGGATCGAGAAGACATGCAAGTACAAAAAGAAAGACCCAAAGGAATCTAGTGTATCTTGCTGAAAATTCTTGCAATTTAGTGTACTTATTTATTACTACATCATATATAAATTTGTTGGGTTTCTTTGTGCAGCAGCAAGAGAAAGAGAATCAAGTTGGTGGAGAAACTCAAGCAACAACTGAAAATGCTAATAATGCCAGCAATGCATTCAGGAGCTACACAGACTTGCTAATGGTACTTTAAATGTTGTTGTATCTTCTCGAAACTACTATTCTATTCTAACGTTTCATTTTGATCCTCTTTCTTTGCAGGGTTCTAATGGAATTGATGATATGGATTTTGGAGATCTTCTTTAGGTTCCTATTTCATGACAAGAAGAAGATAGTCCATCTTCTTCTTTTGGCCTGAATATGTTCAGCTTGAAGAAATTTGTGAAAAACACTACAAAATGGTGTTCTTTTGTGTAGAACCTGCAGCTCTAGTACTATATTTTGTTGGAGGTTATTATGGTTATTTGTATCATGACTACTGTTTGTATTCTGGTTGATTTTGGTTGAATTCTGGTTGAAAACGGAGTATTTTTATAGGTTTCTATCCAATCTGAATATGTTCTGTTCTATTCTGCTGTTTACATTCAGTTAACTGTCCATAGATGCACTTGTCGCTGCAGCTGGGCTGTTTGCTCCCGAATGGGCCTCCCTTGTCGCTTATGTGGGCTGGCCTGGCTGAACTGTGTTGTGTGAGGGAAGGAAACATGAAACAGAGCAGGGGACACACGGTGGAAAAGAAACGGCATCCAGCTGCCTCAAGGCTGCCTCTGACTTGCTATAAGCAAGTTAGAGAATCTGCGCCGGAGAACGAGGGGATCGGGGAGATGGAATCGGGCAGAGGAGGGTCGAGAGCGGTTCCCTGTTTCTGGAGGCGCGAGGTGGATCGGGGGGGGGGGGGGGAGGGAGCGAACGCCTAGGGTTAGAGCAGTGGGCTGCGAGAGATGGCCTTGGAGCCGGCGGCTGGTTGGGCCTAGGCATGGGCCCTAGAGAGGAGTGGGGAAGCAGGCCGGCCTGGCAGACCTCTCCCTCCCCCTCATATTTCTTTAGCAGCAAAAAACATTAGTGAAAAAAGAAGAAGGGAGGGTTAGGGACAGAATTGGAGCATGGGGATATTTCCCCGGATTCACAAAAATGTGCTCTTTCCGCGAAAACAGAAATGGCCAAGATTGAAAGATTAAATTCAAATGTATTTGAATTTAATTCAACTCGTTTGAAAGGAGTAGGGATCCGAAGTTCCCAAAAATGTTGAACATTTAGGAAGAGCCTCGATAAAACGATAAAAGAATATGAGGACAAGTCGGAGATCAAAAATTGAGATAACAAAGGCATTGGGATTTATTTGCAAAGCGTGTCAATGGTTAATTCCAAAAGAACGGAATATTTAATAATAGCTCCATAATTATTAGGAGGATATGTTATATAGAGAAATCACCAGGTGAACTCCCTCGGTTTAAATGGACTGAAAAATCCATACGATTTAATTATTTGGTTTGAGATGCAAAGATTAAAGACATGATGACATGATGACATGATGCAAATGCACATGATGCAAATATGAAAACGATGAACCAAACAAAACACACGACGAAACCCGGAAACATGGAAGGCATCTGAAGCTCCGGTCTTGGGGCGTTACACATGTCCCCTCCAAGGGTAAGCTGAGGAATGGTATTAAAGCAAGTATTTCACTCGTTATCGTAATCCACCTAGGAATTCCATGATGCGACGTAGCTTTCTGCCTCCGTGGTTGTTGTATCGTGTGTCCGGCGAACATACTGCCGGACGGTGTTTCCAGAGAGTGAAGTCCTGAACGAGAGAAAAAAAATAATAAGGCGGGAAGCCCCTAGTGCGGTTGAGCCGCGTCTTGGGGCGTGCCGCAATCGTGCCCCCTCCCCACCTGTGCCCATGGTATTTTCAATGCGTAATTATGTACGCGGGGCACAGATTTAACCGTTTGGCTAGGACTGGGGTGGGGGCCGCATTGCTATGCGAGCTTGGAACGTGCCAGGCGGTCTTGTTGCCGATTACTCCGGGCGCGCTTGAAGGTGTCTGGGTCTTGAATCGCCGAACTGATGGATTTCCTTAAGAGGCTGCTTTGCGCTTCTGCTGCGAGGGCCGTAGTGTGCTCCTCCGTGTGGAGAGAGCGCTCTGTGTTTCCATTGACTGTGATGACCCCCCGAGGTCCTGGCATCTTGAGCTTGAGATATGCATAATGCAGTACCACATTGAATCTCGCAAATGCGGTTCGCCCGAGCAGTGCATGATAGCCACTGCGGAACGGGACTATATCGAAGATTATCTCTTCGCTTAGGAAGTTATCCGGGGATCCGAAGACCACTTCCAATGTGACTGAGCCTGTGTAATGGGCCTCTACACCTGGTATGACGCCTTTAAAGGTCGTTTTTGTGGGTTTGATCCTTGAGGGGTCTATACCCATTTTGCGCACTGTGTCCTGATAAAGTAGGTTCAGGCTACTGCCGCCATCCATAAGGACTCGAGTGAGGTGAAATCCATCAATGATTGGGTCTAGGACCAGTGCGGTGAATCCGCCATGACGAATACTAGTGGGGTGGTCCCTGCGATCGAAGGTGATTGGACATGAGGACCATCGGTTGAACTTTGGGGCGACTGGCTCCAACGCATGTACGTCCCTGAGCGCACGCTTCCGCTCCCTCTTGGGGATGTGGGTTGCGTATATCATGTTCACCATCTGCACTTGTGAGGGGGACCTCTTCTGTCCTCCGGTGTTCGGCTGCCGGTGCTCCTCCTCGTCATCGCTATGAGACCCCTTATCTTTGTTTTCGGCATTTAACTTGCCGGCCTGCTTTAACACCCAACAATCCCTGTTGGTGTGGTTGGCTGGCTTGTCGGGGGTGCTGAAAGGATTGAGAAGAGGTGTCTAGAGGGGGGTGATTAGAAACTAAGTGCCAAAAGTTGCAGTTTTTAATATTCTTAAGTTTAAGTGGAGTTTAAGAACAAGTTTAACAAACACAATACATATCAAGCAAGCATGCAATGAGTATATGAGCAGCGGAAAGTAAAGCATGCAACTTGCAAGAATGTAAAGAGAAGGGTTTGGAGTATTCAAACGCAATTGGAGACACGGATGTTTTTGTCGTGGTTCCGATAGGTGGTGCTATGGTACATCCATGCTGATGGAGACTTCAATCCACGGAGTGTAACGGTTGCGCGAGTCCACGGAGGGCTCCACCCACGAAGGGTCCATGAAGAAGCAACCTTGTCTATTCCATCATGGCCGTCGCCCACGAAGGACTTGCCTGACTAGCGGTAGATCTTCACGAAGTAGGCGATCTCCTTGCCCTTACAAACTCCTTGGTTCAACTCCACAATCTTGTCGGAGGCTCCCAAGTGACACCTAGCCAATCTAGGAGACACTACTCTCCAAGAGGTAACAAATGGTGTGTTGATGATGAACCCCTTGCTCTTCTGCTTCAAATGATAGTCTCCCCAACACTCAACTCTCTCTCACAGGATTTGGATTTGGTGGAAAGAAGATTTGAGTGGAAAGCAACTTGGGAAAGGCTAGAGATCAAGATTCATATGGTTGGAATGGAATATCTTGACCTCAACACAAGTGTAGGTGGTTCTCTCTCAGAAAATGTGTATTGGAAGTGTAGGTATGTTTTGATGGATCTCTCCACGAATGAAGAGTGGGTGGAGGGGTATATATAGCCTCCACGCAAAATCTAACCGTTACACACAGTTTTCCAAACTCGGTGGGACCGAATGGTTAAACTCGGTCGGACCGATTCAGCGAACTTAGTGACCGTTAGGATTTTCGGTGGGACTGAGATGCAACTCGGTAGGACCGATATGGTTAGGGTTAGGGCATAACGTAATCTCGGTGTGACCGATTACACAAACTCGGTGGGACCGATTTTGGTAATAAGCTAACCAGAGAGTTGGTCAGGCAAACTCGGTGAGACCGATTACACAAACTCGGTGGGACCGATTTTGGTAATAAGCTAACCAGAGGGTTTGCATTGTAATCTCGGTAGTATCGATTGCTCAAACCCAGTGAGACCGATTTTGGTAATGGACATACACAGAGAGATTACAATCCCATCTTCGTGAGACCGAGATCCCTATCGGTGAAACCGATTTTCTAGGGTTTGTGGCAGTGGCTATGACATCTGAAACTCGGTGGCGCCGGATAGATAGAATCGGTGGGCCGAGTTTGACTTTTGGTTTAGGTCATATGTGGATGTGGGAAGGTAGTTGAGGGTTTTGGAGCATATCACTAAGCACTTTGAGCAAGCAAGCCATTAAGCAACACCTCATCCCCTCTTGATAGTATTGGCTTTACCTATAGACTCAATGTGATCTTGGATCACTAAAATAGAAAATGTAGAGTCTTGATCTTGAAGCTTGAGCCAATCCTTTGTCCTTAGCATCTTGAAGGGGTTCCACATCCTCTAGTCCATGCCACTCCATTGTTGAACTTATCTGAAACATACTAGGTAAAAGTGTTAGTCCAACAAGAGATATGTTGACATTAATTACCAAAACCACCCAGGGAGCACTTGTTCTTTCAATCTCCCCCTTTTTGGTAATTGATGACAACATACATCAAAGCTTTATATAAAGATATAGAGAATAGCAAGTAAAGCTTTGGAAAGACATGTAACATGCATAGGCTCCCCCTACATGTATGCAATCATGTGAATATTGAATATAGGAGCATGTGAATGCGTAAACATGACAGAGTAAGCAATGTGTTACATGTATCTTGGCTATATGCATCAGAGCAAATGATGTGAATGTGAGAAATGTACCTTCATGCTCATGAGTCCTTCTTGCAAATAGTATGTACATCAGCAAGAACTTCTCATTCACATGACTGTGATGCATATACTTACCTTGTGGTCTTGAGTTGGCTTAGGATGGCATGAACCTGCGAAAACAAGGTTAAATAACACAGATACACCTACTGACCAGAGCAAGCAAGAGAACCAAGACTGGGATGACATGTAGAGTGAGTACTAAGTACCACATTGGATATAGACATGTCCCCAAAGGTAAAGATATGCAATGAAATCAGAGATTTCCTTCCCTTAGATGTCTTGCTCCACCTGAATCTGCATGGGATATTGGGAGAAGATAGGGAACAGAAAATCAGAGCAACAAAAAGGAAACAACAGAGCTTAAGCTAAAGCAAGCAACCAAACATGTCTTTCCCCTCTTAAAGACATGTGACATCTCTCCTCTTGAACACCAAGCATCTGGGGTCTGTGATGATATTACTTTCTCCTAGTTGAGAAACTCTTCTCCCCCTGAGTATTCTCTCTTTCTCCCCCTATAGGAACGATTAAGCTTTGATGTGATCTCTCTCTCCCCCTTTGACATCAATTTCCAAGAAGGGCTCTTCTGGATATGTGATACAAATGGGTTGGTCCTCGAGTCACAGAGCAAAGCAGCATGTCTAATATGATGCTGGTAGAGGACAAGAATCATTGAGTGGAGCTGGAGCAAGCAGAAATCGGGAATAAGTGGCAAGTTGGTTTTCCTGTGATGGAATCGGTGACTCCGAGTTATGTGCTTCGGTTGCACCGAAAGATTTCGGTTGGGCCAAATAGAACAAACCGGTGTGACCGAGTTCATCAGAGTGAAACCACTTGTCACCTCAACTCACTAGACAAGTAAGATCTCACAAGGATATGCAAGGAATTTACTGAAAGATTTGCAATGAATTGGATGCAGAAAATGCAGAACAAAAAGGAAAGAAAAGGAACTAAAAGTTCTAGATGAAGTTTTTTTTGAAAGGGGAAACAAATATGCAAGAGACAAAAGCACTGAGAGACACACGAGAACTTCATCTAGAAATGGTCGGCGACAAAAGTCACCTATGTTAGAGTATATTGACTTAGGAGTCAAGTGAGAGCACTTGATCATAGGTCATACTCATCGTTTAAGCTCAAAATGGGGTTACCATTTTTGTTTAAGCCTTTTGATGTCTTCACATCTTGCCGAGTTGCTTTGACTCATGACTTGGAGTAAAGCTTCTCTAAGATGGAATAACATACCTTGGGCGGTGGTGTTGATCTTGCTCATGTAGTTGAACTTGTGTGGGTTGCTCAAGGTTGATGTAGTTCATCAAGGGTTGGGAGCACCACTTGGAGTTTGAGTTCATCTACCTACATGGGTTAGCTTTGCAAGGAAGAGCACGTGTGTATCCAAAATGACAATCATGAGACTCAACATAGAATTTGCCAAAGGATATGTTTGAATGGTTTCGTGCTTCCTTGTCTTCAACCACCATTGTGTAGAGACTTGGTGATGTGGAGATTGCTCAAGATGTGAGTGTGTGGCAATCTCATAGATTTAGATTCATCCAAGTACCTACACGGGTTAGATAACATGCAAGGTACAAATATATCCAAGACATATGAATAGCATCATAAGAGAAATATCGAGGATTAGTCATAGGCTCATGCCCCGCATGTATCAAATGGAGTTCCTACTCCAAGTTTGAAGCATCAATGATGTTCAATTCACCTCTCAACCTGCAAAACACTTTCTCATCAAGTGGTTTAGTGAATATATCCGCCAATTGCTTATCGGTGCGAACATGCTTAAGGTTAATGTCCCCTTTTGCAACATGATCTCGAATGAAATGATGACGAACTTCAATATGCTTAGTTCGAGAATGTTGCACGGGATTATGAGCAATCTTAATAGCACTTTCATTGTCACATAGCAATGGAACATGTTTCACATATATCCCATAATCTTTAAGAGTTTGGGCCATCCAAAGTAATTGAGCACAACATGAACCAGCGGCAATGTATTCCGCTTCGGCGGTGGATAAGGATACCGAGTTTTTTTTCTTGGAAGACCAAGACAAAAGAGATCTACCAAGGAATTGACAAGTACCCGAAGTGGATTTTCTATCAACCTTGTCTCTGACATAGTCCGAATCGGAGTAGCCAACAAGATCAAAAGAGGACCTCTTAGGATACCAAATGCCAAAATTTGGTGTATGGATTAGGTATCTCACTATCCTTTTCACAGCCTTAAGATGACACTCTTTAGGAGCAGCTTGATATCATGCACACATGCACACACTTAGCATAATATCGGGATGAGAGGCACATAGATATAACAATGAACCAATCATAGAGTGATAAACCTTTTGATCAACCGGTTCACCATCTTTGGTCAAATCAAGATGTCCACTAGTAGGCATGGGTGTAGTCATACCTTTGCATTCTTGCATATTGAACTTCTTGAATAAGTCCTTGGTGTACTTCATTTGAGAGACAAAGGTACCTTCCTTAGTTTGCTTGATTTGCAAACCGAGAAAGAATTTGAGTTCACTCATCATAGACATCTCAAACTTCTCCGACATTATCTTTCCAAACATCTCACTAAAATGAGGGTTAGTTGAACCAAATATGATATCATCAACATAAATTTGGCACACAAATAGTTCTCCATTAACCCTTTTAGTAAAAAGAGTAGAATCAATTTTACCAATTTCAAAGCCTTTTTCAATAAGGAACTTGGTCAAGCATTTATACCATGCTCTAGGAGCTTGTTTAAGACCATAAAGGGCTTTGTGAAGTTTGTAAACATGATTTGGTTTCTTAGGATTGACAAAGCCGGGAGGTTGCTTAACATAAACTTCTTCCTCAATTTTGCCATTTATAAAAGCACTTTTAATGTCCATTTGGTACAAGGTGATATCATGGTGATTAGCATAAGCAAGTAAGATGCGAATGGACTCAAGTCTAGCAACGGGAGCATATGTCTCACCATAGTCCATACCTTCAACTTGTGTGTAGCCTTGGGCGACGAGACGTGCTTTGTTGCGAACCACTTGTCCATCTTCATCTTGCTTGTTGCGAAACACACATTTGGTACCAATGATGTTGTGGTTGTTGTCGGGCTTCTCGACCAATGTCCACAATTGATTTCTCTCAAAGTTGTGTAGCGCTTCATGCATAGCGTTTATCTAGTCCGGATCCTCCAATGCTTCTTCAACCTTCATAGGTTCAATGCTAGAGATGAATGAGTAATGTTCACAAAAGTTAGCTAAACGAGTTTTAGAGCGAGTGATTCTCCCGGTTTGGATATCATTGTAGATTTGCTCGACGGGATGATCCTTAGCAATTCTTGCTCGAACTGGTGAAAGCTTTTGCTTGGGTCGGGGTGGAACATCCTCTTCATCTTGTGCTTCTTCTTGGCTTTCTTCATTGTTGACGTTGTCGTTCTCTTGTCGTGGTGGAGAAGGAGGTTGTTGATGTTCATCTTGGTGCGCTTCCTCGTTTTCTTCATCTTGGCATGTCCCACTTGTGGATGCTTCTGTATCAACTCTTGGTTTATCTTGTCGTGAGGTAGAAGCTTCCACTTGGACGGACGAGGCACTCTCCTTCACTTCCGTTGGACGAATCTTGCCAATGGACAACTCTTGAATTGCTTCTGAAGGGTCTTTGTCTCCTACATCAATTCCAATTGCTCTACTTGCGAGCCGTTAGATTCATCAAACTTCACATCTACCGTCTCTTCAAACTTTCGGATGAAATTGTAGTAGACACGGTAAGTGTGAGAGTTTGAGCCATAACCAAGTAGGAAACCTTCATGAGATTTAGGAGCAAATTTAGAACGACGATGCTTATCAAGAATGTAGCACTTTGAGCCGAATACTCGAAAGTATCCAACTTGGGGTTTGTTACCGGTGAGGAGCTCGTATGCTGTCTTGCCGAGTAGCTTGTGAAGATACAAGCGATTTGTTGCATGACAAGCTGTCTCAACCGCTTCCGCCAAAAAGTGCTTTGGCGTTTTGTACTCATCAAGCATCGTTCTTGCCATCTCGATAAGAGTCCGGTTCTTCCTTTCAACAACTCCATTTTGTTGAGGTGTGTACGTAGCCGAGAACTCGTGTAAATCCCTTCTTCGTTAAGAAAGGTGTGCACATTTGCGTTCTTGAACTCCGTTCCGTTGTTGCTCCGGACCTTCTTGATCTTCACGTCAAACTGATTTTGGGCCTTCCTAGCGAAGTTTTTGAAGATCTTTTGGACCTGTGATTTGTCATCAAGAAATAACACCCACGTAAATCTTGAAAAATCATCAACTATGACTAGACCAAATGAGTTACCATCGAGACTCTTGTAGGCATTTGGACCAAAGAGATCCATGTGAAGCAGCTCGAGTGGTCTTCTTGTGGTCATAATGTTCTTCGCGCGGTGACTTCATCCAACTTGTTTCCGTGCTTGACAAGCACTACAAAGTCTATCCTTGTCAAATATGACATCTTTTATTCCAAGGATGTGATCACCTTTAATAAGCTTATCAAGATTTCGCATACCAACATGACCTAGTCTTCTATGCCACAACCAGCCTTTAGAAGATTTGGTAATTAAGCAAGTTCTAGGTTGAGCCCTTTTAGTGAAATCAACAATGTAAAGATCTCCTCTACGTGTATCGGTAAAGACCATTTTATGATTGTCTCTACGAAACACTTGGCAATCTACTTCAGTGAATAAGACATTGAAACCGAAATCCGCGAGTCTAGAAACTGAAAGTAAATTGTATTCAAGGGATTCAACGAGCATGACATTTTGTATGGAGCTATCATGTGAGATGGCCACCTTACCAAGGCCAACCACCTTACCCTTTGAATTATCACCAAAAGTGACATATTTTCGAGGGCCGTCGTTTTTAGCAAGCTCACGGAACATATCTTTATCTCCGGTCATATGATCAATACATCCACTATCAAGGGCCCATTCCTTTCCTCCAGCCATGTAGCCGTGAAGATTTGCCATAAGACCAAAATACCTCATTGCATCATCAAGATCATATTCACTATCATCATCTTCATCATAGTATCCATGTTCAACATCATCTTGTGATTGATCAATTCCTAGAGAGGGTAATTCATTAGATAAATGATCATCACAATGGTTACCTTTATGAATTCTAATAGCTTCAGATATGATATCGCTAATGATTCCAACATTTCCTTTAGCACGCATGAGATTGGTAAGCTCAAATAGACAATCACCAAAGCTAGGATCACTAGAGTTCATCTTACTCAAGGAAATAGACTTATGGAGAATTTCGTCTAAATTTTTCAAGGAATAATCTAGAAATCGTTCCTCAAGAAATCTCCGTATGGTGTAGGCACACTTGAGAGTAGGCAAACATCTAATCAAGTTCTAGGCAAGCCTCTAATGATGAGCTCAACAGTTCTAAGATTGTGAATCATGTCAATATCTTCATCTAGGGTAGGGTGCAAAGGATCAACATGTGGTGCACAAGGGCTAGTAATGTACTTGTTCAAATGATATTCATTGAAAATCTCAAGCATTTCATTTTTCCACTCATGAAAATACTCTCCATCAAGAATAGGCATTCTATGTATAAGACACCCCAAAGTAGACACATCCATCTTCCTCCAATGGTGTTTAAACCAAGGCAATGGAGACCAATGCTCGGATACCAATTGAAAGGATCGAGAAGAGGTGTCTAGAGGGGGGTGATTCGAAACTAAGTGCCAAAAGTTGCAGTTTTTAATATTCTTAAGTTTAAGTGGAGTTTAAGAACAAGTTTAACAAACACAATACATATCAAGGAAGCATGCAATGAGTATATGAGCAGCGGAAACTAAACCATGCAACTTGCAAGAATGTAAAGAGAAGGGCTTGGAGTATTCAAATGCAATTGGAGACACATATGTTTTTGTCGTGGTTCCGATAGGTGGTGCTATCGTACATCCACGTTGATGGAGACTTCAACCCACAGAGGGTAACGTTTGCGCGAGTCCATGGAGGGCTCCACCCACGAAGGGTCCACGAAGAAGCAACCTTGTCTATTCCATCACGGCCGTCGCCCACGAAGGACTTGCCTGACTAGCGGTAGATCTTCACGAAGTAGGCGATCTCCTTGCCCTTACAAACTCCTTGGTTCAACTCCACAATCTTGTCGGAGGCTCCCAAGTGACACCTAGCCAATCTAGGAGACACTACTCTCCAAGAGGTAACAAATGGTGTGTTGATGATGAACCCCTTGCTCTTGTGCTTCAAATGATAGTCTCCTCAACACTCAACTCTCTCTCACAGGATTTGGATTTGGTGGAAAGAAGATTTGAGTGGAAAGAAACTTGGGAAAGGCTAGAGATCAAGATTCATATGGTTGGAATGGAATATCTTGACCTCAACACAAGTGTAGGTGGTTCTCTCTCAGAAAATGTGTATTGGAAGTGTAGGTATGTTTTGATGGCTCTCTCCACGAATGAAGAGTGGGTGGAGGGGTATATATAGCCTCCACACAAAATCTAACCGTTACACACAGTCTGCCAAACTCGGTGGGACCGAATGGTTAAACTCGATCGGACCGATTCAGCGAACTTAGTGACCGTTAGGATTTTCGGTGGGACTGAGATTCAACTCGGTAGGACCGATATGGTTAGGGTTAGGGCATAACGTAATCTCGGTGTGACCGATTACACAAACTCGGTGGGACCGATTTTGGTAATAAGCTAACCAGAGAGTTGGTCAGGCAAACTCGGTGAGACCGATTACACAAACTCGGTGGGACCGTTTTTGGTAATAAGCTAACCAGAGGGTTTGCGTTGTAATCTCGGTAGTACCGATTGCTCAAACTCGGTGAGACCGATTTTGGTAATGGACATACACAGAGAGATTACAATCCCATCTCGGTGAGACCGAGATCCCTATCAGTGAAACCGATTTGCTAGGGTTTGTGGCAGTGGCTATGACATCTGAAACTCGGTGGCGCCGGATAGATAGAATCGGTGGGGCCGAGTTTGACTTTTGGTTTAGATCATATGTGGATGTGGGAAGGTAGTTGAGGGTTTTGGAGCATATCACTAAGCACTTTGAGCAAGCAAGCCATTAAGCAACACCTCATCCCCTGTTGATAGTATTGGCTTTTCCTATAGACTCAATGTGATCTTGGATCACTAAAATAGAAAATGTAGAATCTTGATCTTGAAGCTTGAGCCAATCCTTTATCCTTAGCATCTTGAAGGGGTTCCATATCCTCTAGTCCATGCCACTCCATTGTTGAACTTATCTGAAACATACTAGGTAAAAGTGTTAGTCCAACAAGAGATATGTTGACATTAATTACCAAAACCACCCAGGGAGCACTTGTGCTTTCAATCTCCCCCTTTTTGGTAATTGATGACAACATACATCAAAGCTTTAGATAAAGATATAGAGAATAGCAAGTAAAGCTTTGGAAAGACATGTAACATGCATAGGCTCCCCCGACATGTATACAATCATGTGAATATTGAATATAGGAGCATGTGAATGCGTAAACATGACAGAGTAAGCAATGTGTTACATGTATCTTGGCTATATGCATCAGAGAAAATGATGTGAATGTGAGAAATGTACCTTCATGCTCATGAGTCCTTCTTGCAAACAGTATGTACATCAGCAAGAACTTCTCATTCACATGACTGTGATGCATATACTTACCTTGTGGTCTTGAGTTGGCTTAGGATGGGATGAACCTGCGCAAACAAGGTTAAGTAACACAGATACACCTATTGACCAGAGCAAGCAAGAGAAACCACAAGAGAACCAAGACTGGGATGACATGTAGAGTGAGTACTAAGTACCACATTGGATATAGACATGTCCCCAAAGGTAAATATATGCAATAAAATCAGAGATTTCCTTCCCTTAGATGTCGTGCTCCCCATGAATCTGCATGGGATATTGGGAGAAGATAGGGAACAGAAAATCAGAGCAACAAAAAGGAAACAACAGAGCTTGAGCTAAAGCAAGCAACCAAACATGTCTTTCCCCTCTTAAAGACATGTGACATATCTCCTCTTGAACACCAAGCATCTGGGGTCTTTGATGATATTACTTTCTCCTAGTTGAGAAACTCTCTCCCCCTGAGTATTCTCTCTTTCTCCCCCTATAGGAAGGATTAAGCTTTGATGTGATCTCTCTCTCCCCCTTTGACATCAATTTCCAAGAAGGGCTCTTCTGGACATGTGATACAAATGGGTTGGTCCTCGAGTCACAGAGCAAAGCAGCATGTCTAATATGATGCTGGTAGAGGACAAGAATCATTGAGTGGAACTGGAGCAAACAGAAATCAGGAATAAGTGGCAAGTTGGTTTTCCTGTGATGGAATCGGTGACTCCGAGTTGTGTGCTTCGGTTGCACCGAAAGATTTCGGTTGGGCCGAAGAGAACAAACCGGTGTGACCGAGTTCATCAGAGTGAAACCACTTGTCACCTCAGCTCACTAGACAAGTAAGATCTCACAAGGATATGCAAGGAATTTACTGAAAGATTTGCAATGAATTGGATGCAGAAAATGCAGAACAAAAAGGAAAGAAAAGAAACTAAAATTTCTAGATGAAGTTTTTTTGAAAGGGGAAACAAATATGCAAGAGACAAAAGCACTGAGAGACACACGACAACTTCATCTAGAAATGGTCGGCGACAAAGTCACCTATGTTAGAGTATATTGACTTAGGAGTCAAGTGAGAGCACTTGATCATAGGTCATACTCATCGTTTAAGCTCAAAATGGGGTTACCATTTTTGTTTAAGCCTTTTGATGTCTTCACATCTTGTCGAGTTGCTTTAACTCATGACTTGGAGTAAAGCTTCTCTAAGATGGAATAACATACCTTGGGTGGTGGTGTTGATCTTGCTCATGTAGTTGAACTTGTGTGGGTTGCTCAAGGTTGATGTAGTTCATCAAGGGTTGGGAGAACCACTTGGAGTTTGAGTTCATCTACCTACATGGGTTAGCTTTGCAAGGAAGAGCACGTGTGTATCCAAAATGACAATCATGAGACTCAACATAGAATTTGCCAAAGGATATGTTTGAATGGTTTCGTGCTTCCTTGTCTTCAACCACCATTGTGTAGAGACTTGGTGATGTGGAGATTGCACAAGATGTGAGTGTGTGGCAATCTCATAGATTTAGATTCATCCAAGTACCTACACGGGTTAGATAACATGCAAGGTACAAATATATCCAAGACATATGAATAGCATCATAAGAGAAATATCGAGGATTAGCCATAGGCTCATGCCCCGCATGTATCAAATGGAGTTCCTACTCCAAGTTTGAAGCATCAATGATGTTCAATTCACCTCTCAACCTGCAAAACACTTTCTCATCAAGTGGTTTAGTGAATATATCCGCCAATTGCTTATCGGTGCGAACATGCTTAAGGTTAATGTCCCCTTTTGCAACATGATCTCGAATGAAATGATGACGAACTTCAATATGCTTAGTTCGAGAATGTTGCACGGGATTATGAGCAATCTTAATAGCACTTTCATTGTCACATAGCAATGGAACATGTTTCACATATATCCCATAATCTTTAAGAGTTTGGGCCATCCAAAGTAATTGAGCACAACATGAACCAGCGGCAATGTATTCCGCTTCGGCGGTGGATAAGGATACCGAGTTTTTTTTTCTTGGAAGACCAAGACAAAAGAGATCTACCAAGGAATTGACAAGTACCCGAAGTGGATTTTCTATCAACCTTGTCTCCGACATAGTCCGAATCGGAGTAGCCAACAAGATCAAAAGAGGACCTCTTAGGATACCAAATGCCAAAATTTGGTGTATGGATTAGGTATCTCACTATCCTTTTCACAGCCTTAAGATGACACTCTTTAGGAGCAGCTTGATATCGTGCACACATGCACACACTTAGCATAATATCGGGATGAGAGGCACATAGATATAACAATGAACCAATCATAGAGCAATAAACCTTTTGATCAACCGGTTCACCATCTTTGGTCAAATCAAGATGTCCACTAGTAGGCATGGGTGTAGTCATACCTTTGCATTCTTGCATATTGAACTTCTTGAATAAGTCCTTGGTGTACTTCGTTTGAGAGACAAAGGTACCTTCCTTAGTTTGCTTGATTTGCAAACCGAGAAAGAATTTGAGTTCACTCATCATAGACATCTCAAACTTCTCCGACATTAGCTTTCCAAACATCTCACTAAAATGAGGGTTAGTTGAACCAAATATGATATCATCAACATAAATTTGGCACACAAATAGTTCTCCATTAACCCTTTTAGTAAAAAGAGTAGAATCAATTTTACCAATTTCAAAGCCTTTTTCAATAAGGAACTTGGTCAAGCATTTATACCATGCTCTAGGAGCTTGTTTAAGACCATAAAGGGCTTTGTGAAGTTTGTAAACATGATTAGGTTTCTTAGGATTGACAAAGCCGAGAGGTTGCTTAACATAAACTTCTTCCTCAATTTTGCCATTTATAAAAGCACTTTTAATGTCCATTTGGTACAAGGTGATATCATGGTGATTAGCATAAGCAAGTAAGATGCGAATGGACTCAAGTCTAGCAATGGGAGCATATGTCTCACCATAGTCCATACCTTCAACTTGTGTGTAGCCTTGGGCGACGAGACGTGCTTTGTTGCGAACCACTTGTCCATCTTCATCTTGCTTGTTGCGAAACACCCATTTGGTACCAATGATGTTGTGGTTGTTGTCGGGCTTCTCGACCAATGTCCACACTTGATTTCTCTCAAAGTTGTGTAGCGCTTCATGCATAGCGTTTATCTAGTCCGGATCCTCCAATGCTTCTTCAACCTTCATAGGTTCAATGCTAGAGATGAATGAGTAATGTTCACAAAAGTTAACTAAACGAGTTTTAGAGCGAGTGATTCTCCCGGTTTGGATATCATTGTAGATTTGCTCGACGGGATGATCCTTAGCAATTCTTGCTCGAACTGGTGAAAGCTTTTTCTTGGGTCGGGGTGGAACATCCTCTTCATCTTGTGCTTATTCTTGGCTTTCTTCATTGTTGACGTTGTCGTTCTCTTGTCGTGGTGGAGAAGGAGGTTGTTGATGTTCATCTTGGTGCTCTTCCTCGTTTTCTTCATCTTGGCGTGTCCCACTTGTGGATGCTTCCGTATCAACTCTTGGTTCATCTTGTCATGAGGTAGAAGCTTCCACTTGGACGGACGAGGTACTCTCCTTCACTTCCGTTGCACGAATCTAGCCAATGGACAAGTCTTGAATTGCTTCTGAAGGGTCTTTGTCTCCTACATCAATTGCCAATTGCTCTACTTGCGAGCCGTTAGATTCATCAAACTTCACATCTACTGTCTCTTCAACCTTTCAGGTGAAATTGTAGTAGACACGGTAAGTGTGAGAGTTTGAGCCATAACCAAGTAGGAAACCTTCATGAGATTTAGGAGCAAATTTAGAACGACGATGCTTATCAAGAATGTAGCACTTTGAGACGAATACTCGAAAGTATCCAACTTGGGGTTTGTTACCGGTGAGCAGCTCGTATGCCGTCTTGCCGAGTAGCTTGTGAAGATACAAGCGATTTGTTGCATGACAAGCTGTCTCAACCGCTTCCGCCCAAA
Organism: Triticum urartu; assembly: GCF_056163025.1. Classification (NCBI taxonomy): domain Eukaryota; kingdom Viridiplantae; phylum Streptophyta; class Magnoliopsida; order Poales; family Poaceae; genus Triticum; species Triticum urartu. The sequence continues at coordinate 42,346,481 of NC_141876.1, read as the reverse complement.
AGTGCTTTGGCGTTTTGTACTCATCAAGCATCGTTCTTGCCATCTCGATAAGAGTCCGGTTCTTCCTTTCAACAACTCCATTTTGTTGAGGTGTGTACGTAGCCAAGAACTCGTGTGAAATCCCTTCTTCGTCAAGAAAGGTGTGCACATTTGCGTTCTTGAACTCCGTTCCGTTGTCGCTCCGGACCTTCTTGATCTTCACGTCAAACTGATTTTGGGCCTTCCTAGCGAAGTTTTTGAAGATCTTTTGGACCTGTGATTTGTCATCAAGAAAGAACACCCACGTAAATCTTGAAAAATCATCAACTATGACTAGACCAAATGAGTTACCATCGAGACTCTTGTAGGCATTTGGACCAAAGAGATCCATGTGAAGCAGCTCGAGTGGTCTTCTTGTGGTCATAATGTTCTTCGCGCGGTGACTTCATCCAACTTGTTTCCCTGCTTGACAAGCACTACAAAGTCTATCCTTGTCAAATGTGACATCTTTTATTCCAAGGATATGATCACCTTTAATAAGCTTATCAAGATTTCGCATACCAACATGACCTAGTCTTCTATGCCACAACCAGCCTTTAGAAGATTTGGTAATTAAGCAAGTTCTAGGTTGAGCCTTTTTAGTGAAATCAACAATGTAAAGATCTCCTCTACGTATATCGGTAAAGACCATTTTATGATTGTCTCTACGAAACACTTGGCAATCTACTTCAGTGAATAAGACATTGAAACCGAAATCCGCAAGTCTAGAAACTGAAAGTAAATTGTATCCAAGGGATTCAACGAGCATGATATTTTGTATGGAGCTATCATGTGAGATGGCCACCTTACCAAGGCCAACCACCTTACCCTTTGAATTATCACCAAAAGTGACATATTTTCGAGGGCCGTTGTTTTCAGCAAGCTCACGGAACATATCTTTATCTCCGGTCATATGATCAATACATCCACTATCAAGGGCCCATTCCTTTCCTCCAGCCATGTAGCCGTGAAGATTTGCCATAAGACCAAAATGCCTCATTGCATCATCAAGATCATAGTCACTATAATCATCTTCATCATAGTATCCATGTTCAACATCATCTTGTGATTGATCAATTCCTAGAGAGGGTAATTCATTAGATAAATGATCATCACAATGGTTACCTTTATGAATTCTAATTGCTTCGGATATGATATCGCTAATGATTCCAACATTTCCTTTAGCACGCATGAGATTGTTAAGCTCAAATAGACAATCACCAAAGCTAGGATCACTAGAGTTCATCTTACTCAAGGTAATAGACTTATGGAGAATTTTGTCTAAATTTTTCAAGGAATAATCTGGAAATCATTCCTCAAGAAATCTCCGTATGGTGTAGGCACACTTGAGAGTAGGCAAACATCTAATCAAGTTTCTAGGCAAGCCTCTAATGATGAGCTCAACAGTTCTAAGATTGCGAATCATGTCAATATCTTCATCTAGGGTAGGGTGCAAAGGATCAACATGAGGTGCACAAGGGCTAGTAATGTACTTGTTCAAATGATATTCATTGAAAATCTCAAGCATTTCATTTTTCCACTCATGAAAATACTCTCCATCAAGAATAGGCACTCTATGTCTAAGACTCCCCAAAGTAGACACATCCATCTTCCTCCAATGGTGTTTAAACCAAGGCAATGGAGACTAATGCTCTGATACCAATTGAAAGGATCGAGAAGAGGTGTCTAGAGGGGGGTGATTAGACACTAAGTGCCAAAAGTTGCAGTTTTTAATATTCTTAAGTTTAAGTGGAGTTTAAGAACAAGTTTAACAAACACAATACATATCAAGCAAGCATGCAATGAGTATATGAGCAGCGGAAAGTAAAGCATGCAACTTGCAAGAATGTAAAGAGAAGGGTTTGGAGTATTCAAACGCAATTGGAGACACGGATGTTTTTGTCGTGGTTCCGATAGGTGGTGCTATGGTACATCCATGCTGATGGAGACTTCAATCCACGGAGGATAACGGTTGCGCGAGTCCACGGAGGGCTCCACCCACGAAGGGTCCACGAAGAAGAAACCTTGTCTATTCCATCATGGCCGTCGCCCACGAAGGACTTGCCTGACTAGCGGTTGATCTTCACGAAGTAGGTGATCTCCTTGCCCTTACAAACTCCTTGGTTCAACTCCACAATCTTGTCGGAGGCTCCCAAGTGACACCTAGCCAATCTAGGAGACACCACTCTCCAAGAGGTAACAAATGGTGTGTTGATGATGAACCCCTTGCTCTTGTGCTTCAAATGATAGTCTCCCCAACACTCAACTCTCTCTAACAGGATTTGGATTTGGTGGAAAGAAGATTTGAGTGGAAAGAAACTTGGGAAAGGCTAGAGATCAAGATTCATATGGTTGGAATGGAATATCTTGACCTCAACACAAGTGTAGGTGGTTCTCTCTCAGAAAATGTGTATTGGAAGTGTAGGTATGTTTTGATGGCTCTCTCCACGAATGAAGAGTGGGTGGAGGGGTATATATAGCCTCCACGCAAAATCTAACCGTTACACACAGTTTGCCAAACTCGGTGGGACCGAATGGTTAAACTCGGTCGGACCAATTCAGCGAACTTCGTGACCGTTAGGATTTTCGGTGGGACTGAGATGCAACTCGGTAGGACCGATATGGTTAGGGTTAGGGCATAACGTAATCTCGGTGTGACCGATTACACAAACTCGGTGGGACCGATTTTGGTAATAAGCTAACCAGAGAGTTGGTCAGGCAAACTCGGTGAGACCGATTACACAAACTCGGTGGGACCGATTTTGGTAATAAGCTAACCAGAGGGTTTGCATTGTAATCTCGGTAGTATCGATTGCTCAAACCCGGTGAGACTGATTTTGGTAATGGACATACACAGAGAGATTACAATCCCATCTCGGTGAGACCGAGATCCCTATCGGTGAAACCGATTTGCTAGGGTTTGTGGCAGTGGCTATGACATCTGAAACTCGGTGGCGCCGGATAGATAGAATCGGTGGGGCCGAGTTTGACTTTTGGTTTAGGTCATATGTGGATGTGGGAAGGTAGTTGAGGGTTTTGGAGCATATCACTAAGCACTTTGAGCAAGCAAGCCATTAAGCAACACCTCATCCCCTCTTGATAGTATTGGCTTTTCCTATAGACTCAATGTGATCTTGGATCACTAAAACAAAAAATGTAGAGTCTTGATCTTGAAGCTTGAGCCAATCCTTTGTCCTTAGCATCTTGAAGGGGTTCCACATCCTCTAGTCCATGCCACTCCATTGTTGAACTTATCTGAAACATACTAGGTAAAAGTGTTAGTCCAACAAGAGATATGTTGACATTAATTACCAAAACCACCCAGGGAGCACTTGTGCTCTCAGGTGCCGTGTATTTGACACGAGCGATCGAGTATACGGTCCAAACTTGAAGGGCCCGGAGTGCTTCTTTTGAATGCCTTTTTCCGCTGACCGGGTTTAGAGCCTTTGAATCCGGCATTGACTATCGTATCCTCGGTGTTGTCACTGTTAATGCGGTGCTTATGTTTGTTGCAATGTGACCTGCCGTTGCCGTTCTTGGTATCCGAAGTACCATGGTTCTTTGATATGTTACTTCTATGAGCCAGCCAGCTGTCCTCTCCCGCACAAAAGCGGGTCATGAGTGTCGTGAGGGCTGCCATAGATTTCGGCTTTTCCTGGCCAAGGTGCCGGGCGAGCCATTCGTCGCGGATGTTGTGCTTAAAAGCTGCTAGGGCCTCTGCATCCGGACAGTCGACGATTTGATTTTTCTTTGTTAGGAACCGTGTCCAGAATTGCCTGGCCGATTCCTCTGGCTTCTGAATTATGTGGCTCAAGTCATCGGCATCTGGTGGTCGCACATAAGTGCCTTGAAAGTTGTCGAGGAATGTGGCTTCCAGATCTTCCCAACAGCCAATGGACTCTGCTGGCAAGCTGTTGAGACAATGCCGAGATGGTCCTTTGAGTTTGAGTGGGAGGTATTTGATGGCGTGTAGGTCATCACCGCGGGCCATGTGGATGTGCAGGAGGAAATCCTCGATCCATATCACAGGATCTGTTGTGCCATCGTATGATTTTATATTTACGGGTTTGAAACCCTCTGGGATTTGATGATCCATTACTTCGTCTGTGAAGCATAAGGGGTGTGCGGCGCCTCTGTACTGGGCAATATCGCGACGCAGCTCAAATGAGTCTGCCCGCTGTGTTCGGCCCGCCCGGACTTACTTTTACTGTATCCGGCGTGACGATTATCGTCTCGCATAGTGGCGCGCCCTCGTGATTCGTAGATTGATCTTGCATGTTTTTCTTTGTCCTCCAATACATCTCGCAGGTCTGGTGTATTTCCCCATGCCTTGACATTTTTATGTGAGTGGCGTCAGAGTACAGGCTGAGCTTTTGGCTGAAATGCCTCTCTATCGTGGCCACGAGGTGGCCGGTCAGCCGCATCATATGCTGGAGACACTACAAAAAAAGACACATCCGTGACATTTTGGGCCGAACGAAAAAAAATTGTCATACATATGACACTTCTATGACGATAATTGTGACAAAACCCGGTATCATCATAGATGTGGTGGGCTCCTACTTCTATGACAAAAAATCATGACAGAAAATGGGCTTTTCGTCCTGGGCAGGCTGGAGATGCAGCTGCATGACATTCTTTAGGCCGTCCATGATGGAATAAATCATGGTAGAAGCGAGGGCGAGGAAAATTTCGGGGAGTTCCCGGTTACGGTGGGAGGTCGGGGGCCGAGCGATGCACGTTTCTCTCGTACACATACACGCGTGTGTGCGAGGCATTGGCTCTAACTGAACCCGAGCGAGGCGTTGGGCTCTAACTGAACCCGAGCAATTTCACTGCAGGATACGCGTTACTGAACCCGAGCGATCGATCGATGGCTGTTAACTGAACCCGATCGGGCGATTCCTTCGCTACTGCTGCTAACTGAAGCCGATCGATGCTGCCTCTGGATGAACAGTGAGCGTTGCGGTGGGGGGGGTTGGATGAACAGTTCCCAGTGGGGGTGGATGAAGAGGACCCCGTGGTGTTTCCTCTGGATGAATAGGACCCCGATCGATCGAGCCGGTTGGGGCTAGATGAACAGGACCCCGTGGAGGGCTGGATGAACAGGACCACCCCATGGAGGGCAGGATAAACAGTAGACGGTGGAAGGCGGGATGAACAGTAGCCCATGGAGGGGTGGTTGAACAGGAGCCTATGGAGAGGGCTGGTTGAACAGTAGCCGGTGGAGTAGTGCGCGGTGGAGGCTGGATGAACAGGAGCCCGTGGATGAACAGTCGCAGGTGGAGGCTGGAGGAGGTCGACGGTGGATGAACAGTAGCTCGTGGAGGCTGGAGGGGCTCGACGGTGGAGATGAACAGTATCCCGTGGAGTCCGTTTTGCGGTATGCCACACCCCTCCCGATGAACAGGACCCCCGTTTCGACCATAGCACTCAAACACAAGTCCGTTTCGTCCGTTTTGCAGTACGCCACACCCATCCCGATGAACAAGACCCCCATTTCGACCGTAGGAGGTCCGTTTCCTCCATTTTGCGGTACTCCAGACCCCTCCCGATCAACAGGACCGCGTTCCGAATGTAGGAGGTCTGTTTCCTCCGTTGTGCAGTACGCCAAACCTCGTTTCCATCGCCTGTTCCGTCCAAGCCCTCCCGATGAACACGACCACGCATTCCGTTCCGACCCAGCCGGTTGGCTCCCACGCATTCCGTTTCCTCCCCATGAACACGACGCATGCCGTTGCCTCCCCATGAACATGACGACGACGCCGTTTCTCTGTTCCGACCCAGCCATTTACACGAGGCCTGGGCGTACGTATGCGCGAGTAGGTGTTCGAGACCCCGCCCGTATGTATACATACGTGGCCGTATTTTCTTTCTTGCACCCTGGCCGATGTACGTACGTGTACATGCTACGTGCGCGCCTCTACTACAACACGTGTGCGCCTCTACATCGACCAGTATGTACATACACATTCGTGACCAGAATGACAACACTACGTATGCTTCGACCAGGTGGGTCCCGACTGTCAGGCACTTCCTTGCCTGTGAAGATGTAGCTGGTGGGTCCCAGCAGTCAGGGGGCGAATTGTTTTTTTGCCCGGACGCACTTCCTTGCGTGCGAAGATGTAGCTGGTGGCTCCCCATAGTCAGGGGGAAACGTTTTTTTCGCGAAATACAGTGGCCCGTCCGGTGGGTCCCAGCTGTCAGGTGGAGGAATCATTATTTTCCGCGTAATAAGGAGGCACTTCCTTGCTGCGGCCGTGGACCCAGCTGTCAGCCTCTCCATGTACAGTCCATGCCCGATGGAAGTCGTTCCTTGACCACGTTGACCACGCCGCGCCGAGAGCACCAGGGCGGTGGACGACGGCGAGGCCTAGGAAGGGGACGACATGGAGGCAGGGAAGACTCGGCAGTTGTTTCCCATGTGGAGGGGAGTACGACTATACGAGGGTTTACTGGTTCGTCTGCCGTCGCCGGAGAATAACAGCAGGTGTGGGTGAGTAGAGGGATAGCTAGGCCAGCGATGGGAGTACGGTCGGGCGGTGAGGCCTGCGCCGCAGCACAGCCGGCCGCGAGGAGGAGGGAGCAGGCAGTCCCGTCGGCGCTTGTTTGAGCGGCTGGAGCAGGAAGAGCAGAGATTGAAGAAGCACGACGGCCGTTGGATGGACATCCAACAGTCAGTGCTTGTGCGTCAACCTTTTTTTAGGAAAGTCTCAAATATGTGGAAAACAACATACAACCCATCTGCCATTATTTCTAATAATTTACAGCCCATTTGCTAATTCTTAAGGTTTTTTTGGAGCCCATATTCTTTTTATTAGCATTACAGCCCATATTGTGGCAACGGTTAAAAAATTATACGAAATTTTGCATATTTCGGTGCGGTCCGAACTGTTTTTAATCCCGAAATTTTGACTCACATTCAAACTGATTTTAAAAATAAATGTATATCAATATAAAATCCAACAAATTCTCCACGCATAAAAATTAATGTAATTTAAAATCTTGAAATGAAAAAAAGATATTTGAAACTAATTGTCGGTTTGATGTGTTTCAAAAATGTACAACCCATTTCTCATTACTGATGAGCCATTTTCTCGGCCAGCCGAATGAAAGCTCTCCTCGTCTTGAAAGATTTGCAGCCCAACAGGCCTGACAAAGCGACTTACTTGGCAAATCACAAAAAAAACTGGGCTGTGGCCGTGGACCCAGCTGTCAGCCTCTCCATGTACAATACTCTTCCGATGGAAGTCGTTCCTTGACCACATTGACCACGCCGCGCGGAGAGCACCACGTCGGGGGACGACGGCGAGGCCTAGGAAGGGGGCGACGCGGTAGTGGAAGCCCGCGCGAAGAGGACTACGAGGGTTCACTGGTTCGGCTGCGGTGTGAGGCTGCCATCGCCACAGGGCCTGGCCAGCGGTGGGAATAGTAGGGGGCGGTGAGGCCTCTGTGGCAGCACAGCCGGCCACGGGAGGCAGGAGCATGCGGCACGACCGGTGCTGCTTTGGGCAGCTGGAGCAAGAAGACCAGAGGTTGAAGAAGCACTACGATCGTTGGATGGACATCGTATGGTCACTGGAGCTAGAATCGTTCATATTGACTAAGTTGACAAAGCCCTTCATCCCCGTCAACTTAGTAGGCCCACAAGTCAGCCTCCCAGCAAGGTGGGTCCCAACTAGCCGGGGGAGTATTCATTTTTTTGTGCGTAATAAGGAGGCACTTCCGGTGGGTCCGAGCTGACAGCGGGGGGAACGTTTTTTTCGTGAAATACGGTGGCCCGTCCGGTGGGTCCAAGCAGTCAGGGGGAAACGATTTTTTTCACAAAATACTGGTGGCCTGTCCGGTGGGTCCCTGCTGTCAGGTGGAGGAATCATTATTTTCCGCGTAATAAGGAGGCACTTCCTTGCTGCCGCCGTGGACCCAGATGTCAGCCTCTCCACGTACAGTCCACGTCCGATGGAAGTCGTTCCTTCCACGTTGACCACGCCACACCGAGAGCACCAGGGCGGTGGACGACGGCGAGGCCTAGGAAGGGGACGACGCGGAGCCAGTGAAGACGCGGCAGTGGATGCCCATGCGGAGAGGAGTATGAGGGTTCACTCGTTCGGCTGCGGTTTGAGGTTGCCGTCGCCGCAGGGCCTGGCCAGCGGTCGGAATAGTAGGGGGCTGTGAGGCCTCCACGGCAGCACATTCGGCCACGGGAGGCAGGAGCAGGCGGCAGGACCGGCACTGCTTTGGGTGGCTGGAGCAAGAAGACCAGAGGTTGAAGAAGCACTACGGCCGTTGGATGGACATCGTACGGTCACTGCAGCTAGAATCGTTTATATTGACTAAGTTGACAAAGCCCTTGGTACGTCAACTTAGTAGGCCCACAGGTCAGCTTCCGAAACGGTGTGCCCCAGATGTCAGGGGGAGGAATCATTTTTTGGGCGGGTGAAGCTAGAATATCCGAGATTGAAGAAGAAGCACGGCATCCGTTGGATGGACATCCAACGGCCACTGCTGCTAGAACCGTGTGTTGACTATAAGTTGACAAAGCCTTGCATATGCGTCAACTCTGTTTTTTAGGGGACGCGTCAACTTAGTAAGGCCAGAAGTGTGTGGCAGAGAACTTATAGCCCATTTGAGATTTGTAAGAATGTGTAGCCCATTTTTGAATTCTAATGGAATTTACTACAGCCCATTAACAGTTTGTTAAAAGTACAGCCCATTTCAACCAACCGTTCAAAACAGAATTCAATAAAGTTTCCCACATTCTGATGGGATCCGAAATATTTTTATCCCGAAATTTCTAGTCGGATTAAATACAATTTCAATATAAATTTATATTACGTAAAAATCCAACGAAACATTGCGCTCGCAACAATTAATGAAATTAAAATTTTCAATATCCAAACTAATATTTTATAAAGTAATCACGTGTTTGGTGCATTTCTTATAGTTACTGCCCAGTTTTTATAATTACATCCCATTTATTATTTCTTAAAGCCCATTTTCTTGTTAAGCCTAATGCATCCCTCCTAGGAAAGATTTGCAGCCCAGTGGGGCGGAGAATAACAACTTGACCTTGCCTGGGTATTCCTAAAAAAAGTATAGCTGGGCTAGCAATTTTCAGCTTTAAAAAAATTAATATCTGGGCTGGATATCTGGCCTAGGCTAGATGGGCCACATCCCGCCCAGTTAATACCTGCAGCGATGTTTTCATTGTTGTTCAGAGGAAAAAAAATTAATATCTAGGCTAAACATCGAAAAACTCTGCAGTGCTCACACCTCAAAAACACAAATACTGCTCGAGCTGCTTGGTCCTAGCTGTCGGCCGCTTCTTGTGCAATTCTCTCGTTTATTGACTAGTACTACATAGGTTGACAATGGTGTGGGACCGTGATGTCAGGAAACCAGGGGGAAGCAAAATAAATAACTCCAGCGAGCGCTTCCACCTCTGCCTCGTTGTCTCCCGTGGAAACCCCTTTCCTCCTTTTTTTTCTCGGGCAAGGACCAATGCATGCAGCATGTCCATGCGGTTATTAGGCAAGAAATAAAAGCGCTTTGCATGCTATGAATTACGATGGCCTGCATGGGTAGCTAATAAGGCATCCTCTTAACTGCTGTGATTAAATGTTGTGTTTAGAAGAGAGAAATGTTCTTTTCCACCAATCTGCTTGCACCTAGGTCGTGATGCACCTTCTAATACGACTTATTCACCTAGACGGATGGAGTATAGTTTTATACATACATACATACATACATACATATATATATATAATAAGGAGGCACTTGCATACGTGAGGCTATGGACCTGGTGGGTCCCCATTGTCATCCTCTCCAACATCATCTCCTCGCCCGCGTGCGCTTTCTGCCCGAAACAGTCAGCGCCGCCCGCCCCGCTTCCCGGTGCAGGCAATTGCTCCGCCTTCAAACGACACAAGTGCCGTCCGTCCGTCCATCTGCCGCCCACATTAATGATACGCGGTTGCCGAGGCGGCTACTCCGGCGCCACACGCCCGTCCCTCCGCCCGCCCACCATTGCTAAACCCTAAACCCTAAACCCTTGTAGATCAAATGGCCAACGTTGTGCTCAACTTCAACGCGTTCCTAGAGAAAACCAAGCTGAAAGACGATGGCAGCAACTATACAGACTGGGTCCAGAACCTTAGGATCATCCTCATAGCTGCCAAGAAAGATTATGTCCTACAAGCACCGCTAGGTGAAGCACCTGCTCTCCCTGCAGAACAAGACGTTATGAATGCTTGGCAGACACGTACCGATGATTACTCCCTCATTCAGTGCAGCATGCTTTACAGCTTAGAGCCGGGGCTCCAAAAGTGTTTTGAGAGACACGGAGCATATGAGATGTTCGAAGAGCTGAAAATGGTTTTTCAAGCTCATGCCCGGGTCGAGAGATATGAAGTCTCCGAAAAGTTCTTTAGCTGTAAGATGGAGGAAAACAGTTCTGTCAGTGAGCACATACTCACTATGTCTGGGTTACATAACCGCTTGACTCAGCTGGGAGTTAATCTCCTGGATGACGCGGTCATTGACAGAATCCTTCAGTCACTTCCACCGAGCTACAAGAGCTTTGTGATGAACTTCAATATGCAGGGGATGGAAAAGACCATTCCTGAAGTATTTGCAATGCTGAAATCAGCAGAGGTAGAAGTCAAAAGGGAACATCAAGTGTTGATGGTGAATAAAACCACTAAGTTCAAGAAAGGCAAGGGTAAGAAGAACTTCAAGAAGGACGGCAAGGGAGTTGCCGCGCCCGGCAAGCAAGCTGCCGGGAAGAAGCCAAAGAATGGACCCAAGCCCGAGACTGAGTGCTTTTATTGCAAGGAAAGTGGTCACTGGAAGCGGAACTGCCCCAAATACTTAGCGGACAAGAAGGCCGGCAAAACGAAAAGTATATGTGATATACATGTAATTGATGTGTACCTTACCAGTACTCGTAGTAGCTCCTGGGTATTTGATACCGGTGCAGTTGCTCACATTTGTAACTCAAAGCAGGAGCTGCGGAATAAGCGGAGACTAGCGAAGGACGAGGTGACGATGCGCGTCGAGAATGGTTCCAAGGTCGATGTGATCGCCGTCGGCACGCTACCTCTACATTTACCTACGGGACTAGTTTTGAACCTCAATAATTGTTATTTAGTGCCAAGCTTGAGCATGAACATTGTATCAGGATCTCGTTTAATACGAGATGGCTACTCATTTAAATCCGAGAATAATGGTTGTTCTATTTATATGAGAGATATGTTTTATGGTCATGCTCCGATGGTGAATGGTTTATTCTTAATGAATCTCGAGCGTAATGCTACACATATTCATAGTGTGAGTACCAAAAGATGTAAGGTTGATAATGATAGTCCCACATACTTGTGGCACTGCCGCCTTGGTCACATAGGTGTCAAACGCATGAAGAAGCTCCATGCAGATGGACTTTTAGAGTCTCTTGATTACGAATCATTTGACAGGTGCGAACCATGCCTCGTGGGTAAAATGACCAAGACTCTGTTCTCAGGAACAATGGAGCGAGCAACCAACTTATTGGAAATCATACATACTGATGTGTGTGGTCCAATGAGTGTTGAGGCTCGCGGTGGTTATCGTTATGTTCTCACCCTCACTGATGACTTGAGTAGATATGGGTATGTCTACTTAATGAAACACAAGTCTGAGACCTTTGAAAGGTTCAAGGAATTTCAGAGTGAGGTTGAGAATCAACGTGACAGGAAAATCAAGTTCTTGCGATCAGATCGTGGAGGAGAATACTTGAGTCACGAATTTGGCACACACTTAAGAAAAGGTGGAATAGTTTCACAACTCACGCCGCCTGGAACACCTCAGCATAATGGTGTGTCCGAACGTCGTAATCGCACTCTATTAGATATGGTGCGATCTATGATGTCTCTTACCGATTTACCACTATCATTTTGGGGCTATGCTTTAGAGACTGCCGCATTCACTTTAAATAGGGCTCCGTAGAAATCCGTTGAGACGACACCGTATGAATTATGGCTTGGGAAGAAACCTAAGCTGTCGTTTCTAAAAGTTTGGGGATGCGATGCTTATGTCAAGAAACTTCAACCTGAAAAGCTCGAACCCAAGTCGGAAAAATGCGTCTTCATAGGATACCCTAAAGAAACTATTGGGTATACCTTCTACCTCAGATCCGAAGGCAAGATCTTTGTTGCCAAGAATGGATCCTTTCTAGAGAAGGAGTTTCTCTCAAAAGAAGTAAGTGGGAGGAAAGTAGAACTTGATGAAGTATTACCTCTTTAACCGGAAAATGGCGCAACTCAAGAAAATGTTCCTGAGGTGCCTGCACCGACTAGAGAGGAAGTTAATGATAATGATCATGAAACTTCAGATCAAGTTGCTACTAAACTTGTAGGTCCACAAGGACACGTTCCGCACCAGAGTGGTACGGCAACCTTGTCTTGGAAATCATGTTGTTAGACAACGGTGAACCTTCGAACTATGAAGAAGCGATGGCGGGCCCGGATTCCGACAAATGGCTGGAAGCCATGAAATCCGAGATAGGATCCATGTATGAAAACGAAGTATGTGTCGGATTTTGGGTTTCGGCAGACCCTTGAGGTTCGAACACTGGGGTGCGCGCGGAGATTTCGCCCCCTACCTTCCTGCACCCCTCCGCCGTGCTAGGATCTAAAACCAAGGAAAGAACAACACAAGAGACACAGGGTTTATACTGGTTCGGGCCACCATTGTGGTGTAATACCCTACTCCAGTGTGTGGTGTGTGGATTGCCTCTTGGGCTGGTGATGATGAACAGTACAAGGAAGGACAGCCTCGCGAGGGTCTGTTCTTGGCTGAGGCGATGAACTGCTGGGAGGAGTTCAGCCACCTTTCCCTCTCTCTCTCTCTCTCTCCACCGACCGAACCGGAACCCCAGACCGAACCCCCTTGCTATGTGGGTGGCTGGTCCTATTTTTAGAGGCCCTGGTCCTCTTCCCAAATATTGAGCGGGAAGGGAGCCAACAATGGCGGGCTAATTTGAAGGGGGACAGCAAGTATTAACTATCCTGACAAAAGTAGTCTTCGCCTGCGCAAAGCTCTGGTGATGACACCGTCTTGGGCTCCACGGTGACCTCCGTCTCGTAGTCCTCCTGGTCTTGGTCTCGTTGCACCAAAATGGCAACCTTTGCCTGATACCTCGGTACTCCGCGGCTGCGCTTGCCCCCTTTGCACCAAAGAGGAAAGAAGGACGCTGCGCGGGCTGGCACCCGCTTGGCGCTCTGAGTCGTCATGGCTTGTGTCACGGGCTCCTCGTGAGGTACCCCGCCTTGATCTCTCCGCCTCCTCGTGAGCTAGCCTGACGAGGCCGCGCCTGAGGAAGCTTCACGTCATCCGCCTCGCGAGGCTTGGCCCCTCACAAGGGTCTTGGGTTTGTGTTGGTGAGGATGGGCCGTGCTGGGCCCCCCTTTGAGCCATGCCGCAGGCCGCAGGCAGGCAAGTCTGGGGACCCCCGTTCCCAGAACGCCGACAGTAGCCCCCGGGCCCAAGGCGCGCCCGGACTTGGCCGTGCAGGGAGGCGGAAGGGCAAGAGCGAAGCGCCGCGGGCCCTAACAACCTGCGGCCTTGGGCGCCGCGTGGCGGTTGATTGGACGTGGGCGTCTCCACTTCCCCACGATGCCTTGGCAACTGCACGGATGGAACAAGTCCCTGCATGCAAAATGGGTCATGATTACCTGCGATCGTGGAGGCCGGCGGTTGGCCTTCACCGGCCATAAGTACGGGACGGCGTGCGCCCTTCCAGTCCACTCCTCCTCGCTTCTCCTTCTTCCCGATCCTTGCTCCGTCTTGCCGCGATGGCTCCGATCCGCCGGTTCTCAACGGCAGAGAAGGGAAAGGCTCCCCGAGAGGGGCCAGACCCTCTCCCGCCGAAGAAACGGCTCATCCCCCGTGGCCCGGACGAAGGGGCCCTTAAGGTGGTGCCGAGGCCTTGGGGCGAGCAGGCGCCGCCGGGGTTCCCGCTTCCATTGTACGCCCACGTCGAGGGCCCCGAAGGAGCTGATGCCGACCGCCACGGGCGGCACCGTCGTCGGCGCCGACTGGTCACGAAGGTGTGGGTCGTCCCTGTAGGATCGAAAGTATGTCTAGAGGGGGGGTGATTAGACTACTTGACCAAATAAAAACTTAACCTTTTCCCAATTTTAGTTCTTGGCAGATTTTAGCTATTGTAGGACAAGTCAAGCAATCATCATACAATTCAAGCAAGCATGCAAAGAGTATATTGGCAGTGGAAAGTAAAGCATGCAACTTGCAAGAATGTAAAGGGATGGGTTTGGAGAATTCAAACGCAATTGGAGACACGGATGTTTTTCCCGTGGTTCGGATAGGTGGTGCTATCTTACATCCACGTTGATGGAGACTTCAACCCACGAAGGGTAACGGTTGCGCGAGTCCACGGAGGGCTCCACCCACGAAGGGTAATGGTTGCGCGAGTCCACGGAGGGCTCCACCCACGAAGGGTCCACGAAGAAGCAACCACCCACGAAGGGTCCACGAAGAAGCAACCTTGTCTATCCCACCATGGCCATCGCCCACGAAGGACTTGCCTCACTAGCGGTAGATCTTCACGAAGTAGGCGATCTCCTTGCCCTTACAAACTCCTTGGTTCAACTCCACAATCTTGTCGGAGGCTCCCAAGTGACACCTAGCCAATCTAGGAGACACCACTCTCCAAGAAGTAACAAATGGTGTGTTGATGATGAACTCCTTGCTCTTGTGCTTCAAATGATAGTCTCCCCAACACTCAACTCTCTCTCATAGGATTTGGATTTTGCGGAAAGAAGATTTGAGTGGAAAGAAACTTGGGGAAGGCTAGAGATCAAGATTCATATGGTAGGAATGGAATATCTTGGTCTCAACACATGAGTAGGTGGTTCTCTCTCAGAACATATGAGTTGGAATTGTGTATGTGTTCTGATGGCTCTCTCCACGAATGAAGAGGAGGTGGAGGGGTATATATAGCCTCCACACAAAATCCAACCGTTACACACTGTTTTCCAATCTCGGTGGGACCGAATCAACAAACTCGGTCGGACCGAAAAGGTAAACCTAGTGACCGTTAGAGATTTTCGGTGGACTGACATGCAACTCGGTAGGACCGATATGGTTAGGGTTTGGGCATAACGTAATCTCGGTGAGACCGATTACACAAACTCGGTGAGACCGAGTTTGGTAATAAGCTAACCAGAGAGTTGGTCAGGTAAACTCGGTGGGGCCGATTTGCTCTTTCGGTGAGACCGAAAAGTTACAAAAAGGAAACATAGAGTTTACACTGCAATCTCGGTGGGACCAATTCGCTCTTTCGGTGAGACCGAAAAGTTACGAAAGGGAAACAGAGAGTTTGCAATCCCATCTCGGTGAGACCGAGATTCCTATCGGTAGAACCGAATTGCTAGCGTTTGGCAGTGGCTTATGACAAGTGAAACTCGGTGGCGCCGGATAGAAAGAATCGGTAGGACCGAGTTTGGCTTAGGGTTTAGGTCATATGTGGATATGGGAAAGTAGTTGAGGGTTTTGGAGCATATCACTAAGCACATGAAGCAAGAGGCTCATTAAGCAACACCTCATCCCTCCTTGATAGTATTGGCTTTTCCTAAAGACTCAATGTGATCTTGGATCACTAAAATATAAAATTAAGAGTCTTGAGCTTTTGAGCTTGAGCCAATCCTTTGTCCTTAGCATTTTGAGGGTTCCACTTTCACATCCATGCCATGCCAATCATTGAGCTTTCCTGAAATAGTCATCTTGGAATAGCATTAGCTCAATGAGCTATATGTTGTTATGAATTACCAAAACCACCTAGGGATAGTTGCACTTCCAATCTCCCCCTTTTTGGTAATTGATGACAACATATAGATCAAAGCTTTGACAAATGATAATAAGCATGAAATATATCGTCGCTTTGAGAAGTATGTGACAAGTAAGAGCTCCCCCTAAATTTGTGCATATTTAAAATTTGCTTTGGACTGCAAATGCACAAAGAGTTAGAGTCATGGGTTACTCTTCCATGTCACATACATCTTGGTGGAGCGCTTAAAATGATAAGAATGAAATACATGCACTCATCACCAAAAATAGTGAATGATCACATAAGATAGATAAGATGATAATATTAAGCAAACATTAAGTGTAGCTTATGATCAAACACATGATCATCAATGTCTCACGAGCAATGACATAGTATCTCACACAAAAGCAAACAAGGTTCGAAAAACCACCAAATAAAACAAGAGAGAATAAAGGCAACACTAAAAGCAACACTCTCTCTTGAAGCCTATGATCTATACATTTTCTCCCCCTTTGGCAACAAGTTACCAAAAAGTTCCTAGAAAATGCATAGTGCTAAGTCGACACTCAGGCTTGATCTTCAGGTGGTGGTGGAGTCCGGAGCACTCCAAGGACGAAGCCTTCTGTAGACGTGGTCGGAGTCGAGGCTGAAGTGGACGCTGGAGCTGGTGGAACTGAGGCTGTAGCTGGTGCAGACGTGGTGGCTCTGGGGTCAGCAACTGGCACTGCAGACGACCTCGGACCTCGTGGCACTCTGGCAAAGGCATCAGTTGTAGTCTTGCCTCTCCTCTCCTGCATGTCATCCTGGAGCTGCTCCACTACAGTCTGAATCTCCGTCACTTTGACATCCAAGTCATAGAACTTTTGTTCCATGATCCTCTCTAAGCTTGCCTGGTTCCGAGTTAGGGTGGCTAGTCCTTGCTCAATCCGCAGGGTGGATGCAATCAAGTAACCAAGCTGCTCTTGTTTGGTTTTCAGGAAATATTCAGATGCCTCCTCTTGAGTAGGCATCTTGGCAGCTTTCTCCTTCCTCGCCTTCTCCTTCTTGGCTTGTGCTTGGGCAGATGATGGCTCATTCTCAGTCATGACCACTTGATTATCTTCAAAGTCTGGACGGATGGGCAGGTGTTCCTTGTCCAATAAGTATATGCCCGTGCCCATCTTAGAGTTGATGAGCTCCTGAATCTGTGGGGCATATCCACAGCTCCTCTTCTGGTCTGCTGATGTCCTCTTGATTGTTTCAATCATAAGGCTCATGACTTTGAATTTCTGTGGCACGTCAAAGATATGAAGCAAGTTGATCGCGTGGCCCCTGATCATCTTGTGATCTCCAGACTTGGGCAATAGGGTGTGCCTAAGAATCCAGTTGATGGTTGGCAGCCCTGACATAAGATAGTGTACTGAGCCAAACTTGAACGTATCAAGTGCTTCATTTGGAATCTCCGTGTACATGTTTGACATTGAGTTGTGGTCCATCTTCTTCTTGGCATAAATGTCCAAGTCATCGTCATGCTCTTCTGGAGCATTAATCAGCTGAGCCCATTCAGCAACTGTAGACTGGTACCTCGTACCCTCTGACATCCATACAATCCTACCATCTGGATAGAAATGGGCTGTGGAGTAGAACTGCATGATGAGTTCCTCGTTCCACTTTGTGAGCTTCTGCCCAACAAAGTCCTCTACTCCACATGCCTTGAAGCTGTCCTGCACTCCAGGGTAGTACTCTTAGTTGTCCTTGATGTATTGCCAATCAACCCATCTCATATCACAGACAATTGGTTTCTTGTCTAGTAGCACTGTCTCATAAAAGTCTTGTTGCTCCTTGGTGTGAAACCTGTAGTCAACTATAGTCCTTCTCCTTGAAGCATATGGGTCTGCTTCTCTCCACTTCCGGAGCCCTGAATCTCTCCTGAGTTTCATATCCTCAGCCACAGGATGAGCATCGTTGTGGTCTGGGATCTTGGGCTTGAGCTTTCTAAGAACATTCTCTTCTTCTTCTTCTGCAGCCTCAGGCACTGGGGCCTTGTTCTTCTCAGTAGCTGGGATGCTTCTTGTGTTCCTCTTTGGCTTTGGCTTTGGAGCTGGCTTGGCCTTGGAAGCAGCTGCCCCTGTTCTTATGGCATCACCCATCAGCTTGGGTGCCTTAGGTGCTGGTGCAGCTACCTCTTCTTCTTCCTCCTCATCTTCCATGATGGAAGCCTTGCCAAGCACTCTGGCTATAGTTTTCTTCACCCTTTCTTTCCTCTTCTTGCCTTCAGCAGCAACTGGCTCAATGGGAGTGGGCTTCTCAGTTGAAGCTCTGGCCTTTGACATAGGATGCCTGCCTACTGGCCTTTTGATCTTCATCCCTGGTTTTATGCCCTGTGCTAGCTCAACTCTCTTGGAAGTTGCTTCCTCTTCTGCCACATAATCCTCATCTTCTGAGTCTGAGGTTCTCTTCTTTCTCTGTCTTGTGGCAGCTTTAGACAGATTGCTAGGGGTGCTCCTGCTGCCATCATCTGAGGAACTTGAGGGACTAGTGCCCTCACTCATCTGCACTTGCTGCTCTGACAAGTTCTGGCTATCACTTTGGTCTGACATGATGCAAACTCTGACTGCTGACCCTATGAATAGGTTATAGATGAGATAGAGTGGATGAGCATCACAAAATGCAGAGATTTTTGCAAAAGAATAATTCAAAAAACTTGGTTTTAGTTTCCCACTGAAAGCATCTCGGATCTACCGATTTCTAAACTCGGTGATACCGAAGCAGTTTTGGCACCTAAACTAGTGAACTCGGTCAGACCGAGTCACAGTTCGGTGGCACCGAGACTGCTAGGGTTTCACAGAGTTCCAAAATCGGTCACACCGATAAGTAATTCTCGGTCAGACCGAGTCTCACTTGTGCAATGGCATGAGCCAAATCGGTGGGACCGAGTTTTTCAACTCGGTGGGTCCGAGATGGTTTCGGCGGAAACCTAACCCTAAAATTTTCGAATTAAACCTAATCTACGAGTTCATTGACTGGATAGAAGTTTAACAAACGTGGTAAGAATCATGATGATCACAATGTGCTAAAAATCGGATTGGGGAATAGCACAAAGATTGAGTCCATACCCTAGTTCGGCGGAGACTCGCTACGGCGGCAACGGCGGGGTTGAATTTCCGTTGACGGCGACGGAGACCAGCGACTGGAGGCGGCTGGCGGCGAGGAGACGATCCGGAGACCAAGTTGGCAGAGCAGGCTGTCGCGCGGGCGAAGGGGTTCGGAGAAATTTCCAAATTTTTGCACTTCACTATATATAGCCCGACCCTGTCGGTGTGACCGAGTGGAACAACTCGGTGGCACCGAGATGCAAAACTGTATACAGTTGTTGCAACTCGGTGTGACCGAATGGTTCAAATCGGTTGCACCGAGATCGAAATCCTAGATCAACTTAATAGTCTCGGTAGGACCGAAAGTAGGGTATCGGTCAGACCGAGAATCATAAAGAGGTTTTGGAAGTTTAAGTCTATTACGAATCGGGGACTCCGAGCGCTCCTCACACAGAGTGGTTCGAATCTGACTTGATCAAATTTTGTGATGTAGCATGAATAGAGTTTGAGACGAGAAAAGCATAGATAGCTAGAGGAGGTTCTTAGGCATTCTTGTCCATCCACTTGGAAAAAGGAAATAAAACCAAACAATCAAAACAACAAGTGGATGTCCTCGAATGAGTAAAATATGCAACCAGCATGCTCACACAATAAGATGGCAAATAAAATATGTGACAAGGCATGCACAACCAATTCTAGCATCTATCAAGCAATTTGCGATGACAAGGTCATCTATATATGAGTATATTGACTTAGGAGTCAAGTGAGAACACTTGATCATAGGTCATACTCATCGTTTCAGCTCAAGTGGGGTTACCACTTTTACATAAAGCATTGTTGTGTTCACATCTTTAGAGTTGCTTTAGCTCAAGTCTTAGAGTAAAGCTCCCCCTAGATGTGATATCCCCCCTTAGAGGGATGAACTAACCTCGGGTTTTGTCGATGATGACTTCATGTAGATGTTGAAGATGTGGATGCTCAATGTTGATGTAGATCACTTGGAGCTATCCATTTGAGTGAATTGCACTTTCAATACCTACATGGGTTAGTCCCACAAGGAACAAACAAGGATATCCATAGACATAGAGTGATGCACACACAAGATGATGTCCATGAAAACTTTTAGGTTACCTTGTCCCTTGTCTTACCAACAAGAGGGTTTGTGACTCCTTGAACCAGTGCAAGATGTGGAAGTTGATTGCACTTGTTCTTGCCAAAATGATAAGAGTGAAGTATGTTGGCGGAGTCACCCTCAAGAACTCTCTAGTTCTTCTTCTTTTGGATCCACACCATCTTGATGGGAATCCTTGGAGTTGTAGTCGTACTTGATGAAGTGGAACTTGAAGTAGTCTTGGGAATCCACTTGACTAAGGTCTTAGGAGCTTCTTCAAATGCATCAATTTCCTGTTGAAGCTTGTCCTTGCCTTTTTGCTTGTAGTCTTGTGGTGGAAGATCATCTTGAGCTTGTGTCCCCTTGAAAGAAGTATCATACTTCTCTTGTTGAGGAACAAACTTTGTCTTGGGGTATTGATCTTCTTCCCACTCAACTCCATTGGCATTGAACTTTCGTTCAAAACCAACACCTTGATTCTTCCGGTGCATTCCTTGCTTGCGCACAATTTCCTCGAATTGCTTACTCCCGGCAAGGCTTTTGTACACCCCTTTCTCTATAATTCCCTTCAATAAGCTATTTTCTTGCTCAAGTGTAACTTGGCTAAGAGAATCATTAGTGGAATCAAAAGAACTACTAGAAGCAACAATATTGGATTTAGCATGATCATTGTTACTGCTAGAGGAAGAATCTTTCTTGTTCTTGTTACTAGACTTGACTTGAGGCATGTAAGTGGATAAGAGTAAACGCTTGGCAATGTAAGAAGAACTTTTCTTGCGGATATCATCATTGATTGCTTTTAAGAACTCATGCTCTTTCTCAAGACTGAGCTTTTCAAAGCGTAATTTCTCATGAGCTCTTAAAAGTTCTCGATGATCTTCGAAGATAGTTTCATGAGCTAACTTAAGAGTGTTTAGTTCTTTAGTTAGAGCCTCAATCTTCTCCTTATCATTGTCATTCATTTTATCTTGATTAGCATGATTAATTGATGTTTCATCATAGTATTCATCACTAGAGTTGTCAACAAGCAAATCATCACCTAACAAGTCATCTTCATCACTATTGAAATCAACATACTCGGGGTGTGTTACCTTAGGACCTTTGGCCATGAAGCATCTTCCAATTCCTTCATTTGGTGAGTCAAATATGTCGTAGGAGTTGGTTGACACAAGTGCTAGACCGGAAACACCTTCATCTTGAGTATCTTCGGAGTCGGAGTGATAACTTCTCTCGGAGTGGCTGTCGGAGTCGGAGCCGGATACCCATTCACCAACATGAGCTTGATGTCTTCGTTTTGTGTAGCTCCTTGATGATTTTTCCTTCCTTTCCGAATCCTTGCTTCTCCGTGAGTATCTTCGTTCATAACGATCATCTCTACTCCTTCTCTCTCTTGGTGGTGATTCTTTGCTTCTTCTTATTGGAGAATCTTCTCTTCTCTTGTAGGGAGCCGTACACTCATTGGAATAGTGTCTGGGTCTTCCACAACTGTAGCAGTTTCGCTCTCGACTAGAAGATCTTTTGTCATTGTAGGACCTTGACTTGAAGCTTCTATCTTTGCTTCTACTCTTGTAGAACTTGTTGAAGTTCTTCACCATTAAGCTCAATTCTTCATTGAAGTTTTGTTTCTCACTTGATGATGTAGGGGCTTCACATGAGGCTTTGTAGGCACAACTTGATTTGTTGTGAAGTTCCTCTTTATCCTTAAGTGACATCTCATGAGCAACAATTCTTCCAATCACCTCCGTTGGCTTGAGATCTTTGTAATTGGGCATCATTTGGATCAATGTGCACACGGTATCATATTTTCCATCCAAGGCTCTTAGAATCTTCTTGATGATGAATCTATCGGTCATCTCTTCACTTCCTAAGCTGGCAATCTCATTTGTGATGAGAGCAAGCCTAGAGTACATTTCAGCGACACCTTCACCATCCTTCATTTTGAACTTGTCAAGTTGACTTTGAAGCACATCCAACTTGGATTCCTTGATGGAGTCGGTACCTTCGTGCATATCAATCAAAGTGTCCCAAATTTCCTTTGCATTCTCAAGACGGCTGATTTTGTTGAATTCTTCGGGGCACAATCCGTTGAAGAGAATATCACAAGCTTGAGCATTGTATTGCAACATCTTCAACTCATCCGCGGTAGCTTCACGGTTTGGTTCTTTCCCATCAAAGAAGTCACCTTGCAACAACACACACAATAGCCCAAACGGCGGGGTTATGTCCAAGAATATGCATTTTCATTTTATGCTTCCAACTAGCAAAATTAGTACCATCAAAGTAAGGACCTCTACGGTGATAATTTCCCTCGCTAGACGCCATACTCTCCTAGGTTGTGAAACCAAGGCTATGACCACCAAAAGCTATGGAGATCAAAGCAAATGGAGACCAAAGCTCTGATACCACTTGTAGGATCGAAAGTATGTCTAGAGGGGGGGTGATTAGACTACTTGACCAAATAAAAACTTAACCTTTTCCCAATTTTAGTTCTTGGCAGATTTTAGCTATTGTAGGACAAGTCAAGCAATCATCACACAATTCAAGCAAGCGTGCAAAGAGTATATTGGCAGCGGAAAGTAAAGCATGCAACTTGCAAGAATGTAAAGGGAAGGGTTTGGAGAATTCAAACGCAATTGGAGACACGGATGTTTTTCCCGTGGTTCGGATAGGTGGTGCTATCCTACATCCACGTTGATGGAGACTTCAACCCACGAAGGTTAACGGTTGCGCGAGTCCACGGAGGGCTCCACCCATGAAGGGTAATGGTTGTGCGAGTCCACGGAGGGCTCCACCCATGAAGGGTCCACGAAGAAGCAACCACCCACGAAGGGTCCACGAAGAAGCAACCTTGTCTATCCCACCATGGCCATCGCCCACGAAGGACTTGCCTCACTAGCGGCAGATCTTCACGAAGTAGGCGATCTCCTTGCCCTTACAAACTCCTTGGTTCAACTCCACAATCTTGTCGGAGGCTCCCAAGTGACACCTAGCCAATCTAGGAGACACCACTCTCCAAGAAGTAACAAATGGTGTGTTGATGATGAACTCCTTGCTCTTGTGCTTCAAATGATAGTCTCCCCAACACTCAACTCTCTCTCATAGGATTTGGATTTTGTGGAAAGAAGATTTGAGTGGAAAGCAACTTGGGTAATGCTAGAGATCAAGATTCATATGGTAGGAATGGAATATCTTGGTCTCAACACATGAGTAGGTGGTTCTCTCTCAGAACATATGAGATGGAATTGTGTATGTGTTCTGATGGCTCTCTCCACGAATGAAGAGGAGGTGGAGGGGTATATATAGCCTCCACACAAAATCCAACCGTTACACACTGTTTTCCAATCTCGGTGGGACCGAATCAACAAACTCGGTCGGACCGAAAAGGTAAACCTAGTGACCGTTAGAGATTTTCGATGGACTGACATGCAACTCGGTAGGACCGATATGGTTAGGGTTTGGGCATAACGTAATCTCGGTGAGACCGATTACACAAACTCGGTGAGACCGAGTTTGGCAATAAGCTAACCAGAGAGTTGGTCAGGTAAACTCGGTGGGACCGATTTGCTCTTTCGGTGAGACCGAAAAGTTACAAAAAGGAAACATAGAGTTTACACTGCAATCTCGGTGGGACCGATTCGCTCTTTCGGTGAGACCGAAAAGTTACGAAAGGGAAACAGAGAGTTTGCAATCCCATCTCGGTGAGACCGAGATTCCTATCGGTAGAACCGAATTGCTAGGGTTTGGCAGTGGCTTATGACAAGTGAAACTCGGTGGCGCCGGATAGAAAGAATCGGTAGGACCGAGTTTGGCTTAGGGTTTAGGTCATATGTGGATATGGGAAAGTAGTTGAGGGTTTTGGAGCATATCACTAAGCACATGAAGCAAGAGGCTCATTAAGCAACACCTCATCCCTCCTTGATAGTATTGGCTTTTCCTAAAGACTCAATGTGATCTTGGATCACTAAAATATAAAATGAAGAGTCTTGAGCTTTTGAGCTTGAGACAATCCTTTGTCCTTAGCATTTTGAGGGTTCCACTTTCACATCCATGCCATGCCAATCATTGAGCTTTCCTGAAATAGTCATCTTGGAATAGCATTAGCTCAATGAGCTATATGTTGTTATGAATTACCAAAACCACCTAGGGATAGTTGCACTTTCAGTCCCCCCTGGGGTCCACACCGAGGGCTCCTCCCAAGAGTTCGTGCTCCATGTCGCCATTCCTCTTCAGTCTTGGATTCGCCTGCCTCCCTTCTTCGCCTCCATCATCCCGCAGGGGGAGCCCCTGGAGCTCTGGCTGCAGCATGCCGGCTGTAGCACCCTCGCGACCGAGGCAGAGGTCACGGTCGTCGCCCCGGGCGAGGTCTACATGACCCGCGGCTGGAGGGAGATCGCCCGGGTTTGTAGGACAAGGGGAGTCTTCGCGATCCACTTGGACTACGACGGTGCTTCGGTGATGCTCTTCAAGGTCTTCGATGCGAGCGGGCGCCGGCTGGAGTGCTGCCCCGGGGAAGGTGGCCAGGGCCCTGCTGTGACGAGGACTGGGCACGCCACCTACTCCCTTGGAGGCTCCTCAGGTGGTGGAGGCGTCGGAGGTCCCAGCGACTCCGGCGAGCCCTTCGCGACTCCGAAGACGAGCGACGACAGCTACGAGCCCCCGAGCCGGCGCCGCTCCTGGAGCAGGGCGGGCTCGTCAGGCCGCCGCCGACTCTAATCTGGATGGGGTTGGCGTCGGTGCTTGACGGCCCACTGTTGATGCTGGCGTCTTTTGCAGGGATGCGCGTAGTTTGTGTCCCTTTAGGATCCGTCCCCTGCGAGGAATCAAAAACGCGTCCCGTAGGGGCTTGTAAGGTGCCTGTGATCCTGTCTTGTATATATAACACTTGTCATAGAATTGCGCGAGTTGCTCATTCCATCTTAGCTCAGTCCTCCCTTTCGAACCTCACGAGGGCTTGGTGCTCTGCGCCGACAGGTCCCAGTCCCAAGGCGGCTTCAGCCGTCGCTGGTATGCCAGGTCGCGATGCCGTGGTCAAGGCCAGGAGGTGAGCGACCCGGAGTCCGGTAAGAGCCCCTGAGTCGCGATGCTCAGGAGGTCCCCTTTGGCGCCCAAGCAGCCGTCATTTGGTGAGAAAGGGGAGCGGCGTTGCTAACAAGGGATAGCATTAGGTGCGGGGATGGTGCCACGGTAGCTGGCACTTCCGGGCGATAACTTATCTCGAGGATCAGGGGCTGCTCTCTGGTGTGTGGCCGGGTCCGTGCGTCGGCAGGAGCGGGGTTGCTTGGCGAGGTCCTCGTGTGTCTCCTCCCTCTCGCCTTAGCTCCCCTTTCTGCTCTACGTCCTCGGGTCCCGGCCCTCGAGCGAATCTCAGCCGTCGCTGGTATGCCAGGTTGCGATGCCGTGGTCAAGGCCAGAGGGTGAGGGCTGGAGAGCCAGTAGGGGCCCTGAGTCGTGATGCTCAGGCACCCCCCTTTAACGTGCAAGCGGTTCACGCGGACGAGAGCGAAGGAGGCACAACAAGAGCCTCGCCTGACGCAGCTCCTTCTGGAGGTCCTGCAGGTCCATCATAGAAAAAGCAAGGGGTTGCTATACAATCGACGGTCAGCCGTTGGTTGCTTCCGAGGGATAGTGAGGCACTGAAGGCTTGACGAGGTGACACTGTGCGGGGCTACCGCTGCCAGAGCTCAGCCATCCAGGTTTGTCGGCGTTGCAGGGACAGACCCATGCGCAAGCATCGTGCCATTCGGGAGTAGTTCCGTTAGTTGGCGTCAGCTGAGTAGGCAACTAGGTAAAACACGTTAGCCGTGAAGGAGTGGATTCGTTCAAATAGATGCTGGGAATGCGGAGATCACTGGGTCAGGCCCGAGCGACTTGGGGGTCATGCAGCCTGAGGGGTGCCCCTAACAAGGTAAGCTAATCGACGCGAAATAAAAGGGATACACGCCGCAGGGACGGACCCACGCGGCCTGGGAATAACGCAGCCCTGGGGGCGCTCCCAGCTGGAAGTAAAACTCGAAAGATGTCACCTGATGATGTTGAGGACGAAGGGGTGTTGATGTAGCAGGCTCGGGGGGCTGCGGGAGCCGATCTGCACGAGCCCCCAGGCCCAGGGGCCTCGGGAGGCTCCGGAGGCGCTGACGGCTCCTCGCGGGCCATCTCCATCTCTGCCAGGGTTGTGGAACGCCTGGCCTCTCGTGCCTCCATGATGCCCCTCATGAGGCGCTGGTACGCGTTAGCAGCGTTCGGCAAGCCGTAAGGCATGCGAACATAGCTGTGGGGTGGACCTCCGCAGCGCCCCACTCGCGAGGGCCAGAGGCGCTCCAGAGAGATGACTCGGTTGAGCCCTGGTATGTCGATGCAGACGTGTAGCCCACCATCCTCGCCTGGATGGGGGCCACTGCTGGTAGGCGGCGGGCGCCTCTCATGACTCTTGACTCCTGTAGCTCCTGAATGGCCTTGCTGACGAACTCCTGTGGGTCTGGATCTCCTTGCCTTGCTCCTCCTTAAGGGAAACGTGCTTCAAAACACGCCTCCATGTGGTGCCCAAGCGCCTCCCTCGTGACCCTGGCTAGGTCGGTGGCCCTCCAGGGGAGAGCCCCCGAGCCCTGCCTGAGGAGGGTGCCGGGCGCGCTTTCCTATGCGATGGAGGGAGGCTCCCCCTGGGCAGGCGCGGGCCCAGAAGGGCCTGCCTCCTGAGCGGTCGAGTCGGACGATGTCTTCTTCTTCTTGTGGGTGGTCTCGGGAGGCCTCCCGCTTCCGCGATCCGGGTCTTCCAGTGATGCGTCCTGAAAGGCTCGTTCCAGGGAACACACCGCATCCTTCTCTTCACAGGGCACCGTGATGACTCCGCCACTTCCTGGCATCTTGAGGACGTTGTAGCCGTGGTGAGTCACAGCCATGAACTTGGCCAGCGCTGGGTACCCAAGGATGGCGTTGTACGGCAGGCGAATGTGAGCGACGTCGAAGTCGATGAGCTCGGTGCGGTAGTTGTCGCATGCCCCGAAGGTGACAGGGAGGTGGACCTGGCCAATCGGGACCATGGAGCCGTCAGTGATACCGGAGAAGGGCTTGGTTGGCTGAAGCTGGCTGTAGGGCACTTGGAGGTTGTTGAACGTCTCCACGGACAGGACGTTGAGCCCTGCCCCGCCATCGATGAGGGTCTTGGTGACCACCACATTGCTGATGATTGGGGAACAAAGCATCGGGAGGACTCCGGCTGTTGCCGCACACTTGAGCTGATCTGCTGAGCTGAACGTGATGGCGCACGCCGACCACCTGAGAGGGCGTGTGGCTTCGAGTCTGGGGAGTACTGCGTTCACTTCGCGGGCGAACTGCTTGAAGATGCACTGGGAGGCTGGGGCTTGTGCTCCGCCCAAGATGCAGGCGATCGCGCGTGGCTCCTGAAAGCCCCCAGCCTCCTCGTCCTGATGGCGGTCCTCGTTTCTCCTTGGCTGTGGTGGGAGGCCTGCGTTGCCTAGCGGGCGATCCTCGCGAGGCTGATCCCTCCAGTCTCCCTCGCGAGGCTGATCTCTCCATCCTCTCCCGCGAGGCGGGTCTTCCCAGCGATCCTCGCGAGGTTGATCGCGCCACCCTTGGCGCGGCCCACGGTCTTCCCAGCGTCCTGCGTTTCTTCCTCCTCCTCGACCGTAGCCCCGGTCACCGCGGTCGGGGCGACGGCCGATCCTTCCTTCATGCACGGCTCGGAGTTCTTGGCATTCGTTGGTGTTGTGGGTGTGGAGGTCGTGGTACACGCAGTACCGGTTGCCCTTGGGAGGTTCGGGCTGATCTCTGCCCCGCTTGGTGTCTGGTTCTGCCACGAGCACTGCAGCCCCCTTGTGCTTCACATCCTTGGCCTTGAGCTTCTTCTCTTCTGGGTCTGCGGCAGGCAGCTCGAGGAGGGAGAGACGCCCCTCCTCAGCCCTCGCGCACTTGTTTGCCAAGTTGAACAGCTCCAAGGAAGTGCATAGGTCTTCATGTATCGCCAGCTCCTCCTTCATCTTGACGTCGCGCACTCCGTCGGAGAAAGCTGAGATGATGGCCTCCTCAATCACTTTGGGGTTCTTGAGGCGTGCGTTGTTGAAGCGCTGGATGTACTTCTGCAGGGTTTCCCCGGGTTGCTGCTTGATGCGGCGCATGTCGCTCACGGCAGGGGCCGGTCGCGAGTACCTTGGAAGTTGGTGATGAAGCGGGTGCGCATCTCTTCCCAGGGGGAGATTGTGCCTGGAGCCAGGTGCGGGCCCCATCCTTGAGCGCCATGGGAAACCAATTCGCCATGACCTTCTCGTCTCCGTTGGCAGCTTCGATGCCCAGCTCGTAGAGCTGGAGGAACTCCGCAGGGTCGGCCGTGCCGTCGTAGCGAGGAGGCAGGTCTGGTTTGAACTTGCCGGGCCACGCGACGCTGCGCAGTTCGGTGGTGTAGGAGCGGCAGCCTGCTGTGGCCACGGGAGGCCTTAGGTGACGGAGAGCCTGGTCTTGCATGTCCCCACGCGCTGGAGCAGGGGGATGGTCGCGACGTGCTGGAGCAAGGAGCGCCCGGGCAGCTTCAGGCGGGCGAGGGACTTCTTGGCAGCTCTGTTCTTGCTGCGCTGGCACCTGACGGAGCGGGTTCCGCCCAGGGTCCATGCGCCTTGGAGCCATGGCGTCTTCTTGAGGAGGAGGCGGCCGGGGCGCCGCCGGAGCCTCTTCGCCCGCGCGGGGCGGGGTGCGGTGCAGCGGAACGGACAGCGCGGAAGAGCCCCTTGCAGCGCGGACGAGCTCGGCGATGCGGTCGAGCCATTCTTCGTAGACGTTGTCGACGGGACGGTAGTGCAGTTGCTCGTTTGCCGCGATGAGTGCAGCCCGAGCCTCCATGGGCGCGCGGAGCGCGCGGGACGAAGATCCAGCTAGGGCGAGCAAGGGGGTTGCGGAGCGGCCGTCTTGCCGCACGGACGGATGCTGGGACTATGCATGCCGCTCGTCCCCCGCCGGGCCGGTGGTGGCGTTGACGATGGTGACGGGGAACGGCGTGGATGCCCGCCGACAGGGGCCGTCTGGGCGACACGGGAAGCGAGTGCGGCCCGGCGCTCGGCGCGGGCCCGACGAGCGTCAGACATGGGCGTGACGGTCGGAGGAGAACGGGGCGGCGGAAGACGAATTCCGGCGCACCCCTACCTGGCGCGCCAAATGTCGGATTTTGGGTTCCGGCAGACCCTTGAGGTTCGAACACTGGGGTGCGCGCGGAGATTTCGCCCCCTACCTTCCTGCACCCCTCCGCCGTGCTAGGATCTAAAACCAAGGAAAGAACAACACAAGAGACACAGGGTTTATACTGGTTCGGGCCACCGTTGTGGTGTAATACCCTACTCCAGTGTGTGCTGTGTGGATTGCCTCTTGGGCTGGTGATGATGAACAATACAAGGAAGGAAAGCCTCGCGAGGGTCTGTTCTTGGCTGAGGCGATGAACTGCTGGGAGGAGTTCAGCCACCTTTCCCTCTCTCTCTCTCTCTCTCGACCGACCGAACCGGAACCCCAGACCGAACCTCCTTGCTATGTGGGTGGCTGGTCCTATTTATAGAGGCCCTGGTCCTCTTCCCAAATATTGAGCGGGAAGGGAGCCAACAATGGCGGGCTAATTTGAAGGGGGACAGCAAGTATCAACTATCCTGACAAAAGTAGTCTTCGCCTGCGCAAAGCTCTGGTGATGACGCTGTCTTGGGCTCCACGGTGACCTCCGTCTCGTAGTCCTCCTGGTCTTGGTCTCGTTGCACCGAAATGGCAACCTTTGCCTGATGCCTCGGTACTCCGCGGATGCGCTTTCCCCCTTTGCACCAAAGAGGAAAGGAGGACGCTGCGCGGGCTGGCACCCGCCTGGCGCCCTGAGTCGTCATGGCTTGCGTCATGGGCTCCTCGTGAGGTACCCCGCCTTGATCTCTCCGCCTCCTCGTGAGCCAGCCTGACGAGGCCGCGCCTGAGCAAGCTTCGCGTCGTCCGCCTCACGAGGCTTGGCCCCTCGCGAGGGTCTTGGGTTTGTGTTGGTGAGGATGGGCCGTGCTGGGCCCCCCTTTGAGCCACGCCGCAGGCCGCAGGAAGGCAAGTCTGGGGACCCCCGTTCCCAGAACACCGGCAGTATGGACTTTAACTGACTTTCCCGTTGAGCGGCGAGCCATAGAAAATAAATGGATCTTTAAGAAGAAGACAGACGCGGATGGTAATGTGACCATCTATAAAGCTCGGCTTGTCGCTAAGGGTTATCGACAAGTTCAAGGGGTTGACTATGATGAGACTTCCTCACCGGTAGCGAAGCTGAAGTCCATCCGAATCATGTTAGCAATTGCCGCATTCTATGATTATGATATATGGCAAATGGACGTCAAAACGGCATTCCTTAATGGTTTCCTTAAGGAAGAATTGCATATGATGCAGCCGGAAGGTTTTGTCGATCCTAAGAATGCTGACAAGGTGTGCAAGCTCCAACGCTCGATTTATGGGCTGGTGCAAGCATCTCGGAGTTGGAACATTCGCTTTGATGAGATGATCAAAGCGTTTGGGTTTATCCAGACTTATGGAGAAGCCAGCGTTTACAAGAAAGTGAGTGGGAGCTCTGTAGCATTTCTCATATTATATGTAGATGACATACTTTTGATGGGAAATGATATAGAGCTTTTGGACAGCATTAAGGCCTACTTGAATAAGAGTTTTTCAATGAAGGACCTTGGAGAAGCTGCTTATATATTAGGCATCAAGATCTATAGAGATAGATCAAGACGCCTCATAGGTCTTTCACAAAGCACATACCTTGATAAGATATTGAAGAAGTTCAATATGGATCAGTCTAAGAAGGGGTTCTTGCATGTGTTGCAAGGTGTGAAATTGAGCTCAGCTCAATGTCCGACCACGGCAGAAGATATAGAAGAGATGAGTGTCATCCCCTATGCCTCAGCCATAGGTTCTATTATGTATGCCATGCTGTGTACCAGACCTGATGTAAACCTTGCCGTAAGATTGGTAGGTAGGTACCAAAGTAATCCCAGCAAGGAACACTGGAAAGCGGTCAAAAATATCCTGAAGTACCTGAAAAGGACTAAGGAAATGTTTCTCGTTTATGGAGGTGACGAAGAGCTCGTCGTAAAGGGTTACATCGACACTAGCTTCGACACAGATCTGCATGACTCAAAGTCACAAACCGGATACGTGTATATTTTGAATGGTGGGGCAGTAAGCTGGTGCAGTTGCAAGCAGAGCGTCGTGGTGGGCTCTACATGTGAAGGGGAGTACATGGCAGCCTCGGAGGCAGCACATGAAGCAATTTGGGTGAAGGAGTTCATCACCGACCTAGGAGTCATACCCAATGCGTCGGGGCCAATCAAA
This sequence comes from Triticum urartu, assembly GCF_056163025.1. NCBI lineage: Eukaryota > Viridiplantae > Streptophyta > Magnoliopsida > Poales > Poaceae > Triticum > Triticum urartu. Next base: position 42,315,115 of record NC_141876.1, on the reverse strand, counting down.
CTCTTCTGTGACAACACTGGAGCTATTGCACTTGCAAAGGAGCCCAGGTTTCACAAGAAGACCAGGCACATCAAGCGTCGCTTCAACTCCATTCGTGAAAATGTTCAAAATGGAGACATAGATATTTGTAAAGTACATACGGACCTGAATGTAGCAGATCCGTTGACTAAACCTCTCCCTAGAGCAAAACATGATCAACACCAGAATTCCATGGGTGTTCGATTCATCACAATGTAACTAGATTATTGACTCTAGTGCAAGTGGGAGACTGTTGGAAATATGCCCTAGAGGCAATAATAAAAGCATTATTATTATATTTCCTTGTTCATGATAATTGTCTTTTATTCATGCTATAATTGTGTTATCCGGAAATCGTAATACATGTGTGAATACATAGACACCAACATGTCCCTAGTAAGCCTCTAGTTGACTAGCTCGTTGATCAACAGATAGTCATGGTTTCCTGACTATGGACATTGGATGTCATTGATAACGAGATCACATCATTAGGAGAATGATGTGATGGACAAGACCCAATCCTAAACATAGCACAAGATCGTATAGTTCGTTTGCTAGAGTTTTTTCCAATGTCAAGTATCTTTTCCTTAGACCATGAGATCGTGTAACTCCCGGATACCGTAGGAGTGCTTTGGGTGTACCAAATGTCACAGCGTAACTGGGTGACTATAAAGGTATACTACGGGTATCTCCGAAAGTGTCTATTGGGTTGACACGGATCAAGACTGGGATTTGTCACTCCGTATGACGGAGAGGTATCTCTGGGCCCACTTGGTAATGCATCATCATAATGAGATCAAAGTGACCAAGTGTCTGGTCACGGGATCATGCATTACGGTACGAGTAAAGTGACTTGCCGGTAACGAGATTGAACGAGGTATTGGGATACCGACGATCGAATCTCGGGCAAGTAACGTACCGATTGACAAAGGGAATTGTATACGGGGTTGCTTGATTCCTCGACATCGTGGTTCATCCGATGAGATCATCGAGGAGTATATGGGAGCCAACATGGGTATCCAGATCCCGCTGTTGGTTATTGACCGGAGAGCCATCTCGGTCATGTCTACATGTCTCCCGAACCCGTAGGGTCTACACACTTAAGGTTCGGTGAAAGTGCAACTATCCCTAGGTGGTTTTGGTAATTCATAACAACATATAGCTCATTGAGCTAATGCTATTCCAAGATGATTATTTCAAGAAAGCTCAATGATTGGCATGGCATGGATGTGAAAGTGGAACCCTCAAAATGCTAAGGACAAAGGATTGGCTCAAGCTCAAAAGCTCAAGACTCTTCATTTTATATTTTAGTGATCCAAGATCACATTGAGTCCATAGGAAAAGCCAATACTATTAAGGAGGGATGAGGTGTTGCTTAATGAGCCTCTTGCTTCATGTGCTTAGTGATATGCTCCAAAACCCTCAACTACTTTCCCATATCCACATATGACCTAAACTCTAAGCCAAACTCGGTCCTACCGATTCTTCCTATCCGGCGCCACCGAGTTTCACTTGTCATTAACCACTGCCAAACCCTAGCAATTCGGTCCTACCGATAAGGATCTCGGTCCCACCGAGATGGGGTTGCAAACTCTCTGTTTCCCTTTCGTAACTTTTCGGTCCCACCGAAAGAGCGAATCGGTCCCACCGAGATTGCAATGTAAACTCAGTGTTTCCCCTTTGTAACTTTTCGGTCTCACCGAGTTCCACTCAATCTCACCGAAAGAGCAAATCGGTCCCACCGAGTTTGCCTGACCAACTCTCTGGTTAGCTAATTACCAAATTCAGTCTCACCGAGTTTGTGTAATCGGTCTCACCGAGATTACGTTATGCCCAAACCCTAACCGAATCGGTCCTACCGAGTTGCATGTCAGTCCCACCGAAATTCCTAACGGTCACTAGGTTTACTATTTCGGTCAGACCGAGTTTTCTGATTCGGTCCCACCAAGATTGGTAAATTGTGTGTAACGGTTGGATTTTGTGTGGAGGCTATATATACCCCTCCACCTCTTTCTCATTCAGTGAGAGAGCCATCAGAATACACACATCATTCCAACTCATATGTTCTGAGAGAGAACCACCTACTCATGTGTTGAGACCAAGACTTTCCATTCCTACCATATGAATCTTGATCTCTAGCCTTCCCAAGTTGCTTTCCACTCAAATCTTCTTTCCACCAAATCCAAATCCTATGAGAGAGAGTTGAGTGTTGGGGAGACTATCACTTGAAGCACAAAGCAAGGAGTTCATTACCTACACACCATTTGTTACTTCTTGGAGAGTGGTGTCTCCTAGATTGGCTAGGTGTCACTTGGGAGCCTCCGACAAGATTGTGGAGTTGAACCAAGGAGTTTGTAAGGGCAAGGAGATCGCCTACTTCGTGAAGATCTACCGCTAGTGAGGCAAGTCCTTCGTGGGCAATGGCCATGGTGGGATAGACAAGGTTGCTTCTTTGTGGACCCTTTGTGGGTGGTTGCTTCTTCGTGGACCCTTCGTGGGTGGAGCCCTTAGTGGACTCGCGCAACTGTTGCCCTTGGGTGGAGCCCTGTGTGGACTCGCGCAACCGTTACCCTTCGTGGGTTGAAGTCTCCATCAACGTGGATGTAGGATAGTACCACCTATCTGAACCACGGGAAAAACATCCGTGTCTCCAATAGCGTTTGAATTATCCAAACCCTTCCCTTTATATTCTTGCAAGTTGCATGCTTTACTTTCCGCTGCCCATAAACTCTTTGCATGCTTGCTTGAATTGTGTGATGATTGCTTGACTTGTCCTAAAATAGCTAAAATCTGCCAAGAACTAAAATTGGGAAAAGGTTAAGTTTTTATTTGGTCAAGTAGTCTAATCACCCCCCTCTAGACATACTTTCGATCCTACAAGTGGTATCAGAGCTTTGGTCTCCATTTGCTTGATCTCCATAGCTTTTGGTGGTCATAGCCTTGGTTTCACAACCTAGGAGAGTATGGCGTCTAGCGAAGGAAATTATCACCGTAGAGGTCCTTACTTTGACGGTACTAATTTTGCTAGTTGGAAGCATAAAATGAAAATGCATATTCTTGGACATAACCCCGCTCTTTGGGTTATTGTGTGTGTTGGTTTGCAAGGTGACTTCTTTAACGGGAGAGAACCAAACCGTGAAGCTACCGCGGATGAGTTGAAGATGTTGCAATACAATGCTCAAGCTTGTGATATTGTCTTCAACGGATTGTGCCCCGAAGAATTCAACAAAATCAGCCGCCTTGAGAATGCAAAGGAAATTTGGGACACTTTGATTGATATGCACGAAGGTACCGACTCCGTCAAGGAATCCAAGTTGGATGTGCTTCAAAGCCAACTTGACAAGTTCAAGATGAAGGATGGTGAAGGTGTCGCTGAAATGTACTCTAGGCTTGCTCTCATCACAAATGAGATTGCCGGCTTAGGAAGTGAAGAGATGACCGATAAATTCATCATCAAGAAGATCCTAAGAGCCTTGGATGGAAAATATGATACCGTGTGCACATTGATCCAAATAATGCCCAATTACAAAGATCTCAAGCCAACGGAAGTGATTGGAAGAATTGTTGCTCATGAGATGTCACTTAAGGATAAAGAGGAACTTCACAATAAATCAAGTGGTGCCTACAAAGCCTCATGTGAAGCCCCTACATCATCAAGTGAGAAACAAGACTTCAATGAAGAATTGAGCTTAATGGTGAAGAACTTCAACAAGTTCTACAAGAGTAGAAGCAAAGATAGAAGCTCCAAGTCAAGGTCCTACAATGACAAAAGATCTTCTAGTCGAGAGCGAAACTGTTACAATTGTGGAAGACCCGGACACTATTCAAATGAGTGTACGGCTCCCTACAAGAGAAGAGAAGATTCTCCAAAAAGAAGAAGCAAAGGATCACCACCAAGAGAGAGAAGGAGTAGAGATGATCGTTATGAACGAAGATACTCACGGAGAAGCAAGGATTCGGAAAGGAAGGAAAAATCATCAAGGAGCTACACAAGACGAAGACATCAAGCTCATGTTGGTGAATGGGTATCCGGCTCTGACTCCGACAGCCACTCCGAGAGAAGTTATCACTCCGACTCCGAAGATACTCAAGATGAAGGTGTTGCCGGTCTAGCACTTGTGTCAACCAACTCCTACGACATATTTGACTCACCAAATGAAGGAATTGGAAGATGCTTCATGGCCAAAGGTCCTAAGGTAACACACCCCGAGTATGTTGATTTCAATAGTGATGAAGATGACTTGTTAGGTGATTATTTGCTTGGTGACAACTCTAGTGATGAATACTATGATGAAAGACCAATTAATCATGCTAATCAAGATAAAACGAATGACAATGATAAGGAGAAGATTGAGGCTCTAACTAAAGAACTAAAAACTCTTAAGTTAGCTCATGACACTATCTTCGAAGATCATCGAGAACTTTTAAGAGCTCATGAGAAACTACGCTTTGAAAAGCTCAGTCTTAAGCAAGAGCATGAGTTCTTAAAGGCAATCAATGATGATCTCCGCAAGAAAAGTTCTTCTTACATTGCCAAGCGTTTACTCTTATCCACTTACATGCCTCAAGTCAAGTCTAACAAGAAAGATTCTTCCTCTAGTAGTAACAATGATCATGCTAAATCCAATATTGTTGCTTCTAGTAGTTCTCTTGATTCCACTAATGATTCTCTTAGCCAAGTTACACTTGAGCAAGAAAATAGCTTATTGAAGGGAATTATAGAGAAAGGAGTGTACAAAAGCCTTGCCGGGAGTAAGCAATTCGAGGAAATTGTGCGCAAGCAAGGAATGCACCGGAAGAATCAAGGTATTGGTTTTAAACGAAAGTTCAATGCCAATGGAGTTGAATGGGAAGAAGATCAATACCCCAAGACAAAGTTTGTCCCTCAACAAGAGAAGTATACTTCTTTCAAGGGGACACGAGCTCAAGATGATCTTCCACCACAAGACTATGAGCAAAAAGGCAAGGACAAGCTTCAAGAGGAAATTGATGCATTTGAAGAAGCTCCTAAGACCTTAGTCAAGTGGATTCCCAAGACTTCTTCAAGTTCCACTTCATCAAGTACGACTAAAACTCCAAGGATTCCCATCAAGATGATGTGGATCCAAAAGAAGAAGAACTAGAGAGTTCTTGAGGGTGACTCCGCCAACATACTTCACTCTTATCATTTTGGCAAGAACAAGTGCAATCAACTTCCACATCTTGCACTAGTTCAAGGAGTCACAAACCCTCTTGTTGGTAAGACAAGGGACAAGGTAACCTAAAAGTTTTCATGGACATCATCTTTTGTGTGCATCACTCTATGTCTATGGATATCCTTGTTTGTTCCTTGTGGGACTAACCCATGTAGGTATTGAAAGTGCAATTCACTCAAATGGATAACTCCAAGAGATCTACATCAACATTGAGGATCCACATCTTCAATATCTACATGAAGTCATCATCGACAAAAACCAAGGTTAGTTCATCCCTCTTAGGGGGGATATCACATCTAGGGGGAGCTTTACTCTAAGACTTGAGCTAAAGCAACTCTAAAGATGTGAACAAAACAATGCTTTATGTAAAAGTGGTAACCCCACTTGAGCTTAAACGATGAGTATGACCTACGATCAAGTGTTCTCACTTGACTCCTAGGTCAATATACTCATATATAGATGACCTAGTCATCGCAAATTGCTTGATAGATGCTAGAATTGGTTGTGCATGCCTTGCCACATATTTCATTTGCCATCTTATTGTGTGAGCATGCTGATTGCATATTTTACTCATTCGAGGACATCCACTTGTTGCTTTGATTGTTCGTCTTTATTTCTTTTTGCCAAGTGGATGGACAAGAATGCCTAAGAACCTCCTCTAGCTATCTATGCTTTTCTCGTCTCAAACTCTATTCATGCCGCATCACAAAATTTGATCAAGTCAGATTCGAACCACTCTGTGTGAGGAGCGCTCGGAGTCCCCGATTCGTCATAGACTTAAACTTCCAAAACCTCTTTATGATTCTCGGTCTGACCGATACTCCACTTTTGGTCCTACCGAGATCATTAAGTTGATCTAGGTTTTCGATCTCGGTGCAACCGATTTGAACCTTTCGGTCTCACCAAGTTTCAGTAACTGCACGCAGTTATGAATCTCGGTGCCACCGAGTTGTTCAACTCGGTCACACCGATAGGGTCGGGATATATATAGTCACGGGCAAAATTTGGAAATTTCTCCGAACCCCTTCGCCCGCGCGATAGCCTGCTCTGCCCCCGAGGTCTCCGGATCGTCTTCTCACCGCCAGCAGCCTCCAGTCGCTGGTCTCCGTCGCCGTCAACGGGATTTCTGCCCCGCCGTTGCCGCCGTAGCAAGTCCCCGCCGAACTAGGGTATGGACTTGATCTTTGTGCTATTCCTCAATCTGATTCCTAGCACATTGTGATCACATTGTTTCTGGCCATGTTTGATAAACTTCTATCCAGTTAAAACGCTCATAGATTAGGTTTGATTCAAAAATTCTAGGTTTAGGTTTCCGCCGAAACCATCTCGGACCCACCGAGTTGAAAAACTCGGTCCCACCGATTTGGCTTATGCCATTGCACAAGTAAAACTCGGTCTGACCGAGAATTACTATCGGTGTGACCGATTTTTGAACTCAGTGAAACCCTAGCAGTCTCGGTGCCACCGAATTGTGACTCGGTCTGACCGAGTTCACTAGTTTAGGTTCCAAAACTGCTTCGGTATCACCAAGTTTGAAAATCGGTAGATCCGAGATGATTTCAGTGGGAAACTAAAACTAAGTTTTTGGATCATTCTTTTTGCAAAAATCTCTGCATTTTGTGATGCTCATCCACTCTATCTCCTCTATAATCTATTCACAGGGTCAGCAGTCAGTTTGCATCATGTCAGACCAGAGTGACAGCCAAAACTTGTCAGAGCAGCAAGTGCAGTTGAGTGAGGGCACTAGCCCCTCAAGTTCCTCGGATGATGGCAGCAGGAGCACACCCAGCAACCTGCCTAAAGCTGCCACGAGACAAAGGAAGAAGAAAACCTCAGATTCTGAAGATGAGGACTACGTGGCAGAGGAAGAGGCCACTTCCAAGAGAGTTGAGCCAGCTCAAGGCTCAAAGCCAGGCCTGAAAATCAAGAGGCCAGCAGGCAGGCAGCCCATGTCAAAGGCTAGAGCCTCAACTGAGAAGCCTGCTCCCATTGAGCCCGTTGCAGCTGAGGGCAAGAAGAGGAAAGAGAGAGTGAAGAAGACTGTGGCTAGAGTGCTTGGGAAGGCCTCCATCATGGTAGAAGAGGAGGAGGAAGAAGAGGCAGCTGCACCAGCGCCCAAGGCAGCCAAACTTATGGGAGATGCCATAAGGTCAGGGGGAGCTGCATCCAAGTCCAAGGAAGCACCTAAGGCTGCATCTAAGCCTAAAAGTGCACCAAAGAGAAACACAAGAAGCATCCCAGCCACTGAGAAGAACAAGGCCCCAGTGCCTGAGACTGTTGCAGAGGAAGAGGAAGAGAGTGTCCTTCGGAAGCTCAATCCCAAGATCCCAGACCACAACGATGCTCATCCTGTGGCTGAGGATATGAAGCTCAGAAGGAGAAGGCGAAGAAGGAGAAAGCTGCCAGGATGCCTACTCAAGCAGAGGCATCTGATTATTTCTTGAAGACCAAACAAGAGCAGCTCAATTACTTGATTGCGTCCACCCTGCGGATTGAGCAGAGTATAGCCACCCTGACTCAGAACCAGGCGAGCTTAGAGAGGATCATGGAACAGAGATTCTATGACTTGGACATCAAGGTAACAGAAGTTCAGTCTGCAGTGGAGCAGCTCCAGGACGACATGAATGAGAGGAGAGGCAGGACCACGACTCATGCTTTTGCGAGGGTGCCACGAGGTCCAAGGTCGTCTGCACTGCCAGTTGCTGACACCAGAGCTACAACGTCTGCACCAGCCACAGCCTCAGTTCCACCAGCTCCAGCATCCACTTCAGCCTCGACTCCGACTACGTCTACTGAAGGCTTCGTCCTTGGAGTGATCCAGACTCCACCACCACCTGAAGATCAAGCCTGAGCGTCGATCTAGTGCTATGCATTTTCTAGGAACTTTTTGGTAACTTGTTGCCAAAGGGGGAGAAGATGTATAGATCATAGGCTGAGAGAGAGAGAGTGTTGCTTTTCTCTCTTGCTTTATTTGGTGGTTTTTCGAACTTTGTTTGCTTGTGTGTGAGATACTACGTCCTTATGCCTGTGAGACATTGATGATCATGTGTTTGATCATAAGCTACACTTAATGTTTGCTTGATGCTTGATTAAATATTATCATTCTATCTATCGTTTGTGATCATTCACTATTCTTGGTGATGAGTGCATGTATTTCAATCTTATCATTTTTGAGCGCTCCATCAAGATGTATGTGACATGGAAGAGTAACCCATGATTCTAATTCTTTGTGCATTTGCAGTCCAAAGCAAATTTTAAATATGCACAAATTTAGGGGGAGCTCTTACTTATCACATACTTCTCAAAGCGACGATATATTTCATGCTTATTATCATTTGTCGAAGCTTTGATCTATATGTTGTCATCAATTACCAAAAAGGGGGAGATTGAAAGTGCAACTATCCCTAGGTGGTTTTGGTAATTCATAACAACATATAGCTCATTGAGCTAATGCTATTCCAAGATGACTATTTCAGGAAAGCTCAATGATTGGCATGGCATGGATGTGAAAGTGGAACCCTCAAAATGCTAAGGACAAAGGATTGGCTCAAGCTCAAAAGCTCAAGACTCTTCATTTTATATTTTAGTGATCCAAGATCACATTGAGTCCATAGGAAAAGCCAATACTATTAAGGAGGGATGAGGTGTTGCTTAATGAGCCTCTTGCTTCATGTGCTTAGTGATATGCTCCAAAACCCTCAACTACTTTCCCATATCCACTTATGACCTAAACTTGTCATTAGCCACTGCCAAACCCTAGCAATTCGGTCCTACCGATAAGGATCTCGATCCCACCGAGATGGGGTTGCAAACTCTCTGTTTCCCTTTCGTAACTTTTCGGTCCCACCGAAAGAGCGAATCGGTCCCACCGAGATTGCAATGTAAACTCAGCGTTTCCCCTTTGTAACTTTTTGGTCTCACCGAGTTCCACTCGGTCTCACCGAAAGAGCAAATCGGTCCCACCGAGTTTGCCTGACCAACTCTCTGGTTAGCTAATTACCAAATTCGGTCTCACCGAGTTTGTGTAATCGGTCTCACCGAGATTAGGTTATGCCCAAACCCTAACCGAATCGGTCCTACCGAGTTGCATGTCAGTCCCACCGAAATTCCTAACGGTCACTAGGTTTACTATTTCGGTCAGACCGAGTTTTCTGATTCGGTCCCACCAAGATTGGTAAATTGTGTGTAACGGTTGGTTTTTGTGTGGAGGCTATATATACCCCTCTACCTCTTTCTCATTCAGTGAGAGAGCCATCAGAACACACACATCATTCCAACTCATATGTTCTGAGAGAGAACCACCTACTCATGTGTTGAGACCAAGACTTTCCATTCCTACCATATGAATCTTGATCTCTAGCCTTCCCAAGTTGCTTTCCACTCAAATCTTCTTTCCACCAAATCCAAATCCTATGAGAGAGAGTTGAGTGTTGGGGAGACTATCACTTGAAGCACAAAGCAAGGAGTTCATTACCTACACACCATTTGTTACTTCTTGGAGAGTGGTGTCTCCTAGATTGGCTAGGTGTCACTTGGGAGCCTCCGACAAGATTGTGGAGTTGAACCAAGGAGTTTGTAAGGGCAAGGAGATCGCCTACTTCGTGAAGATCTACCGCTAGTGAGGCAAGTCCTTCGTGGGCGATGGCCATGGTGGGATAGACAAGGTTGCTTCTTCGTGGACCCTTTGTGGGTGGTTGCTTCTTCGTGGACCCTTCGTGGGTGGAGCCCTTCGTGGACTCGCGCAACCGTTGCCCTTGGGTGGAGCCCTGTGTGGACTCGCGCAACCGTTACCCTTCGTGGGTTGAAGTCTCCATCAACGTGGATATAGGATAGCACCACCTATCCGAACCACGGGAAAAACATCCATGTCTCCAATAGCGTTTGAATTCTCCAAACCCTTCCCTTTATATTCTTGCAAGTTGCATGCTTTACTTTCCGCTGCCCATAAACTCTTTGCATGCTTGCTTGAATTGTGTGATGATTGCTTGACTTGTCCTAAAATAGCTAAAATCTGCCAAGAACTAAAATTGGGAAAAGGTTAAGTTTTTATTTGGTCAAGTAGTCTAATCACCCCCCTCTAGACATACTTTCGATCCGACATTCGGTGACGCTAGGGTTGTAGAGATATGAATATGCAGTAACCCGAAAGTTGTTCGGGGTCCCAGATGAGATCCCGGACGTCACGAGGAGTTCCGGAATGGTCCGGAGGTGAAGAATTATATATAGGAAGTGCAGTTTCGGCCATCGGGGGAGTTTCGGGGGCCACCGGTATTGTACCGGGACCACCGGATGGGTCCCGGGGGTCCACCGGGTGGGACCACCCATCCCGGAGGGCCCCATGGGCTGAAGTGGGGAGGGGAACCAGCCCATAGTGGGCTGGTGCGCCCCCCTTGGCCCACCCCCTGCGCCTAGGGTTGGAAACCCTAGGGTGGGGGGCGCCCCACTTGCCTTGGGGGCCACTCCACCCTTGGTCGCCGCCCCCCTAGGAGATCCCATCTCCTAGGGACAGCGCCCCCCCTTGGGGAGCCTATATAAAGGGGGGAGGGAGGGGCAGCCGCACCCTTGACTCTTGGCGCCTCCCTCTCCCCTGCTACACCTCTCCCTCTCGCAGAAGAACGGCGAAGCCCTGCTGCGGTGACTGCTGCATCCACCACCACGTCGTCGTGCTGCTGGATCTTCATCAACCTCGCCTCCCCCTTTGCTGGATCAAGAAGGAGGAGACATCACGCTGACCGTACGTGTGTTGAACACGGAGGTGCCATCTATTCGGCGCTAGGATCTCCGGTGATTTGGATCACGTCGAGTACGACTTCCTCATCCCCGTTCTTTGAACGCTTCCGCGCGTGATCTACAAAGGTATGTAGATGCAATCCGATCACTCATTGTTAGATGAACTCATAGATGGATCTTGGTGAAACCGTAGGAAAATTTTTGTTTTCTGCAATGTTCCCCAACAAAAACACCCACCAACCTAATTAGTTTCAGGTTTGCCTCGAGCCTCTCATCCTTCCCAGCACCAACAGCGTCACGGAGGTCCTCGAGCGTTGTGCACATGCCCTGCACCAGGTCTGGCGTTGTCCGGTGGGGCGGGTCGCCGACATCTGGTTATGAAGTATTTTCATATTGAGTGATGGAAAACGAACATATTTCAGTAGTACACCACATTTATAAGGCATCTTCTAGATTTGACACGCATGAATCATGTAGCAAACAAATAAAAATACATGGATATAGTTCGAAACTACGAAACTATATTTCCTTGGAAAACCTTCTTAATTGAAATATTTCAGAAGCAACATCAGATATATATATATATATATATATATATATATATATATATGAAGAAGCATTTTGTAAGCAACATTAAAACCTTCATATAAAAAAAGAAACATGGAAAAATGCTCAATAATCGGTAAGATGTAACCACAAATGGTGTGCAACATCAAGCACATTCCATACCAACTGGGTACAAATTAGTGCATGAATTGCACAAATATATCATAGGAGATGGACAGGGGAAGAAGGGATGGATGTTTACCCGGTGGAGCTGTGACTACAGATGGCGGCATATGACGGCTGCATTATAGAACGTGTAACCCCTTGTGTCACCGTCAATGGTCAGCTGCTGATGCTGACTCGAGAAAGCCATTATCACCTTGCCCCGCCGCTCCCTCCTATGTGCATCCCATCTTGTTGTGGCGCTGGTAGCACGCCGCCTGCCACAACGACCATGCTCTGCCTCTCACTCCTGCGTGCAGCACATCTTGCACAAATTAAAAACTATGGTACAAATTAAAAAATAAATCAATAAAGATCTACTCCTGGAAACTAAATCAAGCTAGCCATGCATAGTTCATCTCAAAATAGGAACACATATCTTGGGGCTTGATTACCTAAATCCAACCAGAGATCCTCATAGCAGAGGGGTAGAAAAGCAAGAAGGCTTGTGAGCAGAAACTACAGTGCAGGGCAGATCAAGTCATATCTTCTTGCCTATGTAATTAATAATCAAAGAAGCAGAAGCTCAATTGGCGGTACAAACCGTGGGGATAGAAGTGGTTCTCTTCTTCAAGATGCGCGCAAAGGGAGGCGATCTCGGCCCTGGCCGCCTTGTATATTGTTCTCAGTTATCAGATATTCCTGACTATTTCCCAAAGAACAGATTTGCACAGTTGTCATCCTGCTATGAATATATATGTTATCATTTAATCTCTAAAAGCCTAGCTGAATGAGACAACAGAAAACCTGTGTTTAAAGAAGGCAGGGCATGTTCTTGCCATACAAACATCAAGCGTGCTATGGGTTGACTACAATTAGCAAAGGCAAGCAGACACTCAAAAAAATCTAAACAGTCTGATACATGGCAGACCATATAGCAAGCATGGACAGGGTAAAAACGGCTATTCATTGGATCTAAACAATCTGATGTGCAGTGGACTACATAGCAAGCATCGACATGGCTAAAAGGATTATTCAACTACAAATCACATGGCATATATCAAAGACAGATCCAATCGCATAAATCCTGGACAGATCTAGCATAGGCAGGTCCAAGCAAAGGGGGCTCACCTTGCTAGCAGCTGGCTCCTCGGTGCACGTGGCCAGCGCGTCGAGCCGCTCCATGTTTCAAGGTACAAGTAAAAGCTTGTCGTGCTTATCGAGAGGAAGGCATAATGGATCTCTGTAAAGGCAAGGCACCAACATAGGTACACATCACATAGGCTCCTGAAAAAAAAGAAACCATGCTTAACAATACACAAGTGGGAATCAAGCAAATTGCAATATTCATGGCTTCTTTTGGGGCAAAATCAGTACATCTTCAGCCGAATCAAAGAAAACACACACATATATGCATACAGATGTATCTTAGCTAGCACCTCTACGCATACACAGACATAGAGCAGAATACGGCCAACAAGCCAAGCAAGGCAACAAATATGTGCTCTGTAAATATTTAGCTAGATCCAAGGCCTTCCTTGGCAGCAAGGTACAAACAAATCAAGAAAGACAAAGAAAAATCTCTTCTTTGGAACCTAGCTAAATCTGAGAATCTCCTCCACAAGAAGAAAACAAAAAATTGCTAATCCCTCTCCTCAAGGTAGACTGCAGCACACAAGATTACATCTCAGAGGGGTAGAATACCAACCTGCGGCTGGATGTCACACCCAGTACTCCATTGTGACTGTGAATCCGTTCCCTAGCATACTGAGCTGCAAAAAAGGGGATCAGCAGTGGAGAGAGAGAGAGATGCCGGCCAAATTGATCCCCATTCCATGTCTATCACTAATAGTACAACTATTCTTCAGACCCAAATTGATCATTTCTCAAGCAAAGATAAACCGAAACCAACGACATCAGATCACCACTTGCCATAACACCATGGTCGACCACAGAGCGGAGATGTCGGTCGGTGTTCATCGCAGGTGGAGAATTGTGTGATGTGCTCTCGTCCATCCTATCTTCTACAGCAGCTGTAGGAGCACATCAATTGCTCTACTCCAAATCGAATTGAAGCACATGTGGAGCTACAGGCTCAATCCCCTCTCCTCTCCTCTGCTGCTACAAAAGAAGAGAGGGATTAGAGAGAGATAGAGAGGAAGAGGGGGAGGAGGAGGAGGAAGGAGGGGGAGGGGATGAACCGACCAGAGGTAGAGAGGAGGCGCAGCCCCATGGCCGCCGATGTTGGAGCCAACACCCGAAACCCTAACCACGAGGCAGGGTCGCGGGTGAGCGGTGGTGGCCGTGAGCGGCGAATCCGGCAGGAGGAGAGGACGCAGCGGAGCGAGACGAGCTCAACGCTGTGATGCACGGGGCCGCAGTCATCGGCGAAGGCCACAGCGAGCGGGACGGGCGGGGCAGCCCGTTGCTCCCCCGTCGAGCTCGTTGTCGCGGTCCCTGGTGGTGCGGTCATCGGCCACGGTGCGGGACCGGCGGGGCGGGGCGGGGCGGGGCGGCAGGGCATCGGCCACGGTGAGCGGGACGGACGGGGCGGGCGGGGCTGGCGAGGCCGCGGGGCATCGGCCACTGCGAGCAGGACGAGCGAGGCGGGACGGCGGGGTCGTGGTCATCAGCCACGGCCACGGCGAGCGCGACGGCGGGGCGGGGTGGGCGAGGCGGCGGGGCGGGGCAGGGTGGGCGAGCGAGGCGGGGCGGGCGAGGGAGGAGGCGCAAGTGCGGGGAGAGGAGGAGGCTAGGGTAGCCGGCCCTTTTATACCCCCACCACGCGAAATGACCAAAATGCCCTGGTGGGGGCATGGTATTTACATTTTGTTTCCATTACTATTCATTCCAGCAGGGACGATCCCAGATCCAACGGCCCAGATTTCTCCAGATGTCGATCCAACGAACGAAAACGCATCAAGGGAACCGATCCAACAGCCCAGAATCGTTGATCTCTGAGGAGGCTTGTAGGAACATCCTTCTCTTATCTCTTGATTCTGATCCATGCTCCACATTCATTGTCTCCTGCCACACCTCATTTTCTAGAAGCTTTGCACAAGCTTTTGCCTCATTTTCTACGTTTTACAAGGTTCATTTGTTTTTGCCATACGTATAACCATGAATCTGCGCATACAGTCATGCCATGATATCTGATGCCAAAATGATGAAATTATTGGCATAAGCATGAATAAATGCAAAACAACCAAATCGGCCATACAACAATCAATCATCTCATAGGTCGTTTGGTCAATGGAAATGTAAGGAGATTACGAGGGTCTAACTTTGAAAATGAAAGGTTTCATTCTTTTTTCTATTGTTTTTCAGACACCGCAAAACACATGTGAACACCACATGTTCAACAAAAGCAATCAAACAAGACGTGAATGTTCAAATTAAGCAACACAATTTTTGGGAAGAAGAATCACAAAAATGATTTAACTCTTGCAAAGATTAGACTAATGGGCCTAGCATGTTTATTCGACTAAAAAAAGAGGCCTGAATTATGACACGAAGCGTGTGATCTGGTTAGAAAAAAATGAGCCAGAAGGCATACTCCCTTCGTCTATGAATAAGTACACATTTGGCATTCAAAATTTGTCCAAAAAAGTGTATTTTCATCTTCCCATTCAACTAAAAAAAGAGGCCTAGGTTATGACGCGAAGCGTCTGATCGGGTTAGAAAACAAAAACTAAGGCAAAAGGCGTGCTCCCTCCGTCCATGAATAAGTGTACATCTGACATTCAAAATTTGTCCACAAAAGAGTGTACTTTTATTTTCCCAATGTACTTTAAAGTAGAAAAAATGCTTCTCTCTTATCACATGGTAATTAATACCATTATCATTCAACACATGGTCTCCTCACTTTCTACATGCACTTAGCTCGTTGTGGGTGAGGTAATTAAAGAGGTGAGAGACGGTGGCTTGCACTTAGCTCATCACACAGTAACCTTGTTTAGGCTGATACCATGTAAGAGATACTCAACACTAGTGAGAAAGAAAATTTAACTGTACTATTAGCCTAAATTTTTTGAGACGAAACTCACACTTCACACTCCAAAAAAATCTAACTTACTAGATGAATCTCATGAATAATAGCATCATGCCTCCTACCTTGATTTTCATGGATGTCTTTTATTACCGTGGCGCAATCCGAAGAGATTAAGATCTGGGCGATGTCTAAATCCTTGGCCAAAGCCAGCGCTTCACGACATGCGAGTTCTTCTAAGGTTGTGTAGCGACCAAACCTCAAACGGTCCGATCTCTGTGCTTCAGTGTCATCCCTGGATCAGTAATGCTGACACGCACAGTACTTGAAGGATTTATAACAGAGTAGCAATCACATACTTATTACAATGAGTGTCTCAAGAGAGAACTTATTACAAATAATATGGCTTAAGGCCATCTAATAACGATATCAGCGGAAGGCTTGGAAGATAAGTGAGCCCATCAACTCTAGCGGCATCACTGAGTATAGAACCACGACCTAAAGGCACCTTACTCGTCGTCTGAAAAATCTGCAACATGAACGTTGCAGCCCGAAAACGGGTCAGCACATGGAATATGCTGGCAACGTAACACATAGAGAGTAATGAACAGAAATAGGCTATACTACATGCATATATGGCTGGTGGAAAGATCTATGGTTACAGTTTTGCGCAAAGCCAATTTTTCCCTACTGCAAAGGAATAAATTTTATTTAACTATCATGGTAGTTGTTAAACATTGAGAGTGTAGACACCCTCTCAATCCCAATTAAGCATCATCATTAAAACCCAACAAAATTAATTAAAATAACATGATGAGATTCACATGATAATCCAAGAACTAGATACTCAAGTTGTCCATAACCGGGGACACGGCTAACCATGATTAGTTTTATACGCTCTGCAGAGGTTTGTGCACTTTTCCCCACAAGACTAAATCTCCTCCGTTGGGATTCTCTCACTACATGGTGTTTGAGAAACGGATGACCGAGACACAGTCTTTCAGAAGCGCTAGCACCTTACGATCGGGTAGACCGTTACACCTACTTTCCCCTACATCTGCCAGTCTACCACTGTAAGAGTTCGCACGACTTAATCAACTATGCTAGAACCCATAGTAGCTTGTGGGTGCACACGGAAGTTTCTAGTATGAATAATCTCATGATCCCTTTGAGCCTGGGTGGCAGTCCATAAAGAAAAACAGGCAATCGCTGGAATACCCAAGTGCCTCAATCCACCCAGATGTATATTAAAGTTTCCACCTTAAATAAACCATTAATTAACAATCTCACATCTATCATGGATTCACTCACCCAATCCACGTCTACTAGCATGGCATGGCAATATAAGCGAACGCTGAAGTAACTCCCTAGGGTTTGATAATAAAACAGGTAACAGGTACTACCTCATCTACTTTCCCAAAACCCACGATGTAATTAGATCCTAATCATGCAATGTTTGAGGATTGATCTAATGCACAAAAACTGGGTATGAAAGGGATATGATCAAAGTGTTACTTGCCTTGCTGATGATCCGTGAAACCTAGAGATTCGAAGTAGCAAGCGGCGCACTCCGGGTACTCTAACGCACACAAACAAACAAGCATACAATAAGTACTCATCTAATGCATAGGTAAAACTCAAATAAGAGATCTAACCAGAAAGTTCAACTTAAGAACTCCGGTTTGCAAAAAGAAACAAAACAAACGAAGAGACGAAAAACAAACGGCGAAAGAAACAAACTTCGTTTACTAATCTGGGTCTAAGTCAAATTTTACATGAGCAAAAACTTGTTTGAGTTGGTTAAACGGAAAGAGGGTTTCGAGATAAAACTCTAGGCACTTGAATCGCCTGATTCTGATAAACGAGTGAAAAGTTAAACTAAAACGAAAATCGGATCAGAAATCGCGATCAGAAATAATCACGAAAAAAATCCGAGAAAAAAGAAAAACGACGAACAGGATAATGAACGAACGTTCGTTGTTTGCGTCTAAACGGTGAAAACCGTTCGTTAAAACAAACTTCTCTAAATAAATAAACCGAATAAAACCAATCTAAAAAAGTAAACCGCGAGTTCTAACGAAAAACCGACGGCGGTGGCGGCGGTTACCGGCTCCGCCGCGGGGCGGCGCGGGCGGCGGCGTGCTCCGGCGCGGGCGGCGACGGCGGGATCCGGCTAGGGTTAGGGTTTTCGGGTGGGGGCGGGTTGAACGGGCCTCGGGCGGCGGCTTTTAAAGGCCGGCCCGAGATGTCTTGGCCGAGTACGGTCCTAAGTCGGTCGACTTTTTTTTAAAATAATTTTGACGTGCAGAAAAGGAAAGAAAAGAAATACTAAACGGACTCCAAAAATCCCGAAATAAATTTTACCCGACTTCTAAAATCAAGCCGGACAAAGTGAACATTTATTTGGGGCCTAAATGCAATTCTGAAAAACGCGCATTTTTCCTAAATTCAAATAAAACAGCGAAAAACTCCAAAATAAAATCTTATTTGATTTTTTTTAATTAAATCCTCAATATTTCTTTATTTTGGGAAAGTCATTTTGTTCCCCCTCACTTATTTTTATAATTGAAATAATTGAAGATAAAATAAATAAAATCAAACGATTCTCTTTTTATAATTCGAGAAAACCTCAAATATGAAAATAACGAAATCCCCAACTCTCTTCGTAAGTCCTTGAGTTGCGTGGAATTTCTAGGATCAACCAAAATGCAATAAAATATGATATGCAATGATGATCTATGTATAACTTTCAAATTAAAATTTTGGGATGTTACAAACCTACCGCCCCTTAAGATGAATCTCGCCCTCGAGATTCGGGTTGGCTAGAAAATAGGTGAGGGTGGTCCTTCCGCAAATCTTCCTCTCGCTCCCAGGTGGCTTCTTCCTCGGTGTGGTGGCTCCACTGAACTTTACAAAACTTGATAACCTTGCTGCGGGTAACTCGGCTGGCAAACTCGAGTATCTTGACTGGTTTCTCCTCGTAGGTCAAATCACTATCCAACTAAATCGCTTCTAGCGGCACTGTATATCTCAGCGGTATATCCGCCATCTCTGCGTGACACTTTTTCAACTGGGAAATGTGGAACACATCGTGAACTCCTGACAATCCTTCGGGTAACTCCAACTTGTAAGCAACTTCTCCCATACGCTCCAAAATTTTGTATGGTCCCACAAAACGTGGCGCTAACTTTCCCTTAACTCCAAAGCGCTTAACTCCTCGAAGCGGGGATACACGAAGATAAACTCTGTCTCCGACTTCGTAAACGGTCTCCTTGCATTTAGAATCTGCATAGCTCTTTTTCCTGGATTGGGCTACCTTGAGCCTATCACGAATCAACTTAACCTTCTGTTCAGACTCCGTAATTAAATTCGGTCCAAACAACTAGCGGTCTCCAACTTCATCCCACAACAGCGGGGTTCTGCACCTCCTTCCGTACAAGGCTTCAAAAGGGGCCATCTTCAAACTGGATTGATAACTGTTGTTGTAAGAGAACTCTGCATATGGCAAATTATCGTCCCAACTAGATCCATAATCTAGCGCACAAGCTCTCAGCATATCCTCCAAAATCTGATTGACTCTCTCGGTCTGTCCATCTGTCTGCGGATGAAAAGTTGTACTGAACTCTAGCCTGGTACCCAAAGTATCGTGCAACTGATTCCAGAACTTTGAGGTAAACTGGGTTCCTCAATCTGATACAATGCTCCTCGGAACTCCATGCAGACATACGATCCTGGTCATGTATATCTTAGCCAACTTGGCACTGCTGTAAGTAGTCTTCACTGGGATGAAATGAGCTGCCTTCGTCAAACGATCGACTACAACCCATATCGAGTCATAGCCTGAACGGGTCCTGGGTAATCCCGTGATAAAATCCATGCCTATCTTATCCCACTTGCATTCGGGTATCGGCAATGGCTGTAACAATCCTGCTAGCTTCTGATGCTCTGCCTTTACTCTCTGACATACATCACAAACTGCTACATACTCCGCAATATCTTTCTTCATTCCGGTCCACCAGAAAGTATCCTTCAAATCCAAATACATCTTGGTATTTCCTGGGTGAATCGAGTACGGTGAGTCATGGGCCTCTTGCAGAATTAGCTTCCTGATCTCCGGGTCATTGGGCACATAAACGCGGTCCTCAAACCATAAGGTATCGTGTTCATCCTCATGAAATCCTTTAGCTTTTCCTTTGCTCATTTTCTCTTTAATAGAGGCAATCTCCTTGTCAGTTTTCTAAGCTTCTCTGATCCTATCCATCAAAGTAGACTGAACCTCCAATGCTGCTACATAGCCTCTCGGAACTATCTCCAAACATAGCTCACGAAGGTTCTCGGCTAACTCCTTTGGTAACTCTGTTGGGAACGTTGCAGAAAACAAAAATTTTCCTACGGTTTCACCAAGATCCATCTAGGAGTTCATCTAGCAACGAGTGATTGGATTGCATCTACATACCTTTGTAGATCACACGCGGAAGCATTCAAAGAACGGGGATGAGGAAGGCGTACTCGACGTGATCCAAATCACCGGAGATCCTAGCGCCGAACGGACGGCACCTCCGCGTTCAACACACGTACAGTCAGCGTAACGTCTCCTCCTTCTTGATCCAGCAAGGGGAAGGAGAGGTTGAGGAAGATGGCTCTAGCAGCAGCACGACGACGTGGTGGTGATGGAGCTACAGTACTCCGGCAGGGCTTCGCTAAGCACTATGGAGGAGGAGGATGTGTTGGAGAGGGAGAGGGAGGCACCAAGGCGTGTGTTGAGAGGCCCTCCTTTCCCCACTATATATAGGGAGTCCAAGGGGGGGGGCGCCAGCCCTAGGAGATCCAATCTCCTAGGGGGTGCGGCCAAGGGAGGAATCCCTCCTCCCCAAGGCACCTAGGAGGTGCCTTCCCCCTTTGGGACTCTTCCCTTCCTTGAACCCTAGGCGCATGGGCCTCTTGGGGCTGGTGCCCTTGGCCCATATAGGCCAAGGAGCACCCCCTACAGCCCATGTGGCCCCCCGGGGCAGGTGGCCCCACCCGGTGGACCCCCGGGACCCTTCCGGTGGTCCCGGTACAATACCGGTGACCCCGAAACTTGTCCCGATGCCCGAAATAGCACTTCCTATATATAATTCTTTACCTCCGGACCATTCCGGAACTCCTCGTGACGTCCGGGATCTCATCCGGGACTCCGAACAACATTCGGGTTACTGCATATACATATCCCTACAACCCTAGCATCACCGAACCTTAAGTGTGTAGACCCTACGGGTTCGGGAGACATGTAGACATGACCGAGACGACTCTCCGGCCAATAACCAACAGCGGGATCTGGATACCCATGTTGGCTCCCACATGCTCCTCGATGATCTCATCGGATGAACCACGATGTCGAGGATTCAAGCAACCCCGTATACAATTCCCTTCGTCAATCGGTATGTTACTTGCCCGAGATTCGATCGTCGGTATCCCAATACCTCGTTCAATCTCGTTACCGGCAAGTCACTTTACTCGTAACGTAATGCATGATCTCGTGACCAGACACTTGGTCACTTTGAGCTCATTATGATGATGCATTACCGAGTGGGCCCAGTGATACCTCTCCGTCATACGGAGTGACAAATCCCAGTCTTGATCCGTGTCAACCCAACAGACACTTTCGGAGATACCCGTAGTATACCTTTATAGTCACCCAGTTACGTTGTGACGTTTGGTACACCCAAAGCACTCCTACGGTATCCGGGAGTTACACGATCTCATGGTCTAAGGAAAAGATACTTGACATTGGAAAACTCTAGCAAACGAACTATACGATCTTGTGCTATGTTTAGGATTGGGTCTTGTCCATCACATCATTCTCCTAATGATGTGATCTCGTTATCAATGACATCCAATGTCCATAGTCAGGAAACCATGACTATCTGTTGATCAACGAGCTAGTCAACTAGAGGCTTACTAGGGACATGCTGGTGTCTTTTATTTACACATGTATTACAATTTCCGGATAACACAATTATAGCATTAATAAAGACAATTATCATGAACAAGGAAATATAATAATAATGCTTTTATTATTGCCTCTAGGGCATATTTCCAACAGTCTCCCACTTGCACTAGAGTCAATAATCTAGTTACATTGTGATGAATCGAACACCCATGGAATTCTGGTGTTGATCATGTTTTGCTCTAGGGAGAGGTTTAGTCAACGGATCTGCTACATTCAGGTCCGTATGTACTTTACAAATATCTATGTCTCCATTTTGAACATTTTCACGAATGGAGTTGAAGCGACGCTTGATGTGCCTGGTCTTCTTGTGAAACCTGGGCTCCTTTGCAAGTGCAATAGCTCCAGTGTTGTCACAGAAGAGTTTGATTGGCCCCGACGCATTGGGTATGACTCCTAGGTCGGTGATGAACTCCTTCACCCAAATTGCTTCATGTGCTGCCTCCGAGGCTGCCATGTACTCCACTTCACATGTAGATCCCACCACGACGCTCTGCTTGCAACTGCACCAGCTTACTGCCCCACCATTCAAAATATACACGTATCCGGTTTGTGACTTTGAGTCATGCAGATCTGTGTCGAAGCTAGTGTCGATGTAACCCTTTACGACGAGCTCTTCGTCACCTCCATAAACGAGAAACATTTCCTTAGTCCTTTTCAGGTACTTCAGGATATTCTTGACCGCTGTCCAGTGTTCCTTGCCGGGATTACTTTGGTACCTTCCTACCAAACTTACGGCAAGGTTTACATCAGGTCTGGTACACAGCATGGCATACATAATAGAACCTATGGCTGAGGCATAGGGGATGACACTCATCTCTTCTATATCTTCTGCCGTGGTCGGACATTGAGCTGAGCTCAATTTCACACCTTGCAACACAAGCAAGAACCCCTTCTTAGACTGATCCATATTGAACTTCTTCAATATCTTATCAAGGTATGTGCTTTGTGAAAGACCTATGAGGCGTCTTGATCTATCTCTGTAGATCTTGATGCCTAATATATAAGCAGCTTCTCCAAGGTCCTTCATTGAAAAACTCTTATTCAAGTAGGCCTTAATGCTGTCCAAGAGTTCTATATCATTTCCCATCAAAAGTATGTCATCTACATATAATATGAGAAATGCTATAGAGCTCCCACTCACTTTCTTGTAAACGCAGGCTTCTCCATAGGTCTGCGTGAACCCAAACGCTTTGATCATCTCATCAAAGCGAATGTTCCAACTCCGAGATGCTTGCACCAGCCCATAAATCGAGCGTTGGAGCTTGCACACCTTGTTAGCATTCTTAGGATCGACAAAACCTTCCAGCTGCATCATATACAATTCTTCCTTAAGGAAACCATTAAGGAATGCCGTTTTGACGTCCATTTGCCATATCTCATAATCATAGAATGCGGCAATTGCTAACATGATTCGGACGGACTTTAGCTTCGCTACCGGTGAGAAAGTCTCATCGTAGTCAATCCCTTGAACTTGTCGATAACCCTTAGCGACAAGCCGAGCTTTATAGATGGTCACATTACCATCCGCGTCTGTCTTCTTCTTAAAGATCCATTTATTTTCTATGGCTCGCCGCTCAACGGGCAAGTCAGTCAAAGTCCATACTTCGTTTTCATACATGGGTCCTATCTCGGATTTCATGGCTTCTAGCCATTTGTCGGAATCCGGGCCCGCCATCGCTTCTTCATAGTTCGAAGGTTCACCGTTGTCTAACAACATGATTTCCAAGACAGGGTTGCCGTACCACTCTGGTGCGGAACGTGTCCTTGTGGACCTACGAAGTTCAGTAGCAACTTGATCTGAAGTTTCATGATCAACATCATTAACTTCCTCTCTAGTCGGTGCAGGCACCTCAGGAACATTTTCTTGAGTTGCGCCATTTTCCGGTTCAAGAGGTAATACTTCATCAAGTTCTACTTTCCTCCCACTTACTTCTTTCGAGAGAAACTCCTTCTCTAGAAAGGATCCATTCTTGGCAACAAAGATCTTGCCTTCGGATCTGAGGTAGAAGGTATACCCAATAGTTTCTTTAGGGTATCCTATTAAGACGCATTTTTCCGACTTGGGTTCGAGCTTTTCAGGTTGAAGTTTCTTGACATAAGCATCACATCCCCAAACTTTTAGAAACGACAGCTTAGGTTTCTTCCCAAACCATAATTCATACGGTGTCGTCTCAACGGATTCCGACGGAGTCCTATTTAAAGTGAATGCGGCAGTCTCTAAAGCATACCCCCAAAAAGATAGCAGTAAATCGGTAAGAGACATCATAGCTCGCACCATATCTAATAGAGTGCGATTACGACGTTCGGACAAACCATTACGCTAAGGTGTTCCAGGCGGCGTGAGCTGTGAAACTATTCCACATTTTCTTAAGTGTGTGCCAAACTCATGACTCAAGTATTCTCCTCCACGATCTGATCGCAGGAACTTGATTTTCCTGTCACGTTGATTCTCAACCTCACTCTAAAATTCCTTGAACTTTTCAAAGGTCTCAGACTTGTGTTTCATTAAGTAGACATACCCATACCTACTCAAGTCATCAGTGAGGGTGAGAACATAACGATAGCCACCGCGAGCCTCAACACTCATTGGACCGCACACATCAGTATGTATGATTTCCAATAAGTTGGTTGCTCGCTCCATTGTTCCTGAGAATGGAGTCTTGGTCATTTTACCCATGAGGCATGGTCCGCACGTGTCAAATGATTCGTAATCAAGAGACTCTAAAAGTCCATCAGCATGGAGCTTCTTCATGCGTTTGACACCTATGTGACCAAGGCGGCAGTGCCACAAGTATGTGGGACTATCATTATCAATCTTACATCTTTTGGTACTCACACTATGAACATGTGTAGCATTACGCTCGAGATTCATTAAGAATAAACCATTCACCATCGGAGCATGACCATAAAACATATCTCTCATATAAATAGAACAACCATTATTCTCGGATTTAAATGAGTAGCCATCTCGAATTAAACGAGATCCTGATACAATGTTCATGCTCAAAGCTGGCACTAAATAACAATTATTAAGGTTTAAAACTAATCCCGAAGGTAAATGTAGAGGTAGCGTGCCGACGGCGATCACATTGACCTTGGAACCATTCCCGACGCGCATCGTCACCTCGTCCTTCGCCAGTCTCCGCTTATTTCGCAGCTCCTGTTTTGAGTTACAAATGTGAGCAACCGCACCGGTATCAAATACCCAGGAGCTACTGCGAGTACTGGTAAGGTACACATCAATTACATGTATATCACATATACCTTTTGTTTTGCCGGCCTTGTTGTCCGCTAAGTATTTGGGGCAGTTCCGCTTCCAGTGACCACTTTCCTTGCAATAAAAGCACTCAGTCTCGGGCTTGGGTCCATTCTTTGGCTTCTTCCCGGCAGCTTGCTTGCCGGGCGCGGCAACTCCCTTGCCGTCCTTCTTGAAAGCTTTCTTTCCCTTGCCCTTCTTGAACTTAGTGGTTTTATTCACCATCAACACTTGATGTTCCTTTTTGACTTCTACCTCTGCTGATTTCAGCATTGCAAATTCTTCAGGAATGGTCTTTTCCATCCCCTGCATATTGAAGTTCATCACAAAGCTCTTTTAGCTTGGTGGAAGCGACTGAAGGATTCTGTCAATGACCGCGTCATCCGGGAGATTAACTCCCAGCTGAGTCAAGCGGTTATGCAACCCAGACATAGTGAGTATGTGCTCACTGACAGAACTGTTTTCCTCCATCATACAGCTGAAGAACTTGTCGGAGACTTGATATCTATCGACCCGGGCATGAGCTTGGAAAACCATTTTCAGCTCTTCGAACATCTCATATGCTCCGTGTCTCTCAAAACGTTTTTGGAGCCCCGGCTCTAAGCTGTAAAGCATGCCACACTGAACGAGGGAGTAGTCATCGGTACGTGCCTGCCAAGCGTTCATAACGTCTTGTTCTGCAGGGAGAACAGGTGCGTCACCTAGCGGTGCTTGTAGGACATAATCTTTCTTGGCAGCTATGAGGATGATCCTCAGGTTCCGGACCCAGTCCGTGTAGTTGCTGCCATCGTCTTTCAGCTTGGTTTTCTCTAGGAACGCGTTGAAGTTGAGGACTACGTTGGCCATTTGATCTACAAGACATATTGTAAAATTTTAGACTAAGTTCATGATAATTAAGTTCATCTAATCAAATTATTCAATGAACTCCCACTTAGATAAACATCCCTCCTGTAATCTAAGTATAACATGATCCGAGTTAACTAGGCCGTGTCCGATCATCACGTGAGACGGACTAGTCAACATCGGTGAACATCTTCATGTTGATCGTATCTTCTATACGACTCATGCTCGACCTTTCGGTCTTCTGTGTTCCGAGGCCATGTCTGTACATGCTAGGCTCGTCAAGTCAACCTAAGTGTTTGCATGTGTAAATCTGTCTTACACCCGTTGTATGTGAACGTTAGAATCTAACACCCGATCATCACGTGGTGCTTCGAAACAACGAACTGTCGCAACGGTGCACAGTTAGGGGGAACACTTTCTTGAAATTATTATGAGGGATCATCTTATTTAATACCGTCGTTCTAAGTAAACAAGATGCAGAAACATGATAAACATCACATGCAATCAAATAATAATAGTGACATGATATGGCCAATATCACATAGCTCCTTTGATCTCCATCTTGGGGCTCCATGATCATCTTGTCACCGGCATGACACCATGATCTCCATCATCATGATCTCCATCATCGTGTCTCCATGAAGTTGCTCGCCAACTATTACTTCTACTACTACGGCTAACGCGTTTAGCAATAAAGTAAAGTAATTTACATGGCGTTTCTCAATGACACGCAGGTCATACAAAAAATAAAGACAACTCCTATGGCTCCTGCCCATTGTCATACTCATCGACATGCAAGTCGTGATTCCTATTAAAATAGCATGAACATCTCATACATCACATATATATCATTCATCACAACTTTTGCCATATCATATCACAAAGCACTTGCTGCAAAAACAAGTTAGACGTCCTCTAATTGTTGTTGCAAGTTTTTACGTGGCTGAAATAGGGTTCTAGCAAGAACATTTTCTTACCTACGTGAAAGCCACAACGTGATTTGTCAACTTCTATTTACCCTTCATAAGGACCCTTTTCATCAAATCCGCTCCAACTAAAGTGGGAGAGACAGACACCCACCAGCCACCTTATGCAACCTATGCATGTGTAAGGTTGGTCCAGGCCGCTTCATCCCACAATACCGCTGAAGCAAGATAAGACTAGTAGCGGCAAGAAAGTTGACAACATCAACGCCCACAATAAATTGTGTTCTACTCGTGCAAGAGAACTACGCATAGACCTAGCTCATGATGCCACTATTGGGGAACGTTGCAGAAAACAAAAAAATTCCTACGGTTTCACCAAGATCCATCTAGGAGTTCATCTAGCAACGAGTGATTGGATTGCATCTACATACCTTTGTAGATCATGCGCGGAAGTGTTCAAAGAACGGGGATGAGGAAGGCGTACTCGACGTGATCCAAATCACCGGAGATCCTAGCGCCGAACGGACGGCACCTCCGTGTTCAACACACATACGGTCAGTGTAACATCTCCTCCTTCTTGATCCAGCAAGGGGAAGGAGAGGTTGAGGAAGATGCCTCCAGCAGCAGCACGACAACGTGGTGGTGATGGAGCTGCAGTACTCCGGTAGGGCTTCGCTAAGCACTATGGAGGAGGAGGATGTGTTGGAGAGGGAGAGGGAGGCACCAAGGCGTGTGTTGAGAGGCCCTCCTTTCCCCACTATATATAGGGAGTCCAAGGGGGGCGCCGGCCCTAGGAGATCCAATCTCCTCGGGGGGGTGCGGCCAAGGGAGGAATCCCTCCTCCCCAAGGCACCTAGGAGGTGCCTTCCCCCTTTGGGACTCTTCCCTTCCTTGAACCCTAGGTGCATGGGCCTCTTGGGGCTGGTGCCCTTGGCCCATATAGGCCAAGGCGCACTCCCTACAGCCCATGTGGCCCCCGGGGCAGGTGGCCCCACCCGGTGGACCCCCGGGACCCTTCCGGTGGTCCCGGTACAATACCGGTGACCCCGAAACTTGTCCCGATGCCCGAAATAGCACTTCCTATATATAATTCTTTACCTCCGGACCATTCCTGAACTCCTCGTGACGTCCGGGATCTCATCCGGGACTCCGAACAACATTCGGGTTACTGCATATACATATCCCTACAACCCTAGCGTCACCGAACCTTAAGTGTGTAGACCCTACGGGTTCGGGAGACATGTAGACATGACCGAGACGACTCTCCGGCCAATAACCAACAGCGGGATCTGGATACCCATGTTGGCTCCCACATGCTCCTCGATGATCTCATCGGATGAACCACGATGTCGAGGATTCAAGCAACCCCGTATACAATTCCCTTCGTCAATCGGTATGTTACTTGCCCGAGATTCGATCGTCGGTATCCCAATACCTCGTTCAATCTCGTTACCGGCAAGTCACTTTACTCGTACCGTAATGCATGATCCCGTGACCAGACACTTGGTCACTTTGAGCTCATTATGATGATGCATTACCGAGTGGGCCCAGTGATACCTCTCTATCATACGGAGTGACAAATCCCAGTCTTGATCCGTGTCAACCCAACAGACACTTTCGGAGATACCCGTAGTATACCTTTATAGTCACCCAGTTACGTTGTGACGTTCGGTACACCCAAAGCACTCCTAAGGTATCCGGGAGTTACACGATCTCATGGTCTAAGGAAAAGATACTTGACATTGGAAAACTCTAGCAAACGAACTATACGATCTTGTGCTATGTTTAGGATTGGGTCTTGTCCATCACATCATTCTCCTAATGATGTGATCTCGTTATCAATGACATCCAATGTCCATAGTCAGGAAACCATGACTATCTGTTGATCAACGAGCTAGTCAACTAGAGGCTTACTAGGGACATGTTGGTGTCTTTTTTTCACACATGTATTACGATTTCCGGATAACACAATTATAGAATGAATAAAGACAATTATCATGAACAAGGAAATATAATAATATTTCTTTTATTATTGCCTCTAGGGCATATTTCCAACAAACTCTCCGATCATGAGTGTGTTGACATGGCTCTTGCGGCTCAACGCATCGGCTACTACATTAGCCTTTCCGAGATGATAGTGCAATCTCATGTCATAATCCTTGATGAGCTCCAACCATCTCCTTTGCCTGAGATTCAACTCCTTCTGCGTGAAGATGTACTTCAAACTCTTGTGATCCGTGTATACCTCACAATGGTTTCCAATGAGAAAATGTCTCCAAGTCTTCAATGCATGCACTACGGCTGCTAACTCCAAATCATGTGTAGCATAATTCAACTCCTGGGGCTTAAGCTATCGTGAAGCATACGAAACAGCTCTCCCCTCCTGCATAAGCATTGCTCCAAGTCCTCGACGTGAAGCATCGCAATACACCTCATAATCCTTGCGCTGATCTGGCAGAATCAACACTGGCGAGGTAACCAAACGTTTCTTTGGCTTCACATTCCTCAGTCCATTTGAACTTGGTATCCTTCTTCAACAACTCCGTCATAGGTTTTGCAATCTTCGAGAAATTTTCAATGAATCTTCGGTAGTATCCTGCGAGTCCAAAAAAACTCCGGATCTCTCCAACTGTTGTTGGGGCTTCCCAATTTGTCACAGTGACAACCTTGGTGGGATCTACTGCTATTCCTTCTCCAGATATAACATGTCCGAGGAATCCAACTTCCTTCAACCAAAACTCACATTTGCTGAACTTGGTGTATAACTGATGTTCTCTGAGCTTACCAAGTACCAAACGCAAATGTTCCTTATGTTCTTCTTCATTCTTCGAGTAAACCAGAATATCATCAATGAACACTATGACGAACTTATCCAAAAACTCCATAAACACTTTGTTCATCATGTTCATAAAATAAGCAGGTGCGTTAGTCAGACCAAATGACATAACGGTATACTCATACGGCCCGTACCTTGTAGTAAAAGTTGTCTTAGGTATGTCCTGCTCTCGAATCTTCAGCTGGTGGTATCCTGATCACAAATCGATCTTGGAAAATACCTTTGCTCCTTGCAATTGGTCAAACAAATCATTGATCATCGGCAGTGGGTACTTATTCTTGATCGTCACTTCATTCAATCCTCGATAATCAACAACCATCCTTAACGATCCATCCTTCTTTTCCACTAGAAGTACTGGTGATCCCCAAGGTGACGAACTTGAGCGAATATATCCCTTATCCAGTAACTCCTTAATTTGCTTTTTAATCTCCTCCAAATCCTTTGCAGGCATTCTATATGGTCTCTTAGATATTGGTCCTGTGCCTAGCAAAAGCTCAATCAAAAACTCCATGTCTCTATCCGGTGGCATGCCTGGCAACTCTTCTGGAAATACATCCGGAAAATCCTTTACCACCGGTACTTCCTCCTCTACAACTCCTGTTAGGGAATTTACTGAAGTCCTATTTGGCACATGCCGTGATACATACTTGATCCTTCTTCCTTCTGGGGTGGTAAGAAAAATCGACTTACTGGCGCAATCGATGTTTCCTCCATACATTGATAGCCAATCCATACCCAGAATTACATCCAAACCTTGCGATTCCAAAATGATTAAATCCGAGGGAAACACATGCCTACCTATACTCAATGGCACTTGAAAACATCCTTTACTGGCCATATACTCCGCTCCTGGTGAGCTTACTAACATAGGTGTTCTAAAAACCTTGGTGGGCAGGTTATACTTATCCACGAATCCCCTTGATATGTATGAATGCGATGCACCAGTATCGAAAAGAACGATTGTAGTAAAAGACATAACCAAAAACTTATCGATTACTGCATCTGGCTGGGTTTCAACCTCCTCCACATTAACGTGGTTCACCTGTCCCCTATTGAAAGGGTTCGTCTTATTCCCAGAGCTTCCATTGCCATTTCCATTCTGGGCTTCAGGACATTCATTGGCATAATGTCCGGTATTCTGACACTTATAACAAGTGACTTGGCTCAGGTCTCTCTTGGCTGGGGTTGATGGGTTGGTACGGTTCTGACCATTGCTTCCCCCATTCCCATTACCGTTCTTGGGGCCATTATGATTATGTGAACTTCCCCCTCCATGGGTATGCTAAAAATGTCCTCCCGATTTCGGGGTAAAACGTGGCTTCTGCTGAGCTCCTGAATTGTACTTCCCTTGTCCATACTTCCTCTTGCGGTTCTCAATATGCTGCTGCTTCCCTTCACTCATAAGAGCATGATCTACCAGTTCCTGGTAGTTGTTGAAGGTTGCTACCATCAACTGCATGCTCAACTCATCATTCAGTCCTTCCAGAAACTTCTCCTGCTTAGCTGCATCTGTAGCAACGTCATCCGGGGCATAACGTGCTAACTTACTAAAGTCATCCACATATTGGCCAACTGTCCGTCCTCCTTGGCGCAAGTTGCGAAACTCACGCTTCTTCATGGCCATAGCTCCTGCTGAAACATGGGTTGTACGGAAAGCCTGCTGAAATTGGTCCCATGTCACTGTGGCTATAGGGTAGGTGATAGTGTAATTCTCCCACCATGATGCTGCCGGTCCATACAACTGATGTGCGGCAAAGCGCACCTTCTCAGCATCAGTACATCTTGTAGTGGTTAACTCCCTTCCAATCTTGTGGAGCCAATCATCTGCTACTATAGGCTCGGTGCTACTAGAGAACACCGGCGGATTTAGCCTAAGGAAATGAGTTAAGTGATCAACAGGTGGTGGTGGTGGGTTGTTGTTGTTGTTGTTCCCCTGATTCTGATTCTGGACTAGCAACTGCATCAATGCATTCTGCTGCTGGATCAATTGAGTGAGCTCCGATGGAAATGCAAATCCATTGTCACGTCTCGGAGTCATCTGATGGGTTTAGAAAAGATGAGATTTAAGAATAGAGAGAGGTCTAGAGAGAAAACACTACCCATATGCACATGAGGTAAATGCAAACAAAATCACTTCATTCAATCAAACAAGGGCATACAATCGGTCTAACTATCGCAAAAGTGCTCAGACTACTCTATTTACATGGTGGAATACTACTACTGATGGGGTGGTCTACTAGAAATATTCTTCGGTTGCAGACTCCATGATATCTGCTCCATCTTCGTCAACATAGTCATCATCGCTCAGGTCAGAGTCAGTATCGTCGATGATGATGTAGTCTTCCGGGCGAATCTCCTTGGGTTCTTCGTCTTCTTCTACTGGTGTAGGGTCTCCCATGAATATTCCGATCTTCTTGATCAGGTCGTCATTCTTCTCCACTAGTACGACGATTTCCTCCTCATAATCTTCATGTGTAGCCTTGAGTTCTTCTTCCAGTTCCGTGATTCTTGTCATCGCCTTCTTCAGATCTATCATGTCTGCGCACATCTGGTTCTCCTGACGTCAAATGTGCTGGTTTAACTCCTGGATAAAAGCTGCGATTGATCTATCCTTCTTGGTGCTGATCATTTCCCAGTGCTCATCTCGGTGCCCACAAATCTGGTAGATAGTATCCTTGAGATCATTGCGGTAAACTTCTCCAATACGTCCCATGGCGATGTGGGCTGCCATGCTCTTTTCTAGACTCCAGGTTGGTGCATCAAAGGAAAACTCTATGGGCGCGGTGACTGGCATGAACGTCCTTCCTGGAACTTGAACTTGAATCATCCAGCGCTCCTCTTTGGGTAAAGTGGCGTTGTAGGTCTCGGTGAAGCTTGGTACTCCGATGTTCAGGTACTTAGTGACTTCCTTCAGGTGGCGTCCAAAGGGTGTATCTTCAGCCGGTTGTGTGAACTTGTTCGTTGCATCCGCCATCCTAAAAGAGTAGAAAAGATGAGGAGTCAAAAATGAGAAGAGTGAGTAGTGATCTAGGTCTTTATCTTGGTGGTCGTGTCCTACAGTAAACCTGTGCTCTGATACCATCTTGTAGCGACCAGACCTCAAACGGTCCGATCTCTGTGCTTCAGTGTCATCCCTGGATCAGTAATGCTGACACGCACAGTACTTGAAGGATTTATAACAGAGTAGCAATCACACACTTATTACAACGAGTGTCTCAAGAGAGAACTTATTACAAATAATATGGCTTAAGGCCATCTAATAACGATACCAGCGGAAGGCTTGGAAGATAAGTGAGTCCATCAACTCCAGCGGCATCACTGAGTATAGAACCACGACCTAAAGGCACCTTACTCGTCGTCTGAAAAGTCTGCAACATGAACGTTGCAGCCCGAAAACGGGTCAGCACATGGAATATGTTGGTAATGTAACACATAGAGAGTAATGAACAGAAATAGGCTATACTACATGCATATATGGCTGGTGGAAAGCTCTATGGTTACAGTTTTGCGTAAAGCCA
This sequence comes from Triticum urartu, assembly GCF_056163025.1. NCBI lineage: Eukaryota > Viridiplantae > Streptophyta > Magnoliopsida > Poales > Poaceae > Triticum > Triticum urartu. Next base: position 42,282,105 of record NC_141876.1, on the reverse strand, counting down.
AATTTTCCCTACTGCAAAGGAATAAATTTTATTTAACTATCATGGTAGTTGTTAAACATTGAGAGTGTAGACACCCTCTCAATCCCAATTAAGTATCATCATTAAAAACCCAACAAAATTAATTAAAATAACATGATGAGATTCACATGATAATCCAAGAACTAGATACTCAAGTTGTCCATAACCGGGGACACGGCTAACCATGATTAGTTTTATACGCTTTGCAGAGGTTTGTGCACTTTTCCCCACAAGACTCAATCTCCTTCGTTGGGATTCTCTCACTACATGGTGTTTGAGAAACGGATGACCGAGACACAGTCTTTCAGAAGCGCTAGCACCTTACGATCGGGTAGACCGTTACACCTACTTTCCCCTACATCTGCTAGTCTACCACTGTAAGAGTTCGCACGACTTAATCAACTATGCTAGAACCCATAGTAGCTTGTGGCTGCACATGGAAGTTTCTAGTATGAATAATCTCATGATCCCTTTGAGTCTGGGTGGCGGTCCATAAAGAAAAACAGGCAATCGCTGGAATACCCAGGTGCCTCAATTCACCCAGATGTATATTAAAGTTGCCACCTTAAATAAACCATTAATTAACAATCTCACATATGTCATGGATTCACTCACCCAATCCACGTCTACTAGCATGGCATGGCAATATAAGCAAACGCTGAAGTAACTCCCAAGAGTTTGATAATAAAACAGGTAATAGGTACTACCTCATCTACTTTCTCAAAACCCACAATTTAATTAGATCCTAATTATGCAATGTTTGGGGATTGATCTAATGCACAAAAACTGGGTATGAAAGGGATATGATCAAAGTTTTACTTGCCTTGCTAATGATCCATGAAACCTAGAGATTCGAAGTAGCAAGCGGCGCACTCCGGGTACTCTAACGCACACAAACAAACAAGCATACAATAAGTACTCATCTAATGCATAGATAAAACTCAAATAAGAGATCTAACCAGAAAGTTCAACTTAAGAACTTCAGTTTGCAAAAAGAAACAAAACAAACGAAGAGACGAAAGGCAAACGGCGAAAGAAACAAGTTTCGTTTACTAATCTAGGTCTAAGTCAAATTTTACAGAAGCAAAAACTTGTTTGAGTTGGTTAAACGGAAAGAGGGTTTCGAGACGAAACTCTAGGCGCTTGAATCGCCTGATTCCGATAAACGAGCGAAAAGTTAAACTAAAACGAAAATCGGATCAGAAATCGCGATCAGAAATAATCGCGAAAAAATTCCGACAAAAAAGAAAAACGACGAACAGGCTAACGAACGAACGTTCGTTGTCTGCGTCTAAACGGCGAAAACCGTTCGTTAAAATGAACGTACGGACGAACGTCCTCTAAATAAATAAACCGAATAAAACCAATCTAAAAAAATAAACCGCGAGTTCTAACGAAAAACCGATCGGTTTTCCGTAGAAAACCGACGGCGGCGGGCTCCGGCGCGGGGCGGCGGCGGCGGCGGGCTCCGGCGCGGGCGGGATCCGGCTAGGGTTTGGGTTTTCGGGTGGGGGCGGGTTGAACGGGCCTCGGGCGGCGGCTTTTAAAGGCCGGCCCGAGAAGTCCTGGCCGAGTACGGCCATAAGTCGGTCGACTTTTTTAAAAAAAATTAATTTTGACGTGCATAAAAGGAAAGAAAAAAATACTAAACAGACTTCAAAAATCCCGAAATAATTTTTCCCAGACTTCTAAAATCAAGCCGGACAAAGTGAACATTTATTTGGTGCCTAAATGCAATTTTGAAAAACACGCATTTTTCCTAAATTCAAATAAAACAGCGAAAAACTCCAAAATAAAATCTTATTTGATTTTTTATTAAATCCTAAATATTTCTTTATTTTTGAAAAGTAATTTTATTCCCTCTCACTTATTCTTATAATTGAAATAATTGAAGATAAAATAAATAAAATCAAATGATCCTCTTTTCATAATTCGAGAAAACCTCAAATATGAAAATAACGAAATCACCAACTCTCTTCGTAGGTCCTTGAGTTGCGTGGAATTTCTAGGATCAACCAAGATGCAATAAAATATGATATGCAATGATGATTTATGTATAATATTCCAAATTGAAAATTTGAGATGTTACAGGTTGGGACGTCAGTAATGCCCATAAAGTGGCTGCCGGTGAGCCTATATAATTTCCAAGATGATCGCAACGAATTGCAGTTCCTGTAACTCTCTCACGGGAGCCCGCTGCGCCCCTTTTAGTTTTTTTAGAAGACCCTTTTAGTTGTTTGCACTAACGGGCGCATTGGTGGGATTCAAACTCACGACTTCTTCATTCTACGTAAGCCGCAATAACCAACCGGCCAACCACATCAGACGTGTTCATTCACATCTTCTTCTTTCTTTTCTTCTTTCTTTTTTTTCCTTTTCATGTTCCTTTTTCTCCTTTGCTGGAACAATTTTGTTCAATTTTTATTTTTCTTTGTTAAATGCGTGAATTTTTTTTCAAATCTGATAATCTGTTTTTCAAAATCAATGAACTCCTTTTCAAAACCGATGAACTTTTTTTCAAAACCGACGAACTCTTTTCAAAATCAACAAACTCTTTTCAAAAACGATGAACTCTTTTTCAAAATTGATGAACTTTTTTTTCAAAATCGATGAACTCTTTTTAAAATCCGATGAACCTTTTTTCAAAATCAATGATTTTCTTTTCAATTCATGGACTCTTTTTTCCTTTAAAAAATGATAAAATTGATTTATTAGAATCAATGGTCTTTAAAAAACAATGGACTTTTCTAAAAATCAATGATCTTGTTTTCAAATTTACCTTTTTCAAAATAATTTATATTTGTTTTACTAAAGAAAACGTTAACTAGGATGGTTTTTCTAGGAGTGTACAGAAGAACTAGCCTTTTCTAGTTGTTAATGCATCAAGCTGTGAATGGCGTGGTGCTGGGTTTGAATCCCAGCTATCCTATATTTTCAAAGAAAAAATCAAGCAAATCCCATATTTTCAACTCCTTTTTTGAGCGGTAAACCACACTTTATTAAGCAGAAGTACGGTTCACATGAATAATTAACGAGTCATGGGGCAAGCCCAGCCACACATGGCGACCCTCAGGTAAGGAATAAGTAAACTTAGCTAAACTATGAGCTTCAAAATTCAAAGAGACGGCCTTCGAAGGTGAACTTGCATGAAGTGAGCTCCTTCGATCTTGCTTGGATTTCTTTGATAATCGCACTATACCTTCCTTCAGTTCCTTTCTTTACTTCCTCGACTACCGTCTTGCAAAGAATCAAGGAGGCATTGGCACCGCTGGATGTTCCACAAAAATACGCCAAGGTTCTTCCTGGACACGGATGGCGACCCCCTGAGGCTGGGTATGTTACTCTTACATTTGATGGAGCTTTAAATTCAGAGCTCGAGGCAGGGGGGGCCGGTAGTGTGGCGCGATCGGCGACTTCCTTTCTTGGAGCGTGGAGCAAGCCATATCCCGGCGTGCCGAATCCGTTGGTCATGGAGGCGCTAGCACTGCGAGATGTTTTCAAACTTGCCAATATTCATGGATTCACGCAGGTGCTTATGGAGACCGACTGCCTTCAACTAGTCGAGCTATGGAATACCCGGTTGCCAGCGATTTCTTTCGTGGCACCGCTTTTAAGTGAAATTAGAGAGCTATCCCTTCATATTAATTTCTTTGTAATAATTCAACACATTTATAGATCAGCCAATGTACCGACCCATTTGTATGCTAAGCGAGCTTGCACGCTACTCCGTCCGTCCTTGAAAGAGTGTACTTTCAACTTTGTTGAAAAGTCAATTTTTTTTATGTTTGACCGCATTTACACAATAATAGACCAACATTTATACCATCAAATTAGTAGAATTAGATTCAAGATAAAATATATTATTGTCATATACCTATTTGGTTTCACAAGCATTGACATTTTTTTGTATAAACTCGGTCAACCTTTGAGATAGTTTGACTCTCCAACAATGAAAGTACACTCTTTCAAAGACGGAGGGGGCAAGTGTGTCCGAAAGTTTGATCGATGAGACTCCAAGCTTCCTGATCAGCACCCTTTTGGCGGACTGCAACAAGAATGCATTAGTTGAATATATAAAGCTCCAAAGTTTCCCGAAAAAAAAAACTATCTTGCACAACACGCGTCACATTGATTCAGTAGCAGCCCACTTTGCAACGAGCGACCAGTCCACGGCCCATCCAGGAAGCACGCACGGATCCAACGGCCGAGAAAACGTGTTGTGCGGGTGAGATCCCCGAAATTAGAGACAAATGATAGGCCCAACTGCAGTATCAGCCCAAATAGCCCATTCAGCAGATGACTAACCGCAGCACAGGCAGCAGAAATCCGATCCGTGCGGGTTTAGAAGTAAAACCCTCCCAAACCTCCCACCGCCGCCTCACGCTTCCCGCCGGTGCCTCCTCGCCCATCTGATCTCAACCTCCTCCTCTGCCGATGGCCGGAAAGTCTCACCCTAATCGCACCGGCGGCGATCCACCCTCGCGCGGCCGCGACCGCGGTAGCCTTACCCCCCGCCTCGCTTTCTCAGCACGGGCAAGAGCAAGCACTCAGAGTGTGACGATACGGCCGTCGTCGTTTCCTCGCGCGGCGGCCGCCGCCTTGCCTCTCCGCCTCGCTTCCCCGGCACGGGCAAGGGCAAGCACTCCGTTACAGACTGTGGCGAGACGGCCGGCGCCGCCTTCTCGCGCGGCCGTGGAGGCCCTCCCCCCCTTTCCCCCCTTCGTCGACAAGGGGAAAAAGGTCGCCTCGGAGCAGGCCATTGAGAGACCGATGTCTTCCACGGCATTCATGAAGGACGCACGTCGGGGATTTATGGCAGATGCCCGCCGGGCTGCACAGACCCGCACCTCTCCTCGGCCTCTCCCTTCCTCGTGCCCTCCTGCATTGGGGAACAGATCTGACAGGTGCGTCTATGCCTGTGCAGATTCATGCATCGTTACCCCTAATCTATCTATTAGATCAGGTTATGTTTAGTTAGGGTGCTTGCCCACACTACCCTAGCTAATGTCGACAAGAGTTGGCTTGCCAATTTTGTGGCCATGAGATCTCTACAAACCCAACATTGACCAAGAATGCATAGGCAGCCAATTTTTTGGTTGGGCTAGTGTGCGCAGCAAGCCGAACAGACCCTGGAACTATCGTTTTTTTGGGCAAAATGTTTAGGTCTATTTGGTTTGCAGCTATTTAATTTAACTATCACCAATCGGGTATTTAGTTTGATCAGCAGGCTGAGGTATTATTAGTTATCTTATACAACCGTTAGTTAGAAATGAAAATAATCCATTCATATATGCTCCACCATCAAAGAGCTAGGGTAAGTATGAATGAGCACTGATTCATATTGAATATTTTGCCTCCACCATGCAATGGACATCTGGCAATGATCCACCATATCCATCAGATCTAGAACAACATGCATAAGTTGCTACTGTGACAACTGATTTATATTAGAAGCGAGATGAAACAAAATATTTGTTCCTATCTGCAAATTTTCTAGAGCTGAATAGGAGGAATGAGAATGAAATTTGGACATAAGTAATATAAGATTGGGCAAACACTGGAGAAACCTCTTGCTCTCTCCTTTTCAAACAAAATCTAAAAAAATAACTAATGTTTGCAAATGTTTTCTATTTGTGTATCATGAATATTCTAGAATTTGACTGATGTATCTCACATTCTTGGAAGGGGCGATACTAGGATGAACTTCACTATGAAACCTTTAGGATCTACAATCAAGAAGCCCTTCATCTTGGACATGAAAGTCTATTCAAAACTAGAACATCATCAGAAGGAAGGGTTGAAGTGGTTGTGGAGAATTCATTGCTGTGGAAAGGGTGGTTTATTGGCGGATGACATGGGGCTGGGCAAAACCTTCCAGGTGCTGGTTGTGTTGTATTTTGGTTTTCTGCATACTATTTGACCTTCTAATCTATTTTTTTCTTTGGGTGTATAGATATTAGCCTTTATAGCAGGTCTGATTCAATCAAATTTGATGAGAAGGGTAATTATTGCTGTTCCTACCATGATACTCGATCAATGGGTTACAAAAATGGAAGAAGTCGGCCTTAAAAACTATATATACATGTAAGTGTTCTTTAGCTCCCATCTGTTTGCGACATTTCAAGTCCGATCATTTTACTAGGTCCATATTATCATAGTAATAAAAGGAGAGATCTGCAAGCATTCTTATGGGAATTTATGTCATTCCTTATGAAACTGCTGGTCAAGCATCCGAACCTGACTTCAAGTCTCATTGCGCAACTCATGTATACTGAGATACTAGAGAAGAAAGATATGAAAGCAAAACACATCCAGACAGCAGTGAAGGTCAGATGGAATTATGTCATTCCTTATGGGAAGGCTTGGAGGGCTAAGCAGAAGGCTATGGAGGAAAGGTTTGGGACGTTCTTCGACTCATATGATAATGTTGTCCGTCTCCTGGGCATACTGAAGGAGAGGAATCCCGACACTTATGTGAACGTACAACACATGAGGTTGCTGAGTATACCAGATTTCAAGGTGTTGAAACGAGTGTTCTTCTCTTTTGCTATGTGCATCGAAGCTTTTCGGCATTGTCCTCCTGTTATGTTTGTGGATGGTACATTCCTGACCGGTCAGTATAGAGGGCAAATCCTGACTGCTATTGGTGTGGACGGGAACAATCAAATCATCCCACTTGCCATGGCATTTGTGGAGGGTGAGAACTTTCTCAGCTGGGTATGGTTCTTCCGCCAAGTGAAAATTGCCATCGTGAAGGACCGAACAAACGTGTGTGTCATTCATGACAGACATGATGGTATATTGAAGGCCGTGAAGACACTTCATAATCCAGCAGATGACGAAGCAACACCTTGGAGGGACTTGCAGGGCCGGTGGTGCATGCGCCATCTTGGGGCTAATTTTTTCTCACAGTTCAAGAACAAGCGGTTGATGAACTTGTTTAAAAAATTATGCAAGCAGAGCCAGCAGCGGAAATATGAATTTATTTGGTCAAAACTAGATGAGTTTACTAAGAAGCAGGTCCGTGCGAGGAAGAAAATGGAAGAAGATCAGGTTAAATTAGCAGCACTCATCGCGGAGTTAGAGGAGCCAGTAGGTCTTTGTGACTTGCCAGCAATTGACCCTCCTAATACTAAAAGAAAGAAGGGAAGGGCAATAAAGAATTTTTCTGAGTGGATAGAGAAAGAGCCTCCAATGAATTGGTCTTTGCTGCATGACACACATGGAGCTAGGTATGGCCACATGACAACCAATCTTGCAGAGGTGTATAACTTTGTGCTGAGAGGGAATAGAGCATTGCCACTCACAGCTATTGTGGAGGCTGTATTCCATGGCACTTTGAGATATTTCAGAGAAAGGCACGAGTTAGCAAAGAAGCATATTGAAGATAATCAGAACACACCTTATTGTAGCCGTGTCATGGAATACATGGCAAAGAAGATAGAGAAAGCAAAGAAGCACACTGTCAGACTCATAGGGAATCAAGAAAGGAGGTATGAGGTTCAGCTTCCTACCGATGGTTTTGGTTCTGGAAATGAGGTGAAGACACACGAGGTAAAAATTGGAACGGAATTTTATCCAACGTGTGAGTGTACATGCAACAAACCGAAGTTGTTGCACCTACCTTGCTCTCATGTGTTGGCTGCCTGTGGCCAGATTGAGTTGGATGCTATATCCTTCGTGTCCCCATACTATTTAAAAGAGGCAGTGCTCAACACCTGGACAGGCGAGATGACAGGGTTTAGACTCGTCAGCAATTTCAACAAGGTAAACGACGTGAGAGAGTATACATCCCGCATCCAGACCTTCGGCGAACAAGTAGGGGGAGACGAAAGGCCCGTCGCATCCGGAACGATATGGACCAGTCTGAAGCTGGTGGAGCAACCAGACAATATTTGTTATGCGCGGCTTATGGGCATAGGATGAAATATTGTCCCGACCTGAACAAAGATGGTGCTTCCGCATCGACGAGTGCTTCCACATCGACGGCTGCGACAACAGGAGCAAGAGGCGGACGTGGTCGTGGCAGTCGAGGCCGAAGGGGCGGACGAGGAAGAAATAACTCACAAGCTATATAATGTGTCGTAGTGGGTTTTAATATATAATATGTCAGGACTATGTTTTAATATGTAATATGTCAGGACTATGTTTTAATATGTAATATGTCAGGACTATGTTTTAATTTGTAATATGTCAGGACTATGTTTTAATTTGTAATATGTCAGGACTATGTTTTAATTTGTAATATGTCAGGACTATGTTTTAATATGTAATATGTCAGGACTATGTTTTTATTCGTAATATGTCAGGACTATGTTATAATTTGTAATATGCCGTACTATGTTCTATTTGCACCTGAGATTTGTTGTTTGAATTGCAGATATGTCTTCGTATCCGTTGCTTAATGGTAACATCGATAGAAAGCACCGGGGCGCCCTTACGGAAGCGGGCAACAATTTAGACGTGTTGGTCACTCGTACCCCAAAGACTAACTGGCTGATACACGATTCATGGGTTGATAGGTATGTGTGCATATAATGGAGTCCATATAATGACTTACTATGTTTGACATACTTTTCATAACCGCTAACAATCTCTTTATTTTGTAGGTTAAGTTGGGCAGGACTTCTACCCTTGGCACGGCTGGTTGAGGGTACATTGGATGAGTGGATTGATGGTCCGGACTTAGATGAGGCAGGTGAACCATTGCAGTTACACAAGAGGCAAGTGAACCGTTTCTCTTACGACAAGTCACTCCTTACCTGCTTAGTAGATAGATGGAGACCAGAGACACATACGTTTCACTTTACCTGGGGAGAGATGGCGCCTACTTTACAGGATGTGTCTTACTTGTTGGGATTACCTCTGGCCGGTTTTGCCATAGGTCCCTTAGAGGCAGAATCTGGGTGGCAAGCAGCGATGCAGACCCGTTTTTTGGCCGCGGTCCCGACTACTAGGGCCATAGACAACGATCCTCATGGACCTCTTTTTAGATGGTTGAGCCAGTTTCAGGTAACCATCACGACCACTTAAACAAATATTGTTTTTTAGTTGTCCGATGTTCATACAATTATTACGTTTCTATGTAGATTGTCTCGTTAGGACATCCCAACGTTCAGTTGTCGGAGGCACAAATTGACCGGTCCCTAGAGGCATATATTCTTTGGCTGTTCGGCAAGACAATGTTTACGGAGAACCACGTGACCACTGTCGATGCACGACTCATTGGTATTGCACGAGAGATAGCTGACGCACGTTGCCCTGCGGATATTCTATAGAGGAGTTTTGGTTCTGCTGTGTTAGCGGCTACGTACAGAGGCCTGTGCAAAGCTTGCTTGTTGAAGTCTAGAAAATCTAGTCATGTTGGATGTCCATTATTGTTGCAGCTCTGATCATACGAGAGATTCCCTATTGGACGACCCTATGTCTACGTTGATAAACCTTTTGGTTTGGAGGACTTAGCGGGGACTTATGTGCCTACTATCGGCGACTTACCTACTATGGGATTTGTTTGGACACGGCGAGAGGTACTTTTATATTAAGTAACAATTAATTCAATTATTTCTTGCCATTCAATAGTATTACTAATGCTTATTTGTTGTCATGCACAGAGACAGTTTGTGCATACTCAGGTTAGGGGATGCTACCCGTCCTTCATGGCGCAGTTTGATAGTTTGCACGAGGATCAAGTTATTTGGGAGCCATACTCGCCTCAGGCTATATCATCGAGGTATCCAGTTGGGATTTCTGGATTGTGCACTAGAGATCGACACTTTTGGATGACCAAGGCCAAGTTGGTGTTCGACGTGACGGTTGAGGAGATGTCTCTTCATAGGGTGATGAAACAGTTCGGTCTATATCAACAGCCTGAGATTCCAGATATTCCACACTTGCCAGACCACGTGCACAAGTAAGTACTAATACTATTTTAGTTGGCAGCTCTGCATTCATAATATACCTAATCATGTATCGCGCATGTCAATCTCAGGGACAGTCGCCTAGGAGGAAACAAGTCCATGGCTTATTGGCTTCAGAGCATCACCCCTTACGTTGACGAATGGACTACCGCTGCGACAAATATCTGGGGTGAGGTTCGGCCCTTTAACTGGGAAATGTTCGGGTTGTATCTGCAGCGTTACCGGCATACAACGAGGATCTACTTGGTTCCATCAGCTGCTCCTGATCAGATCGAAGCCCCTCTCACCAGCGATATGTACCCAACTGCCTCTGTTGTGGGAACCAGACACCACGCCGTAAATGCCTTGGTTCTCATATGTTAAGTCTTTTGTTAATCTGGACATATTCGCTTGGTTGTCTATTCGTGGTGTCTATCATACAACGAGGATATAATTGGTTAATTCTTTGTGTACAGGGTGACTTGACACTACAGGCGCGAGAGGAGGTTTCCGCTTTAATGCGGCGCTTTCAGAGGGGAGAAACTATCCCACTGTGAGAGGGCGTCTCATGGTTGAGGCGTCTTGATGACAAGCTACGCGGGATTTACGTAGCTGTTACGTGTAGACGGACTTCGGATGTTGCACTTCCTCCTCCAGCACATCGTCCGCCACGTCCCTCTGTACAACATTCAGAACCACGCCCCTCTGTGCACCGTTCAGAACCACGACCCTCTGTGCACCATGCAGAACCTCGTCCTTCACAGCCAGGGAGATCTTCCTGGCATGAGCCACCTCCTTCACAGCCAGGGAGCTCTTCCTGGCATGAGCCACCTCCTTTACAGCCAGGGAGATCTTCCTGGCATGAGCCACCTCATTCACAGCCAGGGAGCTCTTCCTGGCATGAGCCACCTCCTTCACAGCCAGGGAGCTCTTCCTGACATGAGCCACCTCCTTCACAGCTAGGGAGCGCTTACTGGCATTAGCAGATGAATCTAGGTAACACTACTCACTACATTCTTTTGAACAGTGTAGTAATCGTTCTTGCATTCTCAGCAGTCACTGATGCTTACTGGTGGTGCTTCGTTCATGCATTTGTATCAATTTTACTTTACCGCAGGTGGCAACCAGTCGCAACCGTTCATGCATTCAGAGCAGTCACCGATCCTTAGTGGTGGTGCTTCGTACTTTGAGGGCGACCGCGAGGATGATGATGAAGCTACAAACATTTATGGCTTCTCGCAGACAGTGTTTCACACTCCACCACCACCACCGACGCAGGAGACACAGACCGTGACAGACGAGGTTAACTATGGTCGTGGTTATCGCGGGCCTCGTCCACCGCCTCAGCGCTTATCGCCTTCCGGTCCTCGCTCGAGGAAGACCCAGACTCGTCGTCGTCCCCCGCAGTGATATGCTTATCTATCTATGTATGACTCATTATCTATGTTAGTTTCAGACTATTCGCAGCTGTGTGTCAGTATTTATGTATGAGACATGTTCATGTATGTGTTACTATCGCACTTGCTTCTATGTGATCAGGAGACATATATTGTTTTATGTATGCAAGAGACATATTACTATTAATTCGCATTCTTATTCCAGTTACATTTCCAAATAGACTACAACCGATAATTAAGATACAAGTACATCTGAATTAAACGGTGCGGCTGAACTTGTGCAATACATCTTACATACTACAAAATGAAATTCAGATAGAACATAATGCCCTACAATAATACAATACGAACTAATAATGCAAATACATCTGAATGAAACGGTACAACTGGAATACATCTTACATACTACATGAAGTCATCATCGTCATCCTCCGTTGATGCAGCCCTCTTGCCCTTCGACGATGCGCTCCTCTTGCCCTTCGTCGATGCAGAACTCTTGCCCTTGGTCGATACAGAACTCTTGCCCTTCGAGGATGCAGAACTCTTTCCTTTGGACGATGCAGAACTCTTGCCCTTCGACGATGCAGAACCCGGAAGCGGCGGCATGAAGATATCATTGTCGTCCTCGCTCTCCTCAGTCCATAAAAATGGATGCTTTTCTGCAGTCCTTCTGAAAGTTTCACTCTTCGGCTCCACCACCTTCTTCCACCTTTCATGCAACCTAAGAAGTTCTTTACGTACCTCGTCATAGGTCCTTTCAGGCCACCCAGACCTACGTAATTCGTGAGCCAACTCATTCATTATGGTGTCACTACTGGTGAGTTCGTCCCATGGAACTATCCTATTGTCCATCCTGAAATCGGTAGCTAGACTCAGCAGAGTGCTGCTCATCTCAGGGTGAAAACTACGATTGAATGGATAATGGGACATCTCGACTACACTACACTGGAATGCTTATCCACCTCCGCCTGAAGGGGTTTTTATAGATACAGAGGAGAAAATGGCGGGAAAGAATAACTGCGGTATGGCGGGAAAGGGTTGACGGGAAAATAAGGCGGGAAGGGATTGGCGGGGAAATAAGGCGGGAAGGGATTGGCGGGAAAATAAGGCGGGAAGGGATTGGCGGGAACATATGGCGGGAAGGGGTTGGCAGGAAACGGGTGGCGAGAAAATACATTTCAGTGTATTGTATGAGCCATGCAACTTCGGCCTACATGAGACAAAAAAGTATTTTTCGGCCTAGACTTGACCAAAAAGTCTATTTTGGCCAAGACTTGACCAAAAAGTCCTACTTCGGCCTATGTGTGGCCGAAAAGTCATACTTCGGCCAGGAGATGGCCGAAAACTCTACTTCGGCCTAGCTGTGGCCGAAAAGTCCTACTTCGGCCCAGAGATGGCCGACGGGCTACTACTTTTGATTTTTAAGCAAATCATGGTATAGTTTCCGAAAATGCTATAAAATATATCATAGTTTTGAAAAAACATCGCCTCTAAACAATGAAATATGGCTAGAAAAATATATTGTGTTTTTTCTTTATGGATTTGGAGGGAGGAAAGGAATTATAATATAATCACTATAATCTTGCAGTGTTGACGACCAGTGTGCTGACCGTATTTACTGGCTAAGTCAAGAGAAAAACTGCATAATATACAGGCTAATTTGCTCAGAGACGATAGAAGAAATAGTGTACAGGAGACAGGTTGGTGTATTACTTATAGCATAAGAGTTCCCACATTTTTCTGTTAAATTTTTCCTTATGTTTTCTCTTTCAGATATTCAAACTAGGAGTTTTTAAGACGGCCACAGAGAATAAAATCTTCAAAAGATATATTACCAGAAAGGTACTGTTTCTCTTTGAATCCCATTTACACTCCCATATGACTACTATTCTTTATTACTGCAATTATTCACAGTTGAGGAACGAACTTCTGGCAATACCACCGAATGGGTTTGGAAGCTCTCGAACGTTACAGCAATTAGAGAAGGAATCCACATCAACCCTGTAAGTAAAACCTCTATTGAGCTGTTCATTAATATTTACTAACTATTTTTAGTGTTGCACTCAAATAGCATCTAAATTTTCAATTAGTTCTCAAGCAATGGGTGAAGAAATGAATTTTCTGAAGAAGGGAGATCTCATTGGTGTCTCCATTCACACTGAGCTGTTTCAGGGAGCACCAATCAGGAAGACCAATATAGTGTATGATATTCTCTTGTTTATTAGGCTCTGAGCACATCTCATTTTGTTTTCTACATGCTTTTGTGAGACCACTTTTTTTTTGTTCACAGTGCTGCTTCATTTGCCCCAAGTGAAAGAAAGCGGGATCTAGATTACGCCGAAGAATTAAGGAAGGCAGCCCACAGAAGAAAAGTCGAATTTGTTGAAAATCAAATTAAAAAATACAATAATTATTACAAGGCAAGCATATTAAGCTCATTTCTAGCCAATAACATATCTCATTTTGTCCTTACCAAAAAAAATTGTTTGCAGACTACTCGCAAAACATTACCTGACCAAGGAGCAAATTTTCTTCGGACGATTGATGGTTATACGAAGGAACTTGCGGAACTGCGTTCAAGTACAGACCCGAAGGATAACACATGACCCTTTGTTATCGGGTAAGAAACTACGTGACTTAGTGAATACGCATCTGATAAAGCCTTTGTTACATGATCAGATTTTTAACAGCTTACACCTTGTTTGTTGTAAGTTGGCTTTCTTTTCTGACCGAGTATATATAGTATTCCATTGTAGCACTCTGGCATCCGGAATGCTCTTTGGAGCTCGGGCACTAGGTAACAAACACATTGAACATTCCCTAAGTGAAAAACTTAAAATACATTATTGAAATCTTACTGCTAGTTATAAGGATTACACACAAGACATACATTAGGATATCACAAATACACACTATGATATCTCAAGATTAAGAACTCGTTATCATAGAATCACTCTGCTTGAACTTTATTACATTCTATGACTGCAGAATCATCCATCTTGATGTTATCTTCAACACCCATGAACAAACACAAATGATTGGGATTAAAATATATGATATGAGAAAATTTGACAGCAAATGTTAATTCAGTTAGTTAGTTTAAAGAATTCTTAGATATGAAATCAGTGCCGATCAGACCTACCAAGTGATGTTCATGGCTTGCACAGTTATGTGTGTATTAACAGCACGAGCAATGAAAGATTTATGTCTACTCATTCTGGTTCTGCTACCGTAGCTATAACTGTATCTATGTATCATGCTGGATGAACATGCAAATAGTTTAGGAGATAATGTTACTGCAGCAGCTAGCCGGGCTCCAGTTCTTTTCCTGGGTTGCAACGACTTTGTCAACATATAATTGAGTTACTCCCACCAAAATTTGTTTTACTGACAAACGATCAGTACTATTTTGACCATGTGTAACTGCAGTTTAGAGCTCAATTCCTGAGCTTTCAAGAAAGCAGAGCAATCTTTGAAAGAAGACTGCACAGCAGCAGAGAGCAAAATCATGCACCTAAATAATTTACAGAGAAATATAATCAAAGAGAACTAATAAACACAATCAGAAATCAATTTTCTTTTCCTACCACCACCAGGATGCAATGGTTTGAAGCATTGTACATGCTCACCATAGCTAATCGGGCCCAGTAGACCTACAGACATGGGCTGACCCTATATCGCTACACTGTTGAAATTGGTTCGTATTTTGTTCTTGGCCCAGGTCTCAAAGCTGCAGTGAAGGACAGGGATACCTAGCTCCCTGTCGCTCGAATGCTAAACTCTTCTCTCAGTGGCATATTGTTTAGAAGGAACTTGGAAAATAAATTCTATTTTGGATAAACATTGTTTCGAGCAAGGATATGTGCTAACATGAAATTTTCACTGTTCATTCTTTCTATCTGCATTTGAAAGAATCTCAAGCTCAGTGCAGTTGCAAGTTTTTGTGGAAGTGTAAGATGCTTGTTAAAGTGAAAATTTATTTTTGGCTGATGTATCGTAGGAGGATTCTGATGAAAGAAAACTGACACATAGAGGCTGGGTTGGTTCACTGTAGATGTCTATTCTGACGATGGATCATCTTTTATTTCATTGCTTGTTAGCGTGTTATTTCTGAGGTACTGCGCTGTGCTTCCCTACCTCCTTCAACGCCTGCTGACATCGATGATTTATTTGCTCGTTGGCTGTTGTCTTTCCCTGAGAAAGATAGATGAGTTGTGGCAGTGGGCGTTGCTGCCGTCCTCTGGACAATATGGAAAGAGCGCAATGATTCTTCTTTGAGAGGAGGAAGCTTGCTAATCCTCATGTGATTATAATCCCTATTGCTAACCTGTTAAAGATTGGATGATTCTGCAGAGAAACGAGGGAAGTAAGAAGTGGTTGCTGGAGCTGATTGAGCAGGGGTCAGTTGAGATATTGACTGCAAGCAAAGGATGGCGACCCACTACACTTTAGGCTCATGAATACCTCTTGGGACATTCATGTAATGTTTGGTAGTGTCCTCCTGTAACTTCTGCAGTGATGTTAGCTTAAATGATATGGAGTTGTTCTAGGAGGGGCGCTGCAATAGTCAGTGATATTTGCTTAAAAATGTCTGTTGGTCTGTTTCTTTGGGTAGATACCATGCCGTGTAGTTCTTTGGTTTCTGATAAACTGAAGCCGGAAGGCTTTGCCCCCTTTTTTCTTAAAAAGAAGAAAACTGTCCAATATTTTTTGTTGAGTACTGTCTATTGTTCAATATGATATTTCCCGTTTGTATTTTTGTTGTAATCGCAGTAGCATTATACAATCTGTGTTCCAATGAAGTATTGCTTCATTATTTGTATCAAGAGGCTTTCCACAATTACATCTGTTTTTTCCTCCCCGTGCTCCCAGCCTCTTGTAGGATCTCTTTTGTGACCCGTTAGTTGCATTTCCTACTTGTCGTGCTATAGTTAGTTGGTTAAGAGTACAAGCAAGTGACTCTGCTTTCCAGCATGGTTATCCAAAATGAAAATATAGAAGAAAGCAGAGTTACCAAGCTGGCCAATGGCTAATGTTCTTTCGTTATGAGAACTAGTTTGCAGCTTTCTTAGTATGTGCACTAGTTCTTTTTTAGATACTAATATTTCATTTTGTTTATAGGGTTGGTTTATGGTATATGGATTTTAGTATTCTGGATGTTTCCTTTTGAAATCTTCTCACTTTTTTAGTATTTTGCTAAATATTTTATTCACATGTACTACCTCCATTCCAAATTACTTCATGTTCTAGTTTTGTCCTAAGTCAACCTTATAAGTTTGACAATGTTTTGAAAAGGAAAATCTAATACCTACAATATCAACATATCTTTCATGATTCTGCAAACATCGCAACAGAAATAGAATTAAGCTTGCGGCAGAGAACTTAACAGGTCATATTACGCACACAATCAATTGAAGAGGCCTACCTTGCAGAGAAGAGACACTGGTTTAGGAGGTGGTCTATAGTTCCAGCCTATAGTGGGCTCTACACTCGATCAACTAAGGTACTAAGCTAGCCCCGTCCCATACCGAGAAAGGTTTTCACCCCGCTTTATATGTAAAGCACCGAACCACAAGTACCATGATACAAACTCACGCCATCACCGCACACGACACACACACCCAAGGCAAGATACAAAGGTGTCGGGCACTGCCACACCACCCCAACGACTATCAAGCCACTACAAATGCGTGAGGAAGAACTGCTTGGAGCCACTGGAGACCTCCTCCGAGGGGAGGTGAGACGGGAACGACGGAACCAGGACTCCAAGATGGTATCCAAGAAGGGAACGACCACGGTAGCCGCCACCATCCGATCCCAAAGATCGGGTTTTCACCTGGAGCAACTCGAAGGAGAAAGGCCATCGCGACGGAGCCTACAAGAAGGATACGGTGTCCACGGCCGCCGCCGCCGTCGGCCAATACAAGATTGGGCAGGTGATGTACCCCAGCTCGCCCACCCTCCGATGCAACCTAGCTCCGTCAACCACCAGCGACCACCCACCCGCGAGGCCATGGCCGCTTGCCTGCACCCGAGGCGCAAGTCCCACCCATGAATGTCGTGCCTCCTGCCGCCCTGCATCCAGACACCCCCAAGCCCGACCAAAGTGATCAGGTTTGGGCCAAAGGATGCACCCGACCGAAGAAACCGTGGCATACGTCCCCCCTCGAACAATGCCGGAGTTGCGTCAACCCACACATGGCCGGGGAACGGGGGAGGAGGGGGAGCGGAGGCATCTGGGCCGACACACCCATGTGCCAGCGACGGGTGGCCCGGGCTCGTTGGCGCCTCCCGTCCCTCCAGCCAGCCCTGCCCCATATAGGGGTAGGGTAAGGGGCAATGTGGTTAAAAGGTCCTCGGCAACCCAGCATAGGAGGGCTCGTCGCTCGCGCTTCAATTTCAGGCTGTTTGATCTTGTTACTGCTCATGAGTTTAACTGTCTGTCGGCTGTGCAGCCGTCCAGTTTTTTCCACTCACGTGCTGGTTATTGCAGTCTATGATCGCTGCAGGTTTGTGGGGACGCCGTGCAGTGGGCACCGCACGCGCGTCAGTGTCACCGAGTGAGGCGAATTGCGCTAGTTGCTTCCGCGCAGGCCGATTGGCATGAAAAATGATAAAACTGGCCCTTTGGCCAAAGTTCAGCACAAAATGATCCATTTTTCAAAAAAAATATTCACAAATGGCCTTTCCTGCATGACGCCCGCACCCGGGGCGCCATGATAGATCGCATGATGCCTTGGTCAAGAGCGCCATATTGGTCGCCGCTGACTTGCCACATTGGTAGGGCCTGGTTACATGGCGCCCCAGGCCAGGGCGCCATGCTTAGCAGCATGACGCCCCAGCCCAGGGTGCCATGCCCCTTGAATCCACAAAACTGGGTGGCCCCTCTCTTTTCCCCCTTCTCCAGCCCGGCTGCCCCACTCATGCCCCTCCCTAATGCCCACAAAATTTCATGGATTGGAGCTCCAAATTGGTGATTTATCCTACCCTTCAACCCCTTAAGGTATTCTCCCTCATGTCTCCTCTTTTTGCTGGTTGAAATCTCCGCATTGTGGCGATTTGGGGAAACCCTAGGTCATCCAATTTTGCATTTTTTGTTGATGCATTTTGGTGTTTATAATTGTACATGGCGAGGATCATGTGGACTTTATCTCCTTTGAGAAGGGAGACGCAGAGTATGGTGACCCGAAGAAGAAGCCGGTAGTGATGGTGTTTCCCACAAGTCCTAGCCTTGAGGAGGTTGTGGTTGAGCTTCGAAGAAGATTGAATTGGATGGAAGAAAGTGACGGAGTAGACTTAATCGGAAGGTATAATGTTGGGTATGGGCAACATATTCGTTGGAAGATAATGCCTCTTGACTCCGAGTTTCATTGGGAAGCATATAAGGAGAGTGTGTTGGCCTCACAAGATGAATCATTTGAGTTATTTGCCACAAAGGTTATTCGTGCTCGGTTGCACATTGATTTGAATCGGTGTGCATCTTCATGTGATGTTAGAAGCCCGGTTTGAGATTCACCACATGTCAATTTGGATGTGTATGACACAACAATGAGCCAACCTCCAATGACCCAACCTTTGAGCCCCGTTGGGAATGACCAAGTTGATAATGAAGACTTGCACATGGATGGTGATGAGTTTGAGGGTGATGAATCAGAGGCTTATCTTCGTGACCATTATGTTGGCGATGTGGAGGCAAATTGCATGGAAGAGTACATGGACCATGACATTCCATACAATAGGTCCTATGCGGGGGACTCGGAGGACGAAGGCCCGAATGAAGAAATATATGAGGATAGTTTGACGGCTAAATAAGCCAATGATTTTAAGAAGGTAATTGGCTGGGGTCACGAGACATCATTGTTTTGTGATCTAAGCCTAGCCGATAAGGCGATTGTTGATGGTGGCACAAGTAAAAATTCTTGCACCAAGGTTAACTTCAAAGCGGGATACCAGGGCAAGTGTGTATGGTGTTAGTGAAGGAACAATCTTTGAAAGCTTGGTAGAACTTCAAATATGGGTGAAGGACTACGCGGTTAAGTTTCATCGACCATTCTTCGTGGATAAGTCAAACTCCAAATTGCATTATGTGGTTAAATGCGAGGAACACAAGAATCATTGCCCTTGGGTTATCCATGCAAGATTTGTCAAAGGCGGGCTGCAATGGAAGATTACAAATTCTGTGCTTCATCACCGATGTAGTGGCAAGAATATTGATGATGCTAATATAAAGGATGATTGATGTCTACTACACAACCTTCTTCTTGTAGACGTTGTTGGGCCTCCAAGTGCAGAGGTTTGTAGGACAGTAGCAAATTTCTCTCAAGTGGATGACCTAAGGTTTATCAATCTGTAGGAGGCGTAGGATGAATACTGGTCTCTCTCGAGAAACCCTGCAACCAAATAACAAAGAGTCTCTTGTGTCCCCAACACACCCAATACAATGGTAAATTGTATAGGTGCATTAGTTCGGCGAAGAGATGGTGATACAAGTGGTATATGGATGGTAGATAAAGGTATCTGTAATCTGAAAATATAAAAACAGCAAGGTAACTAATGATAAAAGTGAGCGTAAACGGTATTGCAATGCGTTAAAACAAGGCCTAGGGTTCATACTTTCACTAGTGCAAGTTCTCTCAACAATAATAACATAATTGGATCACATAACTATCCCTCAACATGCAACAAAGAGTCACTCCAAAGTCACTAATAGCGGAGAACAAACGAAGAGATTATGATAGGGTACGAAACCACCTCAAAGTTATTCTTTCCAATCATTCCGTTGGGATATTCCTATAAGTGTCACAAACAGCCCTAGAGTTCGTACTAGAATAACACCTTAAGACACAAATCAACCAAAACCCTAATGTCACCTAGATACTCCAATGTCACCTCAAGTATCCGTGGGTATGATTATACGATATGCATCACACAATCTCAGATTCATCTATTCAACCAACACATAGAACCTCAAAGAGTGCCCCAAAGTTTCTACCGGAGAATCACGACGAAAACGTGTGCCAACCCCTATGCATAAGTTCATGGGCGGAACCCGCAAGTTGGTCACCAAAACATACATCAAGTGAATCACGTGATATCCCATTGTCACCACAGATACGCACGGCAAGACATACATCAAGTGTTCTCAAATCTTTAAAGACTCAATCCGATAAGATAACTTCAAAGGGGAAACTCAATCCATTACATGAGAGTAGAGGGGGAGGAGAGACATAAGATCCAACTATAATAGCAAAGCTCGCGATACATCAAGATCGTGCCAAATCAAGAACACGAGAGAGAGAGAGAGAGATCAAACACATAGCTACTGGTACATACCCTTAGCCCTGAGGGAGAACTACTCCCTCCTCGTCATGGAGAGCACCGGGATGATGAAGATGGCCACCGGAGAGGGATTCCCCCTCCGGCAGGGTGCCGGAACGGGTCTAGATTGACTTTCGGTGGCTACGGAGGCTTCTGGCTGCGGAATTCAACAATATAACCAGTACCTAAAGCATTCTTTTCATGATCTACAAGCATAGAAATTTTATTACTCTGAACATAAGCAAAATTCTTCTCATTCGGAATAGTGGGAGTATCATAAGAAACTCGAATACTATAAATTGTTTCCACATTAAAAGAGTAATGTTCAGAAAAGGGGTAACCATAATCATGACAAGTTTTATAAATATAATCACTACTTTTTATAGCATAAGTATCATCACAATAATCATCATAAGTAGGAGGCATGCTATCATCATTATAAATTTTCATATCAAAACTTGGGAGACTAAAAATATCATATTCATTAAACGTAGCATCCCCAAGCTTGGGACAAACATTAATTGCAGCAAATTTATTCTCAAAAACATCATCTTCATCAAACATAGCATCCCCAAGCTTGGGCCTTTTCATATCATAAGCATAATCACTGTCATCATTAATAGTATGGATAGCACCAATAGTATAGCAATTATCATATTCTTCCAAGCAAGTGCCAAAAAGATTTTCAAGATCATAAGAAGTATCATTATCTTCCACAATTATATTTTCATGAGGCACAATAGTAATAGGAGCAGCGTTATTTGGGGGAGATATCTTTTTACCTCTCTTCCTTTTTCTTTTCTTCTTCTTCACCACATCATGTGTGGGTTCAATCCTCCTTTTGGAGCTCCTTATTAATGAGATTGGTTGAATAGGAGGCTCTTCCTCGTTACCTGACTCATCATAAAAAATAATAGGAGGGTATTGGGAAGTCTCTTCCCTTTCATTAGTATTCTCTTCATCTTCTATTTGTTTTCTTTTCTTTATGTAGTTGGCAATATAAAGATTTTCAATACAATTCACCGCGCAATACATATAAATTTCCTCTAGATCAAAGCCAAGAAGTTTATCACGTGCAAATACTGGATGATAGTTAGTTATACGTTTCATTTCTTCGTAACCCATAAGAAAATTGAGTTCATTATAATGTGCAAGGGAAATCAAGTCATCACAATTTTTGGACACGATTAGATCATGAAACAATTTGCATCGGATAGCTAAATGACCCTGTTCATTGCAAAGTCCACAAGTACGGCCAAGAAAATTTAAATTTTCAGCACAATCATCTAGCCTTTCTTGCAACAATTTAGTTTCTAAGTACTTATGCCTCTTGGAATATCTATCTTCCCTATTTGGTGTGTACTTACAAACCCAATGCACTCTACAAAAATTGACATGTTTATAGGAGAAATTTTCATCATAACTAGTGCAATCATCATTAGTACTATGGATATTCAAGGAGTTCATACTAACAACATTGCAATCATGCTCATCATTCAAAGATTTAGTGCCAAACATTTTAATGCATTCTTCTTCTAATACTTTGGCACAATTTCCTTTCCATCATACTCACGAAAGATATTAAAAAGGTGAAGCGTACGAGACAAACTCAATTCCATTTTTTTGTAGTTTTCTTTTATAAACTAAACTAGTGCTAAAACAAGAAACAAAAAGATTCGATTGCAAGATCTAAAGATATACCTTCAAGCGCTAACCTCCCCGGCAACGGCGCCAGAAAAGAGCTTGATGTCTACTACACAACCTTCTTCTTGTAAACGTTGTTGGGCCTCCAAATGCAGAGGTTTGTAGGACAGTAGCAAATTTCCCTCAAGTGGATGACCTAAGGTTTATCAATCCGTAGGAGGCATAGGATGAAGATGGTCTCTCTCGAGCAACCCTGCAACCAAATAACAAAGAGTCTCTTGTGTCCCCAACACACCCAATACAATGGTAAATTGTATAGGTGCACTAGTTCGGCGAAGAGATGGTGATACAAGTGATATATGGATGGTAGATAAAGGTATTTGTAATCTGAAAATATAAAAACAGCAAGGTAATTAATGATAAAAGTGAGCATAAACGGTATTGCAATGCGTTAAAACAAGGCCTAGGGTTCATACTTTCACTAGTGCAAGTTCTCTCAACAATAATAACATAATTGAATCACATAACTATCCCTCAACATGCAACAAAGAGTCACTCCAAAGTCACTAATAGCGGAGAACAAACGAAGAGATTATGGTAGGGTACGAAACCACCTCAAAGTTATTCTTTCCAATCAATCCGTTGGGCTATTCCTATAAGTGTCACAAACAGCCCTAGAGTTCGTACTAGAATAACACCTTAAGACACAACTCAACCAAAACCCTAATGTCACCTAGATACTCCAATGTCACCTCAAGTATCCGTGGGTATGATATACGATATGCATCACACAATCTCAGATTCATCTATTCAACCAACACATAGAACCTCAAAGAGTGCCCCAAAGTTTCTACAGGATAATCACGACGAAAACGTGTGCCAACCCCTATGCATAAGTTCATGGGCGGAACCCGCAAGTTGGTCACCGAAACATACATCAAGTGAATCACGTGATATCCCATTGTCACCACAGATACGCACGACAAGACATACATCAAGTGTTCTCAAATCTTTAAAGACTCAATCCGATAAGATAACTTCAAAGGGGAAACTCAATCCATTACATGAGAGTAGAGGGGGAGGAGAAACATAAGATCCAACTATAATAGCAAAGCTCGCGATACATCAAGATCGTGCCAAATCAAGAACACGAGAGAGAGAGAGAGAGATCAAACACATAGCTACTGGTACATACCCTCAGCCCCGAGGGAGAACTACTCCCTCCTCATCATGGAGAGCACCGGGATGATGAAGATGGCCACCGGAGAGGGATTCCCCCTCTGGCAGGGTGCCGGAACGGGTCTAGATTGGCTTTCGGTGGCTACGGGGGCTTCTGGCGGCGGAACTCCCGATCTATTCTGCTCCCCGATCGTTTTAGGGTATATGGATATATATAGGCGGAAGAAATACGTCAGGGGGGCCACGAGGGGCCCACGAGGGTGGAGGGCGCACCTAGGGGGGTGGGCACGCCGCCCTGCCTCGTGGCTTCCTCGTTGATCCCCTGACATGCACTCCAAGTCTCCCGGGTTGCTTTCCTTCCAAAAATAAGTTCCGTGAAGTTTCAGGTCAATTGGACTCCATTTGATTTTCCTTTTCTGCGATACTCTAAAACAAGGAAAGAACAGATACCGGCACTAGGCTCTAGTTAATAGGTTAGTCCCAAAAATCATATAAAATAGCATATAAATGCATATAAAACATCCAAGGTTGATAATATAATAGCATGGAACAATCAAAAATTATAGATACTTTGGAGACGTATCAATGATCACCGTCAATTGACCTCCAAATTCATTGCATACCAATTTCACCGTCCATAAAGATACTCCCGACATATCCCATTAGGGCATTGATGGAGATGGTGAAGGAGGTATTCGGGTACACGGTGAAGTACGGGGCAGGTAAGGACAAGCAAGCCTCCTTTGACATATTGTATGGTGTTTGGGAAGAATCATACAACCGCCTCGGGATGGTGTTGAATGTGATGGCGGCAGAAAATCCGGGCATGTACTATGTGGTGGAGCCATATGCGTGAGAACAAGGATATACAACGGTGCAACCGTCGTTATTCTGTTTTAGATGTCATGAGAATGCTACAAGTCTTGACACACATCAAATTGACAAAAATGCTACAAGTATTGACAAACATAAGTTCACGACATCAAGTTTCCGACAAATACTACAAGTCCTTGACAAACATCAAGTTCATGACATCACATTTCCGACAAATACTACAAGTCCTTTACAAACATCAAGTTCACGACATCAAGTTTCCAACAAATACTACAAGTACTTGACATACATCAAGTTCACGACAAATGCATCATTTCCTTCCTTTCCCCCTCTTAGCCGGTGCAGCATCCTTCCCCTTCACTAAGCGCCTTCTCCTCTGTAGCCGCGACACCTCCTCTTAAGTGGCCTCGATCACTGGGTCCTTACGTGCCTTCCTTGCGTATTTTCCTGGAGTATACTTTCCACACCTTCGACTAGGCTGAGGTGCATCGGGCATCTGCAAGGTGTTAATCTCATCATGCATCTATTCATCGCCCTCCTCCCCCTTTCCATCAATCGAGTCATCGGCTAGGTGCTGTGTGGCGCTTGATGATGATCTCGACCTCGACGTAGTAGGGACGATGACATCGGTGGAGCAGTAGCCTAGTAGAGCACCCAGGCCACATGCCCAAGACATGCTCTACTATGAAATTGAAATACCATGAAGTTAAGGGATATACCTAAAAATGTGTATGGAAAGCAAATTATCAAATGTCATATCTCAACAAAAGCTTTAAGCTTGTTGTAGCCGGCGTCGTTGACATGCTTCGGGAGCTCGTTTTGCTGTTGCACATGATAGGACAAATCATTTTGGCACAATGTAGGCTAGCATGTAGAGATAACGGTAATTTACAGCGGCGCCGATTCATACCATGTACCACCTCTAATAAGCCTGTTGTACTCCATATTGGACATCTGATCAAAACCTGGATTGGGTTCATGTAATATGTCCTCTGGTTGAAATGCGGGTGCATTAAGCTGAGTACGTGCAATGGAACAAAACCACACGAGATAACAGTTGAATGCTTCTGTACCAAAAGGCTATGGGAGAGGCTTAGAAGTGGGTTGACGCAATGAAATGTCATGCTCTTGATCCCAGTTTTTATACTCTTTTGCTTCATCTTGTCGAGACTATAGAGCATTTGAAAAATGCATTTTCGTTACTATCTTGAAAACAATGGAAAAATCATTTGAAGTGCTTAGCACTTACCTATGTAAATGTAGCGAAGTGTCCTTGTACTTCGGCGGGGTCTTTTGAAATAAGCCAAACTGTGTCATAACTCACTGTGGCTGATGAAACTCAATAGCATAGTAACAAATCAGCAGGCAACACATCCACCATAGGTGTGCTTCCTATAGACACTTTAGGTTAAGTGTGAAAGTAAGATAACCTGCTCCCCTGCCAATATTGCCCGCCATTCCGTACGGTTCCCAGGTCACCTATAAACAAAGATTAAGAATAAACTACATTGTTAGTATGATTTTTGGAAAATAAAAGAGACAATAAAGGCAATAAGGTACTAAGATAACCTGCTCCGGGGTCATGATGTTGAGCTCGTTGTAGTAGTGCAAGTACATGGTCTTTGAATTGCCAAAAAAACCTTCAACCTTGTCGCACTTATACGCCCACGTAGGCATACGGTTCGGGTCATCATGATCATCCCACGACTCATAACCCGCAGGCGCCGGCCGCCCCATTGGCAAGTGCTCCCAACTCCAGATCGATGAGAGAAGCATTGGACCACCAATATTGGCTTCCTTTGACTCTGCGGCATTTTTTGGATTCGCGCCCCTACGCTCCTTGTCTAGCTACACACAAATAAGAAATATGTCATTACAAACTAAAGAAAATTTCTACATTGTGAACACACTATTACAAGCAAAACTACTTACCCGATGATACAAATAAGCTTGCTTCACCATACCCCAACCGAGTCCATGCTCCCACCCAACAAACAACTTAAGCCACATAAAGGAAGTGTTCATGCCAGTGCCGTCAGAGAAAAGAGTCCGCTGACAAGTATGCCCTGGTATACTGCTACACTGTTTCATTGTCCGCATCCTCCGGGCAAACCCCAAAGTTCAGCTATCTAGTGATAAGTTGCACCAGCGAACTTCCCTCGCACCCCCGAATCCCTCCTGATGAGTCCAACCATAATGTCATGCCATCCCTCAGAATCTGTGCTAAAACAAATAGGCTCTCCTTTGATGGGAAGTCCAGTGATCAGGGAAACACCCTACAAAGTGACTGTCATCTCCCCAGCATAGAAGTGAAAAGTGTTGGGAAACGTTGCATGGAAAACAAAAAAAATTCTACGCACACGCAAGATCTATCCATGTAGATGCATAGCAACGAGGGGGAGAGTGTGTCTACGTACCATCGTAGATCGTAAGCGGAAGCATTTAGTAACGGGGTTGATAGTCGAACTTCTTCGCGATCCAACCGATCGAGTATCGAACGTACGACACCTCCGTGTTCCACACACATTCAGCTCGGTGACGTCCTCGCCTTCTTGATCTAGCAAGACGGGCGAAGTAGTAGATGAGTTCCGGCAGCACGATGGCGTGGTGAAGGTGGTGATGCAACTATCTCTGCAGGGCTTCGCCAAGCACGAAAATATGACCGAGGATGAACTAGAGGGAGAGGGGCGCCGCACACGTCTAGGGAATCATGGTGTGTGTTGCCCCTCTCCATCCTCTCATATATATAGGTGGAGGAGAGAGGGGAGGCATCCCCTAGGGCACCCCAAGTGGCCGGTGGCTGCCCTAGGCCGCCTGCCCTGGCCGAATCCCCCTTCCATATTTGTGCATGGGGGGAAGGAAAGGGGGATGCCTACCTTTGGGACGCCTCCCCTTTCCTTTCCTCCCTCTTTGGTGCGTGGGCAAGGGGTGGAGGGGCGCAACAACCCCCTTGTGGGCTGGTGTGCTCCCCCTTTGGCCCATAAGGCCCACCGCTTGCCGATGGCCTCCGGGAACCCCTTCCGGCACTCCGATAAAATACCCGGTACTTCTGAAACCTTTCCAGTGACCAAATACTATCGTACTATATATATATATATATATATATATATATATATATATATATAGGGTCGTGCTATTCGTCACCCTGGGTGAGGAATAGTTATTCTTCACCCCCCTCTATTTTACCATCAATGCACCATAATTTTACGTTCCGTAAGTTTTGTCTTATTTCCGACGCAAAAAGAGACCGCAAGAAAATATATAAATGTCGTAAAAATATTTTATGTTATGTAAAATTACAAACGTAAAAACTTAGTCTAAAATACACATAAACTGCAAATTTTCTTGTCTTATGACCTATATTTTTATTTTCTTATGTCAAATTTTACGTAGTGAATCAATAGAAATGTAACTATTTGAATTTCAAACGTAATTTAATTATGAAATGATCGTAAGATTACCTCGGGTGAAGAATAACTTATTCTGCACCTTGGGTGATGAATAGTTCCGTAATGCATCATCTCGCAACTAACTCCTTAGTCACTTTGCTTGCATGCTTATTATGATGTGTATTGCCAAGAGGGCCCAGAGATACCTCTCTGATACTCAGAGTGACAAATCCTAGTCTCGATCCATGCCAACTCAACAAACACCTTCTGAGATACCTGTAGAGCATCTTTATGATCACCCAGTTACGTTGTGACGTTTGATAGTACACAATGTATTCCTCATGTATCCGGAGTTGCATGATCTCATGCTCGAAGAAACATGTATTTGACATTCAAGAAAGCAGTAGCAATAAACTAAACGATCATATGCTAAGCTAACGGATTGGTCTTGTCCATCACATCGTTATCCTAATGATGTGACCCCGTTATAAAATGACAACACATGTCTATGGTTAGGAAACCTTAACCATCTTTGATCAACGAGCTAGTCAAGTAGAGGATTACTAGGGACACGATATTTGTTTATGCATTCACACATGTATTTAAGTTTCTGATCAATAAAATTCTAGCATGAATAATAAACCTTTATCATGAATAAGGAAATATAAAATAACAACTTTATTATTGCCTCCAGGGCATATTTCCTTCAGTCTCCCTGAGGGAGTCCTGGATTAGGGGGTGTTCGGATAGCCGTACTATACCTTCAGCCGGACTCCTGGACTATGAAGATACAAGATTGAAGACTCCGTCCCGTGTCCGGAAGGGACTTTCCTTGGCATGGAAGGCAAGCTTGGCGATATGGATATGAAGATCTCCTACCATTGTAACCGACTTTGTGTAACCCTAACCCTCTCCGGTGTCTATATAAACCGGAGGGTTTTAGTCCGTAGGACAACATACACATCAACAATCATACCATAGGCTAGATTCTAGGGTTTAGCCTCTTTGAACTCGTGGTAGATCTACTCTTGTACTACCCATATCATCAATATTAATCAAGCAGGACGTAGGGTTTTACCTCCATCGAGAGGGCCCGAACCTGGGTAAAACTTCATGTCCCTTGCCTCCTGTTACCATCCGGCCTAGACGCACAGTTCGGGCCCCCCTACCCGAGATCCGCCGGTTTTGACACCGACATTGGTGCTTTCATTGAGAGTTCCTCTATGTCATCGCCGTCAGGCTCGATGGCTCCTATGATCATCAATAGCGATGCAGTCCAGGGTGAGACCTTCCTCCCCGGACAGATCTTCGTCTTTGGCGGCTTCGCACTGCGGGCCAATTCACTTGGCCGTCTGGAGCAGATCGAAAGCTACGCCCCTGGCCGTCAGGTCAGATTTGGAAGTTTAAACTACACGGCTGACATCCGCGGGGACTTGATCTTCGATGGATTCGAGCCACTGCCGAGCGCGCCGCACTGTCCCGACGAGCATGATCTAGCTCTGCTGCCGAACAGTGCCCTGGAGGCCGCACCCGCATCAGCTTCGACCCTTAATTCAGAGCCAACTGTGCTGATCGAGGATGGGCGGTTGGACGCCACCTCGGGGGCTGCGATCCCAACAGCGATTGAGCCGAACACCAGCCCCGTACTCTGCGAGACTCGTGACTCCAAGGAGCCGGACTCCTCTCCGGACTCCGAACCCTCCGCGCCCCTGCCGATCGAATCCGATTAGGCGCCGATCATGGAGTTTACTGCCGCGGACATCTTTCAGCACTCGCCTTTCGGCGATATCCTGAAGACACTAAAGTCTCTCTCTTTATCAGGAGAGCCCTGGCCGGACTACGGTCAGCAAGGCTGGGGTACGGACGATGAAGAAATTCAAAGCCCACCCACCACCCACTTTGTAGCCACTATCGACGACTTAACCGACATGCTCGACTTCGACTCCGAAGACATCGACGGTATGGACGACGATGAAGGAGATGATGAAGAACCAACGCCTACCAGGCCCTGGAAAGCCACCTCGTCATATGACATATACATGGTGGACACCCCAAAAGAAGGAGATGGCGATGGAACAGCGGAGGACGACCCCTCCAAGAAATAGCCTAAGCGCCGGCGTCAGCGGCGCCGCTCAAAATCACGCCAAAACAAATACGGTGATTCCAGCACGGGAGATAATAATACTCCGGAAAGTGCCGAAGAAAACCCCCTCCAGCAAGATTTAGCACAGGAGGATGGAGAAACCAGCCCTCATGAGAGAGCGGCAGACAGAGAGGTCGAGGACGATAATTATATGCCTCCCTCCGAAGACGAGGCAAGCCTCGACGACGACGAATTCGTCGTGCCAGAGGATCCTATCGAGCAAGAGCATTTTCAACACAGGCTTATGGCCACGACAAGAAGCCTCAAGAAAAAACAGCAACAACTTAGAGCTGATCAAGATTTGCTAGTCGACAGATGAACTGAAGTCCTTGCGGCCGAAGAGAGTAAACTCGAACGCCCCTCCAAGAGCTACCCAAAGAGCAGGTTGCTACCCCGATTAGAGGAGGAAGCACTTGATGCGGCCGACCGGCCCCCTCGTGGCCGCGACAGAGAGGCCTCTCGGCCCTCCACTCAAGCCGCACCCCGTACCAAGGCACGGGAATATGCGCCGGACTTACGAGATATGTTGGAGGACAAGGCAAGGCAAACAAGATCGATCTACGGATCACGGGGGCGCCCCACGGCTCGAGACGGTAACCGTCACGCTGGCCACAAATTCGGCAGGGCCGAACACAGTAGACAAAGATCATTGGAGCTACGTCATGATATAGCCCAGTACAGAGGCGCCGCACACCCACTATGCTTCACAGACGAAATAATGGATCATCAAATCCCCGAGGGTTTCAAACCCGTAAACATCGAATCATATGATGGCACAACAGATCCTGCGGTATGGATCGAGGATTATCTCCTTCATATCCATATGGCCCGCGGCGATGATTTCCACGCCATCAAATACCTCCCACTCAAGCTTAAAGGACCAGCTCGGCATTGGCTTAACAGCTTGCCAACAGGATCAATCAGTTGTTGGGAGGACCTGGAAGCCGCATTCCTCAACAATTTCCAGGGCACTTATGTGCGACCCCCAGACACCGATGACCTAAGTCACGTAATTCAACAGCCAGAGGAATCGGCCAGGCAATTCTGGACATGGTTCCTAACAAAGAAAAATCAAATAGTCGACTGTCCGGACACTGAGGCCCTAGCAGCCTTCAAGCACAATATCCGTGACGAGTGGGTGGCCCGGCACCTTGGACAGGAAAAGCCGAAATCTATGGCAGCACTCACGACACTCATGACCCGCTTTTGCGCGGGAGAAGACATCTGGCTTGCTCGTAGCAACAATATGAACAAGAACCCTGGTAATTTGGACACTAGGGACAGTAGTGGCAGGTCGCGTCGCAACAAGCAGAAGCGCCGCATTAACGACGACAATGCTGAGGATACGGCAATTAATGCCGGATTCACAGGCTCTAAATCCGGTCAGCGGAAAAATCCATTCAAAAGGAATCCTAGGGGCCCATCCAGTTTGGACCGAATACTCGCCGCTTGTGCCAGATACATGGCACCCCCGAAAAGCCGGCCAATCACACCAACAGGGATTGTTGGGTGTTCAAGCAGGCAGGCAAGTTAAACACCGAAAATTAAGACAAGGGGCTGCATAGCGATGACGACGAGGAGCCCCGGCCGCCGAACAACAGTGGACAGAAGGGTTTTCCCCCACAAGTGCGGACGGTGAACATGATATATGCAACCCACGTCCCCAAAAGGGAGCGGAAGCGCGTGTTAAGGGACATATACGCGGTAGAGCCAGTCGCCCCAAAGTTCAACCCATGGTCCTCCTGCTCGATCACCTTTGATCGAAGGGACCATCCCACTAGCATCCATCATGGCGGATTCACCGCATTGGTTCTAGACCCAATTATTGACGGATTTCATCTCACTAGAGTCCTTATGGACGGCGGCAGCAGCCTGAACCTGCTTTACCAGGATACAGTGCGGAAGATGGGCATAGATCCCTCGAGGATTAAGCCCACCAAAACGACCTTTGAAGGCACAATACCAGGTGTAGAGGCCAACTGTACAGGCTCAGTCACACTTGAAGTGGTCTTCGGATCTCCGGATAATTTTCGAAGCGAGGAGTTAATCTTCGACATAGTCCCGTTCCGCAGTGGTTATCACGCACTGCTCGGGCGAACCGCATTCGCCAAGTTCAATGCGGTACCGCACTACGCATACCTTAAGCTCAAGATGCCAGGCCCTCGAGGAGTAATTACGGTCAATGGAAACACCGAACGCTCCCTTCGAACGGAGGAGCACACGGCGGCCCTTGCAGCGGAAGTACAAAGCAGCCTCTCCAGGCAGTTCTCCAGTCTGGCCACTAAATGGCCGGACACCGTCAAGCGCGCCCGGAGTAACCTACAACAAGAACGCCTGGCATGATCCGAGCAGGCGTAGCAATGTGGCCCCAACCCCAACCCTCGCAAAAAGGCGACGCCAGCACTTCGCGTACATAACTACGCTCTAGAGATACCATGGGTACAGGGGGAGGGGCACCATCACGGCACGCCCGAAACCCGGCTTAAACCGTACCAGGGGCTGCCGATTTTTTAATTTTCTCTTACTTCCAGGACTCCATCCTTCGGAAGGCCTGTTCGCCAGTTCAATTGCCGCACAAACGATGCAAGAACCAGGGAAGCAGACAAGCCACGCCGTATTACGGAACTCCCAGGTGGTCTCTATCACGAGCAGTATACCTGTTCCGCATACTATTCCGCAGCTTGCCCCTGGAACAGACATGTTAACTAGTCCAACCTTTCACTTATCGCATTATTTGTATCATTCTGCTTTGATCGCAGCCCTTTTTAATAAACAATGCCTATCTTTCGTCTATTTTTGCATTACCTTTTTTCTTTATATATGTTCCTTAACGACATGTTGCACCCGTACACGTTGGTACGGCCAAAATACGCCAGGGGCTTTAGTACCCCTCAATATGGTGTGAGAAGTCCGAACACTTTAACAAGTGTGGCACCCCGAACTTATAGCATTATATGCATCGGCTCCGAATCATGTCCTGGGTCAATAGTTGGGTTTGCCCGGCTCCTATGATTTGGTGCCTTACGTTCCGCTATATCGGCTGAGGTAGCACTAGGAGAACCACTGCGATTGTGCACCAGTTGAGCTGGGTCGAGCACCTCAGTGGAGAAAGCTAAAACTGACTGTCATGATGAAGCGAGAGCTGGTCGCTGTTCGAGAGGTTTTTCGAGTCCCTAAAGACTTATGCCGCTTAGGGCGAGGAGCCGGCTCTATCCGGCCAAGGCATGGATAGCGCCCCGAACTCGGTCTTCCGAATACCAGGGGCTTCGCCGAAATTTAAAATTATAGAATTCTATGGCTAAGTGAGAGTGTTCACGCATTATAGTCCGATTGCCTTGTTCGTTGGGCTGAGAGCCTCCCTCGAAGGACCCAAACATGGGAAAAAGAGCGCTCAGGTTTATCCCCGAACACCCTAGCACTAGCGGCATGAGGGCAGAAGCCGACAACTCGCCATCTCTCAGAATTGATAAATAGCCGCATAGAAGGTAATATTTTAAATTCCAACAGCATTGCTTAGCGCATATGAACAAGTTTTTAGCGCACAGGACAAAACGAGCAAATTTCACTCAAAAATTACATCCCTAGAACATTCATCCGCCACAAGGCAGGCACCCTTCAGAACATCCTTATAGTAATTCTCGGGCTTGCGATGCTCTTTCCCCGGCGGTGGCCCGTCCTTCACAAGCTTCTCAGCATCTAGCTTGCCCCAGTGCACCTTAGCACGGGCAAG
This sequence comes from Triticum urartu, assembly GCF_056163025.1. Classification (NCBI taxonomy): domain Eukaryota; kingdom Viridiplantae; phylum Streptophyta; class Magnoliopsida; order Poales; family Poaceae; genus Triticum; species Triticum urartu. The sequence goes on along the minus strand of NC_141876.1, from coordinate 42,248,557 downwards.
GGCCCTACGGGCACCTTCAATGCAGACGGAGCGCTTGATGACTTCGAGCCTTGGACAGGCCTCCACCAGCCGCCGCACCAGCCCGAAATAGCTCCCAGGCAGAGCCCCTCCAGGCCACAGCCGAACAATGAGGCCCTTCATGGCCTGTTCGGCCGCCTTGTGGAGCTCGACCAGTTGCTTCAGCTGGTCGCTCAGGGGCACGGGGTGTCCGGCCTCAGCATACTGAGACTAGAACACCTTCTCTGTCGAGCTGCCCTCCTCGGCTCGATAGAATGCGGCGGCATCAGACACACTCCGGGGAAGATCTGCGAACGCTCCTGGAGAGCTCCGGATTCGGGTAAGTAACAAGTAACTCACGTTTATGTGTTTGCTTTGCATAAATAATGCCTTACCCGCCGCTATCTTCTTCACCTCATCCAACTCCTGGAGGGTCTTCTGGGATTCGGCCTTGGCAGACTTGGCATTTTCAATAGCCACCGCGGGCTCGGACGCTCGCGTCTTTGAGTCAAGCTCCAAACTCTCATGTTTTTCCATGAGAGCCTGGAGCTCTTGCCGTACCTTGCCAACCTCGGCCGCATACTTCTCCTGCTCGGTGCGCTCCGAGGCCGCCCTCTTCTCGGCCTCGACCAGCGCTCGCTTAAGGGTCACCACTTCAGACGTGGCCCCTACAATAGCCATGATAATCCTGTCATTCTTTGCAATTGCACCTTTTTATATATATTTCAAAACAAGGTATTTCTTACCTTCATTGTCCTCAAGCTGCTTCTTGGCATGCCCGAGCTCTTGCTTGGACCGCTCGAGGTTCTGCTTTAGCGTGTCCACTTCCGCAGTCAGTGCGGCGGACGCAAGCAGGGAAGCCTGCATACGCATATTGACTCATCTTTGTTAGACTCCTGCGAATTTTATTTGATCCTCTATTCGGCTTTTCTTCTCGAACGCCAAACAGAGCATCAGGGGCTACTGTCTATGCGGTAATATTATTTACACATTCTTTACTTACATCAAAGCCTGTTAAAAGGCTAGTACAAGCTTTAGTCAGTTCGCTAAGCTCTTGGCGGACTGAACCTTCTGGACCACCGCACTCATAATAGTGCGGTGCTCCTCATCGATGGAGGCGCCTTGGAGCGCCTCCAACATATTGTCTGGCGCCTCCGGTTGGACGGGGGCCACCGGCACGGTGGGCTTGCTCCTCTTGGAAGGAGGTCTCCCGCCGGACTCTGGAACCTTTGAAGGTTCCGGAGCGGTGTCCGGCCTAGAGCCGGACTTGGAGCCCTGGGGGGTTTCATCCCCTTTACTCCTGGAGTCCGGGAGGTCGCCTTGCGGTGCCTCCAGGACCACCTCCTCCCGGCTTGGAACCTGTTGGGACAACACTTCGTAGTCGTCCGTAGGGCGGGGGGAGGAAGCCGTCGGAAGCGAGTTCACATCCGACGAGTCTAGTGAACCGCTCGACGACGCGTCGAGCCGATCTTTGGGTGGGCTGCATAAACATATTCGACGTAAGGGAAAGCTTTGCAATAAACGAATACTATGAATTACTCTGGTATCCGGATACTTACAATTTTGCCAAGGGCTTGGCCCAGAGAGGGCGGCCTTCCTTTTCTTCTCTCCTCCCGCTGGGGGGGAGAGGTCTCTTCTTCTTCCTCCTCGTCTTCACGGGAGGAATGCGCCTCGGAACCGTCGGATGATGGATCCGACACCTCCTGGCACCGGGCACTCTTTCGAGTCCCCATGGCCTTTTTTGCGGCCTTCTTCTCCGGCACCACATAGGGTGCCGGAACCAGCAGCTTCGCCAAGCGAGCGTCCGCTGGGCCTTCAGGCAAAGGAGCCGGACAGTTGATCTGTCCGGACGTCACCTGCCAGTCCTGTTAAAGGTAAGGGAGCTTAGATCCCGCGTGGAGTCAAACTATGAAAAACTGATACCCTGTAAAAGGAAAAAACAGCTTACCGCATGAGCGTGATGCTGCGTACTGAATCCGCAATCCTCGGTAGCGGACGCGGGGGCCTCGGCACCCTTGAAAAGCACCTTCCAGGCATCTTCGTACATCGTGTCGAAGAGCCTGTCAGAGTTTGGTGCCGCGCCGGGTCGAACTCCCACAGGTTGAAAGCCCGTTGTTGACACGGGAGGATCAGGCGGATGAGCATAACCTGGACTACGTTGACAAGTTTGAGCTTCTTTTACACCAGGGTTTGGATGCATGTTTGGAGTCCGGTCAGCTCTCCTTTCTTACCCCACGACAGGCCCGTCTCCTTCCAGGAGGTGAGTCGTGTAGGGGGTCCGGATCGAAACTCGGGGGGTGCGACCCATTCGGCGTCGCGTGGCTCGGTGATGTAAAACCACCCCGATTGCCAGCCCTTCAAGGTCTCCACAAAGGAGCCCTCGAGCCGGACGTTGGCCATCTTGCCCACCATGGCACCTCCGCACTCCGCCTGGTTGCCGCGCACCACCTTCGGCTTGACATTGAAAGTATTGAGCCATAGGCCGAAATGGGGGCGGATGCGGAGGAAAGCCTCGCACACGACGATAAACGCCGAGATGTTGAGGAAAAAGTTCGGGGCCAGATCGTGGAAATCCAGGCCATAGTAGAACATGAGCCCCCGGACAAATGGGTGGAGAGGGAAGCCTAGTCCGCGGAGGAAATGGGGGAGGAACACCACCCTCTCATGGGGCCTAGGGGTGGGGATGAGCTGCCCCTTTTCGGGAAGCCGGTACTTGATGTCGTTAGACAGGTATCCGGCCTTCCTCAGCTTTTTGATGTGTCCCTCCGTGACGGAGGAGACCATCCACTTGCCTCCCGCTCCGGACATGGCTGGAGAAGGTTGAGGTGGGGAGTGCGGACTTGGGCGCTGGAGCTCGAGTGCGCAAGAATGGATAGGAAAAGGAGGAAGAAGGCGTAGGTGAAAAGGTGGATCCTTATCCTCTTATATGGGTGGACGCAACTACATGTCCCCACCAGCCTGGTAAAACTTGCTTATCTCCAAGCGCCGTAATCAATGGCGCGGTTGGGTTACCCATGCCTGTATTGATGAGAATCCCGGGATAAGGGGACACGATCTCTGCTTTAACAAGACGTGCCAAGGAAACGGCCTCGCATGACGCGCTGAGGTGGGATAATGAAACGACTCGGATAAAGGCTTGGCCATGGTGTGTCACGCTACGGAATACGTCAGCAGATTAGATTGGTGTAAATATTATTCTCTCTATGGCAATATGTGGAAACATATTTTGCAGAGCCGGACACTATCTTTGTGTTCAAAATCTTCTATGAAGTACTTGGAGGAGGAACCCGCCTTGCAATGTCGAAGACAATCTGCGCGCCGGACTCGTCGTCATTGAAGCCTGGTTCAGGGGCTACTGAGGGAGTCCTGGATTAGGGGGTGTTCGGATAGCCGGACTATACCTTCAGCTGGACTCCTGGACTATGAAGATACAAGATTGAAGACTCCATCCCATGTCCGGAAGGGACTTTCCTTGGCGTGGAAGGCAAGCTTGGCGATATGGATATGAAGATCTCCTACCATTGTAACCGACTTTGTGTAACCCTAACCCTCTCCGGTGTCTATATAAACCAGAGGGTTTTAGTCCGTAGGACAACATACACATCAACAATCATACCATAGGCTAGCTTCTAGGGTTTAGCCTCTTCGATCTCGTGGTAGATCTACTCTTGTACTACCCATATCATCAATATTAATCAAGCAGGACGTAGGGTTTTACCTCCATCGAGAGGGCCCGAACCTGGGTAAAACTTCATGTCCCTTGCCTCCTGTTACCATCCGGCCTAGACGCACAGTTCGGGCCCCCCTACCCGAGATCCGCCGGTTTTGACACCGACACTCCCACTTGCACTAGAGTCAATAATCTAGTTCACATCATCATGTGATTAGCACCCATAGTTCACATCGCCATGTGACTAACACCCAAAGAGTTTACTAGAGTCATTAATCTAGTTCACATCACCATGTGATTAACACCCAAAAGAGTACTAAGGTGTGACATGTTTTTGCTTGTGACCGAGGTTTAGTCAACGTGTCTGCCACATTCAGATCCGTATGTATTTTGAAAATTTCTATGTCTACAATGCTCCGCATGGAGCTACTCTAGATAATTGCTCCCACGTTCAATACGTATCCAGATTGAGACTTAGAGTCATCTAGATCAGTGTCAAAGCTTGCATCGACGTAACTCTTTACGACGAACTCTTTATCACCTCCATACCGAGAAACATTTCCTTAGTCCTCTTTAAGTCACCTAAGGATAATTTTGACCGCTGTCCAGTGGTCCACTCCTGGATCACTCTTGTACCCTCTTTGCTAGATAAGTGGCAAGACACACATCAGGTGTGGTACACAACATGTCATATCGTATAGAACCTATGACTGAGGCATAGGGAATGACTTTCATTCTCTCTCTATCTTCTGTCGTGGTCGGGCTTTGAGTCTTACTCAACTTCACACCTTGTAATATAGGCAAGAACCCCTTCTTGGACTGAACCATTTTGAACTTCTTCAAATGTTATCAAGGTATGTGTTTTGCAGAAGTCCTATTAAACGTCTTGATCTATCCCTATAGATCTTGATGCCCAATATATAAGCAGCTTCACCGAGGTCTTTCATTGAAAAATTCTTATTCAAGTATACTTTTATGCTATCCAAAAATTCTATATAATTTCCAATCAACAATATGCCAACCACATATAATATCAAAAATGCTACAGAGCTCCCACTCACTTTCTTGTAAATACAGGCTTCATCGTAAGTCTGTATAAAACCATATGCTTTGATCACCTCATCAAAGCGTATATTCCAACTTTGAGATGCTTGCACCAGTCCATAGATGGATCGCTGGAGCTTGCACACTTTGTTAGCACCTTTAGGATCGACAAAACCTTCTGGTTGCATCATATACAACTCTTCTTTAAGATATCCATTAAGGAATGCAGTTTTGACATCCATTTGCCAGATTTCATAATTACAAAATGCGACAATTGAGACCAGTCAACCCCTTGAAATTGTCGAAAACCTTTCGCGACGATTCGAGCTTTGTAGATAGTAACATTACCATTAGCGACAATCTTCTTCTTGAAGATCCATTTATTCTCTATGGCTTGCCGATCATCGGGCAAGTCCACCAAAGTCCACACTTTGTTCTCATACACGGATCCTATCTCAGATTTCATGGCCTCAAGCCATCTGTCAGAATCTGGGCTCATCATAGCTTCTTCATAGTTCATAGGTTTGCCTTGGTCTAATAACATGACTTCCAGGACATGATTACCGTACCACTCTGGCGTGGAACGTGTTTTGGTTGACCTACGAAGTTCAGTAGTAACTTGATCTGAAGTTTCATGATCATCATCATTAGCTTCCTCTCTAGTTGGTGTAGGCATCACGGGAACGGTTTTCTTTGATGTGCTACTTTCCAATTCAAGAGAAGGTACAATTACCTCATCAAGTTCTACTTTCCTCCCACTCACTTCTTTCGAGAGAAACTCCTTCTCTAGAAAGGACCCATTCTTAGCAACAAAGATTTTGCCTTTGGATCATTGGTAAAAGGTATACCCAATAGTTTCTTTCAGGTATTCTATGAAGATGCACTTCTCCGCTTTGGGCTCGAGCTTATCAGGCTGAAGCCTTTTGACATAAGCGTCGCATCCCCAAACTTTTAAGAAATGACAGATTAGGTTTCTTGCCAAACCACGGTTCATACGATGTCATCTCAACGGATTTAGACGGTGCCCTATTTAACATGAGTGCGGTTGTCTCTAATGCATAACCCCAAAACGATAGTGGCAAACGGTAAGAGACATCATAGAACGCACCATAGCTAATAAAGTATGGTTACGACGTTTGGACACACCATTACGCTGTGGTGTTCCAGATGGTGTGAGTTGTGAAACTATTCCACATTGTTTTAAATGAAGGCCAAACTCGTAACTCAAATATTCGCCTCCGCGATCATATCGTAGAAACTTTATTTTCTTGTTAAGATAATTCTCCACTTCACTATGAAATTCTTTGAACTTTTCAAACGTTTCAGACTTGTGTTTCATCAAGTAGATATACCCATACCTACTCAAATCATATGTGAAGGTGATAAAATAACGATACCCGCCGCGTGCTTCAACATTCATCAGACCGCATACATCGGTATGCATTATTTCCAATAAGTCATTAGCTCGCTGCATTGTTCTGGAGAACGGAGTTTTAGTCATCTTTCCCATGAGGCATGGTTTGCAAGTATCAAATGATTCATAATCAAGAGATTCCAAAAGTCCATCCACGTGGAGTTTCTTTATGCGCTTTACACCAATATGACCTGAACGACAGTGCCACAAGTAAGTTGCACTATCATTATCAACTTTGTATCTTTTGGCATCAATATTATGAATATGTGTATCACTACGATCGAGATTCAATAAACCGTTCACATTGGGTGTATGACCATAGAAGGTTTTATTCATGCAAACAGAATAACAATTATTCTCTGACTTAGATGAATAACCGTATTGTAATAAACGCGATGCAATCATGTTCATGCTCAACGCAAACACCAAATAACATTTATTTAGGCTCAACACTAATCCCGAAGGTAGAGGGAGTGTGCGATGGTGATCATATCGGTTGGGGATATAACCCCACGATCCAAGACTGGGCCGGGTTAGGCTACTGGCGACTTATAAAAGAGGCCTTAGACATGCCTTGGAGATCAAGACGTGAGACCCTAAGGGTGATTTACAAGGTGAGCCGGCGGAGGCCCAAGCCTAGAAGATGGTGCGAGACCCGACGTTGTAAGCCGCCCGACGATGACTTGCCTGATAAGGCAAGGCGACTTAGAACTAGGGTCGGTCATAAATTATGACCCGACCCAGACTCTTGTAAGGCCAAGGCCTCGACCTATGTATATAAAGGCGTGTCCCTGCAGAGAGTAAACCTAAGAAATAATTGATCGAGAGCTAGGTTAAGTGATTCCGCTCCCTTGTAATCGATACTCAAGCAATACAACTCAAAGCAGGATGAAGGCTTTTACCTCGTTTTTGAGGGGCCGAACCTGGGTAAACTCATGTCTCTTGTCCCGTTCAACCCCTTTAAGCTAACCCACGTTGCGATGGCTCCACACTTAAGTCCTTTCCCTAGGACATCTGTCGTGTTAAACCCACGACAGTTGGCGCCCATCGTGGGGCCAGTGCACTGTGGTTTCGAGTTCTTGAAGGGATCTTTCCCAGGGATCGAGGGATACACCATTGAAAGGATGGCTAAGAGTCTCCGCGGCAAGCTGTACATCGACGACGCTGGCTGGGGCCCCGAGGCTGACTCAATCGAGTACGGGTACCGGGTCCCCTTCGTCGGGATTCACGTCTTCATCAGAAAAATTGGCGGATCCGAGCCTGAGCCGGACATCTCCACCAACATCGTCGAGCCGGCTTGGTGCGCGCAATCCGCCCAAGTTCAACCCAGCCAGAAGCACGTCTTTGTCGACTACATGCAAGGCATGGATCTTGCGGAGGATTCTGTATCTGGAGGAGAGACTCTCATCTACTCAGGCGATGAGTCCTCGACCGGAGAGACGGAGTCAATCTACCAGCTTCAGGACGACGGGCTTGGGGGCTATTCCGATGGTGACAGTATTCCGGACCTCTATGAGCTGCTATCCAAGGCTGCAATCTTCTTGACCGACTCTCAATTCGTCGATGACGGCTGCAACTATGACGTTCGGCTCAACTACTGCTACTGCGGCTGGTGCGAGCGGACCAGGGAGGCCGGCGGCTTAAGTTTTGTCGGATCTTTTGGGCACTTTGACAACTTTGCTAGCAACAGAAGTTACTGCGGTGAATCAGGCGGAGCACAATGCAGAGGTTGCAAAAGTGCGAGATTAGATAGACAAAGCCCAGGAGGATCTCAATGCAAAGAATGTCAGGATGGCCATGGAACGAGCCCAGATGGATGTTGAATCACATCGTATCAGGGTGGAGGCTTTTCTCTTAAGTTTGGATTAGAACGCCTCTAACGATGTTCTTCGTAGGAGACACCAGACCCACCTGCCTTTGCATTATGAGGCCCAAAATCTTTTCAACACGCCCGGGGCAGGACCGAGTAACCCGCCGGGCACAACCAAGGCTGCAGAGGCGCCAGGAAGTGGGGCGGCGGCTCAGCCTCACTTACCAGACCAGCCCCGTAGAGATCAAACCCACCCCAGCGGTTCTCCACACCACCCGATCATTATTCTAACCCGGTGCATAATATGGTGATAGCGGCTACTAGGTTCAATGCGCTCCCTATTATTGATGGGACGCCCTTCGCAGTAGGGGCACGTAACGCAATCAAGCTTTTACAAATAGCGGTTGCACAACATGAGAAATATTCATACAGTCGGGAACGGGTGCATTCGACTCCCCTCCCAAGTCGTAGTTACAACAAGCATGTTGAGTCGCCAGTAGTCTCCAGCAGTGAACGATGTCGTCGGCCGGCTTAGGATGACTAGCCCCATGGGAACAACCCACCTCTGAATCATGCTCAAGCTATTGTGGATGAGTCCAGGGCCCACCGAGAGGCGGAGGCGACAACGGTGGCTCAGCTGATGGCGGCTTGACTGGGGGCTTATCAGCGGCCTCCGGTGACCCCTTCCATCTCAGTGGGAGCTGGGACAATTTCCAGGGCGGTTGGAGTGCCGTGTTTAGTACCAGCTTTCCATAATGAGTGTCTGTCCAAGGACTTTAAGGGTCCTCGCAAGGTGCCTAATTATACAGCTGATCTCCCTCCCGAGGCTTGGATTGAGAGCTACGAGCTAGCCATGGAGATGTTGGATGTCAGTGATGCGGTGTGCGCTAAATAATTCACTATGATGTTGGACGGGCCTACCCGAACATGGTTAAAAGGACTACCTCCTAATTCTGTCAGCTCATGGGCAGAGTTGAAGGCACGTTTCATCAAAAACTTCCAAGGGACTTGCAAGCAACCTCGGATGATTATTGATCTGGATAACTGCGTACAACATGAGGATGAGTTGGCCCACCATTGGGTCCGGCGGGTCTCTGCGATTATTCATTCGTCGGATAGCATTGCGGCGGGTCAGACGGTTCTAGTTTTGGAGAAGAACTATCACTTTACCCCCCTTAAGTAGAAGCTTGGGCAGCTTAAGCGTCATTGCTCTGGCATGGAGGAGCTCATATTAGCTCTCATTAAGTATGCGGACTCTGATAGCACAAAGGACCCGGGATCTGATGATGAGAAATCCAATAAGGGCAAGAATAACAGCAATGGTAAGGGTCAACAGCAAAACCCGGTGGGGCATAATGGAAACAACCAGGGCAACGGGGGTAAGCAATGACACCCCGATGGCGGATCAGATCTAGTATCTAACACCAACATTGGGTACAAAAACCTGCGCCGCAATGGTAATGGTAATGGTAAGCTGCCTTATGGCGGGTTAAAGCCTTTTAACCTGGAGGCAACACTTAACACCCCATGCCCGAAGCATAGTCTTCCTGAGAAGCCGTCTACTCATGCTTGGAAAGATTATTGGGTTATGCAAGAGTTCAGGAATTACAGCCTCAATCAGAATCATGGCAATGACAATGGACCGCATGGCAGGCCAGGTTCTGGCTCGCAGGTGAGGGAGTCCAGGATTAGGGGGTCCTCGGATAGCCGGACTATATACTTTGGCCGGACAGTTGGACTATGAAGATACAAGATTGAAGACTTCGTCCCGTGTCCGGGTGGGACTCAACTTTGCGTGGAAGGCAAGCTTGGCAATTTGGATATGTAGATCTCCTCCCTTGTAACCGACTCTGTGTAACCCTAGTCCCCTCCGGTGTCTATATAAACCGAAGGGTTTAGTCCGTAGGACAACAACAATCATAATCATAGGCTAGCTTCTAGGGTTTAGCCTCTACGATCTCGTGGTAGATCAACTCTTGTAATACTCATATCATCAAGATCAATCAAGCAGGAAGTAGGGTATTACCTCCACTGAGAGGGCCCGAACCTGGGTAAACATTGTGCCCCCCGCCTACTATTACCATCCGCCTTAGACACATAGTTCGGGACCCCCTACCCGAGATCTGCCGGTTTTGACATCGACATTGGTGCTTCAATTGAGAGTTCCACTGTGCCATCACGATAAGGCCTGATGGCTCATCTGGTTGTCAAGGACAACATTACCTCTGGGGGAGCCCTGGCTGTAGGCCAAACTCTCCGACTAGGCGGCTTCGTCATGACTGCCCGTTCGGCCGTCGCGCCGATGATGACTTCTCGAGTCATCAAAAACAGCCTCCACGTCGACTCGGGATTCACCGAGCAGGTGGATCCAATGGAGCTCTCTTCCTTGAACGAGCTCTTGGATCGCATTGCCGCCTTGGGAGTCGCTACGGACTATGATCGGATCGGGCTTAAACCCGACCAAAGGGAGATTAACTCTCCGCCGGTCACCCATCAGATAGCGGTAGTGGAGGAGCGATGCAGCGATTCTTCCTCTATTTTGAGGATAAACTACATCCGGATTCCCGAGCTCTCCGAGCCGGATACCCGTCTACGGGAGGACATGGCCCAAGCTTCGAACCTAGAATCGGACAGCGGGCCAGAACTATGGGGCAACGTCCCGGAGCCCGAACTGCCAAGCTCGGAAACTCCTCCGCCCCTGGGTCTCAGATCGGGTCAGGGTTTGGGCCTAAATCTACCAACCCACTGTCGGGTGGTAGGTGCGACATATGCCAACGGGTGGCTTATCATTGTGGGAGCCAATAAGACGTCGCTGGTGCCTGGAAACGGGATGAGGCGAAGACATGCACGCCGGCGAATCTTACCCAGCTTCAGGGCTCTCCGTGGAGATAACACCCCTACTGCTGCTCTGCGGGGTCTCCGCATGATCGCTAGATGAATAAGTAGCTACACGATGCTCCTTGAGCTGTTTGGCGAGAGGAGGAAGAAGGGCAAGGCTTGCTCTCTTCTCCTCCCTACGTGGTGTCTAAAACTAGCAGGGATCGATCTCTCTTTGCATGGATGCCCCGGGGGGTTTATATAGGCCTACCCCCCGGGGGTACAATGGTAATCCGGCTGGGCGTGGGACCCAGCCGTCTGTGTCTACGCTCTCCGGCTTCTGCGCCGGCTGCTAGGGCCCGCCGGCTTGTGGGTCCCGCCGGCTGCCGGCTCCTTGGTCGACAGGTAGGCCCCACTGTCCAGGGCCTTGTCGATGGCTGGTTACTGTTGCTTAATTTTGGTGACGAGGGCTTCGCCGAGGTGGGCATGGCTACAGTGTCGCCGCCCGGCGGGCGATCGCTGTAGCCTCACCGCATCTTGTCTCCTTAATGGGGCGTCTTCTTCGAGGGAGGTGGCAAGCCGGCTATGGGGAGCCGGCTCTATCTTGGGCCGACTGGGGGAGGCCTGGCCGCCTTCGGGTGTCTCTCTGCCCGAAGGGGCCCACCGCCCGTGGGCCGCGCCGGCGGTCCGTCGTGGTTGACATCAGGGTCACCGTGGTAACAGTGCCACGCCGGACGGGTCATGGTCACCCGTACGGCGCACTGTGCCAGGCGTGCTCCGGGATTCGGGGGTGGCAGGCTTCACTGTAGCCACGCCCCGTCACATCGCCATTATGTGGATGCAGACTTCGAGGGTACGATCTTGACCGCTTTATGGGAGCTGGCTTCTGGGAGTCGGCCCTCTTGCGGCCGGCTTCTCGGAGCCGGCCCTCCCACGGCGTTTCTTCATGAGGGCTGAAGTCGGGCCGCCTTCCGATAGCCGGCCTAGAGATAGCCGGCAAGGGGAAGGCGGCCCTGTGTCTTGGATTCTTGAGGGCCGAATCGGCTCGTAATTTTTTCAGAAGGGCCAGGGGTAGCCGGCTAGGCTACCCATGGTTATTTACTCCGATAGTAGTCCCCGAAGCTAATCGAGCTTCGAGGCGGACAAAGGGACGAGAAGCTAGGTCAGCTTCCTATCCCGAGGGGCTGGCTTTTGCGTGTGCGCCCCGTCTTCGGAAAGCTCCGTTTCTTGTAGGCGGGAACGTGGGTCGCCCTGCGAGCTGACCCTGCGCCATTCCACGGGCCACGTGGCAAGGAAGTCCTGCCAACGCACGCGCGCGACGGGACGCCACCGCAGGCCCGGGTCCGCCACTCGCGGGCCTCGGTCCGAGCACGGATCTTCTGCGGCCCACATGGACCGCTCGCCTCCCCGCGGCGGTTTTATTCTGCCATCAAGGCACAATAATCGCGGGACGTGGGGGAGTGGGCGCAGTTGATCCCCACGTTCCCCCATGCTGCGCCTCCTTGGTTCCGCCGCGTGGTCTATAAGTAGGATGAGGAGGGGAAGCGGCAGAGGCTCGCGCGCTCTCCCTCACTCCGCCCCTTCTGGCCCTCCTTCTTCTTCTCTTCGCCGCAGCAACTCTTCGTAGCGCCGTTCCGCCATCGCTTCGTCTTGCTCCCTGCCGCATTGCTCCCATGGCGTTGTCGAGCTCGTGGGATGGCTCCAACGTCCACGAGGACCATGTCGAGTTCCTCCGCCGGACGTGGCATCTGCCCGGCGAGAACCTAGTGCGGGTTCGTCAAGCACCGGCGAGGGAGATTTCGCCGGTACCGGAGGAGGGCGAGCAGGTGATCTTCCGCTCGCACTGCTTGTGCGGCTTCGGCCTCTCGACGAGCGGATTCCTTCGAGCCTTCCTCGAATTCTACCACCTCCAGCCGCATCACCTCACCCCAACGCGGTGATGCTGCTGTCGGCCTTCGTCACCCTGTGCGAGGGTTTTCTTGGAGTTCTCCCCATGCTCGAGCTCTGGGGGGAGTTCTTCCAAAGCAAGCTCGGCACCGTCGTCGTAGGCGTGCCCGCCCCCTGCGGAGCCTTCATTGCCATGAGGCGGGTGAGCGAGAACAATCCGTTCCCGTCCATTCCGCTGATCCAGTCGGTGAAGCTTTGGCAGAAGTCTTATTTTTATGTGAAGAACGTCGCCCAGCAAGGCGACTACGTCAACCTGCCGGCTTACATAGCCGGCCCACCGGCTGGGAGGCAACCTTCGTGGAGCTACCAGGCCAGGTCGCTGTTTCAGGCCAGGAACACAGCCGTCTCCCGGCTTCGGGTGATGATCCAGTCGGAGGGCCTGACCGGGGCCAACTTGGTGGCCGCCTTCGTGGAGCGCCGGGTTCTTCCGCTCCAAGGCCGGCCTCACATGATCTGCTAGATGAGCGGCCGCTTCGACCCGTGCCGGCTGAGCACCAGGGAGATGCCTCACGCAGAGGTGTCTTACATGGTGAATTACATCTCCAACTACAAGCTCGCCGAGGATTGGCAATACGGTAAGGAGCCGTATTCCCGCGCCAACCCTCCGCCTTCTGTAAGTTCTTTCTTCTTTTCTTCCTTTTTGTAGCCGGCCTCATGATAGCCGACTCTTGATCAATTGGTTTGCTTTTAGCAGAACCCTCTTCTTCCGCCGACAGCCGGGGCCGCGGGGGTAGAGCGCCAGCTCCTCCCCGACCGCACGGTGGACGACGCCGACGATCCGGACCTGGGAGCGGCCGCCATGGAAGACGCCATCGTGGGGGAAGGCGACGAGGCCGGAGGCGCGGGACTCGGGGCCAGCTTCGAAGACTGGCCGGACGACGACGAGGTCGAAGTCGCCCCACACCGCCAGCCGGCGCCTGATCATCAAGGCGCGGGCTCGTCCGCCGTGCCGGCTGCCCGTGGCGGCGCGCAGAAGCGCCGGGCCGCATCGAACTTCTTCGGCAGCCGGCCGAAGAAATCCAAGGCTTCCACGGCGGCGACCAAGCGGGATGAGGCGGCCGTGAAGGCGGCCCGCTTCCGCAAGGTGGTGAAGCAGCCACAGGCAGTCTCTGCGTAAGTCGTTGAATGTCTTGCGTATATATTTTTTTGCCTTTTTCGTCGGAAGCTCTTCTAAACCTTTCTTTTCTTGCCGGACAGGGTGCCGCTTTCTCTTGAGCGAGGTCCTGGCGGCTCCGTAGTCGGGCCGACTGGAGGGTCCTCAAGCTCCTGCCGCGTGGACCCCCGCGCCGACCTTAGGGAGGCCACGGAGCGGAACGCACAGGAGGCGTGGGAGGCGGCGGAGCGAAGGACCGCCTAGGCGACGAAGGAGCAGGCCGACGCGGCGGCCAAGGCCCAGACGAAAGCGGCAGCCGCGGATACGGAGGCGGAGGCCTCGCACAACCGGCCTCCGCTGCTCGTTGTTCCCCTCCGCGCCGTGGCCCCCAACATTCCCGTGCCCCCGTCGGAGGAGGTCGACCAAGGCCCGCCGGTGATGGAGGGGCAGGAGGACCACGTGATCTTCATGGAGGGGGCGTCGCAGACGGCGCCGACTGGAGCGGGCCAAAGCGGCCAATCAACTGCGGCGCCAGAGCAGCCGTCCAGAGGTGAGCCAGAAGCAGGGGCCGGCCTCGAGGTGCAGCCGGCATTGCGCCGGCACGCAGGGGGTGGTGCCTCCGTGCCGGAACCGCACCGAGCAGCGGGCGCCAGCCAGACGGCGGGGGCCCTGGAGGCGGCCAGCGTCAGCACGTCTGAGTGGACTCCCAGCGGGGGGACGGGCGAGCTGAACACGGCGGCCCAGGAGGTCCGGAACCGGCTTCAAGCTCAGGCCGCCTCGCTGCAGCGATACACTCAAGAGTTTCTCTCGACGCGGGCCATCATCCGGGTGAGTCTTCTGGCCTTGGTTATTTTGTTCTTTTGGTTTCTTCCGTGGGGGCGCGTCAGCGCACCCACTGGGTGTAGTCCCCGAGTTCCGAGCCGGCTGCTGCGCAGGCGGCTTGGAACTTACTAGGTCCTGACAACTTAACTTATCCTTGCTTCCTGTATAATCTTTCAGGAGTATCACAACCTCCGTGCAGCCGCCTTCAACTCCCAGGCTCAGGAGCTGGGCAGGAGAACCGAGGATCTGACCTGCAGCCGGAGTGCGTATTTGTTTCGTTCATCTCCTATGGGGGCGCGTCAGCGCACCCACTGGGTGTAGTCCCCGAGATTCGGGCCGACTGCTGAGCAGCCGGGTCGGATCTTCCTTGATGACTTCACCTTATTAATTTCCTTTGTCTTCATGCTTGCAGGAGCCAATGCCGACTTGAGGGAGCAGCTCAGCGGGGCCCAGGCCACCCTTCACGCCAAGGAAGCCGAGTACAGCGCCTTGGTCCTGGAGCATGACCGCCTGGTCAAGAAGTTGGCCGACCAGGAGGAGAGCCATAAGGTGGCCCTGAAGAAGGCGCAGGACAACGAGGACGCCCTGAAGGCCGAGTTCGAGACCGAAGCGGCGGGCTGGGTTGAAGTGAAGCAGGCGCTGAGCGAGGGCTTCAGCCGTATCGAGGATCTGATCAACGATAAGCCGCCTTCTTAACTCCCTGCTTGCCCTTTGATCCTTGATTTGTGTTCTGACTTGTGCTGCTTTTTGTTCTCTGTGCAGACTACTTTCCCGGCTACTCCGTCTTCGCCACCCAATCCATCAAGGCCCATCGCGAGGCACGCCGGCAGGCGGGGGCTGAAATCGTGCCGGACGCAAGCCGGACGCTCGAGGAGCAGCTCTTGGCGGTCCAAGCCCGGCTGCAGCCGGCTCAACGTATGCTCCGCCGCCTCCAGCGCGCCGGGGCGCAGGTGTTGGCCGCCCTCTGGTCAAGCGAGACGATTCCCCGCACCCGAATCGGACTGCCGACTGGCTGGAGGTGGCGGTTGGCCGCTTCGAGGCCTGGAAGGCGTCGGCAGCCCGGCTTGGAGCTGGGCGGGCGCTGGAGTTCGTCCGAGCCTGGTATCCGGGGCTGAATCTGGACCAGCTGCGCACCTGGCGGCTGGAGGCCGACGAAGAGTTGGAGGAGGTGCGGCCGGCTATCGCTCAGCATGCTTCGACGATCGCCGAGTGTACCGACATCAGCGTCTTCGCTCCTGAGATCAATGACGACGGTGTTGCCCAGCCGGAGGAGTGGTTCGGGCTGGACCTGGCAGCGGGTGAAGACTCGGCAGAGGAGATCGCCTCCAGCGATGAAGGCGAAGACGACGAAGGAGAGGAAGGCGAAGACGTTGAGCCGACTGGTGAAGCGGGCAGCCAGCCTTAGCCTGATCGTGCCTCCGGCAACAAGGCGCGTGCTAGCGTGCCCTCTGTGGGAGGCGGTGATCATGCCGAGGTTCGCCAGCCGGCCACTCCTCCAGCCGGCACTGCCGTCTCCACCAACCTGCCTGACTCGCCAGTCGCTCCCTTGGCCTAGTCTGCCGTCCTTGTTTTTTCCTGCTTGTTGCCTTTTGAACAACTTTATTAAACTTGCGCAGTTCCACCCACTGGGGGTGTATTCGAACTTTGTTGAATGCTGGCCTTTTGAAGGTCTTTTATGTAAATATTATTGTGTGTTTGGTTTCCATTCATGTATGCTTTTTATCCTTAGGCTGTTTCCTTTGCCGCCTTCCCCTTCTGGGAAGGCAAGCACTCGAGCTTTCTTAGATTGGAGCGAGGTGAATGGAAGCCGGCCGGCAGGCTACTCTGGTAGCCGGTCGGTGGTGGGAGAAAACCGGATTTTGTTATATTAGTCCGTTAGGCCCTAGCCGTTTTTCATGTGGGCACCCGTTCCTGCCTTTAACTCTTGCCAGCCGGACAGCCGGTTCTTCGAACTGCGACTTTTGGCAAGAGAAGGCTCGGGAGCCGGCACACTACTTGTCTGACTGCGGGTAGGACTTCTAATATAACTCCAGGCGGGTAGTCCCCGGGCCGACTAGTCGAACCCGGTGCCGGACGGAAAAAGTGAATGCAATGACAAGGCCATAAGCATGATACTTTTCATTCATAGATAAAAGATGGCAGTCCCCGAGCTCTCCTCGGGGGGCCTATTGTCTCGTACTTAGTACAAAAGTTAGCGTGATACGTACTGCATTTCAACTGTAAAACCTTCGGAGGAGGTTGGCGTTCCATGGTCGTTCCGACTCCTTGCCGGAGTCGTCTCTCTTCCGTGCCTTCGGCTTCTGCGCGTCGATCAGGTAGTAGGAGTCGTTGCCTAAGGCTCTGCTGATGACGAAGGGGCCCTCCCAAGGGGCCGAGAGCTTGTGCTGGCCGGCTGTTCGCTGGATCAGCCGAAGCACAAGATCGCCCTCTTGGAAGGATCTTGGCTTGACCTTCCGGCTCTGGTAGCAGCGCAGGCCCTGCTGATAGATGGCGGACCGGCTGAGGGCTAACAGTCGCCCTTCTTCCAGCAGGTCGACGCCGTCTTCTCGTGCTTCCTTGGCCTCGGCTTCCGTGTAGATGGTCACCCGAGGCGAGTCGAACTCGATGTCAGTTGGGATGACCGCCTCGGCACCATATACGATTAAGAAAGGAGTGAAGCCGGTTGACTTGTTTGGTGTAGTGCGCAGACTCCAGAGGACAGCCGACAGCTCATCGAGCCAACAGCCGGCTGAACGCTCCAGTGGTACGATCAGTCGGGGCTTGATGCCGGAAAGGATGAGGCCGTTGGCTCGCTCGACCTGGCCGTTTGACTGCGGGTGGGTAACGGACGCTAGGTCCAACCGGATGCCTTGTGTCGCGCAGAAACATGCCAAGGCTCCCTTGGCGAAATTCGTGCCATTGTCGGTGATGATGTTGTGTGGTACGCCGTACCGAGTTGTTATATCTGTGATAAATGTCACGGCAGTCGGCCCATTCAGCTTCTTGATCGGCTTTTCCTCAATCCATTTGGTGAATTTGTCCATGGCGACAAGCAGATGTGTCATGCCGCCGCGCGCCGTTTTGAATGGGCCCACCATGTCTAGTCCCCAAACGGCGAAGGGCCAAGTGAGGGGAATGGTCTTGAGTGCTGAAGCCGGCATGTGTTGCTTGGAGCTGAAGAGTTGGCACCCTTTGCAATGTTTAACTAACTCCTTGGCGTCATCCAAAGCAGTCGGCCAAAAGAAACCATGGCGGAAGGCTTTGGCGACGAGTGATCTTGAGGCCGCATGGTGGTGGCATTCTCCTTGGTGGATGTCTCTGAGGATTGCAATGCCCTTCTCTTGCTCGACGCATCGCTGGAGGACCCCAGTGACACTGCGCTTGACAAGTTCTCTGTTGACGATTGTGTATGCTCCGGCTCGGCATTGGACTTGTCTTGCCTCTACTTCGTCAGCCGGCAGATCTTGGTTTATTAGGAAGTTGAGGATGGATTGAGCCCATGATGGAGCTGCGACCTCTTCTATTGCCAAAACGGCTACTGCGACCAGGGCGGGCGGGCTGGGCGGTGAAATGCTTGAGTCGGCCGCCGCCTGCTGTGTTGGTGTAGTCTCCGGGCCGACTACCGCAGTCCCCGAGCCGGGTGTGGCAGTCCCCAGGTCGGGCGTAACTACGGAAGTCCCCGAGCCGCCTGCTGATGCCCCCTGGCCGACTATCGAAGTCCCCGGGTCGCCTGCTTGGTTCTTCGAGCCGGACCCGGCCGCGTCGGGGTCAGGCGGCATGAAGATGGAATCGGACTCTGGAGACGGCTTGATAGACGGCTTGAGGAGGCGTTGTAGAGAGACACCGGTTGGTATTGCTTGCCGAGTGGAGCCTATTCGAGCCAGGGCATCAGCTGGCTCGTTGTCGGCTCGTGGTACGTTGAGGAACTCGCATCCTTCAAAATACCCACTCATCTGCTGAACGAGGAAGCGGTAGCTTGCCATATTTGCGTCCTTGGCATCCCAGTCGCCGGATGATTGCTGGACCACCAAGTCCGAGTCGCCATAACATAGGATCCGGCGAATGCCGAGTTCTTTGGCAAGCCGGAGCCCGTGTATGAGCGCCTCGTACTCGGCCACGTTGTTGGAGGCGGCAAAGTGAATTTGCAGCATGTATCTGATCTTGTCCCCTTTGGGAGAGGTGAGGATGACGCCGGCTCCCAAGCCAGTGCGCATCTTGGACCCATCGAAATGCATGTGCCAATGAGTGGAGTCGGGAGCCGGCGGTAGGTACTGGGTCTCGGCCCAGTCGACGAGGAAGTCGGCCAATGCTTGGGACTTGATGGCGTTGCGTGGCTGGTAGAAGATCGTGTAGGGGGCCAGCTCGATGGCCCATTTCGCCACCTGGCCGGATGCATCCCGGCTGCCTATGATCTCGGCCAGCGGGGCGGTGCATACAACCGTGATGGGATGCTCTTGGAAGTAGGGCTTCAGCTTCTTGGCGGCGAAGTAAACGCCGTAGCACATCTTCTGGTAGTGCGGGTAGTTGTGCTTCGAGGTAGATAGCACCTCGCTCAAATAGTACACCGGCCTCTGGACCGGCTGGGCTCGGCCTTCTTCTGGGCGTTGGACTACGATGACGTTGCTGACCACCCGACTGGTTGCGGCGATGTAGAGGAGCATGGGCTCTTTCTCAGTCGGCGCCGCCAGGACAGGCGGCGTGGCCAGCATCTTCTTCAGCTCGTGAAAAGCTTGGTCGGCTTGGTCATTCCACTCGAAGTGGTTGGTCTTCTTCATGGGGCGGTAGAGGGGAAGAGCTTTCTCTCCAAGCCGGCTGATGAAGCGGTTCAGGGAGGCCAAGCATCCGATAAACTTCTGGACGTCTCAAAGTTTGGTGGGAATCGCCATTCTCTCAATGGCCTTGATCTTTACTGGGTTGCATTCGATGCCGCGTTCAGAGACCAGGAAGCCTAGGAGTTGGCCGGCTAGCACTCCGAACACGCATTTCTCGGGGTTAAGCTTGATTTGGAACCGGCGTAGGTTCTCAAATGTTTCCTTGAGGTCTTCCAGCAAGGTGCCGCGCTTCTCCATCTTCACCACAATGTCGTCTACGTAGACGTGGGCATTTCTGCCGAGTTGCTTGAGGAGGCACTTCTGCATGCAACGCTGAAAAGTGGCACCGGCATTTCTCAAGCCGAATGTCATAGTCAGGTAGCAGAAGGCTCCGAATGGCGTGATGAAGGCGGTCTTCAGGCGGTCTGCCGGATCTAACTTTATCTGGTGATACCCTGAGTAAGCATCCAAGAAACTCAACAGCTCGCATCCGGCCGTGGAGTCTATCACTTGGTCAATCCTTGGCAGGGCAAAGGGATCTTTGGGGCAGGCCTTGTTGAGGCTCGTGTTGTCTATACACATGCGCCACTTGTTGTTCTTCTTTAGCACGAGGATCGGGTTAGCAAGCCACTCTGGAAAGAAAACTTCCATAATAAAGCCGGCTGCCAGAAGCCGGTTATCTCCTCTCCCACAATCCTGCGTTTCTCCTCCGACAGTCGGCGGAGGGGTTGTTTGACCGGCTTTGCGTCTTCTCGGACGTGTAGTTTGTGCTCGGCGAATTCCTTCGGAACACCCGACATGTCCTTGGGGGACCATGCAATGATGTCCCGATTCTCACGGAGGAAATCGGCGAGCTTGCCTTCCTATTTGCTGTTTAGGTTTGCCCGGATGACGGCAAACCTCTCTGGGTGCTCGGGGTCAAGAGGTATCTTCTTCGTCTCCTTGGCCGGCTGGAAAGATCCTTGAGCATCATGCTCCTTGGGATCGGGGGACAAGGCCGACTGCTTGCCGGCCATGGCCATGACTCGGTCCATCATCTTCTTTTCTTCGGCAATCACAAGGGACTCGGCCAGCCGGCTGCTGGCTGCTGCGCACTCAGAGGACTTCTTGTAATCGCCGGCTACGGTGATGATGCCTTTGGTGCTCGGTATCTTCATCTTAAGGCATGCATAGTGGGGAACTACCATGAACCTGGCCAAGGCGGGTCGGCCAAGAAATGCATGGTAGGGGCTCTCCAGGTCCACCACTTCAAACCAGATCGCCTCCCGGCGGAAATGCTCCTTGTCCCCAAAAAGTACATCAATCTTGATCTTGCCAATGGGGGCGCAGGACAAGCCGGGTACGATGCCATGGAACACAGTCCGAGTAGGCATGAGTTGCTTCGTCTTGACATTCAGATTCTCCATGGTGTCACGGTAAAAGATGTTGATGCTGCTCCCGCCGTCTATCAGCACGCGGGAGAAACGGGCAGCGCGTCTATCCGTTGCAAGGGTGGCATCCAAAACCAACGCATAAGAGCCGGGAGACGGCATCACCTCTGGGTGGTCGGTCCGGCTCCAGCTGATAGGTTTTTCTAACTAGTGCATGTGCTCGGCGGGGTTGGCAGCAACCATGCTGACTTCTTGGTGCTCTCGGCGTTTGCTGCGCCAGTATTCGGGCTGGCTCGTAAAGATGACATAGGCGGCATGATCGTCGGGGAACTCATCATGCACGGCTCCGACTGTGGGCCGAGCGGCCGGCGGCTGCGGAGTCGGAGGCGGCGGACCGGCAGGCAGAGGCGGTGCGAGCCATTCGCCTTTGGAGATTCGGGTGAGCCAGTGGCACTTCCGGGTCGTGTGGTTGGACGGCTTCGCGCCGCTGTGGAACTTGCACGGGGCGTCGAGAGTCTGTTCGTAGGAGAAGGCCGGCTGCCAAGCCGGCTTGCCGCCCCTCTGCTTCTTGGGTGCGGGCCGCGCTTCGGGCTGCTCGTCTTCGACTGTGGCCACCTGTCGACTAGTGGAGGGCGGCACGGGGCCCTTGCGCTTGTGGTCGTTCTGGTGTGGGCGTCGGCTGGAGTCCCCAGCCGGCGTCTTGGGCGCTGGGTTGAGTACCTTTCCGGACACGTCTACCCGGAGTTCGGTCTTCATCGAAGAGTCGGCGGTGGCGTACTTGTCCGCTATGACCAGAAGCTCATCGAGGGTAGTCGGCTCGTCGCAGAGGAGCTTGTGCTTGAGGAGGGTGCCTTCTCGGCACCCGGCAGTGAAGTATTCTATGGCTTGCACCTCGTGCACCCCTTCGCAAGAGTTGCGGAGCTCGGCCCAACGCGTGAGGTAGTCGCGAGTGGACTCGGCGGGGCCTTGTACGCACAAAGAGAGCTGTCTGGGCTTGGGAGCCCGCTTGTAGGTGCTGGTGAAGTTGCGGACGAAGGCTTCTGGGAAGTCTAGCCAGCTGTTGATGCTGTATGGCTTGAGGCTGTTGAGCCAGGTCCGCGCCATGCCCTGCAGCATGAGGGGCACGTACTTCACGGCAACGCGCCTGTTGCCGTTGGCTATGCTAACCGCCGTGGAGTAGTCGATCAACCAATCTTTCGGCTTCACGGAGCCGTTGTACTTGGGCGTGTCTCTTGGGAGCGAGAACCCTTTGGGGAACGGCTCGTCGCGGATTCGGGGGCCGAAGCAAGGCGGGCCGACATCGTCTTCTTCTTCTAGCGCCAGGGATCGCGCCAGGCGGTCGATCTGATGGCGGGCGTCATTCTCGCCGACTCCTTCGCGGCGACCTAGCCAGCCGCTGAGAGTCGTATGCGCAACAGGCGGCGGGGTGGGATATCTCTCTCCATGGGGCCGGGGCGGAGGCGGGTTGCCCCGCCACTCCACGGCCCGGGGGTGGCCTTCTGCGTCTCGCTCGATGGAGATTCGGGTTCGGATTCGGCTGGCAGCCGGCTCTTTCTCGCGCCGCGCGCAGGTTTTGCCCGTAGTCGGCATCCGGGACGTCGTGCCGTGATCTTGGCGCGGGGGAGGGCTTTCCGCGCGGGCGTCGGCTTCGTGCCGCTGCGCGGCCGCATCGATTAGCTGCTGGATGCGTCGGGTCATGTGGGGGAGTTCTTCGGCCCCCAGCCCATCCAGCTCGTCTACGGCCGCCTGGGCGGCGCGCAGGTTCTCGAGCGGAGTGGCGTAGACTGGGCGGTCGACTCCTAGCGTATCGGTGACGACAGCGCCGCGCTGTCTGACAACGCCGGCCCAGCTGGGCCCGCCTGGGGGCGACATGCCAAAGGCGGCGCGGTCGGCCTCGCGTCGGTGGGCCTCAGCGAGGCGTCTCATGGAAACCAGGGCAAGGCGGCGAGCTTCCAGTGCTTCAGTATCGGCATCGACCAGGAGGGCGATGGACAAGTCGTGGACCGCCGCGTGCGGGGCGTCGTGGGCGCTTTCGTCGAAAGCGCCGCCATGGCCGATGACCATCACCTCGGTGGTGACAGCGTCGTAGCCATCGGCCCGGGGAAGCGGGTTGTTGTAGATCGTGACGTCGGTGGGGAAAGTGTCGAGTGAGGCCGTGTCGGAGTCGACAGGCATCGGATCGGTGGAGCCAACTGACTCCAAGTCCACGGCAGGCTCGCCGGAGACGTGGAGCTGGCCGAGGAGATTGACGAGGTGGTCGGTGCCCGCGTCGGAGGCGAGCTCGTCAGAGATGAGGGTCTTGTCAAGGAGATCGGCGAGGCTGCTCGCCGCACAGATGTTGGTGACGCCTTGTAGCGCGTCATGGCAAGCGCCATCGGGCGTGCCGGGCTGGCTACGCTCGCGGGGGAGGAAGAGGGTTCCCGTCCAGAACAGGTCTCCGGACGACGGTGCACCTGGCCCCACGGTGGGCGCGAAATGTCGGGTGGTAGGTGCGACATATGCCAACGGGTGGCTTATCATTGTGGGAGCCAATAAGACGTCGCTGGTGCCTGGAAACGGGATGAGGCGAAGACAAGCACGCCGGCGAATCTTACCCAGCTTCAGGGCTCTCCGTGGAGATAACACCCCTACTGCTGCTCTGCGGGGTCTCCGCATGATCGCTAGATGAATAAGTAGCTACACGATGCTCCTTGAGCTGTTTGGCGAGAGGAGGAAGAAGGGCAAGGCTTGCTCTCTTCTCCTCCCTACGTGGTGTCTAAAACTAGCAGGGATCGATCTCTCTTTGCATGGATGCCCCGGGGGGTTTATATAGGCCTACCCCCCGGGGGTACAATGGTAATCCGGCTGGGCGCGGGGCCCAGCCGTCTATGTCTACGCTCTCCGGCTTCTGCGCCGGCTGCTGGGGCCCGCCGGCTTGTGGGTCCCGCCGGCTGCCGGCTGAAAGTGCAACTATCCCTAGGTGGTTTTGGTAATTCATAACAACATATAGCTCATTGAGCTAATGCTATTCCAAGATTATTATTTCAGGAAAGCTCAATGATTGGCATGGCATGGATGTGAAAGTGGAACCCTCAAAATGCTAAGGACAAAGGATTGGCTCAAGATCAAAAGCTCAAGACTCTTCATTTTATATTTTAGTGATCCAAGATCACATTGAGTCTTTAGGAAAAGCCAATACTATTAAGGAGGGATGAGGTGTTGCTTAATGAGCCTCTTGCTTCATGTGCTTAGTGCTATGCTTCAAAACCCTCAACTACTTTCCCATATCCACATATGACCTAAACCCTAAGCCAAACTCGGTCCTACCGATTCTTCCTATCCGGCGCCACCGAGTTTCACTTGTCATTAGCCACTGCCAAACCCTAGCAATTCGGTCCTACCGATAGGGATCTCGGTCTCACCGAGATGGGGCTGCAAACTCTCTGTTTCCCTTTCGTAACTTTTCGGTCTTACCGAAAGAGCGAATCGGTCCCACCGAGATTGCAATGTAAACTCAGTGTTTCCCCTTTGTAACTTTTCGGTCTCACCGAGTTCCACTCAGTCTCACCGAAAGAGCAAATCGGTCCCACCGAGTTTGCCTGACCAACTCTCTGGTTAGCTAATTACCAAATTCGGTCTCACCGAGTTTGTGTAATCGGTCTCACCGAGATTACGTTATGCCCAAACCCTAACCATATTGGTCCTACCGAGTTGCATGTCAGTCCCACCAAAAATCACTAACGGTCACTAGGTTTACTTTTTCGGTCCGACCGAGCTTATTGATTCGGTCCCACCGAGATTGGAAAACTGTATAACGGTTGGATTTTGTGTGGAGGCTATATATACCCCTCCACCTTCTTCTCATTCTATGAGAGAGCCATCAGAACACACACACCATTCCAACTCATATGTTCTAAGAGAGAACCACCTACTCATGTGTTGAGACCAAGACATTCCATTCCTACCATATGAATCTTGATCTCTAGCCTTCCCAAGTTGCTTTCCACTCAAATCCTCTTTCAACCAAATCCAAATCCTATGAGAGAGAGTTGAGTGTTGGGGAGACTATCATTTGAAGCACAAGAGCAAGGAGTTCATTACCTACACACCATTTGTTACTTCTTGGAGAGTGGTGTCTCCTAGATTGGCTAGGTGTCACTTGGGAGCCTCCGACAAGATTGTGGAGTTGAACCAAGGAGTTTGTAAGGGCAAGGAGATCGCCTACTTCGTGAAGATCTACCGCTAGTGAGGCAAGTCCTGTGTGGGCGATGGCCATGGTGGGATAGACAAGGTTGCTTCTTCGTGGACCCTTTGTGGGTGGTTGCTTCTTCGTGGACCCTTCGTGGGTGGAGCCCTGTGTGGACTCGCGCAACCGTTACCCTTCGTGGGTTGAAGTCTCCATCAACGTGGATGTAGGATAGCACCACCTATCCGAACCACGGGAAAAATATTCGTGCCTCCAATAGCGTTTGAATTCTCCAAACCCTTCCCTTTACATTCTTGCAAGTTGCATGCTTTACTTTCCGCTGCCTATATACTCTTTGCATGCTTGCTTGAATCATGTGATGATTGCTTGACTTGTCCAAAATTAGCTAAAATCTGCCAAGAACTAAAATTGGGAAAAGGTTAAGTTTTTATTTGGTCAAGTAGTCTAATAACCCCCCCTCTAGACATACTTTTGATCCTACAAGTGGTATCAGAGCTTTGGTGTCCAATTGCTTTAATCTCCATAGCTTTTGGTGGTCATAGCCTTGGTTTCACAACCTAGGAGAGTATGGCGTCTAGCGAGGGAAATTATCACCGTAGAGGTCCTTACTTTGATGGTACTAGTTTTGCTAGTTGGAAGCATAAAATGAAAATGCATATTCTTGGACATAACCCCGCCATTTGGGCTATTGTGTGTGTTGGTTTGCAAGGTGACTTCTTTGATGGGAGAGAACCGAACCGTGAAGCTTCCGCGGATGAGTTGAAGATGTTGCGGTACAATGCTCAAGCTTGTGATATTCTCTTCAACGGATTGTGCCCCGAAGAATTCAACAAAATCAGCCACCTTGAGAATGCAAAGGAAATTTGGGACACTTTGATTGATATGCACGAAGGTGCCGACTCCGTCAAGGAATCCAAGTTGGATGTGCTTCAAAGGCAACTTGACAAGTTCAAGATGAAGGATGGTGAAGGTGTCGCTGAAATGTACTCTAGGCTTGCTCTCATCACAAATGAGATTGCTGTCTTAGGAAGTGAAGAGATGACCGACAAATTCATCATCAAGAAGATTCTAAGAGCCTTGGATGGAAAATATGATACCGTGTGCACATTGATCCAAATGATTCCCAATTACAAAGATCTCAAGCCAACGGAGGTGATTGGAAGAATTGTTGCTCATGAGATGTCACTTAAGGATAAAGAGGAACTTCACAGCAAATCAAGTGGTGCCTATAAAGCCTCATGTGAAGCCCCTACATCATCAAGTGAGAAACAAGACTTCAATGAAGAATTGAGCTTAATGGTGAAGAACTTCAACAAGTTCTACAAGAGTAGAAGCAAAGATAGAAGCTCCAAGTCAAGGTCCTACAATGACAAAAGATCTTCTAGTCGAGAGCGAAACTGCTACAATTGTGGAAGACCCGGACACTATTCCAATGAGGGTACGGCTCCCTACAAGAGAAGAGAAGATTCTCCAAAAAGAAGAAGCAAAGGATCACCACCAAGAGAGAGAAGGAGTAGAGATGATCGTTATGAACGAAGATACTCACGGAGAAGCAAGGATTCGGAAAGAAAGGAAAAATCATCAAGGAGCTACACAAGACGAAGACATCAAGCTCATGTTGGTGAATGGGTATCCGGCTCCGACTCCGAGAGCCACTCCGAGAGAAGTTATTACTCCGGCTCCGAAGATACTCAAGATGAAGGTGTTGCCGGTCTAGCACTTGTGTCAACCAACTCCTACGACATATTTAACTCACCAAATGAAGGAATTGGAAGATGCTTCATGGCCAAAGGTCCTAAGGTAACACACCCCGAGTATGTTGATTTCAATAGTGATGAAGATGACTTGTTAGGTGATGATTCGCTTGGTGACAACTCTAGTGATGAATACTATGATGAAATGTCAATTAAACATGCTAATCAAGATAAAACGAATGACAATGATAAGGAGAAGATTGAGGCCCTAACTAAAGAACTAAACACTCTTAAGTTAGCTCATGAAACCATCTTCGAAGATCATCGAGAACTTTTAAGAGCTCATGAGAAATTACGCTTTGAGAAGCTCAATCTTGAGCAAGAGTATGAGTTCTTAAAAGCAATCAATGATGATCTCCGCAAGAAAAGTTCTTCTTACATTGCCAAGCGTTTACTCTTATCTACTTACATGCCTCAAGTCAAGTCTAGTAACAAGAAAGATTCTTCCTCTACCAGTAACAATGATCATGTTAAATCCAATATTGTTGCTTCTAGTAGTTCTCTTGATTCCACTAATGATTCTCTTAGCCAAGTTACACTTGAGCAAGAAAATAGTTTATTGAAGGGAATTATAGAGAAAGGAGTGTACAAAAGCCTTGCCGGGAGTAAGCAATTCGAGGAAATTGTGCGCAAGCAAGGAATGCACCGGAAGAATCAAGGTGTTGGTTTTGAACGAAAGTTCAATGCCAATGGAGTTGAGTGGGAAGAAGATCAATACCCCAAGACAAAGTTTGTCCCTCAACAAGAGAAGTATGCTTCTTTCAAGGGGACACAAGCTCAAGATGATCTTCCACCACAAAACTACAAGCAAAAAGGCAAGGACAAGCTTCAAGAGGAAATTGATGCATTTGAAGAAGCTCCGAAGACCTTAGTCAAGTGGATTCCCAAGACTACTTCAAGCTCCACTTCATCAAGTACGACTACAACTCCAAGGATTCCCATCAAGATGATGTGGATCCAAAAGAAGAAGAACTAGAGAGTTCTTGAGGGTGACTCCGCCAACATACTTCACTCTTATCATTTTGGCAAGAACAAGTGCAATCAACTTCCACATCTTGCACTAGTTCAAGGAGTCACAAACCCTCTTGTTGGTAAGACAAGGGACAAGGTAACCTAAAAGTTTTCATGGACATCATCTTTTGTGTGCATCACTCTATGTCTATGGATATCCTTGTTTGTTCCTTGTGGGACTAACCCATGTAGGTATTGAAAGTGCAATTCACTCAAATGGATAGCTCCAAGTGATCTACATCAACATTGAGCATCCACATCTTCAACATCTACATGAAGTCATCATCGACAAAACCCAAGGTTAGTTCATCCCTCTTAGGGGGGATATCACATCTAGGGGGAGCTTTACTCTAAGACTGAGCTAAAGCAACTCTAAAGATGTGAACACAACAATGCTTTATGTAAAAGTGGTAACCCCACTTGGGCTTAAACGATGAGTATGACCTATGATCAAGTGTTCTCACTTGACTCCTAAGTCAATATACTCATATATAGATGACCTAGTCATCGCAAATTGCTTGATAGATGCTAGAATTGGTTGTGCATGCCTTGCCACATATTTCATTTGCCATCTTATTGTGTGAGCATGCTGGTTGCATATTTTACTCATTCGAGGACATCCACTTGTTGTTTTGATTGTTTGGTTTTATCTTATTTTGCCAAGTGGATGGACAAGAATGCCTAAGAACCTCCTCTAGCTATCTATGCTTTTCTTGTCTCAAACTCTATTCATGCTGCATCACAAAATTTGTTCAAGTCAGATTCGAACCACTCTATGTGAGGAGCGCTCGGAGTCCCCGATTCGTCATAGACTTAAACTTCCAAAACCTCTTTATGATTCTCGGTCTGACCGATACTCCACCTTCGGTCCTACCGAGATCATTAAGTTGATCTAGGTTTTCGATCTCGGTGCTACCGATTTGAACCTTTCGGTCACACCGAGTTTCAGTAACTGCACGCAGTTATGAATCTCAGTGCCACCGAGTCGTTCCACTCGGTCACACCAACAGGGTCGGGCTATATATAGTCACGGGCAAAATTTTGGAAATTTCTCCGAACCCCTTCGCCCGCGCGATAGCCTGCTCTGCCCTCGTGGTCTCCGGATCGTCTTCTCGCCACTAGCAGCCTCCAGTCGCTGGTCTCCGTCGCTGTCAACGGGAATTCTGCCCCGCCGTTGCCGCCGTAGCAAGTCCCCGCCGAACTAGGGTATGGAGTTGATCTTTGTGCTATTCCTCAATCTGATTCCTAGCACATTGTGATCATATTGATTCTAGCCACGTTTGATAAACTTCTATCCAGTCAAAACGCCCGTAGATTAGGTTTGATTCGAAAATTCTAGGTTTAGGTTTCCGCCGAAACCATCTCGGACCCACCGAGTTGAAAAACTCGGTCCCACCGATTTGGCTTATGCCATTGCACAAGTGAGACTTGGTCTGACAGAGAATTACTTATCAGTGTGACCGATTTTTGAACTCAGTGAAACCCTAGCAGTCTCGGTGCCACCGAACTGTGACTCGGTCCTACCGAGTTCACTAGTTTAGGTTCCAAAACTGCTTCGGTATCACCGATTTTGAAAATCGGTAGATCCGAGATGATTTCAGTGGGAAACTAAAACTAAGTTTTTGGATCATTCTTTTGCAAAAATCTCTGCATTTTGTGATGCTCATCTTTTCTATCTCATCTATAATCTATTCACAGGGTCAGCAGTCAGTTTGCAGCATGTCTCATCAAAGTGATAGCCAAAATATGTCAGAGCAGCAAGTGGTGATGAGTGAGGGCACTAGTCCCTCCAGTTCATCTGATGAAGGCAGCAGGAGCACTCCTAGCAATTTGCCAAAGGCTGCGACGAGACAAAGGAAGAAGAGGACTTCAGATTCCGAAGATGAGGACTATGTGGCAGAGGAAGAGGCCACCTCCAAGAGAGTTGAGCCAGCTCAAGGCACTAAGCCAGGTCTGAAAATCAAAAGGCCAGCAGGCAGGCAGCCCATGTCAAAGGCAAGAGCCTCAACTGAGAAGCCCACTCCCCAAGAGCCAGTTGCAGCTGAGGGCAAGAAAAGAAAGGAAAGGGTGAAGAAGACTGTGGCTAGAGTGCTTGGCAAAGCTTCCATCATGGAAGAAGAAGAGGAAGAAGAGGTAGCTGCACCAGCGCCCAAGGCACCCAAGCTGATGGGAGATGCCATAAAATCAGGGGGAGCTGCTTCCAAGGACAAGTCAGCTCCAAAGCCAAAGCCTATGAGAAATACAAGGAGCATTCCTACAGCTGAGAAGAACAAGGCCCCAGTGCCTGAGACTGTTGCTGAAGAAGAGGAAGAGAATGTCCTGAGAAAGCTAAAGCCCAAGATCCCAGACCACAACGATGCTCATCCTGTGGCTGAGGATATGAAGCTCAAGAGATATTCAGGGCTGAGGAAGTGGAGAGAAGCAGACCCATATGCTTCAAGGAGAAGGACAGCAGTGGACTACAGGTTTCACACCAAGGAGCAGCAGGATTTCTATGAGACTGTTTTGCTAGATAAGAAGCCAATTGTCTGTGACATGAGATGGGTTGACTGGACCTACATCAAGGAGAAGGAGGAACACTACCCAGGAGTATATGACAGCTTTAATGCTTGTGGAGTAGCTGACTTTGTTGGGCAGAAGCTCACAAAGTGGAACAAGGAACTGATTATGCAATTCTACTCCACGGCACACTTTTATCCATATGGGAGGATCACATGGATGTCTGAGGGGACAAGGTACCAATCCACAGTTGCTGAGTGGGCACAGATCATTAATGCCCCAGAGGAGCAAGATGATGACTTGGATATCTATGCCAAGAAGAAGATGTACCATAACTCCATGTCCAATATGTACAAGGAAATTCCCAATGAAGCTCTTGACACCTTGAAGTTTGGCTCTGTGCATTACCTTCTGTCAGGACTGCCTACGATCAATTGGATACTAAGGCACACCTTATTGCCTAAGTCTGGAGATCACAAGATGATCAGAGGCCATGCTATCAACTTGCTACATGTGTTTGATGTGCCTCAGAAGTTCAAGGTGATGAGCCTCATAGTGGAAACAATTAAGAGGAATGCAGCAGATCAGAAGAGGAGCTGCGGATATGCCCCTCAAATTCAGGAGCTCATCAACTCCAAGATGGGCACGGGCATATATCTATTGGACAAGGAACACCTGCCCATCCATCCAGATTTCGAGGACAATCAAGTTGTCATGACTGAGAACGAGCCATCATCTGCCCAAGCATACGCAAAGAAGGAGAAGGCGAGGAAGGAGAAAGCTGCCAAGATGCCTACTCAAGAGGAGGCATCTGAGTATTTCTTGAAGACTAAACAAGAGCAGCTTGGTTACTTGATTGCATCCACGCTGAGGATTGAGCAAAGTCTGGCCACCCTTACTCAGAATCAGCAGAGCCTAGAGAGGATCATGGAACAGAAGTTCTATGACTTGGATGTCAAGGTAACGGAAGTTCAGTCTGCAGTGGAGCAGCTCCAGGAGGACATGCAGGAGAGGAGAGGCAGGACTACCACTCATGCCTTTGCCAGAGTGCCACGAGGCCCGAGGTCATCTGCCGTGCCAGTTGATGACACAAGAGCCACCACCTCAGCACCAGCCACAGCCTCAGTTCCACCAGCTCCAGCATCCACTTCAGCTCCAACTCCAGCGACTACTTCAGCATCTACCGAAGCCTTCGTCCTTGGAGTGATCCGGAATCCACCACCACCTGAAGATCAAGCCTGAGCGTCGATCTAGTGCTATGCATTTTCTAGGAACTTTTTGGTAACTTGTTGCCAAAGGGGGAGAAGATGTATAGATCATAGGCTTCGAGAGAGAGAGAGTGTTGCTTTTCTCTCTTGCTTTATTTGGTGGTTTTTCGAACTTGTTTACTTTTGAGTGCTTGAGATACTACGTCATTATTCGTGAGACATTGATGATCATGTGTTTGATCATAAGCTACACTTAATGCTTTCTTAATGCTATTATCTTATCTATCTTGTGATCATTCATTATTCTTGGTGATGAGTGCATGTATTTCATTCTTATCATTTTAAGCGCTCCACCAAGATGTATGTGACATGGAAGAGTAACCCATGACTCTAACTCTTTGTGCATTTGCAGTCCAAAGCAAATTTTAAATATGCACAAATTTAGGGGGCTCTTACTTATCACATACTTCTCAAAGCGATGATATATTTCATGCTCATTATCTTTTGTCGAAGCTTTGATCTATATGTTGTCATCAATTACCAAAAAGGGGGAGATTGAAAGTGCAACTATCCCTAGGTGGTTTTGGTAATTCATAACAACATATAGCTCATTGAGCTAATGCTATTCCAAGATGATTATTTCAGGAAAGCTCAATGATTGGCATGGCATGGATGTGAAAGTGGAACCCTCAAAATGCTAAGGACAAAGGATTGGCTCAAGCTCAAAAGCTCAAGACTCTTCATTTTATATTTTAGTGATCCAAGATCACATTGAGTCTTTAGGAAAAGCCAATACTATTAAGGAGGGATGAGGTGTTGCTTAATGAGCCTCTTGCTTCATGTGCTTAGTGATATGCTTCAAAACCCTCAACTACTTTCCCATATCCACATATGACCTAAACCCTAAGCCAAACTCGGTCCTACTGATTCTTCCTATCCAGCGCCACCGAGTTTCACTTGTCATTAGCCACTGCCAAACCCTAGCAATTCGGTCCTACCGATAGGGATCTTGGTCTCACCGAGATGGGGTTGCAAACTCTCTGTTTCCCTTTCGTAACTTTTCGGTCTTACCGAAAGAGCGAATCGGTCCCACCGAGATTGCAATGTAAACTCAGTGTTTCCCCTTTGTAACTTTTCGGTCTCACCGAAAGAGCAAATCGGTCCCACCGAGTTTGCCTGACCAACTCTCTGGTTAGCTAATTACCAAATTCAGTCTCACCCAGTTTGTGTAATCGGTCTCACCGAGATTACGTTATGCCCAAACCCTAACCATATTGGTCCTACCGAGTTGCATGTCAGTCCCAGCGAAAATCACTAACGGTCACTAGGTTTACTTTTTCGGTCCGACCGAGCTTATTGATTCGGTCCCACCGAGATTGGAAAACTGTGTAACGGTTGGATTTTGTGTGGAGGCTATATATACCCCTCCACCTTCTTCTCATTCTATGAGAGAGCCATCAGAACACACACACCATTCCAACTCATACATTCTGAGAGAGAACCACCTACTCATGTGTTGAGACCAAGACATTCCATTCCTACCATATGAATCTTGATCTCTAGTCTTCCCAAGTTTCTTTCCACTCAAATCCTCTTTCAACCAAATCCAAATCCTATGAGAGAGAGTTGAGTGTTGGGGAGACTATCATTTGAAGCACAAGAGCAAGGAGTT
Organism: Triticum urartu; assembly: GCF_056163025.1. NCBI lineage: Eukaryota > Viridiplantae > Streptophyta > Magnoliopsida > Poales > Poaceae > Triticum > Triticum urartu. The sequence continues at coordinate 42,215,453 of NC_141876.1, read as the reverse complement.
CATTACCTACACACCATTTGTTACTTCTTGGAGAGTGGTGTCTCCTAGATTGGCTAGGTGTCACTTGGGAGCCTCCGACAAGATTGTGGAGTTGAACCAAGGAGTTTGTAAGGGCAAGGAGATCGCCTACTTCGTGAAGATCTACCGCTAGTGAGGCAAGTCCTGTGTGGGCGATGGCCATGGTGGGATAGACAAGGTTGCTTCTTCGTGGACCCTTTGTGGGTGGTTGCTTCTTCGTGGACCCTTCGTGGGTGGAGCCCTGTGTGGACTCGCGCAACCGTTACCCTTGGGTGGAGCCCCGTGTGGACTCGCGCAACCGTTACCCTTCTTGGGTTGAAGTCTCCATCAACGTGGATGTAGGATAGCACCACCTATCCGAACCACGGGAAAAACATTCGTGTCTCCAATAGCGTTTGAATTCTCCAAACCCTTCCCTTTACATTCTTGCAAGTTGCATGCTTTACTTTCCGCTGCCTATATACTCTTTGCATGCTTGCTTGAATCATGTGATGATTGCTTGACTTGTCCTAAATTAGCTAAAATCTTCCAAGAACTAAAATTGGGAAAAGGTTAAGTTTTTATTTGGTCAAGTAGTCTAATCACCCCCCCTCTAGACATACTTTCGATCCTACACCGGCTCCTTGGTCGACAGGAAGGCCCCACTGTCCAGGGCCTTGTCGACGGCTGGTTACTGTTGCTTAATCTTGGTGACGAGGGCTTCGCCGAGGTGGGCATGGCTACAGTGCCGCCGCCCGGCGGGCGATCACTGTAGCCTCACCGCATCTTGTCTCCTTAATGGGGCGTCTTCTTCGAGGGAGGTGGCAAGCCGGCTATGGGGAGCCGGCTCTATCTTGGGCCCACTAGGGGAGGCCTGGCCGCCTTCGGGTGTCTCTCTGCCCGAAGGGGCCCACCGCCCGTGGGCCGCGCCGGCAGTCCATCGTGGTTGACATCAAGGTCATCGTGGCAACAGTGCCGCGCCGGACGGGTCATGGCCACCCGTATGGCGCACTGTGCCAGGCGTGCTCCGGGATTCGGGGGTGGCAGGCTTCACTGTAGCCACGCCCCGTCACATCGCCGTTATGTGGATGCAGACTTTGAGGGTACGATCTTGACCGCTTTATGGGAGCCGGCTTCTTGGAGTCGGCCCTCTCGCGGCCGGCTTCTCGGAGCCGGCCCTCCCGTGGCGTTTCTTCATGAGGGCTGAAGTCGGGCCGCCTTCCGATAGCCGGCCTGGAGACAGCTGGCAAGGGGAAGGCGGCCCTGTGTCTTGGATTCTTGAGGGCCGAATCGGCTCGTAATTTTTTCAGAAGGGCCAGGGGGAGCCGGCTAGGCTACCCATGGTTATTTACTCCGACACCCACCCTCACATAAGTGATCTTTCCCACATTAGACAAGAGCCCCAAGAGACGGTACATCACTGTTGGGCCAGATTCATCCTTGTAATGAGCAAGGTCAAGGACTGTCGCGAGGAAGACGCAATTTCATTCTTTTGCAAAAAGTGCACGGACAAGGGAATCCTCAATGCCATAAGTTGCCGTGACATAGTACACTTCGCTGACTTGGCGGCCATAGTACATAAGTACTGTGCGATGGAAAGCACCGGGAAAACCCAAACAAAATTCTGGGATCCTCCGGCTCTCACTAAACCCTCCATCCAAACTAAAAGGGTGTACTCTTATAAGTCACCCGATCCAATTACAAAGAAACCAAAGCCCACTATAGGGAGAGGAACTATATTGGAGGGATGGCTCAATGGACCATGCAAAATTCGCAGTACACTGAATACCATGCCAACGCATAGCCTTAGAGCATGTTGGATACTCCGGCAGGTGGCCAAGAGCGGCGAGGACCTCCTCATCAACAATACCACAGAGCACCATCCCATGGAAAATAACATTACAGTACTGACAGTCTTCGAGACTTTCGCCTCAAATAATAGGCGCAAGCGAGCACTCCGCAGCCTCGCCGAAGTATGCCACATTGCAACAATAAATCCATGGAACGACACGGCTATAACCTCCAATGCCAGTGACGAACCTCAATTCCGAACAGCCCGAGCACCAGCCGCTTTGGTCCTTAGTCAAATTGTGGACGGCTTCCGGCTTACTAAAGTGCTCATGGACGGTGGCAGCGGATTAAACCTCATCTACGAGGAGACTCTTAGCAAAATGGAAATAGACAAGAGCCACATTGAGCAAAGCAGCACGACCTTATAAGGAATAATCCCTAGTCGGGAGGCACGATGTGCGGGAAAAATCACACTAGATGTGGTATTCAGCACACCGGAGAATTATAGGTCCGAAGAAATCACATTCCAAGTGGCCCCGTTTAGTAGCGGACACCACACCCTTTCAGGGCGGGAGGCATTCACGATCTTCCAAGCTATACCCCATTACAGGTACATGAAGCTCAAGATGCCCGGGCCCAATGGAATCATCAATCTCGCTAGTGATCTAGACATAGCACTCCGTGCCGAAAATAAAACTACCGCACTAGCCCTCGAGGTGTTTTCCGAAGCCCTTGCGGCCGAAGAATTAACTGCGCTGCTCTCCACAGTGGACATGGACAACGTGATACTCGACAAAAGACCCAAGTCCACCTCTTTTAAACCAGTGGATGAAATAGTCAAATTCCAGGTCCACCCAACGGACCCTACGAAAACAGCATCCATCGGGGCATAGCTGAACCCCACAACAGACGCCGCACTACGGGAGTTCTTGCGCGAGAATTGGCACATCTTTGCCTGGCATCCTTCAGACATGCCAGGAATCCCATGCAGGCTGGCCGAGCATAGCCTAAACATTCTAAAGGGATTCAAGCCGGTCAAGCAGACTCTTCGGTATTTCTCAGAGCCTAAGCGACAAGCCATGGGAGAAGAGCTAGCCAAGTTACTCGAGGCCGGATTCATTAGAGAAATAAAACACCCGGACTGGCTAGCAAACCTTGTGATGGTACCAAAGAAGGACAAATCCTGGCGCCTATGTGTCGATTTCAAGGACCTTAACAAGACTTGCCCCAAGGATCCCTTCCCCTCCCCCGCATCGATCAAATTATCACCGCTACCGCCGGACATGACTCATTGTGTTTCCTCGACACATACTCCGAATACCATTGATGACCCACAAGTATAGGGGATCTATCATAGTCCTTTCGATAAATAAGAGTGTCGAACCCAACGAGGAGCAGAAGGAAATGATAAGCGGTTTTCAGTAAGGTATTCTCTGCAAGCACTGAAATTATAGGTAACAGATAGTTTTGTGATAAGATAATTAGTAACGAGCAACGACTAACAAAAGTAAATAAAGTGCAGCAAGGTGGCCCAATCCTTTTTGTAGCAAAGGACAAGCCTGGACAAATTCTTATATAGAGAAAAGCGCTCCCGAGGACACATGGGAATTATCGTCAAGCTAGGTTTCATCACGTTCATATGATTCGCGTTTGGTACTTTGATAATTTGATATGTGGGTGGACCGGTGCTTGGGTGCTGCCCTTACTTGGACAAACATCCCACTTATGATTAACCTCTATTGTAAGCATCCGCAACTACAACAAAAATATTAAGGTAAACCTAACCATAGCATGAAACATATGGATCCAAATCAGCCCCTTACGAAGCAACACATAAACTAGGGTTTAAGCTTTTGTCACTCTAGCAACCCATCATCTACTTATTACTTCCCAATGCCTTCCTCTAGGCCCAAATAATGGTGAAGTGTCATGTAGTCGACGTTCACATAACACCACTAGAGGAGAGACAACATACATCTCATCAAAATATCGAACGAATACCAAATTCACATGACTACTAATAGCAAGACTTCTCCCATGTCCTCAGGAACAAACATAACTACTCACAAAGCATATTCATGTTCATAATTAAAGGGGTATTAATGTGCATATAGGATCTGAACATATGATCTTCCACCAAATAAACCAACTAGCATCAACTACAAAGAGTAATCAACACTACTAGCAACCCACAGGTACCAATCCGAGACTTGGAGACAAGAATTGGATACAAGAGATGAACTAGGGTTTGAGAGGAGATGGTGCTAGTGAAGATGTTGATGAAGATTGACCCCCTCCCGATGAGAGGATCGTTGGTGATGACGATGGCGATGATTTCCCCCTCCCGGAGGGAAGTTTCCCCGGCAGAACAGCTCCGCCGGAGCCCTAGATTGGTTCCGCCGAGGTTCTGCCTCGTGGCGGCGGAGTCTCGTCTGGAAAGATGGCTTATGATTTTTTCCTCATCAAAAGACTCCATATAGCAGAAGATGGGCATCGGAGGGCCACCAGGGGCCCAGGAGGTAGGGGGGCGCGCCCAGGGGGTAGGGCGCGCCCCCACCCTCATGAGCAGGGTGTGCCCCCCTCTGGAACTTCTTGCACTCATTATTTATTATATATTCTAAAAATTACTTTCGTGAAGTTTCAGGACTTTTGGAGCTGTGCAGAATAGGTCTCTAATATTTGCTCCTTTTCCAGCACAGAATCCCAGCTGCCGGCATTCTCCCTCTTTATGTAAACCCTATAAAATAAGAGAGAATAGGCATAAGTATTGTGACATAATGTGTAATAACAGCCCATAATGCAATAAATATCAATATAAAAGCATGATGCAAAATGGACGTATCAATTCCCCCAAGCTTAGACCTCGCTTGTCCTCAAGCGAAAGCCAAAATCGAAAAATATGTCCACACGTTTAGAGATAGAGGTGTCGATAAAAATAAAATACGGACATGAGGGCATCATGATTATTCTTAGAACAACAACTTATATAATTCTTGTCATATGATCTCTTATGCTAGAGGAACAATTCAATCACAATTTCAAGTATGAATCATAAACTTCATTGAAAACTAACAAACTATAATCTCAGTCATTGGAGCAATTGCAATTTATCATAACATAGGAAAGATTTAATATAAGAGCTTTTCAGCAAGTCCACATACTCAACTATCATATAGTCTTTCACAATTGCTGACACTCACGCAATACTTATGGGTATGGAGTTTTAATCGGACACAGAGAAAGATAGGGGCTTATAGTTTTGCCTCCAAACGTATTGCCTCAAGGGTAATGTCAACAATAATAGTTCATGAAAACTCACATCCAATTAGACATATATACTAGGATCTTTTTCAACATGTTGTGCTTGCCAAAAGATAAAATTTAAAAAGGAAGGGTGAAGATCACCATGACTCTTATGCAAGGTAGGAGATACAAGTAAAAGATAGGCCCTTCGCAGAGGGAAGCAGAGGTTGTAATGCATTTTTATGGATGGATGCACAAAATCTTAATGCGAAAGAACATCACTTTATATTGCCACTTGTGATATGGACCTTTATTATGCAGTCCATCGCTTTTATTTCTTCCATATCACACGATCGTATAAAGCTTATTTTCTCCCACACTAATAAGTCATACATATTTAGAGAGCAATTTTTATTGCTTGCACCGATGGCAACTTACTTGGAGGATCTTACTAAATCCATAGGTAGGTATGGTGGACTCTCATGGCAAAAATGGTTTAAGGGTGTTTGGAAACACAAGTAGTATCTCTACTTGGTGCGATGAATTTGGCTAGCATGAGGGGGAAAGGCAAGCTCAATCATGTTGGATGTTCCATGACAGTATAATTTATCTCAGATGTAAGAAAACACAACCCATTGCGTTGCCTTCCTTGTCCAACATCAACTCTTTAGCATGTCATACTTTAATGAGTGCTCACAATCATAAAAGATGTCCAAGATAATGTATTTATATGTGAAGACCTCTCTTTCTTTATTACTTCCTATTAATTGCAATGATGACCAAAACTATCTTTGTCAACTCTCAACAACTTTTATTCATCATACTCTTTATATGTGAGCTCATTACTCTCCATAAGATCCATATGATCTCTTTTATTTCTTTCTCTTTTCTTTTATTCACTCAAGATCATGGCAAAATAATCAAGCCCTTGACTCAACACTAATCTTTATTATATAGCTCACGGACTCGATTACATAGAATGATCATAAAGCAAAACTCACAACTAGATCATACTAAAACTTTATTCTACTAGATCAAGATATTACCAAAAGGATCGAACTAAGAAAAGCGGTAAAAATAAAAGTGATGGTGATACGATACTGGGGCACTCCCCCAAGCTTGGCAGTTGCCAAGGGGAGTGCCCATACCCATGTGATTATGTCTCCTTTGTTGGTGAAATTGATGGTTCTGTTGGTGGCGTAGGCTTGTCGTCCTTCTTCCAAGGCATAGGCTCACCATCATAGAAGGATGATCGAGTCTCCTGAAACCTCAAATCTGCAGCCAAACTCATCCTCTTGAATCTATATCTATACTCACAGTTTTGATTTTGCAGGTCATAGATCTGGGCTTGGAGGTGCTCCATTTTCTCAGGAAGCTTGAAGATGGCCTCCCCAATGTCCTTAACGTCCAGCTTGTGGTTGTTGGTGAACTCCGTGATCATAATGTGATTGGAATCGAGTCCACGCTCCACCATCTCCTGACACCTGAAAACTTCTTGCTCCAATGCCTCGAGCCTTGCCTCCATGCTTCTGGTCTTCCTTGGTCCCTCAACATCGCGGATGTGCAACAACCCCTCACGCATCTCAATGGTTCGAGGGTGTTGCAGCACTTCCGCGAGGTAGGGGTTGATGACCTTCTCTAATAACTAGTCCTTGGGGGCACTTGAAGACGACATGACGACCTGGATCTGTCAGAAAAACAGCTCAAAACAAAGACAGGAGATATTTGCGTGATACGGTGATCAAAACCTTTGGGAGGTTATATAATGAATTTTTACCGACTAAAATACGTGTCGTGTAAGAAAACGGAGTCCGGTGAGCACACGAGGTGCCCACGATGTAGGGGGGGCGCGCCCAGGGGGGTAGGGCGCACCCTCCACCCTCGTGTCCTTCCCGGACTGCTTCTTATTTTTCTATTTTTCTAAATATTCTAAAACGGAAGAAAATTGCCATAAGAACTGTTTTGGAGTCGGTTTACTTACCGTACCACATACCTATTCCTTTTCGGAGTCTGAAATGTTCTGGAAAGTGTCCCTTATGTATTCCTCCGGGGTTATGGTTTCAATAACATTGGTTTCAACATTTATAGGATTATCTGAGATATAATGTTTAATTCTTTGACCGTTCACCACCTTTGGGTTTGTGCCTTCGAAGTTGTTGATTTTTATGGCACCGGAACGATAGACCTCCTCGATAACGTAAGGACCTTCCCATTTAGAGAGAAGCTTCCCTGCAAAAAATCTTAAACGAGAGTTGTATAGCAATACATAATCACCTACATTAAACTCACGCTTTCGTATCCTTTTGTCATGCCATCTTTTAACTTTTTTCTTTAAATAATTTGGCATTCTCATAGGCTTGGGTTCTCCATTCATCAAGTGAGCTATTGCCAAATAACCTCTTCTCACCGTCAAGTTTGAAATCATAATTGAGTTCTTTAATAGCCCAATGAGCCTTATGTTCTAGTTCGAGAGGTAAGTGACATGCTTTTCCATAAACCATTTTATACGGAGACATACCCATAGGATTTTTATATGCAGGTCTATAGGCCCATAATGCATCATCAAGTTTCTTGGACCAATTCTTTCTAGATCTATTAACAGTCTTTTGCAAAATTAATTTGAGTTCTCTATTACTCAATTCTACTTGACCACTAGACCGTGGGTGATAAGGAGATGCAATTCTATGATTAACATCATATTTAGCAAGCATTTTACGGAAAGCACCATGAATAAAATGTGAACCACCATCAGTCATTAAGTATCTAGGGACTCCAAACCTTGGAAAAATAACTTCTTTAAGCATCTTAATAGAGGTGTTATGATCAACACTACTAGTTGGAATAGCTTCTACCCACTTAGTAACATAATCAACAGCAACTAAAATATGTGTGTATCCATTGGATGCAGGAAAGGTCCCATATAATCAAAGCCCCAAACATCAAATGGTTCAATAACAAGTGAATAATTCATAGGCATTTCTTGATGTCTACTAACATTACCAATTCTTTGACATTCATCACAAGATACAACAAACTTACGGGCATCCTTGAAGAGAGTAGGCCAATAAAAACCGGATTGCAATACCTTATGTGCAGTTCTATCTCCAGCGTGGTGTCCTCCATAAGCTTCGGAGTGACAATTGCATAGGATCTGTTCCTGTTCATGCTCAGGTACACAACGTCTAATAACACCATCGTTGCTCAAGGAGCTTTAGTATTTCCTTTCTTACCACTTCTTTCATCTTAGGATTCAACCGTCGTTGGTGATCATGGACTGGTTTGGCATCTTTCTCCAAATTTATTTTGTGTTGACATAGTGTGGGACTGATGCCCTTAAGATCATCGAGAGTATATCCAATAGCAGCACGGTGCTTCTTCAGAGTTTTCAATAATCTCTCTTCTTCATGCTATGAAACGTTAGCACTAATAATAACAGGATAAATCTTTTTCTCATCAAGATAAGCATATTTAAGAGTATCAGGTAACGGTATGAGCTCAAACACGGGATCACCCTTGGGTGGAGGAGGATCCCCTAGGATTTCAACGGGCAAATTATGTTTCAGGATGGGTTCCTATTTAAAAATACTTCATCTATTTCCCTTCTTTCATTCATAAACATATCATTTTCATGGTCTAGCAAATATTGTTCTCAAGGATCACTAGGAGGCACGGCAATAGAAGCAAGACCAATAATTTCATCTTTACTAGGCAATTCCTCTTCATGGTGTTGTCTACGAAATTTAGAGAAATTAAACTCATGAGACATATCACCTAAGCCAATAGTAACAACATCCTTTTCGCAATCTATCCTAGCATTAACTGTGTTCAAGAAGGGTCTACCAAATATAATGGGACAAAAGCTATCTTGTGGGGAACCAAGAACAAGAAAATCAGTAGGATATTTAGTTTTCCCACACAAGACTTCAACATATCTAACAATTCCAATTGGTGAAATAGTATCTCTATTGGCAAGTTTAATTGTGACATCAATATCTTCTATCTCAGCAGGTGCAATATCATGCATAATTTCTTTGTATAAGTCATGAGGTATAGCACTAGCACTGGCACCCATATCACATAAGCCATGATAACAATGATCTCCTATTTTAACAGAAATAACAGGCATGCCTACCAAAGATCTAGGTTTATCTTTAGCACAAGGTTTAGCAATTCTAGCAGTATCATCATGGAAATGAATAACATGCCCATCAATATTATCAGACAAGAGATCTTTAACAATAGCAATATTAGGTTCAACTTTAATTTGCTCAGGAGGTGTATAGGTTCTAATATTGCTTTTACGAACCACAGTTGAAGCTTTAGCATGATCTTTTATCCTAACAGGAAAAAGGTGGTTTCTCAACATAAGCAGTAGGAACAATAGGATCATTATAAGTGACAGTCTTTTCTTCAACTTTAATAGGTGCAGCTACTTTTACTTCTATGGGAGGATGATATTTAAACCACTTCTCCCTAGGGAGATCAACATGAGTAGCAAAAGATTCACAGAAAGAAGATACTATTTCAGAGTCAAGTCCATATTTAGTGCTAAATTTACGGAAAACATCAGTATCCATAAAAGATTTAACACAATCAAACTTAGGTGTCATACTTGACATCTTACCTCCGTCGAGGTCCCAATCTTCAAAGTTGCGTTTAATTCTTTCCAGTAAATCCCATTTGAATTCAATAGTCTTCATCATAAAAGAGCCAGCACAAGAAGTATCGAGCATGGTGCGATTGTTATCAGAAAGTCGAGCATATAAATTTTGATTAATTATTTCTCTTGAGAGCTCATGATTGGGGCATGAATATAACATTGATTTAAGCCTCCCCCAAGCTTGAGCGATGCTTTCTCCTTCGCGAGGCCAAAAATTATATATATAATTGCGATCATGATGAACAAGATGCATAGGATAAAACTTCTGATGAAATTCCAATTTCAATCGTTTGTAGTTCCATGATCCCATATCATCACATAGCCTATACCATGTTAATGCATCTCCCATCAAAGATAAAGGGAAGACCTTATTCTTAATAACATCCTCGGTCACACCTGCAAGCTTAAATAATCCACAAACTTCATCCACATATATTAGGTGCTCATCAGGATGCATTGTTCTGTCTCCTGCAAAAGGATTAGCTAGCAGTTTTTCTATCATACCCGAAGGAATTTAAAAATAGACATTTTCATTTGCATTTTCAGTAGGTTCAGTAGGTTGGGGAGCAACTCTTTGCTCTACTGGTCGAGGTGAAGATACCCCGAACAAGCCCCTCAGAGGATTACTTTCCATAGTAACAAGTGACAGTAAATTTCAGCACACTATATAAATTTTTCCTTACCAAATTCCACCTACCAAAGGCGCTTCACTCCCCGGCAACGGCGCCAGAAAAGAGTCTTGATGACCCACAAGTATAGGGGATCTATCGTAGTCCTTTCGATAAGTAAGAGTGTCAAACCCAACGAGGAGCAGACGGAAATGATAAGCGGTTTTCAGTAAGGTATTCTCTGCAAGCACTGAAATTATAGGTAACATATATTTTTGTGATAAGATAATTAGTAACAAGCAACAAGTAACAAAAGTAAATAAAGTGCAGCAAAGTGGCCCAATCCTTTTTGTAGCAAAGGACAAGCCTGGACAAATTCTTATATAGAGAAAAGCACTCCCGGGAACACATGGGAATTATCGTCAAGCTAGGTTTCATCACGTTCATATGATTCATGTTCGGTACTTTGATAATCTGATATGTGGGTGGACTGGTGCTTGGGTGCTGCCCTTACTTGGACAAACATCCCACTTATGATTAACCTCTATTGCAAGCATCCGCAACTACAACAAAAGTATTAAGGTAAACCTAACCATAGCATGAAACATATGGATCCAAATCAGCCCCTTACGAAGCAACACATAAACTAGGGTTTAAGCTTCTATCACTCTAGCAACCCATCATCTACTTATTACTTCCCAATGCCTTCCTCTAGGCCCAAATGATGGTGAAGTGTCATGTAGTCGACGTTCACATAACACCACTAGAGGAGAGACAACATACATCTCATCAAAATATCGAACGAATACCAAATTCACATGACTACTAATAGCAAGACTTCTCTCATGTCCTGAGGAACAAACGTAACTACTCACAAAGCATATTCATGTTCATAATCAGAGGGGTATTAATGTGCATATAGGATCTGAACATATGATCTTCCACCAAATAAACCAACTAGCATCAACTACAAAGAGTAATCAACACTACTAGCAACCCACAGGTACCAATCCCAGACTTGGAGACAAGACTTGGATACAAGAGATGAACTAGGGTTTGAGAGAAGATGGTGCTGGTGAAGATGTTTATGGAGATTGACCCCCTACTGATGAGAGGATCGTTGGTGATGACGATGATTTCCCCCTCCCGGAGGGAAGTTTCCCCGGCAGAACAGCTCCGCTGGAGCCCTAGATTGGTTCCGCCAAGGTTCTGCCTCGTGGTGGCGGAGTCTCGTCTGGAAAGATGGCTTATGATTTTTTCCTCATCGAAAGACTCCATATAGCAGAAGATGGGCATCAGAGGGCCACCAGGGGCCCACGAGGTAGGGGGCGCACCCAGGGGGGTAGGGCGCGCCCCCACCCTCATGGGTAGGGTGTGGCCCCCCTCTGGAACTTCTTGCACTCATTATTTATTATATATTCTGAAAATGACTTTCGTGAAGTTTCAGGACTTTTGGAGCTGTGCAGAATAGGTCTCTAATATTTGCTCCTTTTCCAGCATAGAATCCCAGCTGCCGGCATTCTCCCTCTTTATGTAAACCCTGTAAAATAAGAGAGAATATGCATAAGTATTGTGACATAATGTGTAATAACAGCACATAATGCAATAAATATCGATATAAAAGCATGATGCAAAATGGACATATCAACCATCAAATCAAGATGGCGGAGTCCGATCAAGCCAAAACGGCATTCATCACCCCATACGACCCCTTCTGTTTTAACACCATGCCTTCCGGGCTCAAAAACGTCGGTGCAACCTATCAACACATGATTCAGACATGCCTGGAAGCACAAATCGGCAAGACAGTGGAGGCATACGTAGACGATGTGGTCATTAAAACCAGACACGTCGAATCCTTAATAGACGAATTGAGGCTTACGTTCGACAATCTCCGAACATATGACATCAAGCTCAATCCGGAAAAATGTGTTTTCGGCGTGCCCACCGGAAAGCTCTTGGCTTCATCGTTTCCAATAGAGGAACTGAAGCAAATCCGGCTAAAATCTGAGCTCTGTCACAGTTGGCTACCCCAACAGACCTCAAGCAAATCCAGAAATTAACCGGATGTGTGGCTGCCTTAAGCCGCTTTATCTCTCGACTGGGAGAAAAGGCATTACCTCTTTATCGCCTTCTTCGGCGCACCAAACACTTCGAGTGGACGAATGCGGCCACGGCCGGATTGGAAGAAATAAAAGCCCTCTTGGCCAGCAACCCAATCTTGGCCGCGCCAAATATCGGCGAACCAATGTTGTTATATATAGCGGCAACACACCATGTTGTAAGTGCAGTGCTCGTCGTCGAACGAAAGACATACGGACATAAGTTCCCGCTTCAAAAGCTGGTATACTACGTATCCACTGTCCTCACTCCATGCAAATCAAGGTACCCACATTATCAAAAGATAGCATACGTGGTCTTCATGGCACCCCGAAAACTATGACACTAGTTTCAAGAGTGTTCAATTATGGTGGCCTCTGAAGTACCACTCAACGACATAATAAATAACTACGATGCCACGAGCCGGATTGCTAAATGGGATATTGAGCTCCTCCCGTTCGACATAACATACAAACCCCAGCGAGCCAATAAGTCGCAAGTACTGGCTGATTTCATCACCGAATGGACAGTAGCCGAACTCCCTAAAGAGTACGGCGCGTACTCCAATTGGATCGTGCACTTCGATGGCTCTAATATGCTAGCTGGTCTGGGGGCAAGCGTCGTCCTAACATCCCCCACTCCAAATATTATACACAGCATCCAGCAATGCAGCAGAATATGAGGCCCTGTTGCATGGTCTCCGGATGGCAGTCTCCATGGGCATTCAACGCCTAGAGGTGCGTGGGGATTCGAACCTCGCAATATCTCAAATAAATGGAGACTTTGATGCCAAGGACCCCAAAATGGCGGCTTACCGCAATGCCGTCCTCAAAATGTCAGCTCGGTTCGAGGGGCTCGAATTACACCATGTGGTCCGAGAAAACAATCAAGTGGCGGATATCCTCGCCCGCATCGGCGCTAAGTGCGACCCTGTTCGACCTAATATCTTCTTGGAAAGGCTGTTTAAGCCATCCGTGTGTGGGAAGGGGAGATTGGCAACAACAGTCCGGATCCGGCCACAACACCAGATCCCGAGCACTCTGACGTAATCGGAGGCTCTGCCACCGAAATAACACCTTCGGCCCACGTGATTATGGCTGTCATCGCCCCGTGGACAGAACCCTTTTCGGCTTACCTAAATAGGAAAGAACTCCCCGAGGACCCAAACGAGGCACGTTGCATTGTGCGGCGGTCTAAAGCCTACAAGGTCCACGAGGGAGAGCTTTATAAGAAAAGCGCTACCGAAGTACTTCAAAGGTGTATCTCCGAAGAGGAAGGACGACAACTTTTGGCAGAAATTCATGCTGGACTCGGCAGCCATCACGCCGCAGCTCGGGCCCTTGTAAGCAAGGCCTTCTGTATAGGTTTCTACTAGCCGACAGCCCGAGCAGACGCATAGGACCTCGTCCAACATTGCGTCGGTTGCTAGCTTTTTGCAAACGAAAGCCATATTCCACCTACCGCTCTCCAAACAATCCCCATTACTTGGCCCTTTGCGGTCTGGGGGCTTGATATGGTCGGACCCCTTAAAGGAGGAAGCCATAAGAAAAAGTACCTATTAGTCATGGTGGATAAATTCACCAAATGGATAGAAGCCAAACAAGTTAAAACAGCCGAGTCCGGACCAGTGATAGACTTCATATCCGGGGTTGTACACCGTTATGGTGTCCCCCACAACATCATCACCGATAACGGCTCGAACTTTACAGCTGACAAGGTAAAAACTTGGTGCGGCAACTTGGGCATTAAGCTCGATTATGCCTCCGTCTATCACCCCCAAACAAACGGTCAAGTCGAACAAGAAAATGGTCTTATTATGAGCGGCATTAAACCCAAATTAGTGCGATCCTTGAAGGAATCAGATATGCACTGGGTTGAGGAGCTCGACTCTGTACTATGGGGGCTACGGACCACGCCGAATCGCACTACAGGATACACACCGTTTTTTATGGTGTACGGCTTAGAGGCGGTATTGCCCTGCGACATCATTCATGACTCACCACGAGTGTGCATGTACAAAGAGAAAGAAGCCGATCTTGATCGGCAGGACATTTTAGACACCCTAGAGGAGGAGCGTGACGTAGCAAAAGCCCGCTCCGCATTCTATCAGGAACAGGCTCGACGGTATCAAAGAAGAGAAGTGCGGGCCAAAACTTATAACGTTGGCGAACTCGTCCTCGCTTACCAGAGAAGAAAAAGGACAAGCTCAAGCCCAAATGGGAAGGTCCATTCGTCATTGACAAAGTTCTAACCGGTGGAGCGTACCGTCTGCGGGATGCATCGGACAATCGACTCGAACCAAACCCATGGAACGCGGCCAGACTCCGAAGGTTCTACGCCTAGTGCTGGACTTTGTGTTTGTCTCCTTACCTCCGCCTTTTTTCATATATATATATATATATCCGCTATCTGTCTTTCTTTCTTTCTTTCTTTCTTCCCTTTTTCTTCACGGCCTTAAAAGGTTAAAATGTGCCTTGACTACACAATCTTGACGCACTAGGCGTGCTCATTATATCTAGGGGCTTCTTATATAGAAGCTTAATATAATTATGTTCCGGGCTCTATGGCCCCTGCACATGTGTTGCTTTTCCACATGTACCTTTTCTTCGCCATTATATGCATCGATATGACTTAAGTTTTGGCCAAGCTGGGTTGCCTGACTCTTGTGTTTATGCCCTACGTTCCCGTTAATTCGCCTAGGGCATAAGGGGAGCACCTCTGTGATTGTTACTGCCGGGTCAGCCGGATGTGTACCTCAGACTGGGTGAAGCCGAAAGCTAGCATTCTTAAGGGAATATTTGGTCAGTGAACAAAAGATGACTTTTACCTATTGCAATACATGCCCCCAGATGTTTATATCCCACATCTCTTTTCGCAGTTCGGACATGCACATTAATGCATGCGTACCCAGGGAAAGGAACCCTTAACGGAACTATTCTCCCTGGAAGATGTTTCTTACTATCCATGTAATATAACATAGCTAGTTGGGTACTTGTCTGTTCAAGCACTTATGACCCCTACGCCTGGTTTCCACACGTACCCCGGTTTTTACATAACTGAGCGGGTATTCGGATACACTCCGGACTGTCGAGTCTGGAGGTAGAAGCGAAAAGGTCCGCCATGAAAAATGATTTACAATCCGACTAGGGACAATATATGTCACTTGAAGTACACAGTCACTTAGACTGACTAAATTCTTCTTCTATACCATCCAACAGGCTGTCTAGCCTACAGTCCTGTTGGGAATACTTTGCGGCTAATTTTACCTGGTCATACACCATACTAACGGGGATCTCTTTCCCATCAGACCCCACAGGTCCGACCTCGACCATGTGGTTTGGGTCAGCCTTGGTATATCGAGTCTTCACCATGGCCCAGGCTTCCCTTGCACCTTGTCGGTAGGCAGATATCTTCCATAATCGGAAGCGCCGCCACGCTCCCTTGAGCATCTCTACGAGCTCCACCATGCCTCCTGGCAGGGAGGCGGATGGCCACAAGGCCTGGGCAATACCCTGCATCACCTGCCGAACTTGTTCGTGCAGTTGTGAGAGCTCTGGCAAAAGATCGCCCGCAGACCCGGGCATCTCCTCTCCGGGACGACCAGTCAGCATACCTACAGATATAACTCTGTTAGCCGGTTTCTTCGCCGAACTCTATAAAAGTTCGTTCAAGCACTTACTAAATATGCCGCGTCGAAGCTCCTTATTCTCCTTTACAGAGTCAGCTAGCTGGGCCCGAACATCTTTTAGTTCAACACCCAGCCGGGTATTGGCATCTTGGAGATTGTTTTTCTCCTACCTAACCCACGTAAGCACGCGCTCGCCAGCCTCTAGCTGTCGTTGAGCATGTTGTTCATCCCCTCGCACAACCTTCAGATTCACTCCGGGGTCATCGGCAGAATCTGTTGTTAGATTTGCATGCATGTCGAATACTAACTGGTACATGACATTTCATTCTTTTCGATCAGAACAAGTGTTACTAGATGGGGCCTTCTTGGACTCCTTCACTTCGGCAACCGCGGCCCGTAGCTGGGCTTTGCACTCCTCCAGCTCTTGAGACAACCGGGTATTCTTCTCCATAAGAACCTACACATATAATGATCCTTAAATCAGTTGTGCCAACTGTTTCAAGTCTCAGGGGCTACTGATATACATAATTATCAGATTTTCTTACTCCTATATCCTTTACATACTGGTCCGTGGCTCTAGCAAGACCATTTTGAGCGGCTCGGATGTATGCGTCTCCCGAGTTGAAGGCATCGAATGCCTCTTCGGAGAAACCAGGGTCGCGGAGTATGGCCCGACGACGCCTGTGATTCATGGCACTCTCCACTTCGGAATACGTAGCGGACAGCCTATCCACATCCTCTGTAGGAGGAACATCCGGTGTTGTCCCCACGTTAGCATCTGCCCCCAAGACCGGCTCTGGAGTCCGGCTGATGGAGGCGCGGCCGGCAGGCTCTCCGGACACGGTCCGATGAGCGTGCTTTCTGCCAGGAACCAGGGACGTTATTATATTTTAAATACGACAACCACGGAGCAGGGTTCTTTTTCATACCTCTGCGAAGACATCTTAGTCCTGACCACCTTTCTTTTAAGCCTACCCGGCTTCGGTGCCCCCGTTGGTGAGTCACCGCGGGTTCGGCATGGCGTCCTGAGGACCTTCCCTGTAAGACACCATATGTGTGTGGTGGGTGAAGTGCAAAAAAGGGATCCTTCTCGGAAGTTGGGACTCCGGTTTTACTTACATGCGATGCAGGGAGCAGTCCAGGATAATCAGCTATGATGGCCACCAAGGCACCGTCGCAGCTTAACTGATAGAACGTCCTGTTGATAAGCTCCACAAATATGTCCGGATCTTCTTCGAGTCCGGGGTCGAGGGCCCGGTCAGGGTCCTCTGGCTGGGGAGACGGGCTGTGGACCTCCCTCATGGCTCTTCGCAGTTCCTGCTATGAAATAGCAAGGTAAATATTTAGGATGAAGAATGTGGGAAGGTCTAGAGTAAAAAGTAGCAGCTCACCTAGTTTGGAGGGTTGTACATGGAGAATCCATCCCGTGGCTTAATGCGGATGAACTCCTCTTCCTCTCCTTTGTACAAATCGGACAGTATTTTCGCTAGAGCAGTGGTGGAGTCCGGACCTTTACGGCCGCAGCGGGTGGCATCGTCTTCTCCATTAAAGTGCCACATGGGTTTTCCCCGATACTGAAGTGGCTGCACCCCCCGCATTATACATATTGACATAACCTCGATTATTTTCAGTCCTGATTTGGCCAGCGTTTTTATTCGCCCCATCAGGTAAAGGACCTCTGTGTTATCTTCCTCCTGGGGGCTCCGAGGGTGCCAGCTGCAGCGTTTCTTCAAAGGGGCTTTATTAAACTCATGAAGGTCCATCCGAATAGGGTCCGGAAGAGGAACGCCCTCCATATAAAACTACTCCGAAGGCCAGTCTTCGCATGTCTTTTTTGGAGTACCGGACGGGTATCCGGTCCCGGCGATGCGCCATATTTCGGCTCCGCCCACTTGATATATTGACCCCTCCCGTGTACGGGGTACGAGGCAGAATAGCCTCTTCCATAGCTCGAAATGAGCTTCGCAGCCTAGAAACAGCTTGCAAAAGGCGACGTAGCCAGCGATGTGTAATATGGAGGCGGGAGTAAAGTTATGGAGCTGGAGACCGTAGAACTCTAGGAGCCCGCGGAGGAATGGATGGATTGGAAATCCGAGTCCCCTCAATAAGTAAGGGACACGACATACCCGCTCCCCCATGGATGGGTTGGGAAAGCCCTCCGCTTGCTCCCCGCCATTATAAGTGGCTAGTCCGGCTCGGACGGGGACCATATACGCAGGAGGGAGAAACCCCTGGGTCTGTAACTCTACTAATTGGCTGTGGGGGACGGAACACTTCTCCCAATTGCCTGGCTTAGTGCTATATACGGGAGCGCGATGGCCGGCCATGATGGGATGGACTTTTCCGGGCGCGCTCCGATGGATACTCAGTGTAGGAGGATGGCGTGATCTAGATTTGAGGATCCCCGACTCTTTAAATAGACAATTTACTCACATGGTTAGGGTGGCAAATGTAAAAATGCCCCGACTTCTCGCATTCGCTCGACACGTGGAAGATAGCCATTATTAGGCGTAGAAGCCGAGGAGTGCAACATCCATGGGAAGCCGGACACTACTCGACAGGTACTCAGGATTTGGAGAAGAACCCGCCTTGCAATGCCGAAGACAATCTGCGCGCCGGACTCATTGTCATTGAAGCATGGTTCAGGGGCTACTGAGGGAGTCCTGGATAGGGGGTCCTCGGACAGCCAAACTATATACTTTGGCCGGACTGTTGGACTATGAAGATACAAGATTGAAGACTTCGTCATGTGTCCGGGTGGGACTCTCCTTTGCGTGGAAGGCAAGCTTGGCAATTCGGATATGTAGATATCCTCCCTTGTAACCGACTCTGTGTAACCCTAGCCCCCTCCGGTGTCTATATAAACCGGAGGGTTTAGTCCATAGGACAACAACAATCATAATCATAGGCTAGCTTCTAGGGTTTAGCCTCTACGATCTCGTGGTAGATCAACTCTTGTAATACTCATATCATCAAGATCAATCAAGCAGGAAGTAGGGTATTACCTCCACCGAGAGGGCCCGAACCTAGGTAAACATTGTGTCCCCCACCTCCTGTTACCATCCTCCTTAGACGCACAGTTCGGGACCCCCTACCCGAGATCTGCCGATTTTGACACCGACAACAGGGGTCTGGCTTTGGAGGGGGTGGCTCGAATTCTGGCTATCAAGGTCAAGGTAACCATGGTGGTCATAATCAGTAGTCTGGCCAGGGTAACCAGCAGCACGTTAATCAGTCGGGATATGAGAGTAACCCAAAGCAGCTCAATGGTGGTCAATACCATGTTTTGACTACGAGTCCTTGCAAACGAGACCAAAAGGTTCATAAGCGGGCGGTTCATGCAGTAGAGCCGGCTGTTCCACAATATTTTGAGATGGTCTGAGCACACGATATCGTGGAGCAGGGCGGATCACCCGCCACGGGTTGATAATCCGGGTCATTTAGCTCTTGTGGTGGCCCCTCAGGTTGGTGGTTATAAATTCACCAAAGTACTCACGGATGGCGGTAGTAGCATCAACATTTTGTATTATGACACTTGAAAGTGCGTTATATCGACTAGGGGGGTGAATAGGCGATTTTTACAAATTTATCGCTGAGGAATTTCAGGGTGAGGAAACTCCTAAGCAACGAACTACTTAGCAGCAGAATAAGTACTCAAATGCAAGCATAACAGAGCAGTAGCACAGTCATCATGATGAAATGAAAACAAGCACAAAGTACAAGTAGCGTAAACATAGGATAAGCAGGCTGAAGACAAACTGACTGAAGGAATAGGATTGTGGAAATTGAGAAAGTCTTCAGTCAAAGTCTTCAAACAGTAACGATCAAGTACTTCAACACAGTAATGAGGAAATGAAAGGGTTGAGGAAATAGAACCAGATAGCTCGGTGAAGACAATGGTTTGGTAGACCAGTTCCAACTGTTGTGACAGTCGTATGTCTAGTTGGAATGGCTAGGTATTTAAACCTGAGGACACATAGTCCTCACCGTATTCTCCTTGAGCTAAGGTCACACATACCTCGCCCAATCACTCGTGGTAAGTCTTCAGGTGACTTCCAACCCTTCACAGACTCGGTCACTCGGTGATCCACAATTTCCTCTTGGATGCTCTAGACCATGACGCCTAACCGTTTGGAGGGTACACAGTCCTCAAAGGTAACAAGTCAGTTCCACACAAGAACAATCTCTTCAGTTATGCTCAATCACTATGGGTTTGTAGGTGTTTGGGTTTGGGTTTTCCTCACTTGTTGATTTTCGCTCAAAGTCCTCGGAGGATGGGATGCTCTCAATGACAAGTGTCAGTTTCTCTCAGAGCAGTCAACCAACTAGTGGTTGTAGGGGGCCGCTATTTATAGCCTAGGGAGCAGCCCAACATGATAAGACATAAATGCCCTTCAATGATATGACCGTTAGGTGGGTAGATATTTTGGGACAGCTGGCGCGTAGCACAACAACGGTCGGAAAGTTGAGTATCAAATTCCTCAGGGCTATCATGTTCCTCACTTGTAGGCAATCCACACTGGCGAATTCCTAACTCCTCGGTTAGAACAAATTCCTCAGAGACCAGAAGAACTTTATCTCTGTCACTGAAGAAATTGACTGAATTGTATGAGATTTCCAATGGCTTCACTCGAAAGGATTGGGTAGGTGTATGATTTTGAGATGAGCATCACTTGGAAACTTTTCCTTAGTTTTACCTTGACCCCTTTTAACAGTACGGTGTTTCCTATGACTCAAGAAAGAGAAAATGAAACTACGAAAACAAAAGTCTTCACGCTTCATAATCCTCGCATGAATCAAGTCTTCACGATCACACCAATTTCTTCACTTTTAAAGTCTTCAGAAAGCCAAAGTCGTCAGTTGAAGACATTCATTTTTAGGGGTCAACTTTCTCTATAAGTATCAAACTCCTCATAGACTTATAGACATGTGTACACCCATAAACACATTACTCCCTTAACCTATAAGCTTCAATACACCAAAATCACTAAGGGGCACTAGATGCACTTACAATCTCCCCCTTTTTGGTGATTGATGACAATATAGGTTAAGTTTTCAACATGGATAAACATATGAAGTGTAAAGATGGATATTGAGGAATTTGATTGCAAGATATGGAAGAACTCCCCCTGAAGATGTGCATATATGAGGAATTTGCTTTGAAAAGCAAATGCACATTGTAGAGTAGAATCATGGAGATCTCCCCCTATATCTTGTAATTTATACATGCATTTATCATGTGATATGAAGAATTTGAAAATGCATGATGAAATATGGTGACTGATGTAATTCAGCATGCGTGCATTAACATATATGAGGAAATAGCATGCAGAAAAACGGAGGAAAAGTATCAGACCACCATCGGACTTAAGTTTACAACTCGATCCAACAAATACTTCAGAAGAACGAGAGTTGTAACTTAGCAAAAAAAACGCCCATATATATAGATCCGCTTGAAGACTAACTCAAATTTCTCCCCCTTTGTCATCGAATGACCAAAAGGGACGAAAAATGTGGACTAACGCCCCTGAAGAATAACATCATGATGTCGATGGAGGAGCGCCAGCGTTGTTGGGGTCGTCTGTTGATGTAGGGCCTGCCGCAGTGTCGTCCAAGTTTTCAGCTTCATCTGCCTCACGCGATGAAGAATATGAACTGGCGACCAAGTGAGGAACTTTGACCTTCTTGAATTACTTCGAAGGTGGCGATGACCAGTCAAAGTCCTGTTGAAAGTCCATCTCCTTGAGATCTTCAGCACTATAGAGATGTGAAAGAATGGCCCAAGTGTGGTCGAAGACTTAATGCAAATAGTAGTGGTTCTTCTTCATAGTATTTTGAGTGACTGTCATATTCTGAAGAATTGCACCAAAATGACGCTTGACCCACTTGTGATTTCTATCAACTTTCTGATGAAGACTGAGGAGAAGCTCATGATCAGTCATCACCCGTGGAGAAGTGGCTTGAGGATTTTGCTTTGAAGCATTTGCGGCAGTGTCATGTGTGGCAGAATCATCATTGGTGGAATATGAAGCAGCTTTGCGAAACTGTCCATCCAATGGTCAAGTACCTTCATCAATAACAGCGTCCTTGCCCTTTTCATCAGCTGAGGAAATAGTCCTTTTGA
Source organism: Triticum urartu (assembly GCF_056163025.1). Lineage (NCBI taxonomy): Eukaryota > Viridiplantae > Streptophyta > Magnoliopsida > Poales > Poaceae > Triticum > Triticum urartu. Next base: position 42,193,302 of record NC_141876.1, on the reverse strand, counting down.
GGACTTCAATTGGGGGCAAATAACTGAGATGATTTTAAAAATATCCCTTGTAGTTGATTGAAGACCTTGATCTCATGAATCTCATGATCCAGGGAGTGTAAGGCTTCAATTCAAATGGTGATAGAGCTACATTGGCCAAAGTCCTCATGAAGAAATCATGGTACTTGATAGGAATACCATGTATGATGTTGAAAAGCAGATTCTTCATAATGCCAACAACCTCTTCTTCATTAGAGTTGTGGCCCTTGATAGGACTGAGGGATTTGGTCAATATTTTGTATATTGTCCTTGGCACATTGAGCAATTCCTTGACGAGGAATTTTGTCCTTGGAGCTTGGTCTGGCTTCAATGGCTTCATCAGCACTTGCATCAGATGGTTGGAGAGTTCAGGTTTAGCATAAATGAGCAATGCACCTTCAGGAGGAGGACTGACTGGGATGGCATGAAGAAATTTAGAGGTCGGTGCTTTGTAGTGAGTATTTTCTGTCATCCAGTCCAACACCCATGAATTCACATCTTCGACATTGCCTGTGATGTGCAACGTGACATAGAACAAAAGAATGAGTTCTTCATTCCAGTCGCAGATGTCGGTGCAGAGGTTGAGTAGCCCAACGTCATGAAGAACACTGAGGACTAGAGTGAAGCAAGGTAGAGACTCCATATCCACATGAGGAATATGCTCATGGTCAAAAAAATTGTCCTTATCAAACAGTAGTGAGGAATAGAAGTTCATCTGGCTTGCAGTCCCAAAACGCTTGCGACGAAGTCGAGTAGAGTCGTATGGATTGTAGTCAGTGAAGAAAATATGCTCATTGAAGAAGTTATCAGCCTTGAACTTCTGCTTCTTGGAGTGAGGATTCTATGGCTTGGGTTGAAGATTAGCAGTCGAAGTCATCACAACCTCTTGAAACACAACCTCTAGAGCCACAGGCTGAGGATTTTAAGGAGTAGCGTCATTAGTAGTAGCTTGGTCTCCATTTCTTCAGCAACATTATCATCAGCTCTAGTGGCTGGAACTTCTTCAGGAATAGTGAGAAGAGAAGCTTGATGTTCTTCAGAGCCCGTATGAATTTCTTCAGTTTGAACCGGGGACTAAGGAATCTGTTGCAAAGGGGTGTAGAGTGGTGAATTGGGGTGATGACTTTCCTAGTAGTCATCATTCAGAATCGGAGTTGTAGACCCAATATCCACATCTTCTTCTTCATCATCTATTTCTTCAACACCGGCCTCTTCAGCAGTGAACTGAGGCATGGGCGATGATACCAGTGGAGTTGAAGTGATGTTGTACACTTCAATTTCCTCATCAATCTGCTCTGACATAGCGGAAGAAGGATCTTCGTCATCAGATTCGCTTGGAATCGCATATTCCTCACCAAAGGGAACAATCTCCTTTGATGGCATTCTTGATAGAGGAACAACATCTATGGGATTTGCATAGGAGCTCGTCAAAGTCTTCACTTTCTTTGAAGCTGAAGACTTTGAGGATGCAAATGCTTTCCTTTTTTTCACAGCTGCCCTCTCTGCAGCCTTGATTTTCTTCGCTTCTGATGCAGAAGGAAGATTAGTACTTGTTGTCTGGGCAGGAGGAGCAGAGGAAATTGGTGCAATTTCTTTAGGCGCAACTGATGCAGTTGCCCTAGCATGATCAGTTTCATCAGGCGTAGTAGCAGATGCTTCGACTGGTCTGGCTTGCTCTTCAGACACAACACTAGAGGTTGCCTTGGCAGTTTCTTCAATGGCTGGTATTTCTTCATCAGCCCTAGTGCTTTAAGAATCATCATAGTTTGATTGTCATCAGCTGTGCTTGCATGTTCTTCAGTTGTTTGGGCAGATGTTTCAGCCTGAGGAATTTCACGTTGCATCAAAGCTGCAACATTAGAAGTGAATCCCTTCGCCATTCTGAGGAATCCGACTTTGTCTCCTAGCCAATTTGCACGGTAAGCGTCAAATTCATCACTGAGTGCTTTGATCTCTGTCTGCATGGTCACAAGTTCCTCAGGAGACATTTTCACAACATTTTTCTTCAGAAAACACTCCTTTCTGTACTAAGCTTTCTTCACATTTCCATTTTTTCACCTATGAAGGCAGTCAACATATGACTCCGGCCAGGTGTGAGATTGAAATCAAGCATAGGAGTGTTTGGGTCCTTGTGCCAAAGATCTATGAAGTCCATGATCAACTTGGGATCCATTAGAAGAGGCACATTACTGCCTTTGGCTCTAGCGGCCCTTTGCTGTCTATCTCTGATGATTTCAGCCAATTCTTCATCATCAGCTTTGTCTTCACTAGATGCCACTTGAAAGGCAACCTGCTTCTTGTGGGGACTTGGCCTCGAGCCACGGTCAGCAGTAGCCTTTTTATTTAGCAAGGTCGGAGCTGTTGAGGATTGTGGAGGAGCTGAAGAACTTGCAGAAACTCTTGAAGTAATTGATATGCCAGCGGTCCTTTGGAAAGAGGCGAGATGCACAGGTGCTGAGGACTTGGCAATACTAGCTGAGGGTTTTGCAGTAGGAACCGCAGCTGCTTTGGAGGAGGTGGTGTGAGGGCTTTGAGGAACTTGTCCGTGAGGGCATTGCTGAGGATCTGGGCTTGTGAGCAGGCTTCTTGGGCATAACCTTTTTGGGCTTGCTAGCAGAGGCCTCAGTAGCAGCAGCAGCAGAATCTTCATTGAATTTCTTCACTGCTTCGTTGGCCATTTTGGCCAACTTGGCTTGACACTTTACCCATTCCTTAGGAAATTCCTCACCTCTTCTGCTGCTAGAGGGATCAGCTTCTTGGCCTGGTGCTAATGGAGGTCTTGGGCATGGAGGGTGTACTGCAAATTTCTTCATGTACTTGGGTGTTACATATCTGTACTCCCTCCATTCTCTGGCCCATCTCCTTTCTATCCTTTGTATGCGCACCATGCACTGATTCTTGTTTTCCTTGCCATGTTTTGCTTTATCAGGAGTGCAATATTCCTCATAAATGTCATCAGGAATTTTGAAAGCAGTATTTGTCTCTGGTCTCTTTCCTCCCTTCCGAGGTCTCTTGCCATCAGGCATTATCTTTAGCTGAGGATTTTGAACAATAGAATTCTCTGAAGAGGTATGCAATTTATCTTTGAGGAACGCTGCAAATGAGTTATGTTGATGAGAACCTAGAGATTCAACAGCGGACATGTGTACCTGTGAACCGAGTATGGGTGCACAGAATTTGAAGAGGTCATATGCGTTCTCAGAAGTTTTTCAAAAAGAACAAGCTTGAGGAATTTGACCAGGAATGTCTTGAGGAATTTCACTAAGCGGTCTTTGACTTAGGTTCCAGAGTTGTATAGATTGAAAATCCACACAATTGAGGAATCTTGAAGAAAAACGTTGCTTAGATAAACAAATCAAGAATAGATGCAACTGTGGTGTTTAAGAGTGTGGAAGTTGAAGAATAAACACCTTTTGAAGATTTTGTGGAAATCATCAAAATCAAAAAGGGCAGTAAAAATAATTTTTATTTACCCTTGACGAAGAACACGACGAACTGGGAGTATAAGTTGAGAAGTTCGTCCGTTCAGATCTTCCATGCCCTAACTTGGCGGTGGAAGACAGCTACGACGGTGGCGGAGTGAAGATTTCCGTAGACGGCGCGAGTACGGCGATGATGAAGTCGAGGCAGTGAAGCTCTTCCTCACCGTTGACGATGGAAGTAGCGGTGGCGCTAGGTCAGAAAGCTCGAGCAAGGGGAGTGAGGTCGAGCAGGGTAAATGAGGTCTCAGGTGGGTGAGGGGTATTTATAGCCGAGGTGAAAAACCGCTCATCCGAGGAAAATGGACGAACATGCCCCAGACCCTTCTCATTCTAGCGACATGTGTCAACCATGTTCTGTGAAGTGGAGATCGTGTTAGATCGTGGGTGAATAGATTAATAATATCTTGGAATGTGTAATGGTTTGAGCGGCAAAAGCCGAAAATTTAGATAAGAATATTTTAAAGATTCGTTCGCAAATTCTTCAGCTGACCTAGACACAGTGAAGATTTTGAACGGGTTTCAAATAGAACGCACATGAAGAATTTGTGAACATACTGGGTTGAGTTTAGCATAGAGGGGGAAGGGTCCGATCACATTCACTTAGCAGAAAATTCAACATGAAGAATTAGTAATAAGTGAATGCTGTAGAGGACTGAAAAACTCAAATATATGTATATATAGTCAATGAAGAACAATGACAGAAAGAGTGAAGACATAGAAAAGTTGAAGAATTAGCGCAACTGAGGAATTTCAAAAAACAAGAAAAACTCAAATTGAAGATTTTCAACTTTTGTTGGTGGCATGACCCACCGTATAAGAATGATGATTTCAGAGGCCGCGTACAATTGTCGTAGGGATCTGAGAATCAAATTCTTCATTAATTTCTTCACACTTAGAGGGTTAGTCTTCATTGATTGAAGAAAAATGTTACTTTGTGTGTTGCACATCTAAGTCATCAATTTTGCATAAGTGTTAGGATGTGTGTCCTTTTCAAAGGACATTCGAAGATTCTAAGATGTTTAGCTCACACCAAAAATTTCTAAATCTCTTCTCATCCAAGGGCTTTGTGAAGATATCGGCTAGCCGTTCTTCAGTCTTCACGTGCTCGATAGAGATGTCGCCCTTCAACACATGATCTCGAAGAAAATGATGACGAATCTAGATGTGCTTTGTCTTCGAGTGCTGAACTAGGTTATGAGAAATCTTGATGGCACTCTCATTGTCATAGAAGAGTGGCACGTTCTTCACATTGATGCCGTAATCCTTGAGGGTTTGCTTCATCCATAGAAATTTAGCACAACACGAACTAGCAGCAATGTACTCAGCTTCAGCAGTAGAGAGTGATACGCAGTTCTGCTTCTTTGAGGACCAAGATACCAAGGATCTTCCGAGGAAATGGCATGTACCGGATATTGACTTGCGGTCCACACGATCACCAGCATAGTTAGAGTCAGAATATCCAATGAGATCAAAATCCGAGCCCTTGGGATACCGTAATCCAAGTGTTGGAGTGTGAGCTAGTTATCAAAGAATATGCTTCACAGCCTTATTGTGTGATTCCTTCGGTGTAGCTTGAAACGGGTACACATGCAAACACTAAGCATAATATCTGGCCTAGATGCACATAGATACAATAAAGAGCCAATCATGGAGCTGTATACCTTTTGATCAAAGTCAATACCATTTTCATCAATGCATAGATGGCCATTTGTGGGCACAGGGATTTTGACGCCTTTGCAATCTTGCATGCTGAATTTCCTCAACACATCCTTGACGTATTTCTCTTGAGATATGAAGATGCCGTTGCGCTGTTGATGAATTTGAAGACCTAAGAAGAATTTCAACTCTCCCATCATAGACATTTGATATTCCTCACTCATCATATAGGCAAATTCGTCACTGTATTGTAGGTCAGTACAGCCAAAGATAATACCATCAACATATAGTTGGCACACGAATAATTCATCATCATAGGTTTTGGTGAAAACAGTTGGGTCAAGTGAACCGGGTTTGAAGCCTTTCTTCATGAGGAATTCCCTCAAAGTATCATACCACACCCGAGGGGCCTGCTTGAGGCCATAGAGGGCCTTATTGAGTCTGAAGACTTTGTCAGGATGCTTTGGATCTTCAAAACCTGGTGGTTGAGCAACATATACTTATTCCTCAAGCTTGCCATTGAGGAATGCACCTTTCACATCCATTTGACATAAGATGATATTATGATGGTTAGCATAAGCAAGCAATATGCGAATAGCCTCAAGTCTACCAACTAGTGCAAAAGTTTCATCGAAATCAATTCCTTCAACTTGTGTGTAGCCTTGAGCTACAAGTCGTGCCTTATTCCTCACCACAAGGCCATTTTCATCTTGCTTGTTGCGGTAGATCCATTTGGTGCCGATGATTGTGCTTGCATGGGTCTGGTTGCTTGACAAGTTCCTAGACATTGTTGAGCTCGAACTGATGCAATTCTTCTTGCATTGCTTGAATCCACTCAGGCTCCAGAAATGCCTCATCTACTTTGGTGGGCTCTGTGATAGAGACAAAAGCAAAGTGCCCACAAAAGTTAGACAAATGTGAAGCTTTTGAGCGTGTGAGAGGACATGGTGCATTGATGTCGCTGATGATTTTCTCGATCTGCACTTCATTTGCAACATGAGGATGAGTGGGTTGACGATCTTGAGTTGGCTCAGCATTTTCTTCAGAGCCATTTTCCTCAGGTGTACCAACATGAGATTCTTCACGTTCTAGAATGACTTCTTCAGCAGATTCTTCAGTCGGAATGACATCCTCAGTATCCTTGAACATGATGGTTTCCTCAGGTGACATTTCATATAGCACAGGAGGTAGGTGCTCTCTTTGCAAGCCATTAGTTTCATCGAATCGCACATCTACAGTTTCAACAACCTTGTGGTGAACGGTGTTGAAGACTCTGTAGGTGTGCGAGTCCTTTCCATAACCAAGTATAAAACCTTCATGTGCTTTCGGTGCAAATTTAGAATTGTGATGAGGATCTCTAATCCAACATTTAGCACCGAAGACTTTGAAATAACTCACATTGGGTTTCCTGTTAGTGAGGAGTTCATATGAGGTCTTTTTGAAGAATTTGTTAAGATATACCCTATTGATGATGTGGCACATAGTATCAATTTCCTCAGGCCAGAAGCGAGGTGGCGTCTTGTATTCATCAAGCATAGTGCGAGCCATCTCAACAAGAGTCATGTTCTTGCGCCCCACGACGCCATTCTGCCGAGGAGTATAAGGAGCAGATAACTCGTGAGTAATATCAAGTTCATCAAGATAGTCATCAAGACCAGTATTCTTGAACTCGGTCCCATTGTCACTCCTAATGTGCTTGATCTTCACACCAAAGTTGGTTGAAGCCCTCGAGGAAAATCGTTTGAAGGCTTCCTGCACTTCAGTTTTGTAAGTGATGATATGCACCCATGTGTAATGAGAATAGTCATCAACAATAACAAAGCCATATAAAGATGCAACATTAGTGAATGTGGCATAATGAGTAGGGCCAAAGAGATCCATGTGAATCAATTCAAATGGATGAGTGGTAGTCATGATAGTCTTTGAGGGATGCTTGGCCTTGGTCATCTTTCCAGCTTCACAAGATCCACACAGGTGATCCTTGAGGAATTTGACACCCTCGATGCCAACGACATGCTTCTTCTTCACGAGCGTGTGCAAGTTCCTCATGCCAGCATGACCAAGTCGTCGATGCCATAGCCAGCCTTCTAAAGCTTTTGCAAGTAGACATGTAGCAGGTTGTGGTCCTGTAGAGAAATCAACAATATACAAGTCTCCTCTCCTAAAGCCTTCGAAGACTTTGGAATGGTCAGCTTCCATGATCACAACACAACGATACTTGCCAAAGACAACAACCATATCAAGATCACAAAGCATTGAGACATACATGAGGTTGAATCCTAAGGACTCGACAAACATGACTTTGTCCATGTGTCGATCCTTTGAGATAGCAACCCTACCTAGACCCAATACCTTGATTTTGCCTTTGTCAGCGTAGGTGATATGCTTCAGATGCGATGGAGATAAAGCAGTGTCCATCAATAAGTTCCTGTCACCAGTCATGTGATTTCTACATCCACTGTCGAGGACCCACTTAGTAGCTTTGGTTGATCATCTTGCAGACGAATTAGTTCATCTTACGAACTCATATACTTCATCAATGAAGAATATGACATCAAATTTATCAGATCAATTTCATCAAGCAATAGAACAAATAAAGTAGTATAAGGACGTGCGAAATGAAAATTAATTTCTTCATGATTAGCTTTCATCCTTTCAAGCATATTCAGGTCTCCAGCAAATTCTTCAGACGTTTAAGTTCGTGTGGAGACCTGACCCTGCATAAGAGATTAGTTCTTTTTCTTCACCACCCACATCTGGAGGGGTGGCAAAGAGTTCACCATTCTACGAGCTCCATATGACAAGGGTGGCATAGAAGCCAGTCCACTTCATTTCACATAAGAGGGGTTAGGGTAAGCATATGAATAACCAGAGAAATTCTTCGAGGACTTATGAACATAATGATTTGAAGAATAATGCATATATTCACAGCCCTTAGTCCTTTCCTGTGAAATAGAAGTGTTAGCACAATGATGTTCGTATGAGGACTTTGATCCATAAGAGGAATTTGATCCATGTGAGGAATGAGGTCCATATGAAGACTTGGATCCATATGAAGACTTTGGTCCATATGAAGAATTTGATCTGGGGTTCCTATTCTTCATAGGTGGTGTCATGATGACATTCACCTGAAGACTTTCAAGGCACCTTTTGGGAACCCATATTTTCTTCATAGGGGGGCCGTTCCTGCAGTTAGTGCCAACATATCTAGCAAATACTTCACCATTCCGATTTTTGAACAGTTTATAGTTGGAGTCAAATGATTCATCAGAAGAATATGAAGATTCACAAGTAAAGCCAGATAAAGTGGATGGATCTACGAGAGGTCCCTTTGCAGCAACCCATGAGCTTTTGGGATACTGCTCAGGTTTCCAGTAGGTCCCATCAGCATTGAGTTTCCTCTCAAAGGCAATACCCTCTTTCCTAGGTTTCCCATTGTGGATCTGCTTTTTAAGCACATCACAAAGTGCCCGATGCCCTTGAGGCTTTTGTACATGCCTGTCACATACAATTCCTTCAGCCCTGCATTGTCAGTGATACTAGTAGCATCCTCAGATGAGGAATTTGTGATAGCAGAGACAGTTGAAGAATTTGCAGCAATAGAAGCATTTGAACTTTTAGGTGAAGAATTAGCAGATTCACGTTCAATGCGTTTCAAACATGGTGGAATGAATTCTTCCCTAGCGACACTGATCTGTTGAGCAAACAATGAATCACGCTCCTTCTGAAGATCTTCATAACTCACCCTTAGCTTTTCAAGATCTTGATTTCTTTGAAGAAATTCATAAGAAAGCTTCTCATGATCAGATAAGAGAGTGTTATGATGACTTTGATGGTTGTCAAACTTAGGCTAAAGTCTCTGAAGATTATAAGTCAAGGTTTGAGTTTGATCCACTTCTTCACCCAACAGCTCATCGCTTTTGTCTAGCATATTTTGAACCTTTTCAAAAGCCTTTTGTTGTTTCACAACAATCTTAGCAAGTTTAGAATAACTAGGCTTGAGGTTTTCATCTGATTCATCCTCACTTGATTCAGAGGAGTGATATTTCAGTACCTTGGCGCCCTTTGCCATGAAGCAATAGGTGGGAGCGTAGTCATCATTGTCGTCATCAACAGTGTTGGGGAAGTCATTTTCCTCAGAGTTGAAGATGGACTTTGAAAGTGCAACTATCCCTAGGTGGTTTTGGTAATTCCTAAAAACATATAGTTCATTGAGGTAATGCTATTTCAAGACTAATATTTCAGGAAAGCTCAATGATTGGCATGGCATGGATGAGAAAAGTGGACCCCTCAAAATGCTAAGGACAAATGATTGGCTCAAGCTCAAAGCTCAAGACTATACATTTTCCATTTTAGTGATCCAAGATGACATTGAGTCTATAGGAAAAGCCAATACTATCAAGGAGGGATGAGGTGTTGCTTAATGAGGATCTTGCTCAAAGTGCTTAGTGATATGCTCCAAAGCCCTCAATTAGTTTCTCACATCCACATATGACCTAGACCAAAAGTCAAACTCGGCCCCACCGATTCTTCCTATCCGGCGCCACCGAGTTTCAAATGTCATAGCCACTGCCACAAACCCTAGGCAAATCGGTCTCACCGATAGGGATCTCGGTCTCACCGAGATGGGGTTGTAATATCTCTGTTTCCCTTCGTAACATTTCGGTCTCACCGAGATGAGTGATCGGTCCCACCGAGATTGCAATGTAAACTCTCTATTTTCCCTTCGTAATGTTTCAGTCTCACCGAAATGAGCGATCGGTCCCACTGAGTTTACCTGACCAACACTCTGGTTAGCTTATTACCAAAATCGGTCTCACCAAGTTTGTGTAATCAATTTCACCGAGATTATGTTATGCCCTAACCCTAATCATATCGGTCCTACCGAGTTGCATGTCGGTCCCACCGAAAACCCTAACAGTCACTAGCTTTGCTGAATCGGTCTGACCGAGTTTAACCATTCGGTCCCACCGAGATTGGCAAGTTGTGTGTAACGGTTAGATTTTGTGTGGAGGCTATATATACCCCTCCACCTCCTCTTCATTCGTGGAGAGAGCCATCAGAACGAACCTACACTTCCAACTTATTTTTTCTGAGAGAGAACCACCTACACTTGTGTTGAGACCAAGATATTCCATTCCTACCATATGAATCTTGATCTCTAGCCTTCCCAAGTTGCTTTCCACTCAAATCTTCTTTCCACCAAATCCAAATCATGTGAGAGAGAGTTGAGTGTTGGGGAGACTATCATTTGAAGCACAAGAGCAAGGAGTTCATCATCAACACACCATTTGTTACTTCTTGGAGAGTGGTGGCTCCTAGATTGGCTAGGTGTCACTTGGGAGCCTCCGACAAGATTGTGGAGTTGAACCAAGGAGTTTGTAAGGGCAAGGAGATCGCCTACTTCGTGAAGATCTACCGCTAGTGAGGCAAGTCCTTCGTGGGTGATGGCCATGTTGGGATAGACAAGGTTGCTTCTTTGTGGACCCTTCGTGGGTGGAGCCCTCCATGGACTCGCGCAACGGTTACCCTTCATGGGTTGAAGTCTCCATCAACGTGGATGTACGATAGCACCACCTATCGGAACCATAACAAAAACATCCGTGTCTCCAATTGCGTTTGAATCCTCCAAACCCTTCCCTTTACATTCTTACAAGTTGCATGCTTTACTTTCCGCTGCTCATATACTCTTTGCATGCTTGCCTGAATTGTGTTAAGATTTCTTGAGTTGTCCAAAGTTGCTAAAATCTGCCAAGAACTAAAATTGGGAAAAGGCTAGATTTTTATTTGGTCAAGTAGTCTAATCACCCCCCCTCTAGACATACTTTCGATCCTACAAGTGGTATCAGAGCTTTGGTTTCCATTTGCTTTGGTTTCCATAGCTTTTGGTGGTCATAGCCTTGGTTTCACAACCTAGGAGAGTATGGTGTCTAGCGAGGGAAATTACCACCGTAGAGGTCCTTACTTTGATGGCACTAATTTTGCTAGTCGGAAGCATAAGATGAAAATGCATATTCTTGGACATAACCCGCCGTTTGGGCTATTGTGTGTATTGGCTTGCAAGGTGAATTCTTTGATGGGAGAGAACTGAACCGTGAAGCTACCTCAGAAGAGTTGAAGATGCTACAATACAATGCTCAAGCTTGTGATATCCTCTTCAACGGATTGTGCCCTGAAGAATTCAACAAAATCATCTGTCTTGAGAATGCAAAGGAACTTTGGGATACTTTGATTGATATGCACGAAGGTACCGACTCCGTCAAGGAATCCAAGTTGAATGTGCTTCAAAGTTAACTTGACAAGTTCAAAATGAAGGATGGTGAACGTGTCGCTGAAATGTACTCTAGGCTTTCTCTTATCACAAATGAGATTGCCGGCTTAGGAAGTGAAGAGATGACCGACAAATTCATCATCAAGAAGATCCTAAGAGCCTTGGATGGAAAATATGATACCGTAGGCACATTGATCCAAATGATGCCAAATTACAAATATATCAAGCCAACGGAAGTCATTGGAAGAATTGCTGCTCATGAGATGTCACTCAAGGATAAGGAGGAGCTCCATAACAAGTCAAGTGGTGCTTACAAAGCCTCATGTGAAGCTCCCACATCATCAAGTGAGAAACAAACCTTCAATGATGAATTGAGCCTAATAGTGAAGAACTTCAACAAGTTCTACAAGAGTAGAAGCAAAGAGAGAAGTTCCAAGTCAAGGTCCTACAATGACAAAAGATCTTCTAGTCGAGAGCGAAACTGCTACAATTGTGGAAGACCCGGACACTACTCCAATGAGTGTATGCCCCCCTACAAGAGAAGAGAAGATTGTCCCAAAAGAAGAAGTAGAATAGAAGAATCACCATCGAGGGATAGAAGGAGTAGGGATGATCGTTATGAACGAAGAACCTCTCGGAAAAAGCAAGGATTCGGAAAGGAAGGACAAGTCATCAAGGAGCTACACAAAACAAAGACATCAAGCTCATGTTGGTGAATGGGTATCTGGCTCCGACTCCGACAATCACTCCGAGAGAAGCTATCATTCCGACTCTGAATATACTCAAGATGAAGGTGTTGCCGGTCTAGCACTTGTGTCAACCAACTCCTACGACATATATTATTCACCAAATGAAGGAATTGGAAGATGCTTCATGGCCAAAGGTCCAAAGGTATCACACCCTGAGTATGTTGATTTCAATAGTGATGAAGATGACTTGTTAGGTGATGATGATTTACTTGTTGACAACTCTAGTGATGAATACTATGATGAAACGTCAATTAATCATGCTAATCAAGATGAAACGAATGACAATGATAAGGAGAAGATTGAGTCTCTAACTAAAGAACTAAACACTCTTAAGTTATCTCATGAAACTATCTTAGGAGATCATTGAGAACTTTTAAGGACTCATGAGAAATTACGTTTTGAGAAGCTCAATATTGAGCAAGAGCATGAGTTCTTAGGCAATCAATGATGATCTTCGCAAGAAAAGTTCTTCTTACATTGCCAAGTGTTTACTCTCATCCACTTACATGCCTCAAATCAAGTCTAGTAACAAGAACAAGAAGGATTCTTCCTCTAGTAGTAACAATAATCATGCTAAATCCAATATTGTTGCTTATAGTAGTTCTCTTGATTCCACTAATGATTCTCTTAGCCAAGTTACACTTGAGCAAGACAATAGCTTATTGAAGGGAATCAGAGAGAAAGGTGTTTACAAGAGCCTTGACGGGAGTAAGCAATTCGAGGAAATTGTACGCAAGCAAGGAAGGCACTGGAAGAACCAAGTTATTGGTTTTGAACGAAAGTTCAATGCCAATGGAGTTGAGTGGGAAGAAGATCAATACCCCAAGACGAAGTTTGTTCCTCAACAAGAGAAGTATGATCCTACTTCTTTCAAAGGGACACAAGATCAAGATGATCTTCCACCACAAGACCACAAGGAAAAAGGCAAGGACAACCTTCAAGAGGAAATTGATGCATTCAAAGAAGCTCCTAAGGCCTTGGTCAAGTGGGTTCCTAAGACTACATCAAGTTCCACTTCATCAAGTACAACTACAACTCCGAGGATTCCCATCAAGATGGTGTGGATCCCGAAGAAGAAGAACTAGAGAGTTCTTGAGGGTGACTCCGCCAACATACTTCACTCTTATCATTTTGGCAAGAACAAGTGCAATCAACTTCCACATCTTGCACTAGTTCAAGGAGTCACGAACCCTCCTGTTGGTAAGACAAGGGACAAGGTAACCTAATGCTCTCATAGACATCATCTTGTGTGTGCATCACTCTATGTCTATGGATATCCTTGTTTGTTCCTTGTGGGACTAACCCGTGTAGGTATTGAAAGTGCAAATCACTCCAAAGGATAGCTCCGAATGATCTACATCAACTTAGAGCATCCACATCTTCAACACCTACATGAAGTCATCATCGACAAAACCTGAGGTTAGTTCATCCCTCTTAGGGGGGATCTCACATCTAGGGGGAGCTTTAATCTAAGAATTGAGCTAAAGAAACTCTAATGGTGTGAACCCAACAACGCTTTACGTAAAAGTGGTAACCCCACTTGTGCTTAAACGATGAGTATGACCTATGATCAAATGTTCTCATTTGACTCCTAAGTCAATATACTCATATATAGATGACCTAGTCATCGCCAATTGCTTGATAGATGCTAGAATTGTTTGTGCATGCTTTGCCAAATATTTCATTTGTCATTTTATTGTGTGAGCATGTTGGTTGCATAATTTACTCATTCGGGGACATCCACTTGTTGTTTTGATTGATTGGTTTATTTTTCTCTTGCCAAGTGGATGGACAAGAATGCCTAAGAACCTTCTCTAGCTATCTATGCTCTTCTCGTCTCAAACTCTATTCATGCTGCATCACAAAGTTTGATCAAGTCTGATTCGAACCACTCTGTGTGAGGAGCACTCGGAGTCCCCGATTCGTCATAGACTTAAACTTCCAAAACTTCTTTGTGTGTTTCGGTCTGACCGATTCATCCATTTCGGTCATACCGAGACCACTAAGTCAATCTAGGTTTTTAATCTCGGTGCAACCGATTTGAACTTTTCGGTCACATCGAGTTGCAGTAACTGCTTGCAGTTATGCATCTCGGTGCCACCGAGTTGTTCCACTCGGTCACACCGACAAGGTCAGGCTATATATACCCACGGGCCAAAATTTGGAAAACTTTCTGAACCTCTTCGCCCGCGCTCAGCCTGCTCTGCCTCCCTGGGTCTCCGAATCGTTCTCCTCGTCGCCAGCCGCCTCTAGTCGCTAGTCTCCGCCGCCGTCAACGGCATCGTCTCCTCCATTGCCGCCATAGCAAGTCCATTGTCGAACTAGGGTATGGACTTGATCTTTGAGCTGTTCTCACTCCGATTCCCCAGCACATTGTTTTGCCATGTATCTTGCCACGATTGAGATCACTCTATCCAATTAAAACACTCCGTAGTTTAGTTGTGGATTGAAAATTTAGGGTTAGATTTTCGCCGAAACCATCTCGGACCGACCGAGTTGTTGAAATCGGTTCCACCGATTTGGCTCAGGCCATTGCACATGTGATTCTCGGTCTGACCGAGAATTGCAAATCGGTGTGACTGAGTTCGAGTCTTTGTGAAACCCTAGCAATCTCGGTGCCACCGAACTGTGACTCAATCTGACCGAGTTCACTAGTTTAGGTTCCAACAACTGCTTCGGTATCACCGAGATTTCAAATCGGTAGATCCGAAGTGCTTTCTGTGGAAAACTAAAACTAAGTTTTTTATTCATTCTTTTGCAAAAATCTCTGCACTTTCTGATGCTCATCCACTATACCTCATCTATAATCTATTCACAGGGTCTGCTGTCAGTGTTTGCATCATGTCAGATCAGAGTGACGATCAGAACAAATCTGAGGAACAGGTTCACATGAGTGAGGGCACTAGTCCCTCCAGTAGCTCAGATGATGGAAGCAGGAGCACACCCAGCAACTTGCCTAAGGCATCCACCAGGACCAGAAAGAAGAAAACCTCAGATTCTGAGGATGAGGACTATGTGGCTGCTGAGGAAGAGGCCACCTCAAAGAGGAAAGCCCTGAAAAAGGAATATGGCACAGCTGCTGCCACTAAGCCAGGGATGAAGCAAAAGGTTCCTGCCAAGAGAGCTCCCATGTCAAAAGCTAGAACATCCACTCAAGAGACTTTGGGATCTGCACCCAAAGAGCAGGTTGTGGCAGAAAAGAAAAGGAAAGAGAGGGTCAAGAAGACCACTGCCAGAGTGCTTGGGAGATCTTCAATAATGAAAGACTCTGAAGAAGAGGAAGAGGAAGAGGATGCAGCACCAGCACCCAAAGCTCAAAAGCTTATGGGAGGTGTTATAAGGGCAGGGGCTGCTCCATCTAAGCCCAAAGGAACTCCTAAGCCAGCTGCTCCAAAACCCAAAACTGCACCCAAGAGGAGCACCAGGAACATCCCAGCAGCAGAAAAGAACAAGGCCCCAGTGCCTGAAGCTGCAATGGAAGAAGAAGATGATGAGTCACATGTCTTGAGGAAGTTGAAGCCAAAAATTCCAGATCACAATGATGCTCATCCAGTAACTGAGAACATGAAGATAAGGAAGGATTCAGGATTGAGGCTATGGAGAGAGTTAGATCCATATGCCACCAGAAGAAGAACTGCTGTGGACTACAGGTTCCATACCAAGGAACAGTAGGACTTCTATGAGACAGTGTTGCTTGATAAGAAGCCAATAGTGTGTGACATGAGATGGGTCGATTGGACATTCATTGACGAAAATGAGGATCACTTCCCTGGTGTATATGACAGCTTCAAGCCATGTGGAGTCGATGAGTTTGTGGCTCAGAAGCTCACAAAGTGGAATGCTGAGCTCATCATGCAGTTCTACTCCACGGCTCATTTCTACACAGATGGAAGGATTGTCTGGATGTCTGAAGGCACTAGGTACCAGTCAACAGTTGCAGAATGGGCTCAGTTGATCAATGCCCCAGAAGAACAAGATGATGACTTGGATGTCTATGCCAAGAAGAAGAAGGATCACAACACCATGGCACACATGTACAAAGAGATCCCAGATGCTGCTCTTGAGATACACAAGTTTGGGTCAGTACATTACCTTCTGTCAGGCTTGCCAACAATCAACTAGATCCTCAGGCACACTCTCTTGCCAAAGTCAGGTGATCACAAGATGATTAGAGGTCACTCCATCAACTTGCTGCACATTTTTTATGTTCCATAGAAGTTCAAGGTCATGAGCCTAATTGTGGAAACCATAAAGAGGACACCTACAAATCAGAAGAGGAGTTGTGGGTATGCCCCACAGATCCAGGAGCTGATCAACTCCAAGATGGGCACTGGCACATATCTGCTGGACAAGGAGCACCTGCCCATCTACCCAGACTTTGAGGACAACACTGTGGTGATGGATGAAAATGAACCATCTTATGTGCACGCACAAGCCAAGAAGGAGAAGGCAAGGGCTGAAAAGGATGCAAAGATGCCAACCACTGAAGAGGCATCTTAGTATCTTCTGAAGAGCAAGCAAGATCAGCTTGGCTACTTGATTGCCTCCACTCTGAGGATTGAGAAGGGATTGGCTACCCTGACTCAAAACCAGGAGAGCTTGGAGAGGATCGTGGAGCAGAAGTTCTATGACTTAGATGTGAAGGTCACTGAGATCCAGTCAGTCGTTGAGAAACTTCAGGATGAAGTGCAGGAGAAGAAGGGCAAGTCTACCACTGATGCTTTTGCTAGGGTGCCTAGAGGACAAAGATCTGCTGCAGTGCCTGTTCCAGACACCAGAGCAACTTCATCTGCACCAGCTACAGCTTCAGTGCCACCAGCTCCAACACCTACTCCACTAGCTCCATCTACATCGACTGACGCCTTCGTCCTTGGAGTTCTGTCTACACCACCACCTGAAGACCAAGCCTGAGAGTCGATTTAGCACTATGCATTTTTATGAACTTTTTGGTAACTTGTTGCCAAAGGGGGAGAAAATGTATAGATCATAGGCTTCGAGAGAGAGTGTTGCTTTTGTTCCCTCTTGCGTTTCTCCTTAGTGGTTAAACTTTATTATCTGCTCGTTTGTGATACTTTATACTTTGCGCTTGCTTGGATGATCATGTGTTTGATCATATACTACGTTTATGCATGTTGGATGACATTATCCTTTTATATTCCATATGATCACTCACTTTGCTTGGTGATGGGTGCATGTATTTTAATTATTATCATTTTGAGCGCTCCACCAAGATGTATGTGAGATGGAAGAGTAACCCATGATCCAAACTCTTTGTGCATTTGCAGTCCAAAGAAAATCTTAAACTATGCACAAATTTAGGGGGAGCTCTTGCTTTTCACAAACTTCTCAAAGCGACAATGTTTTTCACTCTTATTATCATTTGTCGAAGCTTTGATCTATATATTGTCATCAATTACCAAAAAGGGGGAGATTGAAAGTGCAACTATCCCTAGGTGGTTTTGGTAATTCCTAACAACATATAGTTCATTGAGCTAATGCTATTTCAAGACTAATATTTCAGGAAAGCTCGATGATTGGCATGGCATGGATGAGAAAAGTGGACCCCTCAAAATGCTAAGGACAAAGGATTGGCTCAAGATCAAAGCTCAAGACTGTACATTTTCCATTTTAGTGATCCAAGATCACATTGAGTCTATAGGAAAAGCCAATACTATCAAGGAGGGATGAGGTGTTGCTTAATGAGGATCTTGCTCAAAGTGCTTACTGATATGTTCCAAAGCCCTCAACTACTTTCTCACATCCACATATGACCTAAACCAAAAGCCAAACTCGGCCCCACCGATTCTTTCTATCCGGCACCACCGAGTTTCAAATGTCATAGCCACTGCCACAAACCCTAGGAAAATCAGTCTCACCGATAGGGATCTCGGTCTCACCAAGATGGGGTTGTAATCTCTCTGTTTCCCTTCGTAACATTTCGGTCTCACCGAGATGAGTGATCGGTCCCACCGAGATTGAAATGTAAACTCTCTGTTTTCCCTTCGTAACGTTTCGGTCTCACCGAAATGAGCGATCGGTCCCACCGAGTTTACCTGACCAACTCTCTGGTTAGCTTATTACCAAAATTGGTCTCACTGAGTTTGTGTAATCGGTCTCACCGAGATTATGTTATGCCCTAACCCTAATCGTATCGGTCCTACCGAGTTGCATGTCGGTCCCACCGAAAATCCTAACGGTCACTAGCTTTGCTGAATCGGTCCGACCGAGTTTAACCATTCGGTCCCACCGAGTTTAACCATTCGGTCCCACCGAGATTGGCAAGTTCTGTGTAACGGTTAGATTTCGTGTGGAGGCTATATATACCCCTCCACCTCCTCTTCATTCATGGAGAGAGCCATCAGAACGAACCTACACTTCCAACTTTTTTTTCTGAGAGAGAACCACCTACACTTGTGTTGAGACCAAGATATTCCATTCCTACCATATGAATCTTGATCTCTAGCCTTTCCAAGTTGCTTTCCACTCAAATCTTGTTTGCACCAAATCCAAATCCTGTGAGAGAGAGTTGAGTGTTGGGGAGACTATCATTTGAAGCACAAGAGAAAGGAGTTCATCATCAACACACAATTTGTTACTTCTTGGAGAGTGGTGTCTCCTAGATTGGCTAGGTGTCACTTGGGAGCCTCCGACAAGATTGTAGAGTTGAACCAAGGAGTTTGTAAGGGCAAGGAGATCGCCTACTTCCTGAAGATCTACCGCTAGTGAGGCAAGTCCTTCGTGGGCGATGGCCATGGTGGGGTAGACAAGGTTGCTTCTTCATGGACCCTTCGTGGGTGGAGCCCTCTGTGGACTCGCGCAACCGTTACCCTTAGTGGGTTGAAGTCTCCATCAACGTGGATGTACGATAGCACCACCTATCGGAACCATGACAAAAACATTCATGTCTCCCATTGCGTTTGAATCCTCCAAACCCTTCCCTTTACATTCTTACAAGTTGCATGCTTTACTTTCCGCTGCTCATATACTCTTTGCATGCTTGCTTGAATTGTGTTAAGATTGCTTGACTTGTCCAAAGTTGCTAAAATCTGCCAAGAACTAAAAATGGGAAAAGGCTAGATTTTTATTTGGTCAAGTAGTCTAATCCCCCCCTCTAGACATACTTTCGATCCTGCAGACTTGCTGACAAAAGCAGTAGCGAGGGCTAGGCTCGCCACACCAGAGTCTAACTCCTCAGATGCCTCCTCTTCCTCATTTTCCTCAGATTCATCCTCAGAGTCCATTTCCTTGCCAATGAATGCCCGAGCCTTTTCGGATCTGCTCTTCTTGTGAGATGAAGACTTTTGAAGATTTTGATGATCAAGACTTTAAAGATTTCTTCTTCTTCTTCACGTCATCAGAACTGTGATCCTTGTATTTCTTCTTCTTTAATTCCTTTTCCCATTGAGGACAATCAGTAATGTAGTGACCAGGTTTCTTGCATTTGTGGCAAGTTCTCTTCTTGTAGTCACGTGGTGAGGAATCTGATTTCAAGTCATCACCTCTTGGGGATTTACCAAAGAGATCACGCCTTGAGAACTTCTGGAATTTCCTCACTAGCATTGCTAGATCTTGACTTAGTTCTTCAGGATCACCAAGGCTGCTACCAGAATCCTCACCTGCAGATTCAGAGACTACCTTGGCCTTTAGAGCACGTGATCTGCCATAGCTCGGTCCATAGAGATCTCTCTTCTCAGCCAGCTGGAACTCATGAGTGTTTAGCCTCTCGAGGATATCAACGGGATCTAGTGACTTGTAGTCCCCACACTCTTGAATCATTAGTGCAAGAGTGTCAAATGAGGAATCAAGTGATCTCAACAATTTTCTTCACCACCTCATGGTCGGTGATGTCAGTGGCACCAAGTGCTTGAAGCTCATTTGAGATGTCAGTGAGGTGATCGAAGGTTTGCTGAACATTTTCATTGTCGAGTCTTTTGAAGCGGTTGAAGAGATTGCGAAGAACGTCAACTCGAGAGTCACGCCGTGTTGAGGCTCCTTCGTTGACCTTGGACAGCCTATCCCAGATAAGCTTAGCTGTCTCTAAAGAACTCACTCTGCCATACTATCCTTTGCTCAGATGGCCACATATGATATTCTTCGCTTGAGAGTCGAGTTGCTTGAATCACTTCACATCAGCAGCATTCACGGAAGGAGTGACGGAGGGAACGCCATTTTCCACAATGTACCAGAGATCATTTTCAATTGCCTCAAGATGCATGCGCATCTTATTCTTCCAGTAGGGATAGTCCGTCCCATTGAAGGTAGGACACCCAGCCGAGACCTTGATCATGCCTGCAGTCGACATAACTAAAACTCCAGGTGGTTAAACAAAAATCACACAGAACAAGGGAGTACCTTGCTCTGATACCAATTAAAAGTGCGTTATATCGACTAGAGGGGGGTGAATAGGCGATTTTTACAAATTCATCACTGGGGGATGTCACGGTGAGGAAATTCCTAAGCAACGAACTACTTAGTACGGAATAAGTACTCAGATGCAAGCATAACAGAGCAGTAGCACCGTCATCATGATGAAATGAAAACAAGCACAGAGTACAAGTAGCGTAAACACGGGATACGCAGGATGAAGACAAACTGACTGAAGAACTAGGATTGTGGAAATTTAGAAAGTCTTCAGGCAAAGTCTTCAAACAATAACAGTCAAGTACTTCAACACAGTAATGAGGAAATGAAAGGGTTGAGGAAATAGAACCAGATAGCTCGGTGAATACAATGGTTTGGTAGACCAGTTCCAACCATTGTGACAGTCGTACGTCTGGTTGGAGCGGCTAGGTATTTAAACCTGAGGACACACAGTCCTGGACACACAATCCTCACCATATTCTCCTTGAGCTAAGGTCACACAGACCTCGCCCAATCACTCGTGGTAAGTCTTCAGGTGACTTCCAAGCCTTCACAGACTCGATCACTCGACGATCCACAATTTCCTCTTGGATGCTCTAGACCATGACACCTAACCGTTTAGAGGATACACAATCCTCAAAGGTAACAAACATATGTTCCACACAGGAACAATCTCTTCAGTGATGTTCAATCACTTTGGGTTTGTAGGTGTTTGGGTTTGGGTTTTCCTCACTTGATGATTTTCGCTCAAAGTGCTCGGAGGATGGGATGCTCTCAATGACAAGTGCCAGTTTCGCTCAGAGCAGCCAGCCATCTAGTGGTTGTAGGGGGCGGCTATTTATAGCCTAGGGAGCAGCCCGACATGATAAGAGAGAAATGCCCTTCAATGATATGTTCGTTAGGTGGGTAGATATTTTGGGACAGCTGGCGCGTAGCACAGCAACGGTCAGAAAATTTGAGTATCAAATTCCTCAGGGCCATCATGCTCCTCACTTGTAGGCAATCCGCACTGGCAAATTCCTAACTCCTCAGTCAGAACAAAATCCTCAGAGACCAGAAGAACTTCGTCTCTATCACTGAAGAAATTGACTGAACTGTATGAGATTTCCAATGGCTTCACTCGAAAGGATTGGGTAGGTGTAGGATTTTGAGATGAACATCACTTGTAAAATTTTCCTTAGTTTTACCTCAACCCCCTTTAACAGTACGGTGTTTCCTATGACTCAAGAAAGAGAAAATGAAACTACACAAACAAAAGTCTTCATGTTTCATAATCCTTGCATGAATATCAAGTCTTCACTGTCACACCAATTTCTTCATTTCCAAAGTCTTCAGAAAGGCAAAGTCTTCAGTTGAAGACATTCATTTTTAGGGGTCGACTTTCTCTGTAAGTATCAAACTCCTCATAGACTTATAGACCTGTGTACACTCACAGATGCATTAGTCGCTTAACCTATATGTCTTCAATACACCAAAATCACTAAGGGGCACTAGATGCACTTACAACACTTTTTGCGGGATGAAACTGGCTGACAAGGATCTTAAGCCATCCTCCATAGTATTCCATGGTGTGGTGCCTGGTAAGTCGGCGTACCCTGTGGAAAAAATTGCCTTGGAGGTTGCCTTTGGTGATGACTATGATTACAGAGCAGAGACGTTGTGGTTTGAAGTGGTCAAAATTAAGAGTCTTTATCATGCTTTGTTCGGACAACCGGCTTATGCTAAGTTCATGGCTCGCCCTTGTTATGTCTACTTACAGCTCAAGATGCCAGGGCACAAAGGTACAATTATGGTCCGTGGTGATCGAAAAATTTCCTTGGAATGTGCAGCTTATGCAGAATTAGCATGTGCTACCGAGGAGCTTAAGTTCTACACAGATAATGTTGACCCGGCTGATATGACCCCTCTAAAGAAGCCCACTACTGAGCAGGACCCACTTTGAAGTTTAAGTCGGCTGATGATACCAAGCAAGTTGATTTTGTCCCTAGTGTCTCATCTAAGCAGTTCACTGTATGGGCAAATATGGATCCTAAATAGGAAAGAGCGCTCATCGAGTTCATCCGTGAGAATTGGGACATTTCTGCATGGAAGCCTTCTGACTTGTCGGGTGTACCGAGAGAATTCACTGAGCACACTATTAATGTGGATCCTAAGTTTAAGCCGGTCAAACAGTTCCTCTGTCGTTTCAATGAGGAGCGACGCAAGACTATTAAAGAAGAGGTAGCCCGGCTCTTAGCGGCTGTGTTTATCGTGGAAGTTTTTCACCCTGAGTGGTTGGTTAACCCTATGCTCGTGCTTAAAAAGAATGATACATGGCGTATGTGTGTTGACTACATAGATCTCAACAAAGCTTGTCCAGCTGACCCGTTTGCTCTCCCCCGTATCGATGAGATCATTGATGCAACAACGGGTTGTGAGAGTCTGTGCTTCCTGGATGCTTATTCTGGTTATCATCGTATCAAGATGGCAGTTAAAGACCAAGAGAAGACGTCCATCATCACACCTTTTGGGGCTTTCTGCTATGTTTCTATGCCTTTTGGGCTTAAGAGTGCCCAGGCGACTTATCAGTGCTGTGTTTAGAACTGTTTTCACAGTCAGATTGGGCACAATGTTCATGCTTATGTGGATGATATTGTGGTCAAGTCTAGGAAGACGGAGACTCTCCTAGATGACCTGAAAGAAAATTTTGACAATCTCCGGGTCTACAAAATGATGCTTAACCCGGCCAAGTGTGTCTTTGGTGTGCCTGTAGGTAAATTGCTAGGTTTTCTGGTTTCAGAGAGGGGCACTGAAGCTAACCCGGAGAAGATTAAGGCCATTACTTCTCTTTATAAACCGGTGTGTGTCAATGACGTCCAGCGTCTGGCGGGTCACATTGCAGCTCTAAGTCGGTTTATTAGCCGCCTTGGGAGAAGGAAATTCCTCTATATCACATGATGAAGAATACATACCACTTTGTCTGGAGTGATGCTGCCAATGAGGCGTTTGAGGTGCTCAAGAAACAGTTAGCTGAGCCGCCCATCCTTG
This sequence comes from Triticum urartu, assembly GCF_056163025.1. Lineage (NCBI taxonomy): Eukaryota > Viridiplantae > Streptophyta > Magnoliopsida > Poales > Poaceae > Triticum > Triticum urartu. Next base: position 42,169,738 of record NC_141876.1, on the reverse strand, counting down.
CAGCTCCCATTGAAAAAGAGCCTTTACTCCTGTACGTGGCAGCTAATAACAAAGCATTCAGTGTAGCAGTTGTTGTGGAGCGCAAAGAGGCGGGTAAGGAGTACCCAGTTTAGTGGCCGGCTTACTATGTCAATGAGGTGTTAACTGAGTCCAAGAAATGATATCCACATTGGCAGAAGCTGGTATTTGGGGTATTCATGGCAAGTAGCAAGCTGAAGCATTACTTTCTTGGGCGTCCTATTACTGTGGTCAGCTCTGCTCTGTTGGGAGAGTAAAGTAAATATTTTTTGTATTTTTGTTGTATAGATTGGAAAGTAAAGATTGCAAAATAGTAAACAAGATGCAATGTAAATAAAAGAGATGCAATATAATAAGAAAGAGACCCTGGGGCCATAGGTTTCACTAGTGGCTTCTCTCAAGATAGCATGTATTACAGTGGGTGAACAAATTACTGCCGAGCAATTGATAGAAAAGCGCATAGTTATGAGAATATCTAGGCAATGATCATAAATATAGGCATCACTTCCGTGCAAGTAGATCGAAACAATTCTTCATCTACTACTATTACTCCACACATCGACTACTATCCAGCATGCATCTAGAGTACTAAGTTCATAAGAACAGAGAAACGCTTTAAGCAAGATGACATGATGTAGAGGTATAAACTCAAACAATATGATATAAACCCCATCTTTTTATCCTTGATGGCAACAATACAATACGTGCCTTGCTGCCCCTACTGTCACTGGGAAAGGACACCGCCAGATTGAACCCAAAGCTAAGCACTTCTCCCATTGCAAGAAAGATCAATCTAGTAGGCCAAACTAAACCAATAATTCGAAGAGACTTGCAAGGATATCAAATCATGCATATAAGAATTCAGAGAAGAACCAAATAATATTCATAGATAATCTTGTTCATAAACCCACAATTCATTGGGTCTCGGGAAACACACCGCAAAAGAATATTACATTGAATAGATCTCCAAGAACATCGAGGAGAACTTTGTATTGAGAATCAAAGAGAGACAAGAAGCCATCTAGCTAATAACTATGGACCCGAAGGTCTGTGGTAAACTACTCACGCTTCATCGGAGAGGCTATGGTGTTGATGTAGAAGCCCTTTGTCATCGATTCCCCCTCCGGCAGATTGCCGGAAGAGGCCCCAAGATGGGATCTCACCGGCACAGAAGGTTGCGACGATGGAAAAGTGGTTTCATAGCTCTCTGCAATTGATCTAGGGTATAAGAGTATATATAGGCGGAAGAAGTACGTCGGTGGAGCTACGAGGGGCCCACGAGGGTGGGGGGTGCACCTACCCCCCTGGGCGCGCCCTCCTGCCTCGTGGTGTTCTAGACTTCAACTCCAAGTCTTCTGGTTTGCTCTCGGTCCAAGAAAGATCACCGCGCAGGTTTCATTCCATTTGGATTCCGTTTGGTATTCCTTTTCTGCGAAACTCTATAATAGGCAAAAAAACAGAAACTGGCACTGGGCCTCCGGTTAATAGGTTAGTCCCAAAAATAATATAAAAGAGCATATTAAAGCCCATTAAACATCCAAAATAAATAATATAATAGCATGGAACAATAAAAAATTATAGATACGTTGGAGACGTATCAAGCATCCCCAAGCTTAATTCCTGCTCGTCCTCGAGTAGGTAAATGATAAAAACAGAATTTTTGATGTGGAATGCTACCTAACATAATTATCAATGTAATTTAGTTTATTGTGGCATGAATGTTAAGATCTGAAAGATTCAAAACAAAAGTTTAATATTGACATAAAAATAATAATACTTCAAGCATAGTAACAAAGTAATCATGTCTTCTCAAAATACCATGGCCAAAGAAAGCTATCCCTACAAAATCATATAGTCTGGCTATGCTCTATCTTCATCACACAAAATATTTAAATCATGCACAACCCCGATGACAAGCCAAGCAATTGTTTCATACTTTTGATGTTCTCAAACTTTTTCAATCCTCATGCAATACATGAGCGTGAGCCATGGACATAGGACTATATGTGGAATAAAATGGTGGTTGTGGAGAAGACAAAAAGGAGAAGATAGTCTCACATCAACTAGGAGTATCAATGGGCAATGGAGATGCCCATCAATAGATATCAATGTGAGTGAGTAGGGATTACCATGCAATGGATGCACTAGAGCTATAAGTGTATGAAAGCTCAAAAAGAAACTAAGTGGGTGTGCATCCAACTTGCTTGCTCACGAAGACCTAGGGTATTTTGAGGAAGACCATCATTGGAATATACAAGCCAAGTTCTATAATGAAAAATTCCCACTAGTATATGAAAGTGACAAAATAGGAGACTCTCTATCATGAAGATCATGGTGCTACTTTGAAGCACAAGTGTGGAAAACAGATAGTAGCATTGCCCCTTCTCCCTTTTTCTCTCATTTTTTGGGCCTTTTCTCTTTTTTATATGGCCTCTTTTTTTCGTCTGGAGTCTCATCCCGACTTGTGGGGGAATCATAGTCTCCATCATCCTTTCCTCACTGGGACAATGCTCTAATAGTGATGATCATCACACTTTTATTTACTTACAACTCAAGAATTACAACTCGATACTTAGAACAAAATATGACTCTATGTGAATGCCTCCGGCGGTGTACCAAGATGTGCAATGATTCAAGAGTGACATGTATGAAAAATTATGAACGGTGGCTTAGCCACAAATACGATGTCAACTACATGATCATGCAAAGCAATATGACAATGATGAAGCATGTCATAATAAATGGAATGGTGGAAAGTTACATGGCAAATATCTCGGAATGGCTATGGAAATTCCATAATAGTAGGTATGGTGGCTGTTTTGAGGAAGGTAAATGGTGGGTTTATGGTACCGGTGAAAGTTGCGCGGTACTAGAGAGGCTAGCAATGGTGGAAGGGTGAGATTGTGTATAATCCAGGGACTCAACATTAATCATAAAGAACTCACATACTTATTGCAAAAATCTATTAGTTATCGAAACAAAGTACTACGCACATGCTCCTAGGGGGATAGATTGGTAGGAAAAGACCATCGCTCGTCCCCGACCACCACTCATAAGGAAGACAATCAAAAAATAAATCATGCTCTGACTTCATCACATAACAGTTCACCATACGTGCATGCTACGGGAATCACAAACTTTAACACAAGTATCTCTCAAATTCACAACTACTCAACTAGAATGACTCTAATATCACCATATTCATATCGCAAAACAATCATAAGGAATCAAACTTCTCATAGTATTCAATGCACTTTATATGAAATTTTTTATGATACCCATCTTGGATGCCCATCATATTAGGACTATTTTATAGCCAAAGCAAATTACCATGCTGTTCTAGAAGACTCAAAAAATAATATAAGTAAAGCATGAGAGATCAATAATTTCTATAAAATAAAAGCACCACCGTGTTCTAAAAGATATAAGTGAAGCACTAGAGCGAAATTATCTAGCTCAAAAGATATAAGTGAAGCACATAGAGTATTCTAATAAATTCTGATTCATGCATGTCTCTCCCAAAAGGTGTGTACAGCAAGGATGATTGTGGTAAACTAAAAATCAAAGACTCAAATCATACAAGACGCTCCAAGCAAAACACGTATCATGTGGTGAATAAAAATATAGCCTCAAGTAAAGTTATCGATAGACGAAGACGAAAGAGGGGATGCCTTCCGAGGCATCCCCAAGCTTAGTCTTTTGGTTTTCCTTGAATTTTACCTTGGGGTGCCTTGGGCATCCCCAAGCTTAGGCTCTTGCCACTCCTTATTCCAAAATCCATCAAATCTTTACCCAAAAACCTGAAAACTTCACAACACAAAACTTCAACAGAAAATCTCATGAGCTCCGTTAGTATAAGAAAATAAACCACCACTTTAAGGTATTGTAATAAACTCATTCTTTATTTATATTGGGGTTAAACCTACTGTATTCCAACTTCTCTATGGTTCATACCACCCGATACTAGCGATAGATGCATCAAAATAAGCAAACAACACGCGAGGAGAACTTTGTATAGATCTCCAAGAACATCAAGGAGAACTTTGTATTGAGAATCAAAGAGAGATAAGAAGCCATCTAGCTAATAACTATGGACCTGAAGGTCTGTGGTAAACTACTCACGCTTCATCGGAGAGGCTATGGTGTTGATGTAGAATCCCTCCGTGATCGATTCCCCCTTCGGCAGATCGCCGGAAGAGGCCCCAAGATGGGATCTCACGGGTACAGAAGGTTGCGACGGTGGAAAAGTGGTTTCGTGGCTCTCTGCGATCGATCTAGGGTATAAGAGTATATATAGGCGGAAGAAGTACGTCGGTGGAGCTACGAGGGGCGCACGAGGGTGGGGGTCGTGCCCTTCTGCCTCGTGGCCGCCTCGTGGCGTTCCAGACTTCAACTCCAAATCTTCTGATTTTCTTTCGGTCCAAGAAAGATCATCGTGAAGGTTTCATTCCGTTTGGATTCTGTTTGGTATTCCTTTTTTGCGAAACTCTAAAATAGGAAAAAAAAACTGGCACTGGGCCTCCGGTTAATAGGTTAGTCCCAAAAATAATATAAAAGAGCATATTAAAGCCCATTAAACATCCAAAATAGATAATATAATAGCATGGAACAATCAAAAATTATAGATACATTGGAGACGTATCACCCATCCACAACACTGACAAGTCAAGACCCCCACGAGGGGCCAAGCCTCGCGAGGCGGACAACACCAAGACCTCCGGAGGGAGCGGCCTTCCCAGGCTACCTCCTGAGGAGTAGAGATTTCTATGCAGGTGCTCAACCTCATGAGGTTGTGGTGACGCAAGCCATAACGATCAAGGCCAGGCGGGTGCCAGCGGGCGCAGAGGAGCAGGTTTCCTCTTTGGTGCTAAAGAGGCAAGCGCAGGCATAGAGTCCCAAGGAATCAACCAAAGGTTTCCATTCCCGTGCTACAAGACCAGGACCGCCAGGACGGATGTCATCGCCGAGCCCACCACAGCGTCAAGACCAGGAGCTTTGCAGGAGAAGACCACCTTTTTGAGGATAAGATGTACTGCTTGTCCCCGTTCGAATTGGCCTCTGTGGGATCCCTTGTCGCCTACGTTTTGGGGGAAGAGGACCAAAGCCACTATAAGTATAGGTTAGCCACCACCATAGGAAGGGGGTCGAATCCCTTGAGCTCACATCCACACCAGAGTAGACCTCGCGAGATTGTTCTTCCCTTGTGCTAGTTCATCCTCAGCCCCCTGTGAGGCAAATCCACCACAAAGCAGGAGTAGGGTTTTACACCGCAAGGTGGTCCGAACCTGGGTAAACTGCCGTGTCCATCTTCTTCCTTTTTCATTGACCTAGGCCGTGGGGCGCGATGTGCGATGAACTAGTTGGCCGAAGGGGTTGAGTTCTTCGCACACGCCCCAGAGTTCGAACCTTTTCTTGGGTCTGCGGAGCCTTGAATCTGAATTTGGCGCGCCGGGTAGGGGCATGTCGAAGCCTCTGTTGGGGAACGTAGTAATTCAAAAAAAATTCCCACGCACACGCAAAATCATGGTGATGCATAGCAACAAGAGGGAGAGTGTTGTCTACGTACCCTCGTAGACCGTAAGCGGAAGCATTATGATAACGCGGTTGATGTAGTCGTACGTCTTCACGATCGACCGATCCTAGCACCAAAAGTACGGCACCTCCGTGATCTGCACACGTTCGGCTCGGTGACGTCCCACGAACTCACGATCCCGCACAGTGTGGAGGGAGAGCTTCGTCAGCACGACGGCGTGATGACGGTGATGATGAAGCTACCAGCGCAGGGCTTTGCCTAAGCACCACGACGATATGACCGAGCTGGATTATGGTGGAGGGGGGCACCGCACACGGCTAAGAAATCAATGATCAACTTGTGTGTCTATGGGGTGCCCCCTGGCCACGTATATAAAGGATGGAGGGAGGAGGAGGTCGGCCCTCATAGGGCGCGCCCAAAGTGTGGAGTCCTACTAGGACTCCCTAGTCCTAGTAGGGTTCCACCTCCCACATGGAATAGGAAAAAGGAAGGGAGAAGGAGAAGGAAGGAAGGGGGTGCCCCCTTTCCCTAGTCCAATTCGGACCAGTCCATGGGGAAGGGGCGCGGCCACCCTTGAGGCCTTTCTATCCTTTCCCGTATGGCCTATTAATGCCCAATATGAATTCCTGTAAATCTCCGGTTCTCTAAAAAATACCCGAATCACTCGGAACCTTTCCAACATCCGAATATAGCCTTCCAATATATCTATCTTTACGTCTCGACCATTTTGAGACTCCTCGTCATGTACCCAATCTCACCGGGACTCCGAACAAACTTCGGTCATCAAATCACATAACTCATAATACAAATCGTCACAGAACGTTAAGCATGCGGACCCTACGGGTTAGAGAACTATGTAGACATGACCGAGACTCATCTCCGGTCAATAACCAATAGAGGAACCTGGATGCTCATATTGGTTCCTAGATATTCTACAAAGATCCTTATCGGTCAAACCGCATAACAACATACGTTGTTCTTTGTCATTAGTATGTTACTTGCCCTAGATTCGATCGTCGGTTTCTCAATACCTAGTTCAATCTCGTTAGCGGAAAGTCTCTGTACTCGTTCTGTAATGCATCATCCCGCAACTAACTCATTAGTCACATTGCTTGCAAGGATTATAGTGATGTGCATTACCAAGAGGGCCTAGAGATACCTCTCCGACAATCGGAGTGACAAATCCTAATCTCGATCTATGCCAACTCAACAAGTAGCATCGGAGACACCTGTAGAGCACCTTTATAATCACCCAGTTACGTTGTGACGTTTGGTAGCACACAAAGTGTTCCTCCTGTATCTGGGAGTTGCATAATCTCATAGTCATAGGAACATGTATAAGTCATGAAGAAAGCAATAGCAATATACTAAACGATCAAGTGCTAAGCTAACGGAATGGGTCAAGTCAATCACATCATTCTCTAATGATGTGATCCCGTTAATCAAATGACAACTCATGTCTATGGCTAGGAAACTTAACCATCTTTGATTCAACGAGCTAGTCAAGTAGAGGCATACTAGTGACACTCTATTTGTCTATGTATCCGCACATGTACTAAGTTTCCGGTTAATACAATTCTAGCATGAATAATAAACATTTATCATGAAATAAGGAAATAAATAATAACTTTATTATTGCCTCTAGGGCATATTTCCTCCAGTCGCCCACTTGCACTAGAGTCAATAATCTAGTTCACATCGCCATGTGATTTAACACCAATAGTTCACATCACCATGTGATTAACACCCATAGTTCACATCGCCATGTGACCAACACTCAAAGGGTTTACTAGAGTCAGTAATCTTAGTTCACATCGCCATGTGATTAACACCCAAAGAGTACTAAGGTGTGATCATGTTTTGCTTGTGAGAGAAGTTTAGTCAATGAGTCTGCCATATTCAGATTCGTATGTATTTTGCAAATTTCTATGTCAACAATGCTCTGCACGGAGCTACTCTAGCTAATGGCTGCCACTTTCAATATGTATCCAGATTGAGACTTAGAGTCATCTAGATCAGTGTCAAAACTTGCATCGACATAACCCTTTACGACGAACCTTTTGTCACCTCCATAATCGAGAAACATATCCTTATTCCACTAAGGATAATTTTGACCGATGTCCAGTGATCTACTCCTAGATCACTATTGTACTCCCTTGCCAAACTCAGTGTAGGGTATGCAATAGATCTGATACACAACATGGCATACTTTATAGAACCTATGGCTGAGGCGTAGGGAATGACTTTCATTCTCTTTCTATCTTCTGCCGTGGTCGGGCTTTGAGTCTTACTCAATTTCACACCTTGTAACACAGGCAAGCACTCTTTCTTTGACTGTTCCATTTTGAACTACTTCAAAATCTTGTCAAGGTATGTACTCATTAAAGAAAACTTATCAAGAGTCTTTATCAATCTCTATAGATCTTGACGCTCAATATGTAAGAAGCTTCACCGAGGTATTTCTTTGAAAAACTCCTTTCAAATACTCCTTTATGCTTTCCAGAAAATTCTACATTATTTCCGATCAACAATATGTCATTCACATATACTTATCAGAAATGCTGTAGTGCTCCCACATACTTTCTTGTAAATACAGGCTTCACCGCAAGTCTGTATAAAACTATATGCTTTGATCAACTCATCAAATCATATATTCCAACTCCGAGATGCTTGCACCAGTCCATAGATGGATCGCTGGAGCTTGCACATTTTGTTAGCACATTTAGGATCAACAAAACCTTCTGGTTGCATCATACACAACTCTTCTTTAAGAAATCCATTAAGGAATGTAGTTTTGACATCCATTTGCCAGATTTCATAAAATGTGGCAATTTGCTAACATGATTCGGACAGACTTAAGCATCGCTACGAGTGAGAAAATCTCATCGTAGTCAACACCTTGAACTTTGACAAAAACCTTTTTCGACAAGTCCAGCTTTGTAGATAGTAACACCATTATCAGCGTCTTTCTTCCTCTTGAAGATCCATTTATTTTCTATGGCTTGCCAATCATCGGGCAAGTCAACCAAAGTCCACACTTTGTTCTCATACATGGATCCCATCTCAGATTTCATGGCCTCAAGCCATTTCATGGAATCTGGGCTCATCATCGCTTCCTCATAGTTCATAGGTTCGTCATGGTCAAGTAACATGACCTCCAGAACAGGATTACCGTACCACTCTGGTGCGGATCTCACTCTGGTTGACCTACGAGGTTTGGTAGTAACTTGATCCGAAGTTACATGATCATCATCATTAGCTTCCTCACTAATTGGTGTAGGAGTCATTGGAACATATTTCCGTGATGAACTACTTTCCAATAAGGGAGCAAGTATAGTTACCTCATCAGGTTCTACTTTCCTCCCGCTCACTTCTTTTGAGAGAAACTCCTTCTCTAGAAAGGATCCATTCTTAGCAACTATTGTCTTGCCTTCGGATCTGTGATAGAAGGTGTACCCAACTGTCTCCTTTGGGTATCCTATGAAGACACATTTCTCCGATTTGGGTTTAAGCTTATCAGGATGAAACTTTTTCACATAAGCATCGCAACCCCAAACTTTAAGAAATGACAACTTTGGTTTCTTGCCAAACCACAGTTCATATGGTGTTGTCTCAACGGATTTAGATGGTGCCCTATTTAACGTGATGTAGTTGTCTCTAATGCATAACCCCAAAACCATAGTGGTAAATCAGTAAGGGACATCATAGATTGCACCATACCTAATAAAGTACAGTTACGATGTTCGAACACACCATTACGCTGTGGTGTTCCAGGTGGCGTGAGTTGCGAAACTATTCCGCATTGTTTGAAATGAAGACCAAACTCGTAACTCAAATATTCTCCTCCATGATCAGATCGTAGAAACTTTATTTTCTTGTTACGATGATTTTCCACTTCACTCTGAAATTATTTGAACTTTTCAAATGTTTCAGATTTATGTTTCATCAAGTAGATATACCCATATCTGCTCAAATCATTTGTGAAGGTCAGAAAATAGCGATACCTGCCGCGAGCCTCAACACTCATCGGACTGCATACATCAGTATGTATTATTTCCAACAAGTTTGTTGCTTGCTCCATTGTTCCGGAGAATGGAGTCTTAGTCATCTTGCCCATGAGGCATGGTTCGCAAGCATCAACTGATTCATAATCAAGTGATTCCAAAAGCCCATCAACATGGATTTTCTTCATGCGCTTTACAGCAATATGACCTAAACGGCAGTGCCACAAATAAGTTGCACTATCATTATTAACTTTGCATATTTTTGCTTCAATATTATGAATATGTGTATCACTATGATTGAGATTCAATAAACCATTCACCTTGGGTGTATGACCATTGAAGGTTTTATTCATGTAAGTAGAACAATAATTATTCTCTGGCTTTAAATGAATAACCGTATTGCAATAAACATGATCAAATCATATTCATGCTTAACGCAAACACCAAATAACATTTATTTAGGTTCAACACTAATCCCGAAAGTATAGGGAGTGTGGGATGATGATCATATCAATCTTGGAACCACTTCCAACACACATCGTCACTTCACCCTTAACTAGTCGCTATTCATTCTGCAACTCCCGTTTTGAGTTACTAATCTTATCAATTGAACTAGTATCAAATACTGAGGGGTTGCTATAAACACTAGTAAAGTACACATCAATAACATGTATATGAAACATACCTTTGTTCACTTTGCCATCCTTCTTATCTGCCAACTACTTGGGCAGTTCTGCTTCCAGTGACCAGTCCCTTTGCAGTAGAAGCACTTAGTCTCAGGCTTAGGTCCAGACTTGGGCTTCTTCACTTGAGCAGCAACTTGCTTGTCGTTCTTCTTGAAGTTTCCCTTCTTCCCTTTGCCCTTTTCTTGAAACTAGTGGTCTTGTCAACCATCAACATTTAATGCTTTTCTTGATTTCTACCTTCGTTGATTTCAGCATCAGGAAGAGCTTGGGAATCATTTCCGTTATCCCTTGCATATTATAATTCATCACAAAGTTCTAGTAACTTGGAGATAGTGACTAGAGAACTCTGTCAATCACTATCTTATCTGGAAGATTAACTCCCACTTGATTCAAGTGATTGTAGTACTCAGACATTCTGAGCACATGCTCACTAGCTGAGCTATTCTCCTCCATCTTGTAGGCAAAGTGCTTGTCAAAGGTCTCATACCTTTCAGCATGGGCATGAGTCTGAAATACTAATTTCAACTCTTGGAACATCTCATATGCTCTGTGGCGTTCAAAACATCTTTGAAGCCCCGATTCTAAGCCGTAAAGCATGGTGCACTAAAATATCAAGTAGTCATCATATCGAGCTTGCCAAACGTTCATAACGTCTACATCTGCTCCTGCAATCGGTCTACCACCAAGCAGTGCATCAAGGACATAATTCTTCTATGCAACAATGAGTATAATCCTCAGATCACGGATCCAATCCTCATCATTGCTACTAACATCTTTCAACTTAGTTTTCTCTAGGAACATATCAAAAATAAAACAGGGGAGCTAAACGTGAGCTATTGATCTACAACATAGATATGCTAATACTACCAGGACTAAGTTCATGATAAATTTAAAGTTCAATTAATCATATTACTTAAGAACTCCCACTTAGATAGACATCCCACTAATCATCTAAGTGATCACATGATCCATATCAACTAAACCATGTCCGATCATCACGTGAGATGGAGTAGTTTTGAATGGTGAACATCACTATGTTGATCATATCTACTATATGATTCACGCTCGACCTTTCGGTCTCAGTGTTCCGAGGCCATATCTGCATATGCTAGGCTCGTCAAGTTTAACCCGAGTATTCTGCGTGTGCAAAACTGGCTTGCACCCGTTGTATGTGAACGTAGAGCTTATCACACCCGATCATCATGTGGTGTCTCGGCACGACGAACTTTCACAACGGTGCATACTCAGGGAGAACACTTATACCTTGAAATTTAGTGAGAGATCATCTTATAATGCTACCGTCGATCTAAGCAAAATAAGATGCATAAAAGATAAACATCACATGCAATCAATATAAGTGATATGATATGGCCATCATCATCTTGTGCCTTTGATCTCCATCTCCAAAGCACCGTCATGATCACCATCGTCACCGGCGCGACACCTTGATCTCCATGGTAGCATCGTTGTCGTCTCGCCAACTATTGCTTCTACGACTATCACTACCGCTTAGTGATAAAGTAAAGCAATTACATGGCGATTGCATTTCATATAATAAAGCGACAACCATATGGCTCCTGCCAGTTGCCGATAACTCTGTTACAAAACATGATCATCTCATACAATAAAATTTAGCATCATGTCTTGACCATATCACATCACAACATGCCCTGCAAAAACAATTTAGACGTCCTCTACTTTGTTGTTGCAAGTTTTACATGGCTGCTACGGGCTGAGCAAGAATCGTTCTTACCTATGCATCAAAAACCACAACACGGTATAGTGATTGCTTTTTGATCTTCAGAAAGAACCCTATTCATTGAATCCGATTCAACTAAAGCTAGAGAAACAGACACCCACTAGCCACCTGTGTGTGAAGCACATCGGTAGAACCAGTCTCGCGTAAGCATACACGTAATGTCGGTCTGGGCCGCTTCATCCAACAATGCCGCTGAATCAAGAATCAACTAGTGATGGCAAGCAATATGTATATACCCACGCCCAGAACTCCTTTGCGTTCTACTCGTGCATATAACATCTATGCATAAACCTGGCTCCGATGCCACTATTGGGGAACGTAGTAATTTCAAAAAAATTCCAACGCACATGCAAGATCATGGTGATGCATAGCAATGAGAGGGAGAGTGTTTTCTACGTACCCTCGTATACCGTAAGGGGAAGTGTTATGACAACGCGGTTGATGTAGTCGTACGTCTTCACGATCGACCGATCCTAGCACCGAAAGTACGACACGTCCGTGATCTGCACACGTTCGGCTCAGTGACGTCCCACGAACTCATGATCCAGCAGAGTGACGAGGGAGAGCTTTGTCAGCACGACGGCGTGATGACGGTGATGATGAAGCGACCGGCGTAGGGCTTCGCCAAAGCACTACGATGATATGACCGAGGTGGATTATGATGGAGGGGGGCACCGCACACGACTAAGAAATCAATGATCAACTTGTGTGTCTATGGGGTGCCCCCTGGCCATGTATATAAAGGATGGAGGGAGGAGGAGGCCGGCCCTTACAGGGCGTGGCGAAAGTGTGGAGCCTACTAGGACTCCCTAGTCCTAGTAGGATTCCACCTCCCACATGGAATAGGAAAAAAGTAAGGCAGAAGGAGAAGGAAGGAAGGGGGCACCCCCTTTCCCTAGTCCAATTCGGACCAGTCCATGGGGAAGGGGCGCGACCACCCTTGAGGCCTTTCTCTCCTTTCCCGTATGGCCTATTAAAGCCCAATATGAATTCCCGTAACTCTCCGGTACTCCGAAAAATACCCGAATCACTCGGATCCTTTCCAATGTCCAAATATAGCCTTCCAATATATCAATCTTTATGTCTCGAGCATTTCGAGACTCCTCGTCATGATCTCACCTGGGACTCCGAACAAACTTCGGTCATCAAATCACATAACTCATAATACAAATCGTCACAGAACGTTAAGCGTGCGGACCCTACGGGTTCGAGAACTATGTAGACATGACCGAGACTCATCTTCGATCAATAACCAATAGCAGAACCTGGATGCTCATATTGGTTCCTACATATTCTACGAATATCCTTACCGGTCAAACTGCATAACAACATACGTTGTTCCCTTTGTCATCAGTATGTTACTTGCCCGCGATTCGATCGTCGGTATCTCAATACCTAGTTCAATCTCGTTACCAGAAAGTCTCTTTACTCGTTCCATAATGCATCATCCCGCAACTATCACATTAGTCACATTGCTTGCAAGGCTTATAGTGATGTGCATTACCGAGAGGGCCCAGTATCTCTCTGATAATCAGAGTGACAAATCCTAATCTCGATCTATGCCAACTCAACAAATACCATCCGAGACACCTGTAGAGCACCTTTATAATCACCCAGTTACGTTGTGACGTTTAGTAGGACACAAAGTGTTCCTACGGTATCCGGGAGTTGCATAATCTCATAGTCATAGGAACATGTATAAGTCATGAAGAAAGCAATAGCAATATACTAAACGATCAAGTGCTAAGCTAACGGAATGGGTCAAGTCAATCACATCATTCTCTAATGATGTCATCCCATTAATCAAATGACAACTCATGTCTATGGCTAGGATACTTAACCATCTTTGATTCAGCGAGCTAGTCAAGTAGAGGCATACTAGTGACACTCTGTTTGTCTATGTATCCACACATGTACTAAGTTTCTGGTTAATACAATTCTAGCATGAATAATAAACATTTATCATGAAATAAGGAAATAAATAATAACTTTATTATTGCCTATAGGGCATATTTCCTTCAGCCTCTTCTCCACCATTCGCTTGGCTTCCGTTCCGTCATCCCTATGGTCGGCGCTTGCCGTGTCCGTGTCGAACGCCGGGCCGCTAAGGTCGCTCAGACGGCACCTGCGGGCAATTGCGCCCCTCGCCGCCCCTTCCCCTACGGCCAACGCCGCCACCGTTCCCGCCGCCCACGAGCAGCATGACTCGTCAATGCCACCTTCCATGCGGCGTGATGGTCGCACCGCAACTCTGTCGCTTACCCCAGTCGTTGCATCGTCTTCTCATGCTCGTCATGGCCCTCAAGGATGGCACGCATTCATGGCTCCTGAACCTCTTGGTGGGGTCAATCTCCTCCTAGGACGAGCTCAGCGATCGCTTCATCACCAACTTCCAGGGTACCTACGACGACGCCCTCGCAGTCGGCGACCTGCGGCGCATGAAGCAGCAGCCACATGAAACCTTGCGCAAGTACATGCAGCGCTTCACCAACATCCACCTCAAGATCCCGAAGATGTCAGATGAGGCCATCATCTCGACGTTCACTGATGGTGTCCGAGACATCAAGATGAAGGAGGAGCTCGCCATCCATGAATACTTATGCTCGACCCCGAAGATGTTCAACATAGCCGCTAGGTGCCCGAGGGCAGATGAAGGTCGCCTCTCCCTCCTGGAGCCTCAGGAGGTCGATCCTAAGGACAAGAAGGCCAAGGCGAAGGACGTGAAGCACAAGGGCCCTACCGTGCTCGCGGCAGAACCTGAGGTGAAGCGCGGTTGCGACCGCGCCGAATCCTCCAAGGGCAGCCGACCATTCTACGTCTTCCATAACGTCCACAACCACAACACCAACGACTACCAGGAGCTTAGGGCAATCCGCGGCGGGCGTCTTGGCCGCCATCCCGAGCGTAATGACCATGGCTATGGCTGCGGAGGAGGCCGCAGTCGGGGCTTTTGGGACAACCGCGACCCTCGCCAGGACTGGCACGATCAGCCTCGTGAGGATCGCTGGCAGGGCCGACCTCATGATGGCCCATGGTGTGACCAGCCTCGCGAGAATCGTCCTCATTGCAACACCGGGCTCCCTCCGCTGCTACTGAGGGAGTCCTGGATTAGGGGGTCCTCAGGCATCCGGGCTATGTGACATGGGCCGGACTGGTGGGCCGTAAATAGACAAGATGGAAGGCGTCCCCCTGTGTTCGGATGGGACTCCCCTTTGCATGGATGGCAAGCTTGGCGTTCGGATATGATTCCTTTCTCTGTAAACTGACTCTGTATAACCCTAGTCCCCTCCGGTGTCTATATAAACCGGAGGGTTTAGTCCGTAGGGGCAATCACAATCATACAAGCTAGACATCTAGGGTTTAGCCGTTACGATCTCGAGGTAGATCAACTCTTGTACCCCTTGTACACATCAAAGTTAATCAAGCAGGAAGTAGTGTATTACCTCCATCAAGAGGGCCCGAACTTGGGTAAACATCGTGTCCTCTGCCTCATGTTACCTTTGATCCTCAGACGTACAGTTCGGGACCCCCTACCCGAGATCGGCCGGTTTTGACACCGATATTGGTGCTTTCATTGAGAGTTCCTCTGTGTTGTCGACAGAAGGTCCGATGGCTCGTTCGATCATCCACAATGAGGTTGTTTTGGAGGAGACTTTCCTCCCCGGCCAAATCTTCGTATTCGGTGGCTTCGCACCGCGTGCCAACTCGATTGGCCACGTCGAGCAGATTGACAGATGCGCCCCTGGTCATCAGATTAGTTTCGGGAACCTAAACTATGTCGCCGATATCCATGGAGACTTGATCTTCGAAGGATTCGCGGCTCCGACCATCGCTCTGAACTTAGATCCAGAGCAGACCACCGGATCCGAAGATGGGAATTTAGAGCCCGCCGGACTCCCTGCAATTATGGAACTCGCTACCAGTGATCCCGAGGGGACGACATCATCAGCAAACCCAAAGACGAACCGAACTCCCCTTGTTGCCAAAGCGCCGGAGTCCCCCTCGGACTCCAAATCTGAACTCTTGAGGTCCATGACGAGCGGGCGCGGGCAGGAGGCTCTCACCCCGGTCGGCCCAGCGGACTTTGGCCTCTATTTCCAAACCTCGCTCCTAAACGAGACTTTGGACTTAATGCAATCCCTCGCCATATCAGAGGAATCGCTTCCGAATTACGCCCAGCCTGGACTAGGGGCTGATAGAGGGGAATTTTACGTCCCACCCACCACCCACTTCATAGCCACTTTCGAAGATCTAACCGACATGCTGGACTACACCTCCGAAGACATCGACGGTATCGACGATGATGCTAGAGATGATCAAGGCCAAAACCCTTCGTTTACTGGATGTTGGACGGCCACCTCCACATACAGCGTATACATGGTGGATACACCCAAAGAAGATGACGACGACCACAAGAAGGATGTGACGCCCCGAGACCGTTGTGCCAGGTGTCCTCCAGTTATTTCGCTGCCGTTGCCATGTCATTCTCTTGCGTGTTGCATCTTGTCATGTCATCATGTGCATTGCATCGTCATGTTTTCAAAACTTGCATCTGTCCCGGCCTCCTCATTCCGTCCGTTGTCCGTTCTGAGCCCAACCACACTTGCACGTGCCCGCGGCATGTCCGAAATAGTATTTTTATAAGTGGCCGGAAAATGTTCTCGAAATGGGATGAAAGTTGGCATGTGGTCTTATTATAGTGTAGATAGACCGCCTATCAAGTTTCATCGCATTTGGAGTCCGTTTGACGCCCCAACGGATAACTATAGCGGCAGTATAGCCGGTCTGACGTCGGACGTTTTCGGTCTCCGGATGCAGTCGCCGGGCCTCCCTCTCTTCTCTTCTCTCAGCTCGAGACCGTCTACACAGCTCACTACCTACCGCCAGGTCCAACCTAACCTCTCTCGTCAGCCCGCGGTCCTCCTCGCGCGCGCGCCTGAAAAGCTGTCCCGACCCGACCCGGACAGTCGTCACTGTTGGGTCCGGATCATCCCCAAACGTCTACAAAACATCACCGTTTCCTTGTTTGGACTCCCTAACCTATTCATCTCAACCATACGATTTTAATCGGATGATCCAAATACCTCTTCCTTCCCTATATAAAAACCCCTACTTCTAACCTAGTCTAACCCTAAAATCTAGGATTTTTGTCCCTCACCCCGCCGCCGCCGCATCTTCCTCGAGATCCCTCCCGAACCAACCAGCAGCCTCCTCCCCACGATCCACCAACCTTCTCGTTGAATCGAGCCAACCAGTCGCCTCCCAATCGAGCTATAGCTCAATCTGCTCCTCCCCCACTTTGCCTCCATCGTCTCAACAATGGAGCAACTCCAACCCTGCCGCCCAGCGACCTCGCCGCCGACGACTGACCCATAGGTCCCGGTCTCCTCCCCTGCCTTGATCTCTTCTTCTCCTTCCCTTTCTAGATCCCTCTTTTCTCTCATGGCCGTCGCTCGATGTGTCTCTTCTTCACAGCACTAGAGGCCATGGACGTTGCCGCCCTTTCTGAAGTCGTCGTCGTCACCACGAACCCTCCCCATCGCCTGCATCTCTTCTCGCGACTCTGATGCGCCTGTGTTTCACCACAGACCGGCCCCGTCGCCGCCCAAGTCCACCGGGACTTCAGCCGTGCCTGTGCCCTCCTCCACGAGCTACCCAGCCGGGCCTCTCCTGCAGCTGAGCCCCTTCCTCGCGCGTCCGTCTCCTCTCGCTGATCCGCCTCGTCCCGGAGCAAGCTCGCCGGTGTTCCTCGTCGTCCTCGCGCTAGTGGTCGCCGACCACCCAAGAAGCAGCAGTCCGGAGCCCCAGCTGCAACAACCTCGACCCGTGCCGTCTTCCCCGTCAACCGCCTCAAGCGTGGGCCTCGTCCAGCCTCGCCGTCCCCGACCTCTTTTCCGGCAGGATCCGCCCCAGCGCCGTGGTTCCCCGGCGCCTCGAACCTCCCCTGCTTCGTCACTGCTCGAACTCGGGCACGCTCCCAAGACCCATGGCGCCCCTCCCGTGCGCGCCTCTTCTCGTCCTCCGCGCCCATAGTAGCTCGAGGGGAGGATCCCCTCCTTTCCGTGCTCCTCGTTGCCCGCCTCCGGCTACCTCTGTGCTGGATCCGCGCCAAGGCCCTGCCCTGCCACTTCAACTTTCGAACAGGGAGGAGGACGCCCTGCCTCTGCTCGCTCGATTCGTCTGCGTTGACCGCCGCCACAGACGCACGCTGAGGCCCAGCCGCTGGCCAGTTCCGGCCCAGCGAGGTGAGGACGCGCCCAGCGCCTCCTTTGTTTTTTTTTCTTCTCTGTTGGCCAAGTGCACTATTTGGCCCAAGTTTTTTTTAGGTTCTGTGATTTTCCCCTTTTTCCAGTGTGTTTCATTTTTGCAGAATAAGCCCTTCTAGTCCATGCATTTAATAACCCACAAACTAAGCACCACTTGCAAAAACTTTATATATGAAAAATGCTTAGATTTCCGTCTAGTTTCATAATATGTCACTTTCATCCATGTTTAAAATGTTTAAAATGCTGTTTGATTAAATTTGCTCCTATGTCAAGTTAAAATGCTTTAATTCATAACTAAATAACCCTAACTACGAATTTAATAAACTTTATATGTAAATGGGGTAGAAAAATGCCTAGTTTAACATGGTGAGATTGCTTTTCATGTTTAACAACTCTAAAATTATGTTTAGGGCAGAACAGTACCAAACCTAATATATGCATATGAGGAGTTTCCAGAATTGTTGTTCGTTGTTTCCGGCCTCATTTAAACTTGACTAGATAGGTAGTTTTCATTTGCTTCACCCTCTTCCATGCTAACAACATTTAATCTTGTTGGGTACATAAACGAGAGAGAACTAAATAAGTCATGTGGTGTTTTTGGCAATATGCAACGCGTTGCATATTGAGCTCCACTTAATTTGTAGGATTGTTTGTGCACTTTGTCATGCCATGCCTCATTAAACCGGTCATGCATCATACTTGTTTGTGCATCGTGCCATGTTTATGCTTGGTTGTTTACTATGTTTTTTGCTTCTTTTTCCGGTGTACTTCTTCTCGGTAATCCGGTAACGTCGTCTGGTGAGGATTCGTTCGACTTCATCCATTTGTCTTCTTCATGGACTCGTTCTTCTTCCTTGCGGGATTTCAGGCAAGATGACCATACCCTCGAAATCACTTCTATCTTTGGTTGCTAGATGCTTGCTCTGTTGCTATGCCTATGCTGCGATACCTACCACTCGCTTATCATGCCTCCCATATTGTTGAACCAAGCCTCTAACCCACCTTGTCCTAGCAAACCGTTGCTTGGCTATGTTACCGCTTTGCTCAGCCCCTCTTATAGCGTTGTTAGTTGCAGGTGAAGATTGAAGTTTGTTCCTTGTTGGTACATGGAGATGTTGTTCCTTGTTGGAACATGTTTACTTGTTGGGATATCACAATATATCTTATTTAATTAATGCACATATATACTTGGTAAAGGATGGAAGGCTTGGCCTTATGCCTGGTGTTCTGTTCCACTCTTGCCGCCCTAGTTTCCGTCATATCGGTGTTATGTTCCCGGATTTTGCGTTCCTTACGTGGTTGGGTAATAATGGGAACCCCTTGACAGTTCGCCTTGAATAAAACTCTTCCAGCAATGCCCAACTTTGGTTTTACTATTCGCCACCTAGCCTTTTTTTCCCTTGGGAGTCGCGCTCCTGAGGGTCATCATTATTTTACCCCCCCCCCCCCCGGGGCCAGTGCTCCTCTGAGTGTTGGTCCAACCTGTCAGCTGCCGGTGGCCACCAGGGGCAACTCTGGGCTGGCCTACCCGTACCTTGGACAATCTGAGTGTGCCCTGAGAAAGAGATATGTGCAGCTCCTATCGGGATTTGTCGGCACATTCGGGCGGTGTTGCTGGTTTAGTTTTACCTTGTCGAAATGTCTTGTAACCGGGATTCCGAGTCTGATCGGGTCTTCTCGCTAGAAGGAATATCCTTCGTTGATCATGAGAGCTTGTGATGGACTAAGTTGGGACACCCCTGCAGGGATTTGAACTTTCGGAAGCCGTGCCCGCGGTTATTGGCAGATGGGAATTTGTTAATGTTCGGTTGTAGAAAACCTGAAGTTGATCTTAATTAAAATACATCAACCGTGTGTGTAGCCGTGATGGTCTCTTCTCGGCGGGGTCTGGGAAGTGAACACGGTGTTGGAGTAATGCTTGACGTAAATAGACTTGGATCACTTCTTGATCATAGTTTATCGATCGTGCTTTTGCCTTCTCTTCTCGCTCTCATTTGCGTATGTTAGCCACGATATATTCTAGTCGCTTGCTGCAGCTCCACATCATACCCTTTACCCATACCCATAAGCTTAAATAGTCTTGATCGCGAGGGTGCGAGATTGCTGAGTCCCCGTGACTCACAGATACTTCCAAAACCAGCTTGCAGGTGCCGTTGAACCGTGTAGATGACGCAACCAAGCTCAAGGAGGAGCTCGATGAAGACCTTGTCCTTTGTGTTGTTTCATTCCAGTTGATCAGTAGTGGAGCCCAGTTGGGGTCGATCGGGGATCTGTGTAGCATTTGGGGTAGTCTTCTTTTATTTTGGCTCCGTAGTCGGGCCCTGATTGTATTTGGATGATGTAATGCTTTATTCATGTATTTGTGTGAAGTGGCGATTGTAAGCCAACTATGTATCTTTTCCCTTATTGTATTACATGGGTTGTTTGCGAAGATTACCTCACTTGCGACATTGCTTTCAATGCAGTTATGCCTCTAAGTCGTGCTTCGACACGTGGGAGATATAGCTGCATCGAGGGCGTTACAAAGGATTCGGTCGAGGACAAGCCTGTCGAAGCACCTCCAAAGCGTCGAGGACAGCGACGCCGCTCAAAATCGGGTCGCGGAAAAGACAACAATACCGGCACCGAAGATAATAACACTCCGGAGAACGCCGAAGACCCCGAAATTCCTATCAAGCCAACATTTGAACATGATGATTTGCAGGACAGGCAAGTTAACCCCGATGATCCAATCGGGAACGAGGACTCAGAGGATAGTAACTACCTACTGATCTCCAAAGAGGATGTGAGCCTTGGCGATGAAGATTTTATCGTGCCGGAGGAGCCCCTCAAGCAAGAGCGCTTTAAGCGCAGGCTAATTGCCAGTGCGAGAAGCCTGAAAAAGAAGCAGAAGCAGCTTCAAGCTGAACAGGATATACTCAATGACAGATGGACTAATGTCCTGGCAGCCGAGGAATACGACCTCGAACGCCCAACCAATAGTTACCTGAAGCGTAAGCTACTACCTCAATTTGACAACAAGGCCCTTGAGCCAATTCTACCAAAGCGTAAAACTGCCGACGAACCCGACCGACCACCACGCAGACGGGACAGACCGACTACCCACACCAAACACTAGCCCGCGCCACCCCGCCATCGAGGCAGGGAGGCAGAGGCCCTGAGCTATACCTATGACCTATGTAAGGACCTGGACAGTAGAGCCGGTCAGAAAAGATCAATCTATGGGTCAAGGGGGCGTGCTTCGACACGAGAGGACGGCCATCTGGCCTGGCGTGATAGGCACAACCCCACTCGAGCCGAGAATCACATTTGGCCTTCATCTGAACTGCGCAGCGACATCGCTCGATACAGAGGTGCCACACACCCCTTATGCATCACCGATGAGGTTATGGAGCACCAATTCCCTGAAGGATTTAAACCCGTGAATATCGAATCATATGATGGTACGACGGATCCCGCAGTATGGATCGAAGACTTTCTTCTCCACATTCACATGGCCCGCAGTGACTAAGGGAGTCCTGGACTAAGGGGTCCTCGGGCGTCCGGCCTGGTAGCCATGGGCCAGAGCGATGGGATGTGAAGATACGAAGACCAAAGACTGCCCCGTGTCCGGATAGGACTCTCCTTGGTGTGGAAGGCAACTTGGCGACAGAATATGTAGATTCCTTTCTTTGTAACCGACCTTGTGTAACCCTAGATCCTCCCGGTGTCTATATAAACCGGAGGACTTAGTCCGGAGGAGGGACACATTATCATAACCATACAAGCTAGGCCTGTAGGGTTTAGCCATTATGATCTCGTGGTAGATCAACTCTTGTAATACTCATATTCATCAAGATCAATCAAGCAGGACGTAGGGTATTACCTCCATAGAGAGGGCCCGAACCTGGGTAAAACATTGTGTCCCCTGTCTCCTGTTACCATCGACCTTAGACGCACAGTTCGGGACCCCCTACCCGAGATCCGCCGGTTTTGACATCGACATTGGTGCTTTCATTGAGAGTTCCACTGTGTTGTCACCAAAAGGTTTGATGGCCCCTTCAATCGTCAATAATGATGTTGTCCAAGGAGAAACTTTCCTCCCCGGACAAATCTTTGTGTTCGGCTACTTCGCACTGCAGGCCAATTCGTTTGGCCATCTGGAGCAGATCGAAAGCTACGCCCCTGGCCATCAGGTCAGATTTGGGAGCTTGAACTACGTTGCGGACATCCGTGGAGACTTGATCTTCGCCGGATTCGAGACCGCGACTACCACTCATGGTCACCCCGAGAGACATGGCCTAAATCTTTCATCGGACTGCATGCAGGAGACAGCTCCCGTAACCGCTCTGGCCTTAGATCCAGAGCAGACCGCGCCATCCAAGGACGAGAAGCTCAACCCCGCCATGGAGGCCACAGATTCCCCGGTGACGGTGTGCTGGACTAGGGGGTACTCATCACGTCGTCTCCCGGTCAGTTAGATTGGGCCGAGGACCTCCATGGCCGTATACTCATGGGCCAGTTCGGACAGCTGCCGCATACAAGGAAGATTCCACAAGACTTGGTGATCAAGACAAGGACTCTTCCCCCACCGGCGTATTCGGCTAGGACTCTTGTTATCCTAGGCCTCTGGTATGTTATATAAGCCGAGGCCAGGCTAGTCGATAGAGGAGGACATTATTCATCATACCCTCAGGTTTTAGACCACAACATATGATCTCGAGGTAGATCAACTCTGTACTTAATACTCCATCAATATAAACAAGAACAGGACATAGGGTTTTACCTCCATCAATAGGGCCCGAACCTGGGTAAACATCGTGTCCCATATCTCCTGTTACCATCGATCCTTAGACGCACAGTTCGGGACCCCCTACCCGAGATCCGCCGGTTATGACACCAACACCCGGTGTTGGAGCCGCGCATAGACTTGATCTCACATGATACTTGTGCCATCAAAACTCCGGACTCGTCTCCGGCCGTAAGTTCCAAACCATGTGAGCCCGCGGACGCCGAACTGGATCGTTTATCGATCTTCGAATTCAGTGCTGCAGAAATCTTCCAGCACTCGCCTTGGGGCGACATGCTAAACTCATTAAAAAATCTGTCCTTGACGGAGGACTCACAGCTGAACTCTATCCGGTCTAAACTAGGGGCTGACGGTGGAGAATTTTGCTTCCCACCTGCCACCCACTTCATAGCCACGGTCGAGGATTTGACTGACACACTTGATTACGACTCCAAGGACATCGACGGTATGGACGAAGATGACAGATAAGAAGAGGCCCGGAACCTGCCGTTCACCGGATGCTGGACGGCCACTTCCTCGTATGATGTATACATGGTGGCTGCACCAAAGAAGAACAGCGGCAATGACAAGGAAGATCCAGCTGAGGATAAACCTTCCGAAATACAATCAAAGCGCCGGCGTCAGCGACGCCACTCTAAGTCATGCCACAGTAAAGAAAGCAACACCGGCACAGGAGAAGATAACACTCTAGAAGGTGCCGAAGACAATGAAGAACCCGTTGAAACAACTAATGAACAAGATGAACGGGAACATGGACAGGTTAGCCCTGGTAAATAGGCCACGCACAAAGACTCAGATGACGGAAGTTATCTTCCGCTCTCCCAGGATGAGGTGAGCCTCGGCACCGACGATTTCATCGTGCCTGAGGAACCTCTTGAGCAGGAGCGCTTCAAGCGCCAGCTAATAGCCACTGCAAGGAGCCTGAAAAAGAAGCAGCAGCAGCTTCAAGCTGACCAAGATCTGCTCAATGATAAATGGACCGATGTCCTAGCAGCCGAAGAATACGGCCTCAAGCACCCAACCAAAAGCTACCCAAACCGCAAATTGCTACCTTAGTTTGACGAGGAGGCGCCGGAATACATACCGCCATCGTACAATGCGGTTGATCGACCACCACGTGGTCGGGACAAAACGACAACTCACCCCGAACACAAGCCCGCCCCGCCTCATCGCACAGGTAGAGGTAAATTAGCCTACAGCCATACATATGACCTCCGGCAAAACCTGAACAATAAAACAGGACATACCAGATCAATCTACGGATCGTGAGGACGTGCCTCGACACGCGATGATGGCCACCTATTTGGACGTGACAAACCTAGTCATGCGCGGGCTGAAAACCGCAGACGAACTCCATCAGAGCTACGTCGCGATACGACCCGATATAGAGGTGCCGCACACCCTCATTGCTTCACTGATGAGGTCTTGGATCATGAATTCCCAGAAGGGTTCAAACCCGTGAATATAGAATCATACGATGGATCCACGGACCCCGCGGTGTGGATCGAAGACTTCATTCTCCACATTCATATGGCCCGCGGCGATGACCTCCACGCCATCAAATACCTCCCTTTAAAACTCAAGGGGCCAGCTCGGCATTGGCTCAATAGTCTTCCTGAAAATTCTATTGGCAGTTGGGAGGACTTGGAAGAGGCCTTCCTCGATAACTTCCAAGGTACATATGTTCGTGTTGGGGAACGTTGCAGAAAACAAAAATTTTCCTACTCGTTTCACCAAGATCATCTAGGAGTTCAACTAGCAACGAGCTATCAGATGCATCTACATACCTTTGTAGATCGCGCACGGAAGCGTTCAGAAGAACGGTGGTGATGTAGTCGTACTCGACGTGATCCAAATCACCGATGACCAGCGCCGAACGGACGGCACCTCCGCGTTCAACACACGTACGGGACGGGAGACGTCTCCTCCTTCTTGATCCAGCAAGGGAGAAGGAGAGGTTGATGAAGATCCAGCAGCACGACGGTGTGGTGGTGGATGCAGGGCGTCACAGTAGCAGGGCTTCGCCTATACTACGAGAGAGAGACGTAACAGGGAGAGAGGGAGGCGCCAGGGGCTGGTGTATGAAGTCCCACCTCTCCCCCACTATATATAGGAGGGCCAAGGGGGGTGGTGCGCAGCCTAGGAGATCTGATCTCCTAGGTGCGGCGGCCAGGGGAGGGTTTCCCTCCCCCCCAAGGCACCTCGGGGTGCCTTCCACCACTTGGACTCCTCCTTGGTGGAAACCCTAGGCGCATGGGCCTAGTAGGGCTGGTGCCCTTGGTCCATGTAGGCCAAGGCGCACCCCTACAGCCCATGTGGCCCCCCGGGACAGGTGGGCCCACCTGGTGGGCCCACGGGACCCCTCCGGTGGTCCCGGTACAATACCGATAACCCCGAAACTTGTCCCGATGCCCGAAACAGCACTTCCTATATATAATTCTTTACCTCCGGACCATTCCAGAACTCCTCGTGACGTCCGGGATCTCATCCGGGACTCCGAACAACATTCGGGTTACTGCATATACATATCTTCATAACCCTAGCGTCACCGAACCTTAAGTGTGTAGACCCTACGGGTTCGGGAGACAAGCAGACATGACCGAGACGACTCTCCGGTCAATAACCAACAGCGGGATCTGGATACCCATGTTGGCTCCCACATGCTCCACGATGATCTCATCGGATGAACCACGATGTCGAGGATTCAATCGACCCCGTATGCAATTCCCTTTGTCAATCGATATGTTACTTGCCCGAGATTCGATCGTCGGTATCCCAATACCTCGTTCAATCTCGTTACCGGCAAGTCACTTTACTCGTACCGTAATGCATGATCCCGTGACCAGACACTTGGTCACTTTGAGCTCATTATGATGATGCATTACCGAGTGGGCCCGGTGATACCTCTCCGTCATACGGAGTGACAAATCCCAGTCTCGATCCATGTCAACCCAACAGACACTTTCGGAGATACCCGTAGTCTACCTTTATAGTCACCCAGTTACGTTGTGACGTTTTGCATACCCAAAGCACTCCTACGGTATCCGGGAGTTACACGATCTCATGGTCTAAGGAAAAGATACTTTGACATTGGAAAACTCTAGCAAACGAACTATACGATCTTGTGCTATGTTTAGGATTGGGTCTTGTCCATCACATCATTCTCCTAATGATGTGACCTCGTTACCAATGACATCCAATGTCCATAGTCAGGAAACCATGACTATCTATTGATCAACGAGCTAGTCAACTAGAGGCTCACTAGGGACATGTTGGTGTCTGTTATTCACACATGTATTACGATTTCCGGATAACACAATTATAGCATGAATAAAGACAATTATCATGAACAAGGAAATATAATAATAATGCTTTTATTATTGCCTCTAGGGCATATTTCCAACAGTCTCCCACTTGCACTAGAGTCAATAATCTAGTTACATTGTGATGAATCGAACACCCATGGAATTCTGGTGTTGATCATGTTTTGCTCTAGGGAGAGGTTTAGTCAACGGATCTGCTACATTCAGGTCCGTGTGCACTTTACAAATTTCTATGTCTCCATCTTGAACATTTTCACGAATGGAGTTGAAGCGACGCTTGATGTGCCTTGTCTTCTTGTGAAACCTGGGCTCCTTGGCAAGAGCAATAGCTCCAGTGTTGTCACAGAAGAGCTTGATCGGCCCCGACGCATTGGGTATGACTCCTAGGTCGGTGATGAACTCCTTCACCCATATTGCTTCATGTGCTGCCTCCGAGGCTGCCATGTACTCCGCTTCACATGTAGATCCCGCCACGACGCTTTGCTTGCAACTGCACCAGCTTACTGCCCCACCATTCAAAATATACACGTATCCGGTTTGTGACTTTGAGTCATCCAGATCTGTGTCGAAGCTAGCGTCGACGTAACCCTTTACGACGAGCTCTTCGTCACCTCCATAAACGAGAAACATTTCCTTAGTCCTTTTCAGGTACTTCAGGATATTCTTGACCGCTGTCCAGTGTTCCTTGCCGGGATTACTTTGGTACCTTCCTACCAAACTTACGGCAAGGTTTACATCAGGTCTGGTACACAGCATGGCATACATAATAGAACCTATGGCTGATGCATAGGGGATGACGCTCATCTCTTCTATTTCTTCTGCCGTGGTCGGACATTGAGCTGAGCTCAATTTCATACCTTGTAACACAGGTAAGAACCCCTTCTTAGAATGATCCATATTGAACTTCTTCAATATCTTATCAAGGTATGTGCTTTGTGAAAGACCTATGAGGCGTTTTGATCTATCTCTATAGATTTTGATGCCTAATATATAAGCAGCTTCTCCAAGGTCCTTCATTGAAAAACTCTTATTCAAGTAGGCCTTGATGCTGTCCAAGAGTTCTATATCATTTCCCATCAATAGTATGTCATCTACATATAATATGAGAAATGCTACAGAGCTCCCACTCACTTTCTTGTAAACGCAGGCTTCTCCATAAGTCTGCGTGAACCCAAACGCTTTGATCATCTCATCAAAGCGAATGTTCCAACTCTGAGATGCTTGCACCAGCCCATAAATCGAGCGTTGGAGCTTGCACACCTTGTCAGCATTCTTAGGATCGACAAAACCTTCCGGGTGCATCATATACAATTCCTCCTTAAGGAAACCATTAAGGAATGCCGTTTTGACGTCCATTTGCCATATCTCATAATCGTAGAATGCGGCAATTGCTAACATGATTCGGACGGACTTCAGCTTCGCTACCGGTGAGAAAGTCTCATCGTAGTCAACCCCTTGAACTTGTCGATAACCCTTAGCGACAAGCCGAGCTTTATAGATGGTCACATTACCATCCACGTCTCTCTTCTTCTTAAAGATCTATTTATTCTCTATGGCTCGCCGTTCAACGGGCAAGTCAGTCAAAGTCCATACTTCATTTTCATACATGGATCCTATCTCGGATTTCATGGCTTCCAGCCATTTTTCGGAATCCGGGCCCGCCATCGCTTCTTCATAGTTCGAAGGTTCACCGTTGTCTAACAACATGATTTCCAAGACAGGGTTGCCGTACCACTCTGGCGCGGAACGTGTCCTTGTGGACCGTCGAATTTCAGTAGGAGCTTGATCAGAAGTATCTTGATCATTATCATTAACTTCCTCTCTAGTCGGTGCTGGCACCTCAGGAACATTTTCTTGAGTTGCGCCATTTTCCGGTTCAAGAGGTAATACTTCATCAAGCTCTACTTTCCTCCCACTTACTTCTTTCGAGAGAAACTCTTTCTCTAGAAAGGACCCATTCTTGGCAACAAAGATCTTGCCTTCGGATCTGAGGTAGAAGGTGTACCCAATAGTTTCTTTTGGGTATCCTATGAAGACGCATTTTTCCGACTTGGGTTCGAGCTTTTCAGGTTGAAGTTTCTTGACATAAGCATCGCATCCCCAAACTTTTAGAAACGACAGCTTAGGTTTCTTCCCAAACCATAATTCATACGGTGTCGTCTCAACGGATTTCGACGGAGCCCTATTTAAAGTGAATGCGGCAGTCTCTAAAGCATAGCCCCAAAAAGATAGCGGTAAATCAGTAAGAGACATCATAGACCGCACCATATCCAATAGAGTGCGATTACAACGTTCGGACACACCGTTACGCTGAGGTGTTCCAGGCGGCGTGAGTTGTGAAACTATTCCACATTTTCTTAAGTGTGCACCAAATTCGTGACTCAAGTATTCTCCTCCACGATCTGATCGTAGAAACAAGATTTTCCTGCCACGTTGATTCTCAACCTCACTCTGAAATTCCTTGAACTTTTCAAAGGTTTCAGACTTGTGTTTCATTAAGTAGACATACCCATATCTACTTAAGTCATCAGTGAGGGTGAGAACATAACGATAGCCACCGCGAGCCTCAACACTCATTGGACCGCACACATCAGTATGTATGATTTCCAATAAGTCGGTTGCTCGCTCCATTGTTCCTGAGAACGGAGTCTTGGTCATTTTACCCATAAGGCATGGTTCGCACGTGTCAAATGATTCATAATCAAGAGACTCTAAAAGTCCATCTGCATGGAGCTTCTTCATGCGTTTGACACCTATGTGACCAAGGCGGCAGTGCCACAAGTATGTGGAACTATCATTATCAACCTTACATCTTTTGGTACTCACATTATGAACATGTGTAGCATTACGTTCGAGACTCATTAAGAATAAACCATTCACCATAGGAGCATGACCATAAAACATATCTCTCATATAAATGGAACAACCATTATTCTCAGATTTAAATGAGTAGCCATCTCGAATTAAACGAGATCCCGATACAATGTTCATGCTCAAAGCTGGCACTAAATAACAATTATTGAGGTTTAAAACTAATCCCGTAGGTAAATATAGAGGCAGCGTGCCGACGGCGATCACATCGACCTTGGAACCATTCCCGACGCGCATCGTCACCTCGTCCTTCGCCAGTCTCCGTTTATTCCGCAGCTCCTGCTGTGAGTTACAAATATGAGCAACAGCACCGGTATCAAATACCCAGGAGTCACTACGAGTACTGGTAAGGTACACATCAATTACATGTATATCACATATACCTTTTGTTTTGCCGGCCTTCTTGTCCGCTAAGTATTTAGGGCAGTTCCGCTTCCAGTGACCGTTTCCCTTGCAATAAAAGCACTCAGTCTCAGGCTTGGGTCCATTCTTTGGCTTCTTCCCAGCAGTTTGCTTGCCGGGCGCGGCAACCTCCTTGCCGTCCTTCTTGAAGTTCTTTTTACCCTTGCCTTTCTTGAACTTAGTGGTTTTATTGACCATCAACACTTGATGTTCCTTCTTGACTTCTACCTCCGCTGATTTCAGCATTGAGAACAACTCAGGAATGGTCTTTTGCATCCCCTGCATGTTGAAGTTCATCACGAAGCTCTTGTAGCTTGGTGGAAGCGACTGGAGGATTCTGTCAATGACCGCATCATCCGGGAGATTAACTCCCAGATGAGACAAGCGGCTATGTAACCCAGACATAGTGAGTATGTGCTCACTGACAGAACTATTTTCCTCCATCTTACAGCTGAAGAACTTATCGGAGACTTCATATCTCTCGATCCGAGCATGAGCTTGAAAAACCATTTTCAGCTCTTCGAACATCTCGTATGCTCCATGTCTCTCAAAACGTTTTTGGAGCCCCGGCTCTAAGCTGTAAAGCATGCCGTACTGAACGAGGGAGTAGTCGTCAACACGTGTCTGCCAAGCGTTCATAACGTCTTGGTTCTGTGGGACGGGTGGATCACCTAGCGGTGCTTGTAGGACATAATCTTTCTTGGCAGCTATGAGGATGATCCTCAGGTTCCGGACCCAGTCCGTATAGTTGCTGCCATCGTCTTTCAGCTTGTTTTTCTCTAGGAACGCGTTGAAGTTGAGGACTACGTTGGCCATTTGATCTACAAGACATATTGCAAAGATTTTAGACTAAGTTCATGATAATTAAGTTCATCTAATCAAATTATTAATGAACTCCCACTTAGATTAGACATCCCTCTAGTCATCTAAGTATTACATGATCCGAGTTGACTAGGCCGTGTCCGATCATCACGTGAGACGGACTAGTCGACGTCGGTGAACATCTTCATGTTGATCGTATCTTCTATACGACTCATGCTCGACCTTTCGGTCTTCTGTGTTCCGAGGCCATGTCTGTACATGCTAGGCTCGTCAAGTTAACCCTAAGTGTTTTGCATGTGTTCCGAGGCCATGTCTGTACATGCTAGGCTCGTCAACACCCGTTGTATGTGAACGTAAGGATCCATCACACCCGATCATCACGGCGTGCTTAGAAACGACGAACTTTAGGAACGGTGCACAGTTAGGGGAGAACACTTTCTTGAAATTGTTATGAGGGATCATCTTATTTACTACCGTCGTTCTAAGTAAACAAGATGCAAAACATGATAAACATCACATGTAATCAAACAATTAACGTGACATGATATGGCCAATATCACATAGCTCCTTTGATCTCCATCTTGGGGCTCCATGATCATCTTGTCACCGGCTTGACACCATGATCTCCATCATCATGATCTCCATCATCGTGTCTCCATGAAGTTGCTCGCCAACTATTACTTCTACTACTATGGCTAACGCGTTTAGCAATAAAGTAAAGTAATTTACATGGCGATTCTCGATGACACGCAGGTCATATAAAAGAATAAAGACAACTCCTATGGCTCCTGCCGGTTGTCATACTCATCGACATGCAAGTCGTGATTCCTATTACAATAGCATGAACATCTCATACATCATGTATAGATCATTCATCATTCATCACAACTTTGGCCATATCATATCACAAACCACTTGCTGCAAAAACAAGTTAGACGTCCTCTAATTGTTGTTGCAAGTTTTACGTGGCTGAATTAGGGTTCTAGCAAGAACGTCTTCTTACCTACGTTAAAGCCACAACGTGATTTGTCAACTTCTATTTACCCTTCATAAGGACCCTGTTCATCAAGTCCGCTCCAACTAAAGTGGGAGAGACAGACACCCGCCAGCCACCTTATGCAACTAGTGCATGTTAGTCGGTGGAACCGGTCTCACGTAAGCGTACGTGTAAGGTTGGTCCGGGCCGCTTCAGCCCACAATACCGCTGAAGCAAGAAAAGACTAGTAACGGCAAGAAAGTTGACAAATCTCCGCCCACAACTAATTGTGTTCTACTCGCGCAAGAAGAACTACGCATAGACCTAGCTCATGATGCCACTGTTGGGGAACGTTGCAGAAAACAAAAATTTTCCTACTCGTTTCACCAAGATCATCTAGGAGTTCAACTAGCAACGAGCTATCGGATGCATCTACATACCTTTGTAGATCGCGCACGGAAGCGTTCAAAAGAACGGTGGTGATGTAGTCGTACTCGACGTGATCCAAATCACCGATGACCAGCGCCGAACGGACGGCACCTCCGCGTTCAACACACGTACGGGACGGGAGACGTCTCCTCCTTCTTGATCCAGCAAGGGAGAAGGAGAGGTTGATGAAGATCCAGCAGCACGACGGTGTGGTGGTGGATGCAGGGCGTCACAGTAGCAGGGCTTCGCCTATACTACGAGAGAGAGACGTAACAGGGAGAGGGGGAGGCGCCAGGGGCTGGTGTATGAAGTCCCTCCTCTCCCCCACTATATATAGGAGGGCCAAGGGGGGGTGGTGCGCAGCCTAGGAGATCTGATCTCCTAGGTGCGGCGGCCAGGGGAGGGTTTCCCTCCCCCCCAAGGCACCTCGGGGTGCCTTCCACCACTTGGACTCCTCCTTGGTGGAAACCCTAGGCGCATGGGCCTAGTAGGGCTGGTGCCCTTGGCCCATGTAGGCCAAGGCGCACCCCTACAGCCCATGTGGCCCCCCGGGACAGGTGGCCCCACCCGGTGGGCCCACGGGACCCCTCCGGTGGTCCCGGTACAATACCGATAACCCCAAAACTTGTCCCGATGCCCGAAACAGCACTTCCTATATATAATTCTTTACCTCCGGACCATTCCGGAACTCCTCGTGACGTCCGGGATCTCATCCGGGACTCCGAACAACATTCGGGTTACTGCATATACATATCTTCATAACCCTAGCGTCACCGAACCTTAAGTGTGTAGACCCTACGGGTTCGGGAGACAAGCAGACATGACCGAGACGACTCTCCGGTCAATAACCAACAGCGGGATCTGGATACCCATGTTGGCTCCCACATGCTCCACGATGATCTCATCGGATGAACCACGATGTCGAGGATTCAATCGACCCCGTATGCAATTCCCTTTGTCAATCGATATGTTACTTGCCCGAGATTCGATCGTCGGTATCCCAATACCTCGTTCAATCTCGTTACCGGCAAGTCACTTTACTCGTACCGTAATGCATGATCCCGTGACCAGACACTTGGTCACTTTGAGCTCATTATGATGATGCATTACCGAGTGGGCCCGGTGATACCTCTCCGTCATACGGAGTGACAAATCCCAGTCTCGATCCATGTCAACCCAACAGACACTTCCGGAGATACCCGTAGTCTACCTTTATAGTCACCCAGTTACGTTGTGACGTTTGGCATACCCAAAGCACTCCTACGGTATCCGGGAGTTACACGATCTCATGGTCTAAGGAAAAGATACTTTGACATTGGAAAACTCTAGCAAACGAACTATACGATCTTGTGCTATGTTTAGGATTGGGTCTTGTCCATCACATCATTCTCCTAATGATGTGACCTCGTTACCAATGACATCCAATGTCCATAGTCAGGAAACCATGACTATCTATTGATCAACGAGCTAGTCAACTAGAGGCTCACTAGGGACATGTTGGTGTCTGTTATTCACACATGTATTACGATTTCCGGATAACACAATTATAGCATGAATAAAGACAATTATCATGAACAGGGAAATATAATAATAATGCTTTTATTATTGCCTCTAGGGCATATTTCCAACAGTTCGACCTCCGGACGCTGATGACTTAAGCCATATAGTTCAACAGCCCGGAGAGTCCGCCAGGAAATTCTGGACTAGCTTCTTAACTAAAAAGAACCAAGTCGTCGATTGTCCGGATGCCGAAGCCCTAGAAGCCTTTAAACACAGCATCCGCGACGAATGGCTCGCTCGCCACCCCGGCCAAGAAAATCCAAAATCCATGGCGGCCCTCACGGCACTCATGACCCGCTTTTGTGCGGGCGAGGACAGTTGGTTGTGAAGGAAATATGCCCTAGAGGCAATAATAAAGTTATTATTTATTTCCTTATTTCATGATAAATGTTTATTATTCATGCTAGAATTGTATTAACCGGAAACATAATACATGTGTGAATACATAGACAAACAGAGTGTCACTAGTATGCCTCTACTTGACTAGCTCGTTAATCAAAGATGGTTATGTTTCCTAACCATAGACAAAGGAGTTGTTATTTGATTAACGGGATCACATCATTAGTTGAATGATCTGATTGACATGACCCATTCCATTAGCTTAGCACCCGATCGTTTAGTATGTTGCTATTGCTTTCTTCATGACTTATACATGTTCCTATGACAATGAGATTATGCAACTCCCGTTTACCGGAGGAACACTTTGGGTACTACCAAACGTCACAACGTAACTGGGTGATTATAAAGGAGTACTACATGTGTCTCCAATGGTACATGTTGGGTTGGCGTATTTCGAGATTAGGTTTTGTCACTCCGATTGTCGGAGAGGTATCTCTGGGCCCTCTCGGTAATACACATCACTTAAGCCTTGCAAGCATTGCAACTAAATGAGTTAGTTGTGGGATGATGTATTACAGAACGAGTAAAGAGACTTGCCGGTAACGAGATTAAACTAGGTATAGGAATACCGATGATCGAATCTCGGGCAAGTAACATACCGATGACAAAGGGAACAACGTATGTTGTTATGCGGTCTGACCAATAAAGATCTTCGTAGAATATGTAGGAGCCAATATGGGCATCCAGGTCCCGCTATTGGTTATTGACCGGAGACATGTCTCGGTCATGTCTACATTGTTCTCGAACCCGTAGGGTCCGCACGCTTAAGGTTACGATGACAGTTATATTATGAGTTTATGCATTTTGACGTACCCAAGGTTGTTCGGAGTCCCTGATGTGATCACGGACATGACAAGGAGTCTCGAAATGGTCGAGACGTAAAGATTGATATATTGGAAGCCTATGTTTGGATACCGAAAGTGTTCCGGGTGAAATCGGGATTTTACCGGAGTACCGGGAAGGTTACCGGAACCACCCGGGAGCTAAATGGCCATGATGGGCCTTAGTGGAAAAGAGAAGAGGCAGCCCTACATGGGTTGTGCGCCTCCCCCTTCCCCTAGTCCTATTAGGACTAGGAGAGGTGGCCGGCCCCCTCTCTCTCTTTTCCCCCTCCGCGAATCCTATTCCAACTAGGATTGGGGGGGGGGAATCCTACTCCCAGAGGGAGTAGGACTCTCCTGGCGCACCCCTTGTGGTCGGCCAGCCTCCCCCCTTTGGTCCTTTATATACTGAGGTAGAGGCACCCTAGAACACACAAGTTGATCCACGTGATCTATTCCTTAGCCGTGTGCGGTGCCCCCAGCCACCATAATCCTCGATAATACTGTAGCGGAGTTTAGGCGAAGCCCTGCTGCCGTAGTGCATCAAGATCGTCACCACGCCGTCGTGCTGATGGAACTCTTCCCCGACACTTTGCTGGATCGGAGTCCGGGGATCGTCATCGAGCTGAACGTGTGCTCGAACTCGGAGGTGTCGTAGTTTCGGTGCTTGATCGGTTGGATCGTGAAGACGTACGACTACTTCCTCTACGTTGCGTCAACGCTTCCGCAGTCGGTCTGCGTGGGTACGTAGACAACACTCTCCCATCTCGTTGCTATGCATCACATGATCTTGCGTGTGCGTAGGAAATTTTTTGAAATTACTATGAAACCCAACAGTGGCATCCGAGCCTAGGTTATTTATGTTGATGTTATATGCACGAGTAGAACACAAGTGAGTTATGGGCGATATAAGTCATACTTCCTACCAGCATGTCATACTTTGGTTCGGCGGCATTGTTGGACGAGACGACCCGGACCAACCTTACGCATACGCTTACGCGAGACCGGTTCCCCCGACGTGGTTTGCACATAGGTGGCTTGCGGGCGACTGTCTCTCCAACTTTAGTTGAACCAAGTATGGCTACGCCCGGTCCTTGCGAAGGTTAAAACGGAGTCTATTTGACAAACTATCGTTGTGGTTTTGATGTGTAGGTGAGATTGGTTCTTGCTTAAGCCCGTAGCAGCCATGTAAAACTTGCAACAACAAAGTAGAGGACGTCTAACTTGTTTTTGCAGGGCATGTTGTGATGTGATATGGTCAAGACATGATGCTGAATTTTATTGTATGAGATGATCATGTTTTGTAACCGAGTTATCGGCAACTGGCAGGAGCCATATGGTTGTCGCTTTATTGTATGCAATGAAATCGCGATGTAATGCTTTACTTTATTACTAAGCGGTAGTGATAGTCGTGGAAGCATAAGCTTGGCGAGACGACAACGATGCTACGATGGAGATCAAGGTGTCACGACGGTGACGATGGTGATCACAAGCACAAGATGATGATGGCCATATCATATCACTTATATTGATTGCATGTGATGTTTATCCTTTTATGCATCTTATCTTGCTTTGATTGACGGTAGCATTATAAGATGATCTCTCACTAAATTATCAAGAAGTGTTCTCCCTGAGTATGCACCGTTGCGAAAGTTCTTCGTGCTGAGACACCACGTGATGATCGGGTGTGATAGGTTCTATGTTCAAATACAACGGGTGCAAAACAGTTGCACACGCGGAATACTCAGGTTATACTTGACGAGCCAAGCATATACAGATATGGCCTCGGAACACAGAGACCGAAAGGTCGAGCGTGAATCATATAGTATATATGATCAACATAACGATGTTCACCATTGAAAACTACTCCATCTCACGTGATGATCGGTTATGGTTTAGTTGATTTGGATCACGTAATCACTTAGAGGATTAGAGGGATGTCTATCTAAGTGGGAGTTCTTAAGTAATATGATTAATTGAACTTAAATTTATCATGAACTTAGTCCTGGTAGTATTTTGCAAATTATGTTGTAGATCAATAGCTCGCGTTGTTGCTTCCCTGTGTTTATTTTGATATGTTCCTAGAGAAAATTGTATTGAAAGATGTTAGTAGCAATGATGCGGATTGGCTCCGAGATCTGAGGTTTATCCTCATTGCTGCACAGAAGAATTATGTCCTTGATGCACCGCTAGGTGACGGACCTATTGCAGGAGCAGATGCAGACGTTATGAACGTTTGGCTAGCTCAATATGATGACTACTTGATAGTTTAGTGCACCATGCTTAATGGCTTAGAATCGGGACTTCAAAGACGTTTTGAACGTCATGGAGCATATAAGATGTTCCAGGAGTTGAAGTTAATATTTCAAGCAAAATACCCAAGTTGAGAAATATGAAGTCTCCAACAAGTTCTATAGCTAAAAGATGGAGGAGAATCGCTCAACTAGTGAGCATGTGCTCAGATTGTCTGGGTACTACAATCGCTTGAATCAAGTGGGAGTTAATCTTCCAGATAAGATAGTGATTGACAGAATTCTATAGTCACCATCACCAAGTTAGTAGAACTTTGTGATGAACTATGATATGCAAGGGATAACGGAAACGATTCCCAAGCTCTTCGTAATGCGGAAATTGACGAAGGTAGAAATCGAGAAAAACATCAAGTGTTGATGGTAGACAAGACCACTAGTTTCAAGAAAAGGGTGGAGGGAAGAAGGGGAACTTCAAGAAGAACAGCAAGCAACTTGCTGCTCAAGTGAAGAAGCCCAAGTCTGGTCCTAAGCCTGAGACTAAGTGCTTCTACTGCAAAGGGACTGGTCACTGGAAGCGGAACTACCCCAAGTGATTGGCGGATAAGAAGGATGGCAAAGTGAACATAAGTATATTTGATATACATGTTATTGATGTGTACTTTACTAGTGTTTATAGCAAACCCTCAGTATTTGATACTAGTTCAGTTGCTAAGATTAGTAACTCGAAACGGGAGTTGCAGAATAAACAGAGACTAGTTAAGGGTGAAGTGACAATGTGTGTTGGAAGAGGTTCCAAGATTGATATGATCATCATCGCACACTCCCTATAATTTTGAGATTAGTGTTGAACCTAAATAAGTGTTATTTGGTGTTTGCGTTGAGCAAGAATATGATTTGATCATGTTTATTGTAATACGGTTATTCATTTAAGTAATAGAATAAATTGTTGTTCTGTTTACATGAATAAAACCTTATATGGTTACACACCCAATGAAAATAGTTCATTGGATCTCGATCGTAGTGATACACATAATCATAATATTGAAACCAAAAGATGCAAAGTTAATAATGATAGTGCAACTTATTTGTAGCACTGCCGTTTAGGTCATATTGGTGTAAAGCGCATAAAGAAACTCCATGCTGATGGGATTTTGGAATCACTTGGTTATGAATCACTTGATGCTTGCGAACCATGCCTTATGGGCAAGATGACTAAAACGCCGTTCTCCGGAACAATGAAGCAAGCAACAGATTTGTTCGATATCATACATACTGATGTATGTGGTCCAATGAATATTGAGGCTCGCGACAAGTATCATTATTTTCTGATCTTCACAGATGATTTGAGCAGATATGAGTATATCTACTTGATGAAACATAAGTCTGAAACATTTGAAAAGTTCAAAGAATTTCAGAGTGAAGTGAAAAATCATCGTAACAAGAAAATAAAGTTTCTACGATCTGATCGTAGAGAAGAGTATTTGAGTTACGAGTTTGGCCTTCAGTTAAAAACAATGTGAAATAGTTTCACTACTCATGCCACCTGGAACACCACAATGTAATGGTGTGTCCGAACGTCATAACCGTACTTTATTGGATATAGTGCAATCTATGATGTATCTTACCGATCTACCACTATCGTTTTGGGGTTATGCATTAGAGACAGCTGCATTCACGTTAAATAGGGCACCATCAAAATCCATTGAGACGACGCCTTATGAACTGTGGTTTGGCAAGAAACCAAAGTTGTCGTTTCTTAAAGTTTGGGGCTGCGATGCTTATGTGAAAAAGCTTCAACCTGATAAGCTCGAACCCAAATCGGAGAAATATGTCTTCATAGGATACCCAAAAGTTACTGTTGGGTACACCTTCTATCACAGATCCGAAGGCAAGATTTTTTGCTAAATTTGGAAACTTTCTGGAGAAGGAGTTTCTCTTGAAAGAAGTGAGTGGGAGGAAAGTAGAAAACTTGATAAGGTAATTGTACCTTCTCCTTTATTGGAAAGTAGTTCATCACAAAAATTTGTTCCTGTGACTCCTACACCAATTAGTGAGGAAGCTAATGATGATGATCATGAAACTTCAGATCAAGTTACTACCGAATCTCGTAGGTAAACCAGAGTGAGATCCGCATCAGAGTGGTACGGTAATCCTATTCTGGAAGTCATGTTACTAGACCATGACGAACTTGCAAACTATGAGGAAGCGATGATGAGCCCAGATTCCGCGAAATGGTTTGAGGCCATGAAATCTGAGATATGATCCATGTATGAGAACAAAGTATGGACTTTGATGGATTTGCCCGATGATCGGCAAGCCATAGAAAATAAATGGATCTTCAAGAAGAAGACGGACGCTGATAGTAGTATTACTATCTACAAAGCTAGAATTGTCGCAAAAGGTTTTCGACAAGTTCAAGGTGTTGACTACGATGAGATTTTCTCACTCGTATCTATGCTTAAAGTCTGTCCGAATCATGTTAGCAATTGCCGCATTTTATGAAATCTGGCAAATGGATAAACAAAACTGCATTCCTTAATAGATTTATTAAAGAAGAGTTGTATATGATACAAACAGAAGGTTTTGTCAATCCTAAAGGTGCTAACAAAATATGCAAGCTCCAGCGATCCATCTATGGACTGGTGCAAGCATCTCGGAGTTGGAATATACGCTTTGATGAGTTGATCAAAGCATATAGTTTTATACAGACTTGCAGTGAAGCCTGTATTTACGAGAAAGTGAGTGGGAGCTCTACAGCATTTCTGATAAGTATATGTGAATGACATATTGTTGATTGGAAATAATGTAGAATTATTCTGTAAAGCATAAAAGGAGTGTTTGAAAGGAGTTTTTCAAAGAAAGACTTCGATGAAGCTGCTTACATATTGAGCTTCAAGATCTATAGAGATAGATCAAGACGCTTGATAAGTTTTTTCAATGAGTACATACCTTGACAAGATTTTGAAGTAGTTCAAAATGGAGCAGTCAAAGAAAGAGTTCTTGCCTGTATTACAAGGTGTGAAGTTGAGTGAGACTCAAAGCCCGACCACGGCAGAAGATAGAAAGAGAATGAAAGTCATTCCCTATGCCTTGGCCATAGGTTCTATAAAGTATGTCATGCTGTATACCAGATCTATTGTATACCCTGCACTGATTTGGCAAGGGAGTACAATAGTGATCTAGGAGTAGATCACTGGACAGCGGTTAAAAAATTATCCTTAGTGGAATAAGGAAATATTTCTCAATTATGGAGGTGACAAAAAGGTTCGCCGTAAAGGGTTACGTCGATGCAAGTTTTGACACTGATCTGGATGAC
The DNA here is from genome assembly GCF_056163025.1 of Triticum urartu. Classification (NCBI taxonomy): domain Eukaryota; kingdom Viridiplantae; phylum Streptophyta; class Magnoliopsida; order Poales; family Poaceae; genus Triticum; species Triticum urartu. The sequence continues at coordinate 42,129,512 of NC_141876.1, read as the reverse complement.
TCTAAGTCTCGATCTAGATACATATTGAAAGTGGGAGCAATTAGCTAGAGTAGCTCCGTGCAGAGCATTGTAGACATAGAAAATTGCAAAATACATAACGGATCTGAATGTGAAAGACCGTTGACTAAGATTCTCTCACAAGCAAAACATGGTCACACCTTAGTACTCTTTGGGTGTTAATCGCATAGCGATGTGAACTAGATTACCGAATCTAGTAAACCCTTTGGGTGTTGGTCACATGGAGATGTGAACTATGGGTGTTAATCACATGATGATGTGAACTATCGATGTTAATCACATAGTGATGTGATCTAGATTATTGACTCTAGTGCAAGTGGGAGACTGAAGGAAATATGCCCTACAGGCAATAATAAAGTTATTATTTATTTCCTTATTTCATGATAAATGTTTATTATTCATGCTATAATTGTATTAACCGGAAACATAATACATGTGTGAATACATAGACAAACAAAGTGTCACTAGTATGCCTCTACTTGACTAGCTCGTTAATCAAAGATGGTTATGTTTCCTAACCATAGACAAAGGAGTTGTTATTTGATTAACGGGATCACATCATTAGTTGAATGATCTGATTGACATGACCCATTCCATTAGCTTAGCACCCGATCGTTTAGTATGTTGCTATTGCTTTCTTCATGACTTATACATGTTCCTATGACTATGAGATTATGCAACTCCCGTTTACCGGAGGAACACTTTGGGTACTACCAAACGTCACAACGTAACTGGGTGATTATAAAGGAGTACTACAGGTGTCTCCAATGGTACATGTTGGGTTGGCGTATTTCGAGATTAGGTTTTGTCACTCCGATTGTCGGAGAGGTATCTCTAGGCCCTCTCGGTAATACACATCACTTAAGCCTTGCAAGCATTGCAACTAAATGAGTTAGTTGCGGGATGATGTATTACAGAACGAGTAAAGAGACTTGCCGGTAACGAGATTGAACTAGGTATAGGAATACCGACGATCGAATCTCGGGCAAGTAACATACCGATGACAAAGGGAACAACGTATGTTGTTATGCGGTCTGACCGATAAAGATCTTCGTAGAATATGTAGGAGCCAATATGGGCATCCAGGTCCCGCTATTGGTTATTTACCGGAGACATGTCTCGGTCATGTCTACATTGTTCTCGAACCCGTAGGGTCTGCACGCTTAAGGTTACGATGACAGTTATATTATGAGTTTATGCATTTTGATGTACCGAAGGTTGTTCGGAGTCCCTGATGTGATCACGGACATGACGAGGAGTCTCGAAATGGTCGAGACGTAAAGATTGATATATTGGAAGCCTATGTTTGGATATCGGAAGTGTTCCGGGTGAAATCGGGATTTTACCGGAGTACCGGGAAGGTTACCGGAACCCCCCGGGAGCTAAATGGGCCATGATGGGCCTTAGTGGAAAAGAGAAGAGGCAGCCCTACATGGGCTGTGCACCTCCCCCTTCCCCTAGTCCTATTAGGACTAGGAGAGGTGGCTGGCCCCCTCTCTCTCTTTTCCCCCTCCGCGAATCCTATTCCAACTAGGATTGGGGGGAATCCTACTCCCAGAGGGAGTAGGACTCTCCTGGCGCACCCCTTGTGGCCGTCCAGCCTCCCCCCCTTTGGTCCTTTATATACTGAGGTAGAGGCACCCTAGAACACACAAGTTGATCCACGTGATCTATTCCTTAGCCGTGTGCGGTGCCCCCAGCCACCATAATCCTCGATAATACTGTAGCAGAGTTTAGGCGAAGCCCTGCTGCCGTAGTGCATCAAGATCGTCACCACGCCGTCGTGCTGACGGAACTCTTCCCCGACACTTTGCTGGATCGGAGTCCGGGGATCGTCATCGAGCTGAACGTGTGCTCGAACTCGGAGGTGCCGTAGTTTCGGTGCTTGATCGGTTGGATCGTGAAGACGTACGACTACTTCCTCTACGTTGCTTCAACGCTTCCGCAGTCGGTCTGCGTGGGTACGTTGACAACACTCTCCCATCTCGTTGCTATGCATCACATGATCTTGCGTGTGCGTAGGAAATTTTTTGAAATTACTACGAAACCCAACAGGTTGGCCCGTAGCAAAAACAAAGCAAGCGACGTCGGCACCCCTGAGGTTAAAAATAACAAAGACAAGTCTTGACGCAACAGATACAAGCGTCGAAACAACAACGAGAACACCGAGGATATGGCGGTCAATGCCGGATTCAGTGGCTCTAAGTCCGGTCAGCGGAAGAAGCCGTTCCAAAAGAACAATTCAGGCCCATCCAGCTTGGACCGCATACTTGATCGTCCGTGCCAGATTCATGGCACCCCGGACAAACCACCCAATCATACAAATAGAGATTGTTGGGTTTTTAAACAGGCCGGCAAATTAAACGCTGAGAACAGGGAAAAGGGATCGCAAAGCGAGGATGATGACGAAGAGCCCCGGCAACCGAACTCAGGGGACAGAAGAAGTTTCCCCCTCAGGTCAAAACAGTGAACATGATATACGCTACCCACATCCCCAAGAGGAGCGCAAGCGTGCGCTCAGGGACGTCTACGCGATAGAGCCAGTCGCCCCAAAATTTAATCCATGGTCGTCATGCCCGATCACTTTTGATCGCCAGGATCATCCGACCAGTATCCGTCACGGTGGTTCAGCCGCACTGGTCCTAGACCCAATAATTGATGGGTTCCACCTGACTCGCGTCCTTATGGACGGAGGTAGCAGCCTCAATCTGCTCTATCAGGATACAACGCGAAAAATGGGCATTAACCCATCACGGATCAAGCCCACCAGGACTACCTTCAAAGGAGTCATACCAGGTGTAGAGGCCCGCTGTATGGGCTCAATCACACTAGAGGTTGTCTTCGGATCTCTGGAAAACTTCTGAAGCGAGGAGTTAATCTTCGATATCGTCCCCTTCCGCAGCGGCTATCACGCACTGCTCGGACGAACTGCGTTTGCTCGATTCAATGCAGTACCACACTATGCTTATCTCAAGCTCAAGATGCCCGGTCCACACGGCGCCGTAACGGTCAATGGAAATACGGAACGCTGCCTCCATATAGAAGAGCACACAGCTGCCTTAGCAGTAGAAGTACAGAGCGGCCTTCTCAAGAAGAACCTTAATTCGGCTGCCGAGCCCACGGACACCGTTAAGAGGGTCCAAACTACTCTACAGCAGGAGAGCTCAGCTTGTCAGGAGCTCTACTAGCAATCCGGCCTCCGTCTCAGTCCCGATCAAGTGGTGACATTCATGCTGCGCGTACATAACTACGCACTCAAAATCCCATGGGCATTGACGGAGGCATAGCTAGCTTGTGGTCCATAGTACGGCTCAACCCACATCGGATGCACACATACTTTCACTTTTACTTGTTTCCTTTTTAGGTCTCAATCCCACAGGCCCCATCTGGTGGTCTGGTCATCGGTCCTCTTGAAGGATAAACACACCAAGACGGCGAGAAACGCAGACATATGGGGGACTTTTTAGGTGATTCCGTTAACGATAACTCTACCTGTTTTTCAGTACCCACATACAGCTCTCCCTTGGTTTCGGCATGTCAAATAGCCTGTTGCTTATCGCACTACCTGTATCAATGCGACTTGACATACTAATTAAATTACAATGAGAACAGTTTGCGGCTGGAGATTTAGGACCCCAGCTTTTGACCTTTGCACCTTTTCTGTTTTCTTTCTCATTTTTCTCTCAGCTCCCCTGTGGATAACCCTATCAGGTAGCACCCTTACACTTTGATACGTTTGATGTTTGCCAGGGGCTTCATAGCACCCCACATTACGGCAACAAAAGTCCGAACACTTTTTATAAGTATAGTTCGGCACCCCGAATTTAGCATTATATGCATTGGCTCCGAATCATGTCTTTGGTCAATAGTTGGGTTGCCCGGCTCCTATGCTTGCTACCTTATGTTCCGCTATATCGGCTTAGGTAGTAAAGGGAGAACTGCTGCGATTGTGCCTTGGCTTATCCAAAGGAGCACCTCAGTAGAGAAAGTTGAAAACTGACTGTCATGATGCGGCGAGAGCCGGTAAGCTGTTCGAGAGGTTACAAATCGTTGGAGATTTTTTCCGCATTACGCGAAGGATCGGTACTTCCCGATCAGACGCTTATAGCACTCTAGTTCGGATACTAGGGGCTGCGCCCATGTTTTTATTGTAAAACTCCTATGGCTAAGTGAAGGCGTTCAAGCCGCATAGTTTGGTTGCCTGGTTCATTGCGCTAAACAACTCCTTCAAGGACCATATAATTGGATCAAGATTGTTTAGATTCCATCCCGAACACCCCCGTACTAACTACGTTGGGGCAGAAGCCGACGACTGGCCAACCCTCAGATTTCATACAACACGGCCGCATAGGAGAAAAAAAATTAAAACATAACAAGCATTATATTACATAACATCATTGTTTCATTTTATAGGACAGGATAATACGAATATTTTCATGGGAATATAACATCCTTCGAACATTGCTCCGCCACAAGGCGGGATCCCTCCAGGACACCATCAAAATATAACTGTCGGTGGGAACGACACCTATGGGATCACAAGAATCCCTACTGTGGTTAGCGGGGCGCGGGGTCATGAGAAGAGTGGATCAAACAGATAGCACACGGTTCGTTTATCCAGGTTCGGGCCGCGAGGATGCGTAAAACCCTACTCCTGCTTTGGTGGATTATATATCTGTGTTCTTCGGCTAGCTATGGGGCGTGAGGAGCTCCAAAAAGCCGAATCCTTCCTCTGGTCGCCTCGGGCCTCCTTTTATAGAAAAAGGGGTTGCCATAGTGGCACACAGGAGGTGGAAAGGGTACAGTGATGCGAGGTTATCCCTCGCATTACATGACAAGGCGCATTTAATGCGTCTTGCTTAGGTGTCCTTACTTTATCGGGGACGGGGGAGAAACCTGTCTCGTCCGTCGCCGCTCCTTCTTGTGTCGACACGCGCCCTGGCCAGCGACGCCTGCGGTGCCACGTAGGTAGGCAGGCAGCTAAGGTGGCGTAGTGGTGGGTCTTTACGAAGATCTACATGCCGCCACCCAGGTGCCTACCCAACTGGTTGGGTCGGTAGCTGCATGCATGCGGTGGTGGAGGTTTAGTCGGCGTGGGCCTGATGGTGGCCTTGCAGGTGCCCTCGGTAAGGGCCTTGCCAGGGCCCCGGCAAGGGTCTTGCCGAGGCGCCTGCTGTCATCCCCGGCAAGGCGCTTGCCAGGGGCCTTGTGGTCTTCCTCGGCTGGGATCCCGCCAAGGGTTGTCATCTCCTTAGTGCGTATCTGATCTTGAATGTCTTCACAAAGATCTGCATGCCGCCACGGGGATGTCTCCCGAATCCTTGCCCTTTGGGGGCAGTGGACTCAAGGGTGGTTTGCTCCGTAGGCGCGGGACGAGTCGCCACGGCAAGGGTCTTGTCGGGGCTGCTAGAACTGTCTCCCGGCAAGGATCTTGCCGGGGGAGTCCGCTTCGTCCCCTTTGCTTTTCGTGGTCTTGGCCTTGGTGTTGTTCTAGTTCTCTTGAGCTTCGGTCTTACCCTGGCTCACCTCCCTTGCCTTGCTTGGTGTGGTCGTGCCCGTGGCTCAGGCTGCCCGTGCACAGTTATAGGGGTACAAAAAGTGTACCCCTATTTTTGTACACCGGCAGGAGCCCCCGGGCCTGGGCCACACATAAGCGCAACGTGTTGTTGGGCTAGGCCCAAAAACGGTGCGTGGGCAGGCGGGGCGGTTTTTACCGCGGTAAGATTCTTCGCGCGCTGCGCTTCCCATGACTCCCTCGCGTGGCGCGGCGTGGGGAGGTGCGTGTGACGTGGGCAGCATGTGTGGGGTTGGTTCCCGCGGGCATGCGTCACACCACATTTAATGTGAAAGGAGGCGGCCCGTGCTTTCCCCCATAAAAAAAGGAATAACCGCGGGTGCGCTGCTCACTTTCTCCTCTTTCCTCGTGCCTTTTCTAATCTCAGAGCCTCCGTTTCCTCTCTTCCTTCCTTCCTAAGCTTCCACCGTCACCCGCCGTCGTTGCTTCGCCATCCCCCTTCCTCAGCCCTCTAAACTTCTCGGCCGCCATGGCGCCCAAATCCGTCAAGGGCAAGGGGGTGGCTAAGGGCGCTGGGACTGTGGAGCCGCCGGAGAGCGCGCTGTCGGGGGACCGGACGAAGTCCCCCTTTTTCTTCCCCTCGACGGTTGATGTTCATGAGCTCCGGGCCTCCTTCAGGCCCCTATGGGGAGCGAAGACGGGGGGAGAGAATTCGGGACACCCGGCGACGCACGTCATCCCTGCTGCTTGCGCCGATCCTGCTCCAAATCGGTATCCCTTTTTCATCGATTATCTTTCTTGCGGGTTATGCCCCCTTTCTCCGATTTCTTCTGCGACATTATGCACACCTTCGGCTTTCGCCTCTTGGATTTTACTCCGAATGCGGTGGCGTGCATGGCTTTCTTCGCGCATCTTTGCGAAGGCTTTGCCGGGGTGCAGCCCAACACGGCGCTCTTCCGCCATTATTTCTTCCCTCGGATCCAGCCGGGAGGTGCCGTCTCTGGTTGCGTCACCTGGATCCCAAGATCCAAGGGGGCGTACCCGGATGGTGTCGTGAAGGAGAGGTGGGAGGAATGGCGCGGCCGGTGGTGCTGGATTGAAGATGAAGACCCGCCGGAATTCTGCAAGGTTCGCCGAGTGCCGCCGGTCCGCGGCAGCGATTGGAGTGATGTCGACGTTGCCGACGGGAGGCTCACTGTCACCACCACCAGGATTCTCCGGCTCACCCGGGCTGGAGTCACCCTTGAGATGATCGGGGCGGACTTCATTCGTCGTCGGATCGCCCCGTTGCACAACAAGGGGAGGCCAGCCTGGCTTTTTACGAATCCGGCTGACATTATGCGACTCCGCCCCGGCCTCGACCACAATTTCATGATGTTGGCGCATGCCCACTTCTGCCAGCGGCTTTTCCAGCTTGATGTGGGTCGCGATGGCGAGGTCGAACGGACCGGCAAGGCCGCGAGGGCTGCCGCAAAGGTTGGCAAGGCCCTCAAGGGGCCGTTTTTCAAGCTGCCAACGGGGATGGTCCCGTTGTGCAACAATTCACGTCGGTCCGAGATCATCGCCATGATGCCGGACTGTAATGCGCACGGCCCTGTCCCGAGCTGGAAGGAGCCGAAGGACGCGGATGTGCAGCAATTCTTTGACACCCTGATTGAGGTGTATGTCTATGTTGACGCCGAGCGGTGGCTTGTCATGGACACCACCCAGGCAGAGCTGGACTACATCGCCACTAGGGCGAGGGAGGCACAGCTTGCCATGGAGGCCGGCAGCGCCGGGGGTGTGGAGGACAAGGCCGCAACGGCTGTGGAGGAAGAGGAGCTCACCCAGTGGGCGGCGGCCTCCGAGGAGGTCAGCAGCGCCGACACTGGAGCTCCGCTCGTCGAAGATGCGGCCGATGAGTCGTCGTCAGAGGAGGACGTGACGGCGGGCTCGACGCCAACCAGGGGAAGAGGGCGAATCCTGCGGTGGGCTGGCTCCGGCGAGCCGGTCCAGCCCGGCAGGGCTACGCGGCCTCAATTGACCCTGGAGGGGTCTGGGCGTCACACGAGGGCCACGACAACCAAGAGGCTGACGAAGGCCGCTGAGAAGAAGAAGACAACAGCCCCTTCCTCATCTGGGCGCGCACAAACCCCGCCGTCTTCGCCTCCTCCGGCAGATGTCGACTCGGATGTTGACGTGGAGGTCACTTTTGATCTCGGGCCTCTCAGCCCGAAGAGGAAAAGGAAAGTGGTGGAGGAAGAGGAGATAGATGACGAGTAAGTACTCCGTTCCTTACTTCCATTTCCATTCCTCTGAATTAAGTCACTCATCTTGATCTGTTTTTGCTTTTGCAGGGATGCAGAGACGTTGGCCCAAAGGGTGAAGAGGGCCAAAGCCTTGGCGGGCGGCCAGCCCCCGACCAGTGCTTCAGAGTCGCCACTGGTGGTGCTGAGCAGCCCGGACAGCAGCCCCCAGCACAGCCCCCAGCGTAAGTTCGTCACCCTCCTCTTATCGACACGTGGTAAGCGTTTGATGCTATGGTGTTGACCTTGTCGGGTTTGCAGGAGGGGAGCGGCAGCAGGAGGAGCCGCAGAGGGCTACCCCCAACACACCACCCCCATCGACTACGCCGTCGCGAGGGGCGTCCCCGGCAAGGGCATCAAGCACGGAGCCCACACCCATGGAGGAAGAGGGGAACTTGGACGCTGGTGACTCTGCCACGGCGCTGAATGCTGGCGGGGAGGGGACTTCTGCTTCACAGCCTGGCACTGGTGAGTCGCCTGTCCTCCGTCTCTGTTTTTCCCTTATTCTTTTTATTGGCTTCAATGCTCCCATTACTACTCAGGCCCTCCTTCAATAGGTATGGAGGACATGGATACTGTTGTTGGAAACATTGCTGAGGAGGCCGCGAGGGATGCTGACGAGGTCGCCACTGATGAGGCCGCCAAGGATGCTGCCGAGGACACCACTGCGGGGGCCGCCAAGGAGACCGGCGAGGCTTCTGCCGAGGGCGCCAACGGTGGGCCTGCCGGGGAAGCCGGCAAGGCCACTGCCGAGGAAGAGGTGGTTGATGATCAGCCTCCCTCCTCCTCAACCTCGGGCCCTGGCAGATATCTGAAGATGGGCGACGATCTTTTCGTCCATCTCCCAGGGGCGTCAAGTTCCCGGGCGCCCGCTGAAGAGGAAGTCTTTGACGGCGAGGTGCTTGCCGCCACCGGGCTCGAGGTTTTCAATGAGCCGGGCGTTGGCGGTGATGGTTCTCCAGAAGAGCAGCTTTTCCGCGCTATGGGGGCCAACTTCCGAAAACTCCAGGCGGAGGTGGATTTCAAGGCGCGTGTTGCTGAGACGCAGACCTGGTTCCACCAGACTCGCGACGAGCAGAGGGCCTTTCAGGAGGAATTGGCCAAGCGCAATGTCGAGCTCACCATGAAGATGGCTGACATCAAGAAGGCCCAGGAAAAGGCGGCGAACTTGGCTGCCGCGGCTGAGGCCGTCCGGAACCAGCATTAAGCCACACTGGATTCCCAGGAAGAGGACCTCACCATGCGTGAGGCGAAGCTTGCCGCAGCGCTCCGTGGCAAGGATGAGGAGCTCGAGGCCCTTGTCGCGCGGGGGACTCGCGAGCTGGAGCAGAGGCACAAGGAGGCACTCGATGCCCAGGCTCTGGCCCATGCCAGCAAGGTAAGGGAGTTGGAGGTGGAGCAGGACGAGCTGAAGGAGCGGGCCCTCAAGCTGTCCAATGAGAAGAGCACGCTCAACAGCGCCTAGGAGCGGTCATCAGCAGGGCTGGGGAGCTCTCCGAAGCGCAAAACTCCGTTAGAGATCTCAAGCTGAAGCTGGAGGATCTCGAGAAGATGTTGTCGGAGAGCAGGGCTCGGGAGGAGACCTTGACCAGGAGTCTGGAGGAGGAGAAGCAGCTGCGGGCGAACGAGACCGCCTCCCACCAGGAATATGTGGCGGGCGAGAACAGATGGATCAGCCGTCTGGAGGACGTCGCCGGCAGGGTCACCTCACAGTTGGCCACCATGGGGATGCCAAACGTGAGGTACGCCCCTAAGCGCAGCGGGACCGTCAACACCAAGCTGACCCTGTTCTTCGAGGGCATCCTTGGATCCTTGGCTTATCTTCACTCCAACAGAGCGGCCATGTTGGCCGGGGAAGCCCGGCGACTTTGCCGGGGGGTCATGACCAAGGTCCTCACCAAGATGGCGTACTGGAATCCCGACCTCGACTTCGATGCCGCGATGGATAGCTTTCCGGATGGTATTGACCTCACGGTGCTCAAGGAGCACATCAAGCCCGTCATCAGCAGCATCGACGAAATCAAGAGGGTGGAAGGCCAGCGCCAGGATTAGGCATCCCGTTCTTCACCGCCGCTGCAGGTTCACGACCAAGACAGATTTCATCTTTAGTTAGAACCGCAGCAATGATGTGATGTAATATAACTTTGCAGTACTTTTGGAATTATGCATGCTATTTTCCTGTTTGTTGCCTCTTTGTACGTCCACCCTACGCCAGCTGGGTAAGCTTGCCGACGCGGAAACCCAAGGCGGCGTCTTGGGGACGGGTCCCCATTGGCCTGCCGGGTGAGTGTGCTGCTGGGTGAGCCACCTTACCACCTTTGACGCAGCCGCTCGAACTGTCGAGTTTGACTCGAGTCAGAGTTGAGAGCCTTGCCAATTGCGGAAGGCTACCCTACCGTTTTCAACGCAGCCATTTGAACTGTTGAGCGGACTCAAAACAGAACAAAGGCATTGCCGATCGGGGAAGGCCCCATTTGCGTATAGGTTTCTTTTTGTACAAAGAACGACATCTCCGAGGATAATAACTTTATATAATAGAATGGAAATATCCGGGGTCCAATGTAACTTAGCTTCTGTTTGTAGTCGCTCGAGCGCTGATCTTCCGGCCTCCTTCCCTCTCCAAGATCCACGAAGACGAAGGAGTGTTGGGCTGATTGCTAGAGCCGATTCTCACAACTGCGCCCCCTACCTGGCGCGCCAGAGATGTCGGTGGGAACGACACCTATGGGATCACAAGAATCCCTACCGTGGTTAGCGGGGCGTGGGGTCATGAGAAGAGCGGATCAAACAGATAGCACACGGTTCGTTTATCCAGGTTTGGGCTGCGAGGATGCGTAAAACCCTACTCCTGCTTTGGTGGATTGTATATCTGTGTTCTTCGGCTAGCTATGGGGCGTGAGGAGCTCCAAAAAGCCGAATCCTTCCTCTGGTCGCCTCGGGCCTCCTTTTATAGAAAAAGGGGTTGCCACAGTGGCACACAGGAGGTGGAAAGGGTATGGTGATGCGAGGTTATCCCTCGCATTACATGACAAGGCGCATTTAATGTGTCTTGCTTAGGTATCCTTACTTTATCGGGGACGGGGGAGAAACCTGTCTCGTCCATCGCTGCTCCTTCTTGTGTCGACACGCGCCCTGGCCAGCGACGCCTGCGGTGCCACGTAGGTAGGCAGGCAGCTAAGGTGGCGCAGTGGTGGGTCTTTACGAAGATCTGCATGCCGCCACGCAGGTGCCTGCCCAGCTGGTTGGGTCGGCAGCTGCATGCATGCGGTGGTGGAGGTTTAGTCGGTGTGGGCATGATGGTGGCCCTGCATGTGTCCTCGGTAAGGGCCTTGCTAGGCCCCCAGCAAGGGTCTTGCCGAGGCGCCTGCTGTCATCCCCGGCAAGGCGCTTGCCGGGGGCCTTGTGGTCTTCCTCGGCTGGGATCCCGCCAAGGGTTGTCGTCTCCTTAGTGCGTATCTGATCTTGAATGTCTTCACAAAGATCTGCATGCCGCCATGGGGATGTCTCCCGAATCCTTGCCCTTTGGGGGCAGTGGACTCAAGGGTGGTTTGCTCCGTAGGCGCGGGACGAGTCGCCGCGGCAAGGGTCTTGCCGGGGCTACTAGAACTGTCTCCTGGCAAGGATCTTGCCGGGGGAGTCCGCTTCGTCCCCTTTGCTCTTCGTGGTCTTGGCCTTGGCGTTGTCCTAGTTCTCTTGAGCTTCGGTCTTACCCTGGCTCACCTCCCTTGCCTTGCTTGGTGTGGTGGTGCCCGTGGCTCAGACTGCCCGTGCACAGTTATAGGGGTACAAAAAGTGTACCCCTCTTTTTGTACACCGACAATAACTCAGGTCGGCGGTGCTCCTTGCCCTCAGGCGGCCCCTCGGTCATCAGCTTCTTGGCATCCATCTTCGCCCAGTGCATCTTGACACGGGCAAAGGCCATTCGGGGACCTTCAATACAGACCGATCGCTTTATGACCTCAAGCCACGGGCAGGCACTAACAAGCCGCTTCACAAGTCCGAAGTAGCTGCTGGGTATCGGCGTGGCAGGCCATAGTTGTGGCACCCCGATCCGCATGGAGCAGGGGGCCTTCGCATGTCAGCCCAGGATAACACCTGATGCACGACAGGTCCATAATACAGCATTCCAGGTACAAGAATATTCACCAAATACATGTATAGGAGATTACCTTATTGATGAATACAATTATCTGGCATAGCCCTAATGCTATTTAAATGGCAGCGGAAATCTCTTTAACTGGCAGCGAAAGTCTTGGTTTGTCAACATAACAACTCTGGTTGGGCTCCACAACTCACAGGAGTGGCAAGGTTACGGCCTAGAACGACGGGTCAAGCGAACACTTCGAGTATGACCCACAAAACTGGCATGACACGCCACGTCAATACATGGAATGTACTTGCAAGACAACCAAATACATAGCATCCAAACAGGCAGAAGACAAAGCAAGAACCAAGTGCATGCAACAACCTATCTCATATCAATTACTAACCATGGCATAATAAAGTTCAACTAAGCATGAACATCATAGCATCTACTAACATGGTAATCACATGGCATATCAAAACATGCTTCTAACATGACAGTAGAAAAACATAGCATATCATCTCAATCATGGCATAATCAATCCACGCATGGCCTGGCATCAAGAAACTATGCTGAAAACAAACTACCGATCATATTCAATGTAGCCATAACATGTTAACTATATGCAGCCATCTTCTGTTCTGTCATGGTTCTTTAAATGCAAATAACAACATATTACCCATGCAATGCAACCAAACTTGTGCACTGAGTCCCTCGGACTCTCTTACCAACGGGTTGCCTTGTAAGCAAACAGTGATCTTTCCGGCGATCACAACCACGACCAACACTTGGTCTCCAACACTCACCGAGACCTCGTCTCGTGATCATATCAAAACATCGCCGTGACTTCTCACGACTATCTCATAGTCCAAGTCACCACATTCTTGTTATCACATTAAGTTACTTAATTATTTTTGGTTTATCCTCCATTTAGACCAAGACATGATAGTGTGACCTACTACGAACTGTGTTGCTATCAATAGACTTTATAGACACTCTACAGAGGTAGCACACTATACCCACACCACGGAACCCATGGCATCGCCATCCCATTCGGGTGGACCAACAACATTCCGATGAAACTAACCTACTGCCATGACACTCTCCCGACCTGTGATGCCCCGAGTCCGATGTGCCAGGTGTCTTCCAGTTATTCGATGTCGTTGTCATGTCATTTGCTTGCGTGTTGCATCTTATTAAGTCATCATGTGCATTGCATCATCATGTTTTCAAAATTTGCATCCGTCCCGGTCTCCTCGTTCCATCCGTTGTCCGTTCTGAGCCCAGGTACACTTGCACGCGCCCGCGGCATGTCCGAAATATTATTTTATAAGTGGTCGGAAAATGTTCTCGGAATGGGATGAGAGTTGACATGTGGTCTTATTATAGTGTAGATAGACCGCTTGTCAAGTTTCATCGCATTCGGAGATTGTTTGATGCCCCAACGGATAACTATAGCGGCAATATAGCGGGTCTAACGTCGGACGTTTTCGGTATCCGGAAACCGTGCCGGGCTGCATCTCTCCCCTCTTCTCTCAGACCAACCCGCTCTTCACAAGCCGCCAGACCCAGCCTAACCCTCTCTGCATAGTGCATCGACCCCTCGCGCGTGTCCGAAGCTGTCCCGGACCCGAACCGGACTGTCGCCACCGTTGCGTCCGGATCATCCCCAAACGTCTACTAAATATCACCGTTTTCTTAATTGGGCTCCCTACCTATTTTTCTCGGACCATCTGATTTCAATCGGAGGGACTAGATCATCCCTCTCCTTTCACCTACATGCTATAAATAGCCCCTAACCCTAAATTCTAGGACTTGTCCCATCGCCGCCGCCACTCCACCAAAGCCCTCTTGGGATCCATCCCCTCCTCGATTTCACACCAGTCAACCAAATCCAGCCAATTCCATCGATCCATCCATCCAACTGCTCCACTGCCTCACCTCGAAGACCGGCGCCGCTGCCGATGACCACCTCCAGGAGCTCCAGCGCCATGGCCATCCCGAGCTTGGCCCGCGTGCCCTGAGGTAATGCACGAGGCTGTCCTCCTCGTCCCCGCGCCTCTGCTTCACCATCGACTGGTCTCATCGTTGCCCTCGTCCGAGAGCACCCGAGGCTCCTGCCTCCTCCTCGTCGCCCGTGCCTACAGCTCCTCGCCGGAGCAGGCAACCGGACTGCATCGCCAGGCTAGCCTCATGTCTCCTCCTTCCCCTTCTGTTCCCTCCTTCCTCTCTCCTTCCTGTAACTCTCTCCACATCCCTCTGTTTTTCTCTCACAGGGAGAACAAGGCACGTCGGCCTCCATGGATTTCGCACCGGAGCTCCATCCGCGCCGGGTCCCCCTCTTCGACCCCGCGCCAAGCCCTGCCTCGCCGGAGATCCTCGCCTTCCGCCTGGACCCGCTACACTACCGCAGTTTCCCCTCGCCGTCGACCTCCACGCCTCGCCGCTGGCCTCTGCTCGCTCTGCTTCGTTCAGAAGAGCTCGAACCGCTCCTTCGCCAAGTCCCCTTGCCAGCCGGAGCTCACCTTCGCCGCCAGCAGGAGCAGCAGCAACAGCACAACGCCCAAGCGCTCCTTCTCCTCGCGACCCGCCGCCCCGGCGAACCTCGCTGCCGGTGACTACCTCCTGCAGCAGCTCCAACCCGCCCCGCGCCATGTATGCAGCTTCCGCAGCAGCCAGTCGCTGCTGCATCGTGCCGTCGCCTGCTTTGCCCCAGATCCAGACACCCATCGCTGGAGCCGCGCCATCCCGCTGCTCGCCAGAGTCCCACGCGCCCCATGCATCGTCGCTGCCTTCTGACAAGCACGAGCTCGATCCCCTACTTCCCTGCGTCGATGGAACCAGATGCGTTGATTGTGACTGGGCCGGCCTCGCCTCGTTTTTTTTGCAGCTCCCACCTCTACACCGAACGGCCCAAGGCCCATGGTGAGGCCAGATCCAGCGCCCCTCTTTTTTTTTCCTTCCCCTGTCGGGCCAGCCTCTGTTTCGGCCCAGGACATATTTTTTTTCCTGAACGAATTTATCTATTATTCCGGAGAACACTAGTTTTGCAGAAAAGTCCCTCTAGATCATGCATATAATAACTCACAAACCGTGCATCGGTTTAAAACAAACTTAATATGAAACTTGCTTAGTTTTTCATCTAGTTTAATAATATGTCATTTTCATCCATGTTTAAAATGCTTAAAATGTTTTTTGTTTAAATTTGCTCATATGCCATGTTAAAATGTTTTATTTCATAACTAAATAACCATAGCTCCGAATTAAATAATCTTTATATGTAAATGGGGTGGAAAATGCCTAGTTTAACATGGTGTACTTGTTTTGCATGTTTAATAACTCTAAAATTATGTTTAGGGCAGAACAGTACCAAACCTAATATATGCACATGGGGATTTTTCTGGACTTGTTGTTTGTTGTTCCGGCCTCATTTAAACTTGCCTAGATAGGTAGTTATCTTTTGCTTCACCCCTTGCCATGCTAACCAACATTTAACATTATTGAGTACCTAACGAGAGAGGACTAAATAAGTCATGTGGTGTTTCGTCAATATGCAACGGAGTTGCATGTTGAGCTCCACTTAATTTGTAGGATTGTTTGTGCATTTTGTCATGCCATGCTTCATTAAACCGGACATGCATCATAATTGTTTGTGCATCATGACATGTCTATGTGTTGGTTGTTTACTATGTTGTTTGCTTCTTTCCGGTGTTGCTTCTTCAGGTTGGTTCCGATAACGTCGCGTTTGTGAGGACCCATTCGTCTACGCCCGTTTGTCTTCTTCATGGACTCGTTCTTCTTCCTTGCGGGATTTCAGGCAAGATGACCATACCCTCGAAATCACTTCTATCTTTGCTTGCTAGTTTCTCGCTCTTTTGCTATGCCTATGCTGCGATACCTACCACTTGCTTATCATGCCTCCCATATTGTTTGAACCAAGCCTCTAACCCACCTTGTCCTAGCAAACCATTGTTTGGCTATGTTACCGCTTTGCTCAGCCCCTCTTATAGCGTTGTTAGTTGCAGGTGAAGATTGACGTTTGTTCCTTTGGAACATGGAGATGTTGTTCCTTGTTGGAACATGTTTACTTGTTGGGATATCACAATATATCTTATTTATTTAATGCATCTATATACTTGGTAAAGGGTGAAAGGCTCGGCCTTATGCCTGGTGTTTTGTTCCACTCTTGCCGCCCTAGTTTCCGTCATATCGGTGTTATGTTCCCGGATTTTGCGTTCCTTACGCGGTTGGGTAATAATGGGAACCCCTTGACAGTTCGCCTTGAATAAAACTCCTCCAGCAATGCCCAACATTGGTTTTACCATTCGCCAGCTACCCCTTTTCTTTCCCTTGGGTTCTGCAGACTCAAGGGTCATCTTTATTTTAACTCCCCCCCCCGGGCCAGTGCTCCTCTGAGTGCTGGTCCAAACTGTCAGCTGCCGGTGGCCACCAGGGGCAACTCTGGGCTGGCCTACCCGTACCTAAGACAATTTGAGTGTGCCCTGAGAAAGAGATATGTGCAGCTCCTATCAGGATTTGTTGGCACATTCGGGCGGTGTTGCTGGTTTAGTTTTACCTTGTCGAGATGTCTTGTAACCAAGATTCCGAGTCTGATCGGGTCTTCCCGCTAGAAGGAATATCCTTCGTTGACCGTGAGAGCTTGTCATGGGCTAAGTTGGGACACCCCTGCAGGGATTTGAACTTTCGAAAGCCATGCCCGCGGTTATGGGCAGATGGGAATTTGTTAACGTCCGGTTGTAGAAAACCTGAAGTTGACCTTAATTAAAATGCATCAATCGCGTGTGTAACCGTGATGGTCTCTTTCCGGCAGAGTCCGGGAAGTGAACACGGTGTTGGAGTAATGCTTGACATAGGTTGTTCTAGGATCACTTCTTGATCATAGTTGTTCGACCGTGCTTTTGCCTTCTCTTCTTGCTCTCATTTGCGTATGTTAGCCACCAAATATGCTAGTCGCTTGCTGCAGCTCCACCTCATACCTTTTACCCTACCCATAAGCTTAAATAGTCTTGATCACGAAGGTTTGAGATTGCTGAGTCCCCGTGACTCACAGATTCTTCCAAAACCAGCTTGCAGGTCCCGATGAGTCCGTGTAGATGACGCAACCAAGCTCAAGGAGGAGCTCTTTGAAGATCTTGTCCTTTGTGTTGTTTCGTTCTAGTTGATCAATAGTGGAGCCCAGTTGGGGTCGATCGGGGACCTTTGTCGCATTTGGGGTTCTTCTTTTATTTTGGTTCCATAGTCGGACCTTGATTGTATCTGGTTGATGTAATGCTTTATTCATGGGTTGTGTGAAGATTACCTCACTTGCGACATTGCTTTCAATGCGGTTATGCCTCTAAGTCGTGCTTCGACACGTGGGAGATATAGCCGCATCGAGGGCGTTACACGTACACTCCGACTCACTCCCCACTGGGCTAGTCCTGGGTGGCCCCGTGTCTACCAAAGACATAACGACCACCGTCATGGCCCAAACGTCCCTCACGGGGACCGGTACCAAAAATCTCAACAACGGGCACACAAGGTTATGTCCGCCTTCCTAATCAAGGTAGTGCGCGCCCATAACCTTCCCTCTTTGGAGGCACCGGCGAGAGGCACGACAATAGATCGCATTAAGGCCTTCCCATAAAGGCAAAATGTGGCTGCACTGAAAAAGTTCGATTTGGTGGCACTATGACTCGATCCCATCGATGACGGAGGAGGTTGTTGTTATTAGATCATTTTATTTCCTTCTCCATCATCATGAACATAGATGCAAAAATGAACATGCATCATACAAATGCTTTGATAAAATCCTAAACTTCTCGAGTGAACAACTACAACTTAAAGAACATGACAATACCAAGTGCTAGCATATCCATGGTGCATTACAATCATCATAGCTATCATAATAGCCACTAAGAATCCAAAGGCAACATGATATCCAAAGTAATACTCCCAAGCATATGAACATAATCATACTAGCCACTAAGAATCCAAAGGCAACATGTCATCCACACAAAATATAAGTCCTAGAACTCCAAGCAATATCGATAATAACATTCTAATTAGCATGGCAAAAGATATCATGAAAACATGAGCATGCATGATAATCCTAACAGAATAACTGCAGACTAAAACGATAAGGAACAACTATAACTACACACACATGAGGTGCAAGCAAAGTCAACATGCAAGTTCGGGGCTCATGATAAGAGGTTGGCTTGCCTGGGGTCGACAAATACTCCGGGAAGAAGTGCGGAACGATCGCGGAAAGATTTGCCGAAAACATTTCTCTCTCGATGGGGCTGTTTACGTGCAAGGGCAAAAAGGTCATTTTCAAAATGTCAAAACATCATGAAGATTTTACCAATAGAACGGGCTCGACAAAACGAAGACGTGGGCTTTGGATTCACCTGATTTGGAGTTGGGAGTAAAAAGCTACAAGAGTTTTTCTGCCAGGGATCTTTCTGTAAAAATTATCTCCACAAACAAGTCCCTGACTGAAAAACAGAAGGTGTGATCTAGAAAATACGCTTTCAGTGAGGTGAATGCGCATTTCTGACCGCAGAACACCAGAGTACGCTTTCATCAGAGGAAAACATATCTGCTGGAATACCGCTTCCACTTATCCACCTCGGCGGTGGTGGGTCAGCGGGGCGTGCGGTTGACGGGTGGGACCGCAGGGTCCACCGGCCAGCTGGCAGGGAAGGGGTTGGGGCCGTCGTCTCCTTCCTCTCGCCCGCGCCTGGCCGTGGTAGAGCCGGCCCCGACGAGGCTTGCCGGCGCTACCAGCCACCACAGGCGACGCCCGACCTATCCATGGATGCAGGGGAACAAGGCGGAGGCGACTCCGGGGATTGTAGACGATGGGAAGCTCGGGAATGGCAGTTGCATTCACCGTAGCGGATGGCCGGCGTCGGTAAGGATGGAGCCGAGGCCATGGTGGATCCGCCGACCAACTGAGATAAGGGAGAGATGCGCCGGGGAGTGGGTGGAGCAGTGGTGGTGGAGAGAGAGGGAGGGGATGCTTGGCTCGCTCGAATTCGAGCAGAGGCCATCGGCGGCCAAGGCGGCCATTGGAAGGGAGAAGAGGCTCTCGGGCTCCGGTGAGAGGCTGGGGAGGGCTAGTGGAGTGTGAGGGTGACGATGAGATGCTCGGGGGAGGCTCGGGTGGCCTTATATAGGCAGAGGGAGGAGGAGGCGAGCTGGCGTCTCCGCGGACGCATGTCCAGCGCCGCGGATGCATGCCCACGCTCGCGAGCTCAGAGGGTAGACAACGGGGAGGAGCAGCGGGCAGACTCACGGGACGGAGGAGGCCAAGAGGGACAGGAGGAAACGGCCGGGACGAGGGAGGCCGAGGCTGCGTGCTGCCGCTTGAGCTCGGCCAACTCTCTAGCGAGCTCAGCGAGCACGTGAGAGCAGGGGGAACACGACGAGGGCTCGCTGGCAACGATCACGGGGAGGTAGGAGACACCGGGGAGTAGAGGAAACGACCGAAACAAGCTCGGATCCAAACGGGGCACAGTGCTCCCGTGGGCGTGCGTCGGCGAGTGTCGACCAGGAGGTTTCTGGAGGGAGAGATGGCTCTAGGCGAGCGGCGACGACGAGATGCAGCCGCTGGACAGGCTCACGAGCTCTAAGACGACGAGAAGGAGCGGTGCCAAAGCGGAAACGGTGCTCTGGACACGCCACAGCGCACAAAGCGTGTAAATGTGCATGCCAGCTGCACGGTCACCACATGCACTGGCATGTAGCAGGGGAGGGCGGCTTGAACATGTTGTCTAGCATGTAGCTCATCCAGGGGAGGTTGCAACTGCGGTGGTAGCTCGGTTAAAAGGGCTTTGGTTAAATGGTAAGCAACCTCTGAAGTTTACTGCAGTAAACTTAGTCGTGTACTGCTGATCAACAAGTAAGTGATTGGAGCCAAAGAGTTTGTCTGGGGGGTTTATCTTAGGAAGGACTATAATCCTGTTAATTTTGAGATGAGTTGGACCAAGATACACCATAGTTGCTTCACAACTGCATATTAGTCCAGAATCAAGATTTGGATGATGCACTCACATAGAGCATCAACTTGAGCTCAGATTTGGCAAGGCTTAGGGATATGGACATAGTAAGATCCTGTAAAACTTTCATACCAAATGGACTTGCCAACATGGTACTTGTTTCACAAACATCTCCTCTGTCCTGAAACTTGAGAAAATTCCTCAAGGCAAATGGCTAATTGAAATGAGCCAAAACTTTGGGGAGATAGATCATATGGATAGGAGAAGGTCTGGAAAAAGTTTCAGCCAAAATGGAACAAGATAAATATACTTGCTTCACAAACTGAAAGTTTTGACAGAAACCAAGAATTGCTCCTGTGCTCACATAGTTCAATTAAATGAACTGAATTTAGGTGGATGCTAATGATTTGAGATACTTGAGAGGATGGAAAAGTTTCATCCCATTTGGAAACTCTATGAAGGTACTTCCTTCACAAAGTTGTGTTCTAGTTGGAAACTTTGAAAATTTGCATAGGGAGCTAGGATGAATGGATTGAGCTCATATTTGTCATCCATGGGTTATTTAACAATGTTAATCATGCTGCCAAATTACAACTCAATTGGAATTAGGAATAAAGCACTTCCTTTGCAAAATTTTAGAGAAGGCAGAAACTTGCATTGGATCATGTGCTCCATTTTTTATCTATGGAACATGAGATAAGGATGGAACTAGTGATTATATAGCAAGGACAAACTCCACAATTTATGTGGGAATTTTATCTGCTATAAAAATGGTAGTTCCTTTAGAAAGTGGCATAAATACAATATTGGCATTAAATAAGAAAAGGCAATTTTCCTTATTTAATTATGACCAATATATTTGCCAGAGCTTGGATTAGGCATAAGCATCAACTCCACCAATTCTCATGAATTTAGGAGGTGGCTGGTTATGACTTTGGATTTTATTCCTCGGAAAGGCAAGAAAATGAATAAATCACAATTCAAAAATATTGCATGGGACTTAGCAATATTTTTGCACATCCAAGGATCAGAAAGATATGAGGATCTCTGGGAACAATTGGGAGGATCAACAGATCAAGGAAAATGATGGCTCCTTTGTAAGCACAAAGGACATATCCAAATTCCAAAAATTTGGAATTAGGGTTTGAGAGGGTTGAGATGAACCAAATGAGGGCTTGCCCACTGACACATACATGAGCAAGGTTTTTGGAAAGGTTGAAAATAATAAGAATTGTCAGAGTCTGATACGTCTCCAACGTATCTACTTTTCCAAACACTTATGCCCTTGTTTTAGACTCTAACTTGCATGATTTGAATGGAACTAACCCGGACTGACGCTGTTTTCAGTAGAATTACCATGGTGTTATTTATGTGCAAGAGCAAACGTTCTCGGAATGACGTGAAACTTCACGGAGACACTTTTCAGAAAATAAGAAAAATACCTGCCAAAGATGAAGGCCAGGGGGCCCACTGTCTTGCCACGAGGGTGGGGGGCGCGCCTGCCCCCCTAGGGCGCGCCCCCCTACCTCGTGGGCCCCCTGTTGCGTCTCCGACTCCAACTCCACCTCCATATATTGAGTTTCGATGAGAAAAAATCGGAGAGAAGAATTCATCGCGTTTTATGATACGGAGCCGCCGCCAAGCCCTAAAACCTCTCGGGAGGGCTGATCTGGAGTCCGTTCGGGGCTCCAAAGAGGGGAATCCGTCGCCATCGTCATCATCAAGCATCCTCCATCACCAATTTCATGATGCTCACCGCCGTGCGTGAGTAATTCCATCGTAGGCTTGCTGTATGGTGATGGGTTGGATGGGATCTATCATGTAATCGAGTTAGTTTTGTTAGGGTTTGATCCCTAGTGTCCACTATGTTCTGAGATTGATGTTGCTATGACTTTTCTATGCTTAATGCTTGTCACTAGGGCCCGAGTGCCATGATTTCAGATCTGAACCTATTATGTTTTCATCAATATATGAGTGTTCTTGATCCTATCTTGCAAGTCTATAGTCGCCTATTATGTGTTATGATCCGTTAACCCCGAAGTGACAATAATCGGGATACTTACTGGTGATGACCGTAGTTTGAGGAGTTCATGTATTCACTATGTGTTAATGCTTTGTTCCAGTTCTCTATTAAAAGGAGGCCTTAATATCCCTTAGTTTCCATAAGGACCCCGCTGCCACGGGAGGGTAGGACAAAAGATGTCATGCAAGTTCTTTTCCATAAGCACGTATGACTATGTTCGGAATGCATGCCTACATTATATCAATGAACTGGAGCTAGTTATGTGTCACCCTAGGTTATGATTGTTACATGATGAACCGCATCCGACATAATTCTCCATCACCAATCCATTGCCTACAAGCTTTCCATATATTGTTCTTCGCTTATTTACTTTTTCGTTGCTATTGCTATCATCACTACAAAATACCAAAAACATTACTTTTACTGCTGTTACATTTTGCTACCGTTATCACTACTATCATATTACTTCGCTACTAAACACTTTGCTGTAGATATTAAGTTTCCAGGTGTGGTTGAATTGACAACTCAGCTGCTAATACTTGAGAATATTCTTTGGCTCCCCTTGTGTCGAATCAATAAATTTGGGTTGAATACTCTACCCTCGAAAACTGTTGCGATCCCCTATACTTGTGGGTTATCAAGACCTTTTTCTGGCGCCGTTGCCGGGGAGCATAGCTCTATTCTTTGAGTCACTTGGGATATATATCTGCTTATCATTATGAAGAACTCGAGAGATCCAAAAACCAAGATCTATCCCTCAACTATGAGGGGAGGTAAGGAACTGCCATCTAGCTCTGCACTTGGTTCACCTTCTGTTAGGAGTAAGTTTGCGACACCTACACCTGCTTCTTCTATTCGTTCTGATATGTCGCATGTTATTGATGATGCCACTTCTACTATGCATGATACTTATGATGAAACTACCTCTATGCGTGATACTACTATGCCATTTAGTGATTTTCTTGATGAACAACTTGCTAGGGCTAGAGAAATTGAAAATATTGAATCTGATGATACTGATGAAAGTGATGATGAAGAACCACTTGCCATTCCTAAGGGTTATGTAGTTGATCAAGATGCTTCTTTAGCGATTTTAGCTTGCAGAAATAGAACTGAACTAAAAAAATTATTTGCTAAATGGAGTAAGCAATCACTAATGATAGAATGAAACCTGACCCTGCTTTTATTACTTCACCTATCTTTGTTACTGATAAGGATTATGAATTCTCTGTTGATCCTGATATAATTACTTTGGTTGAATCTGATCCTTTTCATGGTTATGAATCTGAAACTGTAGTGCACATCTTACTAAATTGAATGATATAGCTACCCTGTTTACTAAAGATGAGAGAACTCGCTACTTTTACATCCTCAAAATATTTCTGTTCTCATTAAAGGGTGATGCTAAGATATGGTTTAATTCTCTTGATCCTGGTTGTGTGCGTAGTCCCCAGGATATGATTTATTACTTCTCTGCTAAATATTTCCCTGCTCATATGAAACAAGCTGCTTTAAGGGATATATATATAATTTTGTGCAAATTGAAGAAGAGAGTCTCCCACAAGCTTGGGGGAGGCTTCTCCAATTACTTAATTCTTTGCCTGATCATCCTCTTAAGAAAAATGAAATACTTGATATCTTTTATAATGGACTAACCAATGTCTCCAGAGAATACCTGGATAGTTGTGCTGGTTCTATTTTCAGGGAAAGAACACCGGATGAAGCTGAAATTCTATTGAATAATATGTTGGCAAATGAAAATAATTGGACACCTCCGGAGCCAATTCCTGAGCCTATTCCTAAACCAACTCCGAAGAAGAGGGGTATTCTATTTCTCAGTCCTGAAGATATGCAAGAGGCAAAGAAATCTATGAAAGAAAAAGGTATTAAAGCTGAAGATGTTAAGAATTTACCTCCTATTGAAGAAATACATGTTCTTAATTTACCACATGTTGAAGAAACATATAATCCAAATCCTTCTCCTATTGAAGAAACGTGTGGTCTTGATAACCCGACACAGGTAGTAAAGGTAAATTCCCTCTATAGATATGATAAAGTTGTAATCCCATTTACTAAAATTGCTAGCCCATGCTTAGATGAGTTTGATAGATTTATGGCTAAGCAAGAAGATTTTAATGCTTATTTTGGTAGACAAATTAAATACAACTCAAATATGCTTGGACACTTGGGTGATTATATGTCTAATGTTAAAAGTGAACTTAAACTTATTAGTAAACATGCTTCTATGGTTACCACTCAAGTAGAACAAGTACTTAAAGCTCAAAATAATTTGCTCAATGAATTGAATAGTAAAGATAATGATTATGCTGTTAGAGTGGCTACTAGAACTGGTAGAATGACTCAGGAACCTTTGTATCCTGAAGGCCATCCTAAGATAATTGAGCAAGATTCTCAGAGAAATAATATAGATGCACCTAGCTCTTCTAAAAAGAAGAAAAAGAAAAATGATAAGACTTTGCATGCTTCTAGTGATCCTATTGTTGAAACACCTGACAATCCAAATGATATTTCTATTTCTGATGCTGAAACACAACCTGGTAATGAACCTGAAACTAGTGATAATGCTAATAATAATGTTCATAATGATGCTCAACCTAGTACTGATAATGATATAGAAATTGAACCTGCTGTTGATCTTGATAACCCACAATCAAAGAATCAACGTTATGATAAAAAGACTTTGTTGCTAGGAAACATGGTAAAGAAAGAGAGCCTTGGGTTCAGAAACCCATGCCTTTTCCTCCCAAACCATCCAAGAAAAAGGATGATGAGGATTTTGAGCGCTTTGCTGAAATGATTAGACCTATCTTTTTGCGTATGCCATTAACTGATATGCTCAAAACCAATCCTTATGCTAAGTATATGAAAGATATTATTACAAATAAAAGAAAGATACTGGAAGCTGAAATTTCCACC
Source organism: Triticum urartu (assembly GCF_056163025.1). NCBI lineage: Eukaryota > Viridiplantae > Streptophyta > Magnoliopsida > Poales > Poaceae > Triticum > Triticum urartu. Next base: position 42,104,644 of record NC_141876.1, on the reverse strand, counting down.
ATGCTTGCTAATTATAATTTTAAGGGTGGAATACCAAAGAAACTTGGAGATCCAGGAGTACCCACTATACCATGCTCCATTAAAAGAAACTATGTTAAAACTGCTTTATGTGATCTTGGAGCCGGTGTTAGTATTATGCCTCTCTCTTTATATCGTAGACTTGATTTGAATAAGTTGACACCTACTGAAATATATTTGCAAATGGCTGATAAATCAACTGATGTACCTGTTGGTATTTGTGAGGATGTGTCTGTTGTAGTTGCAAACGTTACTATTTTAACGGACTTTGTTATTCTTGATATTCCCGAGGACGATAGTATGTCTATTATTCTTGGAAGACCCTTTTTGAATACTACAGGGGCTGTTATTGATTGCACTAAAGGCAATGTCACTTTTTATGTTAATGGTAATGAGCATACGGTACACTTTCCGAAGAAACAACCTCTAGTTCATAGTATCAACTCCATTGGAAAAATACCATCGATTATATTTGGAGGTTTTGACTTTCCTCTTCCTACTGTCAAGAAGAAATATGATATTCTTATTATTGGGGATGTGCATATCCCCGTTGAGGTAACATAGTGTTATTCAAAATTTCTCCGGTTCCATGTTATTTGGAATGAGTTCGTTAACAAGACTTGATCAACCTTGTTAGTGGATTCCTTTTGATGATCATGAGATGGATGAAACTAGAAGGCACAACCTTCTGTACCCCACTTTTACTTTCTGCTATTTATATTAAATAAAATAAAAAATAAATATTTTATGTCTGTTATCTGATTATCCGTGCAATATAAAAATACCTCGAAAATAAAAGTTCTCCAAATGCCTTGAAAATTAAATATGTTTTTTCTAGAATATTTTGAGGATTTATGGAACAAAGAACACACCAGGGGGCAGCCACCTTGCCACGAGGGTGGAGGGCGCGCCTACCCCTCTAGGGCGCGCCCCCTGCCTCGTGGGCTCACGGTGGCCCTCCTCCACTTATTCCTGCACCCACACACTTCATCTTCCTCCCCCAAACACGAAAAACTATCTCAAACCCGAGTCCAAGCTCGTTTTGCTGCCATTTTCGATCTCCTTGCTCAAAGCACCTCTCACAAAACTGCTTGGGGAGATTGTTCCTTGGTATGTGACTCCTCCATTGGTCCAATTAGTTTTTGTTCTAGTTCTTTATTCATTGCAAATTTTTGCTATTTAGGTGACCCTGTTCTTGAGCTTGGATGTCAAATTTATATGGTCAAAAGTAGTTTTGATGCATGATATAGGCCCTAGGCACTTGTAGGAGTAGTTGCTATCAATATTATTGAGTTTGGTTTACTTTTATTTTGAAGCTACTAAAAATTTCAGAATTTTTCAGAAAATGATGAGGAAACTTTTGAGGGGCTCATCGAGCCAAAGCTCGAAGGAAAAGGCACCAAAGCCTAAGTATAATCTGCCTCGCACCGCGGAGGTTCGGGCGTGTGAATGGCCTTCCGAGGATTTCTTAAGAGCAGCCGGGATTTATGAAGATTTTCATGAGTTGGCTCAGACTGCAGGCCTTACCGCTTTCCTCCACGACCAATGCGATCAGTATCTCTTGCTCACAAATCCTTTGTGCAAAACTTTCATTTTCATTCTAGGAGCTCACCACCTACGGTGGAGTTTTATTTATATGATGAGCATAAGGAGATGTCACTTTATGATTTCTGTCGGATTTGTTTAGTCCCTTTTGGGGGCAAGATAGAAGAACCACATCGTGATGATGTGGAGGGATTTATTGACACTATCACTGTAGGGGAAACAAGGAAGGTTTCCAATGCACGAATCACTAGCATACATTTTCCTGTTTTACGCTACTTTGCATTATTTGCTAGTCGTTGCTTAATTGGTCGCGGAAACTGTGGAAACCTAAGTATCCCTGATATTATTATTTTGCACCACGGTTTATACGGTGATAACTCTTTTAGTATGGGCAGCATTATTGCCAAACAGTTAAGTCTGAACCGTACCAAGGTCCCCATCTTTGGAGGCATCTATGATACACGCCTAGCTGCACATTTTAACATACCTATTAGGCATGTTGAGAAGGAAGAAAAAGTGATGCCCGTGTTTATCTAGATTATAAAAGTATGGTGGCACATTATTTTATTGTTAAGAATAGGGAAGGAGAGCTTAAATATCAATTGTTCTTTAATAAACATCATCCTGAGGCTATTACCTTGCCTACTCCTTCTTTGTTTGATTTGACTGTAGGCACGTACCTTGTTCCGTTGACGGCTATCCACGCCTACCGGCACCCTGCACCAGCCGAGGAGCCAGAGCCGGAACCACAATTTGATCCTTCACGGCAGTCTAATTACCAGTGGGATCCGGAGATGATTGTCAGCTAGTGGCAATCTGAGCCTTCTTCTTCCTCATCACAGTACGACCCCAACAACTATTATTATGGATATCCGCCAGGCCAGCCGTGGCCATAGACCAACTTAGGCCAAAATCCTAAGCTTGGGGGAGTACGTATTTCCCACCGACATTGCATTTATGTTCACACACTCATTGCTAGATGTCGGTGCTCATACTTTTTCATTGTATCATCCATGCTAGGTTATTTTCCTTTTTATGCTTTCTTCTTGTGTGTTAATAAACCTTAAGAAAAACAAAAAAAATATTAGTTGTAGTTTTTAATTAATTTACCTTCCATGCTTGTAGTAGTAATTAAAAAGAAAATCCAAAAATATTTCATGTTCTTCTTTTGCTTGTTGGGAGCTTTCCCATGTAAATAGTTTTATTTCTTTTCTTTTCTTTGGGGTTCGATAGGAGAAGACCATAATTAAATTGTTGAAGTGGCTCTTATATGCATTATAGTTGACCTGACAAAAGAGCCCATATTGCCTTGTCTTCTCCTGTTTTATTGAATGCCTGCAGATTCCAGCTTAGTCCAATGCACGTGCACTATTATTATTATTCACATCGTTCGGTCGTGCGAGTGAAAGGCACTTATGATGACATATGATGGACTGACTGAGATGAGAAAAGCTGGTATGAACTCGACCTCTTTTGTTTTTGTAAATATGATTAGTTCATCGTTCTTGATTCGGCCTATTATGAATAAACATGTTTGCAATGACAACTAGAGATCATAGTTTCTTGTTCCATGCTTGATTAGCTATGAGTTATAATGGTTTACCTTGCGTGCCAACATGCTATTAAAATGGTTATGATGTGGTATGATAGGGTGGTATCCTCCTATGAATGATTTAAGTGACTTGACTTGGCACATATTCACGCATGTAGTTGAAACAAAATCAACATAGCCTTCACGATATTTATGTTCATGGTGGATTATATCCTACTCATGCTTGCATTCAGTGTTGATTAATTTTAATGCATGTTCATGACTGTTGTCGCTCTCTAGCTGGTCGCTTCCCAGTCTTTTGCTAGCCTTCACTTGTACTAAGCGGGAATACTGCTTGTGCATTCAATCCCTCAAACCCCAAAGTTATTCCACATGAGTCCACTATACTTACCTATATACGGTATCTACCTGCCGTTCCAAATAAATTTGTATGTGCCAAACTCTTTTCAGGGAAAGAACACCGGATGAAGCTGAAATCCTATTGAACAATATGTTGACAAATGAAAATGATTGGGCACCTCCTGGGCCAGCTCCAGCTCCAATTAATGAGCCTATTCCTAAACCAACTCCGAAGAAGAGAAGTGTTCTACTTCTCAGTCCCGAAGATATGCAAGAGGCAAAGAAATCTATGAAAGAAAAAGGTATTAAAGCTGAAGATGTTAAGAATTTACCTCCTACTGAAGAAATACATGGTCTTAATTTACCACCTATTGAAGAAACATATGATCTTAATCCTTTATTTATTGAAGAACCTCCAGACCTCGATAACCCGACACAGGTAGTAAAGGTAAATTCTCTCTATAGATATGATAAAGCTGAAATCCCTCCTACTAAAATTGCTAGTCAGTGCTTGGATGAGTTCGATAATTTTATGTTTAAGCAAGAAGACTTCAATGCTTATTTTGGTAGACAATTAAAACAAGATGCTGATATGATTAAATACTTGGGTGATTATATGGCTAATATTAGAGGTGAACTTAAACTTGTTAGCAAACATGCTTCTATGGTTACCACTCAAGTAGAACAAATACTTAAAGCTCAAAAAGAATTGCTCGATGAGATGAATAATAAGAAAAATGATTATGCTGTTAGAGTGGCTACTAGAACTGGTAGAATGACTCAGGAACCTTTGTATCATGAAGGCCACCCTAAGAGAATTGAGCAAGATTCTCAGAGAAATAAAATTGATGCACATAGTTCTTCTAAAAAGAAGAAAAAGAAAAATGATAGAACCGTGCAAACTTCTAGTGAACCTATTGCTGAACAACCTGATAATCCAAATGATATTTCTATTTCCGATGCTGAAACACAATCTGGCAATGAACATGAACCTAGTGATAATGTTAATAATAATGGTCATGATGATGCTCAACCTAGTAATGATAATGATATAGAAATTGAACCTGCTGTTGATCTTGATAACCCACAATCAAAGAATCAATGCTATGATAAGAACGACTTTGTTGCTAGGAAACATGGTAAAGAAAGAGAGCCTTGGGTTCAGAAACCCATGACTTTTCCTCCCAAACCATCCAGGAAAAAGGATGATGAGGATTTTGAGCGCTTTGCTGAAATGATTAGACCTATCTTTTTGCGTATGCGATTGACTGATATGCTCAAAATGAATCCTTATGCTAAGTACATGAAAGATATTGTTAGAAATAAAAGAAAGATACCGGAAGCTGAAATTTCCACCATGCTTGCTAATTATACTTTTAAAGGTGGAATACCAAAGAAACTTGGAGATCCAGGAGTACCTACTATACCATGCTCCATTAAAAGAAACTATGTTAAAACTGCTTTATGTGATCTTGGAGTCGGTGTTAGTGTTATGCCTCTCTCTTTATATCGTAGACTTGACTTGAATAAGTTGACACCTACTGAAATATCTTTGCAAATAGCTGATAAATCAACTACTATACCTGTCGGTATTTGTGAGGATGTGCCTATTGTAGTTGCAAATGTTACTATTTTAACGGACTTTGTTATTCTTGATATTCCCGAGGATGATAGTATGTCTATTATTCTTGGAAGACCTTTTCTTAATACTGCAGGGGCTGTTATTAATTGTAATAAAGGAAATGTCACTTTTCATGTTAATGGCAATGAGCATACGGTACACTTTTCGAGGAAACAACCTCAAGTTCATAGTATCAATTCTATTGGAAAAATTCCATCGATTATATTTGGAGGTTTTGAATTTCCTCTTCCTACTGTCAAGAAGAAATATGATATACTTATTATTGGGGATGTGCATATCCCCGTTGAGGTAACCTAGTGTTATTCAAAATTTCTCTGGTTTCATGTTAATCGGAATGAGTTTGTTAACAAGACGTGATCAACCTTGTTAGTGGATTCCTTTTGATGAGCATGAGATGGATGGAACTAGAAGCACAACCTTCTGTACCCTCTCTAAACTTTCTGTTATTTAGTTAAAATAAAGTAAAAATAAATAATTTTCTTTCTGTTATCTGATTATCCGTGCAATATAAAAATACCTCGAAAATAGAAGTTCTCCAAATGCCCTGAAAATTAAATATGATTTTTTCTAGAATATTTGAGGATTTATGGAACAAAGAACACACCAGGGGGGCCAACCACCTTGCCACGAGGGTGGAGGGCGCGCCCACCCCCCTAGGGCGTGCCCCCCTGCCTCGTGGGCCCACGGTGGCCCTCCTCCACTTATTCCTGCACCCATCCTCTTCTTCTTCCTCCCACAAACACGAAAAACCAACTCAAGCACAAGTTCCAGCCCTCTTTGCTGCCATTTTTGATCTCCTTGCTCAAAGCACCTCTCACAAAACTGCTTGGGGAGATTGTTCCTCGGTATGTGACTCCTCCATTGGTCCAATTAGTTTTTGTTCTAGTGCTTTATTCATTGCAAATTTTTGCTGCTTAGGTGACCCTGTTCTTGAGCTTGCATGTCAAATTTATATGGTCAAAAGTAGTTTTGATGCATGATATAGGCTCTAGGCACTTGTACCAGTAGTTGCTATCAATATTATTGAGTTTGCTTTACTTTTATTTTGAGGTTACTAAAAAATTCAGAATTTTTCAGAGGAAGAAAATGTTTAGGAAAATGTTTCAAGGTGGTTCTTCAAAGAAGCAAGGACCCAGGCTTGCAATGCGTGATGCTGACAAAGAGCCACCAAGAGACGCTCCAGTGCGTCCTTGTGAGTGGCCTTCTGAAAATTTTATGGATCGAGCGGGAATAAAAGAAGAATTCAACGCATATTTGCGTAACGCTGATCTTGTGAGCTTCGAGGAAGAGAAGTGCAGTCAGTATCATAACCTCACTAGTTCCTTTGTGAGGAGGTTTGAATTTTCCACTTCACGTAACTCTCCAACTGTCCTGTTTGATCTTTATGATAAATCTTATACCATGGACTTAGAGGATTTTACCACTGCATGCAAACTTCCACAATGGGGTAGTGTTAGGGATCCCCCTAAATCTGAATTTAGAAACTTTCTTCCTAGTATAACTGTAGGGGAATCTAGAGATATAACGCAAGCTACCATAGGGAGCATTCACTTTCCTGCTATACATTATTTTGCTCTCTTCATAGGTAGGTGCATAAATGTTAAGGATGAAGCATGTCACATGTGTGTCCCTGGCCTTAGCATTCTCAGGAGTGCTGTGTCAGGAGACCAATCTTATCATTTGGGAGTCATAGTAGCTCGTAGGTTGCATCATAATAGATATAATGGAGATTTCTTTGGAGGAATTTATGCAACCCGCATAGCTAATTTTCTTGGTATAGATGTACGCGAAGATGATATTGAATTACCTCCTGCCTATCTAGATTTTAATGCTATGGTTCACCACCATTTTGTCGAGAGGAATGAATCACCTCTCCAGTATCGACTAATCTTTGACAGACGCCGTGCTGTCTGTATTACTCTCCCTGCTCCTGCTTTCTTTGATTATCAGGCAAGAGGAGGATATACTATTACCAGAGAGTAGGCAGATGAGTACGAGAGGAGAGCGGAGGCCGCTCATCGCCACACTGCAGCTCAGGAGGCGATAGCCGCTGCATCTTAGTACGACCCCAACTTTTACTATGGATATCAGCCAGGCCAGTTGTGGCCATAGACCAACTTAGGCCAAAAGCCTAAGCTTGGGGGAGTACGTATTTCCCACCGACATTACATTTATGTTCACACACACTCATTGCTAGATGTCGGTGCTCATACTTTTTCATTGTGTCATCCATGCTAGTTTATTTTCCTTTTTATGCTTTCTTCTTGTGTGTTTAATAAACCTTAAGAAAAACCAAAAAAATAGTAGTAATTTAATTTCCATGCTATAGTAATAATTAAAAAGAAAACCCAAAAATATTTCCTGTTTATCTTTTGCTTGTTGGGAGCTTTCCCGTGTAAATAGTTTTATTTCTTTTCTTTTCTTTGGGGGTCAGCAGGAGAAGACCATGATTAAATTGTTGAAGTGGCTCTTATATGCATTATTGTTTATCTGACAAAAGAGACCATATTGCTTTGTCTTCTCCTATTTATTGAATGCTCGCAGATTCCAGCTTAGTCCAATGCATGTGCACTCTTATTATTATTCACATTGTTCGGTCATGCAAGTGAAAGGCAATTATGATGATATATGATGGACTGACTGAGATGAGAAAAGCTGGTATGAACTCGACCTCTTTTGTTTTTGTAAATATGATGAGTTCATCGTTCTTGATTCAGCTTGTTATGAATAAACATGTTTGCAATGACAATTAGAGATCATAGTTGCTTGTGCCATGCTTGATTAGCTATGAATTATAATGGTTTACCTTGTGTGCCAACATGCTATCGAGATGGTTATGATGTGGTATGATAGGGTGGTATCCTCTTTTGAATGATTTAAGTGACTTGACTTGGCACATGTTCACGCATGTAGTTGAAACAAATCAACATAGCCTTCACAATATTTATGTTCATGGTGGATTATATCCTACTCATGTTTGCATCCAATGTTTATTAATTTTAATGCATGTACATGGCTGTTGTCGCTCTCTAGTTGGTCGCTTCCCAGTCTTTTGCTAGCCTTCACCTATACTAAGCGGGAATACTGCTTGTGCATCCAATCCCTTAAACCCCAAAGTTATTCCAGATGAGTCCACTATACCTTCCTATATGCGGTATCTACCCGCCGTTCCAAGTAAATTTGTATGTGCCAAACTCTAAACCTTCAAATAAATATCTTGTTTTGTATGCTCGAATAGCTCATGTATCAACTAGGGCTGCATGTATCTTCCATGCTAGGCGGGTTATTCTCAAGAGGAGTGGACTCCGCTCCTCACTCACGAGAAAGTGGCTGGTCACCGGGATGCCCAGTCCCATGCTTTATGCAAACTAAATCAAAATAATTGCGAAACAAACTCCCCCTGGGACTGTTGATAGTTGGAGGCACTCGTTGTTTCGAGCAAGCCATGGATTGATGTTTGTTGGTGGAGGGGGAGTATAAACTTTACCATTCTGTTTGGGAACCCCCTATAATGTGTGTAGCATGGAAGATATCTCCATCTCTTGGTTGTTATGTTGATAATGAAAGTATACCGCTCAAAATATTAATTATCTCTATTTCAAAACCGAGCTCTGGCACCTCTACAAATCCCTGCTTCCCTCTGCGAAGAGCCTATCCATTTACTTTTATGTTGAGTCATCACCCTCTTATTAAAAGCACTAGCTCACTTGCATTCATCACTGTTAATTTATATTGGGTGTGACTATGATTGGATCTCTTTTACCATGAATTACAATGTCTAGTCAGTCCTTGATCTTTAAAGGTGCTCTGCATTTATGTTTTGCGGTCTCAGAAAGGGCTAGCGAGATACCATCTTGTTATATCATATTATGATTGTTTTGAGAAAGTGTTGTCATCCGAGATTTATTATTATGGCTTGCTAGTTGATTATGCTATTGATATGGGTAATTATGAGATCTAAGAATTATTGCAAATGTGGTTAGTTATAATATTTGCTGAAAACTTGTATGCTAGCTTGACATATTTACAACAACAAGAGCAAACATAGTTTGTAAAAGTTTTTCTTTATTTCTTTCAGTTTGTCAACTGAATTGCTTGAGGACAAGCAAGGGTTTAAGCTTGAGGGAGTTGATACGTCTCTGTCGTATCTACTTTTCCAAACACTTTTGCCCTTGTTTTGGACTCTAACTTGTATGATTTGAATGGAACTAACCTAGATTGACGTTGTTTTCAGTAGAATTGCCATGATGTTGTTTTATGTGCAGAAAACAAAAGTTCTCGAAATGACCTGAAACTCCACGGAATATCTTATAATAAATAATAAAAAATCCTCGCCAAATATGAAGACCAGGGGGCCCACACCCTTTCCACGAGGGTGAGGGCCCCCCCCCCCCCCTAGGGCGCGCCCCCCTACCTCGTGGGCCCCCTGGAGACCTTCCGACTCCAACTCCAACTCTATATATCTGCTTTCGGGGAGAAAAAATAGGAGAGAAGAAATCATCGCGTTTTACGATACGGAGCCGCCGCCAAGCCCTAAAACCTCTCAGGAGGGCTGATCTGGAGTCCGTTCGGGGCTCTAGAGAGGGGGATTCGTCGCCGTCGTCATCATCAAGCATCCTCCATCACCAATTTCATGATGCTCACCGCCGTGCGTGAGTAATTCCATCGTAGGCTTGTTGTATGGTGATGGGTTGGATGAGATTTATCATGTAATCGAGTTAGTTTTGTTAGGGTTTGATCCTAAGCATCCACTATGTTCTTGGATTGATGTTGCTGTGACTTTGCTATGCTTAATGCTTGTCACTAGGGCCCGAGTACCATGATTTCAGATCTGAGCCTATTATGTTTTCATCAATATATGAGTGTTCTTGATCCTATCTTGCAAGTCTATAGTCACCTATTATGTATTATGATCCGTTAACCCCGAAGTGACAATAATCGGGATACTTACCGGTGATGACCGTAGTTTGAGGAGTTCATGTATTCACTATGTGCTAATGCTTTGTTCTAGTTCTCTATTAAAAGGAGGCCTTAATATCCCTTAGTTTCCGTAAGGACCCCGCTGCCACGGGAGGGTAGGATAAAAGATGTCATGCAAGTTATTTTCCATAAGCACGTATGACTATATTCGGAATACATGCCTACATTAGATTGATGAACTGGAGCTAGTTCTGTGTCTCCCTATGTTATGACTGTTACATGATGAACCACATCGGCATAATTATCCATCATTGATCTGATGCCTACGAGCTTTCCATATACTGGTTTACGCTTATTTACTTTCCCGTTGCTATTGTTACAATCACTACATAATACCAAAAACATTACTCTGCTTTCGTTACTCTTTTGTTACCGTTACCATCACTATCATATTACTTTGCTACTAAACACTTTGCTGCAGATACTAAGTTTCCAGGTGTGGTTGAATTGACAACTCAACTGCTAATACTTGAGAATATTCTTTGGCTCCCCTTGTGTCGAATCAATAAATTTGGGTTGAATACTCTACCCTCGAAAGCTGTTGCGATCCCCTATACTTGTGGGTCATCAAGAGGCAGGGGTAAAAAGTGAAGAAGAGGGTCCCCTGTCCCTATTTATAAGGGGATGATAAGATGGCATGCACAAAAATCGAGGAGGAAAAATGATTACACTAGCAATGCGGGCGCCTCAATTTTCGGGAAGCCCGTTAAAACAAAGATCCGTTGAAATATCCCGGGTCTTGTGCGGAGTTAATGCACATGACATCATGGCGAGTTACAATGATTCTGCTTATGTGACGTCATGGCGGGTTATAGCGGACTGATAAGGAATCAACAATGATACATTCTGCTAAGTTAGGCAATGGAGATTGATATGAACAAGTTCAAATCAACCTGGGGCTTAATGTTGGGGATATAGCTTCGAGGTATGACCCGCCCAGGAGGGGACGGGTTATACCATTGGCGGCTTAACATGAAGAAGGCCCAGCAAGAGATATGAGGACGGCGGCTCTTGGAGGAAGGTCTGCTAAAGGCCTAGGACCGGGGTTGTGAACTGTCATAGGAGGACTTGCTCTGTAAGGCATGACTAGTTAGAAGCCGAGCCAGTTACGTTGTGTAAACCGACTGGGACTCTATAAGCCTTCGGGTCTCTGCCTGTGTATATAAAGGTGAGACCCGGCGGCGGGTTAACTAAAGAAACAAGCAATCGAGAACTAGGTCAAGCGTATTCGCTCCCTTGTAATCGAAACTCAAGCAATACAACTAGAAGCAGGACATAGGCTTTTACCTCCTTGAGAGGGGCCGAACCTGGGTAAACTCCTTGTGTCCTTTGTCCCATTCAACCCCTTCAAGCTAACCTAGTTACGATGGCTCCACACCTAAGTCCTTTCACTAGGACATCTGCCATGACAAATCCACGACAGGGAGGGATGAGGGAAGGAGGAGAGGCGGCTAGAGGAGGGAGGAGTGGGGCGGAGGAGGGGGGAGGGGCGGCTAGAGGAGGGAGGAGGGATGAGGAAGAGGAGAAGGAGGAGGCTTACCGATGCCGGGTGATGGCGGCGACGCCGGTAGCAATGCGGCGACAACGGCGATGGTAGGAGGAGGGCGACCGCGACGGTGATAGTGAGACAGGGAGAGTGAGGAAACGGGCGGGCTGGGGCGGGGGATAAGGCCGGGTTAGCAGCAACGCGGGCCACGGCCCACCGCTACTACTATCTAGTTAGCAGTAGCGCGGTTCCCACGGAGGCGCTACTACTATACCTAGCCTGTTGGTAACTTGTGGCATGTATAGTGGTAGCGCGTTTTGTTCCTACCGTGCTACTGCTATGCACATAGCAGTAGCATCCTTTGTGTACACGCGGTACTGCTAATGAGCAGTAGCGCCTTCTTTTAGTCCGCGCTACTGGTAAGCTTTTGTGTATAAGGTTTTCCCTAGTAGTGGTAGTTTGATGAGTTCATGTATTCACTAAGTGTTAATTCTTTGTTCCGGTTCTCTATTAAAAGGAGGCATTAATATCCCTTAGTTTCTAATAGGACCCCACTGCCACAGGAGAGTAGGACAAAAGATGTCATGTAAGTTCTTTTCCATAAGCACGTATGACTATATATGGAATACATGCCTACATTATATTGATGAATTGAAGCTAGTTCTGTGTCAGGCAATGTTATAACTGCTACATGATGAATGCCATCCGACATAATCATCCTCCATTGATCCATTGCCTACAAGCTAGTTTCATATTGATCGTTGCTAAGTTACTTTTCCATTGCTACTGTTACGATCGCTACAAAACCTACTGTTACTTTTGCTATTGTTACCACTACTTTCATACTACTCTGCTACTAAATATTTTGCTGCAGATATTAAGTCTTTCAGGTGTGGTTGAATTGACAACTCAGCTGCTAATACTTGAGAATATTCCTTGGTTTCCCTTGTGTCGAATCAATAAATTTAGGTTGAATACTCTACCCTCGAAAACTGTTGCGATCCCCTGTACTTGTGGGTTATCAGTGTCGTACGTTCGGTACTCGATCGGTTGGATCGCGAAGAAGTTCGACTACATCAACCGCGTTAACAAACGTTTCCACTTACGGTCTACGAGAGTACGTAGACACACTCTCCCCTCTCGTTGCTATGCATCTCCATGGATAGATCTTGCGTGTGCATAGAATTTTTTTATTTTTCATGCAACGTTCCCCAACAGAATCTCCATAGTTCGCTACACTGTCATGTTGCGACACAGTCGTGCATGCAATGGACTTGAGCCTGGTGTTTGAGTTAGGTAGCGGTCTTTGTTGCTTATGCTGATTTACGATAATTTGATATGTCCATTTCGATCTATCACATGTTACAACTATTGCCATGGAAAAGATTATGTGTTCGTTGTGGCGTGGTGAGCAAGGCTTACATTTAGTTATCATCTATATGAGTTTTGCTTCATGTTATGCAGCCTAACATTAAAGTTTACATAGGGCTTTGCCATGGGGACGATGTCAGTGGCCATGCACATCCCTTCCTACCCCCTTTGCTAGAAGCATAGAAATAAATCAATCAATAGCCATCGTTGCCATAGAAATCGAAATCAATAGCCATCGTCCCCGCAACTTTTTAGCAAACCCTTCCTTTGCATGTGTGTATTCATATAAAAAATCTAAAACTATGTAAAATCTTTGATAAGCATGTCTTTGCCCCCACATGGTTATCATCCTGCCACTACCACTGGGGCACATGGTGAGCATGATCGTCGCCGTCGGTGGCCATATGGGGCGGGGAGGACTTGTACGGCGACCAAGGGTGGAGGAGGTGCATGGGTGGCCCCAGGGGGCGGAGCTAGCTCCCAGCGACCCGGAGCGGCTTCCCAGGCTGCTCCGGCCAGTCTCCATTAAACAATATTATGAGACCATGATTAGTACTACTAATTGCAGAGGCAAATACCGGGCAACATCACCATGCATAGACTTTGCCCCGGCTCCTTAAACGGGCTGGCTCCGCCACTGGGTGGCCAATGGCATGGCCTTTTTCTTCGTCGATGCTTCCTGAGTGTCTTGGTCGTCGTCATAGGCTTGCAGTTCCTATTCCCATCACCCGACGACATCGGAGGGCGGTCGGTCCGAATTGCCATGGCTCACGGACGGCGTAGTGGTCCCTTACCTGCGCTTTTGGGGGCCGAACGGCGGCTCAAGTGTCCCTACCGTCGAGATATGAGTAGTAGAAGGGGTGGCTGGGGGTGGGAACGGGAGGGGATATGAGCATCCATTCCACCGGCGAGTGGGGCGTCGAAGGGTGGCGGTCGCATCTGCATCTGTGACGGCGGAACAAGTGGAGACACACACCAGAGAGAGATAGAGACAAAGATAGAGACATAAGAAGAGAAAGAGGGGGGTTACGTTGCTTCTCAAATTTGGGCATAAGTGGGCAAATTTGAGTGGTAACTTCTCGAGTTTTGAGGTCCTAATTTTTTGGAGAAAAAGACTAGAAAACGGTTAACTTTGAAAAGGACAAAAAATAAAGTATTTAATGTGAAGGAGTATAGATGCTCTAAGATAGGTGGGTGAGTTGGTTGCATCGCCCATACTACTCCATCTGTCCCGTAATATAAGACATTATTAGAGCATCTCCAGCGCCGACCCTTAAATCTTTCACGCCCATCCAGACTGCACTACCCAGACCGCGAAAACCTTGCACTGCCCAGACCCAAACCAGAGACAAAAGTGGGGAGGTTTGCGGAAGTCCAGACTGATCCCAAGCCCGCTTCTGACCGCCCTACCCATCAAAAACCCTTCCTCTTCCCGTACACGCATCTCACCCGGCGCCAGCTGCCCACATTCATGCTGTTGTAGAGCGCGTCGCTTCGCATTGAAGGCCGCTCAGAGCGGACGCGACCTCCCATTGCCTCCACCATTGAAGTGGCTCGCCGACCAAACACGACTCCTTGCCACATTCATACGCCTCCATTAAACCTGCGTGGAAGTCGGGAAATCTACTCCGGCCACACGTCCGTTCATGAGCGGGCCGATATTAAACGCAACGTCGGTTGAGCTCCTCCCGTCCGCCCTTATTTAAATGAGGCCATACGCCGGGCAAGAATCACACCCCTCCGCTGCTCCCCCATCTCCTCCTTTACCACTCTTCTGATGGCTTCCGAAGAGCAGTTCTCTGGCATACAAGCCGGCTGGGTGGCCCGTCGAGCCAGTCGATACAAGCGAGGCAGCTCGCTGCTCCACCTCCCGCGCCTGACCCGACGGAGCAAGTTGCCGCCCCAAGCCACCATGTGGTTCAGCAACTCGCCGCTCCAGGCCAACTCGATGAGGAGTGATGAGTTGCTCCACATCAACACGGCGGGGAGCGCGGTGGCACGGGCATCGCTGCATCCAGTGCATGTGACCGCGCCATTCGCCGTCGACGCGCACATAGCCGCGCCATGCACGCAGAGAAAGAAGCCGGCTATGCGGATGTTGACGAGGTGACAGCCAACACGTCCACGCCCGCCGCCATGCATCATCGAGGAGAAGTAGAACACGGGACGCCGCCACCGCTTGTATCCCACGAAGGCCATCGCCGGAGACATGGCCGGTTCTCCTTTATCTCAGACCATCTTGGGCACCCGCCTAAACTCCACAGAAGCACCCTTCCCCTCCGCATGAAGCACCCTCTTTGCCGCTCCGATAAGCGGCGCAACTGGACATAGGAAAGATACGGGGGAGAATATACCTCCAGGGCTCCCGGCAGTCCGGTTAGCGGGCGGGGAAGACAAGTCGCGGCCCGGCCATAGACTAGTCTAGTGTATCCGTGTCGTGGGAGTGGAACTCCGGACGACTGTACATGTATACCTTTTTAGTTGAAAATTTGTCCAAAATATAACCGTATTCGTCCGGTTTGTATGAAATCCGTCATGTTTATATGAAATTCGGCCTTGTTTGCATGAATGTCATCTGGTTTATTAAAAATGAATTTGAAATGTGCACGACTAGTGTTGGATGACATCCTTCCGCATCCATGTCCGCGAGTAAATAAGGGAGGAAAGTTGCGGTTTGCCGTTAGAGATGCTCTTACATCCAATATACGGGAGTAACAAAATAGCAGCATGTGCAGTGAGTGACTGGTCACTATCCCACTTAATCGCAGGTAGGCTACCAAAGAACGCTACGCGGCTACGGAGTACTGGGCGTGATTAAGCAGTAGTTAGACGCGAATCGCAGATTCACAGCGCAGCCCAGAGTACCCAACCCTCCAAGGACGACGTAACTACCACTTCCACCGTACGCGCGCCCTGCCTTTTTAGCCACTCCACAAGCGATCCGATCCGAAGAGCAACGCTCAAAACAAGCATCGCCACACAAAACAGCGACCACCAAATCCCAAAACAAGCAAGAGACAGACAAGAAAGAAAACCAAAAATTCGATCATACAGACGCTCATCATGGAGGGAAATCCGCCACGTATGGTCGCGCTGTTGGCTGCGGCCGTGGTCACTACCATGCTGTCGCTGAGCTCGTGCTGCGCGTCGTCGGCCGGCGGGGGCGGCGGGCAGCTGCTGCACCCGGTGATACTCATCCCGGGCTCCGGCGGCAACCAGCTGGAGGCGCGGCTGACGGACGACTACAGGCCGTCCAGCCTGACATGCCGGCTGTGGCCGCTGGTGCGCGGGCGCGGCGGGTGGTTCCGCATGTGGTTCGAGCCGTCCGTCGTCGTCGCGCCCCTCACCCGCTGCTTCGCCGAGGGGATGATGCTCTACTACGACCGCGACGCCGACGACTACCGCAACGCGCCTGGCGTCCAGACCAGGGTCTCCGACTTGGGCTCCACCTCCACCCTCCGCTACCTCGACCCAACCCTCAAGTAATAATCGAGCTCGTCTTCTTCCTCCATCTGTTTACGTCAATGATGCAGGTGTCGCAACTAATGCAGCAATGGGCCAATGGCAATGAGCAAATGACGTGCCAAAATTATGTGCAGGCTCCTGACGGGGTACATGGACGTCCTGGCGAGCACGCTGGAGAAGGCCGGGTACGAGGAGGAGCGGGACCTCTTCGGCGCGCCCTACGACTTCCGCTACGGGCTGGCTGCGCCGGGGCACCCGTCACAGGTGGGCAGCGCCTACCTGGAGCGCCTCCGGCTACTGGTGGAGTCCGCGTGCGCGGCCAACGGCGGCAGGCCGGCGATCCTCATGGCGCACAGTCTCGGTGGGCTGTACGCGCTTCAGTTCCTGGCCCGCGCCGCGCCCGCCTGGCGCGCGGCGCACGTGAAGCGGCTAGTGACGCTGTCCGCGCCGTGGGGCGGCTCCGTGCAGGAGATGCTCACCTTCGCCTCCGGCAACACCCTCGGCGTGCCCTTCGTCGACCCCTCCCTCATCCACGACGAGCAGCGCAGCTTCGAGAGCAACCTCTGGCTGCTGCCCACGCCCAAGGTCTTCGGCAACACCACGCTCGTCGTCTCCCAGCGCCACAACCGGACCTACTCCGCCAAGAACGTCACGCAGTTCCTCCAGGACATCGGGTTCGCCGACGGGGTGGAGCCGTACCGGGCGCGGATACGGCCGCTCGGCGAGGTCCTGCCGGAGCCGGGCGTGCCGGTGACATGCCTTGTGGGCACCTACGTGGACACGGTGGAGAGCCTCGTGTTCGGGGACGAGGGGTTCGACGCGGGGCCCATCAATGTGGTGTATGGTGACGGCGACGGGACGGTGAACCTCGCCAGCCTCATGGGACCGATCAAGGCCTGGTCCGACTCGCCGGCGCAGGTCCTCGAGGTGGTGGAGCTGCCCAAGGTGTCGCACATGGGCATCCTCAAGGACAAGAGCGCCCTCGACCAGATCCTCAGGATTCTTGATTCCATCAACCTAAACGCCACGACCACGACCTATCAGTCTTATAAATAGGTTTGCAATAGGTTTTTCGTAGTTTTTTCCTTGGAAAAATGGAAAAAATGTTGTTGAGATTTGCTAGCTAGTGGCACTTGCCAGATGGGAGTAGAGATCAACCATATTCTTATTGACTTCAACAAGGGTTCAACTAAGAGGCATCTATTGTTGAGACGGAATAGGGCGCGGGGGGCATATTTTTTTTTTTAGAAACGAAGGATTATCCCCGTCCTCTTCATCATAATGATGCATGCCATCATCTTATTAAGCAAATATGCGAAAAGTCTGCGATACGATACAAGCTCGCTCGGAGCTAAAAAGCAAAGTTAAGATGAAAGTTGTCATAATTGGCAAAAATAGGACGAGACCTAGGCCCATGTTTTTTAAACTCATCGGATTCTAGAAGTTTTTTTTTCAATTAAAAAATAAGTTAAAGTTTGAAAAGGCGTTTAAGAAGTTAAATTCAGTTAGAGATGCCCCTTAAGATAGTTACTCCCTCCTTCTCACAATATAAGATCATTTCTGACACTATAATAATGTAAAAAACGGTCTTACATTTTCAGTCGGAGGAAGTACTTTGTGTCTGTGCAATGGGGATTCGTTCTTTCCTTTCCCTGTTCCCTGTACTTGGACAAAATCTTGCATTTCCATTATGTGACTGACAAAAAGGGCACTAGCCCGGTTCGTAAGAAGCTGAATTCTGATTTGTCCACAGTGAGCTTGAATATCCTGGTTCACCCTTTCTCCGTGGCGTATATATGTACTGTTTTTTCATCTCTACATGTTAGTATATAGGAGTATTCCGGTCGAGAAAACATTCTCCTGTCGACGTCAACTAGTGAGTAGGCGAGCTTTCCTTTTCGAAAAGAAGGTGACATGCCAACCATTTTCACGTGACAATACCTTCCACGCATCCATATTGATTTGAGCAGCAGACAGCAGTACAGGTACGGCTACGTGCCCAGAGGCCCAAAGAAAGGAGAAGAGAGAGAGAGAGAGAGAGAGAGAGAGAGAGAGAGAGAGAGAATGTCCCTGAAGCTTCTCCGGGTGCGTACCGCCGGCCAATGCCACTTCTTGTCGCTGCTGCTGCTGCATCTCGTTCCTGTCCTCCTGCTCCTGCCGCCGTCACGCCCGGCGTCGGCGGCGGCGTTGACGGTGGTCACCCACCTGCCAGGATTCGATGGCCCTCTGCCTTTCAACCTCGAAACCGGGTAAGCTAGGTGCGTACCCCCACAACTAAGATTGGTTGAAATGGCGCCGGACTCATGGCCGGAGTGGCCGTGTGATGCAGGTACGTGGGCGTGGACGAGGAGACCGGGGCAGAACTCTTCTACTACTTCGTCGAGTCGGAGAGGAGCCCCGGCACCGACCCTCTGCTCCTGTGGCTCACCGGCGGGCCCCGCTGCTCGGTCATCATGGGCCTGGCCTTTGAAATTGGTCAGTTAATCGGTTTCCACTTTCTGACATGCGTACTAGTTGCTGCTCATATACATCTATCCGCCATTGTTTTGCACCGTAGGTCCTCTCAAGTTTGTGTTGGCACCGTATAGTGGCGGTTTGCCGGAGTTGATATATAACCCATATTCATGGACAAAGGTGAGATTATTGATGATCATTCATGTCGCTGAGATGTTCGTCGTAATCAATTTTCTTCTTGATCAGTTTTATGGTTTACTCACGATAATTCTCGATCAGATGGCAAACATACTCTTGTTGGATTCACCGGTCGGTTCAGGTTTCTCATACGCTCGTGATCCCAAAGGCTACGATGTTGGAGACTACTCATCATCTTCGCAAGTCCAAATATTGTTTATTGGCCGCTGATGCCGTACCGTCATACTGTTTTGCATGGAGAACTTCCAAGCGTTGATTATTGGCCGCTCTATGCATGGTTATGTAGTGGTTCACGGATCATCCGCAATACCTCTCAAATCCTTTCTACATTGGTGGAGATTCATATGCTGGAAAGGTGATTCCAGTTATTGTACAGGGCATTTCAGAAGGTAATTATTAGCTCTTTAGAGCATTGCACATCTATGCGCATTCCTGAAAGTATTATGACCAGTGGTTCGAAAGGAACTACAAAATCATATGTTTTTGTTCAAAATTTCGATTCATAAAGATCTGGATTTGATTCTAGAGATAAGTTCCTATGGCCCTCCTCCTCAACTCTTGACTGAGGCCACATTACTAACTTTATGTGAAGAAACATCAAAAATATGCTCCACACTGTAACCCTCCTCCAGTTTCCATTGGTGTTGCCTACATGGAAGCCACATCTTGATCGTCACAGCATCTTCCCTTTCCATTTGTTTTTATAAAGAAACTAACATTATTGAAACTTCTGGAAAATATTGCATATGATCTATAAGTTTTAATTTACAAAAGAGAAAAATAATTCATCCGGGCCAATGGTTCAAATCATTTTTCACAAATAGTTGATGAAAAATATATATTAAAATGGCACCCCAATTTTTGGCCAAAATTTCAAACCATTCTGAAACTGCAGAAAATCATACATAATTCTCTAAGCCATTTACTAAAATTTAAGCTCAGTTAGACAAAATTTTACAAAGATATATTGTTCAAGATTTATACCTTAAAGTTTGGATGAAATCCCAAACAATTTAGAAAATAAAAAAATGATAAAACTCGGTTGTTTGAATTTGGAACTGTTTGCACACTTTTTAGGATAAAGTAACATTTTATGTTGTTGCCTCAAATTCTAACATGGACAAAGGAGAGAGGGCTGATATCATGGTAATGATGTCTTGTCCGGCACATATGACAAAACCGGTAAAACCTGTTGGGGGTTACATTCAAAACATTTTTCTAGAGTTGTCATATGAACCGAGGAGGGTCATTTGGAATTTCACCAAGAGTTGAGGAGGTAATGTGGACTTACCTCTTGATTATAATATTCTCCAGGAATTGACCTGAGGCAGCAACCTGTCATCAATCTCAAGGCAAGTTATTAGCTATCCTTTGAACATTTACATCGGCAACCACAATATAATGCAAAAGAGTGCGAGACCATGCATTTATTCTGTTGCCATGTTAATGCAATTTTTTTAGGGATATATGGTTGGCAACCCTATAACAGATCCAAAGTTTGATGAAAATTACAAAATTCCAAGTTCTCATGGCTTTGGGATAATATCTGATCAAATATATGAGGTGATGCCACATTTGAACACTTCAACAATATCATGTGATAATTTTTTGCAGTATGCTTTGATCTAAGAAGTTGTAGCATGGTTTCCTTTTGTGAAGAGTGCGGTGAAGAATTGCAAAGGAGATTATGTTAACCCCGTGAATGAAATGTGTGTTGAAGTGTTGCATACTATCAATAATGTAAGATTCATGTATTGGTCTATTGTTATGAACTAGTATGGTATTGCCAACATCATCTAATGCACTTCCCTTCTATCACAGCTCATTTCTGAAATTTCAATTGAACACATCTTGTACAAAAAATGTGATGTTGTTGCGTCAAAGACCATAGACGGTGCTTCAAGAAGAAAGTTTTTGTTGGAAGAATCTACCCAGTTAAACAAGCCACCTACTCGTCCAACTGTAGATTGTTTTGTCAGTCTCTCTTCATCCATGGGGTGTCATTTGATATACGAATTGAATGTGAAAAATGTCACATGATGTTGTTCTCATAGCACAAACTTACCTAGAATTATTTTCTAAATTGCAAACATATGGTTACTATCTGGCTTACTTTTGGATGAACAACAACATGACTAGAAAAGCTCTTGGGATCAAGGAGGTACACACTATGTCTGTTGCATGAAACTTATTTCATAGAGTATGCATCCAAAGGTATCATTATGTAGTTTGCACTTCTTTAGATATAAAATTAGACATGGTAGGGTAAAAAATGTTGTAGAAGTAGAAAAAAGTAAAGAAAACCATCACCTTTTGAATCATGGACTTTGCGTCAACTCTATATTTACTCGTTTTTAAACATCTAAATACGCCAGACACTTTTATAACATCCATTGACATCAAGTGGTTTGCACTAACATGACATCCAATAAAGCTAGTGTCACTTGGGTGGTTGCGACATATATACAATACACACGTTTGCTAACAGTGGGAGGTGAAGGTGAGGGCAACCGGTTTAAAAGGAGAGGATTGGCAACTGAAAACTTTGTCCAAGCCTTTATTTTCATTTTGTTTTTCCGAGTGTACACAATTTATTAATTCTAAAGTGTATGGTTCTCTTTAGATGATTTCAAAGTTTTCATACCAAAACAGAACTAGGTGCAAAGTTGAGATTTTAAGTTGTCTTTTTAGCTTAATAGGTACCATGTAGGAGCACACCTGGAATTCTTTTTCCAATCCACATCATTTGGAACACTATTGATGAAAGTTAATTTGGCAATAGGGAACAACCAGTGACTGGATACAATGCAACATAGGGCCCCCCTACACATATGAGATACCGAGCAGTATACCATACCATCTCAACCTCACTACGAGAGGTTATCGTGCACTTGTGTACAGGTAAAAACAAGGCATGAGAAAAAGTTTACTTAGTCACATTGGCTCAAAATGTTCCTTCGCACCTCATAATTAAAACTACCCGTGAGCGCAGCGGAGACCATGATCTCGCGGCACCATTTCTTGGAACACAAGCATGGATAAGATCCTTGAACTTTTCCATCGTTGATGACTGGAGAGCATGGCATCTTAGTGGGCAGGCTGCTGGGTTAAGTCTTTCTACCTCCCTATTTCAAATATAAGAAAAACTTCATGGCACATACCTTGTGTGTTCGCTTTCTCCCCACTCTTATTGACATGGGATGCATCTTTTCTTTTTTGTAGATTTGCCATAGAATACATAAACAATATGACATTTGCCACAGTGAAGGTGATTTTGTTTTCCTTTCCAAATCATGTCCATGGGGAACCATACATGTTCTAACATGGTAAAGGTCATCATTCATTATTTGTACAGGGTGCTGGTCATACTGCTCCAGAGTACCGGCCTAAAGAATGTTTTGCCATGGCTCAAAGGTGGTTGGACAATGAGCCTCTCTGATGCATATACCCTGACCACTTTATTTTATGTATTAACACATATCATTTTTATGCATTTCTTCATCTACACATGAAAAGATGAACACAATAATGATTTTAAATGAACTTTATTTACTCTTCCTAGAAAGATTTAGTGTGGGAGAGAAAACAATCCATCAAGGCCAGATTTATCCGATCAACTTTGAATGTGAATTAAATGGGAGAATTGTGTTAGGGCATCTCCAACGGCGACCCTCAAACCTCCCGCATACATCCAGACAACATTGTTCGGACCGCGGAAGCCATCTAACGCAGGCATGTATCGGTCAGCGGCGCGGTCCTTGCCGGCGGGAGGGCTCCTACTCCGTTTTTAGGTGTTTTTTTGGTGTCTGTTCAGGGTTTGTGTCCTGCTCAGGAAGATGAGACGGCGGCGGCTACCTCAAGTTGGAATAAGGTTCTCCCCACCTAGCCTCCGTTATGATGGTGCGTCTAGCGCTATCGAAGGGCGCATGGAGATGTGTTTTTGGCGGATCTCACGGGATTCGGTTGGTGTTTGTCTTCGAAGGATCCATTTGGATCTGGTCTTCGTTCGTGTGTGTTCATGCGTCTTTAGATTGTATCCTTCCGATCTACACTTCTCTTCATCAGTGGTGGTTGCTGTTTAGGTGCGTTGGTCCTATTGGGCCTTAACACGACGACTTCCCAACTGTCTATTACAATAAGGTTTGCTCGGCTCCGGTGAGGGAGGGGCAATGACGGTGGTGTGTCTTCGGCTCGCTCCAGTGCTTGTAGTCGTCGCTAGGTGGTCTACGGTTCTGTTGGGGAACGTAGCATGCAATTTTAAAAAAAATTCCTACAATCACGCAAGATCTATCTAGGAGATGCATAGCAACGAGAGGGAAGAGTGTGTCCACGTACTCTCATAGACCGAAAGCGGAAGCATTAGCTTAACGCGGTTGATGTAGTCGAACGTCTTCGCGATCCAACCGATCAAGCACCGAACGTACGGCATCTCCGAGTTCTGCACACGTTCAGCTCGATGACGTCTCTCGAACTCTTGATCCAGCAAAGTGTCGATGGAGAGTTTCGTCAGCATGACGACGTGATGACGGTGATGGTGTTGTTGATGCAGTTGTCAGTTGGTGGTTAAATTTATGATCAAAGTTGAATCTCAGGAAACACGAGTGCACTATATTTTGAAATGGAGTATGATACGCCCTAAGTTCATCTTGACGTCCATTTGATGAACATTCATTCATTGTTGCTGGACTCATCAACGTGGAGCACGTCCGATTTGAACCGGCCAAATCCAAATGAATGACCAAGTGAGTCAGATCAAATCTCATTAAAATATATTGCAATCAATTCCGGCAGCAACACCGCGCGGCATCATCTAATAAAAATCAGTGAGTGCTACCATAAACTTGGATTGCTTCCGACGATCACAGAGTCTCGAACGCAGTAATACTGTTAAAATAACCGACCAACCCATAGGTCAATAGGTTATAGATAGCCTAGTCTTTCGGTCAAAACATTTCCAATGATCAAGAAGCAGCATGTCAAACTAATACACAGTTGATACCGGGATTTTAGACCAACTCATGTATGATATTCCCTCTATTCCAAAATAAGTGTCTTAACTTTAATACATATTTATACTAAATTTAGTATAAAATTGAGACATTTATTTTGAGATGGAGACGTCCTAAGTTCATCTTCCTTTTCTTTAAAGAATTGGCAGCTTGTACTGCCTATATATTAAAATACAGGAGTTGCATTACAGGAGTTGAAAATTCGGACGTGCCCAAAGTTCATCTTGACTTTCAGTAGATGAGCATTCATCGTGGCTGGACTCATCAACGCGACGTCCACATAGACGTGCCAGACAGAGCACGTCCGATTTGAACCGGCCAAACCCAACCGGAGTCCCGCACCGAAACGGATGACCAAGCGAGAGCGAGTCAGACCTCCCGTGCTCCGCAACCAGCCATCCACCCACGACGCGTCACGTCACTTCGCCCACAACGAGTTGCCGACCCCTTCATATATATAGCCCCAGCGACAAGCACAAGCACTGCAATTCGTACGACGTCTCCCAGGCGCTAAGAAACGGCAAGGCGTTGCCATTGATCAGATATGTCGGCGGCGGCGGCGAGCAGGGGCGTGCGCGCGCTGGCCATGCTGGGGCGGTGCGTGCGGGCGCCGTTCCGCGCGCTGGTCCGCGCGCGCGACCTCTACGTGAGCCAGATGGCGGCCTGCGTGGCGGGACGCGGGCCGGTGGGCATGGCGGCCGTGTCCCGGAGCCGGAGCCACGGGTTCCACTTCCACCACTCAGCGGGCGGCGGCGAAGACGACGCCGACGTGCGGGAGCTCATCAGGGCCGCCTCGCGCGCCGGACCGAAGCCGCCCAGGCCCGCCGGCGTCGGGCCGCGGAGCCAAAGCGTGGCCATCGGGAGGATCGACGAGGACCGCCCGTGCGATTTCGGGCTCGACGACGGCGCCGCGGCGCATGTGCTGGGCCCAAGGAGCAGGAGCTGCGCCGTCGGGTCCACGGCCAGGACCGCGCGCAGGCTCGGCGCTGTCGCGGCCGCTTAACGCGCGCCGACGGCATAGATGCCGGTGTGCTTGAATATAGTTGGCGGCCTCATGCGTCTAATTCTGAGTGCTACCCTCACTTGCTGCGTGTCAAGTAGTGAGAAACTATGGAGTTTTTATTCTTTTTCCAGCCTTGAGGATTATCAATAATATTTTAAGGCTGTCGGCTTTCTTGACCGTTGCCATTAAAGAACAGGTTGCGCCAACCTCGCTGGCCGGGCGGACATCTTCGGCGACTCTCTTTTCTCTCGGACTCCAGGCAGTGTATCCGGTTTTCTCCATTCAACGACGGTTTGATAGCGGCTGATTAGCCTTCTTTTGCTTAGCGCCAAGGTTTGTCTCGCGCAAGATGTTTTTTATTTTTTAAGGAATTCGCGCGCGAGACGTAGGGTGCACTCGCGTCAGCCATCTCCTTAAATGGGCCCGCCCAGTGCGCGGGAGGCCACTGTCTTGTTTTTTTTTCTTCTGGTTTTCTCACTATTTTGTATTTTTTGCTATTTTTAAATTTTGTTTCTACTTCCAAATATTCTAAACCTATATATTACAGAAAAATAATTATAAAATATTTGAAATACTCTTAACCAAGCATTTGAAAAATGTTAACTGTGTATATAGAAAATGTTTCTCATGTACGAAAAAAATACAATTTGTACGAAAAAAGTTGATCATGTAATTAAGACATGCTAATCAAGCATTTAAAAAAAATCAAGTATTTGAATAATGTTAATCAAGAATTTGAAAAATGTTAAATGTGTATCGAATTTTTTTTTCATTTATACAAACAATATATACAAAAGATACACGATGTGTATGAAAAAAACGTTGATCATGTATTTAAAAAAGTAAACATGTATAACAAAATGTTCCCGATGTATACAAATAATATACAACATACACGAAAAAGTGGAGATCAAAAAATATATTTATAAAAAGTTGATTATGTATTTAAAAATTGTTAAACATGTATACAAAAATGTTCCTGATGTATACAAAAAATGTATGTGGATTTTTTTAATTCCATTAAAAATATCACCGTGTATTGAAAAATGTTGAACATGTATTCAAAAGAATATTAATATTTTATCTTGAAAATCTTAAACATGTATTAGATATATACCAAGAATGTACAATGTGTATGAAAAAAGGTAAACACAAGAAAATATAAGTTTTCAAAAAATGTTTAATACTCCCTCCGTTAACAAATATAAGAGTGTTTAGATCACTACTTTAGTGATCTAAACGGTCTTATATTAGTTTACAGAGGTAGTATTTATTTACAAAATTCCAGCGTGTATATATAATATGTTTCTGATGTATACAAAAATTGTTGAATGGGTATTGGAAAAGGTTGACATGTGTATAACAGAAGGAAACCGATGAAAATCGATAAAGAAGAAATAAAAACAAATAAATGCAATAAGAACCGCCGCGTGCTCCAGCGCTCGACCTCTCGGCACTGTCCATCCACACGGGCGCCTCCAGCCCGGCGAACGTGGCGACGAGTTGCGGCACCAGGCCCCTAGCCAAGTCCAGGGAGGCAAGCGTGGTGCCGGCCCCGTTCGTTTTAGTGTTGCTACGCGGTGCTGGAGACGGGGACCACACAGTTGAAGTCCACCCTAGGCTTCAGCCAGCGGGTGAGCAGGTCTAAGGCCTTGCCCCACATCAGCAGCGGCGACACGATGCGGCCCCGCTTGGCCGGGTCTCGTTGGACGCTGTCGTGGAATTGTCACGTCAGATGTCCTCTTGCAAGGACTTAGTCATGGAGCCATCGCAACTAGGAAGCTTAAAGGGGTTAACGGGACAAGGGACACAAGAGGGCTTTTATACTAGTTCGGCCCCTTACGGTGAAGGTAAAGCCTACATCTAGTTGGGTTGGTATTGCTGAGCTTTCGATAACCAGGGAGCGAGATACGCTATGCCCGGCTCTCGATGAGATGTTTCTTGCCCTGAGCCGCCAGCGGGTCGTCCCCTTATATACACAGGTTTACGCCTTGCGGCCTATAGAGTCCCGGCCGGCTCATAAACAGTATCCGGCTCGGTGACTAGTTAATTCTACCTTATGATACAAGTCATGCTATTACGGCGGTTTACCACTACGGGCCTTAAGTCGCCTGTGGGCTTTAGACCCTTTATTGAACCGCCATCTTCATGCTTGGTCTTGGGCTTCTTCTGATGCATCCTTCTTTGCGTAACCCGGCCCCTCCATGGCGGCTCACACAAATTGTTATATCCCCGACATTAGGCCCTAGATTGATTTGAATCGGTTCATGTCAATCTTAAAATACCTTAAATGAAAAGCCTTCCGTCTTCTTGTTTGTGTAAAGGTTATAACCCACCATGACATCATCTTCTGGATCCGTGAAAACCCGCCGTGATGTCATCTTCCATTAAATTCCTATTTTATTCTGTCATATCTTTAACGGATCTTTGCTTTTACTGACTATCTCGAAAACCGAGGCGTCGGAGTCGTTGGATAATGATGCCTGGCCTCCTCGTTTCTCGCGCCTTCACGGTCATCCCTTCCTTATAAATAGGCATGACCTAGGTCTTTCCCATTCTCCCCTTTCGGTCGTCTTCCTCCTCTCACCGTTTCTCTGCCGCTCGAGCTCCGCCGCCGCCGCCGCCGCGGATCTCCTCGTCTTCTCCAACTCGGGCCGCTGCATCGACCTGACTTGACCAGAAAGACGCAACGAACTTCCGCTGCAACTCCGCAACTGTAAGTCTCTTTCCTCCTGTACCTCAGATCTGCATTAATACTTTTCGAGTTCGTCGGCGTTCATCACCGTCCGTCATGAACTCTTGATAGATTTCACCTCCGACGCCTTTTTCTGATCGTCAGATAGTGTAGAACTACTGCAGTGGCTGTTTCGCACCCATTTCGAATGCAAATAGATCCCTTTTCCTTTGTTCAGAGGCTTTCTTCGAGCGTATGAACTTATCTGCACTAGCTTTAGGTCTAGAAATTTTCTTTTCAGAACGGCCATTTGATCCAAAATAATAGCTGCAATTTGTGAAACCTGTTTGTTCCATACTTAGCCCAAAAACTGCATCTGTTAGATCTGTTTAACCACGGTAGTCCATGTAGCCGGTTTAAGAAGACAACACTGATTGTCAGCCTTGCTTGCTTCCAGCGACTTAAGATAACTTAACTGCTTCTGATACTCGTAGCGGCTTAAATATCAAAAACACAATTAGCCATATGTCATTAGGCCCCTTCTTAAGCCGCCATCTTGAATAAACTTTAAAAATGTTCTCCTCCGGGTTAAAGTTGAACCGGAAATTTTTATTTGGTCATAGGCTTCTACTTGCACAATGGCACCCAAGGCTCCCAAAGCTCCTGTGACCTGTAACTAGGTCAGGTCCATTGTTACCGAAAGCACCTTGTCTTAATTTGTGAAGACTGGCTATCTGCCCAAGAAGGAGGTCATGTCTTATCGTGCTCCTAACCCGTCAGAGGAGAAACCTCAACCCAAGGAAGGGGAAGTGGTCATTTTTACTGATCATATGAGCCGGGGCTTTGCTCCACCCGGTTCAAAATTCTTTAGGGATGTTCTACAATTTTTTGACCTTAGACCTCAAGACATCGGGCCCAATTCTGTGTCAAATATTTGCAACTTCCAGGTCTTCTACTGGGTGTACCTTGGAGAAGAACCCAACTTACTTTTGTTCAGAGAATTGTTTTACTTAAACCGGCAGAATGAACGTGCCAACGGACCCAGTCTGGAACTTGGCGGCATCTCAATCCAGCGGCGGAGAGACTGCCTTTTCCCATACGCTGAACCGCCAAGCCACCCAAAGGATTGGAACCAGACGTGGTTCTATTGCCAGGACACTTCTCTGGCTAATGAAAACCCGATGTCCGGCTTTCGCGCTCTGCATCTTGAATCCAACCACCCGCTGCCGGACAAGTTATCTGCTATTGAACGTCTGCCACTCGCCCCCACCATAAAGAAAATCAAGGCTCTCTTGGGGAATGGCTTAGACGGCGTTGACTTAGTCCGGGTCTGGATCTCCTGGTGGGTGATTCCATTAAGCCGCCGTCCCGGCTTAATGTGCACTTATTCAGGTGAAAAGGATGACCTGCTGCGTCATAGTCCTGATGACCTTCCTGATGACATGGTTGAAGCTATGACCCAATCTCTATTGAAGGAGGGCTCAGTAGTTAGTAATGCCTTCGGCTTACTTCCATTCTGCAAGAATAACCCGGCTCCTGCAGTAAGTCATCAACCTCAACAATTATACCTTTATCGTGGAATGCCTTGCTTTTACTCATAGCCTTTTAACATTATTCATAGGCAAATGACGACTTCTGGAAGGTCAAATATGACCATGAGGCTGCCAAACGAGCCAGAGCGGCCAAGAGAGCCGAGAGAAAGGCTGCCAAAACAGGGACCCAACGGAAGAAGAAGCCAAGTACTTCTGACTTACTTAAGCTGGATGACACCACCGACGATGAAGAAGAGGTAATCCTTAACTCCCCTGACTCCTTTACCATTACCTTACTGACATTAATTCCTTTCAGGAGGACACGGGAAACGGCCAAGCAGTTGAGGAAGAGGTAACTATAATTTCCTCCGACTCCGAGCCTTTGCCGCGGCGGAAAATCCAAAGAGTGACCCGGAAAGTAAGATTTTCACATCCTTTAGCTTACCAAGATCCTCAATTTCTTTTGAAGCGACAGATTTATGAGAGCCGGAGGCAGACCCGGACCAGCAAAGACGCGGAGCTCTCCTCCGGCTTACCTAATGTAATAAGGAAGCGCCGTGCTGAGGTTATCTCTGGCTTACGCTCTTCTTTACCTTTGGCGGGTTTAATTCGTCAACCCCTTAATTCATCTGACTCAAACTATCAGGACACTTCACCTACCTCTGGAGAATCCATGCAATCCAACATGCCGGCTTTCAAAACTGCTCCAGGGTAATGTCAACTTATTTATCTTCATGCTTACCTTACTCATGTTTTTGTACTAACCTTTCCGATTTACTCATAGCGTACAAGTGAAGCCCAGCAAGAGGACGAAGAAAAATAAGCCGGCCAAAGATCCTGTCACGATTGAACCGGAGCTTGGCACAGCTGCTCCTGACACCTCCACACATGAGCCGCCGTCTGAACCGGCTTATGACGTTCCGGCACCAACTTCTGATCCGCCCGCTGAACAAACTCTTGAGGGATCTGATAACCCGGAGAATCCTGGCCCGACCAAGATAGTTGATCCGGAATTTGAGATTCTTAAGACTCAGTTTGTTGAACCGGGACGGCCCACTATTCTTGCCAAGTGCTCTGCCAAGGAGGAATTTTGGAGCGCCAAAAGGCCAAGCTGGACGTCACTGACTACACTCATCTGAGCATTGGAGAGATTGTCTCTAGTTACATAAGCCAAGTGCACAGCGGCAATTCTTCTCTAACATGAGGACTGCAGAGACGGCATCCATCTTGTCAGACGAATATATTATCTCCTTGACCCGGCGCACCCAATGAGTGGTAGATTCACCCTCCTCCTGCTTACAATTAGTTAAATCCACAATCGACATAGATTGCTTGCAAGTGTCCTTGAAGTTCTGAATGAACCGGGCCTTTAACTCCGCCCATGAGCTAATAGAATTGGGCGGTAAATCCTTTAACCACGTTCAGGCCATTCCATCCAACATCATGGTGAAGTACTTAGCCATTGCCGCGTCACTGACCTCCAACAGTTCCATGGCCATCTCATAGCTTTCGATCCATGCCCCGGGCTGTAAGTCGGCTATATAATTTGGCACCTTGCAGGGTCCCTTGAAATCCTTAGGTAAACGCACATTGCGCAAAGCCGGCAGCAAACAAGGAACGCCGCCGGTTCTGGTGGCCACTCCTGCCTCAACAGAAGTCGTCGGGTAATCTGGGAAGTCTTGATGAGCCGTCAGCTGAGCCGCCAGCTGAGCCACCCGTTCGTCCTCTTGACGTATCCGGTCCTGCACCGGGTTAAAACCGACGGGCTGGTTACGGCGCTGGGCATTGCTTGACAAAGCCTCCGACTCCATATGCCTGCTATAACTCGGACTCCGGCTTGACAAAGCCTCTGACCTCCGTTTGTGCAGCAGCGCGCATGGAGGGGGTGAGGATCTGATTCTGTAGGAGATATGCCCTAGAGGCAGTAATAATAGTTATTTTGTATCTCCAAAGTTTGTAATGAATGTTTAGCTTCCATGCTATAACTGCAATGATTCTCGAGTCTGCAATATCCACGAGGCTCGGAGGGAAACTCATGTGCACGTGTGGTATACTAAACGGTAAAATATATTCCTAGTCTTGCCTCTAAGACTGGCTCATGTATTGCATGATGATCCTGTTTTCCTGATCATGGGCATGTCTATGCTGGCAATTCTGAGGGCGCGATGTTGGTAGAATACTTGTGTTGAATCGACCCAAATTGATGTTATGCTATGAGATTCTTTTCGTCACAAGTTTATGGTTAATAACACAGAGATAGTTAATGTTTGCATAATTCCTTAGACCATGAGAGTATCGAGTTCCTTTGTACTTGCTTCGTGAACTTTGGGGTTTGTTAAACGTCATCCGTAACTGGGTGGCTATTACAGCAGCTTACGGGTTCACGGAAAAGTATGGCATGTAACGAGATAGCTCAAGATTGGGATTTGCTCCTCCGACGATGGAGAGATATTCTCGGGCCCTCTCGGTGTTACAGTATACATAATCGTCTGGCCAGACACCTTGTGATTTGATCACTGGGATGCCGGAACACGGAAACGAGAAAAGAGAACAGAACCGGTAACGAGGTAACTTGCATGGTGGACAAATTGTTCGTCCACGGGGATGCAATAAATCTCACCTCGGGTGTTTGTGACATATCGTGAAGCAACAGGAATAGCTCACTGCAACTGGAGGTTCACTCGAATATTTATTCGTGTGGGTATAGGGGTCAATATGGGTGTCCACGGCTCCGATGTTGATCATTGATCAGAAGGGGTTCCGGGTCATGTCTATACTTCACCGAACCTATAGGGTCACACGCTTAAGGGTCATCTATCTACTGAATACTAGACAGGGAGTCTAAGAGAAAATCACCGAAAAAGTTTCGGACACCGTTAAAGTTTCGGACAGCAGAAAAGTTCCGCAGAGAGAGCTCATCGAATGAGTTTTGGTGAAACCGAAAAGTTGTTTCGGGATATACTATTAAGTCAAATTGGTTTCGGCACATGCCTGATAATTCTTGGAGGGTGCCAGAATCATTCTGGAAACTTCTTGGAATTTTCTGGGATGAAAACAGGAAATGTTCCGGAGCTGCCGGAGCCACTTCAGATGCGTTTCGCAAATGAAAATCGCTAAACCAGAGTTGTTTCGGAACGCATTGAAAATTATTTTAGTGGGTACTGGAAATGTTCTAAGCCCACATAAATATTTTCATTTCGAACGGACACTGAAAAATGTCGTCGTGAATAGTGAAAATCAGCTTTATGGATATGTTTTGGAAAGCCACCTTTTAGGGCTTTTGTGAAAAGGCTTCTAGAAGGGCTTGGGGGCCAAGGAAGCCCCTCATGGGGGGCCCCCAAGGGTTTGGACGGCCGAACATGGTGGTGCTCCATGGAGCTCCACATGGCCTCCCATTTTGCCCATAACACCCTCATGTGTGACCTAATGCATGGGAGTTTCTGGTAATTTGTGGAGGCACCCTACCCCTTGGTTTTCCTATAAATAGGGGGGGTGAGGGGGCTGCCCAAAGACCATCCCTTGATCTCATACACATGCCATGACTTGTCTGGCTTCTCTCTCCCTCCCAGCGAAATAGTTTCGTAGAGTCGAATGGCTGTCTGGGTTCCACAGGAACTAGTTCTCGACGGCGAAGCCCTGCCGGATAGCTGACACCGTATGTGTGCAACCCTGTAGAGAGATTGTAGTTTCGATCTTTTGCCCGAGGGGCTGTTCGAGTATCCTCCCGAAGGGCTGTCCGAGTTACCGTCCGAGTTTCGAGGATCCTCCCGAAGGGTTGTCCGAGTTACCGTCCGAGTTTCGAGGATCCTCCTGAAGGGCTGTCCGCGACATCGTCCGGGGATTTTCCGACCACCTCCCGAAGGGCTGTCCGGAGAGGGAGTACATCCTCGCGGTTGGGAGGTTGTAAATACTAGCTGCGGGGATCTGCACCGACGATCTCCACCGACTCTTCTTCCGCTGCGCTTCGAGTCGGTACGGATCATATCAAACCTTGTATGCAGTCTCCATAGTGGTCCTGGATATGCTCGCTATACCGAAATTTTTGTTTTCTGTCGCGTTCCCCTACAGTGGCATCAAGAGTCGTGCTATGCGTAGATGCAGGTTTCGATTTAGAATACATGGAGATGTATGGGTATTGCATAAAATAATTAGGTAGTAGATGAGATCTATTGCTGAAAATTATTTATGCGGGTGACACATGAAATCTGTTACCCGATGTTCTTGTTGCTTCCCTAAAATTTGCGTTTGCTCAATCTCGAGACAGCATGGTGGAATTTGACAAAGTTCTGGCAATTCATGATCCTGATTGATCATGGAAGTGCTATCAGTTCTTTGGGTTCTTCCGTAGTCAAAAGAAAGATGAAATTCGCAGATGAAAGGGCATTGCAGATATGATCTGCACGGGGGTCATGCGTATGACGAAGTTTAGTATGGGGATTGAGATTTAATTATGTCATGTTTCATACACCCCGAGATGTTAATCTAGCAACTTGAATAATCATACTTGATGATAAAACGTTGGTAGCTGCGGTTTAAGTCAAAACCTTAGAAGCCACGTAAAATAAAATTTTGCATAAGCCGATTAGAGGCGTCTAACTTGGTTTTGCAGGATGTGCATGTGATGTGGTATAAAAATGCTCATATTCAATTTGATTGTGTATGAGATGACTATATGATGTAATTAACATGACCTACGTGTCATGATTCCGCATGATGGCTGGAGCCATATGATTGCACTTTAATGACCTGCGTGTCAACCTTAAGTAATGCATTTATTTTATCCGCTATGGAGATAGCGATATTATCTAGTGCATCGACAAGGTGGTGGTAATCTTCGTGAAGGTGAACACCGACGTGAATGCCGAAGACGAAGAAATACTTAACTTCTCCGTCAGAAGAGGCTATACAATATCATGCTATTATGAATTGCCTGAGATGTTTATCCCTCTTGATACACCCTTCTTGATTGCGCGGTAGTCGCTTTTATTAGGATGATATCTCAAACTTAAAATATCGAAGTAGTTAGTGTTCACCCAAGTGTAGCACCGTCTGAATTTCGTATCTTTTCGGGGTGCGCCATGTACACATGAGCACGAACGAATCGAGAGGAATGAGGCGGGTGAGGTCAGACCTCGCGGCAAGATCACTTGGTTGTCTTTGACGTTCAGGCGGGAGAGTCCTGAGCTCGGAACACGCCCACCGAAAGATGAACAAGAATCACATAGAGATGTGATCGGCAAGTTGGCCTACCGATTGAAATTCGTGTCATCAGTGATGAACCCGTCAATGGCATCGAATAGAAATATGGATCTTGAATCACCCTAAATCAATTATGAGAGATATTGATTTGAGTGGGAGCGCACTTTAGAATAATTTTTTTATTCACTAGTGCAAATTTCATTATAAACAAAGTCTAAGTGAAACTTGTATTTTCCATTGTAGATCAAATGGCTCGCAACACCGCGTTCAACTTAGACCTGATGTTAGAGAAAGAGAAGTTAGCTACGACTGGAAACAACTATGCGGACTGGGTCCGTAACCTGAGGATTGTCCTCGGGAGCGCTAAGAAATTGTACATGCTTGAAACTGCTCTTCCAGCTAAACCGGCGGCAGAGGCCCCAGAAGATGAACAAACTGTCTCGGCCACTAAGGATGATGATCACAACTTAGTGCAGTGCCTCATGCTAGCTTGCTTGAGTCCAGGGCTTCAAAAACGTTTTGAATTCCATAAACCCTGTGATATGATCCCGGAATTGGATGCTCTGTACAAGGAAACCGCAAAGTCTGAACGATTTGATATCATGAAGGCTTTGATGGAATGCA
The DNA here is from genome assembly GCF_056163025.1 of Triticum urartu. Classification (NCBI taxonomy): domain Eukaryota; kingdom Viridiplantae; phylum Streptophyta; class Magnoliopsida; order Poales; family Poaceae; genus Triticum; species Triticum urartu. The sequence continues at coordinate 42,069,553 of NC_141876.1, read as the reverse complement.
AGATGGCTGAGGGTAGTTCAGTTGGTGAACACGTGGTCAAAATGATTGGCTATTCTGAAAGGCTTAAAGCCCTAGAATTTCCACCTCCACCTGGCCATATGATGGACATGTTGCTTTCTTCACCCCCCCCATCTTACGATGGTTTTGTCATGAACTACAACATGACAGGGATGGAGAAGACACCGGAAGAGGTGCTCGCCATGCTGAAAACTACAAAAGGAGGACTGCGGAAAAATCGCAAGCAAGTGTTGCTTGTGAATAAAACCGCTAGTTTCAAAAAGAAAGGCAAGCCAAAGAAGGTCAAGGGCGTCGGTAAGACCGGCTCCCAAAGAAACTCTAAGGGCGGAGCCAAGAATGAAACTGAGTGCTTCTACTGCAAGGGCACAGGACACTGGAAGAGAAACTGCAAGAAGTATCTGGAAGATAAGAAGACCAGGAAAACCGGAAAAGGTATAATTGTTATACAAGTTAATGTCATTGACGTTTTTCTTGCTAGCGAAAATTCTAAGTCTTGGGTATTTGATACCGGATCGGTTGCTCACATTTGCAACTCGATACAGGGGCTTCAGAAGGTGCGCAAGCTGGCAAAGAATGAAGTCGTGATGCGTGTCGGGAGCGGCGCTGGGATCGCCGCTCAAGCCGTCGGCATTATGCCTCTACGTCTCCCTTCAGGATTTATTTTAGAACTAAGTAACTGTTATTTTGTTCCACTATTGTGTAGAAACATTATCTTCAGATCATGTTTAGTACACGATGGGTATTCGTACAAGTCTGAGAACAATGGTTGTTCACTTTATTGTAAGGATATGTTTTATGGATTTGCACCCATTGTTGGGGGCCTTTTCATACTAAATGTTGAATGTGGAAATGATGTCTTTAACGTGAATGCTAAACGCCTTAAGAAGGCCGATACCACCACCACTTTCATGTGGCACTGTCGGCTTGGCCACATCGGAAAGAAACGCATGCAAAAACTCCATAAAGATGGAGTTTTAACGTCCTTTGATTTTGAGTCATTTGACACATGTGAAGCTTGCCTAATGGGGAAAATGACCAAGACGCCGTTCATGGGTCATCCTGAACGGGCGGGTGAATTATTGGAAATAATACATAGTGATGTATGTGGTCCAATGAACACAGGCGCACGGGGTGGCTATTTCTACTTCGTGACTTTTACTGATGATTTGACTAGGTATGTCTATATATACTTAATGAATCATAAGTCGGAAACCTTTGAAAAGTTCAAAGAATTTCAGACTGAGGTAGAAAATCATCATAACAAAAAGATTAAGTTTCTGCGGTCTGATCGCGGAGGCGAATATCTTAGTCATGAGTTTGGCCAACATCTTAGTTACCGTGGAATCGTTTCACAGCTTGCGCCTCCCGGAACTCCACAAAGAAATGGAGTATCGGAATGACGTAACCGAACCTTGTTGGACATGTAAGGTCGATGATGTCTCTTACAAATCTTCCGATATCTTTTTGGGGTCACGCACTGGAAACTGCTGCTCACACACTTAACAGAGCACCGTCTAAATCAGTTGAGACGACACCATACGAGTTATGAAATGGGAAGAAACCCGGTTTGTCGCATCTCAGGATTTGGGGCTGTGAGGTATATGTAAAACGTTTACAACCTAACAAACTAGATCCCGGATCAGACAAATGTTACTTTGTAGGTTATCCCAAGGAAACCGTTGGGTATTCCTTCTACCACCCGTCCGATAACAAAGTGTTTGTTGCCAGAAATGGACAATTTCTTGAGAAAGAGTTTCTCGCCAAAGAATTAAGTGGGAGGACAGTACAACTTGATGAGATTAGTGAATCTTCGGCAACAGTTGATATGGCTAAGGAACCGGAAGAAATTCCGCTAATTATCCCTGCAACTGAGCCGGAAGTTGTCGCATATGATGCAGAGACTTTAGACAATGTTGTAACTGAACCGCGCAGATCAGGTAGGGCTATCCAGCCACCTGAGTGGTTTCATAATGAAATCTTCATTCTTGAAGACGATGAACCTGCGCACTACAAGGAAGCGATGGCGGGGCCCAGCTCAAAGGAATGGCACAAGGCCATGAAATCCGAAATGGAATCCATGTACGAAAACCAAGTCTGGAACTTGGAAGAACTTCCTGAAGGCGTAAAGCCGATTGGTTGTAAATGGATTTTCAAAAGGAAGACAGACGTGGATGGTAACATTACTATCCACAAAGCTAAACTTGTCGCGAAAGGGTTCACACAAGTTCCAGGAGTGGACAACGACGAGACTTTCTCGCACGTAGCTATGCTTAGGTCTGTTCGGATATTACTAGCAATTGCTGCTTATTTTGATTATGAAATATGGCAGATGGATGTCAAAATGGCTTTCCTAAATGGAAACCTCAAAGAGGATGTATACATGATACGGCCAGAAGGTTTTGTCGTTCATAAGGATGTTGGAAAGGTATGCAAACTTCAGAAAGCCATTTATGGTCTGAAGCGAGCGTCAAGGCGCTGGAACATTCGTTATGATGAAGTGGTCAAAGAATTTGGCTTCATCAGGAATGACGAAGAATCTTGTGTTTACAAGAAGTTTAGTGGGAGTGCAAAAGCATTTCTAATCTTGTATGTGGATGACATATTATTGATTGGAAATGATGTGAATTTTCTTAGCGAAATAAAAGACTCATTGAAGAAAAGTTTTTCAAGGAAAGACTTAGGCGAAGCGGCATATGTATTAGGCATCAGAATCTATAGAGATAGATCAAAACGCCTGATAGCGCTTAGCCAAAGCACGTACATTGACAAGGTGTTGAAAAGGTTCAACATGGAGAACTCCAAGAAGGGCCTTCTCCCCATGTCACCTGGCACAGTGCTTTGCAAGAATCAGTGTCCTCGGACTCTCGATGAGCGAGTGCAAATGAATGATGTTCCATATGCCTCGGCAGTTGGTTCTATTATGTATGCCATGCTATGTACAAGACCAGACGTTTCCTATGCGCTAAGTGTTAGAAGCCGGTACCAAAGTGATCCAGGATTGGAACACTAGGCTGCAGTCAAGGGTATTCTTAAGTACCTCAGAAGGACCAAGGATTTACTCCTTGTGTACGGAGGTGATGAAGAGCTCATTGTAAGTGGTTACACTGATGCAGGCTTCATGACTGACCCAGATGACTTCAAATCTCAATCAGGCTATGTTTTCATATTGAACGGTGGCGCAGTTGATTGGAAAAGTTCCAAACAAAAGACTGTGGCAGATTCTACGACGGAGGCGGAATATGTTGCTGCTTCAGAAGCCTCCAAGGAGGCGGTATGGATCAAGCAATTTCTTGAAGACCTTGGTGTGGTTCCTAGTGCCCAGGACCCGGTGGAGATCTATTGTGATAATAGTGGCGCCGTGGCTCAGGCAAGGGAGCCAAGTTCGCACCATAAGACAAGACATATTGAACGCAAATATAAACTCATTCGACATCATGTCAAAGCGGGTTTAGTGAAAGTACGCAAAGTTCACACGGATCTGAACGTGGCAGACCCGATGACAAAGCCTCTACCACGAGCAAAGCATGAGCAACACCGGATAGCCATTGATGTTAGGGAAGCCATGTAACTGGATTATGACTCTAGTGCAAGTGGGAGTCTGTAGGAGATATGCCCTAGAGGCAGTAATAACAGTTATTTTGTATCTCCAAAGTTTGTAATGAATGTTTAGTTTCCATGCTATAACTGCAATGATTCTCGAGTCTGCAATATCCACGAGGCTCGGAGGGAAACTCATGTGCACGTGTGGTATACTAAATGGTAAAATATATTCCTAGTCTTGCCTCTAAGACTGGCTCATGTATTGCATGATGATCCTGTTTTCCTGATCATGGGCATGTCTATGCTGGCAATTCTGAGGGTGCGATGTTGGTAGAACACTTGTGTTGAATCGACCCAAATTGATGTTATGCTATGAGATTCTTTTCGTCACAAGTTTATGGTTAATAACACAGAGATAGTTAATGTTTGCATAATTCCTTAGACCATGAGAGTATCGAGTTCCTTTGTACTTGCTTCGTGAACTTCGGGGTTTGTTAAACGTCATCCGTAACTGGGTGGCTATTACGGCGGCTTACGGGTTCACGGAAAAGTATGGCATGTAACGAGATAGCACAAGATTGGGATTTTCTCCTCCGAATATGGAGAGATATTCTCAGGCCTTCTCGGTGTTACAGTATCCATAATCGTCTGGCCAGACACCTTGTGATTTGATTACTGGGATGCCGAAACACGGAAACGAGAAAAGAGAATAGAACCGGTAACGAGGTAACTTGCATGGTGGAAAAATTGTTCGTCCACGGGGATGCAATAAATCTCACCTCGGGTGTTTGTGACATATCGTGAAGCAACAGGAATAGCTCACTGCAACTGGAGGTTTGCTACCTCTTGAGCTTGCGTTGGTTTTCCCCGAAGAGGAGAGGATGATGCAGCAGAGTAGCGTAAGTATTTCCCTCAGTTTTTGAGAACCAAGGTATCACTCCAGTAGGAGGCCACGCTCAAGTCCCTCGTACCTGCACAAAACGATAGCTACTCACAACCAACGCGATTAGGGGTTGTCAATCCCTTCACGGTCACTTACGAGAGTGAGATCTGATAGAGATAATATTTTTGGTATTTTTGGTATAGAGATGCAAAGTGAAAAGTAAAAAAGCAAAGTAAAAGCAAAGCAAGATTAAAGTGATGGAGATTGATATGATGAGAATAGACCCGGGGGCCATAGGTTTCACTAGTGGCTTCTCTCAAGAGCATAAGTATTCTACGGTGGGTGAACAAATTACTGTTGAGCAATTGACAGAATTGAGCATAGTTATGAGAATATCTAGGCATGATCATGTATATAGGCATCATGTCCGTGACAAGTAGATCGAAACGATTCTGCATCTACTACTATTACTCCACTCATCAACCGCTATCCAGCATGCATCTAGAGTATTAAGTTAAAAACAGAGTAACGCTTTAAGCAAGATGACATGATGTAGAGAGATAAATTCATGCAATATGAAATAAACCCATCTTGTTATCCTCGATGGCAACGATACAATACGTGCCTTGCTGCCCCTTCTGTCACTGGGAAAGGACACCGCAAGATCGAACCCAAAGCTAAGCACTTCTCCCATGGCAAGAACTACCAATCTAGTTGGCCAAACCAAACGGATAATTCGAAGAGACTTGCAAAGATAACCAATCATACATAAAAGAATTCAGAGAAGATTCAAATATTATTCATAGATAGACTTGATCATAAACCCACAATTCATTGGTCTCAACAAACACACCGCAAAAAGAAGAAGATTACATCGAATAGATCTCCACAAGAGAGGGGGAGAACTTTGTATTGAGATCCAAAAAGAGAGAAGAAGCCATCTAGCTAATAACTATGGACCCGAAGGTCTGAGGTAAACTACTCACGCTTCATCGGAGAGGCTATGATGATGTAGAAGCCCTCCGTGATGACGGCCCTCTCCGGCGGAGCTTCGGAACAGGCCTCAAGATGGGATCTCATGGATACAGAAAGTTGCGGCAGTGGAATTAGGTTTTTGGATCCGTATCTGTTTGTTTGGGGGTACGTGGGTATATATAGGAGGAAGAAGTATGTCGGTGGAGCTTCGGTGGGCCCACGAGGGTGGGGGCGCGCCTGGGGGTGTAGGGCGCGCCCCCTACCTTGTGCCCACCTCGAAGCTTCCTTGGTGTAGGGTCCAAGTCTCTTGGGTCATATTTGGGAAGAAAATCATGTTCCAGAAAGGATTATTCTGTTTGGACTCCGTTTGATATTCTGTTTCTTCAAAACACTGAAATAGGCAAAAAAAACAGCAATTCTGGGATGGGCCTCCGGTTAATAGGTTAGTCCCAAAAAAATATAAAAGTGGAAAATAAAGCCCAATATAGTCCAGAACAGTAGATAATATAGCATGGAGCAATCAAAAATTATAGATACATTGGAGACGTATCAGGCATCCCCAAGCTTAATTCCTACTCGTTCTCGAGTAGGTAAATGATTAAAAGAGAATTTTTGATGCGGAGTGCTAGTTGGCATAATTTCAATGCAAAATGTCTTAATTGTGGTATGAATATTCAGATTAGAAAGATTCAAGACAAAAGTTCATATTGACATAAAGAATAATAATACTTCAAGCATACTAATAAAGCAATTATGTCTTCTCAAAATAACATGGCCAAAGAAAGTTATCCCTACAAAATCATATAGTCTGGCTATGCTCTATCTTCACCACACAAAGTATTTAAATCATGCACAACCCCAATGACAAGCCAAGCAATTGTTTCATACTCTTAACTTTTTCAAAACTTTTTCAATCTTCACGCAATACATGAGCGTGAGCCATGGACATAGCACTTATAGGTGGAATAGAATGGTGGTTGTGGAGAAGACCAAAAAGAGGGGAAGATAGTCTCACATCAACTAGGCGTATCAACGGGCTATGGAGATGCCCATCAATAGATATCAATGTGAGTGAGTAGGGATTGCCATGCAACGGATGCACTAGAGCTATAAATATATGGAATCTCATCAAAAGAAACTAAGTGGGTGTGCATCCAACTCGCTTGCTCACGAAGACCTAGGGCAATTTTGAGGAAGCCCATCATTGGAATATACAAGCCAGGTTCTATAATGAAAAATTCCCACTAGTATATGAAAGTGACATAATGAGAGACTCTCTATCATGAAGATCATGGTGCTACTTTGAAGCACAAGTGTGGTAAAAGGATAGTAACATTGTCCCTTCTCTCTTTTTCTCTCATTTTTTTATTTGGGCCTTTCCTTTTTTATGGCCTCTTTTCTCTTCTTATTTTTTGTCCGGAGTCTCATCCCGACTTATGGGGGAATCATAGTCTCCATCATTCTTTCCTCACTTGGGACAATGCTCTAAAAAATGATGATCATCACACTTTTGTTTTTTTCTTACAACTCAACAATTACAACTCGATACTTAGAACAAATATGACTCTATATGAATGCCTCGGGCGGTGTACCGGGATATGCAATGAATCAAGAGTGGCATGTATGAAATAATTATGAACGGTGGCTTTGCCACAAATACGATGTCAACTACATGATCATGCTAGCAATATGACAATGATGGAGCGTGTCATAATAAACGGAACGGTGGAAAGTTGCATGGCAATATATCTCGGAATGGCTATGGAAAAGCCATGATAGGTAGGTATGGTGGCTGTTTTGAGGAAGGTATATGGTGGGTGTAAGATACCGGCGAAAGGTGCACGGTATTAGAGAGGCTAGCAATGGTGGAAGGATGGGAAAAAGTGCATATAATCCATGGACTCAACATTAGTCATAAAGAACTCATATACTTATTGCAAAAATCTAGAAGCTATCAAACCAAAGTATTACGCGCATGCTCCTAGGGGGATAGATTGGTAGGAAAAGACCATCGCTCGTCCCCGACCGCCACTCATAAGGAAGACAATCAATAAATAAATCGTGCTCCGACTTCATCACATAACGGTTCACCATACGTGCATGCTACGGGAATCACAAACTTTAACACAGGTATTCTTTAAATTCACAACTACTAAACTAGCATGACTCTAATATTATCACCTCCATATCTCAAAACAATTATCATGCTTCAATCCTCTCTTAGTATTCAACGCACTAAAAAAGAAAATTTCACAAATCTTGAACACCAAGCATATTATTATTAAGCAAATTACCATGCAATTAAGACTCTCAAAATAATTTAAGTGAAGCATGAGAGATCAATAGTTTCTTTAAAACAAACCACCACCGTGCTCTGAAAGATCTAAGTGAAGCACATAGAGCAAAATTATAACGCTCAAAAGATATAAGTGAAGCACATAGAGCAAAACTACATAGCTCAAAAGATATAAGTGAAGCACATAGAGTATTCTATCAAATTCCAATTCATGTATGGCTCTCTCAAAAGGTGTGTACAGCAAGGATGATTGTGGCACAGTAACAAACAAATACACAAATAATACAAGACGCTCCAAGAAAAACACATATCATGTTGGTGAATAAAAATATAGCTCCAAGTAAATTACCGATGGAAGTGGACGAAAGAGGGGATGCCTTCCGGGGCATCCCCAAGCTTTGACTTTTTGGTGTCCTTGGATTATCTTGGGGGTGCCATGGGCATCCCCAAGCTTAGTCTCTTTCCACTCCTTGTTCCATAATCCATCAAAAGAATTCACCCAAAACTTGAAAACTTCACAACACAAAACTCAATAGAAATCTCGTGAGCTCCGTTAGAGAAACAAAACAAAAGACCACTTAAAAGTACTGTAATGAACTCATTCTTTATTTATATTGGTGTTAAACCTACTGTATTCCAACTTCTCTATGGATTATAAACTATTTTACTAACCATAGATTCATCAAAATAAGCAAACAACACACGAAAAACAGAATCTGTCAAAAACAGAACAGTCTGTACTAATCTGTAACTAACGCAAACTTCTGGAACTACAAAAAATCTACCAAAATTGGAAGACCTAGACAATTTGTTTATCGATCAGCAGCAGTTGAAATAAGTATTTTATCACGTTCTGATGATTTTTAATAATTCGGGCACTGAACGCAAAGTTTCTGGAAATTACAGCAAGATCAAATAACTATCATCCAAGAAGATCCAATAGGTCTAACTTGGCACAAACACTAATTAAAACACAAAACCACATCCAAACAGAAGGTAGATGGGTTATTTATTACTAAGAAGCAAGGAAAAACATTGTGTTGTCTCCCAACAAGCGCTTTTCTTTAAAGCCTTTTTAGCTAGGCATTGAGATTTCAATGATGCTCACAAGAAAGACAAGAATTGAGGCACAAAGAGAGCATCATAAAACATGTGACAAACACACTTAAGTCTAACATACTTCCTATGCATAGGCATATTATAGGCAAACAAATTATCGTAGCAAGCAAAAACTAGCATATGCAAGGAAGCGGAAAGGAACAATAGTAATCTCAACATAACGAGAGGTAATATAGTAACATGAAAATTTCTATAACCATATTTTCCTGTCTCATAATAATTACATGAAGGATCATAAGAAAATTCAACAATATAGCTATCACATAACATATTCTCAACATGATCCACATGCATGCGAAGTTGACACTCTTCCAAAATAGTGGGATTATCATTAACTAAAGTCATGACTTCTCCAAACCCACTTTTATCAAAAATTTCATAAGATTGAATATTCTCCAAATATGTGGAATCTAAAGTTGACACTCTTCCAAACCCACTTTCAATATTATTGCAAACACTATTATCAATCTTATATTCATCATGGGGCTTAAATAAATTTTCAAGATCATAAGAAGAATCTCCCCAATCATGACTATTGGACATAGCAAAACTAGCATCCCCAAGCTTAGGGTTTTGCATATTATTAGCACAACTGACATCAAGAGAATTTATAATAAAATCATTGCAATCATGCTTTTTATTCAAAGATCTATCGTGAAGCACTTCATCACAAATTTCAGATTTACGGAATTCAGGCAAAAGCTTATAAAGATAATCTAGTGCATCCAAACCACTAGAAATTGGTTCATCATAATTGGATCTCTTAAAAAGATTGGCAAGCGGATGAGGATCCATAGATATTAGCTTCTCTGTTTAGGAATAAATACTCAACTATTTCAACCAAGCGAGAAAACGAGCCAAGAAAGACATAAAGGCGAACAGAAAAGAGAGGTCGAATAAAACAGCAAGGGTGAAGTGGGGGAGAGGAAAACGAGAGGCAAATGGCAACTAATGTAATGCGGGAGATAGATATTGTGATGGGTACTTGGTATGTTGACTTTTTGCGTAGACTCCCCGGCAACGGCGCCAGAAATGGCTCGTTGTCGGGAGTCAAATCTTGACTTGAGTTGGTGTAGGCCTCCCCGGCAACGACGCCAGAAATTCTTCTTGCTACCTCTTGAGCTTGCATTGGTTTTCCCCGAAGAGGAGAGGATGACGCAGCAGAGTAGCGTAAGTATTTCCCTAAGTTTTTGAGAACCAAGGTATCAATCCAGTAGGAGGCCACGCTCAAGTCCCTCGTACCTGCACAAAACGATAGCTAGTCGCAACCAACGCGATTAGGGGTTGTCAATCCCTTCACGGTCACTTACGAGAGTGAAATCTGATAGAGATAATATTTTTGGTATTTTTGGTATAGAGATGCAAAGTGAAAAGTAAAAAGCAAAGTAAAAGCAAAGCAAGATTAAAGTGATGGAGATTGATATGATGAGAATAGACCCGGGGGCCATAGGTTTCACTAGTGGCTTCTCTCAAGAGCATAAGTATTCTACGGTGGGTGAACAAATTACTGTTGAGCAATTGACAGAATTGAGCATAGTTATGAGAATATCTAGGCATGATCATGTATATAGGCATCACGTCCGTGACAAGTAGATCGAAACGATTCTGCATCTACTACTATTACTCCACTCATCAACCGCTATCCAGCATGCATCTAGAGTATTAAGTTAAAAACAGAGTAACGCTTTAAGCAAGATGACATGATGTAGAGAGACAAATTCATGCAATATGAAATAAACCCCATATTGTTATCCTCGATGGCAATGATACAATACGTGCCTTGCTGCCCCTTCTGTCACTGGGAAAGGACACCGCAAGATCGAACCCAAAGCTAAGCACTTCTCCCATGGCAAGAACTACCAATCTAGTTGGCCAAACCAAACGGATAATTCGAAGAGACTTGCAAAGATAACCAATCATACATAAAAGAATTCAGAGAAGATTCAAATATTATTCATAGATAGACTTGATCATAAACCCACAATTCATCGGTCTCAACAAACACACCGCAAAAAGAAGAAGATTACATCGAATAGATCTCCACAAGAGAGGGGGAGAACTTTGTATTGAGATCCAAAAAGAGAGAAGAAGCCATCTAGCTAATAACTATGGACCCGAAGGTCTGAGGTAAACTACTCACGCTTCATCGGAGAGGCTATGATGATGTAGAAGCCCTCCGTGATGACGGCCCTCTCCGGTGGAGCTTCGGAACAGGCCTCAAGATGGGATCTCGTGGATACAGAAAGTTGCGGCGGTGGAATTAGGTTTTTGGATCCGTATCTGTTTGTTTGGGGGTATGTGGGTATATATAGGAGGAAGAAGTACGTCGGTGGAGCTTCGGTGGGCCCACGAGGTTGGGGGCGCGCCTGGGGGTGTAGGGCGCGCCCCCTACCTCGTGCCTACCTCGAAGCTTCCTTGGCGTAGGGTCCAAGTCTCCTGGGTCATATTCGGGAAGAAAATCACGTTCCAGAAAGGATTATTCTGTTTGGACTCCGTTTGATATTCCGTTTCTTCGAAACACTAAAATAGGCAAAAACAGCAATTCTAGGCTGGGCCTCCGGTTAATAGGTTAGTCCCAAAAATAATATAAAAGTGGAAAATAAAGCCCAATATAGTCCAAAACAGTAGATAATATAGCACGGAGCAATCAAAAATTGTAGATACGTTGGAGACGTATCAAGGTTCACTCGAATATTTATTCGTGTGGGTATAGGGGTCAATATGGGTGTCCACGGCTCCGTTGTTGATCATTGATCGAAAGGGGTTCCAGGTCATGTCTATACTTCACCGAACCTATAGGGTCACACGCTTAAGGGTCATCTATTTGCTGAACACTAGACAGGGAGTCTGAGAGAAAATTACCGAAAAAGTTTCGGACAGCGGAAAAGTTCCGCAGACAGAGGTCATCGGATGAGTTTCGGTGAAACCGAAAAGTTGTTTCGGGATATACTATTAAGTCAAACTGGTTTCAGCACATACTTGATAATTCTTGGAGGGTGCCAGAATCATTCTCGAAACTTCTTGGAATTTTCCGGGATGAAAATAGGAAATGTTCCGGAGCTGCCGGAGCCACTTCAGATGCATTTCGCAGATGAAAATCACTAAACCGGAATTGTTTCAGAACGCATTGAAAATTGTTTTAGTGGGTACTGGAAATGTTCTAAGCCCACATAAATATTTTCAGTTCGAACGAACGCTGAAAAATGTCGTCGTGAATAGTGAAAATCAGCTTTATGGATATGTTTTGGAAAGCCACCTTTTAGGGCTTTTGTGAAAAGGCTTCTAGAAGGGCTGGGGGCCAAGGAAGCCCCTCATGGGGGGCGGGCAAGGGTTTGGACGGCCAAACATGGTGGTGCTCCATGGAGCTCCACATGGCCTCCCATTTTGCCCATAACACCCTCATGTGTGACCTAATGCATGGGAGTTTTTAGTAATTTGTGGAGGCACCCTACCCCTTGGTTTTCCTATAAATAGGGGGTGACGGGGCTGCCCAAAGATCATCCCTTGCTCTCATACACATGCCATGACTTGTCTGGCTTCTCTCTCCCTCCCAGTGAAATAGTTTCGTAGAGCCGACACTAGTAGAAAAGGGGGCTTTGGTTCAGGCCGGGTAAGCCCATTAGTCCCGGTTCAGTCCAGAACCGGGACCAATGGGTGCATTGGACCCGGTTCGTGAGCCCAGGGGGCCGCCCGGGCCACGTGGGCCATTGGTCCCGGTTCGTCTGGACCTTTTGGTCCCGGTTGGTGGGACGAACCGGGACCAATGGGCCTGGCTCCTGGCCCACCACCTTTGGTCCCGGTTGGTGATATGAACCGGGACCAAAGGCCCCCCTTTAGTCTCGGTTCGTGCCACCAACCGGGGCCAATGATGGTGCCTATATATACCCCCTCGCGCAAGAGCAGAGCACACCGCTCTGTTTTTTCTTGCCGAGGGGGAGAGGGCTTGGTGGTGCTCTAGCTCACCTCCTATGCACGCAAGGTGTTCGATGGAATGCCCGAGCCACACTACTTAAGCTTTCTCCTCTCCAAGCTCGACCTCCAAGCTCCATTTTCCTCAATATTTGTCTAGGTTTAGCGGTCCGTCACGCCCCACCCCCGTCTTCACCGCCGTCGATCACCCGCGCCGATCTCATCACCGGCACCACCGTGGTGAGCCTCTTGTTCTTATCTTCTTTCTGAAAGGAAAAATATTATTACTTGTATGTTTAGATAGATACTTGTATCATTTTCTTACTTTTATTATTGCATGTTATATAGTGCGATGGTTTTGGTATCCGCCCCCGTCGGCCCTCGTCCTGTCTATGATTCGGATGTGGTATATATTATCTTTATAACTATTGGTTCATTTATTGTTTATGAAAATTATGCCGACCAACGTGACATAGATTTTATTTATCTAGGAGGTATGTGAACCGGAAATTCCAACCGACCCTATTGTTGAGAGGTTAAATTTAGTTGAAGAAGAAAACAATTTCTTGAAGGAAAAAATAAAAAAAATTGAGGAGGAGAAGATGATATTGGAGTTGCATGTTGCGGATGTCGTCGATGATCACAAGATCAAGATGGATGCAATGCGCTTGAAGATTAGAAAGATTAGAAAATATGCCGTTCATACTGAGGCTTGGTATCATTATGCCGTTGGATCAATTGTTACCTTGGTTGCGATTATGATCGCGTTTGTTTTCGCATTGAAATGCTTTACATAGTTTCAATATATGGTTTAATTAATTAGATGCTCTAGAGAGCTATATGTTGTTAGATGAGAACTATGTATGTACTTTGGTTTTAATGTGATGATGAACTTATATTAATTTGGTCACTTAATTATCTATTCATGATGTTCTGTAATGGGTTTTGACACACTTAATTATATATAACGCACGCAGATAAACCGGCAATGGATGTATGGTGACAGACACACCTCCGAGTACATTAAGGGCGTGCATGAATTTCTCGAAGCGGCTAAGGCAAACAAGCAGAATGGTTTTATGTGTTGTCCATGCCCTAATTGTGGGAATACGAAGTCTTACTCTGACCGGAAAATCCTTCACACCCACCTGCTTTACAAGGGTTTCATGCCACACTATAATGTTTGGACAAGGCACGGAGAAATAGGGGTTATGATGGAAGACGGCGAAGAAGAAGAGTACGATGACAACTATGTGCCCCCTGAATACATTGATGCTGTAACGGGGGGAGCTGGTGAAGATCAAGAGGAACCAGACGATGTGCCCAATGATGCTGCAACGGGTGAAGCTGCTGAAGATCAAGAGGAACCAGACGATGTGCCCGATGATGATGATCTTCGCCGGGTCATTGTCGATGCAAGGACGCAATGCGAAAGTCAAAAGGAAAGGCTGAAGTTCGATCGCATGTTAGAGGATCACTGTCGGTGTCAAAACCGGCGGATCTTGGGTAGGGGGTCCCGAACTGTGCGTCTAGGCGGATGGTAACAGGAGACAAGGGACACAATGTTTTACCCAGGTTCGGGCCCTCTTGATGGAGGTAAAACCCTACGTCTTGCTTGATTAATATTAATGATAGGGGTAGTACAAGAGTAGATCTACCACGAGATCAAGGAGGCTAAACCCTAGAAGCTAGCCTATGGTATGATTGTTGTATGTTGAAGTTGTCCTACGGACTAAAACCCTCCAGTTTATATAGACACCGGAGAGGGTTAGGGTTACACAAAGTCGGTTACAATGGTAGGAGATCTTGAATATCCGCATTGCCAAGCTTGCCTTCCACGCCAAGGAAAGTCCCATCCGGACACGGGACAAAGTCTTCAATCTTGTATCTTCATAGTCCTGGAGTCTGGCTGAAGGTATAGTCCGGCTACCCGAACACCCCCTAATCCAGGACTCCCTCAGTAGCCCCTGAACCAAGCTTCAATGACGACGAGTCCGGCGCGCAGATCGTCTTCGGCATTGCAAGGCGGGTTCCTCCTCCAAATTCTTCATAGAAGTTTGTAAACACCAAGAGTAGTGTCCGGCTCTGCAAAATGAATTTCCACATATTGCCATAGAGAGAATAATATTAACACAAATCTAATCTGCTGACGTATTCTGCAGTGTGACATCACACTATGGCCAAGCCTTTTATTCGAATCGTTTTCACTTCTCCACCTCAGCGCGTTTTGCGAGGCGTTTTCCTTGGCATGTCTTGTCAAAGCAGAGATCGTGTCCCCTTTATTTACGGGATTCTCATCAATACGGACGTGGGTAACCCAATCGTGCCCGTTAGCATGTTTTCTCGATTAAAGGCGAGTCCCAAACGGTTACGGGGAGGGCTCTTGGTATTCAACCTCTTATAAAGAGGCCAAGGCCTTACTCCTTTTTTCCAATCTCAAACGAGTTCGCCCGTCGCCTCGAGTTCCAAGACCCTAGGCTCCAGATTCCAGGCGCTTCGGACCTTCGACAATGTCCGGCTCCGACCTTCAAGGTCGATGGATGCCCTCCTCCGTCACGGAGGAGGACGTGCTAAAGTTGAGAGAAGCTAAGTTCTTGACCGGAAAAATTTCGCATAGGTTGCCTGCTCAAGGGCAGGCTATTCCCAGTCCCCAGCCCGGTGAGAGCGTGGTGTTCATGTCTCACTTCCTTCGGGGGTTAGGCTTCCCAATGGATCCCATTGTGAGGGGGCTGTTGTTCTATTATGGGCTGGAACTTCATGACTTAGCTCCGGAGTCCATCCTCCATATTTCCTCATTCATCGTCGTGTGTGAAGCATTCCTCCGTGTTATTCCTCACTTCAGATTATGGCTCAAGACTTTTGAAGTGGAGCCGAAGTTGATCGAGGGACGGCACGCAGAGTGCGGAGGCGCTGTCGTAAGTAAGAATGCCGATGCTCCATGGCCCGAGGGCTCTTTTCAAGAGGAGCTTGGCTTGTGGCAACGAGAGTGGTTCTATATCACCGCTCCCAGGGGCACCAAGTGGGTGGCGCCTCCTGCCTTTCGCTCGGGTCCCCCACCATGGCTAGCGTCATGGGTCAACAAAGGATTAGATTGGGGGTTATCCAAGGACATGCCCTTGTTGCAGGGCCGCATTAGGGATCTCTTAGAAAGAGACCTCAGCCTGGTCAAGGTGACGCAGGTTATGCTGATTCGCCGAACCCTGCCCGGCAAACGTCGCTCCCTTCGCCTGTGGGAGTTCAATCCGGAGGGACCGCGAGCTCTCCAGCATTTCATGGGTGCAACGCCCGCGGAGATGTATAAACTGTTCTTCGGATCACAAGCAATGTGTCCGGATTTGACCGAGGACGCAGGTCTAAGCTGCAATCGCCCGGATACTCAAGTAAGTAGCCTTATGCCCGGACTTGTTATCCATATATTTTTCATAAACTTGCCCCTAAAAGAGCTGTCCCTTTAAACAGGAGTGGATAGCGAAAGCAAAGCTGATAAGGTGTCCGGCTCCCCTCCCTGAGACCAGGCCGGATTCCACCCTAGTCAGGATGTTGAAGATCGTGCCTTTAAAGGAAAGTGAGGGAGGGGACAAGGAAGCTACGGCCTCCTCGAAGGAGGCTGTTCGGAGGGAAGGAACCGAAAATTCCTCTCCTCCGGGGAAGAAAAGGACTGCCTCTAAAAACCTGGAGGCTATGGCCTCCAAGCGGGGAAAAAAATCCTCGTCAGAGGGTCCTACGCTGGGGGGTTCCTCGGCCGAACTATGCCCTCAAGGGGACCAGCCCTCCAGCGAGCCGTAAGTAGAGAAAGATTGTATTCTTGAGAGAAAAATCCTTGCTTTAAACCCGAGAAGATTAACCAAATTTTTACCTTGTACCTCGGACCTTAGCCCTTCTCAGCAGAGCTCGTCTTCGAGGGATCTTCTTCCAGAGATGATGGAGAGCGGGACGCCTCCCCCTGCCGTACCGCCTAGCGAGGCGGGCGACCCTGAGGTGTCGTCGCGGAGGGTTTCTTCGAATCCGACAGGGGCGGAAGATAGCTATGTGCCCCCCCAAGGTTCTCCGCGTCCGGCCTTCGAAAGAGGCCATAGGACAAGTCCGGCACCGTCTAGTGCTCGGCCGGAGGAGCTAAAGATTCTGCTGGGGCGAGCTTCTATCTCAGAGGAGCACCGTGCATTGATGGGCACGGTGATTGAAAGGATTTCATCCGCGGAAAGCGGATTGCACGAGGCCGTCAGAAGTTTACTGACGGGTTTTGAGGTACATTAGATAATGTACACTTTTGTCAGTTGCGCATAAGTAAGATGCGCCCTGTGTAGATAGTAGCCCCTGAGACTCTATGCGTTGTCAAAAATGACGGCGCACAGAGGATCATAATCCCAGGTCTAAGATGTCGCCTTTGAATGTAGGTGGCGAGGTGTCCGGAATCGAGCCGAACTGATGATTTTGCCGAACTAAAGCGGCAACTGGACGTGGCAGATGCCGACATTGCGCTCATCAACAAGCGGCTTGATGAGGCTCAAGGTATGTAATTCCTCGGGCAGCATCTGGTAAGAGGAGCTTTATGCCAGTATCTTACAATGTATGTGCTTGACGCAGATGGTGCGGCCGCCATGGAGAGTCTTAGGGCGGAACTTGCCCGAGCTAAGGAACAAGCCAGAAAAAGTGATGCGGCTGCCGAGAAGGCCCTTGAAGAGCTGAGAGCCGAACAGGCTGCTCACTGCCAAAGCAAGGAGGAGATGGCCGAGATGGCCGTGAGGTTAAAGAGCGCTGCTGAACATTGCAAGCTTCTTGAGAAAGAAGACCGGGCGAGACAGACGGACTTAGAGAAGGCCGTTGCCGATGCCAAGGATGCTCGTTCTGCGATGAGAGCTGCGAAGGAGGAGCTGCGTCAGGCCGAACATATTGCGGCTGGAAAGCCCTTTATGCTGCGGAGGAAGTTTTGCGATCCGAATTTGGAGGACACCTATCTGGATTTGGCAACGAGTGCTGCTGATGCGACAGAACACTTTCGAGATCAAGAAGATCGCGAAGTGGAAAAACTTTTCTGGGCGCAGTTCCACAATCCAGAACGTCCACTGGCAGTGGACGATCATCTGGCTCAATGGGCCAAACTGAATAGGTTGTCCGGACTCGCCATGAAGTATGTCATGGGTCATTTGTGGCCGGGGAGATCGGAGCTGAAGAGTTATTTCAGCTTGGTGCAGCAATTCCTTGACGCGGTGCCACGTATCAATGCAATGAAGAGGTCAGCCTACATAGAGGGCGCACGGATGGCTCTTACCCGTGTCAAGACATACTGGGCGGAGATGGAGACCACCATTGTTGCATCCCGAGATTCGGACAAAAGCCGAGTACCCTCCGAGCACTATTTTCAGGAAGTCCTTGAAGGCACTCGTGTAATGGAGGCGCGGTGCTCGAAGGATGCTATGTTTTGATAGCATATGTAATTATAAAGCAATATTTTGATGAATTGTAGTAGCCTTTTATACTTGTGCCTTCAAGTATATGGAACACCTCCTGTGCGGCCGTTTTAAGATATATATAAAAATCTGAAAGATGGCAGTCGTTGGCTTCAGCCCCCATGCACATAGTGCGGGGGTGCTCGCAGAAGGCGCATTTTCACACTTAATCCAACGTCTTGGTCCTACAAAGGAGGTGATAGCGCAGCGAGCTAGGCAACCGGACTATAATGCTTTAACACTTTTACTTAGCCACAGGAGCTTGACAATGGGACTATTTAGGTAGCCCCTGGTGGCGACTACGCTCGCCCGAATTCGGGCGCGTATGTGCCTAGCTGGGAAACGGCCCTTCGTTAATGCGGAGGAATCCTATAGATTCCGGAGAGTCATCGAGTGGTTGACCAGTCTCACGCTATATCATGACAGTCGGTTTTCGGCTTTCTCTACTGAGGTGCTCGCCTGGCCGAACCAGGGCACAATCGCAGTAGTTCTCTTGGTGCCGCCTTAGCCGATAGAGCGGAACGTAAGGCGGCCGAACACAGGAGCCGGGCAACCCAACATTTGACCAAAATCATGACTCGGAGCTGATGCATATAAGGCCAAACTCGCAACGCCGAACACTCCCTAAGGTATTCGGTCTTTATGAGAGCGGGCGAGGTAACGCTCTGAGGTATAAGCCCCTAGTGTCCAGGTACGCGCAGGAATTCTGACGTGGCCACATGCCAAGACGCCAGCCTCCTCCTTGGTTATAGAACCAGGGGATGTGTATCAACAAGAGACAGTAAAAAAGGTTTACGCAGGGTCTTAATCTGAAAAGAATCCTTGGAACGGGTCCCTACTGCACGTCTGCGCCTGTGTCTCCGTTGTGCCGTATCCTGGACGGGCGCAGCACGACGTTCATCTGTAAAAGAGAGGAACTAAGTTGAAAAAGGGTCGTGCCGAACAAAAGTTATATTAAAATAAACAAAGTATAAAGTAAAATATGTAAAATTGAGCTTTATTGTCTCTTATTTTATATGTGCGGAGCCCCTAGTGCGGGGGTATATGGCCACTAAGCCTTTATCAACGATACTTTTGTGCCGGACTCGTCCATCCGTGTCCGTGGTCTTGATGACCTGTTCGGATGTTCTGGCTGGTGAAGCCATTGTATTGTGGGGCTGTTAAAGCGTCCGCACAATCCTCCGCTCGGGGGAGGCACACTCAATGCTTCCCCTTCAAGGAGATGATGCCTCATGGACCGGGCATCTTAAGCGTAAGAGATGCGTAATGCGGCATTGCGTTAAAGCGGGCGAAAGCTTCGCATCCCAGCAGTGCTTGATAGCGACTTGAGAATGGGACGATGTGGAAAGTCAGCTTTTCGCGGCGGAAGTTATCGGTAGAGCCGAATATAACTTCGAGCCGGAGAAAACCCATGCAATGGGTGTCCGGACCAGGCGTTACCCCTTGAAAGGAGGTTTTGCTGTGATGAATTCTTGTTGGGTCTATCCCCATGTGACGGATTCTGTCCTGATATATCAGGTTTAGTCCACTGCCGCCGTCCATAAGGACATTTGAAAACTGGAGTCCGCCAATTATTGGATCGAGTACCAAGGCAGTCCAGCCTGCGTTCCTGATACTTCTAGAATAATCCAGATGATCGAAGATGATTGGTTTTGACAACCAGTGGCGGGACCCCTTTGGGATAGGTCGTGTGGCGCGTACCTTTATGGGCACCGCACGTTTTGTTATGTGAAGTAAGTTTACTGTTTTTACTTCTTGTGGGAAATTCTTTTGTTTCCTGGTGCTCTGCTTTTGGGGTTCGTCCTCGTCTTCGCTTGGTGTGTCGAGCCCCTTGTGTTCGGCGTTGAGTCTGCGGATTGTTTGAAAACCCAACAATCTCTGTGGGTATGGTTAGCAGGCTTCCCGGGAGTACTGTGTATTTGACATATCCTGTCCAGGATTTTGTTTAGGTTGGATAGGTCGTCCCTGTTGTCCTGGAGGGGCGGCTTTTTCTGATTCTGCCGTGAGCTTTTGAATCCGGCGTTGACTGCCGTGCTCTTCGGACTTTTTTCCTTAGTCCGGCGACGGTCCTTATTGCGTTGTGGTTTTCCGTTTCCATCCCTAGTTTCGTATGTACTTGGGTCGCTGGTGCTACATCTTGCCAACCAGCTGTCCTCTCCTGCGCAAAAGCGGGTCATGAGGCTTGTTAGTGCGGCCATTGTTCTTGGCTTTTCTTGGCTGAGGTGTCTGGCGAGCCATTCGTCTCGGACATTATGCCTGAAAGCTGATAAGGCTTCGGTGTCCGGACAGTCGACTATCTGATTCTTTTTAGTAAGAAATCTATTCCAGAATTGCCGAGCTGACTCTCCGGGCTGTTGGGTTATGTGAGTGATATCGTCTGCGTCTGGAGGGCGACATAGGTCCCTTGAAAATTTTCTCGGAAAGCGTCCTCGAGCTCTTCCCAACTTCCGATTGTGTTTTCAGGAAGGCTTTTAAGCCAATGCCGGGCTGGCCCTTTAAGATTGAGGGGTAAGTATTTTATGGCGTGGAGGTCATCTCCTCTAGCCATGTGTATGTGGAGGATATAATCCTCGATCCAGACTCCAGGGTCTGTTGTTCCATCATATGCCTCTATGTTTACGGGTTTGAATCCTGCTGGAAATTCATAATCCAGAACCTCATCAGTGAAACATAGGGGGTGTGCGGCGCCCCTGTATTTGGGTGTGCCGGATTCTGATAATGGCTTTATTGCATTGCTTACGAGAGCTTGCTTTCTTGGCCCATAAATGGACCTGGCTGGGCCATGATGCGAATCCTTAAGTGGGTCGCATGTCAGCTTAAGTGCGGCGCCGCTTGCCGTTTTGTGCTGGCCATGGGGTCGTCTATCCGACCGTGTGGCTTTCTTACTTTTTGAATGCGAGGGCTCTAGGGCCTCTTCGTCGAATTCAGGTAGTAGCTTTCTCTTCGGATAGCTTTTAGCGCAGTGACTGTCGCCGTATTTGTCTGCGGTATTGATTACTTTACTCCATCTGATCCTGAGTGCATCTTTCGCAGTTTTTAGCTTCCGCTTCTGCTTTTTCGGGCTACGTGCGGTTGCAACGAGCCTCTGTGGAGGTTCTTTTGCTCCATGGGCTTGTCCGGCGTAAGGTCGTCCGGAATGCCATTTTCGCCGGGGGAGGAATGTTCGGTTTCTCTATCCGGGTTGTCCTGTTCGGATGGTTGCTCTAAGGCATGGTCATCGTCTACCGGCTCATCCTGCTCTATGGCTGGGTCTTTATCGAGGCAGGGCTTGGGTCGGCGTTTACGCCGATGCTTTGATTGTTTTTCGAGAGATCGATCCCTCTTTCCATCCCTGTTTTCCTCGTTGTCGCTTCCTTTAGGGGTATCCACCATGTACACATCGTGAGATGAGGTGGCTCTCCAGTTCCCTATAGGCGTTGGTTCATCTGCGTCTCCTGCATCGTCGTCCATGCCGTCGATGTCTTCGGAGTCGAAGTTGAGCACGTCGTTTAAATTATCTACGGTGGCTACCAAATGGGTGGTGGGTGGGTTTTGAATTTCTTCATCATCCGTATCCCATCCTTGCTGACCGTAGTCCGGCCAGGGCTCTCCTGATAAAGAGAGAGACTTTAGTGACTTCAGAATATCGCCGAAGGGCGAGTGCTGAAAGATGTCTGCGGCGGTGAACTCCATGATCGGCGCCCCATCGGATTCGACCGGCAGGAGCGCGGGGGTCTCAGAGTCCGGAGAGGAATCCGGCTCCTCGGAGTCACAGGCCATGCGGAGTGCGGGGCTGGTGTTCGGCTCGACCGCCTTTGAGATTGCAGCCCCCGAGGTGGCGCCCAACCGCTCATCCTCGATCGGCGCAGTAGGCTCCGAATTCACGGTCAGAACCGGTCCGTGTGCGGCCTCCAGGGCACTGTTCGGCGGCAGAGCTAGATCATGCCCATCGAGATAGTGTGGCGCGCTCGGCTGTGGCTCGAATCCGTCGGAGATCAAGTCCCCACGGATGTCCGCCGTGTAGTTTAAACTTCCAAACCTGACCTGGTAGCCAGGGGCGTAGCTTTCGATCTGCTCCAAGTGGCCAAGCGAATTGGCCCGCAGTGCGAAGCCGCCGAAGATGAAGATCTATCCGGGGAGAAAAGTCTCACCCTGGACTGCATCGTTGTTGATGATCGAAGGAGCCATCGGGCCTAAAAGCGACGACACAGAGGAACTCTCAATGAAAGCACCAATGTCGGTGTCAAAACCGGCGGATCTCGGGTAGGGGGTCCCGAACTGTGCGTCTAGGCAGATGGTAACAGGAGACAAGGGACACAATGTTTTACCCAGGTTCGGGCCCTCTTGATGGAGGTAAAACCCTAAGTCCTGCTTGATTAATATTGATGATATGGGTAGTACAAGAGTAGATCTACCACGAGATCAAGGAGGCTAAACCCTAGAAGCTAGCCTATGGTATGATTGTTGTATGTTGAAGTTGTCCTACGGACTAAAACCCTCCGGTTTATATAGACACCGGAGAGGGTTAGGGTTACACAAAGTCAGTTACAATGGTAGGAGATCTTGAATATCCGCATTGCCAAGCTTGCCTTCCACGCCAAGGAAAGTCCCATCCGGACACGGGACGAAGTCTTCAATCTTGTATCTTCATAGTCCTGGAGTCCGGCTGAAGGTATAGTTCGGCTACCCGAACACCCCCTAATCTAGGACTTCCTCAATCACAAAAAAGGGTTGTACCCCAATTGCGAAGATGGCAACACAAAGCTCGGTACCGTACTGGAATTGCTGCAGTGGAAGGCAGAGAATGTTGTGCCTGACAAAGGATTTGAGAAGCTACTGAAAATATTGAAGAAGAAGCTTCCAAAGGATAACGAATTGCCCGACAGTACATACGCAGCAAAGAAGGTCGTATGCCCTCTAGGATTGGAGGTGCAAAAGATACATGCATGCCCTAATGACTGCATCCTCTACCGCGGTGCATACAAGGATCTGAACGCATGCCCGGTATGCGGTGCATTGCGGTATAAGATCAGACAAGATGACCCTGGTGATGTTGACGGCGAGCCCCCAGGAAGAGGGTTCCTGCGAAGGTGATGTGGTATGCTCCTATAATACCACGGTTGAAACGTCTGTTCAGAAATGGAGAGCATGCCAAGTTGATGCGATGGCACAGTGAGGACCGTAAGAAAGATGGGAAGTTGAGAGCACCCGCTGACGGGTCGCAGTGGAGAAAAATCGAGAGAAAGTACTGGGATGAGTTTGCAAAGGACCCAAGGAACGTATGGTTTGCTTTAAGCGCGGATGGCATTAATCCTTTCGGGGAGCAAAGCAGCAATCACAGCACCTCGCCCATGACTCTATGTATGTATAACCTTCCTCCTTGGATGTGCATGAAGCGGAAGTTCATTATGATGCCAGTTCTTATCCAAGGCCCTAAGCAACCCGACAACGACATTGATGTGTACCTAAGGCCATTAGTTGAAGAACTTTTACAGCTATGGAATGGAAACGGTGTACGTACGTGGGATGAGCACAAACAAGAGGAATTTAACCTAAAGGCGTTGTTGCTCGTGACCATAAACGATTGGCCCGCTCTCAGTAACCTTTCAGGACAGACAAACAAGGGATACCACGCATGCACGCACTGTTTGGATGACACCGAAAGTATATACCTGGACAGATGCAGGAAGAATGTGTACGTGAGCCATCATCGATTTCTCCCGACCAACCATCAATGTCGAAAGAAAGGCAAGCATTTCAAAGGCGAGGCAGATCACCGAAAGAAGCCCGCCATGCGTACCGGTGATCACGTACTTGCTATGGTCAATAATTTACACGTAATCTTTGGAAAGGGTCCCGGCGGACTAGCTGTTCCGAATGACGCTGAGGGACGCGCACCCATGTGGAAGAAGAAATCTATATTCTTCGACCTACCCTACTGGAAAGACCTAGAGGTCCGCTCTTCAATCGACGTGATGCACGTGACGAAGAACCTTTGCGTGAACCTGTTAGGCTTCTTGGGCGTGTATGGGAAGACAAAAGATACACCTGAGGCACGGGAGGACCTGCAACGTTTGCACGAAAAAGATGGCATGCCTCCGAAGCAGTATGAAGGTCCTGCCAGCTACGCTCTTACGAAAGAAGAGAAAGAAATTTTCTTTGAATGCCTGCTCAGTATGAAGGTCCCGACTGGCTTCTCGTCGAATATAAAGGGAATAATAAATATGCCAGAGAAAAAGTTCCAGAACCTAAAGTCTCATGACTGCCACGTGATTATGACGCAACTGCTTCTGGTTGCATTGAGGGGGCTTCTACTGGAAAACGTCCGATTAGCCATTGTGAAGCTATGTGCATTCCTCAATGCAATCTCTCAGAAGGTGATCGATCCAGAAATCATACCAAGGCTAAGGAGTGATGTGGCGCAATGTCTTGTCAGTTTCGAGCTGGTGTTCCCACCATCCTTCTTCAATATCATGACGCACGTCCTAGTTCATCTAGTCGATGAGATTGTCATTCTGGGGCCCGTATTTCTACACAATATGTTCCCCTTTGAGAGGTTCATGGGAGTCCTAAAGAAATATGTTCGTAACCGCGCTAGGCTAGAAGGAAGCATCTCCATGGGCCATCAAACAGAGGTGTCATCGGGTTTTGTGTTGACTTCATTCCTGGCCTTAAGAAGATAGGTCTCCCAAAATCGCGGTATGAGGGGAGACTGACTGGAAAAGGCACGCTAGGAGCGGACTCAATAATATGTAGGGACGGGCATTCTTGGTCTAAAGCACACTACACAGTTTTACAGAACTCTACCTTGGTGACCCCGTATGTCGATGAACACAAGAATAGTCTGCGCTCCAAACACCCGGAGCAGTGCGACGACTGGATTACATGTGAACACATCAGGACTTTCAGCAGTTGGTTGGAAACACGTCTCAGAGATGACAACACTATTTGTGATGAGCTGTACTTGTTGTCCAGGGGACCATCTTCGACTGTATTGATTTACAAAGGATACGAGATAAATGGGAATACATTTTACACGATTGAACAAGATCAAAAGAGCACCAGCCAAAACAGCGGTGTCCGCTTTGATGCAACAACCGAGAAGGGAAAGGACACATATTATGGTTACATAGTGGACATATGGGAACTTGACTACGGACATGATTTTAAGGTCCCTTTGTTTAAGTGCAAATGGGTCAATCTGTCAGGAGGCGGGGTAAAGGTAGACCCACAGTACGGAATGACAACAGTGGATCTGAAAAATCTTGGGTACACTGACGAACCGTTCGTCCTAGCCAATGATGTGGCACAGGTTATCTATGTGAAGGACATGTCTACCAGACCGAGAAAAAGAAAAGATAAGGAAGCGAATACATCATATGATGAGGCAAAGCGCCACATAGTTCTTTCAGGAAAAGGGACATCGTAGGAGTGGAGGGCAAGACAGACATGTCTGAAGATTATGAAAAGTTTCATGAAATTCCTCCCTTCAAAGTCAAGGCTGACCCAAGCATCCTGATAAACGATGAAGATTATCCATGGTTACGGCGCAATAAGCAAATGACACAAGCGAAGAAAAAGTGAAGACTTTCTCCCGCAACTATTATGATGATACCATGCCAACTTTGTAACAGACGAGTATGATACCATTCTCCGTTTTGTACATGCACATGCTATGCCAACTTTTTCAGAGTTCATTTCAAATGCTTTAATGTCTTATGGTTTGGCCCTCGTAATACCATTAATCCCGGTTCACTCCTTGTCAACAATGTTCTCACCAAGAACACTCTCAAGAGGGCAACAAACTTGTGATTCACACAAATTTCAAAGAATTCAAACTTTAACTATTCTAATTTGAAAACTAATGGCACTAACAGAAAGTTTATAATTTTTCTAAAACTAAAAGCAAAAAAGAATTAAAAAATAAAGCAAAAAACAAAAGAAAATAAATAATGCAACAAAACAAAAAACTGAAATAAAAATAAAAATAGCAACAATAAGTATTTTGTTGTAAGTAGAACCAAAATAAAATAAATAAAGCAACAAAGAAAACAAAAAAACAAAAAAAGTGTTTTCAAATTTGAAAACCAATGGCAATAACAAAAAGTTTATAATTTTTCTAAAACTAAAAGCATATGGAATTAAAAAATAAAGCAAAAAATAAAAGAAAATAAAATAAATAAAGCAACAAAAAAACAAAAAAAGTGCCACCTACTGGGCCCCCACGGCCTGAATACGACTAGAAACCCATCCATGGGCCAGGATTCAGGCCCGCAGGAGGCCTAGTAGGCCCACAGGCATAGCAGTGACAATTAGGCCCGAAAGCCTGCAATGGAGAGAAGCTCGAGAGGGGTGCGGCAGTGGGGCTTATAAACCACTGCGCACCCCTCTCAACTAGCGAGGTGGGACTAAACTTTCGACGCGGGCGCAGCAGCACAAGGCCTTTGGTCCCGATTGGTGGCACCAACCGGGACTAAAGGGGGGCATTGGTCCTGGTTGGTGCGACGAACCGGTACCAATGACCCCCTTTAGTCCCTGTTGGTGCCACCAACCGGGACCAAAGGCCGCCGCTTCCCGCCCTTTGGGCTGCTGAAAAGTGGCCTTTGGTCCCGGTTGCTGCCACGAACCGGGACTAAAGGCTCTGCTATATAAGTCCACACTTAGGAGATTTTCACTCTCATCTTGCAGTTGCCGCCCCCGACGCCGCCGACGCCGCCAGGCTGCCCCGACGCCGCCCGCCCCGGCCCGCCCCCGTCGTCGCCGTCGCCCGCGCCCCTGCCCCGACGCACGGCGCCCCGGCCCGCCCCCGTCGCCGTCGCCCGAGTCCCTGCCTCGACGCGCGCCGCCCCGGCCCGCCCTCGCCGTCGCCCGTGCCGGCCCCTTCCCCGACACGCGCCGCCCCGGCCCGCCGTCGCCGTCGCCCGCGCCCCCTACCCCGAGCGCGCGCCCACTGCCCCGTCGCCATCCTCGCCGCCGACCCCGCGGTCTTCCTGGTCCGGCCGGCGCCCTCCCTAGCTAGCATTTTTTTCATATATATGCTTTTTTCATATATATGCTTGTTTTATATATATATGTATATATGTTCTCTGTGTATATATACGTTCATGTATATATACAAAAGATAGGTTTTTAGGAAAATTAGGATTTTTTTCTGTTCATAGATTTTTTTGGTGATATTAATTATTGTAAATATGCAAATGTTTGTATATATGAACAATGAATTAGGCAATACTACTTCATGTATTTTTAAGAAGGAAGAAGAAGAAAAAGAATGAGAGGAAAAAGGAAATAAGAAGAGGAAGAAAGGAGAAGAAGAGGGGAGAGGAAGAAGAGGAGAAATAAATAAGAAGAAGAAAAAAGAAGAAAAAGAAGAGGAGAAGAAGAAGAAAGGAATAGAGGAGAAGAAGAGAAAATAGAATATTCTTCTTCTCCTCTATTCCTTTCTTCTTCTCCTCTTTTTTGTTCTTCTTTTTTTTCTTCGATCTTCTCCTCTAGCTATTCCTTTCTTCTTCTCCTCTTTTTATTTCTTCTTCGTTTTCTTATGTTTTATCGGGTCTGTCGTCGTCGATATACGTACCCCTCCCGATAACTTCAACACGTGGGGGGGGTCGATATACCTCCTCCCCGATAACATTATTTTCCCGTGTATGTATCTCATCGTTGTCGATATTAGCCCCTCCCGATAACTTCAACACGAGGGGGGGGGATCGATATATATACCCCCTCCCGATAACTTCAACACGTGGGGGGGGGGTCGATATACCCCCTCCCCGATAATATTATTTTCCCATGTACGTATGTCATCATTGTCGATATATAAACCCCTCCCGATAACTTCAACACGTGGGGGGGAGTCGATATACCCGCTCCCCGATAACATTATTTTCCCGTGTATGTATCTCATCGTTGTCGATATTACCTCCTCCCGATAACTTCAACACGTGGGGGGGTCGATATATATACCCCCTCCCCGATAATATTATTTTCCCATGCATGTATCTCATCGTTGTCGATATTACCCACTCCCGGATAACTTCGACAGTGAAAACTCTCGAGGAGTACACCCAAACTAATATATCCACGTGTTGCCATGCTTATGTAATAATTGCCATGTTGTAATATATATTTGCAAAAACAATATGGAGCACGGACGAGATGAGGAAGCAGAAGAGAGGTTGCGGGACATAATCTTAGACGGAGGTGATGTCATGTCATGTTTTCTTAACGACAATGATGGTCTGGAAGAACAGCAGGGTGAAGAAGCAGGTCCGGAAGAACAGCAAGGTGAAGAAGCAGGTCCGGAAGAACAGGGTGATGGCTCCGGTGACCGAACAGAGTCCGGCCAGGTAAATATATTAGTTAAGCCTGTGCTGAGACTAGCTAATTGATGCATTCATTGTTTTGGTACATACACATATTAATTAACTCTCATCTTTCTTCTTTTTTCTAGCCCTCCGGATCGAGCACAACTTCGGTAAAGAGACGAGGCCCGAAGAAAAAGTTGCGCGAGGATGAAAGGTTTGAGATCACAGCAATCGCGCGCGACGGCCTACCGATTGAACCCATCCGGACGAAGGATGCATTTACTGTTCAGTGCGAGGTTCTTATTAGGGACAAGATCCCGATCAGCATCCACCAATGGTTTAAGCCGGCAAGACCCTGAGGTGTCTTATGTCAATGATATGCAGAAAGATGATCTTTGGAAGGAGCTGAAGGCAAATTTCACCCTACCGCCAGAGGAGGATCCGGAGAAGCTGGTTATAGAGAAATTAATTAAGTCTGCTGCTCTTAAGAAGATGGAAGAGCTATTCAGGAGGTGGAAGAATGAGCTGAAAAGGTTTGTCGACAAAAAAGAGACACCAGAATTCAAGGGCAAATATGAGAAGATCAGAGATCAATGGCCCGCATTTGTGGCCCACAAGACATCGGATAAGAGTAAGAAGATGTCGGACACAAACTAGAAAAATGCTGCGAAGAAGATGCTTCACCATCGCACGGGGTCAGGTGGCTACCTCAAAGCCCGGCCTAAGTGGGCAAAGGCTGAGACTGATCTGCTTGATAAAGGGATCGAACCAGAGAAAATGAACTGGCCAGACCGTTGCCGGACTTGGTTCTTCGGGGCTGGCGGATCCTTGGACCCTGTAACAGGGAAGTGCATTTGGACGGACGAGCAACTTGACATACCCTTGAAGAAGCTTCGGTACTATATCGATGCAGCGCAGAAAGGGACGTTCCTTCCAGACAGAGAGAACGACGAGTTCACAAAGGCCCTCGGAAATCCTGAGCACCCTGGACGGACACGAGGCACGCCAGGCTCCATTCCATGGAAGGCTGGGTTTCCGGACGTAGGCGGTTACAAAAGCCATGAGAGGAGGAAGAAAGTGCAGCAGACCGAACTGCAGGCGCTGCACGCAAGGGTACAAGCGATAGAGGAACGAGAAGCAAATCGCAGCAAACGACTTGCCGAAGCTTCCCTTGAAGCTACCCCGCCATCTCAGCGGAGAAGCAGCGTGGCTTCCACCGAGCTGCTTCAGCCGGAGCATGTCTTGACAGCTCCTGCCAGCTATCTCGTGGATGCTATCACAGAGGCTCAAAATTGCCACCTTATGACGCAATGGATTAATATGAAGGTCAAGGCGGCTGTTGGCTCTGTTTTTCCTAATGAAACCGGCGCAACTTTTCACTGCTGGCCGATTCCAGAAGGATATGCTAAGGTGTTGGTGGATGAAATAACGGAGGGATTTGAGGACCTCCCGCTTGACCACCCTACCGGAGAAGGGGAGACTCGGCTGGGTTCTTCTCTGAAGACTCCATGCCTATGGCGGAAGGAGCTCATCAACCTTCCGAACTGGACGCCTCCGCCTCCTCCTCCTCCTCCGGTGAGTCAGGGCACTCCGCCTCCTCCACCGCCTCCTCCTCCGGCGAGTGACGATCAGGGCCCTCGGCCGGCTCCTTCTCCGGCGCGTGGCGGCACTCCGCCTCCTTCTTCGCCTGCGCCGGCGCGCCCAAGCAGCCAGCCTCCTCCTTCTCCGCCTCATCACCAAGGGCGGAAGAGACCCGCCGCCGCTCCGGCGCGTCGTAGTCCTTCTCCGGCGCGTGGCGGCACTCCGCCTCCTTCTCCGCCTGCGCCGGCGCGCCCGAGCAGCCAGCCTCCTCCTTCTCCGCCTTGTCAGCAAGGGCGGAAGAGACCCGCCGCCGCTCCAGCAGCTGCTCCGGCGCGTCGTAGTCCTTCTCCTCCGCCCCGTAAGCAAGTAAAGAAGACAGCCGCTCCGTCTATTCGGCCGCTGTCTAGCAGTACAGCCAGAGGCGTGAGGACATACACATTCGGTCCTTCTCTGAAGACTCCAGAGAAGTTACCATACGAGAGGACCCCGGAGGAGAACGCAAAGATCGCGCGAACCGAAGTGGATGACTGGTTTCAAGGGTTGAAAGCAAAGAGACATCCACCTCCGGAGGAGAAGGTAGGTCTGGTGAAAGTGAAGCGCACTCTGGCTGCCCTGGCAAAACCACCCAAGTCTCCGCCGAAAGGCAACTATGAGCGCATTATTGGAAAGACATGGGCCGAAGCGGAGCGGTCAGGAAGTACAGTCAGTGATCAAAGGATGAAAGAACGATGAGCAGCTGGGAAACAAATTGCCCAGCTCGGCGAACAAGGGAATCAAACGTGCCCCCCGCTCAAGGTGCCTAGCGACATCGTCGATCCGATGATGGTGCCCGGTTATAGCAATCTTGAAGATTACCTGCCCGACGATGTACATTATGATTTCATGGACGTGCAGATACACAGATACGAGTACGGGAAGCCTCTCGTCAAAGATGAAAAATCTCTAACAATGATGATGCGAAGATTGCATGATTGGTACTTGAAAATCTGCAGAGAGTCTGGGGGGAGGAGTACTTTGTATGTGAGAGTTAAAAAGGAGCATGACCTCGTTGGAATTGATCTGTTGCCTATTCCATTTGAGGAGTTCTATCAGTTTTTCAATCAATTGGCCCTCGATAAAGCAACGGTCACCTGCTACTGTCTGTAAGTACTACTACTTCTGTCATTAAGTCTCTCTATATAGCTCAGCTCTTTCATTGCATGTATTTATAATTATCCTCACTATATTAATTATGCAGATTGAAGATCGCCGAATTGAAGAAAAGACAAATCGGTGATATTGGGTTCATTAACACATATCTCATAGATGCAACTGAGGTTAAATTTCATGCCGCAGAAACCAAGGCCAACTTGCTACGATCATTCAAAAAAAATGAACACAAAGATATAATACTCTTTCCTTACAACTTCAAGTGAGTGTTACTGTATTGTGCATATTCGGTTTCCCTTATATATTAGTCCAGGTTATAGTAATGTAATTGATGAGTTATGCATGCGTGCGTAGGTACCACTATATTCTCATAGAGATTAGGCTTCAGCAGGGAGTAGTAACTGTCTTGGACTCTAGACGAAAAGATCCCCAGGAGTATGCGGACATGACTCAAATGCTCGAGAAGTAAGTTAAATCGATCATTATCCACCATATCAGCAACTTTGTTCATTTCTGATATCAAGTAATTGTTTTCTTTGTCCGGCAGGGTTTGGAGAAAATTCACCAGAAAAGCTCCGGGACTGCCGAAGGAGCTGCAATTTAGACACCCGAAAGTAAGTACTATAGTAGCATGTTCCGCGCATCTCCTAGTGATTCAAGTGCTAGTTTCATCAATACCATTTGGCATTCTTACTTATCAGTTTGATTGACCTCTATTTCTTGTAAAGTGGTTGTGGCAGGAACAAGGGAATGATTTCTGTGGATACTACGTCTGCGAGTCCATCCGCCACACGACCTGTGAGCGGGGCTACTCTGACGAACAATATGAAGTGTGTAAATAACAATATTCACAATTTTATTTTATTACCATCATTTGTGTTGAGTTTCATTCATTCATATATATATGTATTGACCCCCTTCTTCAAATTAGATGTTTCGGATGCGGAATGAACTCCTAGCACCAGATCGCATGCGAGAAATTCAAGAGGAATTGGCGGCATTCTTTCTTGACCACGTGATCGCTGAAGACGGAGAATACTATGTGGACCATGCGTCCGTAATTTAGGAGATTATATTTGTAAGAGATAATTATTGTATATATGTAGCCGGTAGTGTCGGATAGATATATGAGAACTTGTTGTTCAACCAATCTCTCGGAGAAGGAGAGGTGGTCGATATCACTTCTCTCTGTATGCATATATGTTCATGACGATCTTCTGTTTCCTTCGTTTGCTTACTAGCTAGCTAGCGTGTCTAGTCCTCTCTATACGTATGTATAGTACGTAGCGTCGACCAACCACGGACATAAGAGAGGACACTTCTCTCTATTAATTAGCTAGCTAACACAATATATGAAATACCTAAATTAACCCCCCAAAACCCCCACCCCCCCCCTTAAAAAAACAAAAAACCCAGCCACAGAAATGCTGACGCGTGGATGCCTATTGGTTTCGGTTGGTGCCACCAACCGGGACCAAAGGCCCTCCTGCCTGGGCTCAGCGCGCAGGCCACGTGGAGGCCCATCTGTCCCGGTTCTGGTTAGAATCGGGACTAAAGGGTCAGGGCATTAGTAACGGCCCTTTAGTCCCGGTTCAAGAACCGGGACAAAAGGCCCTTACAAACCGGGACAATAGGCCCCTTTTCTACTAGTGCGAAAGGCTGTCTGGGTTCCGGTAGGAACTAGTTCTGGATGGCAAAGCCCTGCCGGATAGCTAACACCGTATGTGTGCAACCCCATAGAGAGATTGTAGTTTCGATCTTTTGCCCAAGGGGCTGTTCGAGTATCCTCCCGAAGGGCTGTCCGAGTTACCGTCCGAGTTTTGAGGATCCTCCCGAAGGGCTGTCCGCGACATCGTCCGGGGGACTATCCGACCGCCTCCCGAAGGGCTGTCCGGAGAGGGAGTACATCCTCACGGTTGGGAGGTTGTAAATCCTAGCTGCGGGGATCTGCACCGACGATCTCCACTGACTCTTCTTCCGCTGCGCTTCGAGTCGGTACGAATCATATCAAACCTTGTATGCAGTCTCCATAGTGGTCCTGGGCATGCTCGTTATACCGAAATTTTTGTTTTCTGTTGCGTTCCCCTACAGATTCTGGCCTCATCTCAGGGCCGCACAATGCCCGTAGCAGTGGTCCCCGACGTGCTTGTCGGCGGCGGCAACATCACCGGAGTGGCGCGGGGGTCGGCCAGCTCAGGCTCTCCCGATCCGATGGGATCGAGGCAGGGGACTCTGCCGGGCATGTCTGTGGGGTGGGGGGGTGATTACTTTATTTAGATCTACTAGGGGTCTCTGTGTAATTTTTTTTGCCAGGTCAACTTCTTACAGTCCGGTCCCACCTGTCAGAAAGTGATTAAACGGGCTAAATCATCTGATCAATACATTTTACAATTTTTTTACTAGAAACGCGGTGATTTTTACACAAAAATAGGAACTAGGTGGTTTTCTACAACCTTGCCCAAAATGTGATGGTTTTCTGTAATTAACTCCTGATCTAGTCACACGCATATATCAAATGGCATGCAAATCGTTGACATCATCGGTTTTGTTTTGTTATACATGCGCGCCTTGCACGCTGACAGATATGTATCCCCATTCAACTCATGACATTGGACCCTAGAGCTGACAATAGGCGCCTCTGCACTATGTTAAGCATGCGTGGAACATGTGGATGAATAACAATTGGGAGATATAGTTGCCTGCACGCCATCCTCGAGTCCCCTCGTGCGTGGTGTGGAATTATAAGACACGGAGAGTAAAAAAAATGTACGCAAACTAGCTCATTTCGTACTCTCTCTTAGTGATCTAAAAGCATTTACATTTGTTTACAGAGAGTACATTTATTATCTGTTGTACGTTCAACTCATTTCGTAGTCTCTTTTAACTCAATACAAACATAGACGCTCATCAAACGCGCGTACACTGACAACTATAAACACGCATATGCATACTCTACTTCTATGAGCATCTATGAGATATTGAGCCGGCATCACATCTTCAAATTGAAGAAGTCACCATAGACGTCTCCGTAGTCAACATGAATGTCTTCTCTCACACTAAACGAACATCAGCGAAAAGACAAAAATACTGTCAAAAAAATACGAGCACTCGTACCAAGTGTAGGACTCGAACCATGATGAGCTCGTTTCATCACAAAGAACCTAACCGTCTGGTTCCATGTTCAAAGCTTGGATCTCAATGGAGAACCCAATCATGCTTCGATCCCCCATTTGGAAATCATAATTCCTTGCAATTAAGCTTTGAAATTATCTAGATGTTTGTATAATCTGATGCCTTTGCATTCTTCTTCATCTGGTTGAGTACCGATACTCACATCAGCTCCATTGTGGACCGCTAGACCCTTTGCTGGAATTTTATCTGACAGCATCCTTCATATGCAATAACCTTGTGAGCCTTTCCTCGGATACATAAAGCCTTTGGTAATTGTATTCTCTCCTTTTGTCAACCATGCTCTGCTTTCGAGCTTGTGTTGTTTACTTCTAAAGATTATGCAATAGGTTCCTAAGATGCCCCTATGGGTTGAACCTATGCCTCCCCTAATCCGTTTGAACCCGAGAGTTTTAATCAGTCATACTCTTCTGGTGCTTCGCCAGATAAAATTTCAACACTACAACTTCTTCGTAAACGAGAAGTGAATGAAAGGTTATGCATTGCAGAAGTGGGAGTCGACCTTGAACATTTGTGTTCATGCCCACGGACACGATGTGGAACTTATCATGAAAGCTTCTTGCAAGAATATTTAATCATTCGAATAATTCTTCCAGTGTCACTACTAGGAAAAGGGCTATAGATAGGATTGATACTAATGGCGCACCAGGGAAGCAGTGCGCCACTACTATATACTAATGGCGCACCTGTTGGTGATGCGCCATTAGTGTGGAAGACACTAATGGTGCACCAGAAACAGGGTGCGCCACTAGTATTACATTTTTTTCCATTTTTTCATACATACTAATGGCGCATCAGGTAGACAATGCGCCATTACTAGTTCTAACTAGTAATTGCGCACCTGGCAGTGAGTGCGCCATTACTGTAATTTTTTTCTTATTCTTTTTATTGCAAAACTACTAATGGCGCACTGTCTCACAGTGCGCCATTACTAGTTTAAACTAGTAATGGCGCACTATTAGACGATGCGCCATTAGTATATATATTTATATTTTTTACTTTTTTGCAAAACTTCTAATGGCGCACCACCTGCAGGTGCGCCATTAGTAACCCTGGTGCGCCATTAGTAACCAGGGTTACTAATGGCGCATTCCCTTGTGGTGCGCCATTAGTAACCTGGGACCCCAACAAGATATTTTGGACAGCCCCACACCTATCCACTCACTTTCC
This sequence comes from Triticum urartu, assembly GCF_056163025.1. Taxonomy (NCBI): domain Eukaryota; kingdom Viridiplantae; phylum Streptophyta; class Magnoliopsida; order Poales; family Poaceae; genus Triticum; species Triticum urartu. Next base: position 42,033,994 of record NC_141876.1, on the reverse strand, counting down.
CCACTTCATTCCCTCCACCTCCTTCTCCAAGCTTTCGGCTGCCTCCTCCTCCTCACCTCATTTGCACCATAGATTCATCAAAATTAAGTGGTGAAATTACCTTTTTTTGATAGGTAAGTAAGGGGAAAGCTATCTTCATGATGTAGATCTATTTTTTCTCTCCCTAACTCGCTCCAACAACGTGCACATGCACTTTTTGTGGCCTAGCTAGATCTATGTATGTTTGTGGTGTTGCATGTGTTTGTGGTGTTGCATATATGTTTGTGTTTGAAGGTATCGGTATTTGAAATGCGATAGTTGCCAATATTTTGTCGGAATGTTTTGATTCATTTCCGTTTCGGCGAGAATTTTGGCACTATGCATTCTTTTTGGTCCTATTTTTAGGGAAGGTCATGCCAAATTTTTTTTGGTTCTAAAATATCGTTTTGCTCTACCCCGCAGGCGACCATGGTCCGCACGATGACTGAAGGCATCGTGAATAGGTTTTTGAGCTCCGCGAAGGCCGAGATGCTTCAAAAGAATGAGACAAAGATAAGATGTCCGTGTCGAAGATGCAAGCTAAAGAGCCTTATTGCGGACCCGGATTCCGGGCAGGTGCGGGACCACCTGCTCTTGCGTGGTTTCATGGATGGCTATCGGTGGCAAGGTGATGAAGATGACTATGAAGTCGTCCATGGCCGGGGCCGGGCAAGAAATGAGGAAGGGCAACAAGACAAGTACCACCGCAGCGAGGGCGGGCGAGAAGACGAAGAATCTCCAGGACATGATCACGACGGTGATGCTGTACACAGTCATCATGTAGAAGATGTCGTACATGATGATGAGGAAGATCAAGACGAAGGGCATGATCATGAAGATGAAGATGCCGGAGTAGACGGCGATGGAGGCTGGGTGCAGGACCCTCATATTCAAGAGCTACTTCTCAAGCAGACGGATAACGCAAGAGCTGCCGCCCGAGAGAAAGCCAAGATGGATCAACTGGAGATAGACACGGTTACTCCATTGTATGAAGGATGCAGGCCCGAGGATACCCGCCTGAAAGTAACGCTCATGGCTCTGGAGATGAAGGTAAAACACAAAATGACCGACGCATGCTTCGACGAGAACATGTCATTCTGGCACGAACGTCTTCCCAAGGGGAACAAGTGCCTGACCAATTTCGAGGAGGCAAAGAAAATCGTGTGTCCTCTGGATTTACCGCACGTGAAATACCATGTGTGCATGAACAATTGTATCATTTATCGGGACGAGCACGCGGAGTCTACCATATGTCCGGTGTGCGGCGTCACTCGATACAAGAAGAGGAAGAAAGCTCCTCGAAAATCGGTGTGGTACTTTCCGATCACTCCTCGTCTGCAGTGATATTTCGCGGACCCTAAGGTAGCAAAGCTCCTGCGTTGGCACGCAGATAGGGAGGAGAAGAAGCGGGAAGATGACGGAAATGATCCGGAGATAAATAAAAAAGACAAGATGCTGAGTCACCCTAAGGATGCGAGCCAGTGGCAAGCGTTGAACTTCGAATACCCAGAATTTGGGAAGGATCCAAGGAACATCGTGCTAGGCGCGAGCACCGATGGAGTCAATCCGTTTGGCAGCCAGAGAAGCACACATAGCACCTGGCCTGTGTTTGTGTGGATGTACAACCTTCCCCCCTGGTTGTGCATGAAGAGGAAGTACATTCACATGAGTATGCTAATTGAAGGGCCGAAACAACCAGGGAATGACATCAATCTGTATCTGGGGCTGCTGAAGGAGGAGCTAGACATGCTGTGGAAAACGCCAGCCAATACGTGGGATGCCGCAGAGAAAGAATATTTCCCTATGAGAGCCGCACTGCTCACGACGGTGCACGACTATCTCGGTTACGGATATCTCGCGGGGCAGGTAGTCCACGGATTCTCTGGATGCGTAAGGTGCATGGATGACAACGTATTGCCAGCTAGATAGAGATCCCGGGTCTTCGAAAACCGTGTTCATGGGACATCGAAGGTGGCTTCACGACGATGACCCGTGGAGGAAACGCAAGGATCTGTTCGATGGTGAAACCGAACCCTGAAAACGCCTGTGTACGAGGAGCGGCGAGGAAATAGACGAGTTGTTGAAAAATTGGAAAGACTGCCCACTGACGGGAAAGAAGCAAAAGGCGCCAGAGCCGGGAAAGAAGAGAAAGGCGCCAGAGCCACTGCTGAAGGTATGGAAAACGAGGTATGTTTTCTAGGACTTGCCGTACTGGAAGATCCACCGTGTGCCTCACAGCCTTGATGTCATGCATATCACGAAGAACGTGTGCGAGAGTCTGCTTGGTACCCTGCTCAACATGCCAGAGAGGACCAAAGATGGGCCGAAAGCAAGGGCAGACTTGAAATCAATGGGCATCAGCCAGGAGCTTCACGCTAATGATGATGATGATGATGAGGCGAAGCAGGACACAGAAAGTCGTCGCAAAGGCAAAAAGGCCAAGAAGACTGGAAATGACTACCCTCCCGCATGCTTCACTCTAACTCAGGAGGAGATCGAGCAGTTTTTCACCTGCCTCCTAGGAGTAAAACTTCCTTACGGTTACGCGGGGAAGATAAGCAGATACCTAGACCCAGCGAAGCAGAAGTTCAGCGTAATGAAGTCTCACAACTGTCACGTGCTGATGACGCAGATACTTCCAGTTGCAATCCGTGGGATTATGGATGCGCACGTCCGTGAAACGCTATTTGTCCTATGCAACTTTTTTGACGTCATCTCTCGGAAGTCGATTGGCGTGAGGCAACTCAGAAGGCTACAGGCAGAGATCGTGGTGATACTATGCGAGCTTGAGATGTACTTCCCGCCCGCATTCTTCGACGTTATGGTGCATCTGCTGGTCCATATTGTGGAGGATATCATCCAACTCGGGCCGACGTTCCTGCACAGCATGATGCCGTTCGAAAGGATGAATGGTGTCATTAAAGGATACGTTCGCAACATGTCACGTCCAGAGGGAAGTATAGCCAGGGGCTTTCTGACCGAAGAGTGCATCTCCTACTACACGAATTATCTAGGCATCGAGAACCCCGTTGGTCTGCCCGTCAACAGGCACCTCGGCAGGCTCGCTGGATGGGGTCACCGTGAGGGTCGCCGTGAAATGCATGTCGACTTCGAGGGTCGACTCGCCGACTTTGAAAGAGCAAACCTAGTCGCGCTACAACACATAGACGTGGTCGATCCTTGGGTGGTAGAGCACAAAACCTTTATTGAGAAGACGTACAATGACCGAGGCCAACAGAGGACGGACGAAGATATACTCAAAGAGCACAACTCATGTTTCACGCGTTGGTTCAAGCAGAAGCTTCTGTCGTACCCTTTACATGAGGATTCTTCCGCGGAAGAACAACTCATATTCGCCATGTCACAGGGCGCCGAGCACAACCTGATGACCTATGAGGCGTACGATATCAACGGCTACACATTCTACACCGAGGACAAGGACATGAAGAGCGATGGTTATCAGAACTCCGGGGTAACGATGGAATCCTACACCGGTAACGACAAGGACAGATACTACAGAAGGATCGAGGAGATCTGGGAGCTGAGCTACGCTGGAGAGAAGGTCCCGATGTTCCGTGTCAGGTGGGCCAAGAGCATCCTAAAATAAGACCGGTATTTCACCACCATGGTTATACCCGAAGCCAAATCCAAGACCGCGGGCGCAAACGTCACCGCGAAAAATGAGCCATGGGTACTGGTTTCACAAGTGGACCAATGCTTCTTTATTACCGATCCGTCAAAGCCCAGTCGTGTTGCCGTTTGGAGAGGAAAAAGGAAGATCATCGGAATGGATGGAGTAGCCAATGAGCAAGACTTCGACAAGTACGGCGACCCGAAGATCGAACATGACGACGACGATGAAGTAGCAGCATACACCACAAGAAGAAGCAGGACCACCCTACCTAAAGGACGTCCGTTCCACAGAAGAACTCCATTTGCGAAAAAGAAGGGCAAGAAGATTGTGAACAGATAGCTAGCTAAGATCGGTTGTATTTAAATTGTAGCCTTCATTTCTCGGGCACTTTTTGATATCATGAATATTTTTGTATTCAATATGAAAAAATATTTCTCGGGCCTACAGAAGATCGATTGTATTCAATATGAAAAAATATTGAATATTCATGAGGACACTCGATCTCGATCCCCCTCCCTCTCGATAGCTATCCCCCTCGCCAGATCCCCCTCGCCGCCGAGCACCCCCCGCACCCCCCCCCACTCCACCGCCGCCGACCCACCGCACCCTCCCCCGCTCCACCGCCGCCGACGACCCACCGCACCCTCCCCCACTCCACCACCGCCGCCGACACCCCGCACCTTCCCCCGGCCCGCTCCACCGCCGCCGCCGACACCCGCACCCTCCCCCACTTTTTGAAGATATTTTTAAATAACAAATTTGATGATATTTTGAAATAAGAAATTTGATGATATCTTTAAATAACAAATTTGATGATATTTTCAATTAAAAATAAAAAAAACAAATTTGATGATATTTTCAAAAAAAATTTGATGATATTTGATGATATCTTCTGTTCTAGTCCTCATGAAAATAACAAATTTGATAAAATAAATAAATTATTAGATGCAACAAGAAATAATGAAAAAAAATGTTACTAATGGCACACCAGAGGAGGGTGCGCCATTGCTATCAGAAAAAAACTTACTTATGACGCACCGCTAGGTAGTGCGCCATTGCTATACCTCCCCCGACTAAAATCTCGGCCCCAATCCCCGGTCGATCCCATTTCACATCTCTCAGCCCCTGCGCGCCGCTGCCCCGACGACCCACGACGCTGCCGCCCCTACGTGCGCCCCCGCCCCCGCGCCCCCACCACTGCAGCTCCTCCGCCGCCCACCGGACAGCAAGCCGCCGCGGCCCCCAACCATCCCGCCGCGGCCCCCAACCATCCCGCCGCCGATGACCGCATGGGGTGCAGGATGACGACCGCCGCCGACCCGCAACCGTCTCGCCACCGCCCGTAAGCCCCCTCCTCCTCCGCCCGTCCCCCTCCGCCCGTAAGCTCCCTCCCCCTAGACTGACTCGACTCCCCTGGCCTTCGCGCGCAGTTCACCGTCCCGGATCTCTGACTGCATCGCCTGCCCGCGTCGGCCCCTGCCCTGCGCCCGCCCAGGTACCTCTCCTCCTTCCTCCCTCTCCACCCTTCCTCCCTCCCCAACCTATGCATGGTGAAAGATGAGTTCATTTGAGTAGGCAGGAAGTTGCTGCTTCCAAATGCTTTTTCTTTTCCAGCTTAAACTACCACGAATGGTTTGCTGCAATTGCTTCATGGAAGAATCTAAACTGTTTACATGGCAGTGTGTGATACAACTCTTCAGGAGGCTATAAGCATGCAAGTTGCTCAACCTCTGGACATTGTTCAGTTGCAAATGCATCTGAAGTAGATTGAGATTTCATTCTGCTTCCTTGTGCTCTCTGTAGAATGCTTCTAAATTTCATGTTTTGTCCAACTGCAGTTTCTTGAATTAACTTGCTATGCATTAGGTTGGTCTCACCCTCAGAACGATGCTGGTAATGATATGTATGTGCTATTAGATGCCGGTATTGTTCTAGTTTTAGTTGTGATGGTTTGCCTGTGGGTTTGTTTGACTCAGGTGTTTTAGTTCATGTTTCCATGTACAGATGTTTTAGTTAGTCAACTGAATCGAGTTTGAGATGTTCTGTTTCTGATGGATTGTCAAAGCAGCAGAGTTTTCAAAACTAGATCATTTTACTGGCCATTTAGTGACAAGTTTCCTGGGAGTTGTCGACCCTTCTGCCTTTAGTTGTTGCTAGCCTAGAAGTAAGTCTCCTCATGGTTTTACTGGATCATTGAATTATCCCCGAGAGCGAAAGGGCAAAAAGCTCTCTAGCCGATTGATTATGCGTGTTCTGTTATAGCTATTTCAGCAAATTGATGTCATCCTCTATTAGCAATGTTGCAATAAGGGAACATATATATCATTAGTAAGGTTAAAAGGAAGTGTTCCATCTGCAACTGGTGTTTATTAGTCTTTTTGAGCGAGTTATCTGCATCTGCTCCTTGTGGTGGTGGTTGTTTAGGTGGGCAGTAAGAAACCATGCTTGATTTGGGGGACTGAACTTATGCTTATGTATGCCATCAGAAGCAGTTCGAAATCATTATTATCTCTTTTCCTTGCAGGTTTGGGCAACTTCAGCCAGTTGATCTTGAATCCATTGAGCCTTCACTTAGAGCTGGTACTCATCCATGTAACTCTTCACATTTCCATGTAGGATGGTTGCCTATCACTTACTAGTGTGCTAGTGCCCCTTAGTCCAAAGACTAATAGCTATGTGCTCTTGAATCTTGATATGTATGTGTTCGGTAGTACCACACTTGACAATAGTCACAGTCCATACTTTATACCCTTGATATGTGTTCGGTAGTACCACACTTGATATGTATGTATAAGTTGAGCTGATTTTTGTCCATATGAAAGCAGAGGACCATATGGTCTGTGGCCTTTTCATCCATATGAAAGTAGAGGCACATTGTGGTGCTAGTTTGCTGGGTTTTGTCTCCGACCGTCGTGTCGTGATGATTTTGCAGGTACCCCGAGAGGCCCTTGAGTTTGCCGGAATGTCAATTAACTTCCGTTCCGGCAAATTCGGGTACTCCATATGTCCTATTTTCAGCAAAGGTCATGCTGAAATTTCCATGAATTTTAGCATGACTTTGCTAAAAATCGGACATATGAGGTACTTGCTACTAATGCATGGGCCGGGGTATCTTAGTACTTAATTAAGTAGGATCAACTGCCCCTTTATTCTTGCTGCATTAAACCATAGGTGGCAATAGAACCAAGTGATTAGGCCCAACCTAGGGTGCCTCGGCATCGATAAACCCTAAATGATGAAAACTTAACTTGGCTGCCCCGGATGCCTCGGTGTCGATGAGAACCTAAATGATGTACGCTTAGGCTTTTAGGGTGCCTCGGCATCGACAAACCCTAAATGATGAAAGCTTAGGCTTTTAGGGTGCCTCGGTGTCGACAAACCCTAAATGATGAGACCATGATCTTGTTCCTTGACAATAACCAACTTTTTGACCAAACTTTTTTCCTATTTAGAGCGAAACATGGCCCACAACGATGAGGCCAGTGGTTCGGGCGGCAAGAAATTCTGGGAGCTATCCCAGGATATGTCGTCATCATCATCGGACGACGAAAGTCTCCCGTCGGAGTGCGACTGGTGCCACGACAATCGAGGTCTGTGCGACATGCCTCACCTGGACGATGATCGGCGCTTCAGCATTAAGATTGAGGAGACCTTCGAAGTTGAAACGGTACAAAACGACGACAAGTGTTATTTTCATAATTAAGCATGACTTCAACTATTTCAACGTGTAATTTTCATCTTTTACAATTCGAGTATAGCTTATCCCATGCCATGCAAGACGCTATGTCTTGGAGAGGATGGATTTTGAAGACCATGAAATTTCTGAAACAAAGAAAATTCACCTAAGGACTCATCACGATGTGAACTTTGAAGTAAATCTATACAATTCTGAGAGCGTAACCCATTTTGGTTGCAAAAATTGGAAAGCATTTTGCAAGATGTATGGTTTTGATGAGGGTATGCTTATCACCATGGATCTTGGTAATCCTGACATCAACCAAGACAATATGGACATTTGGGTCCTTGTTGATACGCCTCCAGTTCTACCGCTATGTGAGTTTCTCAAACATAGTTATTAGCTAATTTATATTGTTTATTTCAAAATAGTTGACAACTTATTTCCATTGACAGCTTATTTTTATTGTTCAAAGAATGTGCGGGAGATGGTAGACAAAACCCACTACACCGATGGCTCCGAATTAACAACTTACAAGGAGAAAAATCATCTGGTCGGATTTTGTACTGACATTGAAAATTACATTATCCACAAACAAACTCCTCAACATTATGGTAAATACGAGCCATTAGTGCATGTATTCAACTACGGTAACTACCATGGAGATACCCTGGTAAGATTTTTACTATTATGACATCTGTGCATCTTTTGCATACTTCTAAAACTAGTACATCATTGCTAACTATAAAGTTATTACTATGTTTTTCAACAAATAATCTCAGAGAATTGTGTGCCTCATATGATGTATCTGAAAGGTAGTGTTAATGTTTTGAACATACAGCCATGTCGTCCTACGAATCTCAACTGTCCATACGAGATTTCTAAAAGAAGTGGAGACATGAAAATCAAAGGATGGAAAAATGTATGGACAGTCGTAAGGAGCTTCTTGGAAGCAAAAGGAAGCGAAGCGCAAGAATTGGAGACAGGATGTTCTCCATTCTCCATAATGGAGAGTCAGGGTCTATATTGTTTTATGTTATTTTAGCTTAAATAGGGTATTTAGGTCCTGCCTAATACTGATGATCATGTGCTGATGAACAATTAAGTAGGGTTGGTTCGAAGACTATCAAGATGATGATCGTATGACTTGTTATGAATAACGAGTAGAAGTTGTATGATGATGATTAGTAGGACTTGTTAGGATTAGTATTACTTCCGACAAACTCGATACTCGCGGTCTTGAGACTTGTAATGTTTTATTTTGGTTCGGTCTTTTGAATTCGGAGACTAATATGATGAATTGTATTCGGAGACTAATCTTCTATTGTATTCGATGAATCTGATGTTGCTGTCTATATTCTGTCTAATAATATATTTTATATTCTGTCTAATAATATATTTTATAACCTGCGCAAAAATCAGAAAATAAAAAAAACCAAATATTCATACTAATGGCGCATCACCACCAGGTGCGCCATTAGTATGCCAAAGGATACTAATGTCACATCAACAGAGAATGCGCCATTAGTATGACAAAGCCATGCTTACGTATGGCCCTCCGGGAGGCACACTAATGGTGCATGCTTTTACATACTAATGGCGCACTAGCTGGTGCGCTATTAGTATACCAGATACTAATGGCGCACCAGTGGTGCGCCATTAGTAAAAATTACTAGTGGCGTGCTACTAATGGCGCACCGGTGATGCGCCATTAGTAGGCAAAACCGGTGCGCCATTAGTAGGCCTTTTCCTAGTAGTGTGTAGTAAATTGGATCCCTTGCAGCTATGGTTTCGACCATGCTAACCTTATTCAATACATATGAAAGGAAACCATTACATTGCCTCGTCAATTATGACAAGATTAAAGTATCTGCTATTGCAAGTCAACACTCCATTTGAGTTTCTATTTTGATCTACCTTCGAGTATTACCCCCTGGTATCTCGAGGATATCAACCCATTACACTACATCTTATGAATTTCGGATGAAGTAGTAACTTTCCCCGTCATGGTCACTTCACGGGTTTTGGGTTGTCGTCAACCGACGGCACGCATGGCGGTGTATTCACTAGCTAGAATCATGCGTAGGTGACAGCGTGCTTGAATATAGTCGGCGGACTGATGTGTCCGATGATTAATTCGAGTGCTACGCTCACTTGCTGCGTGTCAAGTAGTAGTGGGAAACCATGGAGTTTTTTTTCTTTTCCCGGCCTTGGGGATTATCAATAATATTTCAAGGTTGTCGGCTTTTTTGACCGTCGCCAGTAAAGAACGGGCTGCGCCAACCTTTGTCGGCCGGACGAACATGCTCGGCGATTCTCTTTTCTCTCGGACTCCAGGCGATGTATCCGGTTTTCTCCATTCAACGACGGTTTGATAGCGGCTGATTAGCCCTCTTTTTGCTTAGCGCCAAGGGTTGGAATTTCCTATTGGACGCACTTTGCCTCAAAATTTCCACCTTTCGCACAGAGACGTGTCTATCGAGCGATCACCTGGGCCAGGCCCATTAACGTGTCGCATCATTTTTCGGTTTTGGGAACCTTGTAGAGTTTCTCAGCCGGTTTTTCTGGTTTTGAGAACCTTCTAGAAGGTTCCCCGAACCAGTTTTCCTGTTTTCTTTTAGGTATTTACTTTTTCTCGTTTTTCTGTTTATTTTTCTTCTTTCTTTTTTCTTTTCTTTTCCTTTTGCTCTTTCTTCTTTCCTTTTTCGTTTCCTTTTTATTTTTCAAGTTTATTTTACTTTTTTTAAGAGTTCATGTTTTGAAAATTGTTTGGAAACTTAAAAAAAGTTTGTGCTTTTAAAAACATTCAATGTTTTAAAAGATGGCCATGTTTTCAAAAAAAATCATAAATTAAAAAATGTTTGCATTTTAAAAAATCAGGAATTCATTTTTTTTGTTTTGCAACATTGTTTGAAACTTTCTTGTTCAAATTTATCAGAACTTTTCAAATCATGACTGGGATTTCAAAAATTGTTCCTGTTTTGAAAACTTGTTCACAAATTAAAAAAATGTTCTTGTTTTCAAATTTTTGATCACGTATTAAAAATTGTCTGTGTTTGAAATTTGTTTGGGATTTTTATAATTGTTATCTATTTCTAAATTTGTTCTAAAAATTCAAAATATGTTCGTGATTTTAAAATTATTTGACAAATTCGAAAAATATTCGTGTTTACAAAAAAGTTCAAAATTTCATCTTCTATATTTTGTTCAAAGCGCGACGGTGCTCTGTCACGTCTCCGTTGTTTTTTTATCTTATAATTACGTCGGTTGGACTACCTCTGATCTCTGTTCTAGTCACACGCATATATCAAATGCCATGCAAATCGTTACCATCGGTTTTGTTTTTTTATACATGCGCGCCTTGCACGCTGACAGATACGTATCCCTATTTCAAGTCATGTCATTGGACCCTAGAGCTGACAATAGGCATCTCTGCACTATCTTAAGCATGTGTGGAACATGTGGATGAATAACAATTGGGAGATATAGTTGCCTGCACGCCATCCTCGAGTCTCCTCTTGCGCGGTGTGGAAATATGAGACACGGAGCAGTAAAAAGGATGTGCGCAAACTTCAGCTCATTTCGTGCTCCCTCTTAGTGATCTAAAAGCTCTTATATTTCTTTGCAGAGAGTACATTTATTATCTATACCGCTGGGGTCTATACATTCAGCTCATTTCGTAGTTTTTTTAACTCAATACAGACGTAGACGCGACACACATACGCTGGCACCTATAAACTCTACTTCTATGAGCATCTATAAGATATTGAGCTGCATCATATCTTCAGATCAAAGAAGTCACCATAGACATCTCCATAGTCATCATGAATGTCTTCTCTCACACTAAACGAACATCAGCGAAAAGACAGAAATAATGTTAGAAAAATACGAGCACTCGTACCAAGTGTAGGACTCGAACCATGATGAACTCGTTTCATCACAAAGAACCTAACCGTCTGGTTTCATGTTCAAAGCTTAGATCTCAATGGAGAACCCAATCATGCTTTTTTTCTTGTGACGTGACAAACAATAAGTGGAGTAGGCGATCCGTCAATCACATTTCCACTCCACCTGGAAACGGGTCAAAATCACTGTAATCTAGTAATCGTCCATTTAAATCGACGCGAGCAGGACTGCTGGAGTTGTACTCTATATGGACGAAGTCCGTGCCTACAACTACTACAAGCTAGCACACGAAAAAAGCAAGCAGGCAAGAAAGAATAACAATATGTCCGTCAAGCATCTCCGGACGCCTACCGCCGGACCCGGGCGACGCCTCCACTTGCCGGTGCTGCACCTCGTTCCCGGCCTCCTCCTGCTGCTGCTCTCGCACTTGGCGTCGGCGTCGGCGTCGACGATGGTCACCCACCTGCCAGGATTCGATGGCCCTCTCCCCTTCTACCTCGAAACCGGGTAAGCATGTTCTGTTGGCATGTGCATGGTGCGCCCACCGCGCTCTAGTGCGTCGTCGTTGGTTCGACGATCTTGAACTGGGCGCGAGAGTTTCTCATGGCAGATACGTGGGCGTGGAGGAGGAGACAGGGACGGAGCTCTTCTACTACTTCGCCGAGTCGGAGCGGAGCCCCGGCACGGACCCCGTCATCCTGTGGCTCACCGGCGGGCCTCGCTGCTCGGGCTTCACCGGCTTCGCCTTCGAAGTTGGTCAGTCCACCAAATAGCCGCTCCCGGCCGGTCCGGTTTTTCACTGCAAATTGATACTTCTTCGGCCGCTCCATATCCATCCATGATGATCCATCGTCGTCTTTTCACCAAGCGCAGGCCCCGTAAAGTATGTGCTGGCGCCGTACACCGGCGGTTTGCCGCGGCTGGTACAGAACCCGCTGTCATGGACCAAGGTGAGACCGACCGACGCTCATCAACCATGGCGCTCAACTGATTGCCCAGCGTGTTTCTTCTTCCAATATAAGTAGAGCTTTGTGGTTTACTGAAGATGTCAATCATCAGATGGCGAGCATCATCTTCCTGGATTCGCCGGTCTGCTCGGGCTTCTCGTATGCTCGTGACCCCAAAGGTTGCGATGTCGGAGACTACTCATCCTCTCTGCAAGTCCAAAGATTCCTGAATAAGGTGACGATCGAGCTGTCCCAGTGCAATAATTCAGTACTACTTCCCCGCAATAATAATAATAATAATAATAATAATAATAATAATAATAATAATAATTCAGTACTACTGAGTACTGACCTCTCAATGGCTGGCTGTCTATGCGTGCAGTGGTTCACTGATCACCCACAGTACCTTTCAAATCCTTTCTACCTTGGAGGAGATTCATACGCGGGAAAGGTGATTCCGCTTATTGCACACTACATGTTACAAGGTAAATTTCTCTTCCAGACACTCTAACATAATCCTAATAACGTCACTTCATGCATTCTACGACTTGGTAAAGTACGGCAAGTTGTGCCAAGGAAACTAGAAAAGCAAACACATTTTCAATTTCCTTTCGAGTCACCGTACCGAGCACTCCTTCAATTTGCTTCTACTATGCTCCAGGAACTGAAAAAAGGGAGCAGCCTCTTATTAATCTCAAGGCAAGATATTTTCTGGCCTTCAAACATTTGTTATTCTTGCAATGGCGAAATGAGGGGAAGGAGTGTAGGATCGTCATGACACATTTCTCGTTCTTTCTTGTGTTAATGCATTTAACTATTTCCAGGGCTACCTGATCGGTAATCCTATAACAGACCCAAAGTTTGATAAAAATTTCCGAGTTCAAGGGGCTCATGGCTTTGGGATAATATCTGACCAAATATATGAGGTAATTCCAAATTCATTCGCTTCGACAAAAGTGCGGCCATAATTTTCTTTTTGTTGTGTGTCGATCTAAAGAATTTGTACAATGTTTTCCTTTTCTTCCCGGAAGGCTGCAATGAAAAACTGCAAAGGGAATTATGTAATCCCCGAGAATCAACTGTGTGCTGAGGTGCTAGAAACTGTAGACAATGTAAGATTTATGTGCTGACATTTTTTTTCTGAACTTAATAATATTCTCGACATGGGCTAATGTGCATCCCTTTTTGCTGCAGCTCATCTCTGAAATCGCAGATGGACACGTCTTGTACAAAAAATGTGTCGTCGCCACGCCAAAGCCCATAGATGATGCTACAAGAAGAAAATTTCTGCTAGAAGAATCAATCGAGCCAAATGAAGCGCCTGGCCGACCTACCGTCGATTGTTTTGTCAGTCTTTCGTTATCCCTGGAGTGTCAGTTTGATTACAAGATGGTTGTGACACTATTCTCATTCAAAAAACTCATCTGGAATGCCTTTCAAAACTGCAGACATACGGTTACTACCTGGCATACTTCTGGATGAATAACAAGATGACTAGAGAAGCTCTCGGGATCAAGGGGGTAAGCCATGTTATGTTTTACCAGAAATTTCTTTCAGGGTATTCGTCTGGATCTAGTGTCAAAACATTGAAGTCTAGAACTAGAGTATTGACGAAAACGAGTTTGGTAATAGGGAACAGTTGGTGAGTGGGTGAGATGCAAAAAAGAACTCCCCTACACACAGGACATGCCAAGCAGCATACCGTACCATCTTAATCTCACCACGCGAGGTTACCGTGCACTCGTGTACAGGTGAGAGCATCGAAGCAAGTTTTCTTATTCATAGTAGCTGGTATGGTAAAAAAAAATCCAGACCTTGTAACCAACACCTTGTGTCTGCATGAGTGCAGCGGAGACCATGATCTCATGGTGCCTCAGCTCAGCACGCAGGCATGGATAAGATCCTTGAATTTCTCCATCATCGATGACTGGAGGGCATGGCATCTCGACGGTCAAGCTGCAGGGTTATTTCGTCGGACTCTCTTTTTTTTCACTTCGGCATGCACAAACAAGAGCTTCATGACATGTGCACTATCTTTTCTTATGAGCAACATACCGTTTCTATTTTGCAGATTTACCATCGCATATGCGAACAATTTGACATTTGCAACAGTAAAGGTGATCTTGTATTCCTCTTTAGATCATTTGTTTTTGTCCACGGAACTGTTGTGTGGTAGCTGTAATAGAGCTCATAATCACTTGTTTGTGCAGGGTGGTGGTCATACCGCTCCAGAGTACCAACCTGAAGAAAGCTTTGCCATGGCCCGAAGGTGGCTTGACAATGAGCCACTCTGATGCTTTTACCCCACAATTCTTTCTCTCTTAACAAAAATCCTTGTATATTTAATTTGCATCTCTCCACTTGTAAAGATGCACTCAATAGTGCTGGTCCATAAAAACGCCTTACATTTTGAGACGGAGGTAGTACATCAAACACTATTCTTTTTCTCTTCATTGTAAGAATGTTCTTGTGTGGGGCATAAATACAATTCCCTTAAGATCACTTACTTCTACTCAACCATGCCTTTATGGCAAGCCAAACGGGTGAAATCGGCGTGTGAAATCATGTCGAGAGGTTGCAGGAAGTGGTATGCACGTATTTAGTGTGTAAACCCATGCTCTCGTCTCATCTCTCTGATTAGATCCGATAATGTCGATGTGTGTGTGTTATCCTTGTTGAAGGTGTTGGCTTGAAGCCCGCTTTCGGGAAGAAAATTCTCGTGTTGGCTGAACTCATCAACATCTGCACATGTGCGATAATTTTCTTCTTAAAGTCTGACTTCTTATCATTTGGTCACATTTCATAGGGTCTGTGGTAATGTTATGGAGGTTCTGCCGTTGGCAAATAATGGCATCCGATTTTTTTTCTTTTTTTCTGTAAGCAGATTCGTTGACACCCACGGTTGATTTCACTTAGCATTGTTAAACTTAAATACAGTGTACTCAATAATAGTATTACCGTGTGATTTAAAAGAAGGTGAAGTCATTCAAAGCTCTTCAACTAGGACTTCCAATCACTAATTAACATATCGGATCCAATT
Source organism: Triticum urartu (assembly GCF_056163025.1). Lineage (NCBI taxonomy): Eukaryota > Viridiplantae > Streptophyta > Magnoliopsida > Poales > Poaceae > Triticum > Triticum urartu. The sequence continues at coordinate 42,018,773 of NC_141876.1, read as the reverse complement.
CAAAGCGAGAAGCAGTAGTATTTTGTGTCTGCCTCTGCCTGGGCAGACGAGGAAGAAACTAAGAAAATGTCCTTGGAGCTTGCCCGGGCGCGTACCGCTGGGCAACACCACCCCTTGCCGTTGCTGCTACTGCTGCATCTTGTTCCCAGCCTTCTGCTGCTTCTGCCGCTCTCGCGGTCGGCGTGGCCTTCAACGGTGGTCATCCATCGGCCTAGATTCCATGGCCCTCTGCCCTTCTACCTCAAAACCGGGTGAGCCAACGTCGTTGAAATGGCGCGACTTTCTCAATGCCGGAGTCAAGTGGTCGAACCAACAAAGACGCACCAGAGGATCATGCAAAACGCAACGATACTCTATCATGTCTCCGTTTTCTTTAATCTTCATTACGTCGGTTGGATTACCTCTGATCTAGTCGTCGTACGCATATATCAAATTCCATGCAAGTCGACTAAAAAATGACATGCATGCACATCATCGGTTTTGTTATACATGCACGCCTTGCACGCTGACAGAGACGTATCTCTACTCAACTCATTTTTGCACTATCTTAAGCACACGTGGAACAGAGATGAGTAGCAATCTGAGAGGAGATATAGCATAGACGTCATCTTAGAGTCTGCCCCCTCGTGCGCGGTGTGAAAATGTGGGACACGGAGGGGTAAAAAAGTCGCATACACACGCAAATTTCAGCTGGTTTTGTACATTCATTATCTATACCGTTTGGGGCCCGTTGAGCCAATCACGCATGCTTTCTTGGTGACAACTTGCATGATCCACACCGTCATTTTTTCTTCTGACATGACAACAACAAGTGAGTAGGTGATCCGTCAATCATTCTTAGTCCACGTGAGCGGGTCAAATCACTGTAATACTCCACCTGTTTTTATTTAAAAAAGATTTTTGGCTCGCTTTATATATAAAGCAACTTTCATCAACTAACGGCACAAACGCATGTCATCACAACATACGCACACACCCAAGACAGGATACGTAGGTGTTGAGTGCAGCGAAACCACTAGGCGGACGACAGTGGCCGGCCGAACTGTGCATGACACAGGATTGGACGGTGCAGTCCTCTTTTCCCCTTGCGCATGGACGGCTTGATGTGTACCATCGTGCGAAAATCGTCCAGAGTATATTATGTGTGTAGCAGCGTTCTGAGCGCAGCGATACCATCCCAAACACTATAAAAGCAATCGGGGTCCTCACCAAAGATCATAACAATGAACCGCAATGACATGGACGACCTCACCAAAGAATGGCATGATATGGCAAGGAGAGAAATCTTGAAGAGGAGAATGGTTGCGCCGGCCGGTGCGTGTTACAGTGCTGGAGATGTTTTCTCTGCTCCATATGGTGCCAATGTCGATGATTTCGGTGCGGGAGTTGGAACAAGCGCCAGAGGTGGATTCAGTGGTGGCGATGAACTTCAAGATGGACTCGATGACGCGGAGTGAAGATCGACCAAGATGATGCCGGACGTGGTTGTCACTTTTGCAAGACCCTCTTTTTCGTTTGTCCTACTAAACTGAAACTTTTATTTACGCGTAAACTGTGTTAAGTTGTTTGAATTTGAACATTTGTCGGAACCTATGTCAAATTCGAGAATTGGGCGTTTTCAGTTTCCAGGTCGATGCGGCGGTGCCCGAGCAGACCCCGCAAAAAGCCGACTCGTAAAAAATATATTCCGCGAATATTCTTTTATACGGGTCCATTTGGGGGTCTGCCTCTGCGGCTGTCCGTGCCGGCCCACAAATTCTCTTTTCTGCAAACTGCAAACGTGTTTTTTGGATCGACGGGATGCGGGGTCTGCTAGAGATGGTCTAACCATATTCATTGCTATTTGCACTGGCTATTGGCAAAGGCGTCGGACCTGACGATCTTGTTCATGAGCCTTCGCAGCCTCTTGGCACCGGGCCCAGGCCTGAGCACCCTGTCGTCGACATTGGCACGGACGGCACCGCAGTCCCCGCGTTGGCCGCACCAGCCGCCGGGCACGAACATCCCGGACGCCGTGCCGTTCCTCCCCTGGCCGAGCAGAAGGTCGGCGTCGATGACATCAAGCACGGGGTCGTCCGGCTCGAACTTGCGCACGAATGGCGCGTCGCTGCCCACCATGTCGTCCCTGTCATCGAGCCCGAGCGCCCGCGGGTGCTGCCTCGCCGGGACGTCCCACTGGATGTGGTGCAGGTCGTGGTTGGCGACGGTGCCCACGAAGCCGGGCGCGTTGCAGAGCACGGTCTGGAAGTAGCCCTCCGGGGAGGAGACGAAGTTGGCATAGTACATGAGGAGCGTCCGCGGCAAGTTGTCCCAGCCCCACACCACGTACTCGACGAAGTCCCGCGACAGCACCACCCACGCCGACCCCGTGTACAGCTTGAACGCCGTCGGCAGCTCCCGCTCCGGCCACACGTTGAAGACTTCCTTCTTCGCCGACATGTACAGCCCCGGGTCCACGATCAGAGGCTTCGCCCGGCCGTCCCTGCAGCGCGCGTCTAATCAGTCGCCATCGTCGCCAACCGACCAGCTGGTCGGTCGACAAATAAGAAATTTAAACTAGCGTAAAAAACGTTCATATGTTCACTATGGGACGAAGGGAGTAGAAAACAGTACTCACGCCTTGTGGCCCAGGTTGCTGGTATGCTCCATGAAGCTGACGTTCCTCGGCAACGTGGAGAATACATGCAGGACATCTGTGTATATATATGTGTACACCAATAATTCAGTTATTTGGGCTCAAAAGCCATTGAAGCAGGAATAATAAGGTAGGACCGTACCGTCCTGGGTCATTAGCGGGTAGTCGGAGGCAGAGAGGTTGATGAACCAGTCCCAGTCGCGGTTGCGGCGGAGGAGCATGGCGCATGCATGCAGGGTGTGGGCCACCATCGTCGGCCCGCGGTACGTCACCATGTCAGCGCGCCGGATCACCTCGACGTTGCCGATGCGCTGGAAAACAGTGTTGTTTCCCACCCGCGCCGCCAACTCCACTCGCTCCTCCACCGGGGACTTCAGGTCCAGGTGCACCACGTACAGGTTTCGCGGGTGGTAGAGCGCGTGCAGCACCCGCCACAGCCGGTCCAGGTCGCCTCTGGACCCAGAGATGAGATAGGCCAGCCGCGGCACGTCGGCGGCCGGCCCCGGGGGCGGGACGTCCGGCTCCGGCTGGAAGAGCCTAGCGCTGGTGGCCGGGAAGAACAAGGCCGGCACAGGGCACAGCGACAATGACGTGGAGAACGTGACGGCGAGTGTGACCGTGACGCCGATGGACAGAGAGAAAGTGAGCAACGCGGCTGCTAGCAGGAAGGACGGCGCGGCGCCGCCGCGCGGGCAGTTAATTGACGGTGAGTGGTGCTCGTCTCCGCCGCCACGGCGGGGCGATTGGGCTGAGGACGGCGAGTGGTGCTCGCAGTCGCTGCGGCCGTTGGCCCCCATGTTTCTTGCTTCGCCGGACACAGCAACACAAGGACGCACACACGGTCCCCGCGCGCGCTATGCAAAGGGCATGGCGACCATTGTCAATAGGCAGGAGAGGGGAATTCGGTAGCGTGATTAGGTTAATCCGTTTGATATGATCAGCAAGGGGGTGCTACAAAGTGAAGTTGATGCAACTGAATGGACGTGAGCGAATGATGTGGAAAAGGCACGGGAGCTATTTGGGGATATATAGTGCGTGGAGAGTTGATAAACATATCCGGACGGAGTGGCGCGCACTGCCGGCAAAGCAGCAGCGACGCGGTTAACACGGCCAGCATAAACCTTCTTATTCCTTGTTTTCTCGTATACGTTGACGTACATTCTCTTCTCCGTACGTATGCCCGCAACGCACTACTCCTTCATCCTCCCTGCCCTGCTCACTCCATACGCTACGCTCTTGTTGCTTGGTCACTGATGATAATCTCTCTCTCTCTCTCTCTCTCTCTCTCTCTCTCTCTCTCTCTCTCTCTCTCTCTCTCTCTCTCATTTTTCACGTGACCATTTTGTTTTGGCAAAAACATGACGTGACCACTTGTTGTCAACTTGTCATACGCTAATCCGATTTGAATTTTTCTAGTCGAAGGAACTGACTTGGGCATATAGATAGACACTAGCAAAAGAGTTCGTGCGTTGCTACGGGAGAAAAAAAATCATAACTTCAAATCTTCAATGGCGATGACCACATTTTGCTGCATCACCGAGATACACTATTACTCTTAATTTTGTGAAACCAAGAACAATTTTTGAAATCATGAACATTGTTTTAAACTTGTGTACATATTTAAAAGCGTGACATTTTTCAAATTCGTGAACACTTTTACAAATTTTCAAACATTTTCTAAAATCTAGAACATTTTTTGAATTCATGAACATTTTATACTATTTGCCAAAAATATTGAAACAATTTTCTTGAATCGGCAAACATTTCTAGAATCAACGAACATTTTTTTATTTAACGAACATTTTTTGAAATGCATGATCTTTTTTTGAATCAGCGAACATTTTACGAATGAATAAACTATTTTCTAAGTCACGAACAGTTTTGAACTTTTAGGATAGTTTTTCATTGATGAACTTTTTTTTGAATTGGCAAGATTTTGTTCAATTTCATTAACATTTTCTAATACACAAAGTATTTAGAAAACATGAACATTTTCCGATTTCTTGAACATTTGTTTTCAAAATTTCAAACTTTTCGAATAAGAAAATATTTTTTAAAAAATCGTGAACATTTTTTGAATCTACAAACATTTCATGATTTATTATACATTTTATTTCAAAAGTACAATTTTTTAAATTTTTGGAATTTTTTAAGTCTCAAATTATTTAAAGTAGAAAAAAATGAAAACAGAAAAGAAAAAAAAAGGAAAAACGAAATTTAAAAAACAGGCCGCCTGGACATGGGCAGGCCCAAACGGGCACGCTGCGTCTTCTCCCAGCGTGCAGAGCGCAATATAGGAGGTCCCTACTACATGGGCCGGCCCAGGCAGGGGATTCCCCTGCGTGGAACGATTTTTTTATCACTTATAGGTGGCATTGATGGGTAATATTTTGCAACTTTGAGGGCAATTTTCGTGATGTACCGTCAGAAGCAATAGCCCCCTTTATTATTAGGTATAGATGGATATACCTATCTAACATTTGGTTGGATTGTAGACCCATAAGTCTAGCTCGCAGCTTCGCGAAGAACTTCTCAAAAAGTTCTTGCGAGGCGCCTCGACCCGAGCTTGTCAAATTAGTAAGCAACAACCAGGATGCTTTTCTCTAAAACTGGTCCAGTCCACCCAATCAATTTGCCGATGGCCAAAGCTGATAGCATGGATCTCTTATCCGCCTTCCCTCCCGACACGGTGTCTCAAAGGCTTTCTATCTACGCCGATGATGTTATCCTTTTCCTTCGTGCATCACCGACTGACGTTTGGAGATTTTTAGAGGCGTCTCAGGACAGAGTTGCAATCTTCTGAAGGGCTTCATCTCTCCAATCAATTGTGATGATGTTCGCAACTATGTGTTGCAATCTTGTCAGACACAAGCTCGCACATATGCCAATAATCTATGTGTTCCCCGATATGGCATGGTCGTGGTCTTCGCTAGGGAGATGCTCTCTCTCTCTCTCCTATGCTTTTCATTCTTGCTATGGACACAATCAATCTGCCGATGGCCAAAGCTGATAGAAAGGATCTCTTATCCGCCTTCTGTTGGGGATATAACTCCTAGGTATAACCCGCACAGGAGGGGTCGGGTCATGCCCTTGGCGACTTAAAGACGAAGAGGCCCGATAAGGTCCAAGAAGACATGAAGATGGCGGTTCATAGAGCAAGCTTATTGAAGGCCCAAGACCCGGAGGCGACTTGAGGCCCAAAGGCGTGAGCCGCCATATGTTAACTTGTTCTGTAAGGCGGGTTTAGTTAGAAACCGAGCCGGTTACGTTTGTATGAGTCGGCTGGGATTTTGTAAGCCGCCGGGCATCAACCTGTATATAAAGGGGTGACCCGGCGGCGAGTTAACTTAAGAAAACAACCGATCGAGAACTAGGTCAAGCGTATTCACTCCCTGGTAATCAAAACCCAAGCAATACAACTAAAAGCAGGAGTAGGCTTCTACCTCATTGAGAGGGGCCGAACCTGGGTAAACTCTTGTTTAATCCCTTTAAGCTAACCTAGTTGCGATGGCTCCACACGTAAGTCCTTTCACTAGAGCATTTGCCATGATAAAACCACGATAGTTGACGCCCACCATGGGGCCAGCGCATGGTAGTTTCGAGTTCTTGAAGGGCAGCTTCTCAGGGATCAAGGGATACGCCGTGGGCCAGATGACCAAGAGTTGTCGTGGCAAAATCTACATTGACGATGCAGGCTAGGGTCCCGACCCGATTCAATCGAATACGGGTACCGGGTCCCCTTTGTCGGAATCCACATCTTCATCGGCAAGACCGGCGAGTCGGAGCCTGAGCCGGACACCTGCACCGACATCATCAAGATGGCTCGGTGCGCACGACCCGCCAAGGTTCAAACCGCCGTGAAGCACGCCTTTATTAGTTTCGTTCACGGGGCGAATCTTGAGGAAGGATCTGTGTCCGGTGGAGAGACAGCCATCTGATCCGGCCAGGCGGTCAGGCCTGTAAAGCCCTCTCGGGGGCACCGTAGTCCTACCAGGGTCCGACTGGGTCTAGATTAGGCTCGTGAAGCCCACAGGCATGCTGCAACCGAACAACCATTGTTGTCGCTGCTCCTGCACCTCCTACCTCGCACCCCACCGCCAAACATGCATTAGATCGAGCCGACCCGTTTCGACCCATATGGGCCCCGATCTAGGCCACCGAAACCGTGGCCGAGCTGCCTCGCGCTGCCACTCGCCTCCCTGCGCCGCCTCGCAGGTATGCAAGCACCGCCACCTCCCGGCCGGAGCCGGACCGTCACCGCCCAAGCCGCACCGCCACCATGGCCGGAGCCGGAGAAGCCCCGCCTCCTGCAACCATGGCGTTGGGAAAGACAAGCCGCCGCCACCGGCGCCACCTGAGCCACGCCCGGCAACCTCTGCCGACGGCGTCGACGGGGAGAGGGGGAGGAGAGGAACAGAGAGGGAGGAGGCACGGGGTCGCGCGTCGCCGCGACGGGGGGTGGGGGACGCGCGTGAGAGGAAAGGGTCGGGTTCGCGGTTAACCGCCCTTTTATCAAACCAATACATCAAATTATCATTCTGATTTTCTAGAGGTGGTTTATGCAAAGAGTTGGGGGGATGGCACCATCATGTCATTGGAGTCTTAGCCAGTTGGCCAGACTTGGGAATACCAATAATTTTCATTTGTTAGTGGAGTAAGACAAAAAAATCTACAAAGTAAATGGTTGAACTAAGGGGACACAAAAAACTATCATTTGAAGTTAATCTCGGAGTGCTCATGCTTGTTATCACTGCATCAGGTTCCATATCACTCAAGTCCCAAACTTCATTCTCAAAATCAAAATCACTTGACAAACACATCTGCAACTCCTCCAACTGCCATCATCACACACATGTTGTCATCGTTAAGAACCACCAAACCACTCACCATATCTTGCCCATGAATCGAAAAAATAAAATTTCATGGATTCCTAGAGCTCCATATGATCTTTGACATATCCCTTCACCTCCTGCAGGGATAGTGTATCCCACTCTATCTCTGCCATTGTTTCATCACCCCCTTAAAACATAGTCCAAGTTAGGACCAATTCGGAGAAATTCACCGCCATAGTGAAAACGAACGTTTAACTGAAATGAGTCAATTGCAAGAAACCACCACACTTGCGGCTAGGTTTGCAGGAAACCACCAACTCGTTAATCCTTTGCAGAAAACACCGGAAAATTTGTTAAGTCGTTGCAAAAAGCACTGATCGGATGATTTGGCCCGTTTAATCACTTTCTTACAAGTGGGGCCCAATTGTAAGGAATTAACTTAGCAAAACAATAACACATACACCCCTAGATCTAAAAAACAAAAGCAATCAGACCCTCCCCACTACCCTCCCCACGGCGCGTTGCCATCCACTACGCGCCGGCGCCACGCCGCTGCCATCTATCCGGCAGGGTGGCGCCCAGGCCGGGTTGCCGGCACGGTGGCGTTCTTGATGCCGAGGTGCGCCACGGCGTCGACGAAGCGCTTGCGCAACAACACGTCCTCCGCCTTGGTTCACGTCGACGTCGATGTAGTAGCTGCACCCGCCGGACACAGACCAACAGAGGGCTTGGTCAGAGAAACAGGGCCAACTAAAAATGCAGCGTAGAGAGCAAGGTTTGATGTCGGCGGCGGCGGGTTCAGGTTGCTGGGGCAGGTTGACGGACCTGGGCGGGAGGCGGTCGTGGTCCTCGAGCACGCGGTCGAAGAAGGGGTCGGAGAGCGCCTCCTGGTTGCCGACGGCCCGCAGGCAGTCGTAGATCTCCCTCCTGACGTCAAGCAGCTGCACCACGCCGCCGCCATGGCCGGATGCGGCGGCGGGCGGCCAGCAGCTCTTGCCCATGCCCTCCTCGTCGCTGTCGTAGGCCATCTGCCTGCCCGCGCGCGGGGCCCTACGTGGCGGCCATCCCGGCGCCCTTTATGGCCTCAAGAGGGAGAGGGGAGGCGAGGTGGATGGTGACGCCGACGTACGACCTTGACCAAGCGCCAGGATCTGATTGCTTTTGTTTTTAGATCTAAAGGGTGTATGTGTTATTTTTTTGCTAAGTCATTTCCTTACAATCTGGTCCCACTTGTAAGAAAGTGATTAAGCGGGCTAAATCATCCGATCAATGCTTTCTGCAATGACTTAACAAATATTTTGGTGTTTTCTGCAAAGGATTAACGAATTGGTGATTTTCTGCAAATCTAGCCGCAAATGTGATGGATTTTTACAATTAACTCTTGAATCCTGGCAGGTGGCTGACCACCGTCGACACCGCCGCTGACGCCGGGCGTGACGGCGGTAGGAGCAGGAGGACGGGAACGAGATGCTGCAGCAGCAGCAGCGATAAGAAGTGGCATTGCCCGGCGGTATGCCGCCGGAGAAGCTTCAAGGACATTCTCTCTCTCTCTCTCTCTCTCTTCCCTTCTTGCTTTGTGCCTCTAGGCACGTAGCCGTACTTGTACTGCTGTCTGCTGCTCGAATCAATTTGGATCCGATCTGAATACTCATGTAGGAGGAAGAGTGGAAGGTATTGCCACGTGGAAATGGTTGGCATGTCACCTTCTATTCGAAAAGGAAAGCTCGCCTACTCACTAAATTCCGTCGACAGGAGAATGTTTTGTCAGACCAGAATTATATAACAAGTAGAGATGAAAAACCTTCCACGCTTTTTACATGAGTATTCGGAGAAAGGGTGAACCATGATATTTAAGCTCCCTGTCGACGAATCAGAATTCAGCTTTTTACGAACCGGGCTAATGCACGTTTTGTTAGTAGTCACATAATAGAAATACAACATTTTGTCCAGGTACAAGGAACAGGGAAGGAAAAGAGCGAATCCCCATTGTACAGACACAAAGTACTTCCTCCGTCTTAAAATGTAAGACCATTTTTTACATCATTATAGTGTCAAAAATGATCTTATATTGTGAGACGGAGGGAGTAACTATTTTAGGGGCATCTCTAATTGAATTTAACTTCTTAAACACCTTTTCAAACTTTAACTCATTTTTTTTGAAAAAAAAACTCCTCAAATCCAAGGAGTTTAAAAAACATGGATCTAGGTCTAGGTGTTTAGTCATCCCGTCCTATTTTTGCCGGGCAACTTTTATCTTAAATTTACTTTTTTAGCTCCGAGCGAGTTTGTACCATATCATAAACTCTTTGGATATTTGCTTAATAAGATGGCTGCATGCATCATTATGATGAAAAAGATGGGGGTAATCCTTTGTTTCGCAAAAAAAGTATCCCCGCGCGTTCTATTCTGACCAACACTAGATGCCTCTTTGTTGAACCCTTGTTGAAGTCAATAAGAACATGGTTGATCTCTACTCCCATTTGGCAAGTGCCACTAGCTAGCAAATCTCAACAACATTTTCCCAACGAAAAGACCCCAAAAAAACCTACGGTTGCAAAACATATTTGTTCTAAGACTGATAGGTCGTGGTGCTCGTGGCGTTTAGATTGATGGAATCGAGAATCCTGAGGATCTGATCAAGGGCGCTCTTGTCCTTGAGGATGCCCATGTGCGACACATTGGGCAGCTCCACCACCTCGAGGACCTGCGCCGGCGAGTCGGACCAGGCCTTGATCGGTCCCATGAGGCTGGCGAGGTTCACCGTCCCGTCGCCGTCGCCGTACACCACCTTGACGGGCCCCGCGTCGAACCCCTCGTCCCCGAACACGAGGCTCTCCACCGTGTCGACGCCGGTGCCCACCAGGCACGTCACCGGCACGCCCGGCTCTGGCAGGACCTCGCCGAGCGGCCGTGTGCGCGTCCGGTACGGCTCCACCCCGTCGGCGAACCCGATGTCGTTCAGGAACTGCGTGACGTTCTTGGCAGAGTAGGTCCGGTTGTGGCGCTGGGAGACGACGAGCGTGGTGTTGCCGAAGACCTTGGGCGTGGGCAGCAGCCAGAGGTTGCTCTCAGAGCTGCGCTGCTCGTCGCGGATGAGGGAGGGATCGACGAAGGGCACGCCGAGGGTGTTGCCGGAGGCGAAGGTGAGCATCTCCTGCACCGACCCGCCCCACGGCGCGGACAGCGTCACCAGCCGCTTGACGTGCGCCGCGCGCCAGGCGGGCGGGGCGCGGGCCAGGAACTGCAGCGCGTACAGCCCGCCGAGGCTGTGCGCCATGAGGATCGCCGGCCTGCCGCCGTTGGCCGCGCACACGGACTCCACCAGTAGCCGGAGGCGCTCCAGGTAGGCGCTGCCCACCTGCGAGGGATGGCCCGGCGCGGCCAGCCCGTAGCGGAAGTCGTAGGGCGCGCCGAAGAGGTCGCGCCCCTCCTTGTACCCGGCCTTCTCCAGCGTGGTCGCCAGGACGTCCATGTACCCCGTCAGGAGTCTGCACACCAATTTTGGCATGTAATGTCATTGTCATTGGTCCATTCCCCGCATCGTGATTCATGCAATCACATTTCTTTTTTTTGTTTCTTTCACATAGGACATGTTTTGAAGTTCAAACCTTTTCAGCGTGACAAAACTTTCTAACTAGAATTCAGGATAAATCTTTGAGAATTTTTTGTCAAAAGTTTATGTCGGACAGTTTGCCATGTTGCAAAGGTTTGAACTTCAAGAGTCTATATGAGAGAAAGTTAGTGTGTCGCATAGATCTTAAAGCAATATTGCAGAGATATAATAGCAGGGCCGGGCTGCAGGCTTTAAAAATCCACGTCGTCTGCGCCATGGACGTAAACACATACTCCCTCCGTTCCAAATTACTCGTCGTGATTTTAGTTTAAATTTGAATAAAAACCACGACGAGTAATTTGGAACTGAGGGAGCAGAAGAAAAGAAGAAGAGCTGGATTACTTGAGGGTTGGGTCGAGGTAGCGGAGGGTGGAGGTGGAGCCGAAGTCGTCGACCCTGGTGTGGACGCCGGGCGCGTTGCGGTAGTCGTCGGCGTCGCGGTCGTAGTAGAGCATCATCCGCTCCGCGAAGCAGCGGGTGAGGGGCGCGACGACGACGGACGGCTCGAACCACATGCGGAACCAGCCGCCGCGGCCGCGCACCAGCGGCCACACCCGGCAGGTCAGGCTGGACGGGCTGTAGTCGTCCGTCAGCCGCGCCTCCAGCTGGTTGCCGCCGGAGCCCGGGATGAGCACCACCGGGTGCAGCAGCTGCCCGCCGCCGCCCCCGCCCGTCGACGAGGCGCAGCACGAGCTCAGCGACAGCATAGCTAACAGCACGACCGTACGTAGTGGATTTCTCTCCATGACGAGTGTTTGTATGATCGATTTTTGGGTTTTCTTGCTTGTCTCTTGCTTGTTTTTGGATTTGGTGGTCGCTGTTTTGTGTGGCGATGCTTGTCTTGGGTGTTGCTCTTGGGATCGGATCGCTTGTGGAGTGGCTAAAAAGGCAGGGCGCGCGTACGGTGGAAATGGTAGTTACGTCGTCCTTGGAGGGGTCGGTAGTCTCGGCTGCGCTGTGAATCTGCGATCGATTCGCGTCTAACTGCTGCTTAATCACGCCACAGTACTGCGTAGCCGCGTAGCGTTCCGTGGTAGCCTACCTGCGATTAAGTGGGGACAGTGACCAGTCACTCACTGCACAGGCTGCGTTGCTGCTACTTGTTACTATGCGCCGTGCAATCGATTGCTCTGTTCATACGCACCCAGCTTCGACCATCTCTACGCCTCGCACTAAATAAGCTTTTCCGCAAAAAATTAGCCCCAAAACTATTCATATTTAATCGTGGCACTGGCAGTGCAACGAACACCAAAAATAATAAAAATTACATTCAGATTCGCCGCTGCGGGTCGGGGCGGGATGCCTCCTGGCCCCCAGCCAGTGACGGCTAGGCCGCCCGTGGTTCCGGTGGGCAGAGGTGGGCATGCTGGACCCCGGCCGGCAGGGCCGACTTCCTCGGCGACTACTGCTGCAGGTCAGGGCGGAGCCAACGGCCCGAGGCCGGCTGTGGTCAACCAGATCACTTCTGACGGCGTTCAGCCTCGTGCCACGCCGCCGCCTCACTACGTCACGAGGCCGGCGCAAAAACGCTCGGGCCCAACGCAGACGAGGCAGAACTCGACTGCTGAAGAGTCTTATGATCCGCCCCGGGGACAGTGGGGGGACGATGGTTATGATGCATATGGGGATGGCCAACACCATGGCTCGTCATCTACGGGAGGTGGTCGTGGTTATGCCTGGCAGAGTGATGGTTCTGCTGAGAGATCTTTTCTCGGCCCTACGGGTGGTTTTGTCGAGGGAGCTTCAGGCCCAGACTACCGGCAGAGAGGTGGTTACTGTGGTCACCGTGGTGGTCGTGGTCGGTACCGCAGACAGCCTCCGCCACCGGCCGTTGTTGACCATGCGGCCTCTGTCGTGGCAGCCGATCCCATTCAGACGACTGCCCTGCCTAGCCAGGCGATGGATGTCCTGACGGCACTGGCCAACGCGGAGGTTCCTGGGACTGGGGTTACAGCTGAGGCAGGCGACAGGAATGATTCAGAGAGAGCGTCCAAGTGGGCGCGTAAGAAGGAGAAGATGTTATTGTTGGGGAACGTAGTAATTTCAAAAAAATTCCTACGCACAGGCAAGATCATGGTGATGCATAGCAACGAGAGGGGAGAGTGTTGTCCACTTGCCCTCGTAGAACGAAAGCGGAAGCGTTATAACAACGCGGTTGATGTAGTCGTACGTCTTCACGGCCCGACCGATCAAGCACCGAAACTACGGCACCTCCGAGTTCTTGCACACGTTCAGCTCGATGACGATCCCCGGACTCCGACCCAGCAAAGTGTCGGGGATGAGTTCGGTCAGCACAACGGCGTGGTGATGATCTTGATGTTGTAGTGTCGCAGGGCTTCGCCTAAGCACCGCTACAATATTATCGAGGATTATGGTGGAGGGGGCACCGCACATGGCTAATAGATCTCAAAGATCAATTGTTGTGTCTAGAGGTGCCCCTGCCCCCGTATATAAAGGAGCAAGGGGGGAGGTCGGCCGGCCCTTGCAGGGCGCGCCAGGAGGAGGAGTCCTCCTCCTAGTAGGAGTAGGACTCCCCTCTTTCCTACTCCTACTAGGAGGGGGAAAGGAAGGGGGAGAGGGAGAAGGAAAGGGGGGGCGCCGCCCCCCCTCTCCTAGTCCAATTCGGATCAGGGGGGGAGGGGGCGCGTAGCCCACCCTGGCCGCCCGTCTCTCTCTCCACTAAGGCCCATGAGGCCCATTACTTCTCCCGGGGGGTCCCGGGAACCCTCCAGCACTCCGGTTTTCTCCGAAATCACCCGGAACATTTCCGGTGTCCGAATATAGTCGTCCAATATATCAATCTTTATGTCTCGACCATTTCGAGACTCCTCGTCATGTCCGTGATCACATCCGGGACTCCGAACAATCTTCGGTACATCAAAACATATAAACTCATAATGAAACTGTCATCGTAACGTTAAGCGTGCGGACCCTACGGGTTCGAGAACAATGTAGACATGACCGAGACACGTCTCCGGTCAATAACCAATAGCGGAACCTGGATGCTCATATTGGATCCTACATATTCTACAAAGATCTTTATCGGTCAGACCGCATAACAACATACGTTGTTCCCTTTGTCATCGGTATGTTACTTGCCCGAGATTCGATCGTCGGTATCTCAATACCTAGTTCAATCTCGTTACCGGCAAGTCTCTTTACTCGTTCCATAATACATCATCTCGCAACTAACTCATTAGTTGCATTGCTTGCAAGGCTTAAGTGATGTGCATTACCGAGAGGGCCCAGACATACCTCTCCGACAATCAGAGTGACAAATCCTAATCTCGAAATACGCCAACCCAACATGTACCCTCGGAGACACCTGTAGAGCTCCTTTATAATCACCCAGTTACGTTGTGACGTTTGGTAGCACACAAAGTGTTCCTCTGTCAAACGGGAGTTGCATAATCTCATAGTCATAGGAACATGTATAAGTCATGAAGAAAGCAATAGCAACATACTAAACGATCGGGTGCTAAGCTAATGGAATGGGTCATGTCAATCACATCATTCTCCTAATGATGTGATCCTGTTTAATCAAATGACAACACATGTCTATGGTTAGGAAACATAACCATCTTTAATTAACGAGCTAGTCAAGTAGAGGCATACTAGTGACAATATGTTTGTCTATGTATTCACACAAGTATTATGTTTCCGGTTAATACAATTCTAGCATGAATAATAAACATTTATCATGATATAAGGAAATAAATAATAACTTTATTATTGCCTCTAGGGCATATTTCCTTCAGTCTCCCACTTGCACTAGAGTCAATAATCTAGATTACACAGTAACGATTCTAACACCCATGGAGCCTTGGTGCTGATCATGTTTTGCTCGTGGAAGAGGCTTAGTCAACGGGTCTGCTACATTCAGATCTGTATGTATCTTGTAAATCTCTATGTCTCCCACCTGGACTAGATCTTGGATGGAATTGAAGCGTCTCTTGATGTGCTTGGTTCTCTTATGAAATCTGGATTCCTTTGCCAAGGCAATTGCACCAGTATTGTCACAAAAGATTTTCATTGGACCCGATGCACTAGGTATGACACCTAGATCGGATATGAACTCCTTCATCCAGACTCCTTCGTTTGCTGCTTCCGAAGCAGCTATGTACTCCGCTTCACATGTAGATCCCGCCACGACGCTTTGTTTAGAACTGCACCAACTGACAGCTCCACCGTTTAATGTAAACACGTATCCGGTTTGCGATTTAGAATCGTCCAGATCAGTGTCAAAGCTTGCATCAACGTAACCATTTACGATGAGCTCTTTGTCACCTCCATATACGAGAAACATATCCTTAGTCCTTTTCAGGTATTTCAGGATGTTCTTGACCGCTGTCCAGTGATCCACTCCTGGATTACTTTGGTACCTCCCTGCTAGACTTATAGCAAGGCACACATTAGGTCTGGTACATAGCATTGCATACATGATAGAGCCTATGGCTGAAGCATAGGGAACTTCTTTCATCTTTTCTCTATCTTCTGCAGTGGTTGGGCATTGAGTCTTACTCAATTTCACACCTTGTAACACAGGCAAGAATCCTTTCTTTGCTTGACCCATTTTGAACTTCTTCAAAACTTTGTCAAGATATGTGCTTTGTGAAAGTCCAATTAAGCGTCTTGATCTATCTCTATAGATCTTAATGTCTAATATGTAAGCAGCTTCACCGAGGTCTTTCATTGAAAAACTCTTATTCAAGTATCCCTTTATGCTATCCAGAAATTATATATCATTTCCAATCAGTAATATGTCATCTACATATAATATCAGAAATGCTACAGAGCTCCCACTCACTTTCTTGTAAATACAGGCTTCTCCAAAAATATGTATAAAACCAAATGCTTTGATCACACTATCAAAGCATTTATTCCAACTCCGAGAGGCTTGCACCAGTCCATAAATGGATCGCTGGAGCTTGCACACTTTGTTAGCTCCCTTTGGATCGACAAAACCTTCTGGTTGCATCATATACAACTCTTCTTCCAGAAATCCATTCAGGAATGCAGTTTTGACATCCATCTGCCAAATTTCATAATCATAAAATGCGGCAATTGCTAACATGATTCGGACAGACTTTAGCATCGCTACAGGTGAGAAGGTCTCATCGTAGTCAATCCCTTGAACTTGTCGAAAACCTTTTGCGACAAGTCGAGCTTTGTAGACAGTAACATTACCGTCAGCGTCAGTCTTCTTCTTGAAGATCCATTTATTCTCAATTGCTTGCCGATCATTGGGCAAGTCAACCAAAGTTCATACTTTGTTCTCATACATGGATCCCATCTCAGATTTCATGGCTTCAAGCCATTTAGCGGAATCTGGGCTCACCATCGCTTCTTCATAGTTCGTAGGTTCACCATGATCTAGTAGCATGACTTCTAGAACAGGATTACCGTACCACTCTGGTGCAGATCTTACTATGGTTGATCTACGAAGTTCGGTAGTAACCTGATCTGAAGTTTCATGATCATCATCATTAGCTTCCTCGCTAATTGGTGTAGGTGTCACAGAAACCGGTTTCTGTGATGTACTACTTTCCAATAAGGGAGTAGGTACAGTTATCTCATAAAGTTCTACTTTCCTCCCACTCACTTCTTTCGAGAGAAACTCCTTTTCTAGGAAGGATCCATTCTTAGCAACGAATATTTTGCCTTTGGATCTGTGATAGAAGGTGTACCCAACAGTCTCCTTTGGGTATACTATGAAGACACATTTCTCCGATTTGAGTTCGAGCTTATCAGGTTGAAGCTTTTTCACATAAGCATCGCAGCCCCAAACTTTGAGAAACGACAACTTTGGTTTCTTGCCAAACCATAGTTCATAAGGCGTTGTCTCAACGGATTTCGATGGTGCCCTATTTAACGTGAATGCGGCTGTCTCTAAAGCATAACCCCAAAACGATAGCGGTAAATCTGTAAGAGACATCATAGATCCACCATATCTAGTAAAGTATGATTACGACGTTCGGACACACCATTACGCTGTGGTGTTCCGGGTGGCGTGAGTTGCGAAACTATTCCACATTGTTTCAAATGTAGACCAAACTCGTAACTCAAATATTCTCCTCCACGATCAAATTGTAGAAACTTTATTTTCTTATTACGATGATTTTCAACTTCACTCTGAAATTCTTTGAACTTTTCAAATGTTTCAGACTTATGTTTCATTAAGTAGATATACCCATATCTGCTTAAATCATCTGTGAAGGTGAGAAAATAACGATATCCGCCACGAGCTTCAACATTCATTGGACCACATACATCTGTATGTATGATTTCCAATAAATCTGTTGCTCTCTCCATAGTACCGGAGAACGGCGTTTTAGTCATCTTGCCCATGAGGCACGGTTCGTAAGTACCAAGTGATTCATAATCAAGAGGTTCCAAAATTCCATCAGTATGGAGTTTCTTCATGCGCTTTATACCGATATGACCTAAACGGCAGTGCCACAAATAAGTTGCACTATCATTATCAACTCTGCATCTTTTGGCTTCAACATTATGAATATGTGTATCACTACTATCGAGATTCATCAAAAATAGACCAATCTTTAAGGGTGCATGACCATAAAAGATATTACTCATATAAATAGAACAACCATTATTCTCTGATTTAAATGAATTACCGTCTCGCATCAAACAAGATCCAGTTATAATGTTCATGCTCAACGCTGGCACCAAATAACAATTATTTAGGTCTAATACTAATCCCGATGGTAGATGTAGAGGTAGCGTGCCGACCACGATCACATCGACTTTGGAACCATTTCCCACGCACATCGTCACCTCGTCCTTCGCCAGTGTTCGCTTAATCCGTAGTCCCTGTTTCGAGTTGCAAATATTAACAACAGAACCAGTATCAAATACCCAGGTGCTACTGCGAGCTCTAGTAAGGTACACATCAATAACATGTATATCACATATACCTTTGTTCACCTTGCCATCCTTCTTATCCGCCAAATACTTGGGGCAGTTCCGCTTCCAGTGACCAGTCTGCTTGCAATAGAAGCACTCAGTTTCAGGCTTAGGTCCAGATTTGGGTTTCTTCTCCTGAGCAGCAACTTGCTTGCTGTTCTTCTTGAAGTTCCCCTTCTTCTTCCCTTTGCCCTTTTTCTTGAAACTAGTGGTCTTGTTGACCATCAACACTTCACTACTAGGAAAAGGCCTACTAATGGCGCACCAGTTTTGCCTACTAATGGCGCATCACTGGTGCGCCATTAGTATCACGCCACTAGTATTAATTACTAATGGCGCACCACTGGTGCGCCATTAGTATCTGGTATACTAATGGCGCACCACCCAGTGCGTCATTAGTATAGAACACCATGCGCCATTAGTATGCCTCCCAGGGGCCATATTTAACCATGTGCTTTGGCATACTAATGGCGCACTGTGGGTGGATGCGCCATTAGCATACTTGGCATACTAATGACGCACTGTTTGGTGATGCGCCATTAGTATACTTTGGCATACTAATGGCGCACTCTGTAGTGATGCGCCATTAGTATGAATATTAGGTTTTATTTTTTTTACTTTTCTGATTTTTGCACAGGTTACAAAATATATTATTTGACATAATATGGACAGTAGCACACAGCAACAGCAGATTCATCGAATACAATAGAAGATTAGTCTCCGAATACAATTCATCATATTAGTCTCCGAATTCAAAAGACTGAACAAAGATAAAACATTACAAGTCTCAAGACCGCGAGTATCGAGTTTGTCTTCACATTACAAGTCGATATCGATCATCTAAACTACCATCACATAGAAGAGAGCTGCGGTCATCACGATGAGCATCATCGCGATCAAAGTGGTCTTCATCCGGTTCCTCCAACGCTCCCTCCTCTCTCCCGCTAGATAGCGGGCGTATCTAGATTCGGCCTCCGCCCTAGTGGTGTACCCTTTGTAACTGTTATCGCTGAAACGGTGAACCTGTCTCCGACACTCCTCCCAGTCGTCGTAGACTCCGGGAACCTTACCCTTGTACACGACGTACGACGGCATCTCTGCACAAGCCAAACAACAGACAATACATAAGCAATATGTAAGTATGCAACAAAAGGATCGGAAGAGAAAAGCAAGACACTAATAACACGATTCATGGTCCTACTAATAAATAGCATCGATTACATCTAAGTTGAACAACTGTCCAAACCAAAGAGACATACGAATTCATTAAAGTTTAATTACAACATGAGCCAATCAATGTTTCAGAACTACACATCACTACTTTCGACTCGACTCATCGGACAGGAGCGTGGATGAAGCCGCCGTCTGTCGCGATGGTCATGAAATCGCGGGCGTTGTCACCCTGCATTTGTAGCATTTCATCTATCTCACTATTGGACGGTTGATATCTGAGGAAGAACTGCCCCGAGGTATGAAGGACATCTTGATGGATGATGTCCGCAAACTCCGACTGGATGCGAAAGAATTCTTGTCTGAGGTCCGCGTCCTGGATTGCCGACAAGCTCGCGGACCAATCTTTGAGATTATCTGGTAGCAGAAGGTGATGATGGTCCCTTACGATCGCCCGCATGTGATGGAGGGTGTAGTAGGCATCCTTCTAACCGCCAGGCGGCTGCTTGACGTAGCAGAACTTCGTATTGTGTGAGAACATGTGCTTGCCGTACTTACGAACTGCCCTGGTGAAGGTGCCTCCAGATTTGGCATAGCCGGGGAGAACATCATCAAGAACTTTCTTGACATTTGTGTAGTCTATCTTGGAGTTACGGTTCGGGTCTAAATACGTGGCCATGGAATATTTCGGGCTTAAGAGGATGAGTGTGCAATGTGTGTCACTGCACAGAACACGAAATGTTAGAAAAAAAGAACAGTCGAAATCTAAGAAATCATATGTTACGGGGCGGTTAAGGGATGACTTACTCAGGAAAGTAAGGCACAAGGAAGTTATCCTTATCTGCGTTTGCCAGAATGAAGCCTTCGAGGTGTGAACTCACAACTTGGCGGTCCCCAGCGCTGCTCAAGTGCTTGGCACGCATGTAGAAGGGGTCGACTATCACGATGTCCGGGGTCTTGTCTCTAATGATCCGCATCTCCATACTCAACGAAAACAACCGAACGAAGGTGTAGTGCAACGGATGAAGGTTAAACATAGCACAGATGTCATCAAACCGCAGGATGATCATACCCCCGATGTCGCCATCCACAAAGCCCTTGCCCTTTGGCACCTTGGCCACGAAAATCGGGTATGCCACATCCTTCTCTCTGAGACGCCGCTTCTCCAAAGAAAGAACACTGTCGTGCAGACTCCGCATAGCACCAGTTGCAGCATTGAGCATATTTGGCGGTAGCATCGCCCTACCCGCCACATGCACCCTCCTCGAGATATCCTTAGGTGAAGGCGGCCCATCCTGAGCACGGATCAAACTCGGTGCCGGCTGGCTCGCACCGGCGCCCTTGTTAGTCTTTCGTTTCCGTCCCTTCTTCTTGATCTCCTGTAATGGGACCGAGTTCTGCTCACAGACCGCCTTCTTGAGCGTGTTGGGGCTGATAATATTTCGCACCTCAGCTATCTGAGGTTCGGTGAAGGTGGGAGCTGGAGGCGTGTCCTGAGAACTGAACGCCAGACGATGCCTGTTGCAATTGGATTTCTCCGCCATACCAGCTAGATCGCGGTCGTCTTGGTTGGGTTCTTGAGAAAGAGGCCCGCAGAAATCATCAGCGTACCCATGTTCGGCAAAGTACTTATCAACTTTGGTAAATGTACCGTCGTTGTTGTCGTCGCCGTCCGGATCCTCTGCCATAGGGCTGTCCGGATCCTGTGCCATAGGGATGTCCGGCAGGTCTGGTAGCGTTGCGGCGTTCTTGCCATGGCTTCGCGCCGGCACGACTGGCGGTCTTGTTTGTGGGGTGGTGTCCCCCGTCCCCAAACGAATCTGGCTCTTCGGCCAAAGCAGGGGCCAGTTTACGCATGCGCTGAGGGTCATCTCATCTTCTTCGTCGGCCCCAGCGGGTCGAATCGGAGGTAACAGCTTGTCGCAGCCTGGCAGCACCCGAACCACTTCAACCCTATACATTGTGGGTGGCATCGGATTACCGTGGAACACGGGGTTGCCCGGTTGAACGATTCTGCCCTTGGCGACATCGACCAACTCGGCGCCCACGAAGTGCAGGAGAGTGCAAGGAACGTCGGCGGCGCCCTGCGAAAACATGTAGGGCGTCAGGGATGCCCAGTCAAAGGCAAGGAGATGAAGTCATCGGCCAAGAGGCTTAGTTACCGTGATGTCGTCGAGCTCGGCTAATGTCGAGGCACCGTCAACGGCGGGCGTGCAACTGACGGAGGGGCAGCTTGCTGGCGAGGTGCCGGCCGGCGTACACCCGGGTGCATTAAGCTCCAATGCCCGTGCCGGCGCCGGAGACACGAATACCGCCTCCGCCGGAGACACCAATGGCGCCGCCGGAGACACCAATGGCGCCACCTGCGCGCTGTGCGAGTTGCTGGCCGTGAAGCTAGGAACCGGGGGAGGCCCCTGTTGGCCGCCCGCAATCCATGTCGTCAGCCCATGAATCAATGTAGGCACCATGGCGTTGAGCGTCGTTCCAAGTTGTTGTTGCACTTGCTCTTGGACAAGCTCCGGAATCCGCGCCACTTGTGCCTTGAGTGCTTCAACCTCGCGCGACTGGCTTTCCGAGCTGGTCTTTTTCTCCCTTTGCCCACCAGCGGTATAGTATGACGACCATTTTGTGGACAAGCCTTTGCCGGCCACACGACCAGCTGACGTCGGCTTATTGAGCTTATCCCTGTTTTTCATTATGTTCAGCGCCCTATTCAAAGGGATGTCGAAAGGGGAGCTCTGAGACGACCCCGCGCTACTGCTTTCTTTGTCCTGCGGAAGGAACTTGAACCATTTAGAAATATTGGGGATTAATTAGAATGCAACCATATGGAGCTAATTACGCGGGGGTGTATTCCTTACCAGAACTTGCTCGAGTGCCCTGATCTTCAGATCCGTGGTAAGCTCCTTTGTTACCGGGTCCTCCTTGTACCGGGCCCTAAGAAAGTTCCTGGTCTGCTTGTCACGGTATTTCTCGAAGCGGGGCCGTAGGCCTTGCTCGGCACGCTCCGCGTTCTCCTTGTCCCATATAGGCTCCGCCACTCTGTAACCGCCGGGACCGAGTTGGTGGACCCCTAAGTTCAACTTCCGCATTTCTTTCCCCCACTGACTTGATTCGGAGGTTGCGCTACTGTCGCACTTGATCTTGAACTCCTTGTACTTATCTTCGCTCATCAAAGGATATTTCGCCTTGATCTTGTCATAACTACCACCTTTGTCAATCATTGCCTTCACCGTGCTTCTCCAAGTAGACAGGGCCGTGCTCATCCTCGTGAGGGCGGTACTGTTCACTTTATTCCCTGAGAGGCGTGTGTTTGCAAACTTAGCGGGGAACTTGTATCGTTCGTGCAGCTTCGTGAAGAGGAGGCTGCGCAAATTCCCGTGGTCCTTATGCCTTAGGTTCTCGGTGTTGATCGAGACGGTGCTCCGGAGAATGCACCCGAGCTAAACCGAGTACCCCTTGACTACTTGTTTGGGCGCCGTCGGATTCCCGTCGGAGTCCACTTTAGTAAATTCCTCCCTGATGGTGCCAAGCACGCTTGGGCGCCGGTCCTTCCGTTGCCTCTTCGGTTGGCTGCCATTTGTGTGTGCACCGCCATCATCAGTGGTGGCATCCTCGGCGGCACCATCAGTGGTGTCATCCCCGACGCCACTAGGGGTTGTTTAGTCAGGATCGGTGTCTTCCGCGGCGTGCTCATAGCGGTGAGGTTCTTCCTCCAACTCCTGGGACAGCTCCCAGAATTGCTTGCCGCCCGAACCGCCGGCCTCATCATTGTGGGCCATGTTTCGCTCTAAATAGGAAAAAAGTTTGGTCAAAAAGTTGGTTGTTGTCAAGGAACAAGATCATGGTCTCATCATTTAGGGTTTGTCGACATCGAGGCATCCTAAGAGCTAAGATTTTATCATTTAGGGTTTGTCGACGCCGAGGCACCCTAAAAGCCTAAGCGTACATCATTTAGGTTCTCATCGACACCGAGGCACCCTAAAAGCCAAGGTTTCATCATTTAGGGTTTGTCGATGCCGAGGCACCCTAAATGCTAAGTTAAGTTTTCATCATTTAGGGTTTATCGATGCCGAGGCACCCTAGGTTGGGCCTAATCACTTGGCACTAATCACTTGGCTCTATTGCCACCTATGTTGGGTTTATCATCTAGGGTTTATCGATGCTGAGGAGAATTCTAAGTTGGGCCTAATCACTTGGCTCTATTGCCACCTATGGTTTAATGCAGCAAGAATAAAGGGGCAGTTGATCCTACTTAATTAAGTACTAAGATACTCCGGCCCATGCATTAGTAGCAAGTACCTCATATGTCCGATTTTTAGCAAAGTCATGCTAAAATTCACGGAAAATTTCAGCATGACCTTTGCTGAAAATAGGACATATGGAGTACCCGAATTTGCCGGAACGGAAGTTAATCGACATTCCGGCAAACTCAAGGGCCTCTCGGGGTACCTGCAAAATCATCACGACACGAAGGGCCTCTCAAGGGCCTCAAGCAGCAGCAGCGTCTCCCAGGACCCCATTTTTTTGCTAAATTTCTTTGAGCAACAATCAGAGCAGAAAATTCAGCATATTTCTATACAACAGCACTGTAAAGATGAAGAACAGTTCTACAGCAGCCCATTTATATACAATAGCATCCTTGGTCATAGCAATTTCTGAAACAATTCAAATCTGAACTGTATCTTTGGTCATACAAATCTCTGAAACTATACAAATCTGAAATATATATCTTTGATCATCATCTTTGCATGTCTTTCTCAATGTGATCACAAGTAATTCAGAGGCATCACAAGTAATTCAGAGCATCACAAGGCATTAGTAGTTCAGTACATGAACAAGTTTTACAAAGCACATCAATATGTTACAGCAAACAAAAGTTCTGAAATTTGTTTCCCTAACTGAATTAACTGAATTTTTAGTAACCGAATAAACTGAATTTTCAAAACTGCAAGAAGCCATTTAAAAAAATCCTCTCATCTCATATGAGGAGTGTTAATCCTAAGACTAATAGTTTGTTGTGCAGTACAGCTACAGTGATGCCCTGTCCATTTGTCCCTCCCCAACTAGATACTAGAGTAGCACTATTGATGCCCTGTTCTTGCTGAACTTTATGATAGTATATACAACAACTTATGCTAAATGTGGCTAGAACTGCAGATTTACAAATTAAAGGACACAAACTCAAGCAAGCTTCCTGAACAATACCCTGATAGAAAACATAGGACAAGCAATGAATTTCTATAACCAGTAAGAACAAGGGGATGATTTTAGCAAGTTAAGTGCAGCTCTAGCACCCTGTGCATGAAATGTATCATGTATCAAACCATCAATTAGCTGCTGAAAAACATAAATGTACCATGTGAACATATAATACCTTCACGAGCGAACTCAATGAGTGTGAACCAACAGAGTGTGGGTCACCATAGATTATGTAGTCAAAAACCTTCAGGACAGAGTGAAAATAGTTACAATATGCTCGCAAGTAATTTGAGGAGGGAACTACACTACACTACATACCCCAATTTGAGAAGAGTGGGAACTACAGTACACAGCACTACACTACATGGTCACTACTACTCCAATTTGGAAATAATACTCCAGGCTGCCAAAGTATAGCACATGAGCAACGATATTAAACCTAGTAGCACTACTGAACCTAATTGAACCTAGGCAATACTCCAACTGAATGCTGGACCATGCATGTTCTCACTACTAAACCCCAAGAGAAAAATTCAGTAACAAATGGAGTAACAGATTAACAAATAACAGTACAGAAGAACTAAACTTTGGTTAACTGAATGCATTAGCTACTAAGCTGTCCAGATTAACAAACTACAGTGCACAAATCTCCTATCATCATCAGTAACAAATTTCAGATTAACAGATTACTTCCATATGTCAATTTACAGTGCACAAACTTTACTGTTATCATCATCAGTAACAAAATTCAGACATTACAGGTGGAGTTGGGGGGTGAAGTAGTCACAGTAGAAGGCGTTGCAGGTGTTTATCTGCAGCCATCGCGAATCCATTCATCATTACCCAGGGAACAGAGACTGATAAATTTGTCAATTTTAGAAGAAAAGGAATGAATTACTAGCATGGCATCTCCATTCTCCATTGTCTTTCTGTCTAAACCTAGGAACACAGTCATTACTGTCTGTCTGAACCTAGGAACCTAGGAACACGGGAGAGGGAGGAAGGAGGAAGGAGGAGAGGTACCTGGGCGGGAGGACGGCGGCAGCCGCGGCAGCGGCTGGAGGACGGCGTCGTCAACGAACTCGAGGGCGGGGGCACCGGATGCTCCTCTCGTTGATGGGGGTTGGTGAGGAGCAGGTGGCCGGCGTCGTGGTTGGCAAGGCGGCGCTGCCTCCGAGGCTCTGCCTCCGAGGAGGTGGTTGGTGCCTTGGCGGCCGGCGGTGGCGGAGGCCTGGAGGATGGAGGGACCGAAAGGGAGAGATGGAATCGGGGGCACGGGGGCGCGGGGGCGGCGGGGGTGGAGTCCGACAGGGGTGGGGGCGCGGGGGCGGCGGGGGTGGAGTCCGGTGAGGGTCGGGGCGGCGGCGTCGTGGGTCGGGGCAGCGCGTGGGTGGATCTGGTGGCGAGGGAGAGAGGGTCGAAGGGGATCTGGAGAGGGAGAGGGAGGATAGCTAGGGGGAAGCTTACTAATGGCGCACCACACCTCGGTGCGCCATTAGAAATCTTTTTTTAGATAGCAATGGCGCACCCCGCAGCGGTGCGCCATTAGAATGTTTTTTTATTACAGTTCGAGCACAGGTTATATTGCACCTAACCCAATCCACATCAGAACCCCCCACTAGCCCGACTAGTCAGCACGCAGCACACACACCAGGAGGTCCTGGGTTCGATTCCTAGGCTCCGCAATATTTTTTTTGCATTTTAAATGCTGTTTGATATTTATTTGTGTTTAGATATGTTCAAACTTGTTTAAATCATAACAGTAATATTTTTTATAAAAACAGTAATAATTTTTTTAAAAATATGTTCAAATTTGTTACTTGAAAATATCATCGGTGGCGGCGGTGGAGCGGGGGAGGGTGCGGGGGGTGCCCGTTGGCGGCGGTGGAGCGGGGGAGGGTGCGGGGGGCTGGGTGCTCGTCAGCGGCGGTGGAGGGGGATCGAGATCGAGTGTCCTCATGAATTCAAAAAGTGCCCGTGAAATTTAAAAATATTCATGATATCAAGAAGTGCCCATGAAATACAATCGAGAAATGAAGACTACGATTTAAATACAATCGATCTTAGCTAGCTATCTGTTCACAATCTTCTTGCCCTTCTTTTTCGCAAATGGAGTTCTTCTATGGAACGGACGTCCTTTAGGTAGGGTGGTCCTGCTTCTTCTTGTGGTGTGTGCTGCTACTTCATCGTCGTCGTCATGTTCGATCTTCGGGTCGCCGTACTTGTCGAAGTCTTGCTCATTGGCTACTCCATCCATTCCGATGATCTTCCTTTTGCCTCTCCTCACGACAACACGACTGGGCTTTGACGGGTCGGTAATGAAGAAGCATTGGTCCACTTGGGAAGCCAGTACCCATGGCTCATTTTTCGCGGTGACGTTTGCGCCCGCGGTCTTGGATTTGGCTTCGGGTATAACCATGGTGGTGAAATACCAGTCTTCTTTTAGGACGCTCTTGGCCCATCTGACACGGAACACCGGGACCTTCTCTCCAGCGTAGCTCAGCTTCCAGATCTCCTCGATCCTTCCGTAGTATCTGTCCTTGTCGTTACCGGTGTAGGATTCCATCGTTACCCCGGAGTTCTGATAACCATCGCTCTTCATGTCCTTGTTCTCGGTGTAGAATGTGTAGCCGTTGATATCATACGCCTCATAGGTCATCAGGTTATGCTCGGCGCCCTGTGACAAGGCGAATATGAGTCTTTCTTCCGTGGAAGAATCCTCATGTAAAGGGCACGACAAGCTTCTGCTTGAACCAACGCGTGAAACATGAGTTATGCTCTTTGATTATATCTCCGCCCGTCCTCTGTTGGCCTCGGTCATTGTATGTCTTCTCAATAAAGGTTTTGTGCTCTACCACCTAAGGATCGACCACGTCTATGTGTTGTAGCGCGACTAGGTTTGCTCTTTCAAAGTCGACGAGTCGACCCTCGAAGTCGACATGCATTTCGCGGCGACCCTCACGGTGACCCCATCCAGCGAGCCTGCCGAGGTGCCTGTTGACGGGCAGACCAACGGGGTTCTCGATGCCTAGATAATTCGTGTAGTAGGAGATGCACTCTTCGGTCAGAAAGCCCCTGGCTATACTTCCCTCTGGATGTGACATGTTGCGAATGTATCCTTTGATGACACCATTCATCTTTTCGAACGGCATCATGATGTGCAGGAACGTCGGCCCGAGTTGGATGATATCCTCCACGATATGGACCAGCAGATGCACCATAACGTCGAAGAATGCGGGCGGGAAGTACAACTCAAGCTCGCATAGTATCACCACAATCTCTTCCTGTAGCCTTCTGAGTTGCCTCACGCCAATCGACTTCCGAGAGATGACGTCGAAAAAGTTGCATAGGCCAAATAGCGTTTCACGGACATGCGCGTCCATGATCCCACGGATTGCAACTGGAAGTATCTGCGTCATCAGCACGTGACAGTCGTGAGACTTCATCCCGCTGAACTTCTGCTTCGCTGGGTCTAGGTATCTGCTTATCTTCCCCGCATAACTGTAAGGAAGTTTTTACTCCTACGAGGTAGGTGAAAAACTGCTCGATCTCCTCCTGACTTAGAGTGAAGCACGCGGGAGGGTAGTCACTTCCAATCTTCTTGGCCTTTTTGCCTTTGTGACGAGTTTCTGTGTCCTGCTTCGCCTCATCATCATCATCATTAGCGTGAAGCTCCTGCCTGATGCCCATTGATTTCAAGTCTGCCCTTGCTTTCGGCCCATCTTTGGTCCTCTCTGGCATGTTGAGCAGGGTACCAAGCAGACTCTCGCACACGTTCTTCGTGATATGCATGGCATCAAGGCTGTGAGGCACACGGTGGATCTTCCAGTACGGCAAGTCCCAGAAAACAGACCTCGTTTTCCATACCTTCAGCAGCGGCTCTGGCGCCTTTCGCTTCTTTTCCGGCTCTGGCGCCTTTTGCTTCTTTCCCGGCAGTGGGCAATCTTTCCAATTTTTCAACAGCTCGTCTATTTCCTCGCCGCTCCTCGTACGCGGGTGTTTTCGGGGTTCGGTTTCACCATCGAACAGATCCTTGCGTTTCCTCCACGGGTCATCGTCGCGAAGCCACCTTCGATGTCCCATGAACACGGTTTTCGAAGACCCGGGATCTCTATCTAGCTGGCGATACGTTGTGTCATCCATGCACCTTACGCATCCAGAAAATCCGTGGACTACCTGCCCCGCGAGATATCCGTAACCGAGATAGTCGTGCATCGTCGTGAGCAGTGCAGATCTCATAGGGAAATATTCTTTCTCCGCGGCGTCCCACGTATTGGCTAGCGTTTTCCACAGCGTGTCTAGCTCCTCTTTCAGCAGCCCCAGATACATATTGATGTCGTTCCCTGGTTGTTTCGGCCCTTCAATTAGCATACTCATGTGAATGTACTTCCTCTTCATGCACAACCAGGGGGGAAGGTTGTACATCCACACAAACACAAGCCAGGTGCTATGTGTGCTTCTCTGGCTGCCAAACGGATTGACTCCATCGGTGCTCGCGCCCAGCACGATGTTCCTTGGATCCTTCCCAAATTCTGTGTATTCGAAGTTCAACGCTTGCCACTGGCTCGCATCCTTAGGGTGACTCAGCATCTTGTCTTTTTTATTTATCTCCGGATCATTTCCGTCATCTTCCCACTTCTTCTCCTCCCTATCCGTGTGCCAACGCAGGAGCTTTGCTACCTTAGGGTCCGCGAAATACCGCTGCAGACGAGGAGTGATCGGAAAGTACCACACCGATTTTCGAGGAGCTTTCTTCCTCTTCTTGTATCGTGTGACGCCGCACACCGGACATATGGTAGACTCCGCGTGCTCGTCCCGATAAATGATGCAATTTTTCATGCACACATGGTATTTCATGTGCGGTAAATCCAGAGGACACACGATTTTCTTCGCCTCCTCGAAACTGGTCGGGCACTTGTTCCCCTTGGGAAGACGTTCGTGCCAGAATGACATGTTCTCGTCGAAGCATGCGTCGGTCATTTTGTGTTTTACCTTCATCTCCAGAGCCATGAGCGTTACTTTCAGGCGGGTATCCTCGGGCATGCATCCTTCATACAATGGAGTAACCGCGTCTATCTCCAGTTGATCCAGCTTGGCTTTCTCTCGGGCGGCAGCTCTTGCGTTATCCGTCTGCTTGAGAAGCAGCTCTTGAATATGAGGGTCCTGCACCCAGCCTCCATCGTCGTCTGCTCCGGCATCTTCATCTTCATGATCATGCCCTTCGTCTTGATCTTCCTCATCATCATGTACGACATCTTCTACATGATGACTATGTACAACATCACCGTCGTGATCATGTCCTGGAGATTCTTCGTCTTCTCGCCCGCCCTCGCCGCGGTGGCACTTGTCTTGTTGCCCGTCCTCATTTCTTGCCCGGCCCCCATGGACGACTTCATAGTCATCTTCATCACCTTGCCACCGATAGCCATCCATGAAACCACGCAAGAGCAGGTGGTCCCGCACCTGTCCAGAATCCGGGTCCGCAATAAGGCTCTTCAGCTTGCATCTTCGACACGGACATCTTATCTCCGTCTCATTCTTTTGAAGCATCTCGGCCTTCGCGGAGCTCAAAAACCTATTCACGATGCCTTCAGTCATCATGCGGACCATGGTCGCCTACGGGGTAGAGCAAAACGATATTTTAGAACCAAGAAAAAATTTGGCATGACCTTCCCTAAAAATAGGACCAAAAAGAATGCATAGTGCCAAAATTCTCGCCGAAACGGAAATGAATCAACATTCCGGCAAAATATTGGCAACTATCGCATTTCTAATACCGGCACCTGCAAACACAAACATATATGCAACACCATAAACACATGCAACACCACAAACATACATAGATCTAGCTAGGCCACAAAAAGTGCATGTGCACGTTGTTGGAGCGAGCTAGGGAGAAAAAAAGTAGATCTACATCATGAAGATAGCTTTCCCCTTACTTACCTATCAAAAAAAGGTAATTTCACCACTTAATTTTGATGAATCTATGGTGGAAATGAGGTGAGGAGGAGGAGGCAGCCGAAAGCTTGGAGAAGGAGGTGGAGGGAATGAAGTGGGGAAAGTGAGTGGGTAGGTGTGGCTGTCCAAAATATCTTGTTGGGGTCCCAGGTTACTAATGGCGCACCACCTGCAAATGCGCCATTTGTAACCCTGGTTACTAATGGCGCACCTGCAGGTGGTGCGCCATTAGTAGTTTTGCAGAAAAGTAAATATATATATATATATACTAATGGCGCACTTTTACAGGGTGCGCCATTAGTAGTTTAAACTAGTAATGGCGCACTTTGAGGCGGTGCGCCATTAGTAGTTTTGCAAAAAAAGAATATAAAAAATCAGTACTGGCGCACTCCCTGTCTGGTGCGCCATTATTAGTTAGAACTAGTAATGGCGCACTTCGGTAGGATGCTCCATTAGTATGTATGTAAAAATAAAAAAAATTATCACTAGTGGCGCACCTATTTTCTGGTGTGCCATTAGTGTCTTCCACACTAATGGCGCATCACCAACTGGTGCGCCATTAGTATATAGTAGTGGCGCACTACTTCCCTGGTGCGCCATTAGTGTCAATCCTATCTATAGCCCTTTTCCTAGTAGTGCTTGATGCTCCTTCTTGATTTCTACCTCCGCAGCCTTTAGCATTGCGAAGAGCTCAGGAATTGTTTTGTCCATCCCTTGCATATTATAGTTCATCACGAAGCTCTTGTAGCTTGGTGGCAATGATTGGAGAATTCTATCAATGACGCAATCATTCGGAAGATTAACTCCCAGTTGAATCAAGTGATTATTATACCCAGACATTTTGAGTATATGCTCACTAACAGAACTGTTCTCCTCCATCTTGCAGCTATAGAACTTATTGGAGACTTCATATCTCTCAATCCGGGCATTTGCTTGAAATATTAACTTCAACTCCTGGAACATCTCATATGCTCCATGATATTCAAAACGTCGTTGAAGACCCGGTTCTAAGTCGTAAAGCATGACACATTGAACTATCGAGTAGTCATCAGCTTTGCTCTGCCAGACGTTCTTAACATCGTCAGTTGCATCAGCAGCAGGCATGGCACCCAGCGGTGCTTCCAGGATGTAATTTTTCTGTGCAGCAATGAGGATAATCCTCAAGTTACGGACCCAATCTGTGTAATTGCTACCATCATATTTCAACTTTGCTTTCTCAAGGAACGCATTAAAATTCAACGGAACAACAGCACGGGCCATCTATCTACAATCAAACATAAACAAGCAAGATACTATCAGGTACTAAGTTCATGATAAATTTAAGTTCAATTAATCATATTACTTAAGAACTCCCACTTAGAAAGACATCTCTCTAATCCTCTAAGTGATCACGTGATCCAAATCAACTAAACCATAACCGATCATCACGTGAAATGGAGTAGCTTTCAATGGTGAACATCACTATGTTGATCATATCTACTATATGATTCACGCTCGACCTTTCGGTCTCAGTGTTCCGAGGCCATATCTGCATATGCTAGGCTTGTCAAGTTTAACCTGAGTATTCTGCGTGTGCAAAACTGGCTTGCACCCGTTGTAGATGGACGTAGAGCTTATCACACCCGATCATCACGTGGTGTCTGGGCACAACGAACTTTGGCAATGGTGCATACTCAAGGAGAACACTTTAATCTTGAAATTTAGTGAGAGATCATCTTATAATGCTACCGTCAATCAAAGCAAGATAAGATGCATAAAAGATAAACATCACATGCAATCAA
Source organism: Triticum urartu (assembly GCF_056163025.1). NCBI lineage: Eukaryota > Viridiplantae > Streptophyta > Magnoliopsida > Poales > Poaceae > Triticum > Triticum urartu. The sequence continues at coordinate 41,986,658 of NC_141876.1, read as the reverse complement.
TATAAGTGATATGATATGGCCATCATCATCTTGTGCTTGCGATCTCCATCTCTGAAGCACCGTTATGATCACCATCGTCACCGGCGCGACACCTTGATCTCCATCATAGCATCGTTGTCATCTCGCCAAACTTATGCTTCTACGACTATCGCTACCGCTTAGTGATAAAAGTAAAGCATTACAGGGCGATTGCATTGCATACAATAAAGCGACAACCATATGGCTCTGCCAGTTGCCGATAACTTGGTTACAAAACATGATCATCTCATACAATAAAATTTAGCATCATGTCTTGACCATATCACATCACAACATGCCCTGCAAAAACAAGTTAGACGTCCTCTACTTTGTTGTTGCAAGTTTTACGTGGCTGCTACGGGCTTAGCAAGAACCAATCTTACCTACGCATCAAAACCACAACGATAGTTTGTCAAGTTGGTGCTGTTTTAACCTTCGCAAGGACCGGGCGTAGCCACACTCGGTTCAACTAAAGTTGAAGAAACTGACACCCGCCAGCCACCTGTGTGCAAAGCACGTCGGTAGAACCAGTCTCGCGTAAGCGTACGCGTAATGTCGGTCCGGGCCGCTTCATCCAACAATACCGCCGAACCAAAGTATGACATGCTGGTAAGCAGTATGACTTGTATCGCCCACAACTCATTTGTGTTCTACTCGTGCATATAACATCAACACATAAAACCTAGGCTCGGATGCCACTGTTGGGGAACGTAGTAATTTCAAAAAAAATTCCTACGCACACACAAGATCATGGTGATGCATAGCAACGAGAGGGGAGAGTGTTGTCCACGTACCCTCGTAGACCGAAAGTGGAAGCGTTATAACAACGTGGTTGATGTAGTCGTAAGTCTTCACGGCCCGACCGATCAAGCACCGAAACTACGGCACCTCCGAGTTCTTGCACACGTTCAGCTCGATGACGATCCCCGGACTCCGATCCAGCAAAGTGTCGGGGATGAGTTCCGTCAGCACGACGGCGTGGTGATGATCTTGATGTTGTACTGTCGCAGGGCTTCGCCTAAGCACCGCTACAATATTATCGAGGATTATGGTGGAGGGGGGCACCGCACACGGCTAATAGATCTCAAGGATCAATTGTTGTGTCTAGAGGTGCCCCCCTGCCCCCGTATATAAAGGAGCAAGGGGGGAGGCCGGCCGGCCCTTGCAGGGCGCGCCAGGAGGAGGAGTCCTCCTCCTAGTAGGAGTAGGACTCCCCTCTTTCCTACTCCTACTAGGAGGGGGAAAGGAAGGGGGAGAGGGAGAAGGAAAGGGGGGCGCCGCCCCCCCTCTCCTAGTCCAATTCGGACCAGAGGGGGAGGGGGCGCGCGGCCCACCCTGGCCGCCCCTCTCTCTCTCCACTAAGGCCCATAAGGCCCATTACTTCTCTCGGGGGGTTCCGGTAACCCTCCGGCACTCCGGTTTTCTCCGAAATCACCCGGAACACTTCCGGTGTCCGAATATAGTCGTCCAATATATCAATCTTTATGTCTCGACCATTTAGAGACTCCTTGCCATATCCGTGATCACATCCGGGACTCCGAACAATCTTCGGTACATCAAAACATATAAACTCATAATGAAACTGTCATCGTAACGTTAAGCGTGCGGACCCTACGGGTTCGAGAACAATGTAGACATGACCGAGACACGTCTCCGGTCAATAACCAATAGCGGAACCTGGATGCTCATATTGGCTCCTACATATTCTACGAAGATCTTTATCGGTCAGACCGCATAACAACATACGTTGTTCCCTTTGTCATCGGTATGTTACTTGCCCGAGATTCGATCGTCGGTATCTCAATACCTAGTTCAATCTCGTTACCGGCAAGTCTCTTTACTCGTTCTGTAATACATCATCTCGCAACAAACTCATTAGTTGCATTGCTTGCAAGGCTTAAGTGATGTGCATTACCGAGAGGGCCCAGACATACCTCTCCGACAATCAGAGTGACAAATCCTAATCTCGAAATACGCCAACCCAACATGTACCTTCGTAGACACCTGTAGAGCTCCTTTATAATCACCCAGTTACGTTGTGATGTTTGGTAGCACACAAAGTGTTCCTCTGGCAAACGGGAGTTGCATAATCTCATAGTCATAGGAACATGTATAAGTCATGAAGAAAGCAATAGCAACATACTAAACGATCGGGTGCTAAGCTAATGGAATGGGTCATGTCAATCACATCATTCTCCTAATGATGTGATCCCGTTTAATCAAATGACAACACATGTCTATGGTTAGGAAACATAACCATCTTTGATTAACGAGCTAGTCAAGTAGAGGCATACTAGTGACAATATGTTTGTCTATGTATTCACACAAGTATTATGTTTCCAGTTAATACAATTCTAGCATGAATAATAAATATTTATCATGATATAAGGAAATGAATAATAACTCTATTATTGCCTCTAGGGCATATTTCCTTCAGTTATGCTATCGATGTGGTGAGAAGGGTCACTTCATTGCTGAGTGCGTGGCGGAGCTGTGCGATTCGTGTGGTAAGCCAGCAAATGTCACGGGGGATTTCCCGTTTTGCGTGATTAGGTTCCGGCTCTTACAATGTATGGAGCATATTGTGCTGAGTTGATGTCCTTTGAGTCCTCGACTGCGAGAGAGATTCCGATGGAGACGCAGAGTTTGACCACTGGGATTGTGAAAGCTACCCAGGGAAAGGTTTCTGAGGCTCAGATTGTGTAGAGGTTTCAGGAACTGGCTCCAGGTGACTTCCAGTGGGAGCTTGTCAGTATTGAGGCCAATGTGTTCAAGGTTAACTTCCCAACTATGGATGATTTGCAGAGATTGCTGAGCTTTGGGTTGTGCAGAGTTCCTGGCACTAAATGCATTCTGGAATTTCATGAGTGGAAGGAGGTGGAGCCTCAGGGCAAGCCCCTTACTCAGGTTTGGTTGCGGTTTTTCAGGGCTCCCTCTAAGCCAATGCAAGATGCTCGAGTTGTGGCTAGTCTAGGCATTATGGTTGGAAAAACTGAGAAAGTGGATATGGCCTTTACCCGCGCTCATGGGGTGGCCCGACTTCTAGTGAGCGTTCTGGACATTGAGTTCGTCCTTGATGTGGTCAACTGGACTTACAGGGGAGAGGTTTTTCTTCTCGAGATTGAGTTTGAGGATGTTGATCTGTTTGCTGAGGCGATCAATGGGACTGATGTGGATATGCACGAGGGTGATGACAGCGCGGGTGCTAAAGGGGCACCGACTGATGAGGCTGGACGAGAGGTGTCCAACGGTTCGGGCCCTGTTGCTCAGCTGCCCAGGGACGGGCCTGGGGTAGAGACGGCACCATCATCCTCGGTGCCTATGAGTTCTCTGCGGTTTGGGTCGTTTGTGCTAGCTTCTGCCCTTCCCAGACTCGGGAGCGACTGGTGGAATCTGATGATGTGTTTGACTGCACGCTTCCTGTGTTGGAGTTTGATGCTGCTGATAGTCCCATGACTGGACGCTTGGTGAGGACGCCCTCGGCGATGACCTTGGATGGGGGAGGGGAGGTGGAGCCTAAGGTGGCTTCTCTTTCCTAGGCCTGGGCATTCGGTATAAACTGAATTTTCGGTTTCTACCATTCGGCTAATTTTTAAATTCGGTTAATAGAGCTAGAAACCGAAAATGACTTCAAAATATGACTAACCGAAAATTCGGTTAACCGAGATATTCGGTTCGGTGTACGGTTTATACCGTAATTGTTGTACGCGCTGAAAGAATTTTAGATGCATTGTTTCCTCCACCTGTGCTCTCTATTATATAGTTGAGGTCCTCACACAATTCTCTTTGGTTGGACGAGGTGGGACTAAACTAACCAGCACTGCAGCAACCAGCAGCGCCTTTGCTCTGCTGCTTCTCGTACGTACGAGCACGTACTTGGAAACTGGCCACACGCTGGAAAAGAAAGCCCAAGGTAACTTGGGCCTTACACGCATGTAGTTGGCTTGGCCCATGCCAAAGTCTCCGCCGCTGCGACACGTGAGCGTGAGGGCGGGAGAAGTGTTCGTGAGCGCGGCTATTTCGGTATCCTCGGTTAACCGCAAGAAACTCTTGCACCGACCGAATTAAGTTCGGTTAGCAGACCTAAAAACCGAATTTTTCTATGATAGCATAAAAACCGAAAATTTGGTTTTTTCGGTTTCGGCTTCGGTTCGGTGTTCGGTTCATCGGTTTATATGCCCACCCCTACTCTTTCCCCCGCTCTCCCAACGGTCGCGTTCCAGGAGATGGCGTTTGCTTCGGAGGTTGTGTCTGGGGGAGGGAGTCCGGGGAAGGTGGCCTCGACCTCTTCTCCTCCTATCCTGGCGCCGGCGACGCCGATGACGGCCGGCTGTGGGGGAGGCGGTCCGGGGCAGGTGGCCTCGATCTTCTCTTCTCCGGCGGCGGCTAGAGCGGCCACTTCTCCAGTGGCGCAGGGTGGTGGTCTGGGGCAGGTGGCCTCGATCCCCGCTTCTCCTTCGGTGGTCAGGAAGGCCGCATCTCCTACGGCACCGGTGTTACCCTCTGGCCAGAGGGTTGGGGCGGGAAGAGTGCTCGAGCAGGCAGACCACGCGCTTCTCTGTCCTGGCTTACCGGCGTTCCAGGGCTTCAGATTGAGACACTCGTCCATGGGGCTTGGGAGCCCACCGCCGCTTCCTCCGGTAACTTTGGCTGACCCTTCATGGGATTCAGCGCGAGGTATTACTCGGGAGGAGGTCATTGCCTTTGGTGGGATCCCAGACCCGGTCTCTGCGGGGCGACAGATGAGTTCTCGTATCCAGGAGCACCCAGAGGTTGATGACATGCATCAAAGGTGCGCTATGAGGGCGGCCAAGCTTCGTGACATTGAGGTCACTACTGGTATGTCTGTCAACATTTCTAATTCAATCTTGCATTTTTCTAATGAGGAGATTATAAATAATGCAAACTAATTAGGAGTTTCTCTAGGGAGTAATGATAGTGAAATTTCCAAATCGGTTAATGATCTCCTAGATTTGGAAGCGGAACGCGCTTTAGAAACAATTCGAAACCTAGCAGCGGTAAAACCCATGAATGATGCAGAGATTGATGCATTGGGGGTCAGAGTGCTCGATAATTTTTGTGCGGATCTTGCACCATCCACTCCTGAGTCTGAGGAAGAGGATGTAACTCTAGAGGATGCAGTAGCTAGACCCACTGAGCCCGGTTATGAGGACCGGATGGAGGACCAAAGTAAACCCAAACGCAAGTGGAAGCGGAAGATTTATCCCGTTTCAGCGGTTCGTAGGAGTGCTAGCATTCGGACTACCAAAAAAATTCATGATGAAATATGAAAGGAATCTTTTGGAATAGCAGAGGTCTGAAAGACTTGGCTAAAATAAGGTTTCTTGCTGAGGCGTCTCTTGAGCATAGATTAGATTTATTGCTCTATCGGAAACTGGTAGAGATAATTTTGCGCCCCAGTTTCTCAACACTTTATCGGGCGGTGTCGATTTTGATTGGCATTGCCTTCCTCCGTGAGGAAGATCGGGTGGGTTCTTGCTTGGAGTGAGATGTGATTCGCTGGAAGTCCGAAGTGTAGTGATGGGTGACTTCGCGGTTAAGTTTTGAGTCAGGTCCAAAGCTGATGGGTTTAACTGGGCTCTGGTGGCGGTTTATGGTGCCGCGCAGCCCGAGCTTAAACCAGAGTTTTTGGCGGACCTTGTTCGAATCTGCGGATCCGAGCAGCTCCCAATTTTAGTTGGGGTGACTTCAACATCATTAGGAGGAGGGAGGAAAAGAATAATGATAATTTTGACGGCAGATGGTCGTTTATGTTCAATACCATTATTGAAAGCTTGGATCTGAGAGAGATAGAGCTTTCCGGTAGAAAGTTTACTTGGGCTAATGCTTTGCCAAACCCAACGTATGAGAAGCTTGATCGAGTCCTCGCGAGTGTCGAGTGGGAACAGAAGTTCCCTCTCGTAACGGTTCAGGCTCTCTCGCGCGGAATCTCGGATCACACACCTTTATTCGTGGACTCAGGTGAGCCAAACCACGTGGGAAACAAAAATACCTTTTCTTTCGAGCTGGCATGGTTTGAACGAGAAGGATTCTTGGATCTGATTGCCAAGGAATGGGCTAAGGATGCAGGAGGTACGACTTCTCTTGAGCGTTGGCAGAATAAGATTAGGCATTTGAGAAGTTTCCTACGGGGATGGGCTAAGCACCTTAGTGGGATTTATAAGGTTGAAAAGCAAAGGCTCCTTTCTCTTATTCAGTCCCTAGATTTAAAAGCCAAATCCATGATTTTGCAAGCCGCAGAGCTTCAGGATAAACTAGATGCGGAGATGAGGTTGAAAGAACTTCTCCGCGAAGAAGAATTGAAGTGGGTGTTGCGGGCTAAGGTCCGCAAAGTTGTCCAGGGGGATGCGAACACTCAATTCTTTCACTTGATTGCTAATGGCAAGCATAGAAAGAAGAGAATCTTTCAGCTTGAACAAGATGAAGGAACTATTTTAGGACAGGACAACCTAAAACTTTACACAACCGAGTATTATAAGCAGTTATTTGGACCTCCGGAGGATATTTGTGTGTCCCTCGATGAGTCCAGGATTGAGGATGTGCCTCAACTAACTGCTAATGATAATGATATTTTGGTTGCCCCGTTCTCGGAGAAGGAGGTGTTTGATGCTATAGCGCAGATGAAAAACAATAAGGCTCCTGGGCCAGATGGATTCCCGGTGGAGTTCTACAAAAAGTGTTGGCATATTATTAAGGGGGATTTGCTACCAATGTTCCATGATCTATTCTCTGGACAGGTTCAGTTATTTCACTTAAATTTTGGAACAATAACACTGCTTCCTAAGAAAACGGATGCTGTGAGAATCGAGCAGTTCAGGCCGATCTGCCTTCTCAATGTTAGTTTCAAAATTTTCACCAAGGTTGGGACTAATCGGCTCACACAGATTGCGCATTCTGTGGTGCAGCATTCCCAAACTGCTTTCATGCCGGACAGAAACATCCTAGAAGGGGTGGTGGTCCTTCATGAAACGCTCCATGAAATTCACTCAAAAAAATTAGATGGAGTTGTTTTTAAGGTGGATTTTGAGAAAGCGTACGATAAAGTCAAATGGCCATTCCTCCAACAGGCATTGCGTATGAAAGGTTTTGACGAAGCCTAGCGCCGCCAGGTTGAATCGTATACGCAAAAAGAGAGTGTTGGAATTAAAGTGAATGACGAAATAGGTCATTATTTCCAGACACATAAGGGCCTGAGACAAGGGGATCCGATGTCCCCTATCCTGTTCAATATTGTAGTTGATATGTTGGCAATTATGATAGGAAGGGCTAAGGAGGCCGGTCAAGTGGGTGGTCTGGTACCTCATCTCGTTGACGGAGGTGTGTCCACCCTTCAGTACGCCGATGATACAATCATCTTTATGGAGCATGACTTGGCCAAAGCGAGAAATATGAAGCTGGTGTTATGCCTATTTGAACAATTGACCGGGTTAAAGATTAACTTTCACAAAAGCGAGTTGTTCTGCTTTGGTAGAGCCAATGACGAACAAGAGGCATATAGGCAATTGTTTGGGTGCGATTTGGGGGTTTTACCTTTCACATACTTAGGAATACCAATCCACCATCGTAAGCTGACAAACAGAGAATTGAAGTGCATCGAGGACCGATTTGAAAAGAAACTGAGTTGCTAGAAGGGCAAGCTCATGTCATATGGAGGACAATTAATTCTGATAAATTCGGTTCTCACGAGTATGCCTATGTTTCTTTTGTTGTTCTTCGAAGTCCCAGTTGGAGTTAGGAAAAGACTGGACTTTTATCGATCACGATTCTTTTGGCAGGGTGATGAACTAAAAAGAAAATACCGTCTAGCCAAATGGGATATCATTTGTAGACCGAAAGACCAAGGGGGTCTTGGTATTGAGAATCTTGAAGTTAAGAACAGATGTCTTCTCAGCAAGTGGCTGTGGAAGTTATCAAGTGAGACTGATGCCACTTGGGCGCAAATCCTCCGTAGCAAGTATCTTGAAACCAAAATTTTGTCTCAGGTGACAGTAAGGACTGACTCACCTTTTTGAAAAGGGCTTATGAAAGTCAAACTATCCCTATTTAATAGGACAAAGTTTATAATTGGTAACGGTGCTAGTACACGATTCTGGGAGGATACTTGGCTCGGAGAGACACCCTTAGTCATTCAATACCCGCCTTTGTATCGTATTGTTCAACGACGTGAGGTGTTTATTGCAACAGTACTTCAATCTATCCCCCTTAATATTCAGTTCATAAGGGCGCTAGTGGGCAATCGTTGGGAAGAATGGCTCCTTCTAGTAAGTAGACTGATGGAGGTTCAGCTTTCTCAACAACCCGATGAATTACGCTGGACGCTTACTAGGTCTGGAGTATTTACAGTTAAATCAATGTATGTTGATTTTATCAATTCAAGCTCGATTCCTAGTTCCAAACATGTTTGGGCTGTCAAAGTCCCTTTAAAAATCAAAGTGTTTATGTGGTTTATCCATAAACAAGTTATTTTAACCAAGGATAACTTGACAAAGCGTAATTGGACAGGACCTACTAGGCAGTGGCGGAGCGCTCTGGTGGGCGAGGTATGGCACCTGCCATACCTTGATTATTGGCAAAAAAATATACGTATGTATCTATCACTCGGCCGCTCGAGCCTCCAGTCCTCCACCACAGCCAGGCAGCCAGCGGTGGCCTCGAGCCCTCGACCGTAGCTGGCTCGAGCGCCCTCTGCCACGAGTCCACGACCCCACGTCCCCTCTGGTCCCACCCACCTAAAAAAAGAAAACGAACGACCCAGCCACGACCACGCAGTCCATGCTCCGTCCCTGCCCACTCCTCTGCTCTGTCCCTGCCCATGACCCAAACCTAGCTAGCGCGGCGGCGGTGGCTTACCTGGCGGGCGCGAGGTCGCGAGGACCAGGGCACCAGGCGGGCGCGGGCGGCGGAAGGCTGGGGGCTTGGAGCCTTGGAGGGCGGCGGCTCCAGCGGCGGCTCCAGCGGCGCAGCGAGTGGCGGCTCCGGCGGCGGCTTCAGCAGCAGCTCCGGCGGCGACTCTAGCGGCCAGCGGCTTCAACGACGGCTCCAGCAGGCGACGGCCACAGTCAGGGTTTGGGATTCAGGTGAGACTAAGTCTGGCATTCATCATGTGCCTGTCCGAACTCTGAACTTTGATGGACAGTAGCGTTTTTTCTTTTGTCAAAGTGTCAATTCTTCATGGACAGAAAGGCACTGACTAATAAGATGCCCAACCGGCTCAGTTTTGTCTAGATTGCTAGAAGATGGAAGGAAAGGGAAAGGGACTAGTAAATCCAAAGAAAAGAGGAAGAGGTAATTTCTCATTTTTCTGAAATTTTGTAGCAATTTTGAACAGCCTTAAATTCAACCATATTTTAGTGATATATTAATCTTCTCATTGAAGATTTGAAAAAGTATTTTGAAGTGCTTGGTAGTGGCAGCAACTCACAAACAAATCCAAGCACCCGCGAAAGTGTCAATATTTCAGCAAATGTCAATCATCAAGATCAAGTGACTTCCATGGAAGAAGAGCATGAAAATTTGATGCCAACCGAACAAGTGGAAGAACAAACTGCAGATTCGGTCGAAGCTATAGTGGAAGAGAATGCTGAAGTTCACGGGTTTGAAGGTATAACTATTTTTAGTGAAGATTACATAAATGGTGATCCAGGCCTTCGCATTCCACTTGATAGTTTTGCCCCCAACATTAGAGATGATGTTAGATTTGCTTATATCCGAATGGGTGCAACTCAACCAACTAGTTGCACTTTCCCCCCAAATAGAGATGGAAGATGCTTCCGGCCACAATGGTATAAGGATTTTGAGTGGTTGGAATATAGTGTGGATAAGCGTAAGGCATATTGCTTCTATTGTTATATTTTTAAGCATGACCGAATGGATGATAAATTTAGGCATGATGTTTTCTCCAAATTGGGTTTTGACTGTTGGAAAAATGCGGTTGCAGCATTCCGTAAACATGTTGGTGGGCCATGTAGCATCCACAATATTTCAAAAACAGCATGTGATGATTTTAAAAATCAAAGGGCAAGTGTGAAAAGTAAAGTTACAACTTACAGCAAAGGTTCACTAGTCAAGTATGAAACTCGTGTGGATACATCTTTGGCCATTGTAAGTTATCTAGCATTGCAAGGTGAACCATTTCGTGGACACGATGAATCCACTTCTTCTTTGAACAAGGGGAATTTTTTGGAGCTACTTGATTGGGTGAAAGAAAGAATTCCAGAAGTGAAGGTTGCATTTGATGAGCTATGCCCTAAGAATGCCCAAATGACTTCCGGAAAAATTCAAAAAATCCTTATTTCCCATTGTGCAAATGTGGTCACCAAAGCAATCAAAGAAGAGATGGGTGATTGTCTTTTCTCCGTCCTTATTGATGAGTGCCGTGATATATCGGTGAAAGAACAAATGGCCGTGGTTATTAGGTACGTGTTTAAGCTTTTGAAGTGTCTATGTGCTTTTTGATCATTTTGTTCTATGTGGAGTGGTCAACTAATTATATGACATTTTTTAGGTACTTGAGCAAACAAGGAGAGACTATTGAACGATTTTTAGGTATTAAGCATGTCCCGGACACAACATCTGCTTCTTTAAAGAAGGCATTGTTGGAGGTTTTTGCTAAACACGGTCTAGTTGTTGCATGACTACGAGGGCAAGGGTATGATGGGGCATCTAATATGAGAGGAGAATTCAATGGCCTTCAGAAGTTAATTCGAGATGAGAACCCATATGCTTTCTATATCCATTGCTTTGCCCACCAACTGCAGTTGGTAGTTGTTGCTGTTTCGAGATGCTGCAAGGGTGTTGAGGATTTTTTTTGAATATGTGACCATGATATCTAATCTCAGTACGTCATCTTGCAAGAGGAAGGATAAATTGCTTGACAAGCAAAAACAGGTTCTTTTGGATAAGATTAGGGGAGGTGAGATGCCCACAGGAAAAGGGAAAAATCAAGAAACATCCTTGGTCAGACCTGGAGATACAAGATGGGGCTCTCATTACACAACCTTATCTCGCATTGAATCAATGTGGGATGCAGTCATAGAAGTTTTGGGCATTGTTGAGGATGATGTGCGTGTTCCATGTAGAGCAGGAGGTTTGGTTCATCAAATGGAGACTTTTAGCTTTGTGTTCATCCTGAAGATGATGCTAAAGATCCTTCGTATGACAAATGATTTGTCTCTTCTATTGCAAAAGAAGGATCAAAATGTTGTTCAGGTATGTGATCGATCATGTTATATGTATCTACTCTGCTTGATATATTTTGTTCATGTAAACATACATGCATCTAAAATTGTAATTGTCTCATTTCAGGCAATGTCATTGGTTACGGATGTGAGAACACGTTTGATCAACTGGAGAAATGATGGTTGGGAGCCACTCTTGGAAGATGTCAAAGCCTTTTGCACCAAAAACGACATTCCAATACCAAATATGGATGACATGTTTACAAAGTGGGGAAACTCAAGAAAAGGTGGACAAAACAATATCACAGCTGATCATTTTTTTCGTGTGGACACCTTCTATGCTGCCATAGACTCCATCACCACAGAGTTTGATCATCGTTTTAATGAGGTATCTTCAGAGCTACTCCAGAACTTCTCTTGTCTTGACCCAAGAAACTCCTTTTCTAGGTTCAATGTGAATTAGCTTGCTAGACTCACAGAGATTTATTATGAGGATTTCTCAGATTATGAACGTGAACATATAATTGATAACCTCGAGCTATTCATTATCCATATGAGAAGAATTGAAGAATTTAGAGCTTCTCATGATATTGCAAGCCTAGCTAAAAAGATGGTTGAACTTGAAAGGCATGTCATGTTTCCTGCTGTTTATCGCCTCATTGAGTTGGCATTGCTACTACTGGTAGCGACGGCAACAGTTGAAAGAGCCTTCTCATCAATGAAAATCATCAAGACTGAGTTGCGCAGCAAGATGTCTGATGGCTGGCTTAATGACTTGATGGTGTGTTACATTGAGCGAGCGATCTTCAAAAGTATTGATCTTGATAAAATTAAGGAAGATTTTCAGAAGGAAGGTAGGGCACTGCCATTGCTTGGGTCTTCTACACGTCATTAAAAGCTTCATTATCGGTATGTTTTAGGTTGTTTTCCTATTGAGACATGTCTACATTTCCATTGTATTTGGTTATTCGTTCGTAGTGTGTATTTTTAGTGTGTATTGACTCTTTGATTCGCATAAAAAAATCTTAGTGAGACTTCGCCACACCTTAATTTTTTTCCGTGGTCCGCCTCTGCTACTAGGTGTAGTTTCTGTGATCGGGATGAGACGATCAAACACCTTTTTCTTGATTGCCCGCTAGCCAAAGTTTTATGCGGACGGTCCATATTGCTTTTAATATTACTCCATCAAGTTCTGTCAACATGTTATTTGGAACGTGGCTTAACGGGATAGAGCCCGAGTTAGCGAGACATATTCGCGTAGGAGTCTGCGCCTTGTTGTGGGCACTCTGGAATTGCAGAAATGATTTGGTTTTTAACAGGACAACACGCATTCATTTTTTGCAGGTTATTTTCCGAGCCACGGCGTTGATCCGTTCGTGGTCGCTACTCACTCCGACGGAGGCCAGGGAGCATTTGGTTATTGGATCTATCCGCTAGGAGATGGTAGTTCGGGATATCTTCAACCGGTTTGGATGGCGGTCACGTAATAGGATAGGCAATTAGTTTACCTATCTCTCTTTTGCTAGCCGGTTGTGGCGTCCTTTATTTGGCTAGTTCGTCTTCTAGCCCTTTTGGCTCTGTGTGAGCTCTTTTTTATTTTCATTTGGAGATTTTAAGACCTTGTTGGAACCTATTTATTTGTTTAATAAGTTGGCCGTATGCATGTTCTGATGCAGAGGTCGGGGAGTCCCCCCTTTTTGAAAAAAAAGATTCATAGACCAATTAGCGACAACTACAAACATTGAAACGAGACGAAGACGCACCACCGTCATCGCCCCTCCCTCACCGGAGCCAGCAAAACTTGTTGTAGTATACAGTCAAAAAGTCGTCTTGCTAAGACCCCATAAGACTAGCGCATCAGAATAACAACTGCCGTCGATGAAGAGTATCGTAGATCAGAAGGATCTAACCTGGACGCTCATGAACGCAGACGAACGACGATCAGATCCGAGCAAATCCAGCAAAGACAAAGACAGGTCCACTGGAGACACGCCTCCACACGCCCACCGGCGATACTAGACGCACCGCCCGAATGAGGACTAGAAGGAGAGAACCTTGTGTGCACAACCAAGCAGCTTTTCTTGCATCCGACGGGGCTGTTTGGACTAGATGCAGGCAACCAAAAGTGCCCATACAGACCCAGCAAGACAAGCATGAAGTCCCGCCAATTCAACACTTAATATATGTGGCGCGTGAGCAGCAAAGCCGTTCATGTATGGACCGTGGGCCTATGCGCTGACACCTGCCCAAAATAGAAATGCGCTCGTTTGTGCAACGCTGCAACTGTTTGCTGCCTAGCAACGTCCTCAAAAAATGATCAAATACCAGTGGCGACACATTTGAGAACATTTGCACATTACTTCATCTCATTCACTTCAGAGTTACCAGTGCATCACTACCACATAATGAGAAGTCAGATATTGCATCCACAATTTTCCTTCTTTCGGAAAGAATTCTTCTAAATATTTTTCTTTACCACAGGTTCCTCAATCAACAAGCAACTACCCGCTCTGTAGTTTTCCCCTTTTTCCTAAGTTGGTATGGATTAATTCATGGTGACATGTTTTTTGCTCGACGGTGCATGATCTAGCACTCTCAAAAGTTATTATCATTTCTTTTTCATATGAAATTAACTTGTCTACAAATAAGATTAGTGAAAAATGTGCACTGGAAACTAGCAGATGCCACCTTCGGGTTGCTCTAAATAATCCTTCAACATTCAGCAGCAAATCCTGGCAATACCGGTAAACTTTGTTTACTATGCCTCATTGGAATGCAAGTTCTGATCATCCATCTACAACATTGTTATAGGCTCCCTTCAGCTAATGAATGCATCGATGTTTTCGTTGGATTTCTCATCTTCGACTTTGAATGCTTTGATCCCAAAGCGATATTCTAGCAGTTCCTTCCGATCGGCCGGAGAAACCAAAACATTCATAGTCGACTTTCCTCTCCAGCAAACAATGGCGATTGGGGAGGGATCACTGGCTATGGAATCGGCGATTTGATACCCTGAAATATTAACAAGATTTACATTACCTTAAGTCATGGGTTCTTTCAGGTCTACTGCATAGGGCATAATGTTACCTTCACGCAGCACTACAACGCAGCAACCAGGCATCAAAGATGCAGCCTCCTCCCCGAATCTAGCATCGGCAAAACGAGCAAAGTTAATGGTTCGGTATTGTAAAAGGTGCTGGAAGTCAACTGGAGATGCGTGTAATATTCGCTTCCTCATGTATGGGAAGAGCAATGACAGCCCCTCGTAAGATAGCCTATATGCACATGAACAGCCATCCTTTGATCTATGCCTTTCCTGAAAGTAAACATAGAAACTGAGTTAGTTCATTGCATAGGTCAAAGAAAATATGCACTCTTTCCATGAAAATGCATATAATCATTAAAATATATTAAAATCTGCCTGATTGGAACACTTACAAACATCTTTACGCCAAGAGAAGCAATTTTAATCTGCTCACCAACTTGTACATTCAGTTCTAAAATGTCTCGTACTGATTTTGATATGTAGTATATTCTCCTTGCATTATCAGTGCTTCTTGTCACCAGACGACCTTCGAGTGAAAACGATTCCTCGATACCAAAGAAAGATACTATATTTTTTATCACAGCCTCATCTTTGAAAAATAGCACAGGATCAATCCCTTTCCACCTGTGTCGGTAATCTAACTTATTCGTTCTATGACTTCTATCGCCTGATTCTGTCTGACTGTATTCTACATCATCAGATGCCATCTGAACTTCAATTAAGTTGTGATCCTTTGAAGTTTGGTTGGCCAAGCTTAATTTTTTCTGTTCATCAAGTAATTTGTTATCATCAAGAACTTCAGAAACAATTCTATGCTGACATTGCTCCTGAAGTTTCACTGTCCTGTTTTTCAAGAGCAGGTTCTCAGTTTTTCTCACCTTGATCACCTGGTTTTCTGAAAGAATGTCAAGAATACATTTAAGTGCATCAATGATAGTGCATATCAGTAAATCAGAACGTATGGAAATATTTATGAAATATAAAGAATATCTTACGCAAAAATAATAATAAAAAGATTACCATTCAATGGGGACAGTTTACGAATAACTGCAATGAAAAATGCCCCACCATCTTGATCATGAGGAACAATTCTCATGCAACGGTACAGAGGAAATTTTGAACCCAAGCTTTGAGTGGAATTACTACTGGAAATGCCACCTGTATCACAATTAAAATTGTTTGTATCTTCAATGTTGAAATTTCTTGACAAGGGCACATTGCACTCTGAATTAACGGCAAAGCTGCTATACACTGTATGGCTTTCGTGGATGCTTGTACTTGAAGGAAACATGCTAGGCAATATTACATTTTTCCTGCTGTCAGGAACATCTTCATGAGTCTGAAACCAAGATCCTCTATCGTTCACCTGCAAAAGTCACGAGGGGAACCATTGGGGAAAGCAGATTGGAAGAGCAAAGTTTTGGCACCTTATATCTACTAGTATGCAGTATTGCCCAGTATTGAGCAACTGCTCAACTGAGCACCAAACAGAAAAAGGTTGAATTCGGTAATATCATAGTTAGCAGAAACAACAGGCGCTTATATTGTGGACTGAACACAGAAAAATATTTAAAAAGATAGAAACTAATAGTTAGGGACAAGCACCAATATTGTGGACAGAGCACAGAGAAAACAGAATAGCAAGAGAATCACGATGTGGATATGTGTCAACTAACCTTCCAAGTGTTAAGTCCAGGGCGGCGGACCAATTCTCGTAGCTCACCAGAAACATCAAGTAGTTCAACAGAGCTTCCACTTCTCCGGAGAAGCTGATTATGTAAAATAATAACAAATACGATGACAAATTATGTAATGCAACATAAATAAAGAAACGAGTACAGAAAAGGATTAATGTAGAAAGGCTCTATACATATCCAGGTTCTGAGATCCCGCATAGTTGCAATAAAATACACAGAAAGAAATGGTAGCTGCTAACCAGCCAACTGCATTAGTTGATCAGCATGAAAACTGTCATTTGTACTCCACTAGAATCTTGCTGCCCAGAAAATAACTCTATCAAGAATCGTATGATTAGGCAATTCAGACGGGCTTATGTTTGTCTTAAGCCCCATATCTGGATTAGGGAGCATGTTAAGTAAACATCATTTTAAGCTTACTCATGAGGTACATCACTAGGCCTACTTCTGCTGTGCTATATCTATAAGACAAATAAGGCAACTAGCCAACTAGAAGGACAAACCTAGAGGTGCTCCAAAAGGTCCTCAAGTGCACACAGATTTGGCTCAAGTTCAGTCTATACCTTGTAAAAGATAATACTCTCTACTTGCTCAACAGTAGGTGGAATCTATAATGCATCAATGCTCCTAAAATCAAACAAATACCTCAGCTACAACAGCTTCATTTTCGACAGGATTCATTGAGCAAGTTGAGTAAACCATCCTTCCACCCACTTTAAGTAAGGCAATACCTGAAAAAACAAAGTTAAAATTTTGATACTACGTGCTATTAATAAGGAAATTTCAACTAACATACATTTTGGCCACAAAACAGATCCAAACTATATTCAGCACCATTTTCGGTTCTACCATTCCATAAACCTTTAAGATTCAAAACTTCGGTTCTACCATTCGATAAACCTTGAAGATTCAAAACTCATGGATACAGGTTTCTGACCATGTTGGGAAAGAAAGGAGGAAAACAAATAGTCAAATGCTTAATTCAAATGTGATTAAGCAGATGCCTCTCTTTTCAAAGTGTGGGATCCATCTAATTGGTCTTGACGACTGCTCTTACTGGTGTCTCTTCCTCCACTAGTAGCAGAATTACCACTTATAATCGGATGCCTTTTATAATAACTATTTCAGAGAAGCCCTTCAAAAATCTCTAAGTAGAAAGGTGGTGATCATATGCAGGGTCATGAAATAGTTGATAACATATAACTAAGTGGTTCATAGCTGATAACTTGGTTTGCAAAAATATCAGCACCCAGAACCAAGATAACATATAGCGAAGTGGTTACACCCAGAACCAAGGTAATAACATCTTCTATAATGGGACAGAGGGAGTAGTTGATAACATGTTGAATTATCTCTATACCCGTCTCCTCTCTCGTTGCATTTTTCTGTATTTTGTGTTTTTTATCCCTGAAACTGTATTATCTACAATTCGCATGATAGGAAACCTTACCACGCATAGCAATGTCTACTTGGAGAAGATGAAATTCGTTTCCCATGCTTGAGCTCCTGAACAGTGCACATATTATGAACCTGATTAAAAACTGAATGGAAACATAACAGCAGTAGTGGAATTAAGGCTCAATGCTTAATTGCTTACCACTTTCTCCAAAGGTCATGAGACTTCCGGAGTGTTCCATCACCACTACAGGGGACATCACATAGTACACGGTCGAATTCTAGCCTTTGTGGTTTGCAGTGATCTTTGTAAGTTTCTGAATCATCCTTTGCAAGAGAACAACTGGGAAAGCTTTGCGCTTCATGGTTTGTCACTATCAGGTTGGCAGTGCACATTCTCTTTGTATTATGGATGAGGACGTCACATCTTTGTACTTTTAAATCGTTAGCTATGACCTAATAACAATCTCACAAAGGAAAGGAACATGTATAACCACAACTTTCTTTCTGATTATTATTTTGTGAACTATAACAAGTGTCGTGCTAGCTACACATAATATATAATGAAACCAAAGTTCTTTTCTGCATATCAGCAGGAACTTCTCTGGAAACATAGCTATCAGATTGTAGTGCTATATGTAACAGATGTGACATTCATCACAGTACCAGCGCTGTTGGAAGTAGTCCTGGCTCTTTTGATTGATGAATCATCTCAAGTAGCTGGAACGTTTTAGATCCTGGAGCAGCACACACTGCACAAGATTAAAAAAACAGATAAGTAGATTGCGAGGATATATTACAGAGTTATTGTGTCTCCCTATCAAATCGAAGAGTCCTAATATACGATAATAGTTTAGAAGGCAGTCAACTTGTATGAACACACTGGAGTCTATGATTATGGCCAAGAGTAATAGGCTAACATACTGTCAAGAATATGCTGGCCAGCTTGTACATTCAGAAATAGTGGTGGCACCTGCAGAAATTATGTCAATATCAAAACATGGTGTAATGTAAGATTGCTAAGAGATACTAAAATACATGATAGCTGAGGTAAAAAATAGTCATGAGATGTTAGATAAGAGTTGCTCACCATACTAACAGCCTCTTGCCTGGTTATGTTACCAACCTCACTCTCGTGCTTTAAAAACTCATGAAAACTGGGATGTACGAATGGTTAAATTACAAATCGTGGTATAATCAAAGATACAAAAGTACATCAAGTTACAACAGCAACTCATTTTTAAGTATAACAATGATCTGATTGTGAACAAAACATGGGCAAATAAGTTGGGATATTACAGTATATTAATAATGGCAAGTGATGAAACTAAGCACTCCCCAAATTTCACAGTTCAGTAGGCAGTCTTATTTTATACACATAAAGAGTAGCTAATCTGCTGCACAATATGAATATCTGAGCTAATTCTGTGTAATTACTTTCAATTGGCACTCTAAAAATCTCCCAAAATATTTCATGAAATGTATAATAAAGGCCCAAATGAAATGTATGACAGGTTTTGCTACCTATGAATAGTATAAGAATTTTAAAGCAAAGCATAAAAGGAGAAGGTGGATTTCACATGACCTAATATATGAGTGTTACAAACTCAACAATTTGGATATATGCTGCAAGAATTCATTGAGGCAGGAATGTTGCAGAATTTAAAGGCACATATTTGGTGCATGGAGAACTTTGATTACAACATGAAGACAGATGGTTACACAATACCATTAGAAAGATTATTGTAAAATAAACATCATGTGATTTTACTACCTCTCAAGTGCAGGATTTTTCCTCAGTTGCTTCCGAGATAAGTTCAAATGCCATGCAAGATTGCCTGGATACCAAGGCAAGGGACTGAGAGCATATTCTCCATATTCATCACTAACCTTTGCAAATAGTTTTTTTGTTAAGAAATGATCAGAAAATACAAGAACTGACATTAATTGAAGTGTATAAATCAAGCAAGAGGTAACCTCATTCTCCAAAGATCTCCTGAAGTCATTTTCTAATCTGGAGCAAATGTCTTTCAAAAAACGGCAGCTGAAAAGAAAAGGTAACTTCAACTTATTAAGTGAGAATGACCAACATGGCCAGAAGAATGAACTAATCGTCACTGTATTAAACATACAAAAAGTAATAGTCTGGGAAAGGAGCATGGTATTGCCTAGAAAAAGTAACCCTCCAATTCTATGGTTTGTTTAGTATATATTTTAGAAATACTTCAGCTGGTAAAGGTACCACATGCAATGACTAGATCGGAATTATTTGCCCAAAAAGTACATGAATTTTCGGAGTGAGTCACAATTAGCATGCCACGTTTGTGTGTACTATTAGTGATTGCAACGGTTTGCGGTTAGAAATCCCGGATCAGCAATTCTGTAGAGCCCAGCTTGTGAACAAAAATCACACTACACATAATTTGGAAGGGGCTATCAGTTTCTAGGAGTAAGAAAGCAGAGGAATGAACAAAACAGAACAGAACAGAACAGGGGATCCAGTCCAAATGCACATACAACAAGCAATGTTTGTGCCCAAAAATGTGGAATTAGTCTAAATCAAGGGATGAAAGGAATGCCAATGTGGTAACTGGCAAGTGCATCACATCATTTCAGAGAAAGCAGTATCACCTAGCATTGACCCTAAAAGTGGCTGGCAATGGCTTCCGGAGCACACTCATGAAGGCGTCCCACTCCTCTTCGCGAACGATTCGCTGCTCCTGCGAGGCATCATAAACATGTGCACGCAGGCCATAAGGTAAGGAACCACATTTCAATAGAAAATTTATTTACAACGTGTGGCTGAACGAGCAAGCAGCCGCACCTTGTAGTACTCCTCGAAGGCAGCGTTCTCAAGGGGCGGTGGCAGCGATGAGGTGCTGGGCTCGCTGCGGGCCGCGGCGGCGGCTGGCGCGGGAGAGCGGGGAGGGCGGGGGGCGCGCCTCCAGAGGCTCTCGGGTGCCCCGCTCAAGTGGCGGCGCCTCCTGTGGCCTCCGGCGCATCGCTTCCTCTGGCCGGCGGCGGCGGCGAGGTGAAGGAGCGAGATGGGTGTCCGTATGGCTATCATGTTGCTCGCCCTCGTGTCAGCGGGGATTGTGGGTGCTGGAATAGCTGCGTGGGAGGGTTTTTTTTTTTTAAGATTATAACTCGTACTCTCTTTTTTTGCAAGGAACTCGTACTCCATATATTAAGGCCTCTTTTGGTTTGTAGAATAGGATTATCATAGGAATAGGAATCTTGTAGGAAATGAAATGACATGTATCTCAAATCCTATGAGTAGAAATAGGAAACAAGATGTCATTCGGTTGACACCAAAGGAATTTTTTCATTGAGTCTAGACTCTTTTTTATTTTTCTATGAAATGTGGAGAATAGGAACCAATCCTATGTAGAAATATGAATCCGTTCCTATGAACCAAAGGGTTCTACAGGAAAAAATCCTATAAGAATTCTATCCTCTAGAATTCTTGTGAATTTTCTCTAAACCAAAGGAGGCCTGAGCGTCTCTTTCGATTCAAAGGAATATGTTTCTATGTATGTTCGTTTGATTCATAGGGTTGAAACTTGTACAAGAATTTCTAGGAAACTTTTACTAAATTTGGTAGAAGTTTTAGCATCTGTTTATACAATTCAACAACCAAATTACGTAGGTTTAGATGGGTCAAAATCCTACTATGGTTTTTTTTCGTTTCCTCTGTATTTAGAATCACGTGAATCAAAAAGGACCTGGCTCAACTATTCAAAAGATTATGCAACAGGAATGCATTCTAAGCTTACCTTCTTCAGTATCCATTAAACGTCAGACTGGAGGTGGGACTATAGGTGAGAGTCCCACCACAATCCATCTTGTCCCGATACAATTTGGTGTTGAGAATGTGGGCATCCCATCAAAACTAACATGGATTAAATGGGATAAGTGGGATCCCACTTAACAAAGTAGAGCAGTCAACTGAGGAGCGGTACCGAGCAACAAAGAAGAGCAACATTGTTCCTTCGCTCCGCCCACTTCATAGATGTTGAGCTGTGTGAACTCCACCAAAACGGTGATGAGGCAGAGGGTGATTAGAATAGCAGGGGGAGCAGCCGCGCGCTGGAGCTCCATGGGCCGCAGACGGCAGCGAGGTGGACGCGATCTCCGGCTGGAGGTCCAGCCATGTGCACCCTTGGGATGAGCCTCCCAACGCTGTCGTCATCATGAGATACGTCCTCTTGAAGCAAAGTGATGTGAGGATGAGTCTGTTCTAGTATTATGGAAGAAGATCTCGTACTTTGTTTCGGATCCGATCAATCCCGTTTTTCCTAGTGGTTTTCAGGTTGAGACCATGGTCAAGAAGTTTCCTGCTACTCCTTGAGAAGGAGGGAGCGGGGGCACGGGGGAGGACTCGTGGCGGCGAGAGCATGCTGCGGCATCGGGGTTGTCTAGCTTAGCGGGCAAGGTGGGCTAGCCCGACTATTATTTTTTCCTTTTCAATGGGAGCCCATTAAAGTAATTTAAGTGGGATGGATTAGTTAGTCCCACTTGTAAGGGCATATTTATCCCTTAGTTGTTTTGGTGATTGATGATGATATTTTTGCGGACTAATCATGTGCATTGAGTATTTCAGACACTTCATCACTAGGCACAAGACGATATGGTGCCCTCGAAGACTATTGAAGACGACGTTTCTCTATGTTTCTTTTCGGTGAATTTGAGTCGTAGGAAAGCCATACTATTAAGAGGGGGTCCGCTTTGGAAAGGTTTGGGTGGAATCATCACGTACACATATTCTCCTTTGCATCGATTTTCCTTTGGCACTATGGAGCATCCTCCGTCTTTTCTTGTGTATGCAAAAATGTCGTGTTTGCTGATCTGGGGCATCCGGTAGTACCGCTCCGCGGTACTACCGCAGGCCCTTGCGATAGTATCGGCCTCTGGCGCGGTAGTACCGCAAGTGCCCACGATAGTACCGCTTCCTTGGAGCGGTAGTACTGTGGCCTCAGGCCAGGCGCTGCTGCTATTGCGGTAGTAGGGGCGGATGTAATTTTTTACATCCGCGTCCTACGCGGTAGTACCGCGCCGGGTGTGCGGTAGTACCATGCGCTCTGGCCAGGCTCAGCAGCTGGCGCGGCAGTAGGAGCGGATGTAATTTTTTACATCCGCGCCCCGCACGGTAGTACCGCTCCTGGCTTGCAGTACTACCGTGTCGGATTTTTGCATAGATCCCATCTCAGTGGAAGTTGCCATGGATGTATTATTATATATTCGTGCCTTCCCAAAATCTGAACCATCCCTGCCTTGCGGTAGTACCGCAAGGGGGAGCGGTAGTACCGCGCCAGCGGTTCTACCGCCCTCTGCCTCACAGCTTCAGGGCTGTTCTGGTCTCTGCTGCTCGGGCGGTAGTATCGCGGGGCACTGCAGTAGTACCGTGTGCCCTTGCGGTAGTACCGCATCCCCAGCGCGGTAGTATCGTGCCACGCTGGCTGAGTTGGTGGATAACGGTTGGATTTGTTCTTCCACTATATAAGGGGTGTCTTCTTCTTCGAGTTGACTATCTCTTCCATTCCCAAGCTCCATTTTCGCCCGATCTCTCTCCCTAGCCAATCAAACTTGTTGATTCTCGAGGGATTGGTTGAGAAGGCCTAGATCTACACTTCCACCAAGAGAAATTTGATTCCCCCACTCATCCCTTGCGGATCTTGTTACTCTTGGGTGTTTGAGCACCCTAGATGGTTGAGGTCACCGCGAAGCCATATTCCATTATGGTGAAGCTTTGTGGTATTGTTGGGAGTCTCCAATTAAGTTGTGGAGATAGCCCCAACCTTGCTTGTAAAGGTCTGGTCGCTGCCTCCAAGGGCACTGTCGGTGTCAAAACCGGCGGATCTCGGGTAGGGGGTCCCGAACTGTGCGTCTAGGCCGGATGGTAACAGGAGGCAAGGGACATGAAGTTTTACCCAGGTTCGGGCCCTCTTGATGGAGGTAAAACCCTACGTCCTGCTTGATTAATATTGATGATATGGGTAGTACAAGAGTAGATCTACCACGAGATCGGGGAGGCTAAACCCTAGAAGCTAGCCTATGGTATGATTGTTGTTTTGTATGTTGTCCTACGGACTAAAACCCTCCGGTTTATATAGACACCGGAGAAGGTTAGGGTTACACAAAGTCGGTTACAATGGTAGGAGATCTACATATTCGTATCGCCAAGCTTGCCTTCCACGCCAAGGAAAGTCCCTTCCGAACATGGGACGAAGTCTTCAATCTCGTATTTTCATAGTCCAGGAGTCCGGCTGAAGGTATAGTCCGGCCATCCGGACACCCCCTAATCCAGGACTCCCTCAGTAGCCCCTGAACTAGGCTTCAATGACGACGAGTCCGGCGCGCAGATTGTCTTCGACATTGCAAGGCGGGTTCCTCCTCCAAGTACTTCATAGAAGATTTTGAACACAAAGATAGTGTCCGGCTCTGCAAAATAAGTTTCTACATATTGCCATAGAGAGAATGATATTTACACAAATCTAATCTGCTGACGTATTCCGTAGTGTGTCATCGCCACGGCCAAGCCTTTATTCGAATCGTTTCATTGTCCCACCTCAGCGTGTCATGCAAGGCGGTTTCCTTGGCACGTCTCGTCGAAGCAGAGATCGTGTCCCCTTATTCCGGGATTCTCATCAATATGGGCGTGGGTAACCCAACTGCGCCATTGATTACGGCGCTTCGAGATAAGCGAGTTTTACCAGGCTGGTGGGGACACGTAGTTGCGTCCACCCATATAAGGGGATAAGGATCCACCTTTTCACCTACGCCTTCTTCCTCCTTTGCCTATCCATTTTCGCGCACTCGAGCTCCAGCGCCCAAGT
Organism: Triticum urartu; assembly: GCF_056163025.1. Lineage (NCBI taxonomy): Eukaryota > Viridiplantae > Streptophyta > Magnoliopsida > Poales > Poaceae > Triticum > Triticum urartu. Next base: position 41,962,468 of record NC_141876.1, on the reverse strand, counting down.
CCGCACTTCCCACCTCAACCTTCTCCAGCCATGTCCGGAGCGGGAGGCAAGTGGATGGTCTCCTCCGTCACGGAGGGACACATCAAAAAACTGAGGAAGGCCAGATACTTGTCTAACGACATCGCGTACCGGCTTCCCGAAGAGGGGCAGCTCCTCCCCACCCCAAGGCCTCATGAGAGGGTAGTATTCCTTCCCCAATTCCTCCGCAGACTAGGCTTTCCTATCCGCCCATTCGTCCGGGGACTCATGTTCTACTATGGCCTGGATTTCCATGATCTGGCCCCGAACTTCATCCTCAACATCTCGGCGTTTATCGTCGTGTGCGAGGCTTTCCTCTGCATCCGCCCCCATTTCGGCCTATGGCTCAAGACTTTCAATGTCAAGCCGAAGGTGGTGCGCGGCAACCAGGCGGAGTGCGGAGGCGCCATGGTGGGCAAGATGCCCAACGTCTTATGGCTCGAGGGCTCCTTTGTGGAGACCCTGAAGGGGTGGCAATCGGGGTGGTTTTACATCACCGAGCCGCGCGACCCTGAGTGGGTCGCAACCCCCGAGTTCTGGTCCGGACCCCCAACGCGGCTCACGTCCTGGAAAGAGAGGGCCTGTCGTGGGGCAGCAAAGGAGAGGTGATTGGACTGCAAACATGCATCCAAACCCTTGTGGACAAGCAGCTCAAGCTTGTCAACGTAGTCCAGGTTATGCTCATCCGCCCGATCCTCCCGTGTCAACAACGGGCCTTCAATCTGTGGGAGTTCAACCCGGCGCAGCACCGAACTCTGAGCAGGCTGTTCGACACGACGTACGAAGATGCCTAGAAGGTGCTTTTCAAGGGCGTCGGGGCTCCCGCATCTGCTACCGAGGATCGCGGATTCATCGCGCAGCGTCACGCTAGCGCGTAAGTTGGTTGTACCTTTTACAGGGTACTAGTTTTTCATAGTTTAACTCTATGCGGGATCTAAGCTCCCTTACCTTTGACAGGATTGGCAGGCAAAGTCCGTACAGATCGACTGTCCGGCTCCTTTGCCCGAAGACCCAGCCGATGCCCGCTTGGCGAAGCTGCTGGTTCCGGCACCCTATGTGGTGCCGGAGAAGAAGGCCACGAAGAAGGCCACGGGGACTCGAAAAAGTGCCCGGCGCCAGGAGGTGTCGGGTTCATCATCCGACAGCTCCAAGGCGCATTCCTCCCGTGGAGACAAGGAGGAGGAAGAAGAGACCTCTCCCCCTCCAGCGGGGGGATAGAAGAAAAGGAAGGCCGCCCTCACTGGGGAGGCCGAAGGGTCCAAGAAGGGGAAAACCCTTCCTTCGGACTACTCCACCAACGCCGACGACGGCGGAGAGGAGTGGCCGCTCAGGGCCAAGCCCCTGGCGAAATCGTAAGTATCCGGATACCGGAGTAATTCATAGTATTCCTTTATTGCACAGCTTTCCCTTATGTCGAATATGATAATGCAGCCCACCCAAAGACCGGCTCGACGCGCCGTCGAGCGGTTCACTGTACTCGTCGGATGTGAATTCGCTTCCGACGGCTACCTCCCCCCGCCCTACGGACGACGCCGAAGTGTTGTCCCGACAGGTTCCTAGCCAGGAGGAGGTGGTCCTGGAGGCGCCGCAAGGCGACCTCCCGGACTCCAGGAGTAAAGGGGATAAACCCCCCCCCCCAGGGTTCCAAGTCTGGCTCTAGGCCGGATGCCGCTCCGGAACCTTCAAAGGTTCCAGAGTCCGGCGGGCGACCTCCTTCCAAGAGGAGCAGGCCCACCATGCCGGTGACCCCCGTCCAACCGGAGGTGCCGGACAATCTGTTGGAGGTGCTCAAAGGCGCCTCCATCGACGAGGAGCACCGCACCATTATGAGTGCGGTGGTCCAGAAGGTTCAGTCCGCCAAGAGCGGACTGACTGAAGCTTGTGCTAGCCTTTTAACAGGCTTTGAGGTAAGTAAAGAATGTGTAAATAATATTACCGCATAGACAGTAGCCCCTGATGCTCTGTTTGGCGTTCGGGAAGAAAAGCCGAATAGAGGATCAAATAAAATTCACAGGAGTCTAACAAAAAGGAGTCAATATGCGTATGTAGGCTTCTCTGCTGGCGTCCGCCGCACTGACTGCGGAAGTGGACACGCTAAAGCAGAACCTCGAGCAGTCCGAGCAAGAGCTTGGGCGTGCCAAGAAGTAGCTCGAGGACAAGGAAGGTAAGAAATACCTTGTTTAAATATATATATAAAAAGTGCAATTGCAAAAAATGACAGGATTATCGTGGCTATTGTAGGGGCCACGTCTGAGGTGGCGACCCTTAAGCAAGCGCTGCTCGAGGCCGAGAAGACGGCGGCCACGGAGCGCACCGAGCGGGAGAAGTATGAGTCCCAGGTTGGCAAGGTGCGGCAAGAGCTCCAGGCTCTCATGAAAAAACATGAGAGTTTGGAGCTTGACTCAAAGACGTGAGCGTCCGAGCTCGCGGTGGCTATTCAAAATGCCAAGTCTGCCAAGGCCGAATCCCAGAAGATCCTCCAGGAGTTGGATGCGGTGAAAAAGATAGCGGCGGGTAAGGCATTCTTTATGCAAAGCAAACACATAAACGTGAGTTACTAGTTACTTGCCCGAATCCGGAGCTCTCTAGGAGCATTCGCAGATCTTCCCCGTAGCGTGTCCGATGCCGCCGCATTCTATCGAGCCAAGGAGGGCAGCTCGACAGAGAAGGTATTCTGGTCTCAGTATGCTGAGGCCGGACACCCCGTGCCCCTGAGCGGCCAGCTGAAGCAACTGGTCGAGCTCCACAAGGCGGCCGAACAGGCCATGAAGGGCCTCATAGTTCGGCTGTGGCCTGGAGAGGCTCTGCCTGGGAGCTATTTCGGGCTGGTGCGGCGGCTGGTGGGGGCCTGTCCAAGGCTCGAAGTCATCAAGCGCTCCGTCTGCATTGAAGGTTCCCGTAGGGCCCTTGCCCGTGCTAAGGTGCATTGGGGAAGCTGGATGCTGAGAAGCTTGTGAAGGACAGGTCACCGCCGGGGAAAGAGCATCGCAAGCCCGAGAATTATTATAAGGATGTTCTGAAGGGTGCCCGCCTTATGGCGGATGAATGTTCTAGGGATGTAATTTTTGAGTAAAACTCGCTCGTTTTGTCCCGTGCGCTGAAAACTTGTTCATATGTGCTAAGCAATGCTGTTGGAATTTAAAATATTACCTTCTGTGCGGCTGTTTATCAATTCTGAGAGATGGCGAGTCGTCGGCTTCTGCCCCCGTGCCGCTAGTGCTGGGGTGTTTGGGGATAAACCTGAGCGCTCTTTTTCCCATGTTTGGGTCCTTCGAGGGAGGCGCTCAGCACAACGAACAAGGCAATCGGACTATAATGCATGAACACTCTCACTTAGCCATAGAGTTCTATAATTTTAAATTTCGGCGAAGCCCCTGGTATTCAGAAGACCGAGTTCGGGGTGTTATCCACGCCTTGGCCGGACAGAGCCGACTCCTCGCTCGAAGCGGCATAAGTCTTTAGGGACTCGAAAAACCTCTCGAACAGCGACCAGCTCTCGCTTCATCATGACAGTCAGTTTTGGCTTTCTCTACTGAGGTGCTCGACCCAGCTCAACTGGGGCACAATCGCAGTAGTTCTCCTAGTGCTACCTTAGCCGATATAGCGGAACGTAAGGCACCAAAACATAGGAGCCGGGCAAACCCAACTATTGACCCAAGACATGATTCGGAGCCGATGCATATAATGCTATAAGTTCGGGGTGCCGCACTTGTTAAAGTGTTCGGACTTCTCACACCATATTGAGGGGTACTTAAAGCCCCTGGCGTATTTTGGCCGTACCAAAGTGTACGGGTGCAACATGTCGTTAAGGAACATATATTTGTAAAAAAAGGTAATGCAAAAATAGACAAAAGCTATGCATTGTTTATTAAAAAGGGCTGCGATCAAAGCAGAATGATACAAATAATGCGATAAACAAAAGGTTGGACTATTTAACATGTCCATTCCAGGGGCAGGCTGCGGAATGGTATGCGAAACAGGTATACTGCTCATGATAGAGACCACCTGGGATTTCCGTAATGTGGCATGGCTTGTCTGCTTCCCTGGTTCTTGCATCGTTTGTGCGGCAATTGAACTGCCGAACAGGCCTTCCGAAGAATGGAGTCCTGAAAGTAAGAGAAAATTAAAAAATCGGCAGCCCCTGGTGTGGTTTAAGCCGTGTTTCGGGCGTGCCGTGATGGTGCCCCTCCCCCTTTACCCATGGTATTTCTAGAGCGTAGTTATGTACGTGAAGCACTGGTGTCGCATTTTTGCGAGGGCTGGGGTTGGGGTCGCATTGCTACGCTTGCTCGGAACGTGCCAGGCGGTCTTGTTGTAGGTTACTCCGGGCGCGCTTGACGGTGTTCGGACGTTTAATGGCCAGACTGGAGAACTGCCTGGAGAGGCTGCTTTGTACTTCCGCTGCGAGGGCCGCCGTGTGCTCCTCCGTTCGGAGGGAGCGTTCGGTGTTTCCATTGACCATAATTACTCCCTGAGGGCTTGGCATCTTGCGCTTAAGGTATGCATAGTGCGGTACCGCATTGAACTTGGCGAATGCGGTTCGCCCGAGCAGTGCGTGATAGCCGCTGCGGAATGGGACTATGTCGAAGATTAACTCCTCGCTTTGGAAATTATCCGGAGATCCGAAGACCACTTCAAGTGTGACTGAGCCTGTACAGTTGGCCTCTACACCTGGTATTACGCCTTTAAAGGTCGTTTTGGTGGGCTTAATCCTCGAGGGATCTATGCCCATTTTTCGCACTGTATCCTGGTAAAGCAGGTTCAGGCTGCTGCCGCCGTCCATAAGGACTCTAGTGAGATGAAATCCGTCAATAATTGGGTCTAGAACCAATGCGGCGAATCCGCCATGACGGGTGCTAGTGGGATGGTCCCTTCGATCAAAGGTGATCGGGCAGGAGGACCATGGGTTGAACTTTGGGGCGACTGGCTCTACCGCGTATACGTCCCTTAATGCGCGCTTCCGCTCCCTCTTGGGGATGTGGGTTGCGTATATCATGTTCACCGTCCGCACTTGTGGGGGAAAACCCTTCTGTCCACTGTTGTTCGGCGGCCGGGGCTCTTCGTCGTCATCGCTATGCAGCCCCTTGTCTTTATTTTCGGCATCTAACTTGCATGCCTGCTTGAACACCCAACAATCCCTGTTGGTGTGATTGGCCTGCTTTTCGGGGGTGCCATGTATCTAGCACAAGCGGTCGAGTATTCGGTCCAAACTAGACGGGCCCCTAGGATTTCTTTTGAATGGCTTTTACCGCTGACCGGATTTATAGCCTCTGAATCCGGCATTAACTGCCGTATCCTCAGCATTGTCGCTGTTAATGCGGCGCCTCTGCTTGTTGCGACGCGACCTGCCACTACTGTCCCTGGTATCCGAATTACCAGGGTTCTTGGTCATATTATTGCTACGAGCAAGCCAGCTATCTTCTCCCGCGCAAAAGCGGGTCATGAGTGTCGTGAGTGCTGCCATAGATTTCGGCTTTTCCTGTCCAAGGTGTCGGGCAAGCCACTCGTCACGGATATTGTGCTTGAAGGCTGCTAGGGCCTCTGCGTCCGGACAGTCGACTATTTGATTTTTCTTTGTTAGGAACCGTGCCCAGAATTGCCTGGCTGATTCCTCTGGCTGCTGAATTACGTGGCTTAGGTCATCGGCGTCTGGTGGTCGCACATAAGTGCCCTAGAAATTGTCGAGGAATGCGGCTTCCAGGTCCTCCCAACAACTGATTGATCCTGCTGGCAAGCTGTTAAGCCAATGCCGAGCTGGTCCTTTAAGCTTGAGTGGGAGGTATTTGATGGCGTGGAGATCATCGTCGCGGGCCATGTGGATATGAAGGAGATAATCCCCGATCCATACCGCAGGATCTGTTGTGCCGTCATATGATTCGATGTTTACGGGTTTGAAACCCTCGGGGATTTGATGGTCCATTACTTCGTCTGTGAAGCATAGTGGGTGTGCGGCGCCTCTGTACTGGGCTATATCACGACGTAGCTCCAACGAGCTTTGTCTACTGTGTTCGGCCCTACCGGATTTGTGTCCGGCGTGAAGGTTATCGTCTCGAGTCGTGGGGCCCCCACGCGATCCGTAGATTGATCTTGTTTGCCTTGCCTTGTCCTCCAACATATCTCGCAGGTCTGGCGCATTTTCCTGTGCCTTGGTACGGGGTGCGGCTTGAGTGGAGGGCCGAGAGGCCTCTCTGTCGCGGCCACGAGGTGGCCGGTCGGCCGTATCAAGTGCTGGTGATGTAGGTTTAAGTGCTTCCTCCTCTAATCGGGGTAGCAACCTGCGCTTTGGGTAACTCTTGGAGGGGCGTTCAAGTTTATGCTCTTCGGCCGCAAGGACTTCAGTCCATCTGTCGACTAGCAAATCTTGATCAGCTCTAAGTTGTTGCTGTTTTTTCTTGAGGCTTCTTGCCGTGGCCATAAGCCTGCGTTGAAAACGCTCTTGCTCGACGGGATCCTCTGGTACGACGAATTCGTCGTCGTCGAGGCTTGCCTCGTCTTCGGAGGGAGGCGTATAATTATTGTCCTCGACCTCTCTGTCTGCCGCTCTCTCATGAGGGTTGGCTTCTCCATCCTCCTGTGCTGAATCTTGCTGGAGGGGGTTTTCTTCGGCACTCCCCGGAGTATTATTATCTCCCGTGCTGGAATCACCGTATTTGCTTTGGCGGGATTTTGAGCGGCGTCGCTGACGCCGACGCTTAGGCTGTTTCTTGGAGGGGTCATCCTCCGCTGTTCCATTGCCATCTCCTTCTTTTGGGGTGTCCACCATGTATATGTCATATGACGAGGTGGCTTTCTAGGGCCCAATAGGCGTTGGTTCTTCATCGTCTCCTGCATCGGCGTCCATACCGTCGATGTCTTCGGAGTCGAAGTCGAGCATGTCGGTTAAATCGTCGACAGTGGCTACAAAGTGGGTGGTGGGTGGGCTTTGAATTTCTTCATCCTCCGCATCCCAACCTTGCTGACCGTAGTCCGGCCAGGGCTCTCCTGATAAAGAGAGAGACTTTAGTGTCTTCAGAATATCGCTGAAAGGCGAGTGCTAAAAGATGTCCGCGGCAGTAAACTCCATAATCAGCGCCCAATCGGATTCGATCGGCAGGGGCACGGAGGGTTCGGAGTCCGGAGAGGAGTCCGGCTCCTTGGAGTCACGAGTATCACGGAGTGCGGTGCTGGTGTTCGGCTCGATCGTCGTTGGGATCGCAGCCCCCGAGGCGGCATCCAACCACCCATCCTCGATCGGCGCGGTTGGCTCCGAATTAAGGGTCGAAGCTGATGCGGGTGCGGCCTCCAGGGCACTGTTCGGCGGCAGAGCTAGATCATGCTCGTCGTGACAGTGCGGCGCACTCGGCAGTGGCTTGAATCCGTTGAGGATCAAGTCCCCGCGGATGTCAGCCGTGTAGTTTAAACTTCCAAATATGACCTGACGGCCAGGGGCATAGCTTTTGATCTGCTCTAGATAGCCAGGGGCAGTGCGAAGCCGCCGAAGACGAAGATCTGTCCGGGGAGGAAGGTCTCACCCTGGACTGCATCATTATTGATGATCGTAGGAGCCATCAAGCCTAACGGCGACGACACAGAGGAACTCTCAATGAAAGCACCAATGTCGGTGTCAAAACCGGCGGATCTCGGGTAGGGGGTCCCGAACTGTGAGTCTAGGCCGGATGGTTACAGGAGGCAAGGGACACGAAGTTTTACCCATGTTCGGGCCCTCTTGATGGAGGTAAAACCCTACGTCCTGCTTGATTAATATTGATGATATGGGTAGTACAAGAGTAGATCTACCACGAGATTGGAGAGGCTAAACCCTAGAAGCTAGCCTATGGTATGATTGTTGTTTTGTATGTTGTCCTACGGACTAAAACCCGGTTTATATAGACACCGGAGAGGGTTAGGGTTACACAAAGTCGGTTACAATGGTAGGAGATCTACATATCCGTATCGCCAAGCTTGCCTTCCACGCCAAGGAAAGTCCCTTCCGGACACGGGACGAAGTCTTCAATCTCGTATCTTCATAGTCTAGGAGTCCGGCTGAAGGTATAGTCCGGCCATCCAGACACCCCCTAATCCAGGACTCCCTCAGGCACCAATAGTGGAATCACGGCATCTCGCATTGTGTGAGGGCGTGAGGAGAATATGGTGGCCCTAGTGGCTTCTTGGGGAGCATTGTGCCTCCACACCGCTCCAATGGAGACGTACTTCCCCTCAAAAGGAAGGAACTTCGGTAACACATCCTCGTCTTTATCGGCTCCACTCTTGGTTATCTCGTGCCTTTACTTGTGCAAACTTATTTGTGTTGTATCCCTTGCTTGCTCGTGTACTTGTTCTTGGTGCATCATATAGGTTGCTCACCTAGTTGCATATCTAGACAACCTACTTTGATGCAAAGTTTAAATTGGTAAAGCAAAGCTAAAAATTGTTAGTTGCCTATTCACCCCCCTCTAGTCAACTATATTGATCCTTTCAATTGGTATCAGAGCCTCGTCTTTTTGTTAAGGACTTTGCCGTCCAAAGAGTATGGTTGACATCGTATACGGTGTGGAGGAGCACTCCGGTGTGAATCCGGTCTCGTCTACGGCCGATGGGGGAACCACGGTCTCTCGTGAGGAATTCAATGTGGCTTTGGACACATTGAAAACCTCCATGACGACCGAGGTTGAAAGCATGTTTAATAAATTCTTAGAAGGGCTTAAACTATCTACCACACCGTTGAAAGTGGGTGATCCCACTAACAAGGTGACGGATGCTAACTCCGACAAGGGGGAAGCTACTAGTGAAAAGGCTCCTTCTTCTAGTGGTAAAATTGGCAACGACATCTTTGCCCATGTGGAACCTCCACTTACTTATGGTGGACCGATTCCTTCCACTCATTTGAATCATGTCGGTCCTCCCCCTAAGATTGTGAAAAATGAGGACTTTGATTCTTGGGTTTATCGCTTTAAGCGTCATTTGAACCATGTTAATACTAACCTTTCGAGAATCATTGAAGAAGGTGTTTATCCGCATGACCGAAGCAACTTCACCCCTAGAGAAGCCGCAGATAATCAATTCAATGAGAATGCTCTCTTCATCATCCAAGATGCAATTCCACCCGAAGATCTTGCTCATCTCCGACCCTTCATCATGGCCAAGGATGCATGGCGCCATGTTGTGTCTCTCTACCGGGGAAGCGCAAGCATTCAACGCTCCAACTATGAAGTGGTGCAAGATGAAGCTGATGAGTTTGCCATGAAAGAAGATGAAGAACCTCGTGAGCTTTATCGGAGATTAACTACTCTCGCGGTCTCACTCTGAGATCATGGGAGCAAGGATACGAATAACAATTGGATCAAGCGCAAGTTCCTCAAGGCCATGATGCCTTACCACAAGGCCATGTCCTCCGTCATTCGTCAAAGGCCGGACTTCCATACCTTGTCCTCAAGTGAAGTGTTGGATGAGTTTGTGGCTATGAGCATCTTGGACAAGACCGCCGACAATGCGGTGTTATGCTCTCAAAGAGAAAAGAAGCCCAACCTTGCCTTGAAGGACAAAGTTAGTGTGGAAGAAGAGGAAGAAGAGGAGAGCAATCCCGAAGATACAAAGTATACTTATCATGAACACATGGCTCTTGCTTCAAGGCAATTTTGGAGCAAGAAGAACACAAGGCCCAACTTCAACAAGAACCACTCAAGTGGCGCAAAGGTCAAGCAACGAGTGAGGACTTGCTATAATTGTGGGAATGTGAGCCACTTTGTTGCGGAATGTCCATATGAGAAAAGGGAAGGCAATGGTGGCAAGCTCATCCGAAAAGACAAGGCCAAGTCTTTCCCCAACAAGAGCAACTTCACCAAGAAGACTCCTCCCAAGGGTTTGGTGGCACAAGAAGAGTACAATGAGGATGATGATGAATACGACGAGTGGTTGCTGTGGCCTCCATTGCCATTGCGACAACTCCACGGGTGTCTCTCTTCGACTCACCCAATGAGAACTTCACCGCCAAGTGCCTCATGGCTAAAGCCACCAACAAGGTAACCCCTAACATCAAAACTACCATCATTAATAATCCTTCTTTGACGGATTGCATTGATGAACGTGAGGGGTCCAATGTGGAGGAGAATGAATTTGAGTCTTTTATGAGTAAACTCAAGGGTAAATCCAAGAAGCACTTCGTTGCTCTCTTGGAACAACTTGGTGAAGCCAATGACATGATCGAGGTTCACGAAAATACCATCTCTAAAATGGAGGGGCATAGTCGTGACTATGCCGATGAGATTTCGGATCTTTCCAATGCTCTTAAGGAAGAGCGAGGTCTTCGTTTGGCTCTTGAGGAGTCATACAACGATGACCACGCTAAATTAAAGAAAGATCTTGATCATGCACTTGTTGTATCTCGTGTGCTAAACTCCGAGAAGGCCAAGCTTGGGGTTGATCTTGCTAGACTCAAAGAGGAGTTTGATCTACTTGACAAGGCTCACAAGGTCTTGAAGGGTGCTCATGCTAGCCTCAAAGAGTCTCATGATCAACTCCAAGTAAAGCTAACCAAGGAGAAAGCCACCTTTCCTCATATGGTCTTAATTGATAATGCAAATGCTACTAACCCATGTTGTGAGCATGTGCATCTTGTTGAGGAGAATGCAAAGTTGAAGAAGCAACTTGAGAAAGGCCTTGTGTCGTGCATACAAGGTGATAAGAACCTCAATGACCTTTTGAGCAATCAAAAGGAAGTTGTGGGCAAGGAAGGAATTGGGTTCACACCCAAGTCCAAGAACAAGAAGAAGGATGACAAGGCCAAACGACCTCCTCCTCTCAAGCAAACTTTTGTGAAGGAGGGAGAGGGTGCTTCTAAGAAGAAGAAGAAGAACAATGTGAAGGGTAGTGATGCTAATAAGGGCAATGCCAGTCCTCCCAACAAAGCCGGCGACTTTAACCCTTCTTATGTCTTATGTCGTGCTAGTGATGGACATGTTTATGCCAAATTTGTTGGTTCTTATCATGAGTACATTGAATGGTCTATTTGGGTTCCTAAGACCCTTGTTACTAACATAAAAGGACCCATTACAAAATGGGTACCTAAAACCAAGCATTGATTTCTTGTAGGTGTTTGCTTCCAGTGGGGGATCATGGTTGCTCGATAGTGGAGCCACTAATCATATGACCGGAAGCAAGGACTTGGTGGTGGACGTTCACAAGATTCCATCTATGCCCACCAATGTCGAGTGGGGTGATGCCTCGTCCTCTAAGGTATTGGGACTTGGCAAGGTTGTCATTTCTCATGATCTCATGATCGAGAAGGTCTTGCTTGTTGAGTCCCTTGCATACAATTTACTTTCTGTTCGTCAACTTGCACTCATGGGCTTTGCCACTTTCTTTGATGTTGATACCGTGGCCCTCTTGTGGAGCAAGACTCTTAAAGTAGCCTTTGTTGGGCATGTCGAGAATGGTCTCTATGTGATTAACTTTTCGGAGCGACCCACTAAGACCGCGACATGCCTAGTGGCTAAAGTTGACGTGGGATGGCTTTGGCATCGCCGTTTAGCCCATGTCAATATAAGATCTTTGAAAAGTATTCTCAAGGGGGAACATGTCCGTGGACTAACAAATGTTAGTTTTGCTAAAGATTGTGCTTGCAGTGCTTGTATCGAAGGAAAGCTACATGAAAAGGCTCACCCTCCCACGACTAGCATTTACTCGAAGAGGCCTTTGGAGCTCCTTCACATGGATCTCTTTGGGCCTCCATACTTTGATAGTCTTGGGGGTAGAAAGTATTGCTTGGTGATTGTGGATGATTATTCAAGATACACTTGGGTATATTTCTTCAAGAGGAAGAGCAAGACCCAACAAACCGTCATTGACTTTGCAATCAACACAATGCAAAGATCTTGACAATAAGAAGTGACAACGGCACCGAGTTCAAGAACTAAACCTTGGATGAGTTTCTTAGTGATGAGGGGATCAAGCATAAATATTCCGCACCTTACACCCCTCAAAAAATGGTGTAGCGGAGAGGAAGAACCAGACGTTGATGGATGCGGCAAGGACCATGATGGCGGAGTTCAAGTCTCCATGCAACTTTTGGGCCGAAGCCATCAACACCGCGTGTCATGCATCCAATCGGCTCTACCTTCGCAAAGGCTTGAACAAGACCCCATATGAGATACTCACCGGTAACAAGCCCAATCTCAAGTACTTCAGGGTGTTCGGGTGTAAGTGTTTCATTCTTAAGAAAGGTGTTCGTTTGTCTAAATTCGAGGCTAGAGCTCATGAGGGCATATTTGTTGGTTATGCTACAAACTCTCATGCTTACCATGTCCTCAATAAGTCGTGGACTTATTGAGGAGACATGTAACATGGAGTTTGATGAGAATAATGACTCCCAAGTGGAGCAAAGTGGCACTTGTGATGTAGGTGATGAAATTCCTCCCCAAGCCATAAGAAGAATGGGTGTTGGTTTTATCCTACCCATTGAGGATCCCCTTGTGGCCAAAGGAGAATGACAATGTTCCACTCATGTGGAGCCATCACCAACCCAAGGCCCACACGCTTCCGAAGAACAAAGTGAAGGCCCTCAACCTCATGAACAAGACCAAGGGCAAGATCAACCTCAAGATGGTGTTGAATCACCAAGTGATGCCCAAGGTCAAGTTCTCTCATCCAAGCAAGTTCAAGATCAAGAACGAGCTCAAGACAACGCTCAAGATGATCAAGTAACCGCTCCTCAACTCACTCCAGAGGAGGAATTAGAGCGTCGTGCCGCCAAGATCGCATCCAAGCTATCCACCAAAGATCATCTCATGAAAAATGTGCTTGGAAGCTTAAGAAAGGGGGTAAGCACTCGTAGACAATTAGCAAACTATTGTGAACATCACGCGTTTGTCTCTTGTGTTGAACCCCAAAAGGTCTATGCATGAGGCGCTCGAAGATCCGGATTGGCTTAATGCCATGCAAGAAGAACTCAACAACTTCAAGCACAACAAGGTGTGGCGATTGGTGACAAGGCCAACGGGGAACCATAATGTCATTGGAACAAAATGGATATTCAAGAACAAGCAAGATGCTCATGGGATTATCATTCGCAACAAGGCTCGTTTGGTAGCCCAAGGCTACTCCCAAGTCAAGGGTATCGACTACGGTGAAACATTTGCTCCCGTTGCTCGCCTTGAATCCATTCGCATGTTAATTGCATATGCTTCTCATCATAACTTTAAGTTACAACAAATGGATGTGAAGAGTGCTTTTCTTAATGGTCCTATTAATGAGTTGGTATATGTCAAGCAACCCCTCGGGTTCGAGGATCCCTATTTTACCAATCATGTGTACCAACTCGATAAGGCACTCTATGGCCTTAAGCAAGACCCACGTGCGTGGTATGACCACCTTACCGAGTTGTTGCAAGATCGTGGTTTTGAAATTGGGAAAATCGAACCCACTCTTTTTACTAAGAAGGTCAAAGGGGAGTTGTTTGTGTGCCAAATATATGTTGATGATATTATCTTTGGTTCCCCTAACAAAGCTTTCAATGAGGAATTTGCCGCACTCATGACCTCCAAGTTCAAGATGTTCATGATGGGAGATTTGAAGTTCTTTCTCGGGTTCGAAGTCAAGCAAGGAAGAGAAGGAACCTTCATCAACCAAGCCAAATACACTCAAGACATGCTCAAGAGATTCAAGCTAAGTGATGTCAAGCCGGCTTCCACTCCAATGCCCGTCAAATGCCAACTTGACATAGATCCCAATGGTAAAGCGGTCGATCAAAAGGTATATCGCTCCATGATTGGCTCCTTGCTTTACCTTTGTGCATCTAGACCAGATATCATGTTGAGTGTGGGAATTTGTGCACGGTTTCAAGCCGCTCCTAAGGAAAGCCACTATGTGGCGGTCAAGCGAATCTTTCGATATTTGTCTCATACCCCAAACTTTGGCTTATGGTATCCAAGAGGATCTAACTTCAATCTTGTGGGCTATTCGGACTCCGATTGGGCGGGAGACAAACTGGATAGGAAGTCAACTTCTTGAGGGTGCCAATATCTTGGTTGCTCTTTGGTGAGTTGGTTTTCCAAGAAGCAAAGTTGTGTGTATCACTCGTCCACGGAAGCGGAGTATGTGGCTGCCGGTAGTTGTTGTGCACAACTTCTATGGATGAGGCAAACTTTGCAGGATTACGATGTCATTTGTGACAAAGTGCCTCTTTGGTGTGATAATGAAAGTGCTATCAAGATTTCTCTCAACCCGGTGCAACACTTCAAGATGAAGCATATTGAGATTCGGTATCACTTCATCCGGGATCATATTAGGCGATGGGAGATCGAGCTCAACTATGTCAACACTCTTGATAACCTTGCAAATATCTTCACGAAGCCCTTGGATGAAGCAAGATTTCGCGAGTTAAGGCATGAGCTAAATATCATTGATTTGAGCAATGTTGCTTGAACCCTTGCACACCCCATCATACTCAACTTGTTATCTTGTTTAGGTGTAGGCATGGACATAGGGGGAGTGTTGTTCTATCAATGAACTCTTCCTCCCCCCATTATGCATAAATTTATCAACTCTTTCACATTAGCCACTGTTGATGGTACTTGTGCTTCAAAGACGAGTTTTGGTCATGGGCCCAAGGATAATTCTTCGCGGTGCCATGCCAATTGACTCAAACGTAGGTGTCTCCGGCCACCGCCCTCTCGTTGGAGAGGTCGGGTTGCTTGTTTAGTCCTTGTTGTCTCTTGTCTCTCTTTCCTTGTGTCGTGCTTGTGTGTGTTGTCTCGTGTTTCTGCGTTTTGGTATGTCCGTCCGCTTGAAGGCTTCTTTGCATCGGCCCTTTGGTCTTCTCTGTTTGAAACCTGCATTTTCTTGGGCACACGGTACTACCCCGGCATGCCACGGTACTACCGCAGGAGCTACGCACTGTACTACCGCACCCAGCATGGCAGTAATTTTTTACTGCCGCCTGGGGGAGCGGTACTACCGCCCTCGGTGCGGTACTTCCGCCCAGGCGATACTACCGCGATGACACACGGTACTACCGCGCAGTCAAGAGCGCTTGGGGGTTAAGAGCGGGCAGGGGGAGTTCCAAATCCCCCATACCCATTCACTCCTTCTCCCCATGTCGTTTCTCTCTCTCTCCTGCCCAAGAACGGCGCTGGAGACCCTCACTGGATCTCCATCTCCGGCCGCTCTCCTCGCATTCCGTCCGGTGGGATCGTTCCCCACCACTTCCTCTTGCCATGGAACAAGGTTTCTCCCCAAATCCCTCTCTCTTTGCTTCGCTCTTTCGTTTCTAGGTTTTTGGGGAGATTGTCGGTGTCAAAACCGGCGGATCTCAGGTAGGGGGTCCTGAACTGTGCGTCTAAGGCGGATGGTAACAGGAGGCGGGGGACACAATGTTTACCCAGGTTCGGGCCCTCTCGATGGAGGTAATACCCTACTTCCTGCTTGATTGATCTTCATGATATGAGTATTACAAGAGTTGATCTACCACGAGATCGTAGAGGCTAAACCCTAGAAGCTAGCCTATGATTATTATTGTTGTTGTCCTACGGACTAAACCCTCCGGTTTATATAGACACCGGAGGGGGCTAGGGTTACACAGAGTCGGTTACAAGGGAGGAGATCTACATATCCAAATTGCCAAGCTTGCCTTCCACGCAAAGGAGAGTCCCACCCGGACACGGGATGAAGTCTTCAATTTGTATCTTCATAATCCAACAGTCCGGACAAAGGATATAGTCCGGCTGTCCGAGGACCCACTAATCCAGGACTCCCTCAGTAGCCCCTGAACCAGGCTTCAATGACGATGAGTCTAGCGCGCAGATTGTCTTCGGCATTGCAAGGCGGGTTCTTCTCCAAATTCCGAATACATGTCGAGTAGTGTTCGGCTTCCCATGAATGCGCACTCCTTGGCTTCTGCGCCCAATAATGGCTATCCTCCACGTGTTGAGCGAATGCGAGAAGTCGGGGCATTTTTACACTTGCCACCCTAACCATGTGAGTAAATCGTCTATTTAAAGAGACGGGGATCCTCAGATCCAGATCACACCATCCTCCCACAACGAGTATCCATCGGAGCGCGCCCAGAAAAAGTCCATCCCATCATGGCCAGCCATCGCAGCTCCTCCTCTCGCTCCCGTAGCCCTAAGCCAAGCGATTGGAAGAAGTGTTCCGTCCCCCACAGCCAATTAGTAGAGTTACAGACCCAGGGGTTTCTCCCTCCAGCGTATATGGTCCTCGTTCGAGCCGGACTTGCCACTTACAACGGCGGGGAGCATGCGGAGAGCTTTCCCAATCCATCCATGGGGGAGCGGGTATGCCTTGTCCCTTACTTATTAAGGGGGCTTGGATTTCCAATCCATCCGTTCCTCCACAGGCTTCTGGAGTTCTACGGCCTCCAGCTGCATAACTTTACTCCCGCCTCCATATTACACATCGCTGGCTATGTCGCCTTTTGCGAGCTGTTTTTGGGCTGCGAAGCTCATTTCGAGCTATGGAAGAGGCTATTCTGCCTCGTACCCCGTACACAGGAGGGGTCACTATATCAAGTGGGCGGAGCCGAGATATGGCGTATCGCTGATACGTCTCCAATGTATCTATAATTTTTGATTGCTCCATGCTATATTATCTATTGTTTTGGGAAATATTGGGCTTTATTATCCACTTTTATATTACTTTCGGGACTAACCTATTAACCGGAGGCCCAGCCCAGATTTGTTGTTTTATGCCTATTTCAGTGTTTTGAAGAAAAGGAATATCGGACGGAGTCGAAACGGAACAAACTCAACTAGAGAAGTTATATTTGGAACGAAAGCCACTCGATGGACTTGGACCCCACGTCAAGGAAGGAAGGAGGAGCTCACGAGGGTAGGGGCGCGCCCCTGCCTCGTGGGGCCCTCGTGGCTCCCCTGACGTGCTTCTTCTGCCTATATAACTCCATATACCCTAAAACTTCCAGAACAGAGATTAGATCGGGAGTTCCGCCACCAGAAGCCTCCGTAGCCACCAAAAACCAATCTAGACCCGTTCCGGCACCCTGCCGGAGGGGGCA
The DNA here is from genome assembly GCF_056163025.1 of Triticum urartu. Lineage (NCBI taxonomy): Eukaryota > Viridiplantae > Streptophyta > Magnoliopsida > Poales > Poaceae > Triticum > Triticum urartu. Next base: position 41,945,448 of record NC_141876.1, on the reverse strand, counting down.
ATCCTTCTCCAGTGGCCATCTTCATCATCCCGGTGCTCTCCATGACGAGGAGGGAATAGTTCTCCCTCGGGGCTGAGGGTATGTACTAGTAGCTATGTGTTTGATCTCTCTCTCTCTCTCTCGTGTTCTTGAGATGATACGATCTTGATGTATCGCGAGCTTTGCTATTATATTTGGATCCTATGATGTTTTCTTCCCCCTTTACTCTCTTGTAATGAATTGAGTTTCCCCTTTGAAGTTATCTTACCGGATTGAGTCTTTAAAGATTTGAGAACACTTGATGTATGTCTTGCCGTGGATATCTGTGGTGACAATGGGATACCACGTGCCACTTGATGTATGTTTTGGTGACCAACTTGCGGGTTCCGCCCATGAACCTATGCATAGGGGTTGGCACACGTTTTCGTCCTGATTCTCTGGTAGAAACTTTGGGGCACTCTTTGAGGTCCTTTGTGTTGGTTGAATAGATGAATTGAGATTGTGTGATGCATATCGTATAATCATACCCATGGATACTTGAGGTGACATTGGAGTATCTAGGTGACATTAGGGTTTTGGTTGATTTGTGTCTTAAGGTGTTATTCTAGTACGAACTCTAGGGTTGTTTGTGACACTTATAGGAATATCCCAACAGATTGATTAGAAAGAATAACTTTGAGGTGGTTTCGTACCCTACCATAATCTCTTCGTTCGTTCTCCGCTATTAGTGACTTTGAAGTGACTCTTTGTTGCATGTTGAGGGATAGTTATGTGATTCAATTATGTTAGTATTGTTGAGAGGACTTGCACTAGTGAAAGTATGAACCCTAGGCCTTATTTCCACACATTGCAATACCGTTTATGCTCACTTTTATCACTTGCTACCTTGCTGTTTTTATAATTTCAGATTACAAATACCCATATCTACTATCCATATACCACTTGTATTACCATCTCTTCGCCGAACTAGTGCACCTATACAATTTACCGTTGTATTGGGTGTGTTGGGGACACAAGAGACTCTTTGTTATTTGGTTGCAGGGTTGCTTGAGAGAGACCATCTTCATCCTACGCCTCGTACGGATTGATAAACCTTAGGTCATCCACTTGAGGGAAATTTGCTACTGTCCTACAAACCTCTGCACTTGGAGGCCCAACAACGTCTACAAGAAGAAGGTTGTGTAGTAGACATCAAGCTCTTTTCTGGCGCCGTTGCCGCGGAGGTTAGCGCTTGAAGGTATATCTTTAGATCTTGCAATCGAGTCTTTTAGTTTCTTGTTTTTATTGAGAGTCAATCGTAAACTAACAAGGGATCTGAACAAATGATCAAAACTCTATCTTTATTGATGATGTACTGGTGCTTATATACAATGGGAAAGGACACAGCGGTTTGCTAGGGGTGCCTCTACGGGAGGCAACTGTCGTGACGGTTCCCACAAACGTGGAACCGCACATCTAATGAAGCGGGGATTATCCCCCTAATAACCGATGGGGTTATTATTTTTAACACTCCCCCTAATCACCGCTTGTCATAATAATACATCATCTTGATCAAGTCTCCTCCAAAAACCCTGTGGGAAAAATATGAGGGGTAGTGTATGATATGTTGCGAAAACTCCTGCAAACCCAGTGAAAATAAGGAGAAAATGTGGAAACATACAATGGTTATCATCTCCGTTAACTCAATATGTAAGAACCATAGAGTTTGGAGAACAATAAACATGTCGTTATACTTTCCTAAAAACCCCGGTGGGGAAAACTGAAAGTATGACATATGATCTCATGTTGAGATTACCTCATTAAAAACCTTTATGAGAACCTGTATAGTAAACTCATGAAGGAAAAAAGAGTATAATATGATGCATTGAACAGGAACAATTCAGGAAGATACTCCCCCTGATTCTTGCAAATTCCGAAGCCGTCATATACCAATTCCATGAACATATTTTCAGAATGTAGAAGTTGGTAGAGACTTGGTGAACAAATCAGTCGCATGATTTGACTTACAAGATATGCAATATAGTGGTATTGCTTATTATGTAACCTATTTGCATCCTAGCAACACAAGCAACACTATCTTTGAGATAATGGTTGGTGGATGTAGCCATGAGGTCTGTTTCGAATACTCTTCATGAGAGGGCTATCACACCTAGTAGGAACACTAAGCTTGTCTACAATTTGACATAGTGGGGATCTGATCGATGTATCCAATGATACCGGTGTTCACATTTCTGTGAAACTAAAAAACCAGGACAAGATGTTTGATGCCTTGAAGATATCGAAAGACATTCTTGAGTACCAACCAATTTTCTTTGGTGGATCCAATGGCTTATGGAACATTGAGTCCCAATATCTCATTTCCATCATCTCTTGGTCTAAATAGATCTTTCTCTACGTACAGAGAATGAAGTACCATGAGAGTTATGGATGGATAAGATTTGTCCACAATGAATTTCTCCAATATATTTTGGATATAGACAACATAGTATACCATAATGTATGAATGAAGGTGCTCAAGTTGTAGTAACGAGCGGTATTTTGGTTTACCCAAATCCTTCATTTTAAACTCCGTCATTTAGATGATTACATGTGTTGTCATTGCAGACACACAAACATGGATAATCATCATTGTAGGAGTAATCCTTGTGTATAAGGATCTCACTACGTCGGTTGTACCATATGTACCGACAAGAATAAGTCGTATAATGACTTATTGATTTTACACAATGTATGTTGCGTTTTGTATTCCGATTCAGAATTGAGATTCCATCGGAAATAAATTATATATGTCTGAATCTACTGATCCACATGGATATGTGATCACTACATCCATCAACTGCATAGATAGACGATTTTGTACTGCCAATGATATAAGTTATCGGAAAGAGATTCCACCTCTGGAGAATAGTTGGGTATCTGTGTGAACCCTTGTGCTACAATACTTGCTCTTTGTTTCACCACCTTGTTGTTCTCAATTCTGTTTCCAGAAGAAAACTAGTGTAGGTATTGCTTATGAATACCTTCCCATTATTGAGCAAGATCATTTCTACCTAGATTATACCCTTTGCTTGAGTTCAGTCCGTGTGTTGTTCACACTTTGCCATGGCCATGGTCTTTGGATCTGAATCATTTGAAAGGTTTTTGCAATATAGTTGAGAAATGTATGTCGACAGTTGTAGACTTCCGGTTATATGTTTCTCCAGAATCTATATATCAATATATAGTTGATGGAAATATCGTTACCCATGGTGACTGCTCGTGATTTCTCAATGCGATTGAGTCGGGTATTCCGATGTCCCGGTCATTGTGTGCACTATGACCTGGGTTGGTGGAGGTTTCCTGTCCACTGGGTGTATACTACCCATTATGTGTCTGTCAACGTGAAGTTGACTTGCATTTACTGATTCACGGGTCTTGATATCCTTGCTTGCGAGAAGTTGAATCCTGATGTACTATTGTCGTACTTCTCCCCCTGTTGCTTTGAACGGGGAGTTGAGTGGTTTTAGTTGGTACCTCCACTCTTTCCGACATATTTTTCAGGATTGTAGGATTGTATGACACCTTTATATTCAGTAAATGAATGTGGCAGGTTATTTGCAATGAGTTGCAAATCTTTTGAACGCATGGTTCAGATCTTTGAGTACATGGATTTGAGGCAGAAATGTGTTGAACATTCCACTAATTTCCTGGCACTCTTTATGGTACTTGAAATCTCCCCCTAATGCCTGGAAATGTTCCTCATTGAATCAGCATACTGGCCTTGAATAACTCCCCATGCGAGGGGCTCGAGGTATTGACGGAAATACAGTTATTCCTCACATAGATCCCAACTATATGTTGAGGGGCTAATGATGTATGCCGGGTGGTGATATCGATATGCAACTGAATTACCGCAGATAGGAAATACTTGGTAGATTTCCACATATCAAAGATAGAGGGGGATAATATTATGCAGTTCTGTCATGAGCGTGTAAAACTGCGTGACTCCAACGTAAAGTTGGTAAGTTACAATTCCAAAGTAAAGATAATGCAATGAGCTTAACTCTTTGGATAGGATTCTACCAAACCATTTTGAGTTTAGACATTAGGACAAATTGCTAAACTTCAATCCAAAGGCCATAGAGAAGATCCTTAAGGAGAATTCAGCAATGTTATCCATTCGATTTGCTTGAAATCGATGTCAGGATAATGGCCAATGGATCCGTGTGAATAAAGCACACACTTAAGACCATCATGTAGATATGTCTTTTAGAACGATGGATGCCTGAATAGTCTACTCAATGGCTGGGAAGAGCCACTTACCTCGACTTGATGCATTCAAGGAGTCTGAGTGGTTCATCGTAGACTTTAAGGCATGCGAGCCTTAAAATTAGCTTTCCTGTGTCACTTGTAGTGCACATAAAATCCAAATTTTATTAGAATTTAGCATCATAATAATCATAAACCATTGGAATTGCTGATAGTTTCGGTTTCAACCCAATGTCAATGATGACCAAAGCAGGAACGCCAAGTTTGTCATGCAAAAGACACTCTAGAAAACTATCTCTTACGCAACATGTGCTACGGGTTTTGTAGTATGTGTAGTGAAATGCCGATGATACATAGAGAATGTGCTTGCCACATCCGTTGCATATGGTAAAGAGAAAATATTTCTCTTTGTTGTCATCATAAGTTTCGCTATGGAAACTATTTTGACGGATACCTCTATAGTTTAGTAGGGTACGAGCTAAACCCAGAAGCAATAAAGTATCCTAACGTCACTCGAGTACCCACAGGGACAGTAAATATGACTCGAGTTGAGCCAACAAATACCTCATCACGTCTAGCGATTTTAAAATATCTCCTATCTCTCAACGAGAGTGGAAAACATTTCACTTTCCCGAGTATAGAGTTTGTGGTGCATATGTCCACAAGGCACATATCATCTTTCATCAAATTGAACCCCGTAGAAATCTATATATAGACATGATGATTCTCAATATGAAAATCACTCAGATATATAGAATAAATATATTTGTACCAAAGTGTTGATACAATATATTGTGATATACAATATATGATGACAACAATACTTATGTTCTTGTTAGAACATCATAAATGGACATAAATTATGTTGACCACTCAGGAGATTGAGAGACTAGATGAAGTCTTCAAACATGTTAGTTGAGTCATATTCAACCATCATATTCTCCGTGCCCATAGGGTCCCGTCACTGCTGGTTATGTCGGGTTGAAGGTTGAAGTGAGCTCCAAACCTTTGCCCTTGAGGTCTGTTGTGTCCTAGGAATTGCTGATACATAATAACTAGATGCAGAGATCTGAATCGATATAATGCCTTATGATGTATAAGACAATATTTTTCTGTAAGAGGTGTGATTCCGACCAGAGGTTAATCATGTGGTCTTGGATTGCACACGCTATTCCACAAGACACGAGAGTGATCATGATGTCCATGCCCAGGTAGGGTAGTGGTGGCGATTGAGGGCGAATGCCTCAAATTCTCTAGCCATCAGTTACCAGAGATAGTTAATTTACGATTAGTAAATTAAAGACCATCATGGTAATGTTGTAAAATTAATGGATATTTCAAGAAGTTATCTTGAAACCATTAATATAAATCTCAAATTGCTAAGCATGACACCTTGAAGATAATCTCCAAAATGAAGTAGATCTCGTAGCACTAGGGAGTATAATCTGATGAAATCAGTAGATACTCACTCCTAATGCCTTATGTCATGACTTAGTAAAATGCATGGGGGTGCACAATGTTGTGCAATCATAATGTCAAATTTGACAAAATGTAGGCTTAAACAGCAGTGGTGATAATCTGCAAAGCAGTAGATCTACACACTACCTCGGGATCCCAATACATCAATTTGAAGAAATCACTAAGAATTTTGCATCTGTATTTGCAAGAAAAGAAAATGAAAATATCAATTGCAAATAGACGTATTAATCTCGACATGTAGCGAACATGGAGATACATACATTCTGGAATACATCGTACTCAACAGAAATACACCACTATTATAATGAATAGTAATGATGTTGTAAACTTGATGTTCAAGTGATAAAAAACTTGAATTATATACACCTCAAATTAAATGAGATGTTCTTGTATCAAGTTGCAAGATAATTCAGCAGGGTGAATTAATATTTTGCGAGAGAAAATTTAATCTCAATCGCACAGATTGTTTTGCGAGAGAAGAAAATTCTCAATCACAAATCAGTACTGAAAAGGTACTGAATTTATCTTTGCAAGAGATAAAAAATCTCAATTGCAAATAATAGATGTAATTAATCTCAACATGTAAGAAACATGGGGATATATTACATCATCATATTATATGGAATACATAGTACTCAACATATTTACACATGGGTCACGTATGGCGTGGTAGTCTCCCAGCCTGGTTAAGCGAATGGATAAGAGAGAGCGACGACCGACGAGTGGAGGAAAAAAAACCATCGGCTTCAATATCCAAGATACACACGAGACAGGCGGAGAGTTCCATCGCCGGCCGGCGCCACCTCCACGCGCGCCACCGCACAGGCGTTCACCGGCGGCGAGAGGAACTCCCGCCGCGCTCGTCCTCGTCTGAGGAACCGCCAGGGAGCAGAGTCCCGGGCGCGACGCCGTTCGCGAGTCCCAGCACGGCGCCCACGGCTGCTCGATGGCGAGGCCGCCGGCGAGTTGGGCTACGGGAGGCCAAGGGCCACGAGGTGGCGACTGGCGACGTGCGCCTGTCCTCGGCGAAGGCGGCGGTCTTGCGGGGGTCGGCGAGGGAAGAGGCGCGGCAGACGTATTCGCATCCACGGCCACGCAGCCGAGGGAGGCCGACGTGCTGCCCCTCAGGAGGGCAACCGCCAAGAGGCGACGGGGTCAACGGGCAGAGGCGCGGTTGAGGCGGCCGTGAACACCACCTTCTCCATGGCGGCGATGGGTGATGAAGCGACGGCGGCGAACGTCGTCGCGACAGAGGCATTGCTCTATTATCACCTTTAGCCTGTTTTGATCCGGTGTTCTCCATCCCTGCTCCATGGCGGACGACGCCGGAGGGGGTGGAGGCGGAGCCCAGGCGGTTGGCGCAGGCGCGACGGCGGCCACGGGCACGGCCGGGCGGCGGCCAGTCAAGGCCGGGCGAACCGCGAGGAGCGCGGCCACGGCCTGGCGCTACCGGCCACGGCGTGTACGCAGGCGGCGAGGCCACGACGCAGGAGGTCGCGACCACGACTTTGGCTACAGCCGAGCGCATGGGCATGGAGTCGCCAGCCGTTAGCGGAGGCGGAAGAGGGCCGAGGCGGCGAGGACCGTCTCGGCGCAGTTGGTGCTGTGGCCGCATCCAACGGCGCGGTGGCCGGGTCTTGTGGTGTGGTGGCCATGGCCTGGTGCGGGCTCGGGCGGAGCGCGGGCAGCGGCCACGACGCACAGCCGGGTGTGGGACGTCTTGCGGCGCGGGGCCCGAGGCGTCGTGTCGCCTGCTTCGCCGCGGCTGGTGCGCGAAGTCCAGGCCGAGGGCTCTGCGACTTCAACGCCTTGTGTTCCATGCTGGCGGCGCCGTGCACACAGCCGTCGTTCCCGTTTTGTGGCCTAATTGCTTCTCGGCAGAGAAAAGTGCTGATAACGTATTGAGAGTCAATCGTAAACTAACAAGAGATCTGAACAAATGATCAAAACTCTGTCTTTATTGATGATGTATTGGTGCTTATATACAATGGGAAAGGACACAACGGTTTGCTAGGGGTGCCTCTACAGGAGGCAACTGTCGTGACGGTTCCCACAAACGTGGAACTGCACATCTAATGAAGCGGGGATTATCCCCCTAATAACCGCTGGGGTTATTATTTTTAACAGTTTTATCACTAGTTTAGTTTATAAAAAAAACTACAAAAAAATGGAATTGAGTTTGTCTCATACACTTCACTTTTTTAATATCTTTCGTGAGTATGATGGAAAGGATAATTGTGCTCAAGTGCTAGAAGAAGAAATCTATAAAATGTTTGGCACTAAATATTTGAATGATGAGCATGACTGCAATGTTGTTAGTATGAATTCCTTGAATATCCATGATGCTAATGATATGCAAAGCCACAAGTTAAGCTATGTTTGATGAAGATGATATTTTTTGTTCCCTAAGTTTTGATGAGCAAATTTATTATGATGAAAGCATGTCTCCTATCTATGATGATTATTGTGATGACACGTATGCTTTAAAGAATAATGATAACCATGAAACTTGTCATCTTGATCTTAATTTTCAATCACATGATAGTTATTTTGTTGAGTTTGCTCCCACTATTATTCATGAGAAGAATTTTGCTTGTGTGGAGAGTAGTAAATTTTCTATGCTTGTAGATCATGAAAAGAATGCTTTAGGTGCTGGTTATATTGTTGAACTAGATGATACCCCGCACGTTGTTGCGGGACTATTAGCTGACATTGAGGGTTTTCGTAGTAAAATACTCTTATTACAACTTTGTACTAAAGTTGAAACATTTATTTTGAAACGAAGAGAGTGGAATACAATGCTAAATTAGCATGGACAATTTTAAAAAACAATTGATAATAGAGAGTATTTTATCCACTGGTAGTACAATAGGTTTTGTATATGTCAACGCTCAATCCTATTGGACTACCAATACTTATTACCTAGGTTAGCTTGATTATCTAAGAGTACAACTTTATTATCTGATCTTGCGCTTTATAGATGTATGTTAGAGGATAAAAAGGGTGGTGGGGGGATAGTGCCATTTATAAAGCCTAAACTAAGAAAGATGTATTCTAGCATATTTCCCTTCAAAAGGCTATGGGGAACTTATTACTATTTTCATGAATACACAATCCCCACGCATCCATGTTAATTAAAGCGAGTAACTAAAATTCTTGAGAAACTTGACAAAGTAAAAATGTTGTCGCACCTACTGGATGCCAGACTGCATCCATGCCTGTCCATGAAACACAATTGTTTTGTAATGTAAAATAGAATAGTTCTCTGAATGGGACTGTTAAATATTGCATTGGTCAAGAACATAACTAAGACCAACACCAGTTAAGCAAGCAGTTAACTTTTTTCTCTAAATTCATCTACAAAAGATTGTACCAACGAATAATAATGCAAATATATAGCAGTTTTCAGTTTAATATGCTAGCAGACATAGACATATATTGAGATAAAAAAAGGTTAATTAAGGTCTGTCACATAGCAATTTTAAATTTAATACGCTAGCAGACATATACCTATATGGAGATAAAAAATTGTTAATTAAAGCGAGTCACCAAAATTCTTAAGAAACTTGACAAAGTAAAAATGTTGTCGCACATACTGGATGCCAGACTGCATCCATGCTTGTCCATGAAACACAATTGTTTCGTAATGTAAAATAGAATAGTTCTCTGAATGGGGACTGTTAAATATTGCATTGGTCGAGAAAATAACTAAGACCAACACCAGTTAAATATTTTACATCTTCGCGAAACTTAGGAAGAAACTCTCACTGGACAATTGAATATAGTTATTATCTATTTCTTCAGTTGGGTTGCATGACTCGTACAACAGATCCTGCACCCTGATATTAATTTGAGAAATCCCAGTATTAGCTAGCTCCAGCTAGCCCATAGGAAATAATCCATGAAAGAAATACCATCCCCAATTCGCCACCTTCCTAGAGGTGGATTGTGTTGAGCTATGCAAATTGGTGGAGGCCGACCAACACCAGTTAAATATTTTACATCTTCGCGAAACTTAGGAAGAAACTCTCACTGGACAATTGAATATAGTTATTATCTATTTCTTCAGTTGGGTTGCATGACTCGTACAACAGATCCTGCACCCTGATATTAATTTGAGAAATCCCAGTATTAGCTAGCTCCAGCTAGCCCATAGGACATAATCCATGAAAGAAATACCATCCCCAATTCGCCACCTTCCTAGAGGTGGATTGTGTTGAGCTATGCAAATTGGTGGAGGCCAACTCGGAGGACAGGTTCAGGCATATGCATCTCATTCGACAGCTGAAATTAAAAATTCTGCAAGAAATGGAAATTCGTAATATAAATATCAGTCATAATTAATTCTTTCATGGCTGAGTAGATTATCCCTCTTTTCCCCAAAAAAATGTAGTAGCACATAAGTACGTTCATACAATTATAAAGCATGTGTACAAACTATTTGCAAGAGAAAAAGATGCCTGTCTACAAACAACCCAATCTTATCATAAGCATCCAATGATCGAACAGAAGAAAATAAATTCTATGCTCCGGCTCCATATGGCATCAGGCCATTAGATGAAAATGTAAGAGAACATACATGGTAATTTAACTCGTCTGCATCTGTAGAGATTGCCTTCCTGAAAACAAAACTGGGATGGCAGATCAACATGGTCTACAGGATTGGCTCAGGCATTATTTATCATCCAGTTTCAAGAAGAGAAACAGTAGTACATCCTCCAACATGTAGTTTGTTGCAAAAGAAAATCAGTATTCTTCGATGTTCCAGACAATACTGGATGAAAAAACGCTGACCGCTTCCTGCAATGAAAGAAAGGAATAGATCTAAGAAAACATGGGAAATCTAAAACAAAAATTACAGTATGTTGGCGAGGAATCAGCGTTTGTGGACAGATCACCTGACGGGCGTTACATCGGGGGAACTGACTGTTGTAGACGAAACGACATTTTTGGAAAAATAATCAGAAGTGTACATACGGGTGTCGGTGACTTAACTGTTGGAGACAATTCGGCATTTGTGGACAGATTATCTGATGAACGTGGCAGGAGGAGTGCTACGGCCGGTGAAGATGGACATTGTATATCTAGCACATCGACCCGCTTCACCATCACTCCATAGATCCGTGCTTCAGATGTCCATGCGTACTTGTGTGTCCGCTCACCGCGACCCCATAGAGAAAGGAGGCCTCACCAGCAAGGCAACGATTGATGGCGTGCTAATGGAAAACCTGTGTTGGTAGAAGCTGGGACAACATGGTTGATGGAGCAGAAAGCAGAGGCCGGCCGGATCAACGGAAGTACAAACGGGGGAACGCCTGACTGTCGTACACCACGCCAATGGGGAAGTGCAGATTCTATGAGCACCAACCGATGTTCAAGACGGTGTGTACGCGGTTGGAGCAGGCGGCTATGGAGGTTTTTTCCCAACATGGGTGGCAGCATAACCTCCGGATCGATCCACCGTCGAGTTCGACATAGGCAAAGTGTCGGTCCATTGGACTCTACTGTTGCCGTATTGTCGGTTTTCTTACTTTTTCTAGTATCAGACTTTGGTGTTTGGCTGTGTGCATCCTAGTTATGCAGAGGCCGGGTGTTACTCATAATGTTTTGTATCCGCTTGATGCTACATTTAAGATAATAAAATCGCCCTTTATCAAAAAATGAGTGAAAGGAGGGGTACGGGCAATACCTGAACCAGGAACCACCCGCCGAGGTTGCCCGACCTCAGATTCAGGATGTAGCTCGTCCAGATGCAGGTCCGGCGCGAGCGGGCATGGCGATGGACCAGCATATGCTGCAGCAATCTTGGCCATGGTCCAATATCTGTTAAGGTTGAACTTGTGTTGGCCACCATTCTGATTGCGACGACGCTGCTTCAAGCTCTTCATGGCCATCTGCGCTCTTGTATTCATGGTCCTTCACGTCTCTGCATCTCGAATCGGCCGAGCGGCGGCATGCGGAAGGAATAAGCACCCACCGGGGGCTGTGTGCAGCCAGCGGTGTCCGTTTCGGAGTGGACTCGCGAGCGCAGGAGGAGCCATCGCGCACCGATGGAAGATCTATTAGACGAACTACTAAGAAGACGAAGCAGGGAAGGCCATAGTGGTTCGTAATTAAAGAAGAAGGGGAAGTGCAACGGAAACAGGAAGGCACCGGATCTGCGGCTGCGTTGGTGCGTTTCCCGGAGGTGAGGAGCCGAGGAAAGGTGGAGCCAACTCAACGCAAGGGGCCACACGTGATTAATCAGGATGAGAGAATTGGTTGATGGACCATGCCTATGGACTTAACGATTTTAAGAAGAAAAAAATACTGATATGGTGTAGTGACGTGGAAGCCTACATGTCAATATAATTGGTAGTAGTGGGTTTGATGATGTGGATAGCTTGCATGTCAAGAGAAATAAGATAGTGGGGATGAACTATTTAGGTATTATAGATTCATTCATGATGCTACTGAAAATTATTATGAGGGAGGAATATATGCATGTAGGAATTGCAATAATATCAAGTTTCCTCTCTATGTGCTTAAATTTTTGAAGTTATAATTGTTTTACCTTCCTATGCAAGTTGATTATTGTTTCCATAAGTTGTTTGCTCATAAAATCCTATGCATAGAAAGTGGGTTAGACTTAAATGTGCTAGTCATATTCTTCATGATGCTCTCTTTATGTTACGATTCTTATCTTTTATATGAGCATCATTGAAATCATCGTGCCTAGCTAGTGGCGTTAAACGATAGCGCTTGTTGGGAGGCAACCCAATTTTATTTTTATTCCTTGATTTTTTCTCCTGTTTAGTAATAAATAATTCATCTAGCCTCTGTTTAGATGTTGTTTTAGGCTTTTAATTAGTATTTGTGCCAAGCAGAACCTTTGGGAAGACTTGGGGAAAGTCTTGTTGATCATGCTGTAAAAAACAGAAACTTTAGCGCTCACGAGAAGTGCTGCCATGTTTATTTGGATAGTGCTATTTAGTTAATTCTTTTTGAAGATGATTAATAGATAAATTCCTTAGGTCCAGCAATTTATTTGAGAATTTTATGAGTTCTAGAAGTATACGTTTGATCCAGATTACTACAGACTGTTCTGTTTTTGACAGATTCTGTTTTCTATGTGTTGTTTGCTTATTTTGATAAATCTATGGCTAGTAAAATGGTTCATAAACCATGAAGAAGTTTGAATACAGTAGGTTTAACACCAATATAAATAAATAATGAGTTCATTACAGTACCTTATGATGGTGATTTGCTTTCTTATACTAACGGAGCTTACGAGTTTTCTGTTAAGTTTTGTGTTGTGAAGTTTTCAACTTTTGGGTAAGGATTCCATGGACTATGGAATAAGGAGTGGCAAGAGCCTAAGCTTGGGGATGCCCAAGGCACCCCAAGGTAATATTCAAGGATAACCAAGAGCCTAAGCTTGGGGATGCCCCGGAAGGCATCCCCTCCTTCGTCTTCGTTCATCGGTAACTTTACTTGGAGCTATATTTTTATTCGCCACATGATATGTGTTTTGCTTGGAGCGTCAATTTATTTTGCTTTGCTTGCTGTTTGAATAGAATACCAAGATCTGAAATTAGTAAATGTTAGAGAGTCTTCACATAGTTGCATAATTATTCGATTACTCATTGATCTTCACTTATATCTTTCGGAGTAGTTTGTCATTTGTTTTAGTACTTCACTTATATCTTTTAGAGCATGGTGGTAGTTTTATTTTGAAGAAATAGATGAACTCTCATGCTTCACTTATATCATTCTGAGTCTTAAATATCATGATAATTTGCTTAAAATCCTAATATGCTAGGTATTCAAGAATAATAAAACTTTCTTATGAGTGTGTTGAATACTATGAGAAGTTTGATGCTTGATAATTGTTTTGAGATATGAGGATGGTGATATTAGAGTCATGCTAGTTGAGTGGTTATGAATTTGAGAAATACTTGTGTTGAAGTTTGTGATTACCGTAGCATGCACGTATGGTGAACCATTATGTGATGAAGTCGGAGCATGATTTATTTATTGATTGTCTTCCTTATGAGTGGCGGTCGGGGACGAGCGATGGTCTTTTCCTACCAATCTATCCCTCTAGGAGCATGCGCGTAGTACTTTGTTTCGATAACTAATAGATTTTTGTAATAAGTATGTGAATTCTTTATGACTAATGTTGAGTCCATGGATTATACGCACTCTCACCCTTCCACCATTGCTAGACACTCTAGTATCGCGCAACTTTCGCCGGTACCATACACCCACCATATACCTTCCTCAAAACAGCCACCATACCTACCTATTATGGCATTTCCATAGCCATTCCGAGATATATTGCCATGCAACTTTCCACCATTCCGTTCATCATGACACATTCATCATTGTCATATTTCTTAGCATGATCATGTAGTTGACACAGTATTTGTGGCAAAGCCACTGTTCATGATTCTTTCATACTTATTACTCTTGATTCATTGCATATCCCGGTACACCGCCGGAGGCATTCATATAGAGACATACTTTGTTCTAGTATCGAGTTGTATCATTGAGTTGTAAATAAATAGAAGTGTGATGATCATCATTCAATAGAGCATTGTCCCAAAAAAAGAGAAATGCCATAAAAAAGAAAGGCCAAATAAAAAAATAAAGGCCAAAAAAAAGAGAAAGGCCAAATAAAAAAGGGGGGTACAATGCTACTATCCTTTTACCACACTTGTGCTTCAAAGTAGCACCATGATCTTCATGATAGAGAGTCTCCTATGTTGTCACTTTCATATACTAGTGGGAATCTTTTATTATAGAACTTGGCTTGTATATTCCAATGATGGGCTTCCTCAAAATGCCCTAGGTCTTCGTGAGCAAGCGAGTTGGATGTACACCCACTAGTTTCTTTTGTTGAGCTTTCATATACTTATAGCTCTAGTGCATCCGTTGCATGGCAATCCCTACTCACTCACATTGATATTCTATTGATGGGCATCTCCATAGCCCGTTGATACGCCTAGTCGAAGTGAGACTATCTTCTCCCTTTTTGTCTTCTCCACAACCATCATTCTATTCCACCTATAGTGTTATGTCCAAGGCTCACGCTCATGTATTGCGTGAAGATTGAAAAAGTTTGAGAACATCAAAAGTATGAAACAATTGCTTGGCTTGTCATCGGGGTTGTGCATGATTTAAATATGTTGTGTGGTGAAGATGGAGCATAGCCAGACTATATGATTTTGTAGGGATAACTTTCTTTGGCCATGTTATTTTGAGAAGACATGATTGCTTAGTTAGTATGCTTGAAGTATTATTATTTCTATGTCAATATGAACTTTTGTCTTGAATCTTATGGATCTGAATATTCATATCACAAGTAAGAAGAATTACATTGAAATTATGCCAACTAGCATTCCACATCAAAAATTATCTTTTTATCATTTACCTACTCGAGGACGAGCAGGAATTAAGCTTGGGGATGCTTAATACGTCTCCAACGTATCTATAATTTTTGATTGCTCCATGCTATATTATCTATTGTTTTGGGCAATATTGGGCTTTATTATCCATTTTTATATTACTTTCGGGACTAACCTATTAACCGGAGGCCCAACCCAGATTTGTTGTTTTATGCCTATTTCAGTGTTTTGAAGAAAAGGAATATCAGACGGAGTCGAAACGGAATGAAATCAACTAGAGAAGTTATTTTTGGA
This sequence comes from Triticum urartu, assembly GCF_056163025.1. Taxonomy (NCBI): domain Eukaryota; kingdom Viridiplantae; phylum Streptophyta; class Magnoliopsida; order Poales; family Poaceae; genus Triticum; species Triticum urartu. Next base: position 41,930,059 of record NC_141876.1, on the reverse strand, counting down.
ACGAAAGCCACCCGATGGACTTGGACCCCATGTCAAGGAAGGAAGGAGGAGCTCACGAGGGTAGGGGGCGCGCCCACCCCCCTAGGGCGTGCCCCCTGCCTCGTGGGGCCCTCGTGGCTTCCCTGACGTGCTTCTTCTGCCTATATAACTCCATATACCCTAAAACTTCCAGAACAGAGATTAGATCAGGAGTTCCGCCGCCAGAACCCTCCGTAGCCACCAAAAACCAATCTAGACCCGTTCCGGCATGCTGCCGGAGGGGGCAATCCTTCTCCGGTGGCCATCTTCATCATCCCGGTGCTATCCATGACGAGGAGGGAGTAGTTCTCCCTCGGGGCTGAGGGTATGTACCAGTAGCTATGTGTTTGATCTCTCTCTCTCTCTCTCGTGTTCTTGAGATGATACGATCTTGATGTATCGCGAGCTTTGCTATTATATTTGGATCCTATGATGTTTTCTTCCCCCTTTACTCTCTTGTAATGAATTGAGTTTCCCCTTTGAAGTTATCTTACCGGATTGAGTATTTAAAGATTTGAGAACACTTGATGTATGTCTTGCCGTGGATATCTGTGGTGACAATGGGATACCACGTGCCACTTGATGTATGTTTTGGTGACCAACTTGCGGGTTCCGCCCATGAACCTATGTATAGGGGTTGGCACACGTTTTCGTCGTGATTCTCCGGTAGAAACTTTGGGGCACTCTTTGAGGTCCTTTGTGTTGGTTGAATAGATGAATTGAGATTGTGTGATGCATATCGTATAATCATACCCACGGATACTTGAGGTGACATTGGAGTATCTAGGTGACATTAGGGTTTTGGTTGATTTGTGTCTTAAGGTGTTATTCTAGTACGAACTCTAGGGCTGTTTGTGACACTTATAGGAATATCCCAATGGATTGATTGGAAAGAATAACTTTGAGGTGGTTTCGTACCCTACCATAATCTCTTCGTCCGTTCTCCGCTATTAGTGACTTTGGAGTGACTCTTTGTTGCATGTTGAGGGATAGTTATGTGATCTAATTATGTTAGTATTGTTGAGAGGACTTGCACTAGTGAAAGTATGAACCCTAGGCCTTATTTCCACACATTGCAATACCGTTTACGCTCACTTTTATCACTTGCTACCTTGCTGTTTTTATAATTTCAGATTACAAATACCCATATCTACTATCCATATACCACCTGTATTACCATCTCTTCGCCGAACTAGTGCACCTATACAATTTACCGTTGTATTGGGTGTGTTGGGGACACAAGAGACTCTTTGTTATTTGGTTGCAGGGTTGCTTGAGAGAGACCATCTTCATCCTACGCCTCGTACGGATTGATAAACCTTAGGTCATCCACTTGAGGGAAATTTGCTACTGTCCTACAAACCTCTGCACTTGGAGGCCCAACAACGTCTACAAGAAGAAGGTTGTGTAGTAGACATCAATCGTCGGGACCGGATACCTGTCCGGTACTCCGAAGAAGACATCCGAAGACTGGCCTTCGGAGTGGTTTTATATGGAGGACGTCCCCCTTCCGGATCCTATTCGGATGGGTCTTCCCACTACAAAAAAAAGACACATCCATGACATTTTGGGCCGAACGAAATTTTTTCTGTCATACATATGACACTTCTATGACGATAATTGTGACAAAATCCGGCATCATCATAGATGTGGTGGGCTCCTACTTCTATGACAAAAACTCATGACAGAAAATGGGCTTTTCGTCCTGGGCGGGCCGGAGACGCAGCTGCATGACATTCTTTGGGCCGTCCATGACGGAAAAAACCATGGTAGAAGCGAGGGGGAGGAAAATTTTGGGGAGTTCCCGGTTACGGTGGGAGGTCGGGGGCCGAGCGATGCGCGTTTCTCTCGTACACGTACGCGCGTGTGTGCGAGGCGTTGGCTCTAACTGAATCCGAGCGAGACGTTGGGCTCTAACTGAACCCGAGCGATTGCACTGCAGGCTACATGTTACTGAACCTGAGCGATCGATCGATGGCTGTTAACTGAACCCGATCGAGCGACTCCTTCGCTACTGCTGCTAACTGAAGCCGATCGATGCTGCCTCTAGGATGAACAGTGAGCGTTGCGGGGGGGGGGGGGGGTTGGATGAACAGTGAGTGGTGGCGTTGCCTCTGGATGAACAGGACCCCGTGGTGTGGTGGAGGGCTGGATGAACAGTAGACGGTGGAGGGGTGGTTGAACAAGACCCCGTGGTGTGGAGGGCTGGATGAACAGTACACGGTGGAGGGGTGCCCGTGGAGGGGTGGTTGAACAGGACCCCGTGGTGTGGAGGGCTGGATGAACAGTAGACGGTGGAGGGGTGCCCGTGGAGGGGTGGTTGAACAGTAGCCGGTGGAGTAGTGCGCGGTGGAGGCTGGATGAACAGGAGCCCGTGGAGGCTGGAGGAGGTCGACGGTAGCCCGTGGAGGCTGGAGGAGATCGACGGTGGAGATGAACAGTATCCCGTGGAGTCCCGTTTTGCGGTACGCCACACCCCTCCCGATGAACAGGACCCCCGTTTCGACCGTAGGAGGTACGTTTCATCCGTTCTGCGGTACGCAACACCCCTCCCGATCAACAGGACCCCCGTTTCAACCATAGGAGGTCCGTTTCGTCCGTTTTGCGGTATGCCACACCCCTCCCGATCAACAGGACCCTCATTTCGACTGTAGGAGGTCCGTTTCCTCCGCTTTGCAGTACACCACACCCCTCCCGATCAACAGGACCCCGTTCCGAACGTAGGAGGTCTGTTTCCTCCATTGTGCGGTACGCCGGGCCTCGTTTCCATCGCCTGTTCCGTCCAAGCCCTCCCGATGAACACGACCACGCATTCCGTTCTGACCCAGCCGGTTGGCTCCCACGCGTTCCGTTGCCTCCCGATGAACACGACGCATTCCATTGCCTCCCCATGAACACGATGCATTCCGTTGCCTCCCCATGAACACGACAACGACGCTGTTTCTCCGTTCTGACCCAGCCATGTACACGAGCCCTGGCCGTACGTATGCACGAGTAGGCGTTCGAGACCCCGCCCGTATGTACACATACGTGGCCGTATTTTCTTTCTTGCACCCTGGCTGCTGTACATACGTGCACATGCTACGTGCGCGCCTCTACTACGACATGTACGCGCCTCTACTACGACACGTGCGCGCCTCTACATCCACCAGTATATATGTACGTACACGTTCGCGACCAGAATGACAACGCTACGTACGCTTCGACCAGGTGGGTCCCGACTGTCAGGCACTTCCTTGCCTGCGAAGATGTAGCTGGTGGGTCCCAGCAGTCAAGGGGACGAATCATTTTTTTGCCCGGACGCACTTCCTTGCGTGCGAAGATGTAGCTGGTGGGTCCCAGCAGTCAGGGGCAAACATTGTTTTCACGAAATATGGTGGCCCGTCCGGTGGGTCTCCGCTGTCAGGTGGAGGAATAATTATTTTGCACGTAATAAGGAGGCACTTCCTTGCTGCGGCCGTGGACCCAGCTGTCAGCCTCTCCACGTATAGTCCACGTCCGATGGAAGCCGTTCCTTGACCACGTTGACCACGCCGCGCCGAGAGCACCAGGGCGGTGGACGACGGCGAGGCCTAGGAAGGGGACGACGCGAAGCCGGGGAAGATGCGGCAGTGGATGCCCATGCGTAGAGGAGTACGAGGGTTCACTGGTTCGCTGCGGTGTGAGGCTGCCGTCGCCGCAGAATAACAGGGGGTGTGGGTGAGTAGAGGGATGGCTTGGCCAGCGGTGGGAGTAGTAGGGGCGGTGAGGCCTCCGCCGCATCACAGCCGGCCACAGGAGGCAGGAGCACGAGGCACGACCGGTGCTGGTTTGGGCGGCTGGAGCAAGAAGACCAGAGGTTGAAGAAGCACTAAGGCCGTTGGATGGACATCGTACGGTCACTAGTGCTAGAATCGTGCATATTGACTAAGTTGACAAAGCCCTCCGTCCCCGTCAACTTAGTAGGCCCACAAGTCAGCCTGCCACTATACTGGGTCCCAGCTAACAGGGGGAGTATTCATTTTTTTGTGCGTAATAAGGAGGCACTTCCTTGCGTGCGAAGATATAGCTGGTGGGTCCGAGCTGTCAGCGGCGGTAACATTTTTTCACGAAATACAGAGGCCCTTTCGGTGGGTCCCTGATGTCAGGTGGAGGAATCATTATTTTGCGCGTAATAAGGAGGCATTTCCTTGCGTGCGGCCATGGACCCAGCTGTCGGCCTCTCCACGTACAATCCACTTCAGATGCATGTCGGTCGTTGACCATGTTGACCAGGCCACGCCGAGAGCACCAGGGCGGTGGACGACGGTGAGGCCTAGGAAGGGAACGACACAGAGGCAGTAAAGACTCGACAGTTGTTTCCCACGCGGAGGGGAGTACGACTGTACGAGGGTTTACTGGTTCGTCTGCTGTCGCCGGAGAATAACAGCAGGTGTGGGTGAGTAGAGGGATGGCTAGGCCAGCGATGGGAGTACGGTGGGGCGGTGAGGCCTGCGCGGCAGCACAGCCGGCCGCGGAGAGGAGGGAGCAGGCAGTCCTGCCGGCGCTTGTTTGAGCGGCTGTAGCAGGAAGAGTAGAGATTGAATAAGCACGACGGCCGTTGGATGGCCATCCAATAGTCACTACTTGTGCATAAACCTTTTTTAGGAAAGCCTCAAATCTGTGGAAAACGGCATACAGCCCATCTGCCATTATTTCTAATAATTTACAACCCATTTGCTAATTATTAAGTTTTTTTGGAGCCCATATTCTTTTTGTTAGCATTACAGCCCATATTGTGGCCACGGTTAAAAAATTATACGAAATTTTGCATATTTGGGTGCGGTCCGAACTGTTTTTAATCCCGAAATTTCGACTCACATTCAAACTGATTTTAAAAATAAATGTATATCAATATAAAATCCAACAAATTCTCCACGCATAAAAATTAATGTAATTTAAAATCTCGAAATGAAAAAATGATATTTGAAACTAATTGTCGGTTTGATGTGTTTTAAAAATGTACAACCCATTTCTCATTACTGATAGACCATTTTCTCGGCCAGCCGAATGAAGCTCTCCTCGTCTTGAAAGATTTGTAGCCCAACAGGCCTGACAAAGCGACTTACTTGGCAAATCACAAAAAAACTGGGCTGTGGCCGTGGACCCAGCTGTCAGTCCATTTGGTGGGCTGGGTGAAACAATGATGTAGCATCTATGCAACCCGTTTAAATCTCATTTGCATTTTTCTCGAAATCCATAGACTTGTTGGGCTGGGTGAAAATATCATGTTGGGCTAGACGGAGAAATGTTACAAAAACATAAACACATGGTTGTACGTCAGAAAAATCTTTGCAAGCTTATGTATGCAATCACTAGGAGTTAACTTGTCAAGTTATATATAAACAATTATTATTATTATTTTGTAAGAACTTTCAACTTACGAAATAAAATATCATTTTAATTTGATGAGTTAATAGTAAGTGGGGTATTATTATTTTTTAGGCTAGACGTGAGACAGTTGAGTTGGTTCTAGGGGAAAGTACTGAGAGAAAACTCAGTTTACATCGAAAAGAAAGTGGGAGAAAATTCAGAGACCTGCTGGGTCCACCTGAGGAGGGAAATATGTTGGGAGGAAGGAGATTCAATGCACAGCAGCCGAGTGAACTAGTTTTTTTACGGACAAGTGAACTAGTTTACATACATAAGCAAATAGCCACTAAAAAAGCAATCAGGTTAATGGGTTCTTAAAAGAAATATTTCAGACAAAACAGATAATTACGACACATAGGCTAATGCATGAAACACTCAGATGATAAAGGGCTTATAAACAGATAAAATACAACATCTAGACCTTCCTGGCACGCTTAATCATGACGATGCGGCTGTCCGTGTACTCGTCGGTTACGGGAAGCAGTCACGCCCTCATGTCCAAGATCTGCATGTACATGTCGTAGCATGCGTATGCGTCCTTGGCCGCGTAGGTTATGTAGGCTAGATTCAGAGGTACCTCCCACGTGTTCAGGTCGTCTTCTTTCATGTTGGCGTATTAGGGGTCGATGATGGTCTCAGCGAGGTCAACCACGGAGTCCTTCTCCTACCCGTTGCTGATGATCTTGTATTGCTTCTGGATGTCGACAAGCTTGTTGCACCAGATGGCCAAATCGTCGCGTTCTTCCTTCTCTCCACCATAGCGAAGGTACAGTCGGCGCAGCCGATGAAACGGGCGAATGCTCCAGAACCTGGTGCAGCCATAGGACCGAGGCGAGGCAGAGCTTCACCGAGCCCGTATCGTTGGTGTACATCACATTCAACTTGGTGCAGCCATAGGACTGAACGGCGAACTCAAAGGGGAACTCCTTGCTGAAGTCCATATCCAGCAGGCTCACCCCTCGGATCGCCATTGCAGTCTCTTCAAGTGAACGAGTGTGTAGGCGGCGGCAGCAGTTCGTTTTTTAGCTCTTGGGGAACTGGATTCAATAGTAAGCTGAGTGTGTACAGGCGACAACAGTTACTACCCCTCCCTTGTCCGCTGCACGCCCGGAAGAAGATGCACCCTCGGCCACACGTCGGTTCACGAGCGGGTCTGTATTGGTACTGTAATAACAGGAGTTAGTGATCACTTTACTTAAATTTAATTAGCTTTAATAGAAATTTGTACTTAAAACAAGCAATGCATTCGCTCGTTCTATCAATGACACAGGATCAACATGCACAACAATTAGAATTATTATTCTCAGGACGTACACGATCAGCACATTTGTCGCACTTTCACAAAGATAATACTACCAAGTTTGAACTGTTTGTTATGGTTGTTGTCCTCTGCATCATCATGCCGTGTTTCCCAGCTTGCAAGATTTAGAACCAACAAATAAGATCCAAATAATAAGTACAACAAAGATGCCTACACATCTCATTGATTCCCAGCTTGCAAGATTCAGAACCAACAAATAAGATCCAAATAATAAGTACAACAAAGATGCCTTCACATCTCATTGATTCCCAGCTTGCAAGATTCAGAACCAACCAATAAGATTCAAATAATAAGTACAACAAAGATGCCTACACATCTCACTGATTCCCAGCTTGCAAGATTCAGAACCAACCCATTAGAGCCTTTTGATAAAGTGAATATCGGGATTAAATCCATCTTGGCTAGCCATGTCATACAATCAAAGAACTTGGCGAATGCTCTTGACCGTCACAACATCTGTAGTTGAGTATTCCTGTTTGCACAGCATGTTTGCACAACACAAACAAGGAGATAGGAGAGCATGATTTCGCTTTAATAGCGGCCTCCTTGAACTCAACCTCCAGCTCTACTTGGATGAGGTATGCCTGGAGTTCCATGATTCAATTCATGTGCCTTTTTCTGCAGTTCACCTGAAAAGAAGCAAAGATTGCATCATTCAGCTAGTAAGAAGTACTTGCTCTTGTGAGCTGGTAGGTTCTTCTTTAGTAGTTGCACTAAAATTGAGGAACATTAAGGTTGGTTGTCCGGCTCATGTAAGGTGCAACTATAATTTTCTTATCCTTTTGTGTAGTTCCACTAAAATAAAGTGCCATTGTGGTGACAGTGACGGCACCATCTTGCAAAGGCTAATAGAATGTTGCACGAGATTACCAGCAGAACTTGACGGAGATTTTGGAAACTCCAATCACCATTTCGTGCAGTTCCACCAAAATTGAGAGATGTTGCCCACATGACATTTTAGTTGAACTGCACAAGAAACTCATTCCAAAAAAAGTGTTTTGTGCAGTTCACCAAAAGGTCACAATAGCAACAAGGTGAAATGGATATCCCTATCCGCACAAAAAGATAGAAAGTAAACAGTTGTTGGTCAATAAGAATATACGAAACATATACAAAATGAAAAGAAGCATCTTAATTATGTTCATGGCAATCACGCAAGGACAGTAGAAATTTTAAAACATCAGCAATGCTTCATGTTACCAGAAGCATTATGATCAACAATGAGATTCCTCAAATATGGGATTACTTTAATGGTGGCATTGCTTGTTTATCAGACACAGTAAATCAACAGCAGCTAAAGAATTGGTTTAAGGGCATGGGACCATGGGGACACCAGGACACTCAGCAGCGTAAAGGAGCAACTTACTTATCATACTGGGGAAAACAGCATGAGTGCCATTGTACTATGTGAGGGCAGCAAATCTAATCCTGGAGACCTTTTACTATGTGAGGACAACAAATCTAATCCTGGAGACCTCTTACTATGTGAGGGCAGCAAATCTAATCCTGAGACCGTTTACTATGTGAGGGCAGCAAATCTAATCCCGGAGACCTTTTACTATGTGATGGCAGCAAATCTAATCCTGGACATACTCTGTTGACTTGTCCACCAGCCGCCACTTTCTATCCTTTTTTCAACCAATAATAGATTTGTTCCTTATCCAGTTTGTACTGCGTTTTCCCATTATTTCCCTTGTCAACCAAGAGACCGGTTGGGTATCCGGTCTCTACTACTTTCACCATATCATTTCCTCTTTGAATCAAGTCCTAGATTCATGCTACAACTTTCCCCCCTTTCTTCATTGTTTGAACAAAGCCCTAGATTCGAATGCATGAAGTAGCTTTACCTCTAATAATACTAAAAATTTAGGTGGCTTTGGAAGAGCTGATGGGAGTAGAAAAAGATGCACATGCAGACACGTGGGGAGCTGGGGCACTAGAGCAAGGACGCTTTCGAAGAACTTATACCTGAGGGTCGCCGAGATGTTGGCGGTGGCAGGTCAGATCTGTAGACAATACGACAGGGAGGAAGAAGGGTCGGAGGACCTCCCGAGCCAGCCATGTGTCGGAGAGAACGGCACGGGCAGAGGATCGGGCCCCTCTGGCAGCTGTGGGTTTCCTCCCTCGGCGGCGATGACCATGTGAACGATGCACCTTTTAGTCCTCTACACACACCGGCCGAAGGGATCCGGCCGAATCTGTGACCAGCGGTGAGCAAAGAGAAAATGTCGCTACCGCTGTCTTGTTTATATCTGGAGAGGATGAGAGAATGAAGAGAGAAACCCTAGTAAAGCAAGCGCTCAGGCCCCTGCGTCCATATATAGTGGAGTGATTATCTTTTCTCTCTCCACAACAAGCGTTTCAATTTGTGTACGTGGCATTAAAGAAAAGAAACTCTCTATTTAAGGTGACTACTGTACGACTCCTACTTACTACTAGTAGTACTACAATATTGTTCACTTGTGCTCCCCGCCCCTCCATTCATTGAACAACCCCATAGGTGAATAAACATACAGTAAGTACTGTATTTATATAGAACGAACAAGCTCGAACTATTTTCGCGTAGTTAAAAGTTGAGGGCGGGGCTTTTCCTGGGCAGTACGCGCGGCAGTTTTCGGGTAGGGCCAGAAGACTATTTTAATTTTTTTAAAAACTTCGAGACGACCACTAGCATGGAGCCGACCCCAATGATTTTAAGCTTACAAGCATGGTACACGCTATCCTAGACTACTATACACATGAAACTGCCACACGAGCGTCCGGGCTGCGCTTGGCTCTTCGCCTCTTTGGGAAGTCGAACAATGATGGAATACTACATCACTCGAGGAGTACTACAGTACGCTTCTGGCCATCTGACACCAATTGAACTACTGCATGTCCACCGCGTGCGGGAGGGAGAGCTTGTAGCGAAAGCTTCTCCTAGTCTTTCCAGCCACCACGCTCATGGGTGAGGGAGGGACGCTCCTGCCTTTGCGTGTATGACAGGTGGGCCCTACAGGTGTGTGGCCAACCTATCATACAGCCAAAGGCAGGTGTAGTTAAGTCCGCGAGGGAGAGGATAATCAAACTTCTCGTTGATGTACGAGTTGACACAACACATCAAAGCACCGCACTCGATATATTTCAATAATTTGCGCGTGTGACTCCCAGATGCAGAGGCCGAGGGTCATCATCCTCCTTTTCGAGAAAAAACATACGCGTGTGTGAGAGGATGAGTGCGTGCGTGCACCTCTTCTCTTCCTGTATAACGTACTACTAAACTCAGAGTACAAGTTTTTGTGGGTGGCACGATGGTGCGTGCGAGAAGTCCCGAGAGATAGGTTTAATGCATTAATTGCAATGCATGCATGCATAAAGTACATGCATTGGTTAATTTTCTCTTAATACTTGCATGCAATGATTTAATGCACTTTGGAATCTGAACATGTGTTGGGGAACAACCAGATTGAGCCTTATAAAATGGAAAAACTAAAATTTTCAGATAAGCCCTATAAAACCAGAAAGGAGGGAGTAGAAAAAGAAGTACTCCATCCGGGAATATTGCCGCACTTCGAAACTAGAACCGTCAATAAATTTTGAGCTTGCGTCTCGTCACATTCCAAATTTCTCCATGCTATATTGACTTGCAAACTTGTTCACACCGATCACAACCTAAACGGTTTCCCACTTAGGAGCGTATTAGTACTCGGTTATAAATACTAGTATGCCAAGATGACTGCACATTCCTCCTCAACTGCTCATCCACAAAAACAAAACAAGTCATTCAGCATCCTTCCCTTGCGTCTGCCATGGCCAGCGTGAGTTCTGGGTCGAGAGATTGCCAACAGGGAGAGGCGACCATGGAAGCGGAAGCACGGGAGATGTCCCGCCTCGCTGCGAGAGCAGTCGACATGTCCTGCTACGCGGAAGTAGCATCACAGAGGTCCCCCCGCGCCGCTGAAGCAGCACAGAGGTCCCGCCGCGCCGTTGATGCAGCAGACTGGTCCGGCCGCACCGCGGAAGCAGCAGAGATGTCCCGCCGCGCCACAAATGTAGCAGAGATGTCCCGCCGCGCCACGAATGCAGCAGAGATGTCCCGCCGCGCCACGGCGGCCTGGGAAATTTCTCGCTGGCAGGCGACGACTGTTACAGGCGCATGCATGTGATCGTCCATAGCCAGATGGATCAGATCTCCGGCTCAGCGAGGTTGCAGGACAACATGATAGCCTCGTTTGAACAGGCTACCAGCGTCATCCGGCAACTAAGGGAGGGCAACGAGAGTCTCCGGGCTGAGCGCGACCTGCTGAGGGAGAAGATCGTCCGAAGTGCAGACCTGCAGGAGGAGACCAGTGCCTTGTTGAAGAAACTTATGGACGATAATGACATGCTCCGCAACGAGAGCCAAAGGCTGGTGGAGGAATCCGTGGATGTTCTAAAGCAGCATCTTGAGGACACAAAAGAGCTCATCGCCGCTCGCCGCAGAGACTAGTTTCCTGGTTTCTTTTGATGTAATAATCGGTTTAGGATGTGGATTGTGTCGCCGGTTGTGAAATGTTGGGTTCTAGCGCGGATGTTTGGCCTTTATTGGCCTCTTGGGATGTTGCGATTTCAATCTGGTAGCTTTTAGTCCTTCGTGTTAGGCTGGAGTTGTGCTGAAATTCTTGTGAATTGTGGTGGTTTTCAATAATGAAAATCGGAAGGGGCAAGCCCTTCTTTGATCCAATTTTTTAATCGTCCTTATATATTCATCAGTCTTGCTATAAGTCGCAGTAGATGCTATATAGGTCCGTCGGATCTTACATCAAGATCCGTGCTTTCAGATTTTCTTTTTTCTCTCTTAAATCTCAGTCGAGTGAGACATAGCCACGCCATTAAACAGAGGCTCGGGCGCCATTAATGGAGACCTTGGGAGAGAGGTGGATGGCAGATCGAGGTCAAAGGGCTCTCCTCCCGATAAGCACGTCAGGGGTCTGATCGCACGCCTCTCGTACTCAAATAGCTACCCTGCACGGCGCCTCCTAGCTAATAAAAAATGGGGACGCATGGCGGCACGTAAATGGTACTAGTAAGTAGAAAGCCCATGGTTTCAATAATACTTGTGTTTCCGATTGTAACGTGACAACACTTGTTCCAAAATGACTTTGTTGATTGTTAATGTGTGCGCCTTCGCAAATCGGACTGTAAATTTACCATAGCATGTTGGTGCCATGTCATGGCACCAAGCCAAGTTTCATTATTTTCATGCGTGTTTTGGATTTACAGGAATTAAAAAACTAAGTTTCTCAATGTTTCCAACCCAGCCACGACACCCAGAATTTTGAATTTCATTCCCATTTCTTGCATGGAACCTAGAAATTTACCCGAGGACACACATGTGATTTTTCAACCAACTTTGGTGCACTGGAACATGTGCTTGTATTTCAAATTTGAATTATGCACACAAAGGTGACACGTTCCCTCCCAGAACCACAAGCCTTCTTGAGAGAAGCTCCGATTTGTAAGAAGCTTATACCAAAATTTGTTCCTATTCGGCCAATTTTTTTACCACGACATGGTACTACCATGACATGACACCGTGCCAAGTTTCATGATTTTAAAACCAAGTTTCTCAATGTTCTCGACCGAGCCATGATGCCCAGATGTTTGAATTTTATTCTCATTTTTTGCATGGGACCTACTCCCTTCTTCCATCTATATAGGGCCTAATGTGCTTTTCAAGACAACCTTTGACTATTGACAAGATTAATAGCACATGAGATGTATACTATGAAAATTATATTATTGGAAGCTCCTTTGACATACAAAATTGAAGGTATGCTTTGTGTAAGTTGCATGTCATATATTATTGCTCTAACGTTTGGTCAAAGTTAGCCTCAAAAAACGCATTAGGACCTATATAGATGGAAGGAGGGAGTAGAAATTCACCCGAGGACACAAATGTGATTTTTCAACCAACTTTGGTGCACGGGAGCATGTGCTTGTAGTTCAAATTTGAATTATGCACATTAAATGACCAAAAACTCAATTAATGTGTAAATAAGGCCAAACGAAGCCGGGATAATTCCAAAATTTAACAGGGCACTCATGTAGTTCTATGTTGCCTTTGTACATAAACTCAAGGGGCAACGTATATCGTTTCGCAATCAAAGGTGGCACGTTCCCTCTCAGAACCACGAGCCTTCTCGAGAGAAGCTTCAGTTTGCAAAAGCTTATACCAAAATCTGTTCCTATTCGGCCAATTTTTTTACCACAACATGGTAGTACCATGACATGACATCCATGCCAAGTTTCATGATTTTCAGACGTGTTCTGGATTTACAAGAATTTTAAAACCAAGTTTCTCAATGTTCTCGGCCGAGCCACGATGCCCAGATGTTTTAATTTTATTCTCATTTCCTGCATGGGACCTAGAAATTCACCCGAGGACACAAATGTGATTTTTCAACCAACTTTGGTGCACGAGAGCATGTGCTTGTAGTTCAAATTTGACTTATGCACATTAATTGACCAGAAACTCAATTAATGTATAAAAACGACAAACGAACCCGGAATAATTCGAAATTTTAACAGGGCACTAATGTAGTTCTATGTTGCCTTTGTTAAGAAACTCAAGGGGGGGGGGTAGCATATATCGTTTCACACTCAAAGGTGGCACGTTCCCTCTTAGAACCACGAGCTTCCAAGTCGGCTCAATTTTTTTACCACAACATGTTAGTGCCATGACATGACACCATGCCAAGTTTCATGATTTCCAAGCGAGTTTTGGATTTACATGAATTTAAAATCAAAGTTTCTCGATGTTCTCGGCCGATTCATGACGCCCAGATGTTTGAATTTCATTCTCATTTCTTCCATGGGACCTAGAAATTCAACCAAGGACACACATGTGATTTTTCAACCCACTTTGGTGCACCGGAGCATGTGCATGCAATTCATATTTAGATTATGCACATTAAAAGTCCAGAAACTCAATTAATGTATAAAAAGGCCAAATGAACCCGAAATAATTCCAAAATTTAACAGGGCACTCATATAGTTCTATGTTGCCTCTGTAAATAAAATCAGGGGGGAGGCAGCGTATATCGTTTCGCACACAAAGGTGACACATTCCCTCTCAGAACCACGAGGCTTGTTGAGAGAATCTCCGGTTTTGCAAGAGTCTTATACCAAAACTTGTCCCAATTCAGCCAAAAATTATACGTATGAAAACAGGGTTTAGATTATCCCAAACATCTCGCTACCTAAACCAATAATGTACTATGATTTGAATTCAACATAAAATGGATACAAATATTTGAATTGGAGAGCGTATGGTACATGTAGTTCATAGTGAAATATGATTACTGCTATATGTATGTTTTTTGTTATCAAGATAGTATTTAAATTATTGTATAACTTGACAACAGTCATATTCAAATAAGGAAAATTGATTCAAATTTAGTCCGTATGGTAGACGACAATATATATGTTCACATGGTGGAGTAAAATGTTCATATATGATGGAAGATCAAAATGTACGACTACATCAATTATAAACCGCAAGGTCACCTAACGATATATTCGAATTCAACATAACGTGGATTCAAAAATTGAAATTCGAGATCATGGCATCTGTAATCATATAAAAAGGGACATTACTCTTTCTTTGGTGGGAATTGATTTGTTTTTTGTTGTTGTTGAGGGAAGTGCGAATCGATTTGGTACTGTGCAGGGTAATCTTGTTCTCCCGATTTTTTTACATTTTTCTTGTAGTTTTTTCAATGGCATCTATAGCAATATAGTAAAAGGGGACATGACTCTCTTGTGTCTTGTATGAATTGTTTTTTTACATGTTAAGTTTGTTCTGCCGAACAAGGAATCCGCACCTTGTTATACCAAAATTTTCAAGCTTGAGTATCTTTTGTCTCACCTGCTTTGAAACTCCCGCTTCTTCAACCCGCGCCGCGCCTTGTTATCCCGAAATTTGGACGCACACGAGAACTCCCTCCTCATACGAAATCGCTCCCACAGCCTAGACACGCGAAATCCCCCTTCTACCCCTCAGCCGGAAATGAAGCTCCACGTCGTGGTGTCAAAACCGGTGGGGGTACGTTGGTAACTTACCCTACATTTCGGACAAGCGCGTCCCTAAGCTTGGCTCTCCCCTCTCCCTTCGCCCCCCCATTCGTACACCGAGGCCGCCAAAACCCACGAAACCCCATGCTCCTCCGTCGGCCTCCCGACCGCCGCCCAGCCGGAGACTCTTCCCCGACTACGTCGTCCACCGCAATAGCTCGCCGTCCCTCATCCACCGCACCGGATGAGGATCCGTTGTCGATCTCGTCGTCCCGCCGGATCAGCCGCCCCATCCTCCACCTCCAAGGAGCTGCCCCGACGTTCGCCTCGTCTATCGCGCCACCTCAATCCCAGAGCGCCGTCTTGACCTGCCCCACCGGAACCATAGCACCCTCACCAATTCCTCCGATGAAGCTGAGGCCAACTCGGCGCCACCAAGGAGGTTCTGCACTCACCGCTGCATTTTATCTTTTATTCGATCTCACGGGGCTGCCGGTGCTCGATTCCGAGCAGACATGGCGTGTCTCCATCGACGGCGCCGTCGCCGCGCACATCATCCACGGCGTCTCTCCCCCATGTCGTTGCTTCCTCGGCGGCGACTTCCACAACGGCACTAGCTGCAGCTGCTCCCGCTCTCGCTCATGCTACGGCTCTGTTCTTGCTGTCGGTCGCGCTGCTGCACTGCTCCTGCTTTCGTTCGTGCTGCTGCTCTGCTCTTGCTCTCGCTTGCGCTACTGCTGCTGCTGCACGACCTCCGGCAGCTACAGGAGTTGCTGCTTTAGCACTTGCTCACGGTGCTACTACATGACTTGCTCTCTGCTAGTGCGTTCCCTGCTCGAGCGTCTGCTGATTTAGATCACTGCTTCTCTCCTACTAGTGCTCGAACGCCCTAAACATCTATTGCAATGCTCTATTACTAGTTCAATCAGTTTTGATAGTAAAATTCAGTTTCGACTATGAAGTTCATTTTCTTCAGTTAAGTTCAGAGTGAACATTACTTACAACATTTGTCGGAGCGGCCGTGGCGCGGCTGATGCCTTTTACATCTAGCACTTTTTGGTGATGTATTTTACATCATCTATTGCAGATGATATTAGGGCCCCACTTCAGATTAACATTGTCTGTCTTGTCATGCTTCAGCCTCGTCGCCGTACACCTTAGCGGAGCTGCTCCAACGACGGAACTGTCCATCACAGCGGAGTAGTACCCTCGGCGCCGTTTTCAGAGGCCTCAGATCTTCTTCCCCGCCTCCGACAGTCACACCAGCATCATCACCATCCTCCACGTCCAACCCAATGATGCTGAGGTCCACAAGGCTATGCCAAATAGGTTGTACACTCGTCGCTTCACTTTGTTTCTCCATTCCTCTGTTCTTCCAATTCATGTGAGCCAAACACCCAGGTTGACTGAAATCATATGTTTCCAAATGCTCTGTTTTGCATGTGCATTCCTATCCTATTCCTGTGTTTTTCCTGTCCCTGCGTTTATAGAATCCTCCAATTCTAAGGAGCCCTTACATATTTACTTCATTTTCAGATAGGCGTCAAAGAAAACTCTGTGTGTTATGGCCTGCTCCTGCCATGCCGTCATCCACCCAACCTGAGGTGCACCATCGACAGAAGCGTTCACTGCAGCAGAGATCCCCCCTTGTAGACTTCCTTTCGCCACCTCAGATCATCTTCCCCGTTGCCAGTAGCCACGCCAACTACATTATCATCATCGACTGAGTAGATGAACCTGAGGACTACACAGTTCCGGAAGAGAGGTCGCAGTCTTTCGTGTTTGCTTACGTTATACATTGGTTATTATTACCTGCTACTTTATTGTTCAATCTTGAGTTTTGAATTGCCCATGGGTCTCATATCGAGCCAGCAACGAATAGTATCTGTCTACTATCTGGTTCATCTGGGGTCTTCTATGTGGTTCATGTTGGGTGGGCAACAAACAATAGATGATCCATTGTCTATCTTTTTTAAACTGAAGCTATAATCTACCTGCTATCATTAGTTTTCCATCCACTCGTTTGCTACCATCAGTCTTGATTTTTGCATGCACCCCTTAGGCCTTACAAAAGCTAACTGTTTTTTTATTATGCATGTCAAATATTGTACACATGTAACATCCCAAATTTTCAATTTGAAATGTTATACATAGATCATCATTGCATATCATATTTTATTGCATTTTGGTTGATCCTAGAAATTTCCATGCAACTCAAGGACCTATGGAGAGAGAGTTGGGGATTTCATTATTTTCATATTTGAGGTTTTCTCGAATTATGAAAAGAGGATCATTTGATTTTATTTATTTTATCTTCAATTATAAAAATAAGTGAGAGGGAATAAAATGACTTTCCCAAAATAAAGAAATATTGAGTATTTAATAAGAAAAATCAAATAAGTTTTTACTTTGGAGTTTTCCGCTGTTTTATTTGAATTTAGGAAAAATGCGCGTTTTTCGAAATTGCATTTAGGCCCCAAGTAAATGTTCACTTTGTCCGGCTTGATTTTAGAAGTCGGGGAAAATTTATTTCAGGATTTTTGGAGTCCGTTTAGTATTTCTTTTCTTTATTTTTCTACACGTCAAAATTATTTTTTTAAAAAGTCGACCGACTTAGGGCCGTACTCGGCCAGGACTTCTCGGGCTGGCCTTTAAAAGCCGCCGCCCGAGGCCCGTTCAACCCGCCCACCTGAAAACCCTAACCCTAGCCGGATCCTGCCGCCGCCGCGCCGCCTTGCCGGAGCCTGCCGCCGCGCCGCCTTGCCGGAGCCTGCCGCCGCCGCCATCGGTTTTCTACGAAAAACCGATCGGTTTTTCGTTAGAACTCGCGGTTTATTTTTTTAGATTGGTTTTTCAGTTTAATTATTTAGAGGACGTTCGTTGGTACGTTCGTTTTAACGAACGGTTTTTTCCGTTTAGACGCAGACAACGAACATTCGTTCGTTAGCCTGTTCGTTGTTTTTTCTTTTTCTCGGATTTTCCGTGATTATTTCTGATCGCGATTTTTGATCCGATTTTCGTTTTAGTATAACTTTTCGCTCGTTTATCGGAATCAGGCGAGTCAAGCGCCTAGAGTTTCGTCTCGAAACCCTCTTTCCGTTTAACCAACTCAAACAAGTTTTTGCTTCTGTAAAATTTTACTTAGATTCAGATTAGTAAACGAAGCTTGTTTCTTCCGTCGTTTGCCTTTCGTCTCTTCGTTTGTTTTGTTTCTTTTTGCAAACCGGAGTTCTTAAGTTGAACTTTCTGGTTAGATCTCTTATTTGAGTTTTACCCGTGCATTAGATGAGTACTTATTGTATGCTTGTTTGTTTGTGTGCGTTAGAGTACCCGGAGTGCGCACTTCAAATCTCTAGGTTTCACGGATCATCAGCAAGGCAAGTAACACTTTGATCATATCCCTTTCATACCTAGTTTTTGTGCATTAGATCAATCCTCAAACATTGAATGATTAGGATCTAATTAAATTGTGGGTTCGGAAGTAGATGAGGTAGCACCTATTACCTGTTTTATTATCAAACCCTGGGAGTTACTTCTACGTTTGCTTATGCCATGCTATGCTTGTAGACGTGGATTGGGTTTGAGTGTATCCATGACAGATGTGAGAATGTTAATTAATGGTTCAACTTAAGGTGGCAACTTTAATACACATCTAGGTGGATTGAGGCACCTGGGTAATTCCAGCGATTGCCTGTTTTCTTTATGGACCGCCACCCAGGCTCAAAGAGATCATGAGATTATTCATACTAGAAACTTCCGTGTGCAGCCACAAGCTACTATGGGCTCTAGCATAGTTGATTAACTCGTGCAAACTCTTACATTGGTAGACTAGCAGATGTAGGGGAAAGTAGGTGTAACAGTCTACCCGATCGTAAGGTGCTAGCGCTTCTGAAAGACTATGTCTCGGTCATCCGTTTCTCAAACACCATGTAGTGCGAGAATCCCAACGGAGGAGATTGAGTCTTGTGGGGAAAAGTGCGCAAACCTCTGCAGAGTGTAAAAACTAATCATGCTTAGCCGTGTCCTCGGTTATGGACAACTTGAGTATCTAGTTCTTGGATTATCATGTGAATCTCATCATGTTACTTCAATTAATTTTTGTTGGGTTTTAATGATGATGGTTAATTGGGATTGAGAGGGTGTCTACACTCTCAATGTTTAACAACTACCATGATAGTTAAATAAAATTTATTCCTTTGTAGTAGGGAAAAATTGGCTTTACGCAAAACTGTAACCATAGAGCTTTCCACCAGCCATATATGCATGTAGTATAGCCTATTTCTGTTCATTACTCTCTATGTGTTACTTTGCCAGCATATTCCATGCGCTGACCCGTTTTCGGGCTGCAACGTTCGTGTTGCAGACTTTTCAGGCAACGAGTAAGGTGCCTTTAGGTCGTGGTTCTATACTCAGTGATGCCGTTGGAGTTGATGTACTCACTTATCTTCCAAGCCTTCTGCTGTTATCGTTATTAGATGGCCTTAAGCCATATTATTTGTAATAAGCTCTCTCTTGAGACACTCGTTGTAATAAGTGTGTGATTGCTACTCTATTATAAATCCTTTAAGTACTGTGTGTGTCAGCATTACTGATCCAGGGATGACACTGAAGCGCAGAGATCGGACCGTTTAAGGTCTGGTCGCTACAAGATGGTATCAGAGCACACGCTGACTGTAGGACACGACCACTAAGATAAAGAATTAGATCACTACTCACTCTTCTCATTTCTGACTCCTCATCTTTTCTACTCTTTTAGGATGGCGGGTGCAAGGAACAAGTTCACACAACCGGATGAAGATACACCCTTTGGACGCCACCTGAAGGAAGTCACTAAGTACCTGAACATCGGAGTACCAAGCTTCACCGGGACCTACAACGCCACTTTACCCGAAGAGGAGCGCTGGATGATTCAAGTTCAAGTTCCAGGAAGGACGTTCATGCCAGTCACCGCGCCCATAGAGTTTTCCTTTGATGCACCAACCTGGAGTCTAGGAAAGAGCATGGCAGCCCACATCGCCGTGGGACGTATTGGAGAAGTTTACCGCAATGATCTCAAGGATACTATCTACCAGATTTGTGGGCGCCAAGATGAGCACTGGGAAATGATCAGCACCAAGAAGGATAGATCAATCGCAGCTTTTATCGAGGAGTTAAACCAGCACATTCGACGTCAGGAGAACCAGATGTGCGCAGACATGATAGATCTGAAGAAGGCGATGACAAGAATCACGGAACTGGAGGAAAAACTCAAGGCTACACGTGAAGATTATGAGGAGGAAATCGTCGTACTAGTGGAGAAGAATGACGACCTGATCAAGAAGATCGGAATATTCATGGGAGACCCTACACCAGTAGAAGAAGACGAAGAACCCAAGGAGATTCGCCCGGAAGACTACCATCATCATCGACGACACCGACTCTGACCTGGGCGATGATGACTATGTTAATGAAGCTGGAGCAGATATCATGGAGTATGCAACCGAAGAATATTTCTAGTAGACCACCCCATCAGTAGTGGTATTCCACCATGTAAATAGAGTAGTCCGAGCACATTTGCGATAGTTAGACCGATTGTATGCCCTTGTTTGATTGAATGAAGTGATTTTGTTTGCATTTGCCTCATGTGTATATTGGTAGTGTTTTCTCTCTAGACCTCTCTCTATTCTTAAATCTCATCTTTTCTAAACCCATCAGATGCCTCCGAGACGTGACAATGGATTTGCATTTCCACCGGAGCTCACTCAGTTGATCCAGCAGCAGAATGCGTTGATGCAACTGCTAGTCCAGAATCAGAGTCAGGGGAACAACAACAACAACCCACCACCACCACCACCTGTTGATCACTTAACCCGTTTCCTTAGGCTGAATCCGCCGGTGTTCTCTAGTAGCACCGAGCCTATAGTAACAGATGATTGGCTCCGCAAGATTGGAAGGGAGTTAACCACTACAGGATGTACTGATGCTGAGAAGGTGCGCTTCGCCGCACATCAGTTGGATGGACCAGCAGCATCATGGTGGGAGAATTACACTATCACCTACCCTATAGCCACGGTGACATGGGGCCAATTTCAGCAGGCTTTCCGTACAGCCCATGTTTCAGCAGGAGCTATGGCCATGAAGAAGCGTGAGTTTCGCAACTTGCGCCAAGGAGGACGGACAGTTGGCCAATACGTGGATGATTTTAGTAAGTTCGCACGTTATGCCCCGGATGACGTTGCTACAGATGCAGCTAAGCAGGAGAAGTTTCTGGAAGGACTGAATGATGAGTTAAGCATGCAGTTGATGGTAGCAACCTTCAACAACTACCAGGAACAGGTAGATCGTGCTCTTATGATTGAAGGGAAGCAGCAGCAGATTGAGAACCACAAGAGGAAGTATGGACAAGGGAAGTACAATTCAGGGGCTCAGCAGAAGCCACGTTTTACCCCGAAATCGGGAGGACATTTTCAGCATACCCATGGAGGAGGAAGTTCGCATAACCATAATGGCCCAAGAATGGTAATGGGAATGGGGGAAGCAACGTTCATAACCGTACCAACCCATCAACCCCAGCCAAGAGAGACCTGAGCCAAGTCACTTGTTATAAGTGTTAGAAGACCGGACATTATGCCAATGAATGTCCTGAAGCCCAGAATGGAAATGGCAATGGAAGCTCTGGGAAGAAGCCGAACCCTTTCAATAGGGGACAGGTGAACCACGTTAACGTGGAGGAGGTTGAAGCCCAACCAGATGCAGTAATCGGTAAGTTTTTGGTTAAGTCTTTTAGTGCAATCATTCTTTTCGATACTGGTGCATCACATTCATACATATCAAGGGGATTCGTGGATAAGTATAACCTGTCCACCAAGGTTCTTAGAACACCTATGTTAGTAAGCTCACCATGAGCGGAGTATATGGCCAGCCGAGGATGTTTTCAAGTGCCATTGAGTATTGGTAGGCATGTCTTCCCCTCGGATTTAATCATTTTGGAATCACAAGGTTTGGATGTAATTCTGGGTATGGATTGGCTATCGATGTATGGAGGAAACATCGATTGCACTAGTAAGTCGATTTTGCTTACCACCCCAGAAGGAAGAAGGATCAAGTATGTATCACGGCATGTGCCGAATAGGACTCAAGTAAATTCCCTAACATGAGTTGTACAGGAGGAAGTACCGGTGGTACAGGATTTTCTGGATGTATTTCTAGAAGAGTTGCCAGGCATGCCACCAGATAGAGATATTGAGTTTTTGATTGAGCTTTTGCCAGGCACAGGACCAATATCTAAGAGACCATATAGAATGCCTGCAAAGGATTTGGAGGAGATTAAGAAGCAGATTAAGGAGTTACTGGATAAGGGATATATTCGCCCAATTTCGTCACCTTGGGGATCACCAGTACTTCTAGTGGAAAAGAAGGATGGATCGTTAAGGATGGTTGTTAATTATCGAGGATTGAATGAAGTGACGATCAAGAATAAGTACCCACTGCCGATGATCAATGATTTGTTTGACCAATTGCAAGGAGCAAAGGTACTTTCCAAGATCTATTTCCGATCAGGATACCACCAGCTGAAGATTCGAGAGCAGGACATACCTAAGACAACTTTTACTACAAGGTACGGGCTGTATGAGTATACCGTTATGTCATTTGGTCTGACTAACACACCTGCTTATTTTATGAACATGATGAACAAAGTGTTTATGGAGTTTTTGGATAAGTTCGTCGCAGTGTTCATTGATGATATTCTGGTTTACTCGAAGAATGAAAAGAACATAAGGAACATTTGCGTTTGGTACTTGGTAAGCTCAAAGAACATAGTTATACGCCAAGTTCAGCAAATGTGAGTTTTGGTTGAAGTAAGTTGGATTCCTCGGACATGTTATATCCAGAGAAGGAATAGCAGTAGATCCCACCAAGGTTGTCACTGTGAAAAATTGGGAAACCCCAACAACAGTTGGAGAGATCCGGAGTTTTCTTGGACTCGCAGGATACTACTGGAGATTCATTGAAAATTTCTTGAAGATTGCAAAACCTATGACGGAGTTGTTGAAGAAGGATACCAAGTTCAAATGGACTGAGGAATGTGAAGCCAGTTTCCAGGAGTTGAAGAAACATTTGGTTACCTCACCAGTGTTGATTCTGCCAGATCAGCGCAAGGATTATGAGATGTATTGCGACGCTTCACGTCAAGGACTTGGAGCAGTGCTTATGCAGGAGGGAAGAGTTGTTTCGTATGCTTCACGATAGCTTAAGCCCCATGAGTTGAATTATGCTACACATGATTTGGAGTTAGCAGCCGTAGTGCATCCATTGAAGACTTGGAGACATTTTCTCATTGGAAACCATTGTGAGGTATACACGGATCACAAGAGTTTGAAATACATCTTCACGCAGAAGGAGTTGAATCTCAGGCAAAGAAGATGGTTGGAGCTCATCAAGTATTATGACATGAGATTGCATTATCACCCCGGAAAGGCTAATGTAGTAGCCGATGCGTTGAGCCGCAAGAGCCATGTCAACACACTCATGACCGGGGAGTTACCAACGGAGTTGGCCGAGGACCTTCGTGAGCTATGTTTGGAGATAGTTCTGAGAGGCTATGTAGCAGCATTGGAGGTTCAGTCTACTTTGATGGATAGGATCAGAGAAGCTCAAAAGACTGACAAGGAGATTGCCTCTATTAAAGAGAAAATGAGCAAAGGAAAAGCTAAAGGATTTCATGAGGATGAACATGATACCTTATGGTTTGAGGACCGCGTTTATGTGCCCAATGACCCGGAGATCAGGAAGCTAATTCTGCAAGAGACCCATGACTCACCGTACTCGATTCACCCAGGAAATACCAAGATGTATTTGGATTTGAAGGATACTTTCTGGTGGACCGGAATGAAGAAAGATATTGCGGAGTATGTAGCAGTTTGTGATGTATGTCAGAGAGTAAAAGCAGAACATCAGAAGCCAGCAGGATTGCTACAGCCATTGATGATACCCGAATGGAAGTGGGATAAGATAGGCATGGATTTTATCACGGGATTAACCAGGACCCGTTCAGGCTAGCTATGACTCGATATGGGTTGTAGTCGATCGTTTGACGAAGATAGCTCATTTCATCCCAGTGAAGACTACTTACAGCAGTGCCAAGATGGCTAAGATATACATGACCAGTATCGTTTGTCTGCATGGAGTTCCGAGGAGCATTGTATCAGATAGAGGAACCCAGTTTACCTCAAAGTTCTGGAATCAGTTGCATGATACTTTGGGTACCAGGCTAGAGTTCAGTACAGCTTTTCATCCGTAGACAGATGGACAGACCGAGAGAGTCAATCAGATTTTGGAGGATATGCTGAGAGCTTGTGCGCTAGATTGTGGATCTAGTTGGGACGATAATTTGCCGTATGCAGAGTTCTCTTACAACAACAGTTATCAATCCAGTTTAAAGATGGCCCCTTTTGAAGCCTTGTACGGAAGGAGGTGCAGAACCCTGCTGTTGTGGGATGAAGTTGGAGACCGCCAGTTGTTTGGACCGGATTTAATTACAGAGTCTGAACGGAAGGTGAAGTTGATTCGCGATAGGCTCAAGGTAGCCCAGTCCAGGCAAAAGAGCTATGCGGATTCTAAACGCAAGGAGACAGTTTACGAAGTCGGAGACAAAGTTTATCTTCGTGTATCCCCGCTTCGAGGAGTTAAGCGCTTTGGAGTTAAGGGAAAGTTAGCACCACGTTTTGTGGGACCATACAAAGTTTTGGAGCGTATGGGAGAGGTTTCTTACAAGTTGGAGCTGCCCGAAGGATTGTCAGGAGTTCACGATGTGTTCCACGTTTCCCAGTTGAAAAAGTGCCACGCAGAGATGGCGGATATACCGCTGAGAGATATAGTGCCGTTGGAAGCGATTCAGTTGGATAGTGATTTGACCTACGAGGAGAAACCAGTCAAGATACTCGAGTTTGCCAGCCGAGTTACCCGCAGCAAGGTTATCAAGTTTTGTAAAGTTCAATGGAGCCACCACACCGAGGATGAAGCCACCTGGGAGCGAGAGGAAGATTTGCTGAAAGACCACCCTCACCTATTTTCTAGCCAACCCGAATCTCGAGGGCGAGATTCATCTTAAGGGGGGGTAGGTTTGTAACATCCCAAATTTTCAATTTGGAATGTTATACATAGATCATCATTGCATATCATATTTTATTGCATTTTGGTTGATCCTAGAAATTTCCACGCAACTCAAGGACCTACAGAGAGAGAGAGAGTTGGGGATTTCGTTATTTTTATATTTGAGGTTTTCTCGAATTATGAAAAGAGGATCATTTGATTTTATTAATTTTATCTTCAATTATTTCAATTATAAAAATAAGTGAGAGGGAATAAAATGACTTTCCCAAAATAAAGAAATATTGAGGACTTAATAATAAAAATCAAATAAGTTTTTACTGCTGTTTTATTTGAATTTAGGAAAAATGCGTGTTTTTCAAAATTGCATTTAGGCCCCAAATAAATGTTCACTTTGTCCTGCTTGATTCTAGAAGTCGGGGAAAATTTATTTCGGGATTCTTGGAGTCCATTTAGTATTTCTTTTCTTTCTTTTTCTGCACGTCAAAATTATTTTTTAAAAAAAGTCGACCGACTTAAGGCCGTACTCGGCCAGGACTTCTCTGGACGGCCTTTAAAAGCCGCCGCCCGAGGCCCGTTCAACCCGCCCCACCCGAAAACCCTAACCCTAGTCGGATCCCGCCGCCGCCGCCGCTGCCCGCGCCGCCCACGCAGGAGCACGTCGCCGCCGCCCCGCGCCGGAACCCGCCGCGCCGCCTTGCCGGATCCCGCCGCCGCCGCCGTCGGTTTTCTACGGAAAACCAATCGGTTTTTTGTTAGAACTCGCGGTTTATTTTTTTAGATTGGTTTTTTCGGTTTAATTATTTAGAGGACGTTCGTTAGTACGTTCGTTTTAACGAACAGTTTTCACCATTTAGACACAGACAACGAACGTTCGTTCATTAGCCTGTTCGTCATTTTTTCTTTTTTCTCGGATTTTCCGCGATTATTTCTGATCGCGATTTCTGATCCGATTTTCGTTTTAGTATAACTTTTCACTCATTTATCGGAATGAGGCGATTCAAGCGCCTAGAGTTTCGTCTCGAAACCCTCTTTTTGTTTAACCAACTCAAACAAGTTTTTGGTTCTGTAAAATTTGACTTAGATCCAGATTAGTAAACGAAGCTTGTTTCTTTCGCCGTTTGCCTTTCATCTCTTTGTTTGTTTTGTTTCTTTTTGCAAACCAGAGTTCTTATGTTGAACTTTCTGGTTAGATCTCTTACTTGAGTTTTACCTGTGCATTAGATGGGTACTTATTGTATGCTTGTTAGTTTGTGTGCGTTAGAGTACCCGGAGTGCGCCGCTTGTTACTTTGAATCTCTAGGTTTCACGGATCATCATCAAGGCAAGTAACACTGATCATATCACTTTCATACCCAGTTTTTGTGCATTAGATCAATCCTCAAACATTGCATGATTAGGATCTAATTAAATTGTGGGTTAGGAAGTAGATGAGGTAGCACCTATTACCTGTTTTATTATCAAACCCTGGGAGTTACTTCTACGTTTGCTTATGCCATGCTATGCTTGTAGACATGGATTGGGTTTGAGTG
The DNA here is from genome assembly GCF_056163025.1 of Triticum urartu. NCBI lineage: Eukaryota > Viridiplantae > Streptophyta > Magnoliopsida > Poales > Poaceae > Triticum > Triticum urartu. The sequence continues at coordinate 41,903,674 of NC_141876.1, read as the reverse complement.
TATCCATGACATATGTGAGAATGTTAATTAATGGTTCAACTTAAGGTGCTAGCGCTTCTGAAAGACTATGTCTCGGTCATCCGTTTCTCAAACACCATGTAGTGCGAGAATCCCAACGGAGGAGATTGAGTCTTGTGGGGAAAAGTGCGCAAACCTCTGCAGAGTGTAAAAACTAATCATGGTTAGCCGTGTCCTCGGTTATGGACAACTTGAGTATCTAGTTCTTGGATTATCATGTGAATCTCATCATGTTACTTCAATTAATTTTTGTTGGGTTTTAATGATGATGGTTAATTGGGATTGAGAGGGTGTCTACACTCTCAATGTTTAACAACTACCATGATAGTTAAATAAAATTTATTCCTTTGTAGTAGGGAAAAATTGGCTTTACGCAAAACTGTAACCATAGAGCTTTCCACCAGCCATATATGCATGTAGTATAGCCTATTTCTGTTCATTACTCTCTATGTGTTACTTTGCCAGCATATTCCATGTGCTGGCCCGTTTTTGGGCTGCAACGTTCATGTTACAGACTTTTCAGACGATGAGTAAGGTGCCTTTAGGTCGTGGTTCTATACTCAGTGATGCCGTTGGAGTTGATGGACTCACTTATCTTCCAAGCCTTCCGCTGTTACCGTTATTAGATGGCCTTAAGCCATATTATTTGTAATAAGCTCTCTCTTGAGACACTCGTTGTAATAAGTGTGTGATTGCTAATCTCTTATAAATCCTTCAAGTACTGTGTGTGTCAGCATTACTGATCTAGGGATGACACTGAAGCACAGAGATCGGACCGTTTGAGGTCTGGTCGCTACAACACAATCGTACTAAACATGTAGAGAAAAAGAGAAGACTGTTGCGTGCGGATATAATGTCATGCAGACACCGCTCCATGGTGGTCGAAGTGGCCCCCCTCCTGCATTTCCAGATTGTATTCCAGAGGAAGATAACTATTCAGATGGAGATTCAGAAGGAGCCGACCACGCCTGTTTACCACCTGAGGTGTTTGCTCTAACCTGGCATGCTGATGTTGGTCATATCATGCATATGGCGCCTTGCATTGCTTACATTATACATCTTATATGTCATCAGCTTAGTTTAGATTTGCTTTGTGTGAATGCCACCTGTTTGGTTTCTATATCATACCCCCACCATTCCTAAATATTTTTCTTTTTAGAGATTTCAACAAGTGACTACATATGGAACAAAATGAGTGAATCTACACTCTAAAATATGTCTATATACATCCGTATGTGGTAGTCCATTTGAAATCTCTAAAAAGACAAATATTTAGGAATAGAGGGAGTATATGGGAATTATGCAATGCCATCTTCTTTAGCTGGGCATCATATACGTGAATCATGCAATGCCATCCTGTTTAGCCAGTCATCGTATATGTGAATTGTATCGTGCCATATTTTTTCCATAATGTATTCCATTTGTCAACAATGTTTATACATTCATCTACTCTTCCTGTGCATCAGCCATTTGAGTCGGTCATGGGAAAATCTAGAGTGAAAACAAGGTCTTCTAAGCAGTCAGTGCTACCTGTCGATGCAGATTTCTTGCTGGTTACAGATAGCTCCTGAGAGGAGGATTCAAAGAGAGATGACCAGTCGTATCCCCCCCCCCCGAGGTGCATGCTCTAACTTGGCTGGGTTATATTGCTCATATCATGCATATGGTGTCTTGCATTGCCATGCCATCTACTTAGATTAGACATGCTTTGTGTGAATGCCTCATGTTTGCTTTCTATATCAGATATGTGAATTATGCAATGCCATGTTTTTCAGCCAGTTATCATATATGTGAATTATGCACTGCCATGGAGCCACGCATCATATATGTGAATTATCTCATGTCATATTTTTTTTCATTACGTATTCCATTTGTCGACAATCTGTGTATATTGAACTACTCTTCATGTGTATCAGCCATTTGAGCCGGTTATGAAAAAATCTGGAGTGAAAACAAGGTCTTCAGAGCAGGCAATGGTACCTGTTGAAGCATATATCTCGATGGTTACAGGGAGCTCCTCAGAGGAGGATTCAGAGACAGATGACCAGTCCTATATCCCACCTAAGGTGTATGCTCTAAGTTGCAATGTTTATATTTCTCATATGATGCATATGGTGTCTTGCATTGCTAAGTTTAGACATCATATGCACAATATTGAATTCTATTTGCTTAGTTTAGAGATCATACATGCGAGTGCCAGCTGCTTAGTATATGAATCAATTATGTCAATTATATCATGCCATCCTGTATACTTAGACAACATGTATGTGAATTATTTCATCCCAACCTATTTTAGAAAGACATCATATAGTTTTGTCATGTCATCCTGTTTAGGTACTCATCATATGTTGAATTATGCCATTATATCTTGTTAAGTTATCCATCATATATCCGAAACTGTGTCATGCTATCCTGTTTAGTTAGGCATCATATATGTGAAATTGTGTCATGATGTCCTGTTTGGTTAGACAACATATATGTGAATTACCACATATGTCTATCATACAATGTCTGTACGTTCAATTTCTTTTCTTGTTTATCAGCCATTTGAATTGGAGGGGGTGATGGCAGTATCTAAGGGAGCAAAAACCCGTTCTTCACAAAAGACAGTGCTACCCGTCGATGCAGATAGAACCATGGTTGTACTGGCCCACAAACTACCCCCACCACACATAATCGAGACTCTTCCAGATGGCACACTTACACCGTTGGGCAGAGAACCAGCTACAACCCATCTAACCGCAACCCCAGCGGATAGTAACCCACTTATAGTTGACAAAGCACCATGTCCACCACAGAGTACCCCCACACGAGCAGTTTGTAAAGCTACTGCAGTGCCCAAAGCATGAAGACCACCACAGCTAACCCAAACTCCACGTTTAAAGCAGAAGAGCAACTGTTCTCAGGTCAGATTCCGTAGCTATGATCCATACTCATTTGCTGTTGCATCACTGTATTTACTCATACCAACTACTTTCGAATTTGAAGGATCCAATTGAAACTCCAATGGCACGACAGGTATGTTTTAAACCTATTTCTTTAACTAGATTGCTGTTCTAACTTCTTGCTCTATGTTGATTCCAGTTTAAGTTGTATAAACAGTTATGTTCTCATGTGATGCACATTACAAGTGTTGCCAATGCTGTGTAGTTTCTCACACTTATATTATGTCTATGCTGTTGTGTCTTAAAAATATATGAGTTGAACTGTGTCTCTATCTTGATTAGGGAACATAAACTAGAATGATATGGACAATACAGTGACCATAGTACATAGATATATGTTTGTTTCATGCTGTTATCCTGTCCACCTTACTACTGAACCGGTTTACCAAAATGAGTTTCGTATACTACAAGCTAAACCTGTGATGTGTCTGCTTGTTTCTCTTGTAGTATGCAAACAGAATATTGGAGAAGAGCACCCCACTATGCAATGGTAGAGAAAGTAATGCAGATAAGGTTCAAGATAGTGAGACAACCCTGTTGGTCTCCAAGAAAGGTGATAAAAACGATCTTGTAGACAGTGAGAAAACCCCATAGTCCTGCGTTGATGTAGTGTTCGTGTTACTGGCCAGTACCGCTAGCACAAGCTCTTCGAACTCGCTACTGAATCACTTCGGCTTCTTTAGTCTCAGCTACAAGCTGAAAGGCATCAGTCAGCTGTGCTGCGGCAAGAAGCCGAAGGACTGAGGAAGTCCTTGCAGAATTCAAATGCGTACTTTCTTGTGCAATAGCAAGCGCTGGAGGATTTAAGTGCCAAACAAGAGAAAGTTAATAAGCTTGCTAAGCATCTTGCTAGCATTATGGGTACCCAGGATATTGTTTCTTGAACTCTTCTGAAGTGGTTTCAGTTCTGGACTTGTTTTGCTGCGGCGTTTATATGCTGCTTTGTTCCCTATATTTGCACTGGTGGCGAACTTTGATGCCCAGTGGATGTAATATGTGTAATAGCCATGATAGCCTAGCATAAGTTGCTTGCTTATTTATTTCCTTGTTGTCTTGTTTATTTGTTTGCTTGTAGTCAGTGCAGTTCATTTTCCACGGTTTGCTAGTGGCTGCAATAGCCTATTTTTTAAAACTAGGCCACAATAACCATGGGCTAATATTTACTGTAGTGACACTAGGCCTCCTACGGGCCGCAGAAACAGTGGGCCTTCTACGGGCCGTAGAAACAGTAGGCCTTCTATGGGCTGTAGAAACAATGGGCTTTCTACGGGCCGTAGAAACAATGGGCCTTCTATGGGCCGTATCATCAATGGGCCTTATACGGGCCGTATGATCGATTGGCCAAACATGGGCCAATAACAGGCCGCATTATGGCCGTAAACAGGCTAGAGCTGGAATCGTCCGTTCATGGGCCGACCATAATGGGCCATCGTTAATAGGCCGTATTTGATGACGCTATGAAAATGGCCCAACGTACTAACGGACCACAAACGGGCCGACTGTAACCACGGGCTGAATTTGGCCCACAAGCAGAAAATGATAGTAACATGCCGTAAGTAAACGAATGCTGGAAATGACCCAAGAATAAATGGGATCTGAGAAGGCCGAAAGATAACATGGGCTGGAAATGGCCCAACGGAATAACGGACCGTTAATGGGTATAAAGTGATACACTATTCATTATGGGCCAGTTTCACCATGGGTCATTAATGGGTGTAAAGTGATACATTGTTCATTACGGGCCAGTTTCACCGCGGGCCGTTAATAGGCCAAGAGTTACATAGGGCCTCATATGGGACGAAAGACGTCATGGGCCATACATGGGCTAGAAGTGAAAACGGGCTGGAATCATATTGGATGGCCCAGATGACGCTACTGGGCCTAATTCGGATAGGGCGTAACGGGCCTTGGGTTAGCAGGCTATAAATGGGCTATATGCGAACAGGCCGGTAACAGGCTTTCCGTGGGCCAGCCCGCCACCTTTTAACCAAGTCAAACGGGCCGGCCTTTTCACAGGAATGGGCCTCTATTGGGCCGTGCCATGTGTCGACGTATCATAGGCACCTTCTGTCCAATGAGTGGATGACATCTGTCCCAACGATGAGCCGGCACGTGTTTCCTCCAGCCAATGATGATTTTACACGTGGAAAATCCCCATTGGTCGGGGCTGTTAACGGGTTATCGGATCCAAAACCCGACCCGATAGCTTAACGGTGTTCCGTTACGGTGGATGCCACGTGTCGGTCACCCTTGACGAAAGCACTTCTGTGACGCGTGATTTATCATCATGGAAGTGCACACTTCCCTGATGATAATTTTGGTAATGTCATGGAACACTTCTACGACAGCATAGGTATGACTATCTTGATTCTGTCATAAAATCGTCATGGATGTACATGCATGACAAAAAACGCGACCTACTATGACAAACACGTATCATCACGGAAGTGTATTTTTTTGTAGTGTCATGAGTTCAATAACGCCCCTCTAAAGAAACGCCGCAGCTGGCGCCCTCGGGACCCCCAGGAGGAAGATAACAAAGAGGTCCTTTACCTGATGGGCCGGATAAAAACGCTGGCCAAATTAGGATTGACAATAATCGAGGTTATGTCAATATGTATAATGCGGGGGGTGCAGCCACTCCAATATCGGGGACAACCCATGTGGCACTTTAATGGAGAAGACGATGCCACCCGCTGCGGTCGTAAGGGACCAGACTCCGTCGCTGCTCTAGCGAAAATACTGTCCGATCTATATAAAGGAGAGGAAGAGGAGTTCATCCGCATTAAGACACGGGATGGATTCTCCATGTACAACCCCACAAACTGGGTGAGCTGCTACTTTCTACTCCAGACCTTCCCACATTCTTCGTCATAAGTATTTACCTTGCTATTTCATAGCAGGAACTGCGAAAAGCTGTGAGGGAGGTCCACAACCCGCCTCCACAACTAGAGGACCCTGACCGGGCCCTCGACCCCGGACTCGAAAAAGATCCGGACACATTTGTGGAGCTCATCGACAGGACGCTCTATCAGTTAAGCTGCAACGGTGCCTTGGTGGCCATCATAGCCGATTATCCTAGACTGCTCCCTGCATCGCATGTAAGTAAAACTGAAGTCCCATCTTCCGAGAAGGATTCCCTTTTTTCGCACTTCACCTACCACACACATATGGTGTCTTACAGGGAAGGCCCTCGGGACGCCATGCCGAACCCGCAGTGACTCACCAACAAGGGGCACCAAAGCCGGGTAGGCTTAAAAGGAAGGCGGTCGGGACTGAGACGTCGTCGCAGAGGTATGAAAAAGAACCCCGCTCCGTGGTTGTCGTCTTTTAAAATATAATAACGTCCATGGTTCCTCGCAGGAAAAACTCTCGCCGGACCATATCCGGAGAGCCTGCTGGCCAAGCTTCCACCAGTCGGGCTCCAGAGCCGGACTTAGAGGCAGATGCTAACGTGGGGCCAACACCGGATGTTCCTCCTACAGAGGATGCGGATAGGCTGTCCGCTACGAATTCCGAAGTTGAGAGTGCCATGAATCACAGGCGATGTCGGGCCGTACTTCGCTTCGCTTAGTTCTCTCAAGAGGCGTTCGATGCCTTCAACTCAGGAGATGCGTACATCCGAGCTGCTCAAAATGGTCTTGCCCGAGCCATGGACCAGTATGTGAAGGATATACGGGTAAGAAAATCTAATAATTATGTATATCAGTAGCCCCTAAGACTTGAAACAGTTGGCACAACTGATTTAAGGATCATTGTTTGCGTAGGTTCTTACGGAGAAGAATACCCAATTGTCTCAAGAGCTGGAGGAGTGTGAAGCCCAACTACGGGCCGCGGTTGCCGCAATGAAGGAGTCCGAGAAGGCCCCATATGGTAACACTTGTTTCTATCTAAAAGAATGACATGTACCAGTTAGTATTCGGCATGCATGCAAATCTAACAATAGATTCTGCAGATGATCCCGGAGTGAATCCGGAGGTCGTGCGAGGGGATGAGCAACATGCTAACGACAGCTAAAGGCTGGCGAGCGCGTGCTTACGCAGGTTAGGCAGGAGAAAAACGATCTCCAAGATGCCAATACCGACTGGGCGTTGAACTGAAAGATGTTCGGGCCCAGCTTGCTGACTCCGTAAAGGAGAATAAGAGGCTTCGATGCGGCATTTTTAGTAAGTGCTTGAACGAACTTTTATAGAGTTCAGCGAAGAAACCGGTTAACAGAATTATATCTGTAGGTATGCTGACGGGTCATCCCGCAGAGGAGATGCCCGGGTCTGCGGGTGATCTTCTGACAGAGCTCTCACAACTGCACGAACAAGTTCGGCAGGTGATGCAGGGCATTGCCCAAGCCTTGTGTCCATCCGCCTCCCTGCCAGGAGGCATGGGGGAGCTTGTAGAGATGCTAAAGGGAGCGCGGCGGCGCTTCCGATTATGGAAGATATCAGCCTGCCGACAAGGTGCAAGGGAAGCCTGGGCCATGGTGAAGATGCGATATACCAAGGCAGACCCGAACCACATGGCCGAGGTCGGACCTGTGGGGTCTGATGGGAAAGAGATCCCCGTTAGTTTGGTGTATGACCAAGTGAAATTAGCCGCAAAGTATTCCCAACAGGATTGTAGGCTAGACAGCCTGTTGGATGGTATAGAAGAAGAATTTAGTCAGTCTAAGTGACTGTGTACTTCAAGTGACATATATTGTCCCTAGTCGGATTGTAAATCATTTGTCATGGCGGACCTTTTCGCTTCGACCTCCGGACCCGACAGTACAGAGTGTATCCGAATACCTACTCAGTTATGTAAAAACCGGGGTATGCGTGGAAACCAGGCGTAGGGGTCATAAGCTCGATTATGGAGGTGACGAAAGGTTCGTCGTAAAGGGTTACGTCGATGCAAATTTTGACACTGATCCAGATGACTCTAAGTCTCAATCTGGATACATTTTAAAAGTGGGAGCAATTAGCTAGAGTAGCTCCGTGCAAAGCATTGTTGACATAGAAATTTGCAAAATACATACAGATTTGAATGTGGCAGACCCGTAGACTAAACTTCTCTCACAAGCAAAACATGATCACACCTTAGTACTCTTTTGGTGTTAATCACATAGCGATGTGAACTAGATTGTTGACTCTAGTAAACCCTTTGGGTGTTGGTCACATGACGATGTGATCTATCGTGTCAATCACATGGTGATGTGAACTATTGGTGTTAAATCACATGGAGATGTGAACTAGATTATTGACTCTAGTGCAAGTCGGAGACTGAAGGAAATATGCCCTAGAGGCAATAATAAAGTTATTATTTATTTCCTTATATCATGATAAATGTTTATTATTCATGCTAGAATTGTATTAACCGGAAACATGATACATGTGTGAATACATAGCCAAACAGAGTGTCACTAGTATGCCTCTACTTGACTAGCTCGTTGATCAAAGATGGTTATGTTTCCTAGCCATAGACAAAGAGTTGTCATTTGATTAACGAGATCACATCATTAGGAGAATGATGTGATTGACTTGACCCATTCCGTTAGCTTAGCACTTGATCGTTTAGTTTGTTGCTATTGCTTTCTTCATGACTTATACATGTTCCTATGACTATGAGATTATGCAACTCCCGTTTACCAGAGGAACACTTTGTGTGCTACCAAACATCACAACATAACTGGGTGATTATAAAGGTTCTCTATAGGTGTCTCCGAAGGTAATTGTTGGGTTGGCGTATTTCGAGATTAGGATTTGTCACTCCGATTGTCGGAGAGGTATCTCTGGGTCCTCTCGGTAATGCACATCACTTAAGCATTGCAACTAATGAGTTAGTTGCGGGATGATGTATTACGGAACGAGTAAAGAGACTTGCCGGTAACAATATTGAACTAGGTATTGAGATACCGATGATCGGATCTCGGGCAAGTAACATACCGATGACAAAGGGAACAACATATGTTGTTATGCGGTCTGACCGATAAAGATCTTCGTAGAATATGTAGGAGCCAATATGGGCATCCAGGTGCCGCTATTGGTTATTGACAAGAGAGGTGTCTCAGTCATGTCTACATAGTTCTCGAACCCATAGGGTCCGCACGCTTAATGTTCGTTGACGATATAGTACTATGAGTTATGTATGTTGGTAACCGAATGTTGTTCGGAGTTCCAGATAATATCGCGGACATGACGAGGAACTCCGGAATGGTCCGGAGATAAAGATTGATATATGGGATAATAGTGTTTGGACTCCGGAAGGGTTTCGGAATTCACCGGAAAGGGTTCCGGATGTTTCCCGAAATGTTTGGGCACGAGAACACTTTATCTGGGTCAAAGGGGAAAGCCCACGAGGTTTTTGGAAAGCGCAAAAGGAAGTTTTGCGGAGTCCAGGGGCCAGACGCCAGGGTCCCTGGCGTCTGGGTCCAGACGCCGGGAACCCTGGCGTCTGGCCCTGGAGTCCAAGGACTCTTGCCTTTCAGGTGAAACCGACTTTGTGGAGGCTTTTACTCCAAGTTTCGACCCCAAGGCTCAACATATAAATAGAGGGGTAGGGCTAGCACCCAAGACACATTAAGAAACACCAAGCCGTGTGCCGGCAACCCCGTCCCCTCTAGTTTATCCTCCGTCATAGTTTTCGTAGTGCTTAGGAAAAGCCCTGCGGAGATTGTTCTTCACCAACACCGTCACCACACCGTCGTGCTCCCGGAACTCATATACTACTTCACCCCTCTTGCTGGATCGAGAAGGAGAGGACGTCAATGAGCTGAACGTGTGCAGAACTCGGAGGTCCCGTGCTTTCGGTACTTGGATCGGTCAGATCGTGAAGACGTACGACTACATCAACCGCATTGATATAACGCTTCCGCGAACAGTCTGCGAGGGTACGTAGACAACACTCTCCCCTCTCGTTGCTATGCATCACCATGATCTTGCGTGTGCGTAGGAAATTTTTGAAATTACAATATTCCCCAACATCATGAATGATGTCGCAGGGCAATACCGCCTCTGCGCCATACACCATAAAGAACGGTGTGTATCTGGTAGTGCGATTCGGCGTGGTCTGCAGCCCCCATAGTACGGAGTCAAGCTCCTCCACCCAGTGCGTATCTGATTCCTTTAAGGATCGCACTAATCTGGGTTTAATGCTGCTCATGATAAGACCATTTTGCTTGCTCGACTTGACCATTAGTTTGCGGGTGATAGACAGAGGCATAATCGAGCTTAATGCCCATGTTGCTGCACCAAGTTTTTACATCGTCGGCTGTAAAGTTCGAGCCGTTATCGGTGATGATGCTATGGGGGACGTCGTAACAGTGTACAACCCCGGATATGAAGTCTATCACTGGTTCAGACTCGGCCGTTTTAACTGGTTTGGCTTCTATCCATTTGGTGAATTTATCCACCATGAACAATAGGTATTTTTTTCTTATGGATTCCCCCTTTAAGGGGTCCGACCATATCAAGCCCCCAGACCGCAAAGGGCCAAGTAATGGGGATTGTTTGGAGAGCGGTAGGTGGCATATGGCTTTGGTTTGCAAAAAGCTGGCAACCGACACAACGTTGAACGAGGTCTTGTATGTTTGCTCGGGTCGTCGGCCAGTAAACACCTATACGGAAGGCCTTGCTTACAAGGGCCCGAGGTACGGCGTGGTGGCCGCCAAGTCCATCATGAATTTCTGCCAAAAGTTGTGGTCCTTCCTCCTCGGAGATGCACCTTTGAAGTACTCCGGTTAGCACTTTTCTTATAAAGCTCTCCCTCGTGGACCTTGTAGGCTTTAGACTGCCGCACAATGCAACATGCCTCGTTTGGGTCATCAAGGAGTTCTTGCCTAGTTAGGTAAGCCAAGAAGGGTTCTGTCCACGGGGCGATGACAACCATAATCACGTGGGTCGAAGGTGTTATTTCGATGGCAGAGCCTCCGATTACGTCAGAGTGTTCTGGGTCTGGTGTTGTGGCCAGATCCGGACTGTTATTGCCGGTCTCCCCATCCCACACCACGGATGGCTTAAACAGCCTTTCCAAGAAGATATTAGGTGGGACAGGGTCGCGCTTAGCGCTGATGCGGGCGAGGATATCCGCCGCTTGATTGTTTTCTCGGACCACATGGTGGAATTCGAGGCCCTCGAACCGAGCTGACATTTTGAGGACGGCGTTGCGGTAAGCCGCCATTTTTGGGTCCTTGGCGTCAAAGTCCCCATTTATTTGAGATATTGCGAGGTTTGAATCCCTCCGCACCTCTAGGCGTTGAATGCCCATGGAGACTGCCATCCGGAGACCATGCAACAGGGCCTCATATTCTGCTGCATTGTTGGAGTCTGTGTATAATATTTGGAGTACGTATTGGACTGTATCTCCGGTGGGGGATGTCAGGACGACGCCTGCCCCCAGACCAGCCAGCATCTTAGAGCCGTCAAAATGCATGATCCAATTGGAGTATGCACCGTACTCTTTAGGGAGTTCGGCTTCCGTCCATTCGGCGACGAAATCAGCCAGTACTTGCGACTTAATGACTCGCCGTGGTTTATATGTTATGTCGAACGGTAGGAGATTGATAGCCCATTTAGCAATCCGGCCCGTGGCATCACGGTTATTTATTATGTCGTTTGATACGTCTCCAACGTATCTATAATTTTTTATTGTTCCATGCTATTATATTACCAACTTTGGATGTTTATGGGCTTTATTTTACACTTTTATATCATTTTTTGGGACTAACCTATTAACCCAGAGCCCAGTGCCAGTTTCTGTTTTTTTGCCTATTTTAGGGTTTCGAAGAAAAGGAAAATCAAACGGAGTCCAAATGACCTGAAACTTCACGGAACCTATTTTTGGATCAGAAGAAGCCCAGAAGACTTGGAGTCTACGTAAGGGAAGCTTTGAGGAGGCCACGAGGTAGGGGGACGTGCCCACCCCCCTAGGGCGCGCCCTCCACCCTCGTGGGCCCCTCGTGCCCCCCCTGACGTACTTCTTCTGCATATATATCTCCATATACCCTAAAACTTCCAGGGAGCATAATAGATCGGGAGTTCCGCTGCCAAAAGCCTCCATAGCCACCGAAAGCCAATCTAGACCTGTTCCGGCACCCTATCGGAGGGGGCGATCCCTCTCCGGTGGCCATCTTCATCATCCCGGTGCTCTCCATGACGAGGAGGGAGTAGTTCTCCCTCGAGGCTGAGGGTATGTACCAGTAGCTATGTGTTTGATATCTCTCTCGTGTTCTTGAGGTGATACAATCTTGATGTATTGCGAGCTTTGCTATTATATTTGGATCTATGATGTTTTCTCCCCCCCCTCTACTCTCTTGTAATGGATTGAGTTTTGTCCTTAAAGTAATCTTATCGGATTGAGTCTTTAAAGATTTGAGAACACTTGATGTTTGTCTTGTCGTGCGTATCTGTGGTGACAATGGGATACCACGTGATTCACTTGATGTATGTTTTGGTGATCAACTTACGGGTTCCACCCATGAACCTATGCATAGGGGTTGGCACACGTTTTCGTCATGATTCTCCGGTAGAAACTTTGGGGCACTCTTTGAGGTTCTATGTGTTGGTTGAATAGATGAATCTGAGATTGTGTGATGCATATCGTATAATCATACCCACGGATACTTGAGGTGACATTGGAGTATCTAGGTGACATTAGGGTTTTGGTTGATTTGTGTCTTAAGGTGTTATTCTAGTACAAACTCTAGGGCTGTTTGTGACACCTATAGGAATAGCCCAACGGATTGATTGGAAAGAATAACTTTGGTGGTTTCGTACCCTACCATAATCTCTTCGTTTGTTCTCCGCTATTAGTGACTTTGGAGTGACTCTTTGTTGCATGTTGAGGGATAGTTATATGATCCAATCATGTTATTATTGTTGAGAGAACTTGCACTAGTGAAAGTATGAACCCTGGGCCTTGTTTCAACGCATTGCAATACCGTTTACGCTCACTTTTATCGTTAGTTACCTTGCTGTTTTTATATTTTCAGATTACAAAAACTATTATCTACCATCCATATACCACTTGCATCACCATCTCTTCGCCGAACTAGTGTATCTATACAATTTACCATTGTATTGGGTGTGTTGGGGACACAAGAGACTCTTTGTTATTTGGTTGCAGGGTTGCTTGAGAGAGACCATCTTCATCCTACACCTCCTACGGATTGATAAACCTTAGGTCATCCACTTGAGGGAAATTTGCTACTGTCCTACAAACCTCTGCACTTGGAGGCCCAACAACGTCTACAAGAAGAAGGTTGTGTAGTAGACATCATGCTTTTTTCTGGCGCCGTTGCCGGGGAGGTTAGCGCTTGAAGGTATATCTTTATATATTGCAATCGAGTCTTTTAGTTTCTTGTTTTATCACTAGTTTAGTTTATAAAATAAAACTATAAAAAAATGGAATTGAGTTTATCTCATACGCTTCACCTTTTTAATATCTTTCGTGAGTATGATGGAAAGGATAATTGTGCTCAAGTGCTAGAAGAAGAAATCTATAAAATGTTTGGCACTAAATATTTGAATGATGAGCATGATTGCAATGTTGTTAGTATGAACTCTTTGAATATCCATGATACTAATGATGATTGCACTAGTTATGATGAAAATGTCTCCTATAAACATGTCAATTTTTGGGGAGTGCATTGGGTTTGTAAGTACACACCAAATAGGGAAGATAGATATTGCAAGAGGCATAAGTACTTAGAAACTGAATTGTTGCAAGAAAGTCTTGATGATTGTGCTGAAAAATTCAATATTTTTCGCGCCCCTTGTGAACTTTGCAATGAACATGGTCATTTAAATCTCCAATGCAAATTGTTTCATGATCGAATCGTATACAAAAATTGTGATAATTTGATTACCCTTGAGCATCATAAAGAGCGTAGTCTTCTTTTGGGGTATGAGGAAATGAAACGTATAACTGAGGGTATTCCAAAGTTTAATCTTGAAAGATTTCTTGATTTTGATCTAGAGAAAATTTATATGTATTGTGCGGTGAATTGTATTGAAAATCCTTATATTGCCAACTGCATAAAGAAAAGAAAACAAATAGAAGATGAAGAGAATACTAATGAAAGGGAAGAGGCTTCCCAATACCCTCCTATTATTTCTTATGATGAATCAGGTAACGAGGAGGAGCCTCCTATTCAACCAATCTCATTAATAAGAAGCTCCAAAAAGAGGATTGAACCCACACACAATGTGGTGAAGAAGAAGAAAAGAAAAAGGAAGAGAGGTAAAAAGATATCTCTCTCAAATAATGCTGCTCCTATTACCATTGTGCCTCATGAAAATATAATTGTGGAAGATAATGATACTTATTATGATCTTGAAAATCTTTTTGGCACTTGCTTGGAAGAATATGATAATTGCTATACTATTGGTGCTATCCATACTATTAATGATGAGAGTGATTATGCTTATGATATGAAAAGGGCCAAGCTTGGGGATGCTATGTTTGATGAAGATGATGTTTTTGATAATATATTTGCTGCAATTAATGTTTGTCCCAAGTTTGGGGAAGCTATGATTAATGAAGATGATATTTTTAGTCTCCCAAGTTTTGATATGCAAATTTATAATGATGATAGCATGCCTCCTACTTATGATGATTATTGTGATGATACTTATGCTATAAAAAGTAGTGATTATATTTATAAAACTTGTCATGATTATGGTTATCCCTTTTATGAATATTACTCTTTTAATGTGGAAACAATTTATAGTATTCGAGTCTCTTATGATAATCCTACTATTCAGAATGAGAAGAATTTTCCTTATATGGAGAGTAGTAAATTTTCTATGCTTGTAGATCATGAAAAGAATGCTTTAGGTGCTGGTTATATTGTTGAATTCATTCATTATGCTACTGAAAATTATTATTAGGGAGGAATATATTCTTGTAGGAATTGCAATAATATCAAGTTTCCTCCCTATGTGCTTAAAGTTTTGAAGTTATGCTTGTTTTACCTTCCTATGCAAGTTGATTCTTGTTCCCACAAGTTGTTTGCTCACAAAATCCCTATGCATAGGAAGTATGTTAGACTTAAATGTGCTAGTCATATTCTTAATGATGCTCTCTTTATGTTACAATTCTTATCCTTTATGTGAGCATCATTGAAATCATCATGCCTAGCTAGGGGCGTTAAACAATAGCGCTTGTTGGGAGGCAACCCAATATTATTTTTGTTCCTTGCTTTTTGCTCCTGTTTAGTAATAAATAATTCATCTAGCCTCTTCTTAGATGTGGTTTTATGCTTTTAATTAGTGTTTGTGCCAAGTAGAACCTTTGGGAAGTCTTTGGGAAATTCTTGTTGATCATGCTGTAAAAAACAGAAACTTTAGCGCTCACGAGAATTGCTGCCATTTTTATTTGGTGAGTGATATTTAGTTAATTATTTTTGAAGATGATTAATAGATAAATTCCTCAGATCCAGCAATTTATTTTATAATTTTATGAGTTCCATAAGTATACGTTTGATCCAGATTACTACAGACTGTTCTGTTTTTGACAGATTATGTTTTCGATGTGTTGTTTGCTTATTTTGATGAATCTATGAGTAGTATCGGAGGGTATTAACCATAGATAAGTTGGAATACAGTAGATATTACACTGATATGAATTTATAATGAGTTCACAACAGTACCTAAGTGGTGATTTATTTTCTTATACTAACGGAGCTTACGAGTTTTCTGTTAAGTTTTGTGTTGTGAAGTTTTCAAGTTTTGGGTAAGGATCCGATGGACTATGGAATAAGGAGTGGCAAGAGCCTAAGCTTGGGGATGCCCAAGGCACCCCAAGGTTATATTCAAGGACAACCAAGAGCCTAAGCTTGGGGATGCCCCGGAAGGCATCCCCTCTTTCGTCTTCATTCATCGGTAACTTTACTTGGAGCTATATTTTTATTCGCCACATGATATGTGTTTTGCTTGGAGCGTCATTTTATTTCATTATGTTTTGATTGCTGTTTGAATAAAATACCAAGATCTGAAAATCTTAAATGTTAGAGAGTCTTCACATAGTTGCATAATTATTTGACTACTCATTGATCTTCACTTATATCTTTCGGAGTAGTTTGTCGTTTGGTCTAGTGCTTCACTTATATCTTTTTAAAGCACGGTGGTGGTATTATAGAAATAGATGAACTCTCATGCTTCACTTATATCATTCTGAGAGTTTTAAATAGCATGGTAATTTGCTTAAATAATCCTAATATTCTAGGCATCCAAGAATAGTAAAAACTTTCATATAGAGTATTGAATACTAAGAGAAGTTTGATGCTTGATGATTGTTTTGAGATATGGAGATGGTGATATTAGAGTCATGCTAGTTGAGTAGTTGTGAATTTGAGAAATACATGTGTTGAAGTTTGTGATTCCCGTAGCATGCACGTATGGTGAACCGTTATGTGATGAAGTCATAGCATGATTTATTTATTGATTGTCCTCCTTATGAGTGGCGGTCGGGGACGAGCGATGGTCTTTTCCTACCAATCTGTCCCCCTAGGAGCATGCGCGTAATACTTTGCTTTGATAACTTGTAAATTTTTGCAATAAGTATATGAGTTATTTATGACTAATGTTGAGTCCATGGATTATACGCACTTTCCTTCCTTCCACCATTGCTAGCCTCTCTAATACCGCGCACTTTTCGCCAGTATCATACACCCACCAAATACCTTCCTCAAAACAGCCACCATACCTACCTATCATAGCATTTCCATAGCCATTCCGAGATATATTGCCATGCAACTTTCCACCATTCCGTTCATTATGACACGCTCCATCATTGTCATATTGCTAGCATGATCATGTAGTTGACATCGTATTTGTGGCAAAGCCACCGTTCATAATTCTTTCATACATGTCACTCTTGATTCATTGCATATCCCGGTACACCGCCGGAGGCATTCATATAGAGTCATATTTTGTTCTAAGTATTGAGTTGTAAGAAAAATAAAAAAGTGTGATGATCATCATTTTTAGAGCATTGTCCCAAGTGAGGAAAGGATGATGGAGACTATGATTCACCCACAAGTCGGGATGAGACTCCGGACGAAAATAAATAAATAAAAGAGGCCAAAGAAGCCCAAATAAAAAAAAGAGAAAAGAGACCATAAAAAAGAGAAGGCCCAAATAAAAAAATTATAAAAAAATGAGAGAAAAAGAGAGAAGGGGCAATGCTACTATCCTTTTACCACACTTGTGCTTCAAAGTAGCACCATGATCTTCATGATAGAGAGTCTCCTATGTTGTCACTTCCATATACTAGTGGGAATCTTTCATTATAGAACTTGGCTTGTATATTCCAATGATGGGCTTCCTCAAAATGCCCTAGGTCTTCGTGAGCAAGCAAGTTGGATGCACACCCACTTAGTTTCTTTTGAGCTTTCTTACACTTATAGCTCTAGTGCATCCATTGCATGGCAATCCCTACTCACTCACATTGATATCTATTAATGGGCATCTCCATAGCCCGTTGATATGCCTAGTTGATGTGAGACTATCTTCTCCTTTTTGTCTTCTCCACAACCACCATTCTATTCCACCTATAGTGCTATGTCCATGGCTCACGCTCACAACAATTGCTTGGCTTGTCATCGGGGTTGTGCATGATTTAAATATTTTGTGTGGTGAAGATAGAGCATAGCCAGACTATATGATTTTGTAGGGATAACTTTCGTTGGCCATGTTATTTTGAGAAGACATGATGCTTAGTTAGTATGCTTGAAGTATTATTATTTTTATGTCAATATTAAACTTTTGTCTTGAATCTTATGGATCTGAATATTCTTTCCACAATAAAGAGAACTACATGGATAAATATGTTAGGTAGCATTCCACATCAAAAATTCTGTTTTTATCATTTACCTACTCGAGGACGAGCAGGAATTAAGCTTGGGGATGCTGATACGTCTCCAACATATCTATAATTTTTGATTGTTCCATGCTATTATATTATCAACTTTGGATGTTTATGGGCTTTATTATACACTTTTATATCATTTTTTGGGACTAACCTATTAACCCAGAGCCCAGTGCCAGTTTCTGTTTTTTTTGCCTATTTTAGGGTTTCGAAGAAAAGGAAAATCAAATGGAGTCCAAATGACCTGAAACTTCACGGAACCTATTTTTGGATCAGAAGAAGCCTAGAAGACTTGGAGTCTACATAAGGGAAGCTTCGAGGAGGCCACGAGGTAGGGGGACGCGCCCACCCCCTAGGGCGCGCCCTCCACCCTAGTGGGCCCCTCGTGGCCCCCCTGACGTACTTCTTCCGCCTATATATCTCCATATACCCTAAAACTTCCAGGGAGACAATAGATCGGGAGTTCCGCCGCCAGAAGCATCTGTAGCCACCGAAACCAATCTAGACCCGTTCCGGCACCCTGCCGGAGGGGGCGATCCCTCTCCGGTGGCCATCTTCATCATCCCGGTGCTCTCCATGACGAGGAGGGAGTAGTTCTCCCTCGAGGCTGAGGGTATGTACCAGTAGCTATGTGTTTGATCTCTCTCTCTCTCTCGTGTTCTTGAGGTGATACGATCTTGATGTATCGCGAGCTTTGCTATTATATTTGGATCCTATGATGTTTTCTCCCCCCTCTACTTTCTTGTAATGGATTGAGTTTTCCCCTTGAAGTAATCTTATCGGATTGAGTCTTTAAAGATTTGAGAACACTTGATGTTTGTCTTGTCGTGCGTATCTGTGGTGACAATGGGATACCACGTGATTCACTTGATGTATGTTTTTGTGATCAACTTACGGGTTCCACCCATGAACCTATGCATAGGGGTTGGCACACGTTTTCGTCGTGATTCTCCGGTAGAAACTTTGGGGCACTCTTTGAGGCTCTATGTGTTGGTTGAATAGATGAATCTGAGATTGTGTGATGCATATCATATAATCATACCCACGGATACTTGAGGTGACATTGGAGTATCTAGGTGACATTAGGGTTTTGGTTGATTTGTGTCTTAAGGTGTTATTCTAGTACGAACTCTAGGGCTGTTTGTGACACCTATAGGAATAGCCCAACGGATTGATTGGAAAGAATAACTTTGGTAGTTTCGTACCCTACCATAATCTCTTCGTTTGTTCTCCGCTATTAGTGACTTTGGAATGACTCTTTGTTGCATGTTGAGGGATAGTTATATGATCCAATTATATTATTATTGTTGAGAGAACTTGCACTAGTGAAAGTATGAACCCTACGCCTTGTTTCAATGCATTGCAATGCCGTTTACGCTCACTTTTATCATTAGTTACCTTGCTGTTTTTATATTTTCAGATTACAAAAACTATTACCTACCATCCATATACCACTTGTATCACCATCTCTTCGCCGAACTAGTGCATCTATACAATTTACCATTGTATTGGGTGTGTTGGGGACACAAGAAACTCTTTGTTATTTGGTTGCAGGGTTGCTTGAGAGAGACCATCTTCATCGTACGCCTCCTATGGATTGATAAACCTTAGGTCATCCACTTGAGGGAAATTTGCTACTGTCCTACAAACCTCTGCACTTGGAGGCCCAACAACGTCTACAAGAAGAAGGTTGTGTAGTAGACATCATCGTTGAGTGATACTTCGGAGGCCACCGTAATTGAACACTCTTGAAAGTAGTGTCGTAGTTTCCGGGATGTCATGAAGACCCGTATGCTATCTTTTGATAATGTGGGTGCCGTGATTTGGATGGAGTGAGGACGGTGGATACGTAGTATATCGGCTTTTGAAGCGGGAACTTATGTCCGTCTGTCTCTCGTTCGACGACGAGCACTGCGCTTACAACTTGGTGTGTTGCCGCTATATATAATAGCATTGCTTCGCCGACATTTGGCACGGCCAAGATTGGGTTGGTGGCCAATACGGCCTTTATTTCTTCCAATCCGGCCGTGGCCGCATCCGTCCACTCGAAGTGTTCGGTGCGTCGAAGAAGGCGATAAAGAGGTAGTGCCTTTTCTCCTAATCGAGAGATAAAGCGGCTTAAGGCAGCCACACATCCAGTTAACCTCTGGATTTTCTTGAGGTTTGTTGGGATAGCCAACTGTGACAAAGCTCGGATTTTAGCCGGATTTGCTTCAATTCCTCTATTGGAGACGATGAAGCCCAAGAGCTTTCCGGTGGGCACGCCGAAAATGCATTTTTCTGGATTGAGCTTGATATCATATGTTCGGAGATTGTCGAACGTGAGCCTCAAGTCGTATATTAAGGATTCGACATGTCTTGTTTTAATGACCACATCGTCTATGTATGCCTCCACTGTTTTGCCGATTTGTGTTTCCAGGCATGTCTGAATCATGCGTTGATAGGTTGCACCGGCATTTTTGAGCCCGAAAGGCATGGTGTTAAAACAGAAGGGGTCGTATGGAGTGATGAATGCCGTTGCGGCTTGATCGGGCTCCGCCATCTTAATTTGATGGTATCCGGATTATGCGTCCAGGAAGCACAATGAGTCGTGTCCTGCGGTAGCGTCGATAATTTGATCGATGCGGGGGAGGGGGAAGGGATCCTTGGGGCAAGCCTTGTTAAGGTCCTTGAAATTGACACATAGGCGCCAGGATTTGTCCTTCTTTGGTACCATCACCAGGTTTGCTAGCCAGTCCGGATGTTTTATTTCTCTAATGAATCTGACCTCGAGTAACTTGGCTAGCTCTTCTCCCATGGCTTGTCGCTTAGGCTCAGAGAAACGCCGAAGAGTCTGCTTGACCGGCTTGAACCCCTTTAGAATGTTAAGGCTATGCTCGGCCAGCCTGCGTGGGATTCCTGGCTTGTCTGAAGGATGCCAGGCGAAGATGTCCCAATTCTCGCGCAAGAACTCCTGTAGTGCGGCGTCTGTTGTGGGGTTCAGCTGTGCCCCGATGGATGCTATTTTTGTAGGGTCCGTTGGGTGGACCTGGAATTTGACTATTTCGTTCACTGGTTTAAAAGAGGTGGACTTGGGTCTTTTATCGAGTATCACATCGTCCCTGTCCACCATGGAGCGCAGCGCAGTTAGTTCTTCGGCCGCAAGGGCTTCGGATAACGCCTCGAGGGCTAGTGCGGCGGTTTTATTTTCGGCGCGGAGTGCTATGTCCGGATCACTAGCCAGAGTGATGATTCCATTTGGCTCGGGCATTTTGAGCTTCATGTACCCGTAATGGGGTATAGCTTGGAAGATCGTGAATGCCTCCCGCCCTAAAAGGGCGTGGTATCCGCTACTGAACGGGGCCACTTGGAATGTGATTTCTTCGGACCTATAATTCTCCCGCGTGCCGAATACCACATCTAGTGTGATTTTTCCCGCACATCGTGCCTCCCGACTAGGGATGATTCCTCTGAAGGTCATGTTGCTTTGCTCAATGCGGCTCTTGTCTATTTCCATTTTGCTAAGAGTTTCCTCGTAGATGAGGTTCAATCCACTGCCGCCGTCCATGAGCACTTTAGTAAGCCGGAAGCCGTCCACAATTGGACTAAGGACCAAAGCGGCTGGTGCTCGGGCTATTCGGAATTGAGGTTCGTCACTGGCATTGAAGGTTATGGTCATGTCGTTCCATGGATTTTTTGCTGCAACGTGGCAGACTTCGGCAAGGCTGCGGAGTGTTCGCTCGCGCCTATTATTTGAGGCGAAGGTCTCGAAGACTGTCAATACTGTATTGTTATTTTCCACGGGATGGTGCTCTGTTGTATTGTTGATGAGGATATCCTCGCCGCTCTTGGCCACCTGCCGGAGTATCCAACATGCTCTAAGGCTGTGTGTTGACATGGTATCCGTTGTACTGTGAATTTTGCATGGCCCATTGAGCCATCCCTCCAATATAGTTCTACGCCCTCTAGTGGGATTTTGTTTCTTTGTAATTGGATCGAGCGACTTACGAGAGTACACCCTTTTAGTTCGGACGGGGGGTTTAGTGAGAGCCGGAGTGTCCCAGAATTTTGTTTGGGCTTTCCATCGCACAGTACTTCCGTACTATGGCCGCCAAGTCAGCAAAGTGTACTATGTCACGACGACTTATGGCGTTGAGGATTCCCTTATCCGTGCAATTTTTGCAAAAGAATGAAATTGCGTCTTCCTCGCGACAGTCCTTGACCTTACTCATTGCAAGCAGGAATCTGGCCCAATAGTGATGTACTGTCTCTTGGGGCTCTTGTCTAATGTGGGAAAGATCACTTGAGTCTGGGTGGGTGGGCAGATTTAGGTCCGAACCCTGACCCGATCTGAGACCCAGGGGCGGAGGAGTTTCCGAGCTCGGCAGTTCAGACTCCGGGATGTTGCCCAATAGTTCTGGCCCGCTGTCTGATTCTAGGTTCGAATCTTGGGCCATGTCCTTGCGTGGACGGGTATCCGGCTCGGAGAGCTCAGGAATCCGGACATAGTTTGTCCTCAAAATAGAGGAAGAATTGCTACATTGCTCCTCCACCACCGCTATCTGATGGGTGACCGGTGGAGAGTTAATCTCCCTTTGGTCGGGTTTAAGCCCGATCCGATCATAGTCCATTGCGACTCCCAGGGCGGCGATGCAATCCAAGAGCTCGTTCAAGGAAGAGATCTCTATTGGATCCATCTGCTCAACGAATCCCGAGCCGACGTGGAGGCTGTTTTTGATGACCCGAGAAGTCATTGTCGGCGCAACGGCCGAACGGGCGGTCATGACGAAGCCGCCTAGTCGGAGAGTTTAGCCTACAGCCAGGGCTCCCCCCGATGTAATGTTGTCCTTGACAACAAGACGAGCCATCAAGCCTTATCATGGCGGCACAGTGGAACTCTCAATGAAAGCACCAATGTCGGTGTCAAAACCAGCGGATCTCGGGTAGGGGGTCCCGAACTGTGCGTCTAAGGCGGATGGTAATAGGAGGCGGGGGACACAATGTTTACCCAGGTTCGGGCCCTCTCGATGGAGGTAATACCCTACTTCCTGCTTGATTGATCTTCATGATATGAGTATTACAAGAGTTGATCTACCACGAGATTGTAGAGGCTAAACCCTAGAAGCTAGCCTATGATTATGATTGTTGTTGTCGTACGGACTAAACCCTCCGGTTTATATAGACACCGGAGGGGGCTAGGGTTACACAGAGTCGGATACAAGGGAGGAGATCTACATATCCGAATTGCCAAGCTTGCCTTCTACGCAAAGGAGATTCCCACGCGGACATGGGACGAAGTCTTCAATCTTGTATCTTCATAATCCAACAGTCCGGCCAAAGGATATAGTCCGGCTGTCCGAGGACCCCCTAATCCAGGACTCCCTCAGAGATGCATGTTGTTCTTGAGATTTTAGGCTAAATCTATGCAAGAGTAGGATGTAGGAGAGTAGTAATGCGTAGAGATGGTACTTGTTGTGTTGTCCCGTGGTAGATTTGATCAACCGTAGTACCTCTTTGCTATCACGGTTGTGCTCGGATCCAGTTGAGGTTTTAGATCTGACACCATACGGTACTACCGCATCTCTAGTGCGGTACTACCGTGCATACGGTACTACCGCTCCTCAGGAGCGGTACTACCGCGCGAGGCGCGGAACTAAAATTTTACTGCCGCTTTGAGACACGATACTACCGTGTCACCCCAGCGCGGTACTACCGTGGCTAGGAGCAGCACTAAAATTTTAGTACTGCGTAGCCATGCAGTACTACCGTTGTAGTCAAATCTTCCAAGTGGCAATTACCAAGTGCGAGCTCTACTTGTTTCACCTGTTTTGTTGTGGTCTTTGCATTGATCCTTCTCGCTTCTCGTGCGTGTTTTTGTGTTTTGTGTCTTAGGTGGTGTTTCCAGTGCTTCTGCTCGCCGTTCCAATCCTAGTCGTGACACGGGCTCCAAGCATCTGCGCAACCAAGACGAAGCACCAGAGGGCTCCAATGCCCCCAACGCAGGACCAAGACCACCACCACCAAGCTCAAGGAGCCCACCAAGGGCCTTGATGAGATACCTCTTGCTGAGTTTGCCTCTCGAAGGAAGATCAACCCCTATGTGAATCCTTGTGCCAACTTCAGCGGGAATGATCTGTTCTGGACCAAGCAGCAGTATCTCACTTATGTGGATGTGATCAAGGCAAAGCAGAACATCTATGTGGATGTGCACTGGATTGACATGCAACACATGAGGGATGAGAGGCACCGTGATTACTTTGGTGAGGCTCTGGATCTCGTGGAGAAGTTTGGCATTGAGCACGTGATCTCTTTCCATTTGGATTACGACCCTGAGATTGTGGCCCAGTTCTTTGCCTTGGTCCACTTCCATACTGATGAGGAACGGAAGATGACCTGGATACCAACGGACAGCGGTTGACTGCTACATGGAAGGACTTCATGGATTTGCTTCAGGTTCCTGATGAGGAGCTCAACACACCCGTGGGTGTACACCCTCATGCCAATCACAAGTCAGCCAACAAGAACAA
The DNA here is from genome assembly GCF_056163025.1 of Triticum urartu. Classification (NCBI taxonomy): domain Eukaryota; kingdom Viridiplantae; phylum Streptophyta; class Magnoliopsida; order Poales; family Poaceae; genus Triticum; species Triticum urartu. The sequence continues at coordinate 41,879,364 of NC_141876.1, read as the reverse complement.
GTTTCAACCCTACTATGTTGTGAAGTCGCTTCCCAGTGGCAAGAAGGCGTGGGTGCTGAACCCCTTCCTCGACATCATGTATCGCGTCTTCCGCAACTCTCTTTTTCCCCGCATTGGTGACAAGGACAAAGTGCATGCCTATCTTGTGGATATGATGCTCATCTGTGAGGAGGCGCGTCTCTCTCAGACTCAACCACTTGATGTCTCACATATCATGTGGTGCGAGCTTCGGTTTGCGGTGTTCACCCGTAAGGTACCCATCTATGGACCTTACTTGTTTCTGTTGATCACGAGGACTTGGGAGAAGCTCTATCCCAATGATGAGTTTCTTGCCCCTGACTGGATTCGTCATGAGCCCATCAGGCTCCGTATCAAGCCCCAGTGGGACAACACCACTACCCGTGCTGAGGCAGCGGCTACTCAGATGGATGTGGATGCAGATGAGATTGAGGAGGAGGACGCTGATGAGAACAACTCCGCTGGCTACTCGCCTTCATCTTCTAAGCCCTCTTGGGCTAAGAAGCTGAAGAACAAGATGAAGGCTCTGTTTTGCATGCAGGCCAAGGGGGAGTACCGGTCTCATGTTGCTCAGAAGGAGAGTCGCCACCGCGACAAGCGGATCTTGAGGGCGTTTGGCGAGCATATATCCAGCGGATCTGAGAGGGTCATCACGCCAGAGGCAGACTGGATGCCGAAGCAGGGCTACAGGTGGACTGATTCTGAGGAGGATGATGTCTACTACACAACCTTCTTCTTGTAGACATTGTTGGGCCTCCAAGTGCAGAGGTTTGTACTACAGTAGAAAATTTCCCTCAAGTGGAGGACCTAAGGTTTACCAATCCGTACGAGGCGTAGGATGAAGATGGTCTCTCTCAAGCAACCCTGCAACCAAATAACAAAGAGTCTCTTGTGTCCCCAACACACCCAATACAATGGTAGATTGTATAGGTGCACTAGTTCAGCGAAGAGATGGTGATACAAGTGCAATATGGATAGTAGATAAATGTTTTTGTAATCTGAAATTATAAAAACAGCAAGGTAACTAATGATAAAAGTGAGCACAAACGGTATTGCAATGCGTTGAAATAAGGCCTAGGGTTCATACTTTCGCTAGTGCAAGTTCCCTCAACAATAATAACATAATTGGATCACATGACTATCCCTCAACATGCAACAAAGAGTCACTCCAAAGTCACTAATAGCGGAGAGCGAACAAAGAGATTATGGTAGGGTACGAAACCACCAAAGTTATTCTTTCCAATTAATCCGTTGGGCTATTCCTATAAGTGTCACAAACAGCCCTAGAGTCCGTACTAGAATAACACCTTAAGACACAAATCAACCAAAACCCTAATGTCACCTAGATACTCCATTGTCACCTCAAGTATCCGTGGGTATGATTATACAATATGCATCACACAATCTCAGATTCATCTATTCAACCTACACATAGAACCTCAAAGAGTGCCCCAAAGTTTCTACCGGAGAATCACGACGAAAACGTGTGCCAACCCCTATGCATATGTTCATGGGCGGAACCCGCAAGTTGATCACCAAAACATACATCAAGTGAATCACGTGATATCCCATTGTCACCACAGATATCCACGGCAAGACATACATCAAGTGTTCTCAAATCTTTAAAGACTCAATCTGAGAAGATAACTTCAAAGGGGAAACTCAATCCATTACAAGAGAGTAGAGGGGGGAAGAAACATCATAGGATCCAAATATAATAGCAAAGCTCACGATACATCAAGATCGTATCACCTCAAGAACACAAGAGAGAGAAAGAGAGAGAGAGAGAGAGAGAGAGAGAGAGAGAGAGAGATCAAACACATAGCTACTGGTACATACCCTCAGCCCCGAGGGAGAACTACTCCCTCCTCGTCATGGAGAGCACCGGGATTATGAAGATGGCCACCAGAGAGGGATTGCCCCCTCCAGCAGGGTGCCAGAACGGGTCTAGAATGGTTTTCGATGGCTACGGAGGCTTCTGGCGGTGGAACTCCCGATCTATTGTGCTCTCTGAAGTTTTTAGGGTATATGGGTATATATAGGAGGAAGAAGTACATCAGGGGAGCCACGAGGGGCCCATGAGGGTGGAGGGCGCGCCCAGGGGGGTGGGCGCGCCCCCCTGCCTCGTGGCTTCCACGTTGATCCCCCGACGTGCACTCCAAGTCTCCTGTATTGCTTTCTTTCCAAAAATAACTTTTCCGAAGGTTTCATTCCGTTTGGACTCCATTTGATATTCCTTTTCTTTGAAACCCTAAAGCAAGGAAAAAAACAGAAGCTGGCACTGGGCTCTAGGTTAATAGGTTAGTCCCAAAAATCATATAAAATAGCATATAAATGCATATAAAACATCCAAGGTTGATAATATAGTAGCATGGAACAATCAAAAATTATAGATACGTTGGAGACGTATCAGCATCCCCAAGCTTAATTCCTGCTCGTCCTCGAGTAGGTAAATGATAAAAACAGAATTTTTGATGTGGAGTGCTACCAAACATATTCATCATGTATTTCTCTTTATTGTAGCAAGAATATCCAAATCCATAAAATTCAAGACAGAAGTTTAATATTGATATAAAAATAATAATACTTCAAGCATACCAACTAAGCAATCATGTCTTCTCAAAATAACATGGCCAAAGAAAGTTCATCCCTACAAAATCATATAGTTTGGTCATGCTCCATTTTCGTCGCACAAGAATGCTCTCATCATGCACAACCCCAATGACAAGCCAAGCAATTGTTTCATACTTTAGTAATCTCACACTTATAAACCTTCACGCAATACATGAGCGCGAGCCATGGATATAGCACTATGGGTGGAATAGAATATGATGATGGGGGTTATGTGGAGAAGATAAAAAGGAGAAAGTCTCACATCAACGAGGCTAATCAATGAGCTATGGAGATGCCCATCGATTGATGTTAATGCAAGGAGTAGGGATTGCCATGCAACGGATGCACTAGAGCTATAAATTATGAAAGCTCAACAAAAGAAACTAAGTGGGTGTGCATCCAACTTGCTTGCTCATGAAGACCTAGGGCACTTGAGGAGGCCCATTGTTGGAATATACAAGCCAAGTTCTATAATGAAAAATTCCCACTAGTATATGAAAGTGACAAAACAAGAGACTCTCTATCATGAGGATTATGATGCTACTTTGAAGCACAAGTGTGGCAAAGGATAGTAGCATTGTCCCTTCTCTCTTTTTCTCTCATTTTTTTGGGCCTTCTCTTTTTTATGGCCTTTCTCTTTTTTTGGGCCTTCTCTTTTTTATGGCCTTTCTCTTTTTTTTATTCCTCACTTGGGACAATGCTCTAGAAAATGATGATCATCACACTTCTATTTATTTACAACTCAATGATTATAACTCGATACTAGAACAAAGTATGACTCTATATGAATGCCTCCGGCGGTGTACCGGGATATGCAATGAACCAAGAGTGACATGTATGAAATAATTATGAATGGTGGCTTTGCCACAAATACTATGTCAACTACATGATCATGCTAAGCAATATGACAATGATGAACGTGACATGATAAACGGAATGGTGGAAAGTTGCATGGCAATATATCTCGGAATGGCTATGGAAATGCCATAATAGGTAGGTATGGTGGCTGTTTTGAGGAAGATATAAGGAGGTTTATGTGTGACAGAGCGTATCATATCACGGGGTTTGGATGCACCGGCGAAGTTTGCACCAACTCTCAATGTGAGAAAGGGCAATGCATGGTACCGAAGAGGCTAGCAATGATCGAAAGGTGAGAGTGCGTATAATCCATGGACTCAACATTAGTCATAAAGAACTCACATACTTATTGCAAAAATCTACAAGTCGTCAAAAACCAAGCATTACGCGCATGCTCCTAGGGGGATATATTGGTAGGAAAAGACCATTGCTCGTCCCCGACCGCCACTCATAAGGAAGACAATCAAATAACACCTCATGATTCAAATTTGTTACACAACGTTTACCATACGTGCATGCTACGGGACTTGCAAACTTCAACACAAGTATTCCTCAAATTCACAACTACCCAACTAGCACAACTTTGGTATCACTATCTCCATATCTCAAAACAATCATCAAGTATCAAACTTCTCTTAGTATTCAATGCACTTATATGAAAGTTTTTATTATATCCCTCTTAGATGCCCATCATATTAGGACTAATTTCATAACCAAAGCAAATTACCATGCTGTTCTAAAGACTCTCAAAATAATATAAGTGAATCATGAGAGTTCAACTATTTCTATAAAATAAAACCACCACCGTGCTCTAAAAGGATATAAGTGAAGCACTAGAGCAAATGACAAACTACTCCAAAAGATATAAGTGAAGATCAATGAGTAGTCGAATAATTATGCAACTGTGTGAAGACTCTCTAACATTAAAGAACTTCAAATCTTGGTATTTTATTCAAACAGCAATCAAAGAAAAAGAAAATGACATTCTAAGAATAGCAAACATCATGTGAATAAGCAAAAACTTAGGATCGACCGAAACTAACCGATAGTTGTTGAAGAAGAAAGGTGGGATGCCAACCGGGGCATCCCCAAGGTTAGAAGCTTGAGACTTCTTGAGATATTATCTTGGGATGCCTTGGGCATCCCCAAGCTTGAGCTTTTGTGTCTCCTTAATTCCTCTCATATCACGGTCTACCTAAATCTCAAAAGCATCATCCACACAAAACTCAACAAGGACTCATGAGATAAGTTAGTATAAACCATTGCCAAAACCTTGTCATACTCTACTATAGAAAATGACTAAAATTATTATTCAACATTGCATACTAAATGCCTCTGCATATTTAATAGTCGTATCCTCAAATAGAATCATTAAAGAAGCAAACATATGCAAACATAAAAGCAATCTGCCTAAACAAGATAGTCTGTAAAGAGTGCAGCAAGATCCATACTTCCCTAACTCCAAAAATTATGAAAGAAAATTCCCATTGTAGTAAATTTATGATAACCCACAAGTATAGGGGATCGCAACAGTTTTCGAGGGTAGAGTATTCAACCCAAATTTATTGATTCGACACAAGGGGAGCCAAAGAATATTCTCAAGTATTAGCAGTTGAGTTGTCAATTCAACCACACCTGGAAACTTAATATCTGCAGCAAAGTGCTTACTAGCAAAGTAATATGATAGTGGTGACAACGTTAACAAAAGGTAACATTAGTAAAAGCAATGCTTTTGGTATTTTGTAATGATGATAGCAATAGCAACGGAAAAGTAAATAAGCAAAGAACAATATATGGAAAGCTCATAGGCAATGGATCGGTGATAGAGAATTATGCTAGATGTGGTTTATCATGTAATAGTCATAACCTAGGGTGACACAGAACTAGCTCAAGTTCATTGATATAATGTAGGCATGTATTCCGAACATAGTCATACGTGCTTATGGAAAAGAACTTGCATGACATCTTTTGTCCTACCCTCTCGTGGCAGCGGGGTCCTTACGAAAACTAAGGGATATTAAGGCCTCCTTTTAATAGAGAACCGGAACAAAGCATTAACACATAGTGAATACATGAACTCCTCAAACTACGGTCATCACCGGAAAGTATCCCGATTATTGTCACTTCGGGGTTAACGGATCATAACACATAATAGGTGACTATAGACTTGCAATATAGGATCAAGAACACTCATATATTGATGAAAACATAATAGGTTCAGATCTGAAATCATGGCACTCGGGCCCTAGTGACAAGCATTAAGCATAGCAAAGTCATAGCAACATCAATCTCAGAACATAGTGGACACTAGGGATAAAATCCTAACAAAACTAACTCGATTACATGATAGATCCCATCCAACCCATCACCGTCCAGCAAGCCTACGATGGAATTACTCACGCACGGCGGTGAGCATCATGAAATTGGTGATGGAGGATGGTTGGTGATGACGATGGCGACGGATTCCCCTCTCCGGAGCCCCGATCGGACTCTAGATCAGCCCTCCCGAGAGGTTTTAGGGCTTGGCGGCGGCTCCGTATCGTAAAACGCGATGAATCCTTCTCTCTAATTTTTTTTCTCCCCGAAACTCAATATATGGAGGTGGAGTTGGAGTCGGAGAGGCAACAGGGGGCCCACGAGGTAGGGGGCGCGCCCTAGGGGGGCAGACGCGCCCCCCACCCTCGTGGCAAGACGGTGGGCCCCTGGCCTTCATCTTTGGCATGTATTTTTCTTATTTTTTGAAAAGTGTCTCCGTGAAGTTTCAGGTCATTCCGAGAACGTTTGCTCTTGCACATAAATAACACCATGGTAATTCTGCTGAAAACAGCGTTAGTCCAGGTTAGTTCCATTCAAATCATGCAAGTTAGAGTCCAAAACAAGGGCAAAAGTGTTTGGAAAAGTAGATACATTGGAGACGTATCAACTCCCACAAGCTTAAACCTTTGCTTGTCCTCAAGCGATTCAGTTGACAAACCGAAAGTGATAAAGAAAAAACTTTTACAAACTCTGTTTGCTCTTGTTGTTGTAAATATGTAAAGCCAGCATTCAAGTTTTCAGCAAAGATTATAACTAACCACATTCACAATAACGCATAGGTCTCAAGTTTACTCATATCAATAGCATAATCAACTAGCGATCCATAATAATAAAACTCAGATGACAACACTTTCTCAAAACAATCATAATATGATATAACAAGCTGGTATCTCGCTAGCCCTTTCTGAGACCGCAAAACATAAATGCAGAGCACCTTTAAAGACCAAGGACTGACTAGACATTGTAATTCATGGTAAAAGAGATCCAGTCAAGTCATACTCAATGTAAATTAACAATAATGAATGCAAATGACAGCAGTGCTCTCCAACTGGTGCTTTTTAATAAGAGGATGATGACTCAGCATAAAAGTAAATAGATAGGCCCTTCGCAGAGGGAAGCAGGGATTTGTAGAGGTGCCAGAGCTCGGTTTTGAAACAGAGGTGAATAATATTTTGAGCGGTATACTTTCATTGTCAACATAACAACCAAGAGATGGCGATATCTTCCATGCTACACACATTATAGGCGGTTCCCAAACAGAATGGTAAAGTTTATGCTCCCCCTTCCACCACAAGCATCAATCCATGGCTTGCTCGAAACAACGAGTGTGTGGGGACCCCGACTCATAAGTCGAGATCACCGAATGCACGTGTACAGTGATCCCAGAGATCAATGCTCACTGAACACACATAAGCTGAATAACAAGAGTCTTACATCCATACATATCGTCTTACACAAATTATGACCATTATGGTCAAGTCTTACATAGATAAAGCCACAAGGGCTGAATACCAAATAAACTTAAGCAGCGGAAATCTTCGTCGATAAGTAGAACCCATGCCATCTGCCTTAACCCTACAGGCATTCTGACTGGGAAATGTCCTAGTTCGCATGTTCGTCTCCAAAGAACTCTTCTTCGAACTCCTGTTCTTCCATGCCTGGCCAATTAAATAACCAGTGGCAAGCCAATGAGTACTTTGAATGTACTCGCAAGCAACCCATGTTTTGGCTCAAGATACAACAATGCATGATATAGGTAAATTTTTGCAGAAAGCTAGTTTTGAGTGCAATGACATGTTCAACAACTTGTAAGACATGCATCAGGAGAATTCAAGTAACCAAGAGGACAGGTTACAGATATCAACATAAAGGGAGTGGGCTCCAACCCAACTCATCCATGGCAAGTCCTTTGACTTGACCCAAGTAGTTCTTCCCACTTATCCAAACACATACTCTGGTTTGTAAACATGTGGACGTAGTTTAAGCAGCACCGCCCAACTATCCTTGACCGTGGACACGGCTATTCGAATAGTTTTACACTCTGCAGAGGTTGCACACTTTACCCACAAGATCCGGGAAACTTCCGTGTCATCCACGACCCGCGGTACCTCAAGTACCCGGGGTAAGCACCCGATCACTATCTTTCCCTAGACGACACTAAAAAGGAGTCCACTCGTTGTTCCGTATCCTCATGATGTACATCATACGAGACTCATTCGAGATCGTAACATCCGAGAGGGGACACAACGGTGTATCCGGTGCCCTGTGAAAACAGTCATGGCCGCCCTACCTGGCACGACCCCGTCCCGAGAGAGAGCACCAACTCTCCCCCGTCACTAGTAATGCGGGCTCCAAGCTAGTATCGGCCTAAGTAATCAATAATGCCCTTTCCCATATAAGGGTAGAGTGGTTGCACGTGTAAGGTTGGGACAGTCGACAAATCTTAAATCTAATCCGTTTTCGAAAACAACACACACACTTGCCTCGGTACACCACTTCGTCATCAAGTGGTTACCCATCTCATTGCCTCCCTCGGGCATAAGTGGCACCCGACGGGATTTTCGAAAAGTCTTTTGAAAATACTTTGTCTCCATCACCATGCATATACCCGTCCCTTTTGCGTAGAACTACTTAGCATTCTATCTACTCCCACCGGCATAACCCTCATAGAAAGGTAGGGTCATGCATCATGCAAGTGTCAACGAGAAAGGCAACGGAGGCAAACCACCCCTGTTGGGGAACGTAGCAGAAATTTAAAATTTTCTACGCATCACCAAGATCAATCTATGGAGTAATCTAGCAACGAGGGGAAGGAGAGTGCATCTACATACCCTTGTAGATCGCTAAGAGGAAGCGTTCAAGAGAACGGGGTTGATGGAGTCGTACTCGTCATGATCCAAATCACCGATGATCCTAGCGCCGAACGGACGGCACCTCCGCGTTCAACACACGTACGGTTGGGAGACGTCTCCTCCTTCTTGATCCAGCAAGGGGAGAGGAGAAGTTGAGGGATAACTCCAGCAGCACGACGGCATGGTGGCAATGGAGCTCGTGGTTCTCCAGCAGGGCTTCGCCAAGCACTATGGAGGAGGAGGAGGTGTAGGAGGAGGGAGGGCTGCGCCAGGTTCAAGGGTGTGGCAGCCCTCTCTCTCCCTCACTATATATAGGGGGAAGGGAGGAGGGGGAGGCGCCCTAGGGTTCCCTAGGGGAGGGGCGGCGGCCACAGGGGAAACCCTAGATGGGTTTGGGCGCCCCCACCCCCTAGGAAACTTGCCCCCCAAGCCGGGAGGGGCGGTTGTCCTAGGGGTGGCGCCCCCACCTCTCCTGGTTACGTGAGATGGGGTGGGAGGGGCGCTCAGCCCCTTAGTGGGCTGATGTGCCCTCTCCCCTTGGCCCATAAGGCCCCCCAACGCTTGTCGGGGCCTCCGAAACCCCTTTCGGACACGCTGGTCATCACCTAGTACCCTCAGAACAAGTCCGGACTCCAATACCCTTCGTCCAATATACCGATCTTCACCTCCGGATCATTCCGGAGCTCCTCGTCATGTCCGGGATCTCATCCGGCACTCCGAACAACCTTCGGTAACCACATACTATTTCCCATAACAACTCTAGCGTCACCGAACCTTAAGCGTGTAGACCCTACGGGTTCGGGAACCATGCAGACATGACCGAGACAACTCTCCGGCCAATAACCAACAGCAGGATCTGGATACCCATGTTGGCTCCCACATGTTCCACGATGATCTCATCGGATGGACCACGATGTCTAGGATTCAATCAATCCCGTATACAATTCCCTTTGTCCAGCGGTATTGTACTTGCCCGAGATTCGATCGTCGGTATCCGATACCTTGTTCAATCTCGTTACCGGCAAGCCTCTTTACTCGTTCCGTAACACATCATCCCGTGATCAACTCCTTGGTCACATTGTGCACATTATGGTGATGTCCTACCGAGTGGGCCCAGAGATACCTCTCCGTCACACGGAGTGACAAATCCCAGTCTCGATTCGTGCCAACCCAACAGACACTTTCGGAGATACCTGTAGTGTACCTTTATAGCCACCCAGTTATGTTGTGACGTTTGGCACACCCAAAGCACTCCTACGGTATCCGGGAGTTGCACAATCTCATGGTCTAAGGAAATGATACTTGACATTAGAAAAGCTTTAGCATACGAACTACACGATCTTTGTGCTAGGCTTAGGATTGGGTATTGTCCATCACATCATTCTCCTAATGATGTGATCCCGTTATCAACGACATCCAATGTCCATGGTTAGGAAACCGTAACCATCTATTGATCAACGAGCTAGTCAACTAGAGGCTTACTAGGGACATGGTGTTGTCTATGTATCCACACATGTATCTGAGTTTCCTATCAATACAATTCTAGCATGGATAATAAATGATTATCATGAACAAGGAAATATAATAATAACCAATTTATTATTGCCTCTAGGGCATATTTCCAACAGTCTCCCACTTGCACTAGAGTCAATAATCTAGTTCACATCGCCAAGTGATTAACACTCACAGGTCACATCGCCATGTGACCAACATCCAAGAGTCTACTAGACTCAATGATCTAGTTCACATCACTATGTGATAAACACTCAAAGAGTTCTGGGTTTGATCATGTTATGCTTGTGAGAGAGGTTGTAGTCAACGGGTCTTGCCATATTTAGATCCTTATGTATTTCGCAAAACTTTATATCGTAGATGCTGCTACCACGTTCCACTTGGAGCTATTCCAAATTATTGCTCCATTATACGTATCCGGTATCTCTACTCAGAGTTATCTGGATAGGTGTTAAGCTTGCATCGACGTAACTCTTTATGTCGAACTCTTTATCACCTCCATAACCGAGAAACATTTCCTTATTCCTCTAAGGATAATTTTGACCGCTATCTGGTGATCTACTCCTAGATCACCTTTGTACCCTCTTGCCAGACATGTGGCAAGGCACACATCTGGTGCGGTACTCAGCATGGCATACCGTATAGAGCCTATGACAAAAGCATAGGGGACGACCTTCGTCCTTCCTCTTTCTTCTGCCGTGGTCAATCTTCGAGTCTTACTCAACTTCACACCTTACAATTCAGGTAAGAACCCCTTCTTTGACTGATCTATTTTGAACTCCTTCAAAAACATGTCAAGGTGTGCGTTCTTTGAAAGTATCATCAGGCGTATTGATCTATTTCTATAGATCTTGATGCCCAATATGTAAGCAGCTTTATCCAGGTCTTCCTTTGAAAAACACTCTTCAAACAACCGTTTATGCTTTCCAGAAATTCTACATTATTTCGGATCAACAATATGTCATCCACATATACTTATCAGAAATGTTGTAGTACTCCCACTCACTTTCTTGTAAATACAAGTTTCTAGCAAACATTGTATAAACCTAAAAGCTTTGATCACTCCATCAAAGCATATATTCCGACTCCGAGATGCTTGCTCTAGTCCATAGAAGGATTGCTAGAGCCAGCATACCTTTTTAGCATCCTTAGGATCGACAAAACTTTGATTGTATCACATACAACTTTTCTTATGAAAACTGGTAAGAAAACTTGTTTTGACATCCATCTGTAAGATTTCAAAATCGAAAAATACAGCTAATGCTAACATGATTCCGACGGACTTAAGCATCGCTACGGGTGAGAAATTCTCATCGTAGTCAACTCCTTGAACTTGTGAAAAGCCTCTTTCCCACAAGTCGAGCTTCATAGACGGTAACATTACCGCCCACGTCCGTCTTCTTCTTAAAGATCCATTTATCTCAGTAGCTTGCCGATCATCGGGCAAGTCCACCAAAGTCCATACTTTGTTCTGATACATGGATCCTATCTCGGATTTCATGGCTTCTAACCATTTGTCAGAATACGGGCCCACCATCGCTTCTCCATAGCTCGTAGGTTCATTGTTGTCTATCAACATGATATCTAGGACAGGATCACCGTACCACTCAGGAGTAGTACATATCCTTGTCGACCTATGAGGTTCGATAGCAACTTGATCCGAAGCTTCATGATCACTGTCATTAACTTCCTCTTCAACAGACGTAGGTGCCACAGAAAACATCTTTCTGTGTTGCATCACTCTCTAGTTGAAGTAAAGGTTCGACAACCTCATCAAGTTCTATCTTCCTCCCACTCAATTCTTTCGAGAGAAACTCCTTCTTGAGAAAGGACCCGTTCTTAGCGACAAACAATTTTCCCTCGAATCTGAGATAGAAGGTATACCCAACTGTCACTTTTGGGTATTCTATGAAGATGTGTTTGTCTGCTTTTGGGTTCGAGCTTCTCCGGCTGAAGCCTTAAGCATCGCAGCCCCAAACATTAAGAAACGGCAACTTTGGTTTCTTGCCAAACCAATGTTCATATGACGTTGTCTCAACGGACTTAGATGGTGTCCTATCTAAAGTGAATGCAGCTATCTCTAACGCATAACCTCAAAATTAAAACGATAGATTGGTAAGAGACATCATAGATCGCACCATATCTCATAGGGTTCGATTACGACGTCCGGACACACCATTACCATGTGGTGTTCCAGGTGGCTTCAACTGTGAAACAATTCCACAATGTCTTAAGTGATTGCCAAACTCATAACTCAGAAAATCCCCTTTTGATCAGATCGTAGGAACATGATCTTATTGTTATGATGATTCTTAACTTCACTCTGAAATCACTTGAACTTTTCAAACGTTTCAGACTTGTGCTTCATTAAGTAGATATACCTATATCTACCCAAATCGTCAGTGAAGGCGAGAAAATAGCGATATCCACCACACGCTTCAATTCTCATTGGATCACACGCATCAGCATGCATGATTTCCAACAAGTCACTTGCCCATTTCATTGTACCTGAAAACGGGGTCGTAGTCATCCTGCCCATGAGGCATGGCTCGCATGTGTCAAGTGATTCAAAATCAAGTGACTCCAAACATCCATCGACATGGAGTTTCTTCATGCATCTTACGCCAATATGACCTAAGCGGTAGTGCCATGACAAAGTGGTACTATCATTATTAACTCTACATCTTTTGGTGTGAACATGTGTATTACCACGACCGAGATTCAATGAACCATTCACATAGGGTGCATGACCATGAAAGGTATCATTCATGTAAACAGAATAACCATTATTCTCTAACTTAAATGAATGACCGTATTGCAATGAACATGATCTAATCATATTCATGCTCAACGTAGACACCCGATAACATTTATCTAGGTTCAATACTAATCCCGAAGGCAGATGGAGCGTGCGATGGTGATCTCATCAATTTTGGAAACACTTCCAACACACATCGTCACCTCGCCCTCAGCCAGTCTCTGTTTAGTCCGTAGCTTTTGCTTCAAGTCACCAATAATAGCAACAGAACCGGTATCTAATACCCAGGTGCTACCAGGAGTACTAGTGAGGTACACATTAATAACACGTATATACTTTGTTGAAGTTTCCAGCCTTCTTATCTACCATGCATTTAGGGTAATTCCGCTACCAGTGACCGTTCCCCTTACAATAGAAGCACTCAGTCTCGGGTTTGGGTTCAACCTTGGGTTCCTTCACTGGAGCGGCAACTGGTTTGCCATCCATGAAGTTTCCCTTCTAGCCCTTGCCCTTCTTGAAACCAGTGGTCTTGTTAAACCATCAACACTTGATGCTCCTTCTTGATTTCTACCTTTTGCGGTCTTAAGCACCGCGAACAGCTCCGGGATCAACTCCATCCCTTGCATGTCATAGTTCATCATGAAGATCTAGCAGCTTAGTGATAGTGGCTAGAGAACTCTATCAATCACTATCTTACCTGGAAGTTTAACTTCCACTTGATTTAAGTGATTGTAGCACCCAGACATTCTGAGCACATGCTCACTAGCTGAGCTATTCTCCTCCATCTTGTTGGCAAAAGAACTTGTCAGAGGTCTCATACCTCCCAACATGGGCATGAGCCTGAAATCCAAATTTTAGCTCTTGGAACATCTCATATGTTCTATGGCGTTCAAAACGTCATTGGAATCCCGATTCTAAGCCATAAAGTATGGTGCACTAAACTATCAAGTAGTCATCAGGATGTGTCTGTCAGGTGTTCACAACATCCACAGACAATGTTGTAGGGGTTTGTACATCGAGCGGTGCATCAAAGACGTAAGCCTTCTATGTAGCAGTGAGGACACTCCTCGGACTACGAACCTAGTCCGCATCATTGCTTACAATATCTTTCAACTTAATCTTTCTCTAGGAACGTATTGAAACAGGGAGCTACAACGTGAGCTATTTATCTACAGCATATTTGCGAAGACAATTTAGACTATGTTCATGATAATTAAGTTCATCTAATCAAAAAATTTAATGAACTCCCACTCAGATAGACATCCCTCTAGTCATCTAAGTGAAACATGATCCGAGTCAACTAGGCCGTGTCCGATCATCACGTGAGACGGACTAGTCAACATCAGTGAACATCTTCATGTTGATCGTATCTTCTATACGACTCATGCTCGACCTTTCGGTCTTCCGTGTTTCGAGGCCATGTCTGTACATGCTAGGCTCGTCAAGTCAACCTAAGTGTTTTTGCTGTGTAAATCTGGCTTACACCCGTTGTATTCGAACGTTAGAATCTATCACACCCGATCATCACGTGGTGCTTCGAAACAACGAACCTTCGCAACGGTGCACAGTTAGGGGGAACACCTTTCTTGAAATTTTAGTGAGGGATCATCTTATTTAAGCTACTGTCGTTCTAAGCAAATAAGATGTAAAACATGATAAACATCACATGCAATCAAATAGTGACATGATATGGCCAATATCATTTTGCTCCTCTTGATCTCCATCTTCGGGGCTCCATGATCATCGTTGTCACCGGCATGACACCATGATCTCCATCATCGTGTCTTCTTGAAGTTGTCTCGTCATCTATTACTTCTACTACTATGGCTAACGCTTTAGCAATAAAGTAAAGTAATTACATGACATCTATGTTGACACGCAGGTCATAAATAAATTAAGACAACACCTATGGCTCCTGCCGGTTGTCATACTCATCGACATGCAAGTCGTGATTCCTATTACAAAAACATGATCAATCTCATACATCACATATATCATTCATCACATCCTTTTGGCCATATCACATCACAAGGCATATGCTGCAAAAACAAGTTAGACGTCCTCTAATTGTTGTTGCAAGTTTTTACGTGGCTGCTATAGGTTTCTAGCAAGAATGTTTCTTACCTACGCGAAAACCACAACGTGATATGCCAATTTCTATTTACCCTTCATAAGGACACTTTTCATCGAATCCGATCCGACTAAAGTGGGAGAGACAGACACCCGCTAGCCACCTTATGCAACTAGTGCATGTCAGTTGGTGGAACCAGTCTCACGTAAGAGTACGTGTAAGGTCGGTCCGGGCCGCTTCATCCCACGATGCCGCTGAATCAAGATAAGACTAGCAAATGGCAAGTAAATTGACAAAATCGACGCCCACAACAACTTGTGTTCTACTCGTGCATAGAAACTACGCATAGACCTAGCTCATGATGCCACTGTTGGGGAACATAGCAGAAATTTAAAATTTTCTACGCATCACCAAGATCAATCTATGGAGTAATCTAGCAACGAGGGGAAGGAGAGTGCATCTACATACCCTTGTAGATTGCTAAGCGGAAGCGTTCAAGAGAACGGGGTTGACGGAGTCGGACTCATCGTGATCCAAATCACCGATGATCCTAGCGTTGAACGGATGGCACCTCCGCGTTCAACACACGTACGGTTGGGATACGTCTCCCCCTTCTTGATCCAGCAAGGGGAGGAGAAGTTGAGGGAGAACTCCAGCAGCACGACGGCATGGTGGCAATGGAGCTCGTGGTTCTCCAGCAGGGCTTCGCCAAGCACTATGGAGGAGGAGGAGGTGTAGGAGGAGGGAGAGCTGTGCCAGGTTCAAGGGTGTGGCAGCCCTCTCTCTCCCTCACTATATATAGGGGGAAGGGAGGAGGGGGAGGTGCCCTAGGGTTCCCTAGGGGAGGGGCGGCGGCCACAGGGGAAACCCTAGATGGGTTTGGGCGCCCCCACCCCCTAGGAAACTAGCCCCCCAAGCCGGGAGGGGTGGCTGCCCTAGGGGTGGCGCCCCCACCTCGCCTGGTTACGTCAGATGGGGTGGGAGGGGCTCTCAGCCCCTTAGTGGGCTGATGTGCCCTCTCCCCTTGGCCCATAAGGCCCCCCAACGCTTGCCGGGGCCTCCGAAACCCCTTTCGGACACGCTGGTCATCACCTAGTACCCCCAGAACAAGTCCGGACTCCAATACCCTTTGTCCAATATACCGATCTTCACCTTCGGATCATTCCGGAGCTCCTCGTCATGTCTGGGATCTCATCCAGGAGTCCGAACAACCTTCAGTAACCACATACTATTTCCCATAACAACTCTAGCGTCACCGAACCTTAAGTGTGTAGACCCTACGGGTTCAGGAACCATGCAGACATGACCGAGACAACTCTCCAGCCAATAACCAATAGCGGGATCTGGATACCCATGTTGGCTCCCACATGTTCCACGATGATCTCATCGGATGAACCACGATGTCTAGGATTCAATCAATCCCGTATACAATTCCCTTTGTCCAGCGGTATTGTACTTGCCCGAGATTCGATCGTCGGTATCCGATACCTTGTTCAATCTCGTTACCGGCAAGCCTCTTTACTCGTTCCGTAACACATCATCCCGTGATCAACTCCTTGGTCACATTGTGCACATTATGATGATATCCTACCGAGTGGGCCCAGAGATACCTCTCCGTCACACGGAGTGACAAATCCCAGTCTCGATTCGTGCCAACCCAACAGACACTTTCGGAGATACCTGTAGTGTACCTTTATAGCCACCTAGTTACGTTGTGACGTTTGGCACACCCAAAGCACTCCTACGGTATCCGGGAGTTGCACAATCTCATGGTCTAAGGAAATGATACTTGACATTAGAAAAGCTTTAGCATACGAACTACACGATCTTTGTGCTAGGCTTAGGATTGGGTCTTGTCCATCACATCATTCTCCTAATGATGTGATCCCGTTATCAACGACATACAATGTCCATGGTCAGCAAACCGTAACCATCTATTGATCAACGAGCTAGTCAACTAGAGGCTTACTAGGGACATGGTGTTGTCTATGTATCCACACATGTATCTGAGTTTCCTATCAATACAATTCTAGCATGGATAATAAACGATTATCATGAACAAGGAAATATAATAATAACCAATTTATTATTGCCTCTAGGGCATATTTCCAACAACCCCAAGTGGTCACCATTTTATCATGACTCGATGCAAGCAATAAAAGTGCCATATGACATTCATAAAACGGGGTTTCTTAGACATGGTCAGAGGGCTGCTTGCCTTGGTCTTCAAAGTCTTCAAGTTCTTCAAATCCTTCTCCTTCTTCTTCTTCTTCTTCAGCAACTTCGTCTAATACGGGATCTAATCGTCGCAAGAAAATAACGAGAAAATAAGGCAATAGTAAAATAGAAAAACCAAAGTGCTCAGAAAAATGTCAACTTATTTTTGATAAATACTAGGGGGAACTCTAAGAAGGGGAAAATTATTAGTTATGGATTTGGAGTTGTATAATAGGAGAAATGGATTTTCGGAGGGGAATATAAATGCTCAAATTTGAATTTAAATTTGAACAGTGCAGAAAAGTTTGATGGATATTTATGAAAGTTACACCATTAAATAGGTGGTATTTTTAGAAAAATATGGGAGTTGGAATTATTGCATTTGGATTAATATTTAATCCTGTGGAATTTTTGCAAGTTTCCAGAAAAAGAAAAAGGAGAAGCAGCACTGTGCAACTGGGCCAGAAGGGCCATAGTGCAGCAGGCCCAGAGGGGATTTAGCCCGCGGGAGGCTGCCACGTCGATGGCGTAAAGGCAAAATACGCCTTCATCCGACGCAGCGAACCGGTACGCGCGCGCGTGCGTTTTGAACCTGACGGGTGGGGCCCACCCGTCAGTATGTGAGGCTGACTGACGGGCCCCACGGCCGTCGTCGTCAACCTAGGGTCAGAGAGGGCGGCGAGCTCACCGGCGACGTTTCCGGGCACGGCGGGGTGAGCTGATGGCACTGCTGGACTCCTCCTCGTGTCGCCGTTCGGGTGGTGCCGGAGTTGGTCGCCGGGGTGGCCTGGTTCACCGGCGACGAGGAGGCATGGCGGAGGAGCTTCGGGAGGTGCTTGGTTAGCTCGTTCCGAGCTGCAATAGGAGCGGGAGAAAGAGGGGAATGGGTCAGTGAGGTCTGGCGGTTCCAGATCGAGCAAGAGCGGGGGCGGAGAGGGGCCGTACCGCGAGATCAATGGTCGACCGAGGCGGCGGAGCTCCGGTCGATCCCGAGCATAGAAGCTCTCCGGGGTTGATTGGGTGGTGCGGGCACGTTCTTGGGGGTGTGAGGAGGAGGCGGATGCCACTGGAACGCCCCGGGGCGGGCTTATATAGCCGCGCGATGGTCCACCGTGGACTTGTGCGCCGGCGAGCTCGTTGCCGTCGCCACGGGTCACGGGGGCCTGTTTGAGTGTGTCTGGGGTGCTCGTGGGGGTCGACTACGCCCAGGGGGAGAAGAGAGGGACCGGGGAACGCGGCAAAGCGGGTCCCCATCGCGGGCAATGACTGGCGCGCTCGGGCGGCGCTCTGTCCGCATGCGAGGAGAGCCGGAGAGGGAGAGAGAGGAGGGGGCCGACAGTGTAGCGTGACGCGGACGTCAAGGAGCATCGTCGAGCGCGCTGGGGAGGCCCGAGGTGGCCGGAGGTGCTTGGCAGGGGGCGGCTACAGTGCGGGTGTGCACTGTAGCGCGCTCTGGAGCACGCCAATTGCATGCCAGGGCATGCCTTTGGCTTGTAGGGCGCGACCACTTGTGTCTAGATTGTTTAGGGAGGAGTAAACAAAGGGGAGAGGGCCTTGGATGCCCTGGACAGCCAGTAGGAGAGGAGAGAGGTTGAGGGAGAGAGGGAAATGGGCTTTCCAGAGAGAGAAAATGGGGTTTTACCCCTCCAATAATTGAGCAATGACCAGGGGAGAGTTACTGGAGGTAGGAGAAGACTAGGAGGAGCTGTGGTAAAAAGTTGAGCTCAAGGAGATTAGTGCAAGGGGCCAAAGTGGTGTTTTTGGAAAAATGGCAGAAGGTGTTTGATGATGGTTTGGGCCAGCATATGATTTCCTACTGCCATGAGACTCCACAGGGTGAAGGGAAACATATAATTAGGGCCTTCTACCAATCTGGAGCTGATTTGGGCAAAGTTGCCAATGCAACTTTTGTAAGCCCTATAAATTAGTAGAAATGAACTTGTGTAGATCTAGTTGAGCAAATCACTTCTCCTTGATGCACCACTTGGTTTAGTGGCCTCATTTGGTCGTGTGAAACATGCTCACAAAAGTTGGGGTCAAGGAGAGAAAGTTGGTAGTACAAACTTGTTCAAATTAGATTCTGGTCAGAGAGGGTTTTGGGGCACTTTGATCAAGATAACATTCTCTCCAACTTGTGCCATTTGGTCTAGATGCATTATTACACCATTTTAGCATGTGCACCAAGTTTTAGAGCATTTGGACATGTTTGACAGTGCAAAGTTGTTCAAACTTGAAAAAGGACATAAGTGGTTTTGAGAGGGTTTCATGGGGTTATACTGTTCTCCATGACATGAAACTTGTCAAGATCATCAAACATGTCATATGTGACATGCTAGAATTTTCTTGGAATTGTTGGGGAATATTTCCTGTAGAAATATTTCAAATCCTTGAAATGGGCAGAAATGGTTTTGGGAGGTTTTTTCCAATATTTTGAACATGACCATGTGTTTAAACTCATATATATGGAAAATATATGCCCACTGAGTTTCCCTGATTTTTTGTAAAATATTTTTAAAACAATAAATATTTTTTCCCTATTAATGACCATTTCTGGCCTTAAGAAAAAGCTTTTAAATAAAATAGGAAAATAACTTTTAAAATTATATTTTTGTGGTTTCTGGGTATCCTATATCTAATAGGAGTCAAATATATTTTTGGAAAGATTTTTACTGCCCTTAATTAGGTACTTGCAGTGCAAACCTCAATTCAAGGGGTTTTTGGAAAACTAATTTTTGAAAATACTATTTGGCCAAATTATTTTTGTAAGGAATTATTTTTATGTCCTATACACATGGCATGATCATTGGGTAAGGTTTTGGATCAAGGATAAGGAGTATAAGAGTTGGAGGATTTATTTGATTTTTAGAGCACTTGCAACCAACACACAAAAAGCAAATCAAGCAAAGTCCAGAACACTGAAAGGTTTTTGTCAAACCACATTTTGCATGATTTATTGACTTAAGTGTTGTGGCATGAAAATCAGGGTGTGACAGACCTACCCCCCTTACAAGAATCTCGTCCCCGAGATTCCTAGACTAGGCGTGGAAAGGAATACGGAAACTAGGATTTGGGGTAGTCTTCACGTCCTCATACTGCTTCTGCTTCCGTTTGGTGCTCCATTTAACCTTGAAGTACTTGATGGTGTGGCTTCGTGTATGACGTTCTGCTTGATCCAGATTGCAATTGGGGTCTCTCGCGTAGGTCATATTGGGCTGAAGGTCGATGGCTCGGTGATCGATGTGCTTGTAGGGATCGGATTGGTTAGGAAGTTGGAAGCACTTCCAAAGTTGTGACTCATGGAAAGTGTTATGCACAGTGGGTGGCTCAAGTGGTAATTCTAGCTGGTAGCCGTCTATTCTTTGTCTTGTAGTGATCTTGGGGAAGGCCGATAAATCTTGGTGTGAGTTTCCCTTTGGCATGGAAATGCTTGGTTCCATTGAGAGAAGTGGCTTGCAGATACACCTGGTCTTCGACAAGAAAGTTCACTTCTTGACGATGGTGGTTGGTGTAGTTCTTCCTCCTTGGCATGGCGGTCTTCAAATGTTCCTTGACTAGCTGAATGGCTCTTCTTCCGTCTTCGGGTGGACAAGTATGTCATCAAGGAAGGATGACAACTAACTTGTCCAAGCACTCCATGAAGTCTATGGGGTACGTAAAGTGGGCTGAGGCATTGGTGATGGTCACGGTTGAGCATTGGCCAAGGTCTTATCGATCTAGAGCCAAAGCCCAAGGTCAGGATCCGACCATGTTGTGGCTTGGTAAGGCGTAAGGGTTTCAAGGATCTAGTGTGCGAGCGAATGTTTGTCACCTTATCCTTAAGCACGGTTCCTGAGATGCCAGTTGTTCTATCTAGTCCTTTAAACAAATAACCTTATACCACCGAAAGCATCAACTCTTGTGCTATATTAGGATGACAATGTGCTTGCTCACTATGTCCACTAGTTCCATAATGATCCCGGTGTTGTGCAAGGTTTACATAGGCTTAACTGGTCCTCTTGCGATTCTGGGGGTTAAGCACATGGTTAAGGACTCGAGCTGGGGTATCTCGTGAAGTCTCGAAGGGTCTAGGGATGGGGTTTCCAGTCATGAGGGGTAATACTACGGGTTTGCACTTGGTCGAGGAGGCTGTAGCAAAATTCTTCATTGCCAGTTGGTTGCCGAGGTAGAATCCTTGGTGCATCTTGTCTTGCTGATCTTCAGTTGATGAAATAGATGCAAGGGAAAAGTAGCATAGAGGAGGGGAATGCCTAAAAGGGGTTCTATAGTGCAAGTGCAACCAAACGGGTGCCAAAAGGGCCAAACAAAGCAAAATAAGGAAGGTGATATAGCCGCGTACTTGTTGCCTAGGGCAAAAGTGCGACTTATATCAAAACACAATCAAATAAAAACAAGCAACACACAGTCATGGTTCTATTCGAACCATCATATGGACTCGACTACGCTTAGGGGGTACACGACTCATCCTACCCTAGGGGTTCTTGGACTAAGTAGTCGTGCTTTACTTCGTGCCTCATGCATTCTTCTGCGTTTTCCTCAGGTGTTGCTACGTCTCTTATAGTTGTTCGATGAAACAATCCGGGTTGAGCCTGAAGATTCTTCAACAACTTCTCGCCTGTTGAAGTGATGGGGTGAAGGTGGCTCCTCATAGCAGGCATTAACTCGGTCTTCTGTTGTCTTCTTAATCATGACAATCCCTTTTTGTCTTCTAAGGCGTCGATGGTACCAAGTAGGTAATCCATTATGCAATGATATTAACAAGGCATAGTAGAGGTCCAACATGTCGATTACGTTGATGACAACATCGACACCAAGAGCTGGGGATGAAGAGAACCATTTTCCTGCTCACTATAGTGAGGCGTACCAAATGGCGAGGTTCTCATCCACCGGTGGTTGCCTATACAACATCGGTAAGCACATAGTTGCTCTATTAGCGATGCATATCATGATCTTGCATATTCTATGCCCTGATCATCGTAGGCTAAGGTTGCATCATCTTAGGGCAGTGTCAAGGGTGTCACCATCTCCTGGGTCTTCATGTCCTCCTTCCTCGAGGATGTATCTTCTGTTGGTATCGTCTTGTTGTGATGTCGCCAATCTTGTGTTTAGGAGATGTGGGTGAATGTCTGGCAAGGCATCTTCCTTCTAGATTATCCATGAGGATTACAAGGAATCCAGTGGTTAGAGGCATAAGGGTTCTAGCGACCAAAGGTTTTGAAGGGGGAGAGATCAATAAGGAAAGTATACCTTAGTTTTCGAAAAACTGAGAAGGGAAGAGAAGTATAGATAGTTTCAAAAACTAGTAGTAGTTTTGGAAATAGTTTTACCCTAACTAACGACCATGCTAACTAAGGCTTCCTACAGTCAACCTGGCTCTGATACCAGCTCTGTGGGGACCCCGACTCATAAGTCGAGATCACCGAATGCACGTGTACAGTGATCCCAGAGATCAATGCTCACTGAACACACAGAAGCTGAATAACAAGAGTCTTACATCCATACATATCGTATTACACAAATTATGACCATTATGGTCAAGTCTTACATAGATAAAGCCACAAGGGCTGAATACCAAATAAACTTAAGCAGCGGAAATCTTCGTCGATAAGTAGAACCCATGCCATCTGCCTTAACCCTACAGGCATTCTGAATGGGAAACGTCCTAGTTCGCATGTTCGTCTCCAAAGAACTCTTCTTCGAACTCATGTTCTTCCATGCCTGGCCAATTAAATAACCAGTGGCAAGCCAATGAGTACTTTGAATGTACTCGCAAGCAACCCATGTTTTGGCTCAAGATACAACAATGGATGATATAGGTAAATTTTTGCACAAAGCTAGTTTTGAGTGCAATGACATGTTCAACAACTTGTAAGACATGCATCAGGAGAATTCAAGTAACCAAGAGGACAGGTTACAGATATCAACATAAAGGGAGTGGGCTCCAACCCAACTCATCCATGTCAAGTCCTTTGACTTGACCCAAGTAGTTCTTCCCACTTATCCAAACACATACTCTGGTTTGTAAACATGTGGACATAGTTTAAGCAGCACCGCCCAACTGTCCTTGACCATGGACACGGCTATTCGAATAGTTTTACACTCTGCAGAGGTTGCACACTTTACCCACAAGATCCGGGAAACTTCCGTGTCATCCACGACCCGTGGTACCTCAAGTACCCGGGGAAAGCACCCGATCACTATCTTTCCCTAGACGACACTAACAAGGAGTCCACTCGTTGTTCCGTATCCTCACGATGTACATCATACGAGACTCACTCGAGATCGTAACATCCGAGAGGGGACACAACAGTGTATCTGGTGCCCTGTGAAAACAGTCATGGCCGCCCTACCTGGCACGACCCCGTCCCGAAAGAGAGCACCAACTCTCCCCCGTCACTAGTAATGCGGGCTCCAAGCTAGTATCGGCCTAAGTAATCAATAATGCCCTTTCCCATATAAGGGTAGAGTGGTTCCGCATGTACGGTTGGGACAGTCGACAAATCTTAAATCTAATCCGTTTTCGAAAACAACACACACACTTGCCTCGGTACACCACTTCGTACACAAGTGGTTACCCATCTCATTGCCTCCCTCGGGCATAAGTGGCACCCGACAGGGTTTTTGAAAAGTCTTTTGAAAATACTTTGTCTCCATCACCATGCATATACCCGTCCCTTTTGTGTAGCACTACTTAGCATTCTATCTACTCCCACTGGCATAACCCTCATAGAAAGGTAGGGTCATGCATCATGCAAGTGTCAACGAGAAAGGCAACAGAGGCAAACCACCCCAAGTGGTCACCATTTTATCATGACTCGATGCAAGCAATAAAAGTGCCATATGACATGCATAAAAGGGTTTCTTAGACATGGTCAAAGGGCTGCTTGCCTTGGTCTTCAAAGTCTTCAAGTTCTTCAAATCCTTCTCCTTCTTCTTCTTCTTCAGCAACTTCGTCTAATACGGGATCTAATCGTCGCAAGAAAATAACGAGAAAATAAGGCAATAGTAAAACAGAAAAACCAAAGTGCTCAGAAAAATGTTAACTTATTTTTGATAAATACTAGGGGGAACTCTACGAAGGGGAAAATTATTAGTTATGGATTTGGAGTTGTATAATAGGAGAAATGGATTTTCGGAGGGGAATATAAATGCTCAAATTTGAATTTAAATTTGAACAGTGCAGAAAAGTTTGATGGATATTTATGAAAGTTACACCATTAAATAGGTGGTATTTTTAGAAAAATATGGGAGTTGGAATTATTGCATTTGGATTAATATTTAATCCTGTGGAATTTTTGCAAGTTTCCAGAAAAAGAAAAAGGAGAAGCAGCACTGTGCAACTGGGCCAGAAGGGCCACAGTGCAGCAGGCCCAGAGGGGATTCAGCCCGCGGGAGGCTGCCACGTCGATGGCGTAAAGGCAAAATACGCCTTCAGCCGACGCAGCGAACCGGTACGCGCGCGCGTGCGTTTTAAACCTGACGGGTGGGGCCCACCCGTCAGTATGTGAGGCTGACTGACGGGCCCCACGGCCGTCGTCGTCAACCTAGGGTCAGAGAGGGCGGTGAGCTCACCGGCGACGTTTTCGGGCATGGTGGGGTGAGCTGATGGCACCGCTGGACTCCTCGTCGTGTCGCCGTTCGGGTGGTGCCGGAGTTGGGCGCCGGGGTGGCCTGGTTCGCCGGCGACGAGGAGGCACGGCGGAGGAGCTTCGGGAGGTGCTTGGTTAGCTCGTTCCGAGCTGCAATAGGAGCGGGAGAAAGAGGGGAATGCGTCAGTGAGGTCTGGTGGTTCCAGATCAAGCAAGAGCGGGGGCGGAGAGGGGCCGTACCGCGAGATCAACGGTCGACCGAGGCGGCGGAGCTCCGGTCGATCCCGAGCATAGAAGCTCTCCGGGGTTGACTGGGTGGTGCGGGCGCGTTCTTGGGGGTGTGAGGAGGAGGCGGATGCCACTGGAACGGCCCGGGGCGGGCTTATATAGCCGCGCGATGGTCCACCGTGGACTTGTGCGCCAGCGAGCTCGTTGCCGTCGCCACGGGTCACGGGGGCCTGTTTGAGTGTGTCTGGGGTGCTCGTGGGGGTCGACTACGCCCAGGGGGGAAGAGAGGGAGCGGGGAACGCGGCAAAGCGGGTCCCCATCGTGGGCAATGACTGGCGCGCTCGGGCCGCGCTCTGTCCGCATGCGAGGAGAGCCGGAGAGGGTGAGAGAGGAGGGGGCCGACAGTGTAGCGTGACGCGGACGTCGAGGAGCATCGTCGGGCGCGCTGGGGAGGCCGGAGGTGGCCGGAGGTGCTTGGCAGGGGCGGCTACAGTGCGGGTGTGCACTGTAGCGCGCTCTGGAGCACGCCAATTGCATGCTAAGGCATGCCTTTGGCTTGTAGGGTGCGGCCACTTGTGTCTAGATTGTTTAGGGAGGAGTAAACAAAGGGGAGAGGGCCTTGGATGCCCTGGACAGCCAGTAGGAGAGGAGAGAGGTTGAGGGAGAGAGGGAAATGGGCTTTCCAGAGAGAGAAAATGGGGTTTTACCCCTCCAATAATTGAGCAATGACCAGGGGAGAGTTACTGGAGGTAGGAGAAGACTAGGAGGAGCTGTGGTAAAAAGTTGAGCACAAGGAGATTAGTGGAAGGGGTCAAAATGGTGTTTTTGGAAAAATGGCAGAAGGTGTTTGATGATGGTTTGGGCCAGCAGATGATTTCCTACTGCCATGAGACTCCACAGGGTGAAGGGAAACATATAATTAGGGCCTTCTACCAATCTGGAGCTGATTTGGGCAAAGTTGCCAATGCAACTTTTGTAAGCCCTATAAATTAGTAGAAATGAACTTGTGTAGATCTAGTTGAGCAAATCACTTCTCCTTGATGCACCACTTGGTGTAGTGGCCTCATTTGGTTGTGTGAACATGCTCACAAAAGTTGCGGTCAAGGAGAGAAAGTTGGTAGTACAAACTTGTTCAAATTAGATTCTGGTCAGAGAGGGTTTTGGGGCACTTTGATCAAGATAACATTCTCTCCAACTTGTGCCATTTGGTCTAGATGCATTATTACACCATTTGAGCATGTGCACCAAGTTTTAGAGCATTTGGACATGTTTGACAGTGCAAAGTTGTTCAAATTTGAAAAAGGACATAAGTGGTTTTGAGAGGGTTTCATGGGGTTATACTGTTCTCCATGACATGAAACTTGTCAAGATCATCAAACATGTCATATGTGACATGCTAGAATTTTCTTGGAATTATAGGGGAATATTTCCTGTAGAAATATTTCAAATCCTTGAAATGGGCAGAAATGGTTTTGGGAGGTTTTGTCCAATATTTTGAACATGACCATGTGTTTAAACTCATATATATGGAAAATATATGCCCAGTGAGTTTCCCTGATTTTTTGTAAAATATTTTTAAAACAATAAATAATTTTTCCCTATTAAAGACCATTTCTGGCCTTAAGAAAAAGCTTTTAAATAAAATAGGAAAATAACTTTTAAAATTATATTTTTGTGGTTTGTGGGTATCCTATATCTAATAGGAGTCAAATATATTTTTGGAAAGATTTTTACTGCCCTTAATTAGGTACTTGTAGTGCAAACCTCAATTCAGGGGTTTTTTGGAAAACTAATTTTTGAAAATACTATTTGCCCAAATTATTTTTGTAAGGAATTATTTTTATGTCCTATACACATGGCATGATCATTGGGCAAGGTTTTGGATCAAGGATAAGGAGTATAAGAGTTGGAGGATTTATTTGATTTTTAGAGCACTTGCAACCAACACACAAGAAGCAAATCAAGCAAAGTCCAGAACACTGAAAGGTTTTTGTCAAACCACATTTTGCATGATTTATTGACTTAAGTGTTGTGGCATAAAAATCAGGGTGTGACAGAGTGCCTCCAACTAACAAGAGTCCCAGGGGGAGTTTTGTTTGCAATTATTTTGATTTAGTTTGCATAAAGCATGGGACTGGGCATCCCGGTGACTAGCCATTTATCTTGTGAGTGAGGAGCGGAGTCCACTCGTCTTGAGAATAACCCGCCTAACATGGAAGATACGGACAGCCCTAGTTGATACATGAGCTATTCGAGCATACAAAACAAGATATTTATTTGAAGGTTTAGAGTTTGGCACATACAAATTTACTTGGAACGGCAGGTAGATACCGTATATAGGTATGTATAGTTGACTCATGTGGAATAACTTTGGGGTTTAAGGAGTTTGGATGCACAAGCAGTATTCCCGCTTAGTACAGGTGAAGGCTAGCAAAAGACTGGGAAGCGACCAGCTAGAGAGCGACAACAGTCATGAACTTGCATTAAAATTAATCAACACTGAATGCAAGCATGAGTAGGATATAATCCACCATGAACATAAATATCGGGAAGCCTATGTTGATTTTGTTTCAACTACATGCGTGAACATGTGCCAAGTCAAGTCACTTAAATCATTCAGAGGAGGATACCACCCTATCATACCATATCATAACCATTTTAATATCATGTTGGCACGCAAGGTAAACCATTATAACTCGTAGCTAATCAAGCATGGCACAAGAAACTATGATCTCTAGTTGTCATTGCAAACATGTTTATTCATAATAGGCTGAATCGGGAACGATGAACTAATCATATTTACAAAAACAAAAGAGGTCGAGTTCATACCAGCTTTTTTCATCTCAGCCAATCCATCATATATCATCATAATTGCCTTTCACTTGCACGACCGAATAGTGTGAATAATAATAATAGTGCACGTGCATTGGACTAAGCTGGAATCTGCAAGCATCCAATAAACAGGAGAAGACAAGGCAATATGGGCTCTTTTGTCAGATCAACAATAATGCATATAAGAGCCACTTCAACAATTTAATCATGGTCTTCTCCTATCGACCCCCAAAGAAAATAAAAGAAATACAACTATTTACACGAGAAAGCTCCCAACAAGCAAAAGAAGAACATGAAATCTTTTTGGGGTTTCTTTTTAATTACTACTACAAGCATGGAAATTAAACTGATTAAAAGCTACAACTAATTTTTTGGTTTTTCTTAAGGTTTATTAAACACACAAGAAGAAAGCATAAAAAGGAAAATAAACTAGCATGGATGATACAATGAAAAAGTATGAGCACCGACATCTAGCAATGAGTGTGTGAGCATAAATGTAATGTCGGTGGGAAATACGTACTCCCCCAAGCTTAGGCTTTTGGCCTAAGTTGGTCTATGGCCATGGCTGGCCTAGCGGATATCCATAATAGTAGTTGGGGTCGTACTGTGATGCAGACGAGGAAGGCTCCGATTGCCATTGGCTGACAATCATCTCCGGATCCCGCTGATAATTAGACTGTCGTGAAGGACCAAATTGTGGTTCCGGCTCTAGCTCCTCGGCTGGTGCAGGGTTCCGGTAGGCGTGGATAGCCATCAATGGAACAAGGTACGTGCCTGCAGTCAAATCAAACAAAGAAGGAGAAGGCAAGGTAATAGTCTCAGGATGATGTTTATTAAAGAACAATTGATATTTAAGCTCTCCTTCCCTATTATTAACAATAAAATCATGCGCCACCATACTTTTATAATCTAGATAAACACGAGGCAACACTTTTTCTTCCTTCTCAGCATGCCTAATAGGTATGTTAAAATGTGCAGCTAGGCATGTAGCATAGATGCCTCCAAAGATGGAGCCCTTGGTATGGTTCAGACTTAACCGTTTGGCAATAATGTTGTCCATACTAAAAGAGTTATCACCGTATAAACCATGGTGCAAAATAATAATATCAGGGATACTCAGGTTTTCACAGTTTCCGCGACCAATTAAGCAACGACTAGCAAATAATGCAAAGTAGCGTAAAACAGGAAAATGTATGCTAGTGATTCATGCATCGGAAACCTTCCTTGTTTCCCCTACAGTGATAGTGTCAATAAATCCCTCCACATCATCACGATGTGGTTCTTCTGTCTTGCCCCCAAAAGGGAATAAACAGATCCGACAAAAATCGTAAAATGACATCTCCTTATGCTCATCATATAAATGGAACTCCACCGTAGGTGGTGAGTTCCTAGAATGAAAATGAAAGTTTTGCACAAAGGTATTTGTGAGCAAGAGATACTGGCCGCATTGGTCATGGAGGAAAGCGGTAAGGCCTGCAGTCTGAGCCAATTCATGAAAATCTTCATAAATCCCGGCTGCTCTCAAGAAATCCTCGGAAGGCCATTCACACACCCGTACCTCCGCGGTGCGAGACAGATTATACTTAGGCTTCAGTGCCTTTTCCTTCGAGCTTTGGCTCGATGAGCCCCTCAAAAGTCTCCTCATTATTTTCTAAAAAATTCTGAAATTTTTAGTAACATCAAAATAAAAGTAAACCAAACTCAATAATATTTATAGTAACTACTCCTACAAGTGCCTAGGGCCTATATCATGCATAAAAACTACTTTGACCATATAAATTTGACATGCAAGCTCAAGAACAGGGTCACCTAAACAACACAAATTTGCAATCAATAAAGCACTAGAACAAAAACTAATTGGACCAATGGAGGAGTCACATACCAAGGAACAATCTCCCCAAGCAGTTTTGTGAGAGGTGCTTTGAGCAAGGAGATCGAAAATGGCAGCAAAACTAGCTTGGACTCGGGTTTGAGCTGGTTATTCGTGTTTGGGGGAAGAAGGAGTGTATGGGTGAAAGGATAAGTGGAGGAGGGCCACCGTGGGCCCACAAGGCAGGGGCGCCCTCCACCCTCGTGGGTAGGTGGTTGACCCCCCTGGTGTGTTCTTTGTTCCATAAATCTTCAAATATTCTAGAAAAAATCATATTTAATTTTCAGGGCATTTGGAGAACTTTTATTTTCGAGGTATTTTTATATTGCACGGATAATCAGATAACAAACAGACAAATATTTATTTTTATTTTATTTAATATAAATAACAGAAAGTAAAAGTGGGATACAGAAAGTTGTGCCTTCTAGTTTCATCCATCTCATGATCATCAAAAGGAATCCACTAACAAGGTTGATCAAGTCTTGTTAACGAACTCATTCCGAATAACATGGAACCGGGGAAATTTCGAATAACACTATGTTACCTCAACGAGGATATGCACATCCCCAATAATAAGAATATCATATTTCTTCTTGACAGTAGGAAGAGGAAATTCAAAACCTCCAAATATAATCGATGGAATTTTCCAATAGAGTTGATACTATGAACTTGAGGTTGTTTCCTCGGAAAGTGTACCGTATGCTCATTACCATTAACATGAAAAGTGACATTGCCTTTAGTGCAATCAATAACAGCCCCTGCAGTATTCAAAAAGGGTCTTCCAAGAATAATAGACATACTATCGTCCTCGGGAATATCAAGAATAACAAAGTCCATTAAAATAGTAACGTTTGCAACGACAACAGGCACATCCTCAAAAATACCGATAGGTATAGCAGTTGATTTATCAACCATTTGCAAAGATATTTCAGTAGATGTCAACTTATTCAAATCAAGTCTACGATATAAAGAGAGAGGCATAACACTAACACCGGCTCCAAGATCACATAAAGCAGTTTTAACATAGTTTCTTCTAATGGAGCATGGTATAGTGGGTACTCCTGGATCTCCAAGTTTCTTTGGTATTCCACCCTTAAAAGTATAATTTAGCAAGCATGGTGGAAATTTCAGCTTCCGTATCTTTCTCTTATTTTTAATAATATCTTTCATATACTTAGCATAAGGATTGGTTTTGAGCATATCAGTTAATCGCATACGCAAAAAGATAGGTCTAATCATTTCAGCAAAGCGATCAAAATCCTCATCATCCTTTTTCTTGGATGGTTTAGGAGGAAAGGGCATGGGTTTCTGAACCCATGGCTCTCTTTCTTTACCGTGTTTCCTAGCAACAAAATCTTTCTTATCATAACGTTGATTCTTTGATTGTGGGTTATCAAGATCAACATCAGGTTCAATTTCTACATCATTATCATTACTAGGTTGAGCATCGGCATGAACATTATCATTAATATTATCACTAGTTTCAAGTTCATTACTAGATTGTGTTTCAGCATCAGAAATATAAATATCATTTGGATTCTCAGGTGTTTCAACAATAGGATCACTAGAAGCATGCAAAGTCCTATCATTTTTCTTTTTCTTCTTTTTAAAAGAGCTAGGTGCATCTATATTATTTCTCTGAGAATCTTGCTCAATTCTTTTAGGATGGCCTTCAGGATACAAAGGTTCCTGAGTCATTCTACCACCTCTAGTCATAACTCTAACAGCATTATCATTATTCTTACTGTTCAATTCATTGAGCAAATCATTCTGAGTTTTAAGTACTTGTTCTACTTGAGTGGTAACCATAGAAGCATGTTTACTAATAACTTTAAGTTCACCTTTAACATTAGCCATATAATCACCCAAGTGTCTAGGCATATTTGAATTGTATTTCAGTTATCTACCAAAATAAGCATTAAAGTCTTCTTGCTTAGCCATAAATTTATCAAACTCATCTAAGCATGGGCTCGCAATTTTAGTAAATGGGATTACAATTTTATCATATCTATAGAGAGAATTTACCTTTACTACCTGTGTTGGGTTATCAAGACCATGAGTTTCTTCAATAGGTAAAGGATTAAGATTATATGTTTCTTCAACGGGCGGTAAATTAAGACCATGTATTTCTTCAATAGGAGGTAAATTCTTAACATCTTCAACTTTAATACCCTTTTCTTTCATAGATTTCTTTGCCTCTTGCATATCTTCAGGACTGAGAAATAGAATACCCCTCTTCTTCGGAGTTGGTTTAGGAATAGGCTCAGGAATTGGCTCCAGAGGTGTCCAATTATTTTCATTTGTCAACAGATTATTCAATAGAATTTCAGCTTCATCCGGTGTTCTTTCCCTGAAAACAGAACCAGCACAACTATCCAGGTAATCTCTGGAGGCATCGGTTAGTCCATTATAAAAGATATCAAGTATTTCGTTTTCTTAAGAGGATGATGAGGCAAAGCATTAAGTAATTGGAGAAGCCTCCCCCAAGCTTGTGGGAGACTCTCTTCTTCAATTGTACAAAATTATATATATCCCTTAAAGCAGCTTGTTTCTTATGAGCAGGGAAATATTTAGCAGAGAAGTAATAAATCATATCCTGGGGACAACGCACACAACCAGGATCAAGAGAATTAAACCATATCTTAGCATCACCCTTTAATGAGAATGGAAATATTTTAAGGATATAAAAGTAGTGAGTTCTCTCATCTTTAGTGAACAGGGTAGCTATATCATTCAATTTAGTAAGATGTGCCACAACAGTTTCAGATTCATAACCATGAAAAGGATCAGATTCAACCAAAGTAATTATATCAGGATCAACAGAGAAATCATAATCCTTATCGGTAACAAAGATAGGTGAAGTAGCAAAAGCAGGGTCAGGTTTCATTCTAGCATTTAGAGATTGCTTACTCCATTTAGCTAATAATTTTTTAAGTTCAGTTCTATTTCTGCAAGCTAAAATAGCTAAAGAAGCATCTTGATAAAAAAACATAACCTTTAGGAATGGCAAGTGGTTCTTCATCATCACTTTCATCAGTATCATCAGATTCAATATTTTCTATCTCTCTAGCCCTAGCAAGTTGTTCATCAAGAAAAGCACTAAGTGGCATAGTAGTATCAGGCATAGAGGTAGTTTCATCATAAGTATCATGCATAGTAGAAGTGGCATCATCAATAACATGCGACATATCAGAATGAATAGCAGAAGCAGGTGTAGGTGTCGCAAGCTTACTCAAAACAGAAGGTGAATCAAGTGCAGAGCTAGATGGCAGTTCCTTACCTCCCCTCGTAGTTGAGGGATAGATCTTGGTTTTTGGATCTCTCAAGTTCTTCATAATGATAAGCATATATATATATATATATATATCCCAAATGACTCAAAGAATAGAGCTATGCTCCCCGACAACGGCGCCAAAAAATGGTCTTGATAACCCACAAGTATAGGGGATCGCAACAATTTTCGAGGGTAGAGTATTCAACCCAAATTTATTAATTCGACACAAGGGGAGCCAAAGAATATTCTCAAGTATTAGCAGCTGAGTTGTCAATTCAACCACACCTGGAAACTTAATATCTGCAGCAAAGTGTTTAGTAGCAAAGTAATATGATAGTGGTGATAAGGGTAACAAAAGGTAATAGTAGTAAAAGCAATGTTTTTGCTATTTTGTAATGATGATAGCAATAGCAATGGAAAAGTAAATAAGCAAAGAACAATACATGGAAAGCTCGTAGGCAATGGATCGGTGATAGAGAATTATGCCAGATGCGGTTCATCATGTAACAGTCATAACCTAGGGTGACACAGAACTAGCTCTAGTTCATTGATATAATGTAGGCATGTATTCCGAACATAGTCATACGTGCTTATGGAAAAGAACTTGCATGGCATCTTTTGTCCTACCCTCCCGTGGCAGCGGGGTCCTTACGGAAACTAGGGGATATTAAGGCCTCCTTTTAATAGAGAAATGGAACAAAGCATTAACACATAGTGAATACATGAACTCCTCAAACTATGGTCATCACTGGTAAGTATCCCGATTATTGTCACTTCGGGGTTAACGGATCATAACACATAATAGGTGACTATATAGACTTGCAAGATAGGATCAAGAACACTCATATATTGATGAAAACATAATAGGTTCAGATCTGAAATCATGGCACTCGGGCCCTAGTGATAAGCATTAAGCATAGCAAAGTCATAGCAACATCAATCTCAGAACATAGTGGACACTAGGGATAAAACCCTAACAAAACTAACTCGATTACATGATAGATCCCATCCAACCCATCACCGTCCAGCAAGCCTACGATGGAATTACTCGCGCACGGCGGTGAGCATCATGAAATTGGTGATGGAGGATGGTTGGTGATGACGATGGCGACGGATTCCCCTCTCCGGAGCGCCGATCGGACTCCAGATCAGCCCTCCCGAGAGGTTTTAGGGCTTGGCGGCGACTCCGTATCGTAAAACGTGATGAATCCTTCTCTCTGATTTTTTTTCTCCTCAAAACTCAATATATGGAGGTGGAGTTGGAGTCGGAGAGGCAACAGGGGGCCCACGAGGTAGGGGGCGTGCCCTAGGGGGGCAGGCGTGCCCCCACCCTCATGGCAAGACGGTGGGCCCCCTGGCCTTCATCTTTGGCAGGTATTTTTCTTATTTTTTTGAAAAGTGTCTCTATGAAGTTTCAGGTCATTCCGAGAACGTTTGCTCCTGCACATAAATAACACCATGGTAATTCTGCTGAAAACAGCGTCAATCCGGGTTAGTTCCATTCAAATCATGCAAGTTAGAGTCCAAAACAAGGGCAAAAGTGTTTGGAAAATTAGATACATTGGAGACGTATCAATTTATCAGAGCTTAATATGTAAAAGGTTTCAACATTTTGTCACATTCTAACTTTTCTAGGGAATTATTGCAACAGCGGTAAACTTTCCGTTTTCAAACAGCATCATGAAGACTTGTAACATAGGCATAGTAAAGACTATCAATGCCACTTCTATTGAAATAAAAGATGCAAAACATTTTTCTAAATAACAGCAAGCAAATCCTAACAAAATAAATTGATGCTCCAAGCAAAACACATATCATGTGGTCAATAAAAATATAGCTCCAAGTAAAGTTACCGATGGAAGTAGACGAAAGAGGGGATGCCTTCCGGGGCATCCCCAAGCTTAGGCTCTTGGTTGTAATTGAATATTACCTTGGGGTGCCTTGGGCATCCCCAAGCTTAGTCTCTTGCAACTCCTTATTCCATAGTCCATCGAATCTTTACCCAAAACTTGAAAACTTCACAACACAAAACTTAATAGAAAACTCGTAAGCTCCGTTAGTATAAGAAAATAAATCACCACTTAGGTACTGTTGTGAATTCATTATAAATTCATATTGGTGTAATATCTACTGTATTCCAACTTCTCTATGGTTCATACCCTCCGATACTACTCATAGATTCATCAAAATAAGAAAACAACACGATGAAAACAGAATCTGTCAAAAACAGAACAGTCTGTAGTAATCTGAATCAAACGTATACTTCTGGAACTCATAAAATTCTCAAATAAATTGATGGACGCGAGGAATTTATCTATTAATCATCTGCAAAAATAATTAACTAAATATCACTCTTCAATAAAAAAATAGCAGCAATTCTCGTGAACGCTAATGTTTCTGTTTTTTACAGCATGATCATAAAGACTTCACCCGAGTCTTCCCAAAGGTTCTACTTGGCACAAACACTAATTAAAACATAAAACCACATCTAAAAAGAGGCTAGATAAATTATTTATTACTCATCTAGATAGCACACATCTAGGGGGAGCCCGTCTAAATTTTAGAGGTATGGGGTTTGCCCATGTTCTATGTTATCTCCTTTTATGCAAATCCCGTATTGTCATCAATCCACCAAAAAGGGGGAGATTGTAAGGGCCTATTTATCCCTTAGTTGTTTTGGTGACTGATGACAATGCTTTTGCGTACTAATCGTGTGCATTGAGTATTTCAAACAATTCATCACTAGGCACAAGACGATATGGTGCCCCTCGGAGACTATTGAAGACGGCGTTTCTCTACATTTTTTCGGTGGATTTGAGTCGTAGGAAAGCCGTACTATTAAGAGGGGGTCCGCTTTGGAAAGGTTTGGGTGGAATCATCACGTACACATCTTCTCCTTTGCACCGCCTTTCCTTTGGCACTTTGGAGCATCCTCCGTATTTTCTTGTCTATGCAAAAATGTCGTGTTTGCTGATCTGGGGCATGCGGTAGTACTGCTCCTAGGAGCGGTAGTACCGCAGGCCCTTGCGGTAGTACCAGCCTCTGGCACGGTAGTACCACAAGTGCCCACGGTAGTACTGTTGGGGAACATAGTAATTTCAAAAAAAATCCTACGCACACGCAAGATCATGGTGATGCATAGCAACGAGAGGGGAGAGTATGTCTACGTACCCTCGTAGACCGAAAGTGGAAGCGTTTATCAACGCGGTTGATGTAGTCATACACCTTCACGATCCGTCCTAATCAAGTACCGAACGTACGACACCTCCGCGTTCAGCACATGTTCAGCTCGATGACGTCCTCGCCTTCTTGATCCAGCAAGACGGGGCGTGGTGATGGTGTTGGTGAAGAACAATCTCCGCACGGCTTCGCCTAAGCACTACGAAAACTATTACGGAGGATAAACAAGAGGGGACGGGGTTGCCGGCACACGACTTGGTGTTTCTTGATGTGTCTTGGGTGCTAGCCCTACCCCTCTATTTATATGTTGAGCCTTTGGGTCGAAACTTGGAGTAAAAGCCTCCACAAAGTGGGTTTCACCCGAAAGGCAAGAGTCCTTCTCAGACTCCAAGGCCAGACGCCAGGGTTCCCGGCGTCTGGCCCCTGGACTCCACAAAAATTCCTTTTGCGCTTTCCAAAAACCTTGTGGGCTTTCCCCTTTGGCCCAAATAAAGTGTTCTCGTACCCAAACATTTCGGGAAACATTTGGAACCCCTTCCGGAGACCAAACACTATTATCCCATATATCAAACTTTATCTCCAGACCATTCCGGAGTTCCTCGTCATGTCCGTGATCTTATCCGGAACTCTGAACAACATTCAGTTACCAACATACATAACTCATAAATACTATATCGTCAACGAACGTTAAGCGTGCAGACCCTACGGGTTCAAGAACTATGTAGACATGACCGAGACACTTCTCTGGTCAATAACCAATAGCGGAACCTGGATGCCCATATTGGTTCCTACATATTCTAAGAAGATCTTTATCGGTCAAATCGCATAACAACATATGTTGTTCCCTTTGTCATCGGTATGTTACTTGCCCGAGATTCGATCGTCGGTATCTCAATACCTAGTTCAATCTCGTTACCGGCAAGTCTCTTTACTCGTTTCGTAATGCATCATCCCGCAACTAACTCATTAGTTACATTGCTTGCAAGGCTTATAGTGATGTGCATTACCGAGAGGGCCCAGATATACCTCTCCGACAATCGGAGTGACAAATCCTATTCTCGATCTATGCCAACTCAACAAACACCATCGAAGACACCTGTAGAGCACCTTTATAATCACCCAGTTATGTTGTGACGTTTGGTAGCACACAAAGTGTTCTTCCGGTAATCGGGAGTTGCATAATCTCATAGTCATAGGAACATGTATAAGTCATGAAGAAAGCAATAGCAGTAAACTAAATGATCAACGTGCTAAGCTAATAGAATGGGTCATGTCAATCATATGATTCTCCTAATGATGTGATCCCGTTAATCAAATGACAACTCATGTCTATGGCTAGGAAACTCAACCATCTTTGATCAACGAGTTAGTCAAGTAGAGGTATACTAGTGACACTATGTTTGTCTATGTATTCACACATGTATTATGTTTCCGGTTAATACAATTCTAGCATGAATAATAAACATTTATCATGATGTGAGGAAATAAATAATAACTTTATTATTGCCTCTAGGGCATATTTCCTTCAGTCTCCCACTTGCACTAGAGTCAATAATCTAGATTACACGGTAATGATTCTAACACCCATGGAGTCTTGGTGCTGATCATGTTTTGTTCATGGAAGAGACTTAGTCAATGGGTCTGCAACATTCAGATCCGTATGTATCTTGCAAATCTCTATGTCTCCCACCTGGACTTGATCCCGGATGGAATTGAAGTGTCCCTTGATGTGCTTGGTTCTTTTGTGAAATATGGATTCCTTTGCCAAGGCAATTGCACCAGTATTGTCACAAAAGATTTTCATTGGACCCGATGCACTAGGTATGACACCTAGATAGGATATGAACTCCTTCATCCAGACTCCTTCATTTGCTGCTTCCGAAGCAGATATGTATTCCGCTTCACACGTAGATCCTGTCACGACGCTTTGTTTAGAACTTCTCCAACTAAGAGCTCCACCGTTTAATATAAATACGCATCTGGTTTGCGATTTAGAATCGTCCGGATCAGTGTCAAAGCTTGCATCGACGTAACCATTTACGACAAGCTCTTTATCACCTCCATAAACGAGAAACATATCCTTAGTCCTTTTCAGGTATTTCAGGATGTTCTTGACCGCTGTCCAGTGATCTACTCCTGGATCACTTTGGTACCTCCCTGCTAAACTAATAGCAAGGCACACATCAGGTCTGGTACACAACATTGCATACATGATAGAGCCTATGGCTTAAGCATAGGGAACACTTTTCATTTTCTCTCTATCTTCTGCAGTGGTCGGGCATTGAGTCTTACTCAACTTCACACCTTGTAACACATGCAAGAACCCTTTCTTTGCTTGATCCATTTTGAAATTCTTCATAACTTTATCAAGGTATGTGCTTTGTGAAAGTCCAATTAAGCGTCTTGATCTATCTCTATAGATCTTGATGCCCAATATATAAGCAGCTTCTCTGAGGTATTTCATTGAAAAACTCTTATTCAAATATCCTTTTATGCTATCCAGAAATTCTATATCATTTCCAATCAACAATATGTCATCCACATATAATATTAGAAATGCTACAGAGCTCCCACTCACTTTCTTGTAAATACAGGCTGCTCCAAAAGTCTGTATAAAACCATATGCTTTGATCACACTATCAAAACGTTAATTCCAACTCCGAGAGGCTTGCACCAGTCCATAAATGGATCACTGGAGCTTGCACACTTTGTTAGCACCCTTTGGATCGACAAAACCTTCTGGTTGCATCATATACAACTCTTCTTCCAGAAATCCATTCAGGAATGCAGTTTTGATATCCATTTGCCAAATTTCATAATCATAAAATGCGGCAATTGCTAACATGATTCAGACAGACTTAAGCATCGCTACGGGTGAGAAAGTCTCATTGTAGTCAACCCCTTGAACTTGTCGAAAACCTTTCGCAACAAGTCGAGCTTTGTAGACAGTAACATTACTATCAGCGTCAGTCTTCTTCTAAAAGATCCATTTATTCTCGATGGCTTGCCGATCATCGGGCAAGTCAACCAAAGTCCACACTTTGTTCTCATACATGGATCCCATCTTAGATTTCATGGCCTCGAGCTATTTTGCGGAATCTGGGCTCACCATCACTTCTTCATAGTTCGTAGGTTTGTCATGGTCAAGTAACATGATTTCCAGAACATGATTACCGTACCACTCTGGTGCGGATCTTACTCTGGTTGACCTACGAGGTTTGATAGTAACTTGATCTGAAGTTTGATGATCATCATCATTAGCTTCCTCACTAATTGGTGTAGGTGTCACAGGAACTGGTTTCTGTGATGAACTACTTTCCAATAAGGGAGCAGGTACAGTTACCTCATCAAGTTCTACTTTCCTCCCAGTCACTTCTTTCGAGAGAAACTCCTTCTCTAGAAAGGATCCATTCTTAGCAACAAATGTCTTGCCTTCAGATCTGTGATAGAAGGTGTACCCAATAGTTTCTTTTGGGTACCCTATGAAGACACATTCTCCGATTTGGGTTCGAGCTTATCAGGTTGAAGCTTTTTCACATAAGCATCGCAACCCCAAACTTTAAGAAATGACAACTTTGGTTTCTTGCCAAACCACAGTTCATAAGGCGTCGTTTCAACGGATTTCGATGGTGCCCTATTTAACGTGAATGCAGCCGTCTCTAAAGCATAACCCCAAAACGATAGTGGTAAATCAGTAAGAGACATCATAGATCACACCATATCTAGAAAAGTACGATTATGATGTTCGGACACACCATTACGCTGTGGTGTTCCGGGTGGTGTGAGTTGCGAAACTATTCCGCATTGTTTCAAATGTAGACCAAACTCGTAACTCAAATATTATCCTCCATGATCCGATCGTAGAAACTTTATTTTCTTGTTACGATGATTTTCCACTTCACTCTGAAATTCTTTGAACTTTTCAAATGTTTCAGACTTATGTTTCATTTAGCAGATATACCCATATCTGCTCAAATCATCTGTGAAGGTGAGAAAATAATGATACCCGCCGCGAGCCTCAATATTCATCGGACCACATACATCAGTATGTATGATTTCCAACAAATCTGTTGCTCGCTCCATAGTTCCGGAGAATGGCGTTTTAGTCATCTTGCCCATGAGGCATGGTTCGCAAGTACCAAGTAATTCATAATCAAGTGATTCCAAAAGTACATCAGAATGGAGTTTCTTCATGCGCTTTACACCAATATGACCTAAACGACAGTGCCACAAATAAGTTGCACTATCATTATCAACTCTGCATCTTTTGGCTTCAACATTATGAATATGTGTATTACTACTATCGAGATTCAACACAAATAGACCACTCTTCAAGGGTGCATGACCATAAAAGATATTACTCATATAAATAGAACAACCATTATTCTCAGATTTAAATGAATAACCGTCTCGCATCAAACAAGATCCAGATATAATGTTCATGCTTAACGCTGGCACCAAATAACAATTATTTAGGTCTAAAATTAATCTCGAAGGTAGATGTAGAGGTAGCGTGCCGACGGCGATCACATCGACTTTGGAACCATTTCCCACGTGCATCGTCACCTCGTCCTTAACCAATCTTCGCTCAATTCGTAGTCCCTATTTCGAGTTGCAAATATTAGCAACAGAACCAGTATCAAATACCCCGGTGCTACTGCGAGCTGTAGTAAGGTACACATCAATAACATGTATATCACATATACCTTTGTTCACCTTGCCATCCTTCTTATCCGCCAAATACTTGGGGCAGTTCCACTTCCAGTGACCAGTCTGTTTGCAGTAGAAGCACTCAGTCTCAGGCTTAGGTCCAGACTTGGGTTTCTTCTCCTGAGCAGCAACTTGTTTGTCGTTCTTTTTGAAGTTCCCCATCTTCTTCCCTTTACCCTTTTTCTTGAAACTGGTGGTCTTGTTGACCATCAACACTTGATGCTCCTTCTTGATTTCTACCTCCGCAGACTTTAGCATTGCGAAGAGCTCGGGAATTGTCTTATCCATCCCTTGCATATTATAGTTTATCACGAAGCTCTTGTAGCTTGGTGGCAGTGATTGAAGAACTCTGTCAATGACACTATCAATAGGAAGATTAACTCCCAGTTGAGTCAAGTGGTTATGGTACCCAGACATTCTGAGTATATGTTCACTGACAGAACTATTCTCCTCCATCTTGCAGCTGTAGAACTTACTAGAGACTTCATATCTCTCAATCCGGGCATTTGCTTGAAATATTAACTTCAACTATGGAACATCTCATATGCTCCATGACATTCAAAACATCGTTGAAGTCCCGGTTCTAAGTCGTAAAGCATGGCACACTGAACTATCGAGTAGTCATCAGCTTTGCTCTACCAGATGTTGTTAACGTCATCAGCAGCAGGCCTGGCACCCAGCGGTGCTTCCAGGACGTAATTCTTCTGTGCAGCAATGAGGATAATCCTCAAGTTATGGACCTAGTCCGTGTAATTGCTACCATCATCTTTCAACTTTGATTTCTCAAGGAACGCATTAAAGTTCAATGGAACAACAGCACGGGCCATCTATCTACAACAACATACACAAGCAAAAAACTATCAGGTACTAAGTTCATGATAAATTTAAGTTCAATTAATCATATTACTTTAAGTGATCACGTGATCCAAATCAACTAAACCATAACCGATCATCACGTGAAATGGAGTAGTTTTAAATGGTGAACATCACTATGTTGATCATATCAACTATATGATTCAAGCTCGACCTTTCGGTCTTAGTGTTCCGAGGCCATATCTGCATATGCTAGGCTCGTCAAGTTTAACTCGAGTATTCTGCGTGTGCAAAAACTGGCTTGCACCCGCTGTATAAGAATGTTGAGCTTATCACACCCGATCATCACGTGGTGTCTCGGCACAACGATCTTTTGCAACGACGCATACTCAGGGAGAACACTTGTACCTTGAATTGTTTTTAGTGAGAGATCATCTTATAATGCTACCGTCAATCAAAGCAGAATAAGATGCATAAAGGAAAAACATCACATGCAATTAATATAAGTGATATGATATGGCCATCATCATCTTGTGCCTGTGATCTCCATCTCCAAAGCACCGTCATGATCACCATCGTCACCGGCGCGACACCTTGATCTCCATCTTAGCATCGTTGTCATTTTGCCAACTATTGCTTCTACGACTATCGCTACCGCTTAGTGATAAAGTAAAGCAATTACATGGCGATTACATTTCACACAATAAAGCGACAACCATATGGCTCCTGCCAGTTGCCGATAACTCCGTTACAAAACATGATCATCTCATACAATAAAATATAGCATCATGCCTTGACCATATCACATCACAACATGCCCTGTAAAAACAAGTTAGACGTCCTCTACTTTGTTGTTGCAAGTTTTACGTGGCTGCTACGGGTTGAGCAAGAACCGTTCTTACCTACGCATCAAAATCACAACGATAGTTCGTCAAGTTAGTGTTGTTTTAACCTTCAACAAGGACCAGGCATAGTCACACTCGGTTCAACTAAAGTTGGAGAAACTGACACCCGCCAGCCACCTGTGTGCAAAGCACGTCGGTAGAATCAGCCTCGCGTAAGCGTACACGTAATGTCGGTCCGGGCCGCTTCATCCAACAATACCGCCGAACCAATGTATGACATGCTGGTAAGCATTATGAATTGTATCGCCCACAACTCACTTGTGTTCTACTTGTGCATATAACATCTACGCATAAACCTGGCTCGGATGCCACTGTTGGGGGACGTAGTAATTTCAAAAAAAATTCCTACGCACACGCAAGATCATGGTGATGCATAGAAACGAGAGGGGAGAGTATGTCTACGTACCCTCGTAGACCGAAAGAGGAAGCGTTTATCAACGCGGTTGATGTAGTCGCACACCTTCACGATCCATCCCGATCAAGTACCGAACGTACGACACCTCCGCGTTCAGCACACGTTCAGCTCGATGACGTCCTCGCCTTCTTGATCCAGCAAGAGGGGCGAAGTAGTAGATGAGTTCCGGCAGCACGACGGCGTGGTGATGGTGTTGGTGAAGAACAATCTCCGCAGGGCTTCGCCTAAGCACTACGAAAACTATTACGGAGGATAAACTAGAGGGGACGGGGTTGCCGGCACACGGCTTGGTGTTTCTTAATGTGTCTTGGGTGCTAGCCCTACCCCTCTATTTATATGTTGAGCCT
Source organism: Triticum urartu (assembly GCF_056163025.1). Classification (NCBI taxonomy): domain Eukaryota; kingdom Viridiplantae; phylum Streptophyta; class Magnoliopsida; order Poales; family Poaceae; genus Triticum; species Triticum urartu. Next base: position 41,835,989 of record NC_141876.1, on the reverse strand, counting down.
CGGGGTCGAAACTTGGAGTAAAAGACTCCACAAAGTCGGTTTCACCCGAAAGGCAAGAGTCCTTCTCGGACTCCAGGGCCAGACGCCAGGGTTCTTGGTGTCTGGACCCATACTCCAGGGACCCTGGTGTCTGGCCCCTGGACTCCGCAAAACTTCCTTTTGCGCTTTCCAAAACCTTGTGGGCTTTCCCCTTTGGCCCAAATAAAGTGTTCTCGTACCCAAACATTTCGGGAAACATCCGGAACCCCTTCCGGAGACCAAACACTATTATCCCATATATCAAACTTTATCTCTGGACCATTCCGGAGTTCCTCGTCATGTCCATGGTCTTATCCGGAACTCCGAACAACATTCAATTACTAACATACATAACTCATAAATACTATATTGTCAACGAACGTTAAACGTGCGGACCCTACGGGTTCGAGAACTATGTAGACATTGTTGGAAATATGCCGTAGAGGAAATAATAAATTAGTTATTATTATATTTCCTTGTTCATGATAATCGTTTATTATCCATGCTATAATTGTATTGATATGAAACTCAGATACATGTGTGGATACATAGACAACACCATGTCCCTAGTAAGCCTCTAGTTGACTAGCTCGTTGATCAATAGATGGTTACGGTTTCCTGACCATGGACATTGGATGTCATTGATAACGGGATCACATCATTAGGAGAATGATGTGATGGACAAGACCCAATCCTAAGCATAGCATAAGATCGTGTAGTTCGTATGCTAAAGCTTTTCTAATGTCAAGTATCATTTCCTTAGACCATGAGATTGTGCAACTCCCGGATACCGTAGGAGTGCTTTGGGTGTACCAAACGTCACAACGTAACTGGGTGACTATAAAGGTACACTACAGGTATCTCTGAAAGTGTCTGTTGGGTTGGCATGAATCGAGACTGGGATTTGTCACTCCGTGTAAACGGAGAGGTATCTCTGGGCCCACTCGGTAGGACATCATCATAATGTGCACAATATGATCAAGGAGTTGATCACGGGATGATGTGTTACGGAACGAGTAAAAGAGACTTGCCGGTAACGAGATTGAACAAGGTATCGGGATACCAACGATCGAATCTCGGGCAAGTATCGTACCGCTAGACAAAGGGAATTGTATAGGGATTGATTAAGTCCTTGACATCGTGGTTCATCCGATGAGATCATCGTGGAACATGTGGGAGCCAACATGGGTATCCAGATCCCGCTGTTGGTTATTGACTGGAGAACGTCTCGGTCATGTCTGCATGTCTCCCGAACCCGTAGGGTCTACACACTTAAGGTTCGATGACGCTAGGGTTGTAAAGGAAGTTTGTATGTGGTTACCGAATGTTGTTCGGAGTCCCGGATGAGATCCCGGACGTCACGAGGAGTTCCGGAATGGTTCGGAGGTAAAGATTTATATATGGGAAGTCCTGTTTTGGTCACCGGAAGAGTTTCGGGGTTTATCGGTAATGTACCGGGACCACCGGGAGGGTCCCGGGGGTCCACCAAGTGGGGCCACCAGCCCCGGGGGGCCACATGGGCTGTAGGGAGTGTTCCTTGGCCTACATGGGCCAAGGGCACCAGCCCCACTGAGGCCCATGCGCCTAAGAGATGGAGAGGGGGCAAACCCTAATGGGATATGGGCCTTAGGGCCCATATTGGTGCGCCTCCCTCTCCCATCCCCTCTTGGCCGCCACCCTTGTTCCCCATCTAGGGCTGCCGCCCCCCCTAGGGGTGAGAACCCTAGAGGGGGCGCAGCCCCTCCCCTTCCCTATATATATTGAGGCATTGGGCTGCCCATAAGACATGTGATTCCATCTCTCGTTGGTGCAGCCCTGCATCTCTCTCTCCCTCCCCTTCTGTGGTGCTTGGCGAAGCCCTGCAGGATTGCCACGCTCCTCCATCACCACCACGCCGTTGTGCTGCTTCTGGATGGAGTCTTCCTCAACCTCTCCCTCTCTCCTTGCTGGATCAAGGCTTGGGAGACGTCACCGGGCTGCATGTGTGTTGAACGCGGAGGTGCCGTGCGTTCGGCACTTGGTCATCGGTGATTTGAATCACGACGAGTACGACTCCATCAACCCCGTTCACTTGAACGCTTCCGCTTAGCGATCTACAAGGGTATGTAGATGCACTCTCCTTCCCCTCGTTGCTGGTCTCTCCATAGATAGATCTTGGTGACACGTAGGAAAATTTTGAATTTCTGCTACGTTCCCCAATAGTGGCATCATGAGCTAGGTCTATGCGTAGTTTCTATGCACGAGTAGAACACAAAGTAGTTGTGGGCGTTGATTTTGTTCAATATGCTTGCCGTTACTAGTCTTATCTTGATTCGGCGGCATCGTGGGATGAAGCGGCCCGGACCGACCTTACACATACTCTTACGTGAGACAGGTTCCACCGACTGACATGCACTAGTTGCATAAGGTGGCTAGCGGGTGTCTGTCTCTCCTACTTTAGTCGGATCGGATTCGATGAAAAGGGTCCTTATGAAGGGTAAATAGCAATTGGCATATCACGTTGTGGTTTTTGCATAGGTAAGAAACGTTCTTGCTAGAAACCCATAGCAGCCACGTAAAACATGCAAACAACAATTAGAGGACGTCTAACTTGTTTTTGCAGGGTATGCTATGTAATGTGATATGGCCAAAGGATGTGATGAATGATATATGTGATGTATGAGATTGATCATGTTCTTGTAATAGGAATCACGACTTGCATGTCGATGAGTATGACAACCGGCAGGAGCCATAGGAGTTGTCTTAATTTATTTATGACCTGCGTGTCAACATAAACGTCATGTAATTACTTTACTTTATTGCTAACCGTTAGCTGTAGTAGTAGAAGTAATAGTTGACGTGACAACTTCATGAAGACACGATGATGGAGATCATGATGATGGAGATCATGGTGTCATGCCGGTGACGAAGATGATCATGGAGCCCCGAAGATGGAGATCGAAGGAGCTATATGATATTGGCCATATCATGTCACTACTATATAATTGCATGTGATGTTTATTATGTTTATGCATCTTGTTTACTTAGAACGACGGTACTAAATAAGATGATCCCTTACAAAAAATTTCAAGAAGTGTTCTCCCCTAACTGTGCACCGTTGCTACAGTTCGTCGTTTCTAAGCACGCCGTGATGATCGGGTGTGATGGATCCTTACGTTCACATACAACGGGTGTAAGACAGTTTTACACAGCAAAACACTTAGGGTTAACTTGATGAGCCTAGCATGTACAGACATGGCCTCGGAACACAGAAGACCGAAAGGTCGAGCATGAGTCGTATAGAAGATACGATCAACATGAAGATGTTCATCGACGTTGACTAGTCCGTCTCACGTGATGATCGGACACGGCCTAGTTGACTCGGATCATGTAATCACTTAGATGACTAGAGGGATGTCTATCTAAGTGGGAGTTCATAAGATGAACTTAATTATCCTGAACATAGTCAAAAGGATTTTGCAAATTATGTCGTAGCTCATGCTATAGTTCTACTGTTTAGATATGTTCCTAGAGAAAAATTAGTTGAAAGTTGATAGTAGCAATTATGCGGACTAGGTCCGTAAACTAAGGATTGTCCTCATTGCTTCTTAGAAGGCTTATGTCCTTAATGCACCGCTCAGTGTGCTAAACCTCGAACGTTGTCTGTGGATGTTGCGAACATCTGACATACACATTTTGATAACTACATGATAGTTCAGTTAAACGGTTTAGAGTTGAGGCACCAAAGACGTTTTTGAAACGTCGCGAAGCATATGAGATGTTTTGAGGGCTGAAATTGGGATTTCAGGCTCGTGCCCACGTCAAGAGGTATAAGACCTCCGACGATTTTCTTAGCCTGCAAACTAAGGGAGAAAAGCTCAATTGTTGAGCTTGTGCTCAGATTGTCTGAGTACAACAATCATTTGAATCAAGTGGGAGTTGATCTTCCAGATAAGATAGTGATGTTTCTCCGAAGTCATTACCACCAAGCTACTAGAGCTTCGTGATGAACTATAATATATCAGGGACATATATGATGATCCTTGAGATATTCGCGATGTTTGACACCACAAAAGTAGAAATCAAGAAGGAGCATCAATCGTTGATGGTTGGTGAAACCACTAGTTTCAAGAAGGGCAAGGGAACAAAGGGATACTTCATGAAACGGCAATTCAGCTGCTGCTCTAGTGAAGAAACCCAAGGTTGAACCCAAACCCGAGACTGAGTGCTTCTGTAATAAGGGGAACAGCCACTGGAGCAGAATTACCCTAGATACTTGGTAGATGAGAAGGCTGGCAAGGTCGATAGAAGTATATTGGATATACATTGTGTTGATGTGTACTTTACTAGTACTCCTAGTAGCACCAGGGTATTAGATACCGGTTCGGTTGCTAAGTGTTAGTAACTCGAAATAAAAGCTACGGAATAAACAGAGACTAGCTAAAGGTGAGCTGATGATATGTGTTGGAAGTGTTTCCAATGTTGATATAATCAAATATCGTACGCTCCTTCTACCATCGAGATTGGTGTTTGTGTTGAGCATAGACATGATTGGATTATGTCTATCGCAATACGGTTATTCATTTAAGGAGAATAATGGTTACTCTGTTTATTTGAATAATACCTTCAATGGTCTTGCACCTAAAATGAATGGTTTATTGAATCTCGATCGTAGTGATACACATGTTCATGCCAAAAGATAGTAATGATAGTACCACCTACTTGTGGCACTGCCACGTAAGTCATATTGGTATAAAACGCATGAAGAAGCTCCATGTTGATGGATCTTTGGACTCACTCATTTTTGAAAAGTTTGAGACATGCGAACCATGTCTATTGGTGTATATGCATGAAGAAACTCCATGCAAATGGATCATTTGGACTCACTTGGTCTTGAATCACTTGAGACATGCAAATCATACCACATGGGCAAGATGACTGAAAGCCTCGGTTTCAGTAAAATGGAACTAGAAAGCAAATTGTTGGAAGTAATACATTTTGATGTGTGCAGTCCAATGAGTGCTGAGGCATGTAGTGGATATCGTTATGTTCTTTCTTCACAGATGATTTGAGTGGATGTTGAGTACATTTACTTGATGAATCACGAGTCTGAATTATTGAAAGGTTCAAGTAATTTCAGTGTGAAGTTGAAAGATCGTCGTGACAAGAGGATAAAAGATCTATGATATGATCATAGAGATGAATATCTGAATTACGAGTTTGGCACAAAATTAAGACATTGTGGAAATCGTTTCACAACTAATACAGCCTGGAACACCATAGTGTGATGGTGTGTCCGAACATCATAACTGCACCCTATTGGATATGATGCATACCATGATGTCTCTTATCGAATTACCACAATAGTTTATGGGTTAAGCATTAGAGACAACCACATTCACTTTAAATAGGGCACCACGTAATTCCGATGAGATGACACCGTATGAACTATGGTTTAGAGAAACCTAAGCTGTCATTTCTTAAAAGTTTGGGGCTGCGACGCTTATGTGGAAAAGTTTCATGCCGATAAGCTCGAACCCAAAGCGGATAAATGCATCTTCATAGGACAACCCAAAAACAGTTGGGTATACCTCCTGTCTCAGATCCAAAAGCAATAAAGGATTGTTTCTAGAATCGGGTCCTTTCTCGAGGAAAAGTTTCTCTCGAAAGAATTGAGTGGGAGGATGGTGGAGACTTCATGAGGTTATTGAACCGTCACTTCAACTAGTGTATAGCAGGGCACGAAGAGTTGTTCCTGTGGCACCTACACCAATTGAAGTGGAAGCTTATGATATTGATCATGAGACTTCGAATCAAGTCACTCCCAAACCTCGTGGGATGACAAGGATGCATACTACTTCAGAGTGGTAAGTAATCCTGTCTTGGAAGTCATGTTGCTAGACAACAATGAACCTACGAGCTATGGAGAAGCGATGGTGGGCCTGGATTCCGATAAATGGCTCGAGGCCATAAAATCCGAGAGAGGATCCATGTATGAAAACAAAGCGTAGACTTTGGGAGAACTACTTGATGGTCGTAAGGCTGTTAGGTACAGATGGATTTTAAAAGGAAGACGGACAATGATGGTAAGTATTACCATTAAGAAAGCTCGACTTGTCGTTAAGATGTTTTCCGACAAGTTCAAGGAGTTGACTACGATGAGACTTTCTCACTCGTAGCGATGCTAAGAGTCTGTTGGAATTATATTAGCGATTACTGCATTATTTATGAAATCTTGCAGATAGGATGTCAAAACATTGTTTCCTCGACGATTTTCTTGAGGAAAGGTTGTATGTGATACAACCGGAAGGTTTTGTCAATCCTGAGAGATGCTAATAAGTATGCAAAGCTCCAGCAATCCTTCTGAGGACCGGAGTAAGCATCTTGGAGTTGGAATGTACGCTTTGATGAGATGATCAAAGATTTTGGGTTTATACAAAGTTTATGAGAAACTTGTATTTCCAAAGAAGTGAGTGGGAGCACTATAGAATTTCTGATAAGTATATGTTGACATATTGTTGATCGGAAATGACGTAGAATCTCTGGAAAGCATATAGGGTTATTTGGAAAGTGTTTTCAATGGAAAACCTGGATTAAGCTACTTGAGCATTGAGCATCAAGATCTATAAGGATAGATCAAAACGCTTAATGGTACTTTCAAATGAGCACATACCTTGACATGATCTTGAAGTTGTTCAAGATGGATCAGTCAAAGAAGGAGTTCTTGCCTGAGTTGTAAGGTATGAAGTTAAGACTTAAAGCTCGACCACGGCAGAATAGAGAGAAAGGACGAAGGTCGTCCCCTATGCTTAAGGCATAGGCTCTACAGTATGCTATGCTGTGTACCGCACCTGAAGTGTGCCTTGCCATGAGTCAGTCAAGGGGTACAAGAGTGATCCAAGAATGGATCACAGGACAGCGGTCAAAGTTATCCTTAGTAACTAGTGGACTAAGGAATTTTCTCGATTATGGAGGTGGTAAAAGAGTTCGTCGTAAAGGGTTACGTCGATGCAAGCTTAACACCTATCCGGATAGCTCCGATAGAGATACCGGATACGTATAATGGAGCAACAATTTAGAATAGCTCCAAGTAGAACAGTTATTTGGAATAGCTCCAAATAGAACGTGGTAGCTACATCTAGGAGATGACATAGAGATTTGTAAAGCACACACGGATCTGAAAGGTTCAGACCCGTTGACTATAACCTCTCTCACAAGCATAACATGATCAAACCCAGAACTCATCGAGTGTTAATCACATGGTAAATGTGAACTAGATTATTGACTCTAGTAAACTCTTTGGGTGTTAGTCACATGGGGATGTGACCTGTGAGTGTTAATCACATGGCGATGTGAACTAGATTATTGACTCTAGTGCAAGTGGGAGACTGTTGGAAATATGCCCTAGAGGCAATAATAAATTAGTTATTATTATATTTCCTTGTTCATGATAATCGTTTATTATCCATGCTATAATTGTATTGATAGGAAACTCAGATACATGTGTGGATACATAGACAACACCATGTCCCTAGTAAGCCTCTAGTTGACTAGCTCGTTGATCAATAGATGGTTACGGTTTCCTGACCATGGACATTGGATGTCATTGATAACGGGATCACATCATTAGGAGAATGATGTGATGGACAAGACCCAATCCTAAGCATAGCATAAGATCGTGTAGTTCGTATGCTAAAGCTTTTCTAATGTCAAGTATCATTTCCTTAGACCATGAGATTGTGCAACTCCCGGATACCGTAGGAGTGCTTTGGGTGTACCAAACGTCACAACGTAACTGGGTGACTATAAAGGTACACTACAGGTATCTCCGAAAGTGTCTGTTGGGTTGGCACGAATCGAGACTGGGATTTGTCACTCCGTGTAAACGGAGAGGTATCTCTGGGCCCACTCGGTAGGACATCATCATAATGTGCACAATATGATCAAGGAGTTGATCACGGGATGATGTGTTACGGAATGAGTAAAAGAGACTTGCCGGTAACGAGATTGAACAAGGTATCGGGATACCGACGATCGAATCTCGGGCAAGTATCGTACCACTAGACAAAGGAAATTGTATACGGGATTGATTAAGTCCTTGACATCATGGTTCATCCGATGAGATCATCGTGGAACATGTGGGAGCCAACATGGGTATCCAGATCCCGCTGTTGGTTATTGACCGGAGAACGTCTCGGTCATGTCTGCATGTCTCCCGAACCCGTAGGGTCTACACACTTAAGGTTCGATGACGCTAGGGTTGTAAAGGAAGTTTGTATGTGGTTACCGAATGTTGTTCGGAGTCCCGGATGAGATCCCGGACGTCACGAGGAGTTCCGGAATGGTCCGGAGGTAAAGATTTATATATGGGAAGTCCTGTTTTGGTCACCGGAAGAGTTTCGGGGTTTATCGGTAATGTACCGGGACCACCGGGAGGGTCCCGGGGGTCCACCAAGTGGGGCCACCAGCCCCGGGGGGCCACATGGGCTGTAGGGAGTGTTCCTTGGCCTACATGGGCCAAGGGCACCAGCCCCACTGAGGCCCATGCGCCTAAGAGATGGAGAGGGGGCAAACCCTAATGGGATATGGGCCTTAGGGCCCATATTGGTGCGCCTCCCTCTCCCATCCCCTCTTGGCCGCCACCCTTGTTCCCCATCTAGGGCTGCCGCCCCCCTAGGGGTGAGAACCCTAGAGGGGGTGCAGCCCCTCCCCTTCCCTATATATATTGAGGCATTGGGCTGCCCATAAGACATGTGATTCCATCTCTCGTTGGTGCAGCCCTGCATCTCTCTCTCCCTCCCCTTCTGTGGTGCTTGGCGAAGCCCTGCAGGATTGCCATGCTCCTCCATCACCACCACGCCGTTGTGCTGCTGCTGGATGGAGTCTTCCTCAACCTCTCCCTCTCTCCTTGCTGGATCAAGGCTTGGGAGACGTCACCGGGCTGCATGTGTGTTGAACGCGGAGGTGCCGTGCGTTCGGCACTTGGTCATCGGTGATTTGAATCACGACGAGTACGACTCCATCAACCCCGTTCACTTGAACGCTTCCGCTTAGCGATCTACAAGGGTATGTAGATGCACTCTCCTTCCCCTCGTTGCTGGTCTCTCCATAGATAGATCTTGGTGACACGTAGGAAAATTTTGAATTTCTGCTACGTTCCCCAACAGACATGATCGAGACACTTCTCTGGTTAATAACCAATAGCGGAACCTGGATGCCCATATTGGTTCCTACATATTCTACGAAGATCTTTATCGGTCGAACCGCATAACAACATACGTTGTTCCCTTTGTCATTGGTATGTTACTTGCCCGAGATTCGATCGTCGGTATCTCAATACCTAGTTCAATCTCATTACCGGCAAGTCTCTTTACTCGTTCCGTAATGCATCATCCCGCAACTAACTCATTACTTACATTGCTTGCAAGGCTTATAGTGATGTGCATTACCGAGAGGGCCCAGAGATACCTCTCCGACAATCGGAGTGACAAATCCTATTCTCGATCTATGCCAACTCAACGAACACCATCGGAGACACCTGTAGAGCACCTTTATAATCACCCAGTTACGTTGTGACTTTTGGTAGCACACAAAGTGTTCTTTCGGTAATCGGGAGTTGCATAATCTCAGTCATAGGAACATGTATAAGTCATGAAGAAAGCAATAGCAGTAAACTAAACGATCAACGTGCTAAGCTAATGGAATGGGTCATGTCAATCACATCATTCTCCTAATGATGTGATCCCGTTAATCTAATGACAACTCATGTCTATGGCTAGGAAACTCAACCATCTTTGATCAACGAGCTAGTCAAGTAGAGGCATACTAGTGACACTATGTTTGTCTATGTATTCACACATGTCTTATGTTTCCGGTTAATACAATTCTAGCATGAATAATAAACATTTATCATGATGTGAGAAAATAAATAATAACTTTATTATTGCCTCTAGGGCATATTTCCTTCCAGTACCGCTTCCTTGGAGCGGTAGTAGTGTGGCCTCAGGCCAGGCGCTGCTGCTATTGCGGTAGTAGGGGCGGATGTAATTTTTTACATCCGCGCCCTACGCGGTAGTACCGCACCGGGTGTGCGGTAGTACCGTGCGCTCTGGCCAGGCTCAGCAGCTGGCGCGATAGTAGGTGCGGATGTAATTTTTTACATCCGCACCCCGCGTGGTAGTACCGCTCCTGGCTTACAATACTACCGTGTAGGATTTTTTGCATAGATCCCATCTTGGCGGAAGTTGCCACAGATGTATTGTTATATGTCCGTGCCTTCCCAAAATCTGGACCATCCCTGCCTTGCAGTAGTATCGCAAGGGGGAGCGGTAGTACCGTGCCAGCGGTTCTACCGCCCTCTGCCTCACAGCTTCAGGGCTGTTCTGGTCTCTGCTGCTCGGGCGGTAGTACCGCGAGGCACTGCAGTAGTACCGTGTGCCCTTGCGGTAGTACCGCGTCCCCGGCGTGGTAGTATCGTGCCACGCAGGCTGAGTTGGTGGATAATGGTTGGATTTGTTCTTCCACTATATAAGGGGTGTCTTCTTCTCCGAGTTGGCTATCTCTTCCATCCCCAAGCTCCATTATTGCTCCAAGCTCCATTTTCGCCCGATCTGTCTCCCTAGCCAATCAAACTTATTGATTCTCGAGGGATTGGTTGAGAAGGCCTAGATCTACACTTCCACCAAGAGAAATTTGATTCCCCCACTCATCCCTTGCGGATCTTGTTACTCTTGGGTGTTTGAGCACCCTAGACGGTTGAGGTCACCGCGAAGCCATATTCCATTGTGGTGAAGCTTTGTGGTATCGTTGGGAGCCTCCAATTAAGTTGTGGAGATAGCCCCAACCTTGTTTGTAAAGGTCCGGTCGCCGCCTCCAAGGGCACCAATAGTGGAATCACGACATCTCGCACTGTGTGAGGGCATGAGGAGAATACGGTGGCCCTAGTGGCTTCTTGGGGAGCATTGTGCCTCCACACCGCTCCAACGGAGACGTACTTCCCCTCAAAAGGAAGGAACTTCGGTAACACATCCTCGTCTTCACCGGCTCCACTCTTGGTTATCTCATGCCTTTACTTGTGCAAGCTTATTTGTGTTGTATCCCTTGCTTGCTTGTGTACTTGTTCTTGGTGCATCATATAGGCCGCTCACCTAGTTGCATATCTAGACAACTTACTTTGATGCAAAGTTTAAATTGGTAAAGAAAAGCTAAAAATTGTTAGTTGCCTATTCACCCCCCTCTAGTCAACTATATCGATCCTTTCACCACTTAATCCCATCTCCACTTGCAGCTTGAATTGAATGTATCGTGATCCCTTAGTGCCAACTTAGGGTGCTCTATTCTCATGTGGACCTTTGTCCATCCTAAGTTCCCAATCTCTCCGATATCGTACCCGCCTAGTTTCCTACTCGGCATGAGTTGCACAAGTTGTTTTAGGGGATAGTTATGTCTGTCTCTCTAGCCTAGGCTGTTTCGAGGCGATCTAGTGTTCTCGTGTGGTGTTCTTTCCGTTTGGCATTCATGGTGGTGGAAGGGGATGATCAATCAAGCTCGTCAAGCAAAATCTCAGAGAGTGTTTGTGAACCGCAAGGATGTGAACATAGATGAGTTGCTCAAGAACTTAGGGTCGTAAGAGGGTGATTTCGATGATTTAATAGAAGAATGAGAAGATGTACCTAAGAATGGGATAAAGTGGATGATCATATCTCATATTCTTACCTTAAACCACTTCACACCCAGTTTCTTTTCACTAATATATGTGAATTTGAGCGGAGCCGAATACATGATATGAAATTTGAGTGTCCGAGGATAATTTGTTCACCGTCCAAGCATTTCTGCTCGGGTGGTTGGCAGATGATCACGACATGCAGTCCATGTCTCTTCATATGCCAGATGCGGGCTGACCCATTTGCTTCGCTTAACTTCTTTTTAATACCGTTGATGAACCGATAATGTTTTAGCCTGTTGGCCTCCATCGAAACTTTTGGTCTTTTAACAAAGCGACGATAGCATATACAGTAACCATGAATTATCATACACTATACAATAAAAAAAATTATGGCAGGGTAATTAAGAATAAACCTAGACTATTCACTGTGCATCAAAGTTCGCCATCAGTGGTAATAACGTGCAATCAGACAACATATTACATACACTAGGCATAAAAGTTCGTCACCAGTGCAAATACAACACGCAAACAAAAAGGTATACAAAACCGATAGCAACTCAACACAGTTTAAGAACCGATAGCACCTATACATGAGTTTAAGAACCAGAGGGAAGCCTAGTCGATTTGACTGGAGTAGAGGGAGATCGAAGTTTTATGGGCCAGTCTAACCCGGTGGCGGCAACCCCTCTCCCCAAGTGTCAATAGAGGTGGTGCAGATGGCGGGACGTGGGAGTGGCGGCGCGGAGCGACGAGGGAGAAGCAGCATCGCCACGCCATGGCACCAAGCAAGGGTTGCGCCGGAGGGGGCGCCGACGCCCAATAGGGTTTGTCCGTGGATAAAACCGAGAGAAATGCTCCTAAAAAATGGCTGAAACCCTACTAAAAGAGGGGGTTTCTTCCTTTTCTGATTCTACCCCCAGCTTGTTCGCATGAAATCAAATTGATTGAGGGGCTTTTCTCGAAATGAGATCGAACCGACCAGTTTTCTGTGAACTGCCCAGTTCATCGGTTTTTCTGTGATGTTCTCGGCATTTTTTTTCTCCTTGAAAATAAAAGGATTCCGCCACGAGGGCCGGGCCCAGTCGTAACTCAGCAAGTCGCACGTCTCTTCTCCAGACCTGTCCATTTGAAACACGAAGCCGGAAAAAGGGTCCCGTCCGATTGAACCAACCCGACCCAACCCACCCGCCCCCTCCCCCCTCCCCCCTCCCCCCTCCCCCCCCCCCGCGTCTGTCAGCCGGCGATCGCCGGAGATGTCATGGCTTGCCCGCTCCATAGCCACCTCCCTCAACATCCCCGAGGATTCAGGCGCCGACGACGACCCCGACGCCGTCCCCGCAGCCGGCTCCCCTCCCTCCGCGCGCGCCCCGCCGCCGCCTCACTCGGCCGCGGCGGACGGCGTCAAGGAGGACCTCACCGAGCTATCCAAAACCCTAAATCGCCAATTCTGGGGCGTCGCCAACTTCCTCGCGCCCCCGCCCGGGGAGGGCTCGCCCTCGCCCTCGCCCTCCCCTTCGTCCGCGGGGGGTCAATCCGCCGACGCGGGGACGCCCCCTGAGATTGCCGGGATCCGGCGCGACTTCTCCGAGATCAGCGGCAGGTTCAGGAGCGGGATCTCGCGGATCTCGAGCCACAAGGCCGTCTCCGGGTTCTCCAGCATCGCCTCCAATTTCTTCGCCCCTGAAGACGGGGAAGAGGAGGAGTTGCTCGAGGCTGTCAACGACGAGGGGGAGGATGATGCGAGGCTAAATAAGCCGGAGAATGAGGAAGAGGCGAGGCATGAGAGGGAGGATGCCGAGGGGAGGCATTACTTGGAGAGGATGGCACGGCTTGGGGTGGCAGACGACGAGGTGAGGGATGAGTGGAAGGAGCAAAGGGTCAGACATCAGGCGTATGACAACGAGGAGAGGGATGAGTGGGAGGAGCAAAGGTTCAGACATCGGGCGGATGACGGCAAGGTATGGCCTGAGGAGCTCGAGGAGGTGGATGGCCCTGAGCTGGAACGGGCGAGGGTAATGCAAGAGGAGGAGGTGGAGGAGGAGTGGGATGTGATTGGCATCACCGACGAGGTCCTCACATTCGCCACCAACATTGCCAGGCACCCGGAGACCTGGCTTGACTTTCCCCTGCTACCTGACGAAGAGGAGTCTGATGGCCCATTCTCATGTAATTTCTTCACCCCTCAGCTATTCATTATTCACTAGTGTTTATGATCATCAATTCTTCATGGAAAATTTCATGTCAATTTAGTTTGGCAAATTTGGAAGAGACTTTTTCTAATGATGCGAGCTTATGAGTTATGGTCAAAATTCATGAAACCCTGTAGCACTTATTTTAAGTTATGCCTTGATTTAACATGGTGCTGATGGAAAGGCTTGTGTTTATGGTGGAGTAAGTTTTAGTGTAACTGTTCATATGCTATTCCAATGGAACTATCAATTGCACCTCACTTTTTCTATCAGTCTGACCATGTGAATGTGTTTGCTTAACCTTTTCAATGCTCTTTTTACCCCCGGCAGATTTTGACATGTCTGATGCTCAGCAAGAGCATGCTTTGGCTATTGGGCACCTCGCTCCTACATTAGCTGCTTTGCGGATTGAACTATGCCCAATCCATATGAGCGAAGAATGCTTTTGGAAAATTTATTTTGTTCTTCTACATCCTAGACTGAGAAAGCATGATGCGGAACTTCTGTCCACACCACAGGTAAATTTTCTCTCCACCTGATACATAAAACATTACATTCTCTATCGTCCCAGAATCCAGGCAATCTTAGAAGAAAGTAGTGAAGTTTTATATGTGGCCATGGTATTAATCATTATCTCAGACGATTATCTGATTAAACGGTACTTGCTGTTGACTGGGTCTTTAACATGATTAAGTGGTCTTGCGACTTTCTTTCTTCTTTTGGTCACATATGTATTTGCATAATAGATATTGTAAAAAGGAAGAATGATCCATGAACTACCGATGCTATAACATAAGTTTGCCAAGTTTCACTTTCTTAGGCTGGTGTTCAGTTCTCAACAAGCCACAACCACACTTTCTTAGATGGATTTTTTTTGCCAAATTTCCAACAACTTCCTTGCCAGAAAATTGGGACTAGTTGCACATTTGGCTCAATTTTTTGTCAAACATGATAACCAATCAGACATGCCCTAATACAGCTCTTTTATGATATGTAACAATCAGTTGCCATGGCCTTTGTTGATTGAATCTTAGGAGGATGTGGTGCTTGACGACAGGGCGTGGTCTAGGATCTCGACGCTATGTCACTGTTGAAGGATAAGGCACTTTGACTTTGTGTAGATAGGGAGTAGGAAGAAGAGAGAAAGAGAGGGAGAGTTGGGGTGCCATGCACCATAGCCCATACCATATATATCTGGCACTTAATTCAGAATAACCTTAACTTGAAGGGAAACCAGTCTAAATGTTACAAAAAGGGAAACAAATCTTATCCAAAGTAAATAAAGAAAATCCTAACGTAAGATAGATAAAGGTCAAAGCCGGTCTTTGCCCGCAATGGCATATGTTATCTCACACATGACATTGGTCCTGTTTTTTCTATTGCACTAGAATATTAGATGCATGGCACAGTAATAATTTATGATATTCCATTTTCTATGAATTGGCACAACTGTTGGTATATGTTTTATCCAAATCAAGACAGAGTTTATCCAGCTCTACTGTCATGTACCAGCTCTGCATATTAGAACCATGCAATGCTATACCTTTTTTTTTGGCGATCTAATACTTATAACACTATCTTGTTAGATCTTTTCTCTTCAGAGGGCCCCTTTGATTCATACGATTCCAAAAACGTGGGCATAAGAAAAAAAATGTAGGATTGCAATGTAGCCCTTCTGAATCCTACAGGCTTTTTCTTGATTGCATCACAGGATAAACAAAGGATTCTTTCCAAGAGGTTTGAGTGGATGATCAAATCCCTATGGAATATAGTACAAAGGAATCCTTGGGAAAATTTTTATAGGATTCAATCCTGTGAATCAAAAGACCAACATAGGAAAAATCCTAGGATTCCAATACATACCTTTTTACTTGTTTTGGTGTCAGCAACTGTCAGCATTCAATTATTATTGTGAAATGATGACAATTAGTCTTCTAGAAAATTACAACTGAGAGCATCTACAACATCAGTAGCCTGGTACTTGAGGCCACTGGCTTCCTATGGATCCTGCGGCATATTAGGGTAGCAAGCATGTCAGTCAACGACAATGTGTGATAGTGTCTTGCTCAGTTCTTTCTCTGAGATTCTTCGCTAATTTAGCAAAACACCATTGAAGCACACACAATATCTGCAGAAAACTGAAACTGTGCACTTTTATCTTCAAGTTGAGGTTGCCTTTTCCTTGCACAACCTTCTTCAGCTGATATGCAATAATGTGATTTGGTGGTTGTGATGAGTTACTTGAGGTTGTTGAGAATATAAATTCACAAATAATCTAAGTAACTGATTTCCTATTTTTTAGATTGATATTGGGTAGCTCATATCTAGTGCGTATCTTCTCGGTGCATCCCATGCATCCTGGTATCAATAGATTCTGCACTGGGATAAATTATGTTGTACTGATGATGTGTTGCATTAGGGTGGTATAAAAATTCATTGTAACTAAATCAACATCAGAAATATTTAAAAAGAGATTAATTGTGGATTAAATGCATTGTGTACTATATCTATCTCTAGCTAGCCTCATCACTGAAGAATCTTTGTAGCCCAGTAAGGCCTGGGGTGCACCGAAAGGAGGGATTGGACACGTACTTGCATTAATAGTGTGCTTATCATCACGTGTTCCATAATAATATATCTATAGATAAACCGACAAAATATTCATTGCTATTTTTCTGCACATGCATGCTTGCACATCATCCAAATTGTTTTAGCTATTTGATATGCTAGCCTGGTCCACTAACATCCATCCAATTTGAACATAAGAGTCTCTCTACCATGCAACACGCATAGTGCTTTTTTTGTTTCTGCATAGCATAGTTTGAATATTAAGGGTGAATCTGTATTGTCTAAAATGTTCAGAAATCAAATCTCTGATCCCGCGGCAATGGGCAGGGTATCGTCTAGTTCTTGCAATGGGCAGGGTAACGCATGTCCCAGCAGTTAAGCTAAGCCTGCTTCTTGTTTTTGCAGATTGTGGAAGCTAGAGCAATGCTTATGCAACACCAGTCAAAGCAGCATGCAACAGAGCAGTTACGTCGCCATAAAGATGACTTTGGAACACATTCGGAAGATGACAGCTCCAAGGACGTCATGGAAGCGTTCCCATCTGTGCGACAACATGCAGCTTCGTTCACCCCCATAACAGATTTTGAGATTGAAAAACATCCTATCCAAGTAAATGAAGTCGCAGTGGTGGACAAAACAGTCATCAAAGAGCAGCTGAGGGAGGAGGGCAGCAAGGCCTCAAATGTTATGCAAGAAACATTTGATGACGACATAGACGATTGGTTTGACGAGGAGGCCGATCTCGCTGGGCACACCACCATTCTCATAGGCGATGAGGAAGATGTGTCATTCAGTGATTTGGAGGATGACGATGATACGAAATGATCATCATCCAAAATCCAAGCCAACCTCAGCCTGAAAACCGGGACCCGGTCAAAATTGATTGTTCTTCAATAGAAAGAAGGGAAGTTGTACAATGAAAAGGGAGCAAATTCAGGGCCAACTTCAACCTGAATGAAAACTGGAAAGCGGTTGAAATTGCTTGTTTGTTAATAGAACGGAAGTTTTGTGTACAATGAAAGGGGAGCGGCTCCATTTTGGTTTTAAGCTGCTCGGTTGGATGCAATGGTAATATATATATATACAGTGGGTGGGGGTGCCGTATGGTTTGTAATTTTATTGGTAATCTTGTGTACATAGCATTATTTTAAAAGTCACAGCAATAAAAGTTCCATTCGTTGGTTGATTGTTCAAAGGACAGCGTAAAATAATAATAAAAAAGGGAAAAGAGAGAACAAAATGGCGACGAGAGAACAAACAAAATGGTGATGACAACTGTATTTGCAATGACAATGACAACATACTACACTTTGTATATATACAAAATTGTACTGCCTTCTGAGACACCTCACATCCAATCCAACAAAGCACAGCAATGCAAATGGTGAATGAACTGGCCTGGCTAACAGTTATCCTAATCAAGACCTGATGAGGCCAAAGTTATTCGAGAGCTTCCCAAGGTGCGACCACAGGAGGCTCCCCAGGGAGGACCTGGGCCTCTCCTGATCGGCGAGCGACGCAGCCGGCGCTCTCGTCTTCTTCACCGGCGGCCAGCCAGGCGCTCCTTTGGCGACGTCGAGCGAGATGCCCATCTCGGCGACCCTCGTCCGCACCGCGCACAGCGCCTCGGGCCGCACCTCGCCGCCGGTGTCGGTGACGAGGAAGAAGGTCCCGATGGCCTCCTCCTTCTGCCGCTTGATCTCCACCCTCAGCAGCGACAGCCCGTGCTCCCGCAGCATCCTGGTGAAGTCCGACAGCAGCCCCGACCGGTCCGGCGCGCGCACCTCCACCCTCACGCCCTGCACAAGGACATGATGCCATGCCGTCTCAGCATCGCGCGCCCAACGAAATATACACTTGGACGAACGGAAAGAAATGAAATGGCTAATGGAGGCTGACTGACATGAGACGCCCTCCGCTCCACCGCGGCGACGAGGCACCGGGAGACCTTCTGCCGCTCGGCGTCGCTGTCCACCGTGCGCCCGTCCTTGTGCCGGATGTAGTACTCCTGCGTGCGTGCGTCCGTGGTCACCACAATGCATGTCAGTCACTGGCGTGCCAGGGCAATGCCACATGGACTCGTGCTGCAGGGGAAGCGTACCTGGATGGCGAGAGGGCCCTGTGCCCCGACGGTGGCATGGAAGACGACGTAGTGCATGTCGGTGAGCGCGCAGACGGTGTCGAAGAGCAGCTTGGGGCGGTCCCTGCTCGTCATCTTGACGATGGCGTAGCCCCGCTCCTCCCAGTTGTCGATGGTGACGCGCGTCTGGGTGCGGTGCGCGGACCGGGCCGCGGTGGCCGCCCGGTCGCCCATGCAGAAGTGCTCCTCGTCGACGGGCGTCGGGGCGGGGCCCGACTCATAGTCGCGGTCGTCGTGCATGAGCTGGTGCATCCGGCGCTCCGTGTGGACGCGGCCCCGCACGGGCGCCGACATGCACACCCAGCGCCGCTCGCCCGACAGGTTCTCGCGCGCGTCCACCACGGCGTTGACGAGCCGCTCGATGCGCGCCCAGCGGCTCGGGTGCAGCGGCGCGGCGGCGGTGTCGGCGCCGGTGGTGGTGACGTAGAGCACCCCGGCGGCGCGGCCGTTGTGCGTCCAGGCCTGGCCGGACGCGACGTGGCAGCCCTGGTCGACGAGCACCTGGGTGATGGAGGAGAGCAGGCCGGGGCGGTCGTGCACGGTGAACTCGAGCGAGGCGCAGTCCGACACGTCGGGGCCGCCGGGGCCGACGACGTTGCCGAGGCAGGTGGTGAACTTGGGCGAGCCAGAGCGCTGGAACGGCAGGAGCGCCCGCTGGATGAAGCCCGGGAGCGACGGGTCCGTCAGCTTGCGCCCGATCTGGTCCGTCACGTGGAACACTGCATGGCGAACAAGATTAGAAAATTGCGCGTCTTCAATCAATCATGTATTTTTGTGACCTAAATCGATCGGAGAAGAAAGAAAGAAAGAAAGAAAAATGAAAGGGAGGAGGCTGCAGGGAGATGGTTCTTGCCGTCCATGAGCCAGCCGCCGTCGGAGGAGATGTAGGACTTGTAGATGACGAGGTCGAGATCGGTGAGCAGCTGCACCATCTCCAGCAGCACGCCGTCCCGGTTCACGCTGTCCACCTTGACGAGCGAGCAGTCCTCGCGCGTCTCATTGTCGACGACGACCCTGCACAAGCCATCCAATCCACGCACGTCACACCAAGAAGAATTCGATGGATGGATCGAGAATAACAACAAACAAGCAGAGGCTAGCCAATGCGGGCGTACCCTGGGGTGCCGAGGCGGTCGAGGACCGGATCGAAGTCCGGCTCGAAGTAGGGCCCGGAGACGTACTTCATCGCCGTCGACGGAGAAGACGATCGGTGGGCTTTCACGGACGGACGCCAATCGCCCTGAGCTGAATCTTTCCTTCTCGGTCGGTCTTATATGCCCCCTCCGGCACGGAAATCTACCGGAATTCGGACGCGCGGTGAGAACAACAGATCCAATCTGGGGCGGAGCAATCCGGGAAAAGGGAAGGGCCGCCGACGGCACGAGGAGCGCGCCCCATGCTCACATGCGTCGCCCGGCCGGCCTGCCGCTCGCTCGTAGCAGCAGCAGCAATCTACCAAAGAAAAAAGAACTCAAAAAGGCTTCCTCTACCGGAACCGAGGCTGCCTGCGCTGCGCGACGAACCGGTCGCGCGCGCGATTATGTAGGAGGAGAGGAGGAGGAGGAGGAGAGGGGAGGGAGGGATTACCTCCGGTGAGACGAGACGAGATGAGATGGCGAGGGGGACGAGAGGCGGAGGGGAGGGCGCACGTGCGGGTCCGGGCTCGTTCGATTTGGCCTCGGTCAGCAGGCTGCAGCTCTGCCTGCGTGGTCTCGGCGGCGTTTTAGGATTCGAGTGGAGAGCGCGAACGGCCGCCGCGCCACGTCGGAAGGGCGCGTGGCACGCGGGCGGCCCGGGTCGCAGCCTTGCTCCTTTTGTCCGCTTCTCTTTCCGTCGTCCGCCGTTTTGATTGATTGATTGATTTCCTCCGAGTAAAACCCTGATTCGGAATTGATGCATCGCCATTTATATCATAATAAGACTAAATATACATGGAAAGTCAGAGGATCTGCCGAATTAGTATCAGACCATTAGAATGGGGGGTATCAGATATGCGGGTACAATTGCATTCATTTACGAGGGGAGATTTTGATCTGCTTCCCACCTTTCGATGTACATTTAGGGGTTCCCTAAAAAAGAATGCACATTTAGGGTTTCTTTGATTTAAATGATTTTTTTTAGAAATTTTAGAGGATTGGAATCTTTAGAAAAAAATTCTATGATTTTTCTGTTGTTTTTCTAACGAGTTTTCACCTAGACTTGGAGGATGGTTGTACTGACGATGTAGCCGATGCGTGCTGGCGGTGATAGATCTCGCAAGGCGTCTGTGGGGAAGAGGGGGAAGGGAAACGACAATGCAACAAACGGAAAGGAGGGGGTGTGACAAGGTAGGGCGGCGGTACATGAGAAAACAATGGCACAGAGTTGTGGTTTTTTTTACCTCGAGCAACACGTGGGGAAGTTGATGCACAAACGTAAAGCAAGGGGAATCGATTGTAGGTAGTTGGAACAACTTGCATTTATCGGCCAAGCAGACTAGCACAGAGCCATGGAGCTGGCACCTTTCCACGTAGAAACTCCATTATCTCTTCTTGACACGGCGCATGCAGACGAAGCCTTGCCAAACTGGCGGTTTGTCTTCGAGAGGGGGAAAGCCAAAACGCCAGCAGTAGGAGCATTGGTATTTTGCCCAGACGATAGCTTAGCGGCTCTTTCGTACGCCAGCAATAGGAGCATTGGTCTTTTTCGCAAACGACGGCTTAGTGTCTGTACGCCAACAGTAGGAGCATTGGTCTTTTCCGCACACGGTAGCTTAGCGTATGTTTCGTCAAGTAGATATGATAAAGGAGGGGGGGGGGGGTGGATGGGAGCATGGCAGAGGAAGAAGCTTCATAAGGAGGGGCACATTAAGTGGCTCGCATAAAACACAACGCCGCTTTGGAGGGATGCTCATTATTATATCACCCATGACTAAAAAGGAGAAAACCAATTCTGAATCTTCTGATGACAAAATCATACTAAAATAAAACAAATATTTTAAAATGTTAGATGAAACTAATAAATAGATGACCCCCCTTTTTTTGGTAGCACCCTTTAACAAATGAAAACCTACGCACCGCATTGATCCATTGCCCGATCGTGACTCGACTCTTCACTTAAGTGCTTAATAAAACTTAGAGAAAATGCTAGGTTTTGTCGTGGGGTGGCAATCACGTATTCTACAAGTAAAGTATGTTTTTGGTCCCTCAACTTGTTGGTTTGACGGGGTTGTGGTTTTTGACCTCAAGTAACACGCTGGGAAGTCGAGGAACAAACATAAGCAAGGGAAAGCGATTGTAGGTAGTTGGAGCTACTTGCATTTATTGCCCAAGCGGACTAGCACGGAGCCATACAACTAGCACCTTGTTCAAGTAAGAAGCTCCATTATCTCTTCTTGACGCAGTGCATGCGGCCGAAGCCTTGCCAAACTGACGGTTTGTCTTGGAGAGGGGGAAAGCCAAAACACCAGCAGTAGGAGCATTGGTATTTTGCACAGAGGATAGCTTAGTGGCTCTTTCATACGCTAGCAGTAGGAGCATTGGTCTTTTCCGCAAACGATAGCTTAGCGTCTGTTTCGTACGCCAGCAGTAGGAGCATTGGTCTTTTCCGCACACGATAGCTTAGCGTATGCTTCGTCAAGTAGATATGACAGGGGGGTGGATGGGAGCAAGACAGAGGAAGAAGCTTCATAAGGAGGGGCACATTAAGTGGCTCAACATAAAACACAACGTCACTTTGAAGGGATGCTCATTATTATATCACCCATGACTAAAAAGGAGAAAACCAATTCTGAATCTTCACATGACAAAGTCATACTAAAATAAAACACATATTTTAAAATGTCAGATGAAACTAATAAATAGATGACCCCTTTTTTATTTGGTAGCACACTTTAACAACTGAAAAACTACGCACTGCATTGATCCATTGCCCGATCGTGACTCGACTCTTCACTTAAGTGCTTAATAAAACTTAGACAAAATGCTAGGTTTTGTCACGGGGTGGAAATCACGTATTCTACAATTAAAGTATGTTTTTGGTCCCTCAACTTGTTGGTTTGGCGGGGTTGTGGTTTTTGACCTCAAGTTACACGTGGGGAAGTTGAGGAACAAACGTAAGCAAGGGAAAGCGATTGTAGGTAGTTGGAGCCACTTGCATTTATCGCCCAAGCAGACTAGCACTGAGCCACACAACTAGCACCTTGTCCACGTAAGAAAATCCATTATCTCTTCTTGACTTGGTGCATGCGGCCAAAGCCTTGCCAAATTGACGGTTTGTCCTGGAAAGGGGGAAAGCCAAAATGCCAGCAGTAGGAGCATTGGTCTTTTGTGCAGACGATGGCTTAGCAGCTGTTTCGTATGCCAGCAGTAGGAGCATTGGTCTTTTCCGCAAACGATAACTTACCATATGTTTCGTACACCAGCAGTAGGAGCGTTGGTCTTTTCCGCACACGATAGCTTAGCGTATATTTCATGAAGTAGATATGATAAAAGGGGGTGGATGGGAGCACGACACATGAAGAAGCTTCATAAGAGGGGCACATTAAGTGGTTCAACATAAAACACAACGTCGCTTTGGAGGGATGCTCATTATTATATCACCGATGACCAAAAAGGACAAAACCAATTATGAATCTTCACATGACAAAATCATACTAAAATAAACAAAGATTTTAAAACGTGGGATGAAATTAATAAATAAATGACCCCTTTTTTTATTTGGTAGTGAAGGAAATATGCCCTAGAGGCAATAATAAAGTTGTTATTTATGTTTCCTTATATCATGATAAATGTTTATTATTCATGCTAGAATTGTATTAACCGGAAACTTGATACATGTGTGGACACATAGACAAAACACAGTGTCCCTAGTAAGCCTCTACTAGACTAGCTCGTTAATCAAAGATGGTTAAGTTTCCTAACCATAGACATGTGTTGTCATTTGATGAATGGGATCACATCATTAGGAGAATGATGTGATGGACAAGAGCCATCTGTTAGCTTAGCATATTGATTGTTCGGTTTTATTGCTATTGCTTTCTTCATGACTTATACATATTCCTTTGACTATGAGATTATGCAACTCCCGGATACCGGAGGAATACCTTATGTGCTATCAAACGTCACAACGTAATTGGGTGATTTATAAAGATGCTCTACAGGTATCGTCGAAGGTGTTTGATGGTTTGGCGTAGATCGAGATTAGGATTTGTCACTCCGAGTATCGGAGAGGTATCTCTGGGTCCTCTCGGTAATGCACATCATAATAAGCCTTGCAAGCAATGTGACTAATGAGTTAGTTACGGGATGATGTATTATGTAACGAGTAAAGAGATTTGCTAGTAATGAGATTGAACTAGGTATGAAGATACCGACGATCGAATCTCGGGCAAGAAACATACCGCTGACATAGGTGTAACACCCACGATGCAGCTATATCTCCCACGTGTCGGAGCACGACTTAGATGCAGAACCGCATAGTAGGCATGTCGCAAGGGGGGTAATCTTTACACATCCCATATACTGAATAAGAAAGGGATAAAGAGTTGGCTTACAATCGCCACTTCACACAATACATAAATATATCATACATCATCCAAAATATAATCAAGGTCCGACTACGGAACCAACATAAAAGAAAGACAACCCCAAATGCGAGATCCCCAACCGCCCCAACTGGGCTCCACCACTGATCGTCCGGAAAGGAAACATAGTAACGGCCCGAATCCTCGTCGAACTCCCACTTGAGTTCGGTAGCGTCCCCTGCACTGGCATCATCGGCACCTGCATCTGTTTGGAAGTATTTGTGAGTCACGGAGACTCAACGATCTCACACCCTCGCGATCAAGACTATTTAAGCTTAAGGTAGGAAAGGGGTAGTGAGGTGGAGCTGCAGCATGCACTAGCATATATGTGGCTAACTTACGCAAATGAGAGCGAGAAGAGAAGAAAAGCACGGTCGAGAAGCTATAAAGATCAAGAAGTGATCCTGAAACTACTTACGTTCAAGCATAACACAAGACCGTGTTCTTTTCCCGGACTCCGACGAAAAGAGACCATCACGGTTACACATGCGGTTGATTCATTTTAATTAAGGTAAGTGTCAAGTTTTCTACAACCAGACATTAACAAATTCCCATCTGCCCATAACCGCGGGCACGACTTTCGAAAGTTCAAAACCCTGCAGGGGTGTCCCAACTTAGCCCATCACAAGCTCTCACTGTCAACGAAGGATATTCCTTCTCCCAGGAAGACCCGATCAGGCTCGGAATCCCGGTTACAAGACATTTCGACAATGGTAAAACAAGACCAGCAAAGCCGCCCGAATGTGCCGACAAATCCCGATAGGAGCTGCACATATCTCGTTCTCAGGGCACACCGGATTGTCCAAACTTCTGGTAGGCCAGCCCAGAGTTGCCCCTGGTGGCCACCGGTGGCTGACAAGTTGGACCAACACTCAGAGGAGCACTGGCCCGGGGTTTAAAATAAAGATGACCCTTGAGTCCGCGGAACCCAAGGGAAAAAGGCTTATGTGGCAAATGGTAAAACCAAGGTTGGGCCTTGCTGGAGGAGTTTTATTCAAAGCGAACTGTCAAGGGGTTCCCATAACACCCAACCATGTAAGGAACGCAAAATCAAGGAACATAACACCGGTATGACGGAAACTAGGGCGGCAAGAGTGGAACAAAACACCAGGCATAAGGCCGAGCCTTCCACCCTTTACCAAGTATATAGATGCATTAAAGTAAACAAGATATAATAATTATATCCCAACAATATCCATGTTCCAACATGGAACAAACTTCATCTCCACCTGCAACTAGCAACGCTATAAGAGGGGCTGAGCAAAGCGGTAACATAGCCAAACAACGGTTTGCTAGGAAAGGTGGGTTAGAGGCTTGACATAGAAATATGGGAGGCCTGATGTAGCAAGTGGTAGGTATAGTGGCATAGCAAAAGAGCGAGCAACTAGCAAGCAAAGATAGAAGTGATTTCGAGGGTATGGTCATCTTGCCTGCAAAGTTCTCCGAGTTGACGAAAGCTTGATCCTCGTAAGCGTACTCAACGGGTTCCTCGATCACACACTCGTCTCCCGACTCTACCCAAATCAAGAACACAAGCAAAGGACCAACAATCAATCACGGTGCAATGCGCAAGCAACATGATGCAAAACATGGCATGATATGCAGGATGTGATATGCAATGCATATGCGTGCTCCGGAAGGGAAAGATTGAACAAGGCATCAACTTGGCAAACGAAGTGCGCCGCTGGAAAGATGAGTTGATTTCGGTCGAAATAATATAAAGATCGCCGGAATCGGATGCACGGTTTGCAAATGGAAAGCAAAACAAGAATGTCACAATTCTGCGATTAACAGCACGATGCCATCTAGAATGCAACAAGAAACTAAGCTACTGCACTCCAACATAGCAACAAAGCACATGACAATGATCTACTCAAGATGCTTGACAAAAGATGAACACTGAGTTATGGCTAAATAACACAAGAGCAGGTTCAAACAAGCATGGAAAAAGTGCAAAAGATATCAGCTTCACAGACTTAGTGAAAATACTAACATGCCAGGAATTAACATCAGGAAGCCATGTTTAGAGAAAGCAAACAACATGCCACAGGATTAGATCATGGCAATACAAGGCATGGCATGAATCTACTCAAAGCATAGAACAAAAGTCCCTTACTGACCATAAGCCAAAAAGGATCAGAAGATATGATGGCACCCATGTAAACATAGCAAGTTTCGTTAACAGATTCAGACTTGGCAGAAAAAACTGAGCATGGCATAAACAGAATTATGAAGGCCTCTTTGTGAGCTCGATTCACTCACCACAAGGCATTGAATGACAAACTAAGCATACTACCAGCAAGAAGACATGATCATAAGGCTAACCATGGCAAGAACAAGTTTATAGCATGCTTGCATCAACTACAACAACCATGGCAAAATTGATTAACATGTAAACAATCTGCCAGGAACATTTTATAGCAAAAGTAGAGCAAGATTTAGACATGCTAGGGCACTCCATAATTGCAAACAGGGGCATGGATGGATAGAGCATAACCATATGTCAAAATCATCCTTACTGAAGATACTCAAAACAAGCATGGATCACTCTGTAGCATCATGAATACATGACATAAAAATAACAGCAGGGAAATGACTTAGTGAAATTCTAAGTCCCTGAAATCAGCAATATCACGAGAGCTACTTTGCATGCTTGTGCTAGTCACCACATTGATCACAAAAATACATGGCATAGACCCCTGTAAAGATGGCATGGCATATCCCAAAACACATGTAGAGCTCATGCCCGTATGCAGCACACAACAAATATAGCAAAAATGACAAATGCTCATACTCTGCTAAGAATCAGCACCTAACATTTTATAGCACTCTTGCATCAATGATTTGGGCATCAAGATGGACTCAAACAAGCATGCCATAATGGAACAAAATGGAGGGCACCTCATGATGAACATTTTGATATATAACACACACAAAACAAAGTAGTATGCAACAAGTTATGGCATGATGAATAGGGCCTGAAATTGTAGCAGAAAAAGGACTTAGTGGATTTTCGGGGTCAACCTCTGGATCCAGATCTAGGGTTTGCTCTTGGCACGGATCCCGAGGTTCGCCGGAGTACTTGCCGGAGAAGGACGCCGGAGTTGAGGAGGGAGACGCCCGGAGCTCGTCGGAGCTAGCGGGGCGCCGGATCCGGTGGTCGCCGATGATGGCAGAGGCGGAGGAGGCGGCACGGAGGCGGCGGCGGAGGGCGGCGCGAAGGAGGCGGCGGTCAGCAGCGGGGTCGCCAGAGCCGGGCGGCGAGGCGACGGCCGGCGGGCGCGGGGCGGCGGACGTGCGGCCCGGTCGGCGCGCGGGAGGGCCGGCCACGGGCCAAGCGGGCCGACGCGGTGGGTGGGGGTGGCGGCGACACGTGGCACGACAAGATTGGACGCGGGCAACGGCGGATGTGTCCGGCGGCAGAGAGGGAGCGGGGCTAGGGTTGGACTGCGAAAATTTGGAAGGGATCGCATATATATACATAGAAGGAGGTGGGAGTGTCTAAATGAGGTGTAGTTTTTGACCATGCGGTCGTGATCCGACGGCGGAGGACATGGGATAGGTTTGGATGGGTTATTGGGCCACTTTGGAGGGGTGTTGGGCTGCAACACACACGAGGCCTTTACGGTTCCCCGATTAACCGTTGGAGCATCAAACGGACTCCAAATGGCACGAAACTTGACAGGCGGTCTACCGGTGGTGTACCAAGGCCGCTTGGCAAATATCGGTCCATTCCGAGGAAGTTTAACACCCGCTCATGAAAAGAGACAAAAGGGGCGCCGGAGGATGTAGGAGTGTCAGATTACAAAACAGACAACGGGGAAAATGCTCGGATGCATGAGACGAACATGTATGCAAATGAGATGCACATGATGACATGATATGAAATTCATGACATGAACAAAATGCAAAACAAAGACAAAACCCAACCACGAAGGAAAAATCATAACTTAGAGCCGAAAATGGCAAGAGTTGGAGTACAAATATGGTAAGTTACATCCGGGGTGTTACAACACTCCACCACTATGAAAGGATCTCGTCCCGAGATCTAGGACTGAAAGAACTCCGGATATTCGGAACGGAGGTGGTCCTCGCGTTCCGAGGTGGCTTCTTGGTCGGAATGATGTGACCACTTCACTTTCAGGAATTTGATAGACTTGTTGCGAGTCTTGTGCTCAGTTTCTTCAAGAATAGCAACGGGATGCTCATGATAAGACAGGTCTTCTTGGAGATCAATCTCTTCGAAGTTGATGGTGCGGTCAGGAGTCTTGAAACACTTGCGAAGCTGTGACACGTGAAACACGTTGTGCACGTTTGCGAAGTTGGATGGAAGCTCAAGTTGATAGGCGAGATCGCCTCTTTTGCCAATGATCTTGAAAGGACCCACGTATCTAGGAGCAAGTTTCCCTTTGATACCGAAGCGATGAGTACCTTTCATTGGAGAGACGCGGAGGTAGACATGGTCTCCGATCTCGAAAGCCAAGTCACGATGCTTGCTATCATAGTAACTCTTCTGGCGTGATTGCATGTCTTTGAGATTTTCACGGATGACTTTGCACATTTCTTCAACTTCTGTGATTAAGTCATTGCCGAGAAGTTGGCGTTCACCAGTCTCTGACCAATTATGAGGAGTACGACACTTTCTGCCATAGAGAATCTCGAATGGGGCCTTGCCCGAACTTGCTTGGAAGCTGTTGTTGTAGGAGAACTCGGCATATGGAAGACAATCTTCCCACTTCATACCGAAGGAATGACACAAGCCCTGAGCATATCTTCAAGAATTTGATTAACTCGCTTGACTTGTCCACTAGTTTGAGGATGGAAGGCTGTGCTGAAGCGAATGTTGGTGCCCATGGCCTTCTGAAAGGAGTCCCAGAACTTAGAAGTGAAGATGCTCCCACGATCTGAAGATATCAATTGCGGAATGCCATGCAAAGAGACAATCCTGGAGGTATATAGCTCTGCCAACTAAGCTACTATGATAGATTCTTTGATAGGAAGAAAATGAGCCACTTTAGTAAGCTTGTCGATGACAACAAAGATATCATCATTTCCGCGGTTGGACTTGGAAAATCCAGTCACGAAGTCCATCTCAATATGGTCAAACTTCCATTCTGGAATAGCAAGAGGTTGGAGGAGACTAGCTGGCCGTTGCTGTTCTTCTTTCACTCTTCTGCAGACATCAAATTCATTCACGAACTGAGAAATTTCTCGCTTCATTCGAGTCCACCAATACGACTGCTTGAGGTCATGGTACATCTTTGTACTTCCAGGATGAATGGATAGAAGGGAATTGTGAGCCTCATTCATAATGACTTTACGAAGGTCACCTTTAGGAACAACAATTCGATACTCGAAGAATAGAGTATCTTTGTCATCAAGGCGATAGCACTTGTACTTGGGTTGGCTCTTGGCAATCCCATTTTTCACCTTCTTCACCATTGCATCAAGAAGTTGTGCCTCACGAACTTGATCTTCCAAAGTAGGAGAGACTTGGAGGTTGGCAAGAAAGCCTTGGGGAACAACTTGGAGATTTAGCTTGCGGAAGGCTTCACAAAGATCCGGTTGGAAGGGCTTGAGAATTAAACTGTTGCAGTAAGCCTTCCTGCTCAAAGCGTCAGCAATGACATTGGCCTTGCCTGGAGTATATTCAATACTCGAATTATACTCTTGAATCATTTCGACCCAACGAGTCTGTCTGAGGTTGAGGTTGGGTTGAGTGAAGATGTACTTGAGGCTCTTATGACCAGTGAAGATGTCCACTTTCCTTCCCAAAAAGAGATGTCTCCATGTTAAAAGAGCATGGACAACTGCCGCCAACTCGAGGTCATGAATGGGGTATTTCTTTTCGTTGGGCTTCAACTGATGAGAGGTATAGGCCACAACTTTCTTCTCTTGCATTAACACAACACCGAGACCTTGCAGGGAGGCATCACAGAAAACTTCGAATGGTTTGGATTCATCAGGAGGAGTCAAAACAGGAGCTGTGACTAGCTTCTCTTTCAAGGTGTTGAAAGCGACATCACATTCAGGCGTCCAGACATACTTCACATGCTTCTGGAGGAGGTTCGAAAGAGGCTTTGCAATCTTAGAGAAATTCTCAGCGAATCTTCGACAATAGCTTGCAAGCCCAAGAAAGCTGCGGAGTTGCTTCACATTCTGAGGCGGTTCCCAATTCACAATTGCAGACACCTTCTTGATACGTCTCCAACGTATCTATAATTTTTGATTGCTCCATGCTATATTATCTACTGTTTTGGGCAATATTGGGCTTTATTATCCACTTTTATATTACTTTTGGGACTAACCTATTAACCGGAGGCCCAGCCCAGATTTGCTATTTTATGCCTATTTCAGTGTTTCGAAGAAAAGGAATATCAAACGGAGTCAAAACGGAACGAAATCAACTGGAGAAGTTATTTTTGGAAGGAAACCTACCGGATAGACTTGGACCCTACGTAAGAAGATGAAGGAGGTGCTCACGAGGGTAGGGGCGCGCCCCCTGCCTCGTGGCCCCCCCTTCGGTCCCCTGACGTACTTCTTCCGCATATATATCTCCATATACCCTAAAAACATCAGGGGACACAATAGATCGGGAGTTCCACCGCTAGAAGCCTCCGTAGCCACCGAAAGCCAATCTAGACCCGTTCCGGCACCCTGCCGGAGGGGGCAATCCCTCTCCGGTGTCCATCTTCATCATCCCGGTGCTCTCCATGACGAGGAGGGAGTAGTTCTCCCTCGAGGATGAGGGTATGTACCAGTAGCTATGTGTTTGATCTCTCTCTCTCGTGTTCTTGAGGTGATACGATCTTGATGTATCGCGAGCTTTGCTATTATAATTGGATCCTATGATGTTTCTTCCCCCCTCTACTCTCTTGTAATGAATTGATTTTCCCCTTTGAAGTAATATTATCGGATTGAGTCTTTAAAGATTTGAGAACACTTGATGTATGTCTTGCCGTGCGTATCTGTGGTGACAATGGGATACCACGTGATTCACTTGATGTATGTTTTGGTGATCAACTTGCGGGTTCCGCCCATGGACCTATGCATAGGGGTTGGCACACGTTTTCGTCGTGATTCTCCGGTAGAACTTTGGGGCACTCTTTGAGGTCCTTTGTGTTGGTTGAATAGATGAATCTGAGATTGTGTGATGCATATCGTATAATCATACCCACGGATACTTGAGGTGACATTGGAGTATCTAGGTGACATTAGGGTTTTGATTGATTTGTGTCTTAAGGTGTTATTCTAGTACGAAATCTAGGGCTGTTTGTGACACTTATAGGAATAGCCCAACAGATTGATTGGAAAGAATAACTTTGAGGTGGTTTCGTACCCTACCATAATCTCTTCGTTCGTTCTCCGCTATTAGTGACTTTGGAGTGACTCTTTGTTGCATGTTGAGGGATAGTTATGTGATCCAATTATGTTAGTATTGTTGAGAGGACTTGCACTAGCGAAAGTATGAACCCTAGGCCTTATTTCCTAGCATTGCAATACCGTTTACGCTCACTTTTATCATTAGTTACCTTGCTGTTTTTATATTTTCAGATTACAAAAACCTTTATCTACTGTCCATATACCACTTGTATCACCATCTCTTCGCCGAACTAGTGCACCTATACAATTTACCATTGTATTGGGTGTGTTGGGGACACAAGAGACTCTTTGTTATTTGGTTGCAGGGTTCCTTGAGAGAGACCATCTTCATCCTACGCCTCCTACGGATTGATAAACCTTAGGTCATCCACTTGAGGGAAATTTGCTACTGTCCTACAAACCTCTGCACTTGGAGGCCCAACAACGTCTACAAGAAGAAGGTTGTGTAGTAGACATCAAGCTCTTTTCTGGCGCCGTTGCCGGGGAGGTGAGTGCTTGAAGGTATATCTTTAGATCTTGCAATCGAGTCTTTTAGTTTCTTGTTTTATCACTAATTTAGTTTATAAAAGAAAACTGTAAAAAAATGGAATTGAGTTTGTTTCATATGCTTCACCTTTTTAATATCTTTCGTGAGTATGATGGAAAGGATAATTGTGCTCAAGTGCTAGAAGAAGAAATCTATAAAATGTTTGGGACTAAATATTTGAATGATGAGCATGATTGCAATGTTGTTAGTATGAATTCCTTGAATATCCATGATGCTAACGATATGCAAAGCCACAAGCATGGGGAAGCTATGTTTGATGAAGATGATATTTTTTGTCCCCAAGCTTTGATGAGCAAATCTATTATGATGAAAGCAGGCCCCCTATCTATGATGATTATTGTGATGACACGTATGCTTTAAAGAACAATGATAACCATGAAACTTGTCATCTTGATCTTAATTTTCAATCACATGATAGTTATTTTGTTGAGTTTGCTCCCACTATTATTCATGAGAAGAATTTTGCTTGTGTGGAGAGTAGTAAATTTTCTATGCTTGTAGATCATGAAAAGAATGCTTTAGGTGCTGGTTATATTGTTTAATTCATTCATGATGTTACTGAAAATTATTATGAGGGAGGAATATATGCTTGTAGGAATTGCAATAATATCAAGTTTCCTCTCTATGTGCTTAAAGTTTTAAAACTATGCTTGTTTTGCCCTCCTATGCTAGTTGATTATTGTTCCCACAAGTTGTTTGCTCACAAAATCCCTATGCATAGGAAGTATTTTATACTTAAATGTGCTAGTCATATTCTTCATGATGCTCTCTTTATGTTTCAATTCTTATCCTTTATGTGAGCATCATTGAAATCATCATGCCTAGCTTGGGGCATTAAACGATAGCGCTTATTGGGAGGCAACCCAATTTTATATTTGTTCCTTGATTCTTGTTACTTTTTAGTAATAAATAATTTATCTAGCCTCTGTTTAGATGTGGTTTTATGCTTTTAATTAGTGTTTGTGCCAAGTAGAACCTTTGGGAAGACTTTGGGAAAGTCTTGTTGATCATGCTGTCAAAAACAGCAACTTTAGCGCTCACGAGAATTGCTGCCATTTTTATTTGGAGAGTGCTATTTAGTTAATTCTTTTTTCAGATGATTAATATATAAATTACTCAGGTCCAGAAATTTATTTGAGAATTTTATGAGTTCGATAAGTATACATTTGATCCAGATTACTAAAGACTGTCTGTTTTTGACAGATTCTCTTTTTCATGTGTTGTTTACTTATTTTGATGAATCTATGGCTAGTAAAATAGTTTATAAACCATAGAGAAGTTGGAATACAGTAGATTTAACACCAATATAAATAAAGAATGAGTTCATTACAGTACCTTGAAGTGGTCTTTTGTTTTCTTTCGCTAACGGAGCTCACGAGTTTTCTACTTTAAGTTTTGTGTTGTGAAGTTTTCAAGTTTTGGGTAAAGATTTGATGGATTATGGAACAAGGAGTGGCAAGAGCCTAAGCTTGGGGATGATCATGTCACCCCCAAGATAATCTAAGGACACCTAAAAGCCAAAGCTTGGGGATGCCCCGGAAGGCATCCCCTCTTTCGTCTTCGTTCATCGGTAACTTTACTTGGAGCTATATTTTTATTTACCACATGATATGTGTTTTGCTTGGAGCGCCAATTTATTTTGTTAGGATTTGCTTGCTGTTATTTAGAACAATGTTTTGCATCTTTTATTTCAATAAAAGTGGCATTGATAGCCTTTACTATGCCTATGTTACAAGTATACATGTTGCTGTTTGAAAACAGAAAGTTTACCGCTGTTGCAATAATTCCCTAGAAAAGTCAGAATGTGATAAAATGTTGAAAACTTTTGAATATTAAGCTCTGATAAATTTACTACAGTGGGAATTTTCTTTCATAATTTTTGGATCTAGGGAAGTATGGATGTTGCTGCATTCTTTACAGACTATCCTGTTTAGGCAGATTGCTGTTATGTTTGCATTGTTTGCATATGTTTGCTTATTTAATGATTCTATTTGAGGATAGGACTATTAAACATGCAGATGCATTTAGTATGCAATTTTGAATAATAATTTTAGTTATTTGCTACAGTAGAGTATGATAAGGTTTTTGCAATGGTTTACACTAACTTATCTCACGGGTCCTCGTTGAGTTTTGTGTGGATAAAGTTTTTGAGATTTAGGGAGACCGTGATATGAGAGGAATTAAGGAGACACAAAAGCTCAATCTTGGGGATTCCCAAGGCACCCCAAGATAATATTTCAAGAAGTCTCAAGCATCTAACCTTGGGGATGCCCCGGTTTGCATCCCACCTTTCTTCTTCAACAATTATCGGTTAGTTTCGGTTGATCCTCAGTTTTTGCTTCTTCGCATGATGTTTACTATTCTTAGATGTCATTTTATTTTTTATTTGCTTGCTGTTTGAATAAAGTACCAAGATCTGAAATTATTAAATGTTAGAGAGTCTTCACATAGTTGCATAATTATTCAACTACTCATTGATCTTCACTTATATCCCTCGGAGTAGTTTGTCATTTGCTCTAGTGCTTCACTTATATCTTTTAGAGCATGGTGGTAGTTTTATTTTGAAGAAATAGATGAACTCTCATGCTTCACTTATATTATTTTGAGAGTCTTAAATAGCATGGTAATTTTCTTAAAATCCTAATATGCTAGGTATTCAAGAATAATAAAATTCTCTTATGAGTGTGTTGAATACTAAGAGAAGTTTGATACTTGATGATTGTTTTGAGATATGAGGATGGTAATATTAGAGTCATGCTAGTTGAGTAGTTGTGAATTTGAGAAATACGTGTGTTGAAGTTTGTGATTCCCGTAGCATGCACGTATGGTGAACCGTTATGTGATGAAGTCGGAGCATGATTTATTTATTGATTGCCTTCCTTATGAGTGGCAGTCGGGGACGAGCGATGGTCTTTTCCTACCAATCTATTCCCCTAGGAGCATGCACGTAGTACTTTGTTTCGATAACTAATAGATTTTTGCAATAAGTATGTGAGTTCTTTATGACTAATGTTGAGTCCATGGATTATACGCACTCTCACCCTTCCACCATTGCTAACCTCTCTAGTACCGCGCAACTTTCACCGGTACCATACACCCACCATATACCTTCCTTAAAACAGCCACCATACCTACCTATTATGGTATTTCCATAGCCATTCCGAGATATATTGCCATGCAACTTTCCACTGTTCCATTTATTATGACACGCTTCATCATTGTCATATTGCTTTGCATGATCATGTAGTTGACATCGTATTTGTGGCAAGGCCACCATTCATAATTCTTTCATACATGTCACTCATGCATCATTGCACATCCCGGTACACCGCCGGAGGCATTCATATAGAGTTATATTTTGTTCTAAGTATCGAGTTGTAATTCTTGAGTTGTAAGAAAAATAAAAGTGTGATGATCATCATTATTAGAGCATTGTCCGAGTGAGGAAAGGATGATGGAGACTATGATTCCCCCACAAGTCGGGATGAGACTCCGGACGAAAAATAAATAAAAGAGGCCAAAGAAGCCCAAATAAAAAAGAAAGAAAAGAGGCCATAAAAAAGAGAAAAGGCCCAAATAAAAAAATTTAAAAAAATGAGAGAAAAAGAGAGAAGGGACAATGCTACTATCCTTTTACCACACTTGTGCTTCAAAGTAGCACCATGATCCTCATGATAGAGAGTCTCTCATTCTGTCACTTTCATATACTAGTGGGAATTTTACATTATAGAACTTGGCTTGTATATTCCAATGACGGGCTTCCTCAAAATGCCCTAGGTCTTCGTGAGCAAGCAAGTTGGATGCACACCCACTTAGTTTCTTTTGATGAGCTTTCATATACTTATAGCTCTAGTGCATCCGTTGCATGGCAATCCCTACTCACTCACATTGATATGTATTGATGGGCATCTCCATAGCCCGTTGATACGCCTAGTTGATGTGAGGCTATCTTCCCCTTTTTTGTCTTCTCCACAACCACCACTCTATTCCACCTATAGTGCTATATCCATGGCTCACGCTCATGTATTGCGTGAAAATTGAAAAAGTTTGAGAACATTGAAAGTATGAAACAATTGCTTGGCTTGTCATCGGGGCTGTACATGATTTAAATATTTTGTGTGGTGAAGATGGAGCATAGCCAGACTATATGATTTTGTAGGGATAGCTTTCTTTGGCCATGTTATTTTGAGAAGACATGATTGCTTTGTTAGTATACTTGAAGTATTATCATTTTTATGTCAATATGAACTTTTGTCTTGAATCTTTCGGATCTGAATATTCATATCACAAGTAGGAAGAATTACATTGAAATTATGCCAACTAGCATTCCACATCAAAAATTATCTTTTTTATCATTTACCTACTCGAGGACGAGCAGGAATTAAGCTTGGGGATGCTTGATACGTCTCCAACGTATCTATAATTTTTGATTGCTCCATGCTATATTATCTACTGTTTTGGGCAATATTGGGCTTTATTATCCACTTTTATCTTACTTTTGGGACTAACCTATTAACTGGAGGCCCAGCCCAGATTTGCTGTTTTATGCCTATTTTAGTGTTTCGAAGAAAAGGAATATCAAACAGAGTCAAAACAGAACGAAGTCAACTAGAGAAGTTATTTTTGGAAGGAAACCTACCAGATAGACTTGGACCCTACGTCAGAAGATGAAGGAGGTGCTCACGAGGGTAGGGGGCGCCCCCCCTGGGTCATGCCCCCTTGCCTCGTGGCCCCCCTTCGGTCCCCTGACGTACTTCTTCCGCCTATATATCTCCATATACCCTAAAAACATCATGGGACACAATAGATTGGGAGTTCCACCGCCAGAAGCCTCCGTAGCCACCGAAAGCCAATCTAGACCCGTTCCGGCACCCTGCTGGAGGGGGCAATCCCTCTCCGGTGTCCATCTTCATCATCCCGGTGCTCTCCATGACGAGGAGGGTGTAGTTCTCCCTCGGGGCTGAGGGTATGTACCAGTAGCTATGTGTTTGATCTCTCTCTCTCTCGTGTTCTTGAGGTGATACGATCTTGATGTATCACGAGCTTTGCTATTATAGTTGGATCCTATGATGTTTCTTCCCCCCTCTACTTTCTTGTAATGAATTGAGTTTCCCCTTTGAAGTAATCTTATCGGATTGAGTCTTTAAAGATTTGAGAACACTTGATGTATGTCTTGCCGTGCGTATCTGTGGTGACAATGGGATACCACGTGATTCACTTGATGTATGTT
Source organism: Triticum urartu (assembly GCF_056163025.1). Lineage (NCBI taxonomy): Eukaryota > Viridiplantae > Streptophyta > Magnoliopsida > Poales > Poaceae > Triticum > Triticum urartu. Next base: position 41,798,707 of record NC_141876.1, on the reverse strand, counting down.
TTGGTGATCAACTTGCGGGTTCTGCCCATGAACCTATGCATAAGGGTTGGCACACGTTTTCGTCGTGATTCTCCGGTAGAACTTTGGGGCACTCTTTGAGGTCCTTTGTGTTGGTTGAATAGATGAATCTGAGATTGTGTGATGCATATCGTATAATCATACCCACGGATACTTGAGGTGACATTGGAGTATCTAGGTGACATTAGGGTTTTGATTGATTTGTGTCTTAAGGTGTTATTCTAGTACGAACTCTAGGGCTGTTTGTGACACTTATAGGAATAGCCCAATGGATTGATTGGAAAGAATAACTTTGAGGTGGTTTCGTACCCTACCATAATCTCTTCGTTCGTTCTCCGCTATTAGTGACTTTGGAGTGACTCTTTGTTGCATGTTGAGGGATAGTTATGTGATCCAATTATGTTAATATTGTTGAGAGGACTTGCACTAGAGAAAGTATGAACCCTAGGCCTTATTTCCTAGCATTGCAATACCGTTTACGCTCACTTTTATCATTAGTTACCTTGCTGTTTTTATATTTTCAGATTACAAAAACCTTTATGTACTGTCCATATACCACTTGTATCACCATCTCTTCGCCGAACTAGTGCACCTATACAATTTACCATTGTATTGGGTGTGTTGGGGACACAAGAGACTCTTTGTTATTTGGTTGCAAGGTTGCTTGAGAGAGACCATCTTCATCCTACGCCTCCTACGTATTGATAAACCTTAGGTCATCCACTTGAGGGAAATTTGCTACTATCCTACAAACCTCTGCACTTGGAGGCCCAACAACGTCTACAAGAAGAAGGTTGTGTAGTAGACATCACTTCTCAGGATTAACAGCAATGCCCTTGGCTGAGATGATATGGACAAGGTAGAGAACCTCATCGAGCCAAAACTCACACTTTGAGAACTTCGCATAGAATTGATGTTCTCTGAGTTTGTCCAGCACCAATCTCAAATGCTTGGCATGATCCTCCTTGTTCTTGGAAAAGACCAAAATATCATCGAGATACACCAAGACGAAATCATTTGTGTAAGGGTTGAAGATGAAGTTCATCATGGGAGAGAACGTTGGAGGAGCATTGACAAGGCCAAAAGACATGATAGTGTATTCATAAGAACCATAGCTTGTTCTGAATGCTGTCTTGGGGATATCTTGTTCACGAATGCGAATCTGATGATAACTCATACGGAGGTCAAGCTTGGAGAAAACTTGAGCACCTTTAAGTTGCTCGAAAAGCTCATTGATGTTGGGAAGTGGTTACTTGTTCTTTATGGTCTTCTTGTTCAATGGACGGTAGTCGACGCAGAGTCGTTCCGTTCCATCCTTCTTCTTGATAAAAAGAACACCACAACCCCATGGATAAGATCTCGGTCGGATCAGACCCATACGCTCTTGTTCATCGAGTTGTTTCTTCAATTCCTTCAACTCTTCTGGTCCAAGCTTGTAAGGACATTTGCAAACAGGTTCCGTGCCAGGCTCAAGATTGATGACGAATTCAACTGGCCGGTGAGGAGGCATTCCTGGAAGCTCTTCTGGAAAGACGTCTTGATATTCACAAACGACTGGAATCTGAGAGATGGCATTCAACTCGCCCTTCTCATTGAGAGAAAACATCCGAATGGTATCATCACGAGTGGCATAGATGATCACATCCTCAGAAGAGTGTGTCAATTGAATCTTCCTGGCAGCACAATCAAGCTGAGCCTTGTGCTTAGAAAGCCAGTCCATGCCGAGAATTAGATCAATATCTGAGTTACCCAGAACAATTGGAGAAGACAGAAACTTATAGTCGCCCATCTTGATAGACACATCCGGAACCATGTAGCTTGCGTACAAGCATTTACCCGGTGAGACAACTGCTAACGGACTAGGCAAATCTTGGAAAGCCAACTCATGCTTTGATGCAAATGGTCTTGAGATAAAACTAAGCGATGCACCACTGTCAAAAAGAACTTTTGCAGGAATATCATTAATAGGAAGATTACCCATGATCACTTCTGAAGAGTCCTCTGCCTGAGCTACGTTCATCATGTTGACCTTTGCAAACTTGGGATTATGCTTGACCACTGCATTGCTGGCAGATCTCACAGGAGGAGGAGGCGGAAGGCGCCTTTGGTTGAAGCATTTGTTTGCATAGTGCCCTTTCTGCTGTCACTTGTTGCAAGTAACCTCTGAGAGCGGATAGTGATAAGGAGCACTTGACCTTGGAGCATGAGACGGAGCTTTGTTCTGATAGCCTGGGTTGGGTGGGTGGGAAGATCCATTGCCACCTTTACTCTTCTGCTGGTAAGGCTGGCGGAACGGAGGAGGAGGAGGCAACCAAAACTTCTGTTGCTTAGCTACCACTAGAGATGAAGAAGACGATTGAGGTGCGTCCCTGACTTTCTTCTTAGAAGCATCACACTTGAGCTGAGCAGCTTCTTGCTTTAGAGCCATGTTGTAGAATTCATCATACTTGGTCGGCTCAAAAAGCACGAGAGCTAATTGCAGTTCTTCTCTGAGGCCACCTGTGAATTGATAAATCATGCTCTTCTCATCAGGGACGTCTTGTTTAGCGAAGCGAGCAAGCCTCTGGAACAGGATGTTGTATTGGTAAACAGACAAGCTACCTTGCTTGAGATTGCGGAACTCCTCATGCTTACTCTCAACAACACTTTGTGGAATGTGGTGAGCTTTGAAGTCTCGACGGAAATCATCCCAGGTAATCACATGACCTCCTCTGGAATCTTTGTATTGTTGATACCACTTAGCAGCTTGGTCTTTGAGTTGGAACGAAGCAAACTTGACAAAGTCCTCATGCCTGACATTGCTACACTCAAAATGTATGCAGATATCCGCGAGCCAGTCGTCGGCGTCTGTGGCCTCGACACAGTTACTGAAGGACTTCGGCTGGTTTGCGAGGAACTGATTCAGAGTAGCGAACTGAGGTTGGTTGTTGCCTTGGCCTTGATTTCCTTGGTTGCGCTCTTGCAAGAGTTACAAAAGCATCTGAGTGTTGGCGTTGGTGGCGGCCATGACAGCTTGCCATGCCTCCGGAGGTGGAGGTGGTTGTAACACCCCGGATATGATTTATCCATTATGTATTCCAACTCTTGCCGTTTCCGGCATTAAGTTATTTTATTTTCTCGGGTTCGGGTTTTTGTCTCCGTGTGTTGTTGTTGTTGTTTTTTTTGTCATGCATCTCATATCATGTCATCATGTGCATTGAATTTGCATACGTGTTCATCTCATGCATCCGAGCATTTTCCCCGTTGTCCGTTTTGCATTCCGGCGCTCCGTTCTCCTCCGATGGTCATTTCTACCTTTCTTTCATGTGTGGGGATTAAACATTTCCGGATTGGACTGAGAATTGCCAAGCGGCCTTGGTTTACTACCAGTAGACCGCCTGTCAAGTTTCGTACCATTTGGACTTCGTTTGATGCTCCAACGGTTAACCGAGAGACCGAGAAGGCCTCGTGTGTGTTGCAGACCAACACCCCTTCATTTTGTCCCAAAACCCACCAAAACCCTCTCCATCATCTAGAGCGTTTGATCACGATCGCGTGGGCGAAAACCGCACCTCATTTGGACTCTCCTAGCTCCCTCTATGCCTATATATACACCCCCTCCGAAATTCACGGTTCCACTCTCCCCCTAACCCTAGATCCATCCTCCACCGCCGCCGGACACGTCCGACCCCACCGGACAACTCGCCGCCGCCTAACGGGACGCGCCACGTGGCCGCCGGCCGCCTCCCACCGCCGCGGGCCCGCAGGCCCATCCGCGGCCCTCCTCCGCGCGCCACCGGGCCGCGCCTCCCGCGCCTCGCCCCGCCGCCTGGAACCCCGCCGCCACCGCGCCTTCGCCACTCGGCCTCACCGCCGGGGAGCTCCACCGCGGCGGTTCCTCTCCATCGCCGCACCGTCCCGAGCCGCGGCCACCTCCGCCGTCCTCCTCCCGCGCCACTCCGGCGACTCCACCGACCGGATCCGGCCGGCCACCTCTCCGGCCACCACTCCTCCATCTCCGGCCGCCCCTGCTTCGACTCCGGCGAACGACAACTCCGGCCAACCTCGGTTCTCGCGCCGCTACAGTAAACATGCCCGGATCCAGATCTGAGGAAACCCTAGGGTTGACTTTGATCCCGTTTTCAGTATTTTTTAGCATATTTCATCATGTCGTATCTTCGCATCCGTAACTCCGTTTTGGGCATATAGCATATCAAAATGTTCGTCTCAGAGGGCACATCATTTCATCTCATTGCATCATTTTCATTTGAGTTCATATTGATGCCCGAAATGCTATGGAAGAATGCTATTTGAGATAATTGTCAAATCTGCTGCTCCAATTAGATATCTGTCATTTTTGCCATGATTATTGTGTGCATGTTATGCCCATGAGCTCTTCATGAGTTTTGTTATATGTTTTGCCATTTATCCAGAGGTGCAACCCATGTATTTTTGTGATGTGTGTGGTGACTAGCACACGCTTGCAAAGTGGTGCATTTGTTAATGCTGATTTTAGGGACTTAGCATTTCCACTAAGTCATTGATCTGTTTATTTTAATATGCCATATGTTCTTGTTGTTTTCCTAGTGATCCGTGCCTCTTTTGAGGATGATCAGTAAGGATGTTTTTTTAATGTTGTAGTGCTCTATCCATCCATGTCTTTGTTTGCAATTATGAAGCACCCTAGCTTGAGTCAATCGAGCTCTACTTTTGTCATTTCGTGAATCTGGGCAGATTGTCTAGTTGTTAGCGATTTTGCCGAGGATGTTGTAGTTGATCCATACATGCCATGTTATTGTTCTTGCCATGAATAGCTTGTATAATGTGTATTATTGATGGGTGTATGCTTAGATTGTCATGACATGCTCTGTAGTGAGTGCATCGAGCTCGTAAACATGCCTACTTGATATCTGATTTTTGCATGCTCCAGTTTTCACTAAGTCTGAGAACTGATTATGTTTTTACCATGTTCACATGCTTGCAAATGTATTTTCTGATCCCTTTTGGCTCAAGGTCACTAAGGGACTTTTGTTAAGCTCTTTGAGTAGCTGCATGCCATGCTTTACTTTGCCATGTTCAGGCCCTGTAGCATATAGGTTTCATGCTTCGAAATGTGCTACCTGATCTGAAATTATAGACAAGTGTTAATTTCACTAATTCTGAAATCTGTTTGCCAAATGCATTTTTGCCATGCTTGTTTGAACCTGATATTGGATGAATTGGCCGTAGCTCAGTGTTCCTCTTTTGTTAAGCATCATGAATGGATTCCTTCCATGTATTTTGTTGCCATGTCTGAGTGCTGTAGCATGTTCATCTTGTTGCATTTAGATGGCTACTTGCTGTATATTGCAGACCGGTGCCATATTTGAATTGCTTGCCATTTCCAAACCGTGACTCCGATTCCGGCGTTCTTTATATCGTTTTCAAGCGTTTTCATCTCACCTTTACAGTGGCACACTTGGATTTCCAAGTTGAGGCCAGGTTGTAACACCCTCAATGCGACTATAGCTCCCACGTGTCGAGGCACGACTTAGAGACATAATCGCATTGAAGGCATATGTCGCAAGTTAGGCAATCTTCACAACATCCCATGTAATATGAATAATAAAGGGGAGAACATAGTTGGCTTACACTCACCACGTTAATCAAGTACATAAATAACATTACATCATCCAAAACACTCATGGCCCGACTACGGCGCCAAAATAGAAGAAAAACCCAACATGCGACAACGGTCCCAATCACCCCCAACTGGGCACCAGTACTGATCATCGGGAAAGGAAACGTAGTAATGCTGAGAGTCCTCATCGAACTCCCACTTGAGCTCATACTCGTCACCTGGAGCGGAATCACCTGGAGCTGCATCTGGAGTTATAGTATCTGTGAGCCACAGGGACTCAGCAATCTCGCACCCTCGCGATCAAGACTATTTAAGCTTATAGGAAGGATAGGCAAATATATGTGGAGCTGCAGTAAGCGACTAGCATATATGGTGGCTAACTTATACGCAAAGAGAGCGAGAAGAGGAGGCAAAGCGCGAGCGAGAATCTAGAAGGCAACCTGCGCAAACATAACTCCAACACCGTGTCCACTTCCCGGACTCCGCCGAGAAGGGGCCATCACGGTAAAACACTCAGTTGATTCATTTTAATTGATTAAGGTTCAAGTTATCTACAACCGGACATTAACAAATTCCCATCTGCCCATAACCGCGGGCACGGCTTTCGAAAGTTCAATCCCTGCAGCGGAGTCCCAACTTAGCCCATGACAAGCTCTCATGGTCAACGAAGGAATAAACCTCCTCCCAAGACATTCTGATCAGACTCGGTATCTCGGTAACTCAAGACACTTCGACAGGTTAAAACAAGACCAGCAACACCGCCCGAATGTGCCGACAAATCCCGATAGGAGCTGCACATATCTCTTTCTTAGGGCACACTCAGATGAGACATCCTACGAGTAAAACCAACCCTCAAGTTGCCCCGAGGTGGCCTCGCAGTCTACTCGGTCGGACCAACACTCAGAGGAGCACTGGCCCGGGGGGGGGGGGTTAAAATAAGATGACCCTTGGGCTCCGATAACCCAAGGGAAAAAGAGGCTAGGTGGAGAATGGTAAAACCAAGGTTGGGCATTGCTGGAAAAGCTTTAATCAAGGCGAACTATCAAGGGGTTCCCATTATAACCCAACCGCGTAAGGAACGCAAAATCCGGGAACATAACACCGATATGACGGAAACTAGGGCGGCAAGAGTGGAACAAAACACTAGGCGAGAGGCCGAGCCTTCCACCCTTTACCGAGTATATAGATGCATTAAGATAACATAGCAATATAATGATATCCCAACAAGTAAATAAATGTTCCAACAAGGAACGGCTCCAATCTTCACCTGCAACTAGCAACGCTATAAGAGGGGCTGAGCAAAGCGGTAACATAGCCAATCAACGGTTTGCTAGGACATGGTGGGTTAGAGGTTTGACATGGCAATTGGGAGGTTGACAAGCAAAAGGTAGGCATCGTAGCATTGGCATAGCAAGAGCGAGCAAACTAGCATAGCAAAGATAGTAGTGATTTCGATGGTATGATCATCTTGCCTGCAAAGCTGTCAGAGTTGATTGGATCCTCACAAGCAAACTCAACGGGCTCCTCGGTAGCGAACTCGTCTCCCGGCTCTACCCAAACAAGACAAACAAGCAACAAGGATACAATCAACCACGTGCAAGACCAAGCAATAAGATGAAATGATGATATGCTATGCGGGATGCGATACGGGATGCAAAATGCAAGATATGACAGGAAATGCATGAACCTGGCCTCAACTTGGAATTCCAAGGGTGCCACTGGAAAGATGAGATGAAATCGCTTGAAAACGATATAAAGAACGCCAGAATCGGAGTTACGGTTTGGAAATGGCAAGCGTTTTAAGAATGACACCGGTTTGTGATTTACAGCAAGTAGGCATCTAAATGCAATGAAATGAACATGCTAAAGCCACCAAACATGACAACAAAATACATGGCAGGGATGCAAACAAGATGCTTAACAAAAGACTAGCACTGAGCCACGGCCAATTCATCCATTAAGGGGTTCAAACAAGCATGGCAAAAACGCAAATGCAAAACCGATTTCAGACTTAGTGAAATTAACACTTGTCTGAGATTTTCAGATCACGAAGCCCTCTTCGGAGCAGCAAAACATGATGATACATGACCTGATTAAGACAAGTAAGAACATGGCATGGAGCTACTCAACAAGCTTAACAAAAGTCCCTAAGTGACCTGGGGTCAAAAGGGATCACAAAATATACTAACGGGCACACGCACATAGCTAAAACACAATCAGTTTTCAGACTTGGTGAAAACTGAGACATGCTGAAATATAACTCACAAAGGCATGTAAACGAGCTCGATGCACTCACTACGGTGCAAGTCATGGCAAGACAATCATACATCCATTAAGAAGGCACAAAATACAAGCTAGACATGGCAAGAATAATGGTATAGCATGCACGGATCAACTACAATAGCATCGGCAAAATCGCAAACGAGTTGACGATCTGCCCAGATTCACCACGAAGCAAAAGTAGAGCTCGATTGACTCAAGCTAGGGTGCTCCATAATTTCAAGTAAAGACATGGATGGATATAGCATAACATGATTAACAAAACTCTTTTACTGATCATCCTCAAAAGAGGCACGGATCACTAGGAAACAAGCTGAACATATGGCATCATGAACTAAATAATCCCAGACTTAGTGAAAACTACTAAGTCCCTGAAAACAGATTTACCGGGTGCCTCACTTTGCAAGCTTGCACAAGTCACCACACACATCCTAAAAATGCATGGGTTGCACCTCTGGAAAGAAGACAAAATCCTTAACAAAACATATGAAGGACTCACAGGCATAGCATGCACACAATAATCATGGCAAAAATGACAAAAGTCTAGGATGAACTAGCAGATCTGACAATTAACTCACGAAGCCTCCTTCTAACAGCATTTCGGGCATCAAGATGAGCTCAAATGAAAATGATGCAATGGAATGAAATGATGTACTCGTCGAGATGAACATTTTGATATACTATATGTCCAAATCGGAGCTACGTATGCGGAGATATCACTGGTCAAAGTATGCACAAAAATTAGGGTTCGGGGAGGCAAAAGTCAACCATGAGGAGTAGATCTCAGATCTGGCACTGTTCACCGGCACGGATTCCAAGGCTCGCCGGAGCTCGAGGTGGGACGCGGCGGCCGGAGTGGTGGGGAAGGCGGCGCCGGCGACGAGGTGGCGAGGGGCGGCGGCCGGCGACGAGGCGGCCCGGGGCGGCGCTTGCCCCGGCCGGAAATGGCGAGGCGGCGGCGGTCTTCGCGGGCGGCGGCGGTGGAGCACGACGGCGCGGGCGGCGGAGGACGGCGGCGCTGGCAGCGGGGAACGGCGGCGCGGGCGGCGGATCGCGCGGGCTCTCGGGGGCCAGATCTGGGCCTCGGGCCCAGCGGCGGCGGCGAGGTGGCTCTGCCACGTGGCGAGCGGCGGTTCGCTGGGGCGGCGGCGGCGGACGTGTCCGGCTAGGCTCCGGACATGTCCAGCGGCTGGAGATCTGTTTTTTTTGCTAGGGTTGGACGGGGAGAGATCCGAGATTTGGAAAGGGGGGCTATTTATAGGCATAAGTGGAGCTAGGAGAGTCCAAATGAGGTGCGGTTTTCGGCCACGCGATCGTGATTTAACGCTCTAGGACATGGAGCAGAGTTTGGTGGGTTTTGGGCCAAATTGGAGGGGTGTTGGGCTGCAACACACACGAGGCCTTTTCGGTCCCTCGGTTAACCGTTGGAGTATCAAACGAAGTCCAAATGATACGAAACTTGACAGGCGGTCTACCGGTAGTAAACCAAGGCCGCTTGGCAAGTCTTGGTCCAATCCCGAAATGTTTAATCCCCACACATGAAAGAAACCTAGAAATGACCATCGGAGGAGAACGAAGCGCCGGAATGCAAAACGGACAATGGGGAAAAAGCTCGGATGCATGAGATGAACACGTATGCAAATGCAATGCACATGATGACATGATAAGAGATGCATGACAACGAAAACAACACACGGAGGCAAAGACCCGAACCCGAGAAATAAATATAACTTAACGCCGGAAACGGCAAGAGTTGGAGTACAGATTGGGAAAGTTACATCCGGGGTGTTACACAGGTTCATTCATCTCTTGTCAAATCTTGCATATGCATCCCGCATCGCATCCCGCATAGCATACCATGTTTGCACCATGTTGTTTGAGTTGTGCACGTGGTTGATTGCGTTCCTTTTGCTTGTTTGTCTTGTTTGGGTAGATCCGGGAGACGAGTTCGCTAACGAGGAGCCCGTTGAGTTTGCTTTCAAGGATCCAGTCAACTCTGACAACGTTGCAGGCAAGATGATCATACCCTCGAAATCACTTCTATCTTTGCTTTGCTAGATGCTCGCTCTTTTGCTATGCCTATGCTACGATGCCTACCACTTTATTATCATGCCTCCCAAATTTCCATGTCAAACCTCTAACCCACCATGTCCTAGCAAACCGTTGATTGGCTATGTTACCGCTTTGCTCAGCCCCTCTTATAGCGTTGCTAGTTGCAGGTGAAGATTGGAGACCGTTCCTTGTTGGAACATTATTTACTTGTTGGGATATCACTATATTATCTTATTATCTTAATGCATATATATACTTGGTAAAGGGTGGAAGGCTCGGCCTCTCGCCTAGTGTTTTGTTCCACTCTTGCCGCCCTAGTTTCCGTCATATCGGTGTTATGTTTCCGGATTTTGTGTTCCTTACGCGGTTGGGTGATAATGGGAACCCCTTGATAGTTCGCCTTGATTAAAGCTTTTCCAGCAATGCCCAACCTTGGTTTTACCATTTGCCACCTAGCCTCTTTTTCCCTTGGGTTTCTGGAGCCCGAGGGTCATCTTATTTAAACCCCCCCGGGCCAGTGCTCCTCTGAGTGTTGGTCCACCTGTCAGCTGCCGGTGGCCACCAGGGGCAACTCTGGGCTGGCCTACCCGTACCTAAGACAATCTGAGTGTGCCCTGAGAACGAGATATGTGCAGCTCCTATCAGGATTTGTCGGCACATTCGGGCGGTGTTGCTGGATTGGTTTTAACTTGTCGAAGTGTCTTGTAGAACCGGGATGCCGAGCCTGATCGGAATGTCTCGGGAGAAGGTCTATTCCTTCGTTGACCGTGAGAGCTTGTCATGGGCTAAGTTGGGACTCCCCTGCAGGGATTGAACTTTCGAAAGCCGTGCCCGCGGTTATGGGCAGATGGGAATTTGTTAATGTTCGGTTGTAGATAACTTAAACCTTAATTTATTTAAAAAGAATCAACTGTGTGAGTTACCGTGATGGTCTCTTCTCGGCGGAGTCCGGGAAGTGAACATGGTGTTGGAGTAATGCTTGCCGCAGGTTGCTCTCTAGTTATTCGTTCGTGCTTTGCTATCTCTTCTCGCTCTCTTTTGCGAATAGGTTAGCCACCATACATGCTAGTCACTTGCTGCAGCTCCACATATTTACCTTGCCTTTCCCATAAGCTTAAATAGTCTTGATCGCGAGGGTGCAAGATTGCTGAGTCCCTGTGGCTCACAGTTTACTTCCAAACCAGAAGCAGGGCCAGACGACTCCGTTCCAGATGACGCGTTAGAGCTTAAGGGGAGTTCAACGAGGACTCACGCCGTTACTATGTATCTTTCCCTGATGATCAGTAGTGGTGCCCAGTCGTGGTGATCGGGACCGTGTCGCATGTTGGGTTGGTCTTTTATTTTGGCACCGTAGTCGGGCCATGAGTGATTGGTTGATGTAATGCTATTATGTACTTTGTGTGACGTGGCGAGTGTAAGCCAACTATGTTACTTATCCCCTTATTGTGTATTACATTGGATGTTGTGATGATTGCCTAACTTGCGACATTGCTTTCAATGCGGTTATGCCTCTAAGTCGTGCCTCAACACGTGGGAGATATAGCCGCATCGAGGGCGTTACAAGTTGGTAATCAGAGCCTTCCCGACCTTAGGAGCCCCATTGCTTGATCGTTATTACCGGCCGAGTTGAGTCTAGAAAAAATGTTTTGAGTCATTTAGGAAATATACATCGGAGAGTTTAGGAATTCTTTTTACTTCCCAGTCCCTTCATCGCTCTGGTAAGGCTTCCTGACATAGAGTTTTGACTCTTCTCTCCTCAAATTTCACTAATTTTTTTAGGATCACGCGGGTATCTTGGAATCGTTCCGATAGTTTTGTGACGAGAACATTGTTCTTGGTGCCTCCTGTCTTTAGGGGTTGTGGCAGTGTCCCGGGGAGTTGAGCTCTGAGGTGTTGTCGTCACAATTTTATCGTTGCAGTTTTGGAATACCTGAGTTTAGTACGCCGACATCGAAAATCTCTTTTATGCATTTCGTTGGTGAGATAACCTCGATGCCACCCAGTACTGGGGCGGGAGTTCGGGAGTATTGCCATAACTTGTATAACGGATGCTTTTCGAAGGTTGAGGTAGATGGTTTCCGAAGTTTTCTCGGTTATGTGTTGAAGGATGGATACAGCTGGATGTAAGATTTGCTAGATTTGGGTGAGATATTATGCTTCCCCTGTATCCCCAACACCTGATTGCATAACCGGAAAGGTTCGGGAGTTTCATAGGTGGGAATTCTTGTAGCTCTAGTTCTTCTTCCACGGATATTTGGTTTGAGATTGGGATTTCTTACTGAGTATTCGTTCTTGATCCGTACCTTGTTGATTTATTTCTCTACCTAAATTCTAAGTGGCTTCTCAATTTATGGATATGTGACCATTTCAAGTGGAATGCATTCGTTCTTATGTTCGGATGTGAAGACTATATGTTGCAATTTTCATTCCGTTGGATTCAGCTTCAATATTTGTCTATCAATGTGCTAATGGATGTCAACCTCTTCAGGATGGCTCCTCCAACGCGCACGACTCCGAATCCTGATCCGCCACCACCCCCCTCCTCCGGAGGCATGGCCAGCTGTGATGGCTGCTACTAATGCAAACACGCAGTTGATCATGCAAATTCTTCAAGAGCGCAATCAAGCGAACCAAGGCAACCAAGGCAACAACCAGAATCACTTTGCTACACTCAACCAGTTCCTTGCTAATGGGCCAAATACTTTCAACAATTGTGTTGAGGCAACTGATGCTGACAATTGGCTCGTGGATCTGTGCAAGCATTTCGAGTGCAGTAACGTCAGGCCTGAGGACTTTGTCAAGTTAGCTTCCTTCCAACTCAAAGACCAAGCTGCAGAATGGTTCCAGCAGTACAAGGATTCCAGAGGTGGACGTGTGATTACCTGGGATGAATTCCGTCAAGACTTCAAAGCTCATCATATCCCTCAGAGCATGGTTGAAAGCAAGCGTGAGGAATTCCGCAACCTGAAGCAAGGCTCTTTGTCTGTCTATGACTATAACAAGTTGTTCCAGAAGCTCGCCCACTTTGCTAAGCAGGACGTCCCTAATGAGAAGAGCATGATATACCAGTTCAGGGATGGTCTCAGAGAAGAAATCCAGCTATCTCTTGTTCTCTTTGAGCCCTTGAGGTACGATGAGTTCTACAACATGGCATTGAAGCAAGAGGCTGCTCAACTGAGGTGTGATGCTTCCAAGAAGCGAGTCAGAGATGCTACTCCGTCTTCCTCTACTCAAGTGGCCAAGCAGCAGAAGTATTGGCTTCCTCCTCCTCCGTTCCGTCAGCCGTACCAGAAGAGCAAAGGTGGCAGTGGATCTTCCCACCCACCCAACCCCGGCTTTCAGAACAAGACTTCGTCTCAAGCTCCAAGATTGAGTGCTCCGTACCACCGTCCACTTTCAGAGGTCACGTGCAACAAGTGTCAACAGAAGGGTCACTATGCCAACAAATGCTTCAATCAGAGGCGTCTTCCTCCTCCTCCTGTGAGATCGGCAAGTACAGCTGTGGTCAAGCATAACCCCAAGCACGCCAAGGTCAACTTGATGAATGCAGCTCAGGCAGAGGACTCATCAGATGTCATCATGGGTAACCTTCCTGTTAATGATATTCCAGCTAAAATTCTTTTTGACACTGGTGCATCGCATTGTTTCATGTCAATACCGTTTGCATCTACGCATGGTTTGGCCTTGCAAATTTTGCCTAGACCTTTAGCAGTTGTCTCTCCCGGTAGGCGCATGCATGCTAACTCCATTGCTCCAGATGTTTCTATCACTTTGGGTGACTACAAATTTCTATCTTCTCCTATGGTTCTTGGTGACTCGGATATTGATCTTATTCTTGGAATGGATTGGCTTTCTAAGCACAAGGCGCATCTTGATTGTGCAGCCAGGCAGATTCAATTGACTCATTCGTCTGAGGATGTAATTTTCTTTGCCGCTCGGGATAATACCATCCGTCTGTTTTCTCTCAATGAGAAGGGTGAACTGGATGCCATCTCTCAAATTCCAGTCGTTTGCGAATATCAAGACGTCTTTCCAGAAGAGCTTCCAGGAATGCCTCCGCACCGGCCAGTTGAATTCGTCATCGATCTTGATCCTGGCACGGAACCTGTGTGCAAACGTCCTTACAAGCTCGGACCTGAAGAGTTGAAGGAGCTGAAGAAGCAACTCGATATTCAAGAGAGAATGGGTCTCATCCGGCCTAGTTCTTCTCCGTGGGGCTGTGGTGTTCTTTTTGTGAAGAAGAAGGATGGAACAGACCGACTTTGTGTTGATTACCGTCCATTGAACAAGAAGACTATCAAGAACAAGTACCCACTTCCCAACATCAACGAGCTGTTCGAACAACTCAAAGGTGCCCAAGTATTCTCCAAGCTTGATCTTCGTATGGGTTATCATCAGATTTTTTATCCGTGAGCACGATATTCCCAAGACGGCTTTCAGGACAAGCTATGGTTCACATGAATACACTGTCATGTCTTTTGGCCTCGTCAACGCTCCTCCGACTTTCTCTCGCATGATGAACTTCATCTTCAACCCCTACACCAATGACTTCGTTTTGGTCTATCTCGATGACATTCTAGTCTTTTCGAAGAACAAGGAAGATCATGCCAAGCACTTGCGTTTGGTGCTCGATAAGCTCAGGGAACATCAGTTCTACGCCAAGTTCTCAAAGTGCGAGTTTTGGCTCGATGAGGTTCTTTATCTTGGTCATATCATCTCTGCCAAGGGCATTGCGGTGAATCCTGAGAAGGTGTCTGCAATTGTGAATTGGGAACCACCTCAGTACGGGAAGCAACTCTGTAGCTTCCTCGGTCTCGCAAGCTATTGTAGAAGGTTCGTGGAGAACTTTTCTAAGATCGCGAAGCCTCTCTCAAATCTTCTCCAGAAGCACGTCAAGTACGTTTGGTCTCCGGAATGTGACATTGCTTTCAACACTTTGAAAGAGAAATTGGTCACTGCTCCAGTTCTGACTCCTCCTGATGAATCCAAACCGTTCGAGGTCTTCTGCGATGCCTCTCTTCAAGGTCTTGGTGCAGTTTTGATGCAAGAGAAGAAAGTTGTTGCTTATACCTCTCGCCAGTTGAAGCCCAATGAGATGAACTACCCCACTCATGACCTCGAGTTGGCGGCAGTTGTGCATGCTCTTTTGACTTGGAGACATCTCTTATTGGGAAGAAAAGTGGACATCTTCACTGACCACAAGAGTCTCAAGTACATCTTCACTCAGCCTAATCTCAACCTCAGGCAGACTCGATGGGTCGAAATGATTCAAGAGTATAATCCGAGTATCGAGTATACTCCAGGCAAGGCCAATGTGATTGCTGACGCATTGAGCAGGAAGCTTATTGCAACAGTCTGATTCTCAAGCCTTATCAACCCAAGCTTTGTGAAGCTTTCCACAAACTTAATCTGCAAGTTGTTCCTCAAGGTTTCCTCGCCAACCTTCAAGTCTCTCCTACCTTGGAAGATCAGATTCGCCAAGCTCAACTTCTTGATGCTATGGTGAAGAAGGTGAAGATTGGGATTGCCAAGAGTCAACCCAAGTACAAGTGCTACCGCCTTGATGACAAGGATACTCTCTTCTTCGAGGATCATATTGTCGTGCCCAAAGGTGACCTTCGTAAAGTGATCATGAACGAGGCTCACAATTCTCTCCTCTCCATCCACCCTGGGAGCACGAAGATGTATCAGGACCTTAAGCAGGCTTATTGCTGGACTTGAATGAAGCGCGAGATTGCTTAGTTCGTGAATGAGTGTGATGTCTGTAGAAGAGTGAAGGCAGAACACCAAAGGCCAGCTAGTCTCCTCCAACCTCTTGCCATTCTAGAATGGAAGTTCGACCACATTGAGATGGACTTCGTGACTGGGTTTCCAAAGTCCAAACGTGGCAATGATGCTATATTCGTTGTTATCGACAAACTCACTAAAGTGGCTCACTTTTAGCCTATCAAAGAGTCAATCACGGCAGCTCAATTGGCGGAACTCTATACCTCTCGAATTGCCTCGCTGCACGGTATTCCACAGGTGATCTCTTCAAACCGTGGCAGCATCTTTACATCCAAGTTTTGGGATTCTTTTCAGAAGGCCATAGGCACCAACATCCGCTTCAGCACAGCTTTCCATCCTCAAACTAGCAGTCAAGTCGAGCGTGTCAACCAGATTCTTGAAAATATGCTCAGGGCTTGTGTGATCTCCTTCGGCATGAAGTGGGAGGATTGTCTTCCATATGCTGAATTCTCCTACAACAATAGTTTTCAAGCAAGTTCGGGCAAGGCCCCATTTGAAATTCTGTATGGCAGGAAGTGCCGTACCCCTCTCAACTGGTCTGAAACCGGTGAGCGTCAGCTTTTGGGTAATGACCTAATAACAGAGGCAGAGGAAATGTGCAAAGTCCTTCGAGATAACCTCAAAGCAGCCCAATCCCGCTAGAAGAGCTACTATGATAGTAAGCACCGTGATTTGGCTTTCGAGATTGGAGATCTTGTTTACCTCCGCGTCTCTCCTATGAAAGGTACTCGTCGCTTCGGTATCAAAGGGAAGCTTGCCCCTAGATACGTGGGACCTTTCAAGATCGTCAGCAAGAGAGGCGATCTCGCCTATCAACTCGAGCTTCCTTCAAACTTTGCAAATGTGCATGACGTGTTTCATGTCTCTCAGCTCCGCAAGTGCTTCAAGACTCCTGACCGCACCGTCAACTTCGAAGACATTGACTTCCAAGAAGATCTCTCTTATCGTGAGCACCCCGTTGCTATTCTTGAAGAGACTGAACGCAAGACTCGCAACAAGTCAATCAAATTTCTCAAAGTCAAGTGGTCACACCATTTCGACCGTGAAGCCACATGGGAACGCGAGGATCACCTCCATTCTGAGTACCCGACGTTCTTCCAGTCCTAGATCTCGGGATGAGATCCTTTCGTAGTGGTGGAGTGTTGTAACACCCCGGATATGATTTACCCATTATGTATTCTAACTCTTGCCGTTTCCGGCGTTAAGTTATTTTATTTTCTCGGGTTCGGGTTTTTGTCTCCGTGTGTTGTTGTTGTTGTCATGCATCTCATATCATGTCATCATGTGCATTGCATTTGCATACGTGTTCATCTCATGCATCCGAGCATTTTCCCTGTTGTCCGTTTTGCATTCCGGCGCCCCGTTCTCCTCCGGTGGTCATTTCTACCTTTCTTTCGTGTGTGGGGATTAAACATTTACGGATTGGACCGAGACTTGCCAAGCGGCCTTGGTTTACTACCAGTAGACCGCCTGTCAAGTTTCGTACCATTTGGACTTCGTTTGATGCTCCAACGGTTAACCGAGGGACCGAGAAGGCCTCGTGTGTGTTGCAGCCCAACACCCCTTCATTTTGGCCCAAAACCCACCTAAACCCTCTCATCATCTAGAGCGTTCGATCACGATTGCGTGGGCGAAAACCGCACCTCATTTGGACTCTCCTAGCTCCCTCTATGCCTATATATACACCCCTCCGAAATTCGCGGTTCCACTCTCCCCCTAACCCTAGATCCATCCTCCACCGCCGCTGGACACGTCCGACCCCCACCGGACAACTCGCCACCGCCTACCGGGACGCGCCACGTGGCCACCGGCTGCCTCCCACCGCCGCGGGCCCGCAGGCCCATCCGCGGCCCTCCTCCGCGCGCCACCGGGCCGCGCCTCCCGCGCCTCGCCCCGCCGCCTGGAACCCCGCCGCCACCGCGCCTTCGCCGCTCGGCCTCGCCGCCGGGGAGCTCCACCGCGGAAGCTCCTCTCCATCGCCGCACCGTCCCGAGCCGCGGCCACCTCCGCCGTCCTCCTCCCGCGCCACTCCGGCGACTCCACCGACCGGATCCGGCCGGCCACCTCTCCGGCCACCACTCCTCCATCTCCGGCCGCCCCTGCTTCGACTCCGGTGAACGACAACTCCGGCCAACCTCGGTTCTCGCGCCGCTACAGTAAACGTGCCCAGATCCAGATCTGAGGAAACCCTAGGGTTGACTTTGCTCCCGTTTTCAGTATTTTTAGCATATTTCATCATGTCGTATCTCCACATCTGTAACTCCGTTTTGGGCATATAGCATATCAAAATGTTCATCTCAGAGGGCACATCATTTCATCTCATTGCATCATTTTCATTTGAGTTCATCTTGATGCCCGAAATGCTATTAGAAGAATGCTATTTGAGATAATTGTCAGATCTGCTGCTCCAATTAGATATTTGTCATTTTTGCCATGATTATTGTGTGCATGTTATGCCCATGAGCTCTTCATGAGTTTTGTTATATGTTTTGCCATCTATACAGAGGTGCAACCCATGTATTTTTGTGATGTGTGTGGTGACTAGCACATGCTTGCAAAGTCGTGCATTTGTTAATGCTGATTTCAGGGACTTAGCATTTCCACTAAGTCCTTGATCTGTTTATTTCAATATGCCATATGTTCTTGTTGTTTTCCTAGTGATCCGTGCCTCTTTTGAGGATGATCAGTAAGGATGTTTTGTTAATCTTATAGTGCTCTATCCATCCATGTCTTTGTTTGCAACCCTAGCTTGAGTCAATCGAGCTCTACTTTTGTCATTTCGTGAATCTGAGCAGATTGTCTACTTGTTAGTGATTTTGCCGAGGATGTTGTAGTTGATCCGTGCATGCCATGTTATTGTTCTTGCCATGACTAGCTTGTATAATGTGTATTCTTGATGGGTGTATGCTTAGATTGTCATGACATGCTCTGTAGTGAGTGCATCGAGCTCGTAAACATGCCTACTTGATATCTGATTTTTGCATGCTCCAGTTTTCACTAAGTCTGAGAACTGATTATGTTTTTGCCATGTTCACATGCTCGCAAATGTATTTTCTGATCCCTTTTGGATCAAGGTCACTAAGGGACTTTTGTTAAGCTCTTTGAGTAGCTCCATGCCATGCTTTACTTTGCCATGTTCAGGCCCTGTAGCATATAGGTTTCATGCTCCGAAATGTGCTACCTGATCTGAAATTACAGACAAGTGTTAATTTCACTAAGTCTGAAATCTGTTTGCCAAATGCATTTTTGCCATGCTTGTTTGAACCTGATATTGGATGAATTGGCCGTAGCTCAGTGTTCCTCTTTTTTAAGCATCATGAATGGATTCCTTCCATATATTTTGTTGCCATGTTTGAGTGCTGTAGCATGTTCATCTTGTTGCATTTAGATGGCTACTTGCTGTATATCGCAGACCGGTGCCATATTTGAATTGCTTGCCATTTCCAAACCGTGACTCCGATTCCGGCGTTCTTTATATCATTTTCAAGCGTTTTTATCTCACCTTTCCAGTGGCACACTTGGATTTCCAAGTTGAGGCCAGGTTCATTCATCTCTTGTCAAATCTTGCATATGCATCCCGCATCGCATCCCGCATAGCATACCATATTTGCATCATGTTGTTTGAGTTGTGCACGTGGTTGATTGCATTCCTTTTGCTTGTTTGTCTTGTTTGCGTAGAGCCGGGAGACGAGTTCACTAACGAGGAGCCCGTTGAGTTTGCTTTCGAGGATCCAGTCAACTCTGACAACGTTGCAGGCAAGATGATCATACCCTTGAAATCACTTCTATCTTTGCTTTGCTAGATGCTCGCTCGTTTGCTATGCCTATGCTACGATGCCTACCACTTGCTTATCATGCCTCCCAAATTGCCATGTCAAACCTCTAACCCACCATGTCCTAGCAAACCGTTGATTGGCTATGTTACCGCTTTGCTCAGCCCCTCTTATAGCGTTGCTAGTTGCAGGTGAAGATTGGAGACCGTTCCTTGTTGGAACATTATTTACTTGTTGGGATATCACTATATTATCTTGTTATCTTAATGCATCTATATACTTGGTAAAGGGTGGAAGGCTCGGCCTCTCGCCTAGTGTTTTGTTCCACTCTTGCCACCCTAGTTTCCGTCATATCGGTGTTATGTTCCCAGATTTTGCGTTCCTTACGCAGTTGGGTGATAATGGGAACCCCTTGATAGTTCGCCTTGATTAAAGCTTTTCCAGCAATGCCCAACCTTGGTTTTACCATTTGCCACCTAGCCTCTTTTTCCCTTGGGTTTCCAGAGCCCGAGGGTCATCTTATTTAAACCCCCCCGGGCCAGTGCTCCTCTGGGTGTTGGTCCACCTGTCAGCTGCCGATGGCCACCAGGGGCAACTCTGGGCTGGCCTACCCGTACCTAAGACAATCTGAGTGTGCCCTGAGAAAGAGATATGTGCAGCTCCTATCGGGATTTGTCAGCACATTCGGGTGGTGTTGCTGGATTGGTTTTAACTTGTCGAAGTGTCTTGTAGAACCGGGATGCCGAGCCTGATCGGAATGTCTCGGGAGAAGGTCTATTCCTTCGTTGACCGTGAGAGCTTGTCATGGGCTAAGTTGGGACTCCCCTGCAGGGATTGAACTTTTGAAATCCATGCCTGCGATTGTGGGCAGATGGGAATTTGTTAATGTCCGGCTGTAGATAACTTAAACCTTAGTTTATTTAAAAAGAATCAACTGTGTGAGTTACCGTGATGGTCTCTTCTCGGCGGAGTCCGGGAAGTGAACACGGTGTTGGAGTAATGCTTGCCGTAGGTTGCTCTCTAGTTATTCGTTCGTGCTTTGCTATCTCTTCTCGCTCTCTTTTGCGAATAGGTTAGCCACCATACATGCTAGTCGCTTGCTGCAGCTCCACATATTTACCTTGCCTTTCCCATAAGCTTAAATAGTCTTGATCGTGAGGGTGCGAGATTGCTGAGTCCCTCTGGCTCACAGTTTACTTCCAAACCAGATGCAGGGCTAGACGACTCCGTTCCAGATGACGCGTTAGAGCTCAAGTGGGAGGTCGACGAGGACTCACGCCGTTACTATGTATCTTTCCCTGATGATCAGTTGTGGTGCCCAGTCGGGGTGATCGGGACCGTGTCGCATGTTGGGTTGGTCTTTTATTTTGGCACCGTAGTCGGGCCATGAGTGATTGGTTGATGTAATGCTATTTATGTACTTTGTGTGACGTGGTGAGTGTAAGCCAACTATGTTACTTGTCCCCTTATTATGTATTACATTGGATGTTGTGATGATTGCCTAACTTGCGACATTGCTTTCAATGCGGTTATGCCTGTAAGTCATGCCTCGACACGTGGGAGATATAGCCGCATCGAGGGCATTACAGTGGTGGCGGAGGTTCCGGATTCTGACGCGTTGGAGGAGCCATCCTGAAGAGGTTGACATCCGTTAGCATCTTGAAAGACATATATTCAAGCTGAATCAATGGATCGAAATTGCAACATATAGCCTTAACATTCGAACAAGAATGAACGAATGCATTCCAAAGTAAATCATCACACTTCCATAAATTGAGAAGCCACTTGGATAGATATAGGTGAATAAAGCAACAAGGTACGGATATAAACAAATATTTGGTAAGGATTACCCAATCAAAAACCAAATATCTGCGGGAAGAAATACTAGAGCTACATGAATTCCCACCTATGAAACTCCCGAAACTTTCTGGTTATGTAATCAAGTGTTGGGGATACAGGGGAGGCATAATATCTCACCCAAAACTAGCAAATCCTACATCCAGCTGTATCCATCCTTAAACACATAACCAAGAAACCTTCGGAAATCATTTACCTCAACCTTCCAAAAGCATCCGTTATACAAGTTATGGCAATACTCTCGAAATCCTGCCCCAGTACTGGGTGGCGTCGAGGTTATCTCACCAACAACTTCATAAAGGAGATTTTTGATGTCGGCGAACTCAGGTATTCCAGAACTGCAACGATAAAATTGTGACAACAACACCTCAGAGCTCAATTCCCCGGGACACTGCCACAACCCCTAAATGTCAGGAGGCACCAAGAACAATGTTCTCATCACAAAACCATCGAAACGATTCCAAGATACCTGCGTGATCCTAAATTTTTTTTAGTGAAATTTGAGGAGAGAAGAGTCAAAACTCTACGTCAGGAGGCCTCACCAGAGCGATGAAGGGACTGCGGAGTAAAAAGAATCCTACTCTTCGATATATATAATCCTATATGACTCAAAACATTTTGTTCTAGACTCAACAACGTTAGTGATTCGATCAAGCAGGGGGCTCCTAAGTCGGGGAAGGATCTGATTACCAACTTGTAACACCCACGATGCGGCTATATCTCCCATGTGTCGGAGCACGACTTAGAGGCATAACCACATAGTAGGCATGTCGCAAGAGGGGTAATATTTACACATCCCATGTACTGAATAAGAAAGGGATAAAGAGTTTTGCTTACAATCGCCACTTCACACAATACATAAATATATCATACATCATCCAGAATACAATCAAGGTCCGACTACGGAACCAACATAAAAGAAAGACAAACCCAAATGCTAGATCCCCGACCGCCCCAACTGGGCTCCACTACTGATCGTTGATACGTCTCCAACGTATCTATAATTTTTGATTGCTCCATGCTATATTACCTATTGTTTTGGACTATATCGGGCTTTATTTTCCACTTTTATATTATTTCTGGGACTAACCTATTAACCGGAGGCCCAACCCAGAATTGCTGTTTTTTGCCTGTTTCAGTGTTTCGGATAAACAGAATATCAAACGGAGTCCAAACGGAATAAAAATCTTCGGAAATGTGATTTTCTCACCGAACGTGATCCAAGAGACTTGGACCCTACTGCAAGGGATCAAAGAGGTGGTCACGAGGGTGGGGGCGCCCCCCTAGGGCGCGCCCCCTGCCTCGTGGGCCCCTCGGTGCTCCACCGACGTACTCCTTCCTCCTATATATACACACGTACCCCCAAACGATCAGAACAGGAGCCAAAAACCTAATTCCACCGCCGCAAATTTCTGTATCCACAAGATCCCATCTTGGGGCCTGTTCCGGAGCTCCGCCGGAAGAGGGCCGTCATCACGAAGGGCTTCTACATCATCCTAGCCCCTCCGATGAAGTGTGAGTAGTTTACCTCAGACCTTCAGGTCCATAGTTAGTAGCTAGATGGCTTCTTCTCTCTCTTTGAATCTCAATACAAAGTTCTCCCCCTCTCTTGTGGAGATCTATTCGATGTAATCTTCTTTTTGTGGTGTGTTTGTTGAGACCGATGAATTGTGGGTTTATGATCAAGTCTATCTATGAATAATATTTGAATCTTCTCTGAATTCTTTTATGCATGATTGGTTATCTTTGCAAGTCTCTTCGAATTATCCGTTTGGTTTGGCCAACTAGATTGGTAGTTCTTGCCATGGGAGAAGTGCTTAGCTTTGGGTTCGATCTTGCGTTGTCCTTACCTAGTGACAGAAGGGGCAACAAGGTACGTATTGTATCGTTGCCATCGAGGATAACAAGATGGGGTTGTAAGTGCATATAGTGCCACCCCTAGTTGGTTTTGGAGTATTGACGACAAACCTAGTTGAGGGACTAATGTGTTTGTGATAATTGCAGGATAACACAGGTAGAAGTCCCTCATTGATTCGGTTTTTCTACCAGAGATGACCCCTAAAAATGTAAGAAGACATTGAAGACAAAGGTGGTATGTGAAGACATTCACATTGAAGACTATGACAAGAGAAGACATCGCATGAAGACTATGGAGCGTGAAGACTTAGTTCTTTTGTCATTCTTTTTCTTCTTTGTTGAGTCATAGGAACCACCGTACTGTTAAGTGGGGTCCAAGAGAACCAGTCAGAATGACTGAAGTGATGCTTAACCAAAATCCTATGTCTTCGAGAGAAGACTATGAGAGCAAATCTTGTCCAAAGTTGGATAAGTCAGCTTTGCTTGTAGCCCAAGTAAAGTTGTCGTGTGTGTTTGAAATCTGACCGTTGGAACACGTGTCAGTTCCTTAGTGACCAAGGGTCATTTCGGACAAATCAGGTCGGGTTGCCTAGTGGCTATAAATAGCCCACCCCCTACAACCATAAACGGTTGGCTGCTCAGAGTTAAAGTACGGCTTTTGTCGTTTGAGAGCAACCCACCTCGAAGCCTTTGAGGGAGAATTCCTTGCGAGGATAAAGCCCTAACCACCCAGAGCCAAAGAGTGTTAGGCATCACTTAAGTCTTCCTGTCTGTGTGATCTGAAGACTTATTACACTTGAGGACTGTGAATCCTCCAGCCGGTTAGGCGACGCGTTCTGAGCATCCAAGAGTCATTGTGGATCGCCGGTGAACAAAGTCTGTGAAGGTTTGGAAGTCTACCTTAAAGACTTACCAGAGTGATTGGGCGAGGACTGGGTGTCCTTAGCTCAAGGGGAATAAGGTGAATACGAGGTCTTCCGAGTTGAATCTCAGCATCCCTAACCATACGTACAGTTGTCACAGCAACTGGAACTGGTCCAACAAATCATTGTCTTCAACGAGTCACTGGTTTCATCCTTCCCTTCCCTTTACTTACTGTTGGTCCTTGTGAAGTCATTGTATGATTGCATCACCATTTGGCTTCACTGAGTGATTACTTGTTCTGATTGGCTTCACAATATCTTCCTACCTGATCCTTACTGCCTAGCTGCTATTAGTCATTGCGCTTTCACTTCATTGAATACCTGACTATGGTTTGCCTAGTGTAGTCTACCTTCCACTGCATGGTAATAGGTTTATTTCTATCGTTTGTCTTAAAACTTCCATGTTTTGAAGACTTTCATAAAAATCGCCTATTCACCCCCCTCTAGTCGATCACTAGCACTTTCAATTGGTATCAGAGCAAGGTACTCCCTTGTTCTGTGTGATTCGGTTTAACCACCTGGAGTTTTAGCTATGTCGACTGCAGGGATAATTAAAGTCTCCACTGCGTGCCCCGTCTTCGATGGAACTGAATATCCCTACTGGAAGAATAATGTGTGCATGCATCTTGAAGCCATTGATGTCGACCTATGGTATGTCGTCAAGAACGGCGTTCCCAACGCTGGAGAAGGTGTCATTGCTGCTGATGTCAAGAAGTTCGTTCAACTAGATTCTACTGCCAAGAACATCATCTGTGGTCATCTGACCAAAGGACAGTATGGCCGCGTGAGTGCTTTGGAAACATCTAAGCTAGTCTGGGACTGGCTCTCCAAGGTCAACGAAGGCGTCTCAACCCAGATAGATCAGAGAATCAGTGTCCTTCGCAACCTCTTCAACCGCTTCAAGAGAAATGACAATGAGAATGTCCAGCTCACGTTCGATCGACTCACTGACATCACAAATGAGCTTCAAGCCCTCGGCGCTACTAAGATCACCAAGCATGAAGTCGTCAAGACACTCCTGAGATCACTTGACAGCTCGTTTGACACCCTAGCCCTGATGATTCAAGAACGTCCTGAGTTCAAGACACTCGATCCGTCTGACATACTTGAGAGGCTCAACACACACGAGTTTCAGCTTTCTGAGAAAAGAGACATCTACGGTCCCAACTATGGGCGAACTCGTGCCTTGAAGGCAAAAGCTGTCTCCTCATCTGAAGAAGAATCTGACAACTGTTCTGATGATCCTGAAGACATTGGAAAGGAGCTTGCTATGCTTGTGAAGAAGTTCCAAAAATTCACCAAGAATAAAGGCTTCAGAAAGTCTTCACGATCAAGCTCAAGGAATGATGAAGCTTCTGCTCATGACTACAAGAAGAGAACATGCCACAAGTGCAAGAAACCTGACCACTACATCTTTGAGTGTCCGCATTGGGACAATGAGAACAAGAAGAAGAAGAAGAGCAAGGAGTATGACTCTGACGACAAGAAGAAGAAGAAATACTCAAAGTCTTCTTCCAAGTCTTCCTCAAAGTCTTCATCACACAAGAAGAGCTCATCTGGCAAGGCACGTGCATTTGTTGGCAAGGAAATGGATTCTGAGGAGGAGTCCGCTTCTGAGGAGGCGGAGGTGGAGTCTGAGGAGGAGTCCGATTCTGGCGTTGCGAGTCTGGCTACAGCATACGTTGCCATGTCCATCTTCAACACTGAAGACAATGACTTCATCACCGACACCGATGCAAATGACAAGGACTACTCCGCTCCTTCCTACTGCTTCATGGCACGCGGTGCCAAGGTAAACGCACGCACTACTCACTATCAAACATCTAGTGACAATGACTCTGATTGTGGTTCCAAACCCAGCTACAAAACACTTGCTAAAATTGCAACTGAACAACAGAAAGCTACGGAACATATTCAAAAACTGTTAGACAAAAGCGATGATCTGTTAGACGCTAAAATGACTCGATCTCAGTCCTTAATTGAAGACATAAAAAATCTTCACGTTAAGTATCAGGAACTTGAAAGTCGTCATGAAATGCTCTCAACAACTCATGAAAAGCTTTCCTATAATTATCTTCAAAGGAAGCAAGATCAGGAGAAATTGAGAGCGTCTCATGAAGATCTTCAAAAGGAAAATGAGTCACTTCGTGCCGAACAGATCAGTTCAGCTCAGGAAGGATTTGAACCACCATTTCTTAAATGCATTGAGCGTGATAACTCTACTTCTGTTGCTGAATGTTCTACTGCTGCTACTATTGCAATATCTTCAACTGTTGATGTGGTAACTAACCCCTCTGCTGAGGATACCACTGCTATTGCTGATGAGAATGCTAGGTTGAAGACACTGCTTGAAACAGGGATGTACAAAGGTCTCAAAGGGCATCAGACACTATGTGATGTCCTCAAAAGGCAGATCCTGAACCGAAACCCTAGGAAAGAGGGTGTTGGGTTCGAAAGGAAAATGAATGCTGATGGCACTTACTGGAAACCTGAGCAGTACCCCAAAACCACATGGGTTGCTGCAAAGGGACCTTTAGTGGATCCATCCACTCTATCTGGCTTCACTTGTGCTAATCCCATTGTTATTGATGAATCCTTTAATGCAAACTATAAACTGTTTAAGAATCAGAACGGTGAAGTGTTTGCCAAGTATATTGGTACTAACTGCAGGAATGGGCCGCCTATGAAGAAGGTCTGGGTGCCGAAAAGGTGTTTGGAGAATCTTCCTATGAATGTTGTCATGACGCCACAAGTGAAGAAGACAAATTCCAGACCACATGCTTCATACGGCCCAAAGGCTTCATATAGACAGAGGACTCACCTGAGTCGCACTAATGCAAATGTTTTGCAGGGAAGCCATACTCAGGCCTATGAATATGAGCGCGGTTCATCAAACCGCCATGTTCATAAGACCAAGAACTATTCTTCTTATTCTTATGAGTACTATTGTCCACCTGCAAGACTTTTTGCTAGGGCTCCAAAGCCAAAGTTCTCAGATGCTGCACTTAGACTCATTGCTTCGAAGCCACCCTTGAAGATGTGGGTGGCTAAGAAAGCATAACTCTCTTTTGCAGGGAAAGGTCTCCAGCCGAAAACCAAAATCGTCTGACGCTATTGCTGGGGACCTTACATATCTTGTAGGGCGCAAGATCAAATGCCCAAATGGTCTTATTATGTACTTTGTTCCTGAGTCGCTTGCTACTTGCCCTATCAGTCCTAATCTCGATCTAAGCTTTCATAATCCACTGGCTCGTCAAATGTTTTTCTTCACAATTCTCTTCTTGAAGCCTATCCCCCCAACTGCACTGTAGGGTACGAGACCAGCTGCTTCAGAATGGATTATTGATAGTGGGTGTACCAATCACATGACTGGCAAGCGAAGTCTTCTCATGGACTCAACCTTGCGTCCATCTGACAAAAGTCACATCACATTTGCTGACACTGGTAAAAGCAAGGTATTGGGTCTAGGTAGAGTTGCAATCTCAAAGGATCAACACATGGATAAAGTCATGCTTGTTGAATCCCTTGGTTTCAACTTAATGTCTATCTCAATGCTTTGCGATTTAAACATGATTGTGATATTTGGAAAATATCGTTGCCTTGTTCTAATGGAATCTGACAAGTCTCTAGTGTTTGAAGGGTATCGGAAAGATGATTTGTACATGGTAGATTTCTCAGCAGGACCACAACTTGCCGTATGTCTTCTAGCAAAAGTTTCTGAATGCTGGCTCTGGCATCGGAGGCTAGGGCATGCTGGCATGAGGAACCTCCACACCCTTGCAAGGAAGAAGCATGTCATAGGCATCGAGGGCGTCAAGTTCAAGAAGGATCACTTATGCGGTGTCTGTGAAGCAGGAAAGATGACGAGGGCCAAGCATCCCTCAAAGAAAATCATGACAACGACTCAACCCTTCGAACTGCTCCACATGGACCTTTTTGGTCCCACTCATTACTCAACTCTTACTACTACTGCTTGTCTCTATGGCTTTGTCATTATTGATGATTATTCAAGATATACTTGGGTGCATATAATCCTCTACAAGACTGAAGTGCAGGATGTCTTCAGACGCTTCGCCAATCGAGCAATGAACAACTATGGCGTCAAGATAAAGCACATCAAAAGTGACAATGGCACTGAATTCAAGAACACTGGCCTAGATACATATCTTGATACTTTGGGCATCACACATGAATTCTCAGCTCCGTACACGCCACAGCAGAATGGCATCGTCGAACGCAAGAACAGAACACTTATTGAGATGGATCGGACGATGCTTGATGAATACAAGACTCCAAGAAAATTCCGGCCTGAAGCCATTGATACTGCATGCCATATCATCAACCGTGTTTATCTTCACAAGCTTCTGAACAAGACATCCTATGAGCTCCTTACTGGCAAGAAGCCAAATGTCAGTTACTTCAGAGTATTTGGTGCCAGGTGCTGGATCAAGGATCCACATCACACTTCAAAATTTACACCAAAAGCACACGAAGGCTTTATGCTTGGATATGGAAAGGATTCACACTCCTACAGAGTCTTCAACCTTTTTCACTATAAAGTGGTTGAAACAGTGGATGTGTGGTTCGATGAGACTAACGGCTCAAAAAGAGAGCACCTGCCAAATGTGCTAGATGAAGTTCCATCCAGTGAATCAATCAAAATTATGTGAACTGGAGAAATCATACCTTCTGAAGCTCAGCCTGAAGAGGAACTTAACATCTCCGCACCTGATCAACCTGAAGACAATGATCAACCTGAAGACAATGCTCAGCCTGAAGACAATGCTCAGCCCGAAGACAATCCTTCTAACAATGACAATGATCAGCAAGAGCAAAATCTTCATCCTATACATCCTCGTGTTGCAAATGAAGTACAGATTGAGAGAATAATTAATAGCATCAATGCACCAGGTCCACTCACTCGTTCAAGGGCAACACAGCTAGCAAATTTCTGTGGGCACTTCGCATTCGTCTCAATATCTGAACCCAAGAAAGTTGAAGAAGCCTTCATGGAACCTGAATGGATTCAAGCTATGCAAGAAGAGCTTCAACAGTTTGAGCTGAATAATGTATGTGAATTGGTTAAGCGTCCTGATCCTCGCAAGCACAATATAATAGGCACCAAATGGAT
The DNA here is from genome assembly GCF_056163025.1 of Triticum urartu. Taxonomy (NCBI): domain Eukaryota; kingdom Viridiplantae; phylum Streptophyta; class Magnoliopsida; order Poales; family Poaceae; genus Triticum; species Triticum urartu. Next base: position 41,769,430 of record NC_141876.1, on the reverse strand, counting down.
ATATCGCAACAAGCAATATGAGCATGGTCAAGTTGTCAGAAACAAAGCTCGTCTCGTTGCTCAAGGATACACTCAAGTTGAAGGGATGGACTTCGATGAAACATTTGCACCTGTGGCTAGACTTGAAGCCATACGCATACTGCTGGCCTATGAAAATCATCATAACATTCTTCTATATCAAATGGATGTAGAGAGCGCTTTTCTCAATGGGAAGATTGAAGAAGTGTATGTTGCACAACCGCCTGGCTTTGAAGATCCAAAACATCCTGACATGGTGTACAAGCTCAACAAGGCACTGTATGGCCTCAAACAAGCCCCTCGGGCTTGGTATGACACACTCAAAGACTTCCTGAAGAGCAAAGGCTTCAAACCTGGTTCCCTTGACCCCACTCTCTTCACGAAGACATATGATGGTGAACTGTTTGTGTGCCAAATATATGTGGATGACATTATGTTCGGCTGCACCAATCAGAAATACAGTGAAGAGTTTGGATATATGATGCAAGAGCAATATCAGATGTCCATGATGGGTGAGCTGAAGTTCTTCCTTGGTCTTCAAATAAGTCAGCAACGCAACGACATCTTCATATCTCAAGAGAAGTACCTCAAAGATTGCCTGAAGAAATTTGGGATGCAAGATTGCAAAGGCTTCACGACGCCAATGGCAGCCAAACATCATCTGGGTCCTGATGACAATGGTAAAGAGTTCGATCAAAAGGTATACCGCTCCATGATTGGTTCTTTACTTTATCTATCTGCATCTAGGCCAGATATTATGCTTAGTGTTTGCATGTGTGCTCGATTCCAAGCGGCACCAAAGGAATCACATCACTTAGCTGTGAAGCGAATTCTTCGATATTTGGCTTACACCCCAACACTAGGATTATGGTATCCAAAGGGCTCAGAGTTTGATCTGGTTGGATTCTCGGATGCTGATTATGCTGGTGACAAGGTGGATCGCAAGTCTACATCAGGCACATGTCATTTTCTGGGACGATCACTTGTATGTTGGTCTTCAAAGAAGCAGAACTGTGTATCTCTCTCCACTGCTGAATCTGAATACATTGCTGCTGGATCTTGCTGTGCTCAGCTTCTATGGATGAAGCAAACACTTAAAGACTATGGCATTCATCTGAAGCAAGTGCCACTCTACTGCGACAATGAAAGCTCCATCAAGATTGCCAACAATCCAGTTCAGCACTCGAAGACAAAGCCCATTGAAATTCGTCATCACTTTCTCAGAGATCATGTTGTGAAGGAAGATATTGATATCATACACGTCAACACTGAAGAGCAATTGGCAGATATCTTCACCAAGCCCTTGGATGAGAAGAGATTTTGCAAGTTACGGAGTGAGCTAAATATCTTGGAATCCTCAAATGTCCTGTGATCAGGCACACATCCTAACACTTATGCATATTGATGACTTAGATGTGCAACACACAAAGTAAAGTATATCTTCAATCAATGAAGACATACATTCTAAGTGTGAGTACATTAATGTGGAATTTGACTTCGGAGCGCCATGATAATTGTGCGCCGTGTCTGGGTCTAATACTTCCTATACGGTGGGTAACGCCACCACCAAATTCTTCTGTTTGAAGTGTTTTACCCATGGCGTTACATTTGCAATGTCTTCACATTTTGTTTGTCTTCATTTTCAACTTGCCTTCATGATTATCGTCACTATGTTGATTTGATTGTCTTTCTCATATATATATATATAGGGCTGGACTATTCTGTTACCCGTAACAGAATAATATTCTGTTACCATCGCCCCCTATAGGGCCCGATATGCATTTCAGTACACTGAAAAGAGGCCGGCGCGCCGCAACCCCACCTCCCGCTGACGGGCCTCGCCCCTACTTCTCGGCGACGCGCTGCGCCACCACCTCCCGCAGACGCGCCGTCTCCTCCCCCGCCAATGTGCAGCCCCTGCCTCCCGGCGACGCGCCGCCCCCTCCCCTTCTCGCCGACGCGCCCCGCCACCACATCCCACCGATGCGCAGCCGCCTACCTCCCGGCGACGCGACGCGCCACCACCTCCCGCAGTCTTGCCGTCTCCTCCCCCGCCGACGCACCCCGCCACCACCACCCGGCGATGCGCCGCCCCTCCTAGTCCCGCCGACGCGCTGCACCACCACCTCCCTGCACCCCAACCGCCCCTTCTAGTCCCGCCGATGCGCTGCACCACTACCGCCGCCCAACCCCTCCGCCCACAAGCTTGGGCACTAGGTTTCCCTCCTCATTGTGGTGTCCCTGCTGACCATCAACATCGGAAGCGGGTTGTCGACCGGGACCTCATCGTGCTCGTCTCCAACATGTGTCGAGGTAAACAAAGTCAGCGGAATTGGTATTGTGAGCTTGTTGGCTAACCGGTCGTATGTGTTATCTTAATGTTGGACTGAGGAATTTGATATTAAAATTAGTCATCTACAAGTTGGAACATGGAGCTTGCAGCTTATGTTTGTGTAGTTTGAACTTAAGCTGGTCTCCCTCTCATACTTCAGGTTTTCAGTATTTATCTAGTCAGTATGGTGAAGATGAAGCTCCTTTTTGAACGTCTCCAGTTAATATACATGCACTTGGTCATCTTTTTTACATGTACTAACATCAGCTCATTCGAAGTTGTTCGTGTGCCTGTAAAACAAATCAGTTCAAATCTCAAGAGAAGTAAGCTCAAAATAAAAAATACAGATGTTCAAAGCCAAGATGTTTGCATATGTTTTGTTGAATTGAGTTCCTTCCTAAAAAAGCACTAAATATGTTTGCACATCTTTTCAGTACAAACTTTTAAAAAAGTTTCTTTCTGAACTTCTCAAAATTAATATAATGAACTTGATTATCTTTTTAACATGTACATATATCAACTTCGTTGGAGATTGTGAGTACCTATACTACAACAGTTCATTGACAAAAAATATATCAGTTCAATACATACTTGGAAAAAAATTCAATACCGAGTGTTCTTTGCCTAGATAGTGCCTATAAGAAATTAAATCATGCATTTCCATAAAAATATGTACTAATAAATCAGAACTCGTGCATTTCCATAAAATTTTGTAAGTTTCATGTGTGTGCTGCTACAAATCTGAAATATTTTTCCAATCATATTAGTACTGATGCAATCACCTAAAAAAGTTCAAAAAAATGTGTAAGTTTAGTGTGTGTGCTTCTACAAATCCAAATTTCTTGTCCAATCATTCTAGTACTGATGAAGATCGAGTTAACTAAAATAATGTAGTCAATTCCTGAGACCCTTACTAGTCCCTCCATATATTTGGACCTTTGCCTCGTCAGTACAACATCACACTCCTTAGCCGGTCATGAGAAAAAAGCTGCGTACAGGTCACGCTGTGCTCCATCCTCGATCCAGCTCTGTCATCTCCCTCTCATCCTCTCTCTCTGCTCTGCGTGTGTGTGTGTGTGTGTGTGTGCAGGGAGTGGGAGGAGATAGAGCAGGGGAGTGGGAGGCCCTTCCATGGCGAATTCATAGGCATCTTCCTTGGAGATTGTGAGCTCTCTCGATTATTGCTTAAGGATTTATGTTGTTGGTCTATCCACTGTTTAGTTCAGTGGACAGAATATTACCTTAGTTCAAAAGTGCCAAAGAGTTTAGTTCAGAGTAGACTAAATGTCCATATTGTAGATAATATTTGCATTGTCTTAAATTTCAAGAAACAAGCTTCAGTACAAGAAAAATGGGGCAGTCACTTCATCCATATCCAAACCCCCATTGACGTGTGGCGACAGGAAACATTTCCAGGTTGTTTTCTTTCTATCTTTGCTTAGCACAAAATTGTGCAAATGCCTAGCAGAAATAGAACTTATCCGTATACATGGGTAGGTTCATGAAAAAATGTAGTAGTAGTAGTTCAGTGAAAGGATTCACATCAGTTCAAACATTTTTGAATGTTCAGTAAAAGTTCAAATAGACTAGAGGCTTTCACCTCATTCCAAAAGCCTAAACCAACATTACAATGATAGGATAAAAATTAGTTCAAAAAAATGTTGGAGGTTTGTCGGAATGACAGAAATACATCAGTTCAATTTTTCTGTAGCATCGCTTTTATTGCTAAATGTTTTAGTCACTTGTTTTCTTGATGCCATCAGGTATTTGCTTAAATACTGCGGTCTTGTGCCGCTGGTACTAGTGTGGATGGGTAGCAAGTTCAACTGCCAATCAACACACCACTACTAGGAAAAGGGCTATAGATGGAATTGACACTAATGGCGCACCAGACATGTGGTGCGCCATTACTATATACTAATGGCGCACCATGTGTTGGTGCGCCATTAGTGTGCAAATACTAATGGCGCACCACATCCACGGTGCGCCATTAGTAATTTTTTTTCAAAACTACTAATGGCGCACCGTGGGAGTGGTGCGCCATTACTAGTTGTGCGCCATTAGTATTTTTTTTAATTTTTTCAAAACTAGTAATGGCGCACCGTGGGAGTGGTGCACCATTACTAGTTGAACTAGTAATGGCACACCATGCCACGGTGCGCCATTAGTAACTTGGCCCAAACATTCACCCGAATGCACCCCCCCGGTGGACCGCCTTTTCAGTTTCAAAAAAAATAAAAGAAAATGATAGAAATGTCAAAAAAATAAAAGAAAATAAGATTCCCATGTGATATGTGGTCTAGTTGTTAGCAAAATTTACAAACATGAATTTTCGACTTTTTTGCAAAATCTCTCGAGAATTTGTAAAAATGGGCATAACTTTTGCGTACGAAATCGGATGAAAAAGTTTTTTATATGAAAAATCATCTACTCGAAAAGTTACATCCAAATTTAATCGGGGGAACCCCGTTAAACATTTTCAAAATCCTCAAAAACCTAACAGAAAAAAAGATACGGGGCTTTTAAGATCTGGAGAGGCAAAAAAATTCAAAAAATATTCAAACTTACTAATGGCGCACCTGCCCATTGTGTGCCATTAGTATCTTCCCGCCTTCAAAATTCAAAATAAGTCAAAAAAATAAATAAAAAAGTTACTAATGGCGCACCTGCCCATGGTGCGTCATTAGTATCTTCCCGCCTTCAAAATTCAAAATAAATCAAAAAAATAAAAAAAGTTAGTAATGGCGCACCTGCCCATGGTGCGACATTACTATGTCGTATATATGGCTGGGCGTGGTCCTCTCCTCCTTACCTCTTCATTCTTCTCCTCCACGTCACCTCTCCTCCACTCCATCTCCTCCTCTCCTCCACTCCATCTTCCCTTCTCTCCTCCACCATACTACCCTCCTCGTCTCCAGCGACCTCCTCCTCCTCTCCGGCGACCTCCTCCTCCTCTCCGGCGACCTCCTCCTCTCTCCTCTCCTCTCCTCCCCTCCCCTCCCCTCACGGTTTCTCCTCCCTCCTCTCCGGTGAGCTCCTCATCCCTCCTCTCCGGTGAGCTCCTCCTCCCTCCTATCCTCCCATTCCCTCATGGTTTCTCCTTCCTCCTCTCCGATGCTTCGGTGAACTCCTCTCCGGCGACCTCCTCCTCCTCTCCGGCGATGTAGGAGAGCGCCTCTCCGGTGACCTCCTCCCCCTCCTCCTCTCCGGCGAACTCCTCTCCGGCAAAAGAACACGGCAAAATAACGTACAAGATCCAAAAACAGGAACAAAATTTGAAATAATATCGTGCCAAAAAACAAGAAAAAAAACAATCAAAAAATGGGCAAAAAAATCACTATCTAGATCCAAATTCAAAATTCAAAAATAGCAATGGCGCACGGTGGGGGTTAGACGGTGCGCCACTACTATTTTCCCGCCTTCAAAATTCAAAAATACTAATGGCGCACCGTGGCCTATACTAATGGCGCACCAGCGGCCTATACTAATGGCGCACCGTGGCCTATACTAATGGCGCACCAGTGGTGCGCCATTAGTATACCAGATACTAATGGCGCACCGGTGCGCCATTAGTAAAAAATACTAGTGGCGTGATACTAATGGCGCACCAGTGATGCGCCATTAGTAGGCAAAACTGATGCGCCATTAGTAGCCCTTTTCCTAGTAGTGCACAGTTCAGGCATGTTGTCTGAGTCCCACACGTTCCTAGAAGTTGTTTGGCGATTGGAAATCTAGCAGTAGCAAACTCTTGTTTTCACTGTTTATGATCACCTCAATTTATAAATTAAGTTCTTTTCATAGGAGTGCTTGTAATAAATTAGTTTGGTTTTACTTATGTTCCTTGAATTTGTAGTACCCTGATAGATTTGGTAGTGACATGAGCTTCCTCTCCACCACTCCAGGATATGCAGCGCTATCCTAGTCCAGCCCCATGGCGTATGTTAACTTAGTTGTTATAGCAAAAACAGTACAAAACTCGTTTTAATTTTATTTCTGAACTTATGATGTTACTGTACATTAACTTGGTTGTTTTTTTACATGAACTACTAAATTGTGGAGTTGCATTTTGTTTCTTCATTACATACATGATTGAATGTAATCAATGGAACATATGTCGAATCTCCAAGATAGATTTCATATTTATTTTCTTGCCAGTAGCAAATCTTTCCGTGGATCAGTACAACTTCTGTACGACCTTTTGTTCACAAATATTTTAGTACTGTTTCTACATGAATCTATTTAGTACTTTGTACAGCAAGTGTGGTCCATTTGTAAAATTATGTGAATGAGTAGCATAAATAAATAAAATATGAAAAAAGGCATCCTTCACTCTTGCAGTCTTGAAGGTAATTAAGTGCCTTTAGAAATTCTAACAATCCATCCCAGGCTAAGCAAAACAGTACATGTTAGTTTTTTTAAAAAGAATCTAGTATAAGTTGATCAACATTTTAATTCTTTTCACTATATATGCACTTCATTATAGTCAACCATTGGTTAATTTGTCAGCTGCAAGTGAATAATGATCTTGCATTGTTGAGAAACACGTACCAGAATGTGGTTCAGAAACAAAAGTAAGTTAAAGATAGGGGGTGTGGTCACTGAAACCTGATGGTGCACTCACGTTATTAACTGAAATGTTCACTATTTGTATACCACTATTGCATTGTGATATCTATCTAACTAGGCCTAAGGTTCTTAAGGGTGTCATGATTTGTTCAACATATTCTCTGTTTATTCTATTTTAATGTCTGCAGTACATTCCAACTTGGCGTGATTCACATCATTGTTAGCACCATGTTCGCTGGCAAGACCACTTCGCTTCTCTGCCGGCACCGACAGGTACTCACCCCGTCCCATCTCTTGTTTACTGCTTCATTTTGTGTTGCTAAAATACAGAAAAAACAAGTGAGTTCAAATTGTAAAAAAAGAAGAAGCTAGATGTTTAAAAAAAATCAGAAGCCGTTTTAGTGAATCTATATTGAAAATTAACTCATGTTTTAGTGAACCAGAATTGGTTTGTACTTTTTGCTTGATGCGTGTCCATGAGCAGTTCAAAACGTGTACTTGTTCCCTGCTTTGCTATAACACTTGTTAGATTGCTATCCAAAAAATGTCATGTATTCCTAAATTTGCTGCTGGTGTAGCAGCCCAGTATATATTTTATCATCAGTTCATAAAGGAAAGATGAATCAGTGCAATGTGCGTGTAAAAAAAATCAGTTTTATATTGTACGGTAGTTCGCTGTATAGAAAATTTGTAATAGTTTGGCTAGAATAAAGTTCGCATAGTTCAGACTTGCAAGGTAGAATGTTCAATGAGAGAAAACCATCAGTTTAAATATATATGCAGGAGGTTGAGAGCATAAAAAAAATGTGATTTTTTTGATGCGTTTAATTTTTCAGCTGTAAGAGAGAAGAATTTATCTCTTGTCTATCTTGCTTCTCAGGAAAATTGGGCAGGGAGTCAAGAAGCCGGGAAAAAATGTGTTGCTGCACAAGCACCTATAGTTCCCGGTGGTCGCCTTGGCCGCACTTGGCCATGAGCTTGTCCACCATGGTGACTGGCAGCCGTCCAAGTGGAACACGGACATTAGTCCAAGCAGAATTTGGGACGGCTTCTGGGCAACTGCAGGTTAGAAAGTTCAACATCTGATAGGAATTCAGTGCAGAGAAATGTAGTTTAGAAATTCATCTTCTGTTCTCCCAACCCCCCAAAGTTTTTCTTCTAAAGCTTGAAGCGAATGGTCTAAGAAGTGTTATAAGAAATTGTTTTGGTTCCGTATATACATTCCATATGAGAAGATGCATCATGCTGAAAAGCTTGGTTCGGTGTGTGGCCTAGAGTAGCATGAGACTCTAATGTTCTCTCAACATATTCAGAGTTTAACTAATTCAGTGCAAGTTTTGCTTATGAAAACTGATATTTTCTGCATGTACTAATCCATTTCAACTGTGGGTGTGTTTAAAAAAGAATTCAACATGTACTGAAAAATGCCTTCAAAAAACGAAGAGTAAATAACATCAGTGGGTTCTAGTACCTAAATTACAAAAGTTCACTAACAAAAAAATATTAGTAAAATATAGTGCTTCAACTAGAAGATCACTCATGCTATTTGCTTCATAGTTTCTCTGTTGTTTCAACTTTTATTTTAATCTTTTCATTTGTAAATTCTGCATCTTTCTTTGTTTACAAATTATAGGCATGATACTTGTACTGGGACTAGAGTACAAGTATTACTTCCAGGCAATTTCAAAATAAAACCCGAAGAAAATTCTTTGTCCATGTGGCAAATAACTTGTTGCTGCACTTCAACAATCAGTTTTCCTGTAAGCATAGCAACGAGGTGGCATCCTCGCTGCGTGCCTCTGCCGAGGAGGATGTAGTAGCGGGGTTGAACTCCCCATTCGTATCTCCTCTCTCTTATCTCTCACCAACAAAAATTGATTGCTAATTTGATTTCTTGTAATGAACTATGATTTTCCATTGATGCAGAGAAGGTGATTGATTGTTCATATGCCCAATGAGAACTGGCATTTTTTCTTAAGGTTTGATGTTACACTATGGCTAAAGTGTTTTAGCTGTTACAAGTTGAAAACTCCACAACAACCTGTGAATGCAAGTTTCAATTTTGGTTGGGATAGTGGTGTGGGTAGACTTGTATTTCCCGTGATTGTAGAAGCATCTAGGGAAGTAACACAGTATTTATGTGAATTGTTGTCCGTTCCATGTGCATGTTCGATAAGTTCAAATTTTAATTTTAGATTTTTGACAAGATATAATAATAGGATTGCATTGTATAGATACATAAGTTCAGTACAGAGATGGTGATTCAGTTCATCTTTTGTATGCACAAGTTCATATTTTGTACGCTTTTCAGTTCATCTACTTCTGATGGTGAGTCCGATTTCCTTTGTGTTTCCATCTTCATATAATAGAAACAAGTGCTTGTGGTTATGCTTCAGAATGAGCACCGTACTTTCACTTGGTTAACATAAAACAGGATGCATCGTGGATGTGCTCATCATAAAACAGGATGAAGTTTATGCTGCGTACACCTTTGCCTCTCCGTTGCTTCACTCTAAAAACACGTGTATGTGTGGCTATTTATTGCTTCTTGCTACTACTATTTTTGTAAATGATTTTGCGTGTGCACTCCAGGAGTGTTTTTTGTTTCTGTGGGTCAGCTGCTCAACAATCTTGTACCGCCCAGTACATGTATTACTACTGGGAAGGTTCAAAAATCGGAACTCCACAAGTTCAACATGGTATATGACATGAAGGAGATCATCGAGAGGGCGCGTCGCGGCGTCATGGGCTACATCAAGCACACACTCACCCTCTTCACCAGTTTCGCCATTTTCCTCATCATGTCCTCATCATCGGGGTAAGCACCCTAGCCACCTTGGCTGACTACTCATCCTCCACCCATGGTTGCTAAAATTCGATTTATTTTTATATGATGTGATCCATTGAGATGGCTGACGGTGTTGTGTTCCATTGCAGCTCAAGAACGCATGCACCAAGTCCAAGGACAAGAAGAAGAGGAAGAGGAGGTCCTGAGAGTGTCATCTTTGCATCATAGATAACATCACCTCCGCCGCTAGTGGCACCACCACTGCTAAGTACAGTATGTAGTACATAGGAATTAAGCTGGTGCAGTAACTTGGTGCCATGCCACCCTTGTTAATTCAGACTCATGGGAACCTGCTGTGAGTTTGCTTCTGATGAAGCTTTTGCAGACATCGTGTGTGTTCCGGATATCTTTAGTTCATGTTAGATAATCGAAACCTGAGACGATTTGGTTTGGTTTGCCAAGAACATGGCTACACTTCTTTGTGGTTGATCTAGTCTCATCGGTTATAACATTGTGACGTGTCTCATTTCTTTTGCACTATATGCCAGTTTCCTCTACGTAAGTCCAACACATGTTTGGTGTAGCGTTTCTGTCTTGGTAGGTGGTGTGGAGCAGGGCCTGCCCGATTGTGATTGAGCAAGAGTAACTGAACTAAAATTTTCTACCGTTTCTGCACTTTTTAATGTTTGAACTACTGTTTCCATCAAAATGTTTGATCTAGTCTCATCGGTTGTATGTTCAAACACGAAGTCTCAGATAAGTTTGGGAAAAAGCTCAAACAAAATAAAAAACCCATGAAAATTTAAATGGTAAAAGTTGAAGTCGCAAAACGCGAGAAGTCCAAAACATCGTAGCAAAAAAATTGAGTTAAAAAAACACAAAACATTTTCTTTTCAAAAAATAGCATTCATTTCAATGATAATGATATAATCCACACAAGTTCGAGGACTATGAAAACCGTAAACCATTGAAAAGTTGCAAGGAAAATCCATACCAAAAAAAGTGAAGTCTAGTATGCGAAAACACCCTCAGTACAAACCCATACGGGCATCAGTTCAAGTACTTTTTTCAGAACCATTCAAAATTACTCTATGAAAAAATACCTCCTCTGTACAAACACACACATAGATTAGTACGAGTGCCGCCGCGAGCGCCGCCGTTGTTGCTCGCGCCCCAAATGTTGTAGCTTAGACGACTTCAGAATGTTTATCGTGTGTGCTCTACCGTCGTGTGCTAGTCCAAGAATTACTATCATCTCATAAGTCCATGTATTACTACAATGGGAGTTCAAAAGAAAACCCTATAACACGCACCATGCCCCGGCACCATGCTTGGGACGCGAAAAAAGCTCAAGCGGAAAGAAAACCCTATATGAAAATTCAAATGATAAATGTTTAGGTCGTAAAATGAGAGAAGTCCAAAACACCGTTGCAAATAAATATTTTCTTTTTGAAAAAAATGTCATTCAGTTCAACTATATAAATCATGCAAGTTCGGGGACAATGATACCATAGATCGTTGGAAAGTACGAGGAAAATCTTACGGAAAAAACAGAGTAAAGTCTAGTATATGAAAACCGCTCAGTACAAACCCAAAAATTGGAGATCAGTTTGAGTCATCTATTTTCAGAAGAATTTAAAATTAATCTATGATAAATAGGAGTACTATAGAAGAAGAGAGAGGGAAATCAGCTGCAACAAACAAGCACCCCTTCATGGATTACAAATATCCAACATAGTGCCATTTCGTGATAACATGATAAGCCTGCTAGAAGAAACCTTCAAAGACAAAATGGATTGGCATCTAGAAAACTAATGTGCAAGATGAAAGGAACATGATTTATAAAGTGCTAAATAGTACACCCCTCTTCACTCATCCATGTATTTACAAGCGTGTGGTCGAAAATAAGCACGAGATGGCACAATAGTTCCTAATTTTTCCTACCCTAATCAAAAGAATTTAGGCCTAACTATAGCTAAGCTGGTACTCCATTATTGATCCCAATCAAGAGGGACTGAAGATCGAGCAGTAGTAACTCACATAATCTCATCAAGAGTCAAAAAGAGAATTGAAAAGAAGTTTAACTCATGATCAAATGGTTGTTCGTACGTCCGTAGTACCCCGTCCCGAATGCATCTTTGGTTTTGCTCAGAGTCAGAGACTCAGAGCCAGAGCGTGCCGGCGTCCTTGAGTATGGGCATGAGCTCTCCGGAGATGTGCACGGCCGTGAGCCGATCGATCCCGCCAAGGTTCCTCCCACCAACGAACACCGCCAGCAGCGCGACAACGGCCTTGCCTCCAGCGTTCCCGGCCACCGCTGCAGCGAGCTCGGCCTCCTCGGTGACCTCGTGCATGGCGGGGTTCACCCCGAGCCCCTGCAACAGCTGCTTCACCACGTGGCTGAGGTAGCACCCGCGCCTCCCCACCACCAGCACCAGGCTCTCTGCCACCGCCCTCCTCACCACCTCCCCGCCGTCGCCCCTCGCCGCCATGTCGGCGAGCCGCGAGCCCGCCCTCCTGGCCGGCCACGCCCTCGGCCTGCTCGGACTGCTGCAGGCACGCCGGCAGCCGGCCGGCGCTGTAGGGGATCGCCTGGTACATCTCGATCGGCCGAGCGACGTACGACGTGATCGAGCTCTTCTCTTTTCCGCTCGGTTCGCCGTTGCTGCGCCAAGTCCCCTGCTGCCATGGACGCGTGCTTCTCTGCTTCCCCTGCATTCTCTCATGCTCCCATCGCCGCCTGCGTGTGGACTTGTACCGCCACTCTACCGCGTGTGCGCAAGGGCCGCAATGCAAGAGGCGCCCTGCTCCTTCCGCTTCTCGCCCACGCCATGTCGTGCGCGCTCTTGTAGAGAAAAATAGCTCAGAGTTCAATGAGATGAAAATCATCAGTACAACCGTCTGAAACCATCAGTTCAAGTAGGGTAACAGAATAATATTCTGTTACGCATAACAGAATAGCCTAGATGTATATATATACTAGTGTTCTGTCCTCTACAGCATTCACTTATAGCTATGTCTTCTTGTTGAATCTTTTGAACTAAGTGAATGTGATCGGATCCTAACCTCTCTATGCTTTCTATCTCAAACTCTATCTGTCCAAATCATATGCATTCTCTTGAAACTGTCGAATGTCTTCTCTGCGTCCTTGTCAGCAGAAGATACAGAGACAAACATTAAGTCCATTTTCAATGCTAATTCCTTCACTTGAAACCCGGAGAAGTAGGAACGACCACCCGACAATCCAGACGTGTGTGGGAACGTGGAACAACCTTCGATATGTTGCATGATGGCCACATGTTCTTCAGATGTGAATCGTCGGGGGCACCTGTGTAATAACACTGTGCCGTCCCTGTCCCTATAAATACACGCCTCACCACAGTCATTATCCTTTCTTCCACTCTCGCACAAACCCTAGCGCCACCGCTAGCCCTCGACGACACCGGCGACGAAGCGCTTAGCTGCCGCGACCTCTCCGACGCCGTCTTCACGCCGGCCGCGGACATCGTCTTCTCCGCCGCCGCCGTAGGTGTCCTCCGTCGCCAAGTTAGGGCACGGACGATCGAACTGCTCGGCCTCCTCTTCCACTCCGTCTAGCAGTTCTTCGTGTGGTAAATAAAACTTCCTTTTTACGGCCCCTTTGATCCTATAGATTCATCACTTTCTGCCACAAGAAGTTTCTATTCACACAAGTTGGATCTATTTCATACTGCATCTCATAATATGCCTAGTATGTTCACTTATGCTTCACAAAGTAGTTAGATTCCTCACTTGTACTGATCCGTGGATTCGTACAAATCTGGAACCAACTCTTTATCTATGAGTGAATGCCTTTGCATGATGAGGTCAATGTCTTCTAAACTGATTTATCTTCAAAATCTTCTGAGAATGCATATGACCTCTTCCCCTTCCCTCGCACCTTAATGCTGTCACAGGTACATGTCCGTGGGAGAATCCCTTGGTTCTCATAGTCTGCATTCATTTGCAGAATTGTTACAGCATCATATAAATTCTCCCGAAGCCAGTTCCTGTTTGACCCGCAGGAGGAAGCCTCTGAAACCTTTGAACATGTTGAAGCCATTCAGTTTGAAGTTCATGGCTACAGAGAAATCTACAAGGAAGGGAGGCAGACATCACCGTGGAAACACTGCTAAGGACCTGCTACCAGATCTATATGAGCAATACAAGTCAGATCCAGAAGAAACCTATGGAGAACGCAAGAACCAAATCCAATGGATTCGAAGACATTGGGCAGAGGAATGGTTCAAGTACAGATTCGTCACCGACGAATATGCTGAGAAGAGTGCCATCAAGGGACCATGGGGAGATATCATATACAAAGGTCTTCAACCCAAATCACAGTCCGAAGCTATTGCTCAAGGCTTTTACCCATGCATGCTTCGTGGACCTCAGCCTGCTAATGCCGACCCATCCTCTCTGTTATGGTGTCGCGAAGACAATCTCTTCAAGCGCAACTATCAGTTTGCACAGAACTCTGCCAAGGAAAACAAGAAGTCATTGGGATTAGACTTCAACCCAGGCCCCTCTGCGCCACGTGCTGATGGCACACGAGAAGTTGAACCCAATCTGGTTGGGCCCTTCTACAACCTAGAAGGTCTCATCACTCATATTATGGTTCAAGGGGCAGTCGTGGCTCAACCTGCAGATGATGCTGAATCTGACGAAGCACCTGCACCACCGAAGCCGCAGAAGCAGAAGAAGGCTAAAGCTTCAAAGTCTGCCTCAGCACCAAAAATCTTACGGGCGAAGCCACTGTCTACTGCACCTCTTGAAGACAGTGTGCAGTCTGAAGATCTCTCACGTATCTCCAAGAAGGCTGAGATGAGAAAGAATACTGATCAGGCACTGACTGCTGCTGCTATTCTGCGCAATGACGTCATTGATCTGTCCAGCGATGAAGAGCTTGCAGATGACGCTCTTGAGCAACTGATCAAGAGCAAGGAGGAAGCAGAGATCTTCAATGATTTGCCTCTCTTTGATGTGGCAATCATCCATAACTTCATTGATGAGTGGTTTGACACGCCCAACCTCAGCTTTGAAGATCTGCAACTTCCAATTGGCCTCAGTGTCGCCTTCACTGGCGCCATTTCTTCAGAGCTAGCTCTAGCTCAGCGCATCGTTGAACTGAAGCAAAAGATCGACTTTGAGAAAGCTCAGTTCAAGAAGCACATGGCCAAGCTCAGCGTGCAAGATGTGAAAAACTTCAAGATTATGCTGCACGAGCTCAAGGAAGCCTTCCTCAAGAAGCGTGAAGAAGCTAAAGGTTCTCGTGAGCGCATGAAGAGCCTGGCTGACAAGTGTGTGCAAGCCTACAATGAGGCTGAGAAGCGCAAGGCTCTTGGTCGTCCTGGCATTGACCCAAGAATGGCTCCAAAGAAGAAGAAGCCCTCAACTGACCAATCTGCACCTTCAAGGCAGGAAGAACCTCGCATAGTCTTCCCAAGCAGCATGACTGGCTCGAAGCCAAAGGTCAGGTCAACCGCTTCAGAACTAAAGAAGATAAGGACTGCCGAGGCTGAAGCCAGAAAAAGGAAAAATCCTGAAGCTTCTGATGTCGCTCCCTCTAAGAAGAAGCGCAAAACCAAGAAGGATCGGGCTGCTCCCACAGAGCCCTTAGTTGTTGAACCTATCTCAATGGTTTGCCCTGCATCTGAACACCATGAGCGCCAACTAATTGTTCATGAGCCTGCTTCCACAGAAGCTCCTGATGCTGAAGACATTCTAGCAGTTGACCCCACCGCTGCTGAAGACATTGGTCATCATGACAATGTTGAAGATGATGAAGTCCTTCCTCAGATCGAGCACCAACTGGTATCATCGCCTGTGCTTACGCACAGCAAACTCATCAGCATTGGTCGTCCTCTGACGCCAACTGCTCAGGATGCATCGTGGGCTGATCACCCACAGAGACAAGACACTCCAAGCTCTCCCCAAGCAACCCCATCAGTGCAAGAAGAGGATGACTTTGAGGCCCAGCCAACTCCATCTCCACAGGCGTCGCCAGTGCTACGCAGGCTTCGCAAAGGACCGAGGTCTCAAGTCCCTCTTCCGAGCGTTCCAGAAGGAGAAGTGCACCACCAATCTGTTGCACGTCAAGTGTTTCCAGATGCCACTCCTACTGTGACTGTCTCTGAGTCTGAAGCCAAAGGTGCTGAAGACAATCCGGCTGCATCAGCTGATGACAAACAAGAAGAAGATCGTGTCCCTACACCCCCAAACTCTGAAGAAGCTGTTCCTGAAGTGAACGTGTCTGTGCCCGACCCTCCAGCTCATCAAGTGGAGGTTGAGAATCTTGAGGCTGCCACCACCAACACAAATGAAGCCAATGACGTAGTCATGGCTGAAGCAAATGTGGAGCCTGCACCAACCAATGTGCCAGAGGCCAATGAAGCCAATGATGCAACTGCAATAGATGTGCAGCCTGACGCCTCTGTTGATGCCACTGCTCCCGTTCTGCCACCAAGGCCACACACTATCGAGCAAGCATTCAACTATGGCCAACTTCTCACTGTCAAATGGCCTCTTCTGACTCCTCCACCTGTTGCTGGTCCTCAGTTTGACTATCACATTGAGCACAGGCCTCAGGTACAGAAGCCAATGCCAAGGTTGCCCAGGTTTCCAGGTCCTGCATCGGCACCCGGATCTTTTAATGTCAACGGCTTCAAAGCACACAACACCTTCTTCAATAGCGCCAAGAACCCCTACTCAAGGGGAAGAATATCTTCTGATCGGTTCTGGAGCTATCAGCAGCAAAGTTATTACTCATGCATTCTGTACAATCAAGGTCGCATTTTCCCACATATGCGTCTTGACACTGAAGCCATAACTGGTCTGCCTTGCTTGGAAGAAGCTCTGGATTGCTTCAAAGAGTCTGGATTGTTGCCATTCGTCACCGACAAGGAGCACTGGAATGAAGAATTGCTGCTCCAATTCTATGCCACTCTTCATATTCGTGGCTACAACAGAGATCCGAAGACGTGGGTCCTTGAGTGGATGACCGGCCATGTTCATCACGAAGCCAAAGCCTTTGATATCATTGAGCTCACTGGTCTGCCCACTCCAGGAGATCTTTATGAACCTGGTTGTCAGCTTCACAGTGCAGCCATGGAGAGCATCTTTCAGAAGCCTGAACCAAACATGAGTCAGATGCTTAGCATGATGAAGCCTTTGCCTCCAGATGCTACATATCCTAAGGAGTTCTTTGTTGAAGACCTTGAGTATCTGCCACGCACTATCTATCACATTATAAGGCAAACTCTTTGGCCCATCAAAGGACATTCTCCACATGCAAAGCTGGAAGGTGCAATGAAGACTTTGGTCTTTCATATTCTTCACGGCAAATGCATTAATGCACAAGACTTCTTCATCCGTCAACTTGCTGCATCAGGATCTGATCTTTTTGGCTTGAAGTTTTACACTCCATGGATAATGCGGCTGATCAAACTACACTCAGCTGTCACCTATCAGCCATCTGCTCGCAATCATCGGATCTTTCTGCCTGACATTGATATGTCAGTTGAAGCCATCTATCTAGAGCCTGCCAAGGAGCCTCTTAGTCTTCAGAATGCTGAGCATCAAAGCTTCTCTCAAAACATTAAAGGAGTTCAAGCAGTCTCTCGTGTTTATCCTCTGGCTGGCACTACACGTGCACCTCACCATGCCCTCACTGAAGCCACTGACAGCACCATTGCCCAACGGCCCAAGAAGCGATCCCGTGTTCTCAATGACCGAGAGCTTCTGGTTGCCCTTCATCAGAAACATGATAGACATCATGACTGGCTGAAGTGCCAAATGCAAAGCCTCTTGGTGGACGTAAACAGGATTCGCAATCTTGCCACCAAGAATGCCTTTGTTGCCCATGAAACCTGTCGGCGTACATGGAAAGGGCTGACGCTTATGTGTTCTGAAGATGATCTTCAAGAGGATGGCTTCTCTGAATGCTTCAAGTTTGACTCAACACCTCCAAGAAGGACTGTGCTGCGATGAACTCCGTCTCTTGAAGACTCTGAGTTCTCTTCCTCCGCGGCAACTGTGAATGCCAGAGTGATCGATGACGAAGACGATGCTACTTCACCGCCCCCTACTTCTGCATGCATCGACACTGCCCCGAGTTCGTCTGCACCGCCTAACAACACCGACGACCTTGCTGCTTCACCTACTCCTCATGGGAACGAGTAGATGCTCTATGTCTTCAAACCTTTTTGGTCCTTACTGACAAAAGGGGGAGAAACATATGAGTTTGATAGTCTTCAAGCGGGTCCATATGGGCAGTTGCTTTATGTTTTGCCTAGTGTTTACAACTCTCATTTTGATACATTTGGTTCTTTGAGTTGTAACACTTAAACTCGATGGTCGTTTGCTACTTATTTGCTATTCTGTGATGCGATGATAAATTCCGCATGTGCGACGATAAATTCCCCACTTAGATCATTTTGCAGACGTCCATTTTTCATTATGCATGTCATTATCTTCACATACTTTTCGTGCATGATGAATTTTCATCATAAGTTGAAGAGGATCTCCACAAGTACAACCTGCCATGTGCATTTGCATTCCAAAAGCAAATTACTTATATGCACATCGTCAGGTGGAGCCCTTGCAACTTATGTAGACAATTCCCTATCCTTTACAATTTCACATATTATATTCCCCGCTGAAAACTTCAACTAGTTCGTCATCAATCACCAAAAAGGGGGAGATTGTAAGTGCATCTAGTGCCACCCCTAGTTGGTTTTGGAGTATTGACGACAAACCTAGTTGAGGGACTAATGTGTTTGTGAGAATTGCAGGATAACACAGGTAGAAGTCCTTCATTGATTCGGTTTTTCTACCAGAGATGACCCCTAAAAATGTAAGAAGACATTGAAGACAAAGGTGGTATGTGAAGACATTCACATTGAAGACTATGACAAGAGAAGACATCGCATGAAGACTATGGAGCGCGAAGACTTAGTTCTTTCGTCGTTCTTTTTATTCTTTGTTGAGTCATAGGAACCACCGTACTGTTAAGTGGAGTCTAGGAGAACCAGTCAGAATGACTGAAGTGATGCTTAACCAAAATCCTATGTCTTCGAGTGAAGACTATGCAAGCAAATCTTGTCCAGAGTTGGATAAGTCAGCTTTGCTTGTAGCCCAAGTAAAGTTGCCGTGTGTGTTTGAAATCTGACCGTTGGAACACGTGTCAGTTCCTTAGTGACCAAGGGTCATTTCGGACAAATCAGGTCGGGTTGCCTAGTGGCTATAAATAGCCCACCCCCTACAACCATAAACGGTTGGCTGCTCAGAGTTAAAGTACGGCTTTTGTCGTTTGAGAGCAACCCACCTCGAAGCCTTTGAGGGAGAATTCCTTGCGAGGATAAAGCCCTAACCACCCAGAGCCAAAGAGTGTTAGGCATCACTTAAGTCTTCCTGTCTGTGTGATCTGAAGACTTATTACACTTGAGGAATGTGAATCCTCCAGCCGGTTAGGCGTCGCGTTCTGAGCATCCAAGAGTCATTGTGGATCGTCGGTGAACGAAGTCTATGAAGGTTTGGAAGTCTACCTTGAAGACTTACCAGAGTGATTGGGCGAGGACTGGGTGTCCTTAGCTCAAGGGGAATAAGGTGAAGACGAGGTCTTCTGAGTTGAATCTCAGCCTCCCTAACCAGACGTACAATTGTCACAGCAACTGGAACTGGTCCAACAAATCATTGTCTTCAACGAGTCACTGGTTTCATCCTTCCCTTCCCTTTACTTACTGTTGGTCCTTGTGAAGTCATTGTACGATTCCATCACCATTTGGCTTCACTGAGTGATTACTTGTTCTGATTGGCTTCACAATATCTTCCTACCCGATCCTTACTGCCTAGCTGCTATTAGTCATTGCGCTTTCACTTCATTGAATACCTGACTATGGTTTGCCTAGTGTAGTCTACCTTCTGCTGCATGGTAATAGGTTTATTTCTATCGTTTGTCTTCGAAACTTCCATGTTTTGAAGACTTTCATAAAAACCTCCTATTCACCCCCCCTCTAGTCGATCACTAGCACTTTCAGGGGTTTATTTCATATTGCATGAATTTATCTCTCTACATCATGTCATTTTGTGTAACATCCTCGATGCGACTACAGCTCCCACGGGTCGAGGCACGACTTAGAGACATAATCGCATTGAAGGCATATGTCGCAAGTTAGGCAATCTTCACAATCATCCCATGTAATATAAATAATAAAGGGGAGATAACATAGTTGGCTTACACTCGCCACGTCAATCAAGTACATAAATAACATTACATCATCCAAACACTCATGGCCCGACTACGGCGCCAAAATAAAAGAGAACCCAACATGCGACACGGTCCCAATCACCCCCAACTGGGCACCACTACTGATCGTTGGGAAAGGAAACATAGTATTGTTGAGAGCCTTTGTCGAACTCCCACTTGAGCTCGTACGCGTCTCCTGGAGCGGAAACATCAGGCCCTGCATCTGGTGATACAATAATCTGTGAGCCACAGGGACTCAGCAATCTCGCACCCTCGCGATCAAGACTATTTAAGCTTATAGGTATGGCAAGGTAAAATATGAGTGAAGCTGCAGCAAGCGACTAGCAATTATGGTGGCTAACTTATTCGCAAAAGAGAGCGAGAAGAGGAGGCAAGGCACGAGTGAGAAGCTAGAGAACAACCTGCGCAAACATTACTCCAACACCGTGTCCACTACCCGGACTCCGCCGAGAAGAGGCCATCATGGTAACACACTCAGTTGATTCATTTTAATTAATTAAGGTTCAAGTTATCTACAACCGGACATTAACAAATTCCCATCTGCCCATAACCGTGGGCACGGCTTTCGAAAGTTCAATCCCTGCAGGGGAGTCCCAACTTAGCCCATGACAAGCTCTCACGGTCAATGAAGGAATAGACGTCCTCCCAAGACGTTCCGATCAGACTCGGTATCTCGGTAACTCAAGACACTTCGACAGGTTAAAACAAGACCAGCAACACCGCCCGAATGTGCCGACAAATCCCGATAGGAGCTGCACATATCTCTTTCTCAGGGCACACTCAGATGAGACATCCTACGAGTAAAACCAACCCTCAAGTTGCCCCGAGGTGGCCCCGCAGTCTACTCGGTCGGACCAACACTCAGAGGAGCACTGGCCCGGGGGGGGGGTTAAAATAAGATGACCCTTGGGCTCCGGAAACCCGAAGGAAAAAGAGGCTAGGTGGCAAATGGTAAGACCAAGGTTGGGCATTGCTGGAAAAGCTTTAATCAAGGCGAACTATCAAGGGGTTCCCATTATAACCCAACCGCGTGAGGAACGCAAAATCCAGGAACATAACACCGATATGACGGAAACTAGGGCGGCAAGAGTGGAACAAAACACTAGGCGAGAGGCCGAGCCTTCCACCCTTTACCAAGTATATAGATGCATTAAGATAACATAGCAATATAATGATATCCCAACAAGTAAGTAAATGTTCCAACAAGGAACGGCCTCCAATCTTCACCTGCAACTAGCAACGCTATAAGAGGGGCTGAGCAAAGCGGTAACATAGCCAATCAACAGTTTGCTAGGACAATGGTGGGTTAGAGGTTTGACATGGCAATTTGGGAGGCTTTCAAGCAAGTGGTAGGCATCGGAGCAATGGCATAGCAAAAGAGCGAGCAAGCTAGCATAGCAAAGATAGTAGTGATTTCGAGGGTATGATCATCTTGCCTGCACAGTTGTCAGAGTTGACTAGATCCTCAAGAGCAAACTCAACGGGCTCCTCATTAGTGAACTCGTCTCCCGTCTCTACCCAAACAAGACAAACAAGCAACAAGGACACAATCAACCATGTGCAAACTCAAACAACACGATGCAAAGGTGATATGCTATGCGGGATGCGATGCTGGATGCAAAATGCAAGATATGACAGTAAATGCATGAACCTGGCCTCAAATTGGAATTCCAAGGGTTCCACTGGAAAGATGAGATGAAATCGCTTGAAAACAATATAAAGAACGCCGGAATCGGAGTTACGGTTCGGAAATGGCAAGCGATTCAAAAATGACACCGGTCTGCGATTTACATCAAGTAGGCATCTAAATACAATGAAATGGACATGCTACAGCACCCAAACATGACAACAAAATACATGTAAGGGATTCACACAAGATGCTTAACAAAAGTCTAGCACTGAGCTACGGCCAATTCATCCATTAACAGGTCCAAACAAGCATGGCAAAAACGCAAATGCAAAACAGATTTCAGACTTAGTGAAATTAACACTTGTCCGAAATTTCAGATCATATAGCCCTCTTCGGAGCAACAAAACAACATGCTACAGAACCTGAACATGACAAAGAAAGACATGGCATGGAGATACGCAACAAGCTTAACAAAAGTCCCTTAGTGACCTTGAGCCAAAAGGGATCACAAAATATACTAACAAGCACACGAACATAGCAAAAACATAATCAGTTTTCAGACTTAGTGAAAACTGGGACATGCTGAAATATAACTCACGAAGGCATGTTTACGAGCTCGATGCACTCACCACGTTGGAAGTAATGGCAACAAAAGCATACACCCATAAATAAGGCACAAAATACAAGCTATACATGGCAAGAACAATGGCATAGCATGCACGGATCAACTACAATAACATCGGCAAAATCGCAAACAAGTTGACGATCTGCCCAGATTCGCAACGAAGCAAAAGTAGAGCTCGATTGACTCAAGCTAGGGTGCTACATAATTGCAAACAAAGACATGGATGGATAGAGCACTACAACATTAACAAAACTCCCTTACTGATCATCCCCAAACGAGGCACGGATCACTAGGAAATAGCATGAACATATGGCATCATGAACTAAATAATCCCAGACTTAGTGAAAACTACTAAGTCCCTGAAAACAGATTTACCGGGTGCCTCACTTTGCAAGCTTGCACAAGTCACCACACACATCCTAAAAATGCATGGGTTTCACCTCTGGAAAGATAACAAAATCCTTAACAAAACATATGTAGGACTCTCAGGCATAGCATGCACACATTAATCATGGCAAAAATGACAAATGTCTAAGATGAACTAGCAGATCTGACAATTAACTCACGAAGCCCTCTTCTAACAGCATTTCGGGCATCAAGATGGGCTCAAATGAAAATGATGCAATGGAATGAAATGATGTACTCTCTGAGGTGAACATTTTGATATGCTATATTCATGAATCAGAGCTACGGATGCAAAGTTACGGGGCCGCGAATATGGGCATATGAACTAAAAATCCTGAGGACTTGGTAAAAAAAACTACCCCGGATTAGGGTTTACTGTAGCAGATCTGGATTGGGGCACGTACTTCGAGGTTGACCAGGTCCTCGCCGGAGCTTCTCGTCGGAGGAGGAAAAGACGGCCGGGGCGGGGAAGAGGCGCGACTGCCGGCGCCGTTGACCACGGGCGGCGGCGAGGCGAGGTCCGGCGGCGGCCGGCGATGGCGGTGGCGAGGCGCGGGCGGCGGGGCGCGGCGGGCTCGCGGCGGGCTCGCGGCGGCCGGCGCGGAGGGGCTGGGCGAGGCGGCGGCTGGGCGGCGATGGCGGCTCCGGCCGCCGGAGTTTGAAGAGGCGGCGGGGATGGCAGCCTCGGGCGGCGGCGCGTGGATGGGCTCGCGGGGGCCCCTCCTGGGCCTCCCGGGCCGGCGGCGGGTGAGGGACGCGGCCACTCAGGCTGCGCCACGTGGTGGCGGTGGGAGGCGCCCGGACATGTCCGTCGGTGGGAGCTTTGTCCGGCGGCGCGCGGGATCCGATTTTCTAGGGTTTGAGGAAGGGGATCCGCGAATTTTTAGAGGGGGGTGTATATATAGGCATAGAGGGAGCTAGGAGAGTCCAAATGAGGTGCGGTTTTCGGCCACGCGATCGTGATCGAACGCTCTAGGACATGGAGCAGAGTTTGGTGGGTTTTGGGCCAAATTGGAGGGGTGTTGGGCTGCAACACACACGAGGCCTTTTTGGTCCCTCGGTTAACCGTTGGTGTATCAAACGAAGTCCAAATGACACGAAACTTGACAGGCGGTCTACCGGTAGTAAACCAAGGCCGCTTGGCAAGTCTCGGCCCAATCCGGAAATGTTTAATCCCCACACACGAAAGAAAGCTAGAAATGGCCACCGGTGGAGAACGAAGCACCGGAATGCAAAACGGACAACGGGGAAAATGCTCGAATGCATGAGACGAACACGTATGCAAATGCAATGCACATGATGACATGATATGAGATGCATGACAACGATAACAACACACGGAGACAAAGACCCGAACCCCAGAAAATAAATATAACTTAACGCCGGAAACGGCAAGAGTTGGAGTACAAATAGGGAAAGTTACATTCGGGGTGTTACAACACTCCACCACTATGAAAAGATCTCGTCCCGAGATCTAGGACTGAAAGAACGCCGGGTGCTCAGAACGAAGGTGATCCTCGCATTCCCAAGTAGCTTCACGGTTGGAATGGTGTGACCACTTGACTTTGAGAAATTTGATTGACTTGTTGCGAGTCTTGCGTTCAGTCTCTTCAAGAATAGCAACTGGGTGCTCACAATAAGAAAGATCTTCTTGGAGCTCAATGTCCTCGAAGTTGATGGTGCGGTCAGGAGTCTTGAAGCACTTTCGAAGCTGAGAGACATGGAACACGTCATGAACATTTGCAAAGTTTGAAGGAAGCTCGAGTTGATAGGCGAGGTCGCCTCTCTTGCTGACAATCTTGAAAGGTCCCATGTATCTAGGGGCAAGCTTCCCTTTGATACCGAAGTGACGAGTACCTTTCATAGGAGAGACATGGAGGTAAACATGATCTCCGATCTCGAAAGCTAAATCACGGTGCTTACTATCATAGTAGCTCTTCTGACGGGATTGGGCTGCTTTGAGGTTATCACGAATGACTTTGCACATTTCTTCTGCTTCTGTGATTAAGTCATTACCCAAAAGCTGACGTTCACCGGTTTCAGACCAGTTGAGAGGGGTACGGCACTTCCTGCCATACAGAATTTCAAAAGGGGCCTTGCCTGAACTTGCTAGAAAACTGTTGTTGTAGGAGAATTCAGCATAAGGAAGACAATCCTCCCACTTCATGCCGAAGGAGATCACACAAGCCCTGAGCATATCTTCAAGAATCTGGTTGACACGCTCGACTTGACCGCTTGTTTGAGGATGGAAAGCTGTGCTGAAGCCGATGTTGGTGCCCATGGCCTTCTGAAATGAATCCCAAAACTTCGAGGTAAAGATGCTACCACGGTCTGAAGAGATCACTTGAGGAATACCGTGCAGAGAGACAATACGAGAGGTATAGAGTTCCGCCAATTGAGTTGCAGTGGTCGACTCTTTGATAGGCAGAAAGTGAGCCACTTTGGTGAGTTTGTCGATGACAACGAATATAGCATCATTGCCACGCTTGGACTTTGGAAACCCAGTCACGAAGTCCATTTCAATGTGGTCAAACTTCCATTCTGGAATGGCAAGAGGTTGGAGGAGACCTGCTGGCCTTTGGTGCTCTGCCTTCACTCTTCTGCAGACATCACATTCATTCACGAATTGAGCGATCTCGCGCTTCATTCGAGTCCACCAATAAGCTTGCTTAAGGTCCTGATACATCTTCGTGCTCCCAGGGTGGATGGAGAGGAGAGAATTGTGAGCCTCGTTCATGATCACCTTACGAAGTTCACCTTTGGGCACAACAATACGATCCTCGAAGAAGAGAGTGTCCTTGTCATCAAGGCGGTAGCACTTGTACTTGGACTGACTCTTGGCAATCCCAATCTTCACCTTTTTAACAATAGCATCAAGAAGCTGGGCTTGGCGAATCTGGTCTTCTAATGTAGGAGAGACTTGAAGGTTGGCGAGGAAACCTTGAGGAAAAACTTGCAGATTAAGTTTGCGGAAAGCTTCACAAAGCTCGGGTTGATAAGGCTTGAGAATCAGACTGTTGCAGTAAGCCTTCCTGCTCAAAGCGTCAGCAATCACATTGGCCTTGCCTGGAGTATACTCAACACTCGGATTATACTCTTGAATCATTTCGACCCATCGAGTTTGCCTGAGGTTGAGATTAGGCTGAGTGAAGATGTACTTGAGACTCTTGTGATCAGTGAAAATGTCCACTTTTCTTCCCAAAAGAAGATGTCTCCAAGTCAAAAGAGCATGCACAACTGCCGCCAACTCGATATCATGAGTGGGGTAGTTCTTCTCATTAGGCTTCAACTGGCGAGATGTATAAGCAACAACTTTATTCTCTTGCATCAATACTGCGCCAAGACCTTGGAGAGAGGCATCACAAAAGACCTCGTACGGTTTGGATTCATCAGGCGGAGTCAGAACTGGAGCAGTGATCAATTTCTCTTTCAAAGTGTTGAAAGCAATATCACACTCCGGAGACCAAACGTACTTGACGTGCTTCTGAAGAAGATTAGAGAGAGGCTTCGCGATCTTAGAAAAGTTTTCAACGAATCTTCGGCAATAGCTTGCGAGACCGAGAAAACTGCGGAGTTGCTTCACGTTCTGAGGAGGTTCCCAATTCACAATTGCAGACACCTTCTCAGGATTCACGGCAATGCCCTTGGCAGAGATGATATGACCAAGATAAAGAACCTCATCGAGCCAAAATTCACACTTGGAGAACTTGGCGTAGAACTAATGTTCTCTGAGCTTATCGAGAACCAAACGCAAATGCTTGGCATGATCTTCCTTGTTCTTCGAGAAAACCAGAATGTCGTCGAGATAGACCAAAACAAAGTCATTAGTGTAGGCGTTGAAGATGAAGTTCATCATGCGAGAGAACGTCGTAGGAGCGTTGGCAAGGCCAAAAGACATGACAGTGTATTTATATGAACCAAAGCTTGTTCTGAATGCTGTCTTGGGAATATCTTCTTCACGAATGTGAATCTGGTGATAACCCATACGGAGGTCAAACTTGGAGAATACTTGGGCACCTTTGAGTTGTTCGAACAGCTCATTGATGTTGGGAAGTGGGTATTTGTTCTTGATGGTCTTCTTGTTCACCAGACGGTAATCAACACAAAGTCGGTCCGTTACATCCTTCTTCTTCACAAAAAGAACACCACAACCCCACGGAGAAGAACTAGGCCGGATGAGACCCATTTTCTCTTGCATATCGAGTTGCTTCTTCAGCTCCTTCAACTCTTCAGGTCCGAGCTTGTAAGGACGTTTGCACACAGGTTCCGTGCCAGGTTCAAGTTCAATAACGAATTCAACTGGCCGGTGCGGAGGCATTCCTGGGAGCTCTTCTGGAAAGACATCTTGATATTCGCAAACGACTGGAATTTGAGAGATGGCATCCAATTCACCCTTCTCATTGAGAGAAAACAGACGGATAGTATCATCATGAGCGGCAAAGACAATTACATCCTCAGACGAATGAGTCAATTGAATCTGCCAGGCTGCACAATGAAGCTGAGCCTTGTGCTTAGAAAGCCAATCCATCCCGAGAATAAGATCAATATCTGAGTTACCAAGCACCATCGGAGAAGAGAGAAACTTGTAATCGCCCAACGTGATAGACATCGGGAGCAACCAAACTAGAAGTCAAAAGCTTGCCGGGAGAAACAACTTGCATGACTTTGGGCATAATCTCGGTATCAACATTGTGCTTCGATGCAAAAGAGCATGACAAAAAGGAATGCGATGCACCAGTGTCAAAAAGAACTTTTGCAGGAACATCGTTAACAAGAAGGTTACCCATGATCACATCTGACGAGTCCTCTGCCTGAGCTGCATTCATCAAATTGACCTTGGCATGCTTGGGGTTATGCTTGACCACAGCTGTACTTGCTGATCTGACAGGAGGAGGAGGAAGACGCCTCTGGTTGAGACACTTGTTGGCATAGTGACCCTTCTGTTGGCACTTGTTGCACGTGACCTCTGAAACCGGACGGTGATACGGAGCACTCGATCTTGGAGCTTGAGACGAAGTCTTGTTCTGAAAGCCAGGGTTGGGTGGGTGGGAAGAACCACTGCCACCTTTACTCTTCTGCTGATACGGCTGACGGAACGGAGGAGGAGGAAGCCAGAACTTCTGCTGCTTGGCCACTTGAGTAGAGGAAGAAGGAGTAACATCTCTGACTCGCTTCTTGGAAGCATCACACCTCAACTGAGCAGCCTCTTGCTTTAGTGCCATGTTGTAGAACTCATCGTACCTCAAGGGCTCAAAGAGAACAAGAGCGAGCTGGATATCTTCTCTGAGACCACCCCTGAACTGATATATCATGCTCTTCTCATCAGGGACGTCCTGGTTGGCAAAGCGGGCAAGCTTCTGGAACAACTTGTTGTAGTCATAGACAGACAAAGAGCCTTGCTTCAGATTGCGGAATTCCTCACGCTTGCTTTCAACCACGCTCTGCGGAATATGATGAGCTCGGAAATCTCGACGGAAATCATCCCAAGTGATAACACGTCCACCTCTGGAGTCCTTGTACTGCTGGAACCATTCTGCAGCTTGATCTTTGAGTTGGAAGGAAGCGAACTTGACAAAGTCCTCAGGCCTGACGTTACTGCACTCGAAATGCTTACACAGATCCACAATCCAATCGTCAGCATCCTTTGCCTCAACACAATTGCTGAAAGTCTTTGGCCCGTTAGCAAGGAACTGGTTGAGTGTAGCAAAGTGACTCTGATTGCTGCCTTGATTCCCTTGACTGCCTTGATTGCGCTCTTGGAGAATTTGCATGATCAGCTGTGTATTTGCATTGGTTGCGGCCATCATAGCTTGCCATGCCTCTGGAGGAGGTGGAGGCGGTGGCGGATCAGGATTCGGAGTCGTGTGTGTTGGAGGAGCCATCCTGAAGAGGGTGACCACCATTAGCACATTGATAGACAAATATTGAAGCTGAATCCAACGGAATGAAAATTGCAACATATAGTCTTCACATCCGAACAAAATGAACGAATGCATTCCTCTTGAAATGGTCACATATCCATAAATTGAGAAGCCACGTAGAGTTAAGGTAGAGAAATAAATCAACAAGGTACGGATCAAGAACGAATAATCGGTAAGAAATCCCAATCTCAAACCAATATCCGTGGAAGAAGAACTAGAGCTACTAGAATTCCCACCTATGAAACTTCCGAACCTTTCTGGTTATGCAATCAGGTGTTGGGGATACAGGGGAAGCATAATATCTCACCCAAACTAGCAATTCCTACATCCAGCTGTATCCATCCTTCAACACATAACCAAGAAACCTCCGGAAACCATCTACCTCAACCTTCGAAAAGCATCCGTTATACAAGTTATGGCGATACTCCCGAACTCCCGCCCCAGTACTGGGTGGCGTCGAGGTTATCTCACCAACGAACTGCATAAAAGAGATTTTCGATGTCGGCGTACTAGACTCAGGTATTCCAGAACTGCAACGATAAAATTATGATGACAACACCTCAGAGCTCAACTCCCCGGGACACTTCCACTAAACCCCTGACAGGAGGCACCAAGTCAATGTTCTCATCATAAAACCATCGGAACGATTCCAAGATACCCGCGTGATCCTAAAATTTTTTTTAGTGAAATTTTAGAAGAGAAGAGTCAAAACTCTACGTCAGGATGCCTTACCAGAGCGATGAGGAGACTAAGAAGTAAAAAAGATTTCCTAAACTCTCCGATATATAATTCCTAAAAGACTCAGAACATTTTTCTAGACACAACTCGTCTGCTAATAACGATCAAGCAATGGGGCTCCTAAGGTTGGGGAAGGCTCTGATTACCAACTTGTAACACCCTCAATGCGACTACAGCTCCCACGTGTCGAGGCACGACTTAGAGACATAATCGCATTGAAGGCATATGTCGCAAGTTAGGCAATCTTCACAATCATCCCATGTAATATAAATAATAAAGGGGAGATAACATAGTTGGCTTAGACTCGCCACGTCAATCAAGTACATAAATAACATTACATCATCCAAACACTCATGGCCTGACTACGGCGCCAAAATAAAAGAGAACCCAACATGCGACACGGTCCCAATCACCCCCAACTGGGCACCACTACTAATCGTCGGGAAAGGAAACATAGTATTGTTGAGAGTCTTTGTCGAACTCCCACTTGAGCTCGTACGTGTCTCCTGGAGCGGAAACATCAGGCCCTGCATCTGGTGATACAATAATCTGTGAGCCACAGGGACTCAGCAATCTCGCACCCTCGCGATCAAGACTATTTAAGCTTATAGGTATGGCAAGGTAAAATATGAGTGGAGCTGCAGCAAGCGACTAGCAAGTATGGTGGCTAACTTATTCGCAAAAGAGAGCGAGAAGAGGAGGCAAGGCAGCACTTTAGTTGAATCGGATTCAATGAACATGGTTCTTTCTGAAGATCAAAAAGCAATCACTATACCACATTGTGGTTTTTGATGCGTAGGTAAGAACGGTTCTTGCTCAGCCCGTAGCAGCCACGTAAAACTTGCAACAACAAAATAGAGGACGTCTAACTTGTTT
Organism: Triticum urartu; assembly: GCF_056163025.1. Lineage (NCBI taxonomy): Eukaryota > Viridiplantae > Streptophyta > Magnoliopsida > Poales > Poaceae > Triticum > Triticum urartu. The sequence continues at coordinate 41,739,246 of NC_141876.1, read as the reverse complement.
TTGCAAGGCATGTTGTGATGTGATATGGTTAAGACATGATGCTAAATTTTATTGTATGAGATGATCATGTTTTGTAACACAGTTATCGGCAACTGGCAGGAGCCATATGGTTGTCGCTTTATTGTATGAAATGCAATCGCCATGTAATTGCTTTACTTTATCACTAAGCGGTAGCGATAGTCATAGAAGCAATAGTTGGCGATACGACAACGATGCTTCGATGGAGATTGTAAGTGCATCTAGTGCCACCCCTAGTTGGTTTTGGAGTATTGACGACAAATCTAGTTGAGGGACTAATGTGTTTGTGAAAATTGCAGGATAACACAGGTAGAAGTCCCTCATTGATTCGGTTTTCCTATCAGAGATGACCCCTTAAAATGTATGAAGACATTGAAGTCAAAGGTGGTAAGAGAAGACATTCACCGTGAAGACTATGACAAGAGAAGACATCGCATGAAGACTATGAAGCGTGAAGACTTAGATCTTTCGTAGTTCTTTTTCTTCTTTGTTGAGTCATAGGAACCACCGTACTGTTAAGTGGGGTCCAAGAAAACCAGTCAGAATAACTGAAGTGATGCTTAACCAAAATCCTATGTCTTCGAGTGAAGACTATGAGAGCGAATCTTGTTCAGAGTTGGACAAGTCAGCTTTGCTTGTAGCCCAAGTAAAGTTGATGTGTGCGTTTGAAATTTGACCGTTGGAACACGTGTCAGTTCCTTAGTGACCCAGGGTCATTTCGGAAAAATCAGGTCGGGTTGCCTAGTGGCTATAAATAGCCCACCCCCTACATCCATAAACGGTTGGCTGCTCAGAGTTAAAGTACGGCTTTTGTCGTTTGAGAGCAACCCACCTCGAAGCCTTTGAGAGAGAATTCCTTGAGAGGATAAAGCCCTAACCACCCAGAGCCAAAGAGTGTTAGGCATCACTTAAGTCTTCTTGTCTATGTGATCTGAAGACTTATTACACTTGAAGACTGTGAATCCTCTAGCCGGTTAGGCGTCGCGTTCTGAGCATCCAAGAGTCATTGTGGATCGCCGATGAACAAAGTCTGTGAAGGTTTGGGAGTTTACCTTGAAGACTTACCAGAGTGATTGGGCGGGGTCTGTGTGACCTTAGCTCCAGGGGAATACGGTGAGGACTAAGTGTTATGAGCTGCATGCTCAGGACTAAGTGTCTAGGACTGAGTGTCCTCAGGTTTAAATACCTATCCGCCCTAACCAGACGTACAACTGTCACAACAGTTGGAACTGGTCTACCAAACCTTTGTCTTCGTCACGCACACTGGTTCTATCCTTCTCATCTCTTTATCTAGTTACAGTTGGCTCTTGTAAAGTCAGTGTCTATTTGCTTTATCTATTTGTCTTCACCGTGTACCTGATCCTCACTGCCTAGCTACTATTAGTCATTGTGGTTTCACTTCATTGAATGCTTGACTATTGTCTGACTAGTGTAGTCTATCTTCCGCTGCATGGAAATAGGTTCATTTCTATCATTTGTCTTCGAAACTCCCATGTTTTGAAGACTTTCATAAAAATCACCTATTCACCCCCTCCAGTCGATATAACACACTTTCAATTGGTATCAGAGCAAGGTACTCCCTTGTTCTGTGTGATTTTGGTTTAACCGCCTGGAGTTTCAGTTATGTCGACCACATGTATGAAGACTGTGTCATGCCCCATCTTTGATGGTCACGAGTACCCCAAGTGGAAGGCCATGATGAAGACGCGCCTCATGGTAACAAACAGCGAGCTGTGGACCGTCACTGAGATTGGTCTTGTCGGCATTCTGGGAACGGGGGTCCCCAGACTTGCCTGCCTGCGGCCTGTGGCGTGGCTCAAAGGGGGGCCCAGCACGGCCCATCTTCATCAACATAGACCCAAGACCCTCGCGAGGGGCCAAGCCTCGCGGGGCGGACGACGCGGAGCTTCCTCAGGCACGGCCTCACCAGGCTAGCTCGCGAGGAGGCGGAGAAACCAAGGCGGGGTACCTCAAGAGGTGCCCGTGATGCAAGCCATGACGACCAAGGGCACCAGGCGGGCGCCAGCCCGCGCAGTGTCCTCCTTTCCCCTTTGGTGCAAAGGGGGCAAGCGCAGCCGCGGGGTACCGAGGCATCAGGCAAAGGTTGTCATTTCGGTGCAACAAGACTAAGACCAGGAGGACTGCAAGATGGAGGTCATCGTGGAGCCCAAGACGGCGTCACCACCAGAGCTTTGTGCAGGCGAGGACCAACTTTAGTCAGGATAAGTGTACCAGATGTTCCCCTTCAAAATGGCCAATTGTTGGCGCCCTTCCCGCTCAATATTTGGGAAGAGGCCCAGGGCCATTGCCTATAAATAGGACCAGCCACCCACAGAGAGGGAGAGGATGGAGGAGGTTCAAGATCAGAGAGGTTAGAGATAAGGGAGGTTCAAGATCTAGGGGGGATCGGATCAAAATCAAAGAGAGAGAAGGGTGACTGAACTCCTCCTAGCAGTTCGTCCCCCCAGCCAAGAACAGACCCTCGCGAGGCTGTTCTTCCTTGTATTGTTCACCATCATCAGCCCAAGAGGCAATCCACCACACCACACACTGGAGTAGGGTATTACACCACAACGGTGGCCCGAACCAGTATAAACCCTGTGTCTCTTGTGTTGTTCTTTCCATAGCTTAGATCTTAGCGAGGCGGAGGGGTGCAAGTAGGTAGAAGGCGAAATCTCCGCGCGCACCCCAGTGTTCAAACCTCAAGGGTCTGCCGGAACCCGAAATCCGACATTTGGCGCGCCAGGTAGGGGTGCGCCGGAATTCGTCTTCCACCACCCCGTTCTCCTTCGACCATCGCGTCCATGTCTGACGCTCGTCGGGCCCGCGCCGAGCGCCGGGCCGCTCTCACTTCCCGCTTCGCCCAGACGGCTCCTGTCGGCGGACATCTTCGCCGTTCCCCGTCACCTGCCGTCAACGCCGCCACCGGCCCGGCGGGGGACGAGCAGAAAGCATCGTCTCAGCATCCGTCCATGCGGCAAGATGGCCGCACCGCTACTCCCTCGCTCATCCCAGCTGGTTCTTCATCCCGCGCGCTCCGCGCACCCATGGAGGCTCAAGCTGCGCTCATCGTGGCAAACGAGCTCCTGCACTACCGTCCCGTCGACGACGTCTACGAAGAATGGCTCGACCGCGTCGCCGAGCTCGTCCGCGCCGCAGGGGGCTCTCCTGCGCCATCGGCTCCGGCGGCGCCCCGGCCGCCTCCTCCTCAAGAAGGCGCCATGGCTCCAAGGCGCGTGGCCCCTGGGTGGAACCCGCTCCGTCAGGTGCCAGCGCGACAAGAGCAGAGCTGCCAAGAAGTCCCTCGCCCGCAAGAAGCTGCCCGGGCGCTCCCTGCTCCAGCACGTCGCGACCATGCTCCTGCTCCCGCACGTCAAGACCCCGCGCTGCTCCCAGCTGCAGCGCGTGGGGACATACAAGACCAAGCTCTCCGTCACCCAAGGCCTCCCGTGGCAACAGCAGGCTGCCGCGCCTTCACCACCGAGCTACGCAGCGTCGCGTGGCCCGGCAAGTTCAAGCCAGACCTGCCTCCTCGTTACGACGGCACGGCCGACCCTGCGGAGTTCCTCCAGCTCTATGAGCTGGGCATCGAAGCTGCCAATGGAGACGAGAAGGTCATGGCAAACTGGTTTCCCATGGCGCTCAAGGACGGGGCCCGCACCTGGCTCCTGAACCTGGCTCCAAGCACGATCTCCTCCTGGGCCGAGATGCGCACCCGCTTCATCGCCAACTTCCAAGGTACTCGCGACCGGCCACACGCCGTGAGCGACATGCGCCGTATCAAGCAACAACCCCGGGAGACCCTGCAGAAGTACATCCAGCTTTTTAACAATGCACGCCTCAAGATTCCCAAGGTGACGGAGGAGGCCATCATCTCAGCCTTCTCCGACGGCATGCGCGATGTCATGATGAAGGAGGAGCTGGCGATGCATGAAGACCTGTGCACTTCCTTGGAGTTGTTCAACTTGGCAACCAAGTGCGCCAGGTCTGAGAAAGGGCGTCTCTCCCTCCTCGAGCTGCCTGCCGCAGACCCAGAAGAGAAGAAGCCCAAGGCCAAGGATGTGAAGCGCAAGGGGGCTGCCCTGCTCGCGGCAGAACTAGACACCAAGCGGGGCAGGGATCGGCCCGAACCTTCCAAGGGCAGTCGTACTATGTGTACCACAACCTCCACACCCACAACACCAACGAGTGTCAAGAGCTCCGAGCTGTGCGGGAAGGAAGGATCGTCCGTCGCCCCGACCGCGGTGATCGGGGCTACGGTCGAGGAGGAGGAAGGAACGTAGGACGCTGGGAAGACCGTGGCCCGCGCCAAGGGTGGCGCGATCAACCTCGCGAGGATCGCTGGCAAGACCCGCCTCGCGAGGGAGACTGGAGGGATCAGCCTCGCGAGGATCGCCCGCAAGGCAACGCAGGCCTCCCTCCGCTCCCGCCACAGCCAAGGAGAAACGAGGACTGCCACCAGGACGAGGGGGCTGGGGGCTTCCAGGAGCCCCGCGCGATCGCCTGCATCCTGGGCGGGGCTCAAGCCCTAGCCTCTCAACGCATCTTCAAGCAGTTCGCCAGCGAAGTGAATGCAGTCCTCCCCAAGCTCGAAGCCACGCACCCTCTCAGGTGGTCGGCGTGCGCCATCACGTTCAGCTTAGCAGATCAGCTCAAGTGTGCGGCTACAGCCGGAGTCCTCCCGATGCTTTGTTCCCCAATCATCAGCAACGTGGTGGTCACCAGGACCCTCATCAATGGCGGGGCAGGGCTCAACGTCCTGTCCGTGGAAACATTCAACAATCTCCAGGTGCCCTACAGCCAGCTTCAGCCAACCAAGCCTTTCTCCGGAGTCACCAACGGCTCCACGGTCCCGATTGGGCAGGTCCGCCTCCCTGTCACCTTCGAGGCATGCGACAACTACCACACCGAGCTCATCGACTTCGACGTCGCTCACATTCGCCTGCCGTACAACGCCATCCTTGGGTACCCAGCGCTAGCCAAGCTCATGGTCGTAACTCACCACGGCTACAACGTCCTCAAGATGCCAGGAAGTGGCGGAGTCATCACGGTGCCCTGTGAAGAGAAGGACGCGGTGTGTTCCCTGGAGCGAGCCTTTCAGGCCGCGTCACTGGAAGACCCGGATCGCGGAAGCAGGAGGCTTCCCGAGACCGCCCCCAAGAAGAAGAAGACATCATCCGGCCCGGCCCCTCAAGAGGTAGGCCCCTCTGGGTCCGCGCCTGCCCAGGGGGAACCTCCTTCCATCGCATAGGAAAGTGCGCCCGGCACCCTCCTCAGGCAGGGCTCGGGGGCTCTCCCCTGGAGGGCCACCGACCTGGCTAGGGTCACGAGGGAGGCGCTTGGGCACCACATGGAGGCGTGTTTCGAAGCACGTTTCCCTTAAGAAGGAGTAAGGCAAGGATAGCCAGACCCTCAGGAGTTCGTCAGCAAGGCCATTCAGGAGCTACAGGAGTCAAGAGTCATGAAAGGCGGCCGCCGCCTACCAGCAGTGGCTCCCCATCCAGGCGAGGATGGTGGGCTGCGCGTCTGCATCGACATACAAGGGCTCAATCGAGTCGCCTCTCTGGAGCTCCTCTGGCCCTCGCGAGTGGGGCGCTGCGGAGGCCCACCCCGCAGCTACGTTCGCATGCCTTACGACTTGCCGAACGCGGCTGCCACGTACCAGCGCCTCATGAGGGGCATCATGGAGGCACAAGAGGCCAGGCGTTCCGCGGCCCTGGCGGAGATGGTCCGCGAGGAGCCACCAGCGCCTCCGGAGCCTCCCGAGGCCCCTAGGCCTGGGGGCTCGTGAGGATCGGCTTCCGCAGCCCACCGAGTCTGCTACACCAACAGTCCTTCGTCCTCAACATCATCAGGTGACATCTTTCAAGTTTCATTTCCAGCTGGGAGCGCCCCCCCAGGGCTGCATTATTCCCAGGCCGCGTGGGTCCGTCCCTGTGGCATGTATCCCTTTTATCCCATGTTGTTAGCTTACTTTGTTGGGGGCGCCCCTCGGGCTGCATCATCCCCAAGTCGCTCGGGCCAGACCCAGCGGCATGTATCCCTTTTGCGTTTATTTCCGGTTATGCGTTCGACCCACCATGCTTGATTATTTGATGCCGGTCCACGGCACCTCTTCTTCTCCATGCCGACCACTTGCACGTTAAAGAGGGGATACCTGAGCATCATGACTCAGGGCTCTTACTGGCTCTCCAGCCCTCACCCTCTGGCCTTGTCCACGGCATCGCGACCTGGCATACCAGCGATGGCTGAGACCAGCTCGAGGGCCGGGACCCGAGGACATAGAGTGCCGGCATCTAACCAAATTTGCAGGGACACATCACAAGATAAGGCCCAGTGCCATGCGCAACCTGCCTAGAGGTAGGGCCCCGTGAGTCCCGTGCTGGCTCAGGGGTGCCCAGATACACGTCGCCAGGCCCTACCGTGCCAGCCACGTGTTAGGGCGGGGCTTTCCACGCCCCGAGGGCTCCTCCCGGAGGGGGGGCCCTCCCACGTACCAGTGGAAGCACCATGCTCCGCGCTGGCTGACGACACTGCCGAGGAGCGGCTATGCCCGTACACATACGGAAGCGCTATGCTCCGCGCTGGTGATAAACAACTGAAGGTGGCCCCCGGGCCGCATCAACCTCAGGGAGCCCAGAGCTCAGTGTCTAGCCTCATCATAACGCCTCCCCTCGGGAGTGCCGCGCGAGGGGGCTGGGCATGGGGGCTGTGCCTGGGTCACACCCAGACGGACGCCACCCAGCCAGGCCCCCCCGGGCCTGGTTCGTCGTGCGTCTCCCCCCGAGCGGAGCCAAGGTATGAAGGCCGTTTGAGCGTCAAGGGGGAGTCCTGAGCATCGCGACTCAGGAGCCTAACTGGTCACGTAGCCCCTCATCCCTTAGTTCCGAAAGGCTAACGGCGGTTGAGGTATGCGCGCGGCCGGGCTCTGCAGACATAGAACGGTAGATCCACCCACATCATACCTTCCTACTTGCTGTTCGTGCGCCAAGGGGGACTCCTGAGCATCGCGACTCAGGAGCCTAACTTGTCACGTAGCCCCTAACTACTTGGTGTCGTCCTGGTTTCCGGTCGGGACTAACACTGGGTGAGGTGTGCGCGGGGCCGGGCTCTGCCGGCGTAGAACATAAGCAAGTAGGAAGGAAAAGCGCAAATTTCAAGGAATTCAAAAGCAAATATTACAGTCCACACTATTATCTCAATACCAAACGCAAGTTTAAACGCCTCCCCGAGGAATGATACATGTGCATGAATTAAAGGCAGGACAGGAGCCACAACGGAGTCACTTGTCGGTGGTGGAGCAGCGCGGAGTGGGTTCGCCTCATGGAGCAGTGGGGTCGGCAGCGCCTTGTTTTGGCTTGGTGCTCAAGGCCCGGAACTTCCCCAGCAGAGCCTCCGCGCGACCCTTCACAGCCTCGGCCGCGACAGCGGCACGCTCGCCGCTTACTGGCTCCAGCAGGCTGTCGAGGTCGACGCCGGGATTGCGAAGGTAGATGTGGGTGAGGACCCGCGTCAGCGCTGCAGAAGACAGGACACGCGCCTCGGCCTCGGCCGTGGGGCCAAGGCCAAGGGCGACATCTTCAAGAGCACAAACCAGGAAGGGAAGCAGCTTGGCGGGGCCGTCCTCGGCGCCAGCCAGCGGGCTCTCCAGGCCGCTGTTGTAAAGCGTCCTCAGCGAGGAGCGAGCCTTCGCCTCCATCTCCGTGAAGGCTACGTGGTCCTCGGCAAGAACCAGGGCCTTGTCGTCTAGCTCGGCCTTTCTCGCCCCCAACTCCTACTCCAGCGCGCCTAGGCGGCCGCGGCGCATCCTGAGCTTGACCTCCCTCTCCTTGACGGCCGCCTTGCGAGCCTTTGTGCCTTCTTCCTGCTCTTGGCGAAGGCGGACCTCTTTCGCGAGCTGGTCCCGCAGGCCTTGCAGCTCGTCCTCCAGCGCCTTGCAGCGACCACAGACGTCGACCACCTCCCCCAGGGCTGCGTCACGAGTAGCCTTCGCCTCAAGGACGACCTGCTTCTCCTCATCGCAAGCCGTCGAGGCCTGGACCAGCGCCGCCCGAATCGAAGCGTCGGAGCGAATCCTTCCTACAGCCAGCTCCAAACGCCCGGCCACCAAGCGAGGGTCGGCGCCAAGAAGATCCTGCCGCAGCCGGTCCAGCTCAGCAGCAGAACGATCCAGAACGGCAGGAGTAGTCGGAGAGACAGCAGTCGGTGGAGTAGAAGGAGAAGGCGGCAGCGCGGCCACAGCATCCTGAGGCGGAGTCTGCTGCGCCCCAACGGCTGTAGTGGCGGCAGCAGGCAAAGGCACCTCGGGAGTCACTTGGGCCATGGGGGCTGAGAAAGCCCCAGCCGGCTCAGCCAGGCCTCGCGAGGACGACCGGGCAGGAGAAGCCCGTGCGTCGCGGTCACCCTCCTTCGCGGGCAGAGATGCTGCCACGGATGGAACCTCAGGAGCTCCCTTTAGCTTCTTTGCTGCGGGCGCCAGCCTATCCAAGAGATGCGGACGTCAAGCCTCAGAAGCAGAAAAAGAAATAAAGACAAGAATCAAGCGCTTACAGGACGTCGCCAGTGAGCTCAAGCGGCCTCCGGCCAAATTTGAAGCCCGAAAGCCGGCTAGAAGGGTCAACCTCGGGAAGCTTGGAAGCGGAAGGTGCGTCTGCAGTCCGCCTCGGGGCTGGGGCAGACCCGCGGGAGATCAGCCCAGTCCTATCCTTCTTCGGGATCAGGGGCAAGCTCCCGCCGTCCTGCTCGTCATCATCCTCGTCGTCATCACTTGGAGAGAGGCGGAGAACGCGAGACCTGCGCCGGGGGAGGGGAGCCCTTGACTCTCCATCAGTCGCCTCGGAGTCAGGCCCTTTTTCCCGCTCCCCTCCTTCCTCCTCTTCGCTGGAGTCATCGGAGGGCACGTCCACCGGTTCCTCGGGAGTTTCCATGGGCACGGGCCCGTCCCCGTTGAAGACGGGCATGGACTCCACTACCTGCTCCCAGTCGTCGCGGAGGAACAAGGGCGTAGGAGCGCCCTCCAACCTCGCCACATCGCCCCCGACCAGAGATTGGAGGACCGCAGCCAGATCTCTGTCAGCCAAGGCCGCGGGGCTCGAATGGGGCCTCCACATCGGAAGTGAGTACTACTGAAGTGGAGCCAGCTGGTGCCCCAGGAATTCCCTCAGCAGCGACGCGCCGGTCAGCTTCGCCACCGCCATGTTGGTCGGCCTCAGATCCGCGTCCATCTTCTCCAACACCAGCTTCGCGCGGGGGTCCGCGAGCTCCGCTCGACCCCAATCGCTGGAGCTCGTGGGTTGCTCCGTGGGCAATATCAGCCAAGGGTGGATGCGCCCAGCATCCGCCAAGACCCATTTGCTCCTGAAGCCCTCAATCCTTTTCTCGGGGTTCGAAATGGCAATGGCGCCACCATACGCGATGAAGCTAGCGCACGCGGAAGCAGGACCGCGAGAGGTCCGGAGGTAGAAGTAGTGGCGCAGCAAGGCCACTGAGGGCTACACCCCTACATGAGCCTCGCAGTAATAGGCGAAGATTGCCAGGAGAAGGACGGAGTTGGGGTGGAGATGCAGAGCCTGTAGCTTATAATGGCGGAGGACAGAGAAGAAGAACTCGGAGAAGGGAGGCACCAGACCAGCAGCAATGGCGCTTACGAAGAACGGATAGAAGGTGCTCCCTTGACCCTCAGGGGTGGCAGAGCCGGCCTTGAACACCTTCGCCCCATCGATGCCCCGCTCTGCCGCCATACGGCGCAACCGGGCGAGGCTCGCCTCCGACACATTCGGTGAGTCCAGGGCAGACGAGTACCAAGCTATGGCCGGGGACTGACGAGGCGCCATGGCTTCCTATGTCATGCGGTCGGAGTGGATCTGGAAATTTTGGAGGAAGGAAGGAGAGGCGCAAGAAAGGGGATCTGAGCAGCAGCCGGAGAAAGCAAAAAGCAAAGCCTAGGCGGATGCTGCTCCTTTATCAACTCGTGCGGTTGCTAAGGCGCTCATGTCCAATCAACCGCCACGCAGCGCCCAAGGCCGCAGGCTGATAGGGCCCGCGGCGCTTCGCTCTTGCCCTTCCGCCTCCCTGCACGGCCAAATCCGGGCGCGCCTTGGGCCCGGGGGCTACTGTCAGCGTTCTGGGAACGGGGGTCCCCAGACTTGCCTGCCTGCGGCCTGCGGCGTGGCTCAAAGGGGGGCCCAGCATGGCCCATCTTCATCAACACAGACCCAAGACCCTCGCGAGGGGCCAAGCCTCGCGGGGCGGACGACGCGGAGCTTCCTCAGGCACGGCCTCACCAGGCTGGGTCGCGAGGAATCGGAGAAACCAAGGCGGGGTACCTCACGAGGTGCCCGTGACGCAAGCCATGACGACCAAGGGCGCCAGGCGGGTGCCAGCCCGCGCAGTGTCCTCCTTTCCCCTTTGGTGCAAAGGGGGCAAGCGCAGCCGCGGGGTACCGAGGCATCAGGCAAAGGTTGCCATTTCGGTGCAACAAGACCAAGACCAGGAGGACTGCAAGACGGAGGTCATCGTGGAGCCCAAGACGGCGTCACCACCAGAGTTTTGTGCAAGCGAGGACCAACTTTAGTCAGGATAAGTGTACCAGATGTTCCCCTTCAAAATGGCCAATTGTTGGCGCCCTTCCCGCTCAATATTTGGGAAGAGGCCCAGGGCCATTGCCTATAAATAGGACCAGCCACCCACAGAGAGGGAGAGGATGGAGGAGGTTCAAGATCAGAGAGGTTAGAGATAAGGGAGGTTTGAGATCGAGGGGGGATCGGATCGAAATCGGAGAGAGAGAAGGGTGACTGAACTCCTCCTAGCAGTTCGCCCCCCCAGCCAAGAACAGACCCTCGCGAGGCTGTTCTTCCTTGTATTGTTCATCATCATCAGCCCAAGAGGCAATCCACCACACCACACACTGGAGTAGGGTATTACACCACAACGGTGGCCCAAACCAGTATAAACCATGTGTCTCTTGTGTTGTTCTTTCCATAGCTTAGATCTTAGCGAGGCGGAGGGGTGCAGGTAGGTAGAACGCGAAATCTCCGCACGCACCCCAGTGTTCGAACCTCAAGGGTCTTCCGGAACCCGAAATCCGACAGGTCTGACCGATCTGTGCAAAATGGCGGAAGCTGATGACATTCGCAAGTACACTCTTCTCAACCTCACGACGAAGGACGTCATCTGCTACTGTCTATCTCAAAATCAGTTTAGGAATGTCATGCATCTCGATCATGCAAAGCTCATCTGGGACCGTCTCTCTGAGGTCTATGAGGGTCATCGAACTCGTCATGATCCTCGGTTCGAGGACTTTAAGGAGTCACTCAAAGCGATGACTTTCGAACCAGACTCATCATCTTCTGCATCCTGCCTTATGGCAAATGATGCTAAGGTAATTTAATGCTATCTATCTGAATCCACTGATGATGAATCTGGTGATGAATTTGGGCCCAGCTATGCAAAACTTGCTTCCCTTGTCACTAAACAACAGAAAGCTATGGAACATATTCAAAAACTGTTAGAAAAAAGCGATGACCTGTTGGACGCTGAAATGACTCGACCTTAGTCCTTAATTGAAGACATAAAAAAATCTTCATATTAAGTATGAGGAACTTGAAAGTCGTCATGAAACGCTCTCAACAACTCATGAAGAACTCGAGAAATTGAGAGCGGCTCATGAAGATCTTCAAAAGGAAAACGAGTCATTTCGCGCCGAACAGATCAGTTCAGCTCAGGAAGAATTTGAACCACCATGTCTTAAATGCATTGAGCGTGCCAACGATACTTCTGTTGCTGAATGCTCTACTGCTGCTACTGTTGCAATATCTTCAACTATTGATGTGGAAACTGACCCCTCTGCTGAGGACACCACTGCTATTGCTGATGAGAATGCTAGGTTGAAGACACTGCTTGAAACAGGGATGTACAAAAGTCTCAAAGGACATCAGACACTATGTGATGTCCTCAAAAGGCAGATCCTGAACCGAAACCCTAGGAAAGGGAGTGTTGGGTTCATAAGGAAAATGAATGATGATGGCTCTTACTGGAAACCTGAGCAGTACCCCAAAACCACATGGGTTGCTGCAAAGGGACCTTTAGTGGATCCATCCATTCTATCTGGCTTCACTTGTGCTAATCCCATTGTTATTGATGAATCCTTTGATGCAAACTATAAACTGTTTAAGAATCAGAATGGTGAAGTGTTTGCCAGGTATATTGGTACTAACTGCAGGAATGGGCCGCCTATGAAGAAGGTCTGGGTGCCGAAAAGGTGTTTGGAGAATCTTCCTATGAACGTCGTCATGACACCACAAGTGAAGAAGACAAATTCCAGACCACAGGCTTCATACGGCCCAAAGGCTTCATATAGACAGAGGACTCACCTGAGTCGCACTAATGCAAATGTTTTGCAGGGAAGCCATACTCAGGCCTATGAATATGAGCGCGGTTCATCAAACCGCCATGTTCATAAGACCAAGAACTATTCTGCTTATTCTTATGAGTACTATTGTCCACCTGCAAGACTTTTTGCTAGGGCTCCAAAGCCAAAGTTCTCAGATGCCGCACTTAGACTTATTGCTTCGAAGCCACCCCTGAAGATGTGGGTGGCTAAGAAAGCTTAACTCTCTTTTGCAGGGAAAGGTCTCCAGCCGAAAACCAAAATCGTCTGACACTATTGCTGGGGACCTTAAACATCTTGCAGGGCGCAAGATCAAATGCCCAAATGGTCTTATTATGTACTTTGTTTCTGAATCGCTTGCAACTTTTCCTATCAGTCCTAATCTCGATCTAAGCTTTAATAATCCACTGGTTCGTCAAATGTTTTTGCTTCACAATTCTCTTCATGAAGCCTATCCCCCTAACTGTACTGTAGGGTACGACACCAGCTGCTTCAGAATGGATATTGATAGTGGGTGTACAAATCACATGACTGGCAAGCGAAGCCTTCTCATGGACTCAACTTTACGTCCATCTGACAAAAGTCACATCACATTTGCCGACACTGGTAAAAGCAAGGTATTGGGTCTAGGTAGAGTTGCAATCTCAAAGGTACACATGGATAAAGTCATGCTTGTTGAATCCCTTGGTTTCAACTTAATGTCTGTCTCAATGCTTTGTGATTTAAACATGATTGTGATGTTTGGAAAATATCGTTGCCTTGTACTAATGGAATCTGACAAGTCTCTAGTGTTTGAAGGGTATAAAAAAGATGATTTGTATGTTGTAGATTTATCAGCAGGACCACAACTTGCAGTATGTCTTCTAGCAAAAGCTTCTGAATGCTGGCTCTGGCATCAAAGGCTAGGGCATGCTGGCATGAGGAACCTCCACACTCTTGCAAGGAAGAAGCATGTCATAGGCATCGAGGGCATCAAGTTCAAGAAGGATCACTTATGCGGTGCCTGTGAAGTAGGAAAGATGATGAGGGCCAAGCATCCCTCGAAGACAATCATGACAACGACTCAACCCTTCGAACTGCTACACATGGATCTTTTCGGTCCCACTCATTACTCAACTCTTACTACTACTGCTTGTCTCTATGGCTTTGTCATTGTTGATGATTATTCAAGATATACTTGGGTGCATATAATCCTTTACAAGACTAAAGTGCAGGATGTCTTCAGACGCTTCGCCAATCGAGCAATGAACAACTATGGCGCCAAGATAAAGCACATCAGAAGTGACAATGGCACTGAATTCCAAAACACTAGCCTTGATACATATCTTGATACTTTGGGCATCATACATGAATTCTCAGCTCCGTACACGCACAGCAGAATGGCATCGTCGAACGCAAGAACAGAACACTTATCGAGATGGCTCGAACAATGCTTGATGAATACAAGACTCCAAGAAAATTCTAGCCTGAAGACATTGACACTGCATGCCATATCATCAATCGTGTTTATCTTCACAAGCTTCTGAACAAGACATCCTATGAGCTCCTTACTGGCAAGAAGCCAAATGTCAGCTACTTCAAAGTATTTGGCGCCAAGTGCTGGATCAAGGATCCACATCACACTTCAAAGTTTGCACCAAAAGCACATGAGGGTTTTATGCTTGGATATGGAAAGGATTCTCACTCCTACAGAGTCTTCAATCTCTTTCATTACAAAGTGGTTGAAACAGTGGATGTGTGGTTCGATGAAACTAATGGCTCACAAAGAGAGCAACTACCAAATGTGCTAGATGAAGTTCCATCCAGTGAATCAATCAAACTTATGGGAACTGGAGAAATCATACCTTCTGAAGCTCAACCCGAAGAAGAACTTATCATCTCCGCACCTGATCAACTTGAAGATAATGCTCAGCATGAAGACAATCCCTCTAACAATGACAATGATCAGCAAAAGCAAAATCTTCATCCTATACATCCTCATGTTGCAAATGAAGTGCAGATTGAGAGAATAATCGATAGCATCAATGCACCAAGTCCACTCACTCGTTCAAGGGCAACTCAACTAGCAAATTTCTGTGGGCACTTCGCATTCGTCTCAATAACAGAACCCAAGAAAGTTGAAGAAGCCTTCATGGAACCTGAATGGATTCAAGCTATGCAAGAAGAGCTTCAACGGTTTCAGCTGAACAATGTGTGGGAACTGGTTAAGCGTCCTGATCCTCGGAAGCACATTATAATAGGCACCAAATGGATATATCACAACAAGCAAGATGAGCATGGTCAAGTTGTCAGAAACAAAGCTCGTCTCGTTGCTCAAGGATACACTCAAGTTGAAGGGATTGACTTCGATGAAACATTTGCTCCTGTGGCTAGACTTGAAGCCATACGCATACTGCTGGCCTATGGAAATCATCATAACATACTTCTATATCAAATGGATGTGAAGAGTGCCTTTCTCAATGGCAAGATTGAAGAAGAAGTGTATGTTGCACAACCGCCTGGCTTTGAAGATCCAAAACATCCTGACATGGTGTACAAGCTCAACAAGGCACTGTATGGCCTCAAACAAGCTCCTCGGGCTTGGTATGACACACTCAAAGACTTCCTGAAGAGCAAAGGCTTCAAATCTAGTTCCCTTGACCCCACTCTCTTCACGAAGAAAAATGATGGTCAACTGTTTGTGTGCCAAATATATGTGGATGACATTATCTTCGGCTGCACCAATCAGAAATACAGTGAAGAGTTTGGATATATGATGCAAGAGCAATATCAGATGTCAATGATGGGTGAGCTGAAGTTCTTCCTTGGTCTTCAAATACGTCGGCAACGCAACGACATCTTTATATCTCAAGAGAAGTATATCAAAGATTTCCTAAAGAAGTTTGGTATGCAAGACTGCAAAGGCTTCACGACGCCAATGCCAGCCAAACATCATCTGGGTCCCGACGACAATGGTAAAGAGTTCGACCAAAAGGTATACCGCTCCATGATTGGTTCTTTACTTTATCTATGTGCATCTAGGCCAGATATTATGCTTAGTGTTTGCATGTGTGCTCGATTCCAAGCGGAACCAAAGGAATCGCATCACTTAGCTGTGAAGCGAATTCTTCGATATTTGGCTTACACCCCAACTCTAGGATTATGGTATCAAAAGGGCTCAGAGTTTGATTTGGTTGGTTTCTCGGATGCTGATTATATTGGTGACAAGGTGGATCGCAAGTCTACATCAGGCACATGTCATTTTCTGGGACGATCACTTGTATGTTGGTCTTCAAAGAAGCAGAACTGTGTATCTCTCTCTACTGTTGAATCTGAATACATTGCTGCTGGATCTTGCTGCGCTCATCTGAAGCAAGTGCTACTCTACTGCGACAACTAAAGCGCCATCAAGATTGCCAACAACCCAGTTCAGCACTCGAAGACAAAGCACATTGAAATTTTTCATCACTTTCTCAGGGATCATGTTGTGAAGGAAGATATTGATATCATACACATCAACACTGAAGAGCAATTGGCAGATATCTTCACCAAGCCCTTGGATGAGAAGAGATTTTGCAAGTTACGGTGTGAGCTAAATATCTTGGAATCCTCAAATGTCCTGTGATCAGGCACACATCCTAACACTTATGCATATTGATGACTTAGATGTGCAACACACGAAGTAAAGTATATCTTCAATCAATGAAGACATACATTCTAAGTGTGAATACATTAATGTGGAATTTGACTTTGGAGCGCCACAATAATTGTGCGCCGTGTCTGGGTCTAATACTTCCTATACGGTGGGTAACGCCACCACCAAATTCTTCTATTTAAAGTGTTTTACCCATGGCGTTACATTTGCCATGTCTTCACATTTTGTTTGTCTTCATTCTCAACTTGTCCTCATGATTATCTTCACTATGTTGGTTTGATTATCTTTTTCACATATATATATATATATACATAGTGTTTTGTCCTCTACAACATTCACTTATAGCTATGTCTTCTTGTTGAATCTTTTGAACTAAGTGAATGTGATCGGACCCTAACCTCTCTATGCTCTCTATCTCAAACTCTATCTCTCCAAATCATATGCATTCTATTGAAACTGTCGAATGTCTTCTCTGCGTCCTTGTCAGCAGAAGATACAGAGACAAACATTAAGTCTGTTTTCAATGCCAATTCCTTCACCTGAAACCCGTAGAAGTGGGAACGACCACCCGACAATCCAGGCGTGCATGGGAACATGGAACAACCTCCGGTATGCTGCATGATGGCCACATGTTCTTTAGATGTGAATCGCCAGGGGCACTTGTGTAATAATGATGTGCCGTCTCTGTCCCTATAAATACACGCCTCACCACAGTCATTATCCTCTCTTCCACTCTCGCACGAACCCTAGCGCCACCGCTAGCCCTCGACAACGCCGGCGACGAAGCGCTTAGCTGCCGCGACCTCTCCGACGCCGTCTTCACGCCGGCTGCGGACATCGTCTTCTCCGCCGTTGCCATAGGTGTCCTCCGTCGCCAAGTTAGGGCACAGACGATCGAACTTCTCGGCCTCCTCTTCCACTCTGTCTAGCAGTTCCTTGTGTGGTAAATAAAACTTCCTTTTTACGGCCCCTTTGATCCTACAGATTCATCACTTTCTACCACAAGCAGTTTTTGTTCACACATGTTGGATCCACTTCATACTGCATCTCATATTATGCCTAGTATGTTCACTTATGCTTCACAAAGTAGTTAGTTTCCTCACTTGTACTGATCTGTGGATTCGTACAAATCTGGAACCAACTCCTTATCTATGAGTGAATGTCTTCGCACGATGAGGTCAATGTCTTCTAAACTGATTTATCTTCAAAATCTTCTGAGAATGCATATGACCTCTTCCCCTTCCCTCGCACCTTAATGCTATCACAGGTACATGTCCGTGGGAGAATCCCTTGGTTCTCATAGTCTGCATTAATTTGCAGAATTCTTACAGCATCATATAAATTCTCCCGAAGCCAGTTCCTGTTTGTCCAGCAAGCGAAAGCCCCTGAAGCCTTTGAACGTATTGAAGCCATTCAGTTTAAAGTTCATGGCTGCAGAGAAATCAGCAAGGAAGGGTGGCAGAAAGCGTCGAGGTGAAACATCAAGAGATCTGCCCGATGACCTCTCAGAACTGTACAAGACAGATCCAGAAGAGGATTACAATCAGCGCAAGACACGAATCCAACGGATTCGATGATATTGGGTAGAACAGTGGTTCAAGTACAGGTTTGTGACAAAGGAATATGCTGAGAAGAATGCCATCAAGCGACCATGGGGAGACATCCTATACAAAAATCTTCAACCCAGGTCCAAAGATGAAGCCATTGAACAAGGCTTCTATCCCTGCATGGTCCGTGGACCACAGCCTGCTGATGCTGACCCATCGTCACTACTATGGTGTCGTGACAACAATCTGTTCAAGCGCAACTTCCAGTTTGCCCAGAATTCGGCGAAGCAGAACAAGAAGTCTTTGGGACTAGACTTCAACCCTGGTCCCTCTGCTCCCCGTGCCGATGGCACCCGCGAAGCTAAACCCAATCTTGTTGGGCCCTTCTACAATCTGGAAGGTCTCATCACTCACACCGTGGTTCAAGGGACAACTGTGGATGAGCCTGCAGATGACGCTGAATCTAATGAAGCGCCTGCAGCGCCGAAGCCAAAGAAACTGAAGCAACCTAAAGCTTCAAAGCCTGCCTCAGCCCCAAAAATCTCACGGGCAAAGCCACTGGCTACTGCACCTCCTGAAGACAGTGTGCAGTCTGAAGATCTGTCACGTATCTCCAAGCCCCCGAGAGTCAAGATGCCTCTGCCACACACCAGCCAAGAACTGACTGCTGCTGCCATTCTGCGCAACGATGCCATTGATCTGTCTAGTGATGAAGATCTGGCAGATGACGCTCTTGAGCAACTGATCAAGAGCAAAGAAGAAGCAGAAATCTTCAACAATTTGCCTCTCTTTGACGTGGCAATCATCCACGACTTCATCGATGAGTGGTTTGAAACGCCCAACCTCAGCTTTGAAGACCTGCAACTTCCCATTGGCCTCAGTGTCACCTTCCATGGCGCCATTGCTTCAGAGCTAGCTCTAGCTCAGCGCATCGTCGAACTGAAGCAAAAGATTGATTTTGAGAAAGCTCAGTTCAAGAAGCATATGGCCAAGCTCAGCGTGCAAGAGGTCAAGAACTTCAAGATTATGCTGCACGAGCTCAAGGAAGCCTTTCTCAAGAAGCGTGAAGAAGCTCAAGGTTCTCGTGAGTGCATGAAGAGCCTGGCTGACAAGTGTGTGCAAGCCTACAATGAGGCTGAGAAGCACAAGGCCCTTGGGCGTCCTGGCATCGACCCCAGGATGGCTGCAAAGCAGCAGAAGAAGAAGCCCGCTATGGCCGAACCCGACGCATCAAGGCAGGAAGCACATCCTATTGTCTTCCTAGCCAGCATGACCACCTCGAAGCCAAAGGCCAGGTCAACCGCTTCAGAACTGAAGAAGACGAGGACTGCTGAGGCTGAAGTGAGAAAGAGGAAACATCCTGAAGCCTCTGCTACTACTCCCTCCCAGAAGAAGCGCAAGACCAAGAAGGATCGGGCTGCTCCCACAGAGCCCTTAATTGTTGAACCTATCTCCATGGTTCGCCCTGCCGCTGAACATCAAGAGTGCCAACTGACTGTCCATGAGCCTCCTTTCACAGAGGCTCATGAAGCTGAAGATATTCCAGCTGCTGATCCCACCGCAGCTGAAGACATTGGTCACCATGACCATGTTGAAGATGATGTAGTACTTCCTCAGATCGAGCACGAACAAGAATCATCGCCTGTGCTTACGCACAATGAACTCATCCGCATTGGTCGTCCTCTGACGCCAATTGCTCAGGATGCAACATGGGCTGATCACCCACAACAACAACAAGTCACACCACCCCAGCAAGAAGAAGATGATGACTTTGAGGCCCAGCCAACTCCATCTCCAAAGGCGTCGCTTGCGTTACGCAGGCTTCGCAAAGGACCAAGGTCTCAAGTCTCCGAGTCTGACGCTAAAACTGCTGAAGACATTCCGACTGCATTAGCCAATGACACCCAAGAAGAAGAACGTATTCCTACTCCCCCAACTAATGAAGAAGCTGTTCTCGAGGAGAACGTGTTTGTGCCCGACCCTCCAGCTCATCAAGTGGAGGTAGAAAATCTTCAGGCTGCCACCACCAACACCGATGAAGCCACTGACGTTGTCATGGCTGAAGCAAATGTGGAGCCTCCACGAACCCAAGAACCAGAAGTCAGCGAAGCCAATAATGATACTGCTTCTGTTCCTGCGCTTGCTGCTGGTCCTCAGTTTGACTATCATATTGAGCATAGGCCTCAGGTACAGAAGCCAATGCCAAGGTTGCCCAGGTTTCCAGGTCCTGCAACAACACCTGGATTCTTCAATGTCAACGGCTTCAAAGCAGACAACACCTTCTTCAATAGCTCCAAGAACCCCTACTCAAGGGAACGAATATCTTCGGATCGGTTCTGGAGCTATCCGCAGCGAAGCTATTACTCCTGCATTCTGTACAATCAAGGTCGCATCTTCCCACATATGCGTCTTGACACAAAAGCAATAGCTGGTCTACCCTGTCTGGAAGAAGCTCTAGATTGCTTCAAAGAGGTTGGATTGTTGCCTTTCGTCACCGACCAAGAGCACTGGAACGAAGAGTTGTTGCTCCAATTTTATGCCACACTTCACATACGTGGTTACAACAGAGATCCGAAGACTTGGGTCCTTGAGTGGATGACAAGAAATGTTCATCATGAAGCCAAAGCCTTTGATATTATTGAGCTCACTGGTCTGCCCACTCCTGGAGATCTCTATGAACCTGGATGTCAACTTCACAGTGAAGCTATGGAAAGCATCTTTCAGAAGCCTGAACCGAACATGAGCCAGATGCTTAGTATGATGAAGCCTTTGCCACAAGATGCTGCATATCCTAAGGAGTTCTTTGTTGAAGACCTTGAGTATCTGCCAAGGACTATCTATCACATCATAAAGCGAACTCTCTGGCCCATCAAAGGACATTCTCCACATGCAAAGCTAGAAGGTGCAATGAAGACTTTGGTCTTCTATATTCTTCATGGCAAATGCTTCAATGCACAGGACTTTTTCATCCGCCAACTTGCTGCATCAGGATTTGATCTTTTTGGCTTGAAGTTCTACGCTCCATGGATAATGCGGCTGATTAAACTCCACTCAGCTATCTCATATCAGCCATCTGCTCGCAATCATCGGATCTTTCTGCCTGATGTGGATATGTCCATTGAAGCCATTTATCCTGAGCCTGCCAAGGAACCTCTTAGTCTTCAGGATGCGGAGCATCAAAGTTTCACCCAGAACATTGAACGAGTTGAAGCAGTCACTCGTGTTTATCCTCTGGCTGGTACTACACGTGCACCTCATCGTGCTCTTACTGAAGCCACTGAAAGCACTATTGCCCAACAACCCAAGAAGGGATCTCGTGTTCTCAATGACCGAGAGCTTCTGGTTGCTCTTCATCAGAAACAGGATAGGCATCATGACTGGCTGAAGCGCCAAATGCAAAGCCTCTTGGTGGATGTCAACCGCATTCGCAATCTTGCCACCAAGAATGCCTTTGTTGCCCATGAAACTTGTCGGCGTACATGGAAAGGGCTGACGCTTATGTGCTCTAAGGATGATCTTCAAGAGGATGGCTTCTCTGAACGCTTCCAGTTTGACTCCACACCTCCCCGAAGGGCTGTGCTGCGACGAACTCCATCTCTTGAAGACTCTGAGTGTTCTTCATCTGCGGCAACTGTGAATGCCAGAGTGATCGAGGACGAAGATGATGCCACTTTACCGCCCCCTACTTTTGCACGCCTCGACACTGCCCCAAGTTCTTCTGCACCACCAAACACCACCGACGACCCTGCTGCTTCACCTACTCTTCGTGGGAACGAGTAGATGCTCTATGTGTTCAAACCTTTTTGGTCCTCACTTACAAAAGGGGGAGAAGCTTATGAGTTTGATAGTCTTCAAGCGGGTCCATATGGGCGGTTACTTTATGTTTTGCCTAGTGTTTACAACTCTTGTTTTGATACATTTGGTACTTTGAGTTGTAACACTTAAACTCAATGGTCGTCTACTACTTATTTGCTATTTTGTGATGTGATGATAAATTCCGCATGTGCGACGATAAATTCCGCACTTAGATCATTTTGCAGACGTCCATTTGTCATTATGCATGTCATTATCTTCACATACCTTTCGTGCATGATGAATTGTCATCATAAGTTGAAGAGGATCTCCACAAGTACAACCTGCCATGTGCATTTGCATTCCAAAAGCAAAATTACTTATATGCACATCTTCAGGGGGAGCCCTTGCAAATTATGAAGACAATTCCTTATCCTTTACAATTTCACATATTATATTCCCCGTTGAAAACTTCAACTAGTTTGTCATCAATCACCAAAAAGGGGGAGATTGTAAGTGCATCTAGTGCCACCCCTAGTTGGTTTTGGAGTATTGACGACAAATCTAGTTGAGGGACTAATGTGTTTGTGAGAATTGCAGGATAACACAGGTAGAAGTCCCTCATTGATTCGGTTTTCCTACCAGAGATGACCCCTAAAAATGTATGAAGACATTGAAGTCAAAGGTGGTAAGAGAAGACATTCACCGTGAAGACTATGACAAGAGAAGACATCGCATGAAGACTATGGAGCGCGAAGACTTAGATCTTTCGTAGTTCTTTTTATTCTTTGTTGAGTCATAGGAACCACCGTACTGTTAAGTGGGGTCCAAGAAAACCAGTCAGAATGACTGAAGTGATGCTTAACCAAAATCCTATGTCTTCGAGTGAAGACTATGAGAGCGAATCTTGTTCAGAGGTGGACAAGTCAGCTTTGCTTGTAGCCCAAGTAAAGTTGCCGTGTGTGTTTGAAATCTGGCCATTGGAACACGTGTCAGTTCCTTAGCGACCCAGGGTCATTTCGGACAAATCAGGTCAGGTTGCCTAGTGGCTATAAATAGCCCACCCCCTACAACCATAAACGGTTGGCTTCTCAGAGTTAAAGTACGGCTTTTGTCGTTTGAGAGCAACCCACCTCGAAGCCTTTGAGAGAGAATTCCTTGAGAGGATAAAGCCCTAACCACCCAGAGCCAAAGAGTGTTAGGCATCACTTAAGTCTTCTTGTCTGTGTGATCTGAAGACTTATTACACTTGAGGACTGTGAATCCTCCAGCCAGTTAGGCGTCGCGTTCTGAGCATCCAAGAGTCATTGAGGATCGCTGGTGAACGAAGTCTGTGAATGTTTCGAAGTTTACCTTGAAGACTTACCAGAGTGATTGGGCGGGGTCTGTGTGA
Organism: Triticum urartu; assembly: GCF_056163025.1. Lineage (NCBI taxonomy): Eukaryota > Viridiplantae > Streptophyta > Magnoliopsida > Poales > Poaceae > Triticum > Triticum urartu. The sequence goes on along the minus strand of NC_141876.1, from coordinate 41,716,474 downwards.
CCTTAGCTCAAGGGGAATACGGTGAGGACTAAGTGTTTTGAGCTGCATGCTCAGGACTAAGTGTCCAGGACGGAGTGTCCTCAGGTTTAAATACCTATCCGCCCTAACCAGACGTACAACTGTCACAGCAGTTGGAACTGGTGTACCAAACCTTTGTCTTCGTCACGCACACTGGTTCTATCCTTCTCATCTCTTTATCTAGTTACAGTTGGCTCGTGTAAAGTGACTACCTATTTGCTTTATCTATTTGTCTTCACTGTGTACCTGATCCTCACTGCCTAGCTACTATTAGTCATTGTGGTTTCACTTCATTGAATGCTTGACTATTGTCTGACTAGTGTAGTCTATCTTCCGCTGCATGGAAATAGGTTCATTTCTATCATTTGTCTTCGAAACTCCCATGTTTTGAAGACATTCATAAAATTCGCCTATTCACCCCCCTCTAATCGATATAACACACTTTCAGAGATCAAGGTGTCAAGCTGGTGACGATGGTGATCATGACGGTGCTTTGGAGATGGAGATCAAAGGCACAAGATGATGAAGGCCATATCATATCACTTATATTGATTGCATGTGATGTTTATCCTTTATGCATCTTATTTTGCTTAGTTCGACAGTAGCATTATAAGATGATCTCTCACTAAATTTCAAGGTATAAGTGTTCTCCCTGAGTATGCACCGTTGCTACAGTTCGTCGTGCCGAGACACCACATGATGATCGGGTGTGATAACTCTACGTTCACATACAACTGGTGCAAGCCAGTTTTGCACACGCGGAATACTCGGGTTAAACTTGACGAGCCTAGCATATGTAGATATGGCCTCGGAACACTGGAGACCGAAAGGTCGAGCGTGAATCATATAGTAGATATGATCAACATATTGACGTTCACCATTGAAAACTACTCCATCTCACGTGATGATCGGACATGGTTTAGTTGATTTGGATCACGTGATCATTTAGATGACTAGAGGGATGTCTATCTAAGTGGGAGTTCTTAAGTAATATGATTAATTGAACTTTAATTTATCATGAACTTAGTCCTGATAGATTTGCATAACTATGTTGTAGATCAATATCTCGCGATGTAGCTCCCCGTTTTTTGATATGTTCCTAGAGAAAAACTATGTTGAAAGATGATAGTAGCTATGATCTGGACTAGGTCCATGATCTGAGGATTATCCTCATTGCTGCACAAAAGAATTATGTCCTTGATGCACCGCTAGGTGATAGACCTATTGCAGGAGCACATGCATACGTTATGAACGTTTGACAAGCTCGGTATCATGACTACTTGATAGTTTAGTGCACCATGCTTTACGTCTTAGAACCGGGACTTCAAAAATGTTTTGAACGCCACAGAGCATGTAAGATGTTCCAAGAGTTGAAATTGGTATCTCATACTCATGCCCGTGTCAAAATGTATGAGACCTCTGACAGTACTTTGCCTACAAGATGGAGGAGAATAGTTCAACGAGTGAGCATGTGCTCAGAATGCCTGAGTACTACAATCACTTGAATCAAGTGGGAGTTAATCCTCCTGATAAGATAGTGATTGACAGAGTTCTCTAATCACCAAGTTACAAGAACTTCATGATGGACTGTAATATGCAAGGGATAATGGAAACGATTCCCAAAGCTCTTCGTGATGCTGAAATCGGCGAAGGTAGAAATCAAGAAAAAGCATCAAGTGTTGATGGTTGTCAAGACCACTAGTCAAGAAAAAGGGCAAGGGGAAGAAAGGGAACTTCAAGAATAATGTCAAGCAAGTTGACACTCCCATGAAGAAGCCCAAAGCTAGACCCAAGCCTGAAACTGAGTGCTTCTACTGCAAAGGAAATGGTCACTTGAAGTGGAACTGCCCTAGATACTTGGCGGATAAGAAGGATGGCAAAGTGAACAAAGGTATATTTGATATACATGTTATTGATGTGTACTTTACTAGTGTTTATAGCAAACCCCTCAGCATTTGATACTAGTTCAGTTGCTAAGAGTAGTAGCTCGAAACGGGAGTTGAAAAATAAACAGAGACTAGTTGAGGACGAGGTGACGATGTGTGTTGGAAATGATTCCAAGGTTGATAGAATCACCATCGCACACTCTCTTTACCTTCGGGATTAGTGTTGAACCTAAAATAAATGTTATTTGGTGTTTGCATTGAGCATAATATGATTGGATCATGTTTATTGCAATATGGTTATTCATTTAAGTCAAAGAATAATTGTTATTCTGTTTTCATGAATAAAACCTTCTGTGGTCATACACCCAAGGTGAATGGTTTATTGAATCTCGATCGTAGTAATACACATATTCATAATATTGAAGCCAAAAGATGCAAAGTTAATAATGATAGTGCAACCTATTTGTGGCACTGCCGTTTCGGTCATATTGGTCTAAAGCGCATGAAGAAACTCCATCCTGATGGACTTTTGGAATCACTTGATTATGAATCACTTGATGCTTGCGAACCATGCCTCATGGGCAAGATGACTAAGACTCCGTTCTCCGGAATAATGGAGCGAGCAACTGACTTATTGGAAATAATACATACTGATGTATGCAATCCGATAAGTGTTGAGGCTCGCGGCAGGTATCATTATTTTCTGACCTTCACAGATCATTTGAGCACATATGGGTATATCTACTTGATGAAACATATGTCTGAAACATTTGAAAAGTTCAAAGAATTTCAGACTGAAGTGCAAAATCATCATAACAAGAAAATAAAGTTTCTACGATCTGATCGCGGAGACAAATATTTGAGTTACGGGTTCGGTCTTCAACTAAAACAATGTGGAATAGTTTCACAAATTCATGCCACCTGGAACACCACAACATAATGGTGTGTCCAAACGTCATAACCATACATTATTGGATATAGTGCAATCTATGATGTCTCTTATCGATTTACCACTATTGTTTTGGGGTTATGCATTAGAGACAGCTACATTCACATTAAAATAGGGCACCGCCTAATCCATTGAGATGACACCCTATGAATTATGGTTTAGCTAGAAACCAAAGCTGTCATTTCTTAAAGTTTGGGGTTGTGATGCTTATGTGAAAAAGTTTCAGCTTGATAAGCTCAAACACAAATCGGAAAAGTGCATCTTCATAGGTGTCTCCGATGGTGTTTGTTGAGTTGGCATAGATCGAGATTAGGATTTGTCACTCCGATTGTCAGAGAGGTATCTCTAGGCCCTCTCGGTAATGCACATCACTATAAGCCTTGCAAGCAATGTGATTAATGAGTTAGTTGTGGGATGATGCATTACGGAACTACTAAAGAGACTTGACGGTAACGAGATTGAACTAGGTATTAAGATACCGACGATCGAATCTCGGGCAAGTAACATACCGATGACAAAGGGAACAACGTATGTTGTTATGCAGTTTGACCAATAAAGATCTTCGTAGAATATGTAGTAACCAATATGAGCATCCAGGCTCCGCTATTAGTTATTGACCGGAGATGAGTCTCGGTCATGTCTACATAGTTCTCGACCCGTAGGGTCCGCACGCTTAACATTTTGTGACGATCAGTATTATAAGTTTATGTGTTTTGATGAACCAAAGGTAGTTCGGAGTCCCGGATTTGATCACGTACATGACGAGGAGTCTTGAAATGGTTGAGATGTAAAGATCGATATATTGGAAGCCTATGTTTGGACATCGGAATGGTTCCAGATGAGTTCGGGCATTTTTCGGAGTACCGGGAGGTTACCGGAACCCCCGGGGAGTATATGGGCCTTATTGGGCTTTAGGGGAAAGAGAGAGGGGCTGCCTAGGGCAGGCCACGCTCCCCCAAGGCCTAGTCCGAATTGGACTAGGGGGGAGGGGCGGCGCCCCCTCCTTCCTTCTCTTCTCTCCTTCCCTTCCTTCTCTCCTACTCCTACTTGGAAAGGAGGGAATCCTACTCCCGGTGGGAGTAGGACTCCCTAGGGCGCGCCATAGTAGAGGGCCGACCCTCCCCCTTCTCCACTCCTTTATATACGGTGGAGGGGGGCACCCCATAGACACACAAGTTGATCATTCATCTCTTAGCCGTGTGCGGTGCCCCCCTCCACCATAATCCACCTCGGTCATATCGTAGTGGTGCTTAGGCGAAGCCCTGTTCCGGTAGTATCATCATCACCGTCATCACGTCGTCCTGCTGATGAAGCTCTCCCTCGACACTCTACTGGATCGTGAGTTCGTGGGACATCACCGAGCCGAACATGTGCAGATCGCGGAGGTGTCGTACCTTCGGTGCTAGGATTGGTCGATCGTGAAGACGTACAACTACATCAACCGCGTTGTCATAACACTTTTGCTTACGGTCTACGAGGGTACGTGGAAAACACTCTTCCCTCTCGTTGCTATGCATCACCATGATCTTGCGTGTGCGTAGGAATTTTTTTGAAATTACTGCATTCCCCTACAGTGGTATCCGAGCCAGGTTTATGGGTAGATGTTATATGCGCGAGTAGAACACAAAGGAGTTGTGGGCGTGGGTATATACATATTGCTTGCCGTCACTAGTTGATTCTTGATTCGACGGTATTGTTGGATGAAGCGGCCCATACCGACATTACGCGTACGCTTACGCGAGACTGGTTCTACCGACGTGCTTCACACACAGGTGGCTGGTGGGTGCCAGTTTCTCCAACTTTAGTTGAATCGGATTCAATGAACATGGTTCTTTCTGAAGATCAAAAAGCAATCACTATACCACATTGTGGTTTTTGATGCGTAGGTAAGAACGGTTCTTGCTCAGCCCGTACCAGCCACGTAAAACTTGCAAGAACAAAATAGAGGACGTCTAACTTGTTTTTGCAGGGCATGTTGTGATGTGATATGGTCAAGACATGATGCCAAATTTTATTGTATGAGATGATCATGTTTTGTAACACAGTTATCGGCAACTGGCAGGAGCCATATGGTTGTCGCTTTATTGTATGAAATGCAATCGCCATGTAATTTCTTTACTTTATCACTAAGCGGTAGCGATAGTCGTAGAAGCAATAGTTGGCGAGACGACAACGATACTTCGATGGAGATCAAGGTGTCAAGCCGGTGACGATGGTGATCATGACGGTGCTTTAGATATGGAGATCAAAGGCACAAGATGATGATGGCCATATCATATCACTTATATTGATTGCATGTGATGTTTATCCTTTATGCATCTTATTTTTCTTAGTTCGACGGTAGCATTATAAGATGATCTCTCACTAAATTTCAAGATATAAGTGTAGCGACCCGACCTCAAACGGTCAAGTCTCTGTGCTTCAGTGTCATCCCTGGATCGCTAATGCTGACACACACAGTACTCGAAGGATTTATAACAGAGTAGCAATCACACACTTATTACATCGGTTGTCTCAAAAGAGAACTTATTACAATAATATGGCTTAAGGTCATCTAATACGATAACAATGGAAGGCTTGGAAGATAAAGTGAGTCCATCAAATCCAACGACATAGCTGAGCTGCACGGCAACGACCTAATGAACCTTACTCCTCGTCTGAAATGTCTGCAACATAATACGTTGCAGCCCGAAAACGGGTCAGCACATGGAATATGCTGGCAAAGTAACACAGTAGAGCAGGAACAGAATAATGCTATCACTACATGCATATATGGCTGGTGGAAAGCTCTATGGTTACAGTTTTTGCGAAAAGCCAATTTTCCCTACAATAAAGGAATAGATTTTTATTTAACTATCATGGTAGTTGAAACATCATTGAGAAGGTTCCTCCAACTCAATCCCAATTGAAGTGATTAACAACCCAACAATATTAATTAAGAGTGGTGAGATACTTAAGATACTCCAAGTACTAGATACTCAAGATTGTCCATAACCGGGGACACGGCTAACCATGATTAGTTTATACACTCTGTAGAGGTTTGCGCACTTTTCCCCACAAGATCGATCGCCTCCGTTGGATTTCTCGCACTACATGATGTTTGAGAAACGGATGACCGAGACACAGTCTTTCAGAAACATTAACTCTCTACTCCGGGTAGACCATACCAAACCTACAAACCCACTACCTGCTGATCTACCTCTTCAAGAGCTTCACGTAACTTACTCAACTATGCTAGAGCCCATAATAGCTTGTGGCTGCACACGGAAGTTTCTACCATGAATAATCTCAGTTCCCTTTGAGCCTGGGTGGCGGTCCATAGGAAGATCACACGGGTACTCCGGGATTTCCAAAAAAATACAGGCAACACTGGGTACTCCAGGTGCCTCAATCCACCCAGATGTAAATTTTAGTTGCCACCTTAAGTTGAACCATTAATTCACAATCTCATATCGGTCATGGATTTCACTCACCCAAACCACGTCTACGAGCATAGCATAGCAATATAAGCAACACGTAGAATTAACTCCCCAGGGTTTGAATGTAACAGGGCAATAGGTTCTACCTCATAAACTACTTCCCAACACACAAGTTAATGTAGTCCTAACCATGCAATGTTTGAGGATTGGAGCTAATGCATAAAAACTGGGTGATAAAGGGATATGATCAAAGTGTTACTTGCCTTGCTGACAATCCGCGAAACCTAGGGACTCGTAGTAGCATGCTTCACACTCCGGGAATTCTATCACAAACAAACAACAGCATACATAAGAAACAAGCAGAGATGCACGGGAAAAACTCAAATAAGAAGATCTAACCGGAAAGTTCAACTTAAGAACTCCGGTTTGCAAAAAGAATCAAACCAAACAGAGCAACGAAACTCAAACGGCGAAAGAAACAAGATCCGTTTACTAATCTGAACTAAGGTCAAATTTTACAGTACCAAAATCTTGTTCAAGTTGGTTAAGCGGAAAGAGGGTCTCGATACGAAGATCTGATAAAAGAAAACTGACGACTAACGAGCGAAAAGATAAAACTGAAACGAAAATCGGATCAGAAATCGCGATCGAGAATAATCGCGGAAAAATCTGATAAAAGAAAACTGACGAACAGACTAACGAACCAGCGTTCGTTAGCTGTAACTAACGGGTGAAAATCGTTCGCTAAAACAAACGTACAGACGAACGTCCGCTAAATAAAAGAACCAGGAAAAATCGGCGAACCGATCTAAAAAAACGAACTAGGGGTTTTAAAAAAACCGAATCGGTTTTCTTAAAAAAGACCGGGCAGCGGCGAACGGCGCGTTACCTCTCCAGCGAGACGGGGCTCGGGCGGCGGGGCAGCGGGCTTGCGGGGCGGCGGGGCGAGGCGGCGCGGCGTGGAGAGGGGTGGCGGTGGCGGCGCTGTAGCGGCGGCGAGGCGCGGGAGCGGGCGGCGCGGCTCGGCTCGGGCCGTGGGGCGGCGGGGTTTGGTGGTGGTGGCGGCGGGGTGGCGCGGTATATAAGGGGGGGAGGTGGCTTGGAGGAGGGGGCAAGGAGGCGGCGGTGGAGGAGTCCGGCTCGGACTCCGGTCCTAGTCGGGGCGGCGGCGCGCGCGACTCCGCGCGGGAGACGGCGGCGGCGGCGGTTGGGCCGGCCCGGCTGGGTTTGGCCCAGTCGGCGCTTGGGAGTTCCCTTTTTTTAAAATAATTCCGCCAAACAGAAAATAAATCCTAGAAAGTAAAATAAAAATCTAATAATGCCAAAATAAATTTTCACCGTCTAAATAAAATATTTAGAACAAGATGAACATTTTCTTGGCCCTAAATGCAGTTTTGAAAAAATGCAATTTTTCTAATGCAAACAAAATTGCAATAAAATCCAAATAAAATCAAATAAATAATTTTAATATTTTCCTCCAATATTTCATTTATTTTGGAGAAGTCATATTATCCCCTCTCATATATTTTTAATTATGAAATATTTTCGGAGAGAAAAATAATTAAAACCAAAATCCTCGTTTCACTATTTGATAAAAATCAAACAAGGAAACCGGGAAATCCCCAACTCTCTCCGTGGGTCCTTGAGTTGCTTAGGATTTCGAGGATTGCTGAACGAAAATGCAATAAAATATGATATGCAAGAATGACCTATGTACAACATTCCAAATTGAAAATTTGGGATGTTACAAACCTACCCCCTTAAGATGAATCTCGCCCTCGAGATTCAGGTTGGCTAGAAAAATAGGTGTGGGTGGTCTTTGCGTAGATCATCCTCTCATTCCCAGGTGGCTTCATCCTCGGTATGGTGGCTCCACTGAACTTTGCAAAACTTGATGACCTTGCTGCGGGTGACTCGACTAGCAAACTCCAAAATCTTGACTGACTTCTCCTCATAAGTCGAATCACTGTCCAACTGAATCGCCTCCAAGGGTACTGTATCTCTTAATGGTATATCGGCCATCTCAGCATGACACTTCTTCAACTGTGAAACGTGGAACACATCATGAACTCCTGACAGTCCCTCGGGTAATTCCAATTTGTAGGCAACTTCTCCCTTCCGTTCCAAGACAAGATATGGCCCTACAAATCTCGGGGCTAACTTTCCTTTAACTCCAAAACGTTTTACTCCTCGCAAGGGCAATACTCACAGATATGCTCTATCTCCAATTTCATAGGTTACGTCCTTGCGTTTCGAGTTTGTTTAACTCTTCTGCCTGGACTGAGCAATCTTCAGTCTATCACGAATCAGCTTAACCTTCTCTTCAGACTCCTTGATCAAGTCTGGTCCAAACAACTGCCAGTCTCCTACTTCATCCCACATTAATGGTGTTCTGCACCTTCGTCCGTACAGGGCTTCGAACGGTGCCATCTTCAAACCGGCTTGGTAGCTATTATTGTATGAGAACTCTGCGTAAGGCAAATTGTCATCCGACTAGATCCATAATCTAGCGCACAGGCTCTCAACATGTCCTCCAGAATCTGATTGACTCTCTCGGTCTATCCATCCGTCTGCGGGTGAAACGCTGTACTGAACTCCAGTCTTGTTCCCAAGGTCTTGTGTAGCTGATGCCAAAACTTTGAGGTAAACTGTGTTCCTCTATCTGATACGATGGTCCTCGGAACTCCATGCAGACATATGATCCTGGACATATATATCTTGGCCAACTTCGCACTTGTATAAGTGGTTTTCACTGGGATAAAGTGAGCCACTTTGGTCAAGCAATCAACTACTACCCATATGGAATCATATCCTGATTTGGTCTTGGGCAATCCGGTGATAAAGTCAATGCCAAGTTTATCCCACTTCCATTCGGGTATCGGCATAGGCTGTAACAATCCTGCCGGCTTTTGATGCTCTGCCTTCACTCTCTGATATACATCACATACAGCTACATACTCGGCAATATCCTTCTTCATACCTGTCCACCAGAAACGTTCCTTCAAATCCAAATACATTTTGGTGTTTCCGGGGTGTATCGAGTATGGTGAGTCATAAGCCTCCTGTAGTGTTAACTTTCTGATCTCTGTGTTATTGGGCACGTATATCCGGTCCTCAAACCATAAGGTATCGTGCTCATCCTCACGAAAACCTTTAACCTTTCCTTTTCTCATCTTCTCCTTTATCTCGGCAATCTCTTTGTCATCCTTCTAAGCTTCTCGAATCTTTCCCAACAATGTAGACTGAACCTCCATTGTTGCAACAAAACCTCTAGGAACAATTTCTAATCGAAGTTCCATGATATCCTCTGCTAACTCCTTTGGCACTCCCTTACTCACAAGGATATTAGCATAACTCTTCCGGCTTAAAGTGTCTGCTACGACATTGGCCTTTCCTGGATGATAGTGCAGCTTCATGTCATAATCCTTTATAAGCTCCAACCATCTCCTTTGCCTAAGGTTCAGTTCCTTCTGTGTGAAGATGTACTTCAAACTCTTATGATCCGTGTACACATCACAACGGTTTCTAATAAGGTAATGTCTCCAAGTCTTCAATGCATGCACTACGACTGCTAACTCCAAATCATGCATTGCATAATTCAACTCGTGAGGTTTTAGTTGTCGCGAGGCGTACGAAACAACTCTTCCATCCTGCATAAGCACACTTCCAAGTCCTAAGCGAGAGGCATCGCAATACACTTGGAATTCCTTACGTATATCTGGCAGGGTCAGCACTGGGGTTGTAGTCAAACGTTTCTTCAACTCCTGGAAACTTGCCTCGCAGTCTTCCGTCCATTTAAACTTAGTATCCTTCTTCAATAATTCAGTCATTGGCTTCGCAATCTTGGAAAAATTCTCAATGAATCTCCGATAGTATCCTGCGAGTCCAAGAAAACTGCGGATCTCGCTAACTGAAGTGAGTGCCAACCATTCAGTGACTGACTAAACCTTGCTGGGGTCTACTGCTATACCTTCTCCTGATATAAAATGTCCAAGGAATCCGACTTCCTTCAACCAAAACTCGCATTTGCTGAACTTGGCATACAACTGGTGTTCCCTGAGTTTCTCGAGAACTAGTCGCAAATGCTCCTTGTGCTCCTCTTCACTCTTCGAATATACCATTATATCATCAATAAACACCACAAAAAACTTGTCCAAATATTCCATGAATACCTTGTTCATCATGCTCATGAAATAGGCAGGGGTGTTAGTCAGTCCAAACAACATGACCGTATATTCGTATAATCCATAACGCGTGGTGAATGCTGTCTTGGGTATATCTTTCTCTCGAATCTTCAACTGATGGTATCCCGATCGCAAATCAATCTTCGAAAACACCTTAACTCCTTGCAGCTGATCAAATAGATCATTGATCATCGGCAGCGGGTACTTGTTCTTGATCGTCACTTCATTCAAGGCCCGATAATCAACAACCATTCTTAGGGATTTATCCTTCTTCTCCACCAAAAGCACCAGGGCTCCCCAAGGTGATGAACTCCTTCGAATGTATCCTTTCTCCAACAACTCCTTGATCTGTTTCTTAATTTCCTCTAGATCATTCGCGGGCATCCGATAGGGTCTCTTGGATATTGGCCCGGTACCTGGCAGTAGCTCTATCAAAAACTCGATATCCCGATCCGGTGGCATGCCTGGTAACTCCTCTGGAAAAACATCCGGGTAATCCTTCACTACATGCACTTCCTCCTAAACAACTCCTGTGAGAGTATTCACTTGACTCCTCCTAGACACATGCCTAGATACATACTTAATCCTTTTTCCCTCCGGGGTGGTGAGATAAATCGACTTACTAGCACAGTTAATGCTTCCTCCATACTTTGACATCCAGTCCATACCTAATATCACATCCAATCCTTGTGACTCCAAGATAATTAGGTCGGACGGAAAAACATGGGTGCCAATGGTCAGGGGTATCTAGTCGCACCATCGACTAGCCATATACTCTGCTCCAGGTGAACTCACTAAGAGAGGGGTCCTAAGGGTTTGGGTTGGTAGTTTAAACTTATCCACAAATCCCCTTGATATGTATGAATGCGATGCACCAGTATCAAATAGAACAAGAGCGGTAAATGACTTAACCAAAAACTTACCTATTACCGCGTCCGCCTGCTCTTCAACCTCCTCCATGTTAACGTGGTTCACTTGTCCTTTGTTGAATGGATTGGGCTTCTTCCCAGCGCTCCCATTTCCGTTTCCATTCTTTCCTTCAGGGCACTCCGTGGCATAGTTTCCAGTCTTCCCGCACTTGAAACAAGTAATGTGACTTAGGTCTCTTTTGGCGGGTGTGGCTGGATTGGGGCGGTTCTGATTGTTATTGGCTCCGTTCCCATTCCCATTCTTAGTACCATTGTGATTATGCGATCCTCCTACGGTGTGGTTATGACCTCCATGGTTATGAACAAGTCCTCCCGAGTTTGGGGTTAGGCGAGGCTTCTGCTGAGATCCTGAGTTATACCTCCCTTGTCCATACTTCCTCTTACGACTCTCAGTCTGCTGTTGCTTCCCTTCAATCATAAGAGCCTTATCTACCAACTCCTGGTAGTTGTTGAAGGTGGCTACCATCAACTGCATACTCATCTCATCATTCAGCCCTTCCATAAACTTCTCCTGCTTCGCGGCATCTGTGGCCACATCGTCAGGGGCATAGGGCGATAGCTTGCTAAACTCATCCACGTATTGAGCCACTGTACGGTTCCCCTGGCGTAAGTTGCGAAACTCATGCTTCTTCAAATTCATGGCTCCAGTGGAGACATGGGCTGTACGGAAAGCTTGCTGAAATTGGTCCCATGTCACCGTGGCTATAGGGTAGGTGACAGTGTAATTCTCCCACCATGATGCTGCTGGTCCATCAAACTGATGTGGGGCAAAACGCACCTTCTCAGCATCAGTACATCCTGCAGTGGTCAACTCCCTTCCAATCTTGCAGAGCCAATCATCTGCTACTATAGGCTCGGTGCTACTGGAAAACACCGGCGGTTGCAACCTCAGAAAACAGGCTAAGTTGTCAACTGGTGGTGGTGGTGCATTGTTGTTGTTGTTGTTGCCCTAATTCTGAACTAACAATTGCATCAGGGTATTCTGCTGCTGAATCAACTGAGTGAGCTCTGGTGGGAAAGCAAATCCGGGGTCACGTCTCGGAGGCATCTGATGGGTTTAGAGGGGAGAGATTAGAATAGAATGAGGTCTAATGAGAAGGCACTACCCATATGCACATGAGACAAACACAATCATTTCACTCAATCAATCAAGCAAGGCATACAATCGATCTAACTATCGCAAAAGTGCTCGAACTACTTTATTTACATGGTGGAATACTACTACTGATATGGTGGTCTACTAAAAATATTCCTCGGTTGCAGACTCCATGATATGTGCTCCAGCTTCGTCTTCAAAGTCATCATCGCTAAGGTCGGAGTCGGTGTCATCGATGATGATGTAGTCCTCCGGGCAAATCTCCTTGGGTTCTTCATCTTCTTCTACTAGAGTGGGGTCTCCCATGAATATTCCGATCTTCTTAATTAGGTCATCATTCTTCTCCAATAGTGTTGCAATTTCCTCCTCATATCCATCGCGTCTAGACTTAAGTTCTTCTTCCAACTCGATGATCCTTATCTTCGCCTTCTTCAAATCTATCATGTGTGCGCACATCTGATTCTCCTGGCATCGAATGTGTTGGTTTAGTTCCTGGATGAAAGATGCAATTGATCTATCCTTCCTGGTGCTGATCATTTCCCATTGCTCGTCTCGATGCCCACATATCTGATAGATAGTGTCCTTAAGATCCTTGTGATATACTTCTCCAATGCGTCCCATGGTGATGTGAGCTGCCATACTCTTTCCTAAACTCCAGGTTGGTGCGTCGAAGGAAAATTCTATGGGCTTAGCGACTGTCGTGAATGTCCTTCCTGGAACTTAAACTTGAATCATCCATCGGTCCTCTTCTGGTAAAGTGGCATTGTATGTCCCGGTGAAGCTTGGTATTCCTATATTCAAGTACCTAGTGACTTCCTTCAAGTGTCGTCCAAAAGGTGCGTCTTCATCCGGTTGTGCAAAATTGTTCCTTGCATCAGCCATCCTAAAGAATAGAAAATGGAGAGGAGTTAGAAATGAGAAGAGAATAGTGATCTAGGGCTTTAGCTTAGTGGTCGTGTCCTACACTCAGCGTGTGCTCTGATACCATCTTTGCAGCGACCCGACCTCAAACGGTCAAGTCTCTGTGCTTCAGTGTCATCCCTGGATCGGTAATGCTGACACACACAATACTCGAAGGATTTATAACAGAGTAGCAATCACACACTTATTACATCGGATGTCTCAAAAGAGAACTTATTACAATAATATGGCTTAAGGCCATCTAATACGATAACAGCGGAAGGCTTGGAAGATAAAGTGAGTCCATCAACTCCAACGGCATAGCTGAGCTGCACGGCAACGACCTAACTAACCTTACTCCTCGTCTGAAAAGTCTGCAACATAATACGTTGCAGCCCGAAAACGGGTCAGCACATGGAATATGCTAGCAAAGTAACACAGTAGAGCAGGAACAGAATAATGCTATCACTACATGCATATATGGCTGGTGGAAAGCTCTATGGTTACAGTTTTTGCGAAAAGCCAATTTTTTCCTACAACAAAGGAATAGATTTTTATTTAACTATCATGGTAGTTGAAACATCATTGAGAAGGTTCCTCCAACTCAATCCCAATTAAAGTGATTAACAACCCAACAATATTAATTAAGAGTGGTGAGATACTTAAGATACTCCAAGTACTAGATACTCAAGATTGTCCATAACCGGGGACACTGCTGACCAAGATTAGTTTATACACTCTGCAGAGGTTTGCGCACTTTTCCCCACAAGACTCGATCGCCTCCGTTGGATTTCTCGCACTACATGATGTTTGAGAAACGGATGACCGAGACACAGTCTTTCAGAAACATTAACTCTCTACTCCGGGTAGACCATACCAAACCTACAAACCCACTACCTGCTGATCTACCTCTTCAAGAGCTTCACGTAACTTACTCAACTATGCTAGAGCCCATAATAGCTTGTGGCTGCACACGGAAGTTTCTACCATGAATAATCTCAGTTCCCTTTGAGCCTGGGTGGCGGTCCATAGGAAGATCACACGGGTACTCCGGGATTTCCAAAAAAATACAGGCAACACTGGGTACTCCAGGTGCCTCAATCCACCCAGATGTAAATTTTAGTTGCCACCTTAAGTTGAACCATTAATTCACAATCTCATATCGGTCATGGATTTCACTCACCCAAACCACGTCTACGAGCATAGCATAGCAATATAAGCAACACGTAGAATTAACTCCCCAGGGTTTGAATGTAACAGGGCAATAGGTTCTACCTCATCAACTACTTCCCAACACACAAGTTAATGTAGTCCTAACCATGCAATGTTTGAGGATTGGAGCTAATGCATAAAAACTGGGTGATAAAGGGATATGATCAAAGTGTTACTTGCCTTGCTGACAATCCGCGAAACCTAGGGACTCGTAGTAGCATGCTTCACACTCCGGGAATTCTATCACAAACAAACAACAGCATACATAAGCAACAAGCAGAGATGCACGGGAAAAACTCAAATAAGAAGATCTAACCGGAAAGTTCAACTTAAGAACTCCGGTTTGCAAAAAGAATCAAACCAAACAGAGCAACGAAACTCAAACGGCGAAAGAAACAAGATCCGTTTACTAATCTGAACTAAGGTCAAATTTTACAGTACCAAAATCTTGTTCAAGTTGGTTAAGCGGAAAGAGGGTCTCGAGACTAAGATCTAGGCATTTGAATCGCCTAATTCCGACTAACGAGCGAAAAGGTAAACTGAAACGAAAATCGGATCAAAAATCACGATCGAGAATAATCGCGGAAAAATCTGATAAAAGAAAACTGACGAACAGACTAACGAACGAGCGTTCGTTAGCTGTAACTAACGGGCGAAAACCGTTCGTTAAAACGAATGTACGGACGAACATCCGCTAAATAAAAGAACCGGGAAAAACCGGCGAACCGATCTAAAAAAACGAACTAGGGGTTTATCAAAAAATGAATCGGTTTTCTTAAAAAAACCGGGTGACGGCGAACGGCGCGTTACCTCTCCGGCGAGGCGGGGCTCGGGCGGCGGGGCAGCGGGCTTGCGGGGCGGCGGGGAGAGGTGGCGCGGCGAGGGGCGGCGGCGGCGGCGTTGCAGCGGCGGCGGCGAGGCGCGGGAGCGGGCGGCGCGGCTTGAGAGGCGGCGGCGCGGCTCGGCTCAGGCTGCGGGGCGGCGGGGTTTGGTGGTGGTTGCGGCGGGGTGGCGCGGTATATAAGGGGGGGAGAGGTGGCTTGGAGGAGGGGGCAAGGCGGCGGCGGTGGAGGAGTCCGGCTCGGACTCCGATCCGAGTCGGGGCGATGGCGCGCGTGACTCCGCGCGGGAGACGGCGGCGGCGGCGGTTGGGCCGGCCCGGCTGGGTTTGGCCCAGTCGGCGCTTAGGAGTTCCCTTTTTTTAAATAATTCCGTCGAACAGAAAATAAATCCTAGAAAATAAAATAAAAATCTAAAAATGCCAAAATAAAATTTCACCGTCTAAATAAAATATTTAGAACAAGATGAACATTTTCTTGGCCCTAAATGCAGTTTTGAAAAACGTGCAATTTTTCTAATGCAAACAAAATTGCAATAAAATCCAAATAAAATCAAATAAATGATTTTAATATTTTTTCCTCCAATATTTCATTTATTTTGGAGAAGTCACATTATCTCCTCTCATATATGTTTAATTATGAAATATTTTTGGAGAGAAAAATAATTAAAACCAAAATCCTCGTTTCACTATTTGATAAAAATCAAATAAGGAAACCGGGAAATCCCCAACTCTCTCGGTGGGTCCTTGAGTTGCTTAGGATTTCGAGGATTGCTGAACGAAAATGCAATAAAATATGATATGCAAGAATGACCTATGTATAACATTCCAAATTGAAAAATTGGGATGTTACAATAAGTGTTCTCCCTGAGTATGCACCGTTGCTACAGTTCATCGTGCCGAGACACCACATGATGATCGGGTGTGATAAGCTCTACGTTCACATACAACGGGTGCAAGCCAGTTTTGCACACGCGGAATACTCGGGTTAAACTTGAAGAGCCTAGCATATGCAGATATGGCCTCAGAACACTGGAGACCGAAAGGTCGAGCGTGAATCATATAGTAGATATGATCAACATAATGATGTTCACCATTGAAAACTACTCCATCTCACGTGATGATCGGACATGGTTTAGTTGATTTGGATCATGTGATCATTTAGATGACTGGAGGGATGTCTATCTAAGTGGGAGTTCTTAAGTAATAGGATTAATTAAACTTAATTTATCATGAACTTAGTCCTGATAGTTTTTGCATATCTATGTTGTAGATCAATAGCTCGCGTTGTAGCTCCTATATATTTTCGATATGTTCCTAGAGAAAACTAAGTTGAAAGATGATAGTAGCAATGATGTGGACTGGGTCCATGATCTGACGATTATCCTCATTGCTGCACAGAAGAATTATGTCCTTGATGCACCGCTAGGTGATAGACCTATTGCAGGAGCATATGCAGACGCTATGAACGTTTGACAAGCTCGGTATCATGACTACTTGATAGTTTAGTGCACCATGCATTACGGCTTAGAACCAGGACTTCAAAAATGTTTTGAACGCCACGGAGCATATAAGATGTTCCAAGAGTTGAAATTGGTATCTCATACTCATGCCCATGTCAAAAGGTATGAGACCTCTGACAGTACTTTGCCTACAAGATGGAGGAGAATAGCTCAATGAGCAAGCATGTGCTCAGAATGTCTGAGTACTACAATCACTTGAATCAAGTGGGAGTTATTCTTCCCGATAAGATAGTGATTGACAGAGATCTGTAGTCACTATCACCAAGTTACTAGAACTTCGTGATGAACTATAATATGCAAGGGATAATGGAAATGATTCCCAAAGCTCTTCACGATGCTGAAATTGGCGAAGGTAGAAATCAAGAAAAAGCATCAAGTGTTGATGGTTGACAAGACCACTAGTTTCAAGAAAAATGGCAAGGGAAAGAAAGTGAACTTCAAGAAGAATGGCAAGCAAGTTGCCACTCCCATGAAGAAGCCCAAAGCTAGACCCAAGCCTGAAACTGAGTGCTTCTACTGCAAAGGAAATGGTCACTGGAAGCGGAACTGCCCCAACATAGGTATATTTGATATACATGTTATTGATGTGTACTTTACTAGTGTTTACAGCAACCCCTCGGTATTTGATACCGGTTCAGTTGCTAAGAGTAGTAACTCGAAACAGGAGTTGCAAAATAACTAGAGACTAGTTAAGGACGAGGTGACGATGTGTGTTGGAAGTAATTCCAAGGTTGATACGATCACCATCGCACACTCCCTCTACCTTCGGGATTAGTATTGAACCTAAATAAATGCTATTTGGTGTTTGCGTTGAGCATTAATATGATTAGATCATGTTTATTGTAATATTATTATTCATTTAATTCAAAGAATAATTGCTGTTTTGTTTATATGAATAAAACCTTCTATGGTCTTACACCCAATGTGAATGGTTTATTGAATCTCGATCGTAGTGATACACATATTCATAATGTTGATCCCGAAAGATGCAAAGTTGATAATGATAGTGCAGCATATTTGTGGCACTACCATTTAGGTCATATTGGTGTAAAGCACATGAAGAAACTCCATGCGGATGGACTTTTGGAATCACTTGATTATGAATCATTTGATGCTTGCGAACCATGCCTCATGGGCAAGATGACTAAGGCTCCATTCTCTGGAACAATGGAGCGAGCCACCGACTTATTGGAAATAATACATACTGATGTATGCTGTCGATGAGTATTCAGGATCACGGCGGGTATCGTTATTTTCTAACCTTCACAGATGATTTGAGCAGATATGGGTATATCTACTTAATGAAACAAAAGTCTAAAACATTTGAAAAGTTGAAACAATTTCAGAGTGAAGTGGAGAATCGTCGTAACAAGAAAATAAAGTTTCTACGATTGGATCACGGAGGGAATATTTGAGTTACGAGCTTGGCCTTCATTTAAAACAATGTGGAATAGTTTCACAACTCACGCCACCTGGACCACCATAGCGTAATGGTGTGCCTGAACGTCATACCGTACTTTATTAGGTATGGTGCGATCTATGATGTCTCTTACCGATTTTCCACTATCATTTTGGGTTATGCATTAGAGACAGCTGTATTCACGTTAAATAGGGCACCATCTAGATCCGTTGAGATGACACCGTATGAACGGTGGTTTGGCAAGAAACCTAAGCTGTCATTTCTTAAAGTTTGGAGTTGCGATGTGAAAAGGCTTCAGCCTGATAAGCTCAAACCCAAATCAGAGAAGTGCGTCTTCATAGGTTACCCAAAAGAAACTGTTGGGTACACCTTCTATCAAAGATCTATGATGACCCACAAGTATAGGGGATCTATCATAGTCCTTTTGATAAGTAAGAGTGTCGAACCCAACGAGGAGCAGAAGGAAATGATAAGCGGTTTCCAGCAAGGTATTCTCTGCAAGTACTGAAATAAGTGGTAACAAATAGTTTTGTGATAGGATAATTTGTAACGAGCAACAAGTAACAAAAGTAAATAAAGTGCAGCAAGGTGGACCAATCCTTTTTGTAGCAAAGGACAAGCCTGGACAAACTCTTATATAGAGAAAAGTGCTCCCGAGGACACATGGGAATATCGTCAAGCTAGTTTTCATCATGTTCATATGATTCGCGTTTGGTACTTTGATAATTTGGTATTTGGGTGGACCGGTGCTTGGGTACTGTCCTTACTTGGACAAGCATCCCACTTATGATTAACCTCTATTGCAAGCATCCGCAACTACAACA
This sequence comes from Triticum urartu, assembly GCF_056163025.1. Lineage (NCBI taxonomy): Eukaryota > Viridiplantae > Streptophyta > Magnoliopsida > Poales > Poaceae > Triticum > Triticum urartu. The sequence continues at coordinate 41,697,276 of NC_141876.1, read as the reverse complement.
AAAGTATTAAGATAAACCTAACCATAACATGAAACATATGGATCCAAATCAGCCCCTTACGAAGCAACGCATAAACTAGGTTTAAGCTTCTGTCACTCTAGCAACCCATCATCTACTTATTACTTCCCAATGCCTTCCTCTAGGCCTAAATAATGGTGAAGTGTTATGTAGTCGACGTTCACATAACACCACTAGAGGGGAGACAACATACATCTCATCAAAATATCGAACGAATACCAAATTCACATGACTACTAATAGCAAAACTTCTCCCATGTCCCCAGGAACAAACGTAACTACTCACAAAGCATAATCATGTTCATAATCAGAGGGGTATTAATATGCATATAGGATCTGAACATATGATCTTCCACCAAATAAACCAACTAGCATCAACTACAATGAGTAATTAACACTACTAGCAACCTACTAGTACCAATCCCGGACTTGGAGACAAGAATTGGATACAAGAGATGAACTAGGGTTTTTAGAGGAGATGGTGCTGGTGAAGATGTTGATGAAGATTGCCCCCTCCCGATGAGAGGAGCGTTGGTGATGACGATGGCGATGATTTCCCCCTCCCGGAGGGAAGTTTCCCCGGTAGAACAGCTCCGCCAGAGCCCTAGATTGGTTCCGCCAAGGTTCCGCCTCGTGGCGGCGGAGTTTCATCCGAGGAGATGGCTTGTGATTTTTTTCCTCATTGAAAGACTCCATATAGCAGAAGATGGCCATCGAAGGGCCACCAGGGGGCCCACAAGGTAGGGGCGCACCCAGGGGGTAGGGCATGCCCCCACCCTCGTGGGCAGGGTGTGGCCCCCCTGGTGAACTTCTTGCGCTCAATATTTTTTATATATTCTGAAAACGTCTTCCGTGAAGTTTCAGGACTTTTGGAGCTGTGCAGAATAGGTCTCTAATATTTGCTCCTTTTCCATCCCAGAATCCCAGCTGCCGGTATTCTCCCTCTTTATGTAAACCTTGTAAAATAAGAGAGAATAGGCATAAGTATTGTGACATAATGTGTAATAACAGCCCATAATGCAATAAATATCGATATAAAAGCTTGATGCAAAATGAACGTATCAACTCCCCCAAGCTTAGACCGCGCTTGTCCTCAAGCGAAAGCCGAAATCGAAAAATATGTCCACATGTTTGGAGATAGAGGTGTCGAAAAAAGTAAAATACGGACATGAGGGCATCATGATCATTCTTAGCACAGCAACTTACATAATTCTTGTCATATGATTTCTTATGCTAGAGTAATAATTCAATCACAATTTCGAGTATGAATCGTAAACTTCGTTGAAAACTAACAAACTATAATCTCAGTCATTGGAGCAATTGCAATTTATCATAACATAGGGAAGAGTCAATATATAAGAGATTTTCAGCAAGTCCACATACTCAACTATCATATAGTCTTTCACAATTGCTGACATTCATGCAATACTTATGGGTATGGAGTTTTAGTCGGACACGGAGAAAGATAGGGGCTTATAGTTTTGCCTCCCAACGTTTTACCTCAAGGGTAATGTCAACAATAATAGTTCATGAAAACTCACATCCAATTAGCCATATATACCAGGATCTTTCCAACATACTGTTCTTGCAAAGGATAAAATGAAAAAGGAAGGGTGAAGATCACCATGACTCTTATGCAATGTAGGAGATAAAAGTAAAAGATAGGCCCTTCGCAGAGGGAAGCAGAGGTTGTCCCGCGCTTTTATGGTTGGATGCACAAAATCTTAATGCGAAAGAACGTCACTTTATATCGCCACTTGTGATATGGACCTTTATTATGCAGTCTGTTGCTTTTATTTCTTCCATATCACACGATCGTATAAAGCTTGTTTTCTCCCACACTAATAAGTCATACATATTTAGAGAGCAATTTTTATTGCTTGCACCGATGAAAACTTACTTGGAGGATCTTACTCAATCCATAGGTAGGTATGGTGGACTCTCATGGCAAAACTGGTTTAAGGGTATTTGGAGGCACAAGTAGTATCTCTACTTGTTAAGATGAATTTGGCTAGCATGAGGGGGAAAGGCAAGCTCAACCATGTTGGATGATCCACGACAGTATAATTTATCTCAGATGTAAGAAAACATAACCCATTATGTTGTCTTCCTTGTCCAACGTCAACTCTTTAGCATGTCATATTTTAATGAGTGTTCACAATCATAAAAGATGTCCAAGATAGTATATTTATATGTGAAGACCTCTCTTTCTTTATTACTTCCTATTAATTGCAACGATGACCAAAACTATGTTTGTCAACTCTCAACAACTTTTATTCATCATACTTTTTCTATGTGAGCTCATTACTCTCCATAAGATCCATATGATCTCTTTGTTTCCTTTTTTATTCTTTCTCTTTTCTTTTATTCACTTAGGATCATGGAAAAAGAATCAAGCCATTGACTCAACACTAATCTTTATTATATATAGCTCACGGACTCGATTACATAGAAGGATCATAAAGCAAAACTCACAACTAGATCATACTAAAACTTTATTCTACTAGATCAAGATATTATCAAAAGGATCGAACTAAGAAAAACGGTAAAGATAAAAGTAATGGTTATACGATACCGGGGCACACCCCAAGTTTGGAAGTTTCCAAGGGGAGTGCCCATACCAGATACTCAATTCTTTTTTGTTGGTGGAGAAGGTAATGGTTTTGTTGATGGCGTAGGCTTGTCGTCCTTCTTCCAAGGCATAGGCTCACCATCATAGAAGGATGATCGAGTCTCCTAAAACGTCAAATCTGCAGCCAAACTCATCCTCTTGAATCTATATTCATACTCACAGTTTTGATTTTGCAGGTCATAGATCTAGGCTTGGAGGTGCTCGATTTTCTCATGAAGCTTGAAGATGGCCTCCCCAATGTCCTTGACGTCCAGCTTGTGGTTGTTGGTGAACTCCGTGATCATAGATTGGAATCGAGTCCACTCTCCACCATCTCCTGACACTTGAAAACATTTGCTCCAATGCCTCGAGCCTTGCCTCCGTGCTTCCGGTCTTTGGTCCCTCATCATCGTGGATGTGCAACAACCCCTCACGCATGTCAATGGTTTGAGGGTGTTGCAGCACCTCCACGAGGTAGGGGTTGATGACCTTCTCGAAGAACCGGTCCTTGGGGGCACTTGAAGACGACATGACGTCCTGGATCTGTCAGAAAAATAGCTCGAAACACAAACAGGGGATAATTGCGTGATACGGGAGTCAAAACCCCCGGGAGATTATATAATGAATTTTTACCGACCAAAATATGTGTCGTGTATGAAAACGGAGTCCGGAGAGCGCACGAGGCACCCACGAGGTAGGGGGCGTGCCCAGTAGGGTAGGATGTTCCCTCCACCCTCGTAGAGGCCTCGTGTCCTTCCCGGACTGCTTCTTATTTTTCTATTTTTCTAAATATTCCAAAACAGAGAAATATTGCCTTAAAAACTGTTTTGGAGTCGGTTTACTTACCGTACCACATACCTATTCCTTTTTGGAGTCTGAAACGTTCCGAAAATTGTCCCTTATGTATTCCTCCGGGGTTACAGTTTCAACATTTATGGGATTACCTGAGATATAATGTTTGATTCTTTGACCGTTCACCACCTTTGGATTTGTGCCTTCGAAGTTCTTGATTTTTATGGCACCGAAACAATAGACCTCCTCGATAACGTAAGGACCTTCCCATTTAGAGAGAAGCTTTCCTGCAAAAAATCTTAAACAAGAGTTGTATAGCAATACATAATCACCTACGTTAAACTCACACTTTTGTATCCTTTTATCATGCCATCTTTTAACTTTTTCTTTAAACAACTTGGCATTTTCGTAGGCTTGGGTTCTCCATTCATCAAGTGAACTAATATCAAATAACCTCTTCTCACTGGCAAGTTTAAAATCATACTTGAGCTCTTTAATAGCCCAATATGCCTTGTTTTCTAGTTCGAGAGGTAAGTGACATGCTTTTCCATAAACCATTTTATATGGAGACATACCCATAGGATTTTCATATGCAGTTCTATAGGCCCATAATGCATCATTAAGTTTCTTGGACCATTTCTTTCTAGACCTATTGACAGTCTTTTGCAAAATTAATTTGAGCTCTCTATTACTCAATTCTACTTGACCACTAGACTGAGGGTGATAAGGGGATGCAATTCTATGATTAACATCGTACTTAGCAATCATTTTACGGAAAGCACCATGAATAAAATGTGAACCACCATCAGTCATTAAATATCTAGGGACTCCAAATCTTGGAAAAATAACTTCTTTAAGCATTTTAATAGAAGTGTTATGATTAGCACTACTAGTTGGAATAGCTTCTACCCACTTAGTAACGTAATCAACAGCAACTAAAATATGTGTATATCCATTAGAGGCAGGAAAAGGTCCCATATAGTCAAGGCCCCAAACATCAAATGGTTCAATAATGAGTGAATAGTTCATAGGCATTTCTTGACGTCTACTAATATTACCAATTCTTTGACATTCATCACAAGATAAGAGAAACTGACGGGCATCCTTGAAGAGAGTAGGCCAATAAAAACCAGATTGCAATACCTTATGTGCAGTCCTATCTCCAGCATGGTGTCCTCCATAAGCTTCGGAGTGACACTTGCATAGGATCTGTTCCTGTTCATGCTTAGGTACACAACGCCTAATAACACCATCTACTCCTTCTTTATAAAGATGTGGGTCATCTCAAAAGTAATGCCTCAAATCATAGAAGAACTTTTTCTTTTGTTGTTATGTGAAACTAGGTGGTATAAACTTAGGAACAATGTAATTAGCATAATCAGCATACCATGGAGCAGTATGAGAAGCATTTATGACATTTAATTGCTCATTAGGAAAGCTATCATCAATAGGTAGTGGGTCATCAAGCACATTTTCTAACCTAGACAAGTTGTCTGCAACGGGGTTCTCAGCTCCCTTTCTATCAACAATATGTCAGTCAAATTCTTGTAGCAAAAGAACCCATCTAATAAGTCTAGGTTTAGCATCTTTCTTTTCCATAAGATATTTAATAGCAGCATGATCAGTGTGAATAGTTACTTTAGAATCAACAATATAAGGTCTGAACTTATCACAAGCAAATACAACTGCTAAGAATTCTTTTTCAGTAGTAGCATAATTTCTTTGAGCATTGTCTAGGGTTTTACTAGCATATTGAATAACATTTAATTTTTTATCAACTCTTTGCCCTAGAACAGCACCTACAACATAATCACTAGCATCACACATATTTTCAAAGGGTAAATTCTAATCAGGTGGCTGAACAATAGGTGCAGAGATCAATGTTTTCTTAAGTATTTCAAATGCTTCTACACAATCATCATCAAAGACAAATGGTATATATTTTTGTAATAAATTAGTCAGAGGCTGAGAAATTTTTGAGAATTTCTTAATGAACCTCCTATAAAATCCTGCATGACCAAGGAAACTTCTTATACCTTTGATGCCCTTGGGGCATGGTATCTTTTCAATAGCATCAACCTTGGCTTTATCAACTTCAATACCTCTTTCAGAAACTTTATGCCCCAAGACAATACCTTCATTAACCATAAGGTGGCACTTTTCCCAATTCAAGACAAGATTAGTTTCTTCACATCTCTACAAAACTCGATCAAGGTTGCTCAAGCAATCATCAAAAGAAGATCCATAGACGGAGAAATCATCCATGAAAACCTCACAAATCTTTTCACAAAAGTCAGAGAATATAGCCATCATGCATCTTTGAAAGGTAGCAAGTGCATTACATAAACCAAAAGGCATACGTCTATAAGCAAAAGTACCAAAAGGGCAAGTAAAAGTAGTCTTTGATTGATCCTTGGCTGACACAGGTAGTTGAGAGAAACCAGAATAACCATATAGAAAGCAAAAATGTGTATGTTTGGATAATCTTTCTAGCATTTGATCGATAAAAGGTAAGGGGTAATGATCCTTTTTAGTGGCGTTATTTAATTTGTGCAAATCAATTACCATCCTATAACCTGTAGTAATTCTTCGAGGAATCAATTCATCTTTATCATTAGGAACAAGAGTAATACCTCCCTTCTTAGGGACACAATGGACAGGACTTACCCACTGACTATCAGCAACGAGATAGATTATACCTGCCTCAAGAAGCTTTAGTATTTCCTTTCTTACCACTTCTTTCATTTTAGGATTCAGCTGTCGTTGATGATCACGAACTGGTTTAGCATCTTCTTCCAAATTTATTTTATGTTGACATAGAGTGGGACTAATGCCCTTAAGATCATCAAGAGTATACCCAATAGCAGCACGGTGCTTCTTCAGAGTTTTCAATAATCTCTCTTCCTCATGCTCTGAAAGGTTAGCACTAATAATAACAGGATATATCTTGTTCTCATCAAGATAAGCATATTTAAGAGTATCAGGCAACGGTTTAAGCTCAAACACGGGATCACCCTTGGGTGGAGGAGGATCCCCTAGGATTTCAACAGGCAAATTGTGTTTCACAATAGGTTCCTGTTTAAAGAATACGTCATCTATTTCCCTTCTTTCATTCATAAACATATCATTTTCATGGTCTAGCAAATATTGTTCTAAAGGATCACTAGGACGTACGACAATAGAAGCAAGACCAATAATTTCATCCTTACTAGGTAATTCTTCTTCACGGTGTTGTCTACTAAATTTAGAGAAATTAAATTAATGATACATGTCATCTAAACCGACAGTAACAACATCCTTTTTGCAATCTATCTTAGCATTAATAGTGTTTAAGAAGGGTCTACCAAATATAATGGGACAAAAGCTATCTTGTGAGGAACCAAGAACAAGAAAATCAGCAGGATATTTAGTTTTCCCACACAAGACTTCAACATCTCTAACAATTCCCATTGGTGAAATAGTATCTCTATTGGCAAGTTTAATTGTGACATCAATATCTTCTATCTCAGCAGGTGCAATATCATGCATAATTTCTTTGTATAAGTTGTAAGGTATTGCACTAGCACTAGCACCCATATCACATAAGCCATGATAACAATGATCTCCTATTTTAACAGAAATAACAGGCATGCCTACCACAGGTCTGTTTTTATCTTTTGCACAAGGTTTAGCAATTCTAGCAGTCTCATCAAGGAAATGAATAACATGCCCATCAATATTATCAGACAAGAGATATTTAACAATAGCAATATCAGGTTCAACTTTAATTTGCTCAGGATGTGTATACGTTTTAATATTGCTTTTACAAACCACAGTTGAAGCTTTAGCATGATCCTTTATCCTGACAGGGAAAGGTGGTTTCTCAACATAAGAAGTAGGAACAACAGGATCATTATAAGTGATGGTATTTTCTTCAACTTTAATAGGTGCAGCTACTTTTACTTCTATGGGAGGATGATATTTAAACCACTTCTCCTTGGGGAGATCAACATAAGTAGCTAAATATTCACAGAAAGAAGCTACTATTTCAGAGTCAAGTCCATATTTAGTGCTAAATTTATGGAAAACATCGGTATCCATAAAAGATTTAACACAATCAAACTTAGGTGTCATACCTGACTCCTTACCTTCGTCGAGGTCCCAGTCTTCAGAGTCGCGTTTAATTCTTTCCAATAAATCCCATTTGAATTCAATAGTCTTCATCATAAAAGAGACAGCACAAGAAGTATCAAGCATGGTGCAATTGCTATCAGAAAGCCGAGCATATAGATTTTGAATAATTATTTCTCTTGACAACTCATGATTGGGGCATGAATATAACATTGATTTAAGCCTCCCCCAAGCTTGAGCGATACTTTCTCCTTCGCGAGGCCAAAACTTATATATATAATTGCGATCACGATGAACAAGATGCATAGGATAAAACTTCTGATGAAATTCCAATTTCAATCGTTTGTAGTTCCATGACCCCGTATCATCACATAGCCTATACCATGTCAATGCATCTTCCTTCAAAGATAAAGGGAAGACCTTCTTCTTAACAACATCTCCGGGTACACCTGCAAGCTTAAATAATCCACAAACTTCATCCAGATATATTAGGTGCTCATCAGGATGCTTTGTTCCATCTCCTGCAAAAGGATTAGCTAGCAGTTTTTCTATCATACCCGAAGGAATTTCAAAGCAGACATTTTCATTTTCAGTAGGTTCAGTAGGTTGAGGAGCAACTCTTTGCTCTATTGGTCGGGGTGAAGATACCCCGAACAAGCCCCTCAGAGGATTACTTTCCATAGTAACAAGTGACAGTAAATTTCAGCACACTATTTAAAGTTTTCATTACCAAATTCCACCTACCAAAGGCGCTTCACTCCCCGGCAATGGCGCCAGAAAAGAGTCTTGATGACCCACAAGTATAGGGGATCTATTGCACTCCTTTCGATAAGTAAGAGTGTCGAACCCAACGAGGAGCAGAAGGAAATGATAAGTGGTTTCTAGCAAGGTATTCTCTGCAAGTACTGAAATAAGTGGTAACAGATAGTTTTGTGATAGGATAATTTGTAATGAGCAACAAGTAACAAAAGTAAATAAAGTGCAGCAAGGTGGACCAATCCTTTTTGTAGAAAATGACAAGCCTAGACAAACTCTTATATAGATAAAAGCGCTCCCGAGGACACATGGGAATATCGTCAAGCTAGTTTTCATCACGTTCATATGATTCGCGTTCGGTACTTTGATAATTTGGTATGTGGGTGGACTGGTGCTTGGGTACTGTCCTTACTTGGACAAGAATCCCACTTATGATTAACCTCTATTGCAAGCATCCGCAACTACAACAGAAGTATTAAGATAAACCTAACCATAGCATGAAACATATGGATCCAAATCAGCCCCTTACGAAGCAACGCATAAACTAGGGTTTAAGCTTCTGTCACTCTAGCAACCTATCATCTACTTATTACTCCCCAATGCCTTCCTCTAGGTCCAAATAATGATGAAGTGTTATGTAGTCGATGTTCACATAACACCACTAGAGGAGAGACAACGTACATCTCATCAAAATATCGAACGAATACCAAATTCACATGACTACTAATAGCAAAACTTCTCCATGTCCTCAGGAACAAACGTAACTACTCACAAAGCATAATCATGTTCATAATCAGAGGGGTATTAATATGCATATAGGATCTGAGCATATGATCTTCCACCAAATAAACCAACTAGCATCAACTACAAGGAGTAATTAACACTACTAGCAACCTACTAGTACCAATCCCGGACTTGGAGACAAGAATTGGATACAAGAGATGAACTAGGGTTTTGAGAGGAGATGGTTCTGGTGAAGATGTTGATGAATATTGCCCCCTCCCGATGAGAGGAGCATTGGTGATGACGATGGCGATGATTTCCCCCTCCCGGAGGGAAGTTTCCCCGGCAGAATAGCTCCGCCAGAGCCCTAGATTGGTTCCGCCTCGTGGCGGCGGAGTTTCGTCCGAGGAGATGGCTTGTGATTTTTCCTCATCAAAAGACTCCACATAGCAGAAGATGTCCATCAGAGGGCCACCAGGGGGCCCACGAGGTAGGGGGCGCGCCCAGGGGGTAGGGCACGCCCCCACCCTCATGGGCAGGGGGTGGCCCCCTTGGTGAACTTCTTGCGCTCAATATTTTTTTATATATTCTGAAAACGTCTTCCGTGAAGTTTCAGGACTTTTGGAGCTGTGCAGAATAGGTGACTAATATTTGCTCCTTTTCCATCCCAGAATCCCAACTGCCGGCATTCTCCCTCTTTATGTAAACCTTGTAAAATAAGAGAGAATAGGCATAAGTATTGTGACATAATGTGTAATAACAACCCATAATGCAATAAATATCGATATAAAAGCATGATGCAAAATGGACATATCAATCCAAAGGCAAGATCTTTGTTGCTAAGAATGGATCCTTTCTAGAGAAGGAGTTTCTCTCAAAAGAAGTGAGTGGGAGGAAAGTAGAGGTTAATCAGGTAATTGTACCTTCTCTCAAATTGGAAAGTAGCTCATCATAGAAAACCGTTCCTGGGATGCCTACACCAACTAAAGAGGAAGCTAATGATAATGATCATGAAACTTCGGATCAAGTTACTACCGAACCTCGTAGGTCAACCATAGCATGTTCCGCAAAGGAAATGGTCACTGGAAGTGCAACTGCCCTAGATACTTGGCGGATAAGAAGGATGGCAAAGTGAACAAAGATAAATTTGATATACATGTTATTGATGTGTACTTTGCTAGTGTTTATAGCAAACCCCTCGGTATTTGATACTAGTTCAGTTGCTAAGAGTAGTAACTCGAAACGGGAGTTGAAAAATAAACAAAGGGTAGTTGAGGACGAGGTGACGATGTGTGTTGGAAATGATTCCAAGGTTGATAAGATCACCATCGCACACTCTCTTTACCTTCGGGATTAGTGTTGAACCTAAAATAAATGTTATTTGGTGTTTGCGTTGAGCATAATATGATTGGATCATGTTTATTGCAATATGGTTATTCATTTAAGTCAAAGAATAATTGTAATTCTGTTTACATCAATAAAACCTTCTGTGGTCATACACCCAAGGTGAATGGTTTATTGAATCTCGATCGTAGTGATACACATATTCACAATATTGAAGCCAAAAGATGCAAAGTTAATAATGATAGTGCAACCTATTTGTGGAACTGCCGTTTAGGTCATATTGGTCTAAAGCGCATGAAGAAACTCCATGCTGATGGAATTTTGGAATCACTTGATTATGAATCACTTGATGCTTGTGAACCATGCCTCATGGGCAAGATGACTAAGACTCCGTTCTCCGGAACAATGGAGCGAGAAACTGACTTATTGGAAATAATACATACTGATGTATGAAATCCGATAAGTGTTGAGGCTCGTGATGGGTATCATTATTTTCTTACCTTCACAAATGATTTGAGCAGATATGGGTATATCTACTTGATGAAACATAAGTCTGAAACATTTGAAAAGTTCAAAGAATTTCAGAGTGAAGTGGAAAATCGTCATAACAAGAAAATAAAGTTTCTACGATCTGATCGCGGAGACAAATATTTGAGTTACAAGTTTGGTCTTCAACTAAAATAATGTGGAATAGTTTCACAAATTCATGCCACCTGGAATACCACAGCATAATGGTGTGTCCGAACGTCATAACCGTACTCAATTGGATATAGTGCAATCTATGATGTCTCTTACCAATTTTCTACTATCGTTTTGGGGTTATGCATTAGAGACATCTACATTCACATTAAAATAGGGCACCGTCTAATCCATTGAGATGGCACCGTATGAATTATGGTTTAGCTAGAAACCTAAGCTGTAGTTTCTTAAAGTTTGGGGTTGTGATGCTTATGTGAGAAAATTTCAGCCTGATAAGCTCAAACCCAAATCGGAAAAGTGCATCTTCATAGGTGTCTCCGATGGTGTTTGTTGAGTTGGCATAGATCGAGATTATGATTTGTCACTCCGATTGTCGGAGAGGTATCTCTGGGCCCTCTCGGTAATGCAATTCACTATAAGCCTTGAAAGCAATGTGACTAATGAGTTAGTTGTGGGATGATGCATTATAGAACGAGTAAAGAGACTTGCTGGTAACAAGATTGAACTAGGTATTGAGATACCAACGATCGAATCTCGGGCAAGTAACATACCGATGATAAAGGGAAGAATGTATGTTGTTATGCGGTTTGACCGATAAAGTTCTTCGTAGAATATGTAGGAACCAATATGAGCATCCAGGTTCTGCTATTGGTTATTGATCAGAGATGAGTCTCGGTCATGTCTACACAGTTGTCAAACCCATAGGGTCCACACGCTTAACGTTACGTGACGATCGGTATTATGAGTTTATGTGTTATGATGAACCGAAGGTAGTTCGAAGTCCCGGATTTGATCACGGACATGACGAGGAGTCTCGAAATGGTCGAGATGTAAAGATCGATATATTGGAAGCCTATGTTTGGACATCGTAATGGTTCCGGATGAGTTCGGGCATTTTCTAGAGTACCGGGAGGTTACCGGAACGCCCCGGGGACTATATGGGCCTTATTGGGCTTTAGGGGAAAGAGAGAGGGGCTGCCTAGGGCAGGCCGCACTCCCCCCAAGGCCTAGTCCGAATTGGACTAGGGGGAGGGGCGGCGCCCCCCTTCCTTCTCTTCTCTCCTTCCCTTCCTTCTCTCCTACTCCTACTTGGAAAGGGGGGAATCCTACTCCCGGTGGGAGTAGGACTCCCTAGGGCGCGCCATAGTAGAGGGCCGTCCCTCCCCCGCCTCCACTCCTTTATATACGGGGGAGGGGGGCACCCCATAGACACACAAGTTGATCATTGATCTCTTAGCCGTGTGCGGTGCCCCCCTCCATGATAATCCACCTCAGTCTTATCGTAGCGGTGCTTAGGGGAAGCCCTGTTCCGGTAGTATCATCATCACCGTCATCACACCGTCGTGCTGATGAAGCTCTCCCTCGACACTCTACTAGATTGTGAGTTCGTGGGACGTCTGAGCGGAATGTGTGCAGATCGCGGAGGTGCCGTACCTTCGGTGCTAGGATCGGTCGATCGTGAAGACGTACGACTACATCAACCGCGTTGTCATAATGCTTTCTCTTACGGTCTACGAGGGTACATGGACAACACTCTTCCCTCTCGTTTCTATGCATCACCATGATCTTGCGCGTGCGTAGGATTTTTTTTGAAATTACTGTGTTCCCCTATAGATTCGGGGGTATTGTTGGATGAAGCGGCCCGGACCGACCTTACATGACCACGTTCATGAGACTTCCACCGACAGATATGCAACTAGTTTTGCATAAAGGTGGCTGGCGGGTGTCTGTTTCTCCAACTTTAGTTGAATCGAATTTGACTGCGACCGGTCCTTGTTGAAGGTTAAAACCTCAAACTTGATAAATCACCGTTGTGTTTTTAATGCGTAGGCAAGAAAGGTTCTTACTAGAAGCCCGTAGCAGCAACGTAAAACTTGCAACAACAAAGTAGAGGACGTCTAACTTGTTTTTGCAGGGCATGTTGTGATGTGATATGGTCAAGACATGATATGATATATGTTATTGTATGAGATGATCATGTTTTGTAAAAGTTATCATCAACTGGAGGAGCCTTATGGTTGTCGCTTTATTGTATGAAATGCAAACGACATGTAATTCCTTTACTTTATCACTATGCGTGAGAGATAGTTGTAGAAGCAATAGTTGGCGAGACGACCATGACGCTACGATGGAGATCAAGGTGTCAAACCGGTGACGACGGAGATCATGACGGTGCTTTGGAGATGGAGATCAAAGGCACAAGATGATGATGGCCATATCATGTCACGTATTTTGATTGCATGTGATGTTTATATTTTATGCATCTTATTTTGCTTTGTACGGCGGTAGCATTATAAGATGATCCCTTACTAACATTTCAAGGTATAAGTGTTCTCCCTGAGTATGCACCGTTGCGACAGTTCGTCATGCTGAGACACCACGTGATGATCGGGTGTGATAAGCTCTACGTTCACATATAACGGGTGCAAGACAGTTTTGCACATGCAGAATACTCGGGTTAAACATGACGAGCCTAGCATGTAGAGATATGCCCTCGGAACACTGGAGACCGCAAGGTCGAACGTGAGTCATATAGTAGATATGATCAACATAGAGATGTTCACCATTGAAAACTACTCCTTCTCACGTGATGATAGGACATGGTTTAGTTGATATGGATCACGTGATCATTTAGATGACTTGAGGGATGTCTATCTAAGTGGGAGTTCTTAAGTAATATGATTAATTGAACTTAATTTATCATGAACTTAGTCCTGATAGGTTTTGCATATCTATGTTGTAGATCAATAGCTCGCGTTGTAGCTCCTATATATTTTCGATATGTTCCTAGAGAAAACTAAGTTGAAAGATGATAGTAGCAATGATGTGGACTGGGTCCGTGATCTGACGATTATCCTCATTGCTGCATAGAAGAATTATGTCCTTGATGCACTGCTAGGTGACAGATCTATTGTACGAGCAGAAGCAGACGTTATGAACATTTGACAAGCTCGGTATGATGACTACTTGATAGTTTAGTGCGCCATGCTTAAAGGCTTAGAACCGGGACTTCAAAAATGTTTTGAACGCCACTGAGCATATGAGATGTTCCAAGAGCCGAAATTGGTATTTCAGACTCATGCCCGTGTCGAGAGGTATGAGACCTCAGACAAGTACTTTGCCTACAAGATGGAGGAGAATAGCTCAGGAAGTGAGCATGTGCTCAGAATGTCTGGGTACTACAATCGCTTGAATCAAGTGGGAGTTAATCTTCCAGATAAGATAGTGATTGACAGAGTTCTCTAGTCACTATCACCAAGTTACTAGAACTTCGTGATGAACTATAATATGCAAGGGATGACGAAAACGATTCCCAAGCTCTTCATGATGCTGAAATCGGTGAAGGTAGAAATCAAGTAGCATCAAGTGTTGATGGTTAACAAGACCACTAGTTTCAAAAAAAAGGGCAAGGGAAAGAAAGGGAACTTCAAGAAAAATGTCAAGCAAGTTGCCATTCCCGTGAAGAAGCCCAAAGCTAGACCCAAGCCTCAAACCGAGTGCTTCTACTGCAAAGGAATGGTCACTTGAAGCGGAACTGCCCCAAATACTTGGCGGATAAGAAGGATGACAAAGTGAACATAGGTATATTTGATATACATGTTATTGATATGTATTTTACTAGTGTTTACAGCAACCCCTTGGTATTTGATACTGGTTCAGTTGCTAAGAGTCGTAACTCGAAATAGGAGTTGCAAAATAAAGAGAGACTAGTTAAGGACGAGGTGACGATATGTGTTGGAAGTAATTTCAAGGTTGATACGATCACCATCGCACACTCCCTCTACCTTCGGGATTAGTATTGAACCTAAATAAATTTTATTTGGTGTTTGCGTTGAGCATTAATATGATTAGATCATGTTTATTGTAATACGACTATTCATTTAAGTCAAAGAATAATTGTTGTTTTGTTTATATGAATAAAACCTTCTATGGTCTTACACCCAATGTGAATGGTTTATTGAATCTTGATCGTAGTGATACACATATTCATAATATTAATCCCAAAAGATGCAAAGTTGATAATGATAGTGCAACATATTTGTGGCACTACCGTTTAGGTCATATTGGTGTAAAGCGCATGAAGAAACTCCATGCGGATGGACTTTTGGAATCACTTGATGCTTGCGAACCATGCCTCATGGGAAAGATGACTAAGACTCCATTCTCTGGAACAATGGAGCGAGCCACTGAAATAATACATACTAATGTATGCGGTCGATGAGTATTTAGGATCGCGACGGGTATCATTATTTTCTAACCTTCACAGTTGATTTGAGCAGATATGGGTATATCTACTTAATGAAACACAAGTCTGAAACATTTGCAAAGTTCAAAGAATTTCAGAGTGAAGTGGAGAATCGTCGTAACAAGAAAATAAAGTTTCTACGATCTGATCACGGAGGCGAATATTTGAGTTACGATCTTGGTCTTCATTTAAAACAATGTGGAATACTTTCACAACTCACGCCACCTGGACCACCACAGCGTAATGGTGTGTCCGAACGTCGTACCGTACTTTATTAGATATGGTACGATCTATGATGTCTCTTATCGAATTTCCACTATCATTTTGGGTTATGCATTGGAGACAGCTGCATTCACGTTAAATAGGACACCATCTAGATCCGTTGAGACGACACCGTATGAATGGTGGTTTGGCAAGAAACCTAAGCTGTCATTTCTTAAAGTTTGGGGTTGCGATGTGAAAAGGCTTCAGCCTATTAAGCTCGAACCCAAATCAGAGAAGTGCATCTTCATAGGATACCCAAAATAAACTGTTGGGTACACCTTCTATCATAGATCTGAAGGCAAGATCTTTGTTGCTAAGAATGGATCCTTTCTAGAGAAGGAGTTTCTCTCGAAAGAAGTGAGTGGGATGAAAGTAGAAGTTAATGAGGTAACTGTACCTTCTCTCGAATTGGAAAGTAGCTCATCATAGAAAACCGTTCCCAGGATGCCTACACCAACTAAAGAGGAAGCTAATGGTAATGATCATGAATCTTCAGATCAAGTTACTACCGAACCTAGTAGGTCAACCAGAGCATGTTCCGCACCAGAGTTGTACGGTAATCCTGTTCTGGAAGTCATGTTACTAGACCATGACAAACCTACGAACTATGAGGAAGCGATGATGAGCCCAGATTCCAATAAATGGCTTGAGGCCATGAAATCTGAGATAGGATCCATTTATGAGAACAAAGTATGGACTTTTGTGGACTTACCCGATGAATGACAAACCATTGAGAATAAATGGATCTTCAAGAGGACGACGAATGCTGATGGTAGTGTTACTATCTATAAAGCTCGACTTGTCGCAAAAGGTTTTTGACAAGTTCAAGGTGTTGACTACGATGAGATTTTCTCACTCATAACACGGCCTTTTCAAACATGGATAACATCATGTTGGTAGTTTTATTCATGGTCAAAAATAGAACTACCAGCCAATTAACATCATGCTGATCAACATTCATGCATTGCACATATTCATATGATACACAATCAAAAAGATATGCTATTTTCAAAATGCCCACACACGGTCGAGTGTGCGAAAACAAAGAAAACGAGGGACGAAGTTTTGGCAAGTGTTGGACGTGGTGTGCGTAGATGACAATGGGGACTCACATGTCAATAATGGCAGAGACAAAAAATTGGAGATATTTTCCCTACATCAGGTGGAATCGAACCTGGGCGGAACAATGGTCGGGTAGTTTCACTTGGCCACTGGGCTAGTTTAGTAGTTTCGGTACAAATAAGGCACTGCCTCAGGTGGTCCGATCTCATCCTACGCCTTTGTGCGCTCGCCATGGCGCCGCTGTCTGCCGTTGTAAACATGCTGAACAAACGAGAGGAGTCTGAAGAGGATTGTACGTGGACAGGCGGACAGGCAGGACCCACCAGGTATATGGCCGTACGCAAGCAAGTGCCTCATTGAAAAAATACTTCCTCCTAATGCTATACTGACATTGGGGCCCACGAGTTTGTCAACATAGTTACATTTTTAGGTGCTTCAACGTAGTTACTAAAGGAGATAAATTTACAACGAAGCCGGGGAGCTAGCAAATATCGTTTATTATCACTGGGGCCGCAAGTATCAACTGGGTTGTGGGCTGCCCCATCTAGGCTTTTCTTTTAACATGCGTAGCCCACGACATGCCAGTTTGTATTTTCTTGAGGGCCGTCATGTATCGACCGGCCTATGGACCTCCCATCCGAGGTTTTATTTTTCCTGAAACACCGGCAACCTAACTTATGTTTTTTTTGAAGAAAACGCAAAGGTCCGCTCTATTTTTCTATATAAGAATAGGAACGCCTGGTCCAACTTATGTTTTCGTTCTAACTACATTATATATATTTAAATTATTTTATATGTTATTATATGTTATTCTTATTGTCATCATATATTTAACAGATACTTACATATATAAGAAAACAATATCCAATGTCTTATTAACTTATAAAAATAATTTCTTAACAATAAAATCCTAGATATTTTACATTAAGGCAACGAAAATCCTGGTGATTGTGTACAAAAGCTTGGTAAGATTTAAGGACCAATGTAATAATAAATCACTTATTATTTAAATATATCTATATCAAAATGCTTAGCCCCTGTTTATTTTTTGATAACATTGCTGCGCCCAACCCAACATTATAATTAGAATCAGCCCAGCAAAATCATGTATTTTGAGAAAGTGCAAATGGCCTGTAATTTTTAGGAAAAAAATAAATGGCCTGCACGGACGCTACATTATTTATTCACCAAGCCCAGCAAATGGACTGTAATTCTAAAAAATATATCAAATTGACTGTAAATTCTGAAAAAGATGGTTTGAATATGTGCCACATTTTTGGAGGCTGAAATGTGGGCCAATAGGTCGAAGCCAGCGCAAGTCGTTGTCAACTTAATCAACAAATGATTCTGACATTGTTATCCATTGGATTTACATCCAATGGCCGGCATCCATCTTCAATCTCTCGTATTCTCCCTCCAGCTCCGCCGGGACCACCTGCTCCCGCCTCCTGCTGGTAGCAGCTCTGCTTAGCACGCTTCTCTGTGAAGCGCTACCCCACCGCCGGCCAGGCCATCCCTCCACCCCTCCACACCACATGTTCTTCTCCACCGACTGCCGAACACACCGCACCAGAACCAATTAACCCTCATACACCTCCCCGTCTGCGACTCCACTCCTGCGTCTTCCCATCTCCGGCTCGTTGCTGTATGGAGCCTCGCCGTCGTCCACCACCTTGGATGCGCTCGGCGCGGCATGGTCAACACACAAAAAATGAATACTCCCCCTGCTAGCTGGGAAGCACCATAGTGAGAGGCTGACTTGTGGGCCTACTAAGTTGACGGAGATGGAGGGCTTTGTCAACTTAGTCAATATGAATGATTCTAGCTCCACTCACCGTACAATGTCCATCCAACGACCGTAGTGCTTCTTCAACCTCTGGTCTTCTTGCTCCAGCGGCCCAAACCAGCGCCGGTCGTGCTGTCTGCTCCTGCCTCCTGTGGCCGGTTGTGCTGCCGCGGAGGCCTCACCGCCCCCTACTACTCCCACCGCTGGTCAGGCCCTACGGCGACGGCAGCCTCACATCGCAGCCGAACTAGTGAACCCTAGTACTCCTCTCCGCGTGGGCATCCACTATCGCGTCTTCCCCGGCTTCGCATCATCTCCTTCCTAGGCCTCACCGTCGTCCACCGCCTTGGTGCTCTCGGCGCGGCATGGTCAATGTGGTCAAGGAACGACTTCCATCGGAAGAGTACTGTACGTGGAGAGGCTGACAGCTGGGTCCACGGCCGCATCAAGGAAGTGCCTCCTTATTACGCGGAAAATAATGATTCCTCCACCTGACAGCAGGGACCCACCGGACGGGCCACCGTATTTCATGAAAAAAACGTTTCCCACTGACTGCTAGGACCCACCAGCTACATCTTCGCACGCAAGGAAGTGTGTGACAGTCGGGACCCACCTGCTCGAAGCATACGTAGCGTTGTCATTCTGGTCACGAACGTGTACGTACATACGATCGATCTGTCTACAGGCTGCAGCGATGAACCGTGGCCGTGTAAGGAAGGACACGTGTCGTAGTATAGGCGCGCACGTGTCGTAGTAGAGGCGCACATGTAGCATGTCACACAGTCCCATTAATATCGTGTACACGTACGTACAACCAGGGTGCAATAAAGTAAATATGGCCACATACGTACATACGGGCGGGGTCTCGAATGCCTACTCGCGCATATGTACGGCCATGGCTCATGTACATGGCTGGGTCGGAATGGAGAAACTGCGTCGTTGTGTTCATCGGGAGCCAACCGGCTTGGATGGAATAGCCAATCGAAACGAGGCCTGGCGTACCGCAGAACGGATGAAACGACCTTGTGTTCGACCGGCTACGACCGAAACGGGATCCTGTTCATCGGGAGGGGTCTAGCGTACCGCAAAACGGAGAAAATAGACTTCTATTGGACCTCTTACGGCCAAAACGGGGTCCTGTTGATCGGGAGGGGTGTTGCGTACCGCAAAACGGAGGAAACTGACTTGTGTTGGATTGCTACGGTCGAAACAGGGGTCCTGTTCATCGGGAGGGGTGTGGCGTACCGCAAAACGGGACTCCACGCGATAATGTTCATCTCCATCGTCGACTGCCTCCGCGGGCTACTGTTCATCCACCGTCGACCTCCTCCAGCCTCCACCTGCGACTGTTCATCCACGAGCTCCGGTTCATCCAGCCTCCACCGCTCCTCCACCGGCTACTATTCAGCCAGCCCTCTCCGCGGGGTCCCGTTCAACCACCCCTCCACGGTTTACTATTCAACCACCCCTCCACAGGCTACTGTTCATCCAGCCCTTCACCGGCTACTGTTCAACCATCCCTCCATGGGGTCTTGTTCATCCAACCCTCCACGTGGTCATGTTCATCCACCACCAACCGGCTCGATCGGGGTCCTGTTCATCCAGCGGCAACGACCTTTACTACCACGGGGTCCTACTCATCCACCCCCACCCAGAACTGTTCATCCAACCCCCCCCCCCCCCAACAACGCTCACTGTTCATCAAGAGGCAGCATCGATCAGCTTCAGTTAGCAGCAGTAGCGAAGGAATCACTTGGGTTCAGTTAACAGCAGGGGATCGATCGGGGTTGAAGAACGTAGCTAGTGTAATCGCTCGGGTTTAGTTAGAGCCCAACGCCTCGCTCGGGTTCAGTTAGAGCGCAACGCCTCGCACACACACACGTACGTGTACGAGAGAAATGCACAAACCTCTATGCATCGCTCGGCCCCGACCACCCACCGTAACCGGGAACTCCCCGATATTTTTCTCACCCTCGCTTCTACCACGTTTTTTTCCATCATGGATGGCCCAAAGAATGTCATGCAGTTGCATCTCTGGCCCGCCCTGGACAAAAAGCCCATTTTCTGTCTTGAATTTTTGTCATAGAAGGAGGAGCCCACCACATCTATGATGATACCGTGTGTTGGCACAATTACCGTCATAGAAGTGTCATAAGCATGAAAGTAAAAAAATTGTTCGGCCCAAAATGTCACGGATGTATATTTTTTTGTAGTGGGCCTCCGGGTCTATTTTCCATCATATAAGTTTCTGATCTACTCTTTTTGCAATCTTTTACTTTCTGATCTATAAACCAAAAAATACCAAAAATATTCACTTTACTGTTTATCTATGTCTATCAGATCTCACTTTTGCAAGTAACTGTGAAGGGATTAACAACCCCTTTATCGCGTTGGGTGCAAGTTGTTGTTTGTTTGTGCAGGTATTCAGTGACTTGTGCGTTCTCTCCTACTGGATTGATACATTGGTTCTCAAACTGAGGGAAATACTTATCTCTACTTTGTTGCATCACCTTTTCTCTTCAAGGGAAAAACCAACACAAGCTCAAGAAGTAGCATATACCACCGATAGAATCGATAGTTTCATCAAAATAGGCAAAACAATGCATCAAACATAGAATCTGTCTTAAACAGGACAGTCTGTAGCAATCTAAACATCTACCATACTTCTGGTACTCCATTTTTTTGAAAAATTAGGAAAAAAATAAAGAATTTGTATAGCAAGAATGTGCAAAAAAATTCAGAAGCTTTTGACGTTCCAGTAAAAAATTGAAAATTCACGCACTACAACCAAAGTTTCTGTTTTTGCACTGCACATACCAACAAGCAATCTGCTCATCCTAGAGGAAAATCTTGGCACAATAATCTTACAATACAAAAGATTTGTACAAGTATGATAATTATTTTTGTGAGAATCTTCAAGAAAAATTCTACATTGTTTCCATGAGCATGAACACAAGTGTTCAAGGTCGACCCTCACTTCTCCAATGCATCACCTTTCAATCGCTTCTCTTTTGTTAAAAAGTTTTAAGTTCCCCTCTATATTTTTTTGTTTTTAAACTATATAAAAGCACTCAACAGAAATAAATGACTCTCTAAAGCTTCCGGGTTGTCTCCCTGGCAGCGCTTTCTTTAAAGCCATTAAGCTAGGCATAAAGTGCTCAAGTAATGAATCCACCCGGACCCTAAGGTATATCAAAGACAATTTTAATTAACAATGATTTGGCATTTAGTAGTGAGCACAAATCTGGTCGAAAACCGTTTCTTATATTCCAGAGATCCGTAACTCCAATTGCGCTGAGATTTTAACACGGTTTTTTTTCTAGATATAAGCTTCCTTGTGCCAGAAGTAGAGACCCAACCGACGTTTGAGGAGAGCATAAGACACCTGGGCGTCCCTGGGGCATGGGGCGTGCCCTGGTGTGTTGTGGACACTGTGGGCCCCTGTTTGCATTGATTTCACCTCCCAAAAATCACATATGTTTCAAAATAATTCTCCGCAAATTTTTATCGCAGTTGGACTTCGTTTGATATGGATTTTCTGTGAACAAAAAACATGCAAAAAACAGGAACTGGCACTAGGCACTGGATCAATAGATTAGTCCAATAAATCATATAAAAGTTGCCAAAATATGTGAAAGTTGTATAATATTTGCATGAAACAATCAAAAATTATAGATACGATGAAGACGTATCACATATTCTGAGAGAAAAGGCATTAGAATTACTCCATAAAGCATTATTATGCATAAAAACATTGTAAATAACAGTAGGAAACATGATGCAAAATGGATGTATCAACTCCCCAAAGCTTATACCTCGCTTGTCCTCAAGCGAAAACCGAAATCGAAAAACATGTCCACATGCTTAGAGAGAGTATGGATCAAGGACTTCCTTATTCACATACACATGGCCAACGGAGATGATCTCCACACCATTAAATATTTGCCGCTCAAACTAAAGGGGCCGGCTAGGTATTGCCTTAACAGCCTGCCTCCTCATTCTATCGGCAGCCGAGAGGCCTTAGAGGACGCCTTTTGAGCAAACTTCCAGGGCACGTACGTCCGACCTCTGGAGGCTGATGACCTCAGCTGTTTAACCAAGCAGCCAGGCAAATCAGCTCGGAAATTCTAGAACAGGTTCCTCATGATACGTCCCCATCGTATCTATAATTTTTGATTGTTTCATGCCAATATTATATCACTTTTACATATTTTTGGCAACTTTTTATATGATTTATTGGACTAACCTATTGATCCAGTGCCCAATGCTAATTCCTATTTTTTGCAAGTTTTTTTGTATCGCAAAAAATCCATATCAAACAAATTCCAAACGCGATAAAAATTTACGGAGAATTATTTTGGAATATATGTGATTTTTGGGATTTGGAATCACCGCAAATGGAGTCCCGTTGTGGGCACAAACCACCAGGATCCGACCCTTGAGCCAGGCGCATGGTGGTGGGTTGTGCCCACCTCGTACATCGGTTGGAGCTCAACTTCGGGTAAGGAAGCTTATATCCGGAAAAAAAATCATGTTAAAATCTCAGCGCAATTGGAGTTACGGATCTCTGGGAATATAAGAAACGGTTTTCGGTCAGATCTGGGGAGTGCGAAACAGAAGAGAACCGAGAGGGAGATCCAATCTCGGAGGGGCTCCCGCCCCACCGCCGCCATGGAGATTGAGGACCAGAGGGGGAACTCTTCTCCCATCTAGGGGGGGCAAGGAAGAAGAAGAAGGAGGGGGGCTCTCTCCCCCTCGCTTCCGGTGGCGTCGGAGTGCCGCCAGGGGCAACGATTGGGACGACGATCTACATCAAAAATCTTGCTACCGTCAACACCAACTTTCCCCCCCCTCTATGCAGCAGTGTAACACCTCTTCCCCCTGCTGTAATCTGTACTGAAACATGGTGCCCAACTCCATATATTATTTCCCAATGATCTATGGTTATCCTATGATGTTTGAGTAGATCCGTTTTGTCCTGTGGGTTAATCATGATCTTGGTTGGTATGATTGTATATTTTATTTATGGTGTTGTCCTACGGCGCCCTCCGTTCTCGCACAAACTGAGGGGCCCCCGCTGTAGGGTGTTGCAATATGTTCATGGTTCGCTTATAGTGGGTTGCGAGAGTGACAGAAACTTAAACCCGAGTAGGTGGGGTATGACGTATGGGAATAAACAGGACTTACTTAATGCTATGGTTGGGTTTCACGACCTTAATGATCTTTAGTAGTTGAGGATTCTTTCTAGAGTTCCAATCATAAGTGCATATGATCCAAGTAGAGAAAGTATGTTAGCTCATGCCTCTCCCTCATATAAAGTTGCAAGAATGATTACCGGTACTTGTTATCGATTGCCTAGGGACAAATGACTTTCTTGTTGGCACAAGCTATCCACTTTTATTACCTTGCAATTTATTCGTAGTTTTATTCTCGCAAAGTACTCGTAGATTTATTCTTGCCAAATAGTTTCATACTTGTTTCCGATAAAGCAAACGTCAAGTGTGCGTAGAGTTGTATCGGTGGTCGATAGAACTTGAGGGAATATTTGTTCTGCCTTTAGCTCCTCGTTGGGTTCGACGCTCTTATTTATCAAAGAAGGCTACAAACGATCCCCTATACTTGTGGGTTATCACATCACAAAGAAGAACCAGATCATAGACTGCTCTGAAAGCTGAGGCCATCGTCGCATTTAAGAACAACATACGAGATAAATGGTTGGCCCGCCAGCTCGGATAGGATAAGCCAAGGACTATGGCAGCCCTCACCTCGCTGATGACTCGCTTTTGCACGGGAGATGATAGTTGGTTCGCCTGTAGTACTCACAACGGTGAGGCACCCACCTCGGAAACACGCGACGCCAATGGAAAACCCAAGCGCAACAAAAATAAGCACATGTATAAAAATGGCAGAAGAGATACGGAAGACGATGTGGTCAACGCGTGGTTCACCGGACCTAAATCCAGACAAAAAAAGGAAGCCCTTGAAAGGGAACAAAGACGGACCTAGCCAGCTCGACAGGATCCTGGACCGGTCGTGCCAAATCCACGGCACCCAGGACAAACCAGCAACCCACACCAATAGGAATTGATGGGTCTTTAAGCAAGCTGGCAAGGTCATGATAGAGGGTCAAGTAAAACCCAAAGTTGCAGCAAAGACGAGGATGAACCTCGGCGGACCAATAATGAAGGCTAAAAGAAGTTTCCCCATGAGGTAACCGAGGTCAGTATGATCTATGTTACTCACATCCCTAAAAGGGAGAGGAAGCATGTAGTCTGGGATGTCTACACGTTGGAGCCAGTCGCCCCGAAGTTCAACCCCTGGTCGGCTTCCCCAATCACATTTGAAAAACAAGATTATCTGACTAGCATCAAGCATGGCGCATTGGTAGTGCTCGTCCTGGACCCAATTGTCGATGGTTACCATCTGATACATATCCTCATGGACGGCAGAAGCAGCTTCAACCTCATTTATGAGGATACGATCAGTAAGATGGGCATCGACTCATCCCGGATCAAGCCGAGTACCATCACCTTTAAAGGTGTCATCCCAGGCGTCGAAGCCCCCTGCACCAGAATGATCACCCTAGAGGTAGTCTTCGGCTCCCCCGATAACTTCAGAAGCGAGGAATTAATCTTCGACATCGTCCCCTTTCGAAGTGGATACGACACGCTCTTAGGACGCACAACTTTTGCATGGTTCAATGCAGTCCTGCATTATGCTTATCTGAAGCTCAAAATGTTGGGACCCAACTGTGTTATAATAGTCAATGGTAACATCGAGCGCTCACTCCGGACGGCGAAGCAGACCGTGGCATTCACAGCTGAGGTTCAGGCGTCCGAGGAGGCGGCCTGCAGTGATAAATGCACCACTAGCTCTTCGAAGCGCACGTGGGCTGGGCAAACCAACCCCGACTACGTACTCCCGCACCCTAAATAGGGAGATGGGCTCCTTGCATGGCCTTTTTGGATGGGGCACTACATCTCCAGGGTGCATAATTTTGCACTCAAGATTCCCTGGGCCGCCGAGGAGCCAAAATTCATCAACACGCCGGAGCGGCCCGACTGAGGACCGACTTGGCTACGAGCCCTCATCTCAACAGGTCTCTGTCAAAGAGCCTACAAGCATGAATTCCTCAATGTGGCTTAAACCACACAACAGACTCCTGCAAGACCTCTTTCAAGGGACTCGGCCAACAAATGCCTGAGGCGTATAAAGGGCCAAGATTGCACCATTCCTACTCAAATCACCACCGTCCATGACGGCAAGATGGTCATCAACATGGAAGCGCAATCGTGCGGTAGGATGCGGCCCGGGCTGTTAAAGCCTGATGTCAATATCCGCCCTGTATTTTTCTTCCTCGTGCACTCTCTTACGTTGTCTTCTTTTTAGTTCCTGTCGTAGTAGCTTGACAGGCAACAACTTGAAGGTTATAAACATAAAAATATATGCCTTCTAATTGTATTACCTACATTCCTGTTCAAGCATTGCCTTTGCACTACAAGAACATCTTTCAAGATATAACTGTTAAGGGGCCTCATTCCCCTGCCTTACAAGTCTGAAGTGTCCGACGTCTCAAATTTTGGCTTTATATGCATTAGTTTTGAATCTAGATTGTGGTCAATAGTTGGGTTGACAGACTCCTATGTGTACTCCTTACGTTCCCGATGAATTAGGCTAAGGGTGTAACAGGAGAACCACTGTCGATCGTGCCACCGGGTAAATTGGCAGAGCGCCTCAGTGGAGAAAGCCGAAAGCTGACTATTTAGGTAGGTGCAAACTAGTCGGCCATGAACGGACCGCGTTAAGCGATGTGACGATAGAGATCACACCCGTGTTAAATGAAGGGCTTTATCTTTTTAGCCGAAGTGTGTCATGGTTTAGACCTCAGCTTACTAAGCCGACCACTTTCCACACCGGGGACTCATTTTCAGCCCCCACAGTCAAACTCCCTAGATTAAATGAAAGTTATCAAGCCATTATAGTCTGATTGCCTGGTTCCTATGAGTAGAGACCGCCATCGGGAGCCGAGACATCGGCCAAGGGTCAAAGTTGTACCTCGGAACACACTTTGTATATTCTACATTGGGGTAAAAGTCGATGACTAGCCACTTTCAGTTTAAGATGGTCACACAGGAGGGAAAATAATTAAAAGAGTACATATGAAGGGATGTGAAACCATACTCATTCCATCAAACCATTAATTTCTGAACATTTCATAACTTCAGCATTCCGAAGTGCTACCTAGTAATACAAGGTGTCCTTTGGACACACGGCCTCGGTAATCCGAGCTCTTTCCTCTACCTTAGGGTAAAACTACTCCGCGGTGTGAGGCTTGTCTGCGGGAAGACCCTAGCCACTTTAACCGCATCGACCTTGCGGAAGTGTGTCTTCATGCAGGCATACGCCCTCCGCGCTCCTTCAAAGCACGTGAACCTCCTCTAGCTATTGTCACGCGAGACAGCCCCCTGCAGGCGCATCCTGAGATCGAAGAAGCTAGTTGGAAGGGCTTTGGTAAGCCATAGTGCGACACAGAGGTCTTGAAGCGTCAGTATCGCCATGTGGAGTAGCTTCACCAGCTGCTTGATTCGATTATTTAGCAGATGTGATGACGGAGACCCTGGGGACTGCCCCTAGAAGGCCTTCTCCACCTCGTGACCCTCCAACTGGTCGAAATGTGCAACGACATCTGCCACGCTTTGCCATAGCTAGGTGAGCTCGATGCACCCCTTGCTGCCAAACACACACCATAATAAGTATAGCTTACCCAGGGTGATTTGCTCCAACTGCTGGAGCACCTTGTGATCAGCCCGCATTGTGGTCTTGAATTCGGAGTGGGCAAGCTGGAGCTTCCCAAGCTCCTCCTTCGTTTGCTGCCCCTCCGTCTGTAGCTTGTCGCGTGCCTGAAACACGCCCTTCAGGGTCTCCTCAACCTCTTGGACCCGCGCTCGGTCCTTCTCACTGGCCACCTGCTCGGTGGCCCAGGCCATTTCCGCCTTCGCGGCTGCAGCCTTGTGCTGCTTCACCTCTTGCCAAGACTTTTTGAGGTCGGCCTTGAGCGTCTCAAGCTCAGCTAACGTTTCTATCATTAAAATAGTTCGGCCTTAGTTCTCCACCTAGCAAGATATATCACAACTTTTTCGTGTAAAATACCATGCACACATTGCTTACCATAGACTGCTCAAATATCTGGTTCACTAGGTTGAGGTCCTCCTGGGACCTCTCGAGCTTCCAATTCATCTCCACAATCTCCCCAGAGACAAAGTTTGGAATCGACGTCAAAACTTGTCAGCAAAAATCCTTATTACAAAGCCTGCAGTCAAAATATTGAAGCTCCAGGAAGAATGCCTTAAGCAGCGCCCTGGGGGCTATATAAGAAGCTCCTGATAAGATATACGACCCCAAGGACGATTTCTTCAAACCAACTTTGGGCTCAGGGGCTACTCACTCACTACGTCATTTAGAAGGTCGTGATATCATGTCCTCGGACATATACATAAATCGACAAGCTCAAATAAATAAGCTAATTCGGCACAAAGAGGCATACCTAGAGGCTCGTTATGAGGTTCTTGAAAACCTCATGCAGGTCGCCCCCCGCGGACCGGAAGCCTTGCAGCGCCGCTCCTATTAAGGCACGATGCTCTTCCTTGAGGGAGGATACCTTTAGGGTCTCCTCCACCTCCTCGGTCCACACTGTGCCAGCCTATCCTTGGGTAGTCGGCGGGGGTGGCGGGACAACCTCGAACCCAGGCGCCGATGTGCCAACCCGAGTGGTCTCCACTTGCGGTGGCGGAGATGAAGCAAATATCGGCTAGACCGATGACTGACCCAGCCCCTCTTTAACGACCTCGGGGTGCTTCTCCCCCAGGTCTTGTTGGGCCGAGGTGTCGACCTCGGCCATGATGGCCACCTCTTCGTCCCTCGTCACGTTGGCTTCGGGGGCCAAGATGGATGTCGCCTCCCCTAGCCCATCACGCATTGGGGGAGGAGCAGAGGGCTTTGGAGTCTCGATGGCAGATGGTAATCCGCTCGAGGAACCGCTGGGGATCACCCTTGGTGGATTACATAAGAAAATACGATTTATGAGTTTACCTTTGCTAAATAAGACTTGTCCCATAAAAGGACATGATATAAAAATGACGGCTTACCCTCAAGGTGCCGATTTCTTCCTCCCCAGCGTGAGGAAGTCTTCTTCTGATCTGCCAGAGAGATCGGTTCTCTCTGGCGACTTGCCGGCGGCCCTAGCCGAGCTCCTCCTCAGCCTCTTCGAGCCCTTGGGATGCATGCCGGCTTCGGCGTCCTCCAACGCCGCCCTCTTCCCTTAAGGGGAGGGTTCTCTTCTTCGGCAGAGGAGGCGTGGGTCTCCTCGAACCAAACGACCGAGGTCTCCTGAGCCCAAGCACTCATCTTGCCCTTTAGGGACTTCGTCCCTTTGGGGGCCACCACGTGCGGCTCCTTGGTTAGGAGCACAGTGAGCAGGGGAGTCAGCTGCTCCTTTGGTAGCGGGGCTGGGCATCGCGCTTTTTGTGCCCATGCCAGCCACTTTAGCAGGCGTTAAGCATAAGCAATTCATCAAATTCTACCCGTCAATAGAAAAAACTAGAAGTTGGGTGCGTGTGATAAAAGACTTACTGGGGGCATCGTGGTCGTCCTCGAAGCCAAGGTCCTCCTCCTCCTTGGGGATCTTGTCCTTGGCCAGCTTCATGAGCTTCGTCCACATAGCGGTCAAGGTGGAGCGGAACAAGGCTGTGAGTGGGGGCCATGTCCTCGAGCTTTTGCACCCACATCGGGGTAGCCCAAAGCTAAAGCGAGAGCATACGACAGTTAAGCATGACATTGATGACGTCGGTGAGATGGAAGTTCTATGTGGTGGCCCACCACTTGATCCTCTTGATCATAGCCTCCACCTCGGTTAGGTTCCCCCAGGCGACGCCCTTCTCCTTCGAGGATTGAGTTCCTTTGGAGGCCCGGTCGAGAAGGCTGGGACCTCGGCCTGGCCAGGGGTGAGCGGCTCGGTAATATAGAACCACTCTTGCTGCCACTCCTTCACCGTTTTGATGAAGGTGCCTTTGAACCATTCACCCCCGGGTTCTTGCTGATCATGGCCCCTTCGCATTTCCTCAGGTCGGATCCAGTAGACTTCAGCTTAGTCCGGAAGATCTTCAGCCGCAGCTCAAAGTGCGGCTCGTAGCGGAGGAAGGCCTCACATACCGTAATAAAGGAGGTGAGGTGAAGGATGGAGTTTGGGGCCATGTGGTGGAAATCAAGCCCATAATAAAACATTACCCCATGCACAAAAGGATGCAATGGGAACCCAAGCCCTTAGACGAGGTGGGGGACAAAAACCACTGGTTCCCAAGCATTGGGACTAGGCACCTGCTGGCCATCGGCTGGAGCACGGGCGGCGATCTTGGTTGTCGGGTACCCCATGCTGTGTAACTCCACGATGGTGCCATCCGTCATGATGGAACAACCCCAGTGCCCCTGGGGGTGTCAAGCATAGCTGGCGGAGGAGGTTGGGCTCACTTAAGGAAAAAGGTGTGGGATCGGATCTGGCATTGGAGCTAGACGAGGCAATGGATGGGGAGAATGGGAGCGTGGTTAGTTATGCTTTCCTTCCATTTGCTCTTATAGGCCAGTGAAAGGCCAAGACCCCTCCCCTCCCACTGTGCCGATAAACACGCCACTCCCATCAAATATGTCGTTAAGCATATGGGGGGGCAAAATCTTCATGATATCCCTGAGAAAACAGGCACGGTCTCCACCTCGATGGGACATGCCAGTAAAAAGGTTGCCTCGGGCCGCGGTTTGGGGGAAGCAGTAACTGCTCGACCTATCGTGGGGTGAGTCGTTTCGATAAAGTTGTCAGACTAAGTGGGACTATTCACACCGAGATGGTTGGCCATCGAGGCTAAGTTATCTGATCTCTTCGGGCAGATAGTACAAGTTCGGTTGAGCCTCGGCTGGCATCGCACTTTGATACGTCTCCAACATATCTATAATTTTGTTGTTGTTCCATGCTATTATATTACCTATTTTGGATGTTTTATATGCATTAATATGCTATTTTATATTATTTTTGGGACTAACCTATTAACCTAGAGCCCAGTGCCAGTTTCTGTCTTTCCTTGTTTTTGAGCTTCGTAGAAAAGGAATACCAAGCGGAATAAAAATTTCGCGTTGATTTTTCTTGGACCAGAAGACACCCCGGATACTTGGAGATCAAGTAAGAAGAGCCGCGAGGCAGCGGCAAGGGGGGAGGGCGCGCCCTAGGGGCGCCCCTGCCTTGCCGCCTCCTCGGGACTACTCTGACCTAACCCTTGGTCCTATATATTCACATATATTCCCAAACCACCAGAAGCATCCACGTAAACACTTTTTCATCGCCGCAACCTTCTGTTCCCGTGAGATCCCATCTTGGGGCCTTTTCTGGCATCCTGCCGGAGGGGGATTCGATCACGGAGGGCATCTACATCAACTCTATTGCCCTTCCGATGAAGCGTGAGTAGTTTACCACAGACCTACGAGACCATAGCTAGTAGCTAGATGGCTTCTTCTCTCTCTTTGATTCTCAATACCATGTTTTCCTCGATGTTCTTGGAGATCTATCTGATGTAATATTCTTTTGTGGTGTGTTTGTCGAGATCCGATGAATTGTGGGTTTATTATTAGCTTATCTATGAATAATATTTTAATCTTCTCTGAATTCTTATATGCATGATTTGGTACCTTTGTATTTCTCTTCGAACTATCGGTTTGGTTTGGCTAACTAGATTGGTTTTTCTTGCAATGGGAGAGGTGCTTAGCTTTGGGTTCAATCTTCCGGTGTCCTCACCCAGTGACAAAGTAGGGGTCATACGTCTCCAACGTATCTATAATTTATGATGTATTCATCCTGTTATTTTATCATTCTTGGGTGTTTTACAATCATTTTATAGCAACTTTATATCATTTTTTTGGGACTAACCTATTGACCCAGTGCCTAGTGCCAGTTGCTGTTTTTTTGCTTGTTTTTTACATCACAGAAAATCAATATTAAATGGAGTCCAACCACCGCGAAAATTTTTGTGGATTTTTATGGATCGGAAGGAACCCAATGGGCCAGAGCTACACCTGGGGGTGCCCTGAGGGGGGCACAACCCACCCGGGTGCGCCAGGGCCCCTTGGCGCGCCCAGGTGGGTTGTGCCCACCTCGGTGGCCTCCGGCACCCCCTCTTTGCACTATAAATTCCCAAATATTCCGAAACCCCTTAGGGTTAACCTATATTAGAAGTTCCGCCGCCGTAAGCCTCTCTAGCCACCGAAAACCAATCTAGACCCCATTCCGGCACCCTGCCGGAGGGGGAATCATCTCCAGTGGCCATCTTCATCATCCCGGCGGCCACCACGATGAGGAGGGAGTAGTCGACCCTCGGGGCTAAGGTTTTGTACCAATAGCTATGTGTTTAATCTCTCTCTCTCTCTCTCTCATGATCTATATCATGGGCTTTGTTAATATCGTCTGATCATATGATGTTTCTCCCCTCTATACTCTTGTGGAGATGAACTAAATCTTTACCATTTGAAGTTTTGTCTTGTCGGATTGAATATTCAGAGATGACAACACATGATATATGTCTTGCGGTACGAATACTCGAGGTGACAATTGGGATATCTTATTGATTCACTTGATATATGTTATGGCATTTAACTCATGGATTCCCGTGGTGATATTGGGGTCATCTATGCATAGGGGTTGATGCACGTTTTTATTATCTTTTCTCCGACAGAAACTTTGGGGTCTCCTTGTAGTTCTTTGTGTGGATTGAGTATTATGAATATGGATATGATTTGGTGTTATTCTAGTACGAACTCTAGGATAGATCGAACAGAAAAAATAGCTTTGCGTTATTTTAGTACGAACTCTTGAATAGATCGAACGGAAAGAATAGCTTTGAGGTAGTTTTGTACCCTACAAACAATTCCTATCTTTTGTTCTCCGCTAATAGGAACTCGGGGGCGATTCTTCGTTACACTTTGAGGGATAATCATATGATCCAACTATGTTAGCATTGTTGAGATATTGCACTAGAAAAAGTACGGACCCTAGGCCTTGTTTTTAAGTATTGCAATACCGTTTTCGTGCCCGTTTACTATTTGCTACCTTTCTGTTTTTATTTATTCAGATTATAAAAATATATTTCTACCATCAATATTACACTTTTATCACCATCTGTTCGCCGAACTAGTGCAACTATACAATTTGCCATTGTATCGGTTGTGTTGGGGACACAAGAGATTTCTTGTATTTCGTCACAGGGTCATTTGAGAGAGACCACCTTCATCCTACACCTCTCACGGATTGATAAACCTTGGTCATCCACTTGAGGGAAAATTGTTACTGTCCTACAAAACTCTACGCTTGGAGGCCCAACACGTGTCTACAAGAATAAAGTTGTGTAGTAGACATCAAGGGGTAGCGAGGCACGTATTGTATTGTTGCCATCGAGGATAAAAAAGATGGGGTTTACATCATATTGCATGAGTTTATTCCTCTACATCATGTCATCTTACTTAAGGCGTTACTCCGTTCTTTATGAACTTAGTACTCTAGATGCATGTTGGATAGCGGTCGATGTGTGGAGTAATAGTAGTAGATGCAGGAAGGAGTCGGTCTACTTGACACAAACATGATGTTTATATTGCATATTCGTTGCCTTGGATATCGTCATAACTTTATGATTTTCTATCAATTGCTCGACAGTAATTTGTTCATCGACCGTATTATTTGCCTTCAAGAAAGAAGCCTCTAGTGATACCTATGGCCCTGGGTCTATTTTCCATCATATTATTTCCCGATCTACTATTTTGAAATCTTTTACTTTCATATCTATAAACCAAAAAACCCAAAAACATTTACTTTATCTTTTGTTTAGTTTAATCTATCTCTATTAGATCTCACCTTTGCAAGTGACCGTGAAGGGATTGACAACCCCTTTATCGCGTTGGGTGAAAGTGTTTGATTGTTTGTGCAGGTTTTGGTGATTTGCGTGTTCTTCTCCTACTAGATTGATACCTTGGTTCTTAATTAAGGGAAATACTTGTCTCTAATTTGCTGCATCACCCTTTCCTCTTCAAGGAAAAAACCAACACAAGCTCAAGAAGTAGCATGAAGAATTTCTGGCACAGTTGCCGGGGAGATCTACGCCAAGTCAAGACATACCAAGTACCCATCATAAAACTCTCATCTTTTGCATTACATTATTCGCCACTTGCCTCTCGTTTTCCTCTCCCCCACTTCTAAAACGATTTTCGAAAAGATTTGCCCTTTTCTTTCACCCTTCTTCCATTCATCTTTTCGGTTGCTTATTGTTTGCTCGTTTGTTAGATCGGTTTGTTGTCAACATGTCTGAATCTGGGGAGGTTATCATTGAAAATCTTGAGGAAAAACTTGGGTCTTGTTCTTTGGATCATGAAACTGAAACTCCTCCTAATTACAAAGAAAATACTTTTCATGTGGGGGTGGTAATATTATTGGAGAAAGTGTTATTCAAGAATTCTTTGATTGTATGGGATCTATGCCTATGAGTAAAATATCTATTCTTCTCGATACAAATTGTTATGCAGATGCCATTGTTATGCTTGTTGAGAAATTAGAAAGAAAATTTGTGCACATCCATCCTGCTTTGCAAAAGATGTTTTACGAACATCCCAATTGCCACCATCATCCTTATGCGAGAATTTGATTTTAGAATACAAGAAGCTAGGGATATTTTGCTTTCTATAATAAAGATGTTGCACACCCTCCGATTGAAGATGTCCTCCATGATAAAGAAACTATGCGTAGTTTGGAATCTAGGGATTATCAATCTTATAGTGAGAATCTTAGGAGGAGAGTTCCCTATTCAGAAATCTCTCAAGCTTTGTACCTTGAGACCTTTGAGGAATTTGATTGGATTACAAGGGGAATTTATGTAGGATTTAATAGGGATTGGTTGAATAAGATGATGAAAGAACCCGTTAGAAACGAGATACGTGTTTTGTATGATGATATATATGGTGATCATCCTCATTACGGGTTTATGAATGTCAAAATAATAGTCAAAGTCCTTTTCATGATTTAAGTTCATCTACTAGAAAGGAAATATAGATTTGTTAAGATGAGTTTTGGAGTATTTGATGAGAAAGGAATTGCATACCAGAGATGACAATACCTAGATATATGTTTTTATGCCCATCTAAGGGCGTTAAACAATAGCGCTTGTTGGGAGGCAACCCAATTTTATTTTTGTGTTTTTTGTTTTGCTACTGTTCTTGAATAAAATACACATTATTACCTCTATAGTAATTGTGTTTTGGTGTTTTAATTAGTGTTTGTACCAAGTAAGACCTTTGGGATAGCTTACAGTGATAGTTGATTTGATCTTGCTGAAAAACAGAAACTTTTGCGCCTAGTAATATAATTCTCAATTTCAACATAAGAGCGATAAAATATCGAATCTTTTTGCAGAAGATTAAGCTACACATTGTCTCTGTTGTCCTAATTTTTTTTCAGAATTTTAAGAATTACAGAAGTATTTGGAGTATTCAGATTGCTATAGACTATTCTGTTTTTGACAGATTCTGTTTTCTATGTGTTGTTTACTTATTTTGACGAATCTATGGTAGTATCAAGGGGTATGAACCATGGAGAAGTTGGGATACAGTAGATATTACACCAATATAAATAAAGAATGAGTTCACAACAGTACCAAAAGTGGTGATTTATTTTCCTATACTAACGGATCTCATGAGATTTTCTGTTGAGTTTTGTGTTGTGAAGTTTTCAAGTTTTGGGTAAGGATTTGATGGACTATGGAATAAGGAGTGGCAAGAGCCTAAGTTTGGCGATGCCCAAGGCAATATTCAAGGACAACCAAGAGCCTAAGCTTGGGGATGCCCCGGATGGCGTCCCCTCTTTTGTCTTCGTCTATCAATAACTTTACTTGAGGCTATATTTTTATTCACCACATGATATGTGTATTGCTTGGAGCGTCTTGATATGAGTCTTTACTTTTTAGTTTGCCACAATCATCCTTGCTGTACAAATTGATACGTCTCTAACGTATCTATAATTTTTTATTGTTCCATGCTATTATATTATCTATCTTGGATGTTTTATATGCATTTATACGCTATTTTATATGATTTTTGGGACTAACCTATTAACCTAGAGCCTAGTGCCAGTTTATGTTTTTTCCTTGTTTTTGATTTTCGCAGAAAAGGAATATCAAACGGAGTCCAATTAACCTGAAAATTTACGGAGACTATTTTTGGAAAATATAAAAAATACTAGAACGAAAAGATATCGGAGTAGAGTCCTGAGGCATCCACAAGGGTGGAGGGCGCCCCACCCCCCTAGGGCGCGCCCTCCGTCCTTGTGGGCTCCTTGTGGGCCCCCCCACTTGTTCCCGACGCCAACACCTCTTATAAATCCCAAAAACCCCTGAACAGAACCTAGATCGAGAGTTCCACCGCCGCAAGGCTCTATAGCCACCAAAAACCAATCGGGACCCTGTTCCGACACCCTGCCAGAGGGGGGAATCATCACCGGTGGCCATATTCATCATCCCGGCGCTCTCCATGACGAGGAGGGAGTAGTTCACCCTCGGGACTGAGGGTATGTACCAGTAGATATGTGTTTGATCTCTCTCTCTCTCTCTCGTGTTCTTGATTTGGCACGATCTTGATGTACCTCGAGCTTAGCTATTATAGTTGGATCTTATGATGTTTCTCACCCTCTACCTTCTTGTAAAGGATTGAGTTTTCCCTTTGAAGTTATCTTATTGGATTGAGTCATTAAGGATTTGAGAACACTTGATGTATGTCTTGCATGTGCTTATCTGTGGTGACAATGGGATATTCATGTGATCTACTTGATGTATGTTTTGGTGATCAACTTGCGGGTTCTGTGACCTTGTGAACTTATGCATAGGGGTTGGCACATGTTTTTGTCTTGACTCTCTGGTAGAAACTATGGGGCACTCTTTGAAGTTCTTTGTGTTGGTTTGAATAGATGAATCTGAGATTGTGTGATGCATATCGTATAATTAAAACCGCGGATACTTGTGGTGACTGATACGTCCATTTTGCATCATGTTTTCTTGTTGTTAATTATAATGTTTTTATCCATAATAATGCTTTTTGGAGTAATTCTAATGCAGTTTCTCTCATAATTTGCACGGAACACATCAAGATGGAGAATTCCGGCAGCTGGAAATCTGGACGTGAAAAAGCTACGTCAGGCTACTTATTATGCACAACTCCAAATAAGTCGAAACATCACGGGGATTTTTATGCAATATATAAGAAATACTGGAACCAATAAACACTAGAGGGGGCCACCACGTGGGCACAACCCACCTAGGCGCGCCAGGCCCCCCAGGCGCGCCCTGGTGGGTTGTGGCCTCCTCGGCCCACCTCTGGTGCCCATCTTCTGGTATATTAGTGGTTTTGATCTAGAAAAATAAATAAGAGGAGGACTTTCGGGATAAAGCGCCGTTGCCTCAAGGCGGAACTTGGGCAGGAGCACTTTTGCCCTCCGGCAGAGCGATTCTGCCAGTGGAACTTCCCTCCCGGAGGGGGAAATCATCATCATCGTCATCATCACCAACAACTCTCCCATCTTGGGGAAGGAAATCTTCATCAACATCTTCACCAGCACCATCTCATCTCAAACCCTAGTTCATCTCTTGTATTCAATCTTATTACCAGAACTAGTAGTGTTGATTACATCTTGTAGTTGATTACTACTCCCTCCGTCATGGTTTAGAAGGCGCGCTTGGAAATTCTCTGGGACCTAGGTGGTTATCTATTGGTTGTGAGATGGGCTAAAATATAGCATTCACACTACGCATTCATATAGAAATACTATATTGGAGTACTAATTAGCTACTATAAATAAATACAATGCGCCCTAAACCTTGTCTATTGTGGAAATGCACGCAAATTTAACTGTGCCTTCTAAACTATGACGGAGGGAGTATATGGTTTATTTGGTGGAAGACTATATGTTCAGATCCATTATGCATATTAATACCCCTCTGATCATGAGAATATTTATTGTTTGTGAGTAGTTACTTTTGTTCTGGAGGTCACGGGAGAAATCATGTTGCAAGTAATCATGTGAACTTGATATGTGTTCGATATTTTGATAGTATGTATGTTGTTATTCCCTTAGTGGTGTCATGTGAACGTCGACTACATGACACTTCACCATATTTGGGCCTAAGGGAATGCATTGTGGAGTAGAAAATAGATGATGGGTTGCGAGAGTGACAGAAGCTTAAACCCTAGTTTATGCGCTATTCTGTAAGGGAATGATTGGATCCTAGAGTTTAATGCTATGGTTAGAATTTATTCTTAATACTTTTCTCGTAGTTGCGGATGCTTGTAGGAGGGTTAATCATAAGTAGGAGGTTTGTTCAAGTAAGAACAGCACCTAAACACCGGTCCACCCACATATCAAATTATCAAAGTAGTGAACACGAATTAAACCAACGTGATGAAAGTGACTAGATGAAATTCCTGTGTACCCTCAAGAACGCTTTGCTCATCATAAAAGACCGTTTGGCCTGTCCTTTGCCTCAAAAGTATTGGGCTACCTTGCTGCACTTTCGTTACTATTATCTTTACTTGCTCGTTACAAATTATCTTGCTATCAAACTATTTGCTACTTACAATTTCAGCACTTGCAGACAATACCTTACCGGAAACTACTTGTCATTTCCTTATGCTCCTCGTTGGGTTCGACACTCTTACTTATCAAAAAGAGCTACAATTGATTCCCTGTACTTGTGGGTCATCAAGGATATTTTCTAGCGCCGTTGCCTGGGAGTGAAGCGCCTTTGGTAAGGAAACATTTATATAGTGTGCTGAAATTTATTGTCACTTGTTACTATGGAAAACAATCCTTTGAGGGGTTTGTTCGGGGTATCTTCACCTTGTCGAAAACCACAATTAGCTACCCCTCAACCTACTACACCTACTGAAAATATCGAATATGAAATTCCTTTGTGTATGATAGAACAACTGCTAGCTATTCCTTATGTAGGAGATGAAACCGAACATCCTGATATGCACTTGATATATGTGGAACAAATTTGTGGATTGTTTAAGCTTGCTGGTTTACCCGGAGATGAGGTGATGAGAAAGGTTTTCCCTTTATCTTGGAAGGTAACAACATTGACATGGTATAGGCTTGCGATGATATTGGATCATGGAATTGGAATCGTTTGAAATTGGAGTTTCACCAAAAAAAATATCCTATGCATCTAGTTCATCGTGATCGGAATTATATATATAATTTTTGGCCTCATGAAGGAGAAAGTATTGCTCTATCTTGGGGGAGGCTTAAGTCAATGCTATATTCATGCCCCAATCATGAGCTCTCAAGAGAAATTATTATCCAGAATTTTTATGTTCGGCTTTCTCGTAGTGATCAAACCATGCTTGATACTTCTTGTGCTGGTTCATTTATGAAGAAGACTATTGAATTCCAGTGGGATCTTTTGGAAAGAATTAAATGCAACTCTGAAGATTGGGAACTCGACGAAGTTAAAGAGTCAGGTATTAAACTTAAGTATGATTGTGTTAAATCTTTTATGGATACCGATGCTTTTCAAAAGTTTAGCACTAAATATGGACTTGACTTTGAGATAGTAGCCTGTGAATCATTTGCTACTCATGTTGAACTCCCTATGGAGAAGTGGCTTAAATATCGCCCACCTATTAAAGAATAAATTAAAGAACCAGTACCAGTTAAAGAAGAAACTATACGTTATAATGTTGATCCAGTTGTTCCTTCTGCTTATATTGAGAAACCCCCTTTTCCTGTTAGGATAAAGGAGCATGCTAAAGTTTCAACTATGGTTAACAAAAGCTATGTTAGAACACCTAAACCTGATGAACAAATTAAAGTAGAACCTAGCATTGCTATGGTTAAAGATCTCTTGGAAGAAGATATGGATGGGCATGTTATTTACTTCTGTGTAGAAGCTCCTAGAATTGCTAAACCTGATAAAACAAATAAACATAGACCTGTTGTTGGCATGCCTGTTATTTCAGTTAAAATAGGATATCACTGTTATCATGGTTTATGTGACATGGGTGCTAGTGTGAGTGCTATTCCTTACACTTTATATGAAGAAATCATGAAAGACATAGAACCTGCTGAGTTAGAAGACATAGATGTTACTATTAAACTTGCTAATAGAGACACCATATCACCTTGTGGGATTATTAGAGATGTTAAAGTCTTGTGTGGGAAAATAAAATACCCTACTGATTTTCTTGTTCTTGGTTGCCCACAAGATGACTTTTGTCCAATTATCTTTGCCAGACCTTTCTTGAATATAGTTAATGCTAAGATAGATTGTGAGAAACAAACTGTTGGTGTTAGCTTTGGTGATGAGTCTCATGAGTTTAATTTTTCCAAGTTTAGTAGAAATCATCCTGAAAAATAATTGCCTAGTAAGGATGAATTAATAGGTCTTGCTTCTATTGTTGTTCCACCTATTGATCCTTTAGAACAATATTTGCTAGACCATGAAAATGATTTACATATGCATGAAAGAAATTAAATAGATAAAGTTTTCTTTGAACAACGTCCTCTACTTAAACACAATTTGCCTATTGAAACTCTGGGAGGTCCTCCTCCACCTAAAGGTGATCATGTGTTTGAATTAAAACAATTACCATACACTTTGAAATATGCTTATCTCAATGAAAAGAAGATATATCATGTTATTATTAGTGCTAACCTTTCAGAACATGAAGAAGAAAGATTATTGAAAGTTCTAAGGAAGCACCGGGCTGCTATTGGATATACTCTTGATGATTTAAAGGGCATTAGTCCCACTCTATGTCAGCACAAAATTAATATGGAACCTGATGCTAAACCCGTTGTTGATCACCAACGTCGGTTGAATCCAAAAATGAAGGAAGTGGTAAGAACGGAAATCTTAAAACTTTTGGAAGAAGGTATAATCTATCCTATAGCTGATAGTAGATGGGTAAGTCATGTTCATTGTGTCCCTAAGAAAGGAGGTATTACTGTTGTTTCTATTGATAAGAATGAACTTATTCCACAAAGAATTGTAACAGGCTATAGAATGGTAATTGATTACAGAAAATTAAACAAAGCAACTAGGAAAGATCATTACCCTTTTCCTTTTATTGATCAAATGCTTGAAATATTATCTAAGAACACACACTTTTGCTTTCTAGATGGATATTCTGGATTTTCACAAATACCTGTCTCTCAACTTGATCAAGAAAAGACTACTTTTACTTGTCCCTTTGGAACTTAAGCTTATAGACATATGCCTTTTGGTCTATGCAATGCACCTGCTACCTTTCAAAGATGTATGACTACTATATTCTCTGACTTTTCTGAAAATATTGTTGAGGTTTTCATGCATGACTATTCTGTTTGTGGGAAGTTTTTTGATGATTGTTTAAGCAATCTTGAGCGAGTTTTGCAGAGATGTGAACAAACAAATCTTGTCTTGAATTGGGAGAAGTGGCATTTTATGGTTAATGAAGGCATTGTCTTGGGTCATAAAAATTTTGAAAGAGGTATTGAAGTGGACCAAGGTAAGGTTGATGCAATTGAGAAAATGCCATGTCCTAAGGACTTCAAAGGTATTCGTAGTTTCTTAGGTCATGCTGGTTTTTATAGGAGATTTATCAAAGATTTCTCTAAAATTCCAGGTCTCTTACTAATCTTTTGCAAAAGGATATTCGTTTTGTTTTTGATGATGATTATCTTGAAGCCTTTGAAATAGTCAAGAAAGGTTTAATATTTGCACCTATTGTTCAACCACCTGATTGGAACTTGCCTTTTGAAATTATGTGTGATGCTAGTGATTATGTTGTTGGTGTTGTTCTAGGACAAAGAGTTGATAAGAAATTGAATGCTATTCATTATGCTAGTAAAAATCTAGACAGTGCTCAAAGAAATTATGCTACTACTGAAAAAGAATTCTTAGCAGTAGTGTTTGCTTGTGATAAATTTAGACCTTATATTGTTGATTCCAAAGTAATTCTTCACATAGACCATGCTGTTATTAAAAATCTTATGGAAAAGAAAGATGCTAAACCTAGACTTATTCATCGGGTTCTCTTGTTACAAGAATTTGATTTACATATCATTGATAGAAAAGGAGTTGAGAACCCCGTAGCTGATAATTTGTCTAGGCTTGAAAATGTGCTTGATGACCCACTACCTATTGATGATAGTTTTCCTGATGAGCAGTTAGCTGCAATAAATGTTGTTAATGGTACTCCTTGGTATGCTGACTATGCTAATTACATTGTTGCTAAATATTTACCACCTAGATTTACATACCAGCAAAAGAAAAATTTCTTCTATGATTTAAGACATTACTTTTGGGATGACCCACATCTTTATAAAGAAGGAGTAGGTGGTATTATTAGACGTTGTGTACCTGTGCATGAACATGGACAAATCCTACGGAAATGTCACTCCGAGGCTTATGGAGGGCATCATGCTGGAGATAGAACTGCTCACAAAGTATTCCAATCTGGATTTTATTGGCCTACTCTCTTCAAGGATGCACGTAATTTCGTCCTATCTTGTGATGAATGTCAAATAATAGGTAATATCGGTAAGTGTCAAGAAATGCCTATGAATTATTCACATATTTTGGTTGTTGTTGATTATGTTACTAAATGGGTAGAAGCTATTCCAACCAGTAGTGCTGATCACAACACCTCTATTAAAATGCTTAAGGAAGTTATTTTCCCAAGGTTTGGAGTCCCCAGATATTTAATGACTGATGGTGGTTCACACTTTATTCATGGTGATTTCCGTAAGATGCTTGCTAAGTATGATGTTAACCATATAATTGCATCACCCTATCATCCTTAGTCTAGTGGTCAAGTTGAACTTAGCAATAGAGAAATAAAATTAATTTTGCAAAAGACTGTCAATAGATCCAGGAAGAATTGGTCTAAGAAATTATATGATGCACTTTGGGCTTATAAAACAACTTATAAAAATCCTATGGGTATGTCTCCTTATAAAACGGTTTATGGAAAAGCTTGTCATTTTCCTCTTGAGTTAGAACATAAAGAATTTTGGGAAATCAAAGAGCTCAACTATGATTTCAAACTTGTTGGTGAGAAGAGGTTATTTTATATAAGCTCATTAGATGAATGGAGAACCAAAGCTTATGAAAATGCAAATTTATTCAAAGAAAAAGTTAAAAGATGGCATGACAAATGAATTCAAAAGCGTGAGTTTAAAGTTGGAGAATATGTTCTTTTGTACAACTCTCGTTTTAGACTTTTTGCAGGAAAGCTCCTCTCGAAATGGGAAGGCCCATACATCATCGAGGAGGTTTACTGGTCTGGAGCCATCAAAATAAATAACTTTGAAGGTACTAACCCGAAGGTTGTCAATGGACAACGAATAAAGCATTATATCTCAGGTACGCTTATTAATGTTGAAAGCAATATTATCCAAACTTTGACACCAGAAGAGCACATAAAAGAGTCCTTCTGGAACACTCCAGAATCGTGAAAATAAGGAGGTACGTGATACGGTAAGTAAACGGACTCCAAAAATTCCGCAAAAATATTTTTTATCAGTTTTGGAATATTTTAAAATTTTGGAAATAAAGAAACTTCCAGGAAGCGTCCCCTGGTGGGCACAAGGCACCAGGGTGCGCCAGGCTTGCCTGGCGTGCCCAGGTGTGTTGTGCCCACCTGGGACACCTTCTGTACTCCGTTTTTCTTCCATATACTTGTCCTCCAAGATAAAAAAAACTATATATACTTCCCGAACCTATTTACCACCGTATCGTGAAGAAATCCTTTGTTCTCTTTTTCCTTGCTGTTTTCTATGAGATCCCATCTACCATGGCTTCTTATGGCTCCTCCAAGGACAAGTTCTTCAAGAACGTCATCAACCGATATTTGCGGGAAGTGGTGCATCACCCTCAGGTTATCCAGATGCATGAGGTGGTGCTTCACCTTTGCGATGTGTCGTGTCCCAAGGGGACGGGAACCGTGGAGACCAGGCTTGAAGCTATGGAGCAAGATGTCTTCCGGTGCAAGGGATGGTGGAGCGTGGGCTCAATGCCAATCACCTCATGATCATAGATCTTTCCCATGATCTTAAGGTGGATGGCAAGC
The DNA here is from genome assembly GCF_056163025.1 of Triticum urartu. Taxonomy (NCBI): domain Eukaryota; kingdom Viridiplantae; phylum Streptophyta; class Magnoliopsida; order Poales; family Poaceae; genus Triticum; species Triticum urartu. Next base: position 41,653,690 of record NC_141876.1, on the reverse strand, counting down.
CCATGAAGGGCATCATCTTCACACTCAACGAGCAAATCAACTTTCTCGAAAGCCAGATCTATGATCTTCAAAACCAAGTCTTTGAACATGAGGTGAGGTTTAAAGGTATGAGTTTGGCTGCTGGTTGCAGGACCTGTGAGACTCATTCCTCCTCTTATGATGGTGGGCCACTGCCATGGAAATTCGAGGACAAGATCTCTCCTTCATCACCGCCATCATCTTCTTCACCACCAAAAGAAAATTGAGTATCTGGTATGGGCACTCCCCTTGGCTTCCGCCAAGCTTGGGGGAGGTGCCTCGGTATCGTATCATCCTACTATCTTTTTGCTTTTCTTATTTTAGTTTGATCAATTGCTTTAGATGAAATAAAGTTTAGTTTGATCCTTTCTTCTTTGAGAGTTTGCTTAGCGATCTAACCTTGTAATCATGTGCAAGTTATATAATAAAGTTAGTTTGAGTTTTTACTTTCTTAACTTTCATGTTGCAAATAAAGAAAAGAATTAAAGAAAGAAAAAGAGGAAGGGCATAAATGAAGAAAGGAAATAAATCAATAAGATTATATACTAATCCTATGGTAGGTGATGGCACCACATAAGGAAAAGTATAAGTAGAAAATTTTATTAGAGATTGACAAACATAGCATTAGTCAATGATGCAACTCATGAAAGAATTAATAAGGGAAGGGAAGATTCACATATAGATATACTATCCTAGAAATATTTGGTGATTGTGAGTCCTCATCAAAATATTATATGCCAAAATTGTTGACGTTGGACAAGGAAGACAACTTAATGGTTTATGTTTGTTTATATTCACATAGAAGTCATATTGTCATAGATCCTTTAACATGTGATGCTTGCCCCTATATTTGCTAGCCAAAATTATGTACTAAGTAGAGATACTACTTGTGCATCCAAAAACCCTTAAACCCAAATCTTTTTCAAGTGTCCACCATACCTACCTAGGGATTGAGTAAGATCCCTGAAGTAAGTTGTCATCAGTGCAAAAAGGCAATAAAAATTGCTTCTAAAAGTGTGAGATCATTTAGTGTAAGACAAAATTGAGCGTTGTACGAACTTGGATGACAAAGAATAGAAGCGACAGACTGCATAATAAAGGTTGTCATCTTAAGGGGCAATACAACGTGACGTTCTCTTGCACTAAGGGATTGAGCATACAAACAATTAAGCGCATGGCAATCTCTGCTTCCCTCTACAAAGGGCCTATCTTTTACTATTATGCAAAGAGTCAAAGATTTTCTCTCTATTCCATTTATTTTTCTCATTTGGCAAGCATCATGTGGTGAGGAAAGATCTAGGCACATATGTCCAGTTGAATATAGATAGCATGAGTTATTTTGTTGACATCACCCTTGAGGTGAGTATGTTGGGAGGCGAAACTATAAGCCCCTATCTTTCTATGTGTCCAGTTGAAATGTTTTGCTCATGGGTACGAGGTGAGTGTTAGAAATCATAGAAGACTATATGATGGTTGAGTATGCGGACTTGCCTAAAGGCACTGACACGTGACCCTTCCTGGAAATATGATGAATTGCAGTTGCAAGGTTGACTGATGTAAGTGCATCTAGTGTCTCTTAGTGATTTTGGTGTATTGAAGACTTATAGGTTAAGGGACTGATGCGTTTGTAAGTGTACACAGGTCTATAAGTCTATGGGGACTTTGATATTTACAGAGAAAGTCGACCCCTAAAAATGAAGTTCTTCGACTGAAGACTTTGGATTTCTAAAGACTTTCTGAAGACTTTGAAAGTGAAGAAATTGGTGTGACCATGAAGACTTGGTATTCATTCGAGGAACATGAAGCATGAAGACTTTTGTTTTGTAGTTTCTTTTTATCTTTCTTGAGTCATAGGAAACACCGTACTGTTAAAGGGGTCGAGGAAATACTAAGGAAAAGTTTCCAAGTGATGCTCAACTCAAAATCCTACACCTACCAATCCCTTCGAGTGAAGCCATTGGAAATCTCATGCAGTTCAGTCAATTTCTTCAGTGACAGAGACGAAGCTCTTTTGGTCTGTGAGGAATTTGTTTTGACTGAGGAGTTAGGAATTCACCAGTGCGGATTGCCTACAAGTGAGGAACATGATAGCCCTGAGGAATTTGATAGTCAAATTTTTGACCGTTGTTGTGCTACGCGCCAGCTGTCCCAAAATATCTTCCAACCTAACGGTCATATCATTTAAGGACATTTACGTCTTATCATGTCGGGCTGCTCCCTAGGCTATAAATAGCCGCCCCCTACAACCACTAGCTGGTTGGCTGCTCCGAGAGAAACTGACACTTGTCATTTGAGAGCATCCCAACCTCCGAGGACTTTGAGCGAAAATCATCAAGCGAGGAAAACCCAAACCCAAACACCTACATACCCAAAGTGACTGAGCATCACTGAAGAGATTGATCCTTCGTGGATCCGACGCTTGTTACCTTTGAATACTGTGCATCTTCCAGACGGTTAGGTGTCATGGTCTAGAGCATCCAAGAAGAAATTGTGGATCGCCGAGTGACCGAGTTTGTGAAGGTTTGGAAGTCACCTGAAGACTTACCACGAGTCATTGGGGGAGGTCTGTGTGACCTTAGCTCAAGGGGAATACGGTGAGGACTAAGTGTCCTGAGCTGCGTGTTCAGGACTGGGTGTCCGGGACTGTGTGTCCTCAAGTTTGAATACCTATCTGCCCTAACCAGACGTACAACTGTCATAGCAGTTGGAACTGGTCTACCAAATCATTGTCTACACCAAGCCTACTGGTTCTATTTTCTCAACCCTTCCATTTCCTCATTACCGTGTTGTATGCTTATTCCTCATATCTGTTTGAAGACCTTGACTGAAGACTTTCTCAATTTCCTTAGTTCAATTTCTTCAGTCTGTTTGTCTTCATCCTGTTTTATCATGTGTTTACGCTTTCTGTACTTTGTGCTTGTTCTCATTTCATCATGAAGACCATGCTTATGTTCTGTTATGTTTACATCTGAGTACCTTTTCTGCTGCAAGTAGTTCTTCTCTTAGGAATTTCCTCACCCTGCAATTCCTCAGTGAAGAATTCATAAAAATTGCATATTCACCACCCTCTAGTCGACTTAGCGTACTTTCAATTGGTATCAGAGCAAGGTAATCCCTTGTTCTATGTAATTTTGGTTTAACCGCCTGGAGTTTCAGTTATGTCGACCACAGGAATGAAGACTGTGACATGCCCCATCTTTGACGGTCATGATTATCCCAAGTGGAAGGCTATGATGAAGAAGCGCCTCATGGCGATGAACAACAAACTCTGGACCGTCATTGATATTGGTCTTACTGACCTATGCAAGATGGCGGAGGCAAATGATATTCGCAAGTACACGCTACTCAACCTCACGGCGAAGGATATCATCTGCTCCGGCTTGTCACAAAATCAGTTCAGGAATGTTATGCATCTCAGCCATGCGAAGCTCATTTGGGACCGACTCTCTGAGGTCTATGAAAGTCATCAATCTCACCATGAACCCTGGTTCGAGGACCTCATAGAATCGCGCAAGGCTATGACTTTCAATCCAGAATCATCATTCTCCACACCATGCCTTATTGCAAAAGGTGCCAAGGTAACCGAATGCTACTTATTTGAGTCCAGTGATGATGAATCTGGTGATGAATTTGGACCCAATTACGTCAAACTTGCTTCCCTTGCCACTAAACAACAAAGAGCTTTGGAAAAAGTTCAAAACATGCTAGATAAGAGCGGCGATATGTTGGGTGAAGAACTGGATAGTTGTAAAGCTTTGGCTGGAAGTCTTCAGGGACTCCAATCCAAGTTTGATAATCTTCAGAGTCATCATAACACTCTCTTGTCTGGTCATGAGAAGCTTTCTTATGAATTTCTTCAAAGAAAGCAAGATCTTGAGCAGTTAAGAGTGAGTTATGAAGATCTTCAGAAGGAGCGTGAATCATTACTTGCTCAACAAATCAGCGTTGCTCAGGAAGAATTTATTCCTCCATGTTTGAAGTGCATTGAACGTGAATCTGCTAATTCTTCACCTGAATGCTCAAATGCTTCCATTGCTGCAAGTTCTTCAACTGTCTCTGCTATCACTAATTCCTCATATGAGGACATTGCTAGTATCACTAATGATGTAGGGCTGAAGGAATTGTATATGACAGGCATGTACAAAAGCCTCAAAGGGCATCAGGCTCTTTGTGATGTGCTTAAAAAGCAGATCCTCAATAGGAACCCTAGGAAAGAGGGTATTGCCTTTGAGAGGAAACTTAATGCTGATGGGACCTACTAGAAACCGAAGCAACATCCCAAAACCTCATGGGTTGCTGCAAAGTGACCTTCAGTGGATCCATCTACTTTATCTGGCTTTACATGTGAATCTTCATATTCTTCTGATGAGTCATTTTACTCCAACTATAAACTGTTCAAAAATCAGAATGGTGAAGTATTTGCTAGATATGTTGGCACTAACTATAGGAACGGTCCTCCTATGAAGAAAATATGGGTTCCAAAAAGGTGCCTTGAAAATCTTCAGGTGAATGTCATCATGACACCACCTGTGAAGAATAGGAACCCCAGATCAAATTCTTCATATGGAACAAATTCTTCATATGGATCCAAGTCCTCATACGGACCAAATTCCTCATGTGGATCAAATTCCTCAAAAGGATCAAAGTCCTCATATGAACATCATCGTGCTAACCCTTCTATTTCGCAGGGAAGATCTAAGGATTATGTATATGTGCATTATTCTTCAAATCATTATGTTCATAAGTCCTTGAAGAATTTCTCTGCTTACTCTTATGCTTACCCTAACCCTTCTAATGTGAAATGAAGTGGATTGGCATCTATGCCACCTTTCTCTTATGGAGCTCGCAGAATGATAAAATCTTTGCCACCCTGTTAGATGTGGGTGGTGAAGAAAAAGAACTAATATCTTATGCAGGGTCAGGTCTCCAGACGAACTTAAACGTCTGAAGAATTTGCTGGAGACCTGAATATGCTTGAAAGGACGCAAGCTAATCATGAAGAAATGAATTCTCATTTCTCTCGTCCTCATACTGCTTTATCTGTTTTATTGCTTGATGAAATTGATATCATATTATTCACTAATGAAGTATATGAGTTCGTAAGCTGCACTAATTCATCTGCAGGATGATCAACCCAAAGCCACTGAGTGAGTCCTCGATAGTGGATGTACAAATCACATGACTAGTGACAAGAATCTATTGATGGACGCTCCCTTATCTCCATCGCATCTGAAGCATATCACCTACGCTGACAAAGGCAAAAGCAAGGTATTTGTCGGATTTCGGGTTCCGGCAGACCCTTGAGGTTCGAACTCTGGGGTGCGCGCGGAGATTACGCCCTCTACCTCTCCGTCTCGCAAAGATCTAAACTACTGAAAGAACAGCACAAGAGACACAAGGTTTATACTAGTTCGGGCCACCATTGTGGTGTAATACCCTACTCTAGTTTGTGGCGGGTGGATTGCCTCTTGGGATGATGATGATGAACAATACAAGGAAGAACAGCCTCGCGAGGGTCTGCTCTTGGCTGGGACGATGAACTGCTAGGAGGAGTTCAGTCGCCCTTCTCTCTCTCTCTCTCTGATTCTCTGCTTGCCCAGGTTTTGGACCTCTCTTCATCTAGATGCTCAATAATAATCATCTCCCTACCCTGGGGGTGGCTAGTCCTATTTATAGGCAAGGGCCCTAGGCCTCTTCCCAAATATTGAGCGGGAAGGGCGCCAACAATTGGCCATTTTGAAGGGGAACATCTGGTACACTTATCCTGACTAAAGTTGGTCCTCGCCTGCCAAAGGCTTTGTGGTGACGCCGTCCTAGGCTCCACGATGACCTCCTTCCCACCGTTGGACTGGTCTTGGTCTCGTTGCACCGAAATGAATGCCTTTGCTTGATCCTCTCGCCTGCGCTTGCCCCCTTTGCACCAAAGGGGAAAGGAGGACACTGTGCGGACTGGCGCCCGCCTGGCGCCCTTGGTCGTCATGGCTTGCGTCATGGGCACCTCGTGAGGTACCCTGCCTCAATCTCTCCGCCTCCTCGTGAGCCAGCCTGATGAGGCCGCGCCCGAGGAAGCTCCGCGCCATCCGCCCCGCGAGGCTTGGCCCCTCGCGAGGGTCTTGGGTCTTGTGTTGATGGAGATGGGCCATGCTGGGCCCCCTTTGAGCCACGCCGCAGGCCGCAGGTAGGCAAGTCTGGGGACCCCTGTTCCTAGAACGCCGACAGTAGCCGCCGGGCCCAAGGCGCGCCCGGACTTGGCCGTGCTGAGAGGCGAAAGGGCAAGGGCGAAGCGCCGCGGGCCCTAAGAGCCTGTGGCCTTGGGCGCCGCGTGGCGGTTGATTGGACGTGGGCGGCACTGTTCCCCCACGCCCCCTTATTCTGTGCCCTGCTAGGCGGACTCGTAGTTGTACACAGCCGCTCCCCTTCCTTTTGCTCGAGCGTCCTCTGTTCTTCCTCCCTTCGAGCGCCAGCTCCTGCCTCCAATCCAATCTCGAATCTTCCCCCTCCTTCCCATCGCCATGGCTCCGACGAAGAAGGAGAGAGGGAAGAAACCCATGCCTCCGTCTTGGCCGCCGCCATCGGTGGCCCCCGCCGTCGGCCGGTCGATCATACTCAATCGAGAGTGTCTGGGCAAGGTCGGCTCGGCTCTGGCTACCATCTTCAACGAGTGCGGGAGGACGACGGCCTGGCCTACGTCTCACTTCCCCACTGACAGGATAATCACTGAGGTCTATTATTTTGCTGATGCCCTGTGGGCGGGTCTGGTTCCCCCCTTTTCCGATTTCTTCAAGGTCGTCCTCTCCCATTACCAGATCCATATGATGCATCTGGGTCATGAATCCATCACCCTTCTTTCGGTCTTTGCTTTTGTTTGCGAGGCAATGATGGGCATCCCTCCTTCCGTTGCCTTGCTGCGCCACTTCTTCTCTCTGCGCCTTGCCGAACCTACCCAATGCTCGGCATGTGTGAGCTTCGTCGCCACGCCTGAGACTGCGGCCTCAGGGATCGACTTCGGGCTTCCTTCGCCTTCGGCTAGGTTCCACGAGCGGTGGTTGTATGTTGATGTCGGGGTGCCCAGCCCCCTGCTGTCGAGGCCAACCTCGCCTGCTGTCCCTAATTCGGGCTAGGGCCAGGAGACGCTCGAGAGCCCCCGGCTCGCCTTCGTCTGGCGCCGCTTCGCATTCTTGAAATCGATCGGTGTGACAGCGCCCAAGGTGGTGAAGGAGTTCCTGTTGTGTCGCATTGCCCCTCTCCAACGCCACTCCCGCCGGATGTGGGCCTTCAGTGGGCGTGGTGATCGCATGAGGCTCCAGGAAGATGACCTGACGCCTGAGGTGCTGAGGACAGTGCTCTTGATCCTGACTGGTGACCCTAACCCGGGTAGCATCCAGCGGGGAGGGGCCCTGCTGTACCTCTGCCAGAACAGGGACGACTTCGTGAAGCAGATGCCTATCTTTGATGAATGGGGGCTACGCCCCGTTGGCCTCCAAGGGCCTCGCGAGAACCCTGTGATGGTGACCGCCCTTCCGGTTGGCCAAGGCGACTCCTCCTCAAGTGGCGGAGCAGGGAGGCATGAGGCGCCGGAGGCCGAGGGGGCTCCCGATGAGGTGACAGCGTCGGGTGATGCTCCCGAGGGGGCAACTCCTGGGACCCGTGCCGCTGAGGCTGAGGGTGGCAAGCAGCCGCTCCCAGCGCCTGGGGCTGAGGCCCCTGAGGCCCCAGGCGCGTCTTCTGGCGAGGTGATTGGCAGCACACGTCATGCAGGCGCCCCTGACGCGGATAGCTTCGATGCTCCGCCTTCGGCGCAGGTTGATCCTTGCGCTCTTCTCTTGGGCCGCTTCCGCGTGGACTTTGAGGCCCTCCGGAGGAAAAGGGAGGCCCTGGGTGATGACTTCCCTTGTCGCTTGCTGAAGCGCAGGAAGTACTTCGCCACTGACGAGTTAGTCTTCTCCTTTTCTGGCTTCTGATCCTCTTGTTGCTTTTACTGATCCTTGCTCCGCAGGCCCCTTCCGGCCGAGCTCGCAGAAGTAGCTGAGGTGTCGCCCCCTTTGGCTTCGCCCCCTCTACCGTCCTCAAGTGCCCCAAGCAGCTCTGCCCTTGTGGTGAGGGCGATTGAAGGGGTGGACCATCCCGAGGTGCCCCACGGCCATTCATTCCCCGCGATTTTCCTTCGCGGGCCCTCTCGGGGCATAGCCAGCCTGCCGTGGGCTTCTCATCTGGTCGTGGACTGCGACTGGTTGAGGCGCCCCCTGCGCCTTTCATCTGGAAACGGGCTGGCTCCAGGCCGGGCATCTGGTGCGGCGCGCCCGGCCGTCGCAAGGGTGCCAGTCCCCAGCCCCCTGCCCGGAGGGGGAACGATGATTCGTGGCCCTCGGCGCTTGCTTGGGTAGATGATGGTGTGGAAGACATGCTCGAGCGCGCTCGGGAGCGCCGCGCTCGCCGCCAAGGATTCCTTCGAAGGGCGACTGACGCGGTGAACCTGCTTGGGGAGGATCTTGCTGATGAAGACTTGCGCCTAGAGGCCGAGGGCCTGCGCCTGGCTGCAGGGAGGCGCGAGCTGGAGGTCGCCATCGCCCTCGCGCGCCATCAGCGTGATCTTGATGATGAAGAGGCGAAGGCATCGCTAGAGGCCTCTCGGGTGGCCCGATCCCAGGCTGCCGAGGAGGCCCGGGGAGCTGACCGACGGCGAGAGGCGGCGGAGGAGCGGGCTCGGGAGCTCCTGGCCCGGTGCCACTCACTGGAGGAGCAAGTGGAGCTGCGCGAGTCGGCCCTTGCGTCGATGAAGGTGGCCTCCGGTGACCCAGCTAAGCTCCAGAAGCGTGAGGAAGCATTGACGCTGGAAGCCGCCGAACGCACCCGCGAGTACGAGCGGCTGGAGACGAGGGAGCGCTTGGTGACGCAGGCGGAGGACGATGTTGCTGCACGGGAAGCCCGCGTCCTGGAGGAGGTCGGATGTCAGGTGGCAATGGCGCACCAAGACCTCGAGCGCGAGTTCGAGGGGAGGCTGGAGTTGATCCGGGTCGAAGCTGAAGGGAGGACCGCAGCCTTGAGGGCCAAGCGGGAGGAGGCGACGCGGCAGGCTGACGCCTCCCGGGCCGCCCTTGAGGTAGCGCAAGGGGAGTTAGCCGCCTCCCAGGCCGAGATGCTCCGTCTTCGCCAGCGGGTGGAGGAGGCTGAGGGCGTCGCACGCCAAAACGCAGATGAGATACGTCAGCGGCAGGTCCTGGAGCACGTGCACGACCCCATGCTCGCCATGCTCCGGGAGAGAGCTAGCACAGCCTTGGGAAACATCTGTGAGGCGGCTGTTGGCGAGCCGCACACAATCAACTATGCTGGCAACCTTCAGTTCTTCACCGCCGTGGTGACGCAGCTGGAGGCGCGGTCGGTCAGGGCCGACAGGTTGGTGGAGGAGAGGAGCCGCGCCCTGCTCGGGCGCGCCTTTTCCCGTGTCTTCAGCCATCTCCGGAACATGGATCCCCACTTCGACTTTGACGCCGCTATCGCCCCAGTTCCCCAGGCCGTCCGAGATGACCTGGCACACTGGGTGGAAGACAACGTGGACGCCCTTGTCAGGGCCTTCGCTTCGGACGACGACGACGTGATCGTGGCTGCTGACGAGGGCGGTGTGGTGAACGGCCCTGACGCCGCTGGTGGCGACGCAGACAGCGATGGCGAGTTCAGCGACGCCAGCGACGGCTCGGGAGGTGCTCCCGAGGACGCATTGGGGGATTTGTCCGACTGAGTGTGTATCGCTCCTGTCTTTTTTACCCTGCATGAATAGAACTCGGGTTTTTTTCCTGATGGCTGTGAGAGCATTTTGGGAGGGGGAGCCCCTCATGTAAAACCTGTGTTCATCATATTAGTAGTTGTCACATTGCGCGAGCGCCCGCGCCTGGTGGTCGGCTGGTTTACCTTTGTTTTGCGCGAGCCCCGAGGCAGCCTGTGGGAGGGCGTGACGTCATGAGTGTTCTCTAGTTGAATCCATAGGATATGAGAGTGTCGCTGGCGGGAAGCTTCACAGGCGTTGTCCTTCTTCACAGGCTCCGGGCCTTTTCCCAAATGCGACGGCTTCACAGGCATTTGCCTTCTTCACAGGCTCTGGGCCTTTTCATGAACGCGGCGGCTTCACAAGCAGTCGCCTTCTTCACAGGCTCTGGGCCTTTTCCTAAATGCGACAGCTTCACAGGCATTCGCCTTCTTCACAGGCTCTGGGCCTTTTCATGAACACGACAGCTTCACAGGCATTCGCCTGCTTCACAGGCTCTGGGCCTTTTCATGAACACGACAGCTTCACAGGCATTCGCCTTCTTCACAGGCTCTGGGACTTTTCATGAACACGACAGCTTCACAGGCATTCGCCTTCTTCACAGGCTCTGGGCCTTTTCATGAACACGACAGCTTCACAGGCATTCGCCTTCTTCACAGGCTCTGGGCCTTTTCATGAACACGACAGCTTCACAGGCATTCGCCTTCTTCACAGGCTCTGGGCCTTTTCATGAACACGACAGCTTCACAGGCATTTGCCCTCTTCACAGGCTCTGGGCCTTTTCATGAACACGACAGCTTCACAGGCATTCGCCTTCTTCACAGGCTCTGGGCCTTTTCATGAACACGACAGCTTCAGAGGCATTCGCCTTCTTCACAGGCTCTGGGCCTTTTCATGAACACGACAGCTTCACAGGCATTCGCCTTCTTCACAGGCTCTGGGACTTTTCATGAACATGACAGCTTCACAGGCATTCGCCTTCATCACAGGCTCTGGGCCTTTTCCTAATAGGACAACCTCCGCAGGCACCGGAAAATCCTCCCGAGAGGGAGCAACAACGCCAGTTTGGGTTGCGCACGAGCTAGGCCTGACCCGACTTGCGAGGGGCTCGCGAGGGGAGGCAGCTGTGGTGAAGCGGTAACCAGAATGCGAGAAATGGCTCGAACGAGACTAAGCACCCCTTCCCCGAACACACGCAAATCTCAAATTCGAATCCAACTTAAATCCAGCGGGGGAAAAGTTACAGCCAAAGGGAAAGGCAATGAAAGCAAAAAAAGGCCGCATCCGGCACCTAATCTAGTCTTGGACGTCTTCTCACCAGTGCGGAGCTAAGTGCTGTCCACTGGGCGTGGGAGGGAGCCCCAGGGCCTGAGGCCGGCACCCCTGAGACTCCGGGGCGTGTACAGCCCCACTCATTATTACGTGAGAGTGTCACGGGGCGGCGAGCTTCACAGGCACTGGGCCTTCTTCACAGGTACCGGCCTTGCTTCATATCGCCAGATGAGGGCCCCGCCTTGCGCCACACTCTAGTGCCACCAACAACGACCGGAAACCAGGACACCACCGATGGGGTAGAGCGGTCGCCAGCGGTTCCCCCGACGACCACGGGTCCTCCGCCAGGGGCAGGCCCTTAGGCACCTCCCCAGCGGAGGGCCTACCTCCTGAGAACGCCTTCCTCCGAACGCCGCGGTGGTGATGTCGGATCTCTGCCCCTCTCCTGCAGCCCCCTGCGCCCTCCTCCCGAGGGATAAGAGACTGTGTGAGCGGGGCAGCTGCTTGCTGTGGCGACCTGCACCTCCTGTGATCCATGATTAGCATACGCCTGCTCCTGAGGAATTAGTGGTACCCGATAATCGTCGCCTCCAGCATGGCCGGTGGAACCGTCCCGGGGCTCCTGGAAGAGCTCAGCTTCTGGTGTCTCGTCTCCCCAGCTCGGGCTGAGGAGCGAGCCTTGTTCTCCCTCGTGAGCATGCCCTTGGTCCATCATGTGGGGAACGTATTATTCTGGCGCCGTCATCCCGAAGGCTACGCCGTAGTGCTCCGTGTGCCATGCAGCTCTGCTTGACGTGCCCACCGTGGGGTGGTAGCGTGGCTGCCCGCTGAGGCCGTGGGCCGCGCCGAGTCCCTCTCCTTCACGTGCCGGGGGCGGGGGTAGCACCACTGTCGGTCCGGCACCGACTGCTTCACTGGCGTTGGAGTAGCCTTGGGGCCCGCGGGCGCGCGTGGGGCCCCCGCGCGTGCCGCCCTGGGCTTGAGACGGGAGCTGGATGCAGAAGGGGTGAGCCCCCGAAGCGGCAAAGCCCAGGAGTTCGGCAACCCGTTCTAGTAGCACGTCGCGGCCGCAGTCCAGCAGCCTACACTGCAGAAGCTCTCGGGCCACCGTGAGCGCGGCCTTCGAGTTTGCCTGCTCCCGGCGGGTGTACGGTGTCGTGGTCACGGCGTGATTGGAGACCCTTGTTGCCGACCGCGCTTGCCGCGGTGTGAGGGTTGTTGAAGCCTGTCCGCGCCGCCCGCGGCCCGCAGCGCCTTGCGGACCACGAGCTGCCTGGGGCGCGGGGTCGCCCGAGGCGAGCGGCTCTGCACGGGTGGGCCACGCCGCCCATGGATCTTGGTTGCCCGCCTGGTCACCGGACATGATGATGACGATGCGACGGGACGCGAAGTGGTAGAAAGGTGGATTCCGGCGCACCCCTACCTGGAGCGCCAAATGTCGGATTTCGGGTTCCGGCAGACCCTTGAGGTTCGAACTCTGGGGTGCGCGCGGAGATTACGCCCTCTACCTCTCCGTCTCGCAAAGATCTAAACTACTGAAAGAACAGCACAAGAGACACAAGGTTTATACTAGTTCGGGCCACCATTGTGGTGTAATACCCTACTCTAGTTTGTGGAGGGTGGATTGCCTCTTGGGATGATGATGATGATGAACAATACAAGGAAGAACAGCCTCGCGAGGGTCTGCTCTTGGCTGGGACGATGAACTGCTAGGAGGAGTTCAGTCGCCCTTCTCTCTTTCTCTCTGATTCTCTGCTTGCCCAGGTTCTGGACCTCTCGTGATCTAGATGCTCAATAATAATCATCTCCCTACCCTGGGGGTGGCTAGTCCTATTTATAGGCAAGGGCCCTAGGCCTCTTCCCAAATATTGAGCGGGAAGGGCGCCAACAATTGGCCATTTTGAAGGGGAACATCTGGTACACTTATCCTGACTAAAGTTGGTCCTCGCCTGCCAAAGGCTTTGTGGTGACGCCGTCCTGGGCTCCATGATGACCTCCTTCCCACCGTTGGACTGGTCTTGGTCTCGTTGCACCGAAATGGATGCCTTTGCTTGATCCTCTCGCCTGCGCTTGACCCCTTTGCACCAAAGAGGAAAGGAGGACACTGTGCGGACTGGCGCCCGCCTGGCGCCCGTGGTCTTCATGGCTTGCGTCATGGGCACCTCGTGAGGTACCCCGCCTCGATCTCTCCGCCTCCTCGTGAGCCAGCCTGATGAGGCCGCGCTTGAGGAAGCTCCGCGTCGTCCGCCCCGCGAGGCTTGGCCCCTCGCGAGGGTCTTGGGTCTTGTGTTGATGAAGATGGGCCATGCTGGGCCCCCTTTGAGCCATGCCGCAGGCCGCAGGCAGGCAAGTCTGGGGACCCCCGTTCCCAGAACGCCAACAGTATTGGGTCTAGGTAAGGTTGCAATCTTGAAGGATCGACATATGGACAAAGTCATGCTTGTCGAGTCCTTAGGGTTCAACCTCATGTCTGTCTCAATGCTTTGTGATCTTGATATGGTTGTTGTCTTTGGCAAGTATCGTTGTGTTGTGATCATGGAAGCTGACAATTCCAAAGTCTTCGAAGTCTTTAGGAGAGGAGATTTGTATATTGTTGATTTCTCTACAGGACCACAAGCTGCTACACGTCTACTTGCAAAAGCTTCAGGAGGCTAGCTATGGCATCGACGACTTGGTCATGCTGGGATGAGGAACTTGCACACGCTCGCGAAGAAGAAGCATGTCATTGGCATCGAGGATGTCAAAATCCTCAAGGACCATTTGTGTGGAGCTTGTGAAGCTGGAAAGATGACCAAGGCCAAGCACCCCTCAAAGACCATCATGACTACCACTCGTCCATTTGAATTGCTTCACATGGATCTCTTTGACCCTACTCACTATGCCACATTTACTAATGTTGCATCCTTATATGGCTTTGTCATTGTTGATGATTATTCTCGATATACATGGGTGCATATCATCACTTTCAAAACTGAAGTGCAGGAAGTCTTCAAACGATTTTCCTCGAGGGCTTCAACCAACTTTGGTGTGAAGATCAAGCACATAAGAAGTGACAATGGAACTGAGTTCAAGAACACTGGTATTGATGACTATCTTGATGAGCTTGGTATCACTCATGAGTTATCTGCTCCATATACTCCTCAGCAGAATGGCGTCGTGGAGCGCAAGAACATGACTCTTGTTGAGATGGCTCGCACTATGCTTGATGAGTACAAGATGCCTACTCGCTTCTGGCCTGAGGAAATTGACACTGCGTGCCACATCATCAACAGGGTATATCTTTAGAAATTCTTCAAGAAGACTTCATATGAACTCCTTACTGACAAGAAACCCAATGTGAGTTATTTCAAAGTCTTCGATGCTAAATGCTGGATTAGAGATCCTCATCACAGTTCTAAATTTGCACTGAAAGCACATGAAGGTTTTATGCTCGGTTATGGTAAGGACTCGCACACCTACAGAGTCTTCAACACCTATCACCACAAGGTTGTTGAAACTGTAGATGTGCGGTTCCATGAAACTAATGGCTCACAAAGAGAGCACCTACCTCCTGTGACAGATGAAATACCTCCCGAGGAATCTATTAAGTTCAAAGCTACAAAGGATGTCATTCCTACCGAAGAATCCGCTGAAGAAATTCTTCCAGAATGTGAAGAACAACATGCTGATGCACCTGAAGAAAATGGTGCTGAGGAAAATGCTGATCAAAATTCCTCAACGACAACCAGCTCATCCTCGCGTTGCAAATGAAGTGCAGATTGAGAAAATCATCAGCGACATCAACATTCCAGGTCCTCTCACACGCTCATGAGCTTCACAATTATCTAAATTTTGTGGGCACTTTGCTTTCGTCTCTATCAGAGAGCCCACTAAGGTAGATGAAGCATTTCTGGAGCCTGAGTGGATTCAAGCTATGCAAGAGGAATTACATCAATTTGAGCTCAACAACGTCTGGGAATTGGTCAAACGTCCAGATCCTCGCAAGCATAATATCATTGGCACAAAGTGGATCTACCGCAACAAGCAAGATGAAAATGGCCTTGTGGTGAGGAATAAGGCATGACTTGTAGCTCAAGGCTACACATAGGTTGAAGGAATTGATTTCGATGAAACTTTTGCACCTGTTGCTAGACTTGAGGCTATTCGAATATTACTTGCTTATGCTAACCATCATGATATCATCTTACATCAAATGGATGTGAAAAGTGCATTACTCAATGGTAAGCTTGAGGAAGAAGTATATGTTGCTCAACCCCGAGGTTTTGAAGATCCAAAGCATCCTAACAAAGTCTTCAGACTCGATAAGGCCCTCTATGGCCTCAAGCAGGCCCCTCGGGCATGGTATGATACTTTGAAGGAATTCCACATGAAGAAAGGCTTCAAACTCGGTTCACTTGACCCAACTATTTTCACTAAATCTTATGCTGGTGAATTGTTTGTGTGCCAAATATATGTTGATGATATCATTTTCGGCTGTACTGACAAACGTTACAGTCATGAATTTGCCTATATGATGAGTGAATAAAATCAAATGTTTATGATGGGAGAATTGAAATTCTTCTTAGGTCTTCAGATTCGTCAATAGCACAATGGCATATTCATATCTCAGGAGAAATACCTCAATGATGTACTGAGGAAATTCGGCATGCAAGATTGCAAATGAGTCAAAATCCCTATGCCCACAAATGGCCATCTATGCACTGATAAAAATGGTATTGACTTCGATCAAAAGGTATACCGCTCCGTGATTGGTTCTTTTTTGTATTTATGTGCATCTAGGCCAGATATTATGCTTAGTGATTGCAAAGGAATCACACCATAAGGCTGTGAAGCATATTCTTCGATATCTAGCTCACACACCAACACTTGGATTATGGTATTGATACGTCTCCAATGTATCTATAATTTTTGATTGTTCCAGTCTATTATATTGTCTGTTTTGGATGTTAATGGGCTTATTTATACACTTTTACATTATTTTTGGGACTAACCTACTAACCCAAGGCCCAGTGCAAATTGCTATTTTTTTGCCTATTTCAGTGTTTTTGCAGAAAAGGAATATCAAACGGAATAAAACCTTCGGGAGAGTTATTTTTGAAACAAACGTGATCCAGGGGACTTGGAGTGGACGTCAAGAAACCAATGAGGAGGCCACGAGGCAGGGGGCGCGCCTACCCCCCTAGGCGCGCCCTCCACCCTCGTGGGCCCCTCATGGCTCCACCGACCTACTTCTTCCTCCTATATATATATCCATATACCCCGAAAACATCCAGGAGCACCACGAAACCCTATTTCCACCGCCGCAACCTTCTGTACCCAAGAGATCCCATCTTGGGGCCTTTTTCGGAGCTCCGCCAGAGGGGGAATCAATCATGGAGGGTTTCTACATCAACACCATAGCCTCTCCGATGATGTGTGAGTAGTTTACTTCAGACCTTCGGGTCCATAGTTATTAGCTAGATGGCTTCTTCTATCTCTTTGGATCTCAATACAATGTTCTCCTTGATCTTCTTGGAGATCTATTTGATGTAACTCTTTTTGCGGTGTGTTTATCGAGATCTGATGAATTGTGGGTTTATGATCAAGTTTATCTATGAACAATACTTAATTCTTCTCTGAAATCTTTTATGTATGATTGGTTATCTTTGCAAGTCTCTTCAAATTATCAGTTTGGTTTGGCCTACTAGATTGATCTTTCTTGCAATGGGAGAAGTGCTTAGCTTTGGGTTCAATCTTGCAGTGTCCTTTCCCAGTGACAGTAAGGGCGGTAAGGCACGTATTGTATTGTTGCCATCGAGGATAAAAAGATGGGGTTTATATCATATTTCTTGAGTTTATCCCTCTACATCATGTCATCGTGCCTAATGCGTTACTCTGTTCTTATGAACTTAATACTCTAGATGCATACTGGATAGCGGTCGATGTGTGGAGTAATAGTAGTAGATGCAGAATCATTTCGGTCTACTTGCCTCGGACGTGATGCCTATATACATGATCATGCCTAGATATTCTCATAATTATGCACTTTTTATCAATTGCTCGACAGTAATTTGTTCACCCACCTTAATACCTATGCTATCTTGAGAGAAGCCACTAGTGAAACCTATGACCCCAGGTCTATTTTCCATCATATAAGTTTCTAATCTATTTTATTTTGCAATCTTTACTTCCAATCTATATCATAAAAATACCAAAAAAAATATCTTATTATTATTATCTCTCTCAGATCTCACTCTCGTAAGTGACTGTGAAGAGCTTGACAACCCCTTTAGCGCGTTGGTTGCGAGGTTCTTATTTGTTTGTGTAGGTATGAGGAACTTGCGTGTAGTCTCCTACTGGATTAATACCTTGGTTCTCAAAAACTGAGGGAAATACTTACGCTACTTTGCTACATCACCCTTTACTCTTCAAGGGGAAACCAACGCAGTGCTCTAGAGGTAGCAAGAAGGATTTGTGGTGCCGTTGAGGGAGTCCCGGACTAAGGGGTCCTCGGGCGTCCGGCCTATTATCCTTTGGGCCGGACTGATGGGCTATGAAGACATGAAGGCCGAAGACTGCACCGTGTCCGGATTGGACTCTACTTGGCGTGGAAGGCAAGCTTGGCTACCGAAGATTCCTTCTTATGTAACCAACTCCATGTAAACCCTAGATCCCCTCGATGTCTATATAAACTGAAGGGGATAGTCCGGAAAGGACAACACATATACTCATTACCATACTCACATAGGCTAGAATTCTAGGGTTTAGCCATTACGATCTCGTGGTAGATCCACTCTTGTAACACTCATATTCATCAATATCAATCAAGCAGGACATAGGGTTTTACCTCCATAGAGAGGGCCCGAACCTGGGTAAACATTGTGTCCCCCATCTCCTGTTACCATCGATCCTAGACGCACAGTTCGGGACCCCCTACCCAAGATCCGCCGGTTTTGACACCGACATTGGTGCTTTCATTGAGAGTTCCACTATGTCGTCGACAAAAGGTTTGATGACCCCCTCAATCGTCAATAATGACGTTCCCGAGGAGGAACCTTCCTCCCCGGACAGATCCTCATATTTGGCGGCTTCGTACTGCGGGCCAACTTGCTTGGCCATCTGGAGCAGATCGACAGCTACGCCCCTGGCCATCAGGTCGGATTCGGAAGCTTGAACTACACCGCGGATGTTCGTGGATTTGAGCCCGCGGTGATCGCTCCCCCTCATCCCGATGAACGTGACTTAAATCTGTCATCGGATCACACCCAGGAGATGGTTCCTGTGACTGCAATGACCTTAGAGCCGAAGCGGATCGAGCCATCCGAGGCCTCAGAGTCCGTGGTGTTGGAGCCGCACATGGACTCAACACCCTGCAATATTCGCTTTAACAGAACTTCGGTCTCGTTTCCAGCTATAAGTTCCGGACTGTGTATGCCCGCAGACACCGAGCTAGATCGGTTATCGATCTTCGAGTTCAGCGCCGCTGATGTTTTCCAGCACTTGCCTTTGGGTGACGTGCTAAAATCTTTAAAGAAATTGTCCTTGGAAAAGGATTCACAGCCGAACTATGTCCGGTTCGAGCTAGAGACGGATGATGAGGAATTCCGCTTCCCACCCGCCACCCACTTCATAGCCACCGTCGATGACTTAACCGACGTGCTCGATTATGGCTCCGAAGACATCGATGGTATGGATGACGATGCCCACAAGGAGCAAGGCCAAGACCCGCCATTTACTGGACATTGAACGGCCACCTCTTCATACGACATGTACATGGTTGATACACCTAAAGGATCTGGCGACGACAAAGAAGAGCCAGATGCGAACAAAACCTCCGAGACACAGTCCAAGCGTTGGTGGCCCAAACGCAGCCCCAAGCCCCGCCGCTCAAAGGACGACAACACAAGCACCGGAGAAAATAGTACTCCAGGCGACGCCTAAAACAGTGAAGGCCCCGCCGGGGCCACATCGAAACAGGAACACGACAGCAGGCAAAACAACCCTGACGAACAGGCCATAGAAGATGACCCGGAGGATGATAGTTACCGTCCGCCCTCCGAGGAGGAGACAAGCCTCGACAACAAAGACTTCATCATGCCTGAGGATCCTCTCAACCAAGAGCGCTTCAAGCTTCAGCTCATAGCCACTGCAAGGAGGCTGAAAAAGAAACAACAGCAGCTTCAAGCTGAACAAGACCTACTCGTCGATAGATGGACTGATGTCCTGACAGCCGAGGAATACGTCCTCAACCGCCCAGCCAAGAGCTACCCGAAACGCAGACCGCTACCTCAATTCGATGAGGAGGCGCTGGAGCATATATCTCCCTCGCGTAATGCGGATCGACCACCACGTGGTCAGGACAGGGCGGTGGAACGGCCACCCCGCGGTCGAGATAAAGCGGCAACTCAGGCCGGACAGCAGACCACCCCACCACCCCATCAAAATAGGGACGAAAGAGTCTGGAGTCATACGTACGACCTCCGACAGACCCTGGATAGTAGAGCAGGACACACAAGATCGATCTACGGATCACGAGGACGTGCCTCGAGGTGCGACGACGGCTACTTATTCGAACTTGACAAACCTAACCACGCTCGAGCCGAATGTCACAGACAGACTCCTTCAGAGCTTTGCCACGATGCGGCCCGATATAGAGGTGCCGCACACCCGCTCTGCTTCACAGATGAACTACTGGATCATGAATTCCCTGAGGGGTTCAAGCCCGTCAATATCGAATCATACGACGGCACAACCGATCCTGCCATATGGATCGAGGATTTCATTCTCCACATCCATATGGCCCGAGGAGACGACCTCCACGCCATCAAATACCTCCCACTAAAACTCAAAGGCCCATCTCGGCACTGGTTGAATAGCCTGCCTGAGAACTCAATCGGCAGCTGGGATAACTTGGAAGAGGCTTTCCTCGACAACTTCCAAGGAACTTATGTCCGGCCACCAGATGTCGATGACCTAAGCCACATAGTTCAACAACCCGAAGAATCGGCCAGAAAATTTTGGACTAAGTTCCTAACCAAAAAGAACCAGATCGTCGACTGTCCGGACGCCGAGGCCCTAGCAGCCTTCAAACACAGCATTCGGGACGAATGACTAGCACGTCATCTCGGACAAGAAAAGCTGAAGTCAATGGCATCCCTTACGACACTCATGATCCGCTTTTGCACAGGTGAGGACAGCTGGCTGGCTCGTAGCAAAAACACAGCCAGCGAGGCAGGCCCTACAGAGGCCAAGAACAGCACCGGCAAGCTCCGGTGCAATAGACACAAACGCAGAAGCAATGGCAACAACACCGAAGACACCACAGTTAGCACCGGATTCAGTGGCTCCAAGTCCGGCCAACGGAAGAAACCCTACAAAAGAAACAACGAAGGACCTTCCAGCCTGGACCGCATACTCGACCGTCCGTGCCAAATTCACGGCACCCTGGATAAGCAAGCCAATCATACCAACATGCATTGTTGGGTCTTCAAGCAGGCTGGCAAGTTAAATGCCGAAAACAAAGAAAAGGGATCACAAAGCGAGGACGAGGATGAAGAGCCCCGGCAGCTGAACACCGGGGGACAGAAGAAATCCACCCCCCCCCAAGTCAAAACGTTGAACATGATATACGCCACGCACATCCCCAGAAAGGAGCGCAAACGAGCACTCAGGGACGTCTACGCGGTAGAGCCAGTCTCCCCATAGTTCAATCCGTGGTCATCATCTCCGACCACCTTCGATCGACGAGATCATCCGACTAGTATCCGCCACAGCAGTTCGGCCGCACTAGTCCTGGACCCAATCATCTACGGATTCCACCTAACATGAGTCCTTATGGATGGCGAAAGCAGCCTCAACCTGCTGTATCAGGATACAGTATGGAAGATGGGCATTAATCCCTCGTGAATCAAACCAACAAAGACTACCTTTAAAGGAGTCATACCAGGTGTAGAGTCCTGGTGTACGGGCTCAATCATGCTGGAGGTGGTCTTCGGTTCTTCAGACAACTTCCGAAGCGAAGAGTTAACCTTTGATATCGTCCCCTTCCGCAGCGGCTACCACGCACTGCTTGGACGAACTGCGTTTGCTAGATTTAACGCAGTGCCACACTATGCTTATCTCAAGCTCAAGATGCCCGGTCCACGCAGCGTCATAACAGTCAATGGCAATACGGAACGCTCCCTCCGAACAGAGGAGCAGACTGCTGCCCTAGCAGCTGAAGCACAGAGCGGCCTTCTCAAGCAGCATTATAACCTAGTTGTCGAGCCCCTGGACACCATCAAGCGGGTCCGGCCTACACTGCAACAGGAGAGTGCGGCTCGTCAAGAGCTCGACTAGCAATTCGGCCTCCGTCCCAGCCCCAATAAGGTAGTGCCATTCGTACCACGCATACACAATTACGCACTCAAAATTCCATGGACATCGACGGAGGCACGAGATAACCCGGGGTCTACAATCCGGCCAGACCGATCCAGGACACACATACTTTTACTTCTCTTTCTTGTTTCAGGCACCTTTCTCCGCGGGCCTGATGTCAAGTCCTTTAGAAGGACTGAAATACAACGGAGGCAAGCAACACAGGTGTGTAGGGTAACCTTTATACATTCTTCTTGATGGTATTCATACTTATTATTTCTCAGGACCCGCACGCTGCACCGTATTGATGCCGGCATGTTAAATGGTAGGATACTTCTCGCACCATCTGTACGAGATACACCTTGACGTATCCATCCAGTTATAATAAAATGGTTCGTGGCCCAGTTCCTGTGGTTTTCGCTTCTTACTTCGCTTTTATTTTCGATCTGCTTATGTGCTGCATCGACATTCTTTTACGTTTAATATTCGAGAAGGGCTACCTATCGCCCGACAATACGGCAGCACGGTCCGAACACTTCTTGTATATGTTCGGCACCCCGAATTTAGCATTATATGCATTGGCTCCGAATGATGTCTTTGGTCAATAGTTGGGTTGCCCGGCTCCTGTGCTTGCTACCCTACGTTCCGCTCCATCGGCTAGGGTAGTGTCGGGGATATACCCCGCGGTATGACCCGGCTGGAGTTGTAAACCGGCTGGGACTTGGTAAACCGGTGGAGAGTTAAGACAGAGAGTCAAGATAGATGGCTAAGACAGACGGTAAACCGGCAGACAATGTTAAACCGGCAGACAAGGTTAAACCGGCAGACAATGTTAAATCGGTAGACAATGTTAAACCGGCAGACAATGTTAAACCGGTAGACGTTAAGAAGCCCAGGAAGGGAAGTCAAAATAGTTTAAGTTAAAGTCCGAGTTGGACTCCACATGTAACCCGCCCCTTCAACATATATAAGGAGGGGAAGGGCTCCTCAAAGGGGGACAAGAAAGAAACAATCTCTAGGGCTAGACACAACTAGAGGAGAGCCGGTTTACGGCTACTCCCTGGTGATGATAATGAGATCTAGCCTCAAACAGCATGTAGGGTTGTTACCGGATGATGTTTCCCGGGGCCCAAAGCTGTCTAAACCCTTGTCTTGTGTTGCGTCTCTCGATTCCACTCAACCCCTCTCAAGCTACCACATAGATGCATTGGCCTCGCGATTAAGTCCTCACACTAAGGACATCTGCCATGACAATTCCACGACATTTGGCGCCCATCGTGGGGCCTGCGCACGGTGGTGAGGAGTTCTTGGAGGGATCTCTTCTAGGGATCGACGAGCTCACAATTTTCCGGATGAGAAAGATCAATTTGAAAGGATGTATCAGTTTCAAGTTTATCGGTCTAGATTCATAATTTGGAAGGTTTAATAAGGGAAGTTAAAGTTGCAATTTGTTGGTTGATGTAAGTCGCCAGTATCATCGACGTGTCAAGTTTCCGTCGTTGGCTCGCCAAAACCGATATGATCAGAGTCATCATCACCGTTCAACCGTCAATAGCAAAGGAAAAGTCAAGAAAAGGAAACAAAAGCGCCGAGGAGGATTCGATCCATCGCTAGCCACCTAATCCAGATGACTTCCGTCAAAATAACTACAACCCGGAGAGGACTTTGAAGCCTCCATGATCTCTGCTACAGCTGCGACTGCGCTTCGACCGCCCGGATCGCCTTTGCCATTGACCCGCCAGCTGCTGTGCTCCAACACCGCCATGTCCAATCGGTTCAAGGACTAGTCAGATTGGCTCTGTGTTCAGATTATTCCATCTTGAATATCCATTAGCAAAAACGTTGTGTGGGATTTTGAAGACATTAGGAGAGTCATACGTCCCTGAAGGTCAAAGTTTTAGTATACCGACTGTACAAATCGGCCAGTCCCCGATCGCATCTGAAATTACAGTCAAAATGACCCGGAATCAGACTTCGACGGAGACCCGGATTAGGATTCATCAAGAATAGCCACGACCCGGACAAGCATCAACCACGCCGGGCCGGCTTCTCCTCCACTGTGAGCCGGTCGCGCCTCGTCTGGTTCCGGAGGCCGTGCCCCTGCGTTTCCTCCATTGCCCCCGACATGTGGGCTGATCTGCCCCTGCCACTGTATGTCAACCCGCCCGGAGGAGAGGAATCCGGTCTACCTCCGTTTCCGGTTGACATCGATGGCTCCTTCGCGCGGACGCCCCCGCTCGACGCCTTGCCCGCCCGCGCCGGCTCTGCATCCGCACGCTCGCGAGTGCCGGCCCTGCCTTCTCCTGCTTCGGCCGGGTCGCCTCAAGTCAGCTTTGCAAGTACTGAATCGCCCGCGCGCTGCAGGCCGCAAGTCGTCAACCGCCGTTGAAAGCCTTGACCCGCCGTCGTTGATCCACCATGGTCGATCCGCCGTGGCTAGCCCGTCGGCCGCTGCACCTTGTTTTGGCGATGAACCGTCGTGCCCCGTGAACCGGTCAAGCCGTCATCACCCTCGCCTGCTTGTCGTTCCGCCCCGAGCATGAGCTCCTCCGCTCTAGAGCTGTTTCCGTACTTGCTTATTCAAAGCCGTCTGCACCGCAAGTCATTGTTGAGCCGTCCCGTGGCCTCCCTTCACCTCTGACCTGGTGCTTCACTTCAACCTACTCTCTCCATCACCACTACCGTCAGCTGGTCCGTCACAACCACAGCAGGGCTGAGCTGCGTGCCCAACATCATCGACGAACACCACGGACCCCGCCTTCATCTCCGAGTCAACGCCGCTGGCGAATCAGCCGCCCATCTCGGCCGCTTTAGCATCCAGAGTTATCAAGCCGCCCGACGCCTTCAACCCGTCCGCGCCTTCCAAACCCGACCTCTCATGAAGCGCCTCCGATAGGCCTCGGCCCGCCTCCACCGGAGAGCCACCGTCCCTCACCCGTAAACCGCCCGCTCCTGCCTCCGCTTTGGCTGGACCTTCCAGTCGCCGCTTTGCATCAAGACCGGCCCTCTAATCCTTGTTGTACGCCTCCGCCGCCAACACGCGCTGAACCGCCGCTGCTGTGACTCGCCGGACTCCATCATTGCTGATTGCGAGGCCGTGCCACAATCTGCCATACTGGCCTCTCACTTCTGCGCCGGTTTTTGCTTCTACACTGGCTGCGGGCCCTCTGCGGGAGCGCTGGCCCTTCGAGCTACTTTCATCGCCAGCCCTCACTGGATTCCCGTGTTGTCTCGTCGCACCTCTATTAAGCTGCCTGTTTCCGTTTCTGCTACATCATTGAACCGGCCTCTAGGTTGTCTTCGCCGCTTCGCGAGTATCCTGGCTGTTTCGGCTGCTGCCTTGGACCGGGCCATTCCCGTGGCCGTTGCTAAACCGTCTCGATTCCCGCCACGGGTCGCGAGTGTCATCGCTTGCCGCTAATTCGAACCGCCGCCGGGTTGAGCCGCCCCCACGACCACGCCGCTCTAAGCAGCTGGTTTACCTCTGCTGCTCACCACAGCTGCTGGAATCCCTCGTTGTTGAACCGGCTCTTGCCGTTGAGCTGCCGTTCCGCTTCGCTCAGTCGTGGGTTTTCTTCGTCACCTGCCTCTACTGTCATATGCTCCCCTAACAGCAAGAAGGAAAAGATAAGATGACGTTCGGTTGGGAGAAAAGTCAAGGGCGGATTGAAAAAAAAGCAAAGGAGAAAGACAAAAGAAGGTCACGTGGGTGATGTACTGCATCACATCAGAGTAAACATATTTATCTACTTACAGCAGCATCCGGTTCATTTGACAAAATATAATCAGGTGCTATTGTTTCTCTCTACTTTTAGTATATATTGTTTTTATCAAAGAACAATTATGTTGGTCTATATATTTTTATGTGTAGGACAAGGATTCACTATAAAAGTGGTGCCATGCTATATCTATGAAGAGTGCGTTGGCATCACCATGCACCGGTGTCCGTGTCCACTTGTTGTCGAACGGGTGTGTGCAAGCCGCCACCCGTACAGCTCAATCTACATCAACTCGACGGGACCGCGCCCGCGATTGACTCGCCGTTCGCATGGCTTACCGTGCCGGTGATGGACTCGCCCGTCCGCGCTCGCTTAAAATACCACGGCCGGCTCATTTTTCCACTCCTGCGGTCGACTCACCCATGATTAATTTCAGCTTCACCGTGGTGATCATCAACCCCGCGGTGTGTATTAACTGGCCTAAACATATCAGGTGAAATCCAGTATATTTTTATATTATATATTGCTTTCTTTACAAGAACGATTACTCCGGGTTGCAAAAGTTACTTAATGCAGGACCCTAAAACCGCCATGTTGGTGCAAATTTAAAGGCCGTCAGACAATTTCCAGCTTAAAAAGAAAGATTCCGGTTCAAGGGAAAGCTGTCTCCCACAAAGCTTTGAAGCTCTCAAATCCGGTTTAAGAATTTCCGGTTCAAAAAGGAATTCACTTCTCGCAAGTTCGAGTTTAAAGGCCGTCAGAAAATTTCCGGCTGAAAATGAGGATTTCGGTTTAAAATCCGGTTCAAGGGAAAGATGTCTCCCATAAAGCTTTGAAGCTCTCAATATCCGGTTTAAAATCCCGGTTCAAGAAGAATTTAGCTCTTGCAAAAAGTTAAAAGTTGCCGAAGAGGACCTATTGCCATGATGTACGGTTCAAACATGGGTATCCCGCCTTATTGGCTTATCATATTATTGATTACATGGGGGCTTTAGCTGAAAAAGCGGAAATTTTGTCCATTAATCGGGCTATCACGCCACAACAAAAGCTCGGGAGCTTCACACCCAAGGGGCCAAAGAGAGTATTGTTGCTATGCACTGCTCAAACATAGGCACCCATTGAGCACAGCTCACAAAGTTACTTGGGGGCTCTTTCTGTAAAGTAACAAAGAGCTTGAAAGGACCCTTGTAATTGGGTATCGAGCCACGGCTTGGAAGCCTCGTGTATTCACCTAAAACCCCGGGTTAACCTGCCTTCATCAAGTAAGCCACTCCTATCCATGTAATCCTGGCATGACCCGCCGAACGTTTGACAGTTACTCTCATTGAGACCCTGAGCTTGTCAAAGTTAAAACGACGATTGGTTAGTTGGAGGCCCATCTTAAAAGGCTTTGTCAAATGGTTTAACTCAGCGGCCTGGCAGCCCATGAAAAGCCTCGAATTTGGGCCTAGCAGCCCTTGAAAAGCCTCGACAACATGGTTTTATTTGCCTTTGTCAAGATTTTTCTCTTTTGATAAATTTTATGTTGAACCGGTGTCTATTGACCCGGCGTGACTATCAGTCATCAAATTAACCCGGTGTTTGTTAACCCGGCTCGACTTTCAACTACAAGTTGTCAGTACATAATCACTTATAATCCGGTGTTTATTGACCCGTCCTGGCTTTGGACTATAAGTCGCCAGTATATATTTGGATTGCGCCATTGGAATTATGCGCTTATAAATCATTGGGTATATTATTCAAATAGCCATCATGGCTGGATTTTTATTATGGTTATTAATAACCAGTATTATGATTAAGGTTTTCAAAGTCGCTTTAGAGCAAATGGCTATCATATTATCAATATATATGATTTATTCTAAAATTGAAGGAATAGTCCCGAGTTGCTGCAGGCTTACGACCCGGCACTTGGGGGCTACATTATTTCAGTTGAAATTACATTAAATACACAAGTCTCATGTCGCTGCAAGCATGCACCATGACACTTTGGGGCTAATGCAAAGTCATTTTTTGCTCACCTTATTGAAGACCCGACTCATCTCATGGTAATGAGCCGGCCCTTGGGGGCTACCAATTGCCTCTGTCAACAATTTAAGGTACAAAGCTTTTTATCCATTACATTGAAGGGTCCACTGCTCAGTTGGTAAAGCACAAGGCTCTTAACCTTGTGGACGTGAATTCAAGCCCCATGATGGGGGTTACATCATATGATGTTACTTTCATTGAAGAATATATCAAAGTCCCAACTCAATATTATCTTACTGAGCCGACCCTTGGGGGCTACACGTTGATGATAAAAGTTTACAAGATTATATTTACAAAGTCCTTGCTCATTATTGCATAATGACCCGGCCCTTGGGGGCTACACTGGTTGAAGTTTTTATGAGAATAAGGCAATTTCAAGTCCCAGGTTGCTGCAAGCATGACAACCCGGCACTTGGGGGCTACATATGTAGAATACTCAATTCTGACTAGTGATTGATGAACAACCTGGATTTCTTCAAGATTGTGATATTCATATTGAAGCAAGTCTTAAGCTGTTGCTATGCTACCTTCTTAAGACTTGGGGGCTACAAGTGATAGGCATATAAGAGGTATATTTTCAAACTTCGTGTTAACTACAATTATGACCTGGTGCCATCAATATTTGTAAACCTGCAATGATAAACCGACAAGTTCAAGTCTTAAACCGGCACAGTTCTACATTATCAAACCGGCAAGTTCTACATTCTTAAACCGGCTGAAGATCAAATGAGTATTTCAAAGGCCAATATTTTTGTTAAGCATTCGGAGCTGAAGTCAAAGGACTTATTCTTCACAATATTTCATTATGACAAACCGATGTCAGCAAATTGATTATGAAGCTGGTCTATTGGCTCGGATTTTATAGAAGAAGGAAGTGACAAGGACTTAAGGATAATCAAGATCAGTTTAACATGGATAAATCCAAATTAAACTGGGGGCTAATGTCGGGGATATACCCCGCGGTATGACCCGGCTGGAGTTGTAAACCGGCTGGGACTTGGTAAACCGGCGGAGAGTTAAGACAGAGAGTCAAGACAGATGGCTAAGACAGACGGTAAAACGGCAGACAATGTTAAACCGGCAGACAAGGTTAAACCGGCAGACAAGGTTAAACCGGCAGACAATGTTAAACTGGCAGACAATGTTAAACCGGCAGACAATGTTAAACCGGCAGATGTTAAGAAGCCCGGGAAGGGAAGTCAAAATAGTTTAAGTTAAAGTCCGAGTTGGACTCCACATGTAACCCGCCCCTTCAACATATATAAGGAGGGGCAGGGCTCCTCAAAGGGGGACAAGAAAGAAACAATCTCTAGGGCTAGACACAACTAGAGGAGAGCCGGTTTACGGCGACTCCCTGGTGATGATAATGAGATCTAGCCTCAAACAGCATGTAGGGTTGTTACCGGATGATGTTTCCCGGGGCCCAAAGCTGTCTAAACCCTTGTGTTGTGTTGCATCTCTCGATTCCACTCAACCCCTCTCAAGCTACCACATAGATGCATTGGCCTCGCGACTAAGTCCTCACACTAAGGACATCTGCCGTGACAATTCCACGACAGGTAGTAAAGGGAGAACTACTATGATTGTGCCCTGGCTTTGACCAGACAAGCACCTCAGTAGATAAAGCCGAAAACTGACTGTCATGATATGGCGAGAGCCGGTCAGCTACTCGAGCGTTACATATCATTGGAGATTTTTTCCGCGTTACGCGAGAGATGGGTACTTCCCGATCATATGCTGATAGTACTCTGGATTAAACCAGGGGCTGCGCCCATGCTTTATTATAAAACTCCTATGGCTAAGTGAGGGTGTTAAAGCCATAAAGTCTGATTGCCTTGTTCGTTGCGCTAAACAACTCCTTCAAGGACCATGTAATTGGATCAAGATTGTTTAGATTCCATCCCGAACACCTCCGTACTATCTACGTGAGGGCAGAAGCCGGCAACTGGCCAACCCTCAGATTACACACAACATGGCCGCACAGGAGGAAACAATTCAAAGCATAATAAAATTACTTTACAAAAACTGGCTTTGTTCCCATAATACAAGACAAAGGCAACATGAATACATTTATTCAAATACAATGTCCTGCGAAGATTGCGCCGCTACAAGTCGAGACCCTTCTACAACATCCTCGAAATATCGCTCGGGTGTGCGGTGCTCCTTGCCCTCCGGTGGCCCGCTGGAAACTTCAACAGCGTTCATCTTCGCCCACCACATCTTGCTGCGAGCGAAGGCCATACGGGCACCTTCAATACAGACGGAGCGCTTGATAACGTCCAGCCGAGGACAGGCATTCACCATCCGCCTCACGAGTTCGAAGTAGCTACTCGGCATAGCTTCGGCTGGCCACAGCCGGATTATCACATCCTTAATGGCTAGTTCGGCCACCCTAAAACTTAACGATCATTATGCTAAGCTAACGGATGGGTCTTTTCCATCACATCATTCTCCTAATGATGTGATCCCATTCATGACAACACATGTCTATGGTCAGGAAACTTAACCATCTTTCATTAACGAGCTAGTCTAGTAGAGGCTTAATAGGGACTCCACCAGCTATTTCAGCTGATCGGTGAAGGACACGGGATGCTCTGGTGCCGCATACTGCGACCAGAAGAGCCTCTCCAAAGAGCCCCCTCCTTCGGCTCGATAGAACTCCACGGCGTCTGATACACTGCATGGCAAATCCGCAAAAGCCCCTGGGGAACTCCGAACCCGGGTTAGTAAAAGGTACTACTTCTCCGCATACTTGCTTTGCATCTTAAATGCCTTACCCGCTGTGATCTTCTTGGCCTCCTGGATCTCCTGGAGGGCGGCCTGGGCCTCATTCTATGCGGTGTCTGCGCTTTGATGAGCCTTGGTGAGTTCGGTCCCTCGAACCAACGCATCATGCTCCAAGGCCTCGCATTTTTTCACCGCATCTTGGAGCTCCTGGTGGACTTCTTTGACCCGGGCACTTGGCTTCTTACGGGCGGCTTGCTGCTGGACAGCCTACTCCTCGGCCTTCCTCAGGGCCTCGACTTCGGTCGCGGCTTCTGCACATATCACAATACCGCTGTCAATATACAACGTTTATCCCTTCCCAAACATATAGCAAGTCGTTCCTCACCTTGCTTCTCCTGGAGCCGAACCTTAACCTCGCCGAGCTTGTTCTCGGTCCACTCCAGCCTCCGCTTCAACTCGGAGACCTCAGCAACATGCGAGGTCGCGGCCAACAAGGAAGCTTGCTTATCAATACATATTCAGTCAGCCTCTTATAATTAAGGATTGATCCCCTGTCCGGTCCTTCTTGCCAAACACCGGACAGCGTCTCAGGGGCTACGGACTATACGGGGTTTTTCTCTTTTCTTACCTCGAAACCTGTTAACAGGCTGCTGCAGGCTTCATTCAGTCCGTTCTTGGCGGACCGAACCTTCTCGACCACCGCACCCATAAGGACACAGTGCTCGTCCATGATGGAGGCACTTTGTAGCGCCCCCATCAGGTCATCTGGCGCTCCTGGATGGACAGGAGCCACCGATGGAAGCGAAGCACCACCCCCCCTCCTTCAAAGGTGGCTGCTCGCCCGATTCCGGAGCCACATGGGTCTCCGGAATCGTATTTGGCTGAGGGCTGACCTGGATACAGCTCTCTTCGCCAGTCTCCATGGGGATTGACTCCCCCATGTGTCCGGCAGTGGAGGTCCTGCCTTGTGGCACCTCCCGGGCAATGTCCTGGTCTCCTCCCTTTGGAGCGGTCCTCCGGGATAACACTTTGGTGTCATCCCTGGCCCCGGGGGAGTAAGTGGGCGGTGGTGACATGCTCACCATCTCCGATGGAGCCAACGAACCTCCAGATGAGGATCGCTGGATAAGGTCACGGGCCGGACTGCAATAGTGTGGATTAACCATGTTAGAATAATAAAAAGAAAGGGTTGGATGTGCACATAAATAAGCCATGTCACTTACGATGCGGCCTGGGGCCTGGTACAAGGGCGACACTCCGGACTACTGTCGACGCCCCACGCGGTGTCAACCACTGGGGCGCCCTTACCCTTTTTGGGCGCTTGCGCCTCCAGATGTGTCGAGGCCACCCTTTTCTTCTTCTTCTCCTCGGGAGGAGGGTTGTTTTCCTCCTCGTCATCCTCTTCCTCGTCGTTGTCCTCAGGGACAGAGGAATGGGCCTCTTCATCTTCGGACGCCGCGTTCGAAGTGCCCTTGCGACGGGGGCCGCTCTTGGCCCCCTTGGCTTTCTTCTTAGCCTTCTTCTCCGGCGCCGTATATGGCGCCGGCACCAGCATGTTCGCCAGGCGCGGGATGACTGGTTCTTCGGGCAACGGAGCCGGACACTGGATCCGCTTCACCCTCTCCACCCAGTCCTGAGGAAGCAATACTAAATTCTCAGACATCATCCTCGAAACATTTAAGTTGGGAGTACATCAAAAGTAGCATACCTCGCTGGCAGGGCGGTTACAATTGTGACCACGGTCTGAGTCCGTGGCTGGTGGCCTCTCGTTGCCCATAGAGAGAAACTTCCAGGCCCCTTCGTGAGAAGTATTGAAGAGCCTTTTTAGGGTCGGGTGCTTCTTCAAATTGAGTTCCCATAAAGGGCGGCTGCGGCGCTGGCACAGAAGAATCCGGTGGATTAGCATCACATGGATAACGCCGACGAGCTTGATGTCCTTGGTCACCATGCTTTGAATGCGCGTCTGCAGCGCTATTAGCTCGTCAGGTGCACACCAGTCCGGACTCTTCTCGACCTAGGAGGTGAGTCGCATGGGAGCGCTGGAGCAGAATTCAGCAGCGGCGGCCCAGGTGGTGCATCGAGGTTCTGTAATATAGAACCACTGCTTCTGCCATTCCTTTACTGTCTCAACAAAGGTGCCTTCGGGCCATGAGACGTTGGATAGCTTGCTCACCATGGCCCCTCCGAACTCCGCATGCTGTCCCTCCACCACCTTCGGCTTCACGTTGAAGACTTTGAGCCACAACCCGAAGTGGGGATGGACGCGGAGGAAGGCCTCGCACACGACGATGAACACCGAGATGTTGAGGAAGGAATTAGGGGACATATCATGGAAATCTATCCCGTAGTAGTACATCAGCCCACGGATGAAAGGGTGGACTGGAAACCCTAGCCTACGGAAGAAATGGGGGATGAATACCACCCTCTCTGTGGGCTCCGGCGTGGGGACAACTTGTCCCTCGGCTGGTAGACGATGGGCGATCTCCTTTGCAAAATATCCGGCCGCCCGGAGCTTAGTAATGTCCTCCTCCTTGACGGAGGAGACCATCCACTTGCCCTGACGACCAGATCTGGACATGGTTGCTTGAGTGGAAAGGAGATGAGAGCTTGGGCGTTGGAGCTTGAGATCGGAAAGGCAGAGACAGAGAGAGAGCGTGAGGAAAGGAAGAGGGAATCCTTATCCCCTTATAAAGGCAGCAAATATTAAACGCCTCCTCACTCGCCTTAGGATTTGCATGTTCCCTAGGCATGTATAAGCGGCATGGTTGAGTTACCCATGCCCGCATTGATGAGAATCCCGCAATAAGGGGGCACGATCTCTGTTTCGACAAGACGTGCCAATAGCAACCGCATCTCGAAGCGTGGGATGGCAGAAGAAAAATGGTATGAAATTATAACTGGACAAATGTGATGTTGTGTTGGAAAAAAAAAGTTCTCAACAGATTGTGCAAATATTATATTCTCTCTGCGGTTGTGTATGGTGTACGTAACAGGTCAGGATACTATCATTGCATCTGAAGACTATCTTGGAGTTCGGAGAAAAGGGGAACCTGCCCTGCAATTCCAAAGACAATCTGCACGCTGGACTCCTCGTCATTGAAAGCCAGGTTCAGGGGCTACTAAGGGAGTCCTGGACTAAGGGGTCCTCGGGCGTCCGGCCTATTATCCTTTGGGACGGACTGATGGGCTATGAAGACATGAAGGCCGAAGACTACACCGTGTCCGGATTGGAGTCTACTTGGCGTGGAAGGCAAGCTTGGCGATCGAAGATTCCTTCTTATGTAACCAACTCCATGTAAACCTTAGATCCCCTCGGTGTCTATATAAACCGAAGGGGATAGTACGAAAAGGACAACACATATACTCATTACCATACCCACATAGGCTAGACTTCTAGGGTTTAGCCATTACGATCTCGTGGTAGATCCACTCTTGTAACACTCATATTCATCAATATCAATCAAGCAGGACATAGGGTTTTACCTCCATAGAGAGGGCCCGAACCTGGGTAAACATTGTGTCCCTCGTCTCCTGTTACCATCGATCCTAGACGCACAGTTCGGGACCCCCTACCCGAGATCCGTCGGTTTTGACACCGACAGCCGTTGCCGGGGAGATCTACGCATAAGTCAAGACATACCAAGTACCCTTCACAAACTCTTATCCCTCGCATTACATTATTTTCCATTTGCCACTCGTTTTCGTCTCTCCCACTTCACCCTTGCCATTTTATTCGCCCTCTTTCTCCGTTCCCCTTCTCTTTTCTGTTCGTCCCTTTTTGCTTGCCTCTTGCTGCCATCATGTCTGAAATTGGGGAGGTTATCGTTGATAAGGATAATAATATGGAAAACTTTGATGCTATCAATGATCCTCTTGAAAATCCTACTATTTTACACACTAAAAAGTTTCGGATTGGTAGCGGTAATATTATTGGGAAGGGAGTTATTCAAGATTTCTTTACTTGTGCCGGTGCTTTGCCCACCATGAGCGGGTCTATTCTTCATAAAGCTAGTAGTCTCACGGATGCTATATCTTTGCTCATAGTTGAACTTGAAAGATAATTTTTACATATGCATCCTTCCATACAAAGGATTTTCCTAGAATTTTCTAATATTGAGCATTCTTATGTTAAGCGAGTAGCGACCATCTTTTTAGCTCATGAGTTCATATTTATAATAAAGGAGGCCAATGAAATTTTTGCGCATTATAGGGTGGATGCTGGCCGTCCTCCCATAGAAGCAATCCTTTTTTATCAAGAATACATTATGCGTTTACGATCTTTAGATCATGTTGTCTGTAATGATAACCTTAGAAAAAAGGTTCCTACTGATGTTCTTCTTAACAGGATCTCTAAACTTAATGATAATTTTGCTATCCAGAATAATGGGTTAGGTTTTTCCCTTGAACAAAGGCTCAATACTTTTTTCCAAAAGAATGCTTATAATGATGAATTTGTTGTGCAATATGAGGGGCCAAAGGAGGAACCAACACCTTCCGAGCTTGATCTTGGGGACTTTTGTCCCATTAAATTTAGCCCTTTTGATTACTTTTGCTTGCCGCAAAGAAAGCTTGCTGCTGAACGTAGGGAGTATGATATGAGTTTTCGCGATTTACCTTATCATTATCATGGCAATACCTAGATCTATTCTTGCTTTTATGCCTAGCTAGGGGCGTTAAACAATAGCGCTTGTTGGGAGGCAACCCAATTTTATTTTTGTTTCTTGCTTTTTGGTTCTGTTTAGTAATAAATAATTCATCTAGCCTCTTTTTAGATGTGGTTTTATGCTTTTAATTAGTGTTTGTGCCAAGTAGAACCTTTGGGAAGACTTGGGGAAAGTCTTTGCGATCTTGCTGTAAAAAACAGAAACTTTAGTGCTCACAAGATTTGCTGCCATTTTTTACTGGAGAGTGCGATTAGGTTGATTCTTTTTTTAGATGATTAATAGATAAATTACTCACGTACAGCAATTTATTTTAGAATTTTTGGGGTTACATAAGTATTCGAAACCTACAGATTACTACGGATTGTTCTGTTTTTGACAGATTCTGTTTTTCGCGTGTTGTTTGCTTATTCTGATGAATCTATGGCTAGTATCGGAGGTTATGAACCATAGAGAAGTTGGAATACAGTAGGTTTAACACCAAAATAAATAAAGAATGAGTTCATTACTGTACCTTAAGTGGTGGTTTATTTTCTTATACTAATGGAGCTCATGAGATTTTCTGTTTAAGTTTTGTATTGTGAAGTTTTCAAGTTTTGGGTAAAGATTTGATGGATTATGGAACAAGGAGTGGAAAGAGCCTAAGCTTGGGGATGCCCAAGGCACCCCAAGTTAAAATTCAAGGACAACCAAAATCCTAAGCTTGGGGATGCCCCGGAAGGCATCCCCTCTTTCGTCTTCTTCTATCGGTAACTTTACTTGAGGCTATATTTTTATTCACCACATGATATGTGTTTTGCCTGGAGCGTCTTGTATGATTTGAGTCTTTGCTTCTTAGTTTACCACAATCATCCTTGTTGTACACACCTTTTGGGAGATACACACATGAATTGAAATTTATTAGAATACTCTATGTGCTTCACTTATATCTTTTGAGCTAGATAATTTTGCTCTAGTGCTTCACTTATATATTTTAGAGCACGGTGGTGGTTTTATTTTATAGAAATTATTGATCTCTCATGCTTCACTTATACCATTTTTAGAGTTACTTAGAATAGCATGGTAATTTGCTTTGGTTATGAAACTAGTCCCAATATGATAGGCATCCAATATGGGTATAATAATAACTATCATAGAAAGTGCATTGAATACTATGAGAAGTTTGATACTTAATAATTGTTTTGAGATATAAAGGTGGTGATATTAGAGTGTACTAGTTGAGTAATTGTGAATTTTAGAAATACTTGTGTTGAAGATTGCAAGTCCCGTAGCATGCACGTATGGTAACCGTTGTGTAACAAATTTGAAACATGAGGTGTTCTTTGATTGTCTTCCTTATGAGTGGCGATCGGGGACGAGCGATGGTCTTTTCCTACCAATCTATCCCCCTAGGAGCATGCACGTAGTGCTTGGTTTTTGATGACTTGTATATTTTTGCAATAAGTATGTGAGTTCTTTATGACTAATGTTGAGTCCATGGATTATACGCACTCTCACCCTTCCATCATTGCTAGCCTCTTCGGTACCGTGCATTGCCCTTTCTCACCTTGAGAGTTGGTGCAAACTTCGTCGGTGCATCCAAGTCCCATGATATGATACGCTTTATCACACATAAACCTCCTTATATCTTCCTCAAAACAGCCACCATACCTACCTATTATGGCATTTCCATAGCCATTCCGAGATATATTGCCATGCAACTTTCCACCGTTTCATTTATGACACGCTTCATCATTGTCATATTGCCTTGCATGATCATGTAGTTGACATCGTATTTTTGGCAAAGCCGCCATGCATAATTTATCATAAATGTCACTCTTGATTCATTGCCCTTCCCGATACACCGCTGAAGGCATTCATATAGAGTCATACTTTGTTCTAGTATCGAGTTGTAATCATTGAGTTGTAAATAAATAGAAGTGTGATGATCATCATTAATAGAGCATAATCCCAAATTAAAAATAAAAAAGAAAGGCCAAATAAAAAAGTCCCAAAAAAGGAAAAAAGAGAAAAAACAAAAGAAAAGAAATAAAAAGGGGCAATGCTAATATCCTTTTTGTCCACACTTGTGCTTCGAAGTAGCGCCGTGATCTTTATGATAGGGAGTCTCTTGTTTTTTCACTTTCATATACTAGTGGAAATTTTTCATTATAGAACTTGGCTTGTGTATTCCAAAAATGGTCTTCCTCAAATGCCCTAGGTCTTTGTGAGCAAGCAAGTTGGATGCACACCCACTTAGTTTCTTTTGTTGATCTTTCATACATTTATAGCTCTAGTGCATCCATTGCATGGCAATCCCTACTCCTTGCATTGACATCAATTGATGGGCATCTCCCTAGCCCGTTGATTAGCCGCGTCAATGTGAGACTTTCTCCTTTTTGTCTTCTCCACATAACCCCCCTATCATTATTCTATTCCACCCATAGTGCTATATCCATGGCTCATGCTCATGTATTGCGTGAAAGTTGAAAAAAGTTTGAGATTACTAAAGTATGAAACATTTTCTTGGCTTTCAACCAGGTTGTGCAAGATGAGAGCATTCTTGTGTGACGAAAATGGAGCATGACCAAACTATATGATTTTGTAGGGATGAACTTTCTTTTGCCATGTTATTTTGAGAAGACATGGTTGCTTAGTAAGTATGCTTGAAGTATTATTATTTTTATGTCAATATTAAACTTTTGTCTTGAATCTCTCGGATCTGAATATTCATGGCACAATAAAGAAAATTACATAGAGAATTATGCTAGGTAGCATTCCACATCAAGAATTCTGTTTTTATCATTTACCTACTCGAGGACGAGCAGGAATTAAGCTTGGGGATGCTTGATACGTCTCCAACGTATCTATAATTTTTTATTGTTCCATGCTATTATATTATCTGTTTGGATGTTAATAGGCTTATTTATAAACTTTTATTTTATTTTTGGAACTAACCTACTAACCCAAGGCCCAGTGCAAATTGCTGTTTTTTTTGCCTATTTCAGTGTTTCGTAGAAAAGGAATATCAAACGGAATCCAAGCGGAATAAAACCTTCGGGAGAGTTATTTTTGGAACAAACGTGATCCAGGGGACTTGGAGTGGACGTCAAGAAACCAACGAGGAGGCCACGAGGCAGGGGGCGTGCCTACCCCCTACGCGCCCTCCACCCTCATGGGCCGCTCGTGGCTCCACCGACCTACTTCTTCCTCCTATATATATATATACATATGGGCTATTCTGTTACGCGTAACAGAATATTATTCTGTTACCCTTTTTGAACTGACGGTTTCAGGTGGTTGTACTGATGTTTTCGAAGTGGTTGAACTGATGCTTTCAATTGTGTTTAACAGATCGTCTTCTTTAGTTCAAAAACTTTTTGTAATTTTTTTGTCGGAACATGGCGTGTAATATATCATTGGAAAGCTCTTGACAACCATATTTCAAGTATATTGAACGTTTTTGCAAAATCATTATGGTTTAAGAGCAGTTTTGAAAAAACCATTTTTTTCAAAATCGAAAACGTGAATCGTATTTTGGACTCAATTTTCAAACGGTTTGTCGGAATTGAGCAAATAAGATGGCGTTGGAAAGCTGGTGAAAATACGCATCTTCCATATATGTATTATTTTTTCTAATTCTATATGATTTAAAAGTAATTTGAAAAACGGTGAAATTCTGGGCGAAATGTATTTTCGCGATTTTTTGCAAACGGTTTGTCGGATTGACGCAAATGATACGGCGTTGGAAAGCTATGTAAAATGCGCAACTTTTTCGTATAGAAATATTTTTCTAATTCCTTACGGTTTAAAAACGAATTTGAATACGGTCAAATTTGATTTTGATCGCGATTTTTTTGAAAAAGTTTGTCGAAATATGGCAAATAATATACCGTTGGATAGCTATCGAAAATGCGAAACTTAGTCATGTTGAACGTTTTCTCTACTTCGCAACCATTTAAGAGTAATTTTGAAGACGACATGACGGATACTGTTGTTTTCTCATGTGAAAAACAGAGTAGTCGTACTGATATATATGTATGTTTGTACTTATAGAGCCCAGGGGTAACAGAATGATATTCTGTTACTAGTAACAGAATAGTCCAGCCCTATATATATATATATATATATATATATATACCCATATACCCCGAAAACATCCAGGAGCACCACGAAACCCTATTGCCACCGCCGCAACCTTCTGTACCCAAGAGATCCCATCTTGGGGCCTTTTCCAGAGCTCCGCCAGAGGGGGAATCAATCACGGAGGGCCTCTACATCAACACCATAGCCTCTCCGATGATGTGTGAGTAGTTTACTTCAGACCTTTGGGTCCATAGTTATTAGCTAGATGGCTTCTTCTCTCTCTTTGGATCTCAATACAATGTTCTCCTTGATCTTCTTGGAGATCTATTTGATGTAACTCTTTTTGGGGTGTGTTTGTCGAGATCCGATGAATTGTGGGTTTATGATCAAGTTTATCTATGAACAATATTTGATTCTTCTCTGAAATCTTTTATGTATGATTGGTTATCTTTGCAAGTCTCTTCAAATTATCAGTTTGGTTTGGCCTACTAGATTGATCTTTCTTGCAATGGGAGAAGTGCTTAACTTTGGGTTCAATCTTGCAGTGTCCTTTCCCAGTGACAGTAGGGGCAGCAAGGCACATATTTTATTGTTGCCATCGAGGATAAAAAGATGGGGTTTATATCATATTGCTTGAGTTTATCCCTCTACACCATGTCATCTTGCCTAATGCGTTACTTTGTTCTTATGAACTTAATACTCTAGATGCATGCTGGATAGCGGTCGATGTGTGGAGTAATAGTAGTAGATGCAGAATCGTTTCGGTCTACTTGTCTCAGACGTGATGCCTATATACATGATCATGCCTAGATATTCTCATAATTATGCACTTTTTTATCAATTGCTCGATAGTAATTTGTTCACCCACCGTAATACCTATGCTATCTTGAGAGAATCCACTAGTGAAACCTATGGCCCCCGGGTCTATTTTCCATGATATAAGTTTCCAATCAATTTCATTTTGCAATCTTTACTTTCAATCTATATCATAAAAATACCAAAAATATTTATCTTATTATTATTATCTCTATCAGATCTCACTCTCGTAAGTGACCGTGAAGGGCTTGACAACCCCTTTATCACGTTGGTTGCGAGGTTCTTATTTGTTTGTGTAGGTACGAGGGACTTGCGTGTAGTCTCCTACTGGATTGATACCTTGGTTCTCAAAAACTGAGCGAAATACTTATGCTACTTTGCTGCATCACCCTTTCCTCTTCAAGGGAAAACCAACGCATTGCTCAAGAGGTAGCAGGTATCCCAAGGGCTCGGTTTTCGATCTCATTGGATATTCAGATTCTGACAATGTTGGTGATCGTGCGGACCGCAAGTCAACATCAGGCACATGCCATTTCCTCGGACGATCCTTGGTCTATTGGTCCTCGACGAAACAAAACTGTGTATCACTGTCTACTGCTGAAGCTGAGTACATTGCTGTTGGTTCTTGATGTGCTCAATTGTTGTGGATGAAGCAAACCCTCAAGGACTACGGCATCAACATGAAGAATGTGCCTCTCTACTGTGACAATGAGAGTGCCATCAAGATTGCTCATAACCCAGTTCAGCACTCGAAGACAAAGCACATTCAAATTCGTCATCATTTTCTTCATGATCATGTGTTGAAGAGCGACATCGCTATTGAGCATGTGAAGACTGAAGAACATCTAGCCGATATCTTCACAAAGCCCTTGGATGAGAAGAGATTTAGCAAGTTGAGGTGTGAGCTAAATATCTTAGAATCTTCGGATGTCCTTTGAAAAGGACACACATCCTAACACTTATGCAAAATTGATGACTTAGATGTGCAACACACAAAGTAACATTTTTCTCCAATCAATGAAGACTAACCCTCTAAGTGTGAAAAAATTAACGAAGAATTTGATTCTCAGAACCCTACGACAATTGTACGCGGTGTCTAAAATCATCATTCTTATACGGTGGGTCACGCCACCACCAAAAGTTGAAAATCTTCAATTTGAGTTTTTGAAATTCCTCAGTTGTTCATTTTCTTAAACTTTGCAATGTCTTCACTCTCTCCGTTGGTTTTCTTCATTGGCATATAGATATATGTGAGTTTATGTCCTCTACAGCGTTCACTTATTGCTATTTCTTCAAGTTGCTTGTTCTGCTCAGTGAATGTGATCGGACCCTTCCCCCTCTATGCTAAACTCAACCCAATCTATTCACAAATTCTTCATGTGAGTTCTATTTGAAAGTCGTTCAAAATCTTCACTGTGTCCTTGTCAGCTGAAGAATTTGCAAACGAAACTTTAAACTTATCTTATCTGAATTTTCAGCTTTTTCCGCTCAAACCGCTCCACTTTCCACGATATATATTATCCTATGCACCCATGATTGCACACGATCGTCACCTCTCTATACGTGGGTGACACATGTCACGCGAATGAGAAGGTCCAAGGGCACGTTCGTCCAATTTCCTCGGGCGAGCAGTTTTTCACTTTGGCTATAAATAACCCCATCCCTTCCTCACTTCGTTTTTACTCCGCTCGACCTCACTCCCTCACTCAAGTTCTCAAACCCTAGCGCCACCGCTACTTCCATCGTTGCCGGTGAGGAAGAGCTTCACTGCCTCGACCTCGTCGCCGTCGTACTCGCGCCGGTTGCGGATTTCTTCACTCTGTCGCCGTCGTAGCTGTCTTCCTTCGCCAAGTTAGGGCGTGGAAGATCCGAACTGATGAGTTTCTAAATCTACTCTTCACAGTTCGTCGTGTTCTTCGTCAAGGGTAATTAAAAGTTACTTTTACTGCCCTTGTTGATTCTGATGTTTTCTTCAAATCTTCAAAAGGTGTTTATTCCTCAAATCTTCACACACTAAACACCTCACATATCATCTGTTCTTGATCTGTTTCTCTAAGCAACATTTCTCTTCAAGATTCCTAAATTGTGTGGATTTTCAAATCTGTACAACTCTAGAACCTAAGTCAAAGAATGCTTAGTGAAATTCCTCAAGATTCATCTGGTCAAATTCCTCAAACTTGTTCTTTTTGCAAAAACTTCTGAGAACGCATATGACCTCTCCAAATTCTTCGCACCTATACTCTGTTCACAGGTACAATGTCTGCTGTTGAATCTCTAGGTTCTCATCAACTTAACTCATTTGCAGCGTTCCTCGAAGAAAAACTGCATACCTCTTCAGAGAATTCAACTGTTCAAAATCCTTAGCTGAAGAAAAATGGCTGACGAAAAGAAACCTCAGAAGGGAGGAAAGAAAATGGACGTCAACACAGTTTTGAGATCCCTGATGACATTTACAAGGATTATTTCACTCCTGGTGAGGCCACACATGGAAAGGAGGACAAAAATCAGCGCAAGGTGTGCATACAAAGGATAGAGAGGAGATGGGCACGAGAATGGAGAGAATACAGATATGTCACTCCAAAATATATGAAGAAATTTGCTCTTCACCCTCCTTGCCCAAGACCTCCATTGGCACCTAGCCAAGAAGCTGATCCCACTAGCCTCAAGCGCGGTGAGGACTATCCTGATGAATGGGAAAAGTTTCAAGCTAAGTTGGCCAAAGTAGCAAAAGAGGCAGTGAGGAAATTCAATGAAGACTATGTTGCTGCTACTGCCACTGCTGAGGCCTCTACTAGCAAGCCGAAGAAGGCCATGCCTAAGAAGCCTGCACACAAGCACAGTGCCCCTTATTCTTCAATGCCCTCACGGCCAAGCTCCTCTACAATGCCCTCACGGCTAACTTCTGCTAAGCCCTCACGGCCATTTCCTCAAGCCGCTCCAGTTCCTCAAGTTGCAAAATCCTCAGCTCCTCCGTCAAAGTCCTCAGCACCTGCGCATCTCGCCTTGTGCCAAAGGACAACAGGCATCTCTATTGCCTCAGGAGCCTCTGCAAGTTCATCAGCTCCTCTGCATTCTTCAACTGGCCCCACTTTGCTGAGACCAAGGCTACTGCTGGACGAGGCACTAGACCAAGTCCTCAAAAGAAGCAGGTCGCCTTTCAAGTCCCGTCCTCTAGGGACGAAGCTGATGATGAAGAACTTGAAGAAATCATCAAAGACAAACAACACAGGGCCGCTAGAGCCAAAGACACTAACGTGCCATTGATGCTGGATCCAAAGTTGATCCTCGACTTCATCGAGTTGTGGCACAAGGACCCCCAACACACCTCTGCCTGAGATGAACCTCACTCCTGGTCAAAGTCATGCGTTGACTGCCTTCATTGACGAAGAGAAATGGAAGTTTGAGAAGGCCAAGCAGCTGAAGAAGGCGCAATACACGAAAGAGCACTACCTGAAGAAAAATGTTGTCAATATGACATCTGATGAACTTCTTTCTATTCAAACTGAGATCAAAGGACTCAGTGATGAATTCAACGTCTACCGCATAGACTGGCTTGGAGCCAAGGTCAAATTTGTGAAGTTAGCTGAAAACTTCACCACCAATGTTGCAGCTCCCACGCAACAAGAAATTCCTCAGGCTGAAGCATCTGCTCAGCCTACTGAAGAAAATGCCAGCATCGCTGATGACAATCAGGCTGCTGAAGAAAATGCTACTACCAGGGCTGATGACTACATTCCAGCCGCTGATGAAACTTCCAGGGCAACAACTAG
Organism: Triticum urartu; assembly: GCF_056163025.1. Classification (NCBI taxonomy): domain Eukaryota; kingdom Viridiplantae; phylum Streptophyta; class Magnoliopsida; order Poales; family Poaceae; genus Triticum; species Triticum urartu. The sequence continues at coordinate 41,610,522 of NC_141876.1, read as the reverse complement.
TGTTGCGCCTGAAGAAACTGTCAGGACAACTGAAGCTTCAACCATTGTGCCTGAAGAAACTGATCATGCTAGGGCAACTGCGTCAGTTGTGCCTGAAAAAACGGAACCAATTTACTCTGCTCCTCCTGCACCTACACCAAGTCCAATTCTTCCTTCTGCATCAGAAGCGAAGAAGACCAAGGCTGCGGAGTATGCAACTGTGAAGAAACAGAAAGGAGCTCGTTTGAAATTGACAAACTCGTTTGAAAATCCGGTTTATGTTGTTCCAGTCTCCTACATGCCATCAAAGGAGCTCGTTCCTTTTGATGAAGAATACGCGATCCCAAGCGGATCCGATGAAGATATTCCTTCTGCTGCTTCTTCAGAGCAGTTGGATGAAGAAATTGAGGTGGATGCAATCCCTTCAACACTAGTTGTCTCATCGCCGATACCTCAGTTTACTGCTGAAGAGGCCAACGTTGAATAAATAAATGAAGATGGGCATGTGGACATTGGGTGCACAACGCCAGTGATGAATGATGACTTTTGGGAAAATCAGCACCCCAATTCTCCTTTGTTCACTCCTCTGCAAAAAATTCATCAGTCCCCAGTGACTACTGAAGTTCAAATGGGATCTAAAGAACCACACCCCACTCCATCTATACATGAAGAGATTCCAACCACTAGTGCTGATGAAATTGCTGCTCAAGAATTGAAGACCCAGGCTGCCACTGAAGAAGAAACTGAAATTCCTCAGCCTGCGGATCCTGAGATTGCGATTCCTGAGGTTGTGATGCAATTGACTGACACTCTTCAGCCCAAGCCAAAGGATCCTTTCTCAAAGAAGCAAAAATTCAAGGCTTCTAACTTCTTCCACGAGCATGTATTCTTCACGGACTACAACCCCTATGACTCTGCTCGTCTTAGAAGGAAGCGTTTCTGGACTGCCAGCCAAGCAAACTTCTATTCTTTGCTGCTTTTCAACAAAGACAAAGTCTTCGACCACGAGCATATTCCTCACGTGGACATGGAATCACTGCCTTGCTTCGTGCCAGTCCTTAGTGTTCTTCATGACACTGGACTGCTCAACTTTTGCACTGACATTGTTGATTGGAATGAAGAGCTAATTCTTCAGTTCTATGCCACGCTGCACATCACAGGAGAAGCTGAAGATGTGAACTCTTGGGTATTGGACTAGATGACAGAGAATACACATTTCAAAGCACCAGACTCTGAATTGCTTCATGCCCTGCCTGTCAGTCCTACCCTTGAAGGCGCTCGTTGCATATACCATGAACCTGAACTTACTGCTCACTACATGCAAGTGTTGATGAAGCCGTTGAAGCCCGGTCAAGCCCCAAGGACCAAATTCCTCATGAAGGAATTGTTGTTTGTGCCTAGAACTGTCTATCGCATTCTGACAAATACATTGAGTCCAATAAAAGTCCACGATTCGAATGACGAAGAAGTTGTTGGCAACATGAAGAATATGTTATTCAATATCATACATGGCATTCCTATCAACTACCATGACTTCTTCATGAGGACTCTGGTGAATGTTGCACTCTCTCCATTTGAGTTGAAGCCTTATGCTCCTTGGATTATGAGATTCCTTAGAACAAGGTCTTCACTCAACTACAAGGCTGATTTTCAGAATCAAGTCAGTTACCTGCCCCCAATAGAAGTCCTCAAGCGAACATTTTCCTCATCTGATGAAAAGGGCAAGGCTACTGCAATCATTGATGAAGGCATTCGTCCATTGGATGGTCTGTTCTGCAAAGCTGCATCCTACTCCACCAATGATGACTCTGCCACTCATGACTCTGCCTCAAATGCTTCAAAGCAAAATCCTCAAGGCACAGCTCCAAGGGTGATGACTGATCGTGAGCTTCTCCTCGGTCTTCACCAGAAGGTCGATCGCAACCACAAATGGGTTAAGCGTTAGTTTGGTTCTATTCTTCACAACATGACTGCTACGCACAATGCAGTGAAGAAAAACCAGTACTACCTCCATGAAGTTTTCAGTCGCACCTAGGCTGTTTTCTCACATCTGTATGGTGAAGATGATCTGAAGCAGATGGGTTTCAAGCAGGACTTTGATTGGTCTCAGCCATCGGTGAAGAAATTCAAGAAGACCAAAGTTCCATCCTTGGTAGCCTGCTCATATTATTCATCACGCACGACTGATGAACATGAAGACTTGGACGACACTGCGGCAGGCCCTACCTCAACAACCGACCCCAACAATGCTGGTGCTCCTTCATTGACTCCGTGATGATGTTCTTCAGGGGCGTTAGTCCTCACTTTCCGCCCCTTTTGGTCATTCGATGACAAAGGGGGAGAAATTTGAGTTAGTCTTCAAGCGGATCTACTTATATGGGCGTTTTTTCTAAGTTACAACTCTCGTTCTTTTGAAGACTTTGCTGGATCGAGTTGTAAACTTAAAACCCGATGGTGGTCTGATACTTTTGATGTGTTCTTCTGCATGCTTATTCCTCATATATGCTAATGCACGCATGTTGAATTACATCAGTCACCATATTTCTTCATGCATTTCGAATTCTTCATATCATATGTTAAATGCATGCATGAATTACAAGATATAGGGGGAGACCTCCATGATTATACTCTTCAAGTGTGCATTGCTTCAAAAGCAAATTCCTCACTAATCACATCTTCAGGGGGATTTCTTCTATATCTTGCAATCAAATTCCTCAATATCAGTATTTACACTTCATATGTTTATCCTCGTTAAAAACTTAACCTATATTGTCATCGATCACCAAAAAGGGGGAGATTGTAAGTGCATCTAGTGCCCCTTAGTGATTTTCGTGTATTGAAGACTTATAGGTTAAGGGACTGATGCGTTTGCAAGTGTACACAGGTCTATAAGTCTATGAGGAGTTTGATATTTACAGAGAAAGTCGACCCCTAAAAATGAAGTTCTTCGACTGAAGACTTTGGATTTTTGAAGACTTTCTGAAGACTTTGAAAGTGAAGAAATTGGTGTGACCATGAAGACTTGGTATTCATTCGAGGAACATGAAGCGTGAAGACTTTTTTCGTAGTTTCTTTTTCTCTTTCTTGAGTCATAGGAAACACCGTACTGTTAAAGGGGGGCGAGGAAATACTAAGGAAAAGTTTCCAAGTGATGCTCAACTCAAAATCCTACACCTACCAATCCCTTCGAGTGAAGCCATTGGAAATCTCATGCAGTTCAGTCAATTTCTTCAGTGACAGAGACGAAGCTCTTCTGGTCTCTGAGGAATTTGTTCTGATTGAGGAATTTGATAGTCAAATTTCCGACCGTTGCTGTGCTACACGCCAGCTGTCCCAAAATATCTTCCCACCTAACGGTCATATCATTTAAGGGCATTTATGTCTTATCATGTCGGGCTGCTCTCTATGATATAAATAGCTGCCCCCTACAATCACTAGCTGGTTGGCTGCTCCGAGAGAAACTGACACTTGTCATTTGAGAGCATCCCATCCTTCGAGGACTTCGAGAGAAAATCATCAAGTGAGGAAAACCCAAACCCAAACACCTACAAACCCAAAGTGATTGAGCATCACTGAAGAGACTGATCCTGCATGGATCTGACGCTTGTTACCTTTGAATAATGTGCATCTTCCAGGCGGTTAGGCATCATGGTCTAGAGCATCCAAGAGGAAATTGTGAATCGCCGAGTGACCGAGTTTGTGAAGGTTTGGAAGTGACCTAAAGACTTACCACGAGTGATTGGGCGAGGTCTGTGTGACCTTAGGTCAAGGGGAATACGGTGAGGACTAAGTGTCCTGAGCTGCGTGTTCAGGACTAGGTGTCCGGGACTGTGTGTCCTCAGGTTTGAATACCTAGCCGCCCTAAGCAGGCATACAACTGTCACAACAGTTGAAACAGGTCTACCAAATCATTGTCTTCACCAAGCCTATTGGTTCTATTTCCTCAACCCTTCTGTTTCCTCATTACCGTGATGTATGCTTATTCCTCATATCTGTTTGAAGACCTTGACTGAAGACTTTCTCAATTTCCTTGGTTCAATTTCTTCAATATGTTTGTCTTCATCCTGTTTTATCCTGTGTTTATGCTTTTTGTACTCTGTGCTTGTTTTCATTTCATCATGAAGACCATGCTTATGTTCTGTTATGCTTACATCTGAGTACCTTTTCCGCTGCAAGTAGTTCTTCTCTTAGGAATTTCCTCACCCTGAAATTCCTCAGTGAAGAATTCATAAAAATCGCCTATCCACCCCCTCTAGTCGACTTAACGCACTTTCAACTGAGATCATAGTTTGTTGGTTTCTAATAGAGTTTTTGCTTTATACTTCGATTGTGTGATGAACTATTACTTATTCATGAGAAGTATATGATAAAGGTCCTATGATAAAAGTCCTATGTTTAATGTTTTTGTTGTTATAATAATCAACATGATGCTTCTATGTCCGTATTTTGTTTTTATTGACACCTCTCTCTCAAAGCATGTGGACATGTTTTTCGATTTCGATTTTTGCTTGAGGACAAGCGAGGTCTAAGCTTGGGGGAGTTGATACGTCCATTTTGCATCATGTTTTCTTACTGTTATTTATAATGTTTTTATCCATAATAATGCTTTTTGGAGTAATTCTAATGCATTTTCTCTCATAATTTGCAAGGAACACATCAAGAGGGAGAATTCTGGCAGCTGGAAATCTGGACCTGAAAAAGCTACGTCAGGCTACCTATTCTACACAACTCCAAATAAGCTGAAACTTCATGGGGATTTTTTATGGAATATATAAGAAATATTGGAGCCAATAAACACCAGAGGGGGGCCACCAGGTGGGCACAACCCACCTGGGCATGCCAGGCCCTCCAGGCGTGCCCTGGTGGGTTGTGGCCTCCTTGTCCCACCTCCGGTGCCCATCTTCTGGTATATAAGTGGTTTTGACCTAGAAAAAATAAGATGAGGGCTTTCGGGACGATGCGCTGCCGCCTCAAGGCGGGACTTGGTCAGGAGCAATTTTGCCGTCCGGTGGAGAGATTCTGCCGGGGGAACTTCCCTCCCGGAGGGGGAAATCATCGCCATCATCATCACCAACAACTCTCCCATCTTGGGGAGGGAAATCTCCATCAACATCTTCACCAGCACCATCTCATCTCAAACCCTAGTTCATCTCTTGTATTCAATCTTGTTGCCGAAACTATAGATTTGTGCTAGGGGGTGACTACTAGTGTTGATTACATCTTATAGTTGATTACTATATGGTTTATTTGGTGGAAGATTATATGTTCAGATCCATTATGCATATTAATACCCCTCTGATCATGAGCATGTTCATTGTTTGTGAGTATTTGCTTTTGTTCTTGAGGTCACGGGAAAAATCATGTTGCAAATAATCATGTGAACTTGATATGTGTTCGATATTTTGATAGTATGTATGTTGTTATTCCCTTAGTGGTGTTATGTGAACGTCGACTACATGACACTTCACCATATTTGGGCCTAAGGGGATGCATTGTGGAGTAGCAAATAGATGATGGGTTGCGAGAGTGACAGAAACTTAAACCCCAGTTTATGCGCTATTCCGTAAGGGACCGATTGGATCCTAGAGTTTAATGCTATAGTTATAATTTATTCTTAATACTTTTCTCATAGTTGTGGATGCTTGCAGGAGGGTTAATCATAAGTAGGAGGTTTGTTCAAGTAAGAACATCACCTAAGCCCCAGTCCACCCACATATCAAATTATCAAAGTAGCGAACACGAATTAAACCAACATGATGGAAGTGACTAGATGAAATTCCCGTGTACCCTCAAGGACGCTTTGCTCATCATAAAAGACCGGTTGTCCTGTCCTTTGCCTCAAAAGGATTGGGCTACCTTGCTGCACTTTTGTTACTATTATCGTTACTTGCTCGTTACAAATTATCTTGCTATCAAACTATTCGCTACTTACAATTTCAGCACTTGGAGACAATACCTTACCGAAAACCAATTGTCATCTCCTTCTGCTCCTCGTTGGGTTTGACACTCTTACTTACCGAAAAGAGCTACAATTGATCCCATATACTTGTGGTTCATCAGTGACATTGGAGTATCTAGGTGACATTAGGGTTTTGGTTGATGTGTGTCTTAAGGTGTTATTTTAGTACGAACTCTTGGGTTGTTTGTGACACTTATGGGAATAGCCCAATAGATCGATCAAAAGAATAACTTTGAGGTGGTTTCGTACCCTACAATAATCTCTTCATTTGTTCTCCACTATTAGTGACTTTGGAGTGACTCTTTGTTGCACATTGAGGGATTTTTATATGATCTAATTATGTTATCATTGTTGAGAGAACTTGCACTAGTCAAAGTATGAACCCTATGCCTTGTTTCTAAATATTGCAATACCGTTTTCGCTCACTTTTATCACTAGTTACCTTGCTGTTTTTATATTTTCATATTACAAAAACCTATATCTACCATCCATATTGCACTTGTATCACCATCTCTTCGCCGAACTAGTGCACCTATACAATTTACCATTGTATTGGGTGTGTTGGGGACACAAGAGACTCTTTTTTATTTGGTTGTAGGGTTGTTTGAGAGAGACCATCTTCATCCTACTCCTCCCGCGGATTGATAAACCTTAGATCATCCACTTGAGGGAAAATTACTACTGTCATACAAAACTCTGCGCTTGGAGGCCCAACACGAGTCTACAATAATAAAGTTGTGTAGTAGACATCAAGCTCTTTTATGGCGCCATTGCCGGGGAGGCTAGGTAAGCGGCACTCACACCCCGTCAACGAATCTCTTTTCTGGCGCCTTTGCCAGGGAGGTGAGTGCTTGAAGGTATATCTTTAGATCTTGCAATCGGATCTTTTAGTTTCTTGTTTTATCACTAGTTTCGTTTATAAAAAGAAAACTATAAAAAATGGAATTGAGGTTGCATCATATTATTCATCTTTATAATGTATTTCGTTAAAATGATGGAAAGGAAAATTGTGCTCAAGTGTTAGAATAAGAATTTTATAAAATTCATGTAAAAAGGTGGGTGAGTGCTGAGGATTAGCATGTAATAGAATTCATGTAACCAACAGTGGAGGCACTCTTTTCCTTTTCTTCTATAATATATGATATGCACGCTCGTGCATATTCGAGAAAAAAAAAGAATTTTATAAAATGTTTGCCATAAAATATTTGAATGATGAGCATGATTGCAATGTTATTGTTATGAATTCTTTGAATATCCATGATGCTAATGATATGCAAAGCCACAAGCTTGGGATGCTATGTTTGATGGAGATGATATTTTTAGTCCCCTAAGATTTGATGTGCAAATTTTTATAATGATTGAATGCCTCCTATTTATGATGATTATATTGATGAAAGTGGATTTGGAGAGGACGTGACTTTATTTAATGACGAATCCACTATTTTGGAAGAGGTTTCAATTGACCATGACAGCAAACTTGCTATCTATGATTATTATGGTGATGACATGTATGCTATAAATAATAATGATAACCATGAAACTTGTCATCATGATTTTAATTTTCAATCACATGATAGCTATTTTGTTGAGTTTGCTCCCACTACTATTGATGAGAAGAAATTTGCTTATGTGGAGAGTAATAAATTTTTTATGCATGTGGATCATGAAAAGAATGCTTTATGTGATAGTTATATCATTGAGTTTATTCATGATTCTACTGAAAATTATTATGAGGGAGGAATTTATGCTTGTAGGAATTGCAATAATATCAAGTTTCCTCTCTATGTGTTGAAAATCTTGAAGTTGTGCTTGTTTTGCCTTCCTATGCTAGTTGATTCTTGTTCCCATAAATTGTTTTATCACAAAATCCATATGCATAGGAATTGTGTTAGGCTTAAATGTGATTGCCATGTGTTTCATGATGCTCTCGCTATGTTTCAATCCTCTACTTTTATGTGGGCATCATTGAAACCATCGTGCCTAGCTTCAAAGGCATTAAAGAAAAGCGCTTGTTGGGAGACATCCCAACACTTTTACCTAATGTTTTTGTGTGCTCACAAGATTAAGCTACTGTAGTAATCATGTTTTATAGCTTTCGTTTCAATAAAGTGCCAAGTAAGACCTTTGGAATGGTCTATGGTGATAGTTGATTTGATCTTGCTGAAAAACAGAAACTTTTGCGCTCAGGAAAATAATTCTTGTTTTTAAAATAAGCATGATAAAATACTGATTATTTTTGCAGAATATTAATAGAAAAATTTCCAAGGTTTTCCTAATTTTTCAGAATTTTTGGAGTAGCAGAAGTATGGTTGGAGTACAAATTACTACAGACTGTTTTGTATTTGACAGATTCTGTTTTCTATGCATAGTTTGCTTGTTTTCTAGTTTCCATGGCTTATATTGCTCAATATAAATTGTGGAAATGATATGATACAGTGGGCATTGTGTGGAAACAATTATGAATCTTGTCTTTGATAGTGCCAAAGTGAAACGGTTTGCTCTTTATCATACTAACCTATCTCACGAAGTTCCGTTAAGTTTTGTGTGATTGAAGTTTACGCGTTTTGAGTGAGATGTCGATATGAGGAGAATAAGGAGTGACAAGACCCTAAGCTAGGGGATGCCCAAGGCACCCCAAGGAAATATTCAAGGAAGATCCAAGTAGTCCTGGCCATGGGCAGCCCGGCCCGAACGGCCTGGCCCGACCCGGCCCGAAAAAGCCCGACTCGGCCCGGCCCGACGCCGCTCCTGGGCTGGGCTCGGGCGTAGATTTTGAGCCCGAAGGCCGGGCCGGTCCGGGCCCGGGCCCATCATTTTCGTGTTTTTCTGAAGGACGGGTCGGGCCGGCCCGAAGCCCGACGGGCTTTTATGTGTTTGGGCCAGGCTCGGGCCCATAAAATAGGCCCGACGACCGGGCCGGGCTCGGGCCTGGGTTTTTTGCGTCAGGCTTCGCTAGGCCCGTCCCGAAGCCCGGCCCGGCCCGAGGTATGGCCAGGTATAGATCCAAGCAACTAAGCTTGGGGATGCCCTGGAAGGCATCCCCTCTTTCGTCTCCAACATTATCAGTAACCTCACTTGGAGCTATGTTTTCATTCGTCACATGATATGTGTTTTGCTTGGAGCGTCAATTTATTTTGTTAGGATTTGCTTGCTGTTATTTATAATAATGTTTTGCATCTTTTATTTCAATAAAAGTGCCATTGATAGCCTTCCCTATGCTTATTTTACAAGTCTACATGTTGCTGTTTGAAAACAGAAAGTTTACTGCTGTTGCAAAAATTCCCTAGAAAAGTCAGAATGTGATAAAATGTTGAAACTTTTTGCAAAATAAGATCTGATAAATTTTATACAGTTTGGAAAATTTTCATAATCTTTGGAGTTTAAGAAGTACTGATACTCTTGCATTCTTTACATACAGTACTGTTTTGGCAGATTGCTGTTATGTTTGCATTGTTTGCATATGTTTGCTTGTTTAATTATTCTATTTGAGGATAGGAGTATTAAATATGCAGAGGCATTTAATATGCAATGTTGAACAATAATTTTAGTGATTTGCTACAGTAGAGAATGATAAGGTTTTTGCATTGGTTTATACTAACTTATCTCACGATTTCTTGTTGAGTTTTGTGTGGATGAAGCTTTTGAGATTTAGGAAAACCGTGATATGAGAAGAATTAGGGAGACACAAAAGCTCAAGCTTGGGGATGCCCAAGGCATACCAAGATAATATTTCAATAAGTCTCAAGCATCTAAGCTTGGGGATGCCCCGGTAGGCATCCCACCTTTCTTCTTCAACAATTATCGGTTAGTACCGGTTGAGCCTGAGTTTTTGCCTCTTCACATGATGTGTGATATTCTTAGAATGTCATTTTATTTTTGTTTTTTCTTGCTGTTTTAATAAAATGCTTATACCTGAAAGTTTTTGAATAAGAGAGAGTCCTCAAATAGCTACCTATTTACTTAACTACTCGCTTGGTCTTCACTTATATCTTTTTGAGCATGGTGTTCTTTAGTATTTTTGAAGAAATTCTCTCTTGCTTCACTTAAATTAATTTGAGAGAAAGAAATATTACGCTCATGATCTTCACTTATATTTGTTTGATCTTATCAAAAGCAACACATGAAAATTAGTTCCAATGTGATAGATATCCAAGAAGGATATAATAAAAACTTTCATGAAGATCATTGGACAAAATAAACTTGATTATTTGTAATAGTTTTGAGATATGATGATAGTGATATGTGAGTCATGTTGGTGAGAAATTATGCTTTAGTAAGAATATTGGTGTTAAGGTTTGTGATTCCCTATGCAAGCACAAAAGTTAATAGTTGTGCAATGAAATTACATCCTACTTGTGGTGCATTATTCGGTGTTAATTATGCTCAATGCTCGCTTATGAGGTTATTCGTTTCTTGGTTGGTCGCTTCTCAATCTTTTGCTAGCCTTCATTTTTGCACTAAGTATGATCACTACTTGTGCATCCAAAATCCTTTAAACCAGTTTTGCCGGATGAGTCCGCTATACCTACCTATATGCAGTATTCTTTTGCCGTTCTAAGCAAATTTGTATGTGCCATCTCTAATTTTCAAAATAAATTTCTCTTTTGTGTGCTCGTACCGCTCGCGAGGCGGTGAGGGGTGGCCAATATTCTCCATGCTAGATGTGTTATTCTCACGATGAGTGTTTATTCACTTGTCATTGCACAAGAGTAAGGCAAAGGTATTAGGGATGCCCAGTCCTGAAATGAAAAATGAATTTACTCTATGTTGTCAAATAAAAAATTCCTTGGAAAGTGTTGGTATGGAGGGCACCCGTGGATACATCTAGCCATGGAAAGTGAAAGTATGGTGGAAAAAGGAATAAACTTTATTTTTTGTTTGGTAGCCGCCTATGATATATCTAACATGGAATGTGTTGGGAACTCTAAGTCGTTTTCGTTGGTGGGAAAAGTATGCCTCTCAAAATGTTTTTATCTCTTAGTTTTCGATTTGACCTCTGGCACCTCTACAAATCCCTACTTCCCTCCGCGAAGGGCCTTTCTTTTACTTTATGCAATTTTTATTTTTAATTTGAGTCTCCATCTTCTCTTATAAAGCACTAACCAGGGGCACTATGATCGTACTTGAGCATTGGGTGTAGTTAATATGCGAGTGTGTTTCATGAATGGATCAATGATTGAGCATGGTGGGCTAGGGATAATTTATTTCAGCGTTGATATTTTGAAAGACATGGTTTATTGGTGATATGCTTGAGTATTGGCGTCCTCATGTCAAATTATAGACTATTACTTTGAATCATTCAAGTCCAAATTTCCATGCTACAAAAGAAAAGAGTATATGGTGAATAGATAGGTAGCATTCCACAACAAAAACTACGTTTTAAATTGCTACTTTACCATGATAAGTTTTATGAGAAAGAGTTGTTGTTATGATGCTAGGAAAAGTGACTGAAATTATCATTGATCAAACTTATGCACTTTGCTAGCATTCACACTTCATAAATTATTTCTTTTATCATTTACCTACTCGAGAACGAGTAGGAATTAAGCTTGGGGATGCTGATACGTCTCCAACGTATCCATAATTTATGAAGTATTCATGCCATGTTTACAACAATTTTATATGGTTTTGGTATGATTTGCATAGAACTAACTCGGACTGACGTTGTTTTCAGCAGAACTATCGTGGTCTTGTTTTTTGTGCAGAAATGAAAGTTCTCCAAACGAGTTGAAACTTTTTGACGATTTTTTTGGAACAAAAGAGACCCCCGAAACTTCGTGGGAGGTCCAGAAGAGCCACGAGGAGCGCACAACCCACCAGGGCGCGCCTGGTGGGCCTGGCTTGCCCCAGTGGGTTGTGCTCACCTCGGGGCCCATCTTCGCGTGAAACCGACGCCAAAAAATCCTGTAAATAGAGAAACCATCAGAAATAAACCTAGATCAGAAGTTCCGCTGCCGCAAGGCTCGGTAGCCACCGAAAATCAATCTAGACCCCATTCCAGCACTCTGCCGGAGGGGGAAATCATCTCCGGTGGCCATCTTCATCATCCCGGCGGCCACCATGATGAGGAGGCAGTATTCCACCCTCGAGGCTGAGGGTTTGTACCAGTAGCTATGTGTTTAATCTCTCTCTCTCATGTTCTTGAGATGTCACGATCTTGATGTATCGCAGGCCTTGTTGATATACTCGGATCATATGGTGTTTTCTCCTCTCTATCTTGTTGTGATGAATTGACTTTTTCCCTTTGAGTTTTCGTTGTTATCAGATTGAATACTTTTACGGATTTGAGAGCACTTGATATATGTGTTGCATATGAATACTCATGGTGACAATGGGGTATCATATTGATTTACTTGATATGTGTTTTGGCACTCAACTTGCAGATTCCCGCGGTGACATTGGGGTAATCTATGCATAGGGGTTGATACACGTTCTTGTCTTTTGTTTCTCCGGTAGAAATCTTGGGGCACTCTTTGAGGTTCTTTGTGTTGGATTGAGTATTATGAATCTGAAATTATTTGGTGTTATTTTAGTATGAACCCTTGGATAGATTGATTGGAAAGAATGGCTTCAAGGTGGTTTCATACCCTACAAATGATTTCTTCTTATGTTCTCCGCTAGATAAGAACTTTGGAGTGATTCTCTGTTGCACGTTGAGGGATGGTTATGTGATCCAATTATATTAGCATTGTTGAGAGATTGCACTAGCGAAGGTACGGACCCTAGGCCTCATTTTCAAGCATTGCAATACCGTTTTTGTGCCCGTTTACTATTTGCTACCTTGCTGTTTTTATTTATTCAGATTATAAATATATATTTTTCCATCCATATTACACTTTTATCACCATCTCTTCGTCGAATTAGTGCACCTATACAATTTGCCATAGTATTAGGTGTGTTGGGGACACAAGAGATTTCTTGTATTTGGTTGCAAGGTTGTTTGAGAGAGACCATCTTCATCCTACGCCTTCCACGGATTGATAAACCTTAGGTCATCCACTTGAGGGAAAATTGCTATTGTCCTACAAAACTCTGCGCTTGGAGGCCCAACACGAGTCTACAAGAATAAAGTTGCGTAGTAGACATCACCCAACACTTTTACCTACTGTTTTTGTGTGTTCACATGATTAGGCTACTATAGTAATCATGTTTTGTAGCTTTTGTTTAAATAAAGTTCCAAGTAAAGCCTTTGGGATGATCTATGGTGATAGTTGATTTGATCTTGCTGAAAAACAGAAACTTTTGCGCTCAAGAAAACAATTATCATTTTTAACAGAAGCATGATAAAATACCGATTCTTTCTGCACAATATTAATAAACAAATTTCTCAGGTTTTCCTGATTTTTCAGAATTTCTGGAGTTACAGAAATATTCGAGAGTTACAGATTACTACAGACTGTCCTGTTTTTGACAGATTGTGTTTTCGATGCATAGTTTGCTTGTTTTCTAGTTTCTATGGCTTATATTGTATAATATAAATTGTAGAAATGATAGGGTACAATAGGCATCATGTGAGAAAAATTATGAATCTTGTATTGACAGTACCTAAGTGGTGATTTGCTTTCTTATACTAACGGAGCTGTTTTCTGTTAAGTTTTGTGTTGTGAAGTTTTCAAGTTTTGGGTAAAGTTTTGATGGACTACGGAATAAGGAGTGGCAAGAGCCTAAGCTTGGGATGCCCAAGGCACCCCAAGGTAATATTCAAGGACAACCAAGAGCCTAAGCTTGGGGATGCCCCGGATGGCATCCCCTCTATCGTCTTCGTTCATCGGTAACCTTACTTGGAGCTATATTTTTATTCACCACATGATATGAGTTTTGCTTGGAGCGACATTTCATTTTATTTGGGTATTCTTGCTGTTATTTATAGTAATGTTTTGCATCTTTTATTTCAATAAAAAGTCAAGTGTAGCCTTTACCATGCTTATTTTGCAATCCCATATGTTGCTGTTTTAAAAACAGAAAGTTTGCCGCTATGTTTTGAATATTTGTGAATAGTAAAAGCATGATAAAATCTTGAAATTTTTACACGATGAGTAAAAACAAATTATCTATAGTGTGGTAATTTTTCAGAAATTTTGGAGTTAGGGAAGTATGATTCCTCTTGCATTCTTTACAGACTGTTATGTTTAGGCAGATTGTTGTTATGTTTGCATTGTTTGCATATGTTTGCTTGTTTAATGATTCTATTTAAGGATAGGACTCTTAAATATGCAGAGGCATTTAGTATGCAATGTTAAATAATAATCTTAGTGATTTTCTAAAGTAGAGAATGATTAGGTTTGGCACGGATTTATACTAACTTACCTCACGAGTTCTTGTTGAGTTTTGTGTGGATGAAGTTTTTGAGATTTAGGGAAACCGCGATACGAAAGGAATTAAGGAGACACAAAAGCTCAAGCTTGGAGATGTCCAAGGCATCCCTAGTCAATATTTCAAGAAGTCTCAAGCATCTAAGCTTGGGGATGCCCCGGTTGGCATCCCACCTTTCTTCAACAACTATCAGTCAGTTTTGGTTGAGTCTAAGTTTCTGCTTCTTCACATGATATGTGCTATCCTTGCAATGTCATTTTTTTGTTCTGCTTGCTATTTGAATAAAGTACTTAAGATCTGAAATTTTATTTATGATAAGGAGTCTTCACATAGTTACATAATTATTCGACTAGTCATTGATCTTCACCTATATCTTTTGGAGTAGTTTGTCATTTGCTCTAGTGCTTCACTTATATCTTTTTAGAGCACGGCGGTAGTTTTATTTTGAAGAAATTGATGAACTCTCATGCTTCAATTTTATTATTCTGAGAGTCTCTTAACAGCACGGTCATTTTCTTAGGTTATAAATTTAGTCCTAATATGATGGGCATCCAAGAGGGATATAATAAAAACTTTCATATAAAGTGCGTTGAATACTATGAGAAGTTTGATTCTTTATGATTGTTTTGAGATATGAAGATGGTGATAGTAGAGTCATTCTAGTGAGTAATTGTGAATTTGAGAAATACTTGTGTTAAGGTTTGTGAGTCCCATAGCATGCACGTATGGTGAACCGTTATGTAACAAAGTTGGAGCATGCAATATTTTTTGATTGTCTTCCTTATGAGTGGCGGTCGGGGACGAGCGATGGTCTTTTCCTACCAATTTATCCCCCTAGGAGAATGCGCGTCGTACTTTGTTTCGATGACTAATAGATGTTTGCAATAAGTGTGTGAGTTCTTTATGACTAATGTTGATTCCATGGATTATACGCACTCTCACCCTTCGATCATTGCTAGCCTCTTCGGTACCATGCATTGCCCTTTCTCACCTCGAGAGTTGGTGCAAACTTCGCCGGTGCATCCAAACCCCGTGATATGATACACTCTATCACACATAGGCATCCTTATATCTTCCGCAAAACAGCCACCATACCTACCTATTATGGCATTTCCATAGCCATTCCGAGATATATTGCCATGCAACTTTCCACCGTTCCGTTTATTATGACACGCTTAATCATTGTCATATTGCTTTGTATGATCATATAGTTGACATCGTATTTGTGGCAAAGCCGCCATTCATATTTATTTCATACATGTCACTCTTGATTTATTGCACATCCCGGTACACCGCCGGAAGCATTCATATAGAGTCGTATTTTTTTCTAGTATCGAGTTATAATTCTTGAGTTGTAAAGTAAATAAAAGTTTGATGATCTTCATTATTAGAACATTGTCCCACGTGAGGAAAAAAAGAGAGAAGCCAAAAAAAGAAGGCCCAAAAAACAACGAAAAAACAAAAAAATGAGAGAAAAAGAGAGAAGGGGCAATGCTACTATCCTTTTACCACACTTGTGCTTCAAAGTAGCACCATGATCTTCATGATAGAGAGTCTCCTATGTTGTCACTTTCATATACTAGTGGGAATTTTTCATTATAGAACTTGGCTTGTATATTCCAACGATGGGCTTCCTCAAATTGCCCTAGGTCTTCATGAGCAAGCAAGTTGGATGCACACCCACTTAGTTTCTTTTTGAGCTTTCATACACTTATAACTCTAGTGCATCCGTTGCATGGCAATCCCTACTCACTCATAATGATATCTATTGGTGGGCATCTCCGTAGCCCGTTGATACGCCTAGTTCATGTGAGACTATCTCCCTCTTTTTGTCTTCTCCACAACCACCATATTCTATTCCACCTATAGTGTTATGTCCATGGCTCACGCTCATGTATTGCGTGAAAGTTGAAAAAGTTTGAGAACATCAAAGTATGAAACAATTGCTTGGCTTGTCATTGGGGTTGTGCATGATTTGAATATTTTGTGTGATGAAGATGGAGCATAGCCAGACTATATGATTTTGTAGGGATAAGCTTTCTTTGGCCATGTTATTTCGAGGAGACATGATTGCCTTGTTAGTATGCTTGAAGTATTATTGTTTTTATGTCAATATTAAACTTTTGTTTTGAATCTTATGTATCTGAATATTCTTGCCACAATAAAGAAAATTACATGGATAAATATGTTAGGTAGCATTCCACATAAAAAATATGTTTATCATTTACCTACTGAAGGACGAGCAGGAATTAAGCTTGGGGATGCTTGATATGTCTCCAACGTATCTATAATTTTTGATTGTTCCATGCTATTATATTATATCTTGGATGTTTTATATGCATTTATATGCTATTTTATATGATTTTTGGGACTAACCTATTAACCTAGAGCCCAGTGCCAGTTTTTGTTTTTTCCTTGTTTTTGAGTTTCACAGAAAAGGAATATCTAACGGAGTCCAATTGACTTGAAAATTTACGGAGATTATTTTTGGAAAATATAAAAAATACTGGAACGAAAAGATATCGGAGAAGAGTCCCGAGGCATTCACAAGGGTGGAGGCCGCCCCCACCCCTAGGGCGCGCCCTCCGTCCTTGTGAGCTCCTCGTGGGCCACCCTGACTTGTTCCTGACACCAACACCTCTTATAAATCCCAAAAAACACAGAATAGAACCTAGATCAGGAGTTCCACCGCCGCAAGCCTCTGTAGCCACCAAAAACCAATCGCGACCCTGTTCCGGCACCCCGCCGGAGGGGGGAATCATCACCGGTGGCCATTGATACGTCCATTTTGCATCATGTTTTTTACTGTTATTTATAATGTTTTATACATAATAATGCTTTTTGGAGTAATTCTAATGCCTTTTCTCTCATAATATGCAAGGTATACACAAAGAGGGAGAA
Source organism: Triticum urartu (assembly GCF_056163025.1). NCBI lineage: Eukaryota > Viridiplantae > Streptophyta > Magnoliopsida > Poales > Poaceae > Triticum > Triticum urartu. The sequence continues at coordinate 41,593,370 of NC_141876.1, read as the reverse complement.
TTCGGGCAGCTAGAAATCTGGACCTGAAAAAGCTACATCAGGCTACCTATTCTACACAACTCCAAATGAGCTGAAACTTCTAGAGGATTTTTTATGGAATATTTAAGAATTATTGGAGCAAATAACTACCAGAGGGGGCTCACCAGGTGGGCACAACCCACCTGGGCGTGCCAGGGAGCCCAGGCGCGCCCTGGTGGGTTGTGCTCACCCAGGCCCACCTCCGGTGCCCATCTTATGGTATATAGGTCATTTTGAACTAGAAAAAAATAAGGAGAGGACTTTCGGGACAGAGCGCCGCCGCCTCGAGGCGGAACTTCGGCAGGAGCACTTTTGCCCTCTGGCGAATCGATTCCACCAGGGGAACTTCCCTCCCGTAGGGGGAAATCATTGTCGTCGTCATCACCAACAACTCTCCCATCTTTGGGAGGGCAATCTCCATCAACATCTTCGACAACACCATCTCATCTCAAACCCTAGTTCATCTCTTGTGTTCAATCTTGTTACCGGAACAATAGATTGGTGCTTGTGGGTGACTAGTAGTGTTGATTACATCTTTTAGTTGATTACTATATGGTTTATTTGGTGGAAGATTATATGTTCAGATCCAATATGCTATTTAATACTCCTCTGATCATGAGCATGTTTATCATTTGTGAGTAGTTACTTTTGTTCTTGAGGTCATGGGAGAAATCATGTTGCAAGTAATCATGTGAACTTGATATGTGTTCGATATTTTGATAGTATGTATGTTATGATTCCCTTAGTGGTGTCATGTGACATCGACTACATGACACTTCACCATATTTGGGCCTAAGGGAATGCATTGTGGAGTAGCAATTAGATTATGGGTTGCGAGAGTGATAGAAGGTTAAACCCCAGTTTATGCGCTATTCCATAAGGGACCGATTGGATACAGAAGTTTAATGCTATGGTTAGAATTTATTCTTAATACTTTTCTCATAGTTGCGGATGCTTGCGGGAGGGTTAATCATAAGTAGGAGGTTTGTTCAAGTAAGAACAACACCTAAGCACCGGTCCACCCACATATCAAATTATCAAAGTAGCGAACATAAATCGAACCAACATGATGAAAATGACTAGATGAAATTCCCGTGTACCCTTAAGAACACTTTGCTGATCATAAGAGACCATTTTGGCCTGTCCTTTGCCTCAAAAGGATTGGGCTACCTTGCTGCACTTTTGCTACTACTATCATTACTTTCTCGTTACAAATTATCTGTCTATCAAACTACTCTGCTACTTACAATTTCAGCACTTGCAGACATTACCTTGCTGAAAACCACTTGCCATTTCCTTCTGCTCCTCGATGGGTTCGACACTCTTACATATCGAAAAGAGATACAATTGAGCACCTATACTTGTGGGTCATCAGCCATCTTCATCATCCCGGTGCTCTCCATGACGAGGAGGGAGTAGTTCACCCTCAGGGCTGAGGGTATGTACCAATAGCTATGTTTTTGATCTCTCTCTCTCTCTCGTGTTCTTGATTTGGCATGATCTTGATGTACCGCGAGTTTTGCTATTATAGTTGGATCTTATGATGTTTCTCCCCCTCTACCTTCTTGTAATGGATTGAGTTTTCCCTTTGAAGTTATATTATCGGATTGAGTCTTTAAGGATTTGAGAACACTTGATGTATGTCTTGCATGTGCTTATCTGTGGTGACAATGGGATATTCACGTGATCTACTTGATGTATGCTTTGGTGATCAACTTGCGTGTTTTGTGACCTTGCGAACTTATGCATAGGGTTTGGCACACGGTTTTGTCTTGACTCTCTGATAGAAACTTTGGAGCATTCTTTGAAGTTCTTTGTGTTGGTTTGAATAGATGAATCAGAGATTGTGTGATGCATATCGTATAATCAAACCCGTAGATACTTGTGGTGACATTGGAGTATCAGGGTGACATTAGGGTTTTGGTTGATGTGTGTCTTAAGGTGTTATTTTAGTACGAACTCTAGGGCTGGTTGTGACACTTATAGGAATAGCCCAATAGATTGATCAGAAAGAATAACTTTGAGGTGGTTTCTACCCTACAATAATCTCTTTGTTTGTTCTCCGCTATTAGTGACTTTGGAGTGACTCTTTGTTGCACGTTGAGGGATTGTTATGTGATCTAATTATGTTACCATTGTTTAGAGAACTTGCACTAGTGAAAGTATGAACCCCAGGCCTTGTTTCTAAGCATTGCAATACCGTTTTCGCTCACTTTTATCACTAGTTACCTTGCTATTTTTATATTTTCAGATTACAAAAACCTATATTTACCATCCATATTGCACTTGTATTACGATCTCTTCGCCGAACTAGTGCATCTGTACAATTTACCATTGTATTGGGTGTGTTGGGGACACAAGAGACTCTTTGTTATTTTGTTGCAGGGTTGTCTGAGAGAGACCATCTTCATCTTACGCCTCCCACAGATTGATAAACCTTAGGTCATCCACTTGAGGGAAATTTGCTACTATCCTATAAAACTCTGCACTTGGAGGCCCAACAACGTCTACAAGGATAAAGTTGCATAGTAGACATCACAAACCTTTTGAGAGAGACACGCATGAATCGTGATTTATTAGAATACTCTATGTGCTTCACTTATATCTGTTGAGCAAAGCAATTTTGCTCTGGTGCTTCACTTATATATTTTTAGAGCACGGTGGTGGTTTTATTTTATCAAAATTATTGAACTCTCATGCTTCACTTATATTATTTTGAGAGTCTCTAACCAGCATGGTAATTTGCTTTGGTTATGAATTTAGTCCTAATATGATAGGCATCCAAGAGGGATATAATAAAAACTTTCATATAAAGTGCATTGAATACTGTGAGAAGTTTGATTCTTTATGATTGTTTTGAGATATAGAGATGGTGATATTATAGTCATGCTAGTAAGTAATTGTGAATTGGAGAAACACTTCTGTTAAGGTTTGTGATCCCCATAGCATGCACGCAGGATGAACCGTTGTGTGATGAAGTCGGAGCATGATTTATTTATTGATTGTCTTCCTTATGAGTGGCGGTCGGGGACGAGCGATGGTCTTTTCCTACCAATCTATCCCCCTAGGAGCATGCGTGTAGTACTTTGTTTTGATGACTAATAGATTTTTGCAATAAGTATGTGAGTTCTTTATGACTAATGTTGAGTCCATGGATTATACGCACTCTCACCCTTCCACCATTAGTACCGCGCAACTTTCGCCGGTGCCATACACCCACCTATTACCTTCCTCGAAACAACCACCATACCTACCTATTATGGCATTTCCATAGCCATTCCGAGATATATTGTCATGCAACTTCCATCGTTCCGTTTATTATGACACATACCATCATTGTCATATTGCTTTGCATGATCATGTAGTTGACATCATATTTGTAGCAAAGCCACCTTTCATAATTCTTTCATACATGTCACTCTTGAGTCATTGCACATCCCAGTACACCTCCAGAGGCATTCATATAGAGTCTTATTTTGTTCTAAGTATCAAGTTGTAATTTTTGAGTTGTAAGTAAATAAAAGTGTGATGATCATCATTATTAGAGAATTGTCCCACGTGAGGAAAGGATGATGGAGACTATGATTCCCCCACCAGTCGGGATGAGACTCCGGACAAAAAATAAATAAAAAAGAAAAAAACGAGGCCAAAGAAGCCCAAAAATGGGAGAAAAGGGGCAATGTTACTATCCTTTTTCCACACTTGTGCTTTAAAGTAGCACCACGATCTTCATGATAGAGAGTCTCCTATGTTGTCACTTTCATATACTAGTGGGAATTTTCATTATAGAACTTGGCTTGTATATTCCAATGATGGGCTTCCTCAAATTGCCCTAGGACTTCGTGAGCAAGCGAGTTGGATGCACACCCACTTAGTTTATTTTTGAGTTTTCATAAACTTATAGCTCTAGTGCATCCGTTGCATGGCAATCCCTACTCACTCACATTGATATCTATTGATGGGCATCTCCATAGCCCGCTGATACGCCTAGTTGATGTGGGACTATCTCCTTCTTCTTTTTTGTCTTCTCCACAACCACCATATTCCATTCCACCTATAGTGTTATGCCCATGGCTCACGCTCATGTATTGCGTGAAAATTGAAAAAGTTTGAGAATTTCAGAAGTATGAAACAATTTCTTGACTTATCATCAGGGTTATGCATGATTTGAATATTTTGTGTGATGAAGTGATACGTCTCCGTCGTATCTACTTTTCCAAACACTTTTGCCCTTGTTTTGGACTGTAACTTGCATGATTTGAATGGAACTAACCCGGACAGACGCTATTTTCAGCAGAATTGCGATGGTGTTATTTTTGTGCAGAAATAAAAGTTCTCGAAATGACCTGAAAATTAACGGAGAATTATTTTGGAATATATAAAAAAATACTGGAAGAAAGATCCACGTCAGGGGGCCCACCACCTATCCACGAGGATGGGGGCGCGCCCTACCCCCCTGGGCACGCCCCCTACCTCGTGGGCCCCCTGACGATCCACCGACCTCAACCCTGACTCTATATATTCACTTTTGGGGAGAAAAAACCAAAGAGAAGTATTCATCGTGTTTTACGATACGGAGCCGCCGCCAAGCCCTAAACTCTCTCGGGAGGGCTGATCTGGAGTCCGTTCGGGGCTCTGGAGAGGGGAATCTGTCGCCATTGTCATCATCAACCTTCCTCCATCACCAATTTCATGATGCTCACCGCCGTGTGTGAGTAAATTCCATCGTGGGCTTTGTCGGAGTAAATGACCACGGGTAGCCTAGCCGGCTCCCCCTGGCCCTTCTGAAAAAATTACGAGCCGATTCGGCCCTCAAGAATCCAAGACGAGGGGCCACCTTCCTTGGCCGGCTGACTCCCAGGCCGACTATCGGAAGGCGGTCCGACTTTGGCCCTCATGAAGAAAGCTGCGGGAAGGCCGACTCCTAGAGGCCGGCTCCCACCAAGCGGTCAAGATCGTACCCTTGAAGTCTGCATTCACATAACGATGATGTGACGGGGCGTGGCTACAGTAAAGCCTGCCACCCCCGAATCCCCGAGCATGCCTGGCACAGTGCGCCGTATGGAGTGGCCATGACCCGTCCGACGCGGCACTGTTGCCATGTTGACCCTGATGTCACCCACGACGGGCCGCCAGCGCGGCCCACGGGCGGTGGGCCCCTTCGGGCAGAGAGACGCTCGAAGGCGGCTAGGCCTCCCCCAGTCGGCCCGAGACTGGGCCGGCTCCCCACAGCCAGCTCGCTTCCCCCCTCGAAGGAGACGCCCCATTAAAGAGACAAGACGCGGTAAGGCTACAGCGATCGTCCGCCGAACGGCGGCACTGTAGCCACCCTACCACGACGAAGCCCTCATCATCAGGTTGAGGCAATAGTAACCAGCCACCGACAAGACCCTTGGCAGTGGGGCCTGCCTGTTGACCAAGGGGTTGGCAGCCGGTGGGACCCAACAGCTGGCGGGCCCCAGCAGTCGGTGCAGAAGCCGGTGAGCGTAGTCATAGACGGCTAGGGCCCACGCCCAGCCGGATTACCATTGTACCCCCGGGGGGTGGGCCTATATAAACCCCCCGGGGCACCCATGCAAAGGGTTGATCTGTGCTAGTTTTAGCCACCACATAGGGAGGAGAAGAGAGCGGGTCGTGCCCTTCTTCCTCCTCTCGCCAAACAGCTCAAGGAGCATCTTGTAGCCACTCGTTCATCTAGTGATCATGCGGAGACCCCGCAGAGCATCAGTAGGGGTGTTATCTCCACGGAGAGCCCCGAAGCTGGGTAAGATTCGCCGGCGTGCATGTCTTCGCCTCATCCCACTTCCAGGCACCGGTGAAGTCTTACTGGCTCCCACAATGATAAGCCACCCGTTGGCATATGTCGCACCTACCACCCGACATTTGGCGCCCACCGTGGGGCCAGGTGCACCATCGTCCGGAGACCTGTTCTGGACGGGAACCCTCTTTCTCCCCAGCGAGCGTAGCCAGCCCGGCACGCCCGATGGCACTTGCCGTGACGCGCTGCAAGGCGTCGCCAACATCTGCGCAGCAAGCGGCCTCGCCGATCTCCTTGGCAAGACCTTCATCTTCGACGAGCTCGCCTTCGACGCGGGCACCGACCACCTCGTCAACCTCCTCGGCCAGCTCCACGTCTCCAGCGAGCCTGCTGTGGACTTGGAGTCCGTCGGCTCCACCGATCCGATGCATGTCGACTCCGACACGGCCTCGCTCGACACTTTCCCCACCGACGTCATGATCTACGACGACCCGCTTCCCCGAGCCGATGGCTGTGATGGTGCCACCATCGAGGTGATGGTCATCAACCACGGCGGCGCTTCTGGCGAAAATGCCCCCAGCGCCCCGCATGCGGCGGTCCACGACTTGTCCATCCCCCTCCCGGCCGATGCCGATGCCAAAGCGCTGGAGGTTCGCCGCCTCGCCCTCCTCGCGGAGAGCCGGAAGTTGGCCTCCATGAGATGCCTCACCGAGGCCCACCAGCGCGAAGTCGACCGCGCCGCCTTTGGCACGCCGCCCCCAGGCGGACCAAGCCGAGCCGGTGTTGTCAGACAGCGCGGCGCCGCCATCGCTGACATGCTAGGAGTCGACCGCCCGGTCTACGCCACTCCACTCAAGAACCTGCGCGCTGCCCAGGCGGCCGTAGACGAGCTAGACGGACTGGGGGGCGAAGAACTCCCCCACATGACCAGATGCAGCCGCGCAGCGGCACGAAGTCGACGTCCGCGCGGAAAGCCCTCCCCCGCGCCGAGAGCACGGCGCGACATCCCGAACTCCGTCTGCGGGCAAAACCCGCGTGCGACACGAGAAAGAGCCGGCCGCCAGCCGAAGCCGAACCCGGGTCTCCATCGAGCGAGACGCAGAAGGCCGTCCCCGAGCCGTGGAGCAGCGGGGCAGCCCACCTCCGCCTCCGCCTCGTGGGGAGAGGTATCCCACTCTGCCGCCTGTCGCGCACCCGACTCTCAGCGGCCGACTAGGTCGCCGCGAAGGAGTCGGCGAGAACGACGCCTGCCATCGAATCGACCGCCTAGCGCGATCCCTGGCGCTAGAAGAAGATGATGATGTCGGCCCGCCTTGCTTCGGCCCCCGCATCCGCGACGAGCCTTTCCCCAAAGGGTTCTCGCTCCCAAGAGACACGCCCAAGTACAATGGCTCCGTGAAGCCGGAAGATTGGTTGATCGACTACTCCACAGCGGTTCGCATAGCAAACTGAAAGTGCAACTATCCCTAGGTGGTTTTGGTAATTCATAACAACATATAGCTCATTGAGCTAATACTATTCCAAGATAATTATTTCAGGAAAGCTCAATGATTGGCATGGCATGGATGTGAAAGTGGAACCCTCAAAATGCTAAGGACAAAGTATTGGCTCAAGCTCAAAAGCTCAAGACTCTTCTTTTTATATTTTAGTGATCCAAGATCAGATTGAGTCCATAGGAAAATCCAATACTATTAAGGAGGGATGAGGTGTTGCTTAATGAGCCTCTTGCTTCATGTGCTTAGTGATATGCTCCAAAACCCTCAACTACTTTCCCATATCCACATATGACCTAAACCCTAAGCCAAACTCGGTCCTACCGATTCTTCCTATCCGGCGCCACCGAGTTTCACTTGTCATTAGCCACTGCCAAACCCTAGCAATTCGGTTCTACCGATAAGGATCTCGGTCTCACCGAGATGGGGTTGCAAACTCTCTGTTTCCCTTTCGTAACTTTTCGGTCTTACCGAAAGAGCGAATCGGTCCCACCGAGATTGCAATGTAAACTCAGTGTTTCCCCTTTGTAACTTTTCGGTCTCACCGAGTTCCACTCGGTCTCACCGAAAGAGCAAATCGGTCCCACCAAGTTTGCCTGACCAACTCTCTGGTTAGCTAATTACCAAATTCGGTCTCACCGAGTTTGTGTAATCGGTCTCACCGAGATTACGTTATGCCCAAACCCTAACTATATCAGTCCTACCGAGTTGCATGTCAGTCCCACCGAAATTCCTAACGGTCACTAGGTTTACTATTTCGGTCAGACCGAGTTTTCTGATTCGGTCCCACCGAGATTGGTAAATTGTATGTAACGGTTGGATTTTGTGTGGAGGCTATATATACCCCTCCACCTCCTTCTCATTCGATGAGAGAGCCATCAGAACACACACATCATTCCAACTCATATGTTCTGAGAGAGAACTACCTACTCATGTGTTGAGACCAAGACATTCCATTCCTACCATATGAATCTTGATCTCTAGCCTTCCCAAGTTGCTTTCCACTCAAATCTTCTTTCCACCAAATCCAAATCCTATGAGAGAGAGTTGAGTGTTGGGGAGACTATCATTTGAAGCACAAGAGCAAGGAGTTCATTACCTACACACCATTTGTTACTTCTTGGAGAGTGGTGTCTCCTAGATTGGCTAGGTGTCACTTGGGAGCCTCCGACAAGATTGTGGAGTTGAACCAAGGAGTTTGTAAGGGCAAGGAGATCGCCTACTTCGTGAAGATCTACCGCTAGTGAGGCAAGTCCTGTGTGGGCGATGGCCATGGTGGGATAGACAAGGTTGCTTCTTCATGGACCCTTTGTGGGTGGTTGCTTCTTCATGGACCCTTCGTGGGTGGAGCCCTGTGTGGACTCGCGCAACCGTTGCCCTTGGGTGGAGCCCTGTGTGGACTCGCGCAACCGTTACCCTTCGTGGGTTGAAGTCTCCATCAACGTGGATGTAGGATAGCACCACCTATCCGGACCACAGGAAAAACATCCGTGTCTCCAATAGCGTTTGAATTCTCCAAACCCTTCCCTTACATTCTCGCAAGTTGCATGCTTTACTTTCCGCTGCCTATAAACTCTTTGCATGCTTGCTTGAATTATGTGGTGATTGCTTGACTTGTCCTAAATTAGCTAAAATCTGCCAAGAACTAAAATTGGGAAAAGGTTAACTTTTATTTGGTCAAGTAGTCTAATCACCCCCCCTCTAGACATACTTTCGATCCTACACAAACGGCAACAGGCGCGTTGCCGTGAAGTACGTGCCCCTCATGCTACAAGGCACGGCGCGGACCTGGCTCAACAGCCTCAAGCCATACAGCATCAACAGCTGGCTAGACTTCACAGAAGCTTTCGTCCGCAACTTCACCAGCACCTACAAGCGGGCTCCCAAGCCCAGACAGCTCTCCTTGTGCGTACAAGGCCCCGCCGAATCCACTCGCGACTACCTCACGCGTTGGGCCGAGCTCCGCAACTCTTGCGAAGGGGTGCACGAGGTGCAGGCCATAGAATACTTCACTGCCGGGTGCCGAGAAGGCACCCTCCTCAAGCACAAGCTCCTTTGCGACGAGCCGACTACCCTCGACGAGCTTCTGGTCATAGCGGGCAAGTACGCCACTGCCGACTCCTCGATGAAGATTGAGCTCCGGGTAGACGCGTCCGGGAAGGTACTCAACCCGGCGCCCAAGACGCCGGCTGGGGACTCCGGCCGACGCCCGCACCAGAATGACCATAAGCGCAAAGGCCCCGTACCGCCCTCCACCAGTCGGCAGGTGGCCACAGTCGAAGACGAGCAGCCCGAAGGGCGGCGCGCACCCAAGAAGCAGAAGGGCGGCAGGCCGGCTTGGCAGCCGGCCTTCTCCTACGAGCAAACTCTCGACGCCCCATGCAAGTTCCACAGTGGCGCGAAGCCGTCCAATCACACTACCCGGAAGTGCCACTGGCTCACCCGAATCTCTAAAGGCGAAGGGCTCGCACCGCCTCCGCCTGCTGGTCCGCCGCCTCCGGCTCCATAGCAGCCGGCCACTCGGCCAGCAGTCGGAGCCGTGCATGACGAGTTCCCCGACGAGCATGCCGCCTCTGTCGTCTTTACAAGCCAGCCCGAAGACCGGCGCAGCAGACGCGGAGAGCACCAGGAAGTCAACGCGACCACTGCCAACCCCTCCGAGCACATGCACTGGTCAAAAAAGCCTATCAGCTGGAGCCGGGCCGACCACCCAGAGGTGATGCCATCTCCCGGCTCGTATGCGTTGGTTTTGGATGCCACCCTTGCAACGGACAGACGCGCCGCCCGCTTCTCCCGCGTGCTGATAGACGGCGGGAGCAGCATCAACATCCTGTACCGTGACACCCTGGAGAAGCTGAACGTCAAGACGAAGCAACTCATGCCTACTCGGACTGTGTTCCATGGCATTGTACCTGGCCTGTCCTGTGCCCCCATTGGCAAGATCAAGATTGATGTTCTCTTTGGGGACAAGGATCATTTCTGCCGGGAAGCAGTCTGGTTTGAAGTGGTGGACCTGGAGAGCCCATACCATGCACTGCTTGGCCGCCCTGCCTTGGCCAGGTTCATGGCTGTTCCCCACTATGCCTACCTCAACATGAAGATGCCGAGCACCAAGGGCATCATCACCATAGCCGGCGATTACAAGAGGTCCTCCGAGGGCGCAGCAGCCAGCAGCTGGCTGGCCGAGTCCCTTGTGATTGCCGAAGAAAAGAAGATGTTGGACCGAGTCGTGGCCATGGCAGGCAAACAGCCGGCCCTGTCCCCCGGTCCCAAGGAGTGTGATGCCCAAGGATCTTTCCAGCCGGCCAAGGAGACAAAGAAGATACCTCTTGACCCCGAGCACCCAGAAAGGTTTGCCGTCATCGGGGCAAACCTAAACAGCAAATAGGAAGGTGAGCTCGCCGATTTCCTCCGTGAGAATCGGGATATCTTTGCATGGTCCCCTAAGGACATGTCGGGTGTTCCAAAGGAATTCGCCGAGCACAAGCTACACATCCGAGAAGGCACAAAACCAGTCAAACAACCCCTCCGCCGACTGTCGGAGGAGAAAAGAAGGATTGTAGGGGAAGAGATAGCCCGGCTTCTGGCAGCCGGCTTCATTATGGAGGTTTTCTTTCCAGAGTGGCTCGCCAACCCGGTCCTCATGCTGAAAAAGAACAACAAGTGGCGCATGTGCATAGACTACACGAGCCTCAACAAGGCCTGCCCCAAAGATCCCTTTGCCTTGCCAAGGATTGATCAAGTGATAGACTCCATGTCCGGATGCGAGCTGTTGAGTTTCTTGGATGCTTACTCAGGATACCACCAGATAAAGTTAGATCCGGCCAACCGCCTGAAGACCGCCTTCATCACGCCATTCGGAGCTTTCTGCTACCTGACTATGACATTCGGCTTGAGAAATGCCGGTGCCACTTTTCAGCATTGCATGCAGAAGTGCCTCCTCAAGCAGCTCGGCAGAAATGCCCACGTCTATGTAGACGACATCGTGGTAAAGATGGAGAAGCGCGACACCTTCCTGGAAGACCTCAAGGAAACATTTGAGAACCTGCGCCGGTTCCAGATCAAGCTCAACCCCGAGAAATGCGTGTTTGGAGTGCCAGCCGGCCAGCTCCTAGGCTTCCTGGTCTCCGAACGCGGCATCGAATGCAACCCAGTAAAGATCAAGGCCATTGAGAGAATGGCGATACCCACCAAACTTCGAGACGTCCAGAAGTTCACCGGGTGCTTGGCCTCCCTAAACCGCTTCATCAGCCGGCTCGGAGAGAAAGCTCTCCCCCTCTACCGCCTCATGAAGAAGACCACTCACTTCGAGTGGAACGACCAAGCCGACCAAGCTTTTCACAAGCTGAAGAAGATGCTGGCCACGCCGCCTGTCCTGGCGGCGCCGACTGAGAAAGAGCCCATGCTCCTTTACATTGCTGCAACCAGCAGGGTGGTCATCACCGTCATCGTAGTCCAGCGCACAGAAGAGGGCCGAGCCCAGCCGGTCCAGAGGTCGGTGTACTATTTGAGTGAGGTGCTGTCTACCTCGAAGCAGAACTATCCGCACTACCAGAAGATGTGCTATGGCGTGTACTTCGCCGCCAAGAAGCTGAAGCCCTACTTCCAAGAGCACCCCATCACGGTCGTATGCACCGCCCCGCTTGCCGAGATCATAGGCAGCCGGGATGCATCTGGCCGGGTGGCGAAATGGGCCATCGAGCTGGCCCCCTACACGATCTTCTACCAGCCTCGCACCGCCATCAAGTCCCAAGCATTGGCTGACTTCCTCGTCGACTGGGCCGAGACCCAGTACCTACCGCCGGCTCCCGACTCCACTCATTGGCGCATGCACTTCGACGGGTCCAAGATGCGCACCGGCTTGGGAGCCGGCGTCATACTCACCTCTCCCAAAGGCGACAGGCTCAGATACACGCTGCAAATTCACTTTGCCGCCTCCAACAACGTGGCCAGGTACGAGGCGCTCGTACATGGGCTCCGGCTTGCCAAAGAGCTCGGCATCTACCGGATCTTATGTTACGGTGACTCGGATTTGGTAGTCCAGCAATCATCCGGCGACTGGGACGCCAAGGACGCAAATATGGCAAGCTACCACTTCCTTGTTCAGCAAATCAGCGGGTACTTTGAAGGATGCGAGTTCCTCCACGTACCGCGAGCCGACAACGAGCCAGCTGATACCCTGGCTCGAATAGGCTCCACTCGGCAGGCAATACCAACCGGCGTCTCTCTGCAGCGCCTCCTCAAGCCGTCTATCAAGCCATCTCCAGAGTCCGATTCCATCTTCGTGTCGCCTGACACCTACGCGGCCGGGTCCGCCTCGAAGAACCAAGCAAGTGACCCGGGGACTTCAGTAGGCGGCTCGGGGACTTCCGTAGTTACGCTCGACCCAGGGACTGCCATACCCGACTCGGGGACTGCGGTAGTCGGCCCGGGGACTGCACCAACACAACAGACGGCGGCCGACTCCAGCATTTCACCACCCACCCCGCCTGCCCTGGTCGCAGTAGCTGTGTTGGCAATAGAAGAAGTCGCAGCTCCATCATGGGCCCAGTCCATCCTCAACTTCCTAATAAACCAAGAACTGCCGACTGACGAAACAGAGGCAAGACAAGTCCAACGCCGTGCCGGAGCATACACAATCGTCAACAGAGAGCTCGTCAGGCGCAGTGTCACTGGAGCCTTCCAGCGATGCGTCGAGCAAGAGAAGGGCATTGCAATCCTCAGAGACATCCACCAAGGAGAATGCGGCCACCATGCGGCCTCAAGATCACTCGTCGCCAAAGCTTTCCGCCATGGGTTCTTTTGGCCGACTGCTTTGGATGACGCCAAGGAGTTAGTTAAACATTGCAAAGGGTGCCAAGTCTTCAGCTCCAAGCAACACCTGCCGGCTTCGGCACTCAAGACCATTCCCCTCACCTGGCCCTTCGCCGTTTGGGGACTGGACATGGTGGGCCCATTCAAGACGGCGCGCGGCGGCATGACACATCTGCTTGTCGCCGTGGACAAATTCACCAAATGGATTGAGGAAAAGCCGATCAAGAAGCTGAATGGGCCGACTGTCATGACATTTGTCGCAGATATAACAACTCGGTACGGCGTGCCGCACAGCATCATCACCGACAACGGCACGAATTTCGCCAAGGGAGCATTGGCGCGTTTCTACGTGATGCAGGGCATCCGGTTGGACTTAGTGTCCGTTGCCCACCCGCAGTCAAACGGCCAAGTGGAGCGAGCCAACGGCCTCATCCTTTCCGGCATCAAACCCCGACTGGTCGTACCACTGGAACGTTCGGCCGGCTGTTGGCTCGATGAGCTGTCGGCCGTCCTCTGGAGTCCGTGCACTACCCCAAACAAGTCAACCGGCTTCACTCCTTTCTTCCTCATGTATGGTGCCGAGGCGGTCATCCCAACTGACATCGAGTTCGACTCGCCTCAGGTAACCATGTACACGGAGGCAGAGGCCAAGGAAGCACGAGAAGACGGCGTCGACCTGCTGGAAGAGGGACGGCTGTTAGCCCTCAGCCGGTCCGCCATCTACCAGTAGGGCTTGCGTCACTACCACAGCCGGAAGGTCAAGCCAAGATCTTTCCAAGAGGGCGACCTCGTGCTCCGGCTGATCCAGCGAACAGCCGGCCAACACAAGCTCTCCGCCCCTTGGGAAGGCCCCTTTGTCATCAGCAGAGCGCTGGGAAATGACTCCTACTACCTGATCGACGCACAGAAGCCGAAGGTGCGAAAGAGAGACGACTCCGGCAAGGAGTCGGAACGACCATGGAACGCCAACCTCCTCCGAAGATTTTACAGTTGAAATGCAGTATGTATCGCGCTAACTTTTGTGCTAAGTACGAGACAATAGGCCCCCCGAGGAGAGCTCGGGGATTGCCATCTTTTATCTATGAATGAAGAGTATCATGCTTATGATTATGTCATTACATTCACTTTTTTGTCTGGCACCGGGTTCGACTAGTCGGCCCGGGGACTGGCTGCCTTGAGTTATATCAGAAGTCCTACCCGCGGTCAGACAAGTAGTGTGCCGGCGCCCAAGCCCCCTCTTGCCAAAAGTCGCTGTTCGAAGAACCGGCTGTCCGGCTGGCAAGAGTTAAAGGCAGGAAAGGACGCCCACAAGAAAAACGGCTAGGGACTAACGGACTAATATAACAAAAGCCGGTTTTTCTCCTACCGCCGACCGACTACCAGAGTAGTCGGCCGGCCGGCTCCCATTCACCACGCTTCAATCTAAGAAAGCTCGAGTACTTTCCTTCCCAAAAAAATGTATATAGCCAAGTTCTTCCTTAGCCGCAGGCTGCAGAGCAGCCACCGGCTGGGAAGGCACCAGCTAGGGGAAGGCGGCAAAGGAAACAGCCTAAAGATGAAAAGCATACGCGAATGGAAGCCAAACACACACACGATCATATTTACACAAAAGGCCTTCGAAAGGCCAGCATTCAACATAGTTTGAATACACAGTGGGTGGAACTGCGCAAGTTTAACAAAAATTGTTCAAAAAGTAACAAGCAGGAAAAGCAAGAGCGGCAGATTAAGCCAAGGGAGCGACTGGCGAGTCGGGCAGGTCGGTGGAGGCGGCAGCGCTAGCTGGAGGAGTGGCCGGCTGGCGAACCTCAGTATCATCACCACCTCCCGCAGAAGGAGCGCTAGCACGCGCCTCGTTGCTGGAGGCACGGTCAGGCTGGGGCTGGTTGGCCGCTCCACTGGCCGGCTCGACGTCTTCGCCTTCCTCCCCCTCGTCGTCTTCACCTTCATCGCTGGAAGCGATCTCCTCCGCCGAATCCTCACCCACTGTCGGGTCCAGCCCGAACCACTCCTCCGGCTGGGCAATGCCATCGTCATTTATTTCAGGAGCGAAGACGCTGATGTCAGTGCACTCGGCGATCGTCGAGGCACGCTGAGCGATAGCCGGCCGCACCTCCTCCATCTCCTCGTCGGCCTCCAGCCGCCAGGTGCGCAGCTGGCCCAGGTTCAGCCCAGGGTACCAGGCTCGAACGAACTCCAGCGCCCGCCTAGCTCCAGGACGGGCCGTCGATGCCTTCCAGGCCTCGAAGCAGCCAACCGCAACCTCCAGCCAGTCGGCAGTCCGACTCGGGGTGCGGGGAATTGTTTCGCCTGGCCAGAGGGCGGCCAACACCTGCGCCCCGGCGCGCTGGAGACGGCGGAGCATGCGGTGAGCCGGCTGCAGCCGGGCTTGGACCGCCAAGAGTTGCTCCTCAAGCGTCCGGCTCGCATCCGGCGCGATTTCAGCCCCCGCCTGCCGGCGCGCCTCGCGATGAGCCTCGATGGTTTGGGTGGCGAAGACGGAGTAGCCGGGAAAGTAGTCTGCATAGAGAACAAAAAGCGGCACAAGTCAGAAGAGAAATCAGAAGGCAAGGGACAAGCAAGGAGTAAGGAAGGCGGCTTACCATCAATTAGATCCTCAACCCGGCCGTAGCCCTCGCTCAGCGCTTGTTTCGCCTCAGCCCAGCCCGCCGCTTCGGTTTCGAACTCAGCTTTGAGGGCGTCCTTGCTGTCCTGCGCCTTCTTCAGGGCCGCCTTGTGGCTCTCCTCCTGGTCGGCCAACTTCTTGGCCAGGCGGTCACGCTCCAGGACTAAGGTGCTGCACTCGGCTTCCTTGGCGCGATGGGCGGCCTGGGCCTCGCCGAGCTGCGCCCTCAAGTCGGCATTGGCTCCTGCAAGCATGAAAACAAAGGAAAAATCAATAAGGAAGAAGTCGTCAAGGAAGATCCGACCCGACTGCTCAGCAGTCGGCCCGAATCTCGGGGACTACACCCAGTGGGTGCGCTGACGCGCCCCCACAGGAGATGAACGAAACAAAGCACGCACTTCGGCTGCTGGTCAGGTCCTCGGTCCTCCGGCCCAGCTCCTGAGCCTGGGAGTTGAAGGCAGCAGCGCGGAGGTTATGATACTCCTGGAAGATCAGACAGGAGGCGAGGATGAGATAATTGTCAGGACCTAGTAAGTTCCAAGCCGCCTGCGCAGCAGCCGACTCGGAACTCGGGGACTACACCTAGTGGGTGTGCTGATGCGCCCCCACGGAAGAAATCAAAAAAGCAAAACAACCAAGGCCAGAAGACTCACCCGGATGATGGCCCGCGTCGCGAGGAACTCTTGGGTATATCGCTGCAGCGAGGCAGCCTGGGCTTGAAGCCGGTTCTGGACCTCCTGGGCCGCCGCGTTCAGCTCGCCCGCCCCCCCGCTGGGAGTCCACTCAGACGTGCTGGCGCTGGCCGCCTCCAGGGCCTCTGCCGTCTGGCTGGCGCCCGCAGCTCTGTGCGGCTCCAACACGGAGGTAGCTCCCCCTGCGCGCCAGCGAGATGCCGGCTGCACCTCGAGGCCGGCTCCTGCCACCGGCTCGCCCCCGACCGGCTGCTGTGGCGCCGCGGCTGGTTGGCCGCTGTGGCCCGCTCCAGTCGGCTCCGTCTGCAGCGCCTCCTCCACGAAGACCACGTGGTCCTCCCTCCTCTCCATCACCGGCAGGTCGCGGTCGACCTCCTCCGACGGGGGCACGGGGATATCGGGGGCCACGGCGCGGAGGGGAACGGCGAGCAGCGGAGGCTGGTTGCGCGAGGCCTCCGCCTCCGTCTCCGCAGCTGCCGCCTCCGCCCGGGCCTTGGCCGCCACGACGGCCTGCTCCTTCGCCGCCTGGGCGGTCCTTCGCTCCGCTGCCTCCCGCTCCTCCCGCGCCTCCCGTGCATTCCGCTCCGTAGCCTCCATGAGGTCGGCGCGGGGATCCACGCGGCGGGAGCATGAGGACCCTCCAGTCGGCCCGACTACGGAGCTGCCAGGACCTCGCTCAAGGGAAAGCGGCGCCCTGCCCGGCGAGCAAAGAAAAGTTTAGAAGAGCGTCAATCGAAGAAGACAACAAAAAATATACAAGACATTCGACGACTTACGACGAGATCGCATGCGGCTATTTCACCGCCTTGCGGAAGCGTGCCGCCTTCGCGGCTGCCTCATCCCGCCTGGTCGCCGCGGTAGAAGCCTTGGATTTCTTCGGCCGGCTGCCAAAGTAGGTTGTCGCGGCCCGGCGTTTCTGCGCGCCGCCACAGGTAGCCGGCGCGGAAGAAGGGCCCGCGCCTTGATGATCAACCGTCGGCTGGCGGCGCGGAACGACTTCGACTTCGTCATCATCCGGCCAATCCTTGAAGCCGGCCCCGAGCCCCGCGCTGTCCACCTCGCCGCCTTCCCCCACGACGGCATCTTCCATGGCGGCCGCTCCCAGGTCTAGATCATCGACGTCGTCCAACGTGCGGTCGGGGAGGAGTCGGCGCTCTACCCCTGCGGCCCCACCAGCCGGCGAAAGAAGAGGGTTCTGCCAAGGACAAACAAATTGATCAGAAGTCGGCCATCATGAGGCCGGCTACAAAAAGGAAGAAAAGAAGAAAAACTTACGGCATGAGGAGGGTTTGCGCGAGAATACGGCCCCTTGCCGTATCGCCAATCCTCAGCGAGCTTGCAGTTGGAGATGTGGTTCACCATGTAAGACACCTCGACGTGAGGCATCTCCCTGGTGCTCAGCCGGCACGGGTCGAAGCGTCCGCTCATCTGACAAATCATGTGAGGCCGGCTTTGGAGCGGAAGTACTCGGCGCTCCACGAAGGCGGCCACCAGGTCGGCTCCGGTCAGGCCCTCCGCTTGGATCATCACCCGGAGCCGGGAGACGGCTGCATTCCCGGCCTGAGACAATGACCTGGCCCGGTAGCTCCATGAAGGTTGCCTCCCAGCCGGCGGGCCAGCTATGTAAGCTGGCAGGTTGACGTAGTCGCCTTGCTGGGCGACGTTCTTCACGTAAAAGTAAGACTTCTGCCAGAGCTTCACCGACTAGATCAGCGGGATGGGCGGGAACGGATTGTTCTCGCCCGCCCGCCTCATGGCAATGAAGGCCTCGCAGGGGGCGGGCACGCCCGCGACAACGGTGCCGAGCTTGCTCTGGAAGAATTCTCCCCAGAGCTCGAGAGTGGGGAGAACCCCAAGAAAGCCCTCGCACAGGGTGACGAAAGCCGACAGCAGCATCACCGCGTTGGGCGTGAGGTGGTGCGGCTAGAGGTGGTAGAATTCGAGGAAGGAGCGAAGGAAACCGCTTGCCGGGAGGCCGAAGCCGCGCAGGAAGTGTGAGCGGAAGATTACCCGCTCGCCCTCCTCCGGTGCCGGCAAAATCTCCCTCGCCGGCGCGCGTCAAACCCGCACGAAGTTCTCGCCCGGCAGACGCCGCGTGCGGCGGAGGAACTCGACGTGGTCCTCGTGGACGTTGGAGCCATCCCACGAGCTCAACAACGCCATGGGAGCAGCACGGCGAGGAGCGAGACGATGCGACGGCGGGGACGCGCATGACCCCGCTGCGGCGCGCCGAAGGAACTGAGAGGTCTGACGGCGGAGCGGCGCGGCAATGGGTCGCTGCGGTGGCAGAAGAAAGGCGAGAAGGGGCGGGGCGAGGGAGAACGTGCGAGCCCCTGCCGCTCCCTCTCCTTCCCCTACTTATAGACCCGCACGGCGGAGCTAAGGAGGCGCGGTGTGGGGGAACGTGGGATTAACTGCGCCCACGCCCTCACGTCCCGTGATTATTGCGCCCTGATGGCGTGATGGAACCGCCACGGGAAGGCGAGCGGTCCGTTATGGGCCGCAGAAGATCCGCGCTCGGGCCGAGGCCTATGAGTGGCGGGCCCGGGCCTGCAGCGGCGTCTCATCGTGCGCGTGCGTTGGCAGGTTTTCCTTGCCACGTGGCCCGCGGGATGGCGCGCGGTCAGCTCGCAGGCCGACCCGCGTTCCAGCCTACAAGACACGGAGTTTTCCGAAGATGGCACGCCTAAGCAAAGCCGGCTCCTCAGGGTAGGAAGCTGACCAAGCTTCTCGTCCCTTTGTCAGCCTTGGAGCTCGATCAGCTTCGGGGACTACTGTCAGAGTAAATGACCATGGGTAGCCTAGCCGGCTCCCCCTGGCCCTTCTAAAAAAATTACAAGCCGATTCGGCCCTCAAGAATCCAAGACGAGGGGCCGCCTTCCCCTGGCCGGCTGACTCCCAGGGCGACTATCGAAAGGCGGTCCGACTTTGGCCCTCATGAAGAAAGCCGCGGGAAGGCCGACTCCCAGAGGCCGGCTCCCACCAAGCGGTCAAGATCGTACCCTCGAAGTCTGCATTCACATAACGACGATGTGACGGGGCGTGGCTACAGTAAAGCCTGGCACCCCCGAATCTCCGAGCATGCCTGGCACAGTGCGCCGTACGGAGTGGCCATGACCCGTCCGGCGCGGCATTGTTGCCATGTTGACCCTGATGTCACCGACGACGGGCTGCCAGCGCGGCCCACGGGCGGTGGGCCCCTTCGGGCAGAGAGATGCTTGAAGGCGGCCAGGCCTCCCCCAGTCGGCCCGAGACTGGGCCGGCTCCCCACAGCCGGCTCGCTTCCCCCCTCGAAGGAGACGCCCCATTAAAGAGACAAGACACGGTAAGGCTACAGCGATCGTCCGCTGGACGGCGGCACTGTAGCCATGCCTACCATGACGAAGCCCTCGTCATCAGGTTGAGGCAATAGTAACCAGCCACCGACAAGACCCTTGGCAGTGGGGCCTGCCTATTGACCAAGGAGTTGGCAGCCGGCAGGACCACCAGCCGGCGGCCCCAGCAGTCGGCGCAGAAGCCGGCGAGCGTAGTCATAGACGGCTAGGGCCCTCGCCCAGCCGGATTACCATTGTACCCCCGGGGGTGGGCCTATATAAACCCCCTGGGGCACCCATGCAAAGGGTTGATCTGTGCTAGTTTTAGCCACCACATAGGGAGGAGAAGAGAGCGGGCCATGCCCTTCTTCCTCCTCTCGCCAAACAGCTCAAGGAGCATCTTGTAGCCACTCGTTCATCTAGTGATCATGCGGAGACCCCGCAGAGCAGCAGTAGGGGTGTTATCTCCACGGAGAGCCCCGAAGCTGGGTAAGATTTGCCGGCGTGCATGTCTTCGCCTCATCCCACTTCCAGGTACCGGCGACGTCTTACTGGCTCCCACAATGATAAGCCACCCGTTGGCATATGTCGCACCTACCACCCGACAGGCTTGCTGGACGGTGATGGGTTGGATGAGATTTATCATGTAATCGAGTTAGTTTTGGTAGGGTTTGATCCCTAGTATCCACAATGTTCTGAGATTGATATTGTTATGACTTTGCTATGCTTAATGCTTGTCACTAGGGCCCGAGTGCCATGATTTCAGATTTGAACCTATTATGTTTTCATCAATATATGGGAGTTCTTGATCCAATCTTACAAGTCTAAAGTCACCTACTATGTGTTATGATCCGGCAACCCCAAAGTGACAATAATCGGGACCACTCCCGGTGATGACCGTAGTTTGAGGAGTTCATGTATTCACTATGTGTTAATGCTTTGGTCCGGTACTCTATTAAAAGGAGGCATTAATATCCCTTAGTTTCCAATAGGACCCCGTTGCCACGGGAGGGTAGGACAAAAATGTCATGCAAGTTCTTTTCCATAAGCACGTATGACTATATTCGGAATACATGCCTACATTACATTGATGAACTGGAGCTAGTTCTGTGTCACCCTAGGTTATGACTGTTACATGACCGATCGCATCCGGCATAATTCTCCATCACCGATCCAATGCCTACGAGCTTTTCATATATTGTTCTTCGCTTATTTACTTTTCCGTTGCTACTGTTACAATCACTACAAAACCCAAAAATATTACTTTTGCTACCGTTACCTTTTGCGACTGTTACCACTACTATCATATTACTTTGCTTCTAAATACCTTGCTGCAGATATTGAGTTTCCAGGTGTGGTTGAATTGACAACTCAGCTGCTAATACTTGAGAATATTCTTTGGCTCCCCTTGTGTCGAATCAATAAATTTGGGTTGAATACTCTACCCTCGAAAACTGTTGTGATCCCCTATACTTGTGGGTTATCAAGAACATTTTCTGGAGCCATTGCCGAGGAGCATAGCTCTATTCTTTGAGTCACTTGGGATTTATATCTGCTTATCATTATGAAGAATTTGAAAGATCCAAGAACCAATATCTATCCCTCAACTACGAGGGGAGGTAAGGAACTGCCATCTAGCTCTGTACTTGATTCACCTTCTGTTTTGAGTAAGCTTGCGACACCTAAACCTGCTTCTGCTATTAATTCTGATATGTCGCATGTTATTGATGATGCCACTTCTGCTATGCATGATACTTATGATGAAACTACTTCTATGCTTGATACTACTGTGCCACTTGGTGAATTTCTTGATGAACAACTTGCTAGGGCTAGAGATAATGAAATTATTGAAATTGATAATATTAATGAAAGTGATGATGAAGATTCTCCCCCTAGATAGGAATTACCTGTTGTTCCTGAGGGTTATGTTATGGATGAAGAAACTGCTAGAGACTTTCTTGCTTGCAATGATAGAAGTGATCTTAAGAAACTTTCAGCTAAGATGAAACAAAAAACTTTGAATGCTAGAATGAAATATGATCCTTCTTATGCTACATCACCTATCTTTGTTACTGATAAGGATTATGATTTCTCTGTTGATCCTGAGTTAATTACTTTGGTTAAATCTGATCCTTTCTATGGCTTGAATATGAAACTGTTGTGGCACATCTTACTAAATTAAATGATATAGCTACCATGTTCACTAATGATGAGAAAACTTGCTATTATTATATCCTTAAATTATTTCCGTTCTCATTAAAGGGAGATGCTAAGATATGGTTTAATTCTCTTGATCCTGGTTGTGTGCGTAGTCCCCAGGATATGATTTATTACTTCTCTGCTAAATATTTCCCTGCTCATAAGAAACAAGCTGCTCTAAGGGAGATATATAATTTTGTGCAAATTGAAGAAGAGAGTCTCCCACAAGCTTGGGGGAGGCTTCTACAATTACTTAATGCTTTGCCTGATCATCCTCTCAAGAAAAATGAAATACTTGATATCTTTTATAATGGACTAACCGATGCTTCCAGAGATTACCTGGATAGTTGTGTTGGTTGTGTTTTCAGGGAAAGAACTATTGATCAAGCTGAAATTCTATTGAATAATATGTTGACCAATGAAAATAATTGGACACTTCCTGACCCAACTCCTAAGACAACTCCGAAGAAAAGGGGTATTCTACTTCTTGGTCCTACAGATATGCAGGAGGCAAAGAAATCTATGAAAGAAAAAGGGGTTGTTATTGACTGCACCAAGGGCAATGTCACTTTTCATGTTAATGGTAATGAGCATACGGTACACTTTCCGAGGAAACAACCTCAAGTCCACAGTATCAATTCTATTGGAAAATTTTCAACAATTACTATTGGAGGTTTTGAATTTCCTCTTCCTACTGTCAAGAAGAAATATGATATTCTTATTGTTGGGGATGTGCATATCCCCGTTGAGGTAACCTGGTGTTATTCAAAAATTCTCCGGTTTCATGCAATTCAAAATGAGTTTGTTAACAAGACCCGATCAACCTTGTTAGTGGATTCCTTTTGATGAGCATGAGTTGGATGAATTTAGAAAACACAACTCTCTGTATCCTCTTTTTACTTTCTATTATTAATATTAAATAAAGCAAAAATAATATTTTCTGTCTGTTTTCTGAATTATCCATGCAATAAAAAATACCCCGAAAATAAAAGTTCTCCAAATGCCCTGAAATTTAAATATGTTTTTTTCTAAAATATTTGAGAATATCTGGCACTGAGAACACAGCGGGGGGAGCAAGCACCTGGCCACGAGGGTGGAGGGCGCGCCCTACCCCCTGGGCACGCCCCCTGCCTCGTGGGCCCATGGTGACTCCCCTCCACTTATTCTAGCTACCACACACTCCTTCCTCCCAATAACATCACTAGCCAGCTCAGACCCAAGTCCAAGATCATCTTGCTGCCATTTTCGATCTCCTTGCTCAAAGCTCCATTCACAAAACTGCTTTGGGGATTGATCTTTGGTATGTGACTTCTCCAATGGTCCAATTAGTTTTTGTTCTAGTGATTTATTCATTGCAAATTTTTGCTGCTTAGGTGACCCTATTCTTGAGCTTGCATGTCAAATTTATATGGTCAAAAGTAGTTTTGATGCATGATATATCCTCTAGGCACTTGTAGGAGTAGTTGCTATCAATATTGTTGAGTTTGGTTCACTTTTATTTTTAAGTTACTAAAAAATTCAGAAATTTTTCAGAGGAAGAAATATGTTTAGGAAAATGTACCAAGGTGGTTCTTCAAGGAAGCAAGCACCCAGACTCGCAATACGTGATGCGGACGAGGAACCACCAAGGGATGCTCAAGTGCGGCCCTGTGAATGGCCGTCAGAGGACTTCATGGTTCGAGTGGGAATCAAGGAGGAATTTGAAGCTTATGTGCGTAATGCTGATCTTGAGAGCTTCGAGGCAGATAAGTGCCGCCAATACCTCTATTTAATTGGTTCATTTGTGAGAAGGTTTAAATTTTCATCATCACACAATTCTCAAACGGTCCTGTTCGATCTTTATGATAAATCTTATACCATGGACTTAGAAGATTTTAGCACTGCTTGTAAACTCCCACAGTGGGGTGATGTTAGTGAACCTCGCAAGTCTGAATTTAGAGATTTTCTTGCTAGTATAACTGTGGGGGAATCTAGGGATGTGACACAAGCTACCATAGGGAGCATTCATTTTCCTGCTATACATTATTTTGCTCTCTTCATAGGTAGATGCATTAATGGTAAAGATGAAGCATGTCACATGTGTGTGCCTGATCTTAGCGTTCTCAGAAGCGTTGTTTTAGGAGATAAACAATACAACTTGGGGGCTATTGTTGCACATAGGTTGCATAATAATCGTATTCATGGAGATTTCTTTGGTGGAATTTATGCAACCCGTATAGCTAACTTTCTTGAGATACCTATACGTGGACATGATATTGAGTTGCCTCCTTCTTATTTAGATTATGAAGCTATGGTTCGTCATTAGTTTGTTGAGAGGAACGATCAGTTCCTCCAGTACCGACTAATCTTTGACAGACGACGCACCTATCATGTCGCTCTCCCTACTCCTAGTTTCTTTGACTTTCAGGCAAAGGGAAGATATTTTATAACCACGGAGGAGGCGACCGAGTACGAAAGAAGGGCGGAGACAGCTCGCCTCCAAGCTGCAGCTCATCAGGCAATTGCCGCTGCTTCTTAGTACGACCCCAGTTACAACTTTGGATATCCGCCAGGCCAGCCGTGGCCATAGACCAACTTACGCCAAAAGCCTAAGCTTGGGGGAGTACGTATTTCTCACCGACATTACATTTATGTTCACACACTCATGCTAGTTGTCGGTGCTCATACTTTTTCATTGTAATATCCATGCTAGTTTTTTTCTTTTTTATGCTTTCTTCTTGTGTGTTTGATAAACCTTAAGAAAAAACAAAAAATTAGTTGTAGTTTTTAGCTAGTTTACTTTCCATGCCTGTAGTAGTAATACTTAAAAGAAAACCCAAAAAGATTTCTCGTTCTTCTTTTGCTTGTTGGGAGCTTTCCCGTGTAAATAGTTTTATTTCTTTTCTTGTTCTTTGGGGTCGAGAGGAGAAGACCATATGGAAAATGTTGAGTGGCTCTTATATGCATTATTGTTGATCTAACAAAGAGCCCATATTACCTTGTCTTCTCTCTTGAATTGAATGCTTGCAGATTCCAGTTTGTCCAATGCACGTGCACTATTATTATTATTATCCACACTAATCGGTCGTGCAAGTGAAAGGCAATAATGATGATTATATGATGAACTTATTGAGATGAGAAAAGCTGGTATGAACTCGACCTCTCTTGTTTTTGTAAATATGATTAGTCCATCATTCCCGATTCAGCCTATTATGAAAGAAACATATCTGCAATGACAATTAGAGATTGTAGTTGCTTATGCCATGCTTAATTAGCTAGGAGCTTATAATGGTTTACCTTGCGTGCCAACATGCTATTAAAATGGTTATGATGTGGTATGATAGGGTGGTATCCTCTTTTGAATGATTCGAGTGGCTTGACTTGGCACATGTTCATGCATGTAGTTGAAACAAAATCAACATAGCCTCTACGATATTTATGTTCATGGTGCATTATATCCTACTCATGCTTGCATTCGGTGTTGATTAATTTTAATGCATGTTCATGACTGTTGTCGCTCTCTAGCTGGTAGCTTCCCAGTCTTTTTCTAGCCTTCACTTGTACTAAGCAGGAATACTGCTTGTGCATCCAATTCCATAAACCCCAAAGTTATTCCATATGAGTCCACCATACCTACCTATATACGATATCTACCTGTTGTTCCAAGTAAATTTGTATGTGCCAAACTCTAAACCTTCAAATGAACATTCTGTTTCGTATGCTCGAATATCTCATGTATCAACTAGGGTTGTCTGTATCTTCCATACTAGGCAGGTTATTCTCAAGAGGAGTGGACTCCGCTCCTCACTCACGAGAAAGTGGCTGGTCACTGGGATGCCCAGTCCCATGCTTTAGGCAAATCAAATCAAAATAACTGCAAACAAAACTCCCCCAGGACTCTTGTTAGTTGGAGGCACTCGTTGTTTCGAGCAAGCCATGGATTGATGCTTGTTGGTGGAGGGGGAGTATAAAAGTTACCATTCTGTTTGGGAACCGCCTATACTGTGTGTAGCATGGAAGATATCGAGATCTCTCGGTTGTTATGTTGACAATGAAAGTATACCGCTCAAAATATTGTTCACATCTATTTCAAAACCGAGTTCTGGCACCTCTACAAATCCCTGCTTCCCTCTGTGAAGAGCCTATCTATTTACTTTTATGTCGATTCATTGCCCTCTTATTAAAAAGCACCATTTGGGGAGCACCGCTGTCATTTGTGTCGTGGAAACGTCACGGTAGATGTCCTAGTGTGAGGACTTAGTCGTGAGGCCAACGCATCTATGCGGTAGCTTGAAGGGGTTGATCGGAATCGAGAGACACAACATGCAAGACGAAGATTTAGACAGCTTTGGGCCCCGGGAAACATCATCCGATAACAACCTACATGCTGTTTGTGGCTAGGTCTCATTATCATCATCAGGGATTCGTCGTAACTCCGACTCTCCTAGTTGTGTCTAGACTTAATGATTATTCAACTTCTCCCTCTTGGGGTGCCCTGCCCCTCCTTATATATGTTGAAGGGGCGGGTTACATGTAGAGTCCAACTCGGACTTAAGACTTAACTATTCTATCTTCTCTCCATGGGCTTCTCTCCATGGGCTTCTTAATGTTTCGGGCTTCTTAATTGTTGACTTACAATCTAGCTTACCATCTGGTTTAACTGTCTGGCTTAACTGTCTGACTTAACTGTCTGCTTAACTATCTGGCTTATATGACTGTGTCTGCCGGGTTACATGACTGTGTCTGCCGGGTTACATGACTATGTCTGCGGGCTTAACCTGCTTAACAGTTCCCGCTAGCTTAACCTCTGGTTTAAACAATCTGCCGGCTTACCAATGAAATACCAAGTCCCAGCCGGGTCATATCTCTGGCCGGGTCATACCGCGGGGTATATCCCCGACATTAGCCCCCAGTTTAATTTGGATTTATCCATGTTAAACTGATCCTGTAAACAAAACACAAGAACAATTTTAACAGGTTATGCTCCAGGTTAAATATTCTTGTAAGCCAGCACCTGAACATCCTTAAGTCTTTGTCATTTCCTTCTTCCAGAAAATATGGGTCAATAGCCAACTTCGTAATCAATTTGCTGTCGTTGGTTTCTCACAGAGAAAGACTGAAAAATAATTCATTTGACTCAGGTCCCCATGCTTAAAAATATTGGTCTTTGAAATACTCATGTGACCTTCAACCGGCTTAAAGATGAAAAAAACTTGCCGGGTTATAAATAGATAATGTCGAGTTATAATTGTTGCCGACGCCGGGTTAAAACTGAGAATTTTGAAGATTTCTCTCCGTCATATCCATATTACCTGTAGCCCCCAAGTCTTAAGAGGAGAAACATAGTGATAGCTTAAGACTTGTTTCAATATAAATGTTGCAACCTTGAAGACAGATTTTCCATCTCGGTCACTAGTCAAAACTCAATATTCCACATATGTAGCCCCCAAGTGTCGGGTTGTCATGCTTGCAGCAACCTGGGACTTGTAATTGCCTTCTGCTCATAAAAACTTCAACTAGTGTAGCCCCCAAGGGCCGGCTCAGTAAGATAATACTGAGCTGGGACTTTGTATATAATTCATTGATAAGAACATCATATGATGTAATCTCCACCATGGGGCTTGAACCCACATCCATAAGGTTAAGAGCTTTGTACTCTACCAACTGAGTAGTGGATCTTTCAATATAATGGACTGAGGCTTGTGTACCTTGAATTTTTGATAGGACCAATTGGTAGCCCCCAAGGGTCGGCTCATTACAATGGGATGAATCGGGTCTTCAATAAGTTGATCAAAAAATGACTTTACATTAGCCCCCAGTGCCATGGTGCATGCTGGCAGTGACATGGGACTTGCATATTTGATGTAATCTCAATTTGAATAATGTAGCCCCCAAATGTCGGGTCGTAAGCCTGCAGCGACTCGGGACTATTCCTTTCATTGTAGAATAAATCATATCCATTGATAAAATACTAGCCATTGCGCTGAAGCGACTTTGAAAACCTCAATCATAATATTAGTTACTGATAACCATAATAAAAATCCAGCCATGTTGGCTATTAAAGATTTGAATAACCTGGTTTGAAAACCTCAATCATTCAATATCATAATGAAAATCCAGCCAAGTTTGGCTATTTAAAGATTCAAGTACCTTATCTGTTGACAAATAAATCCAGAGTTTTAGATACCCGGCGACTCTTGGCCGATGGCGATTTAATACGCCTCCATTCTAAGCCGGAATTTTTATAACCCGGCTATTTATAGCCTTTGAGAAAATCCAGCATGGATGATCATTCCGAAGCATCAATTTTAATGATGAGCTTGGACTTAAGCATTTATATAAGTCACAGTTCTACAAATCCTGCACACCGTTTAAACAACATACGCCCTCGCGACTTAATGTCAAAAGCCAGGGCGGGTTAATAGAAACCACATATATATGCTTCAGATATGAGCAAAAAGTCTCAAAACCCAAAAGATTGTGTTCAAAAAACTTAATCCAGACAAAAAGAAAATCAAGGCTTCTGATTCGAATACGATCAGTAAACCGTTCCAAAGGGGTTAAGCTAGGATTCGAATACGATCATGTAGCCCCCAGTGGCTTTGGCGTTGCCGATCAAGAGGGTACCGACAGCTATGTTCTCTTTGGTTCGAACATGACCTATGTTTGAACAGGAAGCCCCCAGATGACCTTGAGAGTTGTTTAACGATGCTGATTCGAATACAATCCACGTCGGACCCAAAAGGGGTTGAGCTATGATTCGAATACGATCAAGAAGCCCCCTAGTGAGTTTGGCAGTGTGCCGATCAAAAGGGTACCGACAGCTATGTTCTCTTTGGTTCGAATACGACCTATGTTTGAACAGGAAGCCCCCAAATGACCTGTAACTATGGCTATGAGCTGGATCAAAGGGTAATCATAGCTTAGCTCAATAAGCCGGAAGCCCCCAAGTGATATATTTCTGAGCTGTGCTCGCCGGTGCCTATATTTGAGTTGTGTTGTGGAACAAACTCTCTTTGATCCCTTGAGTCGGATTTTAAACCGGCATTCTCCATTTTGAACCGGAAATTTTCTGACGGCCTTTAAATTTTCATCAATATAATAGCAGCCTCCGGAACTGGGTTATCTTCCCTCCACTAACCCGGAGTTCTTGACTTGCTTTAAACTGACCAAAACTTGTTGAGTCTTATCATCGTAGCCCCCGAGTCTTAAGGCTACTCGAGGAGTTGGCTTGAGATTCTCCATACTTGACCATGATATTAACCGGCATATAGTTGAACAGCGGATTGCTGAAATATGCTGAATCCCGACGGGTTATAAATGACCTTGTCCATTGATGCATCCGATGTATGCAAGGGCCATAGTTTGATGGTCTCATTTGCCATTATGAATTCTGATATGTTTTGTCAAGAATTATCAACCATAGGGTTGTAGCAATGATGATAAAGGTGGCGGCTTAAAGCGCGGCACCAAGCGGCTCAGAAGGGATCCTCCGAGTTACTCTGGTATGGCCTATACATAGCCAGGATCTTAGCTCCCTTGCTATTTTATTATCCTCCCGTGGATCAAACCAAACTGCTGGCGTAACTGAGAATTCCTCCAACACTGTAGCCTTGGAAAGCAGAAACTTCACAAGTGTCTTTTTCGAGAGGTAGTCCGCTGTAGTTGCCAATATTAACTTTTCTTCAGTCTGTGATCCAAGCATCTGACATCCGTATGCCTCACACTAGGGGTATCCAAGCACTATACTTGACGATATTGTTGATAGCATTATCCTTTGGTTCTGTATCTAGTTCGCCATCTGAATAAGTGTCCAACAAATCAGTCATTGGTTCAACATCAAACAAATCGTATATCATCTTATCACGTGCACCCACACAGAAACAGCGACAGCGCTAGCAAGCCCTTGGCATTTGAAAAGCAAGGCGGATCAGACAGACGACTCAAAAACGGCGAAGTAGAAGCAAAACTTGACGGGTCATAGCAGCCACAACGCAACACCTCGTGGCGACTCAAGGTGGCGGGTTGCGCGAGAGCCTAGCGGGAGCCAGCAATAGGCGGCTTGAAAGCCGGTGGAGGCAGTACTTGGAGCAGGGGCATGACAAAGATTAATCTAGTACTTTGCTGTCAAAACCAAATTTGATCACGAGCTCTTCAACAACCATGTACTGTCGCTTCTGTTTGACTGTATTGACATTGTCAATGAATTGTTGAGCACACTATTCTCCCCCAAATACACTAGGTTTATTCTCACTTGAAGTGTTGGCCATTATTTAAGACAAATAATCTGCTCTTGCAGAATGCCATACAACCTCAATTCTTGTTGACGGCGCCGCACCACAATTCTTTGCAATTTAGCAGCATTACTTAGGTTTGAAGTATTCCTCCAGATATTATATGCGTATATGGTATTCTCAGCAGTGGCCTTTTGGAAAGACAGAACATCTTCTGAACGAGCATGTATAAGACGCCATTGCGAATATCCATTATACTGTAATAAACGAGCCAACAGGCGGATGGCAAGTCGGACTGCTGTGCGCATGCACGCACGCGGAGCAAAGGTGAGCCTGGGCGACTCAGCAGCCTGAGAGAAACACAGCAGCGGCCTGGAAGAAAACCGCTGAGGCAGGCGTCGCGGCAGCGGATGCGGCTTGTGGCGGAGGAAAGGTCTTTCGAGGTGGCCCAGGAGAGCGGCTGGTTAACCGACGCCGGCGAGGAGATGCCGCGGCAGCGGTTCAGGCCAGCGATTCAAAGCAGGCAGCTCGAGGCCGCTCCGGCGAGGGAGGACCCCTGGCCGAAGTGGCGGCTGGGAGGCGGGAAGTACAGCGCGGGGTGGCTTAACGGGGCAGCTCAAACGCGGAGCGAGCGACGATAGCAGCCCACGGTGAAGGTTCGGAGGCGGAGGCGAGGCCAATCTGGCACGGATAGATACTGTAGAGGCACGGCGAGGCAAAGCCAAACCCACGAACGGGCGACTCGGGTGCGCGGGCACAGCAGCCAGCGGCAAGTCAAAATTAAACCAACGAGCGGGTGGCTCGGGCGCGCGGGCGCGTGAGCCAGAGGCCGGAGGCATGCGGGCCAGCGGGCAGCTTGTCGCGCGGCGGCAACTACGGAAAAAGGGCCAGCTCAAGGCACAGTGGGAGCGACTCACAGGCTCAGAGGTGAGGGAGGCTGTAACGAGAGCACTCCGGCGGCTTAACGCGTCTGCCACAGCGGCGGATTGGAGAGGCGCGGTTGTGGCTGATTCAGCGCGGCCACAATGTGGTGTCTTGCGGCTGTAGGCAGCACGGGGCGGCTACACGCGGACAGCAGAGGCAGAGGCTAGCGAGGTGAACTTGGGCAGCGGAACGAATAGCTGGCTCCAGGTGCTTGCAGCGATGGCGGCACAAAGTGCGACAAGACATGGCGGAGGTGGGCGCGGTGCGGGCGAGTCCGGCTCGAGGCCACTGACATGGTTTGGCGCATAGGTTGACATGGCGACTTGATGGCGGATACGGCCGATGGGCGCGACGGCTTTTGACACGGCCATAGCAGAGGAAACGGGCCACAGTAGCGGCTTCAGCACGCCGACGAGGCCGGCTTGATACAGCGGCTCAAAACGGTGACTTGCAGGTTTGAATACGAGGCCAATTTGAAGACGGCCAGCATTGAGTGAGGCTCGGAGGCACGAGGCCGCGGCGGTTGAGGAATGGTAGAGGCGGAATCGGAACTTGCAGAAATAGCCCAGGAGACGCCCGAGCCGGCCCGAGCGGCAACTTGGTCCAGGTGCACGGTTGTGTAGATGAGGGCAGGCGGCCGGCGGCTTAGCAAGGCTGGCGAAAAAACGGCTTGATGTGATCCTCCTCTACCTGGGCACGGTGGCTCACGGCAATTTGGCGGCTTAAGGAGCGGTTGCGACCTCAACAACGGCGACCCGGCGATGCAGCGCGGCAGCCATGGAGGCAAGGGTTGCAGCTGCGGCTCGAAGGCGCTTCCGACGCAGTTTGCTCGAGGAGACTCAAAGGCAACAGTGGTTTCAGCGGGAAGCAGGGCGGCACGACGGGCGGCTCAGCGAAGGAGCGACGCGAGGCCATGGCGGTTTTGGAGGCCGGCGGGTTGTAGCCAAGGCGAAGTCCGAAGCGGACGATTCGGTTTTGGCATCCAGCAGTCATTTGACCCGGCCATCATGGGAAATAGAGCACGGTCAGGGAGTCTCAGGGGCGGCAGCCGGCGGCTTGAGGACAGCGGCTTTGAGTAACACGATGGAAAAAACAGCCCGGAGTAGGCCACAATGGAACCTGTGGTGGTTTAGCGGAAAGGCAGTCCAGGTCGGGGACAACAAGAGGCCACAACGGCTCAGTGCCGAGGCACAACTGAACCGGCGGCGACGCGTGAGACCCGGACGGTGGTTCTCACCTAGCAGTTTCGCCGTATTGGGGTTTCTTGATTCCTTCTTCGGTTTGTTTTTGGTCTCCAACCGGAGTAGGTTTCCATCAGATGCAAACTTGCCGCCGTCCGTGCTGCCCTTGATTTGACTGCAATCTGATGGATTACACAGCCAGGTGGCGGCGGTTCAAAAGCAACTCTAGTTTCTTTGATTATGAATTTGCCAACTCTTTCTAATGTTGGTTCTTTTTCTCCCAGTTAATCGCGAATTTCTCAAACCCTAGATGAGATCCCTCCAAGAACTCAACACCACCGTGCGCGCGCCCCACGGTGGGCGCCAACTGTCGTGGAAACGTCACGGCAGATGTCCTAGTGTGAGGACTTAGTCGTGAGGCCAACGCATCTATGCGGTAGCTTGAAGGGGTTGATCGGAATCGAGAGACGCAACACGCAAGACGAAGATTTAGACAGCTTCGGGCCCCGGGAAACATCATCTGGTAACAACCCTACATGTTGTTTGTGGCTAGGTCTCATTATCATCATCAGGGAGTCGCCGTAACTCCGGCTCTCCTAGTTGTGTCTAGACTTAATGATTATTCAACTTCTCCCTCTTGGGGTGCCCTGCCCCTCCTTATATATGTTGAAGGGGCGGGTTACATGTAGAGTCCAACTCGAACTTAAGACTTAACTATTCTATCTTCTCTCCATGGGCTTCTCTCCATGGGCTTTTCAACATTTCGAGCTTCTTAACTGTTGACTTACAATTTGGCTTACCATCTGGTTTAACTGTCTGGCTTAACTATCTGGCTTAACTGTCTGACTTAACTATCTGGCTTATATGATTGTGTCTGTCGGGTTACATGACTGTGTCTACCGGGTTACATGACTGTGTCTGCCCGGTTACATGACTGTGTCTACGGGCTTAACCTGCTTAACTATTCCCGCTGGCTTAACCTCTGGTTTAAACAATCTGCAGACTTACCAATGAAATACCAAGTCCCAGCCGGGTCATATCTCCGCCCGGGTCATGTTAGTTTACATTGAGTATGACTTGACTGGATCTCTTTTACCATGAATTACAATGTCTTGTCAGTCCTTGATCTTTAAAGGTGCTCTCCATTTATGTTTTGCGGTCTCGGAAAGGGCTAGCGAGATACCATCTTGTCATATCATATCATGATTGTTTTGAGAAAGTGTTGTCATCCGAGATTTTCTATTATTGCTCACTAGCTGATTATGCCATTGATATGAGTAAACATGAGACCTAAATGTTATTGTGAATATGGTTAGTTCATAATCTTTGCTGAAAACCTGAATGCTGGCATTACATATTTACAACAACAAGAGCAAACAGAGTTTGTAAAAGTTTTTCTTTATCACTTTCAGTTTATCAACTGAATTGCTTGAGGACAAGAAAAGGTTTAAGCTTGGGGGAGTTGATACATCTCCGTCGTATCTACTTTTCCAAACACTTTTGCCCTTGTTTTGGACTCTAATTTGCATGATTTGAATGGAACTAACCCGTACTGACGCTGCTTTCAGCAGAATTGCCATGGTGTTATTTTTGTGCAGAAATAAAAGTTCTCGGAATGACCTGAAAATCAACAGAGAATTATTTTGGAATATATAAAAAATACTGGAAGAAAAATCCACGTCAGGGGGCCCACCACCTGTCCACGAGGGTGGGGGCATGCCCTACCCCCTGGGCGCGCCCCCCTGCCTCGTGGGCCCCCTGACGCTCCACTGACCTCAACCCTGACTCTATATATTCACTTTTGGGGAGAAAAAAAAACCAGAGAGAAGGATTCATCGCGTTTTATGATATGGAGCCGCCGCCAAGCCCTAAACTCTCTCGGGAGGGCTGATCTGGAGTCCGTTCGGGGCTCCAGAGAGGGGAATCCGTCGCCATCATCATCATCAGCCTTCCTCCATCACCAATTTCATGATGCTCATCGCCGTGTGTGAGTAATTCCATCGTAGGATTGATGGACGGTGATGGGTTGGATGAGATTTATCATGTAACCGAGTTAGTTTTGTTAGGGTTTGATCCCTAGTATCCACTATGTTCTGAGATTGATGTTGCTATGACTTTGCTATGCTTAATGCTTGTCACTAGGGCTCGAGTGCCATGATTTCAGATCTGAACCTATTATGTTTTCATCAATATATGAGAGTTCTTGATCCTATCTTGCAAGTCTATAGTCACCTACTATGTGTTATGATCCGGCAATCCCGAAGTGACAATAATCGGGACCACTCCCGGTGATGATCGTAGTTTGAGGAGTTCATGTATTCACTATGTGTTAATGCTTTGGTCTGATACTCTATTAAAAGGAGGCCTTAATATCCCTTAGTTTCCAATAGGACCCCGCTGCCACGGGAGGGTAGGACAAAAGATGCCATGCAAGTTCTTTTCCATAAGCATGTATGACTATATTCGGAATACATGCCTACATTACATTGATGGACTGGAGCTAGTTCTGTGTCACCCTAGGTTATGACTGTTACATGATCGATCGCATCCGGTATAATTCTCCATCACCGATCCAATGCCTACGAGCTTTTCATATATTGTTCTTCGCTTATTTACTTTTCCGTTGCTACTGTTACAATCACTACAAAACCCAAAAATATTACTTTTGCTACCATTACCTTTTGCCACCGCTACCACTACTATCATATTACTTTTCTACTAAATACCTTGCTGCAAATATTAAGTTTCCAGGTGTGGTTGAATTGACAACTCAGTTGCTAATACTTGAGAATATTCTTTGGCTCCCCTTGTGTCGAATCAATAAATTTGGGTTGAATACTCTACCCTCGAAAACTATTGCGATCCCCTATACTTGTGGGTTATCATGAAGATGGAGCATAGCCACACTATA
The DNA here is from genome assembly GCF_056163025.1 of Triticum urartu. Lineage (NCBI taxonomy): Eukaryota > Viridiplantae > Streptophyta > Magnoliopsida > Poales > Poaceae > Triticum > Triticum urartu. Next base: position 41,558,230 of record NC_141876.1, on the reverse strand, counting down.
TGATTTTTTAGGGATAACTTTCTTTGGCCATGTTATTTTGAGAAGACATAATTGCCTTGTTAGTAGGCTTGAAGTATTATTGTTTTATGTCAATATTAAACTTTTGTTTTGAATCTTATGGATCTGAAAATTCACGCCACAATAAAGAAAATTACATGGATAAATATGTTAGGTAGCATTCCACATCAAAAATTCTGTTTTATCATTTACCTACTCGAGGATGAGCAGGAATTAAGCTTGGGGATGCTTGATACGTCTCCAACTTATCTATATTTTTTATTGTTCCATGCTATTATATTACCTGTTTTGGATGTTTTATATGCACTAATATGCTATTTTATATTATTTTTTGGACTAACCTATTAACCTAGAGCCCAGTGCAAGTTTCTATTTTTTCCTTGTTTTTGAGGTTCGCAGAAAAGGAATACCAAATGGAGTCCAAATGGAATAAAACTTTCGTGATGATTTATCTTGGACCAGAAGACATCCCGGAGACTTGGAGATCAAGTCAGAAGAGTCGCAAGGCGGCGGCAAGGGGGGAGGGCACGCCCTAGGGGGGGCGCCCCCTGCCTTGCCGCCTCCTCGGGACTCCTCTGACCTAACCCTTGGTCCTATATGTTCAAATATATTCCCAAACCACAAGAAGCATCCACGAAAACACTTTTGCACCGCCGCAACCTTCTGTTCCCGTGAGATCCCATCTTGGGGCCTTTTTCGGCATCCTCCCGGAGGGGGATTCGATCACGGAGGGCATCTACATCAACTCTATTGCCCTTCCGATGAAGCATGAGTAGTTTACCACAGACCTACGGGTCCAGAGCTAGTAGCTAGATGGCTTCTTCACTCTCTTTGATTCTCAATACCATGTTCTCCTTGATGTTCTTGCAGATCTATCCGATGTAATCTTCTTTTGCGGTGTGTTTGTCGAGATCTGATGAATTGTGGATTTATGATCAACTTATCTATGAATATTATTTGAATCTTCTCTGAATTCTTATATGCATGATTTGGTATCTTTGTATTTCTCTTCGAACTATCGGTTTGGTTTGGCCAACTAGTTTGGTTTTTCTTGCAATGGGAGAGGTGCTTAGCATTGGGTTCAATCTTGTGGTGTCCTCACCAAGCGACAAAGCAGGGGTAGCGAGGCACGTATTGTATTGTTACCATCAAGGATAAAAATATGGGGTTTACATCATATTGCGTGAGTTTATTCATCTACATCATGTCATCTTATTTAAGGCATTACTCCGTTCTTTATGAACTTCATACTCTCGATGCATGTTGGATAGCGGTCTATGTGTGGAGTAAAAGTAGTAGATGCAGGCAGGAGTTGGTCTACTTGACACGGACGTGATGCCTATATTGCATAATCATTGCCTTGGATATCGTCATAACTTTGCGCTTTTCTATCAATTGCTCAACAGTAATTTTTTCACCCACCGTATTATTTGCCTTCAAGAGAGAAGCCTCTAGTGAAACCTATGGCTCTTGGGTCTATTTTCAATCCTATTAGTTTCTGATCTACTATTTTGCAATCTTTTACTTTCGGATCTATAAACCAAAAAACCCAAAAAAAAATTTACTTTATCTTTTGTTTAGTTTTATCTATCTCTATCAGATCTCACCTTTGCAAGTGACCTTGAAGGGATTGACAACCCCTTTATCGCGTTGGGTGCAAGTGTTTGATTGTTTGTGCTGGTATTGGTGATTTGCGTGTTATTCTCCTACTGGATTGATACCTTGGTTCTTAACCGAGGGAAATACTTAGCTCTACTTTGCTGCATCACCCTTTCCTCTTCGAGGGAAAAACCAACACAATCTCAAGAAGTAGCACTCCTTTGAAGGGGTGATCCAAGGATTATGAGGTGGAACTCATTTGTCGAGCCAAGGACTCAAGATCCGAGGTTTTTATTGTCAGGAAGACGTCCTCAACATAGAAGACCAATTCGGGGGCTACTGACGTTGTCCTGGATAAGGGGGTACTAACCTAGTCGGCCCATTCTCCTCGGGTTGGGCCGATGGGCCCTCATGCATGGTCAAGGTGGACTCCGGAGGCCCCACGCAGGAGGCATGATCAAGACTACCTCCACTCAAGACTTGACGTATACTCCAAGATCTCTCATGCCGCCTTGCTCCTAGATACCAACCTTGTAACCCTAGATACCCTCCCTGGCATGTATATAAGCCAGAGAGTTTAGCCCGTAGAGGGGACATCAACGGAAAATCATTCACCTTGCCCCAAAGTTACACCACATATTACGATCTCGAGGTAGATCAACTATGTACTTGATACATCTTCATCAATATAAACAAGAGCAGGACATAGGGTTTTACCTCCATCGAGAGGGCCCGAACCTAGGTAAACATTGTCTCCGCCATTCCTGTTACCCTCGATCTGAGATCCACAGCTTGGGACCCCTACTTCGAGGTCTGCCGGCTTTGACACCGACACATGTATTGATAAACCTTAGGTCATCCACTTGAGGGAAAATTGCTAATGTCCTACAAAACTCTGCGTTTGGAGGCCCAACACGACTCTACAAGAATAAGTTGTGTAGTAGACATTAGGTCGCTGCACCAGTGACAAGTTGGGTCAATTCAATATGATCGTTCTTCCAACATCATATTCTCAAAGTTGTTTTTGGACTATTGGTACACTTAATAATATCCCTAGATCCGGAAAACATGATCACAAATAACACTTGAGCTAATCCTTGAGGCAAGACTAGAAATCATGTTTTACCGTTTATCATTCCACACGTTCTTAGGAGTTTTCCACTGACCCGCATATTCTAGGGTCATAGCATTTATAGCATAGAATATAAACTCTTAATTATAACCATGGAAATAAATAATACAATATTATTGCCTCTAGGGCATATTTTGAACATAAAATAATAAAGAGCAATTGTGTACATGCAAGGATTGATAAGAATAGACCCGGGGCCATAGGTTCATTAGTGACATCTCTCTGGAAAGCAGGTAATGGCATGGTAGACAAATTATTATTGGGCAATTATCAGAAAAGAAACATTCAGAACTATGATCATTCATGGAATAATCTTGTATAGGCATCACATCCATGATAAATGTAATTCAACTTCATCTACTACTATTACTCCACCCTGAAACAATTATCCAACATGCATATCAAGGTATTAAGTTTAATGAAAAACAGAGTGACACGGTAAGAAAGATGACATGATGTAGACAGAAAGAAATCAAGAAATAAGATTAAACCCCGTCATTTTATCCTTAGTGGCAACAATACAAATGCATGCATGTCTTGTCCCTTTCTATCACCAGGATATAGAACACCGCAAGATTGAACCCACTACTATGCACCACTCCCTATCAAGAATTACCCATCTATCTTGGACAAAGAAGACAAATAACTCGGAGAGCATACATAGCTACTCAATTACACATAAAATAAACTTCAAAAGATTCAATTGTATTCAATGAACAATCTGATCATAAATCCACAATTCATTAGATCCCAACAAACACATCGTAAGAGTTACATCGGATTGATCTCAGAGAAGATCATTGTATTGAAGATCCAAGAGAGAGAGATAGAGAGAGAGAGCAGCCATCTAGCTGCTACTATGGACCCATAAGTCCTGAAAGAACTACTTGTACATCATCATGGAGGCAACAAAGTTGATGAAGAGGCCCCCTTTGGTGGCTTCTCCCTCCGACAGAGCACCAAAACAGGGCTCTAGATGGGATGGATTTGGAACGAAGGCTTGCGGCCGCAATAAAATTATCTCGTCTATCTCTTTGAAGGTTTATGGAATTATGGAATTTATAGGCGGAGGAATTAGGTCAAATGGAGGCTCAGGGGGCCACAACGGCCACCCTTCTGGTCGCGCCACCTACTCTTGTGGCTGGCTGGTGGGTCCTCTCATGGTCTTCTGAAGCTTCTACGATCCTTTGTTGTCCTGAAAAAATCATCAAAATCGGCATCGTATTTGGACGTTCCTAGATATGGTTTTTCTATGAAACAAAAAACAAGCAAAAGACAGGAACTGACACTAGGCACTAAATTGATAAGTTGGTCTAGAAAATGATATAAAATATTATGAAACATATAAAAGTGATAATAATATAGCATTAAACAATCATAAATTATATATACGTTTGAGACATATCAAGCACAGAGTCGCGGGTGTGCGATCCTGTCAGCGGCACATCGAACCAGTCGCTAGCATCGTCGCCACAGGGTAAGTCTGTGGGGAGAGATGAATAGGAGGGCGTTGAGGCAGAGGACACATGAGGAGAAATATTGTGTGTGCACCATGTGATGTCCTGCAAGTGTACATGGCTGTTGTAGTACTTTCATGATAAGTAAAGTGTCAATTCCATAGGGAATGGAGCGAAAAGGAAGGCACTACAAACCCCGCAACTATGTTGTCATTTACCTAGATATGTATGCACCCAAATTGGTGTTTGTAAGTAGTCTACTCTGTAAGTTGCTGGGGAAACGAAATAAAAAGGGGTTTTCTAGACTACAAACGAGAAGGTAAAACAGGAATTAATGTAGTAAAGACGGTGCTTGAGCAGTAGAGTATTCATGGGGGTTTCTTGAATCATTACTACAAGTATGACCTGTGCATGGAGCCGATCTGTCTATCTTATTCCTAACCTACTCTTCATGTGCATAAGTGGGTGGATCCTCGTATAGAACATGTTCTACTCTCACGTATATACATCATGCCACATACATCCTCACCAAGGGTTCTCCATTAATCCCCTATCAATATGATTAATTACGGGCTTCCCCATAGACACAGCCTCACCAAGGGTTCTCCATTAATACCCTATCAATTGCAAAGACACGAAACTAAGGCTTTTACTATCACCTCTAATTACCTCGACATCCTAACCTCTACAACGATAGTAGTATGCTTCACGACAACATGCCAATAATGTGAGCAAGGCCTCCCCTCAACATTTGCGAAGGCTACTAACTCGAACATGAACAGAAGATATTGGATCGCTTCAATTAAAATGCTTCTAATCATAAAGAGTTCACTTGTATCCCCAAGAACGAGTACAACTACTCAAACATGAAGACGATCGACATAAAATTTAGGGTCAAGTTAGATGGCAGTTAGATGTAATCGTCACTGAGTGGTGGTAAAAGAAAACCAACGACCGCAACTCTCACCGCCACGCAATGGCTTTCCTCACCATGCTCGTTTCTTGGACCATTTGAAATGAGAGAAGCCCGCGTATTCCGTCGAAAAAGCGCATCACCGCCGATCCTCCTAACCAACATTTCAGAAGATGCTAAACTTTGGGTAACTGCCGGCGCAAGAAAACTAGATGAGTAATTGTCATGCCGCTTATTTGTGAGTGTGTTGTAAAACTTTAAACTTTACTTTTACTTATTTAATTGAGGAGGCAAAACTTTTGCCTCCTTTTAAAATAAAATTAGACACGAGCGAGGCGATCCTAGGCATGCACGACGAGCTTTTTTTTTTTTTTTGCGGGTGACATGCACGACGAGCTAGACCAGACCACCTACGGATTACCTACGCCTCGCAGCGCTAGCCTTAATTTCTTTCCAGAGACTGTCCTCTGACGACATCCGAGAGGCTCAGCTCGCGTCGACGTCGTTGCGTTGCTGCGGCGGCGGCTGCCGATCCACCATTTGGCGTCGTTGCGGCGGCGGCGGCAGTCACGTAGCAATGCAGCATGTGGCAGCGACGCCGTGCGATGACAGCAGCAGGCAGAGGGCGCCGCCACGCCAGAGCAGCAACCGGCATGCATGCATGGACGCGCGCGGCGCACGGGAGGCCAAGGGCAGCGGCGGCAGCACCGGGACCGCTGACGGCTGACGCACGACGCCGACGTCGTACGTACGTACCTCTGCTTCGACGGCGGCGGCGCTGTTCCCAGCCGTGGAGTGCGCCGCACGTTGGCTGCGATCGGAGCACCGCGCGCGCGTGGCGCACATGCAGCACCAGCGATTCAGTTGGGCAATCATCCGGCGGCTCATCATCGCGAGGACGGAAACATGCGAGAGACATCTCAGGCCTCACACACGGCTGGCTCCGCCCGACAGCTTGCTTCAACTGGGGGCAATGAGCCAACACAGTTACAGTGGCACATCAAATTCGCGCGTAGACAAAACACAAAACAGCTTTCGTGTCTCCACTCCCCACAGCCGAGGCATGTAGCACGTACCTTTCCTAAAGAACATATATATGGCACATGTGCTATTTAGCTGGATGGCACGAGCCCCAGACGTGCCCATGCTAGATGAGTAGACTCCATTTTTATCGTCGGAACGTGACAAAAGTTGCCAGTCGTCAAGAAACTATGCGCACTCGACAAACCATATAATTGTAAGCGACACTCATTTTGAGACGGAGGGTAGAAAATTTGCGTGTGAAATTAATTTATGTTATCCTAGATCCAGTTGATAGATACATGCCATTTCTTAGGTCCAACTAGGGCTCTGTTTGGATCCCTAAGTTAAAGTTAGTTTTAGTTAGTTGAAGCTCAAATAACCCAAAAGTATCCAAATATGATGAGTTAGTTTGGGTTAGTTGGATCTAACCCATCTCAAAAAACTAGTCCACACTAGAGAAGCTTATTTGGGTTAGTTCTTCTAGGCCCACTAGAAAAAATAGTAAAAAAAATTATCCCTTCCATTCAAACATTGTCCAAAGTAGTCAAATAATTGAGAAAGAATATTTATTGTCAATCTAACCCTACCATCCAAACAGCTCTTTGGTTAGAGTTAGTCTAGGGTTAGTTCAAGAGTCCAAGGTTAGTTCAAAGTTAGAATCTAACTCTAATCTTTAACTGAGTTAGAGTATCGAAACAGGGCCTAGATATGTTTCAAGAGGACTGGGCACTGCCTATTGGCAAGGGTGCAGTGGCACTTCCTTGTAGACCGGGGTTCGACTCCTATCGGGAGCGAATTTTTGCAATCTCACTTGGGTGAGCTCCTTCTATAAAAATATGTCATGGATGCTAGCGTCCATGGTCCTTGGATCTCATTTTTTCTATTACTCTCTTAGTATTCTAAACACTCTTATATTAGTTTATAGACTACTGCCCATGGTCACTGGATCTCATTTTTTTTAACTAGATGTATTACAATAAAAAGGGGAAAATAGAAGTCCAACTAGTAGATGGTAAATAACACTATTTTTTATGAACTTTAAATAAGAGTAGATTTAACAAATAACGAATCCAAATGCTGTTACTCCCTTAGTATTCTATATAAACACTCTTATATTAGTTTATAGATGGAGTACTTTTGAACTAAAAAACTAGTATTACTTTTAAAAAAAGGACCGCAATATGCGGCGAATGTCACATATGGAGGAAGCCGGCGTGAATGAATGGTTCAGCCGACACGCCCCCACCCCCCAGCCCACTCCCCCGGCGCGTATGTTTTGTTCTCTATGATAAACCCGGGTGCGACTGTATGCCGCTTATTGTGACCCAGAAGGAAGCCGCGCCTCAAGAAACAATACCTTCCCGTCGCTATGGACGGCCCATGTTAGTTTATTTTCTTCTCTGTTTTTTTCATTCTTTTTTTCTGTTAATGTTTTTGAAAAATATTACAAAACACATATATTCCCAAAGCATAAACCACCTTAATAATTTACAAAACATTGAATTAAAAAAATTAATGCAGTGTACCAAAATTGTTAGCGTAGTTTATAAAATGTTGATACCATTAGAAAAAATGTTCACATGTTTCTGAAAAGATATTCGTGAAAAACAATTTGTACAATGTAAAAACAATGTTCACGTAGTTTAAAAATGCTTTCTCTCATTTTAAAAATGTTTCAACATGTATTTGAAAAATGCTTAACATGTATTCGAAAATTTCCCAAAAACTTGTGTTTTGAAAATATTAATTGTGTATTTCAAAATTATTAAAAGTGTATAGAAATGTTTCAGATGTATAATAAAAATACACAATGCGCATGAATAAAGTAGAGATCGAGCTATATATTTGGAAAATGGTAATCATGTGTTTGAAAAATGTTAAAACGTGTATGCTAAAATGTTTCATATTTATACAAAAAATGTATAATATTTAATAAGAAAGTAGGCATCAAAATCTATATTTGGAAAATGATAATCATGTATTCAGAAAATGGTAAGCATGTTTAAAAAACATTCCTTATGTACAGGAAAATGTACAATACATATTAAAAAAGTAGACATAAATACATATATTTACATTAATGTTAGTCAAATATTGGAAGAAAAAAAATTAAACCTGTATAAAAATGTTCCTGCTATATACGATTATTTTCAATATGTATAAAAAACCCTAGATATATATTGGAAAAAGAAAGAAAAAGAAAGAAAGAAAAGGTATAAACGAAGAAAATCTAGAGAGAAACAAAGAAAAACAAGGAAAAACAAAGAAAAAAAGGTATAAGGGAAGAAAACCGATGCAAACTGGTCCTCAACACGTCCCTTACTGGGCAACCCCACAAGCAGCGAGCATACTTATGAATGGGCGCCCCAGATTCGAATAAAATATTTTTTTTGAGGGGATTCGAATAAAATAAATGAATGGGTGACCCTATGTCTCGCTCAAAAGCGAGACCCAGTAAGGGCAGAGCGAGATGGCCGGCCCAGCTGCGCTGGAGGTCACAGCCTCATTTTTTACTTTTCGTTTTCGTTTTTTTATTTCGTTTTTTACTTTTGTTTGCCTCTCCGAAAATTAAAAACATATGTATTACAAAAAATATACTTTCCATAATGTTTTGAAATTTTTTAATCATGCATATGAAAAAAGTTAAATCTATATATAGCAAATGTTGACCATGTATAGAAACAACATACAATGTGTGTGCAACAAGTTGATCATGTATTTCAAAAAATATTAATCAAGCATTTCCAAAAAATGTTAAACAGGTATTCGAAAATTGTTAACCTTGTATTTGAAAATGCTAAATGTAAATAGAAAATTCTTCACCATCTATTAAAAAATGTTATTCTTCCATTTAATTTTTTTGATAAAACATTTTAAAAATATTAAATGTGTATAATAAAAGTTTGACCATGTATTATTATTTTTAATCTTGTACTTGAAAAAATGTGTATAGAAAAAATGTTTACCATGTATTCAAAAAATTTATCTTGTATTTGAAATTTTTTAATCAAGAATTTAATTTTTTTAATAAGTATAGTTGACCATGTATTCGAAAAATGTTAAAACTCTATTAGAAAAATGTATTACACATATACCAAAAAAGTACAATGTTTACGGGAAAGTAGTACACGCCAAAAAAAGATTTCAATAGATGTTAACCATGTATTTAAAAATATTAACTGTGTATATAAGAAATGTTTCTGATGTATATGAAGAATGTTGAATGTGTATTGAAAAGCAAGAATAACCAAAAAAATGAAAGAAATAAAAAAGAAAAGCGAGAAAGAACAAAGACAACTGAAAAATAACCAATGAAAACCAAAAAAACAACGAAAGCACAAAAACCAAAGAAAACCGGTAAGAAGCGTGAAAAATGATCAGAAAGTAAAAGAAGAAAGAAAAACCATTAAAAAATATCAAGAAAATGAAGAAACTGGTGAAAACAAAGAAAATAAAAAACCAGCGAAGAACAAAGAAACAGAAAAACAAAGAAACGTCCATAACAAAAAACAGCGAAGCCAGGACCGAAACATTCGAACGAACCTGCAAAGCGTTTGTCTCGCAAAAAACACTGAAAAAGGGGCCAGCCCAGTCTCACACGCGAGAGCTATTCCCTTTAGGTGGGAAGTAGCTTCCTTTTCTCAAAAAAATGGTGGGGGTAGCTTCCATCTCGCTTAAAGCGAGATATATCTCTTGCGCTTATGAATAAGTGTGATACTTAGTTGTGACGTGATACCCCCACTTCACCCCGCAAACCAAGTGGCATAGATGATTTTTGCTAGGCCTCCTGGCCCAATCAGCATTCCCATATGCAAAAAAATGTAAAATAAAGATTTGCCATGATGTAGATAAAAAAAGACGCATATTTGGAGCATCTTATACTCTACAGATTTTCCATATCATAGAGCATAAAATGCCATATATTTGGACAAAAATTGTATATAAACACAAAAATAACAAAAATATATTTAAAAGAGTATCATGAAAATTAGATAGTTTTTCTTCTGTGGAAAACATGGCAAATTTATATAAAAAAGTTATAGTGTTCACATGGCAAATTCTGTGTTTCAAAAAAATGTACCGTGTCCAAAAAACTGATAGTATATAATAAAAAATTACCATGGTATGTTAAATAAATTCTCTCTGGCAAGTCCAATAAAAAAATGCCATGGTTAAAAGGCAAAAACAAAAAAAATAGTTGTAAGACAAGAAAATTTCCATAAAATTGTCATGTTACCATAACAACTTTTCTACATATATGCCATGTTTTTTAAACAAGAAAATATCTGAATTTGTCGTCCCAAGTTTTTTGGGGCTATCATGGCTATATATCTTTTTCTCCATGGCAGCGAAAACAAAAATTAATTTGACATGGCAACAAAAGTTGACTTGACATTGCAGCATATTTGAAGTTCACATGGCAGCATATTACTTTTTTTTTGCCATGGTTAAAAAATAGTATGATTTCCCATCAGAACAAAAATGTTAAGTTCCAAATCAGAAAAAAAAAAACTTGATTTTCCATGACAAATTTTGAGACTTGACAAAAATGAACAAAACATGTTTATCCCCAAAAAAACACGGCAAATTCGCCACAGAAAAATTAAAGACATAGCAAAATTAACAAATTATTTCCCCCTATAAATCATGGAAAATTTTCCGTGGGAATAACAATGTTAAGCCTAAATTGCCATCACAAACGGATTCGGAATGTTGCCCACATCCATAAACAATTAGATTCGCGGAAAAGGTAGGCTCCATATTTGTACTTACATGTTGGCCTTGTTTGTCATTGACTACAATGGTTCTTTCCCAATAATAAAAATTTACAACAATAATTTGGGCGGGCAATTAGTCGCATTGCGACTTACAATGATAAAATATCTAATACATTGTTTCAAGGCCCATGCATCCATCAGACGGCCAGTGAGGCGTTCACACATGTTTGTTATAAATCTGATGTCGGATAATTAATGTTTATGTTTTAAAAAATGTGGCAACGGTCATGGACACCATCAGCGCCCACGCAAAAATAAACGGACACCTTTGGTGTTCTCTTCTAGAGGTTTGTCTCGGCCACGTTTGTACTATGGAGCAGACAACATGGTTGTATCTTGTATGCCTCGTCCTGGAGTGTGTGGGGTTTGGGTTCTCCGACTCGGTCTGGCCGGAACTAGGGCGTTCTACAGCCCCTCTTTGTTGTTTTTCTTTCTCCAGAGCGATGATTTGCTATGTCGACCGTGGTTGACGATGTCTTCTAGTCTACATCAACGACTTCACGGCCATTGATTGAGAAGCTTCTAGGTTTAAAAAAATTTGTTTCGCCGAGAAGGACGCCTAGACTTGGCAACGAGGTTTGCTCATGATGCGCTGCCAGCAGATGCAGGAGGAAGAAGACTTCGGCACCCTTCAGGATTTGGATGTATTTTTTAATTTCTGTAAGAACATTTTTATAAGGGACTGCTACATAATATATGACAATTAGTCTTTTCGCAAACAAATAATAACAAATGGACACCATAAGTGCATAAATTAGCACACTGGTGACAATTGTACATTGACTACACTCATTGTTGTGTTTCATATTTTTGAATTTATAACCTTTGCAAAATTTATTTTCGATGGGCAGCACCAAATGCTACCCAAAGCAGAATGGTATCTGCCAAAACATGGGAAACTAAAAACACCAAACAACCGAAACTTGGCGACAGATGCCAAGAACATTTACCAAACATATTTGAATTTTTTAACATTTACAAAACATATTTTTGACGAGCAGCAGCAAATGTCATCCGGAGCAGAATTTGATATCTGCCAAAAAAAGTGGCTTATATCAAACAAACAGGTGAAACTTGTGACTTGTGAGGCCATTTTCTGTCTGTCCGGCACGTCGAATAGATCGGTCAGTGCAATATACATATGTGCCTGATAAAACGTCAAGCAGCCGGAACTTGGCGACAGATGCCGAGAAAATCATCCAAGGGTGCGTGATCGCCGGTGCCTTCATCTCTCCATGCGTACAGCAGTTCTTTCCCCCTAAACACAAACATCCCACCCTGCAGAAACCAACACCAGCAAACACGCGACCAATCAATTAGGATCAAACTTCTTCAGGATAACGAATGGAGATACAGAGGACCGACGGATTCAGTTCAACCTGCTGCATGATGCCCGTCAGGTCTGCCGGTGTGCCTTTGAGCTTGTAGTTCTTGGTGGCCTCCTTGATGGAGTCGAGCCTCGAGTATATTTTAGACTTCATCATGCGTAGGGATCAACATTTTAGTGGCTTTTGAATGAACAGTTGCATGATCAGAATTCTGAAGGGAAATATGCAGTGATGGTGCTTACACTGGCTGGACTAAAGAGTGTGCGGCCTAATCCGTGGTACAGGCCCAAGACATCGTAAGCCTGAAAAGATAAGTTCACCGTCAGTCAGTCAGTCATTTGATGTTGAAGAACGGATTAATGGATTGAATTGTCACCTTGCGCTCGGGATCGGCGTACAAGCTATCCACAGGAAATGGCAGCTGCAATGCAAATCATCCCAGAGATCAGTCAGCTCCATGCATGCTCAAAAAAGAAGCAGAACAATTGCAAACTGACATTGGGATGGTCTGATCAAACTGAATCTCATCAAGACGACCACTTATTCCATCATTTTGAAGATTGCACGGTGCTAACACCAACCAGGAAACACGAACTCAACACAGCCTTACCCCGTCGGCGAGAATGCGTGCCTTGTCAGATGTGCCGACGCCGATGGCGATCAGTTTAGCCCCCGCGGACTCGAACTTCGGCATGGATTTCTTCAGATCAGAGGCCAGCTCCCAGCTGTTAGACATGGCAGACAGCAAAGCTTAGCAGCCGGCCAGCAAGCTAGAAACGCGGTGAGCATTGCACCGCCGATACGTCTCGATTTCCTCACCAGCAGAAGCATCCGAAATGCCTCAGCAGCGCGACCACGACCACCCCCTGCTCGCAGAAATAACACTACTTGACTTGATCGATTACCAATTCACCATGTAGTAAAACTGCACGATGCCGCGTTTGGGTGAACTCGGGAGTTGGATACCTCGGACGGGTCCCACAGGTCCCTGAGCGGCACGGCGTCGCCGGTGCCAGCGGCGAAGACGGAGACGCCGCCGAGGGAGTCCCACGCGGCGGTGCCGGCTTCGGGCGGCGAAGCCCCTGCCGCGGCAGAGACGGCCGATGAACGGCGACAAAGACGGCGCGCGTCCGGGAGGGTGGCGCCGGCGCCTTGGACGGACACGCGGCGGTGGAACGACGGCCGAGGAGCGGAGGTGTGGAGGACGCGAGGGAGGCAGAGCGAGACGGCCGTCGCCATGGAGATGGCCGGACGGGGCACGCGTACCAACACGATGGCTCGACCACGACGCGCGCAAACTACAGGTAGCCGGATACCGAGTGGCCGCTAGTGCGCGGCGTGGCGCGATCTCTTCCGTCAGTTCTTTTTTGAGGGAAGGCTCTTCCGTTTTTTTTTTAACAACAAAAGACGCTCGAAGCGGCAAATTCATTCAGCTCAGTAACAATGTATAGCGTGAATTACAAACTCCTGGTCCCGAAAGTTGGAAAGAAGAGATACAACAGGACAAGAATTATGCCTATGGGCTGAAGCAAAACAACAAACTTCAGGTTGAACATGTTGATGTAAAACCTGTTGAGCTACATTATGTGCTATGCCATTTATTTCTCTGAAAATATGAAAGACTTGAGGTTGCAGATTGTTAGCATGCTTAAAAAAAGTAGCCAAAGGCTTCCTAATGCACCAAGGAGTGGTAGATTCTACTATCCTTCCAATAGCAGCCACCGACGATAATGAGAGACAATCCATGAGAAATGTTGGTCGAAGAATATTGAGCTTACTAGCCATTTGAGCAGCAAAAGAGAGAGCCAGAGCTTCAACATGTAGAGGAAAAGTAGTAGGAGGAGCAGAAGCTTGTATCTACACATTCACTTGATCTTGAGGCAAGGAAATATAAATACCCACTCCCGTTGCAACTTTTCCTTATTGTAAACCAGGTAATTTCCGAGATCTGAAAGCTGCATCCGAGTAAATTTTGGGGCCCGAAACAAGCAAATCAGACCGGAGAGTTCATCCCTGCATAGGATGTTGATCAAGAGGAAGTTGTACTTGTGGCATCACCTGCATCTGAGACAAGTGAGGTAAATCAATATAAGTATCAGAAGACAAAGCTTTAGCAGCAAGGTGCACATGACGAGGATGAACCTTATTCCTATCAAAGAGATAATCATTTCTAGCCTTCTAAAGACACCACAAGAAGTTTAGAATGTTTGAAATAGAACCGTATTGATGTCCCATGCGAAGAAAGGCAATGAGAATGGAATGCATAGTAGAATGGCCTTGGATTAGAACATCCAACCTAATGAACCACGGAGAAGCAAACCAAGAAGCTCGTGCAAAAGGACATAGGAAAAATAAATGGAACTCATCCTCTTGAATGCTACACCTACAACAGTTCGGAGAGATATGATTAGAGAAACGGCTTACCCGCAAACCTGTAGGCAAAGCTCTCCTAAGAAGCCTCCATGCAAAAGTTTGCACCCTAGGAAGGAGCTGCTTTTGTTTCCAGACCAGTTTGAGAAGGTCTTTGAGCTCCGGAGATAATACAGAAGGCGCATCTCTAGGATTTATATGAATTTCCTGCAAACAAAGCTTATAAGCAGATTTGGAAGAACAAGTTCCATTAGGTGTGAGATTCCAACAGAGTAAATCTGGGCCATCATCATCAATGATATCAGTTTGAACAATGACTGAAGCCATAGGTTGCCGAAAAAGTAAATGTATTAAACCATTATTCCAAACTTTTTGCCCAGGGAGCCAAAGATCCCTAACTAAAGAAGGATAAATAAAACCTGGTTGCTGAATATTAAGATAGTCATTGATACGTCTCCAACGTAGCTATAATTTTTTATTGTTCCATGCTATATTATATTCTGTTTTGGACATTATTGGGCTTTATTATACAATTTTATATTATTTTTGGGACTAACCTATTAACCGGAGGCCCATCCCATAATTATTAAACGGAGTCCAAACGGAGTCCAAATGGAATGAAACCATCGAGACCGTGATTTTCGGAACGAACGTGAGCCAGAGGACTTGGACCCTACGTCAAGAAAGCAACCAGGAAGGCACGAGGTAGGGGCGCGCCTACCCCCCAGGCACGCCCTCCACCCTCATGGGGCCCACGTTGCTCCACCGACGCACTTCTTCCTCCTATATATACCTACGTACCCCCAAACTACCAGATACGGAGCCAAAACCCTAATTCCACCGCCGCAACCTTCTGTACCCGTGAGATCCCATCTTGGGGCCTTTTCCGGAGCTCCGCCGGAGGGGGCATCGATCACGAAGGGCTTCTACATCAACACCATAGCCTCTCCGATGATGTGTGAGTAGTTTACATCAGACCTTCGGGTCCATAGTTATTAGCTAGATGGCTTCTTCTATCTTTTTGGATCTCAATACAATGTTCTCCCCCTCTCTTGTGGATATCTATTCAATGTAATCTTATTTTGCGGTGTGTTTGTTGAGACCGATGAATTGTGGGTTTAAGATCAAGTTTATCTTTGAACAATATTTGAATTTTCTCTGAATTCTTTTATGTATGATTGGTTATCTTTGCAAGCCTCTTCGAATTATCAATTTGGTTTGGCCTACTAGATTGATCTTTCTTGCAATGGGAGAAGTGCTTAGCTTTGGGTTCAATCTTGCGGTGTCCTTTCCCAGTGATAGTAGGGGCAGCAAGGCACGTATTGTATTGTTGCCATCGAGGATAACAAGATGGCACTACTAGGAAAAACGTTATACACAAAATCTTAGCAACAGCACGGTTTAAAAACAGGCGCTACTGCTAACTAGCAGTAGCGAGCTTAAAGGAACCGCGCTGCTAATAACTAGATAGGAGTAGTGCTCTAGGTGAAACAAGCGCTACTACTATAATTGCCACGGATTTGCCCTCATGCTAGATATAGTAGTAGCGCCCTTGCCTGGACGCGCTGCTGCTAAAGTACTTAGTAGCAGCGTGTTTCTGCAAAACTCGATGCTG
Source organism: Triticum urartu (assembly GCF_056163025.1). Lineage (NCBI taxonomy): Eukaryota > Viridiplantae > Streptophyta > Magnoliopsida > Poales > Poaceae > Triticum > Triticum urartu. The sequence continues at coordinate 41,541,997 of NC_141876.1, read as the reverse complement.
CTAAGTGTTGCACCTAATTAAGTTTAATCCCATACTGCTAAGCGAACAAGGTGTTTATCACCTTAAATATGTTGACTATTTAGATTCTACAAAAAATGATCAATGATGGCCTACGTATATTTTTGATGCGTGCTTAGACTTAGCAGTAGCGTTTTTCCTGAAAACGCGCTATAGCTACTTTAGCTATAGCGCGTTTCCTGAAGTGCGCTACTGCTAGTTCGACTTAACCACCCGCTCGCTCAAAAATTCTCTAAGTCCTCCTTCCCCCCACTGTTCCCCTACTCCTCTGTCGCCGCCGCCCGAGCCCGAGCCTGCCCTCACCGCCGTCGCCCGAGGCCGCCATCAACCTCACCGCCGCCGCTCTCGACCTCATTGTCGCCGCCGCCTCCCCTACCCCTCCGCTCTCGACCTCACCGCCGCTCTCGACCTCACCGTCGCCGCCGCCTCCCCCAACCCCGCCGCCACCTCCCGATCCCGAGCCCGCCCTCGCCACCCCTACCTCTCCATCGCCGAGCACCTCCCCGCCACCGTCTGTCCCCTCTCTGTAAGCCCCCCACCCCTCCCCCACCCTCGTTCTCTCTGCTTAGTTAGTACTAGATGTTTTTTAGTAGTAGTAGATGTTAATTTAGGGTTCATAGATAATGACTTTTAGCAGTAGTAGATGTTAATTAGTAGTAGTGATGGTACTAGTTAACTATTGTATAATGTAGTTTATTTTTACTGTTTTTAGTAAGTGTTCAAAATAATTAGTAATTAAATTAATAAACTAGTTGAACTACTTTAGTTGTAGTTGAACTAGTTTAGTAAGTAAATTAATAAACTAGTTGAACTAGTTGAATTAATAGAACTAATGTATTTTTAGTAAGATAATTAATATAACTAGTTGAACTACTTTATTTTTAGAAAGAACTAGTTTTTTTCTATTTATAGTAAGTTTATATTTAGTAAGAACTAGTTGAATTAATAAAACTAGTTCAACATGTCATATTTGTTGTTATTTTTTTGTTTAAGCAATTATTCGGGATGTATTAGTGATAACTTATACGGTTTTTGCTTTTGCAGAAATCAAGGAGCCCCTCCATCATCTCCGTCGTCGTCCCCGTCACCGACCCCCTCCGACATCGAGGTGAGACCAGCCAAATATCCATGTATATCTTGTGTTGCTCAAATAGGATATGTGGTTGCCCAAGTGGCCGTTCATGTTCAGTTTACACCTCCGAGTGGCCTATGTTTTGCCGGAGTGTTGATTAATTTCCGTTCCGGCAAATTTTAGGCGCTCGATATGTCCTTTTTTAGCAAAGGTCATGCCGGATTTTTCCGTGAATTCTGACATGACTTGTGCTAGAATATGTAGGAAATATCGAGTGGCCTGGATTTTCTTGAAAAATAATGATCTAATTTAGGTTTTTTAGTACATATATTTAATTGTACAATTTTAATCTTTGAATTATGAACGTAGGAAATGTCGTACTCGGACGAGGACAGTCTCCCGGGGGAGTGCAGCTGGTGCCACGACGATCGAGGTATGTGCGACAGGTTCGTTGAGCTGGACGAAGATCAGCGCTTCAGCATTAAGCTCGAGGAGACCTTCGATGTTGAAACGGTATGCAACAACGGCAAGTGTTTTTTTTCGTAATTAAGCATGACTTCAACTATTTCGACGTCTAATTTTCATCTTTTACAATTCGACTAGCTTATCCCATGCCATGCAAGACGCTATGTCTTGGAGAGGATGGGTTTTGAAGACCATGAAAATTTTCAAACAAAGAAAATACACCTAAGGACCCATCATGATATCGATTTTGAAGTAAATCTGTACAATTCTCAGAGCGTAACCCATTTTGGTTGCCAAAATTGGGAAGCACTTTGCAAAATGTATGGTTTTTATGAGGGTATGATTGTCACCATGGATCTCGGTGATCCTGACATCGAGCAAGACAATATGGACATTTGGGTCCTTGTTGATACGCTTCTGATTCTACCGCAATGTGAGTTTCTCAAACATAGTTATTAACTAATTTATATTGTTTATTTCAAAATAGTTGACAGCTTATTTCCATTGACAGCTTATTTTGAATCTTCAAAGAATGTGCAGAAGATGGTAGACAAAACCCACTACACTGATGGCTCCGAATTAACTTATAAGGAGAAAAGTCATCTGATTGCTTATTGTACTTATCTTGAGAATTACAATACCTATTATCGAACTCCTCCAAATTATGGTGAATACATGCCACTAGTGCACGTGTTGAACCACGGTAACTTCTATGGAGATATCCTGGTAAGATTTTTTTACTATTACGACATCCGTGCATCTTTTGCATACTTCTAAAACTAGTACATCATTGCTAACTACAAAGTTATTACTATGTTTTTCAACAGAAAATCCCAATGGATTGTGTGCCTCATCTGATGTATCAGAATGGTCTCCTTGCAGTTCTGAACATACAGCCAGGTCAATCTAAGGAGCTCACCTGTGCATATCAGATTTCTAAAACCGGTGAACACATGCTAATCAAAGAATGGAAAAAATGTTTGGACATTCGCAAGGAGGTTCTTGGAAGTAACATTAAGCGAAAGGCAAGAATTGGAGACAGGATAATCTCCATTCTCCATAATGGAGAGTCATGGGCTATCTTGTTTTTTGCTATTTTACCTTAGAGAATATAGTAGGTCCTAAGAGAATGTAGTAGGTCCTATGAGGTACAATATGTTTATTATGTGATACAATGTGCTAGAGTTGATGATGAGGAGTACTTGTGATTACGACTAGTGACCAATTTTCTATGTGATGTCTCATTGATGAAAACGATGATATTGAGGAGGTGTTATATGACAATGATGTATTATGATGATAAGTTGTTAATGATATGATGATGATGATATTTATTATATCATTGGGTGAAAGAACCGCGGATTAGTTTTAAGTGGATGTCCATCCACTTGAAACTAGTCCATGGTTCTTTCACCCCGTGATGTAATAACTCATTATGATGTAAAAACAATTTCTAAATTCCTGTTGTATGAAAACTTGTGTAAAGGTGTACGAATACAACATGAAATAAAAAAGAAATAAAATATGAAATAATAGTAGCAGCGCGGGCAGGGAGAAGCGCTACTACTAATTACCAGTAGCGCTCCTCCGGGAAGTCGCTACTACTAAGTTGATTTAGCAGTAGTGTGGGCGGAGGCACGCTACTGCTATACGTTAGCTGTAGCGCCTTACCAGTAGTGCATCGCCCCGCGCTACTGATAGGACTAAAACCTGCGCCGCTGCTAGGCTTTTCCCTAGTAGTGTGGGGTTTATATCATATTGCATGAGTTTATCCCTCTACATCATGTCATCTTACTTAAAGTGTTACTCTGTTCTTTTGAACTTAATACTCTAGATGCATGCTGGATAGCGGTCGATGTGTGGAGAATAGTAGTAGATGCAGGCAGGAGTCGGTCTACTTGTCTTGGACGTGATGCCTATATACATGATCATACCTAGATATTCTCATAACTATGCTCAATTCTGTCAATTGCTCAACAGTAATTTGTTTACCCACTGTAATACTTATGCTCTCGAGAGAAGCCACTAGTGAAACCTATGGCCCCGGGTCTATTTTCCATCATATTAATCTCCCATCAACAAGCTATTTCTTTTTTGCTGTTTTTATTTTGTTTTATTTACTTTGCATCTTTATCATAAAAATACCAAAAATATTATCTTATCATATCTATCAGATCTCACTTTCGTAAGTGACCGTGAAGGGATTGACAACCCCTTTATTGCGTTGGTTGTGAGGATTTTATTTGTTTGTGTAGGTGCGATGGACTCGTGCGTGGCCTCCTACTGGATTGATACCTTGGTTCTCAAAAAGTAAGGGAAATACTTACGCTACTTTGCTACATCACCCTTTCCTCTTCAAGGGAAAACCAATGCACTGCTCAAGAGGTAGCAAGAAGGATTTCTGGCGCTGTTGCCAGGGAGTCTGCGCAAAAGTCAACATACCAAGTACCCATCACAAACCCTTATCTCCTGCATTACATTATTTTTCATTTGCCTCTCGTTTTCCTCTCCCCCACTTCACCCTTGCCGTTTTATTTGCCCTCTCTCTCCGTCCTCCTTCTCTTTCCCTATTTGCCTCTTTTTGCCCATTTCTTGTTTGCTTGTGTGTTGGATTGCTTGCCTGTCACGATGGATCAAGATAATACCAAATTGTGTGACTTTACTAATACCAACAACAATGGTTTTATTAGCACTCCAATTTCTCCTCTTACCGATGATGAATCTTGTGAAATTAATGCTGCTTTGCTAAATCTTGTCATGAAAGATCCATTTTCCGGCCTTCCTAGTGAAGATACCACTACCCATCTAAACAACTTTGTTGATTTGTGTGATATGCAAAAGAAGAAAGATGTGGACAATGATATTGTTAAATTGAAGCTATTCACGTTTTCTCTTAGAGATCGTGCTAAAGCTTGGTTTTTGTCTTTGCCTAAAAATAGTATTGATTCATGGAATAAGTGCAAGGATGCTTTTATCTCTAAGTATTTTCCTCCCGCTAAGATCATCTCTCTTAGAAACGATATTATGAATTTTAAGCAACTTGATCATGAACATGTTGCACAATCTTGGGAGGGGATGAAATTGATGATACGTAATTGCCCTACACATGGTTTGAATCTTTGGATGATTATACAAAACTTTTATGCCGGATTGAATTTTGCTTCTAGAAATCTTTTAGATTCGGACATGGGAGGCACTTTTATGGAAATCAATTTAGGAGAAGCTACTAAACTCCTAGATAACATTATGATTAATTATTCTCAATGGCACACTGAAAGAACTACTAATAAAAAAGTGCATGCAATTGAAGAGATTAATGTTTTGAGTGGAAAGATGGATGAACTTATGAAATTGTTTGCTAATAAGAGTGCTCCTACTGATCCTAATGATATGCCTTTGTCTACTTTTATTGAGAATAATAATGAATCTATGGATGTGAATTTTGTTGGTAGGAACAATTTTGGTAATAACGCGTATAGAGGAAACTTTAATCCTAGGCCGTATCCTAGTAATTCCTCTAATAATTATGGTAATTCCTACAACAATTCTTATGGAAATTTTAATAAGATGCCCTCTGAATTTGAGACTAGTGTTAAGGAGTTTATGAATTCGCAAAAGAATTCTAATGCTTTGCTTGAAGAAAAATTGCTTAAAGTTGATGAATTGGCTAGGAACGTTGATAGAATTTCTCTTGATGTTGATTCTTTGAAACTTAGATCTATTCCACCTAAGCATGATATCAATGAGTCTCTCAAAGTCATGATAATTTCCATTGATGAGTGCAAAAAAAGAACTGCTAGGATGCGTGCTAAGAAAGATTGTTTTGTGAAAGCGTGTTCTTCTAGTTTCTATGAAAATAAAGATGAAGAACTAAAAGTTATTGATGTATCCCCTATTAAATCTTGGTTTTGCAATATGAATCTTGATAATGATGGGACTGAATATGATCCACCTTTACCTAGAAGGCGTTCCAAAAATTCGGAGTCTTTAGATCTTGATGCTAAAATTGTTAAAAGTGGGATTGAAGAGGTCAAAACTTTAAATATCAATGAACCCACTATTTTGGATTTCAAGGAATTTAATCATGATAATTGTTCTTTGATAGATTGTATTTCCTTGTTGCAATCTGTGCTAAATTCTCCTCATGCTTATAGTCAAAATAAAGCTTTTACTAAACATATCGTTGATGCTTTGATGCAATCTTATGAAGAAAAACTTGAGTTGGAAGTTTCTATCCCTAGAAAACTTTATGATGAGTGGGAACCTACAATAAAAAATAAAATTAAAGATCATGAGTACTATGCTTTGTGTGATTTGGGTGCTAGTGTTTCCATGATTCCAAAGACTTTGTGTGATTTGCTAGGTTTCCGTGATTTTGATGATTGCTCTTTAAACTTGCACCTTGCGGATTCCACTATTAAGAAACCTATGCGAAGAATTAATGATTTCTTATTGTTTCAAATAGGAATTATGTGCCCGTAGATTTTATTGTTCTTGATATAGATTGCAATCCTTCATGTCATATTATTCTTGGCAGACCTTTCCTTAGAACGATTGGTGCAATTATTGATTTGAAGGAAGGGAATATTAGATTCCAATTTCCGTTAAGGAAAGGCATGGAACACTTCCCTAGAAAGAAAATAAAATTACCTTATGAATCTATTATGAGAGCCACTTATGGATTGCCAACCAAAGATGGCAATACCTAGATCTATCTTCGCTTTTATGCCTAGCTAGGGGCGTTAAACGATAGCGCTTGTTGGGAGGCAACCCAATTTTATTTTTATTCCTTGCTTTTTGCTCCTGTTTAGTAATAAATAATTTATCTAGCCTCTGTTTTGGTTGTGTTTTTTGTATTTAATTAGTGTTTGTGCCAAGTAGAACCGTTGGGAAGACTTGGGGAAAGTCTTTTTAATCTTGCTGTAAAAAACAGAAACTCTAGCGCTCACGAGAAGTGCTGCCATTTTTATTTTGAAGGTGATATTTAGTTAATTCTTTTTGCATATGATTAATAGATAAATTCCTCACGTCCAGAAATTTATTTTAGAATTTTTGGGGTTCCAGAACTTGCGTTAGCTACAGATTACTACAGACTGTTCTGTTTTTGACAAATTCTGTTTTTCGTGTGTTGTTTGCTTATTTTGATGAATCTATGGCTAGTAAAATAGTTTATAAACCATAGAAGAGTTGGAATAAAGTATGTTTAACACCAATATAAATAAAGAATGAGTTCATTACAGTACCTTGAAGTGGTGTTTTGTCTTCTTTCGCTAACGGAGCTCACAAGATTTTCTACTTTAAGTTTTGTGTTGTGAAGTTTTCAAGTTTTGGGTAAAAGATTTGATGGATTATGGAACAAGGAGTGGCAAGAGACTAAGATTGGGGATGCCCATGGAACCCCAAGATAATCACCTAAAATCCAAAGCTTGGGGATGCCCCGGAAGGCATCCCCTCTTTCGTCTACTTCCATCGGTAACTTTACTTGCAGCTATATTTTTATTCACCACATGATATGTGTTTTGCTTGGAGCGTCTTGTATTATTTGAATCTTTTCTTTTTAGTTTACCACAATCATCCTTGCCGTACACACCATTTGAGAGAGACTCACATGATTTGAAAATTGTTAGAATACTCTATGTGCTTCACTTATATCTTTTGAGTTATATAGTTTTTGCTCTAGTGCTTCACTTATATCTTTTAGAGCACGGTGGTGGATTTTTTTATAGAAACAATTGTTTTCTCATGCTTCACTTAGATTATTTTGAGAGTCCTACAAAACAGCATGGTAATTTTCTTTAATTATGATAGGCATTCAAGATTAGTAAAAAAATCTTATGAGTGTGTTGAATACTATGAGAAGTTTGATACTTGATAATTGTTTTGAGATATGGAGATGGTGATATGAGAGTCATGCTAGTTGAGTAGTTGTGAATTTGAGAAATACTCGTGTTGAAGTTTGTGATTCCCATAGCATGCACGTATGGTGAACCGTTATGTGATGAAGTCGGAGCATGATTTATTTATTGATTGTCTTCCTTATGAGTGGCGGTCGGGGACGAGCGATGGTCTTTTCCTACCAATCTATCCCCCTAGGAGCATGCGTGTAATACTTTGTTTTGATAACTTGTAGATTTTTGCAATAAGTATATGAGTTCTTTATGACTAATGTTGCGTCCATGGATTATACGCACTTTCTTCCTTCCACCATTGCTAGCCTCTCTAATACCGTGCACTTTTTGCCGGTATCATACACCCACCATATACCTTCCTCAAAACAGCCACCATACCTACCTATTATGGCATTTCCATAGCCATTCCGAGATATATTGCCATGCAACTTTCCACCGTTCCGTTTACTATGACACGCTCCATCATTGTCATATTGCTTTGCATGATCATGTAGTTGACATTGTATTTGTGGCAAAGCCACCGTTCATAATTCTTTCACACATGTCACTCTTGATTCATTGCATATCCCGGTATACCGCCGGAGGCACTCACATAGAGTCATATCTTGTTCTAAGTATCAAGTTGTAATTGTTGAGTTATAAGTAAATAAAAGTGTGATGATCATCATTTTTAGAGCATTGTCCCAAGTGAGGAAATGATGATGGAGACTATGATTCCCCCACAAGTCGGGATGAGACTCCGGACTAAAAAAAGAGGCCATAAAAAGGCCCAAATAAAAAAATGAGAGAAAAAGAGAGAAGGGACAATGCTACTATCCTTTTACCACACTTGTGCTTCAAAGTATCACCATGATCTTCATGATAGAGAGTCTCCTATGTTATCACTTTCATATACTAGTGGGAATCTTTAATTATAGAACTTGGCTTGTATATTCCAATGATGGGCTTCCTCAAAATGCCCTAGGTCTTCATGAGCAAGCGAGTTGGATGCACACCCACTTAGTTCTTTTTGTTGAGCTTTCATATACTTATAGCTCTAGTGCATCCGTTGCATGGCAATCCCTACTCACTCGCATTGATATCTATTAATGGGCATCTCCATAGCCCGTTGATACGCCTAGTTGATGTGAGACTATATTCTCCTTTTTGTCTTCTCCACAACCACCATTCTATTCCACATATAGTGCTATGTCCATGGCTCACGCTCATGTATTGCGTGAAGATTGAAAAGGTTTGAGAACACCAAAAGTATGAAACAATTGCTTGGCTTGTCATTGGGGTCGTGCATGATTTAAATACTTTGTGTGGTGAAGATAGAGCATAGCCAGACTATATGATTTTCTAGGGATAACTTTCTTTGGCCATGTTATTTTGAGAAGACATAATTGCTTAGTTAGTATGCTTGAATTATTATTATTTTTATGTCAATATTAAACTTTTGTCTTGAATCTTTCGGTTCTGAATATTCATACCACAATTAAGAGAATTACATTGAAATTATGCCAAGTAGCATTCCACATCAAAAATTCTGTTTTTTATCATTTACCTACTCGAGGACAAGCATGAATTAAGCTTGGGGATGCTTGATACGTCTCCAATGTATCTATAATTTTTGATTGTTCCATGCTATATTATATTATGTTTTGGACATTATTGGGCTTTATTATACACTTTTATATTATTTTTGGGACTAACCTATTAACCGGAGGCCCAGCCCAGAATTGTTGTTTTTTGCCTATTTCAGAGTTTTGCAGAAAAAGAATATCAAACAGAGTCCAAAGGAAATGAAACCTTCGGGAACGTGATTTTCGGAACGAACGTGATCCAGAGGACTTGGACCCTACATCAAGAAAGCAACCAGGAAGGCATGAGGTAGGGGGCGCGCCTACCCCCCAGACGTGCCCTCCACCATCGCGGGGCCCACGTTGCTCCACCGACGTACTTCTTCCTCCTATATATACCTACGTACCCCCAAACTACCAGATACGGAGCCAAAACCCTAATTCCACCGCCGCAACCTTCTGTAACCGTGAGATCCCATCTTGGGGCCTTTTCCGGAGCTCCGCCGGAGGGGGCATCAATCACGGAGGGCTTCGACATCAACACCATAGCCTCTCCGATGATGTGTGAGTAGTTTACTTCAGACCTTCGGGTCCATAGTTATTAGCTAGATGGCTTATTCTCTCCTTTTGGATCTCAATACAATGTTCTCCCCCTCTCTTGTGGAGATCTATTCGATGTAATCTTCTTTTGCGGTGTGTTTGTTGAGACTGATGAATTGTGGGTTTATGATCAAGTTTATCTTTGAACAATATTTGAATCTTCTCTGAATTCTTTTATGTATGATTGGTTATCTTTGCAAGTCTCTTCGAATTATCAGTTTGGTTTGGCCTACTAGATTGATCTTTCTTGCAATGGGAGAAGTGCTTAGCTTTGGGTTCAATCTTGCAGTGTCCTTTCCCAGTGATAGTAGGGGCAGCAAGGCACGTATTGTATTGTTGCCATCAAGGATAACAAGATGGGGTTTATATCATAATGCATGAGTTTATCCCTCTATATCATGTCATCTTACTTAAAGCGTTACTCTGCTCTTTTGAACTTAATACTCTAGATGCATGCTGGATAGCGGTTGATGTGTGGAGTAATAGTAGTAGATGCAGGCAGGAGTCGGTCTACTTGTCTCGGACGTGATGCCTATATACATGATCATACCTAGATATTCTCATAACTATGCTCAATTCTGTCAATTGCTCAATAGTAATTTGTTTACCCACCGTAATACTTATGCTCTCGAGAGAAGCCACTAGTGAAACCTATGGCCCCCGGGTCTATTTTCCATCATATTAATCTCCCATCAACAAGCTATTTCTTTTGCCATTTTTATTTTGCTTTATTTACTTTGCATCTTTATCATAAAAATACCAAAAATATTATCTTATCATATCTATCAGATCTCACTTTCGTAAGTGACCGTGAAGGGATTGACAACCCCTTTATATTGTTGGTTGCGAGGATTTTATTTGTTTGTGTAGGTGTGAGGGACTCGTGCGTGGCCTCCTACTGGATTGATACCTTGGTTCTCAAAAACTGAGGGAAATACTTACGCTACTTTGCCCCATCACCCTTTCCTCTTCAAGGAAAAACCAACGCAGTGCTCAAGAGGTAGCAGTCATGAATGCTAGTCCAAAGAGTACACCAAGGAGAACTCCAGATTGAGATATTACCTTGAGTCAATTGATAAAAAGAATGAGCTTTTAACTTAGGCATCATTTTCAGAACAGAGGTCCAGAAAGCAGATTTGGGAGAGGAAGGAGTAGCTGTCCAAATAGAAGTTATGGAAATATTTAGCCTGAAGGACCAAATATAGCTGAGAGGAAGGGGATTTAGAAATTCTCCAAACAGCCACAAGAATAAGACTTTCATTAATCGCTTTCAAATTCCTTATACCTAGTCCACCTTCTACTTTAGAATTGCAAATATCTTTCCATGCTCGAAGACAAAGACTCCTTCTTGAATCATTTTCCATGACACCTGTCCACCAAAAATTCCTAATGACAGTAGTGAGCTTAGCAAGAAACTTCTTAGTGAACAAAATGTTAGTCATATAATTGTGACACCCCGAGACCGATGCGCCAGGTGTCTCCCAGTTATTCGCCGTCTTTGCCATGTCGTTTGCTTGCGTGTTGCATTTTTGTCATGTCATCATCCGCATTGCATCTGCATGTTTTCAAAACTTGCATTCGTCTGGGTCTCCCAGTTCCTTCTGTTGTCCGTTCTGAGCCCTTACACACGTGCATGCGCCCGCGGCATGTCCGAAATAGTATTTTATAAGTGGTCGGGAAATGTTCCCGGAATGGGTTGAGAGTTGGTGTGCGGTCTTGTTATGTTGTAGGTAGGCCGCCTGCCAAGTTTCATCGCATTCGGAGTTCGTCTGATGCCCCAACGGATATCTATAGCGGCATTATAGTTGGTCAAATGTCAGACGAAAATGGTTGCCGGGCTTTCCCTCTCTTTCCTCCCTAGACCGTATACACCGTCCACTACCTACCACCAGGCCCTATTTAACCTCTCTCATCAGCCCGCGGCCCGCGGCCCTCCCCTCGCGCGCGTCCGAAATTTTGTCCCGAACCTGACCCGGGCAGTCGTCACCATCGGGTCCAGATTATCCCCTAACATCCCTAAAACATCACCGTTTTATTATTTGGACTCCCTACCTATTTTTTTCTCGACCGTCCGATTTCGATCGGAGGGACAAGGTAGCCCCTTCTCAAATCCATATGCTATAAATATCAGTCCAAAACCCTAGATTTTAGGAGAGTTGTCCCATCTTCCAAATCCTCCTAGTCGCCGCCGCCAGTCCTCTCCACCTCGGGATTGCCCCCTATCCAAACCCACCAATCACCCACAGCTTCCAGATCCGCCGCCACCAACCTTCCCCTACTCTTTCGAGCTAGCCACCTAGTGCTCAGCGCCGCCTCCCTCTTCTGCTCGAACACGCCTGCTCGAGGAGGAGCCCCCACTCACTCCTGGATCGACCCAGCCGCCGTGCATGTGACCCACCGACCACCACCCCGGCCAGCCCGGCCACCAGAGGGCCACCTCACCCTCGTCGGTCCTCTCTTTCTTTCTCCCTCCTTTTCTTTCTTCGCGGTCTCCCTCCTCTCATCTCTCGGCCTCTGTCGCTGTTTGAGCAGGAGCACCGCCGCCCGTCTTCGTCTCCACCACAGGAGCATGCCCCGCCATGGCCACCTCATTCGGGAGCAAGCTCGCTGGCGTCCTCCTCATCCTAGCACCGTCCCATCCCCATGAGCTCGTTGTGCGCTTGCCCGAGGCCCCGAGCAGGAGAGCTCGGCCTCGCCTCCTCACATCGTCGCTCTGCTCCGAGCGTAGACCGCGCAGCCGCCACTGCCCGTCCATGGACAGCCACCCAGCAGCTCCGCATCGAGCTCTCCGCCCGGATCCGATCCTCCTTCCCCCGTCCGCGTCGCCGGGATCCCGCAAAGTCCACCATCGTCGTCTTCTTCTCGGGAACGAGCTCAACACCTGCGTCCTGTGGTGCCTCCTCGACCGAGCGCCGCCCTGCGTTGACTGCGCGCCTCCTGCTTCCCGCACGCAGTAGGCGGACCCCCGCATCCGGCCAAGCTCTGCTCGCTGCCGGCCATCATCGAGAGACGCCAGCGCCAAGTCCCGCTCCCTGCGTCCTCTACATCGCAGCCGCGGCGAGACCTCTGCTTCTTCTGCGTTGACCGCGCCTCCCCCACCTGCCCGTTCGATCCAGACGCCTCGCCTCGAGCGGCCTCCTCTGTGTGTGGCCCGCAAGTCGCGTGGCCCAGCTCCTCCTCCCTCATCTCGATCTGGGACTGGCCCAGCTCCAACGCGTGCGAGACCCAGCAATCGGCCTGCCTCCTATGCGCCGTGGGCCGCACCAGCCGGCCCAGCTGTTGAAAGACCGTGGATGTCGCCTAGAGGGGGGGGTGAATAGGCGCTTTAAAATAATTACGGTTTAGGCTTGAACAAATGCGGAATAAGCCTAGCGGTTAATTTTCCAAGCACAAAACCTAAAACAACTAGGCTCACCTATGTGCACCAACAACTTATGCTAAGCAAGATAAGCAACTATGTGATAGCAAGATATATGACAAAGAACAATATAGCTATCTCCAAGTAAAGTGCATAAGTAAAGGGCTTGGGTCAGAGATAACCGAGACACGCGGAGACGATGATGTATCCCGAAGTTCACACCCTTGCGGATGCTAATCTCCGTTTGGAGCGGTGTGGAGGCACAATGCTCCCCAAGAAGCCACTAGGGCCACCGTAATCTCCTCACGCCCTCGCACAATGCAAGATGTCGTGATTCCACTAAGGGACCCTTGAGGGCGGTCACCGAACCCGTACAAATGGCAACACTTGGGGGCGGTCACCGAACCTGTACACTTTGGCAACCCTTGGGGGCGGTCACCGGTACCCGTCAAATTGCTCGGGGCGATCTCCACAACCTAATTGGAGACCCCGACGCTTTCCCGGAGCTTTACACCACAATGATTGAGCTCCGAACACCACCAACCGTCTAGGGCGCCCAAGCACCCAAGAGGAACAAGCTCAAGGGTACCAAGCACCCAAGAGTAATAAGCTTCTCAACTTGTAACTTCCACGTATCACCATGGAGAACTCAAACCGATGCACCAAATGCAATGGCAAGGGCACATGTAGTGCCCAAGTCCTTCTCTCTCAAATCCCACCGAAGCAACTAATGCTAGGGAGGAAAATGAGAGGAAGAACAAGAAGGTGAACACCAAGAACTCCAAGATCTAGAACCAAGGGGTTCCCCTCACATAGAGGAGAAAGTGATTGGTGGAAATGTGGATCTAGATCTCCTCTCTCTTTTCCCTCAAAAACTAGCAAGAATCCATGGAGGGATTGAGAGTTAGCAAGCTCTAAGAAGGTCAACAATGGGGGAAGAACACAAGCTCTAAGGATTAGGTTCATTGGGGAAGAAGACCCCCTTTTAAAGGAGGGGGAAAATCCAACCGTTATGTGCTCAGCCCGCATGAATAAAGATATTATGATATGAGCAGAGGATTGTTCTAAAGAAACTAGAGAAGCTCCCCATGATTTGTGCACGCATAAGAATATTTGTATTTGGATACAAAGTGCACAAAATAGGATCATAGCTCCCCCAAAATCAATAGAAACTAACAACAAGTGCAAGTGAGCATAGGAAACTAAGCCTAGTACTTGCAACAAACACTTGGTTGAGCAACAAGTGAAAGAGGCAACTTAAGAATGAGCTCAACCAAAATGATGTGTGTGAGTCAAGGCAATGCACTTGAGAATACTAATGTACGGATGAGCATTAAGCATCCATAAAGTCTTGAAAGAATGAGGCACACGGTGCAAGGCCTATCATTCCCACACACAACTAGCAAATGGGTTCACAAGCTTACTAATAAGCATATAAAGAACCTATGCTTGTGACAACCCGTGGTGAAGATAGAAGATGAAAGTCCCATCAAGACGAGGGACACCAATTAAGATGGCAAAAGCCTCGTAAAGATAAGCATGAGGAAAATAATCTTCACCACACAAGAGTGCATCAAGATGCAATGATAGAAGACACACACTCAAGGCAAAAGCTTTCACGGAGACACCAAAGAAATAACAAGAGAAAGACAAGGTGGACGTGAAAGAAGGGATATCAACTAGATATGCAACTTCTCTCAAGTGTATAAGATTCTATGTAGACGAAATCATGATGATATATATCTACAAAGAAGGATGTACAACCGAAATAGTTACAACACGAGGAACAAGATATCCAAAGGGAGGTCATATATACACCAATAAGATATTTGCTTGGAAGCGTAGCACATGGCTAGATATGGGCTTATTGTATATAAATGAAATCCTACCATACAACCATCAAATACATCACAACTAGCAACATGAGATCATCGTTGAGATGCTTTGAGAAAGGAAACAAGTATCACAAGAATGAAAGAATAACATGCCATGATACAACCTACACAAGGTTGATGCAAGAAATGTGTGCATGAAGAATATGAAGATACTTGTTACCGAGTTAACATTGGAAGGATGTAGTAAATACCAATTGAAGGTAGATAGTAGTTCATTGATCATCCTAGCTCGACTCCAATAAGCACATGATGACAACACCTTCCTTGTGAGTGAGTCGAGCATCCAATGTATCTCCAATTGTTCCTAGAACAACAACACAAACAAAATGGTACCCAAACTCATTGGGACCAAAGAGTTAGAAACACCAATATACATAGGACAAACTCCACATAGATATGTGCATATAGATAAGGAAATGAATTTCATGCACAACTCATCCAATTTGAGACTTGGTGGAGTTTCCCCTATATATTGGGTCAAAGAAAGAAAGCATGCCAAAGATACTACATGAAGTTAAAATGCATGCTCAAGACTTTCAAGAACCGATACCAAAAGACAAAGAAATGATAAGAGACGAAAAGATACCAAATGAATAAATCATTACTTGGAGGATATCAAAAGAAATATACATCAAGGAATGAGATATCCATTGGCACACTCAAAATAAAAGATATCAAACTCCCAAAAGAGATGATGGTTCCAAACAAACCAAGCTCTCTACAAAGTTTCATGATGGCACAAAGTACCAAAATGAAAACGGCTTGCCTTCCACCAACACACACTTGATAAGGATCACAAGATGAGTGTTTTATAGAAAAATAGGATAGCTCCCCCACGACTAGTGCATTAGAGAGAATTTGCATTTGAATACAAAATGCACAAGGTGGGATCACTACTTTCACTATATCTAGAAAACACTAGACATGACCAAGAAATAAACAAGATCCACAAGTGGTATGGAAGACAAAGGGAGTTGATACATTCCTTGGCAAGAGAAAAGGCAAATAAAAGCAAAAGCCAATGTAAAGATGATCAATAAATTCTACCACACAAGAGAGTACCAATTGTCAAAAGACAAGAAGTAAAAGGAAATAATTCCCGATGGTAGATAGCAAGGATATCCGACATCATCTTCACACCAAACAAAAAGCAAATTGCAACTTGTAGAGCTAAAATGCCACCTAGGAACAAGATAATTTACAATATCAACACTAGGTGACAATATCTCAAATGTACACATTTTCTAGGCTAGTAATATACACATAGCATATTACTCCCCCATAATGTGATACCAATTAAGGATAAACAAGAGGCAAATAAAAGGATCCAACAAGAGATAATTAATGGACTATTTAGAATTTGAATTTCTCATGAGAAGACATACCACATAGTGACTAGATAAGCTTGCAATATCAATACTAAGTGGTATTCCCCATGTACCCACCTTTATAGGATTGTGAAGTGCACAAAGCACATCACTCCCCCATAATGGGATATTCCATTAATCTCTCACAAGAGCCAACTAAGATATGACCAAGATGCACAAGGGCTCAACGAACGACACACATGTACATGATGTGCAAACCAACACACATACTTGATTGCTCAAGATAATCAAGTTGGAAGCACAACATATACAAACACATGCAAGGAACAAAGCCAAACATGCAAAGGGGCAAGCAAATTTCAATGTAAACAATTTAAGCACGAATTACCGCAAGGAGGAACATTGGATATAAGATAGAAACTTGATAATCCGAATGACTTGGCTTGAGACAATAAGAATGATGAAGTCCCCTTAATTCTTCATAATATAGCCAAGTCTCCAATGACCTCCAACATCACCTATTGATCAAGTTTGAGCTTGTTGGTCCCCAACCAAATTGGGTCCTAAGAGGTTAGTCACAATAGGCTTGGCTACCCAAATGGTTCTTTGCTTCAAACCACATTGAGTACCAACAAACTTGGCAACCACATTGCCAACCTTATCCTTCCCAAGAGAATAGACATCATCAATAATAATTGGGTTGGATAAGTTACCACTAGTGCATGAAGAAGCGAGGTGACCTTTCTCGCGACATAGGTAGCAACGTCTACTCTTCACTTTCTTCTCACTTGATTTCTCAACTTGAGAAGCATAAGCTTGAGTCTTCTTGGGAAGAGGCTTTTCTTCAACATGAGGTTGAGCATGAGAATGAACTTGTGGCCACTTCCCTTGTTGCTTGTCACTAATGGGCTTCTTCTTCAATGGGAAAGATCTAACATGATGCCCTTCTACTTTGCACTTGAAGCAAATAATCTTGGCCGAATTCTTGAATTGTTCTTGGCCCTTCTTCTTGATCATCTTGGACTTCTTCTTCTTATTGGAGTTGAATCCAAGTCCACCTTTGTCATTGGGGGATTTTTGCACACTCAAGATATTGTTGAGTGTGGATTTCCCTTCATGACTCTTTTCCAAGTCTTTCTTCAAAGAAGTGACTTGGGCCTTGAGCTCTTTGATTTCATCTACATGGTTAGTCTCAACACAAGTACTAGAGGAAGTATAAGCTTCATTGTTAGAGAAACAAGGAAAGGAAAGCAATTCATCACAAGATGTACCAACATTGTGAGTAGATGAATTACAAGGACTAGCACATGGCAATATAGCATTTTGACTAGAAGTAGTGCTAGTATCCACATGAGGCTCACTAGATGTTACCTTAGAAATCATGGCCTCATGAGCTATCTTTAGCTCATTATGGGATACTAGAAGATCATCATGAGAGCTTGAGAGCTTTTCATGGTTTTCTTCCAATTTCCCATAATTGCTAGATAGCAACTCAAGTTGAGCCCGAAGCTCATCATTCTCCTTCAAAATGGATGCTTCACAAGTAATAGAGTTAGTAGCACAAGCATCATCATTAGCAACAAGAGGAGAAGACAACTTGGCAAGCTCTTTTGAATATGAAGCTTTAAGTTGTGCATGAGACTCGGTGAGTTTGATGAGCTCACTCTTAATGACCCTTGAGCCATTTTCGAGGTGACCAAAGTCCTCAAGGAGTTTAGCATGCACAACTTAAAGCTTCTCTTTTTTAGTTTCAAAAACATTGGCCACCTCAATAGCTCTATCATGAGATTCCTTCACTCTAGATAATTCTAGAGCAAAAGTCTCCTCAAGTGATTCCTTGGTGGTTTGTTCAAGTTCGAGAGCTTGGGAGAGGTCCGCGATCTCGTTAGAGTAATCACGCTCATGACCTTCAACTTTATCAATGGTGACCTCATGCTCCTCAAGACGAGATTCCAACTCATCAATATATTTCTTGCCCTCAATAGCAATAGACATGATTTCCATGAAGTTGGAACGAGCAATTTTATTCTTAAGAAGAGCTTTAAAAATCATTTCCCCCTTAATTTTTAAGGAGGCAACATCATTATTCTCTTCATCATAATCAAAATCATCATCACTCTTGCCATCATCACTATCATCACAAGATATATTGGGATTCAAAGTGGGAGATACCTTTGAAGCCTTGGCCATAAGGCAAAATGCAATAGATGATGATGTAGGATCCCTTGAAGGACCATCCAAGACCACATCTTGTTCCATGGAGTGTTGGGTTTCCTCTACATTGTTAGCACAACAACTCGAGGAAATACACGCATTTTTATCATGGCAACAAGATATAGCAAGCATATCATCATGAGATTTAGTCAGGTAATTTTTACATGATATGCAAGGACTATCAACACAAGCATGTGAAACATGTATGGTGCTCGAAGTGTTAAAGTACAAAGAAGGAGCATTGCAATAAGATAGTGATGAAGGATCATCCACAATAAGCATACTATCATCATTGCAATGACCAACACTACTCACCATATCATTACCTTGTGGCAAACCACATGTAGGTGAAGTAGAAGAAGTTGAGAAGACTATACGACCGGAGGTGGAGGGAGAACAATCATCGCCACAAATCTTGGACACACCATATTTATCTTGAAGCTTCGTCCACAACTCATGAGCATCCCGGAATGGCATGAGTTGAAATATAACTACATTGCTCAAAGCATCGAAAAGCACATTAGAAGCTTGAGCATTGAGATAAGAGTTTTTCTCATCCTCTAAAGATAATCTTTGGGGATCCTTTGGAGGAGAAAACCCCATATCTACAATTCGCTCTAAATTTGGGTCCATGACCCTAAAGAGATTAAGCATGTGAATTACCCAAACATCAAAATTTGTGCCATCGAAACTAAGAGTGTCAGAGAATCCTAATCCCCTAGTCGACATCCTTACTCTTGAAAGTGCTAGTGATCTACTAGAGGGGGGTGAATAGGCTATTCTTATGAAAGTCTTCAAAACATGGAAGTTTCGAAGACAAACGATAGAAATAAACCTATTAGCATGCAGCGGAAGGTAGACTACACTAAGCAAGCCATAGTCAAGTATTCAATGAAGTGAAAGCACAATGACTAATAGCAGCTAGGCAGTATAGATCGGGTAGGAAGATAGTGTGAAGCCAATCAGAACAATCAGTTACTCAGTGAAGACAAAAGATAATGCAATCATACAATGACTTCACCAGGGCCAACAGTAAGTAAAGGAATGGGAAGGACGAAACCAGTGACTCGTTGAAGACAATGATTTGTTGGACCAGTTCCAGTTCCCGTGACAACTGTACGTCTAGTTAGGGAGGCTGAGATTCAACTCAGAAGACCGCGTCTTCACCTTATTCCCCTTGAGCTAAGGACACCCAGTCCTCGCCCAATCACTCTGGTAAGTCTTCAAGGTAGACTCCCAAACCTTCACAGACTTCGTTCACCGGCGATCCACAATGACTCTTGGATGCTCAGAACGCGACGCCTAACCGGCTAGAGGATTCACAGTCCTCAAGTGTAATAAGTCTTCAGATCACACAGACAGGAAGATTTCAGTGATGCCTAACACTCTTTGGCTCTGGGTGGTTAGGGCTTTATCCTCGCAAGGAATTCTCTCTCAAAGGCTTCGAGGCGGGTTGCTCTCAAACGACAAAAGCCGTACACTAACTCTGAGCAGCCAACCGTTTATGGTTGTAGGGGGTGGGCTATTTATAGCCACTAGGCAACCTGACCTGATTTGTCCGAAATGACCATGGGTCAATAAGGAACTGACACGTGTTCCAACGGTCAGATTTCAAACACACGCGGCAACTTTACTTGGGCTACAAGCAAAGCTGACTCATCCAACTCTGGATAAGATTTGCTCTCATTGTCTTCGCTCGAAGACATAGGATTTTGGTTGAGCATCACTTCAGTCACTCTGACTTTGTTCACTTGGACCCCACTTAACAGTACGGTGGTTCCTATGACTCAACAAAGAAGAAAAGGAGACAACGAAACAACTAAGTCTTCGCCCCCCATAGTCTTCACGCAATGTCTTCTCTTGTCATAGTCTTCAATGTGAATATCTTCACATACCATCATTGTCTTCAATGTCTTCATACATTTTTAGGGGTCATCTCCGGTAGATAAACCGAATCAATGAGGGACTACTACCTGTGTTATCCTATAATTCTCACAAACACATTAGTCCCTCAACCAGGTTTGTCGTCAATACTCCAAAACCAACTAGGGGTGGCACTAGATGCACTTACAACTCTCTAGGCGGTTAAGCTGTAACGCCCTCGATGCGGCTATATCTCCTACGTGTCGAAGCATGACTTAGAGGCATAACCGCATTGAAAGCAATGTCGCAAGTAAGGTAATCTTCACAACATCCCATGTAAATAGATACTAAAAGGGGAAGGTACATAGTTGGCTTACACTCGCCACATCACACAAAGTACATAAATAACATACATCATCCAATACACTCATGGTCCGACTACGGTACCATAATAAAAGATCAACCCAACATGCGACACGGTCCCGATCGCCCCAACTAGGCACCGCTACTGATCATCAGGGAAAGACACATAGTAACGGCATGAGTCTTCATCGAACTCCCACTTGAGCTCAAGCGCGTCATCTGGAACGGAATCGTCAGGCCCTGCATCTGGTTTGGAAGTAATCTGTGAGCCACGGGGACTCAGCAATCTCGCACCCTCGCGATCAAGACTATTTAAGCTTATAGGTAAGGCAAGGTAAATATGTGGAGCTGCAGCAAGCGACTAGCATATATGGTGGCTAACCTGTTTGCAAAAGAGAGCGAGAAGAGAAGGCAAAGCATGAACGACTAACTAGAGAACAACCTGCGGCAAGCATTACTCCAACACCGTGTTCACTTCCCGGACTCCGCCAAGAAGATACCATCACGGTAACTCACACGCTTGATTCATTTTAATTAAGTTAAGGTTCAAGTTATCTACAACCGGACATTAACAAATTCCCATCTGCGCATAACCGCGGGCACGACTTTCGAAAGTTCAAAACCCTGCAGGGGAGTCCCAACTTAGCCCATGACAAGCTCTCACGGTCAACGAAGGATATACCTTCTCCCGAGACATTCCGATCAGACTCGGTATCCCGGTTCTACAAGACACTTCGACAAGTTAAAACCAATCCAGCAACACCGCCCGAATGTGCCGACAAATCCCGATAGGAGCTGCACATATCTCGTTCTTAGGGCACACTCGGATAAGCAGTCAATACAACTAAAACCAGCCCTCGAGTTTCCCCGAGGTGGCACTGCAAGGGGCTCTAGGTTGGACCAACACTCAGAGGAGCACTGGCCCGGGGGGGTTTAAATAAGATGACCCTTGGGCTCCAGAAACCCAAGGGAAAAAGAGGCTAGGTGGCAAATGGTAAAACCAAGGTTGGGCATTGCTGGAAGAGTTTCATTCTAGGCGAACTATCAAGGGGTTCCCATTATCACCCAACCGCATAAGGAACGCAAAATCCGGGAACATAACACCGATATGACGGAAACTAGGGCGGCAAGAGTGGAACAAAACACTAGGCAAAAGGCTGAGCCTTCCACCCTTTACCAAGTATATAGATGCATTAAGATAACAAGATAATATAGTGATATCCCAACAAGTAAATAATGTTCCAACAAGGAACAGTCTCCAATCTTCACCTGCAACTAGCAACGCTATAAGAGGGGGCTGAGCAAAAGCGGTAACATAGCCAATCAACGGTTTGCTAGGACATGGTGGGTTAGAGGTTTGACATGGCAATTTGGGAGGCATGATAAGCAAGTGGTAGGTATCGTAGCATGGGCATAGCAAAAGAGCGAGCATCTAGCAAAGCAAAGATAGAAGTGATTTGGAGGGTATGATCATCTTACCTACAAAGTTGTCAGAGTTGACTGGATCCTCGAAAGTAAACTCAACGGGCTCCTCGTTAGTGAACTCGTCTCCCGGCTCTACCCAAACAAGACAAACAAGCAACAAGAACACAATCAACCACGTGCAAAGCCCAAACAACTTGATGCAAACATGGTATGCTATGCGGGATGCGATATGTGATGCATATGCAAGATTTGACAAGAGATGAATGAACCTGGCCTCAACTTGGGAATCTAAGTGTGCCACTGGAAAGGTGAGATGATTTCACTTGAAAACAATATAAAGAACACCGGGATCGGAGACACGGTTTGGAAATGGCAAGCAATTCAAATATGGCACCGGTCTGCGATATACAGCAAGTGACCATCTAAATGCAACAAGATGAACATGCTACAGCACCCAAACATGGCAACAAAATACATGGCAGGGATCCATTCATGATGCTTAACAAAAGATGAACACTGAGCTACGGCCAATTCATCCATTAACAGGTTCAAACAAGCATGGCAAAAATGCAATTGGTAAACAGATCTCAGACTTAGTGAAATTAACACTTGTCTAGAATTTCAGATCAGGTAGCACACTTTGGAGCAAGAAAACTATATGCTACAGGAGCTTAACATGGCAAAGTAAAGCATGGCATGGAGCTACTCAAAGAAAGTCCCTTAGTGACCTTTAGCCAAAAGGGATCAGAAAATACAATTGCAAGCATGTGAACATGGCAAAAACTTAAACAGATCACAGACTTAGTGAAAAACTGGAGCATGCAAAACAGATATCAAGTAGGCATGTTTACGAGCTCGATGCACTCACTACAGAGCATGTCATGACAATCTAAGCATACACCCATCAAGAATACACATTATACAAACTAGACATGGGAAGAACAATAACATGACATGCACGGAACAACTACAACATCCTCGGCAAAATCGCTAACAAGTAGACAATCTGCCCAGATTCACGAAATGACAAAAGTAGAGCTCGATTGACTCAAGCTAGGGTGCTCCATAATTGCAAACAAAGACAAGGATGGATAGAGCACTACAAGATTAACAAAACATCCTTACTGATCATCCTCAAAAGAGGCACGGATCACTAGGAAACAACAGGAACATATGGCATATTGATAAGAACAGCTCAAGGACTTGGTGGAATTGCTAAGTCCCTGAAATCAGCATCAACGTATCCACCACTTTGCAAGCTTGTGCTAGTCACCACACACATCACAAAAATACATGGATGGCACCTCTGGAAAGATGTCAAAGCATATAACAAAACATATGTAGAGCTCAGGGGCATATCATGCACACATTAATCATGGCAAAAATGACAAATAGCTATTTGGAGCAGCAGATCTGGCAATTATCTCAACTAGCACTCTTCGAACAGCATTTCGGGCATCAAGATGAACTTAAATGAAAATGATGCAATGATATGAAATGATGTGCTCTCTGAGACGAACATTTTGATATGCTATATGCCCAAAACGGATCTACGGATGCAAAGTTACGGCACGATGAACATAGCAAAAATAATTAGGGTTCGTGACGAAAAAGTCAACCCTGAGATTTCGGATCTCAGATCCAGATCGGGATCTCGCCGGAGTTACTGTTCATGCGCGGACTCCGAGGATCGTCGGCCGGACTTGGAGCTCGCCGGAGATGGGGAGGGAACCGAGGCGGTGGAGGAGGTCGGGGGAGCTCGCCGGAGTTACTCCTGGCGATGAGGCGACGCGGTGGCATGGGTGGCGAGGTGGGGCAGCGTGGCGGAGCGGCGGCCGCCGGCGAGGAGGCGCGGTGCTCCGGCCTCCTGAGCTGGAGAAGGAAGGCGGCGGGGCCGGGAGCTACGGCTCGGGGGAGAGGAGGCGCGGGCGGCGCCTGGATGGGCCGCGGGGGCCTCCCGCGGGCTCGGGAGGGCCGGCGCGGCCGCGGCGATGTGGGCGCCCGCCCGGGACACGTGGCGAGAGACGATTGGCTGGCGCGGTCGCGGTGGACGTGTCCGGCGGCGCAGGGTGGAAGAAGGCTAGGGTTTGGAAGAGGAGATCCGGGATTTTGGAGGAGGGGCTATTTATAGGCATAGAGGGAGCTAGGAGTGTCCAAATGAGGTGCGGTTTTCGGCCACGCGATCTCGATCGAATGCTCTAGATGATGGAGAGGGTTTTGGTAGGTTTTGGGCCAAATTGGAGGGGTGTTGGGTTGCAACACACATGAGGCCTTTTCGGTCCCTCGGTTAACCGTTGGAGCATCAAACGAAGTCCAAATGGTACGAAACTTGATAGGCGGTCTACCGGTAGTAAACCAAGGCCACTTGGCAAGTCTCAGTCCAATATGGAAATGTTTAATCCCCACACAAGAAAGAAAGGTAGAAATGACCATCGGAGGAGAATGGAGCGCGGGAATGCAAAACAGACAACGGGGAAAATGCTCGGATGCATGAGATGAACATGTATGCAAATGCAACGCACATGATGACATGATATGAGATGCATGACAACGACAACAACACACGGAGACAAAAACCCGAACCCGAGAAAATAAAATAACTCAACGCCGGAAATGGCAAGAGTAGGAGTACATATTGGTAAATCATATCTGGGGTATTACAATACTCCACCACTACGAAAGGATCTCGTCCCAAGATCTAGGACTGGAAGAATGCCGGGTACTCAGAACGGAGGTGATCCTCGCGTTCCCAGGTGGCTTCACGGTCGGAATGGTGTGACCACTTGACTTTGAGGAATTTGATTGACTTATTGCGAGTCTTGTGTTTGGTCTCTTCAAGAATAGCAACGGGGTGCTCAAGATAAGAGAGATCTTCTTGGAGATCAATGTCTTCGAAGTTGACGGTGCGTTCAGGAGTCTTGAAGCACTTGCGAAGCTAAGAGACATGGAACACGTCGTGCACATTTGGAAAGTTTGAAGGAAGCTCGAGTTGATAGGCGATATCACCTCTCTTGCTGACGATCTTGAAAGGTCCCACGTATCTAGGGGCAAGCTTCCCTTTGATACCGAAACGACGAGTACCTTTCATTGGAGAGACGCGGAGGTAAACATGATCTCCGATCTCGAATGCCAAATCACGGTGCTTACTATCATAGTAGCTCTTCTGGCGCGATTGCGCTGCTTTGAGGTTATCACGAATGACTTTACACATCTCTTCTGCCTCTGTGATTAAGTCATTTCCCAAAAGCTGACGTTCACCGGTTTCAGACCAGTTGAGAGGGGTACGGCACTTCCTGCCATACAGAATTTCGAATGGGGCCTTGCCCGAACTTGCTTGAAAACTGTTGTTGTAGGAGAATTCAGCATATGGAAGACAATCTTCCCACTTCATGCCAAAGGAGATCACACAAGCCCTGAGCATATCTTCAAGAATCTGATTGACACGCTCGACTTGACCGCTAGTTTGAGGGTGGAAAGTTGTGCTGAAGCGGATGTTGGTGCCCATGGCCTTCTGAAAAGACTCCCAAAACTTGGAGGTAAAGATGTTGCCATGGTCTGAAGAGATCACCTGTGGAATACCGTGCAGCGAGACAATTCGAGAGGTATACAGCTCCGTCAGTTGAGCTGCAGTGATAGACTCTTTGATAGGCAGAAAGTGAGCCACTTTAGTGAGTTTGTCGATGACAACGAATATAGCATCATTGCCACGCTTGGACTTTGGAAACCCAGTCACGAAGTCCATCTCAATGTGGTCAAACTTCCATTCTGGAATGGCAAGAGGTTGGAGGAGACCAGCTGGCCTTTGGTGTTCTGCCTTCACTCTTCTGCAGACATCACATTCATTCACGAACTGAGAAATCTCGCGCTTCATTCGAGTCCACCAATAAGCCTATTTGAGGTCCTGATACATCTTCGTGCTCCGAGGGTGGATGGAGAGGAGAGAATTGTGAGCCTCATTCATGATCACTTTACGAAGGTCACCTTTGGGCACGACAATACGATCCTCGAAGAAGAGAGTATCCTTGTCATCAAGGCGGTAGCACTTGTACTTGGGTTGGCTCCTGGCAATCCCAATCTTCACCTTCTTCACCATAGCATCAAGAAGTTGAGCCTCGCGATCTGGTCTTCCAAGGTAGGAGAGACTTAAAGGTTGGCGAGGAAACCTTGAGGAACAACTTGCAAATTAAGTTTGCGGAAAGCTTCACAAAGCTCGGGTTGATAAGGCTTGAGAATCAGACTGTTGCAATAAGCCTTTCTGCTCAAAGCGTCAGCAATCACATTGGCCTTGCCTGGAGTATACTCGATACTCGGATTATACTCTTGAGTCATTTCGACCCATCAAGTCTGCCTGAGGTTGAGATTAGGCTGAGTGAAGATGTACTTGAGACTCTTGTGGTCAGTGAAGATGTCCACTTTTCTTCCCAATAAGAGATGTCTCCAAGTCAACAGAGCATGCACAACTGCCGCCAACTCGAGGTCATGAGTGGGGTAGTTCTTCTCATTGGGCTTCAACTGGCGAGAGGTATAAGCCACAACTTTCTTCTCTTGCATCAACACTGCACCAAGACCTTGAAGAGAGGCATCGCAGAAGACCTCGAACGGTTTGGATTCATCAGGAGGAGTCAGAACTGGAGCAGTGACCAATTTCTATTTCAAAGTGTTGAAAGCAATGTCACACTCCAAAGACCAAACATACTTGACGTGCTTCTGGAGAAGGTTTGAAAGGGGCTTCGCAATCTTAGAAAAGTTCTCCACGAACCTTTGACAATAGCTTGTGAGACCGAGGAAGCTACGGAGTTGCTTCACATTCTGAGATGGTTCCCAATTCACAATTGCAGACACCTTCTCAGGATTCACCGAAATGCCCTTGGCAGAGATGATATGCCCAAGATAAAGAACCTCATCAAGCCAAAACTCGCACTTTGAGAACTTGGCGTAGAACTGATGTTCCCTAAGCTTATCGAGAACCAAACGCAAGTGCTTGGCATGATCTTCCTTGTTCTTCGAAAAGACCAGAATGTCATCGAGATAGACCAAAACGAAGTCATTGGTGTAGGCGTTGAAGATGAAGTTCATCATGCGAGAGAAAGTCAGAGGAGCGTTGACGAGGCCAAAAGACATGACAGTGTATTCATATGAACCATAGCTTGTCCTGAAAGCCGTCTTGGGAATATCTTGCTCACGGATTCGAATCTGGTGATAACCCATACGGAGATCAAGCTTGGAGAATACTTGGGCACCTTTAAGTTGTTCGAACAGCTCGTTGATGTTGGGAAGTGGGTACTTGTTCTTGATAGTCTTCTTGTTCAATGCACAGTAGTCAACACAAAGTCGGTCCGTTCCATCCTTCTTCTTCACAAAAAGAACTCCACAACCCCACGGAGAGGAACTAGGTCGGATGAGACCCATTCTCTCTTGAATATCGAGTTGCTTCTTCAGCTCCTTCAACTCTTCAGGTCCGAGCTTGTAAGGACGTTTGCGCACCGGTTCCGTGCCAGGCTCAAGATCGATGACGAATTTGACTGGCCGGTGCGGAGGCATTCCTGGAAGCTCTTCTGGAAAGACGTCTTGATATTCGCAAACGACTGGGATTTGCGAGATAGCGTCCAGTTCACCCTTCTCATTGAGAGAAAACAGACGGATGGTATCATCACGAGCGGCAAAGACAATCACATCCTCAGACGAATGAGTCAATTGAATCTGCCTGGCAGCACAATCAAGATGCGCCTTGTGCTTAGAAAGCCAATCCATTCCGAGAATAAGATCAATATCCAAGTCACCAAGAACATTTGGGGAGGATAAGAACTTATAGTCACCCAAAGTGATTGTAACATCCGGAACGCATACTTGAGATGTCATTTGACGGGCCGGAGAGACAATAGCCAACGGTTTTGGCAACACTCAAGTAACAAAATCATGCTTAGATGCAAAAGGTCTCGAGATGAAACAATGCGATGCACCAGTGTCAAAAAGAACTTTTGCATGAACATTGTTAACAGGAAGGTTACCCATGATGACATCTGACGAGTCCTCTGCCTGAGCTGCATTCACCATGTTGACCTTGGCGTACTTGGGGTTATGCTTGACCACAGTTGTACTTGCCGATCTCACAGGAGGAGGAGGAGGGAGACATCTCTGATTGAAGCACTTGTTGACATAGTGACCCTTCTGTTGGCACTTGTTGCACGTGACCTCTGAAAGCGGACGGTGGTAGGGAGCACTCGATCTTGGAGATTGAGACAAAGTCTAGTTCTGAAAGCCAGGGTTGGGTGGGTGGGAAGATCCACTGCCACCTTTTCTCTTCTGATACGGCTGACGGAACGGAGGAGGAGGAAGCCAATACTTCTGCTTCTTGGACACTTGAGTAGAGGAAGAAGGAGTAGCATCTCTGACTCGCTTCTTGGAAGCATCACACTTCAGTTGAGCAGCCTCTTGCTTCAATGCCATGTTGTAGAACTCATCGTACCTCAAGGGATCAAAGAGAACAAGAGCTAGCTAGATTTCTTCTCTGAGACCACCCCTGAACTGGTATATCATGCTCTTCTCGTCACGGACGTCCTGCTTAGCAAAGCGGGCGAGCTTCTGAAACAACTTGTTGTAGTCATAGACAGACAAAGAGCCTTGCTTCAGGTTGCGGAATTCCTCACGCTTGCTTTCAACCACGCTCTGAGGAATATGATGAGCTTTGAAGTCTTGACGGAATTCATCCCAGGTAATCACAAGGCCACCTCTGGAATCCTTGTACTGCTGGAATCATTCTGCAGCTTGGTCTTTGAGTTGGAAGGAATCGAACTTGACAAAGTCCCCAGGCCTGACGTTACTACACTCGAAATGCTTGCACAAGTCCACGAGCCAATCGTCAGCATCAGTTGCCTCAACACAATTGCTGAAAGTCTTTGGCCTGTTAGCAAGGAACTGGATGAGTGTAGCAAAGTGATTCTGATTGTTGCCTTGCTTGCCTTGATTTGCTTGATTGCGCTCTTGAAGAATTTGCATGATCAACTGCGTGTTTGCATTGGTTGCGGCCATCACAGCTTGCCATGCCTCCAGAGGAGGGGGAGGTGGTGGCGGATCAGGATTCGGAGTCGTGCGCGTTGGAGGAGCCATCCTGAAGAGGTTGACATCCATTAGCACATCGATAGATAAAATTGAAGCTGAATCAAGCGGGTTGAAATTGCAACAAATAGTCTTCACATCCGAATGAAATGAACGAATGCATTCCAATTGAAATGGTCACATATCCATAAATTGAGAAGCAATTAGAATTTAGGTAGAGGAAATAAATCAACAAGGTACGGATCAAGAACGAATACTCGGTAAGAAATCCCAATCTCAAACCAAATATCCTGGAAGAAGAATTAGAGCTACAAGAATTCCCACCTATGAAACTCCTGAACCTTTCCGGTTATGCAATCAGGTGTTGGGGATACAGGGGAAGCATAATATCTCACCCAAATCTAGCAATTCCTACATCCAGTTGTATCCATCCTTCAACACATAACCGAGAAAAACTTCGGAAACCATCTACCTCAACCTTCGAAAAGCATCCGTTATACAAGTTATGGCAATACTCCCGAACTCCCGCCCAGTACTGGGTGGCGTCGAGGTTATCTCATCAACAACTGCATAAAAGAGATTTTCGATGTCGGCGTACTAAACTCAGGTATTCCAGAACTGCAACGATAAAATTGTGACGACAATACCTCAGAGCTCAACTCCCCGGGACACTGCCACAACCCCTAAATGACAGGAGGCACCAAGAACAATGTTCTCGTCACAAATCCATCGGAACGATTCCAAGATACCCGCGTGATCCTAAATTTTTTTTTGTGAAATTTGAGAAGAGAAGAGTCAAAACTCTATGTCAGGATGCCTCACCAGCGCGATGAAGGGACTGGGGAGTAAAAAGAATTCCTAAACTCTCCGATATATAATTCCTAAATGACTCAAAACATTTTTCAAGACACAACTCGGCCGCTAAAAACGATCAAGCAATGGGGCTCCTAAGGTCGGGGAAGGCTTTGATACCAACTTGTAACGCCCTCGATGCGGCTATATCTCCTACGTGTCGAAGCATGACTTAGAGGCATAACCGCATTGAAAGCAATGTCGCAAGTAAGGTAATCTTCACAACATCCCATGTAAATAGATAATAAAAGGGGAAGGTACATAGTTGGCTTACACTCGCCATGTCACACAAAGTACATAAATAACATACATCATCCAATACACTCATGGTCCGACTATGGTACCATAATAAAAGATCAACCCAACATGCGACACGGTCTCGATCGCCCCAATTGGGCACCACTACTGATCATCAGGGAAAGACACATAGTAACGGCGTGAGTCTTCGTCGAACTCCCACTTCAGCTCAAGCGCGTCATCTGGAACGGAATCGTCAGGCCCTGCATCTGGTTTGGAAGTAATCTGTGAGCCACGGGGACTCAGCAATCTCGAACCCTCACGATCAAGACTATTTAAGCTTATAGGTAAGGCAAGGTAAATATGTGGAGCTGCAGCAAGCGACTAGCATATATTGTGGCTAACCTGTTCACAAAAGAGAGCGAGAAGAGAAGGCAAAGCACGAACGACTAACTAGAGAACAACCTATGGCAAGCATTACTCCAACACCGTGTTCACTTCCCGGACTCCACCGAGAAGAGACCATCACGGTAACTCACACGGTTGATTCATTTTAATTAAGTTAAGGTTCAAGTTATCTACATCCGGACATTAACAAATTCCCATCTTCCCATAACCGCGTGCACGGCTTTCAAAAGTTCAAAACCCTGCAGGGGAGTCCCAACTTAGCCCATGACAAGCTCTCACGGTCAACGAAGGATATACCTTCTCCCGAGACATTCCGATCAGACTCGGTATCCCGGTTCTACAAGACACTTCGACAAGTTAAAACCAATCCAGCAACACCGCCCGAATGTGCCGACAAATCTCGATAGGAGCTGCACATATCTCGTTCTTAGGGCACACTCGGATAAGCAGTCCATACAACTAAAACCAGCCCTCGAGTTTCCCCGAGGTGGCACTGCAAGGGGCTCTAGGTTGGACCAACACTCAGAGGAGCACTGGCCCGGGGGGGTTTAAATAAGATGACCCTTGGGCTTCGGAAACCCAAGGGAAAAAGAGGCTAGGTGGAAAATGGTAAAACCAATGTTGGGCATTGCTGGAAGAGTTTTATTCAAGGCAAACTATCAAGGGGTTCCCATTATCACCCAACTGCGTAAGCAACGCAAAATCCGGGAACATAACACCGATATGACAGAAACTAGGGCGGCAAGAGTGGAAAAAAACACTAGGCAAAAGGCCGAGCCTTCCACCCTTTAACAAGTATATAGATGAATTAACATAACAAGATAATATAGTGATATCTCAACAAGTAAATAATGTTCCAACAAGGAACAGTCTCCAATCTTCACCTGCAACTAGCAACGCTATAAGAGGGGGCTGAGCAAAAGTGGTAACATAGCCAATCAACGGTTTGCTAGGACATGGTGGGTTAGAGGTTTGACATGGCAATTTGGGAGGCATGATAAGCAAGTGGTAGGTATCGTAGCATGGGCATAGCAAAAGAGCGAGCATCTAGCAAAGCAAAGATAGAAGTGATTTCGAGGGTATGATCATCTTGCCTGCAAAGTTGTCAGAGTTGACTGGATCCTCGAAAGTAAACTCAACGGGCTCCTCGTTAGCGAACTCGTCTCCTGGCTCTACCCAAACAAGACAAACAAGCAACAAGAACACAATCAACCACATGCAAAGCCCAAACAACTTGATGCAAACATGGTATGCTATGCGGGATGCGATATGTGATGCATATGCAAGATTTGACAAGAGATGAATGAACCTGGCCTCAACTTGGGAATCCAAGTGTACCACTGGAAAGGTGAGATGATTTCGATTGAAAACGATATAAAGAACACCGGGATCGGAGACACGGTTTGGAAATGGCAAGCAATTCGAATATGGCACCGGTCTGCGATATACAACAAGTGACCATCTAAATGCAACAAGATGAACATGCTACAGCACCCAAACATGGCAACAAAATACATGGCATGGATCCATTCATGATGCTTAACAAAAGATGAACACTGAGCTACGGTCAATTCATCCATTAACAGGTCCAAACAAGCATGGCAAAAAAGGAATTGGTAAACAGATCTCAGACTTAGTGAAATTAACACTTGTCTAGAATTTCAGATCAGGTAGCACACTTTGGAGCAAGAAAACTATATGCTACAGGAGCTTAACATGGCAAAGTAAAGCATGGCATGGAGCTACTCAAAGAGCTTAACCAAAAGTCCCTTAGTGACCTTGAGCCAAAAGGGATCAGAAAATACAATTGCAAGCATGTGAACATGGAAAAAACTTAAACAGATCACAGACTTAGTGAAAAACTGGAGCATGCAAAACAGATATCAAGTAGGCATGTTTACGAGCTCGATGCACTCACTACAGAGCATGTCATGATAATCTAAGCATACACCCATCAAGAATACACATTATACAAACTAGACATGGCAAGAACAATAACATGGCATGCACGGAACAACTACAACATCCTCGGCAAAATCGCTAACAAGTAGACAATCTGCCCAAATTCACGAAATGACAAAAGTAGAGCTCGATTGACTCAAGCTAGGGTGCTCCATAATTGCAGACAAAGACATGGATGGATAGAGCACTACATGATTAACAAAACATCCTTACTGATCATCCTCAAAAGAGGCACGGATCACTAGGAAACAACAGGAACATATGGCATATAGATAAGAACAGTTCAAGGACTTGGTGGAATTGCTAAGTCCCTGAAATCAGCATTAACGTATCCACCACTTTGCAAGCTTGTGCTAGTCACCACACACATCACAAAAATACATGGATGGCACCTCTGGAAAGATGTCAAAGCATATAACAAAACATATGTAGAGCTCAGGGGCATATCAGGCACACATTAATCATGGCAAAAATGACAAATAGCTATTTGGAGCAGCAGATCTGGCAATTATCTCAACTAGCACTCTTCCAACAGCATTTCGGGCATCAAGATGAACTTCAATGAAAATGATGCAATGATATGAAATGATGTGCTCTCTGAGACGAACATTTTGATATGCTATATGCCCAAAACAGATCTACGGATGCAAAGTTACGGCACGATGAACATAGAAAAAATAATTAGGGTTCGTGACGAAAAAGTCAACCCTGAGATTTCGGATCTCAGATCCAGATCGGGATCTCGCCGGAGTTACTGTTCATGTGCGTACTCCGAGGATCGTCGGCCGGACTTGGAGCTCGCCGGAGATGGGGAGGGAGCCGAGGCGGTGGAGGAGGTCGGGGGAGCTCGCCGGAGTTACTCCCGGCGACGAGGCGACGCGGTGGCACGGGCGGCGAGGTGGGGCGGCATGGCGGAGCGGCGGCCGCCGGCGAGGAGGCGCGGTGCTCCAGCCGCCTGAGCTGGAGAAGGAAGGCGGCGGGGCCGGGCGCTGTGGCTCGGGGGAGAGGAGGCGCGGGTGGCGCCTGGATGGGCCGCGGGGGCCTCCCGTGGGCTCAAGCGGGCCGGCGCGGCGGCGGCGATGTGGGCGCCCGCCCGGGACACGTGGCGAGAGACGATTGGCCGGCGCGGTCGCGGTGGACGTGTCCGGCCGGACCGGACGTGTCCGGCGGCGCGGGGTGGAAGAAGGCTAGGGTTTGGAAGAGGAGATCCGGGATTTCAGAGGAGGGGCTATTTATAGGCATAGAGGGAGCTAGGAGTGTCCAAATGAGGTGCGGTTTTCGGCCATGCGATCGTGATCGAACGCTCTAGATGATGGAGAGGGTTTTGGTAGGTTTTGGGCCAAATTGGAGGGGTGTTGGGCTGCAACACACACGAGGCCTTTTCGGTCCCTCGGTTAACCATTGGAGCATCAAACGAAGTCCAAATGGTACGAAACTTGACAGGCGGTATACCGGTAGTAAACCAAGGCCGCTTGGCAAGTCTCGGTCCAATCCAGAAATGTTTAATCCCCACACAAGAAAGAAAGGTAGAAATGACCACCGGAGGAGAACGGAGCGCCGGAATGCAA
Source organism: Triticum urartu (assembly GCF_056163025.1). Lineage (NCBI taxonomy): Eukaryota > Viridiplantae > Streptophyta > Magnoliopsida > Poales > Poaceae > Triticum > Triticum urartu. The sequence continues at coordinate 41,507,842 of NC_141876.1, read as the reverse complement.
AACGGACAACGGGGAAAATGCTCGGATGCATGAGATGAACACGTATGCAAATGCAACGCACATGATGACATGATATGAGATGCATGACAACGAAAACAACACATGTAGACAAAAACCCGAACCCGAGAAAATAAAATAACTTAACACCGGAAACGACAAGAGTAGGAGTACATATTGGTAAATCATATCCGGGGTGTTACATAAGCCCTATAAAGAGAGACGAGGCTCTAATACCAATTGAAAGATCGTGGATGTCGCCTAGAGGGGGGGTGAATAGGCGCTTTAAAATAATTATGGTTTAGGCTTGAACAAATGCGGAATAAACCTAGCGGTTAATTTGCCAAGCACAAAACCTAAAACAACTAGGCTCACCTATGTGCACCAACAACTTATGCTAAGCAAGATAAGCAGCTATGTGATAGCAAGATATATGACAAAGAACAATATAGCTATCTCAAAGTAAAGAGCATAAGTAAAGGGCTTGGGTAAGAGATAACCGAGACACGTGGAGACGATGTATCCCGAAGTTCACACCCTTGCGGATGCTAATCTCCGTTTGGAGCGGTGTGGAGGCACAATGCTCCCCAAGAATCCACTAGGGCCACCGTAATCTCCTCACGCCCTCGCACAATGCAAGATGTCGTGATTCCACTAAGGGACCCTTGAGGGCGGTCAGCGAACCCATACAAATGGCAACCCTTGGGGTGGTCACCGAACCCGTACACTTTGGCAACCCTTGGGGGAGGTCACCGGTACCCGTCAAATTTCTCGGGGCAATCTCCACAACCTAATTGGAGACCCCGGCGCTTTCCCGGAGCTTTACACCACAATGATTGAGCTCCGAACACCACCAACCATCTAGGGCGCCCAAGCACCCAAGAGGAACAAGCTCAAGGGTACCAAGCACCCAAGAGTAATAAGCTTCTCAACTTGTAACTTCCACGTATCACCGTGGAGAACTCAAACCGATGCACCAAATGCAATGGCAAGGGCACACGGAGTGCCCAAGTCCTTCTCTCTCAAATCCCACCGAAGCAGCTAATGCTAGGGAGGAAAATGAGAGGAAGAACAAGAAGGAGAACACCAAGAACTCCAAGATCTAGATCCAAGGGGTTCCCCTCACATAGAGGAGAAAGTGATTGGTGGAAACGTGGATCTAGATCTCCTCTCTCTTTTCCCTCAAAAACTAGCAAGAATCCATGGAGGGATTGAGAGTTAGCAAGCTCGAAGAAGGTCAACAATGGGGAAGAACATGATCTCTAAGGATTAGGTTCATTGGGGAAGAAGACCCCCTTTTAAAGGAGGGGGGAAATCCAACCGTTATGTGCTCAGCCCCCACACGAGCGGTACTACCGCTCGGGCGGAAGAAGTAGGGAAAACGAGCAACAAAACATGAACCTTGGGGCGGTAGTACCGCATATAAGTGGTACTACCGCTGGAGGAGCAGAACACGGGACCAAAAAAGGCAGGCAGAGCAGAGTATGGCGGAAGTGAAGCCGAAACGGTACTATCGCCCTACCGGAGCGGTACTACCGTGCCTTACTGCCGTGCAACTACTGCTAAACCCGACATGAAAAGAGCAGGACCCAAAATCGAGGTGGTAGAAGAGCGGTACTGCAGCGGTACTACGGCTGAGAGCACCAAGCGGTACTACTGCTTGGGCTCGCGGTACTACCGCTGGGACCAGACAAAAGCCACTTCTCAAGAAAACAAGAACTACCATAACTTCTGCATATGAGCTCCAAATTGAGCAAACTCAAGCTTGTTGGAAACAAGACGACGAGTAGCATCAAATAGTAAGAAGAGGCAGGGGAGGTATGCCTAACAAAAAGAGGAGTGAAACCTCCAACCGAGAAGAACCGGCAAAACATCCAACATCGAAAACATCATAGAAGATGCATGTGAACTCCATTTTCGATGAACTCGAGCTTGTCATCAAGATGACCATAAGCTCTAAGACTCACAAAGAGAACCAAAAAAGAACCAAGAAATATGATGCAAGGATGCAATGGTTTGAGATCTCAATGAACGATACGATCAAGCTACTCATCGAGAGCCCCCCTTGATAGTATAGCAATCGATCCTATAAACCGGTCTCCCAACTACCATCATGAGATCGGTAAAATAGAAAACCTATCAAGGGCAAACCTTTGCCTTGCACATGGTCCACTTGAGCTAGATGATGACGATCTTGACTTCCTCAAGTTGGACCACCTTTCTTGATTGTGTTGTCTCGATAAAGACTAGTAGATTGCTCCCCCATACTCCACTATGGGTGAGCCACTCTTCTGCACATCTTCACATGTCCATTGTCACCACAATGGATGGCAAGCTTCAAGCATTTGATCTCTTCATGATGCTCCACTTGAACTTGCACACCGCAACCTAACCCCACAAAGAACACTCACGAAGACCATGGGTTAGTACACAAAGCGAAATTGACAATGCTTATCATACCATGGGATCACTTGATCCCTCTCGGTACATCTTCTGCGCTTTGTGAGTTGATCAACTTGATTCATTCTTGACATAATCTTGATCAACCTTGAATCTTTCCAATTCTCTTCATTTGTATGATGTCTCGAAGGTAGACATGAATGATCACACAATCTTATTCTTCAAGACATGCTTGCAATAAGCTCGACACTCACATGACCAATCTTTGGATAATTCCTTGAATGGCACCTTGGTCGACACACACTCGCCTTGAAACCAACACATGTACTCCAAGAAAGGCCTATGGACAAAACCTCTAAATATAACTCAAGGCAACCATTAGTCCATAGAGATTGTCATCAATTGCCAAAACCAAACATGGGGGCACCGCATGTTCTTTCAGTTGTGTGTCACTCCTGCCGGCGGCCTCCTCCAACTCCTGGGCCGTGGCCCATCGTGAGCAACGCTCCCATACCTATCCTTCTCTGTTGGGACAGCCAGATACGGCCCGAGGTGTTTTTTTCCTGCTGCGAATTTGTCAATTTTCCAGAGACTGTGGTTTTTACAGAAAATCCCCTCATGTTCATGCATATTCTAACTCCACAACCGTGCATCCGAATTAAACAAACTTTATATGAAAAATGCTTAGAATTTTATGTAGATTAATAATTTGCCACTTTCATGCATGTGTGAAATGTTTAAATTGTTGTTTGTTTAAATTTGTTCAAATGCCATGTTAAAATGCTTTAATTCATAACTTAATAACTGTAGCTCCAAATTTAATAATCTTTATATGTAAATGGGGTATAAAAATGCCTAGCTTAACATGGTGTACTTACTTTGCATGTTTAACAACTCTAAAATTGTGTTTAGGGCAGAACAGTACCAAAACTAATATATGCTCATGAGGGTTTTTTCGGAGTTGTTGTTTGTTGTTCCGGCCTCATTTAAACTTGCCTAGATAGGTAGTTTTCTTATGCTTCACCCCTTGCCATGCTAACCTACATTTAATTTTGTTGAGTACATAAATTTGAGAGAACTAAATAATTCATGTGGTGTTTCGTCAATATGCAACTCGTTGCATATTGAGCTCCACTTAACTGGTAGTGTTGTTTGTTGCACTTTGCCATGCCATGCTTCATTAAACCGGACATGCATCATACTTGGTTGTGCATCATGCCATGTTTATGTGATGGTTGTTTACTATGTGCTTGCTTCTTTTCGGGTTGCTTCTCTCGTTAGCTTCGGTTTTGTTCCAGAGTTGTGAGGATTCGTTCAACTACGTCCGTTTGTCTTCGTCATGGACTCGTTCTTCTTCCTTGCGGGATCTCAGGCAAGATGACCATACCTCGAAATCACTTCTATCTTTGCTTGCTAGTTGCTCGCTCTTTTGCTATGTCGCGATACCTACCACTTGCTTTATCATGCCTCCCATATTGCCATGTCAAGCCTCTAACCCACCTTTCCTAGCAAACCGTTGTTTGGCTATGTTACCGCTTTGCTCAACCCCTCTTATAGCGTTGTTAGTTGCAGGTGAAGATGGAGTTTGTTCCATGTTGGAACATGGATATTGTTGGGATATCATTACTATTATATCGTATTTACTTTAATGCATCTATATACTTGGTAAAGGGTGGAAGGCTCGGCCTTATGCCTGGTGTTTTGTTCCACTCTTGCCGCCCTAGTTTCCGTCATACCGATGTTATGTTCCTTGATTTTGCGTTCCTTACGCGGTTGGGTGTTATGGGAACCCCTTAACAGTTCGCTTTGAATAAAACTCCTCCGGCAAGGCCCAACCTTGGTTTTACATTTGCCTAACAACCTATCACCTTCCCTTGGGTTCTGCAGACTCAAGGGTCATGTTTATTTTAACCCCCCCCCCCCCCCCCGGGGGGGGGCCAGTGCTTGTCTAAGTGTTGGTCTGAACCAGAGCCACTTGCGGCGCCACCTCAGGGAAACTTGAGGGCTGGTTTTAGATGTACGTAGTGTTCATCCGGTGTTGCTCTGAGAACGAGATATGTGCAGCTCCTATCAGGATGTCGGTGCATCGGGCGGTCTTGCTGGTCTTGTTTTACCATTGTCAAGATGTCTTGTAATCGGGATTCCGAGTCTGATCGGGTCTTCCAGGGAGAAGGAATATCCTTCGTTGACCGTGAGAGCTTGTGATGGGCTAAGTTGGGACACCCCTGCAGGGTTTTGAACTTTCGAAAGCCGTGCCCACGGTTATGGGCAGATGGGAATTTGTTAATATCCGATTGTAGAGAACTTGACACTTAACTTAATTAAACTGCATCAACCGTGTGTGTAGCCATGATGGTCTCTTTCCGGCGGAGTCCGGGAAGTGAACACGGTTCTTGTGTTATGCTTGAACGTAAGTAGCTTCAGGATCACTTCTTGATCACTTCTAGTTCACGTCCGTTGTGTTCCTTCTCTTCTCGCTCTTATTTGCGTATGTTAGCCATCATATATGCTTAGTGCATGCTGCAGCCCCACCTCATTACCCTTTCCTACCCACAAGCTTAAATAGTCTTGATCTCGCGGGTGTGAGATTGCTGAGTCCTCGTGGATCACAGATACTTCCAAACAGTTGCAGGTGCCGATGATACCAGTGCAGATGATGCAACTGAGCTCAGATGGGAGCTCGATGAAGATCGTGTTCGTTGTGATGTTTCGTTTCCTTTCGATCAGTAGTGGAGCCCAGTTGGGGCGATCAAGGATCTAGCATTTGGGGTTGTCTTTCTTTATTTTGGTTCCCTAGTCGGACCTTGATTGTATTATGGATAATGTATGATATTTATGCATTGTGTGAAGTGGCGATTGTAAGACAACTCTTTATCTCGTTCTTTCAGTACATGGGATGTGTAAAGATTACCCCTCTTGCGACATGCCTACCATGCGGTTATGCCTCTAAGTCGTGCTCCGACACGTGGGAGATATAGCCGCATCGTGGGTGTTACAAGTTGGTAATCAGAGCCTTCCGCGACTTAGGACCCCCCTGCTTGATCGAATCGCTGACGTTGTTGAGTCTAGAACAAAATGTTTTGAGTCTTAGGATTATATATATCGGAGAGTAGGATTCTTTTTACTCATCAGTCCCTTCGTCGCTCTGGTGTGGCCTCCTGACATAGAGTTTTGACTCTTCTCTCCTCAAATTTCACAAAAGAAAATTAGGATCACGCTGGTATCTTGGAATCGTTCCGATAGTTTTGTGACGAGAACATTGTTCTTGGTGCCTCCTAATGTTTAGGGGTTGTGGCAGTGTCCCAGGGAGTTGAGCTCCGAGGTGTTGTCGTCACAATTTTATCATTGCAGTTCTGAAATACCTGAGTTCCCCGACATCGAAAATCTCTTTTATGCAGTTGTTGGTGAGATAACCGCGACACCAACCAGTACTGGGGCGGGAGTTCGGGAGTATTGCCATAACTTGTATAACAGATGCTTTTTGAAGGTTGAGGTAAATGATTTCTGAAGGTTTCTTGGTTATGTGTTGAAGGATGGATACAACTGGATGTAGGATTTGCTACTTTTGGGTGAGATATTATGCTTCCCCTGTATCCCCAACACCTGATTGCATAACAGAAAGTTTCAGGAATTTATAAGTGGGAATTCAATTAGCTCCTAGAATATCTTTCCAACAGACACATGATACGATATGGGATCTATCATATGTTTGTTTCCGGCTTATTTTGCAAGTCAATCCTTGGTTTTGTTTTGAGTTGTGGTATTCGAGTTGCTTCAATATCAAGTGTTGATTCCATATCTTTCCTAAGTGGTGTTCTCATATTTCTATGTGAATACTAATCCTTCATGATAATTGAGATTATCATGTCAATCTTTTTCAACCGGCATTTTTCTCTTCAAGCGAATCCGATCATTTCAACATTCGCAAGATCACCTCTCAATTTTCCCAACGTTGTTTGTTTCATCCGTCCCAAGTTGTCTTTGTTTTTCCCACCCTCCCACCCCTTTTTTACTTCAAGGACTTGGCTTTCTTAATCAAGTATCCATCTTATTGATGTGAAGTCTCTCCATTCTTTTCCGTCAATATTCTTATCCAGTGATTCTCAGGAAGATACTAACGGAGCTTCAAGTTCATCATTCTTCGTTTCTTTTATCTTCTCCTGTGGATTTAAATCAAGATTTCGGTGTTGATCTTATCCTTTCCTCGTTTCAAATGTTTTCTCATGTTGTTGCACCTCTTAATCTTTCACCTCTCGCTATTCATTTGTTCGGGAGTGCTGAAGATATCTCAAAAGGCTCGTCTTTTCATTCAAGATCCATTCAACCTATTTCAAGGTTGTTATCTCATTCAAGCCATTTAATTCAACCGGTGCAATCTCTCTTTTCAAGCAGTCGTTCAACGGTGTTTCTTTTGAGTGGGCCCTAACCCATAGGTCTTTTTCCAGGATCTTACCTGACTCTTCTAATTTTACCGGAGCTATTCCCAAATCTTTCAAAGTTTGGCATAAGAATGAATTATCATCAGTCAGATGGTTTCTCCAAGATCTTATAACTCTTTTCATTGTTGGCTCAACCTCTTCGCTTTTCATTCTCCTGGAGTATCTCAACAATTCATGGTGGTGTTTCTCATCATCATTCTTTGCATTTGAAGACCGAAGAAGAGTTTTCCTCCAAATCTCATCCGTTCTCTCAAAGATTCGTGATTTGAGCTTGTTGCCATCCTCTCATAATTGTTTTTCGATTGTGAGAATTCTTTTCACCCATCCGGAGCAATTCAGGAGTATTTTTCAGTTTGATTATTTGGAGCCCATCATCTCAGAATTATTCATTCCAGCTTTTCAGCTCTCGTTCTCCAAATCATACCAGTGCTTCATTGAAATATCCTCTAATTAGTTCATGATCTCTTCGTTCTCATGTATCTAAATCCCAGCAAGTATCTTCTTTCGTTTTTCTAATTCTTCCCAGTGATTTGTGCTTTTGCTACTTTCATTTTCAATTCTTACGGTGGTTCGTTCAAGATTTCTCCTCCTTCGTTATCGTATCAATTCATTCATTCTTTCCAAATCCTACCGGTGGCTTGTTCAAGTCTTTTCTCAAGATTGCGATATATCTCTCTTAATCCTTTCTACGAGAATAAGTAGTATGTCAAATCCGTTGCTTGTCATCAATCTAAATTGGTGAAGGATACGCATAATCTAATTCTTATTCTTGTTTCATCCAAGTGATTAATTCCTTATTCCGGAGGTTCATCAAAAATTTTGATTTCTTTTGTTCATCTTTCTTTCCGGAGTTCCAATTTTATCTCGGTTATATCATTTCAAAGCTTCACCTAATCATTGCAAGGCTTCTGTGACACCCCAAAATTTTAACCTTGTTTTATTAATTAAAATTTTGCCAGGAAATTTAAACTTTTATTTTCTGGATGTTCTTTTGATTTCAGAACCATTCTTTTCCTTATTATTATGGAGTTTTTACCTCAAGTTAAAAAAACTTTCCAAATATATTATTGGACTTGTTTGCCCTTTCAAGAAAAACATTTATATTATCAGTGGAATTTATTTGCACAATTGTTTCTCTATGAGCTTTATTCCTTAAAATGATTTTCCATTAGTTTTGGAGCTCTTTTTGAACTACAACCACTTGATAAATTTATTTAAAATTTTCACCAAAATTTGGAGATGTCATGTGATGTTTTTAAATCACTTTTATGCAAAAATATATTTCATTCATTTAATATTTTGAGCTCTACACCAAGTTTTCAAATCTGGTCCAGATGGCAGTATTGCACTACAACCCATTTAAATATTCCTTTAAAACCTCCACCAAAATTGTGGGATGTTAGTAGTAGTATGTAATTCAACCTTATGCAAAAACCCACAGTTGCCCTTTGAGATATTTGAGTGAATCAACCTCATTTCCATTCTGGCCCAGTTGGATGTTTTCTACTGCATCACTATTCAATTTTGCTCTAGTGACCATGAGCTTTCTCCTGCTTGTAGTACACCATACAAAACCCTTAAGTCCAGAAGAGTGGACCCATTGGAGGATTTTAAGTGCATGCAACAGTGCCTTTTACTTTCTGTCCAGAATCAGTTTTCTCACAAACTTGCACTAGCAAGTTTTTGTTTTTGGCAAACTAACCTTACCACCCTCTCATTCATCTAAAGAGACTATGATCTGGAGATTTGGGCTACCCCAAGAGTTGCCTAGATGCACATGGCATTTTGTCAAACACCCTGTGTGTATAGCCAGATTTGGCATGATTTTTAGTCTGCTATATGAACTTGATCCCCTGACCAGACCAGCATGTCCCATGGATTTTCCCTAGCCCATAGCCCCACCCTGCTAACCCTCTTATGGATTGGAGCCCCCTAGCATGCCTTGGCATATTGCCGAGCACGTCGCATGCGTGCTCTGGGCGCGCCCAGAGCGCGCGTTTTGCACGTGCGTGCGCACGGGTCGCCGCGTCGCACCCTGGCCCTTGCTCGCCTACAGAGCCGCACCCCGACCTCATCCACTCACCAGAACACGCCAGCTCGCCCCTGGCGTCCTACAGCGCCGCCGCCAGGGCCCTCTTGGCGGCACGCCGACGGCCACAGTACGCCCTGCCATGGACGGTGCCGCCCAAGCCACAACTCCTCGCCAGCTGCCCTTGTGAGCAGGCCGCCCTTATCCCCAAGCCCGTCCTCTAGCACCGACCCTGCTCCGGCCATCGCCACGTCGCTCTGCCACAACAGAAGCGGTCGGCCGGCGATCTTATCCCCGGCCGCCGCGGAACCGCCATTGCTCGCCTATTTAAGGGGCCCCCGAGCTCGTCAGGCCCTCAAGCAACCTCTCTCACTCCCTCACTGATCCCCCCGTAGCAGTCAATCGACCAGGGAAGGTCTTCTTCCCCATCTCCGGCCAGTACAGCCACCGCCGCCCTCCGGTCCATTCAGTCGCAACCGAGCCCCTCCCGTCCATCTAGCGCCACCGTCCGACTCCCCATGACCCTGCGGAGCCGCCCAACACCTCAAACCCGCTCGGGAGCCACCGTAGCCCAGAGCCCCAAACCTCCTGAAGCCACCGGCCGCCGCGAAGCTCACCACCGGCGACGCCCTTTGCCCCCACCAACCCCTCGACCACCGGGAGGACCGTCCAAGCATGGGGGATCCATCCCTGCCCTCCGGAGCCCGCGAGGAGCCACCGTTTGCCGGCGTTGATCGCCGGAGCTCCCGCCTCTGTTCGGCCAGAGGAGGAAGGAGGCGGGGCGACCGGTCAAACCTGACCAGTGGGCCCCCTTGGACCCACTGTCAGCGACCCCGAGCCAGTCCACGCTGGCGTAAGTGGAAGCGCAAAACCCCCGAGTACGTCTCCTCTGCTTCAAAAACATATTCCGCCCGAAGCTTTTTCCTTTTTCTGTTTTATTTTAAAAAAAGAATTTGACTAAACTTTGACTGGCTATAACTTTTTATATATAAATCCAAATGACTTGATTCTTTTTATGTTGTTTCCCAAATATTGTCTAGTTTATTTTCATATTTATTTCAAAATTTTCCAAACAACTTTTTTTTTCTATTTTTAAAGTATGTGTTATTTGAATATTTTCAAAAATAGGAGTTTGAAGAAGGAGAAAACTTTCAAAAGTTTTGGAATGCACCCTGCCTCTCCACAACTTGAAGGCAAGCATTCTGAACCATGGCATAATACTTTGTGGGTTGTTTGATACGGTTATAACACCACCTCGACATGAAGCATTAGTTATTTTTATGTGATGATATGATCATACGCTTTGAGTGCATACTGAAAATTCTTGCTATTGGAAATAGATATGCTTGTGATAGCAATCACCCTCATATGCCTCTCGTGCCTACCGGGAAGGATCCGGGAAAGTCTCTGTCTTGGGTAGACACGAGCTTGTCCCTCGTCGAGACGGTTATGACCGGTGGGGCAGGGGGAGGTATGATGAGTGGTGGTTGTGTCTGATGGATGTGAAATATAATTCTTGAGCTAACCATGCAGGAAATACTTAAACCTCCTGAGTCAACCGTAGATCGAGTCTTGTTCCAGTAACCCCCATACTTGTTTCGTGCTGCCACTTGTCCCTGCCGTAGGTAGGGTACGGTTCAGTAAGTTGTCAACCCCTGTCTAGCACACACCGTACAGAGAGGCCATAGTGGAAGATACCGACTGCAGCCGGTAGGCATGCCACTTGGTCCGGGGGCATGGGTGTTTCCGGTTGGGACCGAGAGGGGGCACCCCTTAGAGCGCGCGATAGAAATTTGATCCCATGCTACACGAGGTTGTAGCCGCCCCACTTAGAGTTTGTTTAACAGGTGTCGTGGGTGATTCCAGACACGAGTAAAGTTAAGCTGGTGTGTGCAAGTCAGGCGTGTTTTCGACTAAAGACCGTAGACGGAATTAGTTCCGATGGACTAAATAAATCCGTTACTCGTGGGTAAAGAGTACACCCTCTGCGGAGATATTAAATCTATTCGAATAGTCGTGTCCATGGTTAAGGCCTACAGTCTGGGATGGGTCAAATGTTGATCTTAGTGTCGGTCTTCAGAGGAAAAACTACTAAACCAGAACATTGATTACGACCTGTGACGTATAATGATTATGATTATTATTATTATGGACTAACCATTTATGTTATTTGAATTATTGAGTATCCCTAGGATGGTTCTACCTCCCGAATATTCACTGTGATTATTCTTATATAAGCCCTTTATGTGGTGTCGCTCAGACGCCCGACTGTGGCATGCTTGTCATTTCATTTACTTATAAGCCCTTTATGCGGTGTCGCTCAGACGCTCGACTGTGGCAGGCTTGTCATTTCATTTACTTATAAGCCCTTTATGTGGTGTCGCACAGACGCCCGACTGTGGCATGCTTGTTATTTCATTTACTTATAAGCCCTTTATGTGGTGTCGCACAGACGCCCGACTGTGGCATGCTTGTTATTCCTCTCATATATAAGCCCTTTATGTGGTGTCGCCCAGACGCCCGACTGAGGCGTGCTTCATATTATTATCCCTTCGAGGCATCGCTTCAGACACCCGATCGGTGCTTTTCATTTCTACACCCTGATTGTTTACTCATGTTTTATTTGAATGATCTGCTTGCGTGCATCATGAACCTTATTTCATAACTGATGAAGTGATCATAGAATATTTTTAAAACATGATTATCAGTGGCTATATTATACCTGTGTTCTTAATGTTTGCGAGTACATTCAAAGTACTCACTGGCTTGTCCCTGGCTATTGTCTTGGCCAGATTTCCTGCGTGGAGAGGAGCGTTGCGATGACAGCCCCGGAACCTAGGCAATGGAGATAGCGGCCTCGCGAAGATAGGAGTTATCCTAGTCAGCTGTTCCTGTGGGAAATGGAGTCCCATAGACGCTGGTGATCCGCAAACCGCTTCCGCCTTCAGCCACTAGCAAACCATTTGTTGTACTCATAGGCCAGAATGGTCTTGTACTACATATCCTGTATTTTGCTTGGAGTTTCTGTATCAAGTTGGTGCCTCATCAGCTAACAGTAATCCTGGGGCTGGTGAGCACAAGGGCCGCTTTTGAGAAATTAATACCCAAAAATCCGGTCCTGACAAACTTGGTATCAGAGCCAGGCTGACCATTGGCTAATCCTATCTTAGCCAGGTCAAAAACCTAGGTAAACCAACCCACCAGACCTTAACCAAACCCCAGCCAAGCTTCTCATGTAAGATAGCCACACAGTGACCCGACACCTTTTGGCAGTCGGTGCCCAACCTATCAACCTAGCCTGTCAATCACGCGCCAGTGACCGACTCCTAAATTGTCTTATTCGCAAGCGTGCGAAGGAAGACTCCGTCCCCTTTTTCTATAACAAGGGCGCGCTAGCCTCAACCCAGCACAGCACAGCCTCTACCCCAAACCAAGCTAAAATGCCAGGACCCGTTGTTCACAATGAGACCACAGCAACCAACCTTGGAGGTTTTGTGACCATGCTAGCGAACCTCACCCGCCGTGCCTTTGCATTAGAAGAGCCCCCAGAATATGTTGTGTACCAAGGGTCCATGAGCAGTGAAAGCCGTCAATTTTGGGCCACTGTGCACGTCTATGGTAGGGGTCTATCGCCAGAATGCCCCTACAGGTTCACCGGAAGGACAACTTCCTTTGAGCCACAAGCCATCCAACTAGCTGCTCGAGAAGCTATAGTTCAACTCCGGCACTTGTTGCCCAGAGTTAACAGTCGCTCATTCTACTACTATCCCAGCCGTGACGGGTATGGTAGACCACCCCAGGTTGCGAACGGAGATCACGAGACGGATCCTGCATTATTGCATCTGGTGTGCTATGTAAGTGCGCTAGAGGAACTGTTCGATCAGATCACCCTTGATCTAATCGCAGCTCGTGGAGAACTGATCTGCCAAGCCCCAGCAAGAAGAGAAGATGAGCCCGACGCCGACAATCCAGTCGTGCTGTTCGGACAACCGATCGAGACCTTGAGGTCAGCCCCAGCCATCAACCAAGGTGCTTTGATGACCCCAGAAGTGCTTCGTCGCCTTTTGGGAACACACTCCAATGGGATTGTAGCCAACAATCCCCGCGATGGTCATCATCGCTACCCCGACCCTGCAGTTCCTCAACCCCCTCCAGCTAACCCCGACGGTGAGGCCAATGGAGAAGCCTCGGCATCCACAAGGCCCGCCCGCTTGGATATAAACGAGGTAGACTAAGTCACTCGAGTAGTACCGAGTCTTAGTATACCCCACGCCCTATAATTGTGTGATCATGTATCGCCATATTGGAATGCTACCTGCTTGTGCATCCCTATTTTGAATAGTGGCCATGCATGAGTGCGTTGGTGTACGGCTGCATTTTTAATTCCGGGCGTAGCTACCAAAACCAATCCTGACGGCACCCACAGTAACACGTCACTTTTGTGAGATGTGTGTATCTGTGGCTTGGACCCTGACCCCATGGGAGCAGAACCAGCAAACTAGTGCCCCTCACCGCGGTAAATAAACCAGCCCAGTTGCTATATAAAAGGCCACCTCGTGACCTTGCCGAGTACCCCTCATCTTGTGCGCAACCCTCACAACCATTTCTTGCCATGCCGAGCCCTAGCATTTATCTGAGAACCCTAGATGCAACCCCGGGTAGTTTTGTTAAAATATTGTGGGACTTTACCTGCAGTACCATGGGTTCTACCCAGCTACCCCAGTACGAGCTGCTCAAGTCGAGGATCACCTCATCCACCTCGAAATATTGGGCAGCAGTGCACATTCCTCCCGTAGACTCAAATCAAGACCCAACGGAAGTCTCCTTCCTAGGGAAATCTATGTCGACTCCGCAGATGGCCATAGAAGTGGTTGCACACGAAGCGATTGTTCGCCTTCGATTCGCGGTACCCTATGCCAGCGAACGAGGGTATTATTACTTTCCGAGCCGTGCAGCACCCGGAGAAGTAGCATCCTTTCCTGGTGGACGAATTGAGAGAGACCCAGTACTGGACAACCTTGTCCAGTATGTCATCGCTCAAGAACGTTTGACCCAGCGAATTATGGGTTATCTCCAGAGCCTCACTGATTTAAATCCTCAGATTGCCATCGGCAGACCACTGAGGCCCGACCAGGAGAGACGCGTTCATCGACTGGTCAACCCGCTTCCCCCAATAGAAGAAGAGTGCGCCCCAGTACAAGAGATGTTCTCTCGGGACCCTGTCCTTTTACCGTTTTCATTGTAAACGTCTTAGCTATGTTTTTTTGTGTGTTGCAGCTTATGATTGTACCCTAAGTTTGTGCTATGAGTAAACTCTTGGTTTCAACTAATGGGAATATTATTTTTAAAACAGCCCTTAGCAAATCTCGAGGACGAGATTTTTTAAGGGGGGGTAGTGTTGTGACACCCCAAAATTTTAAACTTTTTTTATTAATTAAAATTTTGCCAGGAAATTTAAACTTTTATTTTCTGGATGTTCTTTTGATTTCAGAACCATTCTTTTCCTTATTATTAAGGAGTTTTTACCTCAAGTGAAAAAAAAACTTTCCAAATATATTATTGGACTTGTTTGCCCTTTCAAGAAAAACATTTCTATTATCAGTGGAATTTATTTGCACAATTGTTTCTCTTTGAGCTTTATTCCTTAAAATGATTTTCCATTAATTTTGGAGCTCTTTTTGAACTACAACCACTTGATAAATTTATTTAAAATTTTCACCAAAATTTGGAGATGTCATGTGATGTTTTTAAATCACTTTTATGCAAAAATATATTTCATTCATTTAATATTTTGAGCTCTACACCAAGTTTTCAAATCTGGTCCAGATGGCAGTATTGCACTACAACCCATTTAAATATTCCTTTAAAACCTCCACCAAAATTGTGGGATGTTAGTAGTAGTATGTAATTCAACCTTATGCAAAAACCCACAGTTGCCCTTTGAGATATTTGAGTGAATCAACCTCATTTCCATTCTGGCCGAGTTGGATGTTTTCTACTGCATCACTATTCAATTTTGCTCTAGTGACCATGAGCTTTCTCCTGCTTGTAGTACACCATACAAAACCCTTAAGTCCAGAAGAGTGGACCCATTGGAGGATTTTAAGTGCATGCAACAGTGCCTTTTACTTTTTGTCCAGAATCAGTTTTCTCACAAACTTGCACTAGCAAGTTTTTGTTTTTGGCAAACTAACCTTACCACCCTCTCATTCATCTAAAGATACTATGATCTGGAGATTTGGGCCACCCCAAGAGTTGCCTAGATGCACATGGCATTTTGTCAAACACCCTGTGTGCATAGCCAGATTTGGCATGATTTTTAGTCTGCTATATGAACTTGATCCCCTGACCAGACCAGCATGTCCCATGGATTTGCCCTAGCCCATAGCCCCACCCTTCTAACCCTCTTGTGGATTGGAGCCCCCTAGCATGCCTTGGCATATTGCCGAGCACGTAGCGTGCGTGCTCTGGGCGCGCCCAGAGCGCGCGTTTTGCACGTGCGTGCGCACGGGTCGCCGCGTCGCGCCCCGGCCCTTGCTCTCCTGCAGAGCCGCACCCCGACCTCATCAACTCACCAGAACACGCCAGCTCGCCCCTGGCGCCCTACAGCGCCGCCGCCAGGGCCCTCTTGGCGACACGCCGACGGCCACAGTACGCCCTGCCATGGACGGCGCCGCCCAAGCCACAACTCCTTGTCAGCTGCCCTCGTGAGCAGGTCGCCCTTATCCCCAAGCCCGTCCGCTAGCACCGACCCTGCTCCGGCCATCGCCACATCGCTCTGCCACAACAGAAGCGGTCGGCCGGCGATCTTATCCCCGGCCGCCGCGGAACCGCCATTGCTCACCTATTTAAGGGACCCCCGAGCTCGTCAGGCCCTCAAGCAACCTCTCTCACTCCCTCACCGATCCCCCCGTAGCAGTCGATCGACCAGTGAAGGTCTTCTTCCCCATCTCCAGCCAGTACAACCGCCGCCGCCCTCCGGTCCATTCAGTCGCAACCGAGCCCCTCCCGTCCATCTAGCGCCACCGTCCGACTCCCCATGACCCTGCGGAGCCGCCCAACACCTCAAACCCGCTCGGGAGCCACCGTAGCCCAGAGCCCCAAACCTCCCGAAGCCACCGGCCGCCGCGAAGCTCACCACCGGTGACTCCCTTTGCCCCCACCAACCCCTCGACCACCGGGAGGACCCGTCCTAGCATGGTGGATCCATCCCTGCCCTCCGGAGCCCGTGAGGAGCCTCCGTTCGCCGGCGTTGATCGCCGGAGCTCCCGCCTCTGTTCAGCCAGAGGAGGAAGGAGGCGGGGCGACCGGTCAAACCTGACCAGTGGGCCCCCTTGGACCCACTGTCAGCGACCCTGAGCCAGTCCACGCTGGCGTAAGTGGAAGCGCAAAACCCCCGAGTACGTCTCCTCTGCTTCGAAAACGTATTCCGCCCGAAGATTTTTCCTTTTTCTGTTTTATTTTAAAAACAGAATTTGACTAAACTTTGACTGGCTATAACTTTTTTAATATAAATCCAAATGACTTGATTCTTTTTATGTTGTTTCCCAAATATTGTCTAGTTTATTTTCATATTTATTTCAAAATTTTCCAAACAACCTTTTTGTATTGTTTTTAAAGTATGTGTTATTTGAATATTTTCAAAAATAGGAGTTTGAAGGAGAAAACTTTCAAAAGTTTTGGAATGCACCCTGCCTCTCCACAACTTGAAGGCAAGCATTCTGAACCCTGGCATAATACTTTGTGGGTTGTTTGATACGGTTATAACACCACCTCGACATGAAGCATTAGTTATTTTTATGTGACGATATGATCATACGCTTTGAGTGCATACTGAAAATTCTTGCTGTTGGAAATAGATATGCTTGTGATAGCAATCACCCTCATATGCCTCTCGTGCCTACCGGGAAGGATCCGGGAAAGTCTCTGTCTTGGGTAGACACGAGCTTGTCCCTCGTCGAGACGGTTATGACTGGTGCGGCAGGGGGAGGTATGATGAGTGGTGGTTGTGTCTGATGGATGTGAAATATAATTCTTGAGCTAACCATGCAGAAAATACTTAAACCTCCTGAGTCGACCGTAGATCGAGTCTTGTTCCAGTAACCCCCATACTTGTTTCGTGCTGCCACTTGTCCCTGCTGTAGGTAGGGTACGGTTTAGTAAGTTGTCAACCCCTGTCTAGCACACACCGTACAGAGAGGCCATAGTGGAAGATACCGACTGCAGCCGGTAGGCATGCCACTTGGTCCGGGGGCATGGGTGTTTCCGGTTGGGACCGAGAGGGGGGCACCCCTTAGAGCGCGCAATAGAAATTTGATCCCATGCTACGCGAGGTTGTAGCCTCCCCACTTAGAGTTTGCTTAACAGGTGTCGTGGGTGATTCCAGACACGAGTAAAGTTAAGCTGGTGTGTGCAAGTCGGGCGTGTTTTTGACTAAAGACCGTAGACGGAATTAGTTCCGATGGACTAAAGAAATTCGTTACTCTCTGCGGAGATATTAAATCTATTCGAATAGCCGTGTCCATGGTTAAGGACTACAGTCTAGGATGGGTCAAATGTCGGTCTTAGTGTCGGTCTTCGGAGGAAAAACTACTAAACCAGAACATTGATTATGACCTGTGATGTATAATGATTATGATTATTATTATTATGGACTAATCATTTATGTTATTTGAATTATTGAGTATCCTTGGGACGGTTCTACCTCCCGGATATTCACTATGATTATTCTTATATAAGCCCTTTATGTGGTGTCGCTCAGACGCCCGACTATGGCAGGCTTGT
This sequence comes from Triticum urartu, assembly GCF_056163025.1. Lineage (NCBI taxonomy): Eukaryota > Viridiplantae > Streptophyta > Magnoliopsida > Poales > Poaceae > Triticum > Triticum urartu. The sequence goes on along the minus strand of NC_141876.1, from coordinate 41,490,193 downwards.
CATTTCATTTACTTATAAGCCCTTTATGTGGTGTCGCTCAGACGCCCGACTGTGGCAGGCTTGTCATTTCATTTACTTATAAGCCCTTTATGTGGTGTCGCACAGACGCCCGACTGTGGCATGCTTGTTATTTCATTTACTTATAAGCCCTTTATGTAGTGTCGCACAGACGCCCAACTGTGGCATGCTTGTTATTCATCTCATATATAAGCCCTTTATGTGGTGTCGCTCAGACGCCCGACTGAGGCGTGCTTCATATTATTATCCCTTCGAGGCGTCGCTTCAGACACCCGATCGGTGCTTTTCATTTCTACACCCTGATTGTTTACTCATGTTTTATTTGAATGATCTGCTTGCGTGCATCATGAACCTTATTTCATAACTGACGAAGTGATCATAGAATATTTTTAAAACATGATTATCAGTGGCTGTATTATACCTGTGTTCTTAATGTTTGTGAGTACATTCAAAGTACTCACTGGCTTGTCCCTGGCTATTGTCTTGGCCAGATTTCCTACGTGGAGAGGAGCGTTGCGATGATAGCCCCGGAACCTACGCAATGGAGATAGCGGCCTCGCGAAGATAGGAGTTATCCTGGTCAGCTGTTCCTGTGGGAAATGGAGTCCCATAGACGCTGGTGATCCGCAAACCGCTTCCGCCTTCAGCCACTAGCAAACCATTTGTTGTACTCATAGGCCAGAATGGTCTTGTACTACATATCTTGTATTTTGCTTGGAGTTTCTGTATCAAGTTGGTGCCTCATCAGCTAACAGTAATCCTGGGGCTGGTGAGCACAAGGGCCGCTTTTGGGAAATTAATACCCGAAAATCCGGTCCTGACAGCTTCTCCCGGAGTTCTTTTCAACTTTCCCTTTTCTTTTGATCATCCTTTTATTACCGGAGTTCTTCATGGAGGTTCTACATGGTGGTTCGTCAAGGATTCTTTTCATCTCTTCATTGTTTCCCTATCAATCTTTGTTTTCGGTGGCAGAATTTCACCTCAAATTTTGAGATGTCTTCCTTAAGCCCACATCAAGCTTATCCTTTCGTTATTGATAATCCAACAACTCCGTTCTAGCATTTGTTGTAAGCGTGCTCTCTCAAGATATTGTTTCCCTCCGTTCATTCCATTCCATTCTTTCATTTCTTCTGGAGGCATTGTGATGTTGCTCTCTTCACCCGTCATCTTGTTTGTCAAGATCATGTTCAATTCCTTCCATTTACAGTCGGAGTGCTGTCCAAATTATATCATTCTTATTCCTTCTCTATCTTGTGTTAACCGGAGTGTTCTCGTAATTGATTTTTTTTCTTGTTCCTTGTACATCTTATTTCAGCCGAAGTGCTAGCATGTACTTCTTGTCCATTGAAACTCTTTTCTTATGTCTGTCAACCTACAAGGTTCCCGTAATGTTCCTTGTTCCTCCTTTCTAACAGAGTGTTTTCAGCCTCGTTCATCTCCGTTGTATTCTCTTCTCAAAACTGTTTAACCTATCAAGGTTCTCTGGTTTCACTCGTTTGTCAAAGAAGCAACTTTGTATTACCTCTTCCTCTTCCGTTTTCTATCCGGTACCATCCTAGATCTCGAGACGAGATCCTCTCGTAGTGGTGGAGTGTTGTGACGCCCCGAGACCGATGCGCCAGGTGTCTCCCAGTTATTCGTCGTCTTTGCCATGTCGTTTGCTTGCGTGTTGCATCTTGTCATGTCATCATCCACATTGCATCTGCATGTTTTCGAAACTTGCTTTCGTCCGGGTCTCCCAGTTCCTTCTGTTGTCCGTTCTGAGCCCTTACACACTTGCACGCGCCCGCGGCATGTCCGAAATAGTATTTTATAAGTGGCCAGGAAATGTTCTCAGAATGGGTTGAGAGTTGGTGTGCGGTCTTGTTATGTTGTAGTTAGGCCGCCTGCCAAGTTTCATCGCATTCGGAGTTCGTTTGATGCCCCAGTGGATATCTATAGCGGCATTATAGTCGGTCAAACGCCGGACTTTCCCTCTCTTTCCTCCCTAGACCGTCTACACCTTCCACTACCTACCGCCAGGCCCTATTTAACCTCTCCCGTCAGCCCGCGGCCCTCCCCTCGCGCGCGTTCGAAAGTTTGTCCCGAACCTGACCCGGGCAGTCGTCACCGTCAGGTCCAGATCATCCCCTAACATCCTTAAAACATCACCGTTTTATTATTTGGACTCCCAACCTTTTTTTTCTCTCGACCGTCTGATTTCGACCGGAGGGACAATGTAGCCCCTTCCCAAATCCATATGCTATAAATATCAGTCCAATACCCTAGATTTTAGGAGAGTTGTCCCATCTTCCAAATCCTCCTAGTCGCCACCGCCAGTCCTCTCCACCTCGGGATTGCCCCCGATCCAAACCCACCAATCACCCACAGCTCCCAGATCCGCCGCCACCAACCTTCTCCTAGTCTTCCGAGCTAGCCACCCGGTGCTCAGCGCTGCCTCCCTCTTCTGCTCGAACACGCCTGCTCGAGGAGGAGCCCCCGCTCACTCCTGGATCGACCCAGCCGCCGCGCCGATGACCCGCCGACCACCACCCCGGCCAGCCAGGCCACCAGAGGGCCACCTCACCCTCGTTGGTCCTCTCTTTCTTTCTCCCTCCTTTTCTTTCTTTGAGGTCTCCCTCCTCTCATCTCTCGGCCTCTGTCACTGTTTGAGCAGGAGCACCGTCATCCGTCTTCGTCACCACCACAGGAGCATGCCCCGCCATGGCCACCTCGTTCGGAAGCAAGCTCGCCGGCGTCCTCCTCATCCTAGCGTCACCCCATCCCCGTGAGCCCGTTGTGCGCCTGCCCAAGGCCCCAAGCAGGAGAGCTTGGCCTCGCCTCCTTGCATCGTCGCTCTGCTCCGAGCGTAGACCGCGCGGCCGCCACTGCCCGTCCATGGACAGCCACCCAGCAGCTCCGCATCGAGCTCTCCACCCGGATCCACTCCTCCTTCCCCCATACGCGTCGTCGGGATCACGCAAAGTCCGCCACCGTCGTCTTCTTCTCAGGAACGAGCTCGACACCTACGTCCTGTGGTGCCTCCTCGATCGAGCACCGCCCTGCGTTGACTGCGCGCCTCCTGCCTCCCGCACGCAGCAGGCGGACCCCCGCATCCGGCCAAGCTCCGCTCGCTGTCGACCATCATCGGGAGACGCTAGCGCCAAGTCCCGCTCCCTGCGTCCTCTGCATCGCAGCCGCGGCGAGACCTCTGCTTCTTTTGCGTTGACCGCGCCTCCCCCACCTGCCTGTTCGATCCAGATGCCTCGCCTCGAGCGGCCTCCTCTGCATGTGGCCCGCAAGTCGCGTGGCCCAGCGCCTCCTCCCTCGTCTCGACCTGGGCCTGGCCCAGCTCCAACGCGTGCAAGACCCAGCAACCGGCATGCCTCCTACGCGCCGTGGGCCGCACCAGCCGGCCTAGCTGTGCGTCACTCCTGCCGGCGGCCTCCCTCCAACTCCTGGGCCGTGGCCATGGTGAGCAGCGCTCCCATACCTCTCCTTCTCTGTTGGGCCAGCCAGATACGGCCCGAGGTGTTTTTTTTCCTGCTGCGAATTTGTCAATTTTCCAGAGACTGCGGTTTTTATAGAAAAGCCCCTCATGTTCATGCATATTCTAACTCCACAACCGTGCATCCGAATTAAACAAACTTTATATGAAAAATGCTTAGAATTTTATGTAGATTAATAATTTGCCACTTTCATGCATGTTTGAAATGTTTAAATTTTTGTTTGTTTAAATTTGTTCAAATGCCATGTTAAAATGCTTTAATTCATAACTTAATAACCGTAGCTCCAAATTTAATAATCTTTATATGTAAATGGGGTAGAAAAATGCCTAGCTTAACATGGTGTACTTACTTTGCATTTTTAAATTTCTCTAAAATTGTGTTTAGGGAAGAACAGTACCAAAACTAATATATGCTCATGAGGGTTTTTTCTGGAGTTGTTGTTTGTTGTTCCGGCCTCATTTAAACTTGCCTAGATAGGTAGTTTTCTTATGCTTCACCCCTTGCCATGCTAACCTACATTTACTTTTGTTGAGTACATAAACAGGAGAGAACTAAATAAGTCATGTGGTGTTTCGTCAATATGCAACTCGTTACATATTGAGCTCCACTTAACTTGTAGTGTTGTTTGTTGCACTTTGCCATGCCATGCTTCATTAAACCGGACATGCATCATACTTGGTTGTGCATCATGCCATGTTTATGTGATGGTTTTTTTACTGTGTGCTTGCTTCTTTCCGGGTTGCTTCTCTTGTTAGCTTCGGTTTCGTTCCGGAGTTGTGAGGATTCGTTCGACTACGTCCGTTTGTCTTCGTCATGGACTCGTTCTTCTTCTTTGCGGGATCTCAGGCAAGATGACCATACCCTCGAAATCACTTCTATCTTTGCTTGCTAGTTGATCGCTCTTTTGCTATGCCGCGATACCTACCACTTGCTTTATCACACCTCCCATATTGCCATGTCAAGCCCTAACCCACCTTTCCTAGCAAACCGTTATTTGGCTATGTTACCGCTTTGCCCGGCCCCTCTTATAGCGTTGCTAGTTGCAGGTGAAGATGGAGTTTGTTCCATGTTGGAACATGGATATTGTTGGGATATCATTACTATTATATCGTATTTACTTTAATGCATCTATATACTTGGTAAAGGGTGGAAGGCTCGGCCTTATGCCTGGTGTTTTGTTCCACTCTTGCCGCCCTAGTTTCCGTCATACCGATGTTATGTTCCTTGATTTTGCGTTCCTTACGCGGTTGGGTGTTATGGGAACCCCTTGACAGTTCGCTTTGAATAAACTCCTCCAGCAAGGCCCAACCTTGGTTTTACATTCGCCTAACAACCTATCACCTTCCCTTGGGTTCTGCAGACTGAAGGGTCATCTTTATTTTAACCCCCCCCCCTCCCCGCCCCGGGCCAGTGCTTGTCTCAGTGTTGGTCCAAACCAGAGACACTTGCGGTGCCACCTCGGGGAAATTTGAGGGCTGGTTTTAGCTGTACGTAGTGTTCATCCGGTGTTGCCGTGAGAACGAGATATGTGCAGCTCCTATCAGGATGTCGACGCATCGGGCGGTCTTGCTGGTCTTGTTTTACCATTGTCAAGATGTCTTGTAACCGGGATTCCGAGTCTGATCGGGTCTTCCTGGGAGAAGGAATATCCTTCATTGACCGTGAGAGCTTGTGATGGGCTAAGTTGGGACACCCCTGCAGGGTTTTGAACTTTCGAAAGTCGTGCCCGCGGTTATGGGCAGATGGGAATTTGTTAATATCCGGTTGTAGAGAACTTGACACTTAACTTAATTAAAATGCATCAACCGCGTGTGTAGCCGTGATGGTCTCTTTCCGACGGAGTCCGGGAAGTGAACACGGTTCGTGTGTTATGCTTGAACGTAAGTAGCTTCAGGATCACTTCTTGATCACTTCTACTTCACGACCGTTGCATTGCTTCTCTTCTCGCTCTTATTTGCGTATGTTAGCCACCATATATGCTTAGTGCTTGCTGCAGCCCCACCTCATTACTCTTTCCTACCCACAAGCTTAAATATTCTTGATCTCACGGATGTGAGATTGCTGAGTCCTTATGGCTCACAGATACTTCCAAACAGTTGCAGGTGCCGATGATACCAGTGTAGATGATGCAACTGAGCTCAGATGGGAGCTCGATGAAGATCGTGTGCGTTGTGATGTTTTGTTTCCTTTCGATCAGTAGTGGAGCCCAGTTGGGGCGATCGGGGATCTAGCATTTGGGGTTGTCTTTCTTTATTTTGGTTTCGTAGTCAAACCTTGATTGTATTCTGGATAATGTATGATATTTATGCATTGTGTGAAGTGGCGATTGTAAGCCAACTCTTTATCCCGTTCTTATTCAGTACATGGTATGTGTAAAGATTACTCCTCGTGCGACATGCCTACCATGCGGTTATGCTTCTAAGTCGTGCTCCGATACGTGGGAGATATAGCTGCATCATAGGTGTTACAATAATAAACAGGAATAGCTGAGAAAACAGAACGAATCAATTCCAACCTAGCAGCATGAGAAAGCATATTGGCTTTATAAGCAGGCAGTTTATTCTTAAACTTGTCAAGCACAAAGTTATAAGCAGCGCTTCTATTCTTAGCAGGAAGAATAAGCGGATGACCTAGATGGGTGAAATTACTGTCCAAATTTGAAACATGAAAAATTTGCTTAGTCTCCTGAATAGTAGCTTGACTAACATGAGAACTAAAAAGAATGGCAGATTTAGCCCAGTTTGGTGTTTGACCAGAGATAGAACATAAATGATGGATGAGATGAGCCATAAAATTTGCTTCCTAAATAGTAGCTTGTCCACACACCAAGAGATCATCTGCAAACAATAGAGAATGAATAGAAGGGCAATTTGGAAAAAACTTCAGTTTTTTCGAGCATTTTTTTGAAAGAATTCAGCGGATCGGAAGCTTTAAATGGGCTGTGCTTTGACCGACAATATCTTTTTTACACGTCTGCACGTTGGTCAAGCTCCACATGTTGCTATTATCGGGATTTCCTATTTGCCGCACGATGCGTCAAATTGTCCCTGCAACACACAGGACGCAAACCTTCCTGTTTCCGATTTTGGGAATGTTCCACCGGTTTCCAGCCGATTTATTCAGGTTTTAGGAACTTTCTATAAAATCCAAAACCATTTTTTCTTTGTTTTCTTCTTTTATTTTCGTTTTTTCTGTTTCTTTTTTCTTTCCTTTTTCTGTTTGTCAGATTACTTTTTTCTTTTTCATTCCTATTTTATTTTCTTTCATTTTCGTTTTTGTTTTCCAAAAATTGTTCAAAAAATTAAAACATGTTTGCCTTTTTCAAAATTTGTTCCTTTTCATGACATGTTCCGGTTTTGTAAAAATCAGAAATTTTAAAAAGTTCAGAAATTTCAAATTTTGTTTGCCTCTTACAAAAATGAACGAAAATTCAAAAAAAAAAAAAATTCAAAATTTCCACAAAGTTTGCATTTGTAGATTTTATTCACAAAGTTAAAAAATCACTAATTTCAGAAAATTTTCTTGTTTTTCAAAATTTTGTTCACAAATTAAAAAATTGTTTTTAAAACTTTTCCCAAATTAATTTTTTAAGGGAATATCATAAAATGTTTGATTTTTTGAAAATTGAATTTTTTTTCGTGTTTTTTAGAGAATGTTCGGAAATTTCAGTAATTGTTCATAATTATGAAAAATGTTCTCACTTCAAATTTTGTTCAAAAATTCAAAATATTTTCTAAGTTATGTTCAAAAGTTTCACGAATGAAAAAAATGTTCAGGTATTTCATAAACTTTTCAGAATTTTAAAAAATGTTCCTACTTTCAAAATTTTCTCACAAATTCAAAATATGTTCTCGCTTTTTCAAAATTTGTTCTCAGTTCAAAAAATGTTTCGATGTTTCAAAGTTATTCACAAGTTTAAACATTGTTCGCACTTATAATAATCAAAATCGCGTTTGTCAAAATTGTTTGGAGTTATAAATACTCGGAATTTTCAAGAGAATAAATAATATTCCAAACTGCCGCTGCTATTTCTTAAAGTATTCTTGGGACGTATTTAACGCACACCCTTACAAGTTTGTTTGGCTAGCTACATCATCTGGTGTGCAAGTTTTTTCTTTTGAGACAATTCTGGTGTGCAAGTGGTCGCGAGTTCGAATCCAGGAATACGGACCGCATTTTTGTTTTTTCCACAGCTCGTGCACGGCTGCTACTTTGTGGGCTGGCCCAGGTGGGGGAGTCCCCTTGTGCGAAATGCACGCTGTTTGCCGCAACAAGAGGCACATAGGAGGACTCGCTATTATCAGATCAAAAAAACTGCCGGGTCTCAAATATTTGACCTTGCCTAACAAGCCCATTGGTCTTTTATTTTAAACAGAAAAAATGTAGTAGAAGCTCTTCTCGATGTGAGAACACATCAAACCACTCGAACTTGGGAGCGTGCCACACTTAGTCGGTTAAACAACCTGGCGCCGTTAGTCACTAGAATCGTTTAATATTGTGCTTTCAAGGTAAGTCATGGGAGCTAGTCGGCAGAATGTGTATGCATGCTTCGTTAAGCACGAAGGTACACTAGGAGATGTTTTAAGTAATGTCATTACCTAGGAAGATGTCTCCCGCCAGGTCCAACCGTAACCAGACGATCCAACCGTATCCTAAGTGGGCTCCTCCATGTTGTAAATGTGAAAAGGCACAATTAGTGCATCGCGCATACAACTAAGTATAGCGCTCATTTCCTTCACAGCAATCAAATCTAAATTCACCGTCTGGTAGATCTTTCATGCAGATGTATGTGTAAATATGTCTTTCAAACTCACAATCAATTTTTAACTTCCCAAATATTTTTGAATACATGAAGAAATTTACAAGATTTATTTAATTCATAAATAATTGTAATCTATGGAGAACATTTAAATTTGGTAATATTTTTTGAAATTCATGAACATTTTTTAAATTTCTGAACCTTAATTAAATTCATGAACACATTTCAAACTCGTGAACATTTTTTTGAATTACTGATTTTTTCTGAATTCAGAAACATATTTTTGAATTCGCAAAAATATATTAAATTTGTGAATATTTTTTGGAATTCATAAACATGTTTTGAATTCACAATCATTTAAAAAATCATGAATATATTTTTAATTGATGGAATATTTTTCAAATTCGAGTAAAAAAACTTAACTAAAACTTTTTTTAAAATTCATAAAAATTTTGAATTCAATATTATTTTCCAAACTTATCAATATTTTTAAAATCATGAATATTTTTCAAATTCATAAACATTATCCAAATTGGAAGCGTGCCACACTTGTCGGTTAAGCGACCTGGCGCCGCTAGTAGGTTAGTTACTAGGACCGTTCGAGGTAAGCCATGGAAGTTAGTACAGTAGAGTAAACTATGTGTGTGCATGCTTTGATAAGCACGAAGGTACATTGAGAGATGTCTTGTGTAATGTCATATTTGGTCTTGTCATCTCCACCCGAAAGACCCAGCTGGTCTTCCTTTCTTCCCCACCAAATCGTCATGATGAGATCATTTATGTGTTCGCATAGTGCAAGTGGTAGCTTAAAGCAGAACACAGAGAAAACTTAGATTGCATGGGCTATGGATTCAATAAGAACATATTTCCCCCTTGTGGAGAGAAGCTTCTCCATCCATCCTTGCCTATAATATATCTTTTAGGTACTTGAAGGCACCTTTTTTGAGTTTTTCAAGCCAGAAGGCATACCTAAATATTTGTTAGAAAGAGATTCATGTGGAAAATGCAAAGCATTATTTACCTTCATCCTAAGACTTTACATGCAACCCTTACTAAAAAAGTAGAGGATTTTGAAGGATTCGCCCATTGACCTGAGGCAGCACAATAATAGTCTAACAGCGCAGACAACTCCATAGCTCTATTAGTATTCACCTTAACAAACACGAGGCTACCATGATTCCACTCAGGGGCGATGACAAAGGACCTCCGCTGCTGGTAAGAACAAATAACGCGAGATGGGGGGCCTTGTTTAATTCCTCAGGATGATTTAAATTCCTCCAATCTAGATCCATTAAACATCATTGAGAACTTGACTGAACTAACAAAACCCATAACCAGGAAAATTCAAGTTGGTGCAAAACCCAACTTGTTCATCATAACCTCTAGGTACTCCTACTCCACACGATCATAGGCCTTCATCATGTCAACTTTGAGAGCACAAAATCTATTTTTCTAGACCTTGGTCTGCTTCAAAAAATGGAGGTACTCATAAGCTGAAATGTTGTCAGTAATTATGCATCCTTTTTTTAGAAAAGAAGGATGACCCCCGGCCTCTGCATCTGGAGGAGTAATTATGCATCCTGAAATAGTAGCACATTGCTTCACTGAAATAATTTCTAGCAACACTTGCTCCAATGGTTAGATAACACATTAGAACCAATCTTATATAGGACACAGTCCATACTAATTGGTCTCAATGGGCACAACATGGTTTTTACCTTCGGAATCAGCACCAAAATTGTTCCATTAATTACCTTCCGGATCTCTTCCCCAAGTAAAATCTTGAGAGTTGGAGCACCCGCTCGCATCAGGCATCGCGAAATGAGCCGGTCCAGGTAGATTTCATCTAAATTCATTTTTTCTCATGTTTTGTCCTTTGTTTGGTTTTTCTTTATAATTTTTTTGGTAAATATTGTTGATACATATATTTTAAAACATTAAAATAAATTAAAATCATGAATTTGAAAATCTTAACAAAATAAAAAATTCATCTTAATTCGAAAAATGTTAATAGCATATCAAAAACAATTGTGGTGTTTTAAAAATGTTCAGTTGTTTCAAAAAATGTATGTGACATTAAAAAATCTTAATCAAATATTTGAAGAATTTAATAATATATAAAATAAATGTGTGAAATGTATATGAAAATGTTGATAGCATACAAAAATAATGTTTGTAACATTTCAAAATGTTCGTGCACTTCAATAAAATGTATGCCAAATTATAAAAAATATTAATCCTGAATTTATAAAATGTTAAACGTCTATAAAATAAATATTCTGACGTATATGTGAAGCGTAGAACATTTATGAAAAAATAGTAGACAACTGACATGTATTTGAAAGAATTGAATCACCGTATTTATAAATGCTAATCATGTATTTAAATGTTAAACATGTATAATAAAATGGTCTTTATGTATACTAAAATTGTATACATCAACAACAGTTATTTTTTAAAAATTTAAAGGTGTATTTTAGTTTTTAACATGAAAAAAAAGGTTTCACAAGTGCATGTAAAATGTATACATAGAAAACTAAGGGAAAATGATACAGACAATACTTTGAAGCAAAAAAAAATGAAGTCAATCAAATAGGTTATAAAACCAAAGAAAAATGTTGAAACCATAAATGAACACTTAAAAGGAAAAAAACCAAAGAGAAACACGAGAGAGAAAAAGAAATGAAGAAAACCGAAGGAAGAGACAAAGAAAAATGAAGAAAAAAGGTGTGAAACCTGAGAAGACCCAAAGGAAAACAAAGAAAAACAAGAGACAGAACAAACAGTGAAACAAAAGAAAAGGAGAAAGACAACCAGTGGAAAAAACCCCGAAGAAAACCGCTGAAAAAAAACAGGAAAAAATAAAGGAAACCAAACCTACACCATGGAATCCTATGCTGATGGGCCGACCAGATCGCGCTGCACCTGGTGCAAGAGCTGCTTCCATCTCGCTAAGCAATATATAACTTTCAAGGAAATATAGGGCCATAAGGCCATAGGTATTATTATCAGCCCAAACTGCCGGGTATCAAATATTTGACCCCGCCCAACAAGCCCATATATCTTTTTTATTTTAACAGTGCTGAAACCCATATGTCAATGTGAGAACACGTCAGTCGTCAAACCACTTGAACTTGGAGGCGTGCCACACTTGTCTGTTAAGCAACGTGGCGCCCTAAGTAGCTTACTCTAGATGTACACTCTTCACCGGACGGAGGGAGTAAACAATATTAGTTACTAGAACCGTTTTAAATACTATGTTTTCAAGGTAAGCCATGGAAGCTAGTAGAGTAAACAATGTGCGCCTATGCTTGGGTAAGCATGAAGATACATTGAGAGATGTTCTGCGTAGTGCCATTACCTAGGAAGATGTCTTCCTCCAGGTCCAACGCTAACCATGGTAACCGTGCTTATATAAATCCGTGGTTAATTCACTCGAGACGATCATATCCTATGCTAAGCTAAGGCTCCCTCCAGGTTGTATATATGAAAAGGTACAATTAGTGCGTCGCGAATACAACTAACTATAGCACTCAATTCCTGCACGGTGATCGGATCAAAATCGACTGCGTGGTAGATCTTTACTGCAATACTACGTGTGAACATGTCTTTCAGACTCGCTATCACAATCAATTTCTAACTTCGCAAACATTTTTTGAATTCAGAAACATATTTTCAATTTGGCTAATATTTATTGAATTTACAACATATTTTCAAATTTGCTAATATATTTTGAATTCATAAACATTCTTTTGCAGTTCATAATATTTAAATTTGTAAATATATTTTTTGAATTCATGAATATATTCAAACTCATGAACTTTTTTGAATTCGTGATCCTTTTCTGAATTCATCAACATATTTCAAACAAGTTAATATTTCTTTGAACCTATGAATATTTTAAATTCACAAACATATTTTATTTTTCAAGATTTGTTTTTGTTAATTTGTAAATATTTTTTAATTCATTTTTTTCGAAATTCATGATTATTTCTTGAATTCACAAGCATTTTCAAAATTCATGAATATATTCTGAATGTCTTGAATATTTTTCAAACTTGAGAGAAAAATTGAAATCCATTTTTTCCAAATAAATACACTTTTTTAATTCAAGAAAGTTTTCCAAACGTGGAAGCATTTTCCAAAATCATGAATTTTTTTTCCAAATTCAAGACATTTTCTAAAATCACAAACATTTTATGAATTCGAGAATATTTTTCGAACACAGAACATTTGTTTAATTCATAATATTTTTGGAATTGAAAATTCAATTCTTGCTGAAAAAACTAGGACGCCCGCCCCGCACATGGGCTAGCAGCACGATTGAAGGTTATCCTCCGGCCAGCATGCTAACTAGGACCTCTCCACGAAATGTATGGTCTCCAATGTTTTTTATCTCGCCTAAGAAGCTCGTATGTCTTCTACTCCCTCTGTCTGGATTTATTAGGCCCCCTTTTTATTTTGAGCCAAAGTTTGATGACTAATTTAATTAGTAAAATATAAACTATATACTTCGAAAACCATATCATAAAAAACCTCTTTCAAATACAAATCCAATAATATACTTTGTGTAGCATGTACTTTATATATTTTTAGTTAAATTATGTGATCAAACTTGGACCCAAAATACAAAAGGGCCTAATAAACCCAAACGAAGGCAGTATTTTAATAAACAGTATAATAAATAGTAGAAGCTCTTGTCGACGTGAGAACACGTCAAAACCACTCAAACTTGGGAGCGTGCCACACTTGTCGGTTAAGCGACCTGGCGCCGTTAGTAACCTAGTCACCACCATAGAATCGTTATAATACTGTGTTTTCAAGGTGAGCCATGGAAGCTAGTAGTCTAGAAGAGTAAACTACGCGTGCGCATGCTTGGGTAAGCACCAAGGTACATTGAGAGATGTTTTGCGTACTGGCAGTACCTAGGAAGATGTCTCCCTCCAGCTCCAGGTCTAACGCTAACCATGGTAACCGTGCTAAACAAATCCACGGTTAATCACACGAGACGATCCTATCCTCTATCCTATCCTAAGCTAGGGCTCTCTCCAGGTTGTATATGTGAAAAGGCACAATTAGTAGTACCTCGTGCATCCAAACTGTCACACTCATTTTCTTCACGGCGATCGGATCGAAATCCACCGCGCGGTAAATCTCTCCGGCAGTACAACGTGTAAACATGTCTTTCAGGCATCTGAAGGCAGGAAATGGTGCAAGTATTGTAGATAACAATAGTGTCCCTGACACTAAACAGGGCAAACATCTTTCGTTGGCATGATTGATTTCTTGGTGAGATCGAGCAGCACAGGAACAGTACATCCACAGTTGAGCTGAAAAATACTACACATTGGCAGAGCAGCTAAGCAAGCAGGAGTAGGAGTGGTGGCAACTTTCCATGGCGCAAACATCGCACTTTCTTTTTACGGGACGGTAGTAATAAATGGCACTGTGCTGGAGAACGGCGTTTCGGTGCCCGGGTGCATCTGCACCTGGTTAAGAAAATCGTAAAAAAATTCAGAAAAAAATCAAAAAATTCCAAAAAAAATTTGGGTGGTAGACAATTTGATGCGTGAGATACGCTTCAATTTTCAAAACATTTGGACTTCTGTGCAGTTCTCAGCAAAAAAGACAAATCAGACCAGAACAGTATATGAACAGTACACATTTTTACAGATCTCCGATTTGTCTTTTTTGCTGAGAGCTGCACAGAAGTCCAAATGTTTTGAAAATTGGAGCGTACCTCACGCATCAAATTGTCCACCAACCAAATTTTTTTTGGAATTTTTAAAAATTTTCTAGTATTTATTTTGATTTTTTTCGTGAGCGCAGGTGCAGATGAGCTCGGGCTCAGATTCGAATTTTTCACTGTGCTGCCCATACAATCGAAGAAAAACGCTATTGCCACCGGGGCCCAGAGAGATATTTGAGTAAACCTTTCTCCTACCATTCGGACACAATATAATTGGGCACGCACTCATGGAGCGCGTGTAGTCAATTTTCGCTTTGGCGCGGTCACAAATCCCGACCCGACCCCGCGGGGACCATGCAGAGAAGGCCAGCACGCAACCCGGTGCGGCGTAAACAAAACCAAGATTCCCATCCCATGTCCATGCGAGCCGGCGTAGGCACGCATCACCCCTCGGTTACCGAGAAACGGCCTCCCAAAGTAGGGTTAAAAAGTGTTTAGTTGGAGCAACCACACTGCCCCACGGGGCTCCCCTAATCATGTCTTCCTCCTGCCACCTAGGGTTTCCGTGGAGCTGGCCCAAAAGCTACTAGCAAGCCCGTTTTTACTGGGGTCACATACTAGCTATGGTAATCAAGCTCCATTTTACCCTGCAAAAGAGTAAGTTCGTCCAGAAACAGAGTAAGAGAAGAGAGAAATGTTACCCTACATATCTGTTCTACTGGCCATACTAACAGTACTATGCACTAGCGCAGCAGCGCTGCAGTAGTTTTGTTACTGACTTACCGTGTGAGCAGAGAAGAGCATGCAGCAGACAACCGGACATGTTCACCGCCGTTGAAGTTACGTGGGCGCTGGCTGCACATTTTGAGGCTCACGTGAGGCCGGGGGCAGGGCAGTGCGTGCGCCTCGAGCCCTCTTCGGTCCGGAAAACGATTCCGATCCGGAAAGCCAGCGGAGAGAGGTTTTTACCTTGATGCAAAAGATAGCTTTGGGATTTTTTTCCCATCTCTCCAAGAAGCAAAGCATGCAGTTAACAAACCTCACCCATGCAAAGATTAGTTGCGTGTTGGTCGGCATCTCGATGCGTTGGTTTCTTGCTGGGCTGGCGTGGGAGCGTGTAAATTAAGCACGCAGCGGCATCCGTCGGGTTCCACCCAATCTCACTCGCAGGACTTCTCTTTTGTTCTCTTCTCCTCCTCAAGTCTCGTCACGCATCCTCGATCACTCGCTTGCCAGCCATCATTCTTATATCATGCCGGTACTAGTAACTTAAGCAAGTGGGGGAGTATGTTAGTGGTAAGATTACTTGGTATTTAGCGTAAAGTATGTCTCGCGTGGAATCCCTCAAAGCCACCCCCTAGCTAAACTAACTAGGGAAAGAATCAAAGTGCGTAGCATAGTGTTGCTAGTTTAACCGTGTGTGCACGGACTCGAGATCTGCAGCATTGTATATGTATGTGGAGATGTCCTGTGTGGCCAATGAGGTAATTGGATCAATGATAAGTATTGCAACTTGACAAGTTGTTGAGCTTTTGTTGGAGTTGTATGGAAGAAAACAGTTCTTTTTTTTTTTGAGCATCAGTACAAACACAAGCGCTCATATACACGCGCATACACTCATTCCTATGAACGCACACACGCACACCCTATCCCTATGAGCACCTCCGAAAGACTGAGCCGGCATATTATCTTGAGATTTACGAAGTCACCGTAGACGCCTCGTCGTCGACGGAAACGTTTCCTCCCACTCAAAGCGCATCGCCGGAAATCCTGAAATAAATTCAGGAATAATGCGAGCATCAGGATTTGAACCCTGGTGGGTTGGGGATATCACTATCCACCTAACCAACTCAACCACAGGTTGGTTCGCGAAAACAGTTCTTTCTTAGTTCGGCTATGTGCTGACATAAAATCGTACTGATATCACTAACCCTCCTAATCAACGTCTCGTTTTTGCTTTGTTCGAACCATTTAGAACCAACATATTTCTGCATGTGTACCATACTCTACGTCTTAACAGCAGAACTTGTGTTGGAGAGCACACAAAGTAACACGGTATAACAGGGAGCCATGTACTCTGTGCATTTTAAAACAAATCCGGAAAACTAGACACCAGGTAATTTTTATAGTTTCTGGTTTCTTTATGGTATGAACTTTTTGTACTGTTTTTAAATTTTATTTTTATGGTATATATCAAAAAAACTGAATGGTTAACTGATAAACCAAAGAGCGAACCAACCTGTGGCTGGATGGTTAGAGGGACTGGTATTCCCAACCCACAAGGGTTCAAGTCCTGGTGCTCATATTTATTCCTGAATTTATTTTAAAATTTCCGGTGATGCGCATTCAATGAGAGGTGATGTATGTGTGTGCGTTCATAGGGATGGGTGTATGTGCGTGTATATGAGCGTTTGCATCTATACTGTGTTAAAAAAACTGATAAACCAAAAGTAAGACATATATTTATATTTCTTGAAACGAACAACCATATAACTAATACTTTTTTATAGGAGTCATATTTCCTATTAAATGCATCCATTTTTTTTAACACGAGCATTCTTCTCTTGACAAATGCTAAGAGCATCTACAGCCCGGTGCCCTAAATTCATCTCAAACGCACGGGCGGTCCGCCAGGTCATTAACCGGTCACAAAATTTGGACTCAGACGGACGCCTCAAACAAGCTTCAAACGCCCGGGCTGATCGGCACCCCTCATATCCAGTCCAAATATGAGGCGGACCCTGCCCACGCTAGCCCACCCGACCCCATATGTATTCGTCCCCATACGCTCGTCGGACCAAATCTTAGCCACTTCACACTCCTATCCCCTCCACTCCCTCAGCCACCCGAGCTCATCTCCGGTGATTTCCAGCCGTCTCCGGCATCGCGGGCAGCAGATTTGACTCTGACCAGTCCGGATCCGTCGAGTGGGGTGTCATCCCGTGCGGGTTGGAGGAGGCAATGGCGGTCCGCATTGCACTCCACCGCTCCCGGGTGGATAGCGCCAGGCCGATGGGCGGATCTGTCCGGTGCAACTCCATAGCATCGGCTCAACGTGCGCTCAGGTCATCTGGGGCAGGATCATCGCGGTCCCGGCAACCGAAAAAAATCTCATTCCCCATCACCGGTCGGGCAGACTATGAGTCCCACCGGGAACGGGCAGCCAGCCGGGGGAAGGAGAGGATCAGGGCCGTTGAGGCCCGTATCACGACGGAAATGGCAGCGGCGCGGGCGGCTGCAGAGTAGGAAGCCATCCGTGCCCACATTGTGAAAAAACGACAGCAAAGGAACACGCACGCCCTCGCCCGAGAGCAGAATCGGGCGGTCCGTACCACGGACGGGCTGTCACAGAAGGAGGACAACTCCGACGACAAGCAGATTCGACTCGATCCCTACTGTATCTTCGACCGGTACTTCCTTGAGAAGGACGGCAGGGGAGCCAGGAAAGGCAAGGGCAGCTGTGGATGATCTCCAGCACCATAGCGAAACATGTCAAATTTGGGTAGTTCGATGGCAATGTTAGTAGTGATGGAGTAGCCGAACGGAGTATGTAATGCATAGACGTAGTTGTATGAGTTTGTATGAATTTGAGATATGATAATTGAGGTGTCCGAATGTGGGTTGCATTATTTGAGGCCTGAGCGGTCAGTGTATGCGTTTGAGGGGCCAAATTTGCCCATCATCATTGTAGATGCTCTAAGCATGTGCATAATCATCAAGGCATAAATTCATGCATGCTTTTATACTTATATATACTCCCTCCATTTATAATGGCAAGTCAAGAAAAAACAGTATACACCGTACCATGTAGACCGAATAAACTGAATATAGTAGAGAGTTACATGTACATCGTCTTGCTGCGTATCTAACTACTTCCAGCACCAATTTCACTACTATACTACTACCGTTTCTGCTATTGCCATGCCTGAGAGGATCATACTCCTAGTCCCAAAACAAGACCTACTTCCTGCAGCTGCTTGTCTTGGAAATCTTCCCCTGGCGTTTTCCTCGCCAGCTGCAACTGTTAGCTACGAGGCAAATCCTTTGTGAGGCCATAGCCGCACAGTGTCAGTGTGCACGCATGTTTTTCTAGGACGTATCTGCAGCACAACGTGACACATCACACATGCACGGCCATTTGGCACCTGGATGGTATTGATCGCACCGGATGAATGTCCGCTGCACATACCTAATTCGTGCTTACGCGTCACCCATGTTAAAAAAAAGGATCATCTCCATGATCTACAGGGGAGCAGAGATCAAAACATTTTACTTGCGCTACCCGGACCTAGGTTGGAGCACTGGTGACTGACTGTGGGCCACATGTGCCGCTTGAAACAAACGTTCAGGCAAATCGCAGTCGCCTACTGTGGCCGAGTACGCAAAAAAGCTTCGTACATGTACGTGTACGTACGTCGGATGGCGATCGATCGGGTCGTAGCACTCGAACGTGTACTGTGGCTCCTAGTACGTCCCATCATTTTGTAGCGCGACAATGCATGCATGGCCTCGCAGGTCGCATGCAGCAGCAGCGGCAGCCAGTGCCATACTACTCCTACTACTTGCGAGCACGGTCCACACAGGCAGCTAGCCCGGTCCCTGCCCGGCTGCCCGCCGGGACGGGAGGAGGAGGAGAAGACTCGGGTTCCCACGCGCGGGCGAGGGAGGGGTCGACAAAAGGCGCGGACATGTGCATCGACCTGGGTCCGCTCGCGCGTGTGCGGCCGCTAGCTCCATCGGAATGATGGAGAGCGCGACGATCTTGGCGGAGCAGCGTCCCTCCAAACGACATGGCCGGCCCGAGAAGCTCTACGCCGGGGACGCCACGGCGGGGCGGCGTCCCGGCCGGAAACCCAGGCTCCTACCTACACAGGGTGCACCTGCCTGCACGGTCTTCCACAGGGGACCTCCTCCTACTCCTCGTATGAGTAGTATAGATAGGCTAGCATAGCATGAGGTTGTCGCGCGCATACGCCTAGATGTGCCAAATTACCATGACAACGGGGTTGATTGATTTTCTGCGTGATCCAGAGGACTTGCGCGTCGTATATGGGATCTCATTCCTGGTAGCCTCAGGGCTCAGGGAGTGG
The DNA here is from genome assembly GCF_056163025.1 of Triticum urartu. Taxonomy (NCBI): domain Eukaryota; kingdom Viridiplantae; phylum Streptophyta; class Magnoliopsida; order Poales; family Poaceae; genus Triticum; species Triticum urartu. Next base: position 41,471,149 of record NC_141876.1, on the reverse strand, counting down.
GCAAAGCATAAGTGAACATTGATTGGAGACCGGCCATGCATGCATGCACGCACGCACGCACGCACGGCCCGTCCATAGTACCTATTTTGTTTTTGTACCGAGATTTGACCACGCCGAGACGTGAACGTCGCGTCAACGGCAAGGCCACCACTCACCGGCGGCCGATGCGTTTGAACAGGACACATCAAGTGACGGGACGGGGGCGTACCGCCTACCGCGTATACGTAGGTGCGTTCTCCGGCCGGGGCGGACGAAGCGAATGATCACGGCGTGATTGGTCCTCCCTCGTAGCAACAGTTGCACCTCCAAAGACAAGCCGGCCGCTGCCGGGGCCGCCGGCACGGAAAAGTCATCACCTCCATCCACACACTCACACACCAACCAGAAAGCTAGTGAGTAGCCATCCTTCGTTGCGGGTCCTGGGTCGGCGTAGCGTCTTAATTTTTACTTGCAACATACGCCTCGCACATGGATCCTTCGTGGTGATTATCAAAAACTAGCTTTGACCTCCATCTACTCGGGCAAAGACCTCCAGCTGGTATGCAATGCAAGTGGTGCAACTTTGTTGAGACGGGAGAGGGGCCCCGGCGTCCCCCGTAACGAAAAGGGAATGCTGTACTGGTGCACCCAACCAACCAACGGTGCCATAATGCGCACCGCCCATGTCGAGTATGATGAGCACGGAAAGGACAAGGCCAGCCCACCGGTTTCCTTCCTGCCCAAACCCAATCGCATCGGGACTCGGCCGCCTTAACACGCACGCACCGGTGTGCTGGTTGTACTGTAGTACTGCTTGCATGCGGTGCACACGCGGCCGCGCGCCGTGGAGATGCGACCGTGCTACGTGCGGGCGCGAGGGATGGGAGAGAGACAAACGAGCTAGAGCGGCCGGCTCGGCGTCGGCGGTGACACGTCTTTGTACGTACGTGTTGCGTGCCGCCGTGGAGCATATCATATGCGTTTCACATTCTTTTATCAACTGTTGTCTGGTTTTGGAGGAGTATCTTATAGAAAGAGCTGTCTGGTCTCGCCAGAGCGGCCATTTTACGTGGCCTCCTGTTACCAGAGAGAGATCTCGGATTCGTTGCTTAGTGCCAGCTGACACGGGTTTACTTGTACTCTTGGAAAAACATCTCATTTTTGGCACTAGTCCCACTTGTAGTCTTATTATTACACTGTAGTTGCACTGTACATTAGCCACCAACCGGGGAAGGGCAAGCAAATGATGCCAGCCAGAAGACATCGAACAAGATTTGCACCGCCCGATGGGCCTTTTCGCTCTACCAGTCAAGCATGAGCATCGAGCAAGTCTTCCTACTGCACCAATGCAAGGCTGGCCATGTAAGACCAATGTTTGTTAATAATGGAGCACCTAGGTGTGGCTAGCTAGGACCCAGGTAAGCAGGCCGAGTTACTACAGGACTGATCGATGATTTGTTGATGGTGACTTACTACTGCAGCATTGTTTGTTTTTCGTGCTTGTTGATTTGTTGAACGTTTAGCTATCTTGAAAAAAGATACCGTACTATCATTTCGACAAATGATACTGTACCATCTCCCTGTGAGTATTTTGGATCGAGTTTGACCACATATTTAACTAGCAACATATGCATGTCACATAAAATTGAGTTGTTGGATTCTTATTTAAATGTAGTCTTCAGTGATATTATTTTCTCTACATATTATTTAAATGTAGTCTTCACATTTTATTAGTTCAAATCACGGTCAAAATATAATTCAAAATATGAGAAAGACTAATAAATCAGGATGAAGGTAGTAATAATCAACAAATGTACATGAATGTTTAGCTATCATGAATAATAGTAATCAACTGGTAACTAAGAAAATCTTGGGTCACTGGGAATAAGCAAAAGCAGAGTTCTTTCCTCCTTCTCAAGAAAAGACTTCACACAATTTGGCTTTCCTCCTTCAGCCGGTGTTGCCGTCGGTTCATCCTTCTCGCCCGACGAAGCATCAGAATTCATCATGTTTCCTACAAATAAATCACAAAAACCCGACTCAAACGCCTGAACCAACGACGCAGCCCGAATTCCCTTTTTCGATCGGATGATATATCTTTTTTTTCAACTCCATAATAAAGACGAGGGGCAAGAATGTCATTTGGCATGAAAAGGTTAACCAATCCAGTTGTGATTCGGTATTCCTGACCCATCCCCTCGATCGCTTTGGGCGCGCGCGAGGGCGGCCGGCCAGTCGGAATCTGGACATGTCCGCAGACGGGACTTGACATCGCGGCGGTGCAGCGGCGAGAGACGAGACGATGGACGAGATAGGCTGCTGCTGCTGGCAGGGAGGGAGGAGGGAGGCGCGTCTTTAATCGTGTCGGCCACGAGGAAGCTGAGCTGGTGCCCCGGCCGGTCCGTCGCCGTCGCCGTCGCATCGCGTCTCATCCCATCATCCAGCCAGCCGATGATAGGATTCCATAAATTTCTAGGCACCCACCATGCTTGGAATCAATCGTGCCGTACCGGAATCATTACTCCCGGCCTAGCAGCTCTAGCTAGCCCTATATATGTCATGTGTGTACGCGTCCCTATTCGGCGTGTGTAGAAACGAAATGCGTGTTTCTTAGGAAAAGGTGATGATGGAAATATCCATGACCTGTGAAGGATTCATCATCCAAGGGTGGAGGCTTAGATCAAACAAAATCAGGAGAGACAATGGGGGCAAAGATTGGCCCGTTGCGTGTCACGTCCAGGGCACAGGAGCAAGTGGTTTTATTTATTTATTTAATGGAACCTTTCTGTCATTACCCGGTTTCAGGTTGTACGTCCTACCAAGTCCAAGACAACACCCGATGATAATTATCCGCACGTCAAAAGCTTTTCCATGCCCAGTACGTACGCACGACGTGGTAAATGCGGTAACTGCCTCTAAATCAAATGCTCCGTGCTGGTAAAAATGTGACGTTTTCCTATCATCAGGATAACCATGCATGTACTTACTGGCGAAAGCAAAGAAGAGGAGGAAAAAAAAACGCAATGCCCGTGCTGGTAAAAAGAAGACGAGGCAGCGAAGGGCCCGTGCAAGCGCAGCTGCCAAAGCCAGCCCAGCAGTCTCGCCAGTACTACTAAGCTACTGTAGCTAGGAGCGCACCAGCACGACAAGATGTACAAGACCGCAATGCCCACACGGGCAGTTATTATGTGTTGCACGGATCAGATACTCGTGCAACATACGGGCCATAGACACCAGCCTAGCTAGTGCCTAAGATGGTTCGAGTCGGCTAGGCACGTAGGCTTCATCAGATCACTACGAGCAGTACTGCTACCGAAAGCAAAGAAGAGAAATGCATGCGCAGGCCGCAGGCACGCACGTATGCGCCGCAGAGCGCCGGAGAGGCGCCCTCCCGCGCGCGCCACGACACGTCGCGGTCACGTACGTGCGCAACGGCGAGTGACCACGACGCGAGCTGCTGCGATGAACGCTGTGTATGCCTCCTCTGTCGCGTGGTGTGAATGCCGCGTGGCGCCGCTACGGCTTGCCGCCCGAAAGCAAATCCGTCTATTTAACACGACTGAATTCCGGCAACACTAGTCCATCCACCTCTTCTTCTTTGCGCCGTCAGTTCGAGCCCATCCATTTCTTCTCTCTCCCGCTCCGGCCCTCTGCCCACGCTCCGGCGGTCCGCCATGGTCCAAACGAAGATAACCTATTACGCAATGCTCATGCCGGAGCGCCGCGCCGAGATCCAGGCAAAAGAAGTCGCACAGGCAACCCGCATTGCTGTCGGGCTGTCTCCGAACTCGCCAGAGCCGGAGGTGGAGGAGGAGCTGACTCCGATGGAGGCGGAGCAGCCGGAGCAGCAACTGCCGGGTTTCAACATGGAGCAGGTAGAGGCGGAGTTGCCGTCGTCCAGTCCGACGAGATGACGGAGTAGTCTTGGAGTCCATTCAGGATGAGGTATATGTGAAGACCAACCAGGCGGCGTCCGACGCGCTCTTTACCGAAGTCGACACGGAGGAGGCCGGAGTGGAGCAGCCGAAGGAGGCAGAGCTGCAGCTGCCGCCAATGCTGCCTGAGCCGAACACGAAGATCATCGACATCTCTGACGTACTATGTAGGCTTATTTCATTTGCACATCTTTATATGGATTTAAAAATTTAGAAATATCCGAATGCAACAAATGATTTGAGGTGTGCCCAGTCTTTACTCGCGGACACCTCTGGGCGTTTGAGAGTCATATTCGACATATCCGACGGTAGATGCTCTTAGCATAACCATGACATGTACGTACTAGGCAGCGAAGGCCCCATGCAAGCGCAGCTGCCAAAGCCAGCCTAGCACTCTCGCCAGTGCTACTAGCTAGGAGCGCACCAACACGACAAGATGTAGTACAAGACCGCAATGCACACACGCGTAGTTACTCGTGCATCATACGGGCCATAGACACCAGCCTAGCTGGTGCCTCGATAGAGGAGTACTAGTACTCAAGCCGGCTAGGACGAAGATGGTTCGAGTCGGCTAGGCACCTACTCCACTTCATCAGACTACTAACCACTGCTACGGAAGAAAAGAAGAGAAGAAGACAAATGCATGCGCAGGCCACAGGCACGCACGTATGCGCTGCAGAGCGCCGGAGCGGCGCCCTCCGGCGCGCGCCACGACACGTCGCGGTCACGTACGTGCGCAACGGCGAGTGGCCACGACGCGGGGTGCCGCGAGGACAGCGAGCCGCGCGCGCGCGCGTACGTACGGTGCCGGCCGGGCAGGGCAGGCCAAGCCAGCGGCGTCCGTCCGGTCCACACGCGGGCAGAGAGCGGTAAAACAACCGGAAGAGGGAAGGCCCATGCTCTCCTGTGCAGCTCCGGTAGCAGAGCAGGTTCCGTCTGGACTGGACCCAACTGCACCCATGAACGTACCGACGTCGACGTGCACCGTCGCCGATGGCACTACGTGGCCGCCGTGGCCGTCCGTCGCGCTGGCGGGTCGTTCCGCCTGCGCCTGCGTGCTCCCCTGTCCTCCATCAAGGTATCCACCCGAGCTTTGACGTACTCACGTCTCACTCTCACCCACCGGCGCCAGCCAACCCTATCGCCGGTCGGACACTTGTTCCGGCCCGCGGCCCCGCCACATGCGATGTGATTGACTTTTAAAAAGAGAGAGAAGAGAAGGCGGTGAAATAGCACAGGCTCGCAAAAAATATCCCGAGTCTGGCGTGCACCGAGACACTGGATGTTAAAGCTGGAAGCGTTTGATTACGTTTCGCGACCAAAGTTTAGCTGGTGTTAGGCCAACTCCACCGCGCGACCTTATCCTGTTCGGCCCCGTCTGTTTGGGGTAAAAGGGACAAAAAAGGCAGCCCAGCGCGCGGGAGTAAACGGACTTTTGTCCGCTTTGTGTCCGCTTTCGATCCATCCCTGACCCAAACTTATGCCGATTTTGGGTGAAACGGACAGCGCGCGGACGGGCGGGACGCGCGCGCTTGTCCTTCCCTGGCCCGCCTGTCGGTGGGAGAAACCAAAAACCCCCCGACGGCCATTTGGCGCCATTTCCCCCAAACCCTCCCACGTCCTTCCCGCCGCCCCTCCTCTCTCCCCCGTCCATGGCCGACGCCCCGCCGAGTTCCGGCGGCCTGGCCGTCGACCCGACCGCAAAGGTGAAGAAGAAGGCGCCAAGGAAGCCGCGGTCGGAGTACATGCCGGAGGAGATCGCCAAGTTGGACGCGGAATCGGCGAAGAGGAGGGAACGGAGAGCGGCCGTCAAGATGAATGCGGCCGCGGCCAAGTTCGCCGCCCAGCGCGAGGAGCTGGAGGCCGGGCGGCGCAAGGCCGCTGCCGACGAGAAGGAGGACCTCGTCAACAAAGTGCACGCCATCCTCATGCTTGGTATGGGCCGTCCGGCGGGGTTCCATGCAGCGGTCGTCGGCCCGGCGAGCACAGGCTCGTCGGCCGCCCGGCCTACGCACTGCCAGTCGTCGACGTCGCGCGCCGCGCACATGTCGCCGGGCTTTCCTCCACCCAGGCACGACGGCCAAACCCGTTTCTCGGCGTCGCCGGACGTGGGCTTGTTCGCGCCGTCCACACCACGCCCCGCGGCCGTCATCAACCTCAACGTGACGTCTGGGTCTAGCAGCGGCGGGCGACCTTCTGTCGAGATGCAAAGAAAGCAGGTGCGTGCACCGTTCACGGGCACCATGCCGGCCCCCCGCGTGTTGTTTGACGAAATGCCAACCTCAACGCCGACGGTGGACGACCCCTTCTACAACCAGTACATGGAGGACGTGATCTTCTAGGGTGGGCATGGCCGTGCCTACGCCCCCGATGAGACCCAAAGTCAGGATGGCCGCGCCCAGTACGTGCCCGATGAAGAGGCCGACGACCGTGCTGACTACGACCATGGTGATTCGTGGCATGAAGACGATGACATCTATGTCGAAGGTGAATATGAAGATGAAGCCAATGATGTTGATATTAGTGGCGCTCCATTGTTCATAGACGAGCTCACCCAAAGAGTGGAAGCACAAAAGAAGCGGAAGAGCATTCGCACCGGTTCATATACACAAGATGAGGACAAGTTGATTTGCCAATGTTGGATGGAGATTAGCCAAGATCCAAGGACCAGCGCGCAACAAAAGGGCATTGTTTTCTGGACGAGAGTCCACAAAACATTCCATGAAAGGAAGATGTCTGAGCCCTACCAAATTACAAGCAACCATGGCATCGGTTCAATTCAAAAAAGATGGTTGTTCATCCAACAAGAGTGCAACAAGTATTTGTGCCGCATTTGAGAGCGTTGAAGCACGGCCCGTGAGTGGTCTCGGCGTTGGAGACATGGTATGCTCTTCTCTTTCTAGCCCTTGCTACGGCCATGAGACTTCGGCCGTGTATATGTTTGCATGTTCACTTGTTGTTGATCATGTGGTGTAGGCATTTCAATCTTTGGAGGCATTCAAGGCCCGGCATAATGACAAGCCATTCACTCTTACGCATTGTTGGACGATCATCAACAATTGCCCTAAGTTCAAGGATCAATACCGTGAACTTCAAAGGAAGAGAGGTAAGAAGATGGCCAAGTTCGCCGGAGGTGGGGATGGCGAGGCGTTGAAGAGGCCGAGGGGCAAGACCAACTCAAAGGTGGACGACATACGTGACGCCTCATCCATGGCCTTGCATGAGACTTTGCATGGCATGATGTCACATAAGGATGTGAGGGACGAGAAGAAGCGGCAAAGTAAGGACGAGCAAATGAAGCAATACCTAGACCTCCAACGACAGAAGTTTGAGATGGAGGAGGCGGCCAAGAAGAGGAAGATAGACATGGAGGAGGCGGCTCGGCAAAGGCAGCTCGACATGGAAGAGACCGCCCGGCAAAGGCAGCTCGACATCGAGGCCGACAACGTTAAGGCCAGGCAGAGGCAGCTCGACATCGAGGCCACGAATGTCGCCACCAAAGCGAAGGAGGTGGCCCTTGCGATCATGAGCGTGGACTTGTCGAAGATGAGCGACAAGACGAGGGCCTGGTTCGAGGCCAAGCAGAAGGAGATGCTCGACGCCGAAGGCCTGAACTAGGTCGTCCGATCGGCGTGGCCGTTCTTTTTGGAGGCTGGCATGGGTGCCGCCCGCCCGCTGGGCCGCTGGCAGTGTGCCGACGAAAAAACATTCATTTTGGAGGCCGGCTGTATTGCCGGCCGCTGGCTGTGTTGCCGGCGAGGACAACTATTCATTTTGGAGGCTGGCTGTGTTGCCGGCGATGGTCGTGTATGCCGCTGGCTTTGTTACCGGCGTGATGAACTCGGGTCGTGAACTGGGGCTTGGCATTTGAAACGTCTCTTTTTTTTAAATAGACGCGGACAGGATGGGGCAAAAGGATGCGGCCGCGCGCTGGGCGCACGGTTACCACATCCCAGAACAGGTCCGGACACGACTCCAAATCCCTACCCAAAGGAACAAAAACCGGATAAAACGGACGTCCGTTTAAGGTCACGCGGTGGAGTTGGCCTTAGAGCTAGTGGTTAGTAGCTGGGTCTGGGTGGCACCCGCGGTTGATGGGTCTATCAATTCGTTGCAGAAGTTATTAGCGGACCAACAACAACAAGCGTGCTGCCGGATCGGGGACATCCATATGAATGTACCAGCACCAACGCCCTTGCCACCTTTCCTTCCTTCCACACGCTTTGCAGGCAGCATGCGTCGTGCACCCAATCCACTTAACCACCGGCTTCAATTCCAACTAGTATTCCTAACAGAAGTAGTGGTAATCAAGCGACCGAAATGCAGGAATATACTTCACACACACACACTACCAACCGAGGTTGACGTACATCTCTTCTCTTGGATTTCTCCCCTTCTACCCTAACGAAGACGAAAAAAGAAAGGCGAACTCGCCTTTCTCGCCCGACCGCGGAGCTCTCGCGTTGTCTCCGGCGGCTCGATCTCCTTCACACAATTGTCCGGAAATTCGCAGGAGCACGTAGGCACGGGATACGCAACTACCAGCTGTGCTTGGTCGCATGATAACTTCGTTTGATTCACTGCATAAATTTAAGTATGGACTTTCGGTACAAAAGATATACTAACAGACACAAAATTTAAAGTCCCAAGAAAAACAGGGTCGGACCATGTGACATATGTGGTAAGCAATTCAAACTAATCCAAAAGAAAAACAAGGTCGGTGTCCCCCGCATCTACGTGCAACAGCTACGCCAGGGCTAGCATACGCCCCAGCCAGGCCTCGTAGCTATAGTAGCGACAATGCAGAACAATACTTGAAGTAGGATATCCCCGCGTTTTACATATGAGAGCCTTTCTGGATGACAACGCTTGTGTCGTCCCCCCGCGGGCGACACGGGCGAAACCCTAGCCGCCACATCAACTCCCCCTCCCCCCGCCACCGCCGGCAAGCGCCGCCGGGCAAAGCCCGCGCGGCGTCGGCGGCGGCGGGGCCTTCCTTCTTCTCGCGAGGTCAAGACAGCGCGGGGCTACTTGGCTGAGGAGAGGCGTGGGGGCGCGACGGCCGTGGCGTGCAGACGCCGTTTGGTGTGGCGCGCGAGGCGAGCAGGCGCGGCTTGCGGGCGCGACGGCCGCGGCGAGCAGGCGCGGCGGGCGCGGCTTGCGGGCGCTGGCGGACGCGGCGGACGCGGCGCGCGGGGCGAGCAGGCACGGTGGGCGCGGCCCGTGGGCACGACTTGCGGGCGCGACGGGCGCGGCGCGCGAGGCGAGCAGGCGCGACGAGCGCGGCGCGCGGGGGGGCGTGGCGTGCTGGTGCGGGCGCGGGGGGGGCGGGGCATGCAGTGCGGGCGCCAGGATGCGAGCTCGGGCGCGTGGACGCTTCGGGGTGGCCGGGGCAATCCCTTCGCAGATCTGGCGCGTTTCGCGCGTCCTGTGGAGGTGCCTGCCTCGCTGCGGCTGTGACAGTTGCCGGATCTCGTTGCCCCGGCTGAGTTGGTGGTGGCGGTGCGGTGGGGGTCGGCGGATGCAGGTGGGCTCTCCTTCAAGCATGTTCACGCCTATCTCCTGGAGTAGCGGCGCCGTACAGCGGCTGTAGCGCAGAGGAGGTTCTCAAGCACACCAATTTCGGCTCGGCTGGTCTTGTCCTTGCGCGCGACGGTGCGGACGCAGTCAGTTTGATTTGGTGTCCGTCCAGTCACGGCGCGCGGCGGTGCTGCCGGCCAGCTTCGGTTCTAACTCGGCTCTTCCTGTGCGCTGCGGTGCGGTTCCTCACCCAGATCTGCGCACGGAGGCTGAGGATGGCCGGATCTGGTTTGGCGCCCAGGCCTGCGCGCGGCGGGCGTGCGGCGGTGACAAGTCTGTTCCTGGTAGTGTGTGCATGGCCTTTTTCTTCACGGTAGCTCTGGTTGGCCTCGGATTCATGTTTGTTGGTGGAAGACTCGGCTTCGGATGAAAGTCCTGCACTGTTCTGGTCAGTGCCGACGGTAACGGCGCCTACGGGTGTCGTCTTCCTCCTTGGAGGTACCGCTGTGGAGCTCGTTTTGCTATTCGTACCTCATGGCTTGTGGTCTTCGGGTGAAAACCTAAGATTTGGCTAGTCCAGATTGAGGGACGGTGTTGTCTTCGATATCAGTCCCTCCTTGGAGGCGTCCCTTTGGAGGCCCAGCGATGGTTCCCGATGGTGTACATGGCTTGTCGGTGAAGCTTGGGTTTGTGGTGATGTCGGCCTTTTTTTTCTTTTCTTTTTGCACTAGCTTTTTGCTGTGCTTTCCTTCTCGAAGGATTCTTATAACGCTTCATCTGATCAATGAATTTAGCAGCTATAGTCAACAAAGAGCTCTTCCGTCGCTTAACACTGCCACTGCATGCGTGCCAAACTATGACTCCAAGACGTCAAATATGGAGACGGGAAGGCCAGATATTGAGAGTGCTCCAAAATTATAGCGATGGAGCGTGGGATTACAAATCTGTTAGGCCTGCAGTTTGGACCAAAAACACCGCATTGACGATTATTATGACGATACAGTCAACATAACGATTCTCCTATACTTGCTCATAGCCAGCACCACATCGTTTGATGCAACCAAAAGAAAGACTGTAGATGACCCCCCTTTTTTTTGCTCTTTCCGATAGGTTGGTTCTCGGTTAGTTGCGGTAGTGGTTGATGTGTTGATCATCAATAAAAAGACATGGCTAAAAAGATTGATCTTGACTGTTTTGTGACTCAACAATTCTTCATAATTGTGGTCATGTTCTGTATAACTGAATCTTATTGGAAAACATTCTAACTGATTTTCATAGTAACACAAGGGCTATCATCTCTAGTGGTTTTTTGTGGCCACACCCAGGTATTTCCGTTTACTTACATTGAAAATATTGTTACCGTTTGTAGGGTGCATTGTACTCCTTCCAATCCAAATTAATAGAGAACACGTGCACAATTAGTACAAAATTATACTAAGCTGCGCCGATTAATTTCGATCCGAGGGAGTAGCTACTTAGATCAACGTCAAACTAATCCAAACACTAGTAATAAGAGGAGTTTGACCAAAAATGCTAGTTTGAACAGAGTTACTATAAACCCATTTTCATGTTGTAATTATGTGAAAAGTAATATTGTAAGCTGAAAAAACTAAAGCGCGTGGGTATTATATGTAGTCAATCTAAACTGTTTTTAATAAAATAATGTGATTATTTGTGACTTGCGTAAGAATCATAAATTGGAACTCCTCAACTATTTTTTTGTACTGTGTTAAAAAAAACAATAGTTATATAATTTGCATCGCAGATCTTTGCGCGCCGACTAATTTTCCGACTTGTTTTCATCTATTCGATGGCCATAGTTTCATGTGAGGTTTTTGCCGCGGAATTTCGTGAAACGAGTTGAGCCATGCCCGGGGTCTTGGAACTGTGGAGCAGCAGTTGCACGCATGGCTCCCAGCTCTCAGGCTCCGCTGCACGTGTTGGGAGCTGCCGGTAAGTCCGGGACATTTCCAGCATTTTCACCGGGAAGAGAAAGGTAGATGAAAAGGAGATGGGCATGCAGTGCAGGATGGGGACGCAGGCCATGCATCCCTTCCGTGAAACGTACTCCTCCTCGCCTCCTATGATTTTCCCGTGAAAGGGAAGGGAAAGGGAGCATGGCACGAGCTGAGCGCGACTTTAAGGAGGCCGGCCGGCCTGATGGCGGAAGCGTTGCCTTGAATCGCAAGAGCTCCAAATCGCTCCCTGTACCTGTGCGTACTCCCGGCACCTAGACGTCAATGCTACTCGTGAGTTATGACCCTTCGCTTCCATCGCTTCATTTACAGATATGGAAATGTAACGCTGCTCGTGAGTACTGCATTTTTTTACTTGTGGACTTGTGGTACAAAATGGCGTGGGGTTAACTTGTCGCCGGTTTGGTTTGCTGTGGGACAGAAAAGTCGCGTCGTGTGTGCGTGCTTGGGAAAATGAAGGGGTGGAAGCTTGGGAAAAGTCGCGTGATGTTCATCCATGGAGGACAAGGATCGGGCATGTACGCCAGATGGAAAAGTTTGGGAGATGGGTTGGATGATTGGGTGTGCCCGTCCGGCCACGGCAGAAGAAGAATGGAGATCGGTGTGGACTGGACGCAAAGGGGAACAAACGGTGATGTTGTGGGGGGGTCCAAGCAAGCATAAACACTCGCGCAGGCCCTCCCTCGACGGCACGCTCCCTCCGCGGTCCTCCGCGCGCGTGACAACGCCGCACCGCTATGGCGCTATGCTCTCCCATAGGCTAGTCACCCAACACACCGGCCTCACGCATCCGATCGGCCGATCCCATCGATCCCTCCACGGCAGGATCGAACCTATCCCTCCCAGATTTGTGCCAAACACGATAGGTAGATTCATAGATAGATAGATATGTAGATAGATAGATAGATAGATACTGGAGTAGATGGGAATCGATCCTACTGTATTCTCCTACAAAAAAGCCAGCCGGACTGATCTATCAACTACACCACTATGCGTAACCTTAAAGTCATTAACCCTAAAATAGTTCTCCCGCATCTCACCGATCTAAATATAATCAGGCAGAGGCCCCCCTTGCTCGCTCGCTCGCTGGCTGGAGGAATCTTTCTAAGCGCTTCTTTGACCGAGATCACGACCGGCCGGCATCGGCACACCCGAAAGAGCTCGAGACAAGGCTAGGGCTAGATTAGATTATGCCATGGGTTTGATTAATCCCGGGCGCTCGTGGCGGTGGCGGGGGCGGCACGTGAGCCCTCCGTGCTCCGGATTGCCACTTGATGCTTTTCTTTAAGCTAGAAGTAGGGTGCACTTGGAACAACTGGCGTATGTTTGCACCACTATTTATTTTGGAATGTAGCGCTCGCTAGCGCGCCTCTCTCGAGTGTCCTTCGGCCCTGTTTGATACTCTAACACAGTTAGAGTGAGGCCCCTTTCGGTTCATAGGGTAGAAAAATTGTAGGAATAGGAAAGTCATAGAAATTGAGATGACATATATCTCAAATCCTATGAATAGGAATAGGAAAAGAGATGTCCTTTGATTCACATCATAGAATTTTTTTCATTGAATCTAGGCTAATATTTATTTTTCTATGAAATATGGAGGATAGGAAGAATTTCTCCATAGAAATAGGATTCCATTCCTACAAACCAAAGGACTCTAAAGGAATTTTTTCTATAGAAATCATATCCTATGAAATTCCTACAAGATTTCTCTAAACCAAAGAAGGCCTTAGAGTTATTTTTTAATCCGCTCTAACCCAAATAAGCACCTCTCTATCGGGATAGTTGGGTTAGACGGAACTAACCCACTCTAACCCTCCCTGTTTGGATACTTTTGGGTTATTTGAGCCTCCAACTAATCCAAACTATCTTACACTTGTCTGCCGTTTATTCGTGGAGGCAACACACTGAAGGTGTGATTCCGAAAGATGCATGCATCATTTCTCTCCATACATAAGTGATCGTTTCGGTTTCTCATTAACCCCTGGTTATTTCGTTGGTCTATTTCGCACCAAGGTAGAGACACCTATGCTTTGTCCTTCAAACCGACTTCTCAGAATCTGATTAAGATGCCGAGGAACCCGAGCCGAGACAATTCACGACTAGGCCATCTGGTTAGAGAGGTGAAGAAGTTGATCGTGGAAGAAAGAGAGCTGATCATCATGAAATTAGATAGAAACAAGAATAGGGCTGATGATTTCCCAGCTAAGAGCATCTACAACCGGGCAACCTAAACCCATCTCAAACGCCTAGGTGGGCCATCAGATCACTGACCGGTCACGAAATTTCGACCTAGCGGGGTGCCTCAAATGTCCGGACTGAACGGCACCGCTCATATTCAGCCTAAATATGGGTTGATAGGGGGCCCTCGGACGCGCCCGTCATGTCGAACTGACGTCGGGATCTCACGCGGAATCACCTGGAAATCCGGTGGTCTGAAGCCCGTCTCCTCCATCGGACCGATGTCGCCGCGTGGCGCCGCTTCGGCGGGTCGCGTAGTGCCTAGCCGACTATTTAAGCCAATCGCCGGCACCAAAACCCTACCCCTTCATATTTTCCTCTACCCGTCCTCCGGTTACCACTTTCCACTCCCCGTCCGCCACCACTAATAGCCATGCCCCCACCCTGTCGGATAAGGGGACACCCATTTCTAACGCGAGAGCGCTGGCGGCAGCTCCTTGAGCAGATCCGGGCAAGGCGCGAAGCCCGGATCGCCAAGGGGCTACCTTCAGAAGCTGTGGATCCGGAGTAGGAGGAAGCGAAGGAGGATGTGGGGGACGTCTGGGACGCAGGTTTGCAGACGGAGCTGCAGGCCATCCTCGATTCCCTCCGCTCAGAGTCAGATGCGGAGACGAGACGTTGTCGCTGGCAAGAGATGGAGGTGCATCACACCGCGGAGGAGGAGGAGATGTTCGCCTACATGAATGAGGTCGAGCGGGAGGAGGAGGAGCCGGAGCGCTCCTACGTGCCCGTCCACCCGGCGTCCGGCACCGACGTCGTGGACATCTCCGACAACGAAGATTAGATATAGTACGTAGTATGTATTACGTAGGATTTCTTTTACATGATTTGTATGGATTTAAGGGATGAAATATGAGAGACTCGAATGCAGAGTAACTAAGTTAAAGCGTGATCGATCACTGTCCACGGACGCGTCCGATTGCGTTCACTGGCGTTTGATGTATCAAATTTGTCTAGTCTAACTGTACATGCTCTAACCTAAATTTTTGTGCTCTGAGCGTGACCTGGGGTTACAAAATGCCCCTGAGAATCTCCATAGGCTTTTGGCTATGGAGTGTAACCGTATTCACTAACAATAAAGCTTCCGATCTTGTTGCCAAAAAAGAAGATGGAAATCAACCCAGTGAGCACCGAGCACCCAACATGCTTCTACGTTAGGCTGTGTTTGGCTTCCTGTTACATTACCATTTTTTTGCTGCAAGTCATCGTAATCGTTCGTTGTTCAAACAGCATTGTCTATTTTAACGTGTCATTACCAACTTTTGACTATTTTTCGTGGTTATATTTTCTACAACCATGATATACAATAAGTAAAGCACAACACGGCTTAGTTGTTCCCACCACAAACTACGACGACCTCCTAGTCGAGTCGACCCCAAAATGTTTGGTGGAGTAACCCGTGAAAAACACCAGTAAAAAAGGTCGTCGAGACATTATCCTCACCCGCACGGCGAACATCTCCACCTAATATAAAAATAAGCAGTAAAAGCCTACGGCCTCCATCGATCTATCTACTCAAGTAAATAAAGAACACCAAAGCAAAGCCAGAAGGAGAGCCCGCACGCAGCTGTAGGTCAAAAGCGGGCGCCCGTGCGTCCGTCGCTGCTACACACCTCAAAAATCTGAACACAGAAAGGGGAGGCTTGGCCACAGCTTACAGGACGTTTAGGTGCAAGGCATAGCAGGTTGGGTACACTGGGTATCGTCGACGATGACGGCGATGGGAGAAGTCTAATCGGAGTTGGGCTCGGCCGTGTCGCTCGTGTAACATGATTGACGATATCCGGATCCCGGCCACGATACGCATTCCGGTGCATGTGCACGATATAGATATCTATAGATACCATCGGAGTGTCACCTACAGTATGATCTAGGACTATCTTTAGAGCCAGGACACCTCACCTACGTACCACTACTAATTCTGAATGCCAAATGAGTGGCCGAAGCAGGGCAGCAAACGCGCCTATCAGAGCCTGCATCGGGCGCCAATAATGAGCCCTAGATCGTGTCACTGCTACCACTGTATGTGTACACTGTAGGCGGTATCATTCAAATGTAGCCTCATTCATGGCTGCTACCGTATGTTAATACTACCGGTACGTACGTATCTAGGGCGCGTTTGATTGCCCGCATAAGGTCCAACCAGACCCGCGCGGGAAAAAACTCATAAGGTTCAACCAGGCCCGCGCGGGAAAAAACTGAACTGTTTGGTTGCCAGTATACACTATTGGCCCTGCATCGTACTAAGTTTAAAGCACATTTGGGCCTGTCTTGGAAGGCATGCTTGAATCAACAATTTCTCGCGAGCCAAGCCTGAGCGAGGCACGTGGGCGACAGGGGCTGCACGCGAGGAGCCAACCTCGAGAAGCCGCGTTGCTTCCCGAAGCACCAACGGTTATTACCCTCACCGCTCTCTCTCCCCTCTCCCCTCTCCCCACTCCCACCGACAGCAGCGGCGTCGGCGTGTAGCAGATCGGAGAATAACAAGCCGACCTCTGGCCACCTTCACGGGCATCCGCAACAACACTTCGGCAATGGCGGTAAGCTATTCCCCTCCCCCTCCTCCTCACCTACTACATCGCATTCGATTCGAGTTTCGATTCGATCCGCGTTAGGGGGAACGGGGAATCGGGGTAAACACCATAGAAGCAACCATAACATCGTCATGACTACTAGTACATATGAGGTTCCAGATCCGGATTGAGTACAATAGTAATGGAGATTAGGGTTCATCTTACATAGTACGCACAGATTTTAGCCTCGGGGACCCTGGAGGTGATTGGAGCGGCGGGTGGCCTTGGTCTTGGTCTCCTCCTGCACCATCGCCTCTTCTTCCTCGTTGGAGCCCACCTAGATTGGCATGCTTGGTTTCCTGGCTCCGGCGCCCTCACAATCATCGCCACCGCATCCTCTTCTTCCCCTTCCGTAGGCACAATTTTTGTGGTGAAGTACAAGCTGACACGATGGTCATGAGGACACCGGTACTGCCTGTACTTGGCCCACTTTGCTCTCTATCCAGCATCACCGGATTCAGCCTGATTCATGGCCCAGCGAAGTATGTCGACTGACATAGCGCCCTTCGCTGGGTCAGGAATCAATGTCTTCAACTCCCCCCGCGTCACCTTCTTGACCACAACCTCTGACTCTTTGTGCAGCTCTGCCATGTTGCTGAAATTTGAGCACACTTCCATGGTGTTCTCAAACTTGGTGCGGTCACCCAGCGAGCACCCTAGGAAGAAAGCCCTACATCCAATGCCCCAAGGGAAGGGGTTGGGGTTGGACTTGTTTTTGGAGTTCATGGCGTTAGGTTGGAGGAAGAATGAGAGACTGGGTAAGTGGTGACCGGCAAGGTGGGTTAATAAAGGGGTACACGATCGTAGGTTTTAATGGCGATGTTGCAAGGTTCATAATGCAGATGCTGACCCAGCCTTTGAACCTCTTCATAATGCAGATCGACACGGATAACAAGGGAAAGAAGGTGGTGCCATCGAAGGAGCAGTAGAGGAGCAAGGATGAGGTGCTGCCCTCAGAGGTGACGCTCGTCCAGAGCCCGGACACGGACGACGACATGCTGGAGGTGCCCCCACCGACAAGCGCCGGAACTACGGCCACTATCGTGAGGTGGGAGGGCCAACCACCTTCTCCAAGGTGATCATGGCCCCCAGGTCGAGGCCATACCTATGCCGTTGGACTTCACGAGGCACTCCCTGTACGTGTCGCAGGAGTTCAAGCTGAAGACGAACACCGGCTGCTTCCGGAGGGTCACAATCCGACTGTTGAACGACAGGGTCACCCTCGAACAGGGTTGGGCCACCTTTGCCGCCATCCATCAGATGAAGATAGGCTTCATGGTGACCTTCAAGCTGCTGACTCCCGACATGCTGAAGGTCATCGTCTTCAATGACAATGTCATTGAAGTGGTGATCAGGTGCGGGAGGCCTTCGCCGTGAACGTTTAGGACAACCCCTCGTATGCTCCAGTTGCTTTAGTTTAATATCGATCTGATTTGCGTTTGAACTTGTCCGTTTATGTGTGGCACAATATTTATAACTGCTTAGTACTACTATGTTCTGTTGCGTGTGCTCTTCCTGATAACGCTGTGTGCTGGTAACCCCACCATCGGACCGAGGAGGTTATTAGACAACAGACGTTGCATGCAACCAAACAGGAGCCTTGTGTTTGCGCGTACACTAGTGGGCGACTGAACACCGTGCGCTAAGCTAGCCCCTAATACATGAGAACTAAATACGGATAACCAAACAAATTACAAACGTTGGTTTGGAGGCTGCATTTGCTCAACCAGCCTCCTAGTGCCATCAATTTCTCGTGCATGACAATCCATACTCGCAAGAAAAGGAAAGAAAAAAGGGACAAGCTGGAAAGCAAAATGGCGATGCTAGCTGATCCTGACAGCACCACAGCACGTGTTCTGCCTTTTCTACTGCTGCTAAACTGTTTTGTCTTGCAGTAAATTGCCACTACTCCCCCCTAAGAAAATTAAATCCTTTCTTGCAAGTACATGTAACATTTCGCCTCATGCACGTGGTTTGGCTGGGTGGTGAAAACACGCCCATCCAGGAGCAAACGAAAGCCCGGTGCCGCTCTACGCTGTCAACATCGCTGTGTTTTACGGTGGCGGTAAAAAGGTAAAAAGAGGGAGGGGGGAGAAATTAATTGGAGGCCTATTTATTCCCCAATGTTGACACCCCAGCGCTCCCCTCTCCTGTCCCCGTCCGCCTCTGCCCCCAAAAGGAAAACCAGGCTGGTTTCCCCAGCGCAAGCCGGCCACCGCAACCACCCGTCCTCCCCCTCCGTAAAACCCAAGCGCAGCCAACAAACACCAACAGGACTCCCTCCGTCCCAGCCACCACCCACCCCACTCCACGAGAGAAGCGAGATGCCGCCGCTCCACTCCCTCGCCCCGCCCCAGCCCCATGACCGCAGCCACCACCGCCAGCACTAGCAGCCAGCCGCGAGAGGGAGCGGGGGAAGGACGGGTCGTAGCATGGACCTGGGCGGGGTGCTGATGGCGGCCGCGGACGCGGGGGTGGGCGGCGGGGAGCTCGGCATGCTCGGATCTAGGCTGCTCAAGCACGGGAGGGGCAATGCCGCGGCGGCGGAGGCCGACGAGCGTCACGAGCACGGGTGGGGCGGCGGCAGGCCGGCCGCCAAGCAGGCCCGGGTCGCCGGGGACAGCGACGCCGTGTCCGAGGCCGTCAAGGCGGCCGCGCCATACCTGCTGGGCACCTGCAGCCCCGGGCACGGCCGGGAGAAGATGCTCAGCTTCTCCTCCTCGCAGCAGCCGCCCTCCTGCCCCTCCGCCGCCGCCGCCGCTCAGGCCGCGCTGCCGCTCTACTACGGCACGCCCGCTTCTTGCTCAGGTGGGACTGCAGCCCGTGCTCCCGAAGCTTTGCTCTTCTTTGATTTGATTTATGCTGGCGATTGGAAAGCTTGCTATTTCTTCTGAAGTAGAATCATTTTTGCTGTTTGATTCATTCTAGTACCACTTTCTGTGGGGTTGGGAGATTTATTTTCGGCTGTTTTTGTTGCCATCCATCACGCAATTTTTCTCATAGATCAAATGGAGTTCAGAAAAAAAGAGAAAAAAAACATCTTTTCACACCGCGCTTCTTTACTATTTTCGCCTAGATTCGGAGCCTTATCACCACAAGCTTTCTTTTCAGCTGCTCCTACTTCTTTGATTCCATCTTTTTCAATTTTCTTTTTCATTCCCTTGATTGGATCAGTCGCTCGAAAGAGTTCACACCATCTGTAGAAAAGGAGAGCACCGTTTTTGCTACTATTTTAATAGGCTTTTTATTGGGATCATTCTTGAAATTGCCTGGACAAGTTTCTCCGCCACTTTCCGGTGACATCCACGAACTCTTCTTGTCCTCAACGGCGCGATCGTGCGGATGGATTCCTTTTTGTCACCCCCTTTCGTAAAATAATGCTCCTCCCTAAAGAAGAAAAGATCAAAATGGGTTGAAAAAAAGGTGTGATCTTTGGCACCACGCCACCAATAGCCCACATTTTTCTCACCCAAGAAAGATTCAAAGCAAAGCATCACGCTCTCAGATCGAGGTTGTTGCATTAGATCAAAGATTCAAATCTGTGCTTCTTTCTCATCTGGTATTGGTTTTCTGATCTTGGCAGCCACACCCTGGCTCAGATTTCCTCCCGCGTGTTGCTTGCTTGCCCCTGTCAAGAAAGTACACTTTATTTTCTTGGATTTGCCTTGTTGTCTTGCACTGCCTTGTTGCTCATCTGCTTGTTGTATTATTATCATGGGTGGCAGGGTTGAGCTCGGTGAGCTTGAGCGCCAGCATCCAGGGCGCCATGGCCAGGGTGAGGGGGCCCTTCACGCCGTCGCAGTGGATGGAGCTGGAGCACCAGGCCCTGATCTACAAGTACCTGGCGGCCAACATCGCCGTGCCGCACAGCCTCCTCGTCCCCATCCGCCGGAGCGTCACCTCGCTCTACCCGTCCGCCTACTTTGGCTCCTCCACATGTAAGTCAGCAAGCCAAGAAAGAGGATAAAAGCTCCATTCACCATGATAAAAGCCAAGTGTTTGATTGATGGATTCCGTCCGACTTTACTGATCTTTGCGTGCATGATTGCGCCGGGTCGTGGATGTGCGCTTTGCTTTGCAGTGGGGTGGGGGCCTTTCCAGCTGGGTTACTCCGGGAGCGCGGACCTGGAGCCCGGGCGGTGCCGCCGGACGGACGGCAAGAAGTGGCGGTGCTCCAGGGACGCCGTCGCTGACCAGAAGTACTGCGAGCGGCATATGAACCGGGGACGCCATCGTTCAAGAAAGCATGTGGAAGGCCAGCCTGGCCATGCCGCGAAAGCGATGCCTGCGACGGTGGCGGCTGCTGCCGCCCAGCCCGGTGCTCTCGCCACCGGGGGCGGCGGCGGAGCCACCGCCGGCGCCGCCATCTGCCACGAGCAGCAGCCGTTGAAGAGCTACTCCGCCAGCACCATTGATCCTTGTTCACTGCAATACAACAGGTACGCTCATCATCATGCAACCATGTCCTTTTTCCTAGCTAGCAGTTTCGAGTGCTTCACTTCAGAACATGACAGGTTATGCAATATTTGCATAGTAGGCCGACTATAACTGCTGCTGTGATATCTTCAATACATTTTTTCCTCTGTTGTTTCTACTCACTAAATCATTTGAAATGTAAGCCCATTTTGGTTCTGCTAATTTGAAGTAGGAGGGTGATGAGTCCGAGCGATAACATTTTAGCACCACCATGCTTAAAATTTTCAGTGATATTGAGCAGTCGGGAGCCCTTCGTTGATTCGCTTTCATGAGTTTATTAAGGCTCGAACTGCTTTGTTTCCTGTGGATCACCATTTCCAGTAGCCCCAGCTGATCTAGTTTGGTGAGATGCAACATGCTCAACAGAACTCTGGCAGTAGTGCTATAGTCTGATGTAGTACTTCAGTTAGTCGGTGCTCTCGGTTTTATTTACTTTTACCACCTCAATCAGTGTCTCCTTCTGTTGATGATGTGCACCAGCCCTGAAATGCCAACTGTCATATGTACCATGCTGCACAGTACTAACCAAGCACATGCTGATCAATCTTCTTCAGGGAAATGGTGAGCAAGCAGCAACACGAGTGCGAGCAAGTGCAGGACTCGGACACCCTCTCGATGCTGACCTCCATGAGCGCGAGGAACACCAACACGGGCAGCATGTTCCCGTTCTCAAAGGAACATCATAACCACAATCCTTTCGAGGTGACGAGCTCGAGGCCGGACTACGGGCTGGTTTCCTCCGACTCGCTGATGAGCTCCCCCCACAGCTCCCTGGAGAACGTCAACCTGCTCACCTCGCAGCGAGCGCTCTCGAGCGAGCAGCAGAGCTCGCTCTCCCTGCAGCACTTCGCGGACTGGCCGAGGACGCCGTCGCAGCAGGGGCAGGGAGGGGGAGGCCTCTCATGGCCGGACGCCGAGGACATGCAGCAGGTTCATCAGCGGACCCAGCAGCTCTCGGTGTCCGCCGCTCCGATGGCGTCCTCCGACCTGTCGTCGGCCTCCACGTCCCCCATCCACGAGAAGCTCATGCTGTCGCCCCTCAAGCTGAGCCGCGAGTACAGCCCCATCGGCCTCAGCGTCGCGGCCACGGCGGCAGCGGCGGCGAAGGACGAGGGGGAGGCGAACTGGATGCCCATGTTCCGCGACTCGTCCATGGGCGGGCCACTGGGGGAGGCTCTGAACAAGAACAATGGCGGCAACATGGAGGCCAAGAACTACCTGTCGGCGTCGCTGAACCTCATGACGGACGCCTGGGACTCGAGCCCGCTGGAGTCGTCGCCGGTGGGGGTCCTGCAGAGGACCGCCTTCGGGTCGGTGTCCAGCAGCACCGGCAGCAGCCCCAGGCAGG
Organism: Triticum urartu; assembly: GCF_056163025.1. Lineage (NCBI taxonomy): Eukaryota > Viridiplantae > Streptophyta > Magnoliopsida > Poales > Poaceae > Triticum > Triticum urartu. Next base: position 41,449,104 of record NC_141876.1, on the reverse strand, counting down.
AGTACCACGGCGTGTATGATGGTAACCCGCGGGATGATCTCGGCTCCATCGTCGTGAATCACCCCAGCATCCGCCTCATGTGAGCTTCTTCTTCCGAGCTCTGACCATGGAGAGCTGCAACGAGAAGGCTGGCCGGTTGGCAACGAACGAACGAGCTTGGGCAGGTCTTCTTCTTCACGTGCCTTGTTACATATCAACATCATCATATCCAGAAGCATTTTACGTTGTAGCTTGTCATTTGAGACTAATCTGTTGTTGTCTTCTCTGCTTCCGGATGTTGAGTTCTTTCTTTTTATCTTTTTCTCTGTAACCTTAGACATCGCTGGGTATTGACGTTGTGTGTGTGTGGATGGATTTGGTAGTGCTACGCTGTTGCATAATGTGATAATGTCCAGTTAATGCTGCGATGCCATAATAGTTGTTGAGTAATGCAAGCTGGCATACTTTCATCTTTGCTTATTTCGGTTTTTTTTACTGTCTTTGATTAAGGATGGCAATGGTTAGGGTATGAGGCGGGTAGAGCAATACCATATGATTAAGGATGGCAATGGTTAGGGTATAAGGCGGGCAGAGCAATATCATATCCACATTGTAGTCAATGGGTATAAAATTCTACCCATACCCACGGGTATGACACTTTACTCATACTTATACCCGACGGGTACTCAATGGATAGATCAAACAATACACATGTTATTTGCAATAATACACTTATCTATAGCACATTTAAGAAAAAAACTTACGACCCAAGGTAGGTAGCGAATCGGATGGCGACTGAAACACGCAACAGAGAGGGTGACTCGGGCGATTCGCTCGAGCCCCAGCCGAGCGTTCGAGATGGGCTTGCCGGCGACGAGCGGAGCGCGGGGGAGGGGAAGACGACGGGAGATAAGAGGTGGCCGGCTCTCTACATCCCCTGCCTCTTTGTGGCGGGGCTTCTCTGCTACCGCAACGGCGCGGTGGTGGTTCAAGGTATGATTCGTCGTGTCCATCTGCTCGATGAGGAGAATCAAGTGATTGATAGCCGAGGATTGCGTGGCGAGGAAGCAATTTCATGGCGATCGAAGGTTTGGTTTCCGTGCCATATTGCTTGCGTTGGGAATTCGCTCGACTGGGAAAGCGGAGACGACGGGGGGCGGGGGGGGGGGGATTTCGAGGCGAACGACCACCATAAATGCGGGCGGATAGTGGGCAATAAATCCCCACTGCTCGATGGCTGGGAGACGCAATTCATCCAGAATCCTCCCTTCACCCATCACAGCGAGCGCCCCCCTCGCCCTGAGAGAGAGAGAGGAAGCAAAGCGTCGAGAGGATGGCAGACTGGAGGATGAGGATGGAGAAGTCCATGGTGGAGCTGGCGAGAGGCGACGAGGCGAGGTTGGAGAGGGCGCAGGAGATCATCTCCTGGTTCTCCACCAGGAAGGAGATGCGGCGCGCGGCGAAGCGCATCTTCAGAAACCTGACGGTGGAAGAGGACGAGAGGCTCACCCCGAATAGGTTCACCACTCCGATGGGTGAGCCGGTGAGCTCGCTCGCTGCTCTGGTTTGGGCCATGGAGGAGACCGAATTTGGGGATCAGGCTCAGAAGGCGAAGTGGTGGGAATTCCGCTCTCGCCGCCGCTTTCCAGCTGGGCCGGAGGAGTTCGTGGTCGGGGCGATGATGGCCATCCCCACCCCGGGGACGCGCTGGGTTCCGATCCCGATCGAGGACAACAAGGAGGAGATGGAGTTGGAGGCAGAGGAATGGGAGACAGAGCCAGATCTAGTCGGGAGCAGCGACGGGGGGAAGAAGAAGCGGAAGGCACAGCTGCCCAGGCGCTCCCCACGTTTCCCCCGCCGCTCGCCGCGCCTCCTCAGCCTCTCCAGGTCCGCTCCGACGGAATAGGCGCCTCCCTCGCCGGCAATCGCTTCTGGTTGCTGGCCGGGGAGGACGCTGATGAGGAGGCTGGGGACTCGTCAGAAGAAACTGTGAAGTCTCTGGTCATGGATAGAGCTTGCCACTACCTGCTTGATAAGGATGTTGGTATTGAGCCTAGAATTTCTATGCATGTTAGTAAAAATAGAAGAAGCAAAAAAAATGTGGAAGTATTGATAGAACCCCTGCAAAAATAAATTGCAAGGAGGAAAATTATGAAGAGGATGATGGTAAAAATGGAAATAACTATTTATATGGATGGATAGTTAAAAAGCTTAAGGAAAAAGCCTCAAAAATACCTAACTATTGGTAAGAAATTGGGCATGATGATTTTACGATATGTGCTTCTGATTGTGTGGCGAAGCTAGACTATACTAGACAGAAAATAGTTATTCGTGGGAATGAAATTATTGAGGAGTGGGCCGATGAGTTGATTAACTCGGCAGGCTCAAAGCCCAGACTAGATAACTGTGATAGCTCAGGGGAGAGAGGGATTTGGGAGGAGACATGTATAAACTCAACTCCCTCCTCTTTGTGTTCAGTCGGCCACCGAGGATGTCCTGGATTAGGGGGTCTCCGGGTCTCCGGGCGTCCGGGCTATGTGATATGGGCCAGACTGATGGGCCAAGAAGATACAAGATCGAAGGCCTTCCCCCGTATCCGGACGGGACTCTCCTTTACGTGGATGACAAGCTTGGCGTTCAGATGTAAAGATTCCTTTCTCTGTAAACCGACTCTGTACAACCCTAGGGCCCTCCGGTGTCTATATAAACCGGAGGGTTTAGTCCGTAGAGGCAATCATAATCAGATAGTCTAGACATCTAGGGTTTAGCCATTACGATCTCGAGGTAGATCAACTCTTGTAACCCCTATACTCATCAAAGTCAATCAAGCAGGAAATAGGGTATTACCTCCATCAAGAGGGCCCGAACCTGGGTAAACATCGTGTCCTCTGCCTCCTGTTACCTTTGATCCTCAGACGCACAGTTCGGGACCCCCTACCCGAGATCGGCCGGTTTTAACACTGACACTGGTGCTTTCATTGATAGTTTCTCTGTGCTGTCGACAGAAGGTTCGATGGCTCGTTCGATCATCCACAACGATGCCGTCTCTGGGGAGACTTTCCTCCCAGGCCAAATTTTCATATTCGGCGGCTTCGCACTACGTGCCAACTCGACTGGCCACCTTGAGCAGATCGATAGCTATGCCCCTGGCCGTCAGATTAGTTTCCTAAATCTGAACTATGTCGCTGATATCCGAGGAGACTTGATCTTCGAAGGGTTCGCGGGCCCGACCGTCGCTCTGGCCTTAGATCCAGAGCAGACTACCAGGTCCGAAGACAGGAGTTTAGAGCCCGCCGGACTCCGTGCAGTTATGGAACTTGCTACCGGAGATCTGGAGGGGACTGCATCATCGGAAAACCCGAAGACAAACCAGGCTCCCCTTGTCGCTGAAGTGCCGGACTCCCCCTCGGACTCCAGATCCGAATTCTCGAGGTCCGCGTCAAGCGTGCGTGGCCAGGAGGCTCTCACCCCTGCCGCCCCGCCGGACTCTCGCTTCCCTATACAAACCTCGCTACTAAACGAGGCTCTGGACTTAATGTGATCCCTCTCCATTACAGAGGAATCGCTTCCGAATTACGCCCAGCCCGGACTAGGGGCTGAGAGCGGGGAATTTTACGTCCCACCCACCACCCACTTCATAGCCACTGTCGAAGAATTAACCGGCATGTTGGACTACGCCTCCGAAGACATCGACGACATGAACGACGATGCCGGAGACAAACAAGGCCAAGACCCTCCATTTACCGGACGTTGGAGGGCCACCTCCACATACGACGTGTACATGGTAGACACACCCAAAGAGGATGATGACGACGGCAAGAAGGATCCGACTGAGGACAAGCCTGTTGAAGCACCTCCAAAGCGTCGAAGTCAGCGGTGCCGCTCAAAATCGCGTGGCGAGAAAGACATCAATACCGGCACCGAAGATAACAACACTCCGGAGAATGCCGAAGACCCCGGACCCCCTGTCGAGCCAACATCGGAACAAGATGATTCAGAGGATGGGCAAGTTAATCCCGACGATCCTGTCGGGAACGAGGACTCGGAGGATAGTAACTACCTACCGATCTCTGAAGAGGATGTGAGCCTCGGTGACGAAGACTTCATCGTGCCTGAGGAACCCCTCGAACAAGAGCGCTTTAAGCGCCGGCTAATATCCACTGTGAGAAGCCTAACAAAGAAGCAGCAACAACTCCAAGCCGATCAGGATACGCTCAATGACAGATGGACTAAAGTCGTGGCAGCCGACGAATATGGCCTCGAGCGCCCAACCAAGAGCTACCCGAAGCGCAAGCTGCTACCACAATTCGATGACGAGGCCCTTGAGCCAATACCGCCAAAGTATAAACCCGCTGATGAACATGACCGACCACCGCGTGGACGTGATAGACCGACCACTTACGCCGAACACCAGCCTGTGCCACCCCGCCGTCGAGGCAGGGAGGCAGCGGCCCCGGGCTATACGTATGACCTACGAAAGGACTTTGACAATAGAGCCAGTCACACAAGATCAATCTATGGGTCAAGGGGGTGTGCTCCAATGCGAGAGGACGGCCATCGGTCCTGGTGCGACAGGCACGACCACACCCAGGCCAAAAACCGCATTCGGACTTCATCCGAACTACGCCGCGACATCACCCAATATAGAGGCGCCGCACACCCCTTATGCTTCACCGATGAGGTGATGGAGCACTAGTTCCCTGAAGGGTTTAAACCCATGAGCATTGAATCATAAAATGGTACTACAGATCCCGTAGTATGTATCGAAGATTTTCTTCTCCATATTCACATGGCCCGCAGTGATGATCTCCATGCCATCAAATACCTCCCGCTAAAATTAAAGGGACCATCGTGGCATTGGTTAAACAGCCTCCCAGAAAACTCTATTGGCAGCTGGGAAGACTTGGAGGATGCCTTTAGAGACAACTTCCAAGGAACTTATGTTCGGCCTCCAGATGCCGATGACCTTAGTCACATAGTCCAGCAACCCGGAGAATCAACCCGGAAGCTATGGACCAGGTTCTTAATGAAAAAGAACCAAATTGTGGACTATCCGGACGCCGATGCCCTCGCGGACACAGCGTCCGAGACGAGTGGATCGCCCGACACATCGACCAAGAAAAACCGAAGTCCATGGCAGCCCTCGCCGCACTTATGACCCGCTTTTGCGCGGGAGAGGATAGCTAGCTAGCCCACAGAAGCAACAACACCAACGACCCTTGCACCTCCTAAGCCAGGGATGGTAATGGCAAGCCACAACACAAGAGACACAAGCATTGAAGCAATAACGAAGATACCGAAGACATGGCAGTTATCACCGGATTCAGTGGCTCTAAACCTGCTCAGCGGAAGAAGCCATTCAAAGGAAATAAGGATGGTCCATCTAGTTTGGACAGAATACTCGATCGGCCCTACTAGATTCATGGCACCCCTGATAAGCCTGCTATTCATACCAACAGGAATTGTTGGGTCTTTAAACAAGCCAGCAAGCTAAACACTGGACATAAGGGGAAGGGGCCGCCCACCAAGGACGATGATGAAGAGCCTCGCCCACCGAACACAAGGGGACAGAAGAAATTCCCCCCGAGGTAAAAACTATGAATATGATATATGCTACGCATATACCCAAAAGGGAGCGCAAGCGCACACTAAGGGACGTTTATGCCATAGAGTGAGTTGCCCCAAAATTTAACCCATTGTCAGCCTGCCCGATAACTTTTGATCGCAGAGACCATCCGACCAGCATCCGTCATGGGGGCTCGGCAGCATTGGTCCTCAATCCAATTATCGACGGATTCCACCTCACGCGCGTCCTTATGGATGACGGTAGCAATCTTAACCTGCTTTACCAGGACACTGTCCGCAAAATGGGAATTGACCAGTCAAGAATCAAGCCCACCAAAATCACCTTCAAAGGAGTAATACCTGGCGATGAAGCCCGCTGCACGAGCTCAGTAACACTGGAAGTGGTCTTCGGTTCGTCGGACAACTTCCGAAGTGAAGAGTTGATCTTCGACGTCGTCTCTTTCCGCATCGGTTATCACGCACTGCTCGGAAGGACCGCCTTCGCCCGCTTCAACGCGGTCCTGCATTATGCTTACCTAAAGCTCAAAATGCCTGGACCTCGCGGCGTTATTACAGTCAATGGGAACATGGAGCACTTCCTCCGTACTGAGGAGCATACAACGGCTCTCTCAGCTGAAGCACAGGGTGGCCTTGTCAAACCGAACATTACCCCGGCAGTCAAGCCCCCGGACACTATCAAACGAGTGCGGTCTACCCCACAGAACGATAGCCCAGCTTGTCCAGAGCTGGATTAGCAATCCAGCCTCTGCCACATCCCCAACTGGATGGCGGCATACCGCACTAAAGATACCATGGCCACGGACGGGGGGCTGATACGTCTCCAACGTATCTACCTTTCCAAACACTTTTGCCCTTGTTTTGGAATCTAACTTGTATGATTTAAATGGAACTAACCCGGACTGACGCTGTTTTCAGTAGAATTGCCATGATATTGTTTTATGTGCAGAAAACAGAAGTTCTCGGAATGACCTGAAACTCCACGGGATATCTTACAATAAATAATAAAAAGTCCTCACCAAAGATGAAGACCAGGGGGCCCACACCCTTCTCACGAGGGTGGGGGGCGCGCCCCCTACCTCGTGGGCCCCCTGGAGACCCCCCGACTCCAACTCCAACTCTATATAACTGCTTTCGGGGAGAAAAAATAAAGGAGAAGAAATCATCGCCGTCGGTGTCAAAACCGGCGGATCTCGGGTAGGGGGTCCCGAACTGTGCGTCTAAGGCGGATGGTAACAGGAGGCAGGGGACGCGATGTTTTACCCAGGTTCGGGCCCTCTTGATGGAGGTAAAACCCTACGTCCTGCTTGATTAATCTTGATAATATGAGTAGTACAAGAGTTGATCTACCACGAGATCGGAGAGGCTAAACCCTAGAAGCTAGCCTATGGTATGATTGTATGTTGTCCTACGGACTAAAACCCTCCGGTTTATATAGACACCGGAGGGGGCTAGGGTTACACAAGGTCGGTTACAAAGGAGGAGATATACATATCCGTATTGCCTAGCTTGCCTTCCACGCCAAGGAGAGTCCCATCCGGACACGAGACGAAGTCTTCAATCTTGTATCTTCATAGTCCAACAGTCCGGCCAAAGGATATAGTCCGGCTGTCCGGAGACCCCCTAATCCAGGACTCCCTCAGTAGCCCCCGAACCAGGCTTCAATGACGTCAAGTCCGACACGCAGTATTGTCTTCGGCATTGCAAGGCGGGTTCTTCTCCAAATTTCGAATGTTTGTTAGGCAGTGTCCGGCCCCATAAATGTTGAACCTCTTGGCTTCTGCGCCCAATAAGGGCTATCTTCCACGCGTTGAATGAATACGAGGAGCCAGGGCATTTTTACATTCACCCCCTAGCCAGATAAATAAATTGTCTATTAAAGGGATGGGGATTCTCAGATCCAATCCATATCATCCTCCCCCAGCGAGAATCCATCGGAGCGCGCTTCGGAAAAATCCACTCCACCATGGCCGACAACCGCAGCTCCTCCTCCCGCCCCCGTAGCCCCAAGCCCGGTGATTGGGAGAGGTGTTCTGTCCCACACAGTCGTTTAGTCGAACTGCAGACTAAGGGATTTCTCCCTCCAGCGTATATGGTTCCCGTCCGAGCCGGGCTCGCCACCTACAATGGCGGGGAGCAAGCGGAGAGCTTCCCTAGTCCCTCTACGGGGGAGCGGGTATGCCTTGTTCCTTACTTATTAAGGGGACTCGGATTTCCAATTCATCCGTTCCTCCGCGGGCTCCTGGAGTTTTACGGTCTCCAACTGCATAATTTCACCCCTGCTTCCATATTACACACCGCCGGCTATGTTGCCCTCTGCAAGTTATTCCTGGGCTGCGAGGCTCATTTCGAGCTGTGGAAAAGGTTATTTTGCCTCATCCCCCGCACATAGAAGGGGTCACTTTATCAAGTGGGCGGAGCTGAAATATGGTGCATCACCGAAACCGGATACCTGTCCGGTACTCCGAACAAGACGTCCGAAGACTGGACTTCGGAATGGTTTTATATGGAGGACGTCCCCCTACCGGACCCTGTTTAGCGGGGTCTTCCTGAGTTCAACAATGGTCCTCTGAAGAAACATCGAAGTTGGCGCCCACGGAGCCCCCAGGAGGAAGACAACGGAGAAGTCCTTTACCTGATGAACCGGATTAAAGCGCTGGCTCAATCAGGATTGACAGTAATCGAGGTTATGTCAATATGCGTAACGCGGGGAGTGCAGTCACTTCAATATCGAGGGCACCCCCTGTGGTGTTTTAACGGGGAAGATGATGCCACCCATTGCGGGCATAAGGGTCCGGACAACACTGCTGCTTTAACAAAACTTCTGTCCGAGTTGTTCAAGAGAGAGGAGGAGGAGTTCATCCGCATCAAGCCACGGGATGGATTCTCCATGTACAACCCTCAAAGCTGGGTGAGTTATATCTCCTTACTCCCACTCTTCCCGCATTCTTTGTCGTAGGTACTCACCTTGCCATTTTGCGGCAGGAACTGCGAAAATCCATAAGGGAGGTCACCAGCCCATCTCCACAACCAGAGGACCCTGACCGGGCCCTCGGTCCCGGACTCGAAGAAGATCCGGACATATTCGTGGAGCTGATAGACCGGCAGTTCTATCAATTAAGCTGTGATGACGCCATGGTGGCCATTACGGCCGACTATCCCGGACTGCTTCCTGCGTCGCACGTAAGAAAAACCAAAAATCCCAAGTCCAAAAACTAGGATCCCCTTTTAGACACTTCACCTACCATAAACATATGGTGTTTTACAGGGAAGGCATTCAGGACGCCATGCCGAACCCGGAGCAACTCGCCAACAAGAGGCACTGAGGCAGGGCAGGCCAAAAAGGAAGGCGGTCAGGACGGAGACGCTGGCGCAGAGGTATGACAGAAACCCCGCTCCGTGGTTGTCGCCTTTCTTGAAATGTAATGACGTCCATGTTTCTTTAACAGAAAAAACGCTCGCCGGAATATGTCCGGTGATGCTGCCGATCACGCTTTCACCAGTCGGGCTCCAGGACCGGACATAGAGGTGGAAGCCGACATGGGGCGGACGCCGGATACTCCCCCTACAGAGGATGCGGATAGACTATCCGCTACAAATTCAGAAGTGGAGAGTGCCATGAATCATAGGCGTCGCCGGGCCGTACTCCGCGATGGTTGCTTCTCACTAGAGGCATTTGATGCCTTCAATTCTGGAGAGGCGTACCTCCGTGCTGCTCAAAATGGTCTAGCCAGAGCCACAGACCAGTATGTAAAGGATTACGGGTAAGCAAATCTGACGATTATATGTATCAGTAGCCCCTGAGACTTGAAACAGTTAGCAGAACTGATTTAAGGATCATCGCTTTGTGCAGGTTCTTACAGAGAAGAATACTCGACTGTCACAGGAGCTGGAGGAATGCAAGAGCCAACTTCGGGCCGCTGTTGCCGCATTGAAGGAACCTAAAAAGTCCCCAGGTGGTAACATTTCTTTCAAAGAATGATAGGTACCATATAGCGTGCGGCATGGCTGCAAATCTAACGATAGATGTTGCAGATGAATCCAGAGAGAATCTGGAGGACCAGCATGTCGTACGACAGCTAAAGGCTGGCGAACGCGTGCTGACTGAGGTCAGGCGGGAGAAAAACAATCTCCAAGACGCCAATACCAAGCCGAGCGTGGAACTGAAAGATGTTCGAGCCCAACTTGCGGACTCCGAGAAGGAGAATAAGCGGCTTCGACGCGGCATTTTCAGTAAGTTCTTGAACGAACCCTTAAAAAAGGGGTCGACGGAGAAGCCGACTAACAGAGTTATGTCTGCAGGTATGCTGACGGGTCGTCCCGCGGAGGAGATGCCCGGGTTTGCGGGTGATCTTCTATCTGAGTTCTCACAACTGCACGAACAAGTTCAGCAGGTGATGCAAGGTGTCGCCCAGGCCTTGTGGTCATCCGTCTCCCTGCCAGAAGGCATTGGAGAGCTTGCGGAGAAGCTCAAGGGAGCACGGCGGCGCTTCCGATTATGGAAGATATCTGCCTGCCGTCAAGGTGCCAGGGAAGCCTGGGCCATGGTGAAGACGCGGTATACCAAGGCTGACCCAAACCACATGGCCGAGGTCGGATCTGTGGGGCCCGATGGGAAAGAGATCCCTGTTAGCTTAGTCTATGGGCAAGTAGAATTAGCCGCAAAGTATTCCCAACAGGATTGTAGGCTAGACCGCCTGTTGGATGGTATAGAAGAGGAATTTAGTCAGTCTACATGACTATGTAATTAAAGTGACATGTATAATGCCTTCTAGCCGGATTGTAAATCATTTGTCATGGCGGACCTTTTCGCTTCAACCTCGGGACCCAATAGTCCGGAGTGTGTCCGAATACCCGCTCAGTTATATAAGAACCGGGGTATGCGTGGAAACCAGGCGTAGGGGTCATTAGTGCTTGAACAGACAAGTGCCCAACTAGTTATGTTATATTACATGGGTAGTAAGAAACATCTTCCAGGGAGAATAGTTCCGTTAAGGGTTCCTTTCCCTGGGTACGCATGCCCTAAAGTGCATGTCCGGACTGTGAGAGGAGACGCAGGCAAAAACATCTGGGGGCACATATGGAAAATAAAAAATCATCTTTTGTTCGCCGACCGAATATTCCCTTAAGAACGCTAGCTTTCGGCTTCACCCAGTCTGAGGTAGACATCCGGCTGACCCGGCAGTAGCAATCGCAGAGGTGCTCCCCTTATGCCCTAGCCGAATTAACAGGAACGTAGGGCATAAATACAAGAGCCAGGCAACCCAGCTTGGCCAAAACTTAAGTCATATCGGTGCATATAATGGAGAAGAAAAGGTACATGCGGAAGAATAACACATGTGCGGGGCATGAAGCCCAGATAAATAATTAAGCTTCTGTGTAAGAAGCCCCCAGGTATAATGAGCGTGGTTAGTGCGTCAATAGTGTGCAAGCAAGGCACAAGTTGGCCCTTGAAGGCCTTTGCGAAAGAATAAAAGAAAGAAAGAGAAAAAAGACAGGTAATGTAAATGCAGAAAATGGACAGAGGAAGGAGACGAACATAGAGTCCAGCACTAGGCATAGAATCTTCGGAGCCTGACTGCGTTCCATGGGTTCGGCTCAAGTCGATTATTCGATGCATCCCACAGACGGTATGCTCCACCGGTCAGAACTTGGTCAATAATGAAGGGACCTTCCCATTTGGGCTCGAGCTTGGTCTTTTTCTTCTCCGGCAGGCGTAGAACTAGCTCGCCAATGTTATAAGCTTTGGCCCGTACTTCTCTGCTTTGGTATCTTCGAGCCTGTTGCTGATAGAATGCGGAACGGGCTTTTGCCACGTCGCGCTCCTCCTCCAGTGTGTCCAGACTGTCCTGCCGATCGAGCTCGGCTTCTCTTTCTTCGTACATGCGCACTCGAGGTGGGTCATGAATTATGTCGCAGGGAAGAACCGCCTCTGCGCCGTATACCATAAAGAAGGGGGTGTATCTGGTAGTACGATTCGGCGTGGTCCGCAGCCCCCAGAGTACGGAGTCGAGCTCCTCTACCCAGTGCATGTTAGACTCCTTTAAGGACCGTACTAGTCTGGGTTTAATGCCTCTCATGATAAGACCATTTGCTCACTCAACTTGGCCATTGGTTTGTGGGTGATAGACTGAAGCATAATCGAGCTTGATGCCCATGTTGCTGCACCAGAGTTTTACCTCGTCGGCCGTGAAGTTCGTGCCGTTGTCAGTGATGATGCTGTGGGGGACGCCATAACGGTGTACAACAGGTTTGGCTTCTATCCATTTGGTGAATTTATCCACCATGACCAGTAAGTATTTTTTCTTATGGGTTCCCCCTTTAAGGGGTCCAACCATGTCAATCCCCCAGACCGCGAAGGGCCAGGTAATGGGGATTGTTTGGAGGGCGGTGGGTGGCATGTGGCTTTGGTTTGCAAAAAGCTGGCAACCGGTGCAGCGTTGGACCAAGTCCTGTGCATCTGCCCGGGCCGTCGGCCAATAAAAACCTGTATGGAAGGCCTTGCTTACAAGGGCCCGGGCTGCGGCGTGGTGGCCGCCGAGTCCGGCGTGAATTTCTGCCAAAAGTTTCCACCCTTCCTCTTCGGAGATGCACCTTTGGAGGACTCCGGTAGTGCTTTTTTATACAGTTCTCCCTCATGGACCCTGTAGGCTTTAGATCGCCACACTATGCAGCGTGCCTCATTTTGGTCCTTGGGAAGTTCCTGCCTAGTTAGGTAGGCCAGGAATGGTTCTGTCCATGGGGCGATGATGGCCATTAGTACATGGGCTGAAGGTGTTATTTCGGTGGCAGAGCCTCCGCGAATGAAGAGGAGCATAAGGAGCATTTGCGTTTGGTGCTTGGTAAACTCAGAGAACATCAATTATATGCCAAGTTTAGCAAATGTGAATTTTGGTTGAAGGAAGTTGGATTTCTCGGGCACGTTATATCTGGAGAAGGTATAGCAGTGGATCCCACTAAAGTTGATACCGTGACCAATTGGGAAGCGCCAACAACAGTTGAAGAGATCCGGAGTTTTCTTGGACTCGCAGGATACTACCGGAGATTCATTGAGAATTTCTCAAAGATTGCGAAGCCTATGACGGAGTTGTTGAAAAAGGATACCAAGTTCATATGGACTGAGGAATGTGAGGCCAGTTTCCAGGAATTGAAGAAACGTTTGGTTACATCACCTGTGTTGATTTTGCCAGATCAGACCAAGGATTATGAGGTGTATTGCGACGCTTCACGTCGAGGACTTGGAGCAGTGCTTATGCAGGAAGGAAGAGTTGTTTCCTATGCCTCACGACAGCTTAAGCCTCATGAGTTGAATTACGCTATGCATGATTTGGAGTTAGCAGCCGTAGTGCATGCATTGAAAACCTGGAGACACTTTCTCATTGGAAATCATTGTGAGGTGTACACAGATCACAAGAGTTTGAAGTATATCTTCACGCAGAAAGAGTTGAATCTCAGGCAAGGAAGATGGTTGGAGCTCATCAAGGATTATGATATGAGATTACATTATCACCCCGGAAAGGCTAACGTAGTAGCTGACGCGTTGATCCGTAAAGGCCATGTCAACACCTTAATGACGGGAGATTTACCAAGGGAGTGAGCTGAAAATCTTCGTGAGCTATATTTGGAGATAGTTCCGAGAGGCTATGTAGCAGCATTGGAGATTCAGTCTACTTTGATGGATAAGATCAGAGAAGCTCAAAGGACTGACAAGGAGATTGCCTCTATAAAGGAGAAAATAAGCAAAGGAAAAGCTAAGGGATTTCGTGAAGATGAGCACGATACCCTATGGTTTGAAGACCGTGTTTATGTACCAAATCATTCGGAGATCAGGAAGTTAATTCTGCAAGAGGCACATGATTCACCATATTCGATTCACCCAGGAAATACCAAGATGTATTTGGATTTGAAGGATACTTTCTGGTGGACCGGAATGAAGAAGGATATTGCGGAGTATGTAGCAGTTTGTGATGTATGTCAGAGAGTAAAGGCAGAGCATCAGAAGCCAGCAGGATTGCTACAGCCATTGCCGATTATGTCAGAGTGTTCGGTATCAGACATTTTGGCTGGGTCCGGACTATTGTTACCGGTGTCCCCTTCCCATACCACGGATGGCTTAAACAACCTCTCCAAAAAGATGTTGGGGGGGGGACCGCATCGCGTTTTGCGCCGATGCGGGTGAGGATATCCGCTGCCTGATTGTTTTCCCGAGCCACATGGTGAAATTCGAGCCCCTCAAACCGAGCTGACATCTTTAGGACGACGTTTCGGTAGGCCGCCATCTTTGGATCCTTGGCATCGAAGTCTCCATTTATTTGGGATATTGCAAGGTTCGAATCCCCATGCACCTCCAGGCGTTGAATGCCCATGGAAACTGCCATCCGAAGACCATATAACAGGGCTTCGTATTCGGCTGCGTTGTTGGAGTCTGTATACAGTATCTGCAGTACGCATTGAACTGTATCTCTGGTTGGGGACGTTAGGACGACGCCAGCCCCCAGACCGGCCAGCATTTTGGAGCAGTCGAAGTGCATGATCCAATTGGAGTATGCACCGTACTCTTTAGGGAGTTCGGCTTCCGTCCATTCGGCGACAAAGTCGGCCAATACTTGCGATTTAATGGCTCGCTGAGGTTTGTATGTTATGTCGAACGGGAGGAGATCAATGGCCCATTTGGCAATCCGGCCCATGGCGTCGCGGTTGTTTATAATATCATTAAGTGGCACTTCCGAGGCTACTGTAATCGAACACTCTTGAAAGTAGTGTCGCAGCTTCTGGGATGCCATGAATACCGCATAGGCTATCTTTTGATAAAGTGGGTACCGTGATTTGCATGGAGTGAGGACAGTGGATACATAATATACCGTCTTTTGAAGAGGGAATTTATGTCCGTCCGCTTCTTGTTCGACAACGAGCACTGCGCTTACAACCTGATGAGTTGTCGCAATGTACAATAGCATTGGTTTGCCGATGTTTGGCGCGGCCAGGATTGGGTTGGTTGTCAGTATGACTTTTATTTCTTCCAATCCGGCTGTGGCAGCGTCCGTCCACTCGAAGTGTTCGGTGCGCCGAAGGAGGCGATAAAGGGGTAATGCCTTTTCTCCTAAGCGGGAGATAAAGCGGCTTAGAGCCGCCACACATCCAGTTAATTTCTGGATTTGTTTGAGGTCCGTTGGGATAGCCAACTGTGATAGAGCTCGGATTTTGGCCGGATTAGCTTCAATTCCTCTACTGGAGACAATGAAGCCCAGAAGCTTTCCGGCTGGTGCACCGAAAACGCATTTTTCCGGATTGAGCTTGATGTCGTATTTCGGAGGTTGTCGAATGTGAGCCTGAAGTCGTCTATTAGAGAGTTGACGTGTTTGGTTTTGACGACCACATCATCTACGTATGCCTCTACTATTTTGCCGATCTGTTTCTTCAGACATGTCTGAATCATGCGCTGATATGTTGTGCCGGCGTTTTTGAGCCCAAAAGGCATTGTGTTGAAACAAAAGGGGCCGTATGGTGTGATAAATGCCGTTGCGGCTTGGTCGGACTCCGCCATCTTGATTTGGTGGTAGCCGGAGTATGCATCGAGGAAACACAATGACTCGTGTCCTACGGTAGCATCGATAATTTGATCAATGCGGGGGAGGGGGAAGGGATCCTTTGGGCAGGCCTTGTTGAGGTCCTTAAAATCGACACATAGGCGCCAAGATTTGTCCTTCTTTGGTACCATCACCAGGTTCGCTAGCCAGTCCGGGTGTTTTATTTCTCTAATGAATCCGGCCTCTAATAACTTGGCTAGTTCTTCTCCCGTAGCTTGTCTCTTAGGTTCGGAGAAACGCCGAAGAGTCTGCTTGACCGGCTTGAATCCCTTTAGAATATTGAGGCTGTGCTCAGCCAGCCTGCGTGGGATTCCTGGCATGTCTGAGGGGTGCCAGGCGAATATGTCCCAATTCTCGCGCAAGAACTCTCGTAGTGCGGCGTCCACGGCGGGGTTTAACAGTGCCCCGATGGAGGCTGTTTTTGTAGGGTCCGTTGGGTGGACTTGGAATTTGACTATTTCATCCGCTAGTTTAAAAGAGGTGGACTTGGATCTTTTGTCAAGTATCACGTTGTCCCTGTCCACTGCGGAGCGTAGCGCAGTTAATTCCTCGGCCGAAAGGGCTTCGGATAATGCCTCGAGGGCCAATGCGGCTGTTTTGTTTTCGGCGCGGAGTGCTGTGTCCGGATCACTAGCGAGAGTGATGATTCCGTTGGGCCCGGGCATTTTGAGCTTCATGTACCCATAATGGGGTATGGCTTGGAAGATCGTGAACGCCTCCCGTCCTAAAAGGGCGTGGTATCCACTACTGAACGGGAACACTTGGAATGTAATTTCTTCGGACCTATAGTTCTCTGGCGTGCCGAATACCACATCTAGTGTGATTTTCCCAGCACAGCGTGCTCCCCGACTGGGGATGATTCCTCTGAAGGTTGTGCTGCTTTGCTCAATGCGGTTCCAGTCTATTTCCATTTTTTGAAGGGTTTCCTCATAGATGAGGTTCAATCCACTGCCGCCGTCCATGAGTACTTTGGTGAGTCGAAAGCCGTCCAGAATTGGACTGAGGAACAGTGCAACTAGTGCTCGGGCTGTTCGGAGTTTAGGTTTGTCACTGGCATTGAAGGTAATAGCCGTGTCACTCCATGGATTTATTGCTGCAATGTGGCAGATTTCGGCGAGGCTGCGGAGTGTTTGCTTGTGCCTATTATTTGATGCGAAGGTTTCAAATACTGTTAATACCGTATTGTTATCCACGGGATGGTGCTCTGTGGCATTTGGGATGAGAAGATCCTCACCATTTTTGGCCACCTGCCGGAGTATCCAACATGCTCTAAGGCTGTGTGTTGGTATGGTATCCGCTGTACTATGAATTTTGCAGGGTCCGTTAAGCCATCCCTCCAATACGGTTCCATGCCCTGTAGAGGGTTTTTGTTTCTTTGTAACTAACTCGGGTGTCTTATGATAGTGCACCCTTTTACTTCGGACTGGGTGTATATTCTGAGCCGGATTATCCCAAAATTTCGTTTCGGTTTTCCAGGCGCTTTCCATCGCACAGTACGTTCGTACTATGGACGCCAAGTCAGTGAAGCGTGATATGTCACGGCGACTCAAGGCGTTAAGGATTCCTTTGTCTGTGCAATTATTGCAGAAGAATGAGACTGCGTCTTCCTCGCGGCAGTCCTTAACCTTGTTCATCACAAGGAGGAATCTGGCCCAATAATGACGTACTATTTCATGGGGCTCTTGCCTGATGTGGGAAAGATCATTTATGTCTGGGTGGGTGGGTGGATTTGAGTCTGAACCCCTACCCGATCTGAGACCCAGGGGCCGAGGAGTTTCCAATCTTGGAAGTTCGGATTATGATTGTTATATCATATTATGATTGTTTTGAGAAAGTGTTGTCATCCGAGATTTATTATTATGGCTTGCTAGTTGATTATGCTATTGATATGGGTAATCATGAGACCTGAGAATTATTGCAAATGCGGTTAGTTATAATCTTTGCTGAAAACTTGAATGCTAGCTTGACATATTTACAACAACAAGAGCAAACAGAGTTTGTAAAAGTTTTTCTTTATTTCTTTCAGTTTGTCAACTGAATTGCTTGAGGACAAGCAAGGGTAAAACTCAAACTTGTATGATTTGAATGGAACTAACCCGGACTGACGCTGTTTTCAACAGAATTGCCATGATGTTGTTTTATGTGCAGAAAACAAAAGTTCTCGGAATGACCTGAAACTCCACGGGATATCTTACAATAAATAATAAAAATCCTCGCCAAAGATGAAGACCAGGGGGCCCACACCCTTCTCACGAGGGTGGGGGGCGCGCCCCCCCTAGGGCGCGCCCCCCAGGGCGCGCCCCCTACCTCATGGGCCCCCTGGAGACCCCCCGACTCCAACTCCAACTCTATATAACTGCTTTCAGGGAGAAAAAAATAAAGGAGAAGAAGTCATCGCGTTTTACGATACGGAGCCGCCACCAAGCCCTAAAACCTCTCGGAAGGGCTGATCTGGAGTCCGTTCGGGGCTCCGGAGAGGGGGATTCATCGCCGTCGTCATCATCAACCATCCTCCATCACCAATTTCATGATGCTCACCGCCGTGCGTGAGTAATTCCATCGTAGGCTTGCTGGATGGTGATGGGTTGGATGAGATTCACCATGTAATCGAGTTAGTTTTGTTAGGGTTTGATCCCTAGTATCCACTATGTTCTGAGATTGATGTTGCTATGACTTTGCTATGCTTAATGCTTGTCATTAGGGCCCGAGTGCCATGATTTCAGATCTGAACCTATTATGTTTTCATCAATATATGAGATTTCTAGATCCTATCTTGCAAGTATATAGTCAGCTATTATGTGTAATGATCCGTTAACCCCGAAGTGACAATAATCGGGATACTTACCGGTGATGACCGTAGTTTGAGGAGTTCATGTATTCACTATGTGCTAATGCTTTGTTCCGGTTCTCTATTAAAAGGAGGCCTTAATATCCCTTAGTTTCCATTAGGACCCCGCTGCCATGAGAGGGTAGGACAAAAGATGTCATGCTAGTTCTTTTCCATAAGCACGTATGACTATATTCGGAATACATGCCTACATTACATTGATGAATTGGAGCTAGTTCTGTGTCACCCTATGTTATGACTGTTACATGATGAACCACATCTGGCATAATTATCCATCATTGATCCGATGCCTACGAGCTTTCCATATACTGGTTTACACTTATTTACTTTCCCGTTGCTATTGTTACAATCACTACAAAATACCAAAAACATTACTTTGCTTTCGTTACTCTTTTGTTACCATTACCATCACTATCATATTACTTTGCTACTAAACACTTTGCTGCAGATACTAAGTTTCCAGGTGTGGTTGAATTGACAACTCAGCTGCTAATACTTGAGAATATTCTTTGGCTCCCCTTGTGTCGAATCAATAAATTTGGGTTGAATACTCTACCCTCGAAAGCTGTTGTGATCCCCTATACTTGTGGGTTATCAGGGGTGAGGGAGTCCGGGATTA
The DNA here is from genome assembly GCF_056163025.1 of Triticum urartu. Lineage (NCBI taxonomy): Eukaryota > Viridiplantae > Streptophyta > Magnoliopsida > Poales > Poaceae > Triticum > Triticum urartu. The sequence continues at coordinate 41,430,488 of NC_141876.1, read as the reverse complement.
GGGGTCTCCGAACAGCCAGACTATATCCTTTGGCCGGACTGTTGGACTATGAAGATACAAGATTGAAGACTTCGTCTCGTGTCCGGATGGGACTCTACTTGGCGTGGAAGGCAAGCTAGGCAGTACGGATATGGATATCTCCTCCTTTGTAACCGACCTTGTGTAACCCTAGCCCCCTCCGGTGTCTATATAAACCAGAGGGTTTTAGTCCGTAGGACAATATACAATCATACCATAGGCTAGCTTCTAGGGTTTAGCCTCTCTGATCTCGTGGTAGATCAACTCTTGTAATACTCATATCATCAAGAATAAATCAAGCAGGACGTAGGGTTTTACCTCCATCAAGAGGGCCCGAACCTGGGTAAAACATCGTGTCCCCTGCCTCCTGTTACCATCCGCCTTAGATGCACAGTTCGGGACCCCCTACCCAAGATCCGCCGGTTTTGACACCGACATTGGTGCTTTCATTGAGAGTTCCTCTGTGTCGTCGCCGTTAGGCTTGATGGCTCCTATAATCATCGATAGTGATGCAGTCCAGGGTGAGACTTTTCTCCCCGGACAAATCTTTGTGTTCGGCGGTCGCACTGCGGGCCAACTCACTTGGCCATCTAGAGCAGATCGAAAGTTAAGCCCCTGGCCGCCAGGTCAGGTTTGGAAGCTTAAACCACACGGCCGATATCCGCGGAGACTTGATCTTCAACGGACTCGAGCCCATGCCTTGTGCGCCACGCGGCCACGATGAGTACGATTTAGCTCTACCATCGGACAGTGTTCAAAAAATCACACCGGCAGCCGCTCCGACCCTTAGTTCGGAGCCAGTTGCGCCTTCCGTGGACGGGTGGATAGAGCCTGCCGTGGAGGCCGTATCCTCAGCGGCGATCGCGCCGAATATCGACCTTACCCTTCGCGAGATCCGTGTTGTCAAATTACCGGATCCTTCTCCGGCCATGGACTCCGAACCGCCTGTGCCCGCTCCTATCGAATCTGATTGGGCGCCGATCATGGAGTTTACCTCCGCGGATATTTTTCAGCACTCGCCCTTCGGTGACATACTGAACTCATTAAGGTCTCTCTCCTTATCAGGAGGATCCTGGCCGAACTATGTCCGACAGGATTGGGATGCAGATGACGAAGAAATTCGCCGCCCACCCACCACCCACTTAGTAGCCACTGTCGACGATTTAACCGACATGCTCGACTTTGACTCCGAAGACATCGACGGTATGGACGACGATGCAGGAGATGAACAGGAACCACTACCCACAGGGCATCAGATGCCCCCTTCATCACATGACGTATACATGGTGGACACACCAAAAGAAAACGACGACGAGGAACAGAAGGACGCAACGAAGGGTTGTCCCCTCGAGAAGCAGTCAAAGCGGCAGCGTAAGCGCCGCCCCAAATCCCGCCTCGGCAGAAACAACGATCATATAGACCCAGCGTTAGAGCAGGGTGAACCATCGCCGGACTACGGCAACACGAATAATCAAACGGAACAGCCCGACTCTGTCAAAGATAATAATCCAGACGACATCACACCGGACAGACACCCGGTGCAACAGAATGCCCATCAAAGGCTTGTTGCCACCGCGAGGAGTCTAAAAAAGCAGAAGCAAAGGCTCAAGGCTGCGCAAGACACACTCAGAATCAGATGGAGTAAAGTACTCAACACAGCAGCGAAGTACGGCAGTAATCGCCACACCAAGAGCTACTCGAAGCGGAAGTTGCTACCTGAATTCAACAAGGAGGCCTTAGATCCCCCGCAACCAAAAATTAAAACGGCCATCTGGCCGGATAGACATCCTCACGACCAACATAGAGCGGCAAACAATGCCGCACATAAGCCAATACGCGATCCACGCGAGGGCTCGCATCAAAAGGACGGCGCAACCAGATCCATTTATGGACCACGCAAGCGCGCTCCAGCATACGATGCAACACAACAAACATCCGAACACCATGGTACACCCAGATACAGGGGTGCCGCACACCCCCTATGTTTCACCGACGAGGTGCTGGTCCATGAATTTCCAGAGGGATTCAAACCCGTAAACATAGAGCATACGACGGAACAACAGACCCTGGGGTCTGGATTGAGGACTATATCCTCCATATCCATATGGTTCGAGGAGATGATCTCCATGCCATCAAGTACTTACCCCTCAAGCTCAAAGGGCCAGCTCGGCACTGGCTTAAAAGCCTCCCCGAAAGCTCCATTGGAAGCTAGGAAGAACTCGAAGACGCTTTTCGAGCGAATTTTCAAGGGATGTATGTCCGACCTCCGGATGCGGACGATTTGAGTCATATAACTCAATAGCCCGGAGAGCCATCCCAAAAGCTTTGGAATAGGTTTCTAACTAAAAAGAACCAAATAGTCGACTGTCCGGACGCCAAAGCCTTGGCAGCCTTTAAGCACAGCGTCCGAGACGAATGGCTTGCCAGACACCTCGGCCAAGAAAAGCCGAGAACAATGGCAGCATTAACAAGCCTCATGACCCACTTTTGCGCGGGCGAGGACAGCTGGCTAGCCCGATGCAGCACCAGCGACCCAAGTACGTCCGAAGTTAGAGACAGAAATGGGAAATCACGACGCAGCAAAAGTAATAAGCGCCAGAATAAATAAGACAGCCCGAAGAGCACGACGGTAAACGCCGGATTCAGAAGCTCTCGGCCAGGTCAGCAAAAGCCGCCCTCTAAAGGCGCCAGAGATGAACTGTCCAGCTTAAACAAAATTCTGGACCAAATATGTCAGATCCATAGCACCCCCGATAAACCTGCAAATCATACCCATAGAGAATGTTGGGTCTTCAAGCAGTCCGGCAAGCTCAACGCCGAACATAAGGGGCAGGATACACCAAGCGAGGACGAGGATGAGCCTTGCAAGCAAAACACTGGGGAACAGAAGAAATTTCCACCAGAAGTCAAAACAGTAAATGTGTTACACGTGATAAAGGGGAGAAACAAAGCGGCACTCCCAAATAAATATGCCCAAGGGCCTATCACCGCGGAGTTCTGCCACTGGCCGTCTCAACCGAGCACCTTCGACCATCAGGATTACTCATCAAGTATCCGGAGCGCAGGATGGGCTGCCTTGGTATTAGATCGAATAATTGACGGATACCACTTCACACGAGTCCTGATGGACGGTGGCAGTAGCCTAAACCTGATATATCAGGACACAATCCGCAAAACGGGGATAGACCCAACGAAAATTCGCCACAGCAATACTACCTTTAAAGGAGTAACGCTAGGCCCAGGGGATCATTGCATGGGCTCCCTGCTACTAGAGGTTATATTCGGATTCCCCGATAACTTCCGTAGCGAAAATTTAACCTTCCACATTGCTCTGTTCCAAAGTGGCTATCAAGCACTACTTGGACGCGAAGCTTTCGCTCGCTTTAATGCAATACCGCATTACGCTTCCCTCACGCTTAAGATGCCCGGTCCATGTGGCATCATTACAGTAAATGGAAATATTGAGCGATCCCTGCGCGCCAAAGAGAGTGCGGCTGCCTTGGCAGCCGCACACTAAAACGGCCTCACCAACTAAAGCATTCGATAGGTCGTCAAGACCACAAACACGGTTAGACGAGTCCGGCACAGCTATATGTAATTCATACAGGTTTGATGGCCACACACCTATTACAAATACTAGGGGCTCAATGCACGCAGACAAGTGGCAAATTTTACTCATCTTGAACTGTACATGGTTTCTTTAAACCTACCTTTTTGCATGACAACTTTCACCTAAGTTCCTATCTTTTACAGATGACCATCGTGCTACACCCGTCCAGGATACGACACAACGGAGACACAGGCACAAACATGCAACAGGGACCCGTTCCAAGGATTCCTTTTAGATTAAGACCCTGCGTCAACCTTTTTTACTGTCTCTTGTTGATACACATCCCTCGGTTTCTCAGTACAATTGAGAAGGATGCTGACGTCTTGGCATGTGACCACGTCAGAATAATGCACATACCTGGACACCAGGGGCTTCTTACAAAGGGCACTGTTTAGGCCCAGCTTACACCATGAAGACCGAATACCTTCGGGAGTGTTCGGCGTCGCGAGTTTGTCCTTATATGCATCAGCTCCAAATCATGTCTTTGGTCAAATGTTGGGTTTGCCCGGCTCCTGTGTTTTGTTGCCTTACGTTCCACTCTATCGGCTAAGGCGGCACCAGGAGAACTACTGCGATTGTGCCCTGGTTCATCTGGACGAGCACCTCAGTAGAGAAAGCCGAAAACTGACTGTCATGATATAGCGCGAGACTGGTCAACCACTCGATGACCTATCGGAATCTTAGAATTCCTCCGCCTTAACGAAGGGCCATTTCCCAGCCAGGCATATACGCACCCCGAATTCGGGTAAGTGCGGAGCCACCAGGGGCTATATAGTAGCCCCACTGTCAAACTCCTCTGGCTAAGTGAAAGTGTTAAAGCATTATAGTCCGGTTGCCTAGTTCGCTGTGCTATCACCTCCTTAATAGGACCAAGACGTTGGATTAAGTGTGAAGACGCGTCTTCTACGAACACCCCCGCATTATATGCGTGGGGGCTGAAGCCAACGACTGCAATCTTTCAGGATATACATATATATACGTAAACGGCCGCACAAGAGGCATCATATTACCTTCGAGCAAAAGTATAAATACAGCCTCGTTAAAATTAATAAAACATTGTTCTTACAATGGGAATATATGTCACTCAAACATAACATTCTTCGAGCACTGGGCCTCTATCAAATGAGCACCCTCAAGAACTTCTTCAAAATAGTGCTCGGCAGCCACTCGGCCTATGGCCAAACCCTGCGCCGCAACAGTGGTAGCATCCATCTCCGCCCAGTATGCTTTGACACGGGCAAGGGCCATCCGCGAGCCTTCTACGCACGCCGACCTCTTCATCGCATTGATGCGCGGCACCGCACCAAGGAACTGCTGCACCAAGCTGAAATAGCTGTTCGGCTTCGGCCTTTCCGGCCACAGATGATCTACGACGAACCTCATGGCGAGTCCGGACAATCTATTGAGTTCGGCCCATTCGGAAAGCTGATCAGTTAGTGGAAGAGGACGCTCTGGAACATTAAACTGCGACCAGAATAGCTTGTCCACTTCACGATCTGTTTGATCTCGGAAGTATTCGGCCGCATCGACATCACTCGCCGTCAAATCCAGATATGCGTCTGCCGAACTCCACAGCCGATCCAGAGGGGCATACCGCGGATCTCCGAACTTCCTCCGTAGCAAAAAGGGCTTCCGAGCCACAATATCACCGGCTTCACGCAGCTCCTCCTTCTTCGCTCTCATGGCAGAGGGGGTGTCTTTGGTCGCCATCGTGGCCTTTTCGAGGTCCGTCGCCTTCGCTCGGTTTTCTTCTTCAAGGAACTAGCAACGGTCGGCAGTGTCTTTTAACTTTACAGCCATCTTGGCCATCTTGTCTTTTCTCTCGCAATGCGCGGCCTTCTCGGCTCTTAACTCTTCGGCCGCCTTCAAAGCAGCCGCATTACTACTCCTTGCTTGTTCTTTGGCTCGGGCAAGTTCCGCCCGAAGGGTCTCCACGGTGGCAGCTCCATCTGTAGTCAAAACATATTAAATATACTGGCATCACGCTGCTCTTACTATGTGACATTCACCAGAAAACATCACTTACCGTGTGCCTCGTCAAGCCGCTTGTTAACAAGCTCGATGTCGGCATTTGCCGCATCCAGTTGCCGCTTTAGTTCGGCAAACTCATTAGTCCGGCTAGCCACCAGAGCTTCCACCACCTACACATAAAAGCAGTATGGTTATTACCGGGGACTATGATCCTCTGTTTGCGGCCGTTCTCGGCAACAACCAGAGTCTCAGGGGCTACTATCTACACAGGGCACACCTAAAAATGTGTGGTACTATCACAAATGTATATCATTTTATGTACCTCAAAGCCCGTTAGTAGACTCATAAAGGCGTCATGCAACCCGCTTTCGGCGGATGAAATCCTTTCCATCACCGTACCCATCAATGTACGGTGTTCTTCCGAGATGGTCGCTTGCTTTAGCAGATCCCTCAGTGCGTCCGACCGCATACCAGACGGCGCTGGACTCCTTTATTTGCCCTCTTCAAGAGCCGGATGCTGGGGACTTCGGGTGACTATAGGATTATCTTCTGGCCTCACCGGATCCGGAGAGGCCCTCCGTGACGACACTTCAAGGTTGCCCGCTTCTTGAGCAGGGGAGTCCGGGGGAGGCGTTTCGCTCTCCATCATATCCGGAAGAAGATCCCCTGAAGACGAGCTCTGTTGAGAAGGGCTAAGATCCAAACTGCAAGATAAATGCTTCGGTTATTTTCCTCGGAAGTAAGGTAGAATATCTTTACTATTAAGTATCTTTTGATCACTTACGGCTCGTTAGAGGGCTGATCCCCGCACGGACTTTGTGCGGCAAGAGCACCCCCCCAAGGCAGGACCCTCTGTTGGAGACTTCTTCTCCCGTTTAGAAGCCTTGGTTTCCGGATCTTCAGAGGCATTCCTCTTCCTTCCCCGGAGCGAGAGAAGGTCAGAATCTTCCCCTTGGTTATCCTCCCTCACGGAAGCGCTCATTCCCTCGGTTGGAATTGGTAGCGATGGGGGCCCGCTTTCGCCCTCATTATTCCCCCCTTTATCTTCCTTTGAGGGCTCCGGGCAAGGTGCTAGCTCGAGCATCTTTTCCAGTACCGGATTGTCCAAACCCTCAGGAAGGGGGGCCGAACACCAAATCATCTTCGCCTTTGCTAGCCAATCCTGGTCGAAGAGCGATTTCTCAGAATAACGTCATGATAAACGAAAGATGGTGTGTTCGGCTAAAGGATTACTTACTTGGTCAGCGGTGCGGTTGCTGCTCAGGCCCACGTCCTCGATAGTATCCGGACACTCTATTTGGGGTCCGAAGAATGATTTATACATCTCCTCGTGCGTCAGGCCGAGGAAATTCTGAATAGTGCACGGTCCTTCTGGGTTGAACTCCCACAGGCGGAGGGCCCGACGTTTGCATGGCTGGACTCGACAAACCAGCATGACTTGCACCACCATAACCAGACTGAAATCTCCTTTGAAGAGATCTTGAATGTGGCTCTACAGTATAAGCACGTCCTTGGCTGGACCCCAGCTCAACCCTCTACTAATCCATGGCATCAGTTGTGGTGGAGGGCCCGAGCGGAAAGCAGGGGCAGCTACCCACTTGGCACTTCTGGGAGCTGTGATGTAAAACCACTCATATTGCCATAATCCGGATGCCTTTGGAAAGGAACCCTTTGGCCATGAAGCGCCAGTAATTTTGCTTATTAGAGCGCCTCCGCACGCTGCGTGCTGCCCTTCAACTATCTTCGGCTTCACGTCAAAAGTCTTGAGCCACAAGCCGAAGTGAGGGGTAATGCGGAGAAAGGCCTCACAAACGACAATGAATGACGATATGTGTAGGAGGGAATCCGGGGCTAGATCATGAAAATCCAGCCCATAATAGAACATAAGACCCCTGACAAAGGGATCCAGAGGAAGGCCTAGTCCTCGGAGAAAGTGGGGGACGAACACGACGCTCTTGTTGGGTTCGGGAGTAGGGATGACCTGCCCTCGGGCGGGCAGCCTATGCGAAATCTCGGCGGTCAGATATCTGGCCTCCCTCAACTTTTTGATGTCCTCCTCCGTGACGGAGGAAGGCATCCACCGGCCCTGGAGGCTGGATCCGGTCATGATTGGAGATCCGAAGCACCTGACCTGGGCTTTGGGTGTTAGAACTCGAGGCGGGGGAAGGATTCGATTGAGCACGGGAGGGAAAAAGTAAAAGCCTTGTCCCTTTATAAAGAGGGTGAATGTCAAGCGACCTCCCCGTAGCCATTTGGGACTTGCCTAAAATCTAGGAGTCCTAGGCACGGTTGGGTTACCCACGCCCGTATTGATGAGAATCCCGTAATAAGGGGGACACAATCTCTGCTTTGACAAGACGTGTCAAGAAACTGCCTCGCGTTATGTGCGGGGATAGTTTAAGAAAAACGGTTCGAATAATCGCCGAGCCATGGCATGATGTCATGTTGCCAAAACGTGTCAGCAGATTAGATTTGTGGAAATATTATTCTCTCTACGGTGGTATGTGGAACTTATTTTGCAGGGTCGGAAACTATCTTTTCATTCAAACTCTTCTGTGGTATATCCAGAGGAGCAACCCGCCTTGCAATGCCGAAGACAACACTGCGCGCCGGACTCATCGTCATTGAAGCCTGGTTCAGGGGCTACTGAGGGAGTCCGGGATTAGGGGTCTCTGGACAGCCGGACTATATCCTTTGGCCGGACTGTTGGACTATGAAGATACAAGATTGAAGACTTCGTCTCGTGTCCGGATGGGCAAGCTAGGCAGTACGGATATGGATATCTCCTCCTTTGTAACCGACCTTGTGTAACCCTAGCCCCCTCCGGTGTCTATATAAACCGGAGGGTTTTAGTCCGTAGGACGATATACAATCATACCATAGGCTAGCTTCTAGGGTTTAGCCTCTCTGATCTCGTGGTAGATCAACTCTTGTAATACTCATATCATCAAGAATAAATCAAGCAGGACGTAGGGTTTTACCTCCATCAAGAGGGCCCGAACCTGGGTAAAACATCGTGTCCCCTGCCTCCTGTTACCATCCGCCTTAGACGCACAGTTCGGGACCCCCTACCCGAGATCTGTCGGTTTTGACACCGACAAGGGGCATACGGAAAACACGGTCCACGACACGGCTTGACCCTATCCGGACCTTTATATTCCTCCATCTTTTTCTACTTATTTTTTATTTTTCAGGTTCTTTACAACCTACACCACTCTTCGATGGTACGCAGGGTTCTTTTCCAGGCGCCATATATACACTTGATTGTTGATCCTCTCAAAGGACCATATACTATAGGCAAAAGCGGTGCAGACGTGCGGGAGAGTATCCAAAAGATCTTCAAGATCATATTTTCAATTTTAGACCTGTATACAGCTTTCCCTTGTTCTCGGCATGAAAAATGGCCCTGCTGCTTATAGCATCCTCTGTAAAAATACGTTTTGGCGTACCAATTAGACTATAATGGAAACCGTTTTCGCCCAACCTTGTTCTGTATTGGCTTATTTCTTAATCCGTTTTCCACTTTATGTCAGAATTGGCATATACACGTTGGTACGACTTAAATCGCCAGGGGCTCTATTTCGAGCCATATACATATTCTCAACAATAGAAAGTCCGAACACTCTCAGGGTATACTTCGGCGTCCCGAATACTGCATTATATGCATCGACTCCGAATCACGACTTTGGTCAGTAGTTGGGTTGCCCGGCTCCTGTCCTTGCTACCTTACGTTCCGTTTTTTCGGCTATGGTAGTAAAGGGAGAACTACTGTGATTGTGTTTCCAGCTGGCTCGGTCAAACACCTCAGTAGAGAAAGCCGAAAACTGACTGTCGTGATGCGGTGAGGGTTGGTCAGCAATTCGGTGACTTACTAAATCTCTAGCGATTTCTTCCTTATTTCATGAAGGACTGGCTTTTTCCAATCACGAGTTTAAAAGGCATCCAAGTTTGATAGCCGCATACGCACCAGGGGCTACCCTACGGTCCCATTATCAAACTTCTATGGCTAAGTGAGAATGATAAAACCGTATAGTTTGATTGCCTGGTTCACCGCACTGCCACCTCCTTTACGGACCAAGTCGCTAGGTCAAGTGTGGTCACACGCTATTATAAACACCCCCGTAGTATCTACGTGGGGGCTGAAGCCGACAACTGGTAAATTCTCAAGAATTAAATATGACCGCACAGGAGGAGTAACACTTTATGATAAATGCATACAATATATTACAAAGCTTTGGTTTATACAATACCCGGGCAGTTCGGACACATTCACTCGAACATGATGTCCTTTGAGCACTGGCCCTCTATCAGGCGGGTACCTTCCAAGACGTCCTCAAAGTAATGCTCCGGCGTACGGTGGTCCTTGCCCCCGGGCGGACCCTCGACGGCCACGATGGCGGCCTTCATTTTGGCCTAGTGCATCTTGACACGGGCAAAAGCCATCCGCCCACCTTCTATACACGCTGAGCACTTCACGGCCTCTACTCGGGGCAAGGCGTCGCCAAGCCACATGACCAAACTGAAGTAGCTACTTGGAATAGGTCCGGCTGGCCATAGCCGGACTATGATGTCCTTCATGGCCAAACCCAGACATCCTATGCAGCTCTGCCGGCTGTATCATCTGATTGTTTAGCATCACTGGTTGCTCCGACGCCAAGTAATGCGACCAGAAGAGCTTCTCCGCCGCGTTCCCTTCTTGGACCCGGAAATACACGACGACGTCGGCAGCACTCCTCGGGAGATCCGCAAAAGCGTTTGGAGCACTCCACAGTCGATTTAGCAAAGCATATCTGTAACGCCCTCGATGCGGCTATGTCTCCCACGTGTCGAAGCATGACTTAGAGGCATAACCGCATTGAAAGCAATGTCGCAAGTGAGGTAATCTTCACATAACCCATGTAATACATAAGGGAAAATATACATAGTTGGGTTACACTCGCCACTTCACACAATACATGAATAAAGCATTACATCATCCAGATACAATCAGGGTCCGACTACGAAACCAAAATAAAAGAAGACTACCCCAAATGCTACACAGATCCCCGATCGACCCCAACTGGGCTCCACTACTGATCGACTAGAACGAAACAACATAAAGGACAAGATCTTCATCGAGCTCCTCCTGAGCTTGGTTGCGTCATCTGCACGGACTCATCGGCACCTGCAATCTGGTTTTGGAAGTATCTGTGAGTCACGGGGACTCAGCAATCTCACACCCTCGCGATCAAGACTATTTAAGCTTATGGGTAAGGTAAAAGGTATGAGGTGGAGCTACAGCAAGCGACTAGCATATATGGTGGCTAACATACGCAAATGAGAGCGAGAAGAGAAGGCAAAGCACGGTCGATAAAAGTATGATCAAGAAGTGATCCTAGAACAACCTACGTCAAGCATAACTCCAACACCGTGTTCACTTCCCGGACTCCGCCGGAAAGAGACCATCACGGTTACACACGTGGTTGATGTATTTTAATTAAGGTCAACTTCAGGTTTTCTACAACCGGACATTAACAAATTCCCATCTACCCATAACCGCGGGCACGGCTTTCGAAAGATCAAATCCCTGCAAGGGTGTCCCAACTTAGCCCATCACAAGCTCTCATGGTCAACAAAGGATATTCCTTCGAGCGGGAAGACCCGATCAGACTCGGAATCCCGGTTACAAGACATTTCGACAATGATAAAACAAATCCAGCAACACTGCCCGAATGTGCCGACAAATCCCGATAGGAGCTGCACATATATCGTTCTCAGGGCACACTCAGATGAGCGCTCCATACAAATAAAACCAAACCTCAAGTTTCCCCGAGGGGGCACTGCACAGGACTCTAGTTTGGACCAACACTCAGAGGAGCACTGGCCCGGGGGGGGGGGGTTAAAATAATGATGACCCTCAGGAGCGCGACTCCCAAGGGAAAATAAAAGGCAAGGTGGCGAATGGTAAAACCAATGTTGGGCATTGCTAGAAGAGTCTTATTCAAGGCGAACTATCAAGGGGTTCCCATTATTACCCAACCACGTAAGGAACACAAAATTCGGGAACATAACACCGATATGACGGAAACTAGGGCGGCAAGAGTGGAACAAAACACCAGGCATAAGGCCGAGCCTTCCACCCTTTACCAAGTATATAGATGCATTAATTAGATACGAGATATTGTGATATCCCAACAAGTAAACATGTTCCAACAAGGAACAACATCTCCATGTTCCAACAAGGAACAAACTTCAATCTTCACCTGCAACTAACAACGCTATAAGAGGGGCTGAGCAAAGCGGTAACATAGCCAAACAACGGTTTGCTAGGACAAGGTGGGTTAGAGGCTTGGATCAACAATATGGGAGTCATGATAAGCAAGTGGTAGGTATCGCAGCATAGGCATAGCAAAAGAGCGAGCAACTAGCAAGCAAAGATAGAAGTGATTTCGAGGGTATGGTCATCTTCCCTGAAATCCCGCAAGGAAGAAGAACGAGTCCATGAAGAAGACAAACGGACGTAGACGAAGGGGTCCTCACACACGCGACGTTACCGGAACCAACCCGAAGAAGCAAACACCGGAAAGAAGCACACAACATAGTAAACAATCCACACATGAACATGGTATGATATGCGGGATGCGGGATGCGATGCATATGCATGATTTGACAATGAATGATTGAACCTGGCCTCAACTTGGAAATCCAAGAGTTACACTGGAAAGGTGAGATGATTTCGGTTCAAATCGATATAAAGATCACCGGAATCGGATGCATGGTTTGGAAATGGCAAGCAAAACAAATATGGCACCAGTCTGCGATAAACAGCAAGTAGCCATCTAAATGCATCAAGATAATTATGCTATAGCACTCAAACATGGCAACAAAATACATGACAGGGATCCACTCATGATGCTTGACAAGAGATGAACACTGAGCTACGGCCAAATCATCCATTAACAGGTTCAAACAAGCATGGCAAAAGAGCAATTGATAAACATGATTTCAGACTTGGTGAAATTAACACAAGCCTGGAATTTCAGATCAGGTAGCACACTTTGGAGCAATAAAACTATATGCTAAAGGAACTTAACATGGCAAAGCAAGGCATGGCATGTAGCTACTCAAAGAGCTTAAAAAAAGTCCCTTAGTGACCTTGAGCCAAAAGGGATCATAAAATACAATTGCAAGCATGTGAACATGGCAAAAACATAATCAGGTTACAGACTTGGAGAAAAACTGGAGCATGCAAATCTGTTAACGAGTAGGCATGTTTACGAGCTTGATGCACTCACTACCGAGCAAGGCATGACAAACTAAGCATACACCCATCAAGAATACATGGCATAGAAGCTAGACATGGCAAGAACAACAACATAGCATGCACGGATCAACAACAACATCCTCGGCAAAATCGCTAACAGGTAGACAATCTGCCAGGATTCACGAAATAGCAAAAGTAGAGCTCGATTGACTCAAGCTAGGGTGCTCCACAAATGCAAACAAAGACATGGATGGATAGAGCGCCACAAGATTAACAAATCATCCTTACTAATCATCCTCAAAAGAGGCACGGATCACTAGGAAACAACATGAACATATGGCATATTGATAAAAACAGATCAAGGACTTAGAGAAATTACAAAGTCCCTGAAATCAGCATTAACGAATGCACTACTTTGCAAGCTTGTGATAGTCACCACACACATCACAAAAATACATGGATAGCACCTCTGTAAAGATCGCAAAACATATAACAAAACTCATGTAGAGCTCAGGAGCATATCATGCACACATTAATCATGGCAAAAATGACAAATAGCTATTTGGTGCAGCATATCTGACAATTAACTCAAATAGCTCTCTTCCAACAGAATTTCGGGCACCAAGATGAGCTCAAATGAAAATGATGCAATGAGATGAAATGATGTACTCTCTGAAGCGAACATTTTGATATGCTACACGCGCAAAACGGAGATACGGGTGATGAGTTATGGCATGATGAACAAGGGCATTTGAATCTGGAAATCGGAGACTTAGCCGAAATTACCACCTCCAGATCTAGGGTTTGGGCAGCGCACGAACCGAGGCGGTGGCGGATCTCGCCGGATCCGCGCCGGAGAAGGCAGAGGCGGCGGTGGGAGCTCCGAGCAGAGGAGCTCGCCGGATCTGGGCGGCGCCGGCCCAAACCGGACGGAGGCGAGGCAGGGCGGCCCCGGATGGCACAGGCGGCGGCGCGACGAGGGCATGGCCGCGGCGCTCGGGTGAAACGACGGGAGCGGCTCCGGTGGAGCTCGTCGCCGGCTAGAGGTCGGTGAAGGCGGCGGCGGCGGAGCGCGCCGTGGCGGCGGGGTCGGACGGCAAGCGGGGCGCGGCTCGGCCCAGGCGCGCGCGCGGGCGGGCCGGCCGTGGGCCTCGCGGGCCGCGGCGGCGGAGGAGCGGCGGCGTGACAGGTGGCGGGCGGTGGTTGGCCGGGCGAAGCGGGACGGACATGTCCGACCGGCCGATTTTCGTCCGGCGGCGCGGAGAGGAGAGATCTAGGGTTTCGGGGGAAAAGACCCGAAAATGAAATGGAGGGATCTATTTATAGGCATAGGAGGAGCTAGGAGAGTCCAAATGAGGTGCGGTTTTCAGCCACGCGATCGTGATCAAATGACCGAGATGATGGAGGAGGTTTAGGTGGGTTTTGGGCCACTTTGGAGGGGTGTTGGGCTGCAACACACACGAGGCCTTTTCGGTCCCTCGGTTAACCTTTCGAGTGTCAAACGAAGTCCAAATGGTACGAAACTTGACAGGCGGTCTACCGGTAGTAAACCAAGGCCGCTTCGCAAGTCTCGGTCCAATCCGGAAATGTTTAACCCCCACACACGAAAGGAAGGTAGAAAGGACCACCGGAGGAGATAGGAGTGCCGGAATGCAAAACAGACAACGGGGAAAATGCTCGGACGCATGAGACGAACATGTATGCAAATGCAATGCACATGATGACATGATATGCAATGCAAGACACGCAAGCAATGACAAGGCAACAACAACGAATAACTGGACGACACCTGGCACATCGGTCTCAGGGCGTTACAACACTCCACCACTACGAGAGGATCTCGTCCCTTGATCTAGAATGGCACCGGAGGGACAACGGAAAAGAAAGAGAAGAGGTAAAACTAAGTTGCTCCTTTGACAAACGAGTGAAACCAAAGAACCTTGACAAGGTTAAGCCATATCGAGAAAATAATACAATGGAGATAAATAAAGTTGAAAACACTCCGGTAGGGAAGAGGAAAACAAGGAATTACAAATTCGGACAACACTTTGGTTGAAAAGAGATGAAAGGCTTGATAAGGCAAAAAGAACTTGAGCAAAAGGGCACAACACTCCGGTTGAATGGATAGGCATGAAAAGAACATGATCTTTGACAAAACGAGATGATGGGTTGAAAATATGAGCATCACAATGCCTCCGGAACAAAAATAAGAATGGAATGAAGTGAATGAAGGGAAATAAGGTCTTGAGGGAGCATGCTTACAACAAAAGCTAGAACGGAGTTGTTGGAAAACCAACAACGAAAGGAATAAGCTTGATATGGTCTTATGGAATACGTTTCAAATTATGAGGTGACAACCTGCCACTCACGGGAAAAAGAATTGGATTGATGAGAACAAGGAGACGAGAAACTATTTCACCGGGAGGATAAATGAAAAACTTGGATCATATATTATCACCATTAATAGCATTACTCCTTAGGGAAAGCTTTAGGTGAAATATAACCCAAGATAATTCCAATGACGAGATTGATGGATTTAAAATATCTCATTCTTGACAACATGTGAATCATGAAAAATGAACTCAAATTATCAAAAATGACATAATACCACCTCCAATGATACAGAAGAAAGAATTGCACTCCGGATAGCAAGATGAAGAAAACTTGAGCTCCTTAAAAGAATCTCGATGAAAACTTTGAGAAGGAATTAAATCCTTGATGAACCATCATGTAGAACCTTCATGAAGAACTCCGGTAATAAAAGAATGATCCAAAATAATTGAATGATGAAAAGAATAAGATTGAAGCCTTGCAATGATTTAGATAGAGATCTCTATGATAATATAATTGAAAGAGGTTGGAACTCCGGGAAAAAGAGAAGATGAAACAATTGAAGCCAAGAATTTGATGAGCCTCCGGAATAACGAATTGAATTTGCACGATGAAACAAAGAATAAGAATTACATTATGCTTATCCTTCACCAATTAAATTGATGACAAACAACGGGTTTGGCATACTACTTATTCTCGTTGAAAAGACTAAGATAGATATAGCGTCAAACTTGGGAAGGTCTTCAACGATCCACCGTTAGAGTTTGGGACAACGAATACATAGATATGATAACCGAAGGAAGAAGAAACTCTTGAACGAACCACCATAAGAATTGACAAAGAACGAAGTAAAGGGATAAATCACCGGAAAGGATTAGAGAACGAATGAAAATAATTGAGGGAAATTGATCCACGAGAACAAAAGATCACGATCTGATTAGAGAATATATATATTTGAATGATGCCCCGGTAAAATTGGAGAACGAGAGCTGAAAGCTGAGAAATGAATAATAGTTGGAAAGATGGCCTTCGGGGAAAAGAAATGGAAAAACAACTCATGAAATGCTCCGGATAATCAAACTGAACAGAATCTTGAATTGCTCCGGATAGGTGAAAAGAATTCTGACCATCAAAACAACTATGAGAGGATGGGATCGAACTAGGATCACAAATCTCTAAGAGAACGGATAAGATATGGAGGTAAAACTCTTCTTCGGTCTTCAAAATCTGAGAATGACGACGAGAAACCACCAAATTGTTGCGACATTCCGGGATGGAAATTAGAAAGGTTGAACCAACAATGAAAAGAATTTGAAAGATCTTGGAGAAAAACATTTGACTGATGACAAATAGTTCTTACGTCAAACTTCAAAAAGAAATTTGAGGATAGCTCCGGGAAAATAAGAAGAGTCAGGTAAGATCCTGGGAAAAGACCTGGGGGTTAGGGCCCACTCAAAAAAAACACCGTTGAACAATTTAAGAGAGAAAGCACCGGTTGAGACAAATGGCTTGAAAGAGATAACAACCTCGAAATGGGTTGAACGGATCTTGAAAGACAAGACGAGCCTTCTGAGATATCATTAGCACTCCGGAACAAATGAATAGCGAGAAATGAATTATCATGAGGTGCACCGACCTAAGTAGGCATTGGGCAAAAAGAAAAGGAGTATGCTCAATATCAAAGCTTGAATTAAATCCACCGGAGAAGAAAATGAGTGATGAGAGACGAACTTGAAGCTTCGATAGCATCTTCTTGCGAATCACCGGATAAGAATATTGACGGAAAAGGAATGGAGAAGCTTCCCATCAATAAAATGGCTACTTGATTAAGAAATATGAGTCCTTTAAGAAACAAGGGTGGGAGGGTGGGAAAACAAAGACAACTTGGAACGGATGAAGCAAACACCGTTGAGAAGAACTGATAATTGATCTTGCGAATGTTGAAGTGATCGGATCCACTTGAAGAGAAACACGCCAGTGAAAAAGGATTGACATGACAATCTCGATTATCAAGAAGGATTAGTATTCACATCGGAGTATGAGAACACCATTTGGGGAAGGTATGGAATCAACATTTGACTTCGAAGCAACTAGAATACCACAACTCAAAACAAAACAAAGGATTGGCTTGCAGAATAAGCCGGAACAAACATATGATAGAGATTTCATCCGAAGTTTTCATGGTGGGGCCTACACGGGCTCAATCGTATAGCACCATCATGTACAAGGCAGTGCACATGACATACGAAGCGTCCCCGAGTCGGCATAGCCAAGGACTCTTTAAGACACAACGAGACCACTGTAAAACCAACCGTGAATAGGCGGACCACTAGACGTCGAACCCCAATTTCGTATCATACATCTGTCGGAAAGATATCCTAAGAGCTACTTGAATTCCCACTTATAAACTCCCGAAACTTTCCGGTTATGCAATCAGGTGTTGGGGATACAGGGGACGCATAATATCTCACCCAAAACTAGCAAATCCTACATCCAGCTGTATCCATCCTTCAACACATAACCAAGAGACCTTCGGAAATCATTTACCTCCACCTTCGAAAAGCATCCGTTATACGAGTTATGGCAATACTCCCGAACTCCCGCCCCAGTACTGGGTGGCGTCGAGGTTATCTCACCAACAACTGCATAAAAGAGATTTTCGATATCGGCGAAACTAAACTCAGGTATTCCAGAACTGCAACGATAAAATTGTGACGACAACACCTCGGAGCTCAACTCCCCGGGACACTGCACAACCCCTAAATGACAGGAGGCACCAAGAACAATGTTCTCGTCACAAAT
Organism: Triticum urartu; assembly: GCF_056163025.1. NCBI lineage: Eukaryota > Viridiplantae > Streptophyta > Magnoliopsida > Poales > Poaceae > Triticum > Triticum urartu. Next base: position 41,412,513 of record NC_141876.1, on the reverse strand, counting down.
CGATCGGAACGATTCCAAGATACCCGCGTGATCCTAATTTTTTTAGTGAAATTTGAGAAGAGAAGAGTCAAAACTCTACGTCAGGATGCCTTACCAGAGAAATGAAGGGACTGGGGAGTAAAAAGAATTCCTGAACACTCCGATATATAATTCCTAAATGACTTAAAACATTTTTTTCTAGACTCAACTCGTCAGCTAATTCGATCAAGCAGTGGGGGCTCCTAAGGTCGGGGAAGGCTCTGATACCAACTTGTCACGCTCTCGATGCGGCTATATCTCCCACGTGTCGAAGCACGACTTAGAGGCATAACCGCATTGAAAGCAATGTCGCAAGTGAGGTAATCTTCACACAACCCATGTAATACATATGGGAAAAGATACATAGTTGGCTTACACTCGCCACTTCACACAATACATGAATAAAGCATTACATCATCTAGATACAATCAGGGTCTGACTACGAAACCAAAATAAAATAAGACTACCCCAAATGCTACACAGATCCCCGATCGACCCTAACTGGGCTCCACTACTGATCGACTAGAACGAAACAACATAAAGGACAAGATCTTCGTCGAGCTCCTCCTAAGCTTGGTTGCGTCATCTGCACGGACTCATCGGCACCTGCAAGCTGGTTTTGGAAGTATTTGTGAGTCACGGGGACTCAGCAATCTCACACCCTCGCGATCAAGACTATTTAAGCTTATGGGTAAGGTAAAAGGTATGAGGTGGAGCTGCAGCAAGCGACTAGCATATATGGTGGCTAACATACGCAAATGAGAGCGAGAAGAGAAGCCAAAGCACGGTCGATTAAAGTATGATCAAGAAGTGATCCTAGAACAACCTACGTCAAGCATAACTCCAACACCGTGTTCACTTCCCGGACTCCGCCGGAAAGAGACCATCACGGTTACACACGTGGTTGATGTATTTTAATTAAGGTCAACTTCAGGTTTTCTACAACCGGACATTAACAAATTCCCATCTGCCCATAACCGCGGGCATGACTTTCGAAAGATCAAATCCCTGCAAGGGTGTCCCAACTTAGCCCATCACAAGCTCTCATGGTCAACGAAGGATATTCCTTCGAGCGGGAAGACCCGATTAGACTCAGAATCCCGGTTACAAGACATTTCGACAATGATAAAACAAATCCAGCAACACCGCCCGAATGTGCCGACAAATCCCGATAGGAGCTGCACATATCTGCCAGGATTCACGAAATAGCAAAAGTAGAGCTTGATTGACTCAAGCTAGGGTGCTCCACAAATGCAAACAAAGACATGGATGGATAGAGAACCACAAGATTAACAAATCATCCTTACTGATCATCCTCAAAAGAGGCACGGATCACTAGGAAACAACATGAACATATGGCATATTGATAAAAATAGATCAAGGACTTAGAGAAATTACAAAGTCCCTGAAATCAGCATTAACGAATGCACTACTTTGCAAGCTTGTGATAGTCACCACACACATCACAAAAATACATGGATACCACCTCTGTAAAGCTGGCAAAACATATAACAAAACTCATGTAGAGCTCAGGAGCATATCATGCACACATTAATCATGGCAAAAATGACAAATAGCTATTTGGTGCAGCAGATCTGACAATTAACTCAAATAGCTCTCTTCCAACAACATTTCAGGCACCAAGATGAGCTCAAATGAAAATGATGCAATGAGATGAAATGATGTACTATCTGAGACGAACATTTTGATATGCTACACGCGCAAAATGGAGTTACGTGATGAGCAAGGGCATTTGAATCTGGAAATCGGGGACTTAGCCGAAATTACCACCTCCAGATCTAGGGTTTGGGCAGCGCGCGAACCGAGGTGGCGGCGGATCTCGCCGGATCCGCGCCGAAGAATGCAGGGGCGGCGGCGGGAGCTCCGGGCAGAGGAGGAGCTCGCCGGATCTGGGCGGCGTCGGCCCAGACCGGACGGAGGCGAGGCAGGGCGGCCCCGGATGGCACAGGCGGCGGCGCGGCAAGGGCATGGCCCGGCGCTCCGGCGAAACGGCGGGAGCGGCTCCAGCGGAGCTGGTCGCCGGCTGGAGGTCGGTGAAGGCGGCGGCGGAGCGCGCCGTGGCGGCGGGGTCTGATGGCAGGCGGGGCGCGGCTCGGACCAGGCGCGCGCGCGGGCGGGCCGGCCATGGGCCTCGTGGGCCGCGGCGGCGAGGAGCGGCGGCGTGACAGGTGGTGGGCGGTGGTTGGCCGGGCGAAGCGGGGCGGACATGTCCGGCCGGCCGATTTTCGTCCGGCGGCGCGGAGAGGAGAGATCTAGGGTTTCGGGGAAAAGACCCGAAAATGAAATGGAGGGATCTATTTATAGGCATAGGAGGAGCTAGGAGAGTCCAAATGAGGTGCGGTTTTCGGCCATGAGATTCTGATCGAACGACCGAGATGATGGAGGAGGTTTAGGTGGGTTTTGGGTCACTTTGGAGGGGTGTTGGGCTGCAACACACACGAGGCCTTTTCGGTCCCTCGGTTAACCATTGGAGTATCGAACGAAGTCCAAATGGTACGAAACTTGACAGGCGGTGTACCGGTAGTAAACCAAGGCCGCTTGGCAAGTCTCGGTCCAATCCGGAAATGTTTAACCCCCATACACGAAAGGAAGGTAGAAAGGACCACCGGAGGAGATAGGAGCGCCGGAATGCAAAACGGACAACGGGGAAAATGCTTGGACGCACGAGACAAACATGTATGCAAATCCAATGCACATGATGACATGATATTCAATGCAAGACACGCAAGCAATGACATGGCAACAACAACACATAACTGGACGACACCTGGCACATCGGTCTCGGGGCGTTACAATATCTTCGACCGCCGAATATACTCTCTAAAAGAAAAGGCTTACTAGTCGCTATCTGTCCGGCTTGCTTGATCTCTTCACGAGCCGTACGGGACTCGGACCGAGCCTCCTTCACAGCTTGAAGAGCCTTGGTGAGCTCGGCCACTTGGGCCTTGTTTCTCTCCTCCAAGGACTCACACCTGGTGGCGGCTTCCTGGAGCGCATGCTCTACTTTGGTCACCCTCGCCTCATACTGAAGGGGGGCGACCTTTTCAGCCTCTACATCCGCAGCCGCTTTGTCTGCAGCCATATTGCTTGCCCTCGCCTCCTCCTTGGCTTCGGCAAGGGCATTCTTGAGGGCCTCGACCTCGATCACATTGCCTATAATCATTTACATAGCGGCGCATGAGCTTGAACTCTGAGTCTGCATTATAATTTAGGTTTGTAAAGGGTTCTCTTAAAAAAGCAAACCCTGGGCCTCATCAAACCGCTTAATACGGTCGATCTCGTCGTCAGCCAGCTTCAATTTACACTGGAGTTCAGATACTTCAGCATCCTTAGCTGAAGCCGCCAACAGTGAAGCCTGTTTATCAAAATAGATGAACATGTTATCTCCGGCGACTATTTGATCCTCTATCCGGCAATTTTTTCCAAAGACCTAGATAGAGTCATAGTGGCTACTTTCTATATACAGGCATATTCTTCCAATATGAAAAGCGGCTAAAGCATGTTATATCACTTACCTCAAAACCTGTTAACAGGCTAGTGAATGCTTCGTTCAAACCACTTTTAGCGGACTGAACCTTCTCAACCACCGCACCCATCAGGGTACGGTGCTCTTCCATGACGAAAGCACGTTGAAGTGCTTCCCTCAACATATCTGGCGCCTTAGGATTGATAGAGGTCGTCGATGGAGTCGACACTCCCCTTTCCCTTGAAGGGGGCTGCTCGCTCGATTCCGGAGCCACTTGGCTCTCCGGAGTGGTATTCGGTTGGGGGACGGACTAATCCAGGCCCGCATCGTCAGTTTCCATGGGGATAGTATCCCCCATGTTTTCGGTAGCCGAGGGATCACCCTCCAGCGCCGTCTCAGCAGCCTTCCGCACCTCCCCTGGCCCAGAGAAGTCCTTTGGGACAACACCTCGGTGTCATCTGCGGCTCGTGGCGAAGAGGCTCGCGGAGGCGTTTTGCTCTCCATCATCTCCGGCGCCAACAAGTTTCTCGAAGACGATGATTGTTGGGGGATATCACGGGCCAAACTGAAAATACGTAAATAAAATGTTATCCTATGATCTGTAAAAAGGCCAGATGTATGTATAGTATCTTCAAATACTTATGATTCGGCCGGGGGCTTCGGCCTGAGGCGCCGCTCAGGGATGACTTCGGTGTCCGAATCCGAATCATCCGAAAGGGAAATCTTCCCCTTCTTGGGCGCCTCTGCTTCTAGGTCCACGAACGCCGCCCTTTTCTTCTCTGCCTTGAGAGGAGAATTGCTCTCCTCCTCTTCCTCTTCATCTTCGTCTCCCTCATGGGAGGAGAGAACCTCGGTGTCCTCGGAAGCGATGTCCGAAGTACCTTTACGGCAGAGGCCACTTCTGGCCTCCTTGCCCTTCTTCTTGGCCTTCTTCTCCGGTGCCTGGTACGGTGCTGGAACCAGCATCTTTGTTAGCAGGGGGATAGCTGGGTCTTCGGGCAGTGGAGCCGGACACTTGATCCGCTCCACTTTCTTCATCAAGATTTGAAGGAGAAAAGGAAGGCTTAGCATACTCCTCGAATCTACAAGTAGAGGTTATGTTTGGAAACCTAAAAACTTACTGGAGTGGCTGGGTGAGCGCAGTCCAGGCTGAGGTCTTTGTTCATTCCCGGCCACGACTTCTGGGCCATGAAAAGCAGCTTCTAGATGTTTTCGTGCTTCATGCTGAAGAAGTGCTGCAGGGTCTGAGGGCTAGCCGGATTGAATTCCCACATATGGAGAGTCCGGCGCTGGCAAGAGAGAATCCGACGAAAAAGCATCACCTGGATCACGTCGACGAGGCTGGTGTTCTTATCTATCACACCCTTGACGCGCTTCTGCAGTGTCATCACCTCGTCGGACGATGCCCAGTCCAGGCCCTTTTTAACCCATGATGTGAGCCGCATTGGAGGCCCAGATTTGAACTAAGGAGTGGCGGCCCATGTGGCATCACGAGGTTTAGTGACATAGAACCACTCCTGCTGCCATCCCTTCACGATCTCCACAAAGGCCCCCTTGGGCCAAGTGACGTTGGGGAGCTTGCTCACCATGGCGCCGCAGCACTCCGCGTGTTGACCGTCCACCACTTTCGGCTTCACATTGAAGACCTCGAGCATTAATCCGAAGTGGGGCGATGCGGAGGAATGCCTCACACATGACGATGAACGTCGAGATGTGGAGGAAGGAATTTGGGGCTAGATCGTGAAAGTCTAGCCCATAGTAGATCATGAGACCGCGGAAAAAATGGTGGAGAGGAAACCCTAGCCCACGGAGAAAGTGGGGGATAAATACTACCCTCTCATTGGATTCTGGAGTGGGAATGATCTGCTTTTTGGCAGGAAGCCGGTGGGCGATTTCCGCGGCCAGGTACCCCACTTCCCGGAGTTCCTGGATGTTATCCTCCATGATGGAGGAGGCCATCCACTTGCCCTGAGCGCCAGATCCGGACATGGCTGGAATTTTTGCTGGGGACAGAAGGAATTGAAATCGGGCGCTGGAGCTCGAGGACGGATGGGCTGAGGAGGAAGAAGGTGTTGGGTAAAAAGATGGGTCCTTATCTCCTTATAAAGGCAGTGAATATCGAGCGTCCCCCCACAAGCCTTAAAACTTGCCTATTTCCAAGGGGTCGTGCTAACGGCACATTTGGATTACCTAAACCCGTATTGATGAGAATCCCGTAATAAGGGGACACTATCTCTGCTTTGACAAGACGTGTCAATAAGGACCGCGCCTCGAACTGCGAAGCGGGAGGCTGAAAAATGGGTCGAAACAATAATAAGGCTAGAACATAACGTCTCACCGAAAAAGCTGCCGGTAGACATGGCTTATTTTGTTTAAGTATTTTGCCCTGGTGGTTCAGGTTTGTGGCAGTTATACAGAGCCGAACATAGTTCTTTTGACCAACTTATTTGGAGTATTCGGAGTAGGAACCCGCCTTGCAATGCCGAAGGCAATCTGCGCACCGGACACATCGTCATTGAAGCCTGGTTCAGGGGCTACTGAGGGAGTCCTAGATTAGGGGGTCCCCGGGCGTCTGGGCTATGTGATATGGGCCAGACTGATGGGCCAAGAAGATACAAGATCAAAGGCCTTCCACTGTGTACGGATGGGACTCTCCTTTACGTGGATGGCAAGCTTGGCGTTCAGATGTAAAGATTCCTTTCTCTGTAAACCGACTCTGTACAACCCTAGGGCCCTCCGGTGTCTATATAAACCGGAGGGTTTAATCAGTAGAGGCAATCATAATCATATAGGCTAGAGATCTAGGGTTTAGCCATTACGATCTCGAGGTAGATCAACTCTTGTAACCCCTATACTCATCAAAGTCAATCAAGCAGGAAGTAGGGTATTACCTCCATCAAGAGGGCCCGAACCTGGGTAAACATCATGTCCCCTGCCTTCTCTTACCTTCGATCCTCATACGCACAGTTCGGGACCCCCTACCCAAGATCAACCGGTTTTGACACCGACAGCCACACCGAGCTAGAACTAGGGTTTCCCCCTTTGCCGCCAGCTGAAGAAGAGGAGATGGATAGATTTGGAGGCTGTTTTGAAGGAGGGGGAGATTCAATAGAGGGGGTAGAGAGAATATCCAATACAGAAAGAAAGAAGAGGGGAGTGATAGCTTTATAAATTACAATGAAAGAGGGAGCAAGAAATATTGGGAACAAGGTGGAGGCAGCAACAACCTGCAGATGAGACAGGAGCAGCACCAAGATCGGGGCAGACAAGAAGAAGAAAAGGAGAGGATGAGATCAGAGAAGGAAAAAGAAACCAGAAGACATCTAATCCATGTATGGCAGATTCTGGTAGAGTTAACGCTGGGAATCAGATGGATAGGATTCAACAACAAAAAATTCTCTCTGCGCTGCTCGCTCAATTGACACAAGGGACTGCTTCGCCGGGGGGAAACAATCTGAATATACAGGGGGATGCTAGCATGCTTCAGCAACAAGTTGGTGGAGAGACAAGCAGAGGTGAGGCCAACTTAGTTCAAAGTGTAGAGAGTTAGATAAATTCATGGGCAAATAAATCTGCTAGCACTTTTGAGAAAGATGGAACAGGAAGGGAAGATTTCCAGGGGAGAGAGTTTGGGAAAAGTGGACAATCCAAAGAGGGCAACACGATGATGTTAGGAGGGGCAAGCAAACTGATGTGCAACAACTGCAAGGACACCAGACATGCTACAAAAGATTGCAAACTTGATCATTGTACGGTGTGTGGGAAAAGAAACCACATAACTGATGACTGCACCTGGCTGAGGCAAATGAAACCTATCCCAAAGTTTGTGGGGTATGCTGCTAGAGGTCTGGGAGTGCTGCTAGTACAAAGCTCTAAGGACAACAATGAGTTTGAAAATCCTAATCCAATGGCTCTGATCACTGTCAGATCTGGTGTGCTGAATGAAACACAATTGCTGGAGGGATTCAACTACATGTTTAGTTGGGGCTGGCAGTGGAGATGTAAAAGGCAAGGAAGCAACACATTTCTGATGAGATTTCCGAAGAAGGGTAGATTGATGGAACTAATAAATTGTGATGATTTCAAGCTGTTGGGTACTGGGGTTGTGATAAACATAAAAAATGGGCTTTTGATTGATACGTCCATTTTGCATCATGCTTTTATATCGATATTTATTGCATTATGGGTTGTTATTATACATTATGTCACAATACTTATGCCTATTCTCTCTTATTTTACAAGGTTTACATAAAGAGGGAGAATGCCGGCAGCTGGGCTTCTGGGCTGGAAAAGAAGCAAATATTAGAGACCTATTCTGCACAACTCCAAAAGTCCTGAAACTTCATGGAAGTCAATTTCAGAATATATAATAAATATTGAGCACAAGAAGTTCACCAGGGGGCCACACCCTGCCCACGAGGGTGGGGGGCGCGCCCTACCCCCCTGGGCGTGCCCCCCTACCTCGTGGGCCCCCTGGTGGCCCTCCGATGACCATCTTCTGCTATATGAAGTCTTTCGATGGAAAAAAAATCATAAGCCATCTTCTCGGACGAAACTCCGCCGCCACGAGGCGGAACCAATCTAGGGCTCTGGTGGAGCTGTTCTGTCGGGGAAACTTCCCTCAGGAGGGGGAAATCATCGCCATCGTCATCACCAACGCTCCTCTCATCGGGAGAGGGCAATCTCCATCAACATCTTCAGCAGCACAATCTCCTCTCAAAACCCTAGTTCATCTCTTGTATCAAATTCTTGTCTCTAAGTCCGGGATTGGTACCAGTGAGTTGCTAGTAGTGTTAATTACTCCTTGTAGTTGATGCTAGTTGGTTTATTTGGTGGAAGATCATATGTTCAGATCCTATATGCACATTAATAACCCTCTGATTATGAACATGAATATGCTTTGTGAGTAGTTACATTTGTTCCTGAGGACATGGGAGAAGTCTTGCTATTAGTAGTCATGTGAATTTGGTCTTCGTTCGATATTTTGATGAGATGTATGTTGTCTCTCCTCTAGTGGTGTTATTTGAACGTCGACTACATAACACTTCACCATTATTCGGGCCTAGACGAAGGCATTGGGAAGTAATAAGTAGATGATGGGTTGCTAGAGTGACAGAAGCTTAAACCCTAGTTTATGCGTTGCTTCGTAAGGGGCTGATTTGGATCCATATGTTTCATGCTATGGTTAGGTTTACCTTAATACTTTTGTTGTAGTTGCAGATGCTTGCAATAGAGGTTAATCATAAGTGGGATGCTTGTCCAAGTAAGGACAGTACCCAGGCCCCGGTCCACCCACATATCAGATTATCAAAGTACTGAACGCGAATCATATGAGCGTGATGAAAACTAGCTTGACGATATTCCCATGTGTCCTTGGGAGCGCTTTTCTCTATATAAGAGTTTGTCTAGGCTTGTCCTTTGCTACAAAAAGGATTGGGCCACCTTGCTGCACTTTATTTACTTTTGTTACTTGTTGCTTGTTACAAATTATCCTATCACACAACTATCTGTTACCACTTATTTTAGTACTTGCAGAGAATACCTTGCAGGAAACCGCTTATCATTTCCTTCTGCTCCTCGTTGGGTTCGACACTCTTACTTATTAAAAGGACTACGATAGATCCCCTATACTTGTGGGTCATCATTGATTCACAGGCAGTTGGAAAACTTCACACAACATGAGTGAACTTTGAGAAAGTGCCAGATTGTTTTAGACACTTTTTTGGCATGTGTGTAGTTGATGCATCCTTAGGGCCAGTGCTAGAAATGGACATGGATACAATTACTCATAAGAAAATCAGAGCAAAAGTGGGGGTAAGAGACTTTTATAAGATCCTAGGATACACTGAAATCACAGACAGGGATTTGAACATCTACAGAGTTATGCCTAAGCTGGAAAAACTAGTGGAGATGGGCTGGTATGGAGAACACAAGAGACAACACATGGATGAAACTGGTATGGACTGTGTGGGCGATGAAGTGAGAAAGAGACAGAAGAGCAGTGAGACTGGAGACAGTAACAGAGAGAATGTGACCCTGGGTAGTATGAGCTGGGTTCAGTTGGAAGAATTCAAGAAAAGAAGTGAGGCAATTATGGTGGCTCAACAGGAGCATAATAAAGAGAGAGAGGCTAGGAAAAAAGTGGAGGCTGATCTGGGAATGGTTATCAGAAAAATGCAAGAAATGGAAGAAGAGAATGTTAGACAAAAAGCCCTCAAAAGCCAAGATGATAAAAAGATCCAAGAAATGGAGATAGAAAAGAAAAGGCTGATGGACCTGGTCAATCAACAACAAATTATAATATCCATATGTGTGGAAAAGATTGAGAGATGGGAGGAAAGAGAAAGAGAAATGGAAGATATCACTAAAAATGAATTGAAGAAAATGGAAGAAGAAAACAAAGTAGAAGATAATGATACTTATGTGGAGACAGTTGATTATGGAGCCAATGAGGAGTCTGTAGATTCTTTTGCTGCCAGGTTGGGAATAAATCTTGGAGACCAAAAGGAAGATGTTGATCTAGACAACAACATAGAAGACAATCTGAGAAGATGTGATAGTCTGGCAGACAAACAAGATTCTAAGATAGAAGAGCTGGCCAAGCAGAGAGCAACCACTACAAGAAATATGTCAACTTGTGACCACATTGGTCACTGAAAGGTCATGGTTTTTCATTTGCGACCTTTTTGTGACCAAAAACAGAAGGTCAAAAGCTGGCGGTCATAAACTGACTATAGCGACCTTTCTTCTGGAATGGTCGAAGACGTTTATGACCAAAATACGTCTACTATGGCGTTTTGGTCACTAGCAACCTCCCCAGGCCACGTAGGCATCCAGCGTGGCAAGCTGATGTGGCACAAGATTCAGCCCAGTCCAATTCAGTTTTCTACATGGGCCTAGCCCAACAATTCGGCCTTTTTAATGTATTTTTTCTATCAATTTTTGATCGGCTTCATGGGCCAAGCCCAACATTGCAGCCTTTTTAATTTTGGGCCGTGGCCTTTTTGTCTCAGCAGTTTCATTTTTTGATTTTCATAAAATGGGTCAGGTGGGTCCCTGTTGTCAGGTTCTAGTAACTAGGTCCCATTTGTCATGTTCTGGTAAGTGGGTCCCATTTATCAGGCTCATAGTCTTCATATTTCAACTAGTATTTAAATTGGCAGACACAGAAAGCACACATGATACTTCAGATGAGAGCAGCCAGATCCTTACAAGTGTAATACAGTGGCAATCACAGTAATGAGTTACAAGTGTAATACAGTACTTTACAAGCTTTACAAGATCCTTACAAGCAATCACAAACTGGCACCTGCTCCCGTCATGAACATGCCAAACTCAAAACATGCCAAACTCGTTGGACTACCATAGTAAGATGAACAACATGCCGAACTAGCTGGACAACCATAGTTAGGGCTGGGAACAAACAAAACGGCCTTCTAGAAAACAGACAACATGCCTTCCTCGGTTGCCCTGTTACATGAATCAGTAGAGAAGGATCAAAAAAACTGGGGCAAATATATTATGAAGAAACCATTCAAGAAAAGGATAGTTATTTAGAATGATAACACAAATTGAGCCAGTACCATGCTTTTTGTTCTCCAGATAGTTAAAATGAGAATCTCATACAAGAAAACAGAGAAACAATATGAAAGCTAACAGTAGGGATGCCATAGCTGTAATGAGCAAGCTATTTTGTATTTGAGAAACAAAAAATACACCAATAATTTTTCAGAAGGCAACTGAACATCAGTGCACATATTTAGATAGAAACAAGGGCTTGAACTATACACATTAATTAGAACAGGATCGAAAAACACCAATGTATTTGATAAGTACATTGTAGGATTCAATTCGTCTTCCCCATATACAGCAACCAACAAACATCTAACATCATTATTTTACCGCAAAAGACCGGCCCATAGCAATAGAAGCATAAAATTTAAGCACGCAGGCACATTATAGCCTGTAGTAATAGAAGCACAAATTTTGAGCTTGCAAGCACATTATAGCAGGTAGGGAAGTGGGAATATGAACTAATTTAGATGCCAATTGATAACATACAACACACCTCATCCACACTAATACACTTATAAGACAGTTGGACAATGACACAAGCATTTCCACAAATAATTCATGTTGATGATTAAGTTGTGTAATGCATAGGGCAATTAGACTAGTGCGAACAAGAAGATAATTTACAAGTTACAAACTATAATAGCAAATGGCCAAATGTTCCAGCCAAGATCAACCAGAGCATGCAAGAGTTGGAGAGATCCACCACGGACTAAAAAAAATTACAACAGACTAGACATGCAGGTGCATATGCTTGTGAGCAGAAAAATAATGGTACATTGACAACTTCAGTTCAGGTAAATATCACTACATGTATCAGTATACAGGCAGCAATAGTATCATCGAGCACAGAAAAACAACAACTTGACCCATATAAGTCATAGCTCTGAAGAGAGAAAGAAATAACAGTTTTAGCTAGCTATGTATTCATAGTTGAGAGCTAAGCAATTTTTTTGTTTATGTTGTAATTGACAGACCTAGTACAAGAAACAAGCAAAGTGAAACAGTATTGACTAATTCGATGGCAATACAAGCTAATCTACTTAGCTAGTAGGTGACCATCCAATCCATGATGTAGCAGCAGGTGCAAATATGATATGATGTGAAGAAGAAGCTAGCTGGAGAGGTTGGGGATGTAACCAAAATTACAAACCATTATTGGACCTCACATCACCACTGTTTTATCGTTTTATAATCAACTGGAAACAATGCAGAGCAGACCGGACAGTAAAAGAATTATCAAGCAGGGCAAAACAGCAGCGTGGCCATCAACTCATAGCCCTGAAGAAAGAAAGAACCAATAGGGTCAGCTACTTATTTATTCAGAATTGAGAGTTGAGCAATCATTAGAAAACTAAAGATACTGCTCAGCTAACTAAATAACACATGATTCAGTCACACGGTATAACTCTGACTATAATATAAGCAAAGAACTAAAGACACTACGTACTTAGAACTCAACTGAAAGTGAGAATGATTCGATTCTATGCAAACAATCTGATTTTATTTGTTTATATTAGTAAAAACAAGTCTATCAGGTAAGATCAAGAACACTAATACTAACACAGACATATCTTCATTTATGTGAACAAGTGTGCTTCCTTCATTAATTAGTAGGAGTAGTAATTGTTCCATGCTAATACAAGCACACGCCCTGGCCTATCAATGTCTGAACCATGTAAACGGAGTTGGCACTCTTCAGAATCTTGAGAAAATCAAAGCAAGCAGCAAAAACATTGCAAGACCGACCTGGTTGTGAACCATGTAAATGAAGGTGGGTACAACAGGGCAAGAATGGTGCTCCCCAGCACTGCATGGCGAAAAACGGAGTTGGCACTCTTCAGAATCTTGAGAAAATCAACTCTGCCCTCCTCCACACCCTGCAAGATACAAGTCTGAAGCATGAAACAGGCAGCCACAGAAGCGAACAACCAATGGTCTCATTCTGCTAGAAACAAAAAATACAGTAGAGTAATATTACTGGTCGCCAACCGCATCAGAAGGGCACCTGACAAGGAGAAGCTCACGCGGCGCCCACCCCGACGCGATCTTGCTCGAACGAACCACCGACCTTCGCCCAGACTCGTCCCCTGATGGGCACCCCAGATCCGTGCTTTGCTTGGAAAAAAGAAGCATCGAATAAAAGTTACTCCAGTTCCTAACCAAATCAATACCAGGGTAAGAATCACTAGGGTCGGACCTTGAGGAGCAGAGGGAGATTTGGGAGACCATGCTAGATTTGGGAGGGGGAGACCGTCCTGGTCGCCATGGGTGGGCTCGTCGGAAAGGAGATTGCCTGCTACCGGCGCGCGTCCTTGCAGGTTGACGAAGAAATGGTCGTCCTCGAGCAGATCAACGCATCCAGGAGATGGATCGGTGCTTGAGGGCTCGGGATTCACCGGAGCAGCGCTAGATTGGGTTGGAGGCGACCGAAACCCTAGCCACCATGGGGTAGGGATTCGGGCTCGCCCTGCCATGGCCATGGCCGCGGGGTAGGGGTTAGGCCTGAGTTGGTAGCTGTTGGGTTGGATCTGGAGGCCGGTGGCGGAGCTGGTTGAGAGGAGGTCGCCGCCGGCAGGTGGGATCAGGGGAGAGGGTTGGATTGAATCATGGGAGGTGCGGCGTCTCTGGTGGCGCAGATGTGTCCGGGAGAGAGAGGGGTCGTTAGAGGTAAGCACGGAGGAGAGGAGGTGGGGGATCCGCTTGAGGTGGCGCATCTGAGGCGCGGTTGGGGAGGGACGACAGGTGGGTGGCGGCGGCGATGTGGGAGACGAGGGGAGATGTGGACGAGAGAGGAGGGGTGCGATGGGGGGATCTGAGCTAGGGTTTGGGCTGCGGGTGGGGTATCTCTTTTTATTTTTCTTTTGATTTTTTCTATAAATAGATGGATGGATGGATGTGGGATGGAGACATGGATGGATGTATGGATGGGCGCCATGTCATCGATCCGTGGGAAGATTTCTGATTGGTTTGGAAAATCAGTGATTTAAAATAGTTTCCAAGTGCTAAAGATAGTGTTATTTTGTGAAGGGAAATCGTTGTATCCGGTGCGCCGGCCGAACGTTGCGCCGGGCGACGCGCGCAGTGTACGATCGTGGGTGTGCCACGTCTTCCCCCACGCGTCTCCTCGTGGGCCTGCAAACCATTTGCAACATCTTCCTTATCCCATCGCTCAGTCAACACAACAATTTCTCCCCCAAATCAGAGCACACCCCTTGCTGCTCCTGCGGTGAGCGTCCATCAACCACCTGCCCGCGGTTCTGCGGGTACACCTCGAACGGCTCTGAGCCGACCGGCCCAAAGTTTGGGCCGGCGCGCCGGCGCCTAACAGTCATGGCCACATTCATGGCATAGTTTGTTTAAATGATCTCATATTGTGCACAATGGTGCATCTTGGAATTCCAAACAATGTTGCCTAAGGGAGTTTTCATTTTCTTTACACGGAAAATTCATTTTCCATTTTTCAAGTGCCGGAAATGAGTTTTTTTGTGAAGGACCTACCATATATTTTTTGCAAAATTGCACCAAATAAATTTTATAAAATACTAGGCCATATTTAATGCACAATTGACCAAATGGTTGGGTGTAAAAAGTTTTGATCCACCTCTGGTGAAAAAGACAAATTCCCGCCGATTCAGTTGGAAGCGGGTCAAATTTGAACTATAGTTGCCTCATAGTTTGCTATTTATTTTTTCCAAAAATCATTTCTAGTTACATAAGTATCTATTTAATCAGAGAAACACCAAAAAAGTTCCAATATTCAACCACTAGCTAGGAATGGTCATTCCAGCCGTTTTGACCGCATTTTGAAACGGGCATAAAAAATTCAAAAAAAAATCAAAAAATTGGAAAACCTTCGCATTGTGTCATTATATGTGACCAAGTTTCTGGAAAAAATAATAAACTTGTAATACGATAATTATTTTAAAAAAGTGTTCTCAGAAATGAGCTATCATGTGTGAAGATTCATGGCTTTCAAGCCAAATGATCAATCTTATGGCCGCATTCATGGCATAGTTTGTTCAAATGATCTCATATTGTGCACAAGGGTGCATATTGGAATGGCAAACAATGTTGCCTAAGGAAGTTTTCATTTTCGTTGGGCGAAAAAAACATTTTCCATTTTTCCGAGTGCCCAAAATGAGTTTTTTTGTGAAGGACCTACCATATATTTGTTGCAAAATTGGACCTAATCAATTTTATAAAATACTAGGCCATATATAATGCACAATTGACAAAATGGTTGGGTGTCAAAAGTTTTGATCCACCTCTGGTGAAAAAGACAAATTCCCGCCGATTCAGCAGGAAGCGGGTCAAATTTGAACTGTAGCTACCTTGTAGTTTGCTCTTTATTTTTTCCAAAAATGATTTCTAGGTACATAAGTATCTAAATAATCATAGAAACACCAAAAAAATTCCAAGATTCAACCATTAGCTAGGAACGGTCATTCCCGCTTTTTTGACCGCATTTTGAAACGGGCATAAAAAATTCCAAAAAATCATATAATTGGGAAACCTTCGCATTGTGTCATTATATGTGGCCAAGTTCCCAGGAAAAATAACAAACTTGCAATACGGCAATTATTTTAAAAAAGTGTTCTCAGAAACGAGCTATCACGTGTGAAGATTCATGCCTATCAAGCCAAATGATCAATATTATGGCGACATTCTTGGCATAGTTTGTTCAAATGATCTTATATTGTGCAAAAGGGTGCATCTTGGAATGGCAAACAATGTTTCCTAAGGAAGTTTTCATTTTCTGTGCACGAAAAAACCATTTTCCATTTTTCGATTGCCCCAAATGAGGTTTTTTTGTGAAGGACCTACCAAATAATTGTTGCAAAATTGGACCAAATCATTTTTATAAAATACTAGGCCATATTTCATGCAGAATTGACCAAATGGTTGGGTGCCAAAAGATTTGATCCACCTCTGGTGAAAAAGACAAATTCCCGCTGATTCAGCTGGAAGCGGGTCAAATTTGAACTGTAGCTACCTCGTAGTTTGCTCTTTATTTTTTCCAAAAATCATTTCTAGGTACATAAGTATCTATTTAATCAGAGAAACACCAAAAAATTCCAAGATTCAACCGCTAGCTAGGAATGGACAAGCCCGCCGTTTTGACCACATTTTGATACGGGCATAAAAAATAAAAAAAAATCAAAAAATTGGAAAACCTTTGCATTGTGTCATTATATGTGACCAAGTTTCCGGGAAAAATAATAAACTTGTAATACGATAATTATTTTAAAAAAGTGCTCTCAGAAATGAGCTATCATGTGTGAAGATTCATGGCTTTCAAGCCAAATGATCAATCTTATGGCCACATTCATGGCATAGTTTGTTCAAATGATCTCATATTGTGCACAAGGGTGCATATTGGAATGGCAAACAATGTTGCCTAAGGAAGTTTTCATTTTCGTTGGACGAAAAAACCATTTTCCATTTTTCGAGTGCCCGAAAGGAGGTTTTTTTGTGAAGGAACTACCAAATAATTGTTGCAAAATTGGACCAAATCATTTTTATAAAATACTAGGCCATATTTAATGCACAATTGACAAAATGGTTGGGTGTAAAATTTTTTGATCCACCTCTCGTGAAAAAGACAAATTTCTGCCGATTCAGTTGGAAGCAGGTCAAATTTGAACTGCAGGTGCCTCATAGTTTGCTATTTATTTTTTCCAAAAATCATTTCTAGTTACATAAGTACCTATTTAATCATAAATACATGGTTTGGTGGCGATACGTCGAGGTTTGTGCGGTGGCCGAGGGCCCCAACTCTAGAGCGCGTAAACTCGCATGCCCGCCGCGTGGTCACCGCGTGACCGTGGCGTTGCCATGTGTTCTGGGCGGCCTAGGCATGTCTAGTGGGTTGTCCACTCCCGAGGTAGGTGCTAGGAAGAAAATTACAACATAAGATTCTCACGAGGAGACCGATCGATGCTCAAACATGAATTAGCAGCCAAGTGTTTGATTAGCGGTACGGGAAATGTACAAGGCTAATGGGCGTGAGTTTTGTCTGAGGATGATCAGTTACTTAGAAGACCATCTTCAAAATTTTCAGCTCAAAAGGAGGAGCCTAGGTGGTACTTGCTTTGCAAACTACCACACTGGACATAAATACGAATGTTGAAGCTCGGCTCAAAATAATGAATGGATTGAGCTGGCATTTGGTGGAGGATGGTTATTTGGGCATAGGAAAGCACTGTAGAAAATGGATACTATTTGGACATGCCAAAGTGGTACTTCCTTCACAAACTGTTGTTCTGAACAGAATAGGAAAATGAATATTTTTGAATTATTTTTGAACTAGGCAAGGAAGGTTTTTACATATTTGACGAAGATATGACCCATAGAATTTATGAGATTTTTTTGGGAATTTTGGGAATGACAGAAATGTAGGTTGCTTCACAACCTAGGGCAAAAACTGCCACATGGACATGACACATAGGCAAAACTGATGAGGTGGCGCCTAGTCATAGCAACCCACCACAATTTACAAGGCTATGACCATCTATATTGGTCGTTAACAACTAGAAATAAGGCAGCGGACTAGCGCTGTTTGCTTTATGACCATTTCCTCTAATGAAATTATGACCTTTCTGACCAAAATGGTCGTTATGGTTTAGGGTTTAGAGCCCCCCAGACAGCTTTTGACCAATTGGTCTAAAATGGTCATAAATTTACGACCAATTCTTCAAGGGTCACTGACAGAAGGTCATAAGTTGACATATTTCTTGTAGTGAACTGGCAAGGACAATTCTGGTAAGGAAAATGATGTGGAGGTTACCGGAACCCCCGGGAGGTATATGGGCCTTATTGGGCCATAGTGGGAGAGAAGAGAGGGGGCCCTAGGAGGGGGCACGCCCCCCTCAAGCCCAATCCGAATTGGGTGGGGGCCGGCCCCCTTTCCTTCCTCCTCTCCCCCCTTCCTTCCACTCCTAGTCCAACTAGGGAAGGGGGGATCCTACTCCCGGTGGGCCGGCCCTCCCCCTCCTCCACTCCTTTATATATGAGGGAAGGGGGTGAAGGAAATATGCCCTAGAGGCAATAATAAAGTTATTATTTATTTCCTTATTTCATGATAAATGTTTATTGTTCATGCTAGAATTGTATTAACCGGAAACATAATACATGTGTGAATACATAGACAAACATAGTGTCACTAGTATGCCTCTACTTGACTAGCTCATTGATCAAAGATGGTTATGTTTCCTAACCATAGACATCAGTTGTTATTTGATCAATGGGATCACATCATTAGGAGAATGATGTGATTGACTTGACCCATTCCATTAGCTTAGCACTTGATCGTTTGTCTACTTCTATTGCTTTCTCCATGACTAATACATGTTCTTATGACTATGAGATTATGCAACTCCCGAATACCGGAGGAACACTTTGTGTGCTACCAAACGTCACAACGTAACTGGGTGATTATAAAGGTGCTCTACAGGTGTCTCCGATGGTACTTGTTGAGTTGGCATAGATCAAGATTAGGATTTGTCACTCTGATTGTCGGAGAGGTACCTCTAGGCCCTCTCGGTAATACACATCACTATAAGCCTTGCAAGCATGATAACTAATGAGTTAGTTACGGGGTGATGTATTATGCAACGAGTAAAGAGACTTACCGGTAACAAGATTGAACTAGGTATTGGATACCGACGATCGAATCTCGGGGCAAGTAATATACCGATGACAAAGAGAACAATGTATAGTGTTGTGCGGTTTGACCGATAAAGATCTTCGTAGAATATGTAGGAACCAATATGAGCATCCAGGTTCCGCTATTGTTTATTGACCGGAAACGTGTCTCGGTCATGTCTACATAGTTCTCGAACCCGTAGGGTCCGCACGCTTAAAGTTCTGTGACAATCGATTTTATGAGTTTATATTTTTGATGTACCGAAGGTAGTTCGGAGTCCCGGATGTGATCACGGACATGACAAGGAGTCTCGGAATGGTCGAGACATAAAGATTTATATATTGGAAGCCTATATTTGGATATCGGAACTGTTCCGGGTGAAATCGGGATTTTAGTAGAGTACCGGGGGCTACCGAAAACACCCCGGGGGTTTAGCGGGCCAAGATGGGCCTTAGTGGAAGAGAGGAGGGGCTGCCAGGGCAGGCCGCGCGCCCCCTCTCCCTCTAGGCCGAATTGGACAAGGAGGGGGGCGCCCCCCTTTCCTTCCTCTCTCCCTCCTCCTTCACCCTTCTCCTATTCCAACTAGGAAAGGAGGGAGTCCTACTCCCGGTAGGAGTAGGACTCCTCCTGGCGCGCCTCCTCCTGGCCAGCTGTAACACCCCGGATATGACTTTCCCAATTTGTACTCCAGCTCTTTCCGTTTCCGGCGTTAAGTTATCTTATTTTCTCGGGTTCGGGTTTTTGTCTCCGTGTGTTGTTATCGTTGTCATGCATCTCATATCATGTCATCATGTGCATTGCATTTGCATACATGTTCATCTCATGCATTTGAGCATTTTCCCCGTTGTCCGTTTTGCATTCCGGCGTTTCGTTCTCCTCCGGTGGTCATTTCTACCTTTCTTTCGTGTGTGGGGATTAAACATTTCCGGATTGGACCGAGACTTGCCAAGCGGCCTTGGTTTACTACCGGTAGACCGCCTGTCAAGTTTCGTACCATTTGGACTTCGTTTGATACTCCAACGGTTAACCGAGGAAGCGAAAAGGCCTCGTGTGTGTTGCAGCCCAACACCCCTCCAATTTGGCCCAAAACCCACCTAAACCTGCTCCATCATCTAGAGCGTTCGATCACGATCGTGTGGCCGAAAACCGCACCTCATTTGGACTCTCCTAGCTCCCTCTATGCCTATATATAGGTCCTCCTCCAAAATCCGGATCCTCCCCCGTCCTAACCCTAAATTTCGGATCTCCGCCGCTGCCGGACACGTCCGGACGGAGCCGGACGCGTCCGGATCCACCACCGCCAACCGCCGTCTGCCGCGTGGCGCGCCTCCACCCGCCGCCGCCGAGGCCCGCGTGGCCCAGCGCCGACCCCCGTGGCCCGGGTCTCCTCCGTCGCCGCCCGACCCTTCTCCTTCCTCCCGCGCCGCTCGCCGGCTCCCCGCCGCCATCGCGCCGGCGCCGCGCCTCCGCAGCTCCACCGCCTCGCCATCACCGCCCGGAGCCGCCACACCACCTCGACGCCGGCGCTCGCCGCCCCGGCCACCGTCGCCTCGGCGCCCGTCCGCGCCGCTGCCGCCGCGGGGGAAGGCCGGCGACCCCTCCGACGAACTCCTCCCTCTCCACCGGCGAGCTCGTTCCCCTCCGGCGAACTCCGGCGCCGATCTGCTACAGTGCCCCGACCGCGCCTCGGTTTTTGTGCAACCCTAGATCTAAGAGAGGTTGATTTTTTCCCCTAAGTCCCCGGAATTTCCTAGTCCAAGTGCCCATGTTCATAGCATCGTATCTCCTCATCCGTAGCTCCGATTTTGGCATATAGCATATCAAAATGTTGATCTCAGAGAGTACATCATTTCATTCCATTGCATCATTTTCATTTGAGTTCATCTTGATGCCCGAAATGCTGTTAGAAGAGGGCTACTTGAGATAATTGTCAGATCTGCTGCTCCATTTAGCTTTTTGTCATTTTTGCCATGATTATTGTGTGCATGATATGCCCTGATGTTCTACATATGTTTTGTTAAGGGTTTTGTCATCTTTCCAGAGGTGCAACCCATGTATTTTTGTGATGTGTGTAGTGACTAGCACGAGCTTGCAAAGTGGTGCACTTGGTAATTCTGTTTTCAGGGACTTAGCATTTTTACTAAGTCCTTGATCTGTTTATCTCATGTTGCCATATGTTCTTGTTGTTTCTTAGTGATCCATGCCTCTTTTGAGGATGATCTGTAAGGATGTTTTGTTAATATTGTAGTGCTCTATCCATCCATGTCTTTGTTTGCAATTATGGAGCACCCTAGCTTGAGTCAATCGAGCTCTACTTTTGCTACTTTGTGAATCTGGGCAGATTGTCAACTTGTTTGCAATTTTGCCGATGATGTTGTAGTTGATCTGTGCATGCTATGCTATTGTTCTTGCCATGTCTAGCTTGAATTTTGTGTGTTCTTGATAGATGTATGCTTAGATTGTCATGTCTTGCTCCGTAGTGAGTGCATCGAGCTCGTAAACATGCCTACTTGATATCTGTTTTCAGCATGCTCCAGTTTTCACTAAGTCTGTGATCTGATTATGTTTTTGCCATGTTCACATGCTTGCAATTGTATTTTCTGATCCCTTTTGGCTCAAGGTCACTAAGGTACTTTGGTTAAGATCTTTGAGTAGCTCCATGCCATGCTTTACTTTGCCATGTTCAGGTCCTGTAGCATGTAGTTTTGTTGCTCCGAAGAGTGCTACCTGATCTGAAATTCCAGACAAGTGTTAATTTCACTAAGTCAGATCTGTTTGCCATATGCATTTTGGCCATGCTTGTTTGAACCTGTTAATGGATAATTTGGCCGTAGCTCAGTGCTAGACTTTTGTTAAGCATCTTGAATGCATCCCTGCCATGTATTTTGTTGTCATGTTTGGGTGCTGTAGCATGTTCATGTCATTGCATTTAGATGACTAGTTGCTGTAAATCGCAGACCGGTGTCATATTTATTTTGCTCGCCATTTCCAAACCGTAACTCCGATTCCGGCGTTCTTTATATAGTTTTCAAGCGATTTCATCTCATCTTTCCAGTGGAACACTTGGATTCCCAAGTTGAGGCCAGATTCATGCATCGCTTGTCAATTCTTGCATATGCATCCCGCATAGCATACCATCCTTGCATCATATTGTTTGATCCTTGCACGTGGTTGATTGTGTCCTTGTTGCTTGTTTGTCTTGTTTGGGTAGAGCCGGGAGACGAGTTCGCTAACGAGGAGCCCGTTGAGTTTGCTTTCGAGGATCCAGTCAACTCTGACAACTTTGCAGGCAAGATGATCATACCCTCGAAATCACTACTATCTTTGCTATGCTAGATTGCTCGCTCTTTTGCTATGCCAATGCTACGATGCCTACCATTTGCTTTCAACCCTCCCAAATTGCCATGTCAAACCTCTAACCCACCATGTCCTAGCAAACCGTTGTTTGGCTATGTTACCGCTTTGCTCAGCCCCTCTTATAGCGTTGCTAGTTGCAGGTGAAGATTGGAGGCTGTTCCTTGTTGGAACATTTATTTACTTGTTGGGATATCATTATATTATCTTGTTATCTTAATGCATCTATACACTTGGTAAAGGGTGGAAGGCTCGGCCTCTCGCCTAGTGTTTTGTTCCACTCTTGCCGCCCTAGTTTCCGTCATATCGGTGTTATGTTCCCGGATTTTGCGTTCCTTACGCGGTTGGGTTATAATGGGAACCCCTTGATAGTTCGCCTTGATTAAAGCTTTTCTAGCAATGCCCAACCTTGGTTTTACCATTTGCCACCTAGCCCCTTTTTCCCTTGGGTTTCCGGAGCCCGAGGGTCATCTTATTTTAAACCCCCCCGGGCCAGTGCTCCTCTGAGTGTTGGTCCGAACCAGGCAGCCTGCGGGGCCACCTCGGGGAAACTCGAGGGTTGGTCTTACTCATAGCTTGACCTATCTGAGTGTGCCCTGAGAACGAGATATGTGCAGCTCCTATTGGGATTTGTCGGCACATTCGGGCGGTGTTGCTGGTCTTGTTTTAACCTGTCGAAGTGTCTTGAAGAACCGAGATACCGAGTCTGATCGGAACGTCTTGGGAGGAGGTCTATTCCTTCGTTGACCGTGAGAGCTTGTCATGGGCTAAGTTGGGACTCCCTGCAGGGATTTGAACTTTCGAAAGCCGTGTGCGGTTATGGGCAGATGGGAATTTGTTAATGTCCGGTTGTAGATAACTTGAACCTTAACTTAATTAAAATGAATCAACTGAGTGTGTTACCGTGATGGTCTCTTCTCGGCGGAGTCCGGGAAGTGGACACGGTGTTGGAGTAATGCTTGCGCAGGTTGTTCTCTAGTTTCTTGCTCGCGCTTTGCCTCCTCTTCTCGCTCTCTTTTGCGAACAGGTTAGCCACCATATATGCTAGTCGCTTGCTGCAGCCCCACTTACTTTTACCTTGCCTTACCTATAAGCTTAAATAGTCTTGATCGCGAGGGTGCGAGATTGCTGAGTCCCTGTGGCTCACAGATTACTATTACACCAGATGCAGGGCCTGATGATTCCGCTCCAGGTGACGCGCTCGAGCTCAAGTGGGAGTTCGACGAGGACTCTCAATGTTATTATATTTCCTTTCCCGATGATCAGTAGTGGTGCCCAGTTGGGGGTGATCGGGACCGTGTCGCATGTTGGGTTATCTTTTATTTTGGTGCCATAGTCGGGCCATGAGTGTTTGGATGTTGTAATGTTATTTATGTACCTTGATTGACGTGGCGAGTGTAAGCCAACTATGTTATCTCCCCTTTATTATTATATTACATGGGATGTGTAAAGATTACCTTACTTGCGACATATGCCTTCAATGCGATTATGTCTCTAAGTCGTGCCTCGACACGTGGGAGCTATAGTCGCATCGAGGGTGTTATAAGTTGGTAATCAGAGCCTTCCCCGACCTTAGGAGCCCCATTGCTTGATCGTTTTTAGCAGCTGAGTTGTGTCCAGAAAAATGTTTTGAGTCATTTAGGAATTATATATCGGAGAGTTAGGAATTCTTTTTACTTCCCAGTCTCCTCATCGCTCTGGTAAGGCATCCTGACGTAGAGTTTTGACTCTTCTCTTCTCAAATTTCACTAATTTTTTTTTAGTATCACGCGGGTATCTTGGAATCGTTCCGATGGTTTTATGATGAGAACATTGTATTGGTGCCTCCTGTCAGGGGTTTTGTGGAAGTGTCCCGGGGAGTTGAACTCTGAGGTGTTGTCGTCATAATTTTATCGTTGCAATTCTGGAATACCTGAGTTTAGTACGCCGACATCGAAAATCTCTTTTATGCAGTTCGTTGGTGAGATAACCTCGACGCCACCCAGTACCGGGGCGGGAGTTTGGGATTATCGCCATAACTTGTATAACGGATGCTTTTCGAAGGTTGAGGTAGATGGTTTCCGAAGTTTTTCTCGGTTATGTGTTGAAGGATGGATATAGCTCGATGTAGGATTTGCTAGATTTGGGTGAGATATTATGCTTCCCCTGTATCCCCAACACCTGATTGCATAACCGGAAAGGTTCGGGAGTTTCATAGGTGGGAATTCAAGTAGCTCTAGTTCTTCTTCAACGGATATTGGTTTGAGATTGGGATTTCTTACCGATTATTCATTCTTGATCCGTACCTTGTTGATTTATTTCTCTACCTTAATTCTAAGTGGCTTCTCAATTTATGGATATGTGACCATTTCAAGAGGAATGCATTCGTTCATTTTGTTCGGATGTGAAGACTATATGTTGCAATTTTCATTCCGTTGGTTTCAGCTTCATTTTATCTGTCTATGTGCGAACGGTGGTCAACCTCTTCAGGATGGCTCCCGCTAAGAGCACCAGTCAGAATCAGAATCAAGATCCACCACCACCTCCACCTCCTCCGGAGGCATGGCAAGCTGTGATGGCCCCAACCAACGCAAACACACAGTTGATCATGCAAATTCTTCAAGAGCGCAATCAAGGCAACCAAGGGAACCGAGGCAACAATCAG
Organism: Triticum urartu; assembly: GCF_056163025.1. Taxonomy (NCBI): domain Eukaryota; kingdom Viridiplantae; phylum Streptophyta; class Magnoliopsida; order Poales; family Poaceae; genus Triticum; species Triticum urartu. The sequence continues at coordinate 41,387,790 of NC_141876.1, read as the reverse complement.
AATCACTTTGCTACACTCAACCAGTTCCTTGCTAACGGGCCAAAGACTTTCAACAATTGTGTTGAGGCAACCGATGCTGACGATTGGCTTGTGGATCTGTGCAAGCATTTCGAGTGCAGTAACATCAGGCCTGAGGACTTTGTCAAGTTCGCTTCCTTCCAACTCAAAGATCAAGCTGCAGAATGGTTCCAGCAGTACAAGGATTCCAGGGGTGGACGTGTTATCACTTGGGATGAATTTCGTCAAGATTTCCGAGCTCACCTTATCCCTCAGAGCGTGGTTGAAAGCAAGCGTGAGGAATTCCGCAACCTGAAGCAAGGCTCTTTGTCTGTCTATGACTACAACAAGTTGTTTCAGAAGCTCGCCCGTTTTGCCAAGCAGGACGTCCCTGATGAGAAGAGCATGATATACCAGTTCAGGGGTGGTCTCAAAGAAGAAATTCAGCTAGCTCTTGTTCTCTTCGAGCCCTTGAGGTACGATGAGTTCTACAACATGGCATTGAAGCAAGAGGCTGCTCAGTTGAGGTGTGATGCTTCCAAGAAGCGAGTCAGAGATATTACTCCTTCTTCCTCTACTCAAGTGGCCAAGCAGCAGAAGTATTGGCTTCCTCCTCCTCCGTTTCGTCAGCCGTATCAGCAGAAGAGCAAAGGTGGCAGTGGATCTTCCCACCCACCCAACCCTGGCTTTTAGAACAAGACTTCGTCTCAAGCTCCAAGATCGAGTGCTCCGTACCACCGTCCGCTTTCATAGGTCACGTGCAACAAGTGCCAACAGAAGGGTCACTATGCCAACAAGTGTTTCAATCAGAGGCGTCTTCCTCCTCCTCCTGTCAGATCGGCAAGTACAGCTGTGGTCAAGCATAACCCCAAGCACGCCAAGGTCAACTTGATGAATGCAGCTCAGGCAGAGGACTCGTCAGATGTCATCATGGGTAACCTTCCTATTAACGATATTCCTGCAAGAGTTCTTTTTGACACTGGTGCATCGCATTGTTTCATGTCAAAGCCATTTTTTACCAAGCATGAGTTCGTTTCTTCTCATTTGGGTAAACAAATGGATATCGTTTCTCCTGGCAAATGTTTCAGTAAAAGTCTGGAGGTGCCAGATGTTACTATCACGTTGGGTGACTACAAGTTCCTTTCTTCCCCAATGGTTCTTGGTAATTCGGATATTGATCTTATTCTCGGGATCGATTGGCTTTCTAAGCACAAGGCGCATCTTGATTGTGCAGCCATGCAGATTCAATTGACTCATTCGTCTGAGGATGTAATTGTCTTTGCCGCTCGTGATGATACTATCCGTCTGTTTTCTCTCAATGAGAAGGGTGAACTGGATGCTATCTCGCAAATTCCAGTCGTTTGCGAATATCAAGACGTCTTTCCAGAAGAGCTTCCAGGAATGCCTCCGCACCGGCCAGTTGAATTCGTTATTGATCTCGAGCCCGGCACGGAACCTGTGTGCAAGCGTCCTTACAAGCTCGGACCTGAAGAGTTGAAGGAGCTGAAGAAGCAACTCGATATTCAAGAGAAAATGGGTCTCATCCGGCCTAGTTCTTCTCCGTGGGGTTGTGGTGTTCTTTTTGTGAAGAAGAAGGATGGAACGGACCGACTTTGTGTTGATTACCGTCCATTGAACAAGAAGACTATCAAGAACAAATACCCACTTCCCAACATCAACGAGCTATTCGAACAACTCAAAGGTGCCCAAGTATTCTCCAAGCTTGATCTCCGTATGGGTTATCATCATTTTCGAATCCGTGAGCAAGATATTCCCAAGACGGCTTTCAGGACAAGCTATGGTTCATACGAATACACTGTCATGTCTTTTGGCCTCGTCAACGCTCCTCCGATGTTCTCTCGCATGATGAACTTCATCTTCAACGCCTACACTAATGACTTCGTTTTGGTCTATCTCGACGACATCCTGGTTTTCACGAAGAACAAGGAAGATCATGCCAAACACTTGCGTTTGGTACTCGATAAGCTCAGGGAACATCAGTTCTACGCCAAGTTCTCGAAGTGTGAATTTTGGCTCGATGAGGTTCTTTATCTTGGTCATATCATCTCTGCCAAGGGCATTGCCGTGAATCCTGAGAAGGTGTCTGCAATTGTGAATTGGGAACCTCCTCAGAACATGAAGCAACTCCGTAGGTTCCTCGATCTCGCAAGCTATTGTCGAAGATTCGTTGAAAACTTTTCTAAGATCGCGAAGCCTCTCTCAAATCTTCTCCAGAAGCACGTCAAGTACGTTTGATCTCCGGAGTGTGACATTGCTTTCAACACTTTGAAAGAGAAATTGATCACTGCTCCAGTTCTGACTCCGCCTGATGAATCCAAACCGTACGAGGTCTTTTGTGATGCCTCTCTCCAAGGTCTTGGCGCAGTGTTGATGCAAGATAAGAAAGTTGTTGCTTATACCTCTCGCCAGTTGAAGCCTAATGAGAAGAACTACCCCACTCATGATCTCAAGTTGGCGGCAGTTGTGCATGCTCTTTTGACTTGGAGACATCTTCTATTGGGAAGAAAAGTGGACATTTTCACTGATCACAAGAGTGTCAAGTACATCTTCACTCAGCCTAATCTCAACCTAAGGCAAACTCGATGGGTCGAAATGATTCAAGAGTATAATCCGAGTATCGAGTATACTCCAGGCAAGGCCAATGTGATTGCTGACGCATTGAGCAGAAAGGCTTATTGCAACAGTCTGATTCTCTAGCCTTATCAACCCGACCTTTGTGAAGCTTTCTGCAAACTTAATCTGCAAGTTGTTCCTCAAGGTTTCCTCGCCAACCTCCAAGTCTCTCCTACCTTGGAAGACCAGATTCGCCAAGCTCAGCTTCTTGATGCTATGGTGAAAAAGGTGAAGATTGGGATTGCCAAGAGTCAACCCAAGTACAAGTGCTACCGCCTTGATGACAAGGATACTCTCTTCTTCGAGGATCGTATTGTTGTGCCCAAAGGTGAACTTCGTAAAGTGATCATGAACGAGGCTCACAATTCTCTGCTCTCCATCCACCATGCGAGCATGAAGATGTATCAGGACCTTAAGCAGGCTTATTGGTGGACTCGAATGAAGCGCGAGATTGCTCAATTCGTGAATGAATGTGATGTCTGCAGAAGAGTGAAGGCGGAACACCAAAGGCCAGCCGGTCTCCTCCAACCTCTTTCCATTCCAGAATGGAAATTGGACCACATTGAGATGGACTTTGTGACTGGGTTTCCAAAGTCCAAATGTGGCAATGATGCTATATTCGTTGTCATCGACAAACTCACCAAAGTGGCTCACTTTATGCCTATCAAAGAGTCGATCACTGCAGCTCAATTGGCGGAACTCTATACCTCTCGAATTGTCTCTCTGCACGGTATTCCACAGGTGATCTCTTTAGACCGTGGCAGCATCTTTACCTCCAAGTTTTGGGATTCTTTTCAGAAGGCCATGGGCACCAACATCCGCTTCAGCACAGCTTTCCATCCTCAAACTAGCGGTCAAGTCGAGCGTGTCAACCAGATTCTTGAAGATATGCTTAGGGCTTGTGTGATCTCCTTCGGCATGAAGTGGGAGGATTGTCTTCCTTATGCTGAATTCTCCTACAACAACAGTTTTCAAGCAAGTTCGGGCAAGGCCCCATTTGAAATTCTGTATGGCAGGAAGTGCCGTACCCCTCTCAACTGGTCCGAAACCGGTGAACGTCAGCTTTTGGGTAATGACTTAATCACAGAGGCAGAGGAAATGTGCCAAGTCATTTGAGATAACCTCAAAGCAGCCCAATCCCGCCAGAAGAGCTACTATGATAGTAAGCACCGTGATTTGGCTTTCGAGATCGGAAATCATGTTTACCTCCGTGTCTCTCCTATGAAAGGTACTCGTCGCTTCGGTATCAAGGGGAAGCTTGCCCCCAGATACGTGGGACCTTTCAAGATTGTCAGCAAGAGAGGCGATCTCGCCTATCAACTCGAGCTTCCTTCAAACTTTGCAAATGTTCATGATGTGTTCCATGTCTCTCAGCTCCGAAACTGCTTCAAGACTCCTGACCGCACCGTCAACTTCGAGGACATTGAGCTCCAAGAAGATCTCTCATATCGTGAGCACCCCGTTGCTATTCTTGAAGAGACAGAACGCAAGACTCGCAATAAGTCAATCAAATTCCTCAAAGTCAAGTGGTCACATCATTCCGACCGTGAAGCTACCTGGGAACGCGAGGATCACCTCCGTTCTAAGTACCCGGCGTTCTTTCAGTCCTAGATCTCGGGACGAGATCCTTTCGTAGTGGTGGAGTGTTGTAACACCCCGGATATGACTTTCCCAATTTGTACTCCAACTCTTTCCGTTTCCGGCGTTAAGTTATTTTATTTTCTCGGGTTCGGGTTTTTGTCTCCATGTGTTGTTATCGTTGTCATGCATCTCATATCATGTCATCATGTGCATTGCATTTGCATACATGTTCATCTCATGCATTCGAGCATTTTCCCCGTTGTCCGTTTTGCATTCCGGCGTTTCGTTCTCCTCCGGTGGTCATTTCTACCTTTCTTTCGTGTGTGGGGATTAAACATTTCCGGATTGGACCGAGACTTGCCAAGCGGCCTTGGTTTACTACCGGTAGACCGCCTGCCAAGTTTCGTACCATTTGGACTTCGTTTGATACTCCAACTGTTAACCGAGGGACCGAAAAGGTCTCGTGTGTGTTGCAGCCCAACACCCCTCCAATTTGGCCCAAAACCCACCTAAACCTGCTCCATCATCTAGAGCGTTCGATCACGATCGTGTGGCCGAAAACCGCACCTCATTTGGACTCTCCTAGCTCCCTCTATGCCTATATATAGGTCCTCCTCGAAAATCTGGATCCTCCCCCGTCCTAACCCTAAATTTCGGATCTCCGCCGCCGCCGGACATGTCCGGACGGAGCCGGACGCGTCCGGATCCGCCACCGCCAACCGCCGCCTGCCGCGTGGCGCGCCGCCACCCGCCGCCGCCGAGGCCTGCGTGGCCCAGCGCCGGCCCCCGTGGCCCGGGTCTCCTCCGTCGCCGCCCGACCCTTCTCCTTCCTCCCGCGCCGCTCGCCGGCTCCCCGCCTCCACCGCGCCGGCGCCGCGCCTCCGCAGCTCCACCGCCTCGCCATCACCGCCCGGAGCCGCCACGCCACCTCGACGCCAGTGCTCGCCGCCCCGGCCACCGTCGCCTCGGCGCCCGTCCGCGCCGCTGCCGCCGCGGGGGAAGGCCGGCGACCCCTCCGGTGAACTCCTCCCTCTCCACCGGCGAGCTCGTTCCCCTCCCTAGCTTGAGTCAATCGAGCTCTACTTTTGCTACTTTGTGAATCTGGGCAGATTGTCAACTTGTTTGCAATTTTGCCGATGATGTTGTAGTTGATCTGTGCATGCTATGCTATTGTTCTTGCCATGTCTAGCTTGAATTTTGTGTGTTCTTGATAGATGTATGCTTAGATTTTCATGTCTTGCTCCGTAGTGAGTGCATCGAGCTCGTAAACATGCCTACTTGATATCTGTTTTCAGCATGCTCCAGTTTTCACTAAGTCTGTGATCTGATTATGTTTTTGCCATGTTCACATGCTTGCAATTGTATTTTCTGATCCCTTTTGGCTCAAGGTCACTAAGGGACTTTTGTTAAGATCTTTGAGTAGCTCCATGCCATGCTTTACTTTGCCATGTTCAGGTCCTGTAGCATGTAGTTTTGTTGCTCCGAAGAGTGCTACCTGATCTGAAATTCCAGACAAGTGTTAATTTCACTAAGTCTGAGATCTGTTTGCCATATGCATTTTGGCCATGCTTGTTTGAACCTGTTAATGGATAATTTGGCCGTAGCTCAGTGCTAGACTTTTGTTAAGCATCTTGAATGCATCCCTGCCATGTATTTTGTTGTCATGTTTGGGTGCTGTAGCATGTTCATCTGATTGCATTTAGATTCCCAAGTTGGATTCCCAAGTTGAGGCACACTTGGATTCCCAAGTTGAGGCTAGATTCATGCATCCCTTGTCAATTCTTGCATATGCATCCTGCATCGCATCCCGTATAGCATACCATCCTTGCATCATATTGTTTGATCCTTGCACGTGGTTGATTGTGTCCTTGTTGCTTGTTTGTCTTGTTTGGGTAGAGCCGGGAGACGAGTTCGCTAATGAGGAGCCCGTTGAGTTTGCTTTCGAGGATCCAGTCAACTCTGACAACTTTGCAGGCAAGATGATCATACCCTCGAAATCACTACTATCTTTGCTATGCTAGATTGCTCGCTCTTTTGCTATGCCAATGCTACGATGCCTACCATTTGCTTTCAACCCTCCCAAATTGCCATGTCAAACCTCTAACCCACCATGTCCTAGCAAACCGTTGTTTGGCTATGTTACCGCTTTGCTCAGCCCCTCTTATAGCGTTGCTAGTTGCAGGTGAAGATTGGAGGCTGTTCCTTGTTGGAACATTTATTTACTTGTTGGGATATCATTATATTATCTTGTTATCTTAATGCATCTATACACTTGGTAAAGGGTGGAAGGCTCGGCCTCTCGCCTAGTGTTTTGTTCCACTCTTGCCACCCTAGTTTCCGTCATATCGGTGTTATGTGCCTGGATTTTGCGTTCCTTACGCGGTTGGGTTATAATGGGAACCCCTTGATAGTTCGCCTTGATTAAAGCTTTTCCAGCAATGCCCAACCTTGGTTTTACCATTTTCCACCTATCCCCTTTTTCCCTTGGGTTTCCGGAGCCCGAGGGTCATCTTATTTTAAACCCCCCCGGGCCAGTGCTCCTCTGAGTGTTGGTCCGAACCAGGCAGCCTGCGGGGCCACCTCAGGGAAACTCGAGGGTTGGTTTTACTCATAGCTTGACCTATCTGAGTGTGCCCTGAGAACGAGATATGTGCAGCTCCTATCGGGATTTGTCGGCACATTCGGGCGGTGTTGCTGGTCTTGTTTTAACCTGTCGAAGTGTCTTGAAGAACCGAGATACCGAGTCTGATCGGAACGTCTTGGGAGGAGGTCTATTCCTTCGTTGACCATGAGAGCTTGTCATGGGCTAAGTTGGGACTCCCCTGCAGGGATTTGAACTTTCGAAAGCCGTGCCCGCGGTTATGGGCAGATGGGAATTTGTTAATGTCCGGTTGTAGATAACTTGAACCTTAACTTAATTAAAATGAATCAACTGAGTGTGTTACCGTGATGGCCTCTTCTCGGCGGAGTCCGGGAAGTGGACACGGTGTTGGATTAATGGTTGCGCAGGTTGTTCTCTAGTTTCTCGCTCGTGCTTTGCCTCCTCTTCTCGCTCTCTTTTGCGAACAGGTTAGCCACCATATATGCTAGTCGCTTGCTGCAGCCCCACTTACTTTTACCTTGCCTTACCTATAAGCTTAAATAGTCTTGATCGCGAGGGTGCGAGATTGCTGAGTCCCTGTGGCTCATAGATTACTATTACACCAGATGCAGGGCCTGATGATTCCGCTCTAGGTGACGCGTTCGAGCTCAAGTGGGAGTTCGACGAGGACTCTCAACGTTATTATGTTTCCTTTCCTGATGATCAGTAGTGGTGCCCAGTTGGGGGTGATCGGGACCGTGTCGCATGTTGGGTTATCTTTTATTTTGGCGCCGTAGTCGGGCCATGAGTGTTTGGATGTTGTAATGTTATTTATGTACCTTGATTGACATGGCGAGTGTAAGCCAACTATGTTATCTCCCCTTTATTATTATATTACATGGGATGTGTAAAGATTACCTTACTTGCGACATATGCCTTCAATGCGATTATGTCTCTAAGTCATGCCTCGACACGTGGGAGCTATAGTCGCATCGAGGGTGTTATACCGGCCACCTCTCCCCATTGCTCCTTTATATACATGGGAAGGGGGCACCTCTAGACACAAGTTGATCATTGAGATATCTCCAGCTGTGTGCGGTGCCCCCTCCACCATAATCCACCTCGGTCATACTGTAGCGGTGTTTAGGAGAAGCCTGCTGCGGTAGCTTCATCAACATCGTCACCACGCCATCGTGCTGACGAAACTCTTCCCCGAGCTCTACTGGATCATGAGTTCGCAGGACGTCACCGAGCTGAACGTGTGCTGAACGCGGAGGTGCCGTACGTTCAGTACTGAGGATCGGTCGATCGTGAAGACGTACGACTACATCAACCGCGTTGTCATAACGCTTCCGCTTAACGGTCTACAAGGGTACGTGGACGACACTCTCCCCTCTCGTTGCTATGCATCACAATGATCCTGCGTGTGCGTAGGAATTTTTTTGAAATTACTACGTTCCCCATCAGTGGCATCCGAGCCTGGTTTTATGCGTTGATGTTATATGCACGAGTAGAACACAAGTGAGTTATGGGCGATACAAGTCATACTGCTTACCAGCATGTCATACTTTGGTTTGGCGGTATTGTTGGATGAAGCAGCCTGGACCGACATTACGCGTACGCTTACGTGAGACTGGTTCTACCGACGTGCTTTGCACACAGGTGGCTGGCGGGTGTCAGTTTATCCAACTTTAGTTAAACCGAGTGTGGCTACGCCCGGTCCTTGAGAAGGTTAAAACAACTCCAACTTGACGAACTATCGTTGTGGTTTTGATGCGTAGGTAAGAACGGTTCTTGCTCAGCCCGTAGCAGCCACGTAAAACTTGCAACAACAAAGTAGAGGACGTCTAACTTGATTTTGCAGGGCATGTTGTGATGTGATATGGTCAAGACATTATGCTATATTTATTGTATGAGATGATCATGTTTTGTAACGGAGTTATCAGCAACTAGCGGGGGCCATATGGTTGTCACTTTATTGTATGCAATGCAATCACCCTGTAATTGCTTTACTTTATCACTAAGCGGTAGCGATAGTCGTAGACGCAATAGTTGGCGAGACGACAATGATGCTACGATGGAGATCAAGGTGTCGCGACGGTGAGAATGGTGATCGTGACGGTGCTTCGGAGATGGAGATCACAAGCACAAGATGATGATGGCCATATCATAACACTTATATTGATTGCATGTGATGTTTATCCTTTATGCATCTTATTCTGCTTTGTTTAACGGTAGAATTATAAGATGATATCTCACTAAATTTCAAGATAAAAGTGTTCTCCCTGAGTACGCACCGTTGCCAAAGTTCGTCGTGCTGAGACACCACGTGTTGATCGGGTGTGATAAGCTCTACGTCCATCTACAACGGGTGCAAGCCAGTTTTGCACACGCAGAATACTCGGGTTAAACTTGACGAGCCTAGCATATGCAGATATGGCCTCGGAACACTGAGACCGAAACGTCGAGCATGAATCATATAGTAGATATGATCAACATAGTGATGTTCACCATTGAAAACTACTCCATTTCACATGATGATTGGTTATGGTTTAGTTGATATGGATCACGTGATCACTTAGATGATTAGAGGGATGTCTATCTAAGTGGGAGTTCTTAAGTCGGATCCCACACATACCAAGCATTTCAATCATACACACAATATGCTCGATATGTGTAAATACAACATGGCATCACAACAAAACTCTACAACTCAAAGTACTTTATTTAAAGGCTCCGGAGAGCCATACATAACATGTTCATACAGGTAGGGGTCACATGACCCGACACTCAAGTCATACAAGCATACAAGCACATGCGGAAGCAAACTAGTCTGAGTGTAGACACTAGAAAGAAAGATGGCTTGACGAAGCCTGTCTATCTACATAGGGCCCTCCATGGCTCGGAATCACCACCTGGGTGGCAAGTCACTCATCGACGTCGAGGTCTACGTAAAACCCGTTGGAAGGGGCGGTGTTGTTGTCTGAAAACAGTAATTAAAGCAACATGAGTACAAAGGTACTCAACAAGACTTACAACAGATCCTACTATACATGCTCATTATCAAGAAGGTGGTGGAGTTATTGCAGCAAGCCAGCTTTGACTCTTGGCTAAGCTATCCTACGAGACACCACTTGTAAAATTAGTTTTCGCACACGAGTCCACTAAACACCAACACAATACTCCACTGTGGATCCTCCCTCGTCATCCTACGAGAGGGCCATCCTTGGTACTCACACTTATCTTGAGTCTTTTAGTAGTAACCATTAACTTGTCTATGAACTGTATAGGCAACCAAGTAGTCCTTTACTGCGGACGCGGCTATTCAAATAGATGATGTTAACCCTACAGGGGTGTACTTCTTCACACACGCTCTCACCACTTACCATCGTTTACACAACATGTACTCGACAACCTTCAAGCGGAAGCCCAACGAGGGTGTCAGCCACGGCCTACCTAAACACTCAAGTCTCTAGTCCAGGTTTATCGCCTATCTAGGTTCCATCCACAAGGAGTCCAGCCGAGGTTTCCACATACGACCCTGAACGATGTGTACAGGGTTCCCGAGACACCAAGCGGGCGACTCGGTACACCGTGCCATGGTGTATCTACTGCATCATAGCCCACCCCTAGGGTCAGCGCTACGCACGGCCGCCAACACATAACCTATAAACACCAGAAACTAGTTGCAACTCCTGGACAGAGAACTAGGGTGGTTAAGAAGCCGAGAGGGTCCATTGGTTTCGGGCCCAATGTATGGTAGTAACTGATTCTTGAATCACACATACAGATCTCAGTTCTTAAGGACGGCCTCAATGAAACAACCCAGCATGTACTCCTACATGGCCTCTCATCGATACCTTTACCATATCATGTTCAACACATCCCTCACATTACCGACGTAATCATTTCACTCTAGCCCATCACCTAGATGAACCAGACCTGACACAACTCTAAGCATAGCAGGCATAGCAAGGTAGGAAATACATACATTGCTCAATCAACTCCTACACATGCTAGTGGGTTTCATCTAGTTACTGTGGCAATGACAGGTCATGCAGATGATAAGGGTTCAACTACCGTAGCACACAGCAGTTTGAAACGTTGTTGTCTTAATGCAGTAAATGAGAGTAGGAGCGAGAACATGGGATTGTATCGATATGATCGATGGGGCTGCTTGCCTGATGGAGTAGTAGTAGGGTCCTACCCTTCAGTTGGATACTTGTGAATATCCTAGGAGGAAGAACCTACCACGAAAGACACCACAGAACACAATCATCACATGGCAATATGCAACAATATGATGCATGCTATGACATGGCAATATGAGGTGTCCTAGCTAATGCATTTTGAAACAAGTTGGTTTGAGTCTATTTGAATCAAAGGTTCAAATGGAAGCTTATGTTAGTAAGTCATATAAGTGCATTAGCTTGTTTCACCTAAACAGCAAGGTTAAAGTGTTCTGTCATGCATGAAACCATTAAAGATGGAAAGATTGAATTTTTCTGATCAAATTTCATATATAAATCTTTGCATTTGGAGTTACAGATTAAAAGTTATGAATTTTTCAAGTTTGTAGTATTTTCTGGAATTTTCTGTATAAGAATAATTCCAGTAATTGAATTAATACGTCACCATTGCGTCATGGTGACGCCAGCGGTCAACGGAGCTGGTCCAGGTCAAACCTGACTAGTGGGACCCTCGTGTCAGTAGTTATTTAAACTAACTAAATTTAGTTAGTGCTAATCTAAGTTAATTAGAAGAGCGGCCCCACTTGTCATAGACTCAGGGGGAGTCAACCTGGGCCCACATGGGGTCAACTAGGGTCAAATAGGGTCAAACTCACCGGCGTTTAGCCGCCGGCGAGGCCAGACGCGGCGGGGCAATGCGGGTTTCGTGCTCCGACGACCAAATGGACGGTGGAGACCATCTACGTGTAGCTGGGAACGAACCGTGTCATTTGGTGGCAGTGGTGTAGCTCGGGGTGGCCGGAAACGTCACCGGCGACAAGCTGTGCGGTTGCCGGAGCTCGGGTGAGGTCAAACCCGAGGCTACGGGACACGGTGAGGCACGTGGAGTGGTGCTACGGGTTCCTGCGAGTGCGGTGAGTGTGATGGACACTGTGGTGTGGCCGGAGTCACGTCGGTGATGAGCTCGGCGGCGGCGCATGCGGTGATGCTTCCTACAGTCCCTACGGTGCTCGAGAGAGAGAACGGAGAGGATGGGGAGGTGCAGGATCTCACGGCGATCACATAGGAGCAGACGATGCGGCCGGGGACGAACGGTGGCGGCGGTGACGGCGAAGGGGATCTGCGGTGGTGCTCGGTGAAGTCGAGCTCGAAGAGGAAGAAGCAGGGCGCGCGAGCGCTCGGGGCTCGAGCTGCTCGACAGAGATGACGACGACGCAGCTATTGGACATGGCAGCGCGGCACAGGGACGACGGCGGACGCGAGTTTTACGGTGGCGTGGGCACGGCAGCGTCGGCCATGGTTCGGGAGAGCGAGGGAGAGAGGCAGAGGAGCGAGTGAGGTGTCCACGGGGTCGGGGCAGCGACATGGGGCTCGCCCAGGCGTCGAGGGGCGCGGGCGGCAAGCAGGTGGCGCCGTGGCGAGCTCGCGCTCGCCGGTGTCACCTCTGTGCCTGCGTGGCGGGGACGAAGCAACTCGCGGGCATGGGCCAGCACAGCGCTGGGCCACCAGGTGGGCCGACTGGTGGGCTGCGGCCAGGTAAGTTCATTCAAAGATTTAGTGCCAAACAATTTATAGATTTCTTCTTCTAGCACTTTGGCACAATTTTCCTTTCCATCATACTCACGAAAGATATTAAAAAGGTGAAGCGTATGAGACAAACTCAATTCCATATTTTTGGTAGTTTTCTTTTATAAACTAGATTAGTGCTAAAACAAGAAACAAAAAGATTCAATTGCAAGATCTAAAGGTATACCTTCACTTACCTAGCCTCCCCGGCAACGGCGCCAGAAAAGAGCTTGATGTCTACTACACAACCTTCTTCTTGTAGACGTTGTTGGGCCTCCAAGTGCAGAGGTTTGTAGGACAGTAGCAAATTTCCCTCAAGTGGATGACCTAAGGTTTATAAATCCGTAGGAGGCGTAGGATGAAGATGGTCTCTCTCAAGCAACCCTGCAACCAAATAACAAAGAGTCTCTTGTGTCCCCAACACAACCAATACAATGGTAAATTGTATAGGTGCACTAGTTCGGCGAAGAGATGGTGATACAAGTGCAAAATAGATAGTAGATATAGGTTTTTGTAAACTGAAAATATAAAAACAGCAAGGTAGCGAGTGGTAAAAGTGAGCGTAAACGGTATTGCAATGATAGGAAACAAGGCCTAGGGTTCATACTTTCACTAGTCCAAGTTCTCTCAACAATAATAACATAGATAGATCATATAACGAGCCCTCAACATGCAACAAAGAGTCACTCCGAAGCCACTAATAGCGGAGAACAAACATAGAGATTATGGTAGGGTACGAAACCACCTCAAAGTTATTCTTTCAAATCAATCCGTTGGGCTATTCGTATAAGTGTCACAAACAACCCTGGAGTTTTTACTAGAATATCACCTTAAGATACAAATCAACCAAAACCCTAATGTCACCTAGATACTCCATTGTCACCTCAAGTATCCGTGGGCATGATTATACGATATGCATAACACAATCTCAGATTTATCCAACCAACATAAAAGTACTTCAAATAGTGCCCCAAAGTTTCTACCGGAGAATCAAGAATGTGTGCAAACCCCTATGCATAGGTTCATGGGCGGAACCCGCAAGTTGGTCACCAAAACATACATCAAGTGGCACGTGATATCCCATTGTCACCACAGATAAGCATGGCAAGACATACATCAAGTGTTCATAAAAGACTCAATCCGATAAGATAACTTCAAAGGGGAAACTCAATTCATCACAAGAGAGTAGAGGGAGAGAAGAAACATAAGATCCAACTACAATAGCAAAGCTCGGGATACATCAAGATCGTGCCATAGATGGAACACGAGAGAGAACACGAGAGAGAGAGATCAAACACATAGCTACTGGTACATACCCTCAGCCCCGAGGGTGAACTACTCCCTCCTCGTCATGGATAGCGCCGGGATGATGAAGATGGCCACCCGAGAAGGATTGCCCCCTTCGGCAGGGTGCCGGAACGGGTCTAGATTGAGTTTCGGTGGCTACGGAGGCTTCTCGCGGCGGAACTCCCGATCTATGTTGCTCCCGGATGTTTTTAGGGTATATGGAGATATATAGGCGGAAGAAGTACATCGGTGGAGCTCCGAGGGGCCCATGAGGCAGGGGGGCGCGCCCAGTGGGGGGGCGCCCTCCACCCTCGTGACCTCCCCGGAAACTTCTTTGAGTAGGGTTCAAGTCTCCTGGATCACGTTCGGTGAGAATATCACGTTCCCGAAGGTTTCATTCCGTTTGGACTCCGTTTGATATTCTGTTTCCTCGAAATACTGAAATAGGCAAAAAAACAGCAATTCTGGGCTAGGCCTCCGGTTAATAGGTTAGTCCCAAAAATAATATAAAAGTGGAAAATAAAGCCCAATATAGTCCAAAACAGTAGATAAGGTAGCATGGAGCAATCAAAAAATTATAGATGCGTTGGAGATGTATCAGGCATCCCCAAGCTTAATTCCTGCTCGTCCTCGAGTAGGTAAATGATAAAAAGAGAATTTTTGATGCGGAGTGATACTTTGGCATAATTTCAATGTAAATCTTCTTAATCATGGTATGAATATTCAGATCCGAAAGGTTCAAGACAAAAGTTCATATTGACATATAAAATGATAATACTTCAAGCATACTAATCAAACAATTATGTCATCTCAAAATAACGTGGCCAAAGGAAGTTCATCCCTACAAAATCATATAGTTAGGCTATGCTTCATTTTCGTCACACAAAGATGTTCCCAACTTCTATACCCCTGATGACAAGCCAAGCTATTGTTTCATACTCAAATAATCTCAAACTTTTTCAACCTTCACGCAATACATGAGCGCGAGCCATGGACATAGCACTATGGGTGGTATAGAATATGATGATGGGGATTGTGTGGAGAAGACAAAAAAGGAGAAAGTCTCACATCAACGAGGCTAATCAATGAGCTATGGATATGCCCATCAATTGATGTTAATGCAAGGAGTAGGGATTGCCATGCAACGGATGCACTAGAGCTAAGAATGCTCAACAAAAGAAAACTAATGGGTGTGCATCCAACTTGCTTGTTCATGAAGACCTAGGGCATTTTGAGGAAGCCCATCGTTGGAATATACAAGCCAAGTTCTATAATGAAAAATTCCCACTAGTATGAACAAGACAACTTATGAGACTCACTATATGAAATCATGGTGCTAGTTTGAAGCACAATATATGAGACTCACTACATGAAGAACAAGGTGCTACTTTGAAGCACAAGTGTGGAAAAAGAGATAGTAGCATTGCCCTTTTTATTTTCTCTTTTTTTGGGCCTTTCATTTTTTTTCTTTTTGGCCTTTCTCTCTTTTTTTGATTGGGCAATGCTCTAATAATGATGATCATCACACTTCTATTGATTACAACATAATGATTGCAACTCGATACTAGAACAAGATATGACTCTATATGAATACCTCCGGCGGTGTACCGGGATGGTGCAATGAATCAAGAGTGACATGTATGAAAAATAATGCATGGTGGCTTTGCCACAAATACGATGTCAACTACAAGATCATGCAATGGCAATATGATAAAAGTAATGCATATCATGATGATGATGAACGGAATGGTGGAAAGTTGCATGGCAATATATCTCGGAATGGCTATGGAAATGCCATAAATAGGTAGGTATGGTGGCTGTTTTGAGGAAGATATAGGGAGGTTTATGTGTGATAGAGCGTATTGTATCACGGGGTTTGGATGCATCGGCGAAGTTTTCACCAACTCTCAATGTGAGAAAGGGCAATGCACGGTACCGAAGAGGCTAGCAAATGGCGGAAAGGTAAAAGTGCGTATAATCCATGGACTCAACATTAGTCAAAAGAACTCATATACTTGTTGCAAAAATTTAGAAGTCATCAAAAATCAAGTACTACGCGCATGCTCCTAGGGGGATAGATTGGTAGGAAAAGACCATCGCTCGTCCCCGACCGCCACTCATAAGGATGCACAAGCCAGGTACACTTCATGCTTCAAATTTGTTACACAACTTTAACCATACGTGCATGCTACGGGACTTGCTAACTTCAACACAGGTATTTCTCAAATTCACAACTACTCAACTAGCACGACTACAATATTATCACCTCCATATCTCAAAACAATTATCAAGCATCAAACTTATCTTAGTATTCAACCCACTAAAAAGAAAGTTTCACATATCTTGAATACCAAGTATATTAACATTAAGCAAATTACCATGCTATTAACGACTCTCAAAATAATCTAAGTGAAGCATGAGAGATCAAGTTTCTTTAAAACAAACCACCACCATGCTCTAAAAGATCTAAGTGAAGCACTAGAGCAAAAATTATCACGCTCAAAAAGATATAAGTGAAGCACATAGAGTAAACTATCAAATTTCAATTCATGCATGGATCTCTCAAAAGGTGTGTACAGCAAGTATGATTGTGGTAGACTAACAAGAAAAGACACAAATAATACAAGACGCTCCAAGCAAAACACATATCATGTGGTGAATAAAAATATAGCTCCAAGTAAATTACCGATTGAAGTGGACGAAAGAGGGGATGCCTTCCTGGGCATCCCCAAGCTTAGGCTCTTGGTTGTCCTTGAATATTACCTTGGGGTTCCTTGGGCATCCCCAAGCTTAGGCTCTTGCCACTCCTTATTCCATAGTCCATCGAATCCTTACCCAAAACATGAAAACTTCACAACACAAAACTTAACAGAAAACTCGTAAGCTCCGTTAGCAAAAGAAAACAAAATACCACTTCAAGGTACTGTAATGAACTCATTCTTTATTTATATTGGTGTTAACCCTACTATATTCCAGATTCTCTATGGTTTATAAACTATTTTACTAGCCATAGATTCATCAAAATAAGCAAACAACACACGGAAAACAGAATCTGTCAAAAACAGAACAGTCTGTAGTAATCTGAATCAAACGTATACTTATGGAACTCATAAAATTCTCAAATAAATTGATGGACCTGAGGAATTTATCTATTAATCACCTGCAAAAAGAATTAACTAAATATAGCTCTCCAAATAAAAATGGTAGCAGTTCTCGTGAGCGCTAAAGTTTCTGTTTTTGACAGCATGATCAACAAGACTTCCCCCAAGTCTTCCCAAAGGTTCTACTTGGCACAAACACTAATTAAAAGCATAAAACCACATCTAAACAGAGGCTAGATGAATTATTTATTACTAAACAGGAACAAAATCAAGGAACTAAAATAGAGTTGGGTTGCCTCCCAACAAGTGCTATCGTTTAATGCCCCTAGCTAGGCATGATCATGACAATGATGCTCACATAAAAGATAAGAATTGAAACATAAATAGAGCATCATGATGAATATCACTAGCACATTTAAGTCTAATCCTCTTCCTATGCATAGGGATTTTGTGAGAAAACAACTTATGATAACAAGAATCAACTTGCATAGGAAGGTAAAACAAGCATAACTTCAAAACTTTAAGCACATAGAGAGGAAACTTGATATTATTGCAATTCCTACAAGCATATGTTCCTCCCTCATAATAATTTTCAGTAGCATCATGAATGAATTCAACAATATAACCAGCACCTAAAGCATTCTTTTCATGATCTACAAGCATAGAAAATTTATTACTCTCCACATAAGCAAATTTCTTCTCATGAATAATAGTGGGAGCAAACTCAACAAAATAACTATCATGTGTTTGAAAATTAAGATCAAGATGACAAGTTTCATGGTTATCATTATTATTTAAAGCATACGTGTCATCACAATAATCATCATAGATAGGAGGCATGCTTTCATCATAATAAATTTGCTCATCAAAACTTGGGGGACAAAAAATATCATCTTCATCAAACATAGCTTCCCCAAGCTTGTGGCTTTGCATATCATTAGCATCATGGATATTCAAGGAATCCATACTAACAACATTGCAATCATGCTCATCATTCAAAGATTTAGTGCCAAACAATTTATAGATTTCTTCTTCTAGCACTTTGGCACAATTTTCCTTTCCATCATACTCACGGAAGATATTAAAAAGGTGAAGCGTATGAGACAAACTCAATTCCATTTTTTGGTAGTTTTCTTTTATAAACTAGACTAGTGCTAAAACAAGAAAAAAAAAAGATTCAATTGCAAGATCTAAAGATATACCTTCACTTACCTAGCCTCCCCGGCAACGGCGCCAGAAAAGAGCTTGATGTCCACTACACAAGCTTCTTCTTGTAGACGTTGTTGGGCCTCCAAGTGCAGAGGTTTGTAGGACAGTAGCAACTTTCCCTCAAGTGGATGACCTAAGGTTTATAAATCCGTAGGAGGCGTAGGATGAAGATGGTCTCTCTCAAGCAACCCTGCAACCAAATAACAAAGAGTCTCTTGTGTCCCCAACACACCCAATACAATGGTAAATTGTATAGGTGCACTAGTTCGGCGAAGAGATGGTGATACAAGTGCAAAATAGATAGTAGATATAGGTTTTTGTAAACTGAAAATATAAAAACAGCAAGGTAGCGAGTGGTAAAAGTGAGCGTAAACGGTATTGCAATGATAGGAAACAAGGCCTAGGGTTCATACTTTCACTAGTCCAAGTTCTCTCAACAATAATAACATAGATAGATCATATAACGAGCCCTCAACATGCAACAAAGAGTCACTCCGAAGCCACTAATAGCGGAGAACAAACGTAGAGATTATGGTAGGGTACGAAACCACCTCAAAGTTATTCTTTCAAATCAATCCGTTGGGCTATTCCTATAAGTGTCACAAACAACCCTGGAGTTTTTACTAGAATATCACCTTAAGATACAAATCAACCAAAACCCTAATGTCACCTAGATACTCCATTGTCACCTCAAGTATCCGTGGGCATGATTATACGATATGCATAACACAATCTCAGATTTATCCAACCAACATAAAAGTACTTGAAATAGTGCCCCAAAGTTTCTACCGGAGAATCAAGAATGTGTGCAAACCCCTATGCATAGGTTCATGGGCGGAACCCGCAAGTTGGTCACCAAAACATACATCAAGTGGCACGTGATATCCCATTGTCACCACAGATAAGCATGGCAAGACATACATCAAGTGTTCATAAAAGACTCAATCCGATAAGATAACTTCAAAGGGGAAACTCAATTCATCACAAGAGAGTAGAGGGAGAGAAGAAACATAAGATCCAACTACAATAGCAAAGCTCGGGATACATCAAGATCGTGCCATAGATGGAACACGAGAGAGAACACGAGAGAGAGAGATCAAACACATAGCTACTGGTACATACCCTCAGCCCCGAGGGTGAACTACTCCCTCCTCGTCATGGATAGCGCCGGGATGATGAAGATGGCCACCCGAGAAGGATTGCCCCCTTCGGCAGGGTGCCGGAACGGGTCTAGATTGAGTTTCGGTGGCTACGGAGGCTTCTCGCGGCGGAACTCCCGATCTATGTTGCTCTCGGATGTTTTTAGGGTATATGGAGATATATAGGCGAAAGAAGTACGTCGGTGGAGCTCCGAGGGGCCCACGAGGCAGGGGGGCCCGCCCAGGGGGGCGCCCTCCACCCTCGTGACCTCCCCGGAAAGTTCTTGGAGTAGGGTCCAAGTCTCCTGGATCACGTTCGGTGAGAATATCACGTTCCCGAAGGTTTCATTCCGTTTGGACTCCGTTTGATATTCTGTTTCCTCGAAATACTGAAATAGGCAAAAAAACAGCAATTCTGGGCTGGGCCTCCGGTTAATAGGTTAGTCCCAAAAATAATATAAAAGTGGAAAATAAAGCCCAATATAGTCCAAAACAGTAGATAAAGTAGCATGGAGCAATCAAAAATTATAGATACGTTGGAGACGTATCACCAAGCTAGCTTGATAACTATTATTATAAGCGAACTCCGCGAATGGAAGGCATTTCTCCCAATCCATTCCGAATGAGATGACAGAAGCTTGGAGCATATCCTCCAGAATTTGGATTGACTCGCTCTACTTGACCACTTGATTGGAGGTGGAAGGCGGTGCTAAAAGAGAGACGAGTCCCCATAGCATTTTGGAAACTTTCCCAAAATGGAGAAGTGAAGAGACTTCCATGGTCTGAGTTAATTTCCAATGGGAGACCATGAAAAGACACTATTCGGGAGATGTACAAGTCAGCTAGCTGGCTAGCGGTTATACTCTCACGAACAGGTAGGAAGTGGGCTACTTTGGAAAGACGATCGACAACGACGGGTATAGCATTATTCCCTTTCTTGGTCCTGGGAAACCCGGTAATGAAATCCATACTGAATTTATCCCATTTCCATTCAGGAATAGCCAAAGGTTGAAGGGTGTCAGCAGGCCGTTGATGCTCTGCTTTAACACGACGACATATGTCCCAACTAGCAATGTATTGAGCAATTTCTCTCTTCATACTAGTCCACCAAATCCTCTGGTGTAGGTCTTGATACATCTTTGTACTACCGGGATGAATGGTGAGAGGGGATTCATGAGCTTCCTTAACAATCAACCGCCTCAGGTTTCGTGCCTTGGGAACCACTAAGCGGTTTCCAAAGAATACGACACCTTGATCATCAACGGAGAAACAATTCATGACTCCTTTCTTAATGTTTCTCTTAATACGGGAGATTCCCGGATCTACCTTCTGTGCTTTGATGATCTGATCCGTAAGGGTAGGTTTCGCCACCAGGGTGGATAGGAATCCTTGAGGAAGAATGTGAAGGTTAAGCTTCCAAAATTCCTCATGGAGAAGTGGTTGACCTTGTTGTAACATCAGATTCTTACAATAGGATTTACGACTTAGTGCATCAGCCATGACATTGGCTTTTCCCGGGGTGTAAGTTATTCCTAAGTCGTAATCCGTGATCAAATCGACCCAACGTCCTAGCCTGAGATTCAAATCCGGTTGGGTGAAGATATATTTCAGACTTTGGTGATTAGTGAAGATCTCGCAACGATTACTGAGAAGGTAATGTCGCCATGTTTTAAGTGCATGGACTATAGCTGCAAGCTCTAGATCATGTGTGGGATAGTTTTCCTCGTGTGGGTGTAATTGCCGTGAAGCATAGGCAATTACCTGACGATCTTGCATGAGTATGCAACCTAGTCCTTGTCGCGAGGCGTCGCAATAGATAATAAAGTCCTTGGAGAAATCTGGTGGTACCAATACGGGAGCAGATGTTAGGCATCTTTTCAGTTCCTGAAAGCTGAACTCGCATTGTGGGGTCCACTCGAACTTTTTATCTTTCTTGAGGAGTTCAGTTAGAGGTTTAGCAACCTTGGAAAAATTCTCGACGAAGCGGCGACAATAG
The DNA here is from genome assembly GCF_056163025.1 of Triticum urartu. Taxonomy (NCBI): domain Eukaryota; kingdom Viridiplantae; phylum Streptophyta; class Magnoliopsida; order Poales; family Poaceae; genus Triticum; species Triticum urartu. The sequence continues at coordinate 41,366,509 of NC_141876.1, read as the reverse complement.
CTCACTAAGCCAAGGAAGCTCCGTACTTGCTTGACCGTTTCAGGTGGAGTCCAATCAAGGACGGCTTGAACTCGCTCGGGATTGACAGCAATACCCTTACCAGAGATTACATGGCCTAGGTAGGTCACTTCTGGCAACCAAAATTCACACTTGGAGAATTTGGCATAAAGGCGATGCTCTCGAAGTTTCATCAATACCAGCCTTAGATGTTCGGCATGTTCTTCCTCATTCTTGGAGTAGATGAGTATGTCGTCAAGGTATACCATGACGAATTTATCCAAATACTCCATGAAGATTGAGTTCATTAACCGAGAGAAGGTGGCTGGGGCATTGGTTAAACCGAAGGACATAACGGTGTACTCGTATTGGCCATAACGAGTAACAAAGGCCGTTTTGGGAATGTCCCCGTTTTTTATTTTGATTTGATGGTAGCCCAACCTCAAATCCATTTTGGAGAAGACTGAGGATCCAGCGAGCTGATCATACAGATCGTTGATCCTAGGGAGCGGATACTTTTTTTGATAGTGACCAAGTTGACAGGTCGGTAATCTACAACCATCTGATCCGTTCCATCCTTCTTCTTGACGAAGAGGACGGGGCAAGCCCAAGGAGAAGAACTAGGACGGATGTAACCCTTTTTCAAGGACTCATCGAGTTGTTTCTTAAGCTCGGCTAGTTCTAAGGGTGCCATCTTATAGGGTCTTCTAGAAATTGGGACGGTTCCTGTAACAAGGTCTATCACGAACTCGACATCCCTGTCAGGTGGAACACCTGGCAGTTCTTCTAGAGAGACATCCAGGAAGTCTCGGACTACCGGAATATCTTCAAGGTCTGGAAGGGGGTTGGCATTTAGGGAGTAAAGCTGACGCTTGGCCACTCGAGTTAGGACATTGACTGTCTTGCCCGATGGGTGAGTAAGTTGAACGGTTCTAGTAGAGCAATCAATCTTAGCGTAATGGGATGACATCCAGTCCATACCCAAGATGATGTTTATGTCCAAGGACTTGAGAGCTATTAAGGATGCAAGGAAGACAAGTCTATCGACAAGAATTTCATTCCCATGGCTTACTCTAGAAGTTTGCCATTTGGAACCCGGAGTTTGAATTACCATGGAAGTGGGCATGCCACGGAATGTCGTGTTGTGCAATCGAGCATAGCTCTCAGATATGAATGAATGAGATGCTCCTGTATCGAAAAGAACAGATGCCAGATGGCAATTAACAAGGAGCGTACCAAGGACGACGTTATGATCATCATGAGTCTCCTCAGCTGAGACATAGTTGACATGGCCACGTGTAGTGGTGGCTGGCTTGACGTAGAATGTCTTTCCCGCTGGCTTACCACGGCCAACGGACTTTCCAGACTGGTTGGGGTTGTTATTCTGGGGACACTCTCGACTGTAGTGACTTGGCTCTCCACACTTGAAACATGTCACACCATTGGGGCGTGGAGCAGCATTAGCAGCGGGGCCACCATAGGTCTTAGGCGGTGCAAACTGCTGGTTGGGGCGAAGTGCCTCAAAGGATGGCCTCGGGGTGAACCTGGGTGGAAGCACTGTGTTTGGAATCCACACCCGGCGCTTCTGAGATCCAAAGACGGATGAAGAACCAAAATCACAGGAGTGCTTGCATGAAGCATCATAATCAGTCTGACCTGTCTCAGCACTGATGGCCTTATTGACCAGCTTCTGGAAGGAGGTGGACTCGTGCAGACGAAGATCGCGACGAAGCTCGGGGCTAAGTCCCTTGCGGAACCTTGCCTGCTTCTTAGCGTCGGTGGATACCTCTTCAGGAGCATAGCGTGCCAGATTTCCAAAGTCACGACTGTATGCATCCACGGCCAGTCTGCCTTGGGTGAAATAATAGAATTCTTCCCGCTTACGATCCATGAGACCCTCCGGAATGTGATCCTCACGGAAAAGCCTCACTGAATTCAGCCCAAGTAGTGATTTGGCCAGTCGGGCGCATAGCCTCAAAGTTTTCCCACCAAAGGCTAGCAGGGCCTTCGAGGTGATAGGCAGCGTAGGTAACCTTATCAACTTCGGCTACATTGGCAGAACGTAGCTTATGGGTGATGCTGCAAAGCCAATCATCCGCATCGAGGGGCTCGACGGAATGATTAAACTTTGGTGGATACAACTTGATAAAGTCATTGATTGACACCAAGTCGTTCCTCCGATGATGTGCAGTGTTCTGCTCAATCCGCTCCAGCAAGCGGTTAGTCTCACTCTTGTTTCTTTCTGCCTCCAGCATAACTTCGGCCAGAGAAGGCGGGTGAGGCAGATTCTCATGCCTAGCTGCACTGGCTTCCCCCTGCTCCGGGGCAGCAGGGTTGCTGCGGGGGTTGACCATCCTAGGAAAAACAAGACAATGGTTTAGACAAGGATGGCACAATCTTGGTGTCGGTGTCAAAACCGGCGGATCTCGGGTAGGGGGTCCCGAACTGTGCGTCTAAGGCACATGGTAACAGGAGGCAGGGGACACGATGTTTTACCCAGGTTCGAGCCCTCTTGATGGAGGTAAAACCCTACGTCCTGCTTGATTTATTCTTGATGATATGAGTATTACAAGAGTTGATCTACCACGAGATTGGAGAGGCTAAACCCTAGAAGCTAGCCTATGGTATGATTGTATGTTGTCCTACGGACTAAAACCCTCCGGTTTATATAGACACCGGAAGGGGCTAGGGTTACACAAGGTCGGTTACAAAGGAGGAGATATACATATCCGTATTGCCTAGCTTGCCTTCCACGCCAAGTAGAGTCCTATCCGGACACAAGACGAAGTCTTCAATCTTGTATCTTCATAGTCCAATAGTCCGGCCAAAGGATATAGTCCGGCTATCCGAAGACCCCCTAATCCAGGACTCCCTCAATAGCCCCTGAACCAGGCTTCAATGACGATGAGTCCGACGCGAAGTGTTGTCTTCGGCATTCCAAGGCGGGTTCCTCCTCCGAATACACCACAGAAGAATTTGAATACAAGGATAGCGTCCGACCCTGCAAAATAAGGTCCACATACCACCGTAGAGAGAATAATATTTCCACAAATCTAATATGCTGACACGTTTTGGCAACATGACATTATGCCATGGCCCGGTGATTATTCGCACCGTTTCCTTTAACTAGCCCCGCACATAACGCGAGGCAGTTTCTCGACACGTCTTGTCAAAGCAGAGATCATGTCCCCCTTATTACTGGGTTCTCATCAATACGGGCGTGGGTAACCCAACCGCGCCATCGATTACGACGCTTGTGGGATAAGCGAGTTTTACCAGGCTAGTGGGGGTGCATAGTTTTGGCCGCCCTTATAAAGGGATAAGGTTTAACCTTTTTCTACCCATGCCTTCTTCCTCCTTGCTCATCCATTCTTGCGCACTCGAGCTCCAACGCCCAAGTCCACATCCTTCCCCTCAACCTTCTCCAATCATGTCCGGAGCGGGAGGCAAATGGATGGCTTCCTTCGTTACGGAGGGACACATCAAGAAGCTGCGCGGTGCCGGATACTTAGCCGTGAATATCGCGCATCGGCTGCTCGCTGCGGGGCAGATCGTTCCTACCCCTGAACCTCACGAGAGGGTAGTTTTCCTCCACCACTTTCTCCGCGGACTTGGGTTTCCCCTCCATCCATTCGTCCGTGGTCTCATGTTCTACTACAGGCTGGACTTCCATGATCTGGCCCCGAACTTCATCCTTAACATTTCGGCGTTCGTCGTCGTGTGTGAGGCTTTCCTCCGCATCTGGACCCACTTCGGCCTGTGGTTAAAGACCTTCAATATCAAGCCGAAGGTGGTGGGAGGCCAACAAGCAGAATGCGGCGGAGCCATGGTGGGAAAAATGCCCAATGTCATATGGCTTGAAGGCTCCTTCGTGGAGACAATAAAGGGGTGGCAATCGGCAAGGTTCTACATCACCGAGCCACGCGACACCAACTGGGTGGCTGCCCCTGAGTTTCGATCCGGAATCCCCACACGGCTCACCTCCTGGAAAGAGAAGGGCCTGTCCTGGGGTTCATCGATGGAGCTGGACGGACTCCAAAAATGTATCCGGAATATGGCAGGCAAGAAGCTCAAGCTTGTCAACATAGTCCAGGTCATGCTCATCCGCCCGATCCTCCCGTGTCAACAACGGGATTTCAACTTGTGGGAGTTCAACCCGGCCCAGCACCAGACTCTGAGCGAGCTCTTCGACACAACGCACAAGGACGTCCGGAGGGTGCTATTCAAGGGCGCCGAGGTCCCTCGCTCTCTCACCGGGGACCGCGGGCTAAGCGCGAAGCGCCTAGCGCATTCGGTGAGTTCTATACATCCAGTAGGATATTTATTTCCCCTAGCTTAACCATGTGCGGGGTCTGAGCTCCATGCCTTTGACAGGACTGGGTGGAGACGTCGGGGCAGATTAACTGTCCGGCCCCTCTGCCCGAAGACACCGCGGACGCTCTTCTGATGGAGATGCTAACTCAGGCTCCTTACAAGGTGCCGGAGAAGACCAAGAAGGCCAAGGGAACCCGAAAGAGTTCCCGACGCCAGGTGTTATCGGACTCATCGTCCAATAACTCCGCGACGCACTCCTTCCCTGAAGACGAGGAGGAAGATGAAGATGTTCCCCCTCCAGTCGGGGGAGACAATAAAAGGAAGTCCGTCCCAACCGGCGGGGCCGAAGGGTCCAAGAAGGGAAGGACTCTCCTTTCGGACTACTCCACTGCCGTCGCCGAAGGCCAGACAAGTGGCTTCTCAGGGCCAAGCCCCTGGCAAAGTCGTAAGTATTCAGATGCCAGAGTAACTCATAACATACCTTTGTCACACTGCTTCTCCTAACGCCAAATTATGATTATGCAGACTGCCACGAGCCCGTATCGACGTATCTTTGTCGGACGGCTCCCTGGGCTCGTCGGATATGGATAGCGATCCACTTCCGACCGCCACCTCCCCTTGCCCTACGGACAACACCGAGGTATTGTCTCAAGAGGCACCGGGTCGAGGGGAGACAGTCCCGGAGGCGCCTCAAGGCGACCTTTCAGATTCCGGGAGCAGAGGGAGCAAGGCTCCCGAGGGCTCCGAGTTCGGCCCCTAGCCGAACACCGCGTCGGAACCCCCAGTGGTTCCGGACTCGGGCAGGCGGCCTCCTTCCAAAAGGGGCAAGACGCCTGTGCCGGTGACCTCTGTCCATCCAGAGGCACCAAACAATCTGCTGGGAGCGCTTCGCAACGCTTCCATCGACGAAGAGCGCCGCACTATTATGAGTGTGGTGGTCCAGAAGGTTCAGTCCGCCAAGAGCGGACTGACTTAAGCCTATGCCAGCCTTCTAACAATCTTTGAGGTAGGTTTTTGAAATATAGGATAAATATTACCGCATAGACAGTAGCCCCTGATGCTCTGTTCGGTGTTCACAAAGAAAAGCCGAACAAAGGATCAAACAATATCACATGAGTCTAATATAAGTATGTCAATATGCGTATGCAGGCTTCACTGCTGGCCTCTGCCGCACTGACTGCGGAGGTCGCCGCACTGAAGCAGGACCTTAAAGGGTCCAAGGAAGAGCTCGGCCTTGCCAAGAGGCAGCTCGAGGAGAACAAATGTAAGTAGTACCTAGTCTATGGATATATATTATATAAAAACAATACGATTGCAAAATGACAGGATCATCGTAAATTTGCCAGGGGCCATGACCGAGGTGGCGACCCTGAAGCAAGCGCTATCCGAGGCCGAAAACAAAGCGGCCAAGGAGCCCACCGAGCGGGAAAGGCAGGAGGCTTGGGTGGGCGAGGTGCAGCAAGAGCTCCACACTCTCATAACGAAGCACGAGGCGTTGGAGCTTGACTTGAAGACACGAGAGTCTGAGCTTGCCGCGGCCCTCGAGAGCGCAAAGAATGCCAAGGCCGAAGCCCAAAAGGCCCTCCAGGATATTGATGCGATGAAGAAGATAGTGGCGGGTAAGGCATTCTATATGCAAAGCAAGCATGTGAAAGTAAATTACTTGTTACTTACCCGAATCCGGAGCTCTCCAGGAGCATTCGCAGATTTGCCCCGCAGCGTGTCGGATGCCGCGAAATTTTACTGGGACGAGGAGGGAAGCTCGACGGAGAAGTTGTTCTGGGCCCAGTATACTGGGACCGAACACCCAGTGCCTATGAGCGACCAGCTAAAGCAGCTGGTCGAGCTACACAAGGCGGCCAAACAGGCCATGAAGGGCTTTATAGTCCGGATGTGGCCTGGCGACGCCCTTCCCAACAACAACTTCGGCCTGGAGAGGCGGCTTGTGGATGCCTGCCCACGGCTGGAAGTCATCAAGCGGTCCGTCTGCATCGAAGGTGCACGCCGAGCTTTCGCCCGTGTGAAGGTGCAATGGGCCAAGCTGGACGCCGTGAAGCTGATTAAGGAAGGGCCGCCGGCGGGCAAGGAGCATCGCCACCCCAAGATGTACTATGAGGGTGTCTTGAAGGGTGCCCGTCTCGTAGCTGACGAGTGTACGAAAGATGTAATATTTGAGTAAACTTGCTCGTGTGATCCTGTATTATGAAAACTTGTTCATATGCGCTATGCAACGCTTGTCTGAATTTAAAATATTACCTTCTGTTCGGCTGTTTATCAAATCTGAGAGATGGCTAGTCGTCGGCTTCTGCCCCCACGCCACGAGTGCTGGGGTGTTCGGGATAAACCTGAGCACTCTTGTTCCCATTGTTGGGTCCTTCGAGGGAGGTGCTCAGCACAACGAACAAGGCAATCGGACCATAATGCGTTATCACTCTCACTTAGCCATAGAATTCTATAATTTTAAATTTTGGCGAAGCCCCTAGTATTCGGAAGGCCGAATTCGGGGCGCGATACACGCCTTAAGCCGGATAGGGCTGACTCCTCGCTCTAAGCAGCATAAGTCTTTAGGGACTTGAAACCTCTCGAACAGCGACCAGTCTCTCGCCTTATCATGACAGTCAGTTTTAGCTTTCTCTATGAGGTGCTTAGCCCAGCAGAACCGGGGCACAATCGCAGTAGTTCTCCCAGTGCTACCTTAGCTGATATAGCGGAACGTAAGGTACCAAAACATGGGAGCCGGGAAAACCCAACTATTGACCCAAGACATGATTCGGAGCTGATGCATATAATGCTATAAGTTCGGGGTGCCGCACTGTCGAAAGTGTTCGGACTTCTCACGCCGTATTATGGGGTATGCTTAAGCCCCTGGCGTATTGGCCGTACCAGAGTATACGGGTGCTAGATGTCGTGAATGAACATATATATAAAAAGGAAGAATGCAATAATGGTCTTAATGCTATGCATTGTTTATTCAAAAAGGTGCGTTAAAGCAGAATGATACAAGTAGTGCGATAAGCAAAAAGTAGGACTGTTTGACATGTCCCTTCCAAGGGCAAGCTGAGGAATAGTATTAAAGCAAATATTTCACTCGTTATCGTAATCCACCTGGGAGTTCCGTGGTGTGATGTAGCTTTCTACTTCCTTGGTTGCTGCATCATGTGTTCGGCAATCATGCTGCCCGATAGGGTTTCCAGAGATTAAAGTCCTGAAAAGAGAAAAATAACAAAGCGGGAAGCCCCTAGTGCGGTTTAAGCCGCGTATTGGGGCGTGCCGTAGTTGTGCCCCCTCCCCGCCTGTGCCCATGGTATTTTTAATGCGTAATTATGTACGCGTGGCACAGATTTCGCCGTTTGGCTGGGACTGGGGTGGGGGCTGCATTGCTATGCGAGCTCGGAACGTGCCAGGCAGTCCAGTTGCCGATTACTCCGGACGCGCTTGAAGTTGTCCGGGTCCTTAATCGCCGAACTAGTGGATTGCCCTAAGAGGCTGCTTTGTGCTTCTGCTGCGAGGGCCGCAGTGTGATCCTCCGTGCGGAGAGAGCGCTCTGTGTTTCCATTGTCTGTGATGACCCCCTGAGGTCCTGGCATCTTGAGCTTGAGATATGCATAATCCGGTACCGCATTGAATCTTGCAAATGCGGTTTGCCCGAGCAGTGCGTGGTAGCCACTGCAGAACGGGACTATGTCGAAGATTAACTCTTCGCTTCGGAAGTTATCCGGGGATCCGAAGACCACTTCCAGTGTGACTGAGCCTATGCAATGGGCCTCTACACCTGGTATGACACCTTTAAAGGTCGTTTTTGTGGGTTTGATCCTTGAGGGGTCTATACCCATTTTGCGCACTGTGTCCTGATAAAGCAGGTTCAGGCTGCTACCGCCGTCCATTAGGACTCGAGTGAGGTGAAATCTGTCAATGATTGGGTCTAGGACCAATGCGGCGAATCCGCCATGACGGATACTAGTGGGGTGGTCCCTGCGGTTGAAGGTGATCGGACAGGAAGACCATGGGTTGAACTTTGGGGCGACTGGCTCCAACGCATATACGTCCCTGAGCGCATGCTTCCGCTCCCTCTTGGGGATGTGGGTTGCGTATATCATGTTCACCGTCCGCACTTGTGGGGGGAACCTCTTCTGTCCTCCGGTGTTCGGCTGCCGGGGCTCCTCCTCGTCATCGCTATGTGACCCCTTATCTTTGTTTTCGGCATTTAACTTGCCGGCCTGCTTGAACACCCAACAATCCCTGTTGATGTGGTTGGCTGGCTTGTCGGGGGTGCCGCGTATTTGACACGAGCGATCGAGTATATGGTCCAAACTAGACGGGCCCGGAGTGCTTCTTTTGAATGGCTTTTTCCGCTGACCGGGTTTAGAGCCTTTGAATCCGGCATTGACTGCCGTATCGTCGGTATTGTCGCTGTTAATGCGGCGCTTATGTTTGTTGCGACGTGACCTGCCGTTGCCGTCCTTGGTATCCGAAGTACCATGGTTCTTTGATATGTTGTTGCTGCGACCCAACCAGCTATCCTCTCCCACACAGAAGCGGGTCATGAGTGTCATGAGGGCTGCCATAGATTTCAGCTTTTCCTGGCCAAGGTGCCGGGCGAGCCATTCGTCGCGGATGTTGTGCTTGAAAGCTGCTATGGCCTCTGCATCCGGACAGTCGACGATTTGATTTTTCTTTGTTAGGAACCGTGTCCAGAATTGCCTGGCCGATTCCTCTGGCTGCTGAATTATGTGGCTCAAGGCATCGGCTTCTGGTGGTCGCACGTAAGTGCCTTGAAAGTTGTCGATGAATGCGGCTTCCAGATCTTCCCAACAGCCAATGGACTCTGTTGAGCTAGTCCTTTGAGCTTGAGTGGGAGGTATTTAATGGCGTGTAGATCATCACCGCGGGCCATGTGGATATGCAGGAGGAAATCCTTGATCCATACCACAGGATCTGTTGTGCCGTCGTATGATTCTATATTTACGGGTTTGAAACCCTCTGGGATTTGATGATCCATTACTTCATCTGTGAAGCATAGGGGGTGTGCGGCGCCTCTGTGCTGGGCTATGTCACGATGCAGCTCGAATGAGTCTTCCCCGCTGTGTTTGGCCCGGTCGGACTTACTTTTACTGTATCCGGCGTGACGATTATCGTCTCGCATAGTGGCGCGCCCTTGTGATCCGTAGATCGATCTTGCATGTGTTGCTTTGTCCTCCAATACGTCTCGCAGGTCTGGCATATTTTCCCATGCCTTTTCATTGAATTGCGTCGGGGTGCGGGCTGAGCTTTTGGCTGGAATGCCTCTCTGTCGCGGCCACAAGGTGGCCGGTCAGCCGCGACATACGCCAGGGATGTTGGTTTCGGTGCTTCCTCCTCCAGTCGGGGTAGCAACCTGCACTTTGGGTAACTCTTGGAGGGGCGTCCGAGTTTATATTCCTCGGCCTCCAGGACTTCAGTCCATCTGTCAGCTAGCAAATCTTGATCAGCTTGAGGCTGTTGCTGCTTTTTCTTGAGGCTATTTGCCGTGGCTATAAGTCGGCGCTTGAAGCGCTCTTGTTCGACGGGATCCTCTGGCACGACGAATTCGTCCTTGACGAGGCTTGCCTCATCTTCGGAGGGAGGCATGTAATTATCATCCTCCGCCTCTCCATCTGCCGCTCTCTCAGGTGGGCTGGCTCCTTCATCCTCCTGCTCTAAATCTTGCTGGAGGGGATTGTTGTTGCCTTCGGCACTGTCCGGAGTGCTATTATCTCCCATGCTGGTATCACCACTTTTGCCTTGGCGGGACTTAGAGCGGCGCCGCTGACGCCGACGCTTGGGTTGCTTTTTGGAGGGGTCATCCTCCATTGTCTCGTCGCCATTGCCTTCTTTGGGTGTATCCACCATGTATATATCGTATGATGAGGTGGCTGTCCAGTGCCCTGTGGGCAGTGGTTCCTCTTTGTCTCCCGCATCGTCGTCCATGCCGTCGATGTCTTCAGAGTCAAAGTCGAGCATGTCGGTTAAGTCGTCGACAGTGGCTACTAAGTAGGTGGTGGGTGGGCGGCGAATTTCTTCGTCATCCGCATCCCAATCCTGCCAGACGTAGTTCGGCCAGGCCTCTCCTGACAAGGACAGAGACCTTAATGAGTTCAGTATGTCGCCAAAGGGCGAGTGCTGAAAAATATCCGCGGAGGTAAACTCCATGATCGGCGCCCAATCGGATTCGACAGGAACGGGCGCAGGCTGTTCGGAGTCCGTGGCCGGAGAAGGATCCGGCAGTTTGGCAACACGGCTCTTGTGAAGGGTAAGGTCGATATTCGGCTCGATCGCCGCAGAGGATACGGCCTCCGTGGCGGGGTCTATCCACCCGTCCACGGATGGCGAAACTGGTTCCGAATTGAGGGTCGGAGCGGCTGCCGGTGCGATTTCTCGAACACTGTCGATGGTAGAGCTAAATCGTACTCATCGTGACCTCGCGGCGCACAAGGCAGGGGCTCGAATCCGTCGAAGATCAAGTCTCCGCGGATATCGGCCGTGTAGTTTAAGCTCCCAAACCTGACCTGGTGGCCAGGGGCGTAACTTTCGATCTGCTCCAGATGGCCAAGCGAGTTGACCCGCAGTGCGAAGCCGCCGAACACAAAGATCTGTCCGTGGAGAAAAGTCTCACCCTGGACTGCATCGCTATCGATGATCGTAAGAGCCATCAAGCCTAATGGCGACGACACAGAGGAGCTCTCAATGAAAGCACCAATGTCGGTGTCAAAACCGGCGGATCTCGGGTATGGGGTCCCGAACTATGCGTCTAAGGCGGATGGTAACAGGAGGCAGGGGACACGATGTTTTACCCAGGTTCGGGCCCTCTTGATGGAGGTAAAACCCTACGTCCTGCTTGACTTATTCTTGATGATATGAGTATTACAAGAGTTGATCTACCACGAGATCGGAGAGGCTAAACCCTAGAAGCTAGCCTATGGTATGATTGTATGTTGTCCTACGGACTAAAACCCTCCGATTTATATAGACACCGGAAGGGGCTAGGGTTACACAAGGTCGGTTACAAAGGAGGAGATATACATATCCGTATTGCCTAGCTTGTCTTCCACACCAAGTAGAGTCCTATCCGGACACGAGACGAAGTCTTCAATCTTGTATCTTCATAGTCCAATAGTCCGGCCAAAGGATATTCTGGCTGTCCGGAGACCCCCTAATCCAGGACTCCCTCACTTGGCAAGGAAGTGCGGAATGTAATGGATAACATGGAATGCTGAGATGTTCATTGCACGACATGGTAATATAGAAACTGCCATATATATACCATCGGTCATACACACCGTACATAGTTTGGTACAAGCCCTGGCTAGAGTACAACTACGGTGGAAGACGTTACATCTCATCGGAGGCATTCCAAGCTCCTATACATTATTTTTCTACACCCCTGGAACGTGATACACACCAAGTCGTATCCCACGAGTCACGCAGGACTGTGGGGAATACAACTATTACAATACTAATGAAGCTACTACCAACTCAGACGTTTCCGTAGTAATCTTCATAAAAGTCACCACCAAAACCTGGAAGTGGAACATGATCATCTGGGAACAGATGGTCCTGTGGAGCTTGCAGTCCATAGGGACTCGGATGTGGCCTTGGTCCAACAAACGGTGGCAGACGGGGACCACGAGGAGGGGTGATGCCTCCTACATCGCGCCAGTCCATACAATCTGGCAACCCAGACCGCACGGGGTACAGGTCCCTCATGTCCATGTATCCAGCTTGCACAGTAGGTGCAAACCGGGTCAAAGTGGCCCAGTGGTCAGAACGAGAGTTGAAGAGCTCCATTCGCAAGGCACGATTTTCGCGGTCCTTGTCCTTGAGCATCTCGACAGTGGTGCGGAGTAGTGAATCCTCATGTGTAGAGTCATAGTACAAAGCCTGATAGTACCCCTGTGCCCCAGGGAGTGAGGCTGGCATGTAGCGAAAATTGGTGTTCCGAAGCAAGGCAGTTCTGGCTCGAATGATAGTCATCATTGAGTAAGCTGCATCCAGCACGGACATATCGATAGTAACCCCAAGTCCATAAGAGCAGTGGAGGGGTTCAGTGGCTCCAGGATAAGAGGGGTATATCCTAACGGTACAAAGGTATTGGCTCTGATTGAAGTCTCGGAACTGCTCCTCGACGATATACTCAGGATACCATCGATAGCCTGTCTCGACCATCACTCAGACCAGCATGGCCGTGTGACCGGGTACATCGAGGCACCGAGTCAGAGGAACCACTTGATTCTATGAACGGGTGGCCATCTGATAGCACGAAATATTGCAAAGGCATTAGTATTTTCTAGGAGGAATCGGACAACATAATGGCTATAAATGCTCAGAAAAAGATTTGAGACATTCACAGCAGTTGGCAAAACCACTCAACAACATCATATCAAGCTTCTGGTTCAACTGGCAACATACTAGAAGTAGTAGAAACTGAACTGAGGCTTGAACCCACAATCCATAAGTTACTACGGATTAGTAACACGTGAACCTGATAGAGAGAAGAGAGCCTAGTCCTTAACCCACGTAGAATGAGAAGAGAATGACTCAGATCAAAGGGCATAAGGTAAAGGAGTAAAAGAGCCTTACGTTCCCTCCCACAATCAATTCCCCTACATATAACTAAAGCATTTCTAGACTCGACATCGACCAGTTTGGCTCAACGAACCTACAGGCAGTCCAGCTCAGGTGCCAACGCTGTCAGGACCCCGATTCCAAGTCACATCGATCTAGCCGGTAACACCTCATATCACTTTGCGGCCACACACACGGTATTCCCACGGGTGTCGCATTACCATGGCCCGGGACCGTTTGCGCCTTTTGGCTCACGTATATGATAGTGTCGCTAGCATCCATATGACAGAGAACCTGGGCCGACATGGCTAGTCGTGAACCCAAAGCGGCACTAACCTATGGGGACAGACATACATGAATCACATCGAGCATGTCGGTCTGCAGTGTGTGAATCCGGGCTGTAGCACTGGGCTAACAGGACTCCGGGAACCCGGGCTATAGCACTGGGCTAACAGGACTCTGGGAACCCGGGCTGTAGCAGGCTAGGCAGGACTCCGGATGTCACAGCGTGACATTTCCCCGAAGGGACAGACACAAGAACGAAGTGAAGCACATGACGGCTAGTCAAGTGTCCTGAGCAGTAGTGCTGGGCTAGCAGGACTCCGGTGAACCGGGCTGTAGCGTACTACTATGGCTCATGGAAGCACTAGAATACATTTCCCCATAAGAGAGGCTGCCAAGGATAAACAACTAGATTGTCGGATCCCACACATACCAAGCATTTCAATCATACACACAATATGCTCGATATGTGTAAATACAACATGGCATCACAACAAAACTCTACAACTCAAAGTACTTTATTTAAAGGCTCCGGAGAGCCATACATAACATGTTCATACAGGTAGGGGTCACATGACCCGACACTCAAGTCATACAAGCATACAAGCACATGCGGAAGCAAACTAGTCTGAGTACAGACACTAGAAAGAAAGAAGGCTTGACGAAGCCTGTCTATCTACATAGGGCCCTCCATGGCTCGGAATCATCACCTGGGTGGCAAGTCACTCATCGACGTCGAGGTCTACGTAAAACCCGTCAGAAGGGGCGGTGTTGTCGTCTGAAAATAGTAATTAAAGCAACATGAGTACAAAGGTACTCAGCAAGACTTACAACAGATCCTACTATACATGCTCATTATCAAGAAGGTGGTCGAGTTATTGCAGCAAGCTAGCTTTGACTCTTGGCTAAGCAATCCTACGAGACACCAGTTGTAAAATTAGTTTTCGCACACGATTCCACTAAACACCAACACAATACTCCACCATGGATCCTCCCTTGTCATCCTACGAGAGGGCCATCCTCGGTACTCACACTTATCTTGAGTGTTTTAGTAGTAACCATTAACTTGTCTATGAACTGTATAGGCAACCAAGTAGTCCTTTACCGCGGATGCGGCTATTCGAATAGATGATGTTAAACCTGCAGGGGTGTACTTCTTCACACACGCTCTCACCACTTACCGTCGTTTACACGACATGTACTCGGCAACCTTCAAGCGGAAGCCCAATGAGGGTGTCGGCCATGGCCTACCTAAACACTCAAGTCTCTAGTCCATGTTTATCGCCTATCCAGGTTCCATCCGCAGGGAGTCCGGCCGAGGTTTCCACATACGGCCCCGAACGATGTGTACAGGGTTCCCGAGACACCAAACGGGCGACTCGGTACACCGTGCCACGGTGTATCTACCGCGTCATAGCCCACCCCTAGGGTCAGCACTACGCACGGCCACCAACACATAACCTGTAAACACCAGAAACTAGTTGCAACTCCTGGACAGAGAACTATGATGGTTTTGAACCTGAGAAGGTCCATTGGTTTCGGGCCCAATGTATGGTAGTAACTGATTCTTGAATCACACATACAGATCTCAGTTCTTAAGGAAGGCCTCAATGAAACAACCCACCATGTACTCATACATGGCCTCTCATCGATACCTTTACCAAATCATGTTCAACACATCCCTCACATTACCGACGTAATCATTTCACTCTAGCCCATCACCCAGATGAACCAGACGTGACACAACTCTAAGCATAGCAGGCATAGCAAGGTAGGAAACACATACATGGCTCAATCAACTCCTACACATGCTAGTGGGTTTCATCTAGTTACTGTGGCAATGACAGGTCATGCAGAGGATAAGGGTTCAACTACCGCAGCACACAGCAGTTTGAAACGTTGTTGTCTTAATGCAGTAAATGAGAGTAGGAGCGAGAACATGGGATTGTATCGATATGATCAATGGGACTGCTTGCCTGATGGAGTAGTAGTAGGGTACTGCCCTTCAGTTGGATACTCGTGAATATCCTCGGAGGCAGAACCTACCATGAAAGACACCACAGAACACAAGCATCACATGGCAGTATGCAACAATATGATGCATACTATGACATGGCAATATGAGGTGTCCTCGCTTATGCATTGTGAAACAAGTTGGTTTGAGTCTATTTGAATCAAAGGTTCAAATGGAAGCTTATGTTAGTAAGTCATATAAGTGCATTATCTTGTTTCACCTAAACAACAAGGTTAAAGTGTTCTGTCATGCATGAAACCATTACAGATGGAAAGATTGAATTTTTCTGATCAAATTTCATATATAAATCTTTGCATTTGGAGTTACAGATTAAAAGTTATGAATTTTTGAAGTTTGTAGTATTTTCTGGAATTTCCTGTATAAGAATAATTCCAGTAATTGAATTAATGCGTCAGCATTGCGTCATGGTGATGTCAGCGGTCAACGGAGCCGGTCCAGGTCAAACCTGACCAGTAGGACCCCAGTGTCAGTAGTTATTTAAACTAACTAAATTTAGTTAGTTCTAATCTAAGTTAATTAGCAGAGCGGCCCCACTTGTCATAGACTCAGGGGGGAGTCAACCTAGGACCACACGGGGTCAACCAGGGTCAAACGGGGTCAAACTCGCCAGCATTTAGCCACCGGCGAGGCCAGACACGGCGGGGCAATGCGGGTTTCGTGCTCCGGCGACCAAATGGACGGCGGAGACCATCTACGCGTAGCTGGGAACGAATCGCGTCATTTGGTGGCAGTGGTGGAGCTCGGGGTGGCCAGAAACGTCACCGGCGACGAGCTGTGCGGCTGCCGGAGCTCGGGTGAGGTCGAACCCGAGGCTACGAGACACGGCGAGGCACGTGGAGTGGTGCTACGGGTTCCTGCGAGTGCGGTGAGTGTGATGGACACGGTGGTGTGGCCGGAGGGTGGCCGGACTCACGTCGGCGACGAACTCGGCGACGGCGCATGTGGTGATGCTTCGTGCAGTCCCTACGGTGCTCGAGAGGGAGAACGGAGAGGATGGGGAGGTGCAGGAGCTCACGGCGATCACGTAGGAGCAGACGGCGCGGCTGGGGACGAACGGTGGTGGCGAAGGTGATCTGCGGCGGTGCTCGGTGAAGTCGAGCTCGAAGAGGACGAAGCAGGGCGCGTGAGCGTTCGGGGCTCGAGCTGCTCGACGGAGATGACGACGGCGAAGCTATCGGACACGGCAGCGCGACACAGGGACGACGGCGGACGCGAGTTTTACGGTAGCGTGGGCGCGGCAGCGTCGACCATGGTACAGGAGAGCGAGGGAGAGAGGCAGGGGAGCGAGTGAGGTGTCCACGGGGTCGGGGCGACGACGTGGGGCTCGCCCAGGTGTCGAGGGGCGCGGGCGGCAAGCAGGTGGCGCCGTGGCGAGCTCGCGCTCGCCGGTGTCACCTTTGTGCCTGCCTGGCGGGGACGAAGCAACTGGCTGGCATGGGCCAGCACAGCGCTGGGCCGCCAGGTGGGCCGGCTGGTGGGCTGCGGCCAGGTAAGTTCCCTCCCTCTCTTTCAATTTCAATTTTCTATTTTTTCCATAACTGTGTGGCTTTATTAAAAGTACTTAGGCATCTTCAAAAATTCTGAAAATAATCAGGGGCTCTGTTTAGATTATTTCCAAGAGCCCACACTTATTTCCAGAATTATTTGGGCATTTAAAATAGTTTATATCATTTAAATGCCCAAATGCAAATAGATAAAGATTAATCCAATGACCTTAGGTGTCCTAGAAAAATGTGAACCCATTTTGTCAGAGGTTCTAACCCAAAACAAAAAGGGGTGGACTTTTTAGAAGGGCATTTCAGGTTCATTGAAAATAATTTTAGTAAACCCTAGTTGTTTCCAGGGGGGTGTTGGGGGTTCTCCCATCCCCATTTCAGTTTTCTGGAAAAGTAGACATGATGCAACACTCTAATGCATGAACTAGCTAGGGTGTGACATCTATGTTGTTGTAGATAGATGGACCGTGTTGTTGTTCCGTTGAATTTTAATGCGTTCCTTGAGAAGGCAAAGTTGAAAAATGATGGTAGCAATTACACGGACTGGGTCCGTAACTTGAGGATTATCCTCATTGCTGCACAAAAGAATTATGTCCTGGAAGCACCGCTGAGTGCCAGGCCTGCTGCAGATGGTGCTGACAACGTTAAGAACGTTTGGTAGAGTAAAGCTGATGATTACTTGATAGTTCAGTGTGCCATGCTTTACGGCTTAGAACCGGGACTTCAACGACGTTTTGAACATCATGGAGCATATGAGATGTTCTAGGAGTTGAAGTTAATATTTCAAGCAAATGCCCGAATTGCGAGATATGAAGTCTCCAATACGTTCTATAGCTGCAAAATGGAGGAGAATAGTTCTGTCAGTGAGCATATACTCAAAATGTCTGGGTATCATAATCACCTGACTCAACTAGGAATTAATCTTCCTGTTGATAGTGTCATTGATAGAGGTCTTCAATCACTGCCAGCAAGCTACAAAAGCTTCGTGATGAACTATAATATGCAAGGGATGAATAATACTATTCCCGAGCTCTTCGCGATGCTAAAGGCTGCGGAGATAGAAATCAAGAAGGAGCATCAAGTGTTGATGGTCAATAAGACCACCAGTTTCAAGAAAAAGGGCACAGGGAAGAAGAAGGGGAAGTTCAAGAAGAACGGCAAACAAGTTTCTGCTCAGGAGAAGAAACCCAAGTCTGGACCTAAGCCTGAGACTGAGTGCTTCTACTGCAAACAGACTGGTCACTGGAAGCGGAACTGCCCCAAGTATTTGGCGTATAAGAAGGATGGCAAGGTGAACAAAGGTATATGTGATATACATGTTATTGAGGTGTACCTCACCAGAGCTCGCAGTAGCACCTGGGTATTTGATACTGGTTCTGTTGCTAATATTTGCAACTCAAAACAGGGACTATGGATTAAGCGAAGACTGGCTAAGGACGAGGTGACGATGCGCGTGGGAAATGGTTCCAAAGTTGATGTGATCGTCGTCGGCACGCTACCTCTACATCTACCTTCGGGATTAGTTTTAGGCCTAAATAATTGTTATTTGGTGCCAGCGTTAAGCATGAACATTATATCTGGATCTTGTTTGATGCGAGACGGTTATTCATTTAAATCAGAGAATAATGGTTGTTCTATTTATATGAGTAATATCTTTTATGGTCATGCACCCTTAAAGAATGGTCTATTCTAGTTGAATCTCGATAGTAGTGATACACATATTCATAATGTTGAAGCCAAAAGATGCAGAGTTCATAATGATAGTGCAACTTATTTGTGGCACTGCCATTTGGGTCATATTGGTATAAAACGCATGAAGAAACTCCATACTGATGGACTTTTGGAATCACTTGATTATGAATCACTTGGTACTTGCGAACCATGCCTTATGGGCAAGATGACTAAAACACCGTTCTCCGGAACTATGGAGCGAGCAACAGATTTGTTGGAAATCATACATGCTGATGTATGTGGTCCGATGAATATTGAGGCTCGCGGCGGGTATCGTTATTTTCTCACCTTCACAGATGATTTGAGCAGATATGGGTATATCTAATTAATGAAACATAAGTCTGAAACATTTGAAAAGTTCAAAGAATTTCAGAGTGAAGTGGAAAATCATCGTAACAAGAAAATAAAGTTTCTGCGGTGTGATCGTGCAGGAGAATATTTGAGTTACGAGTTTGGTCTACATTTGAAACAATGCGGAATAGTTTCACAACTCACGCCACCCGGAACACCACAGCGTAATGGTGTGTCCGAACGTCGTAATCGTACTTTACTAGATATGGTACGATCTATGATGTCTCTTACTGATTTACCGCTATTGTTTTGGGGTTATGCTTTAGAGACGGATGCATTCACATTAAATAGGGCACCATCAAAATCCATTGAGATGACGCCTTATGAACTATGGTTTGGCAAGAAACCAAAGTTGTCGTTTCTTAACGTTTGGGGTTGCGATGCTTAGGGGAAAAAGCTTCAACCTGATAAGCTCGAACCCAAATCGGAGAAATGTGTCTTCATAGGATATCCAAAGGAAACTATTGGGTACACCTTCTATCACAGATCCGAAGGAAAGATATTCATTGCTAAGAATGGATCCTTTCTAGAGAAGGAGTTTCTCTCGAAAGAAGTGAGTGGGAGGAAAGTAGAACTTGATGAGGTAACTGTACCTGCTCCCTTATTAGAAAGTAGTTCATCACAGAAACTAGTTCCTGTGACATCTACACCAATTAGTGAGGAAGCTAATGATGATGATCATGAAACTTCAGATCAAGTTACTACCAAACCTCGTAGGTCAACTAGAGCAAGATCCGCGCCAGAGTGGTACGGTAATCCAGTTCCGGAGGTTATGTTACTTGACCATGACGAACCTACGAACTATGAAGAAGCGATGATGATCCCAGATTCCGCAAAATGGCTTGAGGCCATGAATTCTGAGATGGGATCCATGTATGAGAACAAAGTGTGGACTTTGGTTGACTTGCCCGATGATCGAAAAGCCATCTAGAATAAATGGATCTGTCTACAAAGCTCGACTTGTTGCAAAAGGTTTTCGACAAGTTCAAGGAGTTGACTACGATGAGACCTTCTCACCCGTAGCGATGCTTAAGTCCGTCCGAATCATGTTAGCAATTGCCGCGTTTTATGATTATGAAATTTGGCAAATGGATGTAAAGACTGCATTCCTGAATGGATTTCCGGAAGAAGAGTTGTATATGATGCAACCTGAAGGTTTTATTAATCCAAAGGGAGCCAACAAAGTGTCCAAGCTCCAGTGATCCATTTATGGACTGGTGCAAGCCTCTCGGAGTTGGAATAAACATTTTGATAGTGTGATCAAAGCATATGGTTTTATACAGACTTTTGGAGAAGCCTGCATTTACAAGAAAGTGAGTGGGAGCTCTGTAGCATTTATAATATTATATGTGGATGACATTGTTGATTGGAAATGATATAGAATTTCTGGATAGCATAAAAGGATACTTGAATAAGAGTTTTCAATGAAATACCTCGGTGAAGCTGCTTATATATTGGGCATCAAGATCTATAGAGATAGATCAAGACGCTTAATTGGACTTTCACAAAGCACATACTTTGATAAAGTTTTGAAGAAGTTCAAAATGGATCAAGCTAAGAAAGGGTTCTTGCCTGTATTACAAGGTGTGAAGTTGAGTAAGACTCAATGTCTGACCACTGCAGAAGATAGAGAGAAAATGAAAAGTGTTCCCTATGCTTCGGCCATAGGCTCTATCATGTATGCAATGCTGTGTACCAGACCTGATTCGTGCCTTGCTATTAGCTTAGCAGGGAGGTACCAGAGTAATCCAGGAGTGGATCACTGGACAGTGGTCAAGAACATCCTGAAGTACCTGAAAAGGACCAAGGACATGTTTCTCATTTATGGAGGTGACAAAGAGCTCATCGTAAATGGTTACGTTGATGCAAGCTTTTACACTAATCCGGATGATTCTAAATCGCAAACTGGATACATGTTTATATTAAATGGTGGAGCTGTCAGTTGGAGCAGTTCTAAACAGAGCGCCGTGGCAGGATCTACATGTGAAGCGGAGTACATTGCTGCTTCGGAAGCAGCGAATGAAGGAGTCTGGATGAAGGAGTTCATATCCGATCTAGGTGTCATACCTAGTGCATCGGGTCCAATGAAAATCTTTTGTGACATTACCGGTGCAATTGCCTTGGAAAAGGAATCCAGATTTCACAAGAGAACCAAGCACATCAAGAGACGCTTCAACTCCATCCGGGATCAAGTACATGTGGGAGACATATAGATTTGCAAGATACATAGGGATCTGAATGTCGCAAACCCGTTGACTAAGCCTCTTCCACGAGCAAAACATGATCAGCACCAAGGCTCCATGGGTGTTAAAATCATTACTGTGTAATCTAGATTATTGACTCTAGTGTAAGTGGGAGACTGAAGGAAATATGCCCTAGAGGCAATAATAAAGTTATTATTTATTTCCTTATTTCATGATAAATGTTTATTGTTCATGCTAGAATTGTATTAACCGGAAACATAATACATGTGTGAATACATAGACAAACATAGTGTCACTAGTATGCCTCTACTTGACTAGCTCATTGATCAAAGATGGTTATGTTTCCTAACCATAGACATCAGTTGTTATTTGATCAATGGGATCACATCATTAGGAGAATGATGTGATTGACTTGACCCATTCCATTAGCTTAGCACTTGATCGTTTGTCTACTTCTATTGCTTTCTTCATGACTAATACATGTTCTTATGACTATGAGATTATGCAACTCCCGAATACCGGAGGAACACTTTGTGTGCTACCAAACGTCACAACGTAACTGGGTGATTATAAAGGTGCTCTATAGGTGTCTCCGATGGTACTTGTTGAGTTGGCATAGATCAAGATTAGGATTTGTCACTCTGATTGTCGGAGAGGTACCTCTAGGCCCTCTCGGTAATACACATCACTATAAGCCTTACAAGCATGATAACTAATGAGTTAGTTACGGGGTGATGTATTATGGTACGAGTAAAGAGACTTACCGGTAACAAGATTGAACTAGGTATTGGATACCGACGATTGAATCTCGGGGCAAGTAATATACCGATGACAAAGAGAACAATGTATAGTGTTGTGCGGTTTGACCGATAAAGATCTTCGTAGAATATGTAGGAACCAATATGAGCATCCAGGTTCCGCTATTGTTTATTGACCGGAAACGTGTCTCGGTCATGTCTACATAGTTCTCGAACCCGTAGGGTCCGCACGCTTAAAGTTCTGTGACAATCGATTTTATGAGTTTATATGTTTTGATGTACCGAAGGTAGTTCGGAGTCCCGGATGTGATCACGGACATGACATGGAGTCTCGAAATGGTTGAGACATAAAGATTTATATATTGGAAGCCTATATTTGTATATCGGAAGTGTTCCGGGTGAAATCGGGATTTTACCGGAGTACCGGGGGTTACCGGAAACCCCCGGGGGGTTTAATGGGCCAGGATGGGCCTTAGTGGAAGAGAGGAGGGGCTGCCAGGGCAGGCCGCGCGCCCCTCTCCCTCTAGTCCGAATTGGACAAAGAGGGGGGGCTCCCCCCTTTCCTTCCTCTCTCCCTCCTCCTTCCCCTTCTCCTATTCCAACTAGGAAAGGAGGGAGTCCTACTCCCGGTAGGAGTAGGACTCCTCTTGGCGCGCCTCCTCCTGGCCGGCCGCCTCTCCCCCCTTGATCCTTTATATACAGGGGCAGGGGCACCTCTAGACACAAGTTGATCATTGAGATCTCTCCATCCGTGTGCGGTGCCCCCCTCCACCATAATCCACCTCGGTCATACTGTAGCGGTGTTTAAGCGAAGCCCTGCTGCGGTAGCTTCATCAACATCGTCACCACATCGTCGTGCTGACGAAACTCTTCCCCGAGCTCTACTGGATCGTGAGTTTGCGGGACATCACCGAGCTAAAGTGTGCTGAACGCGGAGGTGCCGTACGTTCCGTACCGAGGATCGATCGATCATGAAGACGTACGACTACATCAACCGCGTTGTCATAACGCTTCCGCTTAATGGTCTACAAGGGTACATGGACGACACTCTACCCTCTCATTGCTATGCTTCATCATGATCCTTCGTGTGCGCAGGAATTTTTTTGAAATTACTATGTTCCCCATCAGGGGGTACCCCATAGACACACAAGTTGATCATTGATCTTTTAGCCGTCTGCGGTGCCCCCCTCCACCATAATCCACCTCGGTCATATCGTAGCGGCGCTTAGGCGAAGCCCTATTCTGGTAGCATCATCATCACCGTCATCACGCCGTCATGCTGACGAAGCTCTCCCTCGACACTCTGCTGGATCGTGAGTTCGTGGGACGTCACTGAGCTGAACGTGTGCAGATCACGGAGGTGTCGTACCTTCGGTACTAGGATCGGTCGATCATGAAGACGTATGACTACATCACCCACGTTGTCATAACGGTTCCACTTATGGTCTACGAGGGTACGTGGACAATACTCTCCCCTCTCGTTGCTATGCATCACCATGATCTTGCGTGTGTGTAGGATTTTTTTTTGAAATTACTGCATTCCCCAACAATAATCTGAGTGGAGGTAGGAATTTTGAGTGGCATTGGAATCAACCTAGAGGGAAAGCAGGGGTATTCTGGTAGGGATTAATAAAGATACCTTTGAGATTATTAGTGTGGAGAAGGGGATTTACTGCATTAGGACACTCCTTCATGATAAATAAACTAAATTTGAATGGAATCTCATTATTGTTTATGGAGATGCTCAAGATGTGGGTAAAGCTGCTTAAATGGCATAAATATCCAGAGTTTACCATGATAATGCCTCTGTACCATGTCTTATGGGGGGATTTCAATGTTATTAGGAAATCTGAAGACAAAAATAAACCTGGTGGATATAACCACTGGAGTTTTGTTTTTAGTGCTATAATTGAGCAAGCTGGTTTGAGAGAACTGCCTTTAAATGGTAGAAAATTTACTTGGGCTAATAATCTACCTGAACCCACTTATGAAAAACTAGATAGAATCCTAATTTGCCCAGATTGGGAGGATCAATATCACCTAACTGAGGTTTATGCCCTAGAAAGAGAATTCTTTGATCATACACCCCTGATCCTTGACACAGGGGAGAACACATATTCACCACCTATTTCAGATTTGAAAACTCCTCGTTGATGAGAGAGGGGTTCGTAGAATTTGTTCTTAAAATCTGGTCTGCAAAATATCATGGTGATACCATGGAACAATGGCAGAGAAGGATGGGAGTGTTTAGACACAAAGTGAGAGGGTGGATTTTAAAATCTGATGCTTGGTATAGAAAAATCAAAAGAAGATCCTGATAAAGTTAGATGCTATAGAAAAAATGTTGAGATTATGGGTCTTTCTGCTCAGGATAGGCAAGAGCAGAGAGACCTAAGATATCAATTACATATATTATTAAAACAAGAAGAAATGAAATGGCTTCAAAGATATAAAGACAAAGAAATAAAACATGGAGATTGTAATACAAAGTATTATCATGCTAAGGTGAACGGGAGGAGGAGAAAAAATAGAATTCTTTCTTTAGAACAAGAGGAGGGGGTGATTGAAGGAGAAGACAAACTTATTAGATACATTACTGATTTCTACAAAAAATTGTTTGGACAACCACACACATCTTCAATCAACCTCAATATCTTGGGAGGGGGGCAATCGATTACCAGGGAACAGGTTGAAATTCTAGTTAAACCTTTCTGAATGGAAGAGCTTAAGGTAGTTGTTTTTGGGATGGAGAAAAATAAAAGCCCTGGCCCTGATGGAATACCCATTGACTTCTACCAGCGTTTTTGGGAGACTGTCAAGTGGGATTTGATGAAACTTCTGAATAATTCCATGAGGGAAAATAACTATGAGATTATTACTTTGGTCCCAAGGTCCGAGGATGCCAAACAAATTCAAAAGTTTAGACCCATTTGTCTATTGAATGTCAGTTTCAAGATTATTACTTAAGTCCTGATGAACATATTAAGTAAAATCATTAAGCCTATCATCCTCCCAATGCGGACTGCTTTTATTGAAGGGAGATATATCATGGAGGGGATTGTGATACTTCATGAAGCCCTTAACTCTATACACCACACAAAATAAAGTGTTGTTTTGTTTATAGTGGACTTTGAGAAAGCATATGATAAAATAAAATGGCCATTTGTATACAAAATGCTGAAAATGAAACAATTCCCTGATAAATGGTGTGATTTGGTTATGCACACCATGATAGGTGGAAAGTTGGGATTAAGGTAAATGGTAAGATTGGGCCTTACTTTAAAACTTATAAGGGGTTGAGGCAGGGTGATTCTATGTCTCCATTGCTATTTGAGCAGATGTCTGGGCTATCTATTAACTTTCACAAGAGTGAGGTCTACCTTTTTGGAGAGGCCAAAAACAAAAGTGAGATTTATCAAGAGATATTTACTTGCAAAAGAGGGGATGTCCCCTTTAAATATCTGGGACTACCTGTAACTAATGTGAGACTAGGCAATAATTTTTGGAAGAGTGTGACTGAAAAAATAGAAAAAGATGTGCTTGCTGGCAAGGGAGACTACTGAATATGGCTGGGAGAGTACTCTAGTTCAGGCTTGCCTGACAAATATGCCTATGGATATGACGTCCTTTTACCCATTGCCAGCGGGGGTTTTAGAAAAAAGGTTGACTTCTTCAAAGCGAGATTAGTTTGGCAAGAAAATGAAGATAAGAAGAAATATCATCTAGTCAACTGGAAAACATGTTGTTTGCCAAAGGATTTGGGCAGCTAGGAATCTTAAATCTTGATTGTATGAATAAAGCCTTGCTAGCAAAATGGCTCTGGAAATTAGAGACAAAAGATGGGAGGTGGGTTAGAATCCTTCTGAATAAATATGTGAAAGGAAAAATGTATATCTGGAATTAAAAAGAAATTTGGTGACTCTCATTTTTGGGGGAGCCTGATGCAGATTAAAGACATATATTACAAAAATATAAAAAGAAATTGGGGGATGGACAGAACACTAGATTATGGGAAGATTGGTGGGTGGGATCTAAACCATTGAAAGAGGCCTACCCGGGCCTTTATTTCATCAGCTTAACCCATGACATTTCGGTCGTCCAGGCCATTAACATGGGATGGGGGGGTTTAAGTTTAGAAGGAATTTGACTGAAGATAAAATAATTCTATGAGATAGTTTGAAGACCAGATGTGAGGAAGTGAGAATGTATGAGGGCAAAGATCAGCCACTGGATGCTAACAGCCAATAGACAATTTTCAGTGCGACCACTCTACCAACAACTAGTTCAAACATATGTGGGGTTTCCACACAAATTTTTATGGAAAATAAAATTTCCAGCGAAAACCAAGATGTTTCTCTGGCTAATTGCCAGGAAAAGTATACTGACCAGAGATAATCTAGCAAAAAGAGAGTGGAAAGGAAATCAGAGATGTGTGTACTGTGGTCAGAATGAAACCATAGATCACCTTTTTTCTCTTGTTCTGCTGATAGGTTGTTATGGAGTTTGATAAAATGCTCTTTCAATCTAAAAACAACTCCGATTGGGGTTGATGATTGTCTAGGGCCATGGATCAAGAAATTTAAACTATAGGAAAGAAAACTAGTGTTAGTTGGAACATCTGCAATTCTTTGGGCTATTTGGAGATGTCGAAATGATGTAACCTTTTGTGATAAATTGGTCACTAGCCCTATGATTTTGGTGAAACTAACTTGCGATTGGATTGTGGATTGGGCTGTTTTGCAGAGAAAAAACCCAGGACAAAATCTACTGATGCTGGGGGCAAAACTAATCGAGCAAGTAGAAAGTGAGGTCTACAGAGCTTCGCATGGATGGAGAGCTGGTGCTCCTCGTCTGATGAGCTGAAACAAGATTATCTCGCTCGTTGTTCCTGAGAAGGCTCGCTATTTCCTTTTCTTGTTTTTCTTGCTGGAGGCTGCGCCCTCGTTCTCAAATGGTCGCCTGTGACCTTAGGATAAGATTTGCCTTTGCTTTTAGACTGGTTTCTTTTAGATGTTGGTAGCTGGTTAGGTTTCGCTGTCTTGAACTTGAATTCGTGGTGGTTTCGTTAATGAAATCGGAGCCCCCCTCTATTGCTCGAAAAAAGATTTAATAAAAAACATTGATCTTAATTCAATAACAGATAGATGAGTACAGGACAATTATCTCAATTCAAATTGACAATTGGTGACAACTTTAACATAGGTTCACAAGCTCATGACACAATTTTAACATAGGTACACTTGTGAATCACGGATAACGTTCACATGTGAGTATGAACAGATAGGGTATGAATATATTCATGGGTAAAAAGCTTTACCCGTGCCCTACCCATAACTTAATGGGCAGGGTATGGGTACTACCCACGGGTATAAAATTGTGCCCATACCCTGTACATGCAGGTACGGTATCCGTGGGTACCCATACCCATGGGTAAAATTGCCATCGTATCTTTGATCTATATTAATTGTCGCTGATTTAGTAACACTGACGAAAAAGTTCATCCGATAAACTACAAACTCCCAAGAACAACAAAAAACAAACCAACTTAATTATAATCATCTAGACATGATAGTCTAGATGCAACAAAGTTCAAATCAACACAAGATAGGAGCCCAGACTCCCAATTATCAAAATCGCGGGGATTACACGAAACAAGCATCTTCGGGAACTACCTCTACAAATTCCCGAGTAAGAGCATCTCTAGCAGATCCGTAAACCGGGTCATCCGGTAAAATAACCACCAGTTTGTAGGACAGAGCTCGTATACCCGGCCCAAATAGATTCCTAAAATCCGGCTGTCCCAAATTATTTTTGTAGAATCCTCTAAACCATGGTCCATTTTCTTTCTACGGGAGCAGCTACTCTTTCTACAGCACCCTCTATCCTTGACGGGAGGAAAATTTTAGCTCCAACCGCTTTCCTCGCAGTCGGTGTCATGTTCGCCCGAGCTCAATTCCAGCCAAATCTCGCCGCCGCACGGCGGCACCGCTGTACGCCACTCGCTATCGTAGGCGCTCGGCGCAGGCCACCGACACAGTAGCAACACGAGCAGGAGCCTCATGTTTTTCTAGCTAGCTATCGCGAGCAAGGCGTGACCAGGAGCTCGGCCGCGTCTCACGTGTTGCGCGCCAATAGAGGCGGTGGGAGGAGCCTCCGGCGAGGGTGCCGCAGCAAGAGCTCAGCCAGCGCGAGCACGGCGTGTAAATTGAAAGACCCAAGTGTAATTTAGATTACGGTTTTAGGGGTGTTTATGTAATTTTGCCGGGAGCATAAACCTTTTTTATTGGATTTATTCCGGCGAAACAAAAGTCATATCGTAAAAATGCGAAAAATATTTTGTGTTATTCTGTAAATCAAATTTTGTGGGACGAGGTAATACCGGATCAGCTAGAGATGCTCTAACGAACCACCTCTTTGAATTCTTGAGTAACGAACCATGGGTAATCCTACTCCCAAAATATTGAGCAAGAATAGATCTAAAATCAAAATCACATCTAACTAAGCTCCAAAATATTGAGCAAGAATAGATCTAAAGAACAAATGCTCAATATTTTGACCATGACCACAAAGACACATATTTTACTACCAGTCCAACCTCTTTTTGGCAAATTATCCTTAGTTAAATGTGAGGATAATTTGTAAAAAAATATTCTAACTAAGGATATGTGTCCACCATCAACAAAAGAAAAGCTCTGTTTTTTTTAAGGAATCTTAGTTTTCCACAAAATTTTCTGAGGAAAAGCACAACTAGAGATAATCATTTTCGTGTACAAAGATCTGTCAGCAACGCATCCATTTAACCCCCCCCCCACTCCCACCCACGCAGGAATTTCCATTTCATTGACTATTCCGTAGCTCCATAGTTTCCCAAACAAAGTTCTTTTGATGGTAAAACCATCCCTGCCTTTCTCAATAGCTTCAAACATTGTTATATCATGATCAAAACTACAATTAGATGCTACAACATAGGAGATTTTTAGTGGTTTATTATCCCAACCCAACAATCCTCCCAAAATCAAGACTTTTTTCATTTCTAATCACTTTTTTATAATATTGATAAAAGATATCTTTATTTTTTAGAGTACAAAAAGGGTAAATCTCTAACTTTAGGTTTAATTCCAGAGATGCATTTTGTTAGACAATTCCAGAGATGCATTTTTTCTTAACATATTTATTTAAGGGCACATCATGCCACATGCCAGATTTGGTTTATAGCTTCCAGAACCATCTGGTTAGAAGTGTCTCATTCGTTAGTTCCAAATTCAGAATACCCAACCCACCTTGATATTTTGGCTTACAACAAGTTTTCCATTTCATTAAATGATATTTGTTTGTATCTTCATCATCATGCCGCACAATTATAGCTCTCGAAAAAGTTCTCTTTTTCTAACCCCAATAGGTACGAGACATAAATATATCATGATGAGAGGATTATTAGTTAAACAAGCATGCACTAGGGTAACTCTGCGAGTTAAGTTCAGTAGTCTCCCTTGCCAACATTCACATTGTTCCTCAATTTTATCTTGAATCCACTTCCAATAGTTATTCCGAGTTCTTACATTAGACACTGGTAGGCCCAAATATTTTGAAGGAACATATCTTGGCTCACAAAGAAAAAAAACCCTGATATAAGCCAATTTTCTCAACATGCACAACACATGCATAATTCACTTTTATGAAAATTTAAAGTTAAACCAAATATTTGTTCAAAGATATCATAAAAT
This sequence comes from Triticum urartu, assembly GCF_056163025.1. Taxonomy (NCBI): domain Eukaryota; kingdom Viridiplantae; phylum Streptophyta; class Magnoliopsida; order Poales; family Poaceae; genus Triticum; species Triticum urartu. Next base: position 41,337,037 of record NC_141876.1, on the reverse strand, counting down.
AAAATTTGTGTCATCGTCTTCTAAAATAAAATTTATTTTTCTAGCACTACTAGTTTCATCGCCTTGTAAAATAAAATTTTTGTCTTCTACAAATTGCAGGATATTAACCCCATTATCCACAATTTCTCCCAAAGCTCCTTTTACAATGACATTTACAGGGCATGAACAACTAAGTAAAATAAAAGGCGTGAGATGGCATCCTCTATCTCAAACCCTTGTGAGTTTTGAAATAAGGGCCAATTTTGTCATTGACATTAATCCCAACATGTCCTCCCCTCATAGTGAACATAATCCAATCAACCATTTATCTGAAAATCCTTTTAGTTTGAGCATTTGATGAATAAAAGGCCATTTAATATTGTCATAAGCCTTTCAAAATCCATTTTAAACAAAGAACATCCTCTTTGTTGTGATGAATATAGTTCAAGGCTTCATACAATAGCACAACACCTTTCATTATATATGTGCCTTTAATAAAGCGAGTTTGAGTGTTGAATAACAAGAATCACCAGCCTAGTTAGTCTATTCATGAGAACTTTAGTAATGATTTTTAAACTCACATTAAGCAAACATATAGGTCTAATTTTTTGAATTTGTTAAGCGTCATTGGTTTTTAAAACTAGAGTAATAATGCCATAATTAAATCTAGCAACATCAAGAGTTCGTGCATGAAAATAATCCAATAGGCCTTTTATATCCCATTTAACTACATCCCATAATATATGATAAAAATTAGGAATTAGTCCATCAGTCCTAGGTCTTTTGTTCTTTCCATTTGAAAGACAACCGTCTTCAGTTCATCCATGGAAAGGAGCACAACTAACTTCTCGGCATCATCCCTAGTGACTCGTGGTTTGCCATGAAATATTCAGAGAAATGTTGGGTTCCTCGGCCAGCCCAAACAACTTTTTTTTAATAAAATTCAGTGATATAAAACATCAACTCCACTTCACCTTCAATAACCCATTCCTCTTTTTCCATAGAAATAAATTTATTCCTGTCTTCTTTTACCATTGTTTTAGCATGATAATGTCTAGTAATGTTGCCCGCCCCTCTTTAATTTCATTCTCTTTATATCTCTATAGCCATTTCGTTTCCTCCTGTTTCAAGAGCCTTCCCAACTAGGCTCTAAGCCTCCTTTTGGTCTTGTCTATTACAAGGAGAATCTCAACATTTTTACCAATGTTGTATAGTTTAGCTTGAATTCCTAGGTGTAATATCTTGTACAAGGCATCATCATTTATCCCGACCTCTAAGTTTTTTTCCTCAAGACTCTTAGTCTTTTTTGCCATCTATCTAAATTGACCCAGAATAAGATTTTGTCCAAATAGAAGTAACAAATTCATTTAACCCATCTCTACACATCCTTGAGTTCTCAAACCTACACATAGGTTGTGAATTATTATGGGATACATTATCAAGGATAAGTGGGGTGTGATGAGACGCTTCTCTTTCCAAAGCATGCAAGACAGAGAGGATAGTGTTCCTATCAACCAGGGATGAAAAAACACTCTATCTAACTTTTCGTTGTTTGAGTCATCAATATTGTTGGCCCAATTAAAATTTCTATCATTAATTAGATTTTTTCTTAAACCAACATGTTCAAATCACATTGAACACAAAACTCCAATGATTAGTATCAATGGGTTTATTATTCTCATAGCTCTTTCTAATTATGCTATAATCTACACCCACCATACATGATAAGGAATTATCATGGTACACTATAGACAGTTCTACCAGAAAACAGTTTTCCCTTCAATTCGGGCATCACCATAGGGAGTAATTAAGATTTTTTTTTGAAAAGGAGGATTACCCACGGCCTCTTCATTTGAATGATGCATGCACCATTTTATTAATTATTCACAAAGACCTTACAGAGTAGTACATCACGTAGTCTGAAGCCACCATCTTAGCAACAATTGTCGCTACTCATATCCATTTGATGAAGGGGTGTCGATTGTTCGAGCCTAATACCAAACAGACATCACACAAAAGACTAACATCTAAAGCCGGAGGCCCCAACCGAGCCACATACTGGGTTTAGGGTACAAACCGGTCCGATGCACTCTCGTGTGTCGTCACTGCCGTCTTCCACCAATCCATCTTTAGAGCACAAACTAACGCACCGACCTTGCCAGGCCTCTTTGCCATCGATGCAACCATGACGTGAGATAGCTCCTCCTCTTGCGCGAGTCCATCTTCGTGAAGGAAATATGCCCTAGAGGAAATAATAAAATTGTTATTTATATTTCCTTATATCATGATAAATGTTTATTATTCATGCTAGAATTGTATTAACCAGAAACTTGATACATGTGTGGATACATAGACAAAACACCATGTCCCTAGTAAGCCTCTACTAAACTAACTCATTAATCAAAGATGGTTAAGTTTCCTAACCATGGACATGTGTTGTCATTTGATGAACGGGATCACATCATTAGGAGAATGATGTGATGGACAAGACCCATCCGTTAGCTTAGCATAATGATCGTTAAGTTTTATTGCTATTGCTTTCTTCATGTCATATCCATATTCCTTTGACTATGAGATTATGCAACTCCCGGATACTGGAGGAATACCTTGTGTGCTATCAAACATCACAACGTAACTGGGTGATTATAAAGATGCTCCACAGGTATCTCCGAATGTGTTTGTTGGGTTGGCATAGATCAAGATTAGGATATATCACTCCGAGTATCAGAGAGGTATCTCTGGACCCTCTCGGTAATGCACATCATAATAAGCCTTGCAAGCAATGTGACTAAGGAGTTAGTTGTGGGATGATGCATTACATAACGAGTAAAGATACTTGTCGGAAATGAGATTGAACTAGGTATGAAGATACCGACGATCGAATCTCGGGCAAGTAACATACCGATGACAAAGAGAATAATGTATGTTTTCATTACGGTACGACCGATAAATATCTTCGCATAATATGTGGGAACCAATATGAGCATCCAGGTTCCGCTGTTGGTTATTGACCTGTAGGGTCCGCACGCTTAACGTTCGATGACAATTTTGTATTATATGAGTTATGTAATTTGGTGACCGAATGTTGTTCGGAGTCTCGGATGAGATCACAGACCTGACGAGCAGTATCGAAATGGTTGGGAGGTAAAGATTCATATATAGGACAATAGTATTTGGACACCAGAAGTGTTCCGGGGGTACCGGGTACGTATCGGGTCATCGAAAGGGGTTCCGGGTAACCCTGACAAGCTATATGGGCCAAGTGAGGGACAGACCAGCCCCAAAAGGGGCTGGTGTGCCCCCTATAGGGCGAATAGGAGGAGAAGGAAAGGAAGGGAAGGGAGAAGGAAAGCGGAGGATTCGGCCTCCCCCTTTCCTTCCCCTCTCCCCACTCTTTCCTTTCCCCTCCGATGGATATGGAAGGGGCGAGACCGATTTGGAGGAGGCGCCCAAGTAGGATTACTCCTACTTGGGGCGCCCCTTGCAGCCCCTCTCCCTCTCCCACCTATATATATGTCTGGGGTGGGGGCACCGCTAGAACACACAACATTGATTCCTAGCCGTGTGCGGCGCCCCCTCCATAGTTTACGCCTCCAGTCATATTGTCGTAGTTCTTAGGCGAAGCCCTACGCGGATCACTTCACCATCACCGTCACCACGCCGTCATGCTGACAGAACCCTCCCTCGACACTTTGCTGGATCAAGAGTTTGAGGGACGTCATCGAGCTAAACATGTGCAGAACTCGAAGGTGACGTACGTTCGGTGCTTGATCGGTTGGATCGAGAAGATGTTCGACTACGTTAACCGCGTTAAGCTAATGCTTCCGCTTTCAGTCTACGAGGGTACGTGGACACACTCTTCCGCTCTCGTTGCTATGCATCTCCTAGATAGATCTTGCGTGAGCGTAGGTTATTTTTTTAAAATTGCATGCTACGTTCCCAACACTCTGCGCATCGAACGCCGAGTCTCTGATAACCCACAAGTATATGGGATCGCAACAGTTTTCGAGGGTAGAGTATTAAACCCAAATTTATTGATTCAACATAAGGGGAGCCAAAGAATATTATCAAGTATTAGCAGTTGAGTTGTCAATTTAACCACACCTGAAAGACTTAATATCTGCAGCAAAATATTTAGTAGCAAAGTAGTATGAAAGTGACGGTAACAGTAGCAAAAGTAATAGTAGCAGTTTTGTAACAATCGTAACAGTGGCAACAGAAAAATAACTTAGCAAAGATCAATATGAGACGAGCTGGTAGGCAATGGATATCAATGGTGGATAATTATGTCGGATGGCATTCATCATGCAACAATTATAACATAGGGTGACACAGAACTAGCTCCAATTCATCAATATGATGTAGGCATGTATTCTGAATATAATCATACGTGCTTATGGAAAAGAACTTGCATGACATCTTTTGTCTACCCTTCCGTGGCAGCGGGATCCTATTGGAAACTAAGGGATATTAAGGCCTCCTTTTAATAGAGAACAGGACCAAAGCATTAGCACTTAGTGAATACATGAACTCCTCAAACTACGATCATCACCAAGAAGTGTCCCGACTATTGTCACTCCAGGGTTGCCGGATCATAACATGTAATATGTGACTATAACTTGCAAGATCGGATCAAGAACACAAATATATCCATGAAAACACAATATGTTCAGATCTGAAATCATGGCACTCAGGCCCTACTGACAAGCATTAGGCATAGCAAAGTCATAGCAACATCAATCTTAGAACATATAGTGGATACTAGGGATCAAACCCAAACAAAACTAACTCGATTACATGGTAAATCTCATCCAATCCATCACGGTCCAGCAAGCCTACGATGGAATTACTCACGCACGACGGTGAGCATCATGAAATTGGTGATGAAAGATGGTTGATGATGACGATGCCAACGATTTCCCATCTTCGGAGCCCAAAACGGACTCCAGATCTGCCCTCCCGAGGAAGAACAGGGCTTGGCGGCGGCTCCGTATCGTGAAACGTGATGAATCCTTCTCTCTGATTTTTTTCTCCCCAAACATGAATATATGGAGTTGGAGTTGAGGTCGGTGGAGGTCCAGGGGGCCCACAAGGAGAGAGGGCGCGCCCTAGAGGGTGGCCGCGCCCTCCACCCTTGTGGCCAGGATGTAGGTCCCCTTCGGTTGATTCTTTCGCCAATATTTTTCATTTCAAAACTGATCTCCGTGAAGTTTCAGGTCATTCCGAGTTTATTTCTACACAAAAATAACACCATGGCAATTCTGCTGAAAACAGCGTCAGTCCGGGTTAGTTCCATTCAAATCATGCAAGTTAGAGTCCAAAACAAGGGCAAAGGAGTTTTGAAAAGTAGATACGATGGAGACGTATCAGTCTCCACTGCGCCTCGCCGCCGAGATCCGCTGTCATCAATGAGTAAGGTGAAGCACCGCTCCACCAAAGAAGCCGTCCATTGGTCCCTCGAGCCCGTGTAAACCTCCAAGAATGGCGTCCTCAAGGGGAAAACGACACTAGATCGCCATCGTCATCCGATCTACTGATTTAGGGTTTCCCCCGGAGGTAGCGGATAGAGGTCTGGAGCTTTTCCACGGCGATGCCTTCAAGAAGATAACGACACAAAAGAGCGCCGCCATCGTCGGTCTTGGCAAAAATCCGAGAACGAGGTTTTCATGCGGATCCGCTCGACGAACCTCCATCTCGCATCGGGCTCACGGACCACCACCGATCTCCGCCGCCACAGAGCGAGCAAGCCACTCTGGCCAGATCAGATCTAACTTGAGGGCCAACCATGCTCACAACCGACCTGTCCACCAAAGCCCTCTACGCCGCTGCCGATCCAAGGTACCGCAGTGCCGCGGTCAGGTGCAGATCCGGCGCTCGCAACCGGGAGCGAGCATCGCCGCAGAGGCTCGGATCCGGAGGCGCACTTCCGCTCGCCCGGGTGCCCCGCGCCACCCTCGCGCTCGAGAAGGAGAGGCTCCTCCGCCACTGCCGTCAGCCGTCCGGGCTTACCCCGACGGTTTCCTCCAGCGGCAGGGGGGGAAGGGATGGGAGGGGGAGTGATCGGCGGCTAAGATTTGGGCCCCTTAGTCGCCCGCGCGGGGGGGGGGGGGGGGAGCGGGAGAGGAACGGAGGAAGCAACGGGCGGCGGCGCTAGGTTTAGCGGCTTCGAAGTTTGTTGTGCTTCTTATCTTGGTGTAAGATGAGAGTAATCATGCTGTAGACCTGTAGTTAAAACCGGAAACCTTATAAAAAAACTAGAATTGTGACGAAATAGTCAGCAGTTTCAAATTGGATTAAATCCGTGGCATCGTCCACAAAAGTCCCTACTTCCACTTCTATGCTTATTTCGTGTTTTTTTTAATACAGTACAGACGAAAGTGCTTATATACACGTGCATACACTTACTCCTATAAACAAACGTACACATATCCTACCCCTATCAACACCTCTGAAAGACTGGGCCGACATATCATCTTGAAATTTACGAAGCCACCATAGTCACCTCGTCGTCTACGGGAACGTCTCCTTCCATTGAATGCACATCGTCAGAAATCCTGAAATAATTTTAAAAATAAATGCGAGAATCGGGACTTGAATCCTGGTAGGCGGGGGATACCACAGTCCTGATTTTTTGTCATGCTTGAAAACTTGCTCTTCGGTTGCTTTTTCAGCAACTAGGAACGAACCAAACCAGCTCTTCGGTTACCCCAAGGAAGGCGACAGTGGAGTAGCAACAATCCCTGCATTGTTCATGGCAACAACAGCAAGCAAACGGTAGGACTACATGAGTCTGGACTGGAGCCTGGAGGACCAGCCAGCAAGTAATCCGCCCTAGGAATAGGATAGCTTTCTGCCAGCCTGCAAAAGAGAGCGACCAACTACCCGATGTCCACTGCATGCATCCAACATCCATCACCAGTGCACCTTTGCTACTCCTCCACGAGCACTGCATCTGCATCTGTATCTGCATGCATGACCTGTGTGCGTGTGTGAGTGTGTGTGTGTTTTCTTCCTCTCGATCATTTGCTGCTGCCGCTGCTCTCCACAGGATCCTACACAGTGGAGGGCGATGGCATGATATGATGCGCCGCAGCCTGCCCGCCCGCCTGCTCGCCGTCGACCGTCCTGCGCCGGGCCACTTTACAGGTAGGCGCCCGAAAGCGCGCGCACCACGCAGACAGACCTCACAGGGATGAGTTTGCAGGTGCTGGAGTGGAGACCGGTGCTCGCTTGCTACAGTGCTCTTGAGAACTGAGATCTTTTGAACGTGTGCGTGGTTTTTCTTTGTGTTTTTTCTTCGTCTCCTGATGATGATGTGGAGAGGAGTTTGGTCGTTGCTGCAAGTTTGGAGGAGCCTTTTGCCGTCTGTCTTTCCTGAGATGATTAATTGCTGATGATTTTGTTTGGAGCACGGAAAAGGTACTGGTGCAACAATCACGTGCACCGTATTATACGGTGGAGGTGAAGAAAGTTGTGTGCGGGTAAAGTAATGTAATTATACGCGTATGCATGCTTGTACGTGCTGAAAAGGTACAGGCACTCCGTGTACTGTCTCTCGTGGTATAAAGGTTTCCTGCACCCTTGGCAATCCCGCCGGGCGTGCAATGATGTCGGGGCCGCTTCGTACGTGTAGGTCCTGCTCGGAGGGGAGTGCCTGAAGTTTTGGAGCATCGTGTGCAAGCTTGGTATTGATTTCTTTGTATTCAAACTAGAACAATGTTCGTGCGTTGCACCGGATATGCCTACCCATAATATGTGATTGAGTGAATGAATGTTTATTTTGTTTTCATGATTTACCTTATATTTTGCTCAGAAGTGATTTACCTGCCCATAGTATGCGATTGTGTAAATAAATATTCATCAAATTCTGACCGTTAATTACCCTATATTTTGATTAAAAGTTTGGTAAGTAAATTAAGTTAAATTGGTTCAGAAGATAAGTAAATTAAGATAATTGATCATATTTATACCACTATATAGTGTGAGAATAACTAGAAATGTAGGCCGTCCGATCCCCATATCCAATGGCCAGGATGTGGCAAATCCCTACAACATGAGCCGTCGATTTCGTGATCCAACGGTTGGAAGATGCACCTGTACCTGCTCTTCTTCTCAACGGCTTTGCTGGTTGCCTCCCTGCCTACTGTCCCACCTTGTTAAAGCGTCTAACCCAATGTTGACGTGATTTCTTTGCAGAAGAACTCGCAGGTCCACAACATCAGCCAAAACCATGGTGGCCCAGATGTGGACTGAGAAGTTGTGCACTACAGTAGCAACGACCGCCTGGGACCTCGGTAATTAAGCCACAGTACATTGAGCGACGGCCAGATACCATGAACGATGGCACTAATAGTAGCAGAGGATGTTGTAGAGAAGATATGAGGAAGTTCTGCAGCGGGTCTGAGAAACATAAAAGGAAGCGGGGAGGAGCAGGGACTAGGGAGAGAAGGAAGAGAAGGGAGAGTTCTAGAGACGAGTAGATCCTTTTTTGAGAATTCCAGAGAAGAGTAGATTGTCGTGTGCACTGTGCAGCCTGCAGGGCAGTCTCAGAAAGCAGAGTGTGAATTTGCTAATGCGGTGCTCCGACGAGTCAAGTGGGCCATATTAGATTTTTTTCTTCCCAGTCATATGATGTTGATAGGCCTAATGAAGACTCACGGTTGGCTAACGTGACATAGTAAAGCAGGCATCAGCACGCACAATATTGTACTTCTAATTAATTGCTACATCGACTAAAAAAAATTTAGTTGCTACGTTGATCTATAAAAATTAGCTGCTACATATGTATCATGCATTTTTTTAGTTGGAGCATATTTTGTATATACTATATGATGAAATGCCAATATGAATAGTTAATGTGCATGCCATCAACATGCGAAGCACATGCCACTTACTAGTACATGGAAGGTTGGACGAAGGGGTGGTGGGAATAAAGGTGAAATGGGAACCTTACGTTCTTCTTAAGCAGTAGAGATTTACCTTATATTTTGATCAGAATTGATTTACCTGATTATAGTATGCGATTGTGTAAATAAATATTCATCAAATTCCGACTGTTAATTATCCTATATTTTGATTAGAAGTTTGGTAAGTAAATTAAGTAAAATTAGTTCAAAAGATAAGTAAATTAAGATGATTGATCATATACGTGGAAGGTTGGACGAAGGGGTGGTGGGAAGAAAGGTGAAATGGGAACATTATGTTCTTTTTAAGTAGTAGAGAAGATAGACATCATACTCCGTCCGTCCGCGAATAAGTGTACATCTAGCTTTTGTACTAAGTCAAAATTTTAAAATTTTGACCAATTTTATAGAAAATAGTAGTAACATATATGACATCAAATTGGTATATTATCAAAGTATATTTCAAAACGAATCTAGTGATACTAATTTAGTGTCATAAATGCTTTTACTTTTCCTTAAAAAGCTGGTCAAAGTTTTAAAGCTTTGACTTCAGACAAAAGCTAGATGTACACTTATTCACGGATGGAGAGAGTACATACTTAGAGCATGTACAACCGAACCTCTCAAACCCGCTTCATACGCTCGGGCGGACCGCCCGGTCAGTGTTCAGTCATGATTTTTTTGACCCAGACGAACCTGTCAAACGGCCCTCAGATGCCCGGGCTGACCGGCACTTTCCATATCTAGCCCAAATATGGGGAGGATATTGGGGTGCCCGCCATGTCGGCCTGACGGCGTGGCCCCACACAGAAACGCCCGGAAACCCAGCGGTCCGACGGACGCCGCGTGGCGCCGCTCCGGCTCGCCGCCCAAGACGAAATCCAACTATTTAAGCCGGCTGGTGTCCGACAACCCTAACCCATCCCCTCCTCTCCGCACCGCCAGTCCGAGCCCATCCACCTCCTCTCTCTTCCGCTCCAACGCTCTGCCCACACTCCGGCACTCCGCCATGGTCCGGGGCAAGATTGCGTACTATGTCATGCTGACGCCGGAGCGCCGCTACGAGATCCAGCAGCAGACCCGGATGAGGGAAGCCGTGCGTGCCGCCCGCATCGCTGTCGGGCTGCCTCCGGACTCGCCGGAGCCAGAGGAGGAGGAGGAGATGGCTCAGATGGAGGTGGAGGAGGCGGAGGAGGCGCACTAGCAGGTGCCGCCCTTCAACATGGAGCAGGCGGAGGCGGAGTTTGCCGTTGCGCAGTCCGACGAGATGGCCGAGCAGCACGCCATCCTGGAGTCCATCTAGGATGAGGCCTATGTGGAGGCCAACCGGGCATTCCTCCGGCGGGAGCAGGCGGAGTCCAAAGCGATCTTCGCCGAGATCGCCGCGGAGATAGAGGCGGAGGAGGCCGGAGCGAAGCAGCCGGAGGAGCCGGAGCTGCAGCCGCCGTCCATGCTGCTGGAGCCAGGCACGAAGATCGTCGTGATCTCCGACGAGGAGTAGCCAGGATCGACGTAGTATGTAGGTTCTATTTCCTTTTGTATGTCTTTGTATGGATACAAGAATCGAGTATGAGATGTCTGGATGCAACAAGTGAAATTTGAGGCATGCCCGGTCACTGCCGGTGGACGCGCCCGGGCGCGTCCGCGGGCGTTTGAGGGTCCAGATTTGCCATATGTGGTTGTAGATGCTCTTAGAGCATCTCCCAACCAAAAGACCCCACCGGCAATCCTCACATGTCCAGGCGGATAGCCAAGGCAATATCCGGAAAAAAAATCACCTAATCGGATCCCCATATTCTGGTCATATGTCTGGGTTATCCGACACTTCTCAAACCTAGCTCATAGACGGATTTGGGCCCATCTGGCCGCGTCCGTCATGTTGGACCCATGCCAAATCCCCCAAAATCGACCTCCACCCTTGCTCGACCTGCCCTTTTCCACTATGTTTTGTCCTCGCTCACGTTGCTCCTTGTTCGTCCTGCTCTCCCACCCTAGCTCCGTCGACGCTCCCGTCCAGGCCCAACTCGCAGTGTCGCCACCGCCATCCTCTGTCAACCTCAGACACAGTCAGCACCACGAACGCTGCCCCGATACATCCTACTCCGGCCGCCATTGAGTTTTTGATGAAATGTCGAAGTTTTTTATGGTTCTTTTGCACAATTGTAGGCAATGGATAGATTCGCCGGACAATGAGTGTGCTTACCCGGAGCTTGATGAGTTCATCGATTCACCTGATTCAGACATGGATAACGACGAAGATGAGGACTTGATAGTGATAATCAGCATCCTTGAAGAATGGAGAAAAGTAAGAGGGACATGTTCTCAACTTGAAGGGTTCGATGCCATGTAGATTAGTTGTTAACGGGATAGGATAATGGGCAAACGTGGTCTCTATGCCGACTACTTCAAACCCAACATGATATTCCATGAGGGTTATCTGGGCGTCACTTCCGGATGAGTAGTCATTTGTTCTTGTGCATAGTGGAGGATGTGAAGGCATATGATTCTTACTTCATGTCGAGGAGAAGGATTATTGAGGACAACTATCATTGTCTCCTATGCAGAAATGCATGGATTCACAATGCTAGCATATGGTACAATCGGAGATGCCATTGATGAGGTTGTCCAAATGAGAGAGAGAGCACATACGTTGAGGCAATGGTGAATTTTTTGTATAACATGGTGTAGATGCTTGGAATGGAGTACTCGAGAGAACAATATGCCAAGGACACGGAGAAATTACTGGTAACTGGAGAGAGAAACTATGCCTTTTTTCTTCTAATTTTAACTGTTTATTGTTGTATTGTTCTGTGTCATATCCATTATTCTATGTATTTGTATCGTTCAATGATCCACGTTCATGCAGGGCTGACCTAAGATTTCAGGGGCTCGGGGTAAGGTAATACTAAACCTGAGCATGGGTGGCCCGGCCCGAAGCCCGATGTCCGGTCCAGGCTCGGGACTCACTTTCCAGCCCTTAGTCCGGTAAATGCCCGACAAAACATGATTTCCAAGTTTTTATATAAATATAGGCATAGCATTAATCCCCCAAAATAGCTATTTTATTACTTAGAATATAAAAAGTAGACATGTTGTCGGGCTGCGGACCGGGCCCAAGCTTGGGATTTGGGGTCGGGCTCTTTGAAACCCGGCCCGGCCCAAAAATGCCCAGGTCTAGGCAATACATAGGGGGCCTAAAGGCACATAAACTTATGAGTATTCATATTACTATTTCTTCAAAAACAACTCAATACACTATAATATGTGTTGGCTTGTGATCTACACTATCCAAAATACAAGATCATAAACATTTATGGTAAAAGTTGTTCACTCTTGTCCATCGAGACTTGTATTTTCTATATTTGTTACACTTTTGCGCCCACTCATATTATTGTCAAACTACATTCTTCACTAAGTTGTTCTTCAAGAATAACTTAAGGTGATTCCTCGGAATTCAAAGCAGTTGTATCTGTTCTAATAAAATGCAATAGCTCATTTCTGGGTCTCCATTAAGTCATATGCATGTTTGTTGAATACTTTCTAGATGAGATCTTGCTAAGTAAATTACCGGAACAAGTCATGGAAATAACACACAAACACATCATACAAGAAATTAAGAACACTGTTGATTCGATAGAAAGGCAAAGCAAAGGCATGTAACATGGCGCGTGATCACCTGGATGGCTAGAAAAATCAGAAATTGCAAGATTTGTTACTAATTACAAGTCATGAACAAAATCCAAGTTCCTCTTACCTAATTCCAATCGACACGATCAATCAGAGTGTGAGATAGATTGATGTATGAGGATGACCTTCACGAACAAATGAACATGTAAAAGGAGGGACGGGATTTACATCGCAGAGGAAGTAGATGGGATTCAAGAAAACTGGATTATGTTCTTCCATTAATCACGCGGACAACCAAAAAAACACAGTTAGATGAAGTTGGCGAACGCCGCCGACCTGGCTGATTTGTTGACAATCGGGAAAGAGATGGGGAGAAGCCGGAGAGATTGTGCATGCAACGTGCTGCAAGCTGAGAAGTAACCAATCCATCAATGGATTATACTTTTTTCTAAATAATAAATGCCACACGTCAGGTGCATGGCACTCCGACCCTGACGTTTTTCAGTGACAATTCTAGTCACACAGGATGGCAAATTTCAGCGACACATGACTAAAAGTTCATGTCATCCTACTGGTTCCCTCTTATTGCCATGCTTGGTAACTAAAGATGCCATCCTTGCGTCACTAAACCTGCCATAAAAAACATTCGGAGTTGCCTTGTGCTCATACCTGACGTGTGACACATTTCTTAAGGATAATCCACCCATTATATGGGCTAAACGTCATCCATCCGCATCCGGGCCTCCCGCCCCCCTCAGGGCCGACTCGACCGTTCATGTGTTTGCGGAAATATAAGATTTTGGAAATGAGGGATGTGGTTGGCCGAACTTAGAGGCGAGGGTTCACCGGCTCTGTCCAATGACACATCGACGGACATGTGGGGTTTAAATTAGACAAGTTCGCCTGAAGATGTTCTCATACGCTATCCTTTTATGACAATACATAGTTATATTCTTCTTCTTTTTGCGATAACACGAAAGTTTTTGTGTGAGGAATAAAACCTAGGCTTCATCTCGTTTTGTTCCAGTCGAGGGCGAGGTGATGCACAACGTTGACGCCAAATGTTGACAACTGATCGCCCAAGACGCAACCAAGTTAAGATGGCGATGCGTGTACAACGGTCCGTGACACGACGGGACGGTCGATGTCTTGTGACTTTGTGAGCACATACTTACGGAGTCGATCGCTTGGGTGCCCATGCAACGGAACAGAATTCCCGTGGATCCTCTCCGTAATCGCAATGATTTCAGAATGCCTCGTGTCGTGCGTTCAGTGTTCCTGGCATCCGTGACCCAAATCTACGCGAGGAAGGCTTAATTTGGACGAGCACGCACACAAGTCTACGGCCCGAACAGTAAATAGTGGAGCACTATTACTACGAAGCCATGAACGGTGCCTGATATCCCAAAGGAACACCAACCGAAGCCCCCACGCCTCCTTGTTCACGTGCCACGGCAAAGGGTGAAATTGTTCACGGGCTCGCGCCGAGCTCCTAGATAAAATGCCCCGACGACGGCCGTCAGGATGAAACCACCGCCTCGTGCCTCCATCGTCCCGAGGATCGATCGAAGAGCCTGACGTGCAGCGATGAGCCGCCGCACCAGGCGCGGCGACCGGCAGCAGCAACAGCCGCTGGCTCGTTCTACGACCGTGTCCAACAACCCGATCTTCTTCGTGCACGACGAGGTCGACAACGTGCCGGGTGAGTTCGCCAAGCCGCTGCCGCTGCCTCCTAGCAGGGCGCACCTGCAGCCTGCGGGCTCGCGGCGGGCAGCCGGTTCCACGTTCATGGCGAGCCGGCACGGGAGCGGCTGGGTCCTGTGGAGGGTGCACCACCACGACCCGTTCCTTGCCGCCTACGTCGCCTGCACCAAGAGCGACGGCGGTGGCAAGGTCGACGCCACTCCGGCGAAGCGGCAGCAGAAGAAGAACAGGGGCAGAGGCGATGCCGCTGTCCAGGGGTGCGGCATTTGGAGCGGTTGGACCGCGGCGGGAGCCAAGTACGCCGGAGCGATGTCGTGTAAGTACGGCTGCGACGTTGGCACCGCGCAGGGCGACGATCCTGCCGCGTCCCCGGCGCCCAGGCTGCACCTGTCGCGGCAGCTGGTGGTGATCCCGGCCAGGAGGAGGGCCCTGCAACCACGAGGGCGGGCGCAGGGCTGAGGGAGGGTGCTGTACTTGTGTTTGTTTCTGGTGCTGTGTAGTGCACCCTACCATGTAGTGGAACTCCCCCAACTGACTTATATTTCGGAACAGATGTAATAGTAACCTATAACCAATGTAACGATACTACTGCAGTGTGTAAAATTGTGAAGAGATAGAACTGTACTCCTTCCGTTTATAAATAGGGCGCAACTCTGCGCCGGCCGAAAATTTCGGCCGGTCCCGCGTGGGGCACACGATATAGCTTTTATAAACCGTACGATTTGGCCTTACAGAAAACGCTGAAGAAAAAAAAAGCAAAGGGGAAAGAGACCAGCGTCCCGATGGTCCTCAGCCGCCGATGACCCGCGCTCGCCAAACCATGCCCATTTGCCTCGCTGCACACGCTCACCGCCGATGCTCGCCGTCGTCGCTCTCACCAAAAAGGTCGGTAACCGTAGCGGCCTTTTCTCTTGCCTCTGTGTTGCATCCATGGTAGCTCCGGGGCGTCGACTGCAACACCGTCCCTCGCCGGTGCTGCCCACCGCCGGCGTGGTCACCGCCCCCCACGTCCGTCACCGCAGCTCGCCACCACTCGCCGCAACTAAGAAAACAAAAAAAGTCAGCTGAAGCAAAATTTTAGCCGGTTCCAGCAAAACCATGGACCTTCGTCGCCGGAACGTAGCAAAATTTTTGGCCGGTCGTAGCAAAAAGAAAAGACGGTTCCAACAACTCACCATGGTTGCAGTTCCCCTCGCAGGCATGGTCGCCATCACCAGCATGGTGACCCACCAGGTTTGAAGCTTACCGTTGTGTCGCTTGCAGCTCGCTAGACACCGGTTGTAGCACTGCCTCGTGCCGGTTGCAGCCTTGCCGGCGATGGGCGTCTCTGGTTGTAGCTCTGGTGTACCACGGCTTGCAGCTCTGGCACGCATGGTTGAAGCTTCTGTAATACATGGTTGTAGCAAAAAAAAACTTCATTGATCCCCTTCCTCCAGCAAAAAGCTACTACCGATGAAAAAAAATGCTACAACCTATGAATCAAAAAGTTGCTACCGTCGAAAGTGGGAGTGTTGCGACCGGCGAAATCAAAAGTTGGAACCAGCGACGCGAAAAGCTACTGCCAACGGGAAAAAATGTTGGAACCAACGAAACAAAGATTGGTGCTCGTGGATGAAAATTGCTACAACCGGCGAAAGAAAAAGCTGGAACCGATAAATCAAAAAGTTGCAACTGGCTAAAAGTTAAAAACAAAGCCATAGCCGCACGGCGTCTTGGGAAAAAAATGGTGCTGCCGGTGTGCGAGCGCCGTCGCCTCAAACTCACAGGGGAGGGGTGGTGGGGGAGCGCAGAGCAGCTCGTCGTCGCCTCAACGCGTGCTTTGCGGGAGGTGGTGGTGAGGACGCATGTCGGCAGGGAGGTAGAGAGGGGACGGGAGGGGACGGAGGTGCTTGAAGGCCAAATCCATGGCAGTGTGGCGTTCATGGCGAGGGGAGAGGAAAGAAGACCGACTGGAGGAGAACGAAGAAGAGATAGGAAAGAAAACGAGTGGAAGAGGAGAGGATAAGGTCAAGTGAAAAAAGCGGTGCATGGGCCCTCCCGTTCCGTAGGATCTACGCGTAGCGCGCGTCCGGCCGAACATTCGGCCCGCGTGCCGATTGGAAACGTTTACCTTATAAATGTAAGGATTTTTAGAGATATCAATACAAACTACATAAAGAAGTAAATTTGTGTGTGTATATTGTTCTGTGATCCATCATCATATAGACAAAACATGAAATCAACTGGGCGCTGCTACATCCACGGAGGATTCACTAGGAATTTACGGGTTTTTCTAATGCAACACACATTATACGAAGTGTCCCTCCTGTTAGCAGCACTCTTGTCACATGTATCTATTCCTCATCAATTTAGATTACAAGCCATGGATTCATCAAGCTCTAGCCATTACAAGGGAGGAGAGGAACACCAGAGGAAGAGGAAGACAGAAGCAGAAGAGGCCGAAGCCGTCCTGATCCGAGCCGAGATGTTCGTAGACCTTCCCAACGTACTTGTAGTAGCTCCCTCCCGAGGCCTTATTGTAGCCCAACCCAGCAGCCCATGGCCCAGCCTAGGTGATAGTAGGTTGGTCGCTAACATTTGCCGCTCCTTAAAGTTCAGCTTGACCTCAAGCCGATGGCATGTTAAACCACCTGGATCCTATGGTACTTGTGATTTCTTGAGTTCATCGAGAAACGTGGTGATGGTTGTAGTTATATGAGCCATGGTCGAACATGATTGAAGCAATGTTTAAGGAGGCATCGTCGAGGTAGATGTCGGTGACGCCACATACTTTCTCGAAATAGAAGTGGTATTTGTGGCCGACCTGGGCTTGCTCGAAGGAAGTGGCCAGAATTAGGACATACCTTCCTCCTTAAAAATGCTCTTGGATATATCCTGGAGAGAAACTGCCAATGTGTCGAACCTCCTAGATCCCATATCAATTGAGGTGTATCAATTTCGACCCCCAACTAGCATCATCCAGGCCACAAAGATTATCTCGACGCCAAGCTGGGACGGAGCAAATATTCGGATTCCATTCCAGTTGTAGAATTTTAAAGATTTTGTAGTTGATATTGGGAAGAGGATAATCTTTCGTCATTAAGCTAGAGCCATCCTGGAGCTTGCTCTGAAACTTGAAAACCCACCACTGATCTAATTTCTCCATGGGACCGAGTAGAGGAACACAATCAGCAGGAGAAAATAGTGGATCTCCGCACTCTGCCTTTTGGAGCACAACAAAATTTGCACTCGTATGTCCGAATATTGTACTGAACATGTAGCAAGAATAACCACCACCAATATAATAGCAGATGATAATGAAGATGGCTGAAATGATCTCGCCAACTTTAGGCGAAAATGATTCCTTGAAATTCATTCTCTTCAGCATCATTTGGTGAACAATTGGCATTGGATATTTTTGAGAGCTTAATCCCCACTTGTGCATGCCCACTTCCTCTGAAAATAGCTACGCCTCTAGTGCAGGAAGAATTGTCATTGTCCGACTCCCAAGAATAGTGAAGCATCTTCTCTCTATGCCAATTAAGTGACCATGCAAATTCCCAATCAAAACATGCAAAACCATATTGTGTAGCAGCTTCCAGAATGAGCCTTTTGCAGTTTAGGCAACTGAACTCCACCAAGGGAATGTTTTATACTAGGACATCGCCTGAGTGCCATGGAAAATACAACTCAGGGTATGTTGCGGCCAGAATTTGTTTCTCAGACTAGTTGACAACATCCAAGTATTTCAAGTTAAGCGACCATGCAATCTTCCATTGGTTATGCTATAGAACACACTGAAAAACATGCCCAGTCTTTAGCATAATCTGGTCCACACATAGATATCTCCAGAAGCTCAAATCCTGATAATGCAACGAAGGAAGCATACCCAGTTTGAAGTGTGTCCAGAATGTGATGGTAACAATCCCACTACATAAATAGGCTGATCCAGCACCAGGTGAACCCACTGCCAAAAACCTAAACCATTTTTCTTGGTATGTGGCAGGACAGTTCCGCTGCACCCATAGAGTCACACAATGTAGTCGAGTATGGAGACTTGATAGAGAGATTTGAGAACTGTAAGACCATGCAATTGTCCACTAAAAATTCTGACAACCATATAAGGACTCGCATCCAGCAATGCAGTACTGGAACCAAGACTTCCTTTGCATCATCTCTGAATTTTTAGTATATACCTCGCAGAATCTGACATGAAATCTGACATCTGCGAACAACATCAGTTAGGATCCTTGTGGAAGAATAATTCCACTGCACTTCAGCTCTCCCATTGAGGACGGCGAGGAATACACCAGAGTTGGAATCCTTTGGCACTGTGATTTTCCTTGAAAAATACATCCTTGCATAATGACAGTACTTGAGAACCCATATCTCTCGAGGAGGAATATGCATACCCTAGTGTGTGATAGCCAAATTATTACTTTCAAGAGTACAATGAAGATTATCTAGACAT
Source organism: Triticum urartu (assembly GCF_056163025.1). Lineage (NCBI taxonomy): Eukaryota > Viridiplantae > Streptophyta > Magnoliopsida > Poales > Poaceae > Triticum > Triticum urartu. Next base: position 41,318,374 of record NC_141876.1, on the reverse strand, counting down.
CACCCATTCCCCACAGTATGTGCAGCTCGCCTCGCCAGTAATACGTCAAGAGTGCTTCCACTAAGAAAGTGCGTGTTAAAACAAAAAGGATCTGGCCACTTGAATACAATTGGCTTCAGCTGTGTTATTTGAACTCCAAGTACAAAAGCAATCACAGTGAGATCCGCACTCCCTGTAGGTTCCCATGTTTCCAAGTCTTGCAAATCTCCTGATAGTTGCATAACATATAGTGGACCTTGCATGTTGAAAATTCTAGAAGTTGTGCTCATGTTTGAGGGAGAAGGTAGCCATGGATTATTCGCATCCCAGAACATCAACTTCGTACTCTGGAGAGCAAGTCATCCACGAGAAACCACTGTGACATATCCTTGCCTGTTGTTGTTCCAGAATTTTACGCACCAAGTGGAGTCCATGGTGTATGTAGTGATTCCATGCCAATTAGCTTGTGCTCGGTGAATGATTTAGCTAGGATAAGGGCCACAATTTTAACCTTGTTGGTAGTTACAGGGACCACCACATCGAGAGAAGTTGGCGACGGCGAGGTGACTTCATCGCCGCCCTCGATTAGTTCTTCCGTAGTTGGACCCATGAACGAAACCAAGACAGTAGCTATTAATGCTGGGGTCGACGCTGATGAAGCATGTCACCACCATTCAGGACGATGATGTCGATGCCATGTCCGTGTCGTCTCCCAGGTTTTTGGTCATGCAGATGGAGGGTCTGACATAGCCAAGACACATCTCTTGTGTTGAGACCGCCGCTAGGACATTGGCCGGTGTAGAGTCAGTAGGCACCGTAGAGGGATGTGTCTAGATGTCGATGCATGCACAGAGGCCATGGCCAAACCGGTGTTGGAGACAACATCGTGCATGGGGGAGTTCACCGCGGTTGAGCGGTCGTCCGAGATGTCCAGCATGGGGGTCAGACTCGAGGCTAAGGCCGCTGGTCCGAGGTCGAAGCAGCCGCACTCAGGGACGACACCGACAGTGACCTTGGACGAAGCTAATTTTGCGATGGGAGCGGGCTCTGACACCAACCTGGTGACGACGCGGCTTGGGCCTTGCGTCGAACACGTTGCGGGTGACATGGCAGCGAGGTCAGCGCCGGGGTATGCGGCAATGCGGCGGTCGTTTTCGAGTCGTAGAGTGGCCCCGTGGTTGATGGAGGTATTGGTGGTGGTCGCAACAGGCATGAGAGAATTAGTGTTGCCGATGTTGTGGAAGCCCATCGCTCGAGCATGATGTATCTCCTCGATCTCCTGGCGGATGTGTTGCTTCGAGCCATCAGTGTAGGCACGCGTCTCCGGCCACCTTGATGGAGCTAAGTAGCCGTGCTTTCCATTCCATGGAACTAATGATGAGTGGTGGAATTGAAGGAGAAGGGTCATGGGAATGGCTGTGAATACCAATTGTTAGCAGCACTCTTCTCACAGGGATCTATTCCACATCAATTCAGATTACAAGCCATGGATTCATCAAGCACTAGCCATTACAAGGGAGGGGAAGGAACACCACAGGAAGTGGAAGACAAAAGCAGAAGTGGCCGAAGCCGTCCTGTTCACCTCGGTGTTTTTGGAGTTCTATCTGATATAATCTTCTTTTGCGGTGTGTTTGTTGGGATCCGATGAATTGTGGGTTTATGATCTGAATATTCATGAAAAGTAACTCAGTCTTTTTTAAATTTATTATGAATGATTGTCATAGCTTTGTATTTCTTTCCGATCTATCATTTTGGTTTGGCCAATTGGATTGATTTATCTTCAGAGAGAGAGGTGCTTTGTGATGGAATCGATCTTGTGGTGCTCTTTATCCCAGTGAAAGTTATGGACAATACACGTATTGTTGCCATTAAGGGAAAAACAATGGGGTTTATTCATATTGATTGAGTTTACTTTTTGTACATCTTGTCATCTTGCTTAAGGTGCTACTCTGTTTTCATACTTAATACCATAGATGCATGCTGGACAGCGGTCGATTGGTGGAGTAATAGTAGTAGATGCAGGTAGGAGTCGGTCTACTTGTCTCATGCATGATGCCTATATACATGATCAACCGTGAATATTGTCATAATTACGCGCTTTTCTATCAATTGCCCGTTAGTAATGTGTGCGTATGCTATGTGTTCGAGAGAGAAGCCTCTAGTGAAAACTATGGCCCCAGGGTCTACCTTTATCATATTATAAAATCCAAAAATACCTTGCTGCATTTTTTTTTGTAATTTATCTATCTACCACTACGAGACTTGATCCTTGCAATTAACGAGTTCAAGGGCATTGACAACCCTCTTGCCCGTGTTGGGTGCAAGTATTTGCTTTTGTGTGTGCATGTGTTGTGCACGAGGTTTTGCATGATTCTCCTATCGTTTGATAAACCTTGGTTCTCATCGAGGGAAATACTTATCTCTACTGTACTACATCTCACCTCCTTTTCGAGGAAAATCCCAATGCAACTCACAAGTAGCAGTGCCCAGCTGAGATATGTGTTACTCAAACCATTTAAAATCCAAAGTGAAGTTCATATGCAAGGAACAAGTTTTGAACTTGGAGAAACCTTCAGAAAATTTATAAATGGATATTCGGTTATTCATGGATAATGATCCTGAAAATAAAGTTTTACAAAAGAGTTTTATCGGATAGGAAGAATTGATCTTGTCAAATCTTCTTGTTAGTAGCAATACTAAAAGGTATAAATGGATTACAATGGTGAATGTTTGTAGCGACCTGACCCGAATGGATCACGTCTACTGTGCTACGGTGTCATCCCTGGATCAGTAATGCTGACACCACACAGTACATCGAGGTTTTATAGCAGAGTTGCAATCACACACTTATTACATCGATGGCTCAAAAAGAACTTATTACACTGAATATGGCTTAAGGCCATATAATAAAAATAACAGCGGAAGACTTGGAAGATAAATGGGTCCATCAACTCCAGCGGCATCATTGAGTATAGGGCCACGACCTAAACGCACCTCAATCGTCGTCTGAAAAGTCTGCAACATTAACGTTGCAGCCCGAAAACGGGTCAGCACATGGAATATGCTGGCAATGTAACACATAGAGAATAATGGAAAGAAACAGCTATACTATATGCATATATGGCTGGTGGAAAGCTCTATGGTTACAGTTTTTGCGTAAAGCCAATTTTTCCCTACTGCAAAGGAATAAAATTATTTAACTATCATGGTGGTTGTGAAACATTGAGAATGGTTGACAGCATTCTCAATCCCAATTAAAAGTACAATTAAAACCCAACAACATTAATTAGAAGTAACATGTTGAGATTCACAATGATATTCAAGTACTAGATACTCAAGTTGTCCATAACCGGGGACACGGCTAATCATGATTAGTTTGTTACTCTGCAGAGGTTTGCGCACTTTTCCCCACAAGACTCGATCGCCTCCGTTTGTTTTCTCGCACTACATGGTGTTTGAGAAGACGGATGACCGAGACACAGTCTTTCAGAAGCACTAGCACCTTACATGTGGGGTAGACCGTACCACCTACAACCCCTACATCTGCTAGTCCACCCCGTAAGAGTTCGCACAACTTAGTCAACTATGCCAGAGCCCATAATGGCTTGTGGCTGCACACGGAAGTTTCTAGCATGAAAGATCTTATGATCCCTTTGAGCCTGGGTGGCGGTCCAAAAAAAACAGGCAAGTCCTGATAGACATCAGGTGCCTCAATCCACCCAGATGTGTGTTTAAGTTGCCACCTTAGATAAACCTTTTAAATTATCAACTCACATCTGTAATGGATATCACTCACCCAATCCACGTCTACTAGCATAGCATGGCATAATAATAAGCAAACATAGAAGTAACTCCCAAAGGTTTCATAATAATACAGGTAATAGGTACTACCTCATCTACTTCCCATCCCACAATTTAATTAGATTCTAATCATGCAATGTGTGAGGATTGATCTAATGCAATAAAACATGGGTTGTAGAAAAGGTATGATCAAAGTGTTACTTGCCTTGCTGATGATCTGCGAGTCCTAGGGTTTCGAAGTAACAAGCGGCGCAATCCGGGTAATCTATCGCAGACAAACAACAAGCATACAATAAGTACTCATCTAATGCACAGGTAAAACTCGAACAAGATATCGAACCAAGTAGTTCAACTTAAGAACTCCGGTTGCAAAGAAAGAACGAAAAACAAACGGGGGAAGAAAACAACTCGGTTCTAGCAAGTTGAATCTAGGTCAAAATTTTACTGTAGCAAAAGCTTGTTCAAGTTGATTAGACGGAACGGCGCTTTCGAGACGAAACTCCAGGCGCTTGAATCACCTGATTCCGATAAACGAGCGAAAAGATAAAGTAGAAAGAAGATCGGATCTAAGATCGCGATCGCGGAATAAATCCGACGAAAAGAAAAAGAAGAACGGTTAAACGAACGGACGGCGTTAACCTAGAAGAATCCGGTGATCACGTTCGTTAGGACGAACGGTCCGGCGAACGGTCCAAGGCAACTAAATCGGAGAAGAAAACGAATCCGATCTAGGGTTTCGGAGAAGAAAACCGATCGAAAAACCGATCTAGAAAACCGGAACGGTTTAGAGAAGAAAAGAATCAGAACGATTAGAAGAAAACGATCCGAGAAAAAGAATAGATGTAGCGCGGGGCTACCTCCGGAGAGGTCTCCGGCGAGGGGCTCCGGCGGCGGCGGCGTAGGGCGGCGGCGTGGGCAAGGTGCGGCGGCGGCGTAGGGCGGCGGCGTGGGCAAGGTGCGGCGGCGGCGGTGACGCAGGGCGCGGGCGGCGGCTTAGGGCGGCGCGGCGCGCGGTGTGGTGTAGCTCTAGGCTTTGGGTTTGATGATTTAGAGGGGGGGTGCTTGGGTATTTATATGGGTGAGGGGAGACAAAACTTGGGGTAGGGGACAAGAATTAGACTAGGAATAGGAAAAGATCTAGAAATAGAAAAGGAATATACGGAAGTAGGACAAAAGTCCTACTAGGATTCGGTTTAGAGCAAGAGGCGAGGCGGCGGCCTCCTGCGCCAGCGCTAGGCGCGCGCGGCTCCCTGGGGCGGTGGCCTTTGTGCGTAGCCTTGGCCGGCTGGGCCTTTGGCCCAAGGCGCTGGACTTTGATTTTTTTTAACTGGTTCTCGCGCAGAAAAAAAAAACAAAAAGAGATCTAAACGAACTCCGAAAAATCTAAAGTAAATTTTCCCCGACTCCTAAAAATGAGCCGAACAAAATGAACTTTTCTCCGGACCTAAAATGCAATTTTCGAAAACGCGCATTTTTCCCTATCCAAATAAAATGCAAAATAAAACTCCGGCAAACAAAAATTGATCTATTTATTAAATCTTCATTTTCCTAAATTTTGGGAAAGTCATATTATTGCCTCTCTCATATTTTGACACCGGAAAATTTATTGAAGATAAAACAAATAAATCAAACGATCCTCTTTTCAAAATTTGAGAAACTCTCAAATATGAAAATAACGAAATCTCCAACTCTCTCCGGAGGTCCTTGAGTTGCGTGAAATTTCTAGGATCGGCCAAGATGCAAGAAAATATGTTATGCATGATGATCTAGTGTATAACATTCCAAATTGAAAATTTGGGATGTTACAAACCTACCCCCCTTAAGATGAATCTCGCCCTCGAGATTCGGGTTGGCTAGAAAATAGGTGAGGGTGGTCCTTGAGCAAATCTTCTTCTCTCTCCCAGGTGGCTTCATCCTCGGGGTATCCCTCATACCGAGATAAAAACTTATACTTATGGAGTCCATACTCCACATCATTATCCTTTCCAGGGTCAAGCGTCCTTACAGGGGAATATTGGCCATCTCTGCCTGGCACTTCTTCAACTGGAAAACGTGAAACACATCTTGAACTCCTGACAGTCCTTTGGGTGACTCCAACTTGTTGGCCACTTCTCCATACGCTCCAAAACTCGGTATGGTCCTACAAATCTCGGGGCTAACTGTCCCTTAACTCCAATCCGTGTAACTCCTCGCAGAGGGAACACATGAAGACATGCTCTGTCTCCAATTTCATAGACTACCTCCTTGAGTTTGTGAGTCTACATAACTCTTCTGCCTGGACTGAGCTACCTTCAGCCTATCTCGAATCAACTTAACATTCTCTTCTGACTCCTTGATCACATTTGGTCCAAACAACTGTCGGTCTCCAACTTCATCCCACATACTCTTGGGGCATCACACATATCGAGACAAAACTCATATTCATTTTGTCCAAAATCCACGCAGTGGAGTATCTTTATCCTTTCTGGGGGTCAAAGTTTCTTACAGGGTACTACCACCCTTAAAATGCACAAATCTTCCATAGAACATATTTCTCTTATCCTCAAAAATGGTCAAAATCCTCCTTCATAGAGTAGCAACTCATAAAATCCATATCAGTACCAACGAGGCTAACTTTATTAATTCTCAAATCATTACAATCTCCTGTTTTTCCATTACATGCCTCAACTCAATACCTCTATATAAAAGAAAATGTTCTCACTACCACTACTATATTACTTCTGTTACAAACTCCACTATTTATCACAAGTCTCCTTCTCCTTCGGACAACCTCTGGCAAAGTGCCCTGCTCCATTACAACTGAAACATATTACTTCTGGCAAGTATCGAGGTTTCCTTTTTGGGCAACTGTTGAGGTAGTGCCCTGACTCCTTGCACCTGTAACAGGTGATATGACTTAGGTCCTTCCTGGAATCCAGTCTACTTCTCTTTCTGGACTTTTCCATTCCAATCAGGGCTTCTATCTCCTGTGGGTCATATTCTACTTCCTCTGTCGGGAATTCTACTAGATCCCCATTCATACAATTCTGGGAGATGTGTCCCTCTTCTCCACATGAATAGCAAGACTTGGTGTAGGGTTTAATTGGTTCTTCTTTGGGTGTGTCCTCCATCACAGCTTCTTCTAAAATTTCCATGAGGGCTCCTTTCATTACTTCTTCCTTCTGCTGGATGGTTCTTTGTACCAAGGGGTAAATGTGACACTGTGCAGGGTAGTGGGTAGTCCCTTCACACAAGAAACAAGTGATCTGCCTAGTTGGGCATTCTTCAGCTGGGTGACTTCCTTCACAATTAGGGCATTCATCCTTGTGTTCTTTATGGTTGTGTCCTATTTCACCACAGAGCTTGCATGCACAAGGTTTCTTCATATCCTTTCCATAAGGCTTCAACTTCTGGGACACAAACTGAGACTTTAGCAAAGTCAACTTAAATTCTTTCCAAGTGGTTACTCCTTGCCATCCATTCATGGTTTGGTATATCTTCCACCAAGTAGCAGCACCTCTTTCAAAGCATTGAAGAGCATGCTGGGCCATATCCTTTCCGACTATAGGGTTGTTCTCCATATGATCCTCCATGTTCTGAATCCATCGGTCCGTCTCCAATTGACTCATCGGTCCAGAAAATATAAGCTCATCTTCATTCATCCTCTATTGGGTCCATGTGGGTTTAGGGTGAGATAAGAGAGATAGAGAGGGATACACAAAATGCAAACAACAGTTTTGAAAAGACAGATTTTTTGTTGTGGCTGTCGAAAAACATCAAACAAGTGACAGCTCACAATCGTCGCATCTAACGTAGGTATATAACAGGGGTTTGGTCTTCTAAAGGTCAATAAATCTTCAACGTCTCCAAACTCTTCAAGCCTTGTTCATGCCTCCAATGGCTTCTTTCGGTCGTGCTTGATCTTTCTCAAGTCCTTTCGCCAGATCAACTCTATTGACGCGAAGTCTCTCATGACATCCTTGAATATTCTGGAGTTGCATTTCAAACTTCTGGGTTTCAACATCCTTGGCATGAGCCATGGTCATACTGTCCTTCCGTTCCTGATAAATCTCCGGTATCTCGAGGTTGTAGCTCCTCTAGATTGGCTATTTTCAGCTTTTGGTTCCTGAGTTCTTCACGAAATGCTCCTTGTCAAAATACGGCTTCTTGTAGCTCCACCTTAAACTTCTTGATGTACTACTCCAGACCCTGGTGTTACACCGGCTAAGGTTGAAACTTCATCTTACTATTAGGTGCTCCATCAGCCTTCTTCCATCAAATCCATTCTGAAGAAATGCATCCTTAACTCAGCACGGTGACAGTAGCATCAGCGGGCGATGACATCACGGATAACCATGTTTCTGCTCTTGTCATTCATGAGCTATCATTCCATAGTTGATATCTCCTGCCTTAGGGTTTTTCTTAACAGAACTTTGAGTTCTCATGCTCCTTGTTTCGGTCTTTCTCCCATACACCTTGATCTCGGGTATTGACAGCTTCCATAGTCTGCCAAGTTCCATAAGGGTAGCCTTCCTAGGCCATACAAATCTAGGGATTCTTCAGAGCCTTCAGATTCTCCTAGTCTTCGGAGTCTTCAACCGTTGTAGTTTCCATTATCATAATGTATGGTAAAATCCCCTTCCTTCCGAATGGTCTCGGTTGTCCGATATCTTGTACATCTTGGAATGGTCTCATCAGTCAAATCTTCGGGTGGTCAAAAGGGAAAGGGGTATGGTCTCACTAAAGGGAATTTTTGAATAAGCTCAGAAGAGAAGAGAGGTAAAAGATCTTTTTGAAAGGGAAAGTTGTAGAGAAAAATCTTTGCTATGGGCTTGCCAGTTTCTAGGGTCACGTCCTACAGTCAACATGTGCTCTGATACCATCTTGTAGCGACCTGACCCGAATGGATCACGTCTACTGTGCTACGGTGTCATCCCTGGATCAGTAATGCTGACACCACACAGTACATCGAGGTTTTATAGCAGAGTTGCAATCACACACTTATTACATCGATGGCTCAAAAAGAACTTATTACACTGAATATGGCTTAAGGCCATATAATAAAAATAACAGTGGAAGACTTGGAAGATAAATGGGTCCATCAACTCCAGCGGCATCATTGAGTATAGGGCCACGACCTAAACGCACCTCAATCGTCGTCTGAAAAGTCTGCAACATTAACGTTGCAGCCCGAAAACGGGTCAGCACATGGAATATGCTGGCAATGTAACACATAGAGAATAATGGAAAGAAACAGCTATACTATATGCATATATGGCTGGTGGAAAGCTCTATGGTTACAATTTTTGCGTAAAGCCAATTTTTCCCTACTGCAAAGGAATAAAATTATTTAACTATCATGGTGGTTGTGAAACATTGAGAATGGTTGACAGCATTCTCAATCCCAATTAAAAGTACAATTAAAACCCAACAACATTAATTAGAAGTAACATGTTGAGATTCACAATGATATTCAAGTACTAGATACTCAAGTTGTCCATAACCGGGGACACGGCTAATCATGATTAGTTTGTTACTCTGCAGAGGTTTGCGCACTTTTCCCCACAAGACTCGATCGCCTCCGTTTGTTTTCTCGCACTACATGGTGTTTGAGAAGACGGATGACCGAGACACAGTCTTTCAGAAGCACTAGCACCTTACATGTGGGGTAGACCGTACCACCAACAACCCCTACATCTGCTAGTCCACCCCGTAAGAGTTCGCACAACTTAGTCAACTATGCCAGAGCCCATAATGGCTTGTGGCTGCACACGGAAGTTTCTAGCATGAAAGATCTTATGATCCCTTTGAGCCTGGGTGGCGGTCCAAAAAAAATAGGCAAGTCCTGATAGACATCAGGTGCCTCAATCCACCCAGATGTGTGTTTAAGTTGCCACCTTAGATAAACCTTTTAAAATTATCAACTCACATCTGTAATGGATATCACTCACCCAATCCACGTCTACTAGCATAGCATGGCATAATAATAAGCAAACGTAGAAGTAACTCCCAAAGGTTTCATAATAATACAGGTAATAGGTACTACCTCATCTACTTCCCATCCCACAATTTAATTAGATTCTAATCATGCAATGTGTGAGGATTGATCTAATGCAATAAAACATGGGTTGTAGAAAAGGTATGATCAAAGTGTTACTTGCCTTGCTGATGATCTGTGAGTCCTAGGGTTTCGAAGTAACAAGCGGCGCAATCCGGGTAATCTATCGCAGACAAACAACAAGCATACAATAAGTACTCATCTAATGCACAGGTAAAACTCGAACAAGAGATCGAACCAAGTAGTTCAACTTAAGAACTCCGGTTGCAAAGAAAGAACGAAAAACAAACGGCGGAAGAAAACAACTCGGTTCTAGCAAGTTGAATCTAGGTCAAAATTTTACTGTAGCAAAAGCTTGTTCAAGTTGATTAGATGGAACGGCAGTTTCGAGACGAAACTCAAGGCGCTTGAATCACCTGATTCCGATAAACGAGCGAAAAGATAAACTAGAAAGAAGATCGGATCTAAGATCGCGATCGCGGAATAAATCCGACGAAAAGAAAAAGAAGAACGGTTAAACGAGCGGACGTCGTTAACCTAGAAGAATCCGGTGATCACGTTCGTTAGGACGAACGGTCCGACGAACGGTCCAAGGCAACTAAATCGGAGAAGAAAACGAATCCGATCTAGGGTTTCGGAGAACAAAACCGATCGAAAAACCGATCTAGAAAACCGGAACGGTTTAGAGAAGAAAAGAATCGGAACGATTAGAAGAAAACGATCCGAGAAAAAGAATAGATGTAGCGCGGGGCTACCTCCGGCGAGGTCTCCGGCGAGGGGCTCCGGCGGCGGCGGCGTAGGGCGGCGGCGTGGGCAAGGTGCGGCGGCGGCGTAGGGCGGCGGCGTGGGCAAGGTGCGGCGGCGGCGGTGACGCAGGGTGCGGGCGGCGGCTTAGGGCGGCGCGGCGCGGGGTGTGGTGTAGCTCTAGGCTTTGGGTTTGATGATTTAGAGGGGGGGTGCTTGGGTATTTATATGGGTGAGGGGAGACAAAACTTGGGGTAGGGGACAAGAATTAGACTAGGAATAGGAAAAGATCTAGAAATAGAAAAGGAATATACGGAAGTAGGACAAAAGTCCTACTAGGATTCGGTTTAGAGCAAGAGGCGAGGCGGCGGCCTCCTGCGCCAGCGCTAGGCGCGCGCGGCTCCCTGGGGCGGTGGCCTTTGGCCGTAGCCTTGGCCGGCTGGGCCTTTGGCCCAAGGCGCTGGACTTTGATTTTTTTTAACTGGTTCTCGCGCAGAAAAAAAACAAAAAGAGATCTAAACAAACTCCGAAAAATCTAAAGTAAATTTTCCCCGACTCCTAAAAATGAGCCGAACAAAATGAACTTTTCTCCGGACCTAAAATGCAATTTTCGAAAACGCGCATTTTTCCCTATCCAAATAAAATGCAAAATAAAACTCCGGCAAACAAAAATTGATCTATTTATTAAATCTTCATTTTCCTAAATTTTGGGAAAGTCATATTATTGCCTCTCTCATATTTTGACACCGGAAAATTTATTGAAGATAAAACAAATAAATCAAACGATCCTCTTTTCAAAATTTGAGAAACTCTCAAATATGAAAATAACGAAATCTCCAACTCTCTCCGGAGGTCCTTGAGTTGCGTGAAATTTCTAGGATCGGCCAAGATGCAAGAAAATATGTTATGCATGATGATCTAGTGTATAACATTCCAAATTGAAAATTTGGGATGTTACAATGTTGTATATTGATATATAACATATGAGCAACAATACTAATTTTTAAAGAGATTTCAAATAGGATGTATATAAGCCACAACCAAAAGATTTTGTTGGGAATACCGAAATGATATAAATATTTTAAGCCATGTGTATGATTTGAAAGTACAAGTAGCTGGAAATTTAATAAAGTAATTGGAAAATTTGAAATTTATCAAATGACACGTGGATACAAGAAGTTTAGTGGGAGCTCTATGGTTTATGATCTTACATATGTATGACATAATACTTGATCAAGATAATATAAAGTATGTTAGCACAAAGAACATGTTTCTAAACACATAGAATTATTGGATGAAAATCTATATAGATAGATTAAAACATCTGACTATACTAAGACTTGTATGGTGACACAAGTTTTAAAGAAGTTTAAGAGGAGAAAATGTTTTCTCAAAATGTCACATATCATAACATTGTGCAGAATTCAATAGTTGATGAACATGCATGAATGAATAAGATTCATCATGTGTGTTATCAAATGAACAAAGCCATATGTTTTGCATAAACTTATTGCTAGTAGTAAGTACCATAGTGATATCTGATAGATTCACTAGGGTAATTGATTAAAAGTTTTAGATACCCCAGTTTGATGAATGCTTTGCTTCTGGTCTTTAGAGGAGATGAAGAGGTTATTGTAAAAGTTACACAAAAAACTTGTTGTAAAAGGTTACACAAGAGAACTTCATGACTCATAAACTATCGGGCTATAAATTGTGAAGTACTTTTTCAGAAATGAACATAAATTGTGGATCTATAAATGATATAGCTTGAGACTTGAGAAGTTTTTCAATAGAATATAATCTGGATCAACAAAACTTTATCGATAAATTATGATGTAGTTCCAAATAGATATTGACTATATGGAGATATATCAATGAGACTATATGGAGATATAGTGTTACTATAGAATGGACTATATGGAGATATAGTGTCACCGTTAATGTAACAAATGAATTGCACAATAAAACCAGATGTTACGAACACAAATAAGATTGAGATTTCAAGAGTGTCAGATCTAGTGACAAGGTTCTACCACTAGCAAAGCATGAGCAACATCAGATAGCTATATGGGTTAAGAAAAGCATGCGACTAGATTATTGACTCTAGTGCAAGTGAGAGACTGTTAGAAATATGCCAGAGAGGCAATAATATTTGTATTATTATATTTCTATATTCATAATTAAAGAGTTTATATTCAATGCTACAATTGCTATGATCCTGGAGTATGCATTTCAGTGGAGAACTCGTATGCACGTGCGGAATGATAAACGGTAAAATCAAAGGTTCCTAGTCTCGCCTCTAAGATTAGCTCAAGTATTGTTTGTGATCACGTTTTTCGGATCTTAAGATTTTGTTAAGTGTAACGATGATCCTAAAACAACATTGATATTATGACGTGGGATGACCAATCATATTGAACTGACCCAATCTTGTTTGTTATGAATTGAGTTCATATCGTCCGTATTCAATTTTAATAACACAAAATGTTAACGTGTGATATTGGTCCTTAGACCATGAGAGTAGCATGGTCACTTCTTACCGTAGATGGGCTTTGGGGTTGCTCAAACGTCACCAGTAACACGGTGATCGTAACGGCAACTTACAGGTTTATCGTAAGTTTGACAAGTGGCCGGATAGCTCAAGAGTGGTATTTGCTGCTCCAATGATGGAGAGATATTCTTAGTGCCCTCTCAGTGTGACGGCATCGATCATCGTGTGGCCAGACACACGTGACTACGTCACGGGGATGCCGGAATACAATAACGAGAAAGAAGAACAAAAACCAGCAACGAGGATTTTCGTATACTGAGCAAAAGACTCACAAGGATACTGATGCATCCTGAGTTTTGTGAAGTATCATGAAGCAAAGGGAACATCACATGATAATGTAAGATTCCCTCGAATATCATTCGTGTTGTAACGCCTGGATAATTAAGCTACAGTAAACCCTATTAATGGTGTCGTGTCATCACATTACTGTTGCTAATGTTCATTTGATCCAAATCACGATTCAAATTCAAAACAGAGTTTAAAGTCAAAATTCAGATTTATCGAACATGAAAACTAAAATGTTCAAAGTATGGCAAATAATCCCTGGATATTTGTCCTGTTGAAATCATAGTTTATAAAGTATTTAAAAGCCCTTAAATGAATAAAACAGTGGCTAAAACAATTGTTTAAATGCTTTTTTAAATAATTAACAAATATAAACTATTTATTAATGTGTCAAACTTTTTGTGGCAGTGGGTTAATTGGCATCACTAGTTATGGAGCTAGTTTTATATTTATAAAACTAAAAATAAAATGAAACTAAAAGAAAACATAAAAGTAAATAAGAAAAGAAAAAGAAAAGGGTGAAGGCCCCTTGGCCCAGCTGGCTGATACGTCTCCAACGTATCTATAATTTTTTATTGCTCCATGCTATATTATCTACTGTTTTGGACATTATTGGGCTTTATTATCCACTTTTATATTATTTTTGGGACTAACCTATTAACTGGAGGTCCAGCCCAGAATTGCTGTTATTTTGCCTATTTTAGGGTTTTGAAGAAAAGGAATATCAAACGGAGTCCAAACGGAATGAAACCTTCGGGAACGTGATTTTCTCGCCGAACATGATCCATGAGACTTGGAACCTACGTCAAGAAACAAAGGAGGAGGCCACGAGGTAGGGGGCGCGCCTACCCCCCTAGGCGCGCCCTCCACCCTCGTGGGCCCCCTGTTGCTCCACCGACGTACTCCTTCCTCCTATATATACCTACGTACCCAAACGATCAGATACGGAGCCAAAACCCTAATTCCACCGCCGCAACTTTCTGTATCCACGAGATCCCATCTTGGGGCCTGTTTCGGAGCTCCGCCGGAGGGGGTATCCATCACGGAGGGCTTCTACATCAACACCATAGCCCCTCCGATGAAGTGTGAGTAGTTCACCTCAGACCTACGGGTCCATATTATTAGCTAGATGGCTTCTTCTCTCTTTGTGGATCTCAATACATTGTTCTCCCCCTCTTTTGTGGAGATCTATTCGATGTAATCTTCTTTTTGTGGTGTGTTTGTTGAGACCGATGAATTGTGGGTTTATGATCAAGTCTATCTATGAACAATATTTGAATCTTCTCTGAATTCTTTTATGTATGATTGGTTATCTTTGCAAGTCTCTTCGAATTATCAGTTTGGTTTGGCCTACTAGATTGATCTTTCTTGCAATGGGAGAAGTGCTTAGCTTTGGGTTCAATCTTGCGGTGTCCTTTCCCAGTGACAGTAGGGGCAGCAAAGCACGTATTGTATTGTTGCCATCGAGGATAACAAGATGGGGTTTTCATCATATTGCATGAGTTTATCCCTCTACATCATGTCATCTTGCTTAAGGCGTTACTCTGTTTTCATGAACTTAATACTCTAGATGCATGCTGGATAGCGGTCGATGAGTGGAGTAATAGTAGTAGATGCAGGCAGGAGTCGGTCTAGTTGTCTCGGACGTGATGCCTATATACATGATCATACCTAGATATTCTCATAACTATGCTCAATTCTGTCAATTGCTCAACAGTAATTCGTTAACCCACCGTAAAATACCTATGATCTTGAGAGAAGCCACTAGTGAAACCTATGGCCCCGGGTCTATCTTCATCATATTAATCTTCCAATACTTAGTTATTTCCTTTGCTTTTATTTTACTTTGCATCTTTATCACAAAAATACCAAAAATATTATCTTATCATATCTATCAGATCTCACTCTCGTAAGTGGTCGTGTAGGGATTGACAACCCCTTATCACGTTGGTTGCGAGGATTTATTTGTTTTGTGTAGGTACGAGGGACTCGCGCGTAGCCTCCTACTGGATTGATACCTTGGTTCTCGAAAACTGAGGGAAATACTTACGCTACTTTGTTGCATCATCCCTTCCTCTTCGGGGAAAACCAACGCAGTGCTCAAGCGGTAGCAAGAAGGATTTCTGGCGCCGTTGCCGGGGAGTCTACGGAAAAGTCAATATACCAAGTACCCATCACAATCCTTATCTCCCGCATTACATTATTTTCCATTTGCCTCTCGTTTTCCTCTCCCCCACTTCACCCTTGCCGTTTTATTCGCCCTCTCTCTCTCTATCCTCCCTCTCTTTCTCTCTTTATCTCTTTTTGCCCGCTTGCTTTTTGTTTGCTTGTGTGTTAGATTGCTTGCTTGTCACGATGGCTCAAGATAACACTAAATTGTGTGACTTTACCAATACCAACAATAATGATTTTATTAGCACTCCGATTGCTCCTCTTACCGATGCCGAATCTTGTGAAATCAATGCCGCCTTGTTGAATCTTGTCATGAAAGATCTGTTTTTCGGCCTTCCTAGTGAAGATGACACTACCCATCTAAATAGCTTTGTTTATTTGTGTGATATGCAAAAGAAGAAAGATGTGGATAACGATATTGTTAAATTGAAGCTATTTCCTTTTTCACTTAGAGATCGTGCTAAAGCTTGGTTCTCGTCTTTGCCTAAAAATAATATTGATTTATGGAACAAGTGCAAAGCTGCTTTTATCTCTAAGTATTTTCCTCCCGCTAAGTTCATCTCCCTTAGAAACGATATTATAAATTTTAAGCTACTTGATCATGAACATGTTGCACAAGCTTGGGAGATGATGAAATTAATGATACATAATTGCCCTACTCAAGGTTTTAATTTGTGGATGATTATACAAATTTTTTATGTCGGATTGAATTTTTCTTCTAGAAATCTTTAAGATTCGGCCGCGGGAGGCACTTTTATGGAAATCACTTTAGGAGAAGCTACTAAACTCCTAGATAATATTATGGTTAATTATTCTCAATGGCATACTGAAATATCTACTAATAAAAAGGTGCATGTGATAGAAGAAATTAATGCTTTGAGTGGAAAGATGGATGAACTTATGAAATTATTTGCTAATAAAAGTGTTTCTTCTGATCCTAATGATATGCCCTTGTCTACTTTGATTGAGAATAATAATGAATCTATGGATGTGAATTTTGTTGGTAGGAGCAATTTTGGTAACAACGCGTATAGAGGAAATTTTAATCCTAGGCCTTATCCTAGTAATCCCTCTAATAATTATGGTAATTCCTACAACAATTCTTATGGAAATTATAATAAGATGCCCTCTGATTTTGAATCTAATATTAAAGAATTTATTACTTCGCAAAAGAATTTCAATGCTTTGATTGAAGAAAAATTGCTTAAGATTGATGAGTTGGCTAGGAACGTTGATAGAATTTCTATTGATATTGATTCTTTGAAACTTAGATATATTCCACCTAATCATGATATCAATGAGTCTCTCAAATCCATGAGAAATTCCATTGATGAGTGCAAAGAAAGAACCGCTAGGATGCGTGCTAAGAAAGATGCCTTTATAAGAGCGTGTTCTTCTAGTTCCTATGAAAATAAATATGAAGATCTAAAAGTTATTGATGTGTCCCCTATTAAATCTTTGTTTTGCAATATGAATCTTAATAATGATGGGAATGAATATGATCCACCTTTACCTAGAAGGCCTTCCAAAAATTCGGAGTTTTTAGATCTTGATGCTAAAATTGATGAAAGTGGGATCGAAGAAATTAAAACCCTAGATGTTGCTAAACCCACTATTTTGGATTTAAAGGAATTTAATTATGAAAATTGCTCTTTGATTGATTGTATTTCCTTGTTGCAATCCATGCTAAATTCTCCTCACGCTTATAGTCAAAATGAAGCGTTCACTAAACATATTGTTGATGCCTTGATGCAATCTTATGAAGAAAAACTAGAATTGGAAGTTTCTATCCCTAGAAAACTTTATGATGAGTGGGAACCAACTATTAAAATTAAGATTAAAGATCATGAGTTCTATGCTTTATATGATTTGGGTGCTAGTGTTTTCACGATTCCAAAGACTTTGTGTGATTTGTTAGGTTTCTGTGATGTTGATGATTGCTCTCTAAACTTGCACCTTGCGGATTCCACTATTAAGAAACCTATGGGAAGAATTAATGATGTTCTTATTGTTGCAAATAGGAATTATGTGCCCGTATATTTTATTGTTCTTGACATAGATTGCAATCCTTCATGTCCTATTATTCTTGGTAGACCTTTCCTAAGAACGATTGGTGCAATTATTGATATGAAGGAAGGAAATATTAGATTCCAATTTCCGTTAAGGAAAGGCATGTAACACTTTCCTAGAAATAAAATTAAATTACCTTATGAATCTATTATGAGAGCCACTTATGGATTGCCTACCAAAGATGGCAATACCTAGATCTATCCTTGCTTTTTATGCCTAGCTAGGGGCGTTAAACGATAGCGCTTGTTGGGAGGCAACCCAATTTTTTTTTATTCCTTGCTTTTTGCTCCTGTTTAGTAATAAATAATTTATCTAGCCTCTGTTTAGGTTGTGTTTTTGTGTTTAATTAGTGTTTGTGCCAAGTAGAACCGTTGGGAAGACTTGGGGAAAGTCTTGATATCTTGCTGTAAAAAACAGAAACTTTAGCGCTCACGAGAACTGCTGCCATTTTTATTTGGAAAGTGCAATTTAGTTAATTATTTTTTCAGATGATTAATAGATAAATTCCTCACGTCCAGCAATTTATTTTAGAATTTTTTGGGTTCCAGATCTTGCACTAGCTACAGATTACTACAGACTGTTCTGTTTTTGAAAGATTCTGTTTTTCGTGTGTTGTTTGTTTATTTTGATGAATCTATGGCTAGTAAAATAGTTTATAAACCATAGAGAAGTTGGAATACAGTAGGTTTAACACCAATATAAATAAATAATAAGTTCATTACAGTAACTTGAAGTGGTCTTTTGTTTTCTTTCGCTAACGGAGCTCACGAGATTTTCTACTTTAAGTTTTGTGTTGTGAAGTTTTCAAGTTTTGGGTAAAGATTTGATGGATTATGGAACAAGGAGTGGCAAGAGCCAAACTTGGGGATGCCCATGGCACCCCCAAGATAATATAAGGACACCTAAAAGCCAAAGCTTGGGGATGCCCCGGAAGGCATCCCCTCTTTTCGTCTACTTCTATCGGTAACTTTACTTGGAGCTATATTTTTATTCACCACATGATATGTGTTTTGTTTGGAGCATTTTGTATGATTTGAGTCTTTGCTTTTTAGTTTACCACAATCATACCTGCTGTGCACACCTTTTGAGAGAGCCATACATGATTTGGAATTTGTTAGAATACTCTATGTGCTTCGCTTATATCTTTTTGAGTTATATAGTTTTGCTCTAGTACTTCACTTATATGTTTTAGAGCACGGTGGTGGATTTGTTTTATAGAAACTACTGATGTCTCATGCTTCACTTAGATTATTTTGAGAATCTTAAATAGCATGGTAATTTTCTTAAATAATCCTAATATGCTCGGTATTCAAGATTAATAATTTTTTTCTTATGAGTGTTTTGAATACTAAGAGAAGTTTGATGCTTGATGATTGTTTTGAGATAAGGAGGTAATAATATCAAAGTCGTGCTAGTTGAGTAGTTGTGAATTTAAGAAATACTTGTGTTGAAGTTTGCAAGTCCCGTAGCATGCACGTATGGTAAACGTTATGTAACAAATTTGAAACATGAGGTGTTATTTGATTGTCCTCCTTATGAGTGGCGGTTGGGGACGAGCGATGGTCTTTTCCTACCAATCTATCCCCCTAGGAGCATGCGCGTAGTGCTTGGTTTTTGATGACTTGTATATTTTTGCAATAAGTATGTGAGTTCTTTATGACTAATGTTGAGTCCATGAATTATACGCACTCTCACCCTTCCATCATTGCTAGCCTCTTCGGTACCGTGCATTGCCCTTTCTCACATTGAGAGTTGGTGCAAACTTCGCGGTGCATCCAAACCCCGTGATATGATATGCTCTTTCACACATAATCCTCCTTATATCTTCCTCAAAACAGCCACCATACCTACCTATTATGGCATTTCCATAGCCATTCCGAGATATATTGTCATGCAACTTTCCACCATTCCGTTTATCATGACACATTCATCATTGTCATATTGCTTAGCATGATCATGTAGTTGACATAGTATTTGTGGCAAAGCCACCGTTCATAATTCTTTCATACATGTCACTCTTGGTTCATTGCATAACCAGGTACACCGCCGGAGGCATTCATATAGAGTCATATCTTGTTCTAAGTATCGAGTTGTAATTCTTGAGTTGTAAATAAATAGAAGTGTGATGACCATCATTCATAGAGCATTTTCCTAAAAAAAGCCAAAAAAGGGAGGCCAAAAATATATATAAAAGGGACAATGCTACTATCCTTTGCCACACTTGTGCTTCAAAGTAGCACCATAATCTTCATGATAGAGAGTCTTTTGTTATGTCACTTTCATATGCTAGTGGGAATTTTTCATTATAGAACTTGGCTTGTATATTCCAACAATGGGCCTCCTCAAGTGCCCTAGGTCTTCATGAGCAAGCAAGTTGGATGCACACCCACTTAGTTTCTTTTGTTGAGCTTTCATACATTTATAGCTCTAGTGCATCTGTTGCATGGCAATCCCTACTCCTTGCATTAACATCAATCGATGGGCATCTCCATAGCCCATTGATTAGCCTCGTTGATGTGAGAATTTCTCCTTTTTTGTCTTCTCCACATAACCCCCTCATTATATTCTATTCCACCCATAGTGCTATATCCATGGCTCACGCTCATATATTGCGTGAAAGTTTATAGGTTTGAGATTACTAAGGTATGAAACAATTGCTTGGCTTGTCATCGGGGTTGTGCATGATGAGAACATTATTGTGTGACGAAAATGGAGCATGACTAAACTATATGATTTTGTAGGGATGAACTTTCTTTGGCCATGTTATTTTGAGAGGATATAATTGCTTAGTTAGTATGCTTGAAGTATTATTATTTTTATGTCAATATGAACTTTTATCTTGAATCTTTCGGATCTTAATATTCATACCACAATTAATAAGAATTACATTAAAATTATGCCAAGTAGCACTCCGCTCACATCGTGCTGATGCATTAAGCCTTTTTTTAATTAAATTAAATCTGATAATTCTAGAAATTGAATAAAACTTTGAAAAATAATATAAAATAAATCATATGTGAGATGAAAAAGTTCTACACATGAAAGTTGATCAGAAAAATGAGATGTATCCGGATATGCCCCCGTTCGTCTGTCACACGTCCCTATCATAGCGAACATGTAACCGTCTCCCTCCGTTTCATCTGTCCAAAAATGCAAACTTCGGGAAAACATTCCCAGATATTTTCCCCCTTCACATGTATCGTGTAGTATAGCGTTAGGTCACGCCTAGCGCTGCTTATTGTCTTGACATGCATAGTATTGCACTTGTTTGCTCTGTATTTATGGTTTCTCCCCCTCTTCTCTCCGGTAGACCCCGAGAAGGCTGTCGATGCCTCTGTGATCGACTACATCGCCGACGACCCTTCTTCCCTTTCAGCAGAGCTTCCAAGCAAGCAAACCCCCCTTACTCATTCCGATATCGCCCATTCCATTCTCTCTCATGCTTGCATTAGATTTTGCTATTGTTCTTGATTGCTCCTATTTTGATGCATAGGCTGCTCTTGTAACTTGCTGTTGTACCTTACCTGCTTTATCCTAAACTGCTAAGTATAGGTTGGTTAGTGATCCATCAGTGACCCCTCACCTTGTCCCAGTTGCCTCGGCTTGATGACCGATGACTCGATCAACGTGATCAACGTCCAGGGCCTGGCACAGCAAATCACCCCCTTAGTTGCTCGGCTCTATAGAGCTACTATCGAGTGATGAGGGTGATACCTCATAACGCAGTCCTGATGATAACTCTCTAGCGTAGCTATTCGGTCATGGTCATCGCGGGTGATTCCTCCTTCACCACTCACAATACAACTCTGTCGTGCAACACCTCAAGTGTGAACCTAGAGGGTGATTCCTCGTATGTTCACCTTGACGATTACATCAAGTGGATTCCATCGAGGGTGATTCCTCAGATCCCCCCTTGCTATTATGGACACACGGTTACCTGGACTTTACTTGAGACCATTGTTGAAGTCGGGTCAGCCCAAAGGGGTACCCGCGAGTTGATGGGAAAGTCAGGCGGGCCGAGCAAGCACCCGCGAGATAATTACAAGGCACGGCCGGGCAGGCAGGCCGCCCCCGAGTGGGCTGGGCTAGCCCTGGCCATATTTCCTCGAGACAAGGCGACGGGATCACATGATCGTGAGTCTCTGCTCGTCTCCGCGAGCTGCAAATACACTAAGGGTTTGGGTATTTGATCTCAGTTGGCCATTGGCCTATACGCACTAACCACCACGCGGGAACAATTATGGGAACTTGCGTCATACGTTTCTTCCGAAATCTCTGTCAGACGTCCATTTTAGCATTGCGGCACAGCTGGACCAACGCCATCCAGGCAGAGGTGGCGCCTGGACCCGCCCTGCGTGCAATGACCCTGAGTGCAAAGTGCGATAGGCCAAAGACCCCAGAGTGCTTAGGATGTAGACCGGCGGGGACCTCTCTGCGAAGCCTAGGTAGGACTATGATGGGTTGATCTTTCGAGGCTGGGCATGACCCAGGAAAGTGTGTCCGGCCAGAGTAACCAAGCGTGTTGGGTAATGTGCTTCACCCCTGTAGGGAAGTTATCTATTCGAATATCCGTGTCCACAGTAATGGACGCTCGGAGTTGTATCCCGATCTATTACAACTAGAAATGGATACTTGAGACATGTGATCGATATGTTGGCTCCGTGTAGGATCTAGAAGTAGATGTGTCTAGAGGGGGGTGATTAGACACATAATGCTCAAGTTGCAATTTTTAAGCTTTTTCGGTTTAAGTGGAGTTTAGGCACAATTTCAACACACACAATACATATCAAGCAAGCATGCAAAGAGTATATGAGCAGCGGAATGTAAAGCGTGCAACTTGCAAGAATGTAAAGAGAAGGGTTTGGAGAATTCAAACGCAATTGGAGACACGGATGTTTTTCCCGTGGTTCGGATAGGTGGTGCTATCCTACATCCACGTTGATGGAGACTTCAACCCACGAAGGGTAACGGTTGCGCGAGTCCACACAGGGCTCCACCCAAGGGTAACGGTTGCGCGAGTCCACACAGGGCTCCACCCACGAAGGGTCCACGAAGAAGCAACCACCCACAAAGGGTCCACGAAGAAGCAACCTTGTCTATCCCACCATGGCCATCGCCCACACAGGACTTGCCTCACTAGCGGTAGATCTTCACGAAGTAGGCGATCTCCTTGCCCTTACAAACTCCTTGGTTCAACTCCACAATCTTGTCGGAGGCTCCCAAGTGACACCTAGCCAATCTAGGAGACACCACTCTCCAAGAAGTAACAAATGGTGTGTAGGTAATGAACTCCTTGCTCTTGTGCTTCAAATGATAGTCTCCCCAACACTCAACTCTCTCTCATAGGATTTGGATTTGGTGGAAAGAAGATTTGAGTGGAAAGCAACTTGGGAAGGCTAGAGATCAAGATTCATATGGTAGGAATGGAATGTCTTGGTCTCAACACATGAGTAGGTGGTTCTCTCTCAGAACATATGAGTTGGAATGGTGTATGTGTTCTGATAGCTCTCTCCTCGAATGAGAAGGAGGTGGAGGGGTATATATAGCCTCCACACAAAATCCAACCGTTACACAGTTTTCCAATCTCGGTGGGACCGAATTAATAAACTCGGTCGGACCGAAAATGTAAACCTAGTGACCGTTAGGGATTTCGGTGGGACCGACTGGATCAACTCGGCGGGACCGATGTGCTAGGGTTAGGGTAAATCCAAAACTCGGTTTGACCGATTACTCAAACTCGGTGGGACCGATTTGGGTAATAAGTGAAACTGAGATTTGGCCAAGCAAACTCGGTGGAACCAATTGCATATCTCGGTGGGACCGAGAATATTGCAATGGGTAACAGAGAGTTTGCAAGCCCATCTCGGTGAGACCGAGATCCCATCGGTGAGACCGAACTGATTAGGGTTTGGCAGTGGCTTATGACAAGTGGAACTCGGTGGCGCCGGATAGGAAGAATTGGTAGGACCGAGTTTGGCTTAGGGTTTAGGACATATGTGGAAGTGG
Source organism: Triticum urartu (assembly GCF_056163025.1). NCBI lineage: Eukaryota > Viridiplantae > Streptophyta > Magnoliopsida > Poales > Poaceae > Triticum > Triticum urartu. Next base: position 41,294,729 of record NC_141876.1, on the reverse strand, counting down.
GAAAGTAGCTGAGGGTTTTGGAGTATATCACTAAGCACACGAAGCAAGAGGCTCATTAAGCAACACCTCATCCCTCCTTGATAGTATTGGCTTTTCCTATGGACTCAATGTGATCTTGGATCACTAAAATGTAAAATGAGAGGTCTTGAGCTTGAAGCTTTAGCCAATCCTTTGTCCTTAGCATCTTGAAGGAGTTCCCACAACTTTTAGTCCATGCCACTCCATTGTTGAACTTATCTGAAACATGCTAGATAGAAACATTAGTCCAACAAGCGACATGTTGTCATCAATTATCAAAACCACCTAGGGAGCACTTGTGCTTTCAATCTCCCCCTTTTTGGTAATTGATGGCAACATACATCAAAGCTTTAGATAAAGATATAAAGAACAGCAAGTAAAGCTTTGGAAGGACATGTAACAAGCATAGGCTCCCCCTACATGTATGCACTCATGTAAATATGAAATATAGAGACATGTGAGAGCATAACCATGACAGAGTAGGCAATGTGTTACATGCATCTTGGCCATATGCATCAGAGCAAAAGATTATCAAGGAAAATACCTTCATGCTCATGAGTCCTTCTTGCAAACAGTATGTACATAAGCAAGAACTCCTCATACTCATGATTTTGATGCATATACTTACCTTGTGGTCTTGGGTTGGCTTAGGATGGAATGAACCTGCACAAACAAGGTGAGATAACACAGGTACATCCACTAGCCAGAGCAAACAAAAGAAACCACAAGAATGCCAAGACTGGGATGACATGTAGAGAGTGAGTACAAGGTACCATATTGAATTCAACATGTCCCCAAGAATAAAGATATGCAATGAATTTGACTGATTTCTTTCCCTTAGGTGTCTTGCTCCACCTGAATCTTACATGGGATATTGGGAGAAGATAGGAAACAGAAAATCAGAGCTGAAAGATATGAATAGAACTAAATTCAAATGAGTTCATATGAACATGTCTTTCCCCCAAAAAGACATGTGGCATCTCTCCTCTTGAGCATCAAGCATTTGGGATCCTTGAGTATTCTCTCCCCCTTGGAGATTTCTTTCTTCCCCTTAATATATGGGATCCTTGAGTATTCTCTCCCCCTTAGTACTTTCTCCTTTGTAGGTGATAAGCTTTTGATGTGATCTCTCTCTCTCTCTGATGATAAGCTTTGATGTGATCTCTCGCTCCCCCATTGACATCAATTTCCAAGAAGGTTTTTCCTAGAATCCATCGAATAGGTTTGGTCCTTGAGATTCAGTACAAAGCAGTGAATAAAATTGTGATGCTTGTAGAGGACAAGATTCATTGAGTGGAGCTGGATCAGAAGAAATATAGAATATGTGGCAAACTGGTTTTCCTGTTGTGAAATCGGTGGCACCGAGTGGCATGTTTCGGTAGTACCGAAAGGATTCGGTTGGACCGAAAATAGCTATTCGGTGAAACCGAGTTCATCACAGAGAAAAACACTTGTCACCTCAGCTCACTAGTTAAGTAAGATCTCACAAAGATTTGCAATGAATTTGCTGAAAGATTTGCAAGGAATTTGTTGCAGAAATATGCAGAACAAAAAATCAAAAAGAAAAGAGTGAAAGTTTCTAGATGAAGTTTTTTTTTGAAAAAAAAGAAACAAATATGCAAGGGACAAATGCAATAAATCAGAAAAGAACACAAGAGAACTTCATCTAGAATTGGGCGGTGACATAGTCACCTATGTTAGAGTATATTGACTTAGGAGTCAAGTGAGAACACTTGATCATAGGTCATACTCATCGTTTAAGCTCAAAATGGGGTTACCATTTTTCGTTTAAGCATCTTGATGTATTCACATCTTGTTGAGTTTCTTTGACTCATGTCTTGGAGTAAAGCTTCTCTAAGATGAAATAACATACCTTGGGTGGTGATGTGGTTCTTGCTCATGTAGTTGAACTTGTGTGGGTGCTCATGGTTGATGTAGCTCATCGAGAGTTGGGAGCACCATTTGGAGTTTGGGTTCATCTACCTACATGGGTTAGTTCTTGCAAGGAAAAGCACTTGTGTATCCAAAAATGACAATCATGAAGCTTAATATAGAATTTGTCAAAGGATATGTTTGAATGGTTTTGTGCTTCCTTGTCTTCAACCACTATTGTGTAGAGTCTTGGTGATGTAGAGATCGCTCAGGATATGAGTGAGTCGCAATCTCATGGAATTAGATTCAACCAAGCACCTACATGGGTTAGACAACATGCAAGGTGCAAATATATCCAAGACATAAGATAGTTATCATAAGAGATATATCATGGATTAGTCATAAGCTCATGTCTTGCATGTATCCAATGGAGTTTCTACTCCAAGTTCGAAGCATCAATGATGTTCAATTCTCCTCTCAACCTGCAAAACACTTTCTCATCAAGTGGTTTAGTGAATATATCCACTAATTGCTTATCGCTGCGAACATGCTTAAGATTGATGTCACCCTTAGCAACATGATCTCGAATGAAATGATGACGAACTTCAATATGCTTAGTTCGAGAATGTTGTACAGGATTATGACCAATTTTGATAGCACTTTCATTGTCACAAAGCAGTGGAAAATGTTTCACATAAATCCCATAATCTTTAAGAGTTTGGGTCATCCAAAGTAATTGAGCACAACATGAACCAGCGGCAATGTATTCAGCTTCGGCGGTGGATAAGGATACCGAGTTTTGTTTCTTGGAAGACTAAGACACAAGAGATCTACCAAGAAATTGACAAGTACCCGAAGTGGACTTTCTATCAACCTTGTCTCCGGCATAATCCGAGTCGGAATAGCCAACAAGATCAAAAGAAGACCTCTTAGGTTACCAAATGCCAAAATTTGGTGTATGGATTAAATATCTCACTATCCTTTTCACAGCCTTAAGATGACAATCTTTAGGAGCAGCTTGATATCGTGCACACATGCACACACTTAGCATAATATCGGGACGTGAAGCACATAGGTATAACAATGAACCAATCATAGAGCGATAAACCTTTTGATCAACCGGTTCACCATCTTTGGTTAAATCATTATGTCCACTAGTAGGCATGGGTGTAGACATACCTTTGCATTCTTGCATATTGAACTTCTTGAATAAGTCCTTGGTGTACTTTGTTTGAGAGACAAATGTACCTTCCTTAGTTTGCTTGATTTGCAACCCGAGAAAGAATTTGAGTTCACTCATCATAGACATCTCAAACTTCTCTGACATTAGCTTTCCAAACTTTTCACTAAGGAGAGGGTTAGTTGAAACAAATATGATATCATCAACATAAATTTGGCATACAAATAGCTCTCCATTAACCCTTTTAGTAAAAAGAGTGGAATCAATTTTACCAATTTCAAAACCACTTGTAGTAAGGAACTTGGTCAAGCATTTATACCATGCTCTAGGAGCTTGTTTAAGACCGTAAAGAGCTTTGTGAAGTTTGTAAACATGATTTGGTTTCTTAGGATTGATAAAGCCGGGAGGTTGTTTGACATAAACTTCCTCCTCTATTTCACCATTTAGAAAAGCATTTTTAATGTCCATTTGGTACAAGGTGATATTATGGTGATTAGCATAGGCAAGTAAGATGCGAATGGACTCAAGTCTAGCAACGGGAGCATACGTCTCACCATAGTCCATACCTTCGACTTGTGTGTACCCTTGGGCGACGAGACGTGCTTTGTTGCGAACCACTTGTCCATCTTCATCTTTCTTGTTGCGAAACACCCATTTGGTACCAATGATGTTGTGGTTGTTGTCGGGCTTCTCAACCAATGTCCAAACTTGGTTTCTCTCAAAATTATGTAGCTCTTTATGCATAGCGTTTATCCAATCCGGATCTTCCAATGCTTCTTCAACCTTCATAGGTTCAATGCTAGAGATGAATGAATAGTTTTCACAAAAGTTAGCTAAACAAGTTTTTGAGCGAGTGATTCTCCCAGTTTGTATATCATTGAGGATTTGCTCGAAGGGATGATCTTTGGCAATCCTTGCTCGAACTCGTGAGAGCTTTTGCTTGGGTCTTCGTTGAACATCTTCTTCATCTTGTTCTTCTTCTTGGCCTTCTTCATTGTTGACGTCGTCGTTCTCTTGTCGTGGTGGAGAAGGAGGTTGTTGATGTTCGTCTTGGCGTATTTCCTCATTTTCTTCATCTTGATGTGTCCCACTTGTGGATGCTTCCGTGTCGATTCTTGGTTTACCTTGTCGTGAAGTAGAAGCTTCCACTTGGACGGATGAAGTACTCTCCTTCACCTCCGTTGGACGAATTTTGCCAATGGACAAGTCTTGAATTGCTTCTGAAGGGTCTTTGTCTCCTACATCAATTGGCAATTGCTCTACTTGCGAGCCATTAGATTCATCAAACTTCACATCTACCGTCTCTTCAACCTTTCGGGTGAAATTGTTGTAGACACGGTAAGTGTGAGAGTTTGAGCCATAACCAAGTAGAAAACCTTCATGAGATTTAGGAGCAAACTTTGAACGACGATGCTTATCAAGAATGCAGCACTTTGAGCCGAATACTCGAAAGTATCCAACTTGAGGCTTGTTACCGGTGAGGAGCTCGTATGCCGTCTTGCCGAGTAGCTTGTGAAGATATAAGCGATTTGTTGCGTGACAAGCTGTCTCAACCGCTTCTGCCCAAAAGTGCTTTGGCGTCTTGTATTCATCAAGCATCGTTCTTGCCATTTCGATGAGCGTCCGGTTCTTCCTCTCAAGAACTCCATTTTGTTGAGGTGTGTACGTGGTCGAGAACTCGTGTGAAATCCCTTCTTCGTCAAGAAAGGTGTCCACATTTGCGTTCTTGAACTCCGTTCCGTTGTCACTCCGAACCTTCTTGATCTTCACATCAAACTGATTTTGGGCCTTCCTAGCGAAGTTTCTGAAGATCTTCTGGACCTGCGACTTGTCATTAAGAAAGAACACCCACGTAAATCTTGAAAAGTCATCAACTATAACTAGACCAAAAGAATTTCCACCGAGACTCTTGTAGGCGTTGGGACCAAAAAGATCCATGTGAAGTAGCTCGAGTGGCCTCCTTGTGGTCATGATGTTCTTCACGGGATGTCTTCCTCCAACCTGTTTACCTGCTTGACAAGCACTGCAAAGTCTATCCTTATCAAATATGACATCGTTAACTCCAAGGATATGATTTCCTTTAATAAGCTTGTCAAGGTTTCTCATGCCAACGTGACCTAGTCGTCTATGCCACAACCAACCTTTTGAGGATTTAGCAACAAAGCAAGTTTTAGGTTGTGCCTTTTTAGAGAAATCGACAATGTAAAGATCTCCTCTACGCATACCCGTAAAGACCATTTTATGATTGTCTCGACGAAATACTTGGCAATCTACCTCAGTAAATAGGACATTCAAACCGAAATCAGCAAGTCTAGATACTGAAAGTAAGTTGTAGCCCAAAGATTCAACGAGCATGACATTTTGAATGGAACTATCATGTGAGATGGCCACCTTACCAAGGCCAATCACTTTACCCTTTGAATTATCACCAAAGGTGACATATTTTCGAGGGCCGTCATTTTCAGCAAGCTCACGAAACACCTCTTCATCTCCGGTCATATGATCAGTACATCCACTATCAAGAACCCATTCCTTTCCTCCTGATTCATATCCCCGAAGATTTGCCATAAGACCAAAATGTCTCATTGCATCATCAAGATCGAATTCACTATCATCATCTTCATAATATTCATGTTCATCATGATCTGTGATTCATCACTTCCTAGAGAGGGTAATTCATCAGATAAATGATCATCAAAGTGGTCACTTTTATGAATTCTTATAGCTTTGAGTATGATATCATTAATGATTCCAACATCACCTTTAGCATGCTTAAGATTGGCAAGTTCAAAAAGACATTTACCAAAACTAGGATCACTAGAGTTCATCTTACTCAAGGCAATAGATTTATGGAGAATTTCATCCAAAGTTTTCAAGGAATGATCGGGAAATCATTCCTCAAGAAATTTCCATATAGTATAGGCACAACTTTGAGTAGGCAAACTAGCAATCAAGTTCTTGGGCAATCCTCTAATGATGAGCTCAATAGTTCTAAGATTGCGAATCATGTCAATATCTTCATCTAGGGTAGGATGCAAAGGATCAATATGAAGTGCACAAGGGCTAGCAATATACTTGTTCAAATGATATTGATTGAAGATTACAAGCATATCATTTTTCCACTCATGAAAATACTTTTCATCAAGAATAGGCACTCTATGTCTAAGACTCCCTAGAGTAGACAAATCCATCTTCCTCCAATGGTGATTAAACCAAGGCAATGGAGACCAATGCTCTGATACCACTTGTAGGATCTAGAAGTAGATGTGTCTAGAGGGGGGTGATTAGACACATAATGCTCAAGTTGCAATTTTTATGCTTTTTCGGTTTAAGTGGAGTTTAGGCACAATTTCAACGCACACAATACATATCAAGCAAGCATGCAAAGAGTATATGAGCAGCGGAATGTAAAGCATGCAACTTGCAAGAATGTAAAGAGAAGGGTTTGGAGAATTCAAACGCAATTGGAGACACGGATGTTTTTCCCATGGTTCGGATAGGTGGTGCTATCCTACATCCACGTTGATGGAGACTTCAACCCATGAAGGGTAACGGTTGCGCGATTCCACACAGGGCTACACCCAAGGGAAACGGTTGCGCGAGTCCACACAGGGCTCCACCCACGATGGGTCCACGAAGAAGCAACCACCCACAAAGGGTCCACGAAGAATCAACCTTGTCTATCCCACCATGGCCATCGCCCACACAGGACTTGCCTCACTAGCGGTAGATCTTCACGAAGTAGGCGATCTCCTTGCCCTTACAAACTCCTTGGTTCAACTCCACAATCTTGTCGGAGGCTCCCAAGTGACACCTAGCCAATCTAGGAGACACCACTCTCCAAGAAGTAACAAATGGTGTGTAGGTAATGAACTCCTTGCTCTTGTGCTTCAAATGATAGTCTCCCCAACACTCAACTCTCTCTCATAGGATTTGGATTTGGTGGAAAGAAGATTTGAGTGGAAAGCAACTTGGGAAGGCTAGAGATCAAGATTCATATGGTAGGAATGGAATGTCTTGGTCTCAACACATGAGTAGGTGGTTCTCTCTCAGAACATATGAGTTGGAATGGTGTATGTGTTCTGATAGCTCTCTCCTCGAATGAGAAGGAGGTGGAGGGGTATATATAGCCTCCACACAAAAGCCAACCGTTACACAATTTTCCAATCTCGGTGGGACCGAATTAATAAACTCGGTCGGACCGAAAATGTAAACCTAGTGACCGTTAGGGATTTCGATGGGATTGACTAGATCAACTCGGTGGGACCGATGTGCTAGGGTTAGGGTAAATCCAAAACTCGGTTTGACCGATTACTCAAACTCGGTGGGACCGATTTGGGTAATAAGTGAAACTGAGATTTGGCCAAGCAAACTCGGTGGAACCGATTGCATATCTCGGTGGGACCGAGAATATTGCAATGGGTAACAGAGAGTTTGCAAGCCCATCTCGGTGAGACCGAGATCCCATCGGTGAGACCGAACTGATTAGGGTTTGGCAGTGGCTTATGACAAGTGGAACTCGGTGGCGCCGGATAGGAAGAATCGGTAGGACCGAGTTTGGCTTAGGGTTTAGGACATATGTGGAAGTGGGAAAGTAGCTGAGGGTTTTGGAGTATATCACTAAGCACACGAAGCAAGAGGCTCATTAAGCAACACCTCATCCCTCCTTGATAGTATTGGCTTTTCCTATGGACTCAATGTGATCTTGGATCACTAAAATGTAAAATGAGAGGTCTTGAGCTTGAAGCTTTAGCCAATCCTTTGTCCTTAGCATCTTGAAGGAGTTCCCACAACTCTTAGTCCATGCCACTCCATTGTTGAACTTATCTGAAACATGCTAGATAGAAACATTAGTCCAACAAGCGACATGTTGTCATCAATTATCAAAACCACCTAGGGAGCACTTGTGCTTTCACTCCGGGATTGCTTTCTTGCAGGGAGTCGAGGAAGGATCTCTGGGCGTTAATTCTACAACATGCTTGTTAATTATAAAATGCTATTTTGTACTCTTCTGAATGTTGCAAGATACTTGAAGATGCTAGTCTTCGATAGGCTAGGTTTTCCCTTCCCCTGTGGAATTCCGTAGTTCAGTCCACAGATACAGCTCATTCCTTTGATACTGATGCATACTTAGCTTAGTTCTGATGTAAGTCTTCCGAGTACTTTGGATGAGTACTCATGGTTGCTTTGCTATCTCTTTTTCCCGTATACCCGATTGTTGCGATCAGATGGTCGATCCCAGGAGCTAGATACCACCCCGTGGACTACTACTACATGGAGACCACTGGCATCCAGGAGTAGTTAGGAGGTCCTAGGCAGGAGGCCTTGCCTCTTCGATCGTTGTTGCTTTTGTGCTAGCCTTCTTAAGCCAGTCTTGTTTAACTTATGTTTGTACTTAGATATTGTTGGTTCTGCTGACTCTTGTGTTTCGAGCTTCTGTATTTGCGCCCTCGAGGCCCATGTCTTGTAATATGAATCTTGTATTATTTTAATTTGTGTCTAGAGTTGTGTTGTGATATCTTTCCGTGAGTCCCTGATCTTGATCGTACACATTTGCATGTATCATTAGTGTACGATTGAATCAGGGGCGTCACAAGTTGGTATCAGAGTCGACTGCCTGTAGGAACCCCCAGTTTCAACTCCTTGGCCGAAGTTAAGTCTAGTCTTTGAAAACTATTTTACTAACATGGACGTGTCTTACGGGCCCACATCATCATTGGGTGGTATTAGGATCTTTCATAGATGATGTGAACTCTTTCGAGCCACTGATCCAATCAAGGGAATCCAAAGAAAAATGAAAAAGATGGAATAAAAGAAGTAGCAGCGGCTGAAAAGAAAACTTGTGATGACAAGCCTCTGAATCTAGGCTAAAATACTAAAGAAGTGTAGTGTGAAGATATTTTTCTCCCTTTTCCAAGACTCAACAACCTCCATTTGATCTATGTGTAGGTGAAAAAGCCCTGGGATCAAACATTTTCCAAAGAGAAAAAGGGATACTTCATGATGGATGATACGTCTCCGTCGTATCTATAATTTTTTTATTGTTTCATTCCAATATTATACAACTTCCACATATTTTTGGCAACATTTTATATGATTTATTGGACTAACATATTGATCCAGTGCCCAGTGCCAGTTCCTGTTTTTTGCATGTTTTTTGTTTCGCGGAATATCCATATCAAACGAAGTCCAAATGCAATAAAAATTTATGGAGCATTATTTTGGATTATATGTGATTTTTGGGATTTGGAATCAATGCAAACGGGGACCAACAACCCCCACAAGACACCAGGGCGCACCCCAGGGGCCAGGCGCGCCCAAGTGGGTTGTGCTCACCTCATACATCAGTTGGATATGTACTTCGGGCGCAAGGAAGCTTATATCCAGAAATAATATCGTGTTAAAATTTCAATGCAATCGGAGTTATGGATCTCCGGGAATATAAGAATCGGTTTTCAGCCAGAAAGCAGGAACGCGAAACAGAAGAGAACAGAGAGACAGATCCAATGATCACTGGCTTAGTTGTCGATCACCTAGGGACTAATGACTTTCTCTTTAACAAAAGCTATCCACTTTTATTACCTTGCAATTTATTCGTAGTTTTATTCTCGCAAAGCACCCAGAGTTTTATTTTTACCAAATAGTTTTATACGTGTTCTAGGTAAAGCAAACATAAAGTGTGTGTAGAGTTCTATCAGTGGTCGATAGAACTTGAGGGAATATTTGTTCTACCTTTAGGTCCTCGTTGGGTTCGACACTTATTTATTGAAGAAGGCTACAAATGATCCCCTACACTTGTGGGTTATCAAGACCTTTTTTTGGCGCCGTTGCTAGGGAGCAATAGTGTGGGTTGAATATTCTCGTGTGTGCTTGTTTGCTTTATCACTAAGTAGTTTTTATTTTCTGTTCTAAGTTGTTCTCTATATTTAGTTATGGATATGGAATAGGAAATACCAAAAAAATTAGCTGTACTTGCTACTCATGGAGATGCGGAACCTCCGAAAATCCTCGATGCTCGTTATGTGAAAAATATTAAACACTACTTTGATAATCCTGAGAAAACCCCATTCAACATGATAATGGGAGACACATTGGATCAACATGAATACTTTAGGTATTATAGCTTGACACAAAAGGGAAACTATTATGGGATCAAATTGATATGTTGCATTGGTATGCTTGGAACTTATGCCAGAGATATTATTATACTTGTTGTTCTAGGATGAACGCTCCACACCTTCCCCTTTCATGCAAATTTAATGATTATGAAACCTTAGCCTCTTACGCTAATGGTAGATATGATCACTATGATGTGGAACGAATAGAAGAATTTGTTGCTTTTAAGGGTTCTTATGAAATTGAATCTTTGTTTTAAAAGTATGAAGCTTTTGATGATGATGTTTGTAGACCTAAATTTTTTGCCATCCTTAATATTGCTATGAAAATTATAAATACAATGCCGATATTGATGCGTTAATTGAGAAAGTCTCTGTTGTCCAAGAAGAGGCTGATATTTTGTAGGAAACTATGGAAGAAGGAATTGATGAAACTATGAGTTCATTGGATGAAAAAGACGAGGAGGAAAGTGAAGAACAAAAGGAGGAAGAGCGGATTGATCACCTGTGCCCACCTTCTAATGAGAGTAACTCTTCATCTGATACATCGTTTAATTTCCCTTCATGCTTACCGAAGTATGAATGCTATGATAATTGCTATGATCCTATTGATTCTTTTGAAATGTCCCTTTTTGATGAACTTGATGCTTGCTATGCTTGTGGCCATGATGCCAATATGAATTATGCTTATGGAGATGAACTTGCTATAATTCCTTATATTAAGAATGAAATTGTTGCTATTGCACCCACACATGATAGTCCTATTATCCTTTTGAATTCTCCAAACTACACTATATCGGAGAAGTTTGCACTTATTAAAGATTACATTGATGGGTTGCCTTTTACCGTTGCGCATGATAATTTTGATGAATATAATATGCATGTGCTTGTTTCTCATACTTACAATTATTATGAGAGAGGAACTATATCTCCGCCTCTCTATGTTTCCAACACAACAGAATTGCAAGAAATTGCTTATGCTATCTATTGGTCTTTACTTGATGTGCATGAATTATTCTTGTATGACATTCCGATGCATAGCAAGAGAGTTTGACTTCGTCATTGCATGATATATGTTGCTTTGTGCTCACTACTAAATTATAAATCATTTCTAATTAAAATTGGCTTTGATATACCTTGGGATCCGGGTGGATCCATTACATGAGCACTTTTTTGCCTAGCTTAATGGCTTTAAAGAGAGCGCTGCCAGGGAGACAACCCGAAAGTTTCAGATAGTAATTTATTTCTGTTGAGTGCTTTTATAAAGTTTAAAAACAAAAAATATATAGGGGAACCTTAAAAGTTCTTCAAAAAGAGAACCGATTGAAAGGTGAAGCATTGGAGAAGTGAGGGTCGACCTTGAACACTTGTGTTCATGCTCATGGAAATATTCTAGATTTTTTCATGGAAGTTTCTCACAAAAATAATTATCCCCTTGCACAAATCCATTGTATTATAAAAATAATGTGCCAAGATTTGCCTTTAGGATGAGTAGATTGCTTGTTGGTATGTGCGGTGTAAAAACAGAAACTTTGGCTGTAGTGCATGAATTTTCATTTTTTACTGGAGTCAAAAGTTTCTGAAATTTTTACAAAGTATTTCTATGCAAATTTTTTATGTTGTCCTAATTTAGTAGAATTTTTGGAGTTACCGAAGTATGGTAGATGTTTAGATTGCTACAGACTATCTTGTTTAAGACAGACTCCGTTTTTGATGCATTGGTTTGCTTGTTTTGAAGAAACTATCGATTCTATCGGTGGTATGAGCCATGGAGAAGTTATAATATAGTAGATACAATGCAAACAAAATATGAATGGGTTTGCAACAGTACTTAAAGTAGTGATATGCATTATTATAATAACAGACGTCACGAGGTTTCTGTTGAGTTTTGTGTGGATGAAGTGATCAAAGATCGAGGAGGTCTCGATATGAGGAGAAGCGGGAGAGGCAAGAGCTCAAGCATGGGTATGCCCAAGGCACCCCAAGTAAATATCCAAGGAGACTTAAGCGTCTAAGCTTGGGGATGCCCCATAAGGAATCCCATCTTTCTTCAACAAGTATTGGTATGTTTTCATCTTTGTTTCATTCACGTGATATGTGCAAATCTTGGAGCATCTTTTGTGTTTAGTTTTCATTTTTATTTTATGCACCATTCTGGTATGAGATTTTCCATGGTTGATTTATAGAATTCTCATTGTACTTCACTTATATCTTTTGAGTATGGCTTTATAGGATGCTTCATGTGCTTCACTTATATCATTTGAAGTTTGGACTGTGTGCTTCTCTTCACATAGAAAACAGTTATTTGTAGAATGCTCTCTTGCTTCATGTATATTTATTAGAGCATGGTCTTTTGTAGAAAGAATTAAAGTCTCTTGCTTCACTTGTATCTATTTAGAGAGTCAACAGGAATTGGCCAATTGCATGGTTAGTCATAAAATCCTACATAAAACTTGTGGATCACTGAATATGATATGTTTGATTCCTTGCAATAGTTTTGCGATATAGAGATGTAATATGTGGGAATTACTAGTAAATGGTTGTGGTTAGTAAGAATGTTGGTGTTAAGGCTTGTGATTCCCGAAACATGCACGTATATTCTCTCGTTATGCTATAAAGTTGGAGCATGATCTATTATTTGTTGTCTTCCTTATGAGTGGTGGTCACGGACGAGCAATGGTCTATTCCTACCAATCTATCCCCCTAGGGGCATGCGTAGTATTACCTTGCTTTGAGGGCTAATAAACTTTTGCAATAAGTATATGAGTTCTTTATGACCAATGTGAGTCCATGTATTATACACACTCTTACCTTTCCGCAATTTGCTAGCCTCTACAATACCGTGCATTGCCCTTTCTCATGTCGAGACATGGTGCAAACTTCGTCGGTGCATCCAAACCCCATGATATGATACACTCTATCACACATAAGCCTTATTACATCTTCCTCAAAAAAACCACCATACCCTATTATGGCCTTTCCATAGCCATTCTGAGATATATTGCCATGCAACTTCCACTGCTTCCGTTTTGATGACTTGAGCATTCGTTGTCATATTACTTTGCATGATCATAAGATAGGTAGCATGATATTTCCATGGCTTGTCTTTTTCAAATCGTTGTTATGCTAGATCATTACACATCTTGGTAGACTGGCAAAGGCGTTCATATAGAGTCATATTTTCTTACAGGTGTCGAGTTGTAATTTTTATTTCTTTTGAGTTATAAGTAAATAGAAGTGTGACGATCATCATTATTCATTTTTAGAGCATTGCCCCAGTGAGAAAAGGATGATGGAGACTATGATTCCCCCACAAGTCGGGATGAGACTCCGAACAATGAGAGAGAAAAACAGGAAAAAAAGAAAAGAGAAGAAAAAAGGAAAAAAAGAGAAAAAACAAACAAACAAAGAAACAAAGAGAGAAGGGGCACTGTTACTATCATTTGCCACACTTGTAAGTGCATCTAGTGCCCCTTAGTGATTTTGGTGTATTGAAGACTTATAGGTTAAAGGACTAATGCGTTTGTGAGTGTACACAGGTCTATAAGTCTATGAGGAGTTTGATATTTACAGAGAAAGTCGACCCCTAAAAATGAAGTTCTTCGACTGAAGACTTTGGATCTCTGAAGACTTTCTGAAGACTCTGAAAGTGAAGAAAATGGTGTGACCGTGAAGACTTGGTATTCATTCGAGGAACATGAAGCGTGAAGACTTTTGTTTTCGTAGTTTCATTTTCTCTTTGTTGAGTCATAGGAAACACCGTACTGTTAAAGGGGGTCGAGGAAATACTAAGGAAAATTTTCCAGGTTATGCTCAACTCAAAATCCTACACCTACCAATCCCTTTGAGTGAAGCCATTGGAAATCTAATACAGTTCAGTCAATTTCTTTAGCGACAGAGACGAAGTTCTTCTGGTCTCTGAGGAATTTGTTTTGACTGAGGAGTTAGGAAGTCGCCAGTGCGGATTCCTACACAGTGAGGAACATGATAGCCCTGAGGATTTTGAAAACTCAAAATTCCGACCGTTGCTGTGCTATGCGCCAGCTGTCCCAAAATATCTATCCACCTAACGGTCATATCATTGAAGGGCATTTATGCCTTATCATGTCGGGCTGCTCCCAAGGCTATAAATAGCCGCCCCCTACAACCACTAGCTGGCTGGCTGCTCCGAGGTAAACTGACACTTGTCATTTGAGAGCAACCCATCCTCTGAGGACTTTGAGCGAAAATCATCAAGTGAGGAAAAACCAAAAAAACCCAAAACCCAAACACCTACAAACCCCAAGTGATTGAGCATCACTAAAGAGATTGATCCTGCGTGGATCTGACGCTTGTTACCTTTGAAGACTGTGCTTCTTCCAGATGGTTAGGCGTCATGGTCTAGAGCATCCAAGAGGAATTGTGGATCGCCGAGTGACCGGGTTTGTGAATGTTTGGAAGTTGCCCGAAGACTTACCATGAGTGATTGGACGAGGTCTATGTGACCTTAGTTCAAGGAGAATACGGTGAGGACTGAGTGTCCTGAGCTGCGTGTTCAAGACTGGGTGTCCGGGACTGTGTGTCCTCGAGTTTAAATACTCAGCCGCTCCAACCAGACGTACAACTGAGACAGCAGTTGGAACTGGTCTACCAAATCATTGTCTTCACCAAGCTCATTGGTTCTGTTTCCACAACTCTTTCATTTCCTCATAACTGTGTTGTGTGCTTGTTCATATCTGTGTTTGAAGACTTTGACTGAAGATTTTCTCAATTTCCTCAGTTCAATTTCTTCAGTTTGTTTGTCTTCATCCTGTGTTATCCTGTGTATACGCTTCTGTACTCTGTGCATGTCTTCATTTCATCATGATGACTATGCTTGTATTCTGTTATGTTTACTTTTGAGTACTCATTCCGCTGCTGGTAGTTCTTCGCTAAGGAATTTCCTCACCAGCAAATTCCTCAGTGAAGAATTTCATAAAAATCGCCTATTCACCCCCCTCTAGTCAATATAACGCACTTTCAATTGGTATCAGAGCGAGGTACTCCCTTGTTCTGTGTGATTTTGGTTTAACCGCCTGGAGTTTTAGTTATGTCTACCGCAGGTATGACGAAAGTGACATGCCCCATATTTGACGGTCACGAGTATCCCAAGTGGAAGGCCATGATGAAGAAACGCCTCATGGCGATGGACAGCGAGCTGTGGACCGTCACTGAGATTGGTCTGACTGATCTGTGCAAGATGGCAGAAGCTGATGACATTTGCAAGTACACTCTTCTCAACCTCACGGCGAAGGATGTCATCTGCTCCAGTCTATCACAAAATCAGTTCAGGAATATCATGCATCTCGATCATGCGAAGCTCGTCTGGGACCGTCTCTCTGAGGTCTATGAAGGTCATCGAACCTGTCATGATCCTTGGTTTGAGTACTTCAAGGAATCTCTCAAAGCGATGACATTTGAACCAGAATCATCATCTTCTGCATCATGCCTTATGGCAAAAGATGCTGAGGTAACTGAATGCTACCTATCCGAGTCTAGTGATGATGAATCTGGTGATGAATTTGGACCCAGCTATGTCAAACTTGCTTCCCTTGCCACTAAACAACAAAGAGCTTTGGAAAAAGTTTATTACATGCTAAATAAGAGCGATGCTATGTTGGGTGAAGAAATGGATCAGTCAAAAGCTTTGGCTGAAAGTCTTCAGAGACTTCACACTAAGTATGACACCCTTCAAGATCAACATAACACTCTTTTATCTGATCATGAGAAGCTTTCTTATGAATTTCTTCAAAGAAAGCAAGACCTTGAGAAGCTAAGAGTGAGTTATGAAGATCTTCCGAAGGAGCGCGATTCATTACTTGCTCAACAAATCAGCGCTTCTCAGGAAGAATTTGTTCCTCCATGCTTGAAGTGCATTGAACGTGAATCTGCTAATTCTTCACCTGAATGTTCAAATGCTGCTAATGTTTCAAATCCTTCACATACCTCTACTATCACTAATTCCTCATCTGAGGACTAGTATCACTGATGATGCAGGGTTGAAGGAATTGTACACGACAAGCTTGTATAAAAGCCTCAAAGGGCATCAGGCTCTTTGTGATGTGCTTAAAAAGCAGATCCTCAACAGGAACCCTAGGAAAGAGGGTATTGCCTTTGAGAGGAAACTCAATGCTGATGGTACATATTGGAAGCCTGAGTAGTACCCCAAAACTACATGGGTTGCTGCAAAGGGACCTCCAGTTGATCCAATCAACTTATCTGGATTTGCATGTGAATCTCCTCATTCTGATGATGAGTCAATTGACTCCAACTATAAACTGTTCAAAAATCAGAATGGTGAAGTATTTGCTAGATATGTTGGCACTAACTGCAGGAACGGCTCCCCTATGAAGAAAATCTGGGTTCCCAAAAGATGCCTTGAAAATCTTCAGGTGAATGTCATCATGACGCCACCTGTGAAGAATAGGAACCCCAGATCAAATTCTTCATATGGACCAAATTCTTCATATTGATTCAAGTCCTCATATGGACCAAACTCCTCACATGGATCATATTCCTCATATGGATCAAAGTCCTCATATGAACATCATCATGCTAACCCGTCTGTTTCGCAGGGAAGATCTAAGGATTATGGATATGTGCATTATTCTTCAAATCATTATGTCCATAAGTCCTCGAAGAATTTCTCTGCATACTCTTATGCTTACTCTAACCCCTCTTATGTGAAACGAAATGGACTGGCTTCTATGCCATCCTTCTCGTATGGAGCTCGCAGAATGATGAACTCTTTGCCACCCCTTCAGATGTGGGTGGTGAAGAAAAATAACTAATCTCTTCTGCAGGGTCAGGTATCTAGACGTACATAATCGTCTGAAGAATTTGCTGGAGACCTGAGTATGCCTGATAGGACGCAGGCTAATCATGAAGAAATGAACTTTCATTTCTCACGTCCTCATATTGCTTTATCAGTTCTTTTACTTGATGAAATTGATCTGATGAATTGATGTCATATTCTTCACTGATGAAGTATATGAGTTTGTAAGCTGCACTAATTCATCTACAGGATGATCAACCCAAAGCCACTGAGTGGGTCCTCGATAGTGGATGTACAAACCACATGACTGGTGACAAGAATCTATTGATGGATGCTCCATTATCTCCGTCGCATCTGAAGCATATCATCTTTGCTGACAAAGGCAAAAGTCAGGTATTGGGTCTAGGTAAGGTTGCGATCACAAAGGATCAACACATGGACAAAGTCATGCTTGTTGAGTCCTTAGGATAGAACCTTATGTCTGTCTCAATGCTTTGTGATCTTGATATGGTTGTTGTCTTTGGCAAGTACCATTGTGTTGTGGTTATGGAAGCTGACAATTCCAAAGTCTTCGAAGGCTTTAGGAGAGGAGACTTGTATATTGTTGATTTCTCTACAGGACCACAACCAGCCATGTGCTTACTTGCAAAAGCTTCAGAAGACTGGCTCTGGCATCGGCGACTTGGTCATGCAGGCATGAGGAATTTGCACACGCTTGCGAAGAAGAAGCATGTCATTGGTCGAGAATGTCAAATTCCTCAAGGATCACCTATGCGGAGCCTGTGAAGCTAGGAAGATGACCAAGGCCAAGCATCCAGCGAAGACTATCATGACCACTACTCGCCCATTTGAATTGCTTCACATGGATCTCTTATGTCCTAATCATTATTCTGCTATTTCAAATGAAGCATCTCAATATGGCTTTGTTATTGTTGATGATTACTCTCGTTACACATGGGTACACGTTGTTACTTACAAACATGAAGTGCAGGAAGTCTTCAAACGATTTTCCTCGAGGGCTTCAACCAACTTTGGTGTGAAGATCAAGCACATCAGAAGTGACAATGGCACTGAGTTCAGGAATTCTGGTCTCGATGACTATCTTGATGAACTTGGTATTACTCATGAGTTATTTGCTCCTTATCCTCCTCAGCAGAACGGCGTCGTGGAGCGCAAGAACAGGACTCTTGCTGAGATGGCTCGCACTATACTTGATGAATATAAAACGCCTCATCGTTTCTGGACTGAGGCAATTGATACTGCGTGCCACATCATCAACAGAGTATATCTTCACAAATTCTTTAAGAAGACTGCCTATGAACTCCTCACTGATAAGAAACCCAATGTAAGTTATTTCAAAGTCTTCGGTGCTAAATGTTGGATTAGAGATCCTCTTCACAACTCAAAATTTGCACCGAAAGCACATGAAGATTTTATGCTTGGTTACGGAAAGGACTCGCACACCTACAGAGTCTTCAACAACGTTCTTCACAAAGTTGTTGAAACTGTAGATGTGCGGTTTGATGAAACTAATGGCTCGCAAAGAGAGCACCTACCTACTGTGATATATGAACCAACACCTGAGGAAACTATCAAGTTCAAGGCTAGTGAGGATGTCATTCCTACTGAAGAATCTGCTGAAGAATTCATTCCAGAACATGAAGAACGTCGAGCTAATGCACCTGAAGAAAATGCTGAAGAAAATGGTGCTGAAGAAAACGCTGATCAAATTCTTCAACGGCAACCAGCTCATCCTCGCATTGCAAAAGAAGTGCAAGTTGAAAAGATCATACGTGACATCAAAGCGCCAGGTCCTCTCACACGCTCAAAAGCTTCACATTTGTCTAACTTTTGTGGGCACTATGCTTTTGTCTCTATTACAGATCCCACTAAGGTAGATGAAGCATTTCTGGAGCCTGAGTGGATTCAGTTCATGCAAGAAGAATTACATCAGTTCGAGCTCAACAATGTTTGGGAACTGGTCAAACGTCCAGATCCTAGCAAGCACAATATCATCGGCACAAAAGTGGATCTACCGCAAAAAGCAAGATGAAGATGGCCTTGTGGTGAGGAATAAGGAACGGCTTGTAGCTCAACGCTACACACACGTTGAAGGAATTGATTTCGATGAAACTTTTGCACCTGTTGCTAGACTTGAGGCTATTCGCATGTTACTTGCTTATGCTAACCATCATGATATCACTTTATATCAAATGGATGTGAAAAGTGCATTCCTCAATGGTAAGCTTGAGGAATAAGTATATGTTGCTCAACCCCCAGGTTTTGAAGATCCAAAGAATCCTGACAAAGTCTTCAGACTCAACAAGGCCCTCTATGGCCTCAAGCAGGCCCCACGGGCGTGGTATACCTTGAAGGAATTCCTCATGACGAAAGGCTTCAAACCCGGTTCATTCGACCCTACTCTTTTCACTAAATCTTATGATTGTGAATTATTTGTGTGCCAAATATACGTTGATGATATTATCTTTGGCTGTACTGACCAATGTTATAGTGATGAATTTGCCTATATGATGAGTGAAGAATATCAAATGTCTATGATGGGAGAGTTGAAATTCTTCTTAGGTCTTCAAATTCGTCAACAACGCAATGGCATATTCATATCTCAGGAGAAATACCTCAAGGATGTACTGAGGAAATTCGGCATGCAAGATTGCAAAGGCGTCAAAATTCCTATGCCCACAAATGGCCATCTCTGCACTGATGAAAATGGTATTGACTTCGATCATAAGGTATACCGCTCCATGATAGGTTCTTTATTGTACTTATGTGCATCTAGGCCAGATATATTGCTTAGTGTTTGCATGTGTGCCCGATTTCAAGCTACACCGAAGGAATCACACCATAAGGCTATGAAGCATATTCTTCGATATCTAGCTCACACACCAACACTTGGATTATGGTACCCCAAGGGCTCGGCTTTTGATCTCATTGGATATTCTGACTCTGACTATGCTAGTGATCGTGTGGACCGCAAGTCAACATCTGGTACATGTCATTTCCTCTGACGATCTTTGGTCTATTGGTCCTCGAAGAAACAGAACTGTGTATCACTATCTACTGCTGAAGCTGAGTACATTGCCGCTGGTTCTTGCTGTGCCCAATTGCTATGGATGAAGCAAACTCTCAAGGACTACGACGTCAACATGAAGAATGTGCCTCTCTTCTGTGATAATGAGAGTGCCATCAAGATTGCTCACAACCCAGTTTAGCACTCGAAGACAAAGCACATTCAGATTCGTCATCATTTTCTTCGTGATCATGTGTTGAAGGGCGACATTTCTATTGAGCATGTGAATACTGAAGAACAGCTAGCCGATATCTTCACTAAGCCCTTGGATGAGAAGAGATTTAGCAAGTTGCGGTGTGAGCTAAATATCCTAGAATCTTTGAATGTTCTTTGAAAAGGACACTCATCCTAACACTTATGCAAAATTGATGACTTATATGTGCAACACATGAAGAAACGTTTTTCTTCAATCAATGAAGAATAACACTCTTAGTGTGAAGAAATTAATGAAGAATTTGATTCTCAGAACCCTACGATAATTGTACGCGATGTCTGAAATCATCATTCTTATACGGTGGGTCACGCCACCACCAAAAGTTGAAATTCCTCAAATTATTCATATTCTTCAACTTTGCATAGTCTTCACTATTATCGTCATTTTTCTTCATTGGCTATATATATATGAGTTTATGTCCTCTACAGCATTCACTTATTGCTATTTCTTCAAGTTGGTTTTCTGCTAAGTGAATGTGATCGGACCCTTCCCCTCTATGCTATACTCAACCCAATCTGTTCACAAATTCTTCATGTGCGTTCTATTTTGAAACTCGTTCAAAATCTTCATTGTGTCCTTGTCAGCTGAAGAAATTGCGAACGGAACTTTAAAACCTATCTTATCAAAAATTTCGGCTTTGCCGCTCAAACCGTTCCGCATCCCACGTTATACTTATCCACTCACCCATGATCGCACACGATCTCCACCTCTCAGTACATGGGTGACACATGTCAAGCGAATGAGAAGGGTCAGGGGCACGTTCGTCCAATTTCTTCGGGCGAGCAGTTTTTCACCGTGGCTATAAATACCCCTCCGCTCCTTCCTCACTTCTTTTACTCCGCTCGACCTCTCTCTCCAGCTCGAGCTTCTCAAACCCTAGCGCCGCCGCTACTTCATCGCCGCCGGTGAGGAAGAGCTTCACTGCCTCGACCTCGTCGCCGACGTACTCGCGCCGACTGTGGAAATCTTCACTCCGCCGCCGCCGTAGCTGTCTTCCTCCGCCAAGTTAGGGCGTGGAAGATCTGCACAGACGAACTTCATAGCTCCTCACTCTAGTTCATCATGTTCTTCGTCCAGGGTAATTAAAAGTTACTTTTACTACCCTCGTTGATTCGAATCATTATCTTCAAAATCTTCAAAGGTGTTTTTCTTCATAGATTCACACACTAAACACCTCACAAGTCATCTGTTCTTGATTCGTTTCTCTAAGCCATGTTTTTCTTAAAGATTCCTCAAATGTATGGATTTTTAATCTACACATCTCTGGAACCTAAGACAAAGAACGCTTAGTGAAAGTCTTCAAGACTCATCTGGTCAAATTCGTCTAACTTGTTCTTTTTACAAAACCTTCTGAGAACGCATATGACCTCTCCAAATTCCTCGCAACTATACTATGTTCACAGGTACACATGTCAGCTGCTGAATCACTAGGTTCTCATCAACTTAACTCATTTGCAGCGTTCCTCGAAAAAAAGTTGCATACTTCTTCAGAGAATTCAATTGTTCAAATTCCTCAACTGAAGAAAATGGCTGACGGTAAGAAGCCACAGAAGGGAGGAGAGAGGCCTGAGGTAAATACAGCGTTTGAGATCCCTGATGAAATATATGCTGGGTACTGCACACCTACTGAGGAAACCAAGAATGAGCGCAAAGTGCGCATTTAGAAGATAGAGAGAAGATGGGCTAGAGAGTGGAGGGAGTACAGATATGTCACTCCTAAGTACATGAAGAAATTCGCACTCAATCCTCCATGCCCAAGACCTTCATTGGCACCTGGCCAAATCGCTGATCCCACCAGCCTCAAGCGCGGTGAGGACTATCCTGATGAATGGGCCAAGCGCCAAGCCAAGTTGGTTAAGCAAGCCAAAGAAGCAGTTAGGAAATTCAATGAAGACTCTGCTGCTGCGGCTGCTGCCTCTGCTGAGGCCTTTGCTGTCAAGCCAAAGAAGGCTATGTCAAAGAAGCCTGCGCGCAAGCCAAGTGCTTCACCAACAATGCCCTCAAGGCCAAGTTCCTCAGCAATGCCCTCACGGCCAGAATCCTCAAAGCCCTCATGGCTAATTTCCTCATGCTGCTCCTGTTCCTCCAAAGTCCTCAGCTGCTCCGCCAAAGCCCTCAGCTGTTCTGACTAAATCCTCAGCACCTGTGCATCTCGCCTCGTGCCAAAGGACTGCAGGCATCTCCATTGCCTCAGGTGTCTCAGCTAGTTCCTCAGCTGCACCAAGTTCCTCAGCTGGCCCCTCACTGCTGAAGACAAAGGCCACTGCTGGACCAGGTCCTAGCCCAAGTCCTCAAAAGAAACAAGTCGCTTTCCATGTACCATCTGAAGAAGACGAAGCTGATGATGATGAACTTGCAGAAATCATCAGAGACAGGCAAGTCAGGGCCGCTAGAGCCAAAGGATCGGAGGTCCCACTGCTTTTGGATCCCAAGTTGATCCTCGACTACATTGATGTTTGGCACAAGGACCCCAACACCCCCTTGCCTGACTTCAAGCTGACTCCTGGCCAAAGTCACATGCTGACCCACTTCATTCAAGAAGAAAAGTGGAAATTTGAGAAGGCCAGGCAGATCAAGAAAGCACAGTACAAGAAAGAGCGCTATCTGAAGAAAAACATTGTCTCTATGACAACCAAAGAACTTGTCACTATCCAGACCGAGATCAAGAAACTCAGTGATGACTTTGACGCATATCGCGCTGATTGGCTTGGAGCCAAGGTTCGTTTTGTGAAACTTGCGGATAACTTCACTTCCAATGTTGCAGCCCCAACGCAACAGGAAAGTCCTCAGGCTGAAGCATCTGCTCAGCCTACTGAAGAAAATGCCAGCACTGTTGATGACAATCAGGCTGCTGAAGAAAATGTGAGTTCCAGGGCTGATGACTGCATTCCAGCCACTGAAGAAATTGCCAGGGCACCCACTAGTGGTGCGCCTGAAGACATGAAGAACTCAGGGCAACTGCATCAGTTGTGCCTGAAGAAAATCATCCAGATTCCTCAGCTGCTCCTGCACCAACTTCAACTCCAATTCTTCCATCTGCATCGGATGTGAAGAAGACCAAGGCTGCAGAGCGTGCTGCAGTGAAGAAAAGGGAAGCATCAACTGCTTCAGATTCTTCAGCTCCGAAGAAAATGAAGCCTATGACAAGTTCATTTGCAAATCCCATTGATGATGTTCCCATCTCAACCAGGCCATCAAAGGACCTTGTTCCTTTTGATGAAGAATATGTGATCCCCAGCGGATCTGATGAAGATACTCCTTCTGCTGCTTCATCTGAACCGTTGGATGAAGAAATTGAAGTGGATGCGATCCCTTCAACACCTATCATCTCCTCGCCTATGCCTCAGTTCACAGCTGAAGAGGCTGGCGTTGAAGAAATGGAAGATGAAGATGTGGACATTGGCTGCTCCACACCCGTAATCAGTGATGAATTCTGGAAAAGTCAGCATCCAAACTCTCCAATGTTCACCCCTCTACAGCAAATTCCTCGGTCCCCCGCACAAACTGTACAAATAGGCTCTGAAAAAACTCATCCCACTTCATCTGTCCATGAGGAAATTCCATCCATTAGCACTGAAGAAACTGCTGCTGCTGAACAACCAGCGGCGCAGACTGCCACTGAGGAGGAACCAGAATTTCCTCAGCCTGAAGAACCTGCGACTGAGATTCCTGAGGTCGTGATGCAACTCACTGACACTCCTCTGCCGAAGCCAAAGGATCCATTCTCACGCAAGCAAAAGTTCAAGGCTGATGATTTCTTCGGCGAGCACGTATTCTTCGAAGATTACAACCCATATAACTCTGCTCGCATTAGGAAGAGGCATTTCTGGACTGCTAGTCAAGCCAATTTCTATTCCTCAGTGCTGTTCAACAAGGAGAAGATCTTCTACCTTGAGCATATTCCTCACATGGATATGGAATCTCTGCCGTGCTTCGCACCAGTCCTCAGTGTTCTTCACGACGCTGGACTGCTAAACTTTTGCTCTGACATCTGCGATTGGAATGAAGAACTGATTCTTCAATTCTATGCAACGTTGCACATCACTGGAGATGCTGAAGATGTGAATTCCTGGGTGCTGAACTGGATGTCTGAAAACACTCACTACACTGCACCAGCCTATGAATTGCTTCGTGCTCTACCACTCAGTCCTCCCCTTGAGGAAGCTCGCTGCATCTACCGCGAACCTGAGCTCACACATCATTACATGCAGGTGCTGAGGAAACCTTTGAAGCCAGGTCAAGCACCAAGAACCAAATTCCTCGTGAAGGAATTGTTGTACGTGCCCAGAACTGTCTATCGTATTCTTACGAGGACAATCAGTCCTATCAAAGGCCACGACTCATCTGATGAGGAAATTGTTGGCATCATGAAGAATCTGTTATTCAACATCGTTCATGGCATTCCTGTCAATTATCACGATTTCTTCATGAGGACTATGGCAAATGTTGCACTGTCTCCGTTTGAGCTGAAGCCTTATGCACCGTGGATTATGAGATTCCTCAGAACAAGGTCTTCACTCAACTACAAAGCTGATTTCCAGAATCACCTTAGCTACTTGCCCCCAATTGAAGTCCTCAAGCAGACGTATTCCGCAGTTGATGGAAAGGGCAAGGCACCAGCTGTAATAGATGAAGGCATTCGTCCATTGGATGGTCAGTTTCGCAAAGCTGCATCTTATTCCACCAATGATGACTCTGCCACACATGACTCTGCCAATGCACCCAAGTCCACTCCTCAAGCCACTTCTCCGCGCGTGATGACTGACCGTGAACTTCTGCTTAGTCTTCACCAGAAGGTGGATCGAAATCACAAATGGGTTAAGCATCATTTTGGTTCACTTCTTCACAACATGACTGCCACACACAATGCAGTGAAGAAAAACCACTACTACCTCCATCAAGTCTTCGGTCGCACCTGGGCAATCCTGTCACATCTGTATGGTGAAGAAGATCTGAAGAACATGGGTCTCAAAGAAGATTTTGACTGGTCTGCACCTCCACCGAAGAAATTCAAGAAGGTCAAGGTTCCTTCTCTGGTTGCCAGCTCATATTCTTCATCGCGCGACACTGATGAAAATGAAGACTTGGACGACACTGCGGCAGGCCCTACTACAACCAACGACCCCAACAACGCTAGCGCTCCTTCATCAACTTGATATTCTTCAGGGGCGTTAGTCCTCATATTCAATACTTTTGGTCATTTGATGAAAAGGGGGAGAATTTTGAGTTAGTCTTCAAGCGATGCTTTCTATATGGGCGTTTTTTGTTAAGTTACAACTCTCGTTCTTCTGCGACTTTATTGGATTGAGTTGTAAACTTAAACGCGATGGTGCTCTGATATTCTTGATACGTTTTTCTGCATGCTTATTCCTCGTTAATATTATTGCACGCATGCTGAATTACATAAGTCACCATATTTCATCATGCATTTCAAATTCTTCACTGTTATATATCAAATGCGTGTATGGATTACAAGATATAGGGGGAGATCTCCATGATTCAACTCTTCAAGTGTGCATTGCTTCAAAAGCAAATTCCTCACTATGCACATCTTCAGGGGGAGTTCTTCTATATCTTGCAATCAAATTCCTCAATATCAGTATTTACACTTCATATGTTTATCCCCATTGAAAACTTAACCTATATTGTCATCAATCACCAAAAGGGGGGAGATTGTAAGTGCATCTAGTGCCCCTTATGATTTTGGTGTATTGAAGACTTATAGGTTAAAGGACTAATGCGTTTGTGAGTGTACACAGGTCTATAAGTCTATGAGGAGTTTGATATTTACAGAGAAAGTCGACCCCTAAAAATGAAGTTCTTCGACTGAAGACTTTGGATCTCTGAAGACTTTCTGAAGACTCTGAAAGTGAAGAAAATGGTGTGACCGTGAAGACTTGGTATTCATTCGAGGAACATGAAGCGTGAAGACTTTTGTTTTCGTAGTTTCATTTTCTCTTTCTTGAGTCATAGGAAACACCGTACTGTTAAAGGGGGTCGAGGAAATACTAAGGAAAATTTTCCAAGTGATGCTCAACTCAAAATCCTACACCTACCAATCCCTTCGAGTGAAGCCATTGGAAATCTCATACAGTTCAGTCAATTTCTTTAGTGACAGAGACGAAGTTCTTCTGGTCTCTGAGGAATTTGTTTTGACTGAGGAGTTAGGAATTCGCCAGTGCGGATTCCTACACAGTGAGGAACATGATAGCCCTGAGGATTTTGCTACTCAAAATTCCGACCGTTGCTGTGCTATGCGCCAGCTATCCCAAAATATATATCCACCTAACGGTCATATCATTGAAGGGCATTTATGTCTTATCATGTCGGGCTGCTCCCTAGGCTATAAATAGCCGCCCCCTACAACCACTAGCTGGCTGGCTGCTCCGAGAGAAACTGACACTTGTCATTTGAGAGCAACCCATCCTCTGAGGACTTTGAGCGAAAATCATTAAGTGAGGAAAAACCAAAAAAAACCCAAAACCCGAACACCTACAAACCCCAAGTGATTGAGCATCACTGAAGAGATTGATCCTGCGTGGATCTGACGCTTGTTACCTTTGAAGACTGTGCTTCTTCCAGATGGTTAGGCGTCATGGTCTAGAGCATCCAAGAGGAATTGTGGATCGTCGAGTGACCGAGTTTGTGAAGGTTTGGAAGTCGCTTGAAGACTTACCACGAGTGATTGGACGAGGTCTATGTTACCTTAGTTCAAGGAGAATACGGTGAGGACTGGGTGTCCTGAGCTGCGTGTTCAGGACTGGGTGTCCGGGACTGTGTGTCCTCAAGTTTAAATACTCAGCTGCTCCAACCAGATGTACAACTGAGACAGCAGTTGGAACTGGTCTACCAAAGCATTGTCTTCACCAAGCTCACTAGTTCTGTTTCCTCAACTCTTTCATTTCCTCATAACTGTGTTGTGTGCTTGTTCATATTTGTGTTTGAAGACTTTGACTGAAGACTTTCTCAATTTCCTCAGTTCAATTTCTTCAGTCTGTTTGTCTTCATCCTGTGTTATCCTGTGTTTACGCTTCTGTACTATGTGCCTGTCTTCATTTCATCATGATGACTATGCTTGTATTCTGTTATGTTTACTTTTGAGTACTCATTCTGCTGCCGGTAGTTCTTCGCTAAGGAATTTCCTCACCAGCAAATTCCTCAGTGAAGAATTTCATAAAAATCGCCTATTCACCCCCTCTAGTCGATATAACGCACTTTGAACACTTGTGCTTCGAAGTAGCACCATGTTTTCATATAGAGAGTCTCCTATTTAGTCACTTTCATGTACTAGTGGGAATTTTTCATTATAGAATTTGGCTTGTTTATTCCGATGATGGGCTTCCTCACATGCCCGAGGTCTTCGTGAGCAAGCAAGTTGGATACACAGCCACTTAGTTTTCATATTGAGCTTTCATACACTTATAGCTCTTAGTGCATCTGTTGCATGGCAATCCCTACTCCTCGCATTGATATCAATTAATGGGCATCTCCATAGCCAGTTGGTTAGCCGCGTCGATGTGAGACTTTCTTACTTTTTTGTCTTCTCTATATTTACCCCTATCATCATACTCTATTCCATCCATAGTGCTATGTCCATGGCTCGCGCTCATGTATTGCATGAGGGTTGAAAAAGCTGAAGCGCGTTAAAAATATGAATCAAGTGCTCAGCTTGTCATCGAGGTTGTGCATGATAAATACTTTGTGTTAAGAAGATAGAGCATGACAAGACTATATGATTTTGTAGGGATAGCTTTCTTTAGCATTGACATTTTGAAAGACATGATTGTTTGTTGAGATGCCTGAGTATTTATGTCTTTATGCCAAATTATAGACTATTGCTTTGAATCACCCGTGTCTTAATATTCATGCCATGATTAGACATATGATCAAGATTATGCTAGGTAGCATTCCACATAAAAAAATTATCTTTTTTGATCATTTACCTACTCGAGGATGAGCAGGAATTAAGCTTGGGGATGCTGATATGTCTCCACCGTATCTATAATTTTTGATTGTTTCATGCCAATATTATACAACTTTCACATATTTTTGGCAACATTCTATATGATTTATTGGACTAACCTACTGATTAAGTGCCCAGTGCCAGTTCCTATTTTTTGCATGTTTTTTGTTTCGTAGAATATCCATATCAAACAAAGTCCAAATGCAATTAAAATTTATGAAGAATTATTTTGGAATATATGTGATTTTGGGATTTGGAATCAATGCAAACGGGGACCCACAGCCCCCCACAAGACATCAGGGCGGGTCCTAGGGGCTTGGCGTTTCCAAATGGGTTGTACTCACCTCGTATGTCGGTTGGATCTCTACTTCGGGCGCAAGGAAGCTTATATCCGGAAAAAAATCATGTTAAAATCTCAGTGCAATCGGAGTTACGGATCTCCAGGAATATAAGAAACGGTTTTCGGCCAGAAAATAGGAACGCAAAATAGAAGAGAACAGAGAGACAGATCCAATCTCGGAAGGGCTCCCGCCCCTCCGCCGTCATGGAGGCCATGGACCAGAGGAGGAACTCTCCTCCCATCTAGGGGGGAGATCAAGGAAGAATAAGAAGAAGAAGGGCTCTCTCCCCCTCTCTCTCGATGGCACTGGAGTGCCGCCGGGGCAAGGATCATGACGGCGATCTACATCAACAATCTTGCTACCGTCAACACCAACTCTCTCCCCCTCTATGCAGCGATGTAGCACGTCTTCTCCCTGCCGTACTACTTAAACATGGTGCTCAACTCCATATATTATTTTCCAATGATCTATGGTTATCCTATGATGTTTAAGTAGATCTGTTTTGTCCTATGGGTTGATAGATGATCATGACTGGTTTGAGTTGTATATTTTATTTTGGTGTTGTCCTACGGTGCCCTTCGTGTCACGCAAACCGAGGGATCCCCGTTGTAGGGTGTTGCAATATGTTAATGGTTCTCTTATGGTGGGTGGCGTGAGTGACAGAAGCACATACACGAGTTTGGGGGTCATTGTGTATGGGATAAAGAGGACTTGATACTTAATTCTATGGTTGGGTTTCACGACCTTAATGATCTTTAGTAGGTGTGGATGCTTGCTAGATTTCCAATCATTAGTGCATATGATCCAAGTAGACAAAGTATGTTAGCTCATGTCTCTCCCTCATATAAAATTGCAACAATGATCACCTAGGGACAAATGACTTTCTTGTTGACAAAAGCTATTTACTTTTATTACCTTGCAATTTATTCGTAGTTTTATTCTCCCAAAGCACTCATAGTTTTATTCCTACCAAATAGTTTTATACTTGTTCTAAGTAAAGCAAACATAAAGTGTGCGTAGAGTTGTATCGGCGGTCGATAAAACTTGGGGGAATATTTGTTCTACCTTTAGCTCCTCGTTGGGTTCGGCACTCTTATTTATCGAAGAAGGCTACAAACACCCCCTACAATTTTGGGTTATTAATGGATGGCACAAAAAACTGCCGAAAATAAATCAATATCACAAACACTCCAAACTCTGAATCCCAAGGGAGCTTTCCAATCACGGCAGCACCAATCAGTAAAACAAAATAGTAACTGAGATACAGAAAGGCCAAGCATTCGCAAGAACATGTGCAAACCAACCTGAGCAAGAAGCGGGTGTGCTATAGTAGAGTAGCAGCGGCGGCGGTGGCGGAGGGGCAGGAGGACGGCTGCGAGGAGGAGAAGCTAAGCATTTTCTCACTTTCGTGCCCGAGGCTATAGGTGCCGAGCAGGTAGGGCGTGGCTGCCTTGACGGCCTCGGACAAGGCGCCGCTATCCCTGGCCAAGGCCGCGACCCGGGCCTGCTTGGCAGCTGGCCTGCTACCCCAGCTGTGCTCATGATGCTCGTCAGCCTCTACCGCTGCATTGCCCCTCCCGTGCTTGAGTAGCCTAGATCCGAGCATGCCGAGGTCCCAACCGCCCACCCCCGCGTTCACAACCACCATCAACACGCCGCCCAGGTCCATGGCCAGCCGGCAACGACCTGTCCTTCTCCCACTCCCCCTCCAGACATGCTACTAGTGCTGGTGGTGGTGACTGCGGTCGTGTGCTAGGGACACGGAGGAGTATGAGGCATCTCTCTTGTGGCATGGTGGGGGCGAGGGTGGGTGGTGGGTGGCTGGTTGCTCGGAGGGACGGAGTCCTGTTGGTGCTTGTTGGCTACTCTGGGAGTTAAATTCAACCACTATAACTGTATTTGATCACAAAGTTCACTTTGGTCACTGGATTATGGAATACCTAGATTATTGTGCTTTTTTTATATCGCATTAGTTAACAGCACTGGTCACCGCATACGCTGTGTCAGCATACTTGTCTCGGCTGGTGTATGATTTGACCTTTTGACCAGCCATGCTAGCAAGGCAAGTTTTTTTTCCACTCGCGAGTTAATTTGGGGGGGGGGGGCTATTTTGCAAATTTCGCGTCCTGGCTGCCTCTGTTTTGCATAAAGCTCCTCCCTACTCTATTTCCTTATTTGTTGCGGTCGAGGCGGGGAGACCCTTGGTTTTCCTATCGTCGAAGGCAGTGATCGAAGGCGGAGGTGATCGTCGACTTCTCCTCTCATCGGGAGCGAGGCTGCAGGAGGTCATGCCGTCACGAGAAGGGAAGGCAGCGTCGGGCGTCTACTCTGGCGATGGCCCCTGTTCCTCGCCCGAAACACGAACAGCCGCCACAATATGGTAAGAACCCGCGAGCCTCTACCATAATCAGCTTGTATTCATGTGTTTCCATTCATAGCCGACCGTCCATATCCAGATTCCATGGATTTGAATGTCAAAATATTATGGAGAAAGGGGTTAGTGCTAGGGTATTGATAGGGTTTTGGCAGGGTTTTTTAGGGGGGTTTAGGTAGGGTTTTTGCTCGAGAATGGGTGCCATTGACTAGGGTTTGGGGGAGATTGCAGATATAATTCGATATGTTGATGAGAGCTAGGGTTTGTAGTGAGTTGAGTAGGGTTTGTACTGATTCGAGAGGAGTTTGTAATTAAAGCAGGCTCTTTTTGTTGTAGTTGCTTCCAATGCAGGCACTGATATGTGTAATCTTATACAACATTGTCTTTCTTTCATTATGAATTGATTGGTGCATATTTCAAGTTCTATATTCAATATTTAATTGGCTCCAATTCTGATATAATTTGTTGAAGTAGTTCAAATTGAAGCACATTCAGGTACATTCAGATAAGGTTAACATTATGGAGAGATGCATGCTAAAATTCAGATACTTTCTTATGTGGTTACAATTCACAATCAAATGTTGAAATTCTAAAACACATGTTAACTAAGTGTTTATTTTTTAGGACATCAACTTGTGGTCACAATCAATTACATTTTGACACATTTTGCTCAGTTGGCGTGTGGTCAACTTGTGAGTGAATATGTTATACTGATCAACTCCATCTATTGATTGCAGGTGATGATGATCCTATGTTTTCTATTCAAATATGGCATGGAGGTTTTTTCATGGGCCAAGGCAGAAGCAAAAAATACTATGGAGGGCAGAGCATCTGGTTTGATAACATAGACAGGAACACATGGTCACCCCTGATGTGGATGATCTCATAGAGCAGATAGTGTATGAGAAGGAAGGAAGGATGACAGTGTACTATTGCATGCCAGGTCTTCAAGTCATCACAAATGGGCTTAGGGTGATCAATGGAGAGGTTGCCACAAATAACATGAGAGCTTTTGTGACATTTGGGCTGCATTTAATGGATATTTTTCTAGAACATGATGATTCTATCAGGGATCTTGATGATGTAGTTAGGTTCCCAATTCAAGATCTCCCTCAAGTCATCTACCCTATGAATCAATTGAATGTGATCAAACCTAAATCAGGGGAAGGTTTCAGGATAGCAACTGAAGTACTAAAGGAGAAAGTCAAGTCAGTGATCAATGTGGATGCAGCTGAGGTTGATGACAACGATTCAAGTGGAGGCTCACCAGATTTAGAAGAAGAGGGTAGTGACATTGATATGTGCCTAAGATTCCAGATAGTGACTATGCCATATCAGAAGGGGATGATGACTTGTATGTCAACAATTGCTTTAATGTTGTGAAGGGGAAGTGGGGAGAGGAACACTTGGAAGTGTTAGAAGATGATGAGTTAAGAAGGCCAGATTCTAATGATGCAGGAAGAATTGAAATGCCCGAAGTTTCGCTCACGACGCAAGTCCACGTGCCCATCTTTCACCACCAATGATTGAACAGTGAAATGATATTTGGGGAGTGAGCTAGTGTGCTTGAGACGCCGGTTGTGGACTGTAGCCGACGCACTTTCTCGCGTAAGCCATAGGCGTACTATACACTGACGGTGCTCCGGGATATTTTGTGTTGCATCTTACACGGTTGGTGATAATAAACTGTGTGCAATCAACTTGATTTTTCATCTTGATTAGAATTATATAATGGGGTCACAGCGGCAATGGACGGTGTTTGAATTGCTACACCTTTTATCTGCAGGGAACATGCAACTATATGTGTGTCATAAAAGAATTGGAATTATTCAGGGTTCATTTGAACATTTTATACATTAAATTGGTTTTCTAGCCATTTCACGTACATAATTAAAATTAAACTATATGCACATGCTCCGGTGCAACAACATGGGTTGTAAAATCATATATGTGTCCTTGGGTTTATGCTTATGTCCCATGCGGGAAATGGGGATGAATTCCGAACACCATGGCACTGTGGGTCTCCGGCAGACGTCGACGTACTTGCTTTTGTAATTCTAGTAAATCCAAAATCCGTCTGAAATTCATGAAATGTGGCATGCTATCATGGAGCGGCATCAACATGCCGTGGTAAAATTTTTGTCCCATTTGGGGCAGGTTTGGGTATAAGCTTCTCATAAACCAGTCACAACAAGTGTGATGGTTTCGGTAGGGAACGTTTCACCTTTCTGGACGAAATGATATCCGTTGCCTCTTCTTGATTTCAAATTTGTTCCTAGTGTCAACATAGAACAACAGGAGTGTTGTGTCAATTTTTGGGATTTTTTGGGGTTCGCTTGGACATTTTTCTACATTAACTGAGTTTTCTATGCATTCATGTGCATAATTCAAATTTGAACTACACGCACATGCTCTAATGCATATAAATTAGTTGAAAAATTCAAATATGTGTCCTTGGTTTCCTGCTTAGGTCCCATGCAAGAAATGGGAATGAATGTCAAACACCCAGCCATCGTCACTCGGCCGCAAACATTGAGATACTTGATTTTTAAATTCTAGTAAATCCAAAGCTCGTCTGAAATTCATGAAACTTTGCATACTATCATGGAGTGGCATCAACTTGCCATGGTAAATTTTTTGTCCCATTTGGGGCAGTTTTGGGGATATGATTCTCACAAACAAGAGCTTCTCACAACAAGCTTGATGGTTTCGGTAGGGAACGTCCCATAATTGGGGACGGAACGATATCCATTGCATCTTATTGCTTTCCAAAAATTTCTTGTGTCAACATAGAACAACAGGAGTGTTGTTTCAATTTTTGGGATTTTTTGGGGTACATTTGGACATTTTATGCATTAATTGAGTTTTGAATGCATTTATGTGCATAATTCAAAATTGAACTACATGCACATGCTCTAATGCATATAAATTGGTTGAAAATTCAAATGTGTGCCCCATGGTTGCATGCTTAGGTCCCATGCAAGAAATGGGAATGAATGTCAAACACCCTGCCACGGTCACTCGGCCGCAAACATTGCGATACCTGGTTTTTAAATTCTAGTAAATCCAAAGCTCGTCTGAAATTCATGAAACTTGGCAGGCTATCTGTGACGCCCCGAGACCGACGCGCCAGGTGTCCTCCATTTATTCATTGTTGTTGCCTTGTCATTTGCTTGCGTGTCGCATCTTGCCATGTCGTCATCCGCATTGCATCTGCACGTTTTCGAAAATTGCATCCGTCCCGGTCTCCTCGTTCTTTCCGTTGTCTGTTCTTAGCCCAGACACACTTGCACGCGCCCGCGACACGTCCGAGATATTATTTTATAAGTGGCCGGAAAATGTTCTCGGATGGGGTTGAAAGTTGGCGTGCGGTCTTATTTTAGTGTAGGTAGGCCGCCTGCAAAGTTTCATCACTTTCGGAGTCCGTTTGACGCCCCAACGGATAACTATAGCGGCATTATAATCGGTCTAACGTCGGACGTTTACGGTATCCGAAAACTACTGTCGGGCCCTCTCTCTCTCTCTCTCTTCTCTCCTCTCAGCCTCGCCACAGCCCACCTAGTCCATCCACCTACCCCTCTTCGCGTCCGGAGCCGTCCGATGCAATCGCTCGGTCCGAAAACCCCTCTTCGCACAGTGCACCGACCCCTCACATGCGCGTCCGAAACTTCCCCGGACCCGACCCGGGCGGTCGTCACCGTTGTGTCCGGATCATCCCCAAACATCTACAAAATGTCACCGTTTTATTATTTGGACTCCCTAGCTATTTTATCCACGATCGTCCGATTGCGATGGTAGGGTCGAGATAGCGCCTAACCTAATCCGTGATGTATATATTTAGTCTACCCCTAGTCCATTTTAAGCCTAGCCCTTTTTCCTAGGGATCCTCCTAGCCGCCGCCACCCCACTGTCTCTTCTCTATTTCCGTGCCTGACAAACCACCGCGCTCCGTTCCTCGATCCCCTCGCTCCTGCCGCTCCTCGCGACAGCGCGCCCACAGGGCAGCATCTCCGGCCGCAGCTCCACGCCACTGGAGCGCCAGGCCAAGACTCCCTCGCCTTTTCCATTTCCTTCTTCCCTCTGTTTCATCTCCATCATCTCATCTCTCTCTTCCTCTGTGTCTTCTCGCAGGGACCGATAGAAGTCAGCCTTGGCTGGGCTTCCGTGCCACTCCGGCGACCCAGTCCCCACGACCACGCCGGCCACCCTTCCCCATCTCGATCGATCCAGGACCCCGTCGCCTCTCCCTTTCCCTCATTTTCCCATCTCTTCAAGCTCTCTCTTTCTCTCATGGCCGCCTCTCGGTGTTTCTCTTCAGAGCGCCGCCGCCATGGACCGTCTGCGCCCTTCCCCGCCTCAGATCCGGCTGGATCCGCCTCCTCCTCCAGGCACGGCCCTGCCTGGCCGGATCCCGCCGCCCTGCTGGCCTCCTCTGCTTCGCCCTTGCGTGAGGAGGACGACCCAGAGCCTCGCCCCGCATCGAGCGAGACGAGCGCAGCTCTTGGGCCTCGAACCGCCAACCGGCCCAGCTCCCTCGCGCGCTGCCTAGCCCACCTCCGAGCCGGCCTATGGGCCCTCTGGTGAGGACACGCCCAGCCTCCCCTGTGCACTATTGGGCCAGCCAGCAGATTTGGCCCAGTGTAGTTTTTTTCAGATACCTGAATTTGTCTATTTTCCAGGGAATTGCAGTTTTGCAGATTAGCCCCTAAACTTCATGCATTTAATAACTTCATAACCGTGTATCAGATGTAAATAACTTATATATGAAAAATGCTTAGAATCTTGTATAGTTTCACAATATCCAACTTTCAACTATGTTTGAGATGTTTAACTTGTTTGTTGCATTAATTTGCTCATATGCCATGTTGAAATGCTTTATTTCATAACTAATTAACCGTAGCTCCATTCTAAATAAACTTTATATGTATATGGGGTAGAAAAATGCATAGTTTATCATGGTGGCATTGCTTTGCATGTTTAACAACTCTAAAATTGTGTTTAGGGCAGAATAGTACCAAACCTTAAAATATGCAGATCAGGAGTTTCCGGACTTGTTGTTTGTTGTTCCGGCCTCATTTAAACTTGCCTAGATAGGTAGCTTTCATATGCTTCACCCCTTGCCTTGCTAACCAACATTTAATTTTGTTGAGTACATAAACGGGAAAGAACTAAATAAGTCATGTTGGTGTTCCGTCAATATGCAACTCGTTGCATATTGAGCTCCACTTAATTTGTAGGATTGCTTGTGCACTTTGCCATGCCATGCTTCATTAAACCGGACATGCATCATACTTGATTGTGCATCATGCCATGTTCATGTGGTGGTTGTTTACCATGTTGTTTGCTTCTTTCCGGTGTTGCTTCTTCGGGTTGGTTCCGTTAACGTCGCGTTTGTGAGGATCCGTTCGACTACGTCCGTTTGTCTTCTTCATGGACTCGTTCTTCTTCCTTGCGGGATTTCAGGCAAGATGACCATACCCCTAGTTGCTCGCTCTATTGCTATGCCTCGATACCTACCACTTGCTATATCATGCCTCCCATATTGCCATGTCAAGCCTCTAACCAACCTTTCCTAGCAAACCGTTGTTTGGCTATGTTACCGCTTTGCTCAGCCCTTCTTATAGCGTTGCTAGTTGCAGGTGAAGCTGGAGTTTGTTCCATGTTGGAACATGGTTATTGTTAGGGTATCACAATATCTCTTATATTATTTAATGCATCTATATACTTGGTAAAGGGTGGAAGGCTCGGCCTTATGCCTGGTGTTTTATTCCACTCTTGCCGCCTAGTTTCCGTCATACCGGTGTTATGTTCCTTGATTTTGCGTTCCTTACATGGTTGGGTGTTATGGGGACCCCTTGACAGTTCGCTTGGAATAAAACTCCTCCAGCAAGGCCCAACCTTGGTTTTACCATTTGCCTCACCACCACCTATTTTTCCCTTAGGAGTCGCGCTCCCGAGGGTCATCTTTAGTTTAAGCCCCCCCCCCTGAGCCAGTGCTTGTCTAAGTGTTGGTCCGAACCGAGTAGACTGTGGGGCCACCTCGGGGAAACTTGAGGTTTGGTTTTACTCGTAGGATGTCTTATCCGGTGTTGCCCTGAGAACGAGATATGTGCAGCTCCTATCGGGATGTCGGCGCATCGGGCGGTCTTGCTGGTCTTGTTTTACCATTGTCGAAATGTCTTATAACCGGGATTCCGAGTCTGATCGGGTCTTCCTGGGAGAAGGAATATCCTTCGTTGACCGTGAGAGCTTGTGATGGGCTAAGTTGGGGCACCCCTGCAGGGTTTTGAACTTTCGAAAGTCGTGCCCGCGGTTATGGGCAGATGGGAATTTGTTAATATCCAGTTGTAGAGAACTTGACACTTAACTTAATTAAAATGCATCAAACGCGTGTGTATCCGTGATGGTCTCTCTCCGGCGGAGTCCGGGAAGTGAACACGGTCTTGTGTTATGCTTGAAGGTAAGTAGCTTTCAGGATCACTTCTTGATCACTTTTAGTTTACGACCGTGCTTTGCTTCTCTTCTCGCTCTCATTTGCGTAAGTTAGCCACCATATATGCTAGTGCTTGTTGCAGCTCCACCTCACTACCTTTTTCCTACCCATAAGCTTAAATAGTCTTGATCTCGCGGGTGTGAGATTGCTAAGTCCCCGTGACTCACAGTTTACTTCCAAAAGCAGTTGCAGGTGCCGACGATAACCGTGCAGGTGACGCAACTGAGCTCAAGTGGGAGCTTGATGAAGATCGTGTTCATTGTGTTGTTACGTTTCCAGTTGATCAGTAGTGGAGCCCAGTCGCGGCGAACAGGGATCTAGCAAAAGGGGTGGTCTTTCTTTATCTTGGTTCCATAGTCAGACCTTGATTGTATTCTGGATGATGTATATTTAACTTGTATTTGTGTGAAGTGGCGATTGTAAGCCAACTCTTTATCCCATTCTTATTCAGTACATGGGATGTGTAAAGATTACCCCTCTTGCGACATGCCTACAATGCGGTTATGCCTCTAAGTCGTGCTCTGACACGTTGGAGATATACTTAGCTGCATCGTGGGTGTTAAAAGTTTAATATCTCGGACGTGCCGCGGGCGCGTGCAAGTGTGTCTGGGCTCAGAACGGACAACGGAAAGAACGAGGAGACCGGGACAGATGCAAGTTTCGAAAACATGCAGATGCAATGCGGGTGATGACATGGCAAGATGCGACACGCAAGCAAATGACAAGGCAACAACAACGAATAACTGGAGGACACCTGGCGCATCGGTCTCGAGGCGTCACACTATCATAGAGCGGCATCAGCATGCCGTGGTAAATTTTTTGTCCCATTTTGGGCAGGTTTGGGGATATGCTTCTCACAAACCAGAGCTTCGCACAACAAGCCTGATGGTTACGATAGATAACGTCCCACCTTTGGGGACAAAAAGATATCCATTGGCTCTTATTGCTTTCAAAAATTTTCTCGTGTCAACATAGAACAACAGGAGTGTTGTGTCAATTTTTGGGATTTTTCGAGGTTCATTTCGACAATTTATGCATTAATTGAGTTTTCAATGCATTTAT
The DNA here is from genome assembly GCF_056163025.1 of Triticum urartu. Classification (NCBI taxonomy): domain Eukaryota; kingdom Viridiplantae; phylum Streptophyta; class Magnoliopsida; order Poales; family Poaceae; genus Triticum; species Triticum urartu. Next base: position 41,256,216 of record NC_141876.1, on the reverse strand, counting down.
GTGCATAATTCAAATTTGAACTACATGCACATGCTCTAATGCTTATAAATTAGTTGAAAAATCAAATCTGTGTCCCTGGATGCATGCTTAGGTCCCATGCAAGACATGAGAATGAATGTCAAACACCCTGCAATGGTCACTCGGCCGCAAACATTGAGATACTTGGCTTTTAAATTCTAGTAAATGCAAAGCTCGTCTGAAATTCATGAAACTTGGAATGCTATCATGGAGCGGCATCAACATGCCATAGTAAATTTTTTGTCCCATTTGGGGGAGGTTTGGGGATATGCTTCTCACAAACCAGAGCTTCTCACAACAAGCTTGATGGTTTCGGTAGGGAACGTCCCACATTTGGGGACGGAAGGATATCCATTGCCTCTTATTGCTTTACAAAAATTTCTCGTGTCAACATAGAACAACATGAGTGTTGTGTCAATTTTTGGGTTTTTTCGAGGTTCGTTTGGACATTTTTATGCATTAATTGAGTTTTGAATGCATTTATGTGCATAATTCAAATTTGAACTACATGCACATGCTCTAATGCATATAAATTGGTTGAAAATTCAAATTTGTGCCCATGGTTGCATGCTTAAGTCCCATGCAAGAAATGGGAATGAATGTCAAAAACCCTGCCACGGTAACTCGGCCGCAAACATTGAGATACCTGGTTTTTAAATTCTAGTAAATCCAAAGCTCGTCTCAAATTCATGAAACTTGGCATGCTATCATGGAGCGGCATCAACATGTCGTGGTAAATGGTTTGTCCCATTTGGGGCAGGTTTGGGGATATACTTCTCACAAACCAGAGCTTCTCACGACAAGCCTGATGGTTTCGGTAGGGAACGTCCCACGTTTGGGGACGAAACGATATCCGTCACCTCTTATTGCTTTGAAATTTTTTCTCGTGTCAACACAGAACAACAGGAGTGTTGTGTCAATTATTGGGATTTTTCGAGGTTCGTTTCGACATTTTATGCATTAATTGAGTTTTCAATGCATTTTTGTGCATAATTCAAGTTTGAACTACATGCACATGCTCTAATGCATATAAATTAGTTGAAAAATCAAATTTGTGTCCTTGGATGCATTCTTAGGTCCCATGCAAGACATGGGAATGAAAGTCGAACACCCTGCAACGGTCAATCGGCCACAAGCATTGAGATACCTGGCTTTTAAATTCTAGTAAATCCAAAGCTCGTCTGAAATTCATGAAACTTGGAATGCTATCATGGAGCGCCATCAACATGCCGTAGTAAATTTTTTGTCCCATTTGGGGGAGGTTTGGGGATATTCTTCTCACAAACCAGAGCTTCTCACAACAAGCTTGATGGTTTCGGTAGGGAACATCCCGCCTTTGGGGACGGAACGATATCCATTGCCTCTTATTGCTTTCAAATTTTTTTCTCATGTCGACATAGAACAACATGAGTGTTGTGTCAATTTTTGGGATTTTTTGGGATTCGTTTGGACATTTTATGCATTAATTGAGTTTTCAATGCATTTATGTGCATAATTCAAATTTGAACTACATGCACATGCTCTAATGCATATAAATTCGTTGAAAAATCAAATCTATGTCCTTGGGTGCATGCTTAGGTCCCATGCAAGAAATCAGAATGAATTTCAAACACCAGGGCACCACTGACTGCCGGCAAAAGGTTGAGATACTTTGTTTCTAAATTCTAGTAAATCCAAAACTCGTCTGAAATTCATGGAACTTGGCATGCTTTCATGGAATGGCACCCGACATGCCGTGGTATTTTTCGTGTCCATTTTGAGATAAGGCGCATTCGGATAACACCCACCGCGCCTGTGCCCCTGCCCGTGCATGCCACTCCACACACCGTGGCGCCGGTCCCCGTGCGTTTGGTTGCACCCACCGCGCGTGCCCGTGCGCGTGCCCCCCTCAGCGGCATGGGACGCTGCCGTCGACCGCTACTTCTCAGCGGCATCAGTTGTCGTCCTCCCGGGCCCCGCCCGTCGATCGCACGACGACATGATGTTTGATTTACAAGTGAACATTTTGTGCTGCCTTGAAGACTTCAACAACGGCGTCTCACAGGACGACAACGACGGCACGACACGCCGCCTCCGTCGCCGGAAATAGTTTTTTGGGGGTTTAATATTGTATCTCAAATTCTCGATCATATGAATACAAATTCACAGTGTGACCGAATGAAAGATATGGTTTGAACGAACTTGCGTTTTTCTCTCTTAATGTACAGACTTATCAAACGATTTTCTTTTGAAAAAAACGTCAATGGTTTTTAAATGTAAAACACTCATCGCAAACGTTTTAGTTAGAACACCCATATGCAAACTGACAGCTTCCCCAGGAAGCCAAGTGAAAATTTGCCGAGCAGGATTTCTGCAGCTCTTGATCGCAAATGTTTTAGTTAGAACACCCGTATGCAAAGTGAGAGCTATGGTGTTCCCTCGCAGTGCAGGATTTATGCATCCCTTCAACGCAAACGGTTGTTTTGCATGACCCGTGTGCAATCACGTAGAAACAATTGGGTAAGATTTGCATCTATCATTTTAGGTTTGTTGCTATTTGTCAAACTGGAAAGATTGACATTTGTTTATCTAGTAACATTGCCATTTGTCAACCTTGTAACACTGCGATTTGTCAAAATATGCAGCTAAAAATCACTAGCACTATCTATTTTTTTGCAACTAAAATCACTAGGACTGTTCATATGGACACCACTAGCAGGCGTGAGTTGATGAACGCATATGCAAATGTACCATTGACTACATACAACAAGTCATCAACCCACAACGACAACGAGGATACACATTGGATTATAGATCATTTCCAACAAAACATTCTAGTAAAGTAAAGTTTTTTCACACAACAAATAACAAACTGATGAAATGAATTTCAGCTCAACCACTCGTCGGCGTTGAAAACACTTGCTTTGAACCAGAAGTGGTTCTCTGGGAAGGGCCAGCTTCTGTCAATCTCAAGACCAATGCAGGACCGATCATCCAGGCTGAAGTGGGCTATGTCAGGACCCATATTGTGATGGTAGGGAAGCATAGCAATGACCGAGGTATAGATACAGTTGCTTCTCATAAATGGTAGTAACATTGTGTCAACAGCAGCTGGATCGCCTTTCACCATCATTGGATAGTTTTGTCCAAGGAAGAGCGAGTTTCCTCCAAGACTTTCAATACTGAACCAGAGAGAAGGTGTTGGCGCTAGTACACTAGTATACATCCCGAATACCCTGCAACGAATGTTGGAATAGGTCCGGAGAGTGCGACCATGAGAGACAACACATGCTTCCTTAGTAACATCAGCAGTGCCCTGTATACAAACAAGAAGAGGTGATCCATCAGAATAAGTTGCTAGGCGCCACTGAGTATATGGGTCCTGCTCGTCCTCATGCTCATGATCATCAGCATCGTCATCTCCCCCTTGGTTATAATTTTTTTCAAGTATAGGTGGTGGAATGTTCACATGACCTTGGAAACACAAGAAGGTTAATTAGTAAAGGGAAACTAGCTAACCCGCATGCATGTGGATGAAACAATTACAATTACGGTGGAAGACAAATGTACCGAAAGCATGATGATTCCATGCAAAAACAGTGCCACGAGTGGTGGCAGCAAACACAAGACTCTCGTATTGAATTGCATCACAGTACTCATCCGTGTACAAAAATTGATTTTTGAGCAATATCCATCGAGGTGTGGAAGTAAGTGTTGGAAATATGCCCTAGAGGCAATAATAAAAGCATTATTATTATATTTCCTTGTTCATGATAATTGTCTTTATTCGTGCTATAATTGTATTATCCGGAAATCGTAATACACGTGTGAATAATAGACACCAACATGTCCCTAGTAAGACTCTAGTTGACTAGCTCGTTGATCAACAGATAGTCATGGTTTCCTGACTATGGACATTGGATGTCATTGATAACGGGATCACATCATTAGGAGAATGATGTGATGGACAAGACTCAATCCTAAACATAGCACAAGATCGTATAGTTCGTTTGCTAGAGTTTTCCAATGTCAAGTATCTTTTCCTTAGACCATGAGATCGTGTAACTCCCGGATACCGTAGGAGTGCTTTGGGTGTACCAAACATCACAACGTAACTGGGTGACTATAAAGGTGCACTACAGGTATCTCCGGAAGTGTCTGTTGGGTTGACACGGATCGAGACTGGGATTTGTCACTCCGTATGACGGAGAGGAATCACCGGGCCCACTCGGTAATGCATCATCATTATGAGCTCAAAGTGACCAAGTTTCTGGTCACGGGATCATGCATTACGGTACGAGTAAGGTGACTTGCCGGTAATGAGATTGAACGAGGTATTGGGATACCGACGATCGAATCTCGGGCAAGTAACATACCAATTGACAAAGGGAATTGCATACGGGGTTGCTTGAATCCTCGACATCGTGGTTCATCCGATGAGATCATCGAGGAGCATGTGGGAGCCAACATGGGTATCCAGATCCCGCTGTTGGTTATTGACCAGAGAGCGATCTCGGTCATGTCTACCTGTCTCCCGAACCCGTAGGGTCTACACACTTAAGGTTCGGTGACGCTAGGGTTGTAGGGATATGTATATGCAGTAACCCGAATGTTTTTCGGAGTCCCGGATGATATCCCGGACGTCACGAGGAGTTCCAGAATGGTCCGGAGGTAAAGATTTATATATGGGAAGTCCTGTTTCGGGCATCGGGACAAGTTTCGGGGTTATCGGTATTGTACCGGGACCACCGGAAGGGTCCCGGGGGTCCACCGGGTGGGGCCACCTGTCCTGGGGGCCACATGGGCTGTAGGGGGTGCGCCTTGGCCTACATGGGCCAAGGGCACCAGCCCCAAGAGGCCCATGCGCCTAGGGTTACAAGGGGAAAGAGTCCTAGGAGGGGAAGGCACCTCCTAGGTGCCTTGGGGGGGGGGGAGGGAAACCCCCCTTGGCCGCCGCCCCACCCTAGGAGATTGGATCTCCTAGGGCCAGCCCCCCCCCCTTGGCCCTCCTATATATAGTGAGGGAAGGAGGGCTTTTCTCCCACGCCTTTGGTTGCCTCCTTCTCCCTCTCCAACACCTCCTCCTCCTCCATAGCGCTTGGCGAAGCCCTGCCGGAGTACTGCAGCTCCAACAACACCACGCCGTCGTGCTGCTGCTAGTGCCATCTCCCTCAACCTCTCCTCTGCCCTTGCTGGATCAAGAAGTAGGAGACGTGGCTGTTCCGTACGTGTGTTGAACGCGGAGGTGCCGTCCGTTCGGTGCTAAGATCTTCGGTGATTTGGATCACATCGTGTACGACTACCTCATCCCCGTTCTTTGAACGCTTCCGCTCGCGATCTACAAAGGTATGTAGATGCATCCGATTACTCGTTGCTAGATGAACTCATAGATGGATCTTGGTGAAACCGTAGGAAAATTTTTGTTTTCTGCAACGTTCCCCAACAGTGGCATCATGAGCTAGGTCTATGAGTAGTTCTTCTTGCGCGAGTAGAACACAATTTCTTGTGGGCGTAGATGTTGTCAACTTTCTTGAAGTTACTAGTCTTATCTTGCTTCAATGGTATTGTGGGATGAAGCGGCCCGGACCAACCTTACACGTACGCTTACGTGAGACCGGTTCCACCGTATAACATGCACTAGTTGCATAAGGTGGCTGGCGGGTGTCTGTCTCTCCTACTTTAGTTGGAGCGGATTCGATGAAAAGGGTCCTTATGAAGGGTAAATAGAAGTTGACAAATCACGTTGTGGCTTTCACGTAGGTAAGAAAACGTTCTTGCTAGAACCCTACTTCAGCCACGTAAAACATGCAACAACAATTAGAGGACGTCTAACTTGTTTTTGCAGCAAGTGCTTTGTGATATGATATGGCCAAAGTTGTGATGAATGATGAATGATCTATATGTGATGTATGAGATGTTCATGCTATTGTAATAGGAATCACGACTTGCATGTCAATGAGTATGACAACCGGCAGGAGCCATAGGAGTTGTCTTTATTTTTGTATGACCTGCGTGTCATTGAGAAACGCCATGTAAATTACTTTACTTTATTGCTAAATGCGTTAGCCATAGTAGTAGAAGTAATAGTTGGCGAGCAACTTCATGGAGACACAATGATGGAGATCATGATGATGGAGATCATGGTGTCATGCCGGTGACAAGATGATCATGGAGCCCCAAGATGGAGATCAAAGGAGCTGTGTGATATTGGCCATATCATGTCACTATTATTATTTGATTGCATGTGATGTTTATCATGTTTTTCATCTTGTTTGCTTAGAACGACGGTAGTAAATAAGATGATCCCTCACAACAATTTCAAGAAGTGTTCTCCTCTAACTGTGCACCGTTGCTAAAGTTCGTCGTTTCGAAGCACCACGTGATGATCGGGTGTGATAGATCCTTACGTTCACATACAATGGGTGTAAGACAGTTTTACACATGCAAAACACTTAGGGTTAACTTGACGATCCTAGCATGTGTATAGACATGGCCTCGGAACACAGAAGACCGAAAGGTCGAGCATGAGTCGTATAGAAGATACGATCAACATGAAGATGTTCACCGACGTTGACTAGTCTGTCTCACGTGATGATCGGACACGGCCTAGTTGACTCGGATCATGTTATACTTAGATGACTAGAAGAGGGATGTCTATCTAAGTGGGAGTTCATTGAATAATTTGATTAGATGAACTTAATTATCATGAACTTAGTCTAAAATCTTTACAATATGTCTTGTAGATCAAATGGCCAACGTAGTCCTCAACTTCAACGCGTTCCTAGAGAAAACCAAGCTGAAAGACGATGGCAGCAACTATACGGACTGGGTCCGGAACCTGAGGATCATCCTCATAGCTGCCAAGAAAGATTATGTCCTACAAGCACCGCTGGGTGACGCACCTGTTCTCCCTGCAGAACAAGACGTTATGAACGCTTGGCAGGCACGTACCGATGACTACTCCCTCGTTCAGTGCGGCATGCTTTACAGCCTAGAGCCGGGGCTCCAAAATCATTTTGAGAGACATGGAGCATATGAGATGTTCGAAGAGCTGAAAATGGTTTTCCAAGCTCATGCCCGGGTCGAGAGATATGAAGTCTCCGACAAATTCTTCAGCTGTAAGATGGAGGAAAATAGTTCTGTCAGTGAGAACATACTCACTATGTCTGGGTTACATAACCGCTTGACTCAGCTGGGAGTTAATCTCCCAGATGATGCGGTCATTGACAGAATCCTCCAGTCGCTTCCACCGAGCTACAAGAGCTTTGTGATGAACTTCAATATGCAGGGGATGGAGAAGACCATTCCTGAAGTATTTGCTATGTTGAAATCAGCAGAGGTAGAAGTCAAGAAGGAACATCAAGTGTTGATGGTCAATAAAACCACTAAGTTCAAGAAGGGCAAGGGTAAAAAGAACTCCAAGAAGGACGGCAAGGGAGTTGCCGCGCCCGGCAAGCAAGCTGCCGGGAAGAAGCCAAAGAATGGACCCAAGCCCGAGACTGAGTGCTTTTATTGCAAGGAAAGTGGTCACTGGAAGCGGAACTGCCCCAAATACTTAGCAGACAAGAAGGCCGGCAAAACAAAAGGTATATGTGATATACATGTAATTGATGTGTACCTTACCAGCACTCGTAGTAGCTCCTGGGTATTTGATACCGGTGCAGTTGCTCACATTTGTAACTCAAAGCAGGAGCTGCGGAATAAGCGGAGACTGGCGAAGGACGAGGTGACAATGCGCGTCGGGAATGGTTCCAAGGTCGATGTGATCGCCGTCGGCACACTGCCTCTGCATTTACCTACGGGATTAGTTTTAAACCTCAATAATTGTTATTTAGTGCCAGCTTTGAGCATGAACATTGTATCGGGATCCCGTTTAATTCGAGATGGCTACTCATTTAAATTTGAGAATAATGGTTGTTCCATTTATATGAGAGATATGTTTTATGGTCATGCTCCTATGGTAAATGGTTTATTCTTAATGAATCTCGAGCGTATTGCTACACATATTCATAGTGTGAGTACCAAAAGATGTAAGGTTGATAATGATAGTCCCACATACTTGTGGCACTGCCGCCTTGGTCACATAGGTGTCAAACGCATGAAGAAGCTCCATGCAGATGGACTTTTAGAGTCTCTTGATTATGAATCATTTGACACGTGCGAACCATGCCTCATGGGTAAAATGACCAAGACTCCGTTCTCAGGAACAATGGAGCGAGCAACCAACTTATTGGAAATCATACATACTGATGTGTGCGGTCCAATGAGTGTTGAGGCTCGCGGTGGCTATCGTTATGTTCTCACCCTCACTGATGACTTGAGTAGATATGGGTATGTCTACTTAATGAAACACAAGTCTGAAACCTTTGAAAAGTTCAAGGAATTTCAGAGTGAGGTTGAGAATCAACGTGACAGGAAAATCAAGTTCCTACGATCAGATCGAGGAGGAGAATACTTGAGTCACGAGTTTGGCACACACTTAAGAAAATGTGGAATAGTTTCACAACTCACGCCGCCTGGAACACCTCAGCGTAATGGTGTGTCCGAACGTCGTAATCGCACTCTATTAGATATGGTGCGATCTATGATGTCTCTTGCCAATTTACCGCTATCCTTTTGGGGGTATGCTTTAGAGACTGCCGCATTCACTTTAAATAGGGCTCCGTCGAAATCTGTTGAGACGACACCGTTTGAATTATGGTTTGGTAAGAAACCTAAGTTGTCGTTTCTGAAAGTTTGGGGATGCGATGCTTATGTCAGGAAACTTCAACCTGAAAAGCTCGAACCCAAGTCGGAAAAATGCGTCTTCATAGGATACCCTAAAGAAACTACTGGATATACCTTCTACCTCAGATCCGAAGGCAAGATCTTTGTTGCCAAGAATGGGTCCTTTCTAGAGAAAGAGTTTCTCTCGAAAGAAGTAAGTGGAAGGAAAGTAGAACTTGATGAAGTATTACCTCTTGAACCGGAAAATGGCGCAACTCAAGAAAATGTTCCTGAGGTGCCTGCACCGACTAGAGAGGAGGTTAATGATGATGATCAAGATACTTCTGATCAAGCTCCTACTGAAATTCGAAGGTCCACAAGGACACGTTCCGCACCAGAGTGGTACGGCAACCCTGTCTTGGAAATCATGTTGTTAGACAACGGTGAACCTTCGAACTATGAAGAAGCGATGGCGGGCCAGGATTCCGACAAATGGCTAGAAGCCATGAAATCCGAGATAGGATCCATGTATGAAAACGAAGTATGGACTTTGACTAACTTGCCCGTTGAACGGCGAGCCATAGAAAATAAATGGATCTTTAAGAAGAAGACAGACGCGGATGGTAATGTGACCATCTATAAAGCTCGGTTTGTCGCTAAGGGTTATCGACAAGTTCAAGGGGTTGACTACGATGAGACTTTCTCACCGGTAGCGAAGCTGAAGTCCGTCCGAATCATGTTAGCGATTGCCGCATTTTATGATTATGAGATATGGCAGATGGACATCAAAACGGCATTCCTTAATGGTTTCCTTAAGGAAGAATTGTATATGATGCAACCGGAAGGTTTTGTCGATCCTAAGAATGCTGACAAGGTGTGCAAGCTCCAACGCTCGATTTATGGGCTGGTGCAAGCATCTCGGAGTTGGAACATTCGCTTTGATGAGATGATCAAAGCGTTTGGGTTTACGCAGACTTATGGAGAAGCCTGCGTTTACAAGAAAGTGAGTGGGAGCTCTGTAGCATTTCTCATATTATATGTAGATGACATACTTTTGATGGGAAATGATATAGAACTCTTGGACAGCATTAAGGCCTACTTGAATAAGAGTTTTTCAATGAAGGACCTTGGAGAAGCTGCTTATATATTAGGAATCAAGATCTATAGGGATAGATCGAGACGCCTCATAGGTCTTTCACAAAGCACATACCTTGATAAGATTTTGAAGAAGTTCAAAATGGATCAGTCCAAGAAAGGGTTCTTGCCTGTTTTGCAAGGTGTGAAATTGAGCTCAGCTCAATGTCCGACCACGGCAGAAGATATAGAAGAGATGAGTGTCATCCCCTATGCCTCAGCCATAGGTTCTATTATGTATGCCATGCTGTGTACCAGACCTGATGTAAACCTTGCCGTAAGTTTGGTAGGTAGGTACCAAAGTAATCTCAGCAAGGAACACTGGACAGCGGTCAAGAATATCCTGAAGTACCTGAAAAGGACAAAGGAAATGTTTCTCGTTTATGGAGGTGACGAAGAGCTCGTCGTAAAGGGTTACGTCGACGCTAGCTTCGACACAGATCTGGATGACTCAAAGTCACAAACCGGATACGTGTATATTTTGAATGGTGGGGCAGTAAGCTGGTGCAGTTGCAAGCAGAGCGTCGTGGCGGGATCTACATGTGACGCGGAGTACATGGCAGCCTCGGAGGCAGCACATGAAGCAATATGGGTGAAGGAGTTCATCACCGACCTAGGAGTCATATCCAATGCGTCGGGGCCGATCAAGCTCTTCTGTGACAACACTGGAGCTATTGCTCTTGCCAAGGAGCCCAGGTTTCACAAGAAGACAAGGCACATCAAGCGTCGCTTCAACTCCATTCGTGAAAATGTTCAAGATGGAGACATAGAGATTTGTAAAGTACATACGGACCTGAATATAGCGGATCCGTTGACTAAACCTCTCCCTAGAGCAAAACATGATCAACACCAGAATTCCATGGGTGTTCGATTCATCACAATGTAACTAGATTATTGACTCTAGTGCAAGTGGGAGACTGTTGGAAATATGCCCTAGAGGCAATAATAAAAGCATTATTATTATATTTCCTTGTTCATGATAATTGTCTTTATTCGTGCTATAATTGTATTATCCGGAAATTGTAATACACGTGTGAATAATAGACACCAACATGTCCCTAGTAAGCCTCTAGTTGACTAGCTCGTTGATCAACAGATAGTCATGGTTTCCTGACTATGGACATTGGATGTCATTGATAACGGGATCACATCATTAGGAGAATGATGTGATGGACAAGACCCAATCCTAAACATAGCACAAGATCATATAGTTCGTTTGCTAGAGTTTTCCAATGTCAAGTATCTTTTCCTTAGACCATGAGATCGTGTAACTCCCGGATACCGTAGGAGTGCTTTGGGTGTACCAAATGTCACAACGTAACTGGGTGACTATAAAGGTGCACTACAGGTATCTCCGAAAGTGTCTGTTGGGTTGACACGGATCGAGACTGGGATTTGTCACTTCGTATGACAGAGAGGTATCACCGGGCCCACTCGGTAATGCATCATCAATATGAGCTCAAAGTGACCAAGTTTCTGGTCACAGGATCATGCATTACGGTACGAGTAAAGTGACTTGCCGGTAACGAGATTGAACGAGGTATTGGGATACCGACGATAGAATCTCGGGCAAGTAACATACCAATTGACAAAGGGAATTGCATACGGGGTTGCTTGAATCCTCGACATCGTGATTCATCCGATGAGATCATCGAGGAGCATGTGGGAGCCAACATGGGTATCCAGATCCCGCTGTTGGTTATTGACCAGAGAGCGATCTCGGTCATGTCTACATGTCTCCCAAACCCGTAGGGTCTACACACTTAAGGTTCGGTGACGCTAGGGTTGTAGGGATATGTATATGCAGTAACCCGAATGTTGTTCGGAGTCCCGGATGAGATCTCGGATGTCACGAGGAGTTCCGGAATGGTCCGGAGGTAAAGATTTATATATGGGAAGTCCTGTTTCGGGCATCGGGACAAGTTTCGGGGTTATCGGTATTGTACCGGGACCACCGGAAGGGTCCCGGGGGTCCACCGGGTGGGGCCACCTGTCCCGGGGGGGCACATGGGCTGTAGGGGGTGCGCCTTGGCCTACATGGGCCAAGGGCACCAGCCCCAAGAGGCCCATGCGCCTAGGGTTACAAGGGGAAAGAGTACTAGGAGGGGAAGGCACCTCCTAGGTGCCTTGGGGGGGAGGGAAACCCCTCTTGGCTGCCGCCCCACCCTAGGAGATTGGATCTCCTAGGGCCGGTGCCCCCCCTTGGCCCTCCTATATATAGTGAGGGAAGGAGGGCTTTTCTCCCACGCCTTTGGTTGCCTCCTTCTCCCTCTCCAACACCTCCTCCTCCTCCATAGCGCTTGGCGAAGCCCTGGCGGAGTACCGCAGCTCCAACAACACCACGCCATCGTGCTGCTGCTGGTGCCATCTCCCTCAACCTCTCCTCTGCCCTTGCTGGATCAAGAAGGAGGAGACGTGGCTGTTCCGTACGTGTGTTGAACGCGGAGGTGCCGTCCGTTCGGTGCTAAGATCTTCGGTGATTTGGATCACGTCGTGTACGACTACCTCATCCCCGTTGTTTGAATGCTTCCGCTCGCGATCTACAAAGGTATGTAGATGCATCCGATTACTCGTTGCTAGATGAACTCATAGATGGATCTTGGTGAAACCGTAGGAAAATTTTTGTTTTCTGCAACGTTCCCCAACAGTAAGGACGGCAACAAGCTTGTCGATGATAGCAACAACTTCATAGTTCGTGTAATCCCAAGAGCGGTTGGGAACTCGACAAATTGCTATCTTCCGTAGACGACACTCACCCTGATCGTATTTGAACTCACGTAGATCATCTGTGTGCTCAACCTCTGGGCAGTCTGATATTTTTGGGAGTGGAACCCGGTGACGAGTGTACACATTCACAAGTTCCCACTCATAGTTTTACCCAATATAAACAACCCAATATTCATTTGCGCCTACCCAAGCCTTGCCCTCAAGTGATGGCATCTTAACATCAAACGTATCATTAGCAAGCGGCATCAACTTGCACAAGGCGAGGCTTCCGTCGTCCCCGCGCTAGTCAGCAGGGTCAGGGCGAAGAAGATAGGGGAGAATAAACCGCTCCTGGACCCTTGGGTTGCTTGTAATGATGTTATTAGTTGAGTCGAGAATGGTCTTGAATGAACCATCCATGCTAGCCGAGGTGATGACGTCGCACCGATCAATGAGTTCCTCCATCACGTCATCTTTCGGATCGGGGCAAGAATAACGGGGTCGTTTCCGGCTTGTTCCCTCCATGGAGAAGATGATCGAACAATGGGAGAAGGAAGTGTAGGAGATATGCCCTAGAGGCAATAATAAATGATATTATTTATCTCCAAGTTCATACTTATGTTTATGTTCCATGCTACAACTGCTATGGTTCTCGAGTCTGTAATAACCACGAGGCTCGGAGGAAGACTCATATGCACGTGTGGAATAATGAACGGTAAAATGTATTCCTAGTCTGGCCTCTGAGACTAGCTCAAGTGTTGCATGATGGTTCTGTTTTCCTAATCATGGGCATGTCTATGCCAGCAACTTTGAGGGCACAATGTTAGAAGAGCATTTGTGTTCAATCGACCTGAATTGATGTTTTGTTATGACATACATTTGTCACAAGTTAATGGATAATAACAAAGAGATAGTTAATGTTTGCATAATTCCTTAGACCATGAGAGTATCGAGTTTCTTCATACTTGCTTCATGAACTTTGGGGTTTGTTAAATGCCATCCGTAAATGGGTGGCTATTACGGCGGCTTACAGGTTCATGGAAAGTGTGTCAAGTAACTTGACAACTCAAGATTGGGATTTTCTCCTCCGGCGATGGAGAGATATCTCTGGGCCCTCTCGGTGTTACGGTATCCATCATCGTCTGTCCAGACACTTTGTGATTTGATCACGGGGATGCCGGAACACGGGAACGAGAAAAGAGAACAAAACCGGTAACAAGGTAACTAGCATAGTGGACAAGTTGTTGATCCACGGGGATGCAAGTAAATCTCACCTTGGCTATTTGTAACATATCGTGAAGCAACAGGAATAGCACACGGCAACTAGAGGTTCACTCGAATATTCATTCGTGTGGGTATAGGGGTCAATATGGGTGTCCACGGCTCCGATGTTGATCATTGATCGAAAGTGTTCCGGCCATGTCTATGCTTCACTGAACCTATAGGGTCACACGCTTAAAGGTCATCTATCTGCTGAATACTAGACAGGGAGTCTGAGAGAAATTTGCCGAAAAAGTTTCGGAGACAATGGAAGAGTTCCAGAGAGAGAATAGCAAAATAGTTTCATAAAAACCGAAAAGTTGTTTCAAGACATACCATTAAATCAAATTGGTTTCGGGACACGCCTGATAATTCTTGGAGGGTGCCAGAATTATTCTGGAAACTTCTGGGAATTTTTCGGTATAAAAATCGAAAATGTTTCGGAGCTGTCGGTACCGCGTTGGTTGTTTTTCACAGATAAAATTCACTAATCTGAAATTGTTTCAGAACGAATCCAAAATCATTTTAGTGGGTACTGGAATTATTCTAAGACCCATAGAAATATTTTTGGATTTAATGGATGCGAAATTTTTTCTTCATGAATAGTGATAACGCATTATTGTTTACTTTTCGCATATGAAAATAACTAAACCGTAATTGTTTCGGAACGCATTGAAAATTATTTTAGTGGGTACTAGAAATTTTCTAAGCCCACATAAATATTTTCAGTTCGAACGGACGCTGAAAATGTCGTCATGAATAGTGAAAGTGCTTTTTGCTTGGCTTCTTGGAGAAGCCACCTTGAGGGCCTTTTGGTATTATCCCCTTGGCTTCTTGGAGAAGCCACCCTTGGACTTGGCCTATAAATAGGGATGGAGGGGGCTGCCTAAAGACACACTCTTTCTCACATACAAGTTCCATTGCAATGATCTGGCTTCTCTCTCCCTCCCCATGAAATAGTTTCGTAGAGCCGAAAGGGTCTCTGGGTTCCGGTGGGAACTAGTTCTGGATGGCGAAGCCCTCCCAGATAGATGACACCGTATGTGTGCAACTCTGTACAGAGATCGTAGTTTCCATCTTAGTTCGAGAGTGCCTCCCGAAGGGCTGACTGAGTGACCGTCCGAGTTTCGAAGGTCCTCCCGAAGGGCTGTCCGCGACAACGTACGGGGGGCTGTCCGACCGCCTCCCGGAGGGCTGTCCGAGGGGCAGATGAGGGTATACATCCTCGCGGTTGGGAGGTTGTAAATCCTAGCTGCGGGGATCTGCACCACCGATCATCATCGACTCTACTTCCCGCCGCGCTACGAGTCGGTAACGAAAAAGATCAAACCTTGTATGCAGTCTCCATAGTGGTCATGGGCTGGTGCGTAGGTCGGAAATTTTTGTTTTCTACTACGTTACCCTACAGTGGTATCAGAGCCGTGCTATGCGTAGATGCAGGTTTCAAACTAGAATACATAGAGATGTATGGGTGTTGCACAATATAATTTGTAGTAGATGAGTTCTATTACTGAAAATTATTTGTGCAGGTAGCAGATGAAATCTGTTACCCGATGTTCTTATTACTTCCCTTGAATTTGCATAAATCCTAATCTTGACGGCATGGTGGAATCTCACAAAGTTCTGCCAATCCGTGATCCTTTCATGCTGCTCCTGAGTATGCTGATTGACAGATCAACGAAGTGCTAACAGTTCTTTCAGTTCCACCATAGTTAAAGAAAGATGGATGTTTCGCAGATGACACGGCAATGCAGATATGATCTGCACGGGGGTCATGCGTATGACAAAGTTTAGTATGGGGTTCGAGATTTTATTATCTCGTGCTTCATACACCCCGCAAAGTTAATCTAGCAACATGAACTATCATACTTGATGTTGAACATTTTTAGCTGCGGTTTAAGTCAAAACAAGCCACGTAAAATAAAATTTTGCGTAAATTGATTAGAGGTGTCTAACTTGGTTTTGCAGGATGTGCATGTGATGTGGTATAGCAGTGCTCATACTAATTCGATTATGTATGAGATGACTATATGATGTAATTTGATTAACATGATCTGCGTGTCATGATTCGGCATGACGGGTGGAGCCATATGATTGTCAACCTTAAGTAATGCACTTATTTTATTAGCTATAGAGATAGCAATATTATCTGTTGCATCAATAGGGTGGTGGCAATCTTTGCGAAGGTGAACACCGACGCGAATGCCGAAGACGAAGAAATGAAAGACTTCTCCGTCAGAAGGGGCTATACCATATCATGCTATTATGAATTGGCTGAGATGTTTACCCCTCTTGATGCACCCTTCTTGATTGCGCGGTAGTCGCTTTTTATTAGGGTGATCTCTCACTTCAAAATATCAAAGTAGTTAGTGTTCACCCAAGTGTAGCACCGTCTGTATTTCGTATCTTTTCGGGGTGCGCCATGTCCACATGGGTACGAACGAATCGGGAGGAATGAGGCGGCTGAGGTCAGACCTCGCAGCAAGATCACTTGGTTGTCTTTGACGTTCAGGCAGGATCGTCCTGAGCTCGGAACACACCCATCAAAAGATGAACAAGAGTCACATGGAGATGTGATCGGCAAGTTTTCTTACCAATTGAAATTCTCATCATCAGTGATGTCCACATCAATGGCGTTGAATTGAAATGTGGATCTTGTATCACTCACAACCAATTATGAGAGATATTGATTTGAGTGGGAGCGCACTGTTGAATCAACATGTTTAATTCATAGTGCAATTAATTTTGAACATCGTCTAGGTGTGATTAGCATAATAGTGGTAGAATAATGGCTCACGTTTCCACCTTCCCTTTGAAAATTGAATAGTTGTTAAATATCTGGTTAAAACTTTAAGGTTGGTAACGTAATGTGAGGATTGTCCTCAAAAGTGTCGAGAAGGACTTTGTCCTATCTCATGCTTTCCGTATACTCCTTCTAAATGCTATGGATGATGAGACTCTCGTCCTTTGATCCAAAAGCTAGAATTCCGTTATGGTCAAGTGCAATATGTTTGCTTCCATGAAACTCGAACTTCGAAAGTTTGGGATAGTTATGTGATATTCATGGAACTGAAAATTGTTTTCAGATACAAACAAAGCAATGTTTGTTTGCAAAGGATTAGTAAAGTGTTTACTGGGCATTTGACCGATAAGAGATGGATCCAGAAGAACGTGTGTCATAGGATGAAAGATGAATAAAACAACAACTTAAAGAGAAAGGAGATGTCTAAAGGGTGTTAGTATGACTTACACACCTAGGAAGTCCGGGGATAATGCCACTCTTAAGTTGGGTGCTTCTTTTGCGAGGAGAAATACTAAAAGTTAAACTGTTAGAAGTATAAAGGCAAAAGGAGTGAAGACTGGAATATCCTGCTCATATGTATGAATGTCATACGAGTTATTGATGTATAGAAGGCTGGTCAGAAGAAATAGTTCTTGGGAATTATGATTAAACTTGTTAATCACTAATTCTTGGGTATTATGAGTTTATCGCAAAGATACCCGCTCGATTACATTCTGTTGCGAATCCATGCAAGAACTACTACCGCATGAAAGACTGGCTAGGAATGAGGTTTAGATACACACATGGGACATAGTAAATGTTACTATATCTTACATCGGTGTATTACCATATGTATTTATTTTCATAAAACATTTTAGAGTTTTACACACTCTAGCCCATTGCATAAAGTATCTTGCAAGAAGGTTGTTCATAAGAGAACTTTTGATGTTCGATGTTATGAATAATAGAAGAGCCATACTTTCATTGTGAATGAGGTGTATGTTATGAATAATGATAATAATATATTTCCTCTGTGTTTACTTCCATAATTCATTTTTAGAGTTTCATTCACTCTAGCCCATTGCACAATGTTGTTGCAAAAGGGTTGTTCATAAAAAGAACAATTCTTGTTCAGAATCATGAATAACATAAGGGCCATGCTTCTGTCATGGGATGAGATGTATGCTATGATTATTGATGGTAATATGATACATCCATAACACTGATGCTAAATGTCGCAAGACTAGAACAATGCCACACATTGGTGGCACTGCATTTGGTCACATTGGAGAAACCCGCATGGAAAAATTCCATTATGATGGATTTTGAAGTCGTTTGATTTTGAATCATGTGCCACTTGCAACTTTCCTCCGAAAAGTGAAGTGACTAAAATACCGTTCACAGGCCATAAGGAACGGGCAACAAACTTATTGGTGATCCTACATTTTGATGTGTGTAGTACAATAAATGTTGTTGCAAGTAGTGGATTTATATCTCTTCAGAAATGACTCAAGTAGATATATGGATATTTCCTTGATGAGACGTAAGTATGGATCTTTTGAAATCATTCGAAAGGTTTTCAAAAATGAAGTAGAAGTTATTGTTACAAGGAAATTATGTTTCTACAATTTGATTGTAGAAAGGAATATCCGAGTTACAAGTCTAGCAAATTTCTGATGAGTTGTGAAAAGAGTTTCATAACTTACACCTCCAGGAACACCACTATGAGTGGAATGTCCGTGAAGATGTAATCAAACCATTTATTACAGGGTAAGATCAAAGATGACATAAATAAATTTGCCATTATCACTTTTAAAAAGGTAATGCTTTAGAGACTGTGGCTTTTACACTGAAAAGAGCTCCATCAGGTCTGTTGAAATGACGGCATGGTATGGTACACCCAACCATGTTATATCTTTTCTTATCATTTGGAATATGGGGCTTGTGTAAAAGGTTACAAACCTATTCCAAATCAGACAAGTGCTACTTTGTAAGTTGTCCCAAGTCATTGGGTATTCCCCCACAACTATACCGAGGCAAAGGATTTTTGCCACAAAACGGTATGCTTTTAAAGAGAATAGTTCTTGCAAAAGGGTAAGTGGGAGGACAGTGCAACTCGACTAGATAACAAGTATCTTCATCATCAGGTCGAAGGAAAGGAACCTTGGAAGTGATTCCAGAGTTTCCTACTGTGACTGATACGGAAGCCTCTACATGAGATGAATGGACTTCGGTCAAACTTGCAGCTGAACAACGTAGGCAAAGCTCATGCAAACCTCTCAGGTGCGCAAACGAGATAATGTTGTTAGACAACAGTATACCTATGATACACAAGGAACGTTGATGGGCCCTGACTCCGGAATTGGCTAAATGCCAATATAATCTGAGATAGTTTTCATAAATGATTCAAGATTTAAATCTTGATAAACCCTCCAAAAGACTTGGAGTCTAACGGATTGTAATGGGACTATAAACTGATATGAATAAAAATGTTTTATACATTAAGCTCGACTTGTTGCAATAACAAGTTCAAGGAGTTGACTACAATGAGATTGTCTCACCGTAGCAATGCTTAAAGTCGGTTCGGGTTAAACTAGCAATTAATACATATTTCAAACATGAGATATGCAACATGGATGACAAAATAATTTCCATGAAATGGAAATACAACCTAGGACTTGTATGTGATACAATCCAGAGTATTTTGTCAGTCCAGAGTATGCTAGTAAGTATGCAAACTTCAGAGTTCTAGCAATGGACAGAAGAGAGCAAAATGGAGTTGGAATCTTCGTTTTTGATGGAATGGTCAAAGGGGTTTGACTTCATCAATGAGTAATGAAGATGCTTGTGGTTTCAAGAAAGTAAGTGGGAACATAATGATATTTCTGAAAACCTTGTGTCCTTGACACATTGTTAATTGGAAATAAATTTCTTGACACGAATTAGGACTTCATTTGAAAATAGTTTTCCGATGAAGCGCTTGGGCTAAATAGCCTTGATATTAGGCATAATGATCTATGGAGATAGATTTACCTAATGGGGCTGAGCAAAATACATATTGACAAGATGCTAAAACCGTTTAGCACTAAGAACGACAAGGAGTGATTCTTGCCGAAGTCACATGGAAAGAGTTTTTGCAAGAATCAGTGTCCCAAAACACCGATGAGCAAAATACATGATGGAGATTCCACACACTCATGTGCTTGGATTAATTATGTATTCCATGGTATCTAAAACAACCAGATATGTCCAATACTCCCAAGATGTTGCGAGTATAGATACCAAAGTGATCAAAAGTACTGATCATGGGACAAAAGTGAAAAAGGGTCATTGAGTACTAAAGTAGCACTTATGACATGTTTCCTCGCAAGTGGAGATCATGAAGAGTTCATTGTAAAAGGTTACGTCGATACAGTCTTCATGATTTCTCCATGCGAATTTTGATTTAAATTTAGGGTTTTGTGTAACACACAATATGGTGGCACGGTTAGTTGGAAATTGTTCCAAACAAGTTACTGCGGCGAATTCTATAACAAAGGCGAAGTATGTTGCCGCTTTAGAAGCGACAAAGAGAAAGATGTTGAATCGTATAGTTCATTCATGAACTTAGTATGGTTCCAAGAAGGCTTTGGTCAATGGGACACTATTGCAGATAGTTGCTCCATAGCTCAGTCCGAGGAATCAGGTTTCGACAAATGATTCACATATATACAAAGCCAAGTCCGCACAAAATATGAATTTTGTGAAAGTGTGAAAATGCGAGGATATGCAGAGATACACATGGAGCTGAAGTTGTCAGATCCGATGGACATCAACCTATACCACATGCAAAGCATTTTATACACTGGTATGCCATAGGTGTAAAGTGCATGAGCATTAACTAGATTATTGACTCTAGTGCAAGTGGGAGTCTATAGGAGATATGCCCTAGATGCAATAATAAATGATATTATTTATCTCCAAGTTCATAATTATGTTTATGTTCCATGCTAAAACTCCTATGGTTCTCGAGTCTGCAATAACCACGAGGCTCGGAGGAAGACTCATATGCATGTGTGGAATAATAAACGGTAAAATGTATTCCTAGTCTGGCCTCTAAGACTAGCTCAAGTGTTGCATGATGGTTCTGTTTTCCTAATCATGGACATGTCTATGCCAGCAACCTTGAGGGCACAATGTTAGAAGAACATTTGTGTTGAATCGACCCGAATTGATGTTTTGTTATGAGATACATTCATCACAAGTTAATGGATAATAACAAAGAGATAGTTAATGTTTGCATAATTCCTTAGACCATGAGAGTATCGAGTTTCTTCATACTTGCTTCATGAACTTTGGGGTTTGTTAAACATCATCCGTAAATGGGTGGCTATTACGGCGGCTTACGGGTTCGTGGAAAAGTGTGTCAAGTAAATTGATAGCTCAAGATTGGGATTTGCTCCTCTGACGATGGAGAGATATCTCTGGGCCCTCTTGGTGTTACGGTATCCATCATCGCCTGTCCAGACACTTTGTGACTTGATCACAGGGATGCCGGAACACGGGAACGAGAAAAGAGAACAAAACCGCTAACGAGGTAACTAGCATAGTGGACAAGTTGTTGATCCACGGGGTGCAAGTAAATCTCACGTTGGGTATTTGTAACATATCGCGAAGCAACAGGAATAGCACACGGCAACTAGAGTATCACTCGAATATTCATTTGTGTGCGTATAGGGGTCAATATGGGTGCCAACGGCTCCGATGTTGATCATTGATTGGAAAGTGTTCAGGTCATGTCTATGCTTCACCGAACCTATAGGGTCACACGCTTAAGGGTCACCTATCTGTTGAATACTAGATAGGGAGTCTGACAGAAATTTGCCGAAAAAGTTTCGGAGACAGTGGAAGAGTTCCTGAGAGAGAATAGCGAAATAGTTTCGTAAAAACCAAAAAGATTTTTGGGGACATACCATTAAGTCAAATTAGTTATGGGACACTCCTGATAATTCTTGGAAGGTGCCAGAATTATTATGGAAACTTCTAGGAATTTTTCGGGATAAAAACTGAAAATGTTTCGGAGCTGTCGGTACCGCGTTGGTTGTTTTAGAACGAATCCAAAATCATTTTAGTGGGTACTGGAATTATTCTAAGACCCACAGAAATATTTTTGGATTTAATGGACGCAAAAAAAATTCTTCATGAATAGTGATAACGCATTATTGTTTACTTTTCGCAGATGAAAATCACTAAACCGTAATTGTTTTAGAACGCGTTGAAAATTATTTTAGTGGGTACTAGAAATGTTCTGAGCCCACATAAATATTTTCAATTTGAACGGACGCTGAAAATGTCGTCATGAATAGTGAAAGTGCTTTTTGCTTGGCTTCTTGGAGAAGCCACCTTGAGGGCCTTTTGGTATGATCTCCTTGGCTTCTTGGAGAAGCCACCCTTGGACTTGGCCTATAAATAGGGGTGGAGGGGGCTGCCTAAAGACACACTCTTTCTCACATACAAGTGCCATTGCAATGATCTGGCTTCTCTCTCCCTCCCCGCGAAATAGTTTCGTAGAGCCGAAAGGTTGTCTGGGTTCCGGTGGGAACTAGTTCTGGACGGTGAAGCCCTGCCGGATACATGACACCGTATGTGTGAAACTCTGTAGAGAGATTGTAGTTTCGGTCTTAGTTCGAGAGTGCCTCCCGAAGGGCTATCTGAGTGACCGTCCGAGTTTCGAAGGTCCTCCCGAAGGGCTGTTCGCGACACCATCCGGGGGACTGTCCGACCACCTCCTGGAGGGCTGTCCGAGGGGTAGATGAGGGTATACATCCTCGCGGTTGGGAGGTTGTAAATCCTAGCTGCGGGGATCTGCACCACCGATCGTCATCGACTCTACTTCCCGCTACGCTACGAGTCGGTAACAAAAAAGATCAAACCTTGTATGCAGTCTCCATAGTGGTCCTGGGCTGGTGCGTAGGTTGGAAATTTTTGTTTTCAACTGCGTTACCCTACAGGAAGGGTGAAGGAAAATGGAGGGAGGAAGAGCGTGCGACAACAGTTCCAAATCGAGAGGGAAAGGTGAAGAGGCGATGGACGGTTGCCACGGCACAAGAAGATACTAGTGGGAAGCGAATGGTTGCCATAGAGGTCACACACTGACGACAAGGCCGAGTGAACCGCATGCCGTATATCGCACACACCTTGATCTGGCTGATCATTTCTTTTGTGTTGCCTAATCATAAACAGTTCATCCGAGTGAACCGTATGATGTACATCGCACACACCTTCATCTAGCTGCATGTTTCTTTTGTGTTGCCTAATCACAAACAGTTCATCCGAGTGAACCGTATGCTGTATATCGCACACAACTTCATCTGGCTGCCCATTTCTTTTGTTCCTCCTCATCGCAAACAATTAATTGAACTGAACCATATGCCCTTCATGACACGCGCAACTAAAATCCGAACCGTCTTTGATGCATCCGTCATCGCAAACATTTTGCACCTTTTTTGATGGTTTTTTACACCACCGTTTGCGATTATTGCATCGCGCAAAGTTTCATCAAAGGATCTCTGATCGTAGTGTCGCGTTAGCAGCATCCTGCAGTAGTGAGGGAACTTTTATCTCGTGTGGATTCAAACTTTGTGCTGAGCTAATAGTCATGGCTTATCCTTGGTTGCAAATCATTGCAAAGTATATTCTATCTAACAAATCTATTTCAAAGGTTGTATGCGACAGGAAATACATCACTTAAAAGAGACCACGAAGAGACTTAATGTCGATGTCACTCGTACGAAGATTTACCTCTCTACCTTCCGGTTTAACTCCTATGCATATCTTCAGGGGGGGCATGTTTCATCTTCGTAATTATCTCTCGTCTTTCATTATCCTTCGCATTCCATTCCATTATCTATCTTTCAATGTGTTCTATTTTGTCAACAATCGTCCAAAAAAGGGGAGATTGTTGGTGCAATAGTTGTCTGTCAGATTCGGGGCTCCGCAAACCAAACATAGATTGGAACTCTAGGGTGCATGCAAAGAACTCAACCTCCCTAGTATGCCTACCCGTCAATCTCACGGCCTAGCTCGGTGAACTAGAAGGAAATGGAACAAGGCAGTTTACCCATGTTCGAGCCACCTTGCATGTAAAACCCTACTACTGCTTTGTGGTGGATTAGCCTCGAGGTGGGCTGAGGATGAACTAGTACAGTGGAGGAACCACCTCGGGAGGTGTGTTCTTGTGCTGGTGTGGGTATGTGAGGGTGGTCTGAATGATCTATCCCCCTCTGTGGTGGTGGCTAGGCTATACTTATAGTGGCCTTAGTCCTCTTCCCCCAAAATGAAGGTGGGAAGGGATCCCACAATGGACAAATTCGAAGGGAGACAACTAGTACATCTTATCCCAACGAAAGGTGGTCTTCGCCAGCAAAGCCTCTGGTCATGACACCGTGGTGGTCTCGGCGATGACCTCTGTCCTGCCGTCCTGGCGGTCTTGGTCTTGTTGAATGGAAAAGGAAACATTTGGTTGATGCCTCGGAACTCCGTGCCTGCGCTTGCCTCTTTAGCACCAAAGAGGAAACCTGTTGTACTGCGCCCGCTGGCGCCCGCCTGGCCTTGGTCGTCATGGCTTGTGTCATCCGAACCTCACAAGGTGAGGGCTCGCATAGAAATCTCCGCCCCTCAGGAGACAACCTAAAGAGGACGCTCCCGTTGGAGGTCTTGGCGTCGTCCGCCTCGCGAGGCTTGGCCCCTCGTGAGCGTCTTCGTTGTTGGTGCCGAAGACGGGCCGTACCAGGCCGTTGATGGAGCCACGCCATGGGCCACAGGCAGGCAAGTCTGGGTACCCCCGTTCCCAGAACTCCAACATTGCCCTCTTGTGTTTTTAAGATGGTTGACAGAAATACACATGGACTGATTTGTTTGATAGTGCACACACAGAGAAATAGTACATGCAAAACCGAAGAGAATGTGGTCTTCGGGGCCAAGTTTGAGGAACTTCACCGAAGAATATTTCTGTTGCATAGAACATTGAGTTACATCCGGTGAAGACATGTAGGCAAGAAGATTGATGTGAAGGAGTTAACTCCTCGAAAATTTATTGCTGAAGTAAAGTAATTGGTTTCGAGATTCCGTCTGAAGAAATTTGACTACAGCGAATGGAAGTCGAAGACAAAGTGAAGATGCAGTGTTCATTTCGTTTTTCTTCTTTCGTTCATTTGAGTCATAGGACCTCCGTACAGTTAAGATGGGTATAGGTTCTGGAAGCTTAGATCCGATGTGATGCTTAGCCCAAAATCTATGCGAGAATGAGAGAAATCTCTTTATGCTTCGAATGATTACCTGGCAGCAGTAGACGTTATTGATACGTCTCCAATGTATCTATAATTTTTGTTTGCTCCATGCTATTATATTATCTGTTTTGGATGTTAATGGGCTTTATTTTACACTTTTATATCATTCTTGGGACTAACCTATTAACCGGAGGCCCAGCCCAAATTGTTGTTTTTTGCCTATTTCAGTGTTTCGCAGAAAAGGAATATCAAACAAAGTCCAAACGGAATGAAACCTTCGGGAACGTGATTTTCTCAACAAACGTGATCCAGGAGACTTGGAGTGGGCGTCAAGAAACAATCGAGGAGGCCACGAGGCAGGGGGCGCGCCTACCCCCCTGGGCACGCCCTCCACCCTCATGGGCCCCTCGTTGCTCCACCGACCTACTTCTTCCTCCTATATAAGTCCACGTACCCCGCAAACATCCAGGAGCACCACGAAAACCTAATTCCATCGCCGCAACCTTCTGTACCCAAGAGATCCCATCTTGGGGCCTTTTTCGGAGCTCCGCCGGAGGGGGCATTGATCACGGAGGGCCTCTACATCAACTCCATGGCCTCTCCGGTGATGTGTGAGTAGTTTACTTCAGACCTTCGGGTCCTGTCGTGGAATTGTCACGGCAGATGTCCTAGTGAAAGGACTTAGTCATGGAGCCATCGCAACTAGGAAGCTTAAAGGGGTTAATCGGGATAAAGGACACGAGAGGTTTTTATACTGGTTCGGCCCCTTGCGGTGAAGGTAAAGCCTAGTCTAGTTGATGTGGTATTGCTAGGTTTTGATGACCAAGGAGCTAAATACGCTAGCTTGGCTCTCGATCTCTTGTTTCTTGCCTTAAGCCGCCGCCGGGTCGTCCCCTTATATACACGGGTCGATGCCTTGCGGCCTACGGAGTCCCGGCCAGCTCATACAATGTGTCCGGCTCAGTGACAACTCTTACATGCCTTATCTTACAAGTCTTATTCATACATGGCGGTTTACACTTACTAGCCTTAAGACGCCTCTGGGCTTGGGCCTACTACAAGCTTTATCATAAACCGTCACCTTGTATACTCTTCGGGCTTCCTTTTAAGTAACCCGCCATTGGGATTGACTCGGACCCTCCTGGGCGGGTCATACCTGGTAGTCATATCCCCAACATTAGGCCCCAGGTTGATTTGAACTTTGTTCTTGTTAATCTCCAACACTTAGAAAAAAAATCCATCTATTATTGTTGCGAAAGCCTTGTAACCCGCCATGACGTCATTTCCGGATTTTTCGGAAACCCGCCACCACGTCATCTTTTAACGGATCTTTGTCTTTAATGCCTTTCCGGAAATCGAGGCACCTGGGTAGCTGGATAACCATGTTTTGGTCTCCTTGTTTTTCGCGCTCACTTATCAGTCCTTCCTTATAAATAGCCGCGACTAGTCTTCTTCTCATTCTCCCCCTTTTCCATCGTCTTCTTCCTCTCGCAACTTCCAACGCTCAAACTCCGCCGCCGCCGCGCTCACCATCATCCTCAACTTTGGCCGCTGCATCAACCTGAGTCTGTCCAGAGAACGGTGGTGATCCTCCGCAGTAGATCTGCGTTCATAAGTTCTTGCTTTCCCACACCTTAGATTTGCATTAGGGTTTGCGAGTTCTTTCCGTGTTCTTCGCTGTTCATTGCGTATTCCTCGTAGTTTCTCCACTGCATCCTCCTTTGATCTAAAAGAAGTATGGAACTTATGCGGTAGTTGTTTTGCATCCATTTCAGATGCTAGCAGGTCCCTTTTTCTTGTACAAAAGCCTCCTTAGAACTAATGAACTCCTGTGTGCTGGTTTTTTAGGTCTATATTTATTTTCCTTTTTTGAACAATCTTGATCCAAAATAGTAGCAGCAGCATGTGAAGCTTATTTATCTCAGTACTTAGCCAATTTTTGTCATTGGGCTCCTTTGAGTATCTTAGGTCGTGGCGGCTTATCATGCCGGCTCACTTTTCCTTCATATATCATTAGCCCTTATTTAAGCCGCCATTACGCATATGTATTGTAAGCATTAACCTGTGATTCCACCATTTAATTTAAACCGGTAATTGCTTACTTTTTAGCTCGTCTTCTCACCATGCCGCCAAAAACGACGACAATTTGCAATTGGGTCCCTTCCACAGTCACTGACGCTACTCTGAAGGATTTCATTACCATTGGATTTTTACCAGAGAAGAACATTATGTCTTACCGCGCTCCTGACCCAGCCGAAGACAGACCTCAGCCCAAGGATGGAGAAGTCATTGTTTTCACTGATCATATGAACCGGGGTTTTCACCACCCGACTCAAAATTCTTCAGAGATGTTCTGCATTTCTTCAAGCTTCATCCACAAGACCTTGGACCCAATTCCATATCAAACATCCGTAATTCTCTAGTTCTCTGCGAGGTTTATCTTCAAGAAGAACCCACTGTTGAACTCTTCTGAGAGTATTTTTATTTGAACCGCCAGAACGAATGCACCAACGGCCCTATCCTGGAACTTGGCGAAATTTCGATTCAGCGCCGACAGGGTGCTGTTTTTCCCCTAGTAGTCTTACCAAGCCATCCCAAGGACTGGAACCAAACTTGGTTTTATTGCAAAGACACATCTCCAGCTGATGAAAAACCAATGCCAGGTTATCGCACGGAGCGTCTTGACTCTAAGTTCTTACTCCCTGACAAGCTTACTGTCGCTGAACATAGGAAGCTCATCCCAACCATCAAAAGGATTCAAGCCTTGCTGGGAAACGGCTTGACTGGAGTTGATTTGATCCGTTTTTGGATCGCATGGCGGGTTATCCCTCTGAGCTACCGCTCTGCCTTGATGTATAACTATGCCAGAGGACCAGATGACCCTCTGCACCATAGTTCGGTACAACTGACCGAAGAAGACATTGTTGCAATGTCAACCACCCTCATGAACGGAAAATACGAGGACTGCAGTAAAGTTGGATTAAATCCTTTCTGCAAACTTAACCCGACACCAGAGGTAAATCCCCTTGACCCCCTTTTTCCTTCAGTAGTTAAGTACTTGCCTGACTTTTACTCTGTTATCTGCCTACAGGCCAAATCTGACTTTTGGAAAGCCAAATATGATCATGAAGCTGCCAAGAAGGCTAGAGCTACCGCCATAGCCGCCAAGAAGACAAACCAAAAATCCAAGAAGAAAAGAACTGCGTCTGATATGTTTATGTTGGACGATGTTTCTGAGTCGGAGGTAGCCCTTGACTCTCTTGGCATGTTTTTCTTATTGACACTGACTATTGCCAGGATAACACGGGGGCCAGCCAGGCAGTAGAAGAAGAGGTAACTATCTCCTCCGACTCAGCCCCTTTGCCAAGACAAAAACCTCGACTGGTAACCCGGAAAGTAAGGTTTTCACACCCTTTGGCTTATTTGGATCCTCATTTTCTTTTGAAAAAGCAGCAACACGAGAGCCGCCGTCAGGCCCGGACCAGTGACGACAATGAACTGCTCTCCGGCTTACCGAAGACTCCTCAGAAACGCCAGAATGAGGTTTCTTTCACCTTTGTCTCTTGCTTTCAGCAATGAATCTATTTCCTTGCTCTCTTAACTATGATTTTACTATTGCACGAGGTTTCTCGTTCGTCCGGCAATTCTTCTCAAACCCAATTTCCGGCTTTCAAGACTGCCCCTGGGTAAAGAAAAATATCTTTCTTCTGCATTTTTAAGTCTATATCATTACACTGACTCATGAAATTATTCTTAGCGGTCAAGCAAAGCCCAAGAAAGCCAAGGTGGCTAAGCCGGCGGAAGACCCAAAAGACCCTGCTCCTGAGCCGGCAATACCAACTCCTGCTCCTGAATGGTCTGAAGCACCAGAAAACCCTACTGTCAACATTCAATCACATCTTCCTGAGCTGTCAGCTGATGAGACCATTCTCGATCCATCCACCATTGGAACGTCCAGCTCAGCTAATCCGCTGGCACCTTCTGACAATGATGTTCTAATTACTGGTAGCAGATTCGTTGAGCCGGGCAACCCAACTGTACTGGCCAGGCACTCTGCCAAGCAAGAAGCTTTGGAAAGGCAGAAGGTACGGTTTGATGTCTCTCACTATGCTTACTTGAGCATTAGTGACGTGCTATCTGGATACCTCAGTCATGTGCATTGCAGCGTTGATTCTGAAATCGAAATGGTCAAACAGCTGTAACTGAAATATGAGGTACACTCTCCGGCTTTCATTAGTTTACATATACTCTGTCAACCCCCAAGTCTTCGGATTATGATGAACCTGAATGATCTGTAGACTTATGATATAGGTTGATGCTCTGTCTTGGATTTTCCCTAAGCCCAATAGATTAGCATAAATTCGCACCTGTAGTCCCCAAGGACCGGCTTAATTCATCATGAATGAGCCGGTACTTGACTTCAAAACTATCTTGAATCTATCTAAACCAGTATTGTTATCCGGCTTAAGATAAAGAACTTTCGGCATATCCTTCATTAGCCCCCAAGTGCCAAGCGTTGTTACTTGTAACACACTTGGGACTTAATCATAGAAGAGTCATTTTTTGCAGTTAAAAATTTCTTTTAGCAGACATTAGCCCCCAAGTGCCGAGTGGTGTTGCATTGCAAAGTACTTGGGACTTTAATCATTATGACCTTTATTGGAATAAATTTCTGACACACATGTGCATGTCTTGTAGACCGCCATCAATGAATTGCGTTCCCAATTGACTGATGCAAAAACCCAGTTGGCGGCTCAAGAGATTGAAATAAAGAATGCCAACTCCAAACTCCAATTGAGCCTCTCTGAAACAGAGAAACTCAAGACCAGTTTCGATGTGGAGAAAAAATCTTGGGCTGATGAGAAAATCTTGCTAGTACAGCGTGCCGAGACAGCCGAGGCGGCTCTCAAGGAGGTTACCACCGAACTCACTGATGTAAAAAACCGTGTGTCTCAGATGGTCTCTGCCATCTTCAGTGAGTCATTGCATTACTTACTGAAACTCTATTTTTGCTAGATATATAAACCGCCTGCTTAACCTCTTAAAATACTTGTAGGTCCCCGGAGTAGCAATATGAGCCAAAACAGCTTGATAAAACTCAAGGCGGTTTACACCCTGGTGGAGCAGCTGTACACTGGAGCTCAACGGACGCTTGCCATTATTTCCCTAGCCAACCAAGGACCAAACCTCTTGAGTGATGTCTTGAAGAAATTGCCAATCTTACTCGCCAGATTCCAAGAGGTCAAGCGGTCTTGCGCAAGAATCGGAGCCCTAACCGCGCTAAGTCGTCCAAAGCCTAGGTGTCGGAACTCGACCCGGTGGATGTAGCCAAGGGGTATCCCCCCTTGAAGGAAGACGGGACTCCTTTTGATCAAGACGATTTTGTCGCTTGTGTGAGGGGAGTTTGTCCGCAGGCTACTATCCTTGGTGATGAGACCAATGTTGATAAGTATCAGCCGGGTTTTGATATGGAGAATAAAAAGATGGTGACGCCGTCGTATAAAGTGAAAGATCTTATCCCGCCGGTTCTTCAACAGACCTTTGCCCCAGAGCTTGACCCGTCTGGACTAATTGATGATGAAGCTGAGTTTGTTGCTCTTCATGTCTTTGATTGGTCCAAGCCCAGCTTCCAACCAGTAGAGGGAGATGAACCAGTGAGGGAGGAGTCATAATCATCCAAAATAATCCGGCCAACACTTAATGAACCGGCCTTAGCTTAACATTTGCGTAGGAGAAAAACAGTTTTAACCTTTTAGGCTTTCAATGCCTTGTAATAGGTTAGCTTGAAACTGCATGTTCTGCCTATGCCATCGTTCATATCATACTGCGTATGACATTTTATCCGTCATGTCAATATATGTTTTATATCCTTTGCAATGTTTAAACCTGTTCCTGTATGTAAAAGATGAGAAACTGTCCTGGCGACTTATCGCTCGACGGGTCAAAACACCCAATACAGAACTATGAAATTATCATAATGGAATAATCAGGGCCAGATGTAAACATAAACGAGGCTGAAAAGCCTTTGATTAAAGAAGAAACACAGATAAATCTGTTTATGAACGACAATTGCATACATGTGTTCTTTGATTCTGGACTGCCGGCTTAGGTGACCCGGACAGTAAGGGTGACAACCCAATCTTTTTAGAAGTCAATACTTCCATATGCCTGATAACTGTTATACCTTGGCGGCTTATTGTCAAATAACCGAGCCGGTTTAAATTGAAACCATACTTACAGTTAAAATCGAGACAACAAAAACCCAGTAAAACAAAAGAGTATCTTTCAAACAATGTAAATCAAGCATTTAAGAAAAAAAATTGGAGGCTTCTGATTCGAATACGATCAGTAAACCAAGACCAGAAGGACGGCAATACGGAGGTCATCGTGGAGCCCAAGACGGCGTCACCACCAGAGCCTTTGGCAGGCGAAGACCACTTTTGTCAGGATGGCTTGTACTAGTTGTCCCCCTTCAAATTAGCCTGCTGTTGTTGGCTCCCTTCCCGCTCAATATTTGGGAAGAGGACCAGGGCCTCTATAAATAGAGTTAGCCATCACCATAGGGTGGGGGGAAGAGAGAGAGATAGAGAGAGGGGGAGAGAAGGCAGACCATTTTTAGACCATCCAGAACCACACAAGTTAGCCAAGCACAAGAACACCTCAACCTCAGGAGTCTGTTCTTCCCCTTGTATTGTTCATCATCAGCCCTGGAGGCAATCCACCACCACCACACTGGAGTAGGGTATTAAACCACAACGGTGGCCCGAACCAGTATAAATCTTGTGTCTTTCTGTGTTGCGAGTTCGTTGAGTTCGTCCGCGAGATCTTAGCGAGCTAGGGTGTAGATCGGTGGGAGGAAAAGACTTCGCGCGGACCCCAGTGTTCGAACCTTAAGGGTTTGCCGAAACCCCACATCTGACAGGATTGACAACCCCTTTATTGTGTTGGTTGCGAGGATTTTATTTGTTTGTGTAGGTGCGAGGGACTCGTGCGTGGCCTCCTACTGGATTGATACCTTGGTTCTCAAAAACTGAGGGAAATACTTACGCTACTTTGCTACATCACCCTTTCCTCTTCAAGGGAAAACCAACGCAGTGCTGAAGAGGTAGCAAGAAGGATTTCTGGCGCCGTTGCCGGGGAGTCTACGCAAAAGTCAACATACCAAGTACCCATCACAAACCCTTATCTCCCGCATTACATTATTTGCCATTTGCCTCTCGTTTTCCTCTCCCCCACTTCACCCTTGCCGTTTTATTTGCCCTCTCTCTCTGTCCTCCTTCTCTTTCCCTATTTGCCTCTTTTTGCCTGTTTCTTGTTTGCTCGTGAGTTGGATCTCTTACTTGTCATGATGGCTCTACCTAGATTTGGTGATCTTCACCTTAAAAGGTTAGAAGAGATCGAAAGCAACGTCAGGAGTTTTATGGTCTTACAATTTGAGCATAATAATTTCTTTAGAAACGAGCTTAAGGAACAAAAAAGCTTTATGGGTTATATGAATAAAGAGCTCGATGATATGTCTAAAGAATTTGATGGCTTGAAATCTTACATTTCTCATCTTGAGAAGTTAATAGCTGAAGTTTCGGGTAAGCAGGCCACCTTAGTTAATAAGATGGCCGCTAAACCGGATTTTTTTGGAAAATAAAGAGGAAGATCTAAAAGTTATTGATGTATCTCCTATTAAATCTTTGTTTTGCAATATGAATCTTGATAATGATGGGGCTGAAGATGAGCTACCTTTACCTAGAAGGCGTTCCAAAAATTCGGAGTCTTTAGATCTTGATGCTAAAATTGTTAAAAGTGGGATTGAAGAGATCAAAATTTTAAATATCAGTGAACCCACTATTTGGGATTTCAAGGAATTTAATTATGATAATTGCTCTTTGATATATTTATTTCCTTGTTGCAATCCGTGCTAAATTCTCCTCATGCTTATAGAAAGCTTTTACTAAACATATCGTTGATGCTTTGATGCAATATTATGAAGAAAAACTTGAGTTGGAAGTTTCTATCCCTAGAAAACTTTATGATGAGTGGTAACCTACAATAAAAATTAAAATTAAAGATCATGAGTGCTATGCTTTGTTTGATTTGGGTGGTAGTGTTTCCATGATTCCAAAGACTTTGTGTGATTTGCTAGGTTTCCGTGATTTTGATGATTGCTCTTTAAACTTGCACCTTGCGGATTCCACCATTAAGAAACCTAGGGAAAAATTAATGATGTTCTTATTGTTGCAAATAGGAACTATGTGCCCATATATTTTATTGTTTTTGATATAGATTGCAATCCTTCATGTCCTATTATTCTTGGTGGACCTTTCCTTAGAACGATTGGTGCAATTATTGATATGAAGGAAGGGAATATTAGATTCCAATTTCCGTTAAGGAAAGGCATAGAACACTTACCTAGAAATAAAATGAAATTACCATATGAATCTATTATGAGAGCCACTTATGGATTACCTACCAAAGATGGCAATACCTAGATCTATCTTTGCTTTTATGCCTAGCTAGGGGCGTTAAACGATAGCGCTTGTTGGGAGGCAACCCAATTTTATTTTTTTCCTTGATTTTTGCTCCTGTTTAGTAATAAATAATTTATCTAGCCTCTGTTTTGGTTGTGTTTTTTGTGTTTAATTAGTGTTTGTGCCAAGTAGAACCGTTGGGAAGACTTGGGGAAAGTCTTTTTGATCTTGCTGTAAAAAACAGAAACTTTAGCGCTCACGAGAATTGCTGCCATTTTTATTTGGATAGTGCTATTTAGTTAATTATTTTTGAATATTATTAATAGATAAATTCCTCACGTCCAGCAATTTATTTTAGAATTTTGGGGGTTCCAGAAGTTTGCGTTAGCTATAGATTACTACAGACTGTTCTGTTTTTGACAGATTCTGTTTTTCGTGTGTTGTTTGCTTATTTTGATGAATCTATGGCCAGTAAAAGAGTTTATAAACCATAGAGAATATGGAATAAAGTAGGTTTAACACCAATATAAATAAATAATGAGTTCATTACAGTACCTTGAAGTGGTGTTTTGTTTTCTTTCGCTAACGGAGCTCACGAGATTTTCTGTTAAGTTTTGTGTTGTGAAGTTTTCAAGTTTTGGGTAAAAGATTTGATGGATTATGGAACAAGGAGTGGCAAGAGCCTAATCTTGGGATGCCCATGGCACCCCAAGATAATATAAGGACACCTAAAAGCCAAAGCTTGGGGATGCCCCGGAAGGCATCCCCTCTTTCGTCTACTTCCATCGGTAACTTTACTTGGAGCTATATTTTTATTCACCACATGATATGTGTTTTGCTTTGAGTGTCTTGTATTATTTAATTCTTTATTTTTTAGTTTACCAAAATCATATTTTCTGTACACACATTTTTAAAGAAACACACATGATTCGGAATTTATTAGAATACTCTATGCGCTTCACTTATATCTTTTGAGCTATATAGTTTTTGCTCTAGTGCTTCAGTTATATCTTTTAGAGCACGGTGGTGGATTTGTTTTATAGAAACTATTATTCTCTCATGCTTCACTTATATTATTTTGAGAGTCTTAAACAGCCTGGTAATATGCTTAAATTGGGAAATTAATCCTAATATGCTAAGTATTCGAGACTAGTAAAAAAATTCTTATGAGTGTGCTGAATACTAAGAGAAGTTTGATGATTGATGATTGTTTTGAGATATGGAGGTAGTGATATTAAAGTTGTGCTAGTTGAGTAGTTGTGAAATTGAGAAATACTTGTGTTGAAGTTTGCAAGTCCCGTAGCATGCACGTATGGTAAACGTTATGTAACAAATTTGAAACATGAGGTGTTCTTTGATTGTCTTCCTTATGAGTGGCAGTCGGGGACGAGCGATGGTCTTTTCCTACCAATCTATCCCCCTAGGTGCATGCTTGTAGTGCTTGGTTTTTGATGACTTGTAGATTTTTGCAATAAGTATATGAGTTCTTTATGACTAATGTTGAGTCCATGGATTATACGCACTCTTACCCTTCCATCATTGCTAGCCTCCTCGGTACCGTGCATTGCCCTTTCTCACATTGAGAGTTGGTGCAAACTTCGCCGGTGTATCCAAACCCCGTGATATGATACGCTCTTTCACACATAAACCTCCTATTATCTTCCTCAAAACAGCCACCATATCTACCTATTATGGCATTTCCATAGCCATTCCGAGATATATTGCCATGCAACTTTCCACCGTTCCGTTTATCATGACACGTTCATCATTGTCATATTGCTTTGTATAATCATGTAGTTGACATCGTATTTGTGGCAAAGCCACCATTCATAATTTTTCATACATGTCACTCTTGATTCATATAGAGTCATACTTTGTTCTAGTATCGAGTTGTCATCATTGAGTTGTAAATAAATAGTAGTGTGATGATCATCATTCATAGTGTATTGTCCCCAAAAAAGGCCAAAAACAAAAAGAAGGCCCAAAAAAGAAAATAAAAAGGGACAATGCTACTATCCTTTTTTTCCACACTTGTGCTTCAAAGTAGCACCATGATTTTCATGATAGAGAGTCTCTTGTTTTGTCACTTTCATATACTAGTGGGAATTTTTCATTATAGAACTTGGCTTGTATATTCCAACAATGGGCTTCCTCAAATGCCCTAGGTCTTCGTGAGCAAGAAAGTTGGATGCACACCCACTTAGTTTCTTTTGTTGAGCTTTCATGCATTTATAGCTCTAGTGCATCCGTTGCATGGCAATCCCTACTCCTTACATTAACATCAATCGATGGGCATCTCCATAGCCCGTTGATTAGCCGCGTTGATGTGAGACTTTCTCCTTTTTTGTCTTCTCCACATAACCCCCATCATTTTATTCTATTCCACCCATAGTGCTATATCCATGGCTCGCGCTCATGTATTGCGTGAAGGTTGAAAAAGTTTGAGATTACTAAAGTATGAAACAATTGCTTGGCTTGTCATCGGGGTTGTACATGATGAGAGCATTCTTGTGTGACGAAAATGGAGCATGACTAAACTATAGGATTTTGTAGGGATGAACTTTCTTTGGCCATGTTATTTTGAGAAGACATGATTGCTTAGTTAGTATGCTTGAAGTATTATTGCTTTTATGTCAATATTAAACTTTTATCTTGAATCTTTCGGATCTGAATATTCATACCACAATTAAGAGGGTTACATAAAAAAATTATACCAAGTAGCATTCCGCATCAAAAATTCTGTTTTTATCATTTACCTACTCGAGGACGAGCAGGAATTAAGCTTGGGGATGCTTGATACGTCCCCAACGTATCTATAACTTTTTTATTGCTTCATGATATATTATATTCTGTTTTGGATGATTAATGGACTTTGTTATACACTTTTATATTATTTTTGAGACTAACCTATTGACCGGAGGCCCAGCCCAGAATTGTTGTTTTTTGCATATCTCATAGTTTCGCAGAAAAAGAATATCAAACGGAGTCCAAACGGAATGAAACCTTCGGGAACGTGATTTTCGGAACGAACGTGATCCAGAGGACTTGGACCCTACGTCAAGACATCAACCAGGAAGGCACGAGGTAGGGTGGCGCGCCTACCCCCCCCCCCCCAGGCGTGCTCTCCACCCTTGTGGGGCCCACGTTGCTCCACCGACGTACTTCTTCCTCCTATATATACCTACGTACCCCCAAACTACCAGATACAGAGCCTAAAACCTAATTCCACCGCCGCAACCTTATGTACCCGTGAGATCCCATCTTGGAGCCTTTTCCGGAGCTCCGCCGGAGGGGGCATCGATCACGGAGGGCTTCTACATCAACACCATAGCCTCTCCGATGATGTGTGAGTAGTTTACCTCGGACCTTCGGGTCCGTAGTTATTAGCTAGATGGATTCTTCTCTCTTTTTGGATCTCAATACAAAGTTCTCCATGATTCTCGTGGAGATCTATTCGATGTAATCTTCTTTTGTGGTGTGTTTGTTGAGACCGATGAATTATGGGTTTATGATCAAGTTTATCTATGAACAATATTTGAATCTTCTCTGAATTCTTTTATGTATGATTGGTTATCTGTGTAAGTCTCTTGGAAATATCAGTTTGGTTTGGCCTACTAGATTGATCTTTCTTGCAATGGGAGAAGTGCTTAGCTTTGGGTTCAATCTTGCGGTGTCCTTTCCCAGTGACGGTAGGGGCAGCAACGCATGTATTGTATTGTTGCCACCGAGGATAACAAGATGGAGTTTATATCATATTGCATGAGTTTATCCCTCTACATCATGTCATCTTACTTAAAGCGTTACTCTGTTCTTTTGAACTTAATACTCCAGATGCATGCTGGATAGCGGTCGATGTGTGGCATAATAGTAGTAGATGCAGGCAGGAGTCACTCTACTTGTCTCGGATGTGATGCCTATATACATGATCATACCTAGATATTCTCATAACTATGCTCAATTCTGTCAATTGCTCAATAGTAATTTGTTTACCCACCGTAATACTTATGCTCTCGAGAGAAGCCACTAGTGAAACCTATGGCCCCCGGGTCTATCTTCTATCATATTAATCTCCCGTCAACAAGCTATTTCTGGCACCATTTTTATTTCGCTTTATTTACTTTGCATCTTTATCATAAAAATACCAAAAATATTATCTTATCACATCTATCAGATCTCACTTTCGTAAGTGACCATGAAGGGATTGACAACCCCTTTATTGCGTTGGTTGCGAGGATTTTATTTGTTTGTGTAGGTGCGAGGGACTCATGCGTGGCCTCCTACTGGATTGATACCTTGGTTCTCAAAAACTGAGGGAAATACTTACGCTACTTTGCTGCATCACCCTTTCCTCTTCAAGGGAAAACCAACGCAGTGCTCAAGAGGTAGCACTCACCATTGGAAATTGTCATTGACTTAGATCGCCGGGTTATCTGTCTAGCTAAGGTATCATCCTCCGGCATCTCACCCCGGGTCATATAAGCCAAATATGGCATTGTCCAATCTGGGATGACATGAAGAGCCGCCACCAATTGTGCTTCTGGGTCTGGAAAAGCCAAGTCCTCTTCTGTAGGCTACTGGACAAAAGGGTTATGCGGAACATCTAAAAAGGTGTTAGGCGGCACCAGCTTACGCTGAGATCCCAACCGGCTTAAAGCATCGGCCGCTTCATTCTTTCTGCGGTCAATGTGCTCCACCTGATAACCCTTGAAGTGTTCAGCAACAGCGTCAACCTCGCGGCGATAAGCCGCCATGAGAGGGTCCTTGGAATCCCACTTGCCTGATACTTGCTGAGCCACCAAATCCGAGTCGCCAAGGCACCATACCCGGCTTAAACTCATTTCTCTAGCCATTCGAAGACCATGGATTAAGGCCTCATACTCAGGTGCGTTGTTAGTATAAGGAAACATCAATCGCAACACATAACAAAATTTGTCACCTCGAGGAGAAGTTAAAACAACTCCAGCCCCCGAGCCTTCTATCTGTCTGGACCCATCAAAATGAATCGTCCAATATGTGTTGTCTGGCTTCTCTTCAAGCATATGTGAAAGCACAAGTGCTCCGTGGGTGGTTTTGGTAATTAATGTCAACATATCTCTTGTTGGACTAACACTTTTACCTAGTATGTTTCAGATAAGTTCAACAATGGAGTGGCATGGACTAGAGGATGTGGAACCCCTTCAAGATGCTAAGGACAAAGGATTGGCTCAAGCTTCAAGATCAAGACTCTACATTTTATATTTTAGTGATCCAAGATCACATTGAGTCTATAGGAAAAGCCAATACTATCAAGAGGGGATGACGTGTTGCTTAATGGCTTGCTTGCTCAAAGTGCTTAGTGATATGCTCCAAAACCCTCAACTACCTTCCCACATCCACATATGACCTAAACCAAAAGTCAAACTCGGCCCCACCGATTCTTTCTATCCGGAGCCACTGAGTTCAGTTAACATAGCCACTGCCAGAAACCCTAATCAGTTTGGTCTCACCGATGGGATCTCGGTCTCACCGAGATGGGCTTGCAAACTCTCTGTTACCTGTTGCAATATTTTCGATCCCACCGAGATATGCAGTCGGCCCCACCGAGTTTGCTTGGCCAACTCTCTGTTTCGCTTATTACCCAAATTGGTCCCACCGAGTTTGAGTAATCGGTCAACCCGAGTTTTGGTTTTACCCTAACCCTAGCACATCGGTTCCACTGAGTTGAACCAGTCGGTCCCATCGAAAACCCTAACGGTCACTAGGTTTACTAAATCGGTCCGACCGAGTTTTTCCCTTCGGTCTCACCGAGATTGGTAAATTGAGTGCAACGGTTAGATTTTGTGTGGAGGCTATATATACCCCTCCACCCACTCTTCATTCGTGGAGAGAGCCCTCAGAACATACCTACACTTCCAATACACATTTTCTGAGAGAGAACCACCTAAACTTGTGTTGAGGTCTAAATATTCCATTCCAACCATATGAATCTTGATCTCTAGCCTTCCCCAAGTTGCTTTTCACTCAAATCTTCTTTCCACCAAATCCAAATCCTGTGAGAGAGAGTTGAGTGTTGGGGAGACTATCATTTGAAGCACAAGAGCAAGGAGTTCATCATCAACACACCATTTGTTACTTCTTGGAGAGTGGTGTCTCCTAGATTGGCTAGGTGTCACTTGGGAGCCTCCGACAAGATTGTGGAGTCGAACCAAGGAGTTTGTAAGGGCAAGGAGATCGCCTACTTCGTGAAGATCTACCGCTAGTGAGGCAAGTCCTTCGTGGGCGACGGCCGTGATGGAATAGACAAGGTTGCTTCTTCGTGGACCCTTCGTGGGTGGAGCCCTCCGTGGACTCGCGCAGCTGTTACCCTCCGTGGGTTGAAGTCTCCATCAACGTGGATGTACGATAGCACCACCTATCGGAACCACGACAAAAACCTCCGTGTCTCCAATTGCGTTTGAATACTCCAAACCCTTCTCTTTACATTCTTGCAAGTTGCATGCTTTACTTTCCGCCGCTCATATACTCATTGCATGTCTGCTTGATATGTATTGTGTTTGTTAAACTTGTTCTTAAACTCCACTTAAACTTGAGAATATTAAAAACTACAACCTTTGGCACTTAGTGTCTAATCACCCCCCCCTCTAGACACCTCTTCTCGATCCTTTCAATATGCAACTATGTCCAATCGTTAATGTAGTCCACCAGTGCTTGAGATTTGATGGCGGTACGTGGCACATACTTTAAACCATGAGACCCAAGTTCAATGGCCCACTTGGCGACTAGTCCTGTGGCTTCGCTATTTTGAATAATATCTCCTAAAGGAGCAGAGCTAACCACAATGATAGGATGAACCTGAAAGTAATGCTTAAGCTTCCGGGTTGCCATGAACACCCCATAAACAAGCTTCTGCCAATGTGGATATCTCTGTTTGGACTCAATGAGCACCTCGCTGACATAATAAACCGGCCGTTGAACTGAATGTTCCTTGCCAGCCTCCTTGCGCTCGACAACAATGGCCACACTGACCGCACGTGTGTTTGCAGCCACATATAACAACAGTGGCTCCTTCTCAACGGGAGCAGCAAGAACAGGCGGCTCAGCGAGCTGTTTTTTTAGATCTTCAAATGTAGAGTTAGCAGCATCACTCTAGATAAAACTATCCGTCTTCTTCATCATTTGATACAACGGCATAGCCTTCTCGCCTAGCCGGCTTATGAACCCGCTTAAAGCTGCGACACGACCCGCCAGCCGCTGAACGTCATTGATGCATGTCGATTTACCCAAAGACGTAATCGCCTTAATTTTCTCTGGATTAGCCTTAATGCCTATGTTAGACACCAAAAACCCAAAAGCTTGCTAGCTGGGACTCCAAAAAAGCACTTGGCCGGGTTAAGCATCATTTTGTAGACCCGGAGGTTATCAAAGGTTTCCTTCAGATCATCTACCAGAGTTTCCTTCTCTCTGGATTTCACCACTATATCATCCACATAAGCATGAACGTTATGCCCAATCTGATCATGAAGACAGTTCTGCACACACCGCTGATAAGTCGCCTGGGCACTCTTAAGCCCAAAAGGCATAGACACATAGCAGAAGGCTCCAAACGGAGTAATGAAAGCCGTCTTCTCTTGGTACTTCACTGCCATCTTGATCTGATGATAGCCAGAATAAGCATCCAGAAAACTTAAACACTCACAACCCACCGTAGCATCAATGATTTGATCAATATGAGGGAGAGCAAAAGGATCAGCCGCCTTGTTTAAATCTGTGTAATCCACACACATACGCCAAGTGACGTTCTTTTTGAGCACAAGGACCGGGTTAGCCAACCACTCTGGGTGAAACACTTCGACACTAAACCTGGCCGCCAAGAGCCGGGCCACCTCTTCTCCGATATCCTTGCGCCTGTCCTCGTTGAACCGCCGAAGAAACTACCTGGCTGGCTTAAACTTGGGATCAATATTAAGAGTGTGCTCAGCGAGTTCTCTCGGTACACCTGGCATGTCAGAAGGCTTCCATGCAAAGATGTCCCAGTTCTCATGGATGAACTCGATGAGCACGCTTTCCTATTTGGATCCAAGTTAGCATTGATAGTGAATTGTTTGGATGAGTCGCGAGGCACAAAATCAATCATCTTGGTATCGTCAGCTGACTTGAACTTCAGCGCCGGCTCATGCTCCGTGGTTGGCTTTTTCAAAGACGTCATGTCCGCCGGGTCAACATTATCCTTTTAAAACTTCAACTCCTCTGTCGCACAAACAGATTCGGCGTAAGCAGCATCACCTTCTTCACTTTCCAAAGCTATATTCCGACTTCCATGCACTGTGATAGTACCCTTGTAACCCAGCATCTTGAGCTGCAGATAAACATAACACGGTCATGCCATGAATTTTGCATAAGCTGGCCGTCCAAACAGGCGTGATATGGGCTTTTGATTTTGACCACTTCAAAGGTTAACTTCTCCGCCCTAGAATCATGCTCATCTCCAAAGGCTACTTCCAACTCAATCTTACCAACTAGATACGCCGACTTGCCAGGCACTACTCCATGAAAAACGGTGTTGGATGTCTTAAGGCTTTTGTCAGTCAACCCCATCTGTCAGAACGTCTCATAATAGAGGATGTTGATGCTACTGCCTCCGTCCATGAGTACTTTAGTGAATTTATATCCACCAACCTGAGGGGCCACCACCAAGGCCAGGTGACCCGGATTATCAACCCGGGGAGGGTGATCTTCCCTACTCCACAAAATAGGCTGCTCAAACCATCTCAAAAAACGTGGAACCGCCGGCTCAACAGCATTCACAGCTCTCTTATGAAGTTTCTGGTCCCTTTTGCATAAACTGGTGGTGAATACGTGATACTGCCCACTGCTCAGCTGCTTTGGGTTACTCTGATACCCGGATTGCTGCTGCTGCTGACTACCTTGGCCGGATTGCTGATTATAGGCGCCTTGATTGCCTTGAGGGCCCTGGCCATGAAAACCGCCGCCGCCCGGGCCATGAAAGCCACCACCGCCTGAGCCGCTGCCAGGTCCATTGTTACCGTCAAACATGTTGGAATTCTTAAAAGCCTTCATGATCATACAATCTTTCCATAGATGGGTGGCCGGCTTCTCCCGGGTGTCGTGTCTTGGACGGGGTTCATTTAGCAACTACTCAAGGCTGGGGCCTGACCTGCCTGACCGAGGAGGTGGCCTTCCCTTATGACGTTGATTGTTGCCCTGCGCGTTGGTGTTAGCCACAAACTCCAGACTACCATCAGCCTTACGTTTATTATTACCTCCTTGATTTGCCGGGTTATGCTGATGACCTTTGTCGTTGCCGTTCTTATTTCCCTTCCTTGTCTTCTCTTCGTCAGACGCGGGATCCTTGGTACTATCAGAATCGGCGTATTTGACCAGAGCCGCCATCAGCTGGCCCATGTCATTGCAATCACGCTTAAGCCACCCCAGCTTCTGTTTCAGAGGTTCAATACGGCATTTTTTTGTTAGGGAACATAGTAATTTCAAAAAAATTCCTACGCACACGCAAGATCATGGTGATGCATAGCAACGAGAGGGGAGAGTGTTGTCTACATACCCTCGTAGACCGAAGCGGAAGCGTTGACGCAACATAGAGGAAGTAGTCGTACGTCTTCCCGGTTCAACCGATCCAAGCACCGTTACTCAGGGCACCTCCGAGTTCTTGGCACACGTTCAGCTCGATGACGTTCTCCGAGATCCAATCCAGCAAAGCTTCGGGGAAGAGTTCCGTCAGCACGACGGTGTGGTGACGACCTTGATGTTCAACCGTCGCAGGGCTTCGCCTAAGCACCGCTACAATATGACCGAGGTGTAATATCGTGGAGGGGGGCACCGCACACAGCTAAGGAACGATCACGAAGATCAACTTGTGTGTTCTAGGGTGCCCCCTTGCCCCCGTATATAAAGGAGCCAAGGGGAGGGGGCGGCCGGCCAAGGAGGGCGCGCCAAGGGGGAGTCCTACTCCCATCGGGAGTAGGACTCCCTTCTTTCCTAGTTGGATAAGGAGAAGGGGAAAGAGGAGGAAGAGGGAAAGGAAAGGGGGGGCGCCGCCCCCCTTCCCTTGTCCTATTCGGACTAGGAAGGGGAGGGGCGCGGCCACCTCTTGCCTCCTTTCCTCTTCTCCCTTAAGGCCCATGTAGGCCCAATAACCCCCCGGGGGGTTCCGGTAACCCCCCCGGTACTCCGGTAAAATCCCGATTTCACCCAGAACGATTCCGATATCCAAATATAGGCTTCCAATATATCGATCTTTATGTCTCGACCATTTCGAGACTCCTCGTCATGTCCATGATCACATCCGGGACTCTAAACAACCTTCGGTACATCAAAATACATAAACTCATAATGAAACTGTCATCGTAACGTTAAGCGTGCGGACCCTACGGTTCGAGAACAATGTAGACATGACAGAGACACGTCTCCGGTCAATAACCAATAGCGGAACCTGGATGCTCATATTGGTTCGTACATATTCTAAGAAGATCTTTATCGGTCAGACCGCATAACAATATACATTGTTCCCTTTGTCATCGGTATGTTACTTGCCCGAGATT
The DNA here is from genome assembly GCF_056163025.1 of Triticum urartu. Lineage (NCBI taxonomy): Eukaryota > Viridiplantae > Streptophyta > Magnoliopsida > Poales > Poaceae > Triticum > Triticum urartu. The sequence continues at coordinate 41,212,346 of NC_141876.1, read as the reverse complement.
CGATCGTCAGTATCTCAATACCAAGTTCAATCTCGTTACCGGCAAGTCTCTTTACTCGTTCCGTAATACATCATTTCGCAACTAACTCATTAGATGCAATGCTTGCAAGGCTTATGTGATGTGCATTACCGAGAGGGCCCAGAGATACCTCTCCGACAATCGGAGTGACAAATCCTAATCTCGAAATACGCCAACCCAACATGTACCTTTGGAGACACCTGTAGGGCACCTTTATAATCACCCATTTACGTTGTGACGTTTGGTAGCACACAAAGTGTTCCTCCGGCAAACGGGAGTTGCATAATCTCATAGTCATAGGAACATGTATAAGTCATGAAGAAAGCAATAGCAACATACTAAACGATCGGGTGCTAAGCTAATGGAATGGGTCATGTCAAGCAGATCATTCACCTAATGATGTGATCCCGTTAATCAAATAACAACTCTTTGTTCATGGTTAGGAAACATAACCATCTTTGATTAACGAGCTAGTCAAGTAGAGGCATACTAGTGACACTCTGTTTGTCTATGTATTCACACATGTATTATGTTTCCGGTTAATACAATTCTAGCATGAATAATAAACATTTATCATGATATAAGGAAATAAATAATAACTTTATTATTGCCTCTAGGGCATATTTCCTTCAGTCTCCCACTTGCACTAGAGTCAATAATCTAGATTACACAGTAATGATTCTAACACCCATGGAGCCTTGGTGCTGATCATGTTTTGCTCGTCGAAGAGGCTTAGTCAATGGGTCTGCAACATTCAGATCCGTATGTATCTTGCAAATCTCTATGTCTCCCACCTGGACTAGATCCCGGATGGAATTGAAGCGTCTCTTGATGTGCTTGGTTCTCTTGTGAAATCTGGATTCCTTTGCCAAGGCAATTGCACCAGTATTGTCACAAAATATTTTCATTGGACCCGATGCACTAGGTATGACACCTAGATAGGATATGAACTCCTTCATCCAGACTCCTTCATTTGCTGCTTCCGAAGAAGCTATGTACTCCTCTTCACATGTAGATCCCGCTACAACGCTTTGTTTAGAACTGCACCAACTGACAGCTCCACCGTTTAATGTAAACACGTATCCGGTTTGCGATTTAGAATCGTCCGGATCAGTGTCAAAGCTTGCATCAACGTAACCTTTTACGATGAGCTCTTTGTCACCTCCATATATGAGAAACATATCCTTAGTCCTTTTCAGGTATTTCAGGATGTTCTTGACTGCTGTCCAGTGATCCACTCCTGGATCACTTTGGTACCTCCCTGCTAGACTTATAGCAAGGCACACATCAGGTCTGGTACACAGCATTGCATACATGATAGAGCCTATGGCTGAAGCATAGGGAACATCTTTCATTTTCTCTCTATCTTCTGCAGTGGTCGAGCATTGAGTCTTACTCAACTTCACACCTTGTAACACAGGTAAGAACCCTTTCTTTGCTTGATCCATTTTGAACTTCTTCAAAACTTTGTCAAGGTATGTGCTTTGTGAAAGTCCAATTAAGCATCTTGATCTATCTCTATAGATCTTAATGCCTAATATGTAAGCAGCTTCACCGAGGTCTTTCATTGAAAAACTCTTATTCAAGTATCCCTTTATGCTATCCAGAAATTCTATATCATTTCCAATTAGTAATATGTCATCCACATATAATATCAGAAATGCTACAGAGCTCCCACTCACTTTCTTGTAAATACAGGCTTCTCCAAAAGTCTGTATAAAACCAAATGCTTTGATCACACTATCAAAGCGTTTATTCCAACTCCGAGAGGCTTGCACCAGTCCATAAATGGATCGCTGGAGCTTGCACACTTTGTTAGCTCCCTTTGGATCGACAAAACCTTCTGGTTGCATCATATACAACTCTTCTTCCAGAAATCCATTCAGGAATGCAGTTTTGACATCCATCTGCCAAATTTCATAATCATAAAATGCGGCAATTGCTAACATGATTCGGACAGACTTAAGCATCGCTACGGGTGAGAAGGTCTCATCGTAGTCAATCCCTTGAACTTGCCGAAAACCTTTTGCGACAAGTCGAGCTTTGTAGACAGTAATATTACCGTCAGCGTCAGTCTTCTTCTTGAAGATCCATTTATTCTCAATTGCTTGCCGATCATCGGGCAAGTCAACCAAAGTCCATACTTTGTTCTCATACATGGATCCCATCTCAGATTTCATGGCTTCAAGCCATTTTGCGGAATCTGGGCTCACCATCGCTTCTTCATAGTTCGTAGGTTCATCATGATCTAGTAGCATGACTTCCAGAACAGGATTACCGTACCACTCTGGCGCGGATCTCACTCTGGTTGATCTACGAGGTTCAGTAGTATCTTGTTCTGAAGTTTCATGATCATCATCATTAGCTTCCTCACTAACTGGTGTATGTGTCACAGAAACAGGTTTTTGTGATGTACTACTTTCCAATAAGGGAGTAGGTACAGTTACCTCGTCAAGTTCTACTTTCCTCCCACTCACTTCTTTCGAGAGAAACTCCTTCTCCAGAAATTTTCCGAATTTAGCAACAAAAGTCTTGCCTTCGGATCTGTGATAGAAGGTGTATCCAATAGTTTCCTTTGGATATCCTATGAAGACACATTTCTCCGATTTGGGTTCGAGCTTATCAGGTTGAAGCTTTTTCACATAAGCATCGCAGCCCCAAACTTTCAGAAACGACAACTTTGGTTTCTTGTCAAACCATAGTTCATAAGGCGTCGTCTCAACGGATTTTGATGGTGCCCTATTTAACGTGAATGCGGCCATCTCTAGAGCGTATCCCCAAAACGATAGCAGTAAATCAGTAAGAGACATCATAGATCGCACCATATCTAGTAAAGTACGATTACGACGTTCGGACACACCATTACGCTGTGGTGTTCCGGGTGGCGTGAGTTGCGAAACTATTCCACAATTTTTCAAATGTATACCAAACTCGTAACTCAAATATTCTCCTCCACGATCAGATCGTAGGAATTTTATTTTCTTGTTACGATGATTTTCAACTTCACTCTAAAATTCTTTGAACTTTTCAAATGTTTCAGACTTGTGTTTCATTAAGTAGATATACCCATATCTGCTTAAGTCATCTATGAAGGTGAGAAAATAACGATATCCGCCACGAGCCTCAACGTTCATCGGACCACATACATCTGTATGTATGATTTCCAACAAATCTGTTGCTCTCTCCATAGTACCGGAGAACGGTGTTTTTGTCATCTTACCCATAAGGCACGGTTCGCAAGTACCAAGTGATTCATAATCAAGTGGTTCCAAAAGCCCATCAGTATGGAGTTTCTTCATGCGCTTTATACCGATATGACCCAAACGGCAGTGCCACAAATAAGTTGCACTATCATTATCAACTCTGCATCTTTTGGCTTCAACACTATGAATATGTGTGTCACTACTATCGAGGTTCAATAAAAATAGACCACTTTTTAAGGGTGCATGACCATAAAAGATATTACTCATATAAATAGAACAACCATTATTCTCAGATTTAAATGAGTAACCGTCTCGCATCAAACAAGATCCAGATATAATGTTCATGCTTAACGCTGGCACCAAATAACAATTATTTAAGTCTAATATTAATCCCGAAGGTAGATGTAGAGGTAGCGTGCCGACTGCGATCACATCGACTTTGGAACCGTTTCCCACGCGCATCGTCACCTCGTCCTTAGCTAATCTTCGCTTAATCCGTAGTCCCTGTTTCGAGTTGCAAATATTAGCAACAGAACCAGTATCAAATACCCAGGTGCTACTGCGAGCATTAGTAAGGTACACATCAATAACATGTATATCACATATACCTTTGTTCACCTTGCCATCCTTCTTATCCGCCAAATACTTGGGGTAGTTCCGCTTCCAGTGACCAGTCTGCTTGCAGTAGAAGCACTCAGTTTCAGGCTTAGGTCCAGGTTTGGGTTTCTTCTCTTGAGTAGCAACTTTCTTGCTGTTCTTTTTGAAGTTCCCCTTCTTCTTCCCTTTGCCCTTTTTCTTGAAACTAGTGGTCTTGTTGACCATCAACACTTGGTGCTCCTTCTTGATTTCTACCTCCGCAGCTTTCAGCATTGCGAAGAGCTCGGGAATAGTCTTATTCATCCCTTGCATATTATAGTTCATCACGAAGCTCTTGTAGCTTGGTGGCAGTGATTGGAGAATTCTGTCAATGACGCAATCATCCGGAAGATTAACTCCCAATTGAATCAAGTGATTATTATACCCAGACATTTTGAGTATATGCTCACTGACAGAACTATTCTCCTCCATCTTGCACCTACAGAACTTATTGGAGACTTCATATGTCTCAATTCGGGCATTTGCTTGAAATATTAACTTCAACTCCTGGAACATCTCATATGCTCCATGACGTTCAAAACGTCGTTGAAGTCCCGATTCTAAGCCGTAAAGCATGGCACACTGAACTATCGAGTAGTCATCAGCTTTGCTCTGCCAGACATTCATAACATCTGGTGTTGCTCCAGCAGCAGGCCTGGCACCCGGCGGTGCTTCCAGGACGTAATTCTTTTGTGCCGCAATGAGGATAATCCTCAAGTTACGGACCCAGTCCGTGTAATTGCTACCATCATCTTTCAACTTTTCTTTCTCAAGGAACGCATTAAAATTCAACAGAACAACAGCACGAGCCATCTATCTACAATCAAGCATAAACAAGCAAGATACTATCAGGTACTAAGTTTCATGATAAATTTAGGTTCAATTAATTTACTTAAAGAACTCCCACTTAGATAGACATCCCTCTAATCCTCTAAGTGATTACGTGATCCAAATCAACTAAACCATGTCCGATCATCACGTGAGATGGAGTAGTTTCATTGGTGAACATCACTATGTTGATCATATCTACTATATGATTCACGCTCGACCTTTCGGTCTCCGTGTTCCGAGGCCATATCTGTATATGCTTGGCTCGTCAAGTATAACCTGAGTATTCTGCGTGTGCAACTGTTTTGCACCCGTTGTATTTGAACGTAGAGCCTATCACACCAGATCATCATGTGGTGTCTCAGCATGAAGAACTTTCGAAACGGTGCATACTTAGGGAGAACACTTCTTAATAATTAGTGAGAGATCATCTTATAATGCTACCGTCAGTCAAAGCAAGATAAGATGCATAAAAGATAAACATCACATGCAATCAATATAAGTGATATGATATGGCCATCATCATCTTGTGCTTGTGATCTCCATCTTCGAAGCACCGTCGTGATCACCATCGTCACCGGAGCGACACCTTGATCTCCATCGTAGCATCGTTATCGTCTCGCCAATCTTATGCTTCCACGACTATCGCTACCGCTTAGTGATAAAGTAAAGCATTACAGCGCGATTGCATTGCATACAATAAAGCGACAACCATATGGCTCCTGCCAGTTGCCGATAACTCGGTTACAAAACATGATCATCTCATACAATAAAATTTAGCATCATGTCTTGACCATATCACATCACAACATGCCCTGCAAAAACAAGTTAGACGTCCTCTACTTTGTTGTTGCAAGTTTTACGTGGCTGCTACGGGCTTAAGCAAGAACCAATCTTACCTACGCATCAAAACCACAACGATAGTTTGTCAAGTTGGTGCTGTTTTAACCTTCGCAAGGACCGGGCGTAGCCACACTCGGTTCAACTAAAGTTGGAGAAACTGTTACCCGCAAGCCACCTATGTGCAAAGCACGTCGGGAGAACCGGTCTCGCGTAAGCGTACGCGTAATGTCGGTCCGGGCCGCTTCGTCCAACAATACTGCCGAACCAAAGTATGACATGCTGGTAAGCAGTATGACTTATATCGCCCACAACTCACTTGTGTTCTACTCATGCATATAACATCAACATATAAAACCTAGGCTCGGATGCCACTGTTGGGGAACGTAGTAATTTCAAAAAATTTCCTACGCACACGCAAGATCATGGTGATGCATAGCAACGAGAGGGGAGAGTGTTGTCTACATACCCTCGTAGACCGAAGCGGAAGCGTTGACGCAACGTAGAGGAAGTAGTCGTACGTCTTCCCGGTTCAACCGATCCAAGCACCGTTACTCCGGCACCTCCGAGTTCTTGGCACACGTTCAGCTCGATGACGTTCCCCGGGCTCCGATCCAGCAAAGCTTCGGGGAAGAGTTCCATCAGCACGACGGCGTGGTGACGATCTTGATGTTCAACCGTCACAGGGCTTCGCCTAAGCACCGCTACAATATGACCGAGGTGTAATATCGTGGAGGGGGGCACCGCACATGGCTAAGGAACGATCACGAAGATCAACTTGTGTGTTCTAGGGTGCCCCCTTGCCCCCGTATATAAAGGAGCCAAGGGGAGGGGGCGGCCAGCCAAGGAGGGCGCGCCAAGGGGGAGTCCTACTCCCACCGGGAGTAGGACTCCCTTCTTTCCTAGTTGGATAAGGAGAAGGGGAAAGAGGAGGAAGAGGGAAAGGAAAGGGGGGGCGCCGCCCCCCTTCCCTTGTCCTATTCGGACTAGGAAGGGGAGGGGCGCGCGGCCACCTCTTTCCTCCTTTCCTCCTCTCCCTTAAGGCCCATGTAGGCCCAATAACCCCCCGGGGGGTTCCGGTAACTCCCCCGGTACTCCGGTAAAATCCCGATTTCACCCGGAACGATTCCGATATCCAAATATAGGCTTCCAATATATCAATCTTTATGTCTCGACCATTTCGAGACTCCTCGTCATGTCCATGATCACATCCGGGACTCCGAACACCTTCGGTACATCAAAATACATAAACTCATAATGAAACTATCATCGTAACGTTAAGCGTGCGGACCCTACGGTTTGAGAACAATGTAGACATGACTGAGACACGTCTCCGGTCAATAACCAATAGTGGAACCTGGATGCTCATATTGGTTCCTACATATTCTACAAAGATCTTTATCGGTCAGACCGCATAACAACATACGTTGTTCCCTTTGTCATCGGTATGTTACTTGCCCGAGATTCGATCGTCGGTATCTCAATACCTAGTTCAATCTCGTTACCGGCAAGTCTCTTTACTCGTTCCGTAATACATCATTTCACAACTAACTCATTACATGCAATGCTTGCAAGGCTTATGTGATGTGCATTACCGAGAGGGCCCAGAGATACCTCTCCGACAATCGGAGTGAGAAATCCTAATCTCGAAATACGCCAACCCAACATGTACCTTTGGAGATACCTGTAGAGCACCTTTATAATCACCCATTTACTTTGTGACGTTTGGTAGCACACAAAGTGTTCCTCTGGCAAACGGGAGTTGCATAATCTCATAGTCATAGGAACATGTATAAGTCATGAAGAAAGCAATAGCAAATACTAAACGATCGGGTGTTAAGCTAATGGAATGGGTCATGTCAATCAGATCATTCACCTAATGATGTGATCCCGTTAATCAAATAACAACTCTTTGTTCATGGTTAGGAAACATAACCATCTTTGATTAACGAGCTAGTCAAGTAGAGGCATACTAGTGACACTCTGTTTGTCTATGTATTCACACATGTATTATGTTTCCGGTTAATACAATTCTAGCATGAATAATAAACATTTATCATGATATAAGGAAATAAATAATAACTTTATTATTGCCTCTAGGTCATATTTCCTTCATTTTTCTCCAACATTAAGACCGCGGAGCTGGCATCCATCTTATCAGATGAATATAGTATTTCCTTCACACGGCGCACTCAATGTGTAACGCCCTCGATGAAGCTATAGCTCCCACGTGTCGAGGCACGACTTAGAGGCATAACCGCATTGAAAGCAATGTCGCAAGTTAGGCAATCTTCACAACATCCCATGTAATATAGATAATAAAAGGGGAGATACATAGTTGGCTTACACTCGCCACATCAATCAAAGTACATAAATAGCATTACAACATTCAAACACTCATGGCCCGACTACGGTGCCAAAATAAAAGATAACCCAACATGCGACACGGTCCCGATCACCCCAACTGGGCACCACTACTGATCATCAGGGAAAGACACGTAGTATCGGCGTGAGTCCTCGTCGAACTCCCACTTGAGCTCAAGTGCGTCATCTGGAACGGAATCATCAGGCCCTGCATCTGGTTTGGAAGTAATCTGTGAGCCACAGGGACTCAGCAATCTCGCACCCTCGCGATCAAGACTATTTAAGCTCAATAGGTAAGGCAAGGAAAATATGTGGAGCTGCAGCAAGCGACTAGCATATATGGTGGCTAACCTGTTCGCAAAAGAGAGCGAGAAGAGGAGGCAAAGCGCGAGCGAGTAATCTAGAGAACAACCTGCGCAAGCATAACTCCAACACCGTGTTCACTTCCCGGACTCCGCCGAGAAGAGACCATCATGGTAACTCACACAGTTGATTCATTTTAATTAAGTTAAGGTTCAAGTTATCTACAACCGGATATTAACAAATTCCCATCTGCCCATAACCGCGGGCACGGCTTTTGAAAGTTCAAATCCCTGCAGGGGAGTCCCAACTTAGCCCATGACAAGCTCTCACGGTCAACGAAGGAATAGACCTCCTCCCGAGACATTCCGATCAGACTCGGTATCCCGGTTCTACAAGACACTTCGACATGTTAAAACAAATCCAGCAACACCGCCCGAATGTGCCGACAAATCCCGATAGGAGCTACACATATCTCTTTCTCAGGGCACACTCAGATTGTCCTAGGTACGGGTAGGCCAGCCCAGAGTTACCCCTGGTGGCCACCGGCAGCTGACAGGTGGACCAACACTCAGAGGAGCACTGGCCCGAGGGGGTTTAAATAAGATGACCCTCGGGCTCCGGAAACCCAAGGGAAAAAGAGGCTAGGTGGCAAATGGTAAAACCAAGGTTGGGCATTGCTGGAAAAGCTTTAATCAAGGCGAACTATCAAGGGGTTCCCATTATCACCCAACCGTGTAAGGAACGCAAAATCCGGGAACATAACACCGATATGACGGAAACTAGGGCGGCAAGAGTGGAACAAATCACTAGGCGAGAGGCCGAGCCTTCCACCCTTTACCAAGTATATAGATGCATTAAGATAACATGGCAATATAATGATATCCCAACAAGTAAATAATGTTCCAACAAGGAACGGTTTCCAATCTTCACCTGCAACTAGCAACGCTATAAGAGGGGCTGAGCAAAGCGGTAACATAGCCAATCAACGGTTTGCTAGGACATGGTGGGTTAGAGGTTTGACATGGCAATTTTGGAGGCATGATAAGCAACTGGTAGGCATCGTAGCATAGGCATAGCAAAAGAGCGAGCATCTAGCAAAGCAAAGATAGTAGTGATTTCGAGGGTATGATTATCTTGCCTGCAAAGTTGTCAGAGTTGACTGGATCCTTGAAAGCAAACTCAACGGGCTCCTCGTTAGCGAACTCGTCTCCCGGCTCTACCCAAACAAGACAAACAATCAACAAGGACACAATCAACCACGTGCAAGGCTCAAACAATATGATGCAAACATGGTATGCTATGCGGGATGCAAAATGCGATGCATATGCAAGATTTGGCAAGGAATGAATGAACCTTGCCTCAACTTAGAAATCCAAGTGTGCCACTGGAAAGGTGAGATGAAATCTCTTGAAAACGATGTAAAGAACACCGGAATCGGAGTTACGGTTTGAAAATGGCAAGCAATTCAAATATGACCAATTTCTGCGATTTACAGCAAGTAGCCATCTAAATGCAACAAGATGAACATGCTACAGCACCCAAACATGGCATTAAAATACATGGTAGGTATCCACTCATGATGCTTAACAAAAGACTATCACTGAGCTACGTCCAATTCATCCATTAACAGGTTCAAACAAGCATGGCAAAATGCATTTGGTAAACAGATCTCAGACTTAGTGAAATCAACACTTGTCTGGAATTTCAGATCAGATAGCACTCTTTGGAGCATGAAAACAATAAGCTACAGGACCTGAACATGGCAAAGTAAAGCATGGCATGGAGCTACTCATAGAGCTTAACAAAATTCCCTTAGTGACCTTGAGCCAAAAGGGATCAGAAAATACATTTGCAAGCATGTGAACATGGCAAAAACATAATCAGTTTTCAGACTTAGTGAAAACTGGAGCATGCTGAAACAGATATCAAGTAGGCATGTTTACGAGCTCGATGCACTCACTACAGAGCAAGTCATGACAATCTAAGCATACACCCATCAAGAATACACAAAATACAAGCTAGACATGGCAAGAACAATAACATATCATGCATGGATCAACTACAACATCCTCGGCAAAATCGCTAAGTAGACAATCTGCCCAGATTCACAAAATGACAAAAGTAGAGTTCGATTGACTCAAGCTAGGGTGCTCCATAATTGCAAACAAAGACATGGATGGATAGAGCACTACAATATTAACAAAACATCCTTACTGATCATCCTCAAAAGAGGCACGGATCACTAGGAAACAACATGAACATATGGCAATATGAGATAAACAGGTCAAGGACTTAGTGGAAATGCTAAGTCCCTGAAATCAGCATTAACGAATGCTCCACTTTGCAAGCTTGTGCTAATCACCACACACATCACAAAAATACATGGGTTGCACCCCTGGATAGATGGCAAAACATATAACAAAACTCATGAAGAGCTCAGGGGCATAACATGCACACATTTATCATGGCAAAAATGACAAATATCTAATTGGAGCAGCAGATCTGACAATTATCTCAAATAGCATTCTTCTAACAGCATTTCGGGCATCAAGATGAACTCAAACGAAAATGATGCAATGAGATGAAATGATGTACTCTCTGAGATGAACATTTTGATATGCTATATGTCCAAAACGGAGCTACGGATGCAAAGTTACGGCATGACGAACAAGGCAAAATATTCAGGGACTTAGGAAGAAAATGAGGTCAACCCTTCTCAGATCTAGGGTTTCACGCCGGCGCGCGAACCGAGGTAGAACACCGGTGAGCTCCCGCGGCTCCGGCGAGCTCGATGGAGCGGCGGGGAGGCGAGGGGAAGTAGATCCGGCCTCTCCCGGCCGGATCCGGCGGCGGGGAGGGGTCCGGCGACCGCGGGGGTGGCGAGGAGGCGCGGGGACGGCCGGCGACGAGCTCCCGCCGGCAGACGGAGAGCGGGGTGGCGGCCGGCGACCTGGGCGGCGGAGGCAGCGACCGAACGCGAGGAGGGCGAGCGGCTCCCGGGCGGTGGGTGCGCGGGCCGGGGAGGGCCCCGCGCGGGCCTGGCGGGCCGGCGGCGGAGGGGCGGTGGCGCGACATGTGGCAGCCTCTAAGTGGCCGCGGGCGGCGGCGGACGGGGTGTCCGGCGCGGCGGACATGTCCAGTGCGGAGATGGATGATTTTAGGGTTTCGGGGGAGAAGGAGATCCGGATTTCGGAGGGGGTCTTTATATAGAGGTAGAGGGAGCTAGGAGTGTCCAAATGAGGTGCGGTTTTCGGCCACGCGATCGTGATCGAACACTCTAGATGATGGAGAGGGTTTTAGTGGGTTTTGGGCCAACTTGGAGGGGTGTTCAGCTGCAACACACACGAGGCCTTTTCGGTCCCTCGGTTAACCGTTGGAGTATCAAACGAAGTCCAAATGGTACGAAACTTGACAGGCGGTCTACCGGTAGTAAACCAAGGCTGCTTGGCAAGTCTCGGTCCAATCCGAAAATGTTTAATCCCCACACACGAAAGAAAGGTAGAAATGACCACCGGAGGAGAACGAAGCGCCGGAATGCAAAACGGACAACGGGGAAAATGCTCGAATGCATGAGATGAACACGTATGCAAATGCAATGCACATGATGACATGATATGAGATGCATGACAATGAAAACAACACACGGAGACAAAAACCCGAACCCGAGAAAATAAAATAACTTAAGGCCGGAAACGGCAAGATTTGGAGTACATATTGGGAAAATCATATCCGGGGTGTTACACAACGGGTCGTGGATTCACCTTCCTATTTCTTGCAATTAGTCAAGTCCACAATCGACATGGGTTTCTTGCATGTATCTTTGAAGTTTTGAATAAACCGAGCCTTTAACTCGGCCCATGAGCCGATGAAATTGGGTGGCAACCCCTTCAACCAAGTGCGAGCTGTTCCATCCAACATCATGGTGAAGTACTTAGCCATCGCTGCGTCACTGACCTCCAGCAACTCCATGGCCATCTCATAACTTTCGATCCATGCCCCGGGTTGTAAATCAGCTGTGTAATTAGGCACCTTCCGAGGCCCCTTGAAATCCTTATGTAAACGTTCATTACATAGAGCCGGCACCAAGCAAGGGACACCTCCTGTCCTTGTGGCCATGCCTGCTTCAACAGAGGTCGTCGGATAAACCGAAAAGGCTTGGTGAGCCGCATGCTCAGCTGCCTGTTGAACCGCCTGCTCGGCCTCTTGGAAGATCCTATCCTGGTCGACCAAATTAAGAGCTCCATCACGCGCTGGGTCATACCTGCGTGGCTGGTCACGGCGCTGGGCGTTGCTGGACATGACCGCTGAATCCATATGCCTACTATAGCTCGGGCTCCGGCTCAGGCGAGGGGTTGAATGAATCATGTCCCGACTATAAGAGTATGATTCCTGTTGTGCCAGAGCTGTCTGAAGAAGTTCTCTGACCCTTCACGTTTCGATCACCGTCGGTGAATCACCTTCCATGGGGAGAGCCGCCAAATGTGCCGATGTAGCGATTAGATTCTCCAGAGGGCTAGGAAAAAGACCCGGTGGCATTGGTGTATAACGAGGCGGAGCAGTATTCACACGAGGGGGTTCCGTAGCCCACGGCTGACCCGGCGCCCCAGCTCCGGGTGTTGTAATCCGGTTTGCCTCCGGCGGGTTACTGGGACCGGCTCCAGGTGTGTGGAAAAGGTTCCTAGGATCGTAAGTCAGAGGCAGACGTGATTGAGCCTTCTGGTGCCTTCTCCTCATGACCTCGTTTGATGCGTTCAAATCCATTGTGAGCCGAAAAGCCTCTGTTTGAAGTTGTTGAGCCCGGGCATCCAAAGCCGTCCGCTCCGCTGCCATCCTGACGTCCTCCGCCGCCAAGTTTTCCTTGGCTTGTGCTACCTCCTCACGTAGCCATGCCACCTCCACATCGTGCTGAGCCTTATCCGCCGGTTCAACCATGGCGGTCAACAGGGTCGCCATCTTATCCATAAGATCCATCAGCACCTGAGCCGGCAGGCACGCAGGGTCTCCTGACCCGGTCGCGGCCGTCCCGGAGGTTATTGTTGCCGCAGCCGTAGAGTTTTGAGCGGGCTATGTACCAGTCACGAAGACCCCCGCTCTGTTCGGTGGCTCAAAGGGGTCCGGAATACTGCTGCCATCGGAACAACCCCCAAGCCCGCCATCTTGTAGTTGATACAATGAATCCGTCTCGCCTGTGGACGACTCACCATCAGAATAGATGGCCGTCTCACCGTCATCCACAGATCCTTCAGAGAACTCCCCTCCATGGACGCAACCCACGAAGGCACGCATCACGATGGGCTGAGTCCGGGGGGTCTTGCACGCTGAGCCGTCTCGATGAGGTCGGTGCAGATGTCCGGCTCGCCGATCCGGCCGATGAAGACATGGATTCCACCGAAGGGGACCCGGTACCCGTACTCAACTGAGCCGGCGTCGGGGCCCCAGCCTTCGTCGTCGATGTAGAGCTTACCGCGACGACTCTTGGTCATCCGGCCCACAACGTATCCCTTGAGCCCTTCGAAGCTGCCCTTCAAGAACTCAAATCCACCATGCGCTAGCCCCACGGTGGGCGCCAACTGTCGTGGAATTGTCACGGCAGATGTCCTAGTGAAAGGACTTAGTTATGGAGCCATCGCAACTAGGAAGTTTAAAGGGGTAAATCAGGACAAAGGACACGAGAGGTTTTTATACTAGTTCGGCCCCTTGCGGTGAAGGTAAAGCCTAGTCCAGTTGATGTGGTATTGCTAGGTTTCGATGACCAAGGAGCGAAATACGCTAGCTTGGATCTCGATCTCTTATTTCTTGCCTTAAGCCGCCGCCGGGTCGTCCCCTTATATACACGGGTCGACGCCCTGCAGCCTACGGAGTCCCGGCCGGCTCATACAATGTGTCTGGCTCAGTGACAACTCTTACATTCCTTATCTTACAAGTCTTATTCATACATGGCGGTTTACACTTATGGGCCTTAAGCCGCCTCTGGGCTTGGGCCTACTTCAAGCTTTATCATAAACCGTCACCTTGTATACTCTTTGGGCTTCCTTTTAAGTAACCCGCCATTGGGATTGACCCAGCCCCTCCTGGGCGGGTCATACCTGGTAGTCATATCCCCAACAGGTCCATAGCTAGTAGCTATATGACTTATTCTCTCTCTTTGGATCTCAATGCAAAGTTCTCCTCGATTCTCTAAGAGATCTATTCGATGTAATCTTCTTTTGCGGTGTGTTTGTCGAGATCCGATGAATTGTGGGTTTATGATCCAGATTATCTATGAACAATATTTGATTCTTCTCTGAATTCTTTTATGTATGATTGGTTTATCTTTGCAAGTCTCTTCGAATTATCAGTTTGGTTTGGCCTACTGGATTGATCTTTCTTGCAATGGGAGAAGTGCTTAGCTTTGGGTTCAATCTTGCGGTGCTCGATCCCAGTGACAGTAGGGGAAACGACACGTATTGTATTGTTGCCATCGAGGATAAAAAGATGGGGTTTATATCATATTGCATGAGTTTATCCCTCTACATCATGTCATCTTGCTTAAAGCGTTACTCTGTTCTTATGAACTTAATACTCTATATGCATGTTGGATAGCGGTCGATGTGTGGAGTAATAGTAGTAGATGCAGAATCGTTTCGGTCTACTTGTCTCGGACGCGATGCCTATATACATGATCATGCCTAGATATTCTCATAATTATTCGCTTTTCTATCAATTGCTCGACAGTAATTTGTTTACCCACTTTAATACTTATGCTATCTTGAGAGAAGCCACTAGTGAAACCTATGGCCCCCGGGTCTATTTTCCATCATACAAGTTTCCCATCTACTTTATTTTGCTATCTTTTACTTTCAATCTATACCACAAAAATACCAAAAATATTTATCTTATTATTATCATCTCTATCAGATCTCACTCTTGCAAGTGGTCGTGAAGGGATTGACAACCCCTTTATCGCATCGGTTGCGAGGTTCTTATTTGTTTGTGTAGGTACGAGGTGACTCGCGCGTGGTCTCATACTGGATTGATACCTTGGTTCTGAAAAACTGAGGGAAATACTTACGCTGCTTTACTGCATCACCCTTTCCTCTTCAAGGGAAAACTAACGCAGTGCTCAAGAGGTAGCAGTTATTCTTCGTGCTATAGGAGATATCTTTGAACTGAGGAGTTAGCATTACTTGCTCCGCAAGGAATGTTACTGTTGTGCTCAATTTCCGACCGTTGGACTCGTGTCTTCCGCCATTGGCTGCTCCACATGTCCAATTTGGTAATTTCCCTCCACGGAAGGCTATGTCTATAAATAGCCACCCCGCTCCAACGTTGCCCGTTGGCTTCTCCGCTTAAGATTTATGAGAAGATTGATTGAGCATCCCCTCTCCGAGTGATTTGAGTTTAAGATCCACCGAGGGAAAAATCAAGAGGCCAAACTTAGACAATGGTTGAGCATCACAGTAGTTCTAAGTTAGAGTTCTTGTACCTATTACTCTTGAGAGCTACGCACTCTCTAGACGGATAGGTGCTGGCTTGAGTGTTGAAGAGTTGTTGTCTTCACCGAGCAAGATCTTCAGCAACCAAGAGTCATTGTGGTTCGCAAAGAGGGTCTGTTGAAGGTTTGGAGATCGCCGACAAGTATCTACCACGAGTGAAACCAACTAGAGTCTGATCAACTCTGAGTTGAAGGAGAATAGGGCGAAGAGAATTTATCTTCTGTGTTAAATCACAACCCCTCCAACTAGACGTAGTCCTTTGGCAAAAGCGCGAACTGCTCTGCCAAATCCATCTGTCGCCATCGAGCACCACTAGTTCACTCTACTTTACTACATTATCTTCAACAGTTTTACATTTGTGCTATGTGATGATAGTTTATTTGATAAATCATTGCTTGTTGCATATCATTCGGTTATATCATCTCTGTCGTTTCATCTATTGTTATTCATTGTTTACCATGTTGCATTATCCTTATTCAGGTTAGTTGTCCCAGTCATATTTATTACTCCTCGTTCTGATCATATTTAGACTGGCGTGCTCTTCCCTATGTTACTTTCTTTCGCCTCGTCGGTGTTCTGTCTCGTGCCCTCCTTTCGTAGTTTATACCTTAACTTCTCTCGTGTTATTGTATCTGCTTGCATATTGCATTACCATTGTTATTGTCAAACCTGTGGTAGCCTATGCTCGATCTATTGTTGCTCGCTACCTCAATAGAAATGATCCTCAATATCAAGTTTGATTAAGTTCTTTGCTACCGAACCTTATTTCAGCTACTGTGTTTGGGTTCAGTTCAAAACATTCGCAATAATTTTTGAATCTCCCATTCACCCCCCTCTGGTCGATATACTGTCGGTCCTAACAACTAGCATGCCACATGTTACTACAACTGCCGGCAGGGATGGTAGTCAAGCCATGAAGCTTAGGCAGATGAAGATGGAGAAATACAGAGAAATGGCAGAGAAGAGAGATGCTGCACTGGAGGCACTAAATGTTGCAGCAGAGAAGAGAGTTGTTGAGGCTCAAGAGAAGAGAGACCTGGCTGCAAAGAAGAAAGCAATAGAAAGAGAAGCAAAGAAGCAACAAACACAAGAGAAAAGGGCTCCTAATATTGCAAAGAAGAAGGAAATAGCTAAAGCCAAGAGAGCAATTATACTTTAACAAAGAGAGAAGAAAGCAGCAGAGCTGGGAGCTGCTAGAGAGGAAGCAAGGAAGAGAAAAGCTTCTGAGCTTGCTGCCAAAAGAAAGGAAAATCAGCACAATGGGTCCATTCTTAAGAGGGCCTCTTCAAGTGCACCTGACATGGGAGGTGGCTCTAGAAGCAAGAAATCCAGGAAGGTCAACATGTTTGATGTGCTGAGAGAGACTAGGAAGTAGAAACTTTGGTCTGTATCAAGTGCTTCTGGTGAACCGGTCCATCATTTTGGTGTTTCTTGTCATGTTAAACTTAAATTTGGTGGTGTGGCAGTGTGGAACTTAACCTTTCTGTTATGCTTGTTAGACATGTGCTTCTGGTGAAGCTGGGATCTTTACTATCTTATTTATCATGGTGCTATGTTGTGCTCACTATATATGTTGCTTGTATTGGTGATCATCTATGTTGCTTGTACTACCAATTTCTGTGCTTCACATCAGTACCTAGTGATCATCTTTGTTACATATGTATTCGTGATCATCTTTGTTATATATGTACTGGTGATCATCTGTGTTACATATGTATTGGTGATCATCTTTGTTATATATGTACTGGTGATCATCTATGGCATCCTTATCATTTTGCCAACATTTTCCGATTTGTCACTTACCACTTATCATTTTGTCAAATTACAATACAGTTATGCAAACAAACCAACCGTGATCATATATTTGCCAACAAAAATACATAAAATGCAACATAGAGTGATCAACAACATAGTTTGATTAGCAGTAGAACACTTCACCACTACATAGTTCGATTACATTACTAGCATCAATACATAACCAACCCATAGAAGCACACCTACCACAGCTAACATCATCTCATTACGTAACTAACAGAGGACACTTGCATGACTAACATCACTTCATACTAAATCAACTTCTTCATACTACCAACAATTCAACCAATACTTGCATCACTTCTTCATCACCGGCATCACACACTGCACACACAGAAGCACACCTACTGCCACAACTATCTTCAACGGAAGAACAATATGCGTGCCAATATGCAACAATGATTCACTCATCCTCTCCTTAGAGCATGAACCCCTAAATCCAATTGTCATTATCCCTCTAGCTCTTCTATGTTCATTGCGCCGCTCCAGCTCTTCTCTCCTGTCTTCAGACCACCCGGTTGCATCCACAACATTGTCTCCAGTGAGAAACATCTTCTCCACCAAGAAAGCAACATACTCCCTCTCCCAATGCCATAAATTGCATCCATTCTGTCAAAATGAATGCATAAATCAGAGACCAAATGTGGCAAAACCCCTATCTTTTGAAGAACAAATGTTAGAGAACTTACACCATGGCCGGGGCAGCGGTAGTACACCCATCCAGGGTGATCCTCAATGCCGGAAACATGCTTCTTCACCACGCGACCCCCCCTAGGCACTCGATGAGGGGGGGTGAATGGACCGCCGTCGTGGCGAGAAGAGCGGCAGGAGCTCGATGCAGACATGCTTCAGAGGACGAAGAGCTCGTTGCAGAAGCGGTGACGCTGACAGTGAAAGGTGTTGGGCGGGCAATGGCAGTACTAGTCTACGGGCGAGGGATTTAGTGGCCGGCGGTGAAAGAGGAATACGGCTAGGGATTTGGAGGATGACGACGGAGTGGGTTTTAATAGAATGGGAAATTTGCAAAATAGCCCCCCAAATCAACTCAAAGTGCAAAAAAAGCCCGCCCCGCTTGTGTGGCTGGTCAAAAGGTCAAATCGTATGCCACATGGGACAAATACGCCGACGCAGCGTACGCGGTGACCAGCGCTGTTAACTAATCTATATCTATACCTACTAATAATAGGGTTACCGTTTCTTCCTCCCTAATTTTCGTCTGTTTTTGGTACATCGTCCTCGCTGCCGTAATTTTTGTCTGATTCTGCTGTTAGCAGTTTCATGGGCCAGAATTTTTTGTTATGGGCCGCTACAAGAGTTCAACATGAGGACCTGCCCTCCCCTCCCCGGCCTTATAGCTTATGCCTCTGTGCTAAAATTTCAGATTCTAATTAATAGTCCCACACCGACTCTTTACATTCAATCTTAGCAACTTATATACGTTCAGAGTTGCGAGAATCAACAAGCCAGCGAAGAAAGATGATATATGGGTCGTTATCACCAACTGAAAATGCTCAAGCAGACCTGAAGCAGACGACCCTTGCCTCGGGAGGGGAAGGTCACGTAAAAAAGAGGGGACGGTCGGTGCTGGAGCGCCGGCCGGAGCTAGCTCCTCTGCAAGGGAAAAAAGAATCCGACATCAAGATACAGAAAAGAGGCCGGAGAGAGCTCCCCTGCAGAGAGGGGAGGGGAGCGAGGGAGGATCGTACAGGACCTGGTCCAGGGAGAAGAGAGGTCGGGATGTGGATAAACTCTCGACAGAGAGCTGCCAGGTGCGACTGACGAACAAGTCCATATGGGCTGGAGGAACTAGCGACGCGTCTTCTAGACCAGCCAGCGTGCTAGACACACGTGTTGCGCTAGCTAGCGTGCACGCGTGTTGTTGGGGTTTTTTTTTGCATGGAGCGTGTACGCACGTTGGCAGGTTCTTTTTTCGTTTTTAATAGTTTGGATTTATTTTATGAGATTAATTTGTTTGGATCATTCACGCAACGATAAAAATCTTCAAGTCCATAACATGAACGTGTTAGTGTGCACACATGTCTTCGTTGTCCCAACTATGCATATATCGGGTTTTTGTTTTAAGGTTAAATTTGACTCATCTCCAAAAAAAGGTTAAATTTGATTATTTATGTCAATCACGAACTCATACTGACTACTGCTAGGACGCAAAAACCGAAAGGGAAACAAACACCATACATACATGAACAAGGATTAGATAATGTTGACTACCATATGTACATAGATCGTGACACACAGAAATATAAAAATAAATTGTCTCCAGGCTATATTGATCCCGGTAGTCAATATCAAAACACAACGCATGGGTATGTGGTTTTTTTTCTCCCGTTGCAAGGCACATGCAGTTTTCCTAGTGTGATATTAAGCACCATAATCTGGGTATTCCGCAATCCAGTGACCAAAGTGAACTTTGTGATCAAATATAGTGGCCGTGGCTGAATTTGTCTCCTGCCCTTGGGTTTTACGGACGGCGAGGACGGGTGGTTGTGGTGGCCTGCGCTCGGGAAGCCAGGCTGGTTTTCCTTTTGGGGGCAGAGATGGAGACAGGAGAGCGGGGTGTCAACATTGGGGAATAAATAGGCCATCAATTAATTTCTTCCCTCTCTCTTTTTTTACCACCACCGTAAACAGCAATACTGATGGTGCGCAGCGTAGAGCAGCACTGGCCTTTCATTTGCTCCTCGATGCTGGATGGGTATATTTTTTTCCCCATCCAACTATGTGCCCGCGGCGGAATGTTACTGGTACTTGCAAAAGAAAGGAATTAATTTTATTAGCGAGTAGTGACAATTTACGCCAAGACAGAACAGTTTAGCAACAGAACAAAGGCAAAACACGCGTCGTAGTACTATCAGGATCAGCTGGCATCGCCATTTGGTTTTCCAGCTATTCTATTTGTTCTTACGAGGATGGATTGCATGCACGAGAAATTGATGGCACCACGTACGTACGTACGTACTGGTAGCAACGCACAGTAGCGGCCGTGAATGAGGCTACATTTGATTGATACCGCCTACAGACTACAGTGTCTACACACAGTGGTGGATCAGCAGGTCGGTAGCAGCGGGGTGACACGATCTAGGGCTCATTATTGGCACTCGATGCAGGCTCTGATAGGTGCGTTTGTTTGCTGCAATGCTTCGGCCACTCATTTGGCATACAGAATCAGTAGTGCTAGTAGGTGAGGTGTCCTGGTTCTAAAGATAGTCCCTCCTAGATCATACTGTAGATGACACTCCGATCCCATGGTATCTATATCTATATTGTGCACATGCACCGGAATGTATATCGTGACCGGGATCCGGATATCACCAATCATGTTGCACGAGCAACACGGTCGAGCCCAACTCTGATTAGACTTCTTCCATTGCCGTCATCGTCGAAGATACCCAGTGTACCTACCTACCACCTTGCACCTAAGAGCATCCAGCCGTTGGTCCTCCAGGACGCACAAAAACCATCCCCTGGGGACGAGCCGGCGATACAATCGGCGCTGGGGGCGGTTTTGCGCCCAGTCGTCGCCCCAGCTCGCCTCCAAACGCCGAAATTGTCTCACTTTGCAGCCCCATTTCGACAAATAAAGGGCCCATACGGGCGAGAAGCTTTACAAACCAGGCGTTCTTGCCTCCTGCCACATGGTTTGAGATAGTCTTCACAAATGTCGACCATCTCGAATAGATGCCGTCAGCTAGATAGTACCCCTTGTTGTAGTGCCGCACATTGATCTCGAAATTCACCGGAGGATGACCTTCAACAAGCTTGGCAAAGACAGGAGAGCACTGCAGCACGTTGATGTCATTGTGAGTTCCTGGCATATCAAAGAAGGAGTGCCAAATCCAGAGGTCATGTGTGTTGGGGAACGTAGCAGAAATTCAAAAAAATTCCTACGTGTCACCAAGATCCATCTATGGAGAAACCAGCAACGAGGGGAAGGAGAGTGCATCTACATACCCTTGTAGATCGCTAAGCGGAAGCGTTCAAGAGAACGGGGTTGATGGAGTCGTACTCGTCGTGATCCAAATCACCGATGATCCTAGCGCCGAACGGACGGCACCTCCGCGTTCAACACACGTACGGAGCAGCGACGTCTCCTCTTTCTTGATCCAGCAAGGGGGGAGGAGAGGTTGATGGAGATCCAGCAGCACGACGGCGTGGTGGTGGAAGTAGCGGGATTCCAACAGGGCTTTGCCAAGCGCTGCGGGAGGAGGGAGATGTGTCATGGGAGGGAGAGGGAGGCGCCAGGGCTTAGGTGTGGCTGCCTTCCCTTCCCCCCACTATATATAGGGACAAGGGAGAGGGGGGCGCAGCCTTGGCCCTTCCTCCAAGGAAGGGTGCGGCCAGGGAGGAGTCCATCCTCCCCAAGGCACCTAGGAGGTGCCTTCCCCCTTTAGGACTCTTCCTTTCCCTTATCTCTTGGCGCATGGGCCTCTTGGGGCTAGTGCCTTTGGCCCATATAGGCCAAGACGCACACCCCTACAGCCCATGTGGCCCCCCGGGGTAGGTGGACCCCCTTGGTGGACCCTCGGATCCCTTTCGGCACTCCCGGTACAATACCGATAATGCGCGAAACTTTTCCGGCGACCAAAACAAGACTTTCCATATATAAATCTTTACCTCCGGACCATTCCAGAACTCCTTGTGACGTCCGGGATCTCATCCGGGACTCCGAACAACTTTCGGGTTACCGCATACTAATATCTCTATAACCCTAGCGTCACCGAACCTTAAGTGTGTAGACCCTACGGGTTCGGGAGACATGCAGACATGACCGAGATGACTCTCCGGTCAATAACCAACAGCGGGATATGGATACCCATGTTGGCTCCCACATGTTCCACAATGATCTCATCGGATGAACCACGATGTCAAGGACTTAATCAATCCCGTATACAATTCCCTTTGTCTATCGGTACGATACTTGCTCGAGATTCGATCGTCGGTATCCCGATACCTTGTTCAATCTCGTTACCGGCAAGTCTCTTTACTCGTTCCGCAACACATCATCCCGTGATAAACTCCTTGATCACATTGTGCACATTATGATGATGTCCTACCGAGTGGGCCCAGAGATACCTCTCCGTTTACACGGAGTGACAAATCCCAGTCTCGATTCGTGCCAACGCAACAGACACTTTCGGAGATACCTGTAGTGTACCTTTATAGCCACCCAGTTACGTTGTGACGTTTGGCACACCCAAAGCACTCCTACGGTATCCGGGAGTTGCACAATCTCATGGTCTAAGGAAATTTTACTTGACATTAGAAAAGCTTTAGCATACGAACTACATGATCTTGTGCTAGGCTTAGGATTGGGTCTTTGTCCATCACATCATTCTCCTAATGATGTGATCCCGTTATCAATGACATCCAATGTCCATGGTCAGGAAACCGTAACCATCTATTGATCAACGAGCTAGTCAACTAGAGGCTTACTAGGGACATGGTGTTGTCTATGTATCCACACATGTATCTGAGTTTCCTATCAATACAATTCTAGCATGGATAATAAACGATTATCATGAATAAGGAAATATAATAATAACCAATTTATTATTGCCTCTAGGGCATATTTCCAACAGTCTCCCACTTGCACTAGAGTCAATAATCCAGTTCACATCGATATGTGATTAACACTCAAGGTCACATCCCCATGTGACTAACACCCAAAGAGTTTACTAGAGTCAATAATCTAGTTCACATTACCATGTGATTAACACTCGATGAGTTCTGGGTTTGATCATATTATGCTTATGAGAGATGTTATAGTCAACGGGTCTGAATCTTTCAGATCCATGTGTGCTTTACAAATCTCTATGTCATCTCCTAGATGCAGCTATCACGTTCTATTTGGAGCTATTCCAAATAACTGTTCTACTATATGAATCCAGTTTACTACTCAGAATAATCTGGATTAGTGTCAAAGTTTGCATCGGCGTAACCCTTTACGACGAACTCTTTTACCACCTCCATAATCGAGAAAATTCCTTAGTCCACTAGTTACTAAGGATAACTTTGACCGCTGTCCTGTGATTCATTCTTGGATCACTCTTGTACCCCTTGACTGACTCATGGCAAGGCACACTTCAGGTGAGGCACACAACATAGCATACTGTAGAGAGCCTATGACAAGAGCATAGGGGACAACCTTTGTCCTTCCTCTTTCTTCTGCCGTGGTCGAGCTTTAAGTCTTAACTTCATACCTTACAACTCAGGCAAGAACTCCTTCTTTGACTGATCCATCTTGAACACCTTCAAGATCATGTTAAGGTATGTGCTCATTTGAAAGTATCATTAAGCATTTTGATCTTATAGATCTTGATGCTCAATGTTCAAGTAGCTTAATCCAGGCTTTCCATTGAAAAACACTTTTCAAATAACTCTGCATGCTTTCCAGAAATTCTACATCATTTCCGATCAACAATATGTTAACAACATATACTCATCAGAAATTCTATAGTGCTCCCACTCACTTCTTTGGAAATACAAGTTTCTCATAAACTTTGTATACACCCAAAACTTTGATCATCTCATCAAAGCATACATTCCAACTCCGAGATGCTTACTCCAGTCCTTAGAAGGATTGCTAGAGCTTTGCATACTTGTTAGCATCTTTCAGGATTGTTAAAACCTTCTGGTTGTATCTTATACAACCTTTCCTCAAGAAAATCGTCGAGGAAACAATGTTTTTGACATCCTATCTGCATGATTCCATAAATAATGCAGTAACTGCTAACATAATTTCAACAGACTTTTAGCATCGCTACGTGTGAGAAAGTCTCATCGTAGTCAACTCCTTGAACTTGTCGGGAAACATCTTAACGACAAGTCGAGCTTTCTTAATGGTGACATTTACCATCATTGTCCGTCTTCCTTTTAAAATCCATCTGTACTCAATAGCATTACGACCATCGAGCCGTTCTGCCAAAGTCTACACTTTGTTTTCATACATGGATCCTCTCTCGGATTTTATGGCCTCGAGCCATTTATCGGAATCCGGGCCCACCATCGCTTCTCCATAGCTCGTAGGTTCATTGTTGTCTAGCAACATGATTTCCAAGACAGGATTACGTACCACTCTGAAGTAGTACGCATCCTTGTCATCCCACGAGGTTTGGTAGTGACTTGATCTGAAGTTTCATGATCACTATCATAAGCTTCCACTTCAATTGGTGTAGGTGCCATAGGAACAACTCCCTGTGCTCTGCCACACACTAGTTGAAGAGACGGTTCAATAACCTCATCAAGTCTCCACCATCCTCCCACTCAATTCTTTTGAGAGAAACTTTTCCTCGAGAAAGGACCCGATTCTAGAAACAATCCCTTATTGCTTTCGGATCTGAGACAGGATGTATACCCAACTGTTTTGGGTGTCCTATGAAGATGCATTTATCCGCTTTGGGTTCGAGCTTATCAGCCTGAAACTTTTTTCACATAAGCGTCGCAGCCCCAAACTTTTAAGAAATGACAGCTTAGGTTTCTCTAAACCATAGTTCATACGGTGTCACCTCATCGGAATTACGTGGTGCCCTATTTAAAGTGAATGCGGTTGTCTCTAATGCCTAACCCATAAACTATCGTGGTAATTCGATAAGAGACATCATGGTATGCATCATATCCAATAGGGTGCAGTTTATGATGTTCGGACACACCATCACACTATGGTGTTCCAGGCTGTATTAATTGTGAAACAATTTCCATAATGTCTTAATTCTGTGCCAAACTCGTAATTCAGATATTCATCTCTATGATCATATCATAGATCTTCTATCCTCTTGTCACGACGATCTTTCAACTTCACCCTGAATTACTTGAACCTTTCAATAATTCAGACTCGTGATTCATCAAGTAAATATACTCAACATCTACTCAAATCATCTATGAAGCAAGAACATAACGATATCCACTACATGCCTCAGCACTCATTGGACTGCACACATCAAAATGTATTACTTCCAACAAGTTGCTTTCTAGTTCCATTTTACTGAAAACGAGGCTTTCAGTCATCTTGCCCATGTGGTATGATTTGCATGTCTCAAGTGATTCAAAATCAAGTGAGTCCAAACGATCCATCTGTATAGAGTTTCTTCATGCATATCTACCAACAAACATGGTTCGCATGTCTCAATCCTTTCAAAAATGAGTGAGTCCAAAGATCCATCAACATGGAGCTTCTTCATGCATTTTATACCGATATGACTTAAGTGGCAGTGCCACAAGTAGGTGGTACTATCATTACTATCTTATATCTTTTGGCATGAACATGTGTATCACTATGATCGAGATTCAATGAACCATTCATTTTAGGTGCAAGACCATTGAAGGTATTATTCAAATAAACAGAGTAACCGTTATTCTCCTTAAATGAATAACCGTATTGCGATAGACATAATCCAATCATGTCTATGCTCAACGCAAACACCAATCTCGATGGTAGAGGGAGCGTGCGATGCTTGATCATATCAACATTGGAAACACTTCCAACACATATCGTCAGCTCACCTTTAGCTAGTCTCCTGTTTATTCCGTAGCTTTTATTTCGAGTTACTAACACTTAGCAACCGAACCGGTATCTAATACCCTGGTGCTACTAGGAGTACTAATAAAGTACACATCAACACAATGTATATCCAATATACTTCTATCGACCTTGCCAGCCTTCTCATCTACCAAGTATCTAGGGTAATTCTGCTCCAGTGGCTGTTCCCCTTATTACAGAAGCACTTAGTCTCGGGTTTGGGTTCAACCTTGGGTTTCTTCACTAGAGCAGCAGCTGAATTGCCGTTTTATGAAGTATCCCTTCGTGCCCTTGCCCTTCTTGAAACTAGTGGTTTCACCAACCATCAACAATTGATGCTCCTTCTTGATTTCTACTTTTGTGGTGTCAAACATCGCGAATATCTCAAGGATCATCATATATGTCCCTGATATATTATAGTTCATCACGAAGCTCTAGCAGCTTGGTGGTAATGACTTCAGAGAAACATCACTTTCTCATCTGGAAGATCAACTCCCACTCGATTCAAATGATTGTTGTACTCAGACAATCTGAGCACAAGCTCAACAATTGAGCTTTTCTCCCTTAGTTTGCAGGCTAAGAAAATCGTCGGAGGTCTTATACCTCTTGACGTGGGCACGAGCCTGAAATCCCAATTTCAGCCCTCGAAACATCTCATATGTTTCGCAACGTTTCAAAACATCTTCGGTGCCTCAACTCTAAACCGTTTAACTGAACTATCACGTAGTTATCAAAATGTGTATGTCAGATGTTCGCAACATCCACAGACAACGTTCGAGGTTTAGCACACTGAGCGGTGCATTAAGGACATAAGCCTTCTATGAAGCAATGAGGACAATCCTCAGTTTACGGACCTAGTCCGCATAATTGCTACTATCAACTTTCAACTAAATTTTCTCTGGGAACATAACTAAACAGTAGAACTGAAGCGCGAGCTACGACATAATTTGCGAAGACCTTTTGACTATGTTCAGGATAATTAAGTTCATCTTATGAACTCCACTCAGATAGACATCCCTCTAGTCATCTAAGTGATTACATGATCCGAGTCAACTAGGCCGTGTCCGATCATCACGTGAGACGGACTAGTCAACATCGGTGAACATCTTCATGTTGATCGTATCTACCATACGACTCATGCTCGACCTTTCGGTCTCTTGTGTTCCGAGGCCATGTCTGTACATGCTAGGCTCGTCAAGTCAACCTAAGTGTTTTGCATGTGTTCCGAGGCCATGTCTGTACATGCTAGGCTCGTCAACACCCGTTGTATTCGAACGTAAGAATCTATCACACCCGATCATCACATGGTGCTTCGAAACAACGAACTTTCGCAACGGTGCATAGTTAGGGGGAACACTTTCTTGAAATTTTAATGAGGGATCATCTTATTTACTACCGTCGTTCTAAGCAAATAAGATGCATAAATATGATAAACATCTCATGCAATCAAATAATAGTGACATGATATGGCCAATATCATATAGCTCCTTTGATCTCCATCTTGAGGCTCCATGATCATCTCGTCACCGGCATGACACCATGATCTCCATCATCATGATCTCCATCATCGTGTCTTCTTGAAGTTGTCTCGTCATCTATTACTTCTACTACTATGGCTAATGCTTTAGCAATAAAGTAAAGTAATTACATGACGTTTAAGTTGACACGCAGGTCATAAATAAATAAAGACAACTCCTATGGCTCCTGCCGGTTGTCATACTCATCGACATGCAAGTCGTGATTCCTATTACAAGAACATGATCAATCTCATACATCACATATATCATTCATCACATCCTTTTTGGCCATATCACATCACATTGCAAACCCTGCAAAAACAAGTTAGACGTCCTCTAATTGTTGTTTGCATGTTTTACGTGGCTGCTATGGGTTTCTAGCAAGAACGTTTCTTACCTACGCAAAAACCACAACGTGATATGCCAATTGCTATTTACCTTCATAAGGATCCTTTTCATCGAATCCGATCCGACTAAAGTGGGAAAGACAGACACCCGTCAGCCACCTTATGCAACTAGTGCATGTTAGTCGGTGGAACCGGTCTCACGTAAGCGTACGTGTAAGGTTGGCCGGGCCGCTTCATCCCACAATGCCGCCGAATCAAGATTGGACTAGTAACGGTAAGCATATTGAACAAAATCAACGCCCACAACTACTTTGTGTTCTACTCGTGCATAGAAACTACGCATAGACCTAGCTCATGATGCCACTGTTGGGGAACGTAGCAGAAATTCAAAAAAATTCCTACGTGTCACCAAGATCCATCTATGGAGAAACCAGCAACGAGGGGAAGGAGAGTGCATCTACATACCCTTGTAGATCGCTAAGCGGAAGCGTTCAAGAGAACGGGGTTGATGGAGTCGTACTCGTCGTGATCCAAATCACCGATGATCCTAGCGCCGAACGGACGGCACCTCCGCGTTCAACACACGTACGGAGCAGCGACGTCTCCTCCTTCTTGATCCAGCAAGGGGGGAGGAGAGGTTGATGGAGATCCAGCAGCACGACGGCGTGGTGGTGGAAGTAGCGGGATTCCAACAGGGCTTTGCCAAGCGCTGCGGGAGGAGGGAGATGTGTCATGGGAGGGAGAGGGAGGCGCCAGGGCTTAGGTGTGGCTTCCTTCCCTTCCCCCCACTATATATAGGGCCAAGGGAGAGGGGGGGCGCAGCCTTGGCCCTTCCTCCAAGGAAGGGTGCGGCCAGGGAGGAGTCCATCCTCCCCAAGGCACCTAGGAGGTGCCTTACCCCTTTAGGACTCTTCCTTTCCCTTATCTCTTGGCGCATGGGCCTCTTGGGGCTGGTGCCCTTGGCCCATATAGGCCAAGGCGCACACCCCTACAGCCCATGTGCCCCCCCGGGGCAGGTAGACCCCCTTGGTGGACCCTCGGATCCCTTTCGGCACTCCCGGTACAATACCGATAATGCGCGGAACTTTTCCGGCGACCAAAACAAGACTTCCCATATATAAATCTTTACCTCCGGACCATTCCGGAACTCCTTGTGATGTCCGGGATCTCATCCGGGACTCCGAACAACTTTCGGGTTACCGCATACTAATATCTCTATAACCCTAGCGTCACCGAACCTTAAGTGTGTAGACCCTACGGGTTCGGGAGACATGCAGACATGACCGAGATGACTCTCCGGTCAATAACCAACAGCGGGATATGGATACCCATGTTGGCTCCCACATGTTCCACGATGATCTCATCGGATGAACCACGATGTCAAGGACTTAATCAATCCCGTATACAATTCCCTTTGTCTATCGGTACGATACTTGCCCGAGATTCGATCGTCGGTATCCCGATACCTTGTTCAATCTCGTTACCGGCAAGTCTCTTTACTCGTTCCGCAACACATCATCCCGTGATAAACTCCTTGATCACATTGTGCACATTATGATGATGTCCTACCGAGTGGGCCCAGAGATACCTCTCCGTTTACACGGAGTGACAAATCCCAGTCTCGATTCGTGCCAACCCAACAGACACTTTCGGAGATACCTGTAGTGTACCTTTATAGCCACCCAGTTATGTTGTGACGTTTGGCACACCCAAAGCACTCCTACGGTATCCGGGAGTTGCACAATCTCATGGTCTAAGGAAATGATACTTGACATTAGAAAAGCTTTAGCATACGAACTACATGATCTTGTGCTAGGCTTAGGATTGGGTCTTGTCCATCACATCATTCTCCTAATGATGTGATCCCGTTATCAATGACATCCAATGTCCATGGTTAGGAAAGCGTAACCATCTATTGATCAACGAGCTAGTCAACTAGAGGCTTACTAGGGACATGGTGTTGTCTATGTATCCACACATGTATCTGAGTTTCCTATCAATACAATTCTAGCATGGATAATAAACGATTATCATGAACAAGGAAATATAATAATAATCAATTTATTATTGCCTCTAGGGCATATTTTCAACAATGTGTGGCCACCGCCTCAAGCACCACACTGCAACCACCTTTGACGCCTTTGTACATCCCCTGCCAAGCAAATGGGCAATTCTTCCATTTCAATGCATGCAGTGATGCTTCCAAGCATTTCAGGAAATCCTCTTGCTGGATTTTGTGCTATCCGAGCAGTGTCTTCTGCATTGGCTGTTCTCAAGTATTGTGGTCCAAACACTGCCACCACTGCCCGACAGAACTTGTAGAAACACTCTATGCTGGTGGACTCGGCCATGCGCTCATAGTCGTCGAGTGAATCACCGGGAGCTCCGTATGCAAGCATCCTCATCGCTGTCGTGCACTTCTGGATGGAGGTGAATCCAAGAGCGCCAGTGCAATCCATCTTGCACTTGAAGTAGTTGTCGAACTCCCGGATGGAATTCACAATCCTGAGGAAGAGCTTTCGGCTCATCCGATAACGGCGCCGAAATGTTTTCTCACCGTGAAGTGGAGCATCGGCGAAGTGGTCGGAGTAGAGCATGCAGTAGCCTTCGAGACGATGCCGGTTCTTTGCTTTCACCCGCCCAG
Organism: Triticum urartu; assembly: GCF_056163025.1. Classification (NCBI taxonomy): domain Eukaryota; kingdom Viridiplantae; phylum Streptophyta; class Magnoliopsida; order Poales; family Poaceae; genus Triticum; species Triticum urartu. The sequence continues at coordinate 41,181,823 of NC_141876.1, read as the reverse complement.
GCGTCGAGCCAACTCGCCGCGGCTTTGCATTGCTCGCCAGCAGTTGGGCGAGGGCGGCGAGCACCATGAGATGCTCTTCTTCCTGGACGTCGGCCTCGACTTCCTCCTCCAGCAGCGGCGAGCGCTTCCTCGTCATCCGAGTCCATCGCCGAGGCAGGCAAATCGCCGAACACCTTGCGCTTGGTGGGCGTGTACCCGCCGCTAAACCGCGCCTCCGCGGCCAGAAACAGCGGCCGAAAACGCCCAGCTGCTGTTGGAGGGGCTGCCGCGGCGAAGCGCTGCTATTTTTCCGGCGGGGAATGGCTATCTAGCGGTGTAGGGCGGCGGGCGGCGCCGAGATATAGCTAGTGGTGGCCGAGGGCGCGGGGGATGGGAGGCGAGTCGGGGAAGAAAACTTTGACTTTTCCCCTGACGGTGTGGGCCAGCCACGCTTTTCCCTTACGCCGGAGCCCCCAACTGCTTCCCAGTGCGCCGGGTTCGGCCTGTGACCGCCGGACGGAAAAAAATGGCCGAACCGGCGATTTTCGACGTCCTGAGGGCATGACTGACGTGTTTTTTTCACGCCGGCGCCGAAAAAGTAGTCTGGGGGCGCTTGTTGGAGGCGCGGCTGGAAATGCTCTAAACGTCTTATAAGCTGTGGCTAAGCCTCCCCTTTTTGTGTTGGTATTTTTGGGTGTGGGTCGATGTAACAGCGACGCACGGGCGCCTGCTTTTGGCCTACAGCTTGCTTTGGGTGTTTTCTACTTGGGGTAAATGGAAGCCCTAAACTTTTACTTTATCTTTAGATAGATGAAGGTTTACTTTTTCTGTTTGCCGTGAGGATAACGTCTCGACCTTTTTCTTAACTGATGATGTTTTTTACGGGTTACTCCGCCAAATGTTTTGGGGTCAACTCGACTTGTAAGTCATGGTTTGTGGTGGAAACAACTGTGCCCTCTCGTGCTTATTTTATGATTGTTGTAGAAAATGTAGCCATGAAAATAGTCAAGAGTTGCTAAACACATTCTAAAGTAGACAAAAGGTCACTGGAGAAACATGATTATGATAATGCAAAGGAACGCCAAAGGCAACCTAAATTGCATAGGAATATAAGAGCATCTTGAACAACGGCTCTATTTTTAGGCACGCAACGTTTTTAAGGATCAAGAAAGCAAAAAACAGCCGGTTGCCCCTATTCTGTAAAAAAAAGCCAATTGCTCGATCCTAAAAAATGTGTATCTCATGTGGCTAATGCATGGCACGCGGCCGGCTGCCGCAAACCAAAAACGGCTTGTAGCTGCACGCCCATCCCCTCCTAGCTGAAATATAAAATATGAAATATGGTCGATGTAGTTCAAACTTTTTTTTTTGGTTGATCTGGGTGTCCTATTTTAGGGTTGCGCTTGGAGACAACGCTTCCTTGTGCCCAAACCTTTTTACTCCGCCTACTTTTTATGCTAGAAAATAGGGCTGATGTTGAAGACAACGCTTGCTCGTGCCAAAAAAAAACAAGTATTGGTGCCCAAAACATTTTACTCCACCTACTTTTCGAGCTTAAAAATAAGGCTACTGTTGGACCTGCTCTAAAAAGGATGTTGAAGTCCGCTACCATGATTTTTACCGCGAGGCGAGGTAAACGAAGACACATACACAAAATTGCAAAAAAAAAAAAAACGAAGACACATACGCAAACCACCCGAAATCCGGGCACATGACATAATCATCACGCTTGGCGCTAACAAAGGACACTCCAGAGACAAGAGGGGCGCTACATTCCAAAATAAATAGTCGTGCAAACATACGCCAGTTGTTCCAAGTGCACCCTACTTCTAGCTTAAAGAAAAGCGTCAAGCAGCAATCCGGAGCACGGAGGCCTCACGTGCCACCCCCGCGACCGCCACGAGCGCCCGGGATTAATCAAACCTTTGGCCTAATCTAATCTAGCCTAGCCTTGTCTCAAGCTCTTTCGGGCGTGCCGGCCAGTCGTGATCTCGGTCAAAGAAGCGCTTAGGTAGAAAGATTCCTCCAGCCAGCAAGAGCAAGGGGGGCATCTGCCTGATTATTTTTAGATCGGTGAGATGCGGGGGACTATTTTAGGGTTAATGACTTTAAGGTTACGCATAGCGGTGGTGTAGATAGATCAGTCCGGCTGGCTTTTGCGTAGGAGAAATACAGTTGGATCGATTCCCATCTAGTAGTATCTACGTATCTATCTATCTATCTTTCCGCAAAAAATAATCTATCTATCTATCGTGTTTGGCACAAATCTGGGAGGGATAGGTTCGATCCTGCCGTGGAGGGATCGATGGGATCGGCCGATCGGATGCGTGAGGCCGGTGTGTTGGGTGACTAGCCTATGGGAGAGCATAGCGCCATAGCGGTGCGGCGTTGTCACGCGCGCGGAGGACCGCGGAGGGAGCGTGCCGTCGAGGGAGGGCCTGCGCGAGTGTTTATGCTTGCTTGGACCCCCCCACAACATCACCGTTTGTTCCCCTTTGCGTCCAGTCCACACCGATCTCCATTCTTCTTCTGCCGTGGCCGGACGGGCACACCCAATCATCCAACCCATCTCCCAAACTTTTCCATCTGGCGTACATGCCCGATCCTTGTCCTCCATGGATGAACATCACGCGACTTTTCCCAAGCTTCCACCCCTTCATTTTCCCAAGCACGCACACACGACGCGACTTTTCTGTCCCACAGCAAACCAAACCGGCGACAAGTTAACCCCACGCCATTTTGTACCACAAGTCCACAAGTAAAAAAATGCAGTACTCACGAGCAGCGTTACATTTCCATATCTGTAAATGAAGCGATGGAAGCGAAGGGTCATAACTCACGAGTAGCATTGACGTCTAGGTGCCGGGAGTACGCACAGGTACAGGGAGCGATTTGGAGCTCTTGCGATTCAAGGCAACGCTTCCGCCATCAGGCCGGCCGGCCTCCTTAAAGTCGCGCTCAGCTCACTGCGTGCCATGCTCCCTTCCCTTTCATGGGAAAATCGTAAGGAGGACGAGGAAGTGTTAGATATATCCGTACGTAGATAAATCCAAGTCAACTAATTTGGAACGGTGGAAGTACTACCTAACTATCGTTGAGCAATCCCAATTTATGATTTTTACGCAAGTCACAAATAATCACATTATTTATTAAAAAAGTTTAGGTTGAGTATACATATAATACCTACGTGTTGTAGTTTCATTTTTTTCCAACTTACAATATTACTTTTGCCATAATTACAACTCGAAAATGGGTTTATAGTAACTCTGTTCTGACATTTTTAGTCAAACTCCTCTTATTACTTGTGTTTGGATTAGTTCGGCGATGATATAAGTAGCTGCTTCCTCGCATTCAAATTAGTTGACACAACTTTAGCACAATTTTATACTAATTGTGCCCATGTTCTGTATTAATCTGGATTGGAAGGAGTACACTGCAACCTACAAACGCTAACAATACTTTCAATGTAACTAAACGAAAAGACTTGGGCGTGGCCACAATAAACCACTAGAGATGATACCCCTTGTGTTACTATGAAAATCAGTTACAATGTACAATAAACTACTCCTACTAGAGATGATACCCCTTGTGTTACTATGAAAATCAGTTACAATGTATTCCAATAAGATTCGGTTATACAGAACATTGCCACGATTATGAAGAATCGATGAGTCATAAAACAGTCGAAATTTATGCTAAAAAATAAAACAGTCCAAATTAATCTTTTTACTCATGACCTTTTATTGATGATCAACGCATCAACCACTACCGCTACAGACTAAAACCAACCTATCCAAAAGAGCAAAAAAAAGGGTCATCTACAGTCTTTGTTGTGCTTCTCGTCCGCTCTCAACGGGTTGACTCGGTTTGGTTGCATCAAACGATGTGGTGCTGGCTAAGAGCAACTCTAGGAGAATCGATATGTTGACCGTATCGTCATGATAACTATCAATATGGTATCTATGGTCCAAATTGCAGGACTAAGAGATTTTTCATCCCGCGCTCCATCATCGTAATTTTTGGAGCACTCTCAATATGTGGCCTCCAGTCTCCACATTTGACGTTTTGGAGTCGTAGTTTGGCACGCAGGTAGTGCGATGTTAGGGCATCTTCAGCCGCGTCCTCAGGAAGACCTCCTCAGGCGATTTTTTCGCGCCGGCGCTGAAAAAACGGCACAGTCGCGCCCTCAGGAGCCCGATTTTCGCCGCCCTGGGCCGAAAACAGCACCGGCGGATCCAGGCCGAACCCGGCGCTCTGGGGGCGACCGGGGGCGCCGGGGCAAGCTGTTTTGGCGCGAAAAAGCCGCGGGCCAGCCGCGTCAGCGACACGGCGCCTCGTCTTCCCCCAACGTCCTCGGTTCCTGCAGGGAATCAATGCCAAGGCTGCCGCCGGTCAGCCTTGCCATTGATTCCTCACGGGCGGCGCGTCACGGGACGGCGCGCCGACGCCTCCCCTCCCTCGCACACGTACACACGGGCGCGGCGCGGCTATATAGCCGGTGGCCTCCACTCGCCTGTGCCCACACCAGCCCCGCCCCTTGCCGCCGTCCAGCCCCTCCCTCTCCCTACCTCTTCCGAGCGCCGCCGCCCAGCCCCTCCCTCTATCTCTCTACCTCTCCCGAGCCCGTCGCCATGGCAGAACGCTTCCCCGGAGACGAGGCGGCGGCCAACGGCTTCGGCCGCCGTTCGCTCCGCGAACAGGAGTCCTGGCTCCTGTTCCAGGCGAACATCCCGGCGCCGCCGGACATGCGCGCCGGGCCGACGGGGTGGAGACTCAGCACCGGGGGAGTGCCCATTCCACCGTTGCCCGACGCCGTGGCGAAGCCGAAGTACTTCGCCGAGGAAGTCGAGGTCGTGCGCGCCTCCCTCACCGACGCCCAACTCTCCCGCCCCCAGTACGCCGCTGACAACCACGCGGCTTGGGCGGCGTATTTCGAGCGCCGTCAGCAGCAGCGCTTGGCGTCCACCAACGGTGCGCCGGTGGTCGGCGGCCGGCAGAACAGCGAGGGGCGCCACCTGTGGTGGGGCGTCCCCGGCCGCACACTCGAGGGCGTGCTGACGTACCTCGAGGGTGGCTGCCCCGGCGCAGCACCGACGCGCCGGGCCATGGGCGCCAAGGAGGTCCGGGTCCTCCTCCTCTTCTTCCTCCTCCCGATTTTCATCGCACTCCTCCGGCACTCCGGCCCTGCTCGGCGTCAAGGCCGAGCCCGCGGCGGAGACGCCGCTCGGCCGGCGCACTCGCAGCGCCGGCATCGTCATCAACGGAGCGCCTACTCGTCGGCTCCTCCTCCGCGCTTCGTCAAGCCAAGGACGGAGCCGGGGCTCGCGCCGGTGAAGACGGAGCCGGTGCTCGCGCCGGTGATGACGGAGCTCGACGACGACGACACGGCCCTGGAATGGGCGCGCAGGGACTCCATAGCGATGGAGAAGGAGCGCCAGGAGAAGGCGAAGGAGCGCCAGTGCGCCGCCCTGCTTCGCTTCACGGAGCGTCGACGCGGCCGCGACAAAGGCGGAGTCGTCGTCATCTACGACAGCGACGATGACGACGACGACGATGCGCCGCCACCAGTCCGCCATGGCGACGCCGGGCAGGGGTCCAGCAGGGGCGCCCGCGTCAAGGAGGAGAAGGCCGACGACGACGATGGCAGCGACGGCAGCGACTTCAGCCAGTTTTTCTTTTAGATTAGTTTATGTATATGTGCTATGTAATGAAAATCCGCGAACTTCGCCGAAATATGCCGAAATTTATCGTGTTTGGCCGAAATTTATCGTATTTAAGCCGAACTTCTTTTATTCTAAAACGTGCCTGAGGGCGGCCCTGGGGCCGGCGGCTGGGGACCAACTCACCCCCAGGCCCAATTTTTATGCCGGCTCACCCTCAGGCGGCGATTTTAGCCGCCCCCTAGGGGGCCAACGGCTGGAGATGCCCTTAGGCCCCAGGCGCCCCGGGCAATGGGGTGTAGCTGAAGAACTCTTTGTTGACTATAGCTAGCTACTTCAACTACTGTTCTGCATTGTCGCTACGAGGCCTGGCTGGGGTGTATGCTAACCCTAGCGTTGCTGTTGCACGTAGATGTGGGGGGCACCGACCCTGTTTTTCTTTGAATTTCAATTTTGTGTCTGCTATATCTTTTGTACCAAAAGTGCAAATTTAAATTCATGCAATAAATCAAGTTGAGATTATGGATCGCGAAGTTATCATGCGTCCGAGCACAACTGGCAGGTGTCTGCCCCGTGCCTATGCGCTCCTGTGAATTTCCGAACTGTTGTGTGAAGGGGATCAAGCCGCCCGAGACTACACGAGAGCTCCGCGGTCGGGTGCGAAAGGCGAGTTCACCTACCTTTTTTCGTATTCATCGGGATAGAAGGGGGAAGAGGAAAGAGAAGAGTACGTCAACCTCGGTTGGTAGCGTGTGTGTGTGTGGAGTATATTCCCTCATTTTCGGTCGCTTGATTACCCCTACTCCTGTTAGGAATACTAGTTGGAATTGAAGCCGGTGATAAGGTGGATCGGGTGCACGACGCATGCTGCCTGCAAAGAGTGTGGAAGGGAGGAAGGTGGCAAGGGCGTTGGTGCTGGTACATTCATATGGATGTCCCCGATCCGGCAGCACGCTTGGTATTGTTGGTCCGCTAATAACTTCTGCAACGAATTCATAGACCCATCAACCGCGAGTGCCACCCAGACCCAGCTAACCACTACTAGCCGCCGACTTAACTTTAACAGCCCCCAGCGGCTACGTGCACGTCGACGTGGCCCATCGCATGCATGCAGGACGAACAATGTTGGCATGTTCGTGTTTGGGATTTATTTTTTGTGAGCCTGTGTTATTTCACCGCCTTCTCTCTCTCTATAGGAGTCATTCACATCGCATGTGGACGAAAGCAATTGGATCCGTAGGGCGGGGCCGCGAGGTGGAAGAAGTGTCCGACCGGGCGGGCGCGGCGATAGGGTCGTTTGGTGCGGCAGGGTGGGTGAGACGTCGTACGTCAATGCTCGGCTGGATACCTTGATGGAGGACAGGGGAGCATGCATGTGCAGGCGGAACGACCCGCCACCAAAGCGCCACCGCGACGGACGGCCACAGCGGCTACGCGACGTACGCGCCGTCCGGCGACGGGGCACGTCGTTACGTACGTACGTGCATGGATGGGTCCAATCAAAGCACCAGTCGATTTGGTGGTATGCTAGTACGTATTACCAGACGGACGCAGCGACGGGCGGAACCTGCTCTTGCTCTCAGCTACCGGAACTGCACTGCACTGCACAGGAGGGCATGGGCGTCTCTCCCGATCGGCGCACGGTACAAGTGAAGTGAGCTCCAATTTACCGCCTGGATATGAATACGGGTGGCGCGGATCACGAGACTGCGCCATGCCCTCTGCCATTGGACGGACGCAGCGAGCTTGGCTTTGCCTGACCGACACCGTACGTGCAGCGCGTACACGCGCGCGGCTCGCTGTCCTCACGGCAGCCCGCGTCGGCGTCGTGGTCACTCGCCGTTGTGCACGTACGTGACCGCGACGCGTCGTGGTGCGCGCAGGAGGAGCCTCTCGGGTGCTCCGCACGCGGCCAGCGCTTGCATTTTTTACGTGACGAGCCGACTCGAATCCATCTTCGTCCTACCTATATCTATGGAGGCACTAGCTAGGTTGGTGTCCATGGTCCGTATGATGCACGAGTATCTGATGCGTGCAACCCATAATAAATGCGCGCGTGTACATTGGAGCAACTCCAACGGGCCGGCCGACCCAAACGGACGGCAATTTCGTCCGTTTTTTGTCTATTTAGATCGGCCAGACGGATACGAATACCTGCTTCGGCATTTGGGTCGGCGCCTACGCCCAACGCTGGCCGATACCCATTTTGACGGCGCCAAAAAAATGAACATATACATATTAAAAAAAGAGAAACAACATTAATTAAACATTAAAACCAATCACGAAGACCGGCGAGAGTCCACGCGTCCACATATTTGCATTTAAAAAAACAGCCTAAACTACAAGGCGGCGCGCTGCTCCAGTCGTCGTCGTCGTCCTCGGGGTCCGTGAGGTCGATGAGCGTCGGCGCCGGCCCGGCCCAGGCGAATGCCGTGTTCCAGAGTGCCGCCATGTCAGTCTGTGCCGACGCAGGCAGTGCCGGGGCACCGGGGGGGGGGGGGGGTGCGGCCGCCTATGCAGCCGCGGCCTGGCGCGCCTCCTCCTCGGCCTCGCGCTCCTCCTCCTTGAGGTCGCACTCGAGCATCTCCTCGTACTCGCCGCGACGACGCTCCTCTGCCAGCCAGCGCTGGCGCCACATCTCGAGGTACGCCTGCTCCTGCGCCGGCGTCGCCTCCAGCCAAACCGATGGCGCGAACACCCACTCGTGCACCACTCCATTCCAGGAGAAGCGCGCGATGGGCTCGGGCTGCGGCTCCGGCCCCGGCTTGATAGGGGACGGCGGGGCCACCGGCGGCACCACGCTGTCGCCCGTCGCGGAGAGGGCAAGGGCATGCGCCGTTGCCGCCTCGTAGCGGGGCTCCTCTTCCGTCTCCGCCGCCTCCGTTCTGCGCCGCTCGTCCTCCTCGCTCTCCCGGTAAACGGCCACAAGGGCCGCCTGGTCCTCCTCGCGGACGACGAGCGTCGTTGGCCTCCGGTCGACCTCGCGCACGCCCCATCGCCTCGCCTCCTCGTGCTCGAAGGCGAACCACCTCGCCCAGTTGGGCGAGTCGGTTGCGTAGGCCTTGTCGAGGCGCTGCTCCGGCATCAGCAGCGCCCGCCGGCGCCGCACCTCCACCGCGTGAGCACGAGCCGTCCGCGGTGCCGCCGGCACTGGGATCCTATCTGGATCCAGATGCCAGTCGTGCGACAGCGTCACGTCCGGATATGGCAGAGGCTAGCGGTTCTGTCAGTGCACTCCGCTTGGTGCACTGGCACGTTGACGCGCTGCCTCTGTCGGTGAGGCGCCGACGGAGGTGGGAAGAACTCGGAGGGGAAAGGGGTGGCGGGGGACTTGCTCTTGGCCTTGCTGCAGCTGGCGCCGGAGAAGAGACCCATCTCACTGTGGTTGTGGTGACTAGGGTTTGCCGGCGACGAGGGAGCAAAGGTGGGCAGATGTGGACGGCGAGTATGGATGAGGACGGCCCCGCTGCACGGTCGGCTTAAAAAGGACGAGCGTCGTCGCTGACGTGTGGGCCCGTCATCATAAATTAAGCTGACCGCGTGGGCAGCGGGTAGTTGAACGGCTGCCATGTGCGGCGGATAGCGAGAAGGCGTGCGAAGCGTCCGTTCGGCGTCCGCGCCGACGCATTTAAGGCCCAAATAAGGCGCAAATTTAGGCCACAAATGCGTCGGCGGACGCGATGCGAATGTAATTTTGGTTTGGGTCGGCGCGTTGGGCTGCTATTTTTGTTCGCACCGATCCAAACGGACACAGACGGACGAAATGGATCTGCCCTTTGAAGTTACTCTTGAGGTCTTGTACATCCTAGAAATAATACTCCCTTCCACGGGGTCTTGCTGCCTACATCTACATGCATAGATTATACCCCTTATAATAGGAATGATATGTGTGCTGTGGCTCTGGACCACCACACACTGCGAACTCAGTTTCCACATTTTTACCAACATGGAGCATTTGATTCCGAAAGGTAGTTACCGCATTTACCACGTGCTACTTAGCATGGGAAAACACACACACTCTCTCTCTACTTTTTTTCTGCAACTATAGTATGGAAAAGCTTTTGACATGCGGCTAATAATCATCATGTAAATGACAGTTTCCATTACAAGAAAGCACTTGCTCATGTGGCCTAGTCGTGGCACGAAAACTTTATTTATAGAAAAAAAATTATTTCTGGGTGCGGCTAGGTCTGGACTTAACCAAGTCGCAGTTTAGTATCATAACATGTAAAAAATGACTAAACATAAAATTTTGTACGATCTCAATGTAGACATAAAATGTGGCTAGGTTTCCCCCGGGGGTGTGAATCAATAGAAAAAGAAAAAATTCAGGTGGAGGGCTTTGCCCTCCCCCGGCGACCTTAATAAAAAAACACTGTTTATTTATTTATTTATAGAACGAGCTAATCTTTGCGCCTAGTCGTGGCACGAACACTGGTTTTGTTTGATCCTCCAAGCCCTGTTCAAAGGTCAAGGATCTTTCCCTCGTCACCTTTTTTTATAAGAAAACAGCAATCTCCGGCAGTACCATAGATTGGATGATTCTGGCCACATTTCGTTTCTACACACGCCGAATAGGGACGCGTACACACATGACATATATAGGGCTAGCTAGAGCTGCTAGGCCGGGAGTAATGATTCCGGTACGGCACGATTGATTCCAAGCATGGTGGGTGCCTAGAAATTTATGGAATCCTATCATCGGCTGGCTGGATGATGGGATGAGACGCGATGCGACGGCGACGGCGACGGACCGGCCGGGGCACCAGCTCAGCTTCCTCGTGGCCGACACGATTAAAGACGCGCCTCCCTCCTCCCTCCCTGCCAGCAGCAGCAGCCTATCTCGTCCATCGTCTCGTCTCTCGCCGCTGCACCGCCGCGATGTCAAGTCCCGTCTGCGGACATGTCCAGATTCCGACTGGCCGGCCGCCCTCGCGCGCGCCCAAAGCGATCGAGGGGATGGGTCAGGAATACCGAATCACAACTGGATTGGTTAACCTTTTCATGCCAAATGACATTCTTGCCCCTCGTCTTTATTATGGAGTTGAAAAAAAAGATATATCATCCGATCGAAAAAGGGAATTCGGGCTGCGTCGTTGGTTCAGGCGTTTGAGTCGGGTTTTTGTGATTTATTTGTAGGAAACATGATGAATTCTGATGCTTCGTCGGGCGAGAAGGATGAACCGACGGCAACACCGGCTGAAGGAGGAAAGCCAAATTGTGTGAAGTCTTTTCTTGAGAAAGAGGAAAGGATTCTTCTTTTGCTTATTCCTAGTAACCCAGGATTTTCTTAGTTCAGTTAATTACTACTCCCTCCGCCTGGAAATACTTGTCCTAAAAATAGTTGTATTTAGACTTATTTTAGTTATAAATACATCTATTTTATCTATTTCTAAGACAAGTATTTTCGGACGGAGGAAGTATTATTCAATATAGATAAATATTCATGTAGATTTGTTGATTATTATAACCTCCGTCCTACTTTACTAGTCCCGTTGGTATTTTTGGACATATTTCGACCATGGTAATAAAATATAAGATATATGTAGAAAAAGTAATATCACTGAAGACTACATTTAAATAAGGATCCAACAATAAAATTTTGTGACATTTATATTTTTCCAGTCAAATATGTGATCAAACTTGATTCAAAATACGATGAGAACTAATAAACACGGAGGGAGATAGTATCTTCAAGATAGCTAAACGTTCAACAAATAAACAAGCGCGAAAAACAAACAAAGCTGCAGTAGTAAGTCACCATCAACAGATCATGAATCAATCCTGTAGTAACTTGGCCTGCTTACCTGGATCCTAGCTAGCCACACCCAGGGCCGGCCCTGGCATTCCAGAGGCCCTTGTGCGAACTGAGAAAATGGGCCCTTAAACTATACAATAGACAAAAAAAACTTTAATGTACAGCAAAAAGTCATTATAAAAGCAAGCATAAATTTCATTAGCAAATATGGTCTTAATACACCACGGTCCACGGATATGTCAAATGATTACAAGATTATGATACACGCTCCAACAACCCCAAGTCTTGTCTGAACTCTTAACTAGATTGTTCTCAATTCTTGATCCAACAGGACAGAAGCTACAACTCCAGCTCTAGCAGTCCATCCACAAACGTGCATCAGCAAACATCAGGAGCCACCTGAAAAATACACAAAAAAGAAGTGAATGGCATACTCAAGAGAAGCGACACCTTCGAGCATTTTTAGAGGCAAAATCACTAATAATAGTGTCAAGATCAATGTTGTCCAACATATGTTTCTCAATACAGCACATGGCCAAGCCATTCAATCTCTCTTGTGACATAGTTGATCTCAAATAGTTCTTTCGTAATTTTAGTTTTGAAAAACTTCTTTCAGCAGATGCTACAGTAACAGGAACAGTTAAGAGGATTCGATAAGCAATGGACACATTTTGATAGCAATCTGCAGCTCTAACAAAATCAAAAATCTCATCCGCTGACATTAATCTATTTGGTAAAGTCATTTGAAGCACTCTTAATTCAGAATAGAAATCATCTAAATTAACATCTGACAAGCTACCATGAGAATACGTATTTGAAAATTTAGTGCAACATTCTCTAAGTTCTTTATCATCCAAAGACTTCAATTTTTCGGAGTTGAACAAGAAACCAAATATACTTTCAAATGACTTCAAATCCTCAAATCTTTTGGTTAGTGAAGCAATCGCTACATCTATCATGACTAGAAAATATTTAACTCTAAAGGACTCCTCCTCGGCTTCTTGCGCTTCTGCATTTATAACCTTTTCTTCATCGTCATTATTTTCATCAAAGTGTCTTTTTCTCGTAACACGACGTTTTGTCAGAAATCTAGGTTCAATATCCATGGTAGATGCAATAGATTTTGCAATATTTAAACTAGATGTAAAGCCATCAGTTCTGTACTTCTGAAAAAATGAGATTGCACCTTCAATTTGCTTAAGGGTAGTGTCAATGCAAACAAATTTAGACTGCAACTTCTTACTTATAGTGTTTATGGTAAATCAAACGTCATGCCAAATGACCATACCAAGTAAAAATTCAAAATTCGTAAGTGCAGTAACCAAAGAATGTGCATCGCTCTTAGTTTTTGGGTCATCACTAGAAGTTCTTTCCAATTCCAATAAAGCTAACAATATCTGAGGAGCTTGATACCGAATAGCTTGGACACTTTTTATTCGACTCTCCCAGCGAGTATCACACAAAGGTTTCAAAGTTAGATCTTTAACTTTATTAACCAATACCTCCCATCTTTTAGTAGAACCGGAAAACAATGTATAGATTCGTTGCACAACTCCGAAGAAGGTAATAGATTTGCTACATGATTTTGCCATGTCACAAATTGTAAGATTGAGGCTATGACAGGAACATGGCATGTACAATGCTCTAGGATTTATTTCAAGCAAACGTGTTTTAACACCTTGATGTTTTCCTTTCATGTTAGAACCATTATCGTAGCCTTGACCTCTAACATCATAACATTCAAATCAAGAGATTTAAGGGCACCTACTAACTCATTGAAGAGTCCTAGTCCAGATGTATCATCCACCTTCAAGAACTCTAGAAAATAATCTTCTATTTTTGTAGTGTTACTTGACATGTTTACACACCTCACAATTAGAGTCATTTGTTCTTGATGGCTTACATCAGGGGTACAGTCTAGAATTACAGAGAAATATTTGGCATCCTTAATTATCCTTATGATAGTGTTTTTAACACCTTGTGCAAGAATATCAATCAGCTCATTTTGAATCTTATGGCCAAGATAGTGATGATGAATTTCACTATTTTGAATACACCTAATATGGTCCTGCATTATAGGATCAAATTCTGCCATCATTTCTATTATTCCCAAAAATTTACCATTGTTATCTTGATAAAGTTTCTCATTCGATCCTCGGAAAGCCAAATTATGTTTAGCAAGAAACTTCACAGCAGCAACAATTCTTATTAAAACTTGTCTCCATCGCTCTTTTTCTTTTGAAATTTCTTGCTGCAAATCTTTGTCAATTGTTTGATTTTTATTTAGTCTCAGCCTTATCTCATTACAAGTATTCATGTTAGTGATATGCTCAATACTATTCTCATGAAGTTTGAGCCTCTGGCTAAGATGTTGCCAATCACTTAGTCCCTCGGATGCTAACAGACTTTTGTTACCTTCCGATTTGAACAATTTGCAGCAAAAACAGTAAACTTTATTCGCATCCTTAGAGTACACCAACCATTTCCTATCACTAACCTGCCCATTACTTAGGTTTCTTGAGTAGTAGGCATTTGAAAAATGTCTACCGTTATCATCTAGATGATACACAAGATTTAAATCCCTTGTAGGCCCTTTCTCTATTAGAATGTCTCTTGATTTATTGTCAAGAATTTCCCAAGTTCTAGGGTCATGAATATCTAAACTAGAAGATTTGTGTCCATCTTCTTTAGGATTTTCAGTATCAGAAACATTCTCATGGCCACCCAAATTTGTAGAATCGTCGATGTCAACATTTTCCTCCACTAAGTTTTCATCAGATTGTTCTTCTTCAACACTATGAACAGCTAATACCTCTGGATTCTCGGCAGTGGATTTTTTTTAAAACGAATTTACGGATAGCACCCTTTTGAGTTCCAATGAATTCATTTACAAGTTTCTTCTTTTTCCTTTTCGCACAACCAGATAAATGCTTTTTTGGCAACATGCTTATAGAAAATGGAGAGAGAACACCTGAAATCTTATCTTCTTGAATCCTGTCCTTGGTCTCTTGGAGTAAATATAAGAAATCCCAGTATCCCACGCTGCTCTACACTGCTCTAGATTGCCATGGCCGGTCCTAGAATCAAGCAGGTTAAACATCAGCACATGAATCCATCATAAACAGAAAATAGACAAGGGGAAAAATGGAGATACAACAAGAGGGGGAGGGGGGGATTGAGATGCAAAAAATTAGGAGGACGTGCCTGGACTCCATGTCTCCACTCTCCACCGCCGAACAGTCGGATCCTGACCGGCTCGCCTCTGTGGATTCGTGTTCCTACCAGGGCACAGGGTGTGTCGCCGCTGGCCGGCTCGCCTCTGTGGATCCGTTCGCCGGGGCCCTTGGGGTATTTGTAGGATGCAAAGAAACCCACTAAGTGTGATACTAACGGAAAATTCATTAATTAGCTTGGGGAGTTGGGGTCGTGGCCTCTTAGGAACTCGGGCAAGGGGCAATGAATTGGATTTGGGAAAGAGGAAGAAGATGAGAATGGGAAGGAGTCGAGCCAGAGTTAAGGAGACGATTGGTTTGCGGCTGGCGGCGTGTTTCTGGGGGACTGGGAGACACGGCGTGGCTGCTCGCTTCTTCACGGGCTGGGCTATTTCCCTTGCGTACTAGTACTATTTTTCCTTTTGTGAATATAATGTATATACTATACATGCACAGGGTAGGGCCCCTGCTCGGGCTGGGCCCTAGGCCGTCGCACTCGCCGCCATGGCCCAGGGCCGGCCCTGGCCACACCTAAGTGCTCCATTATTAACAAACATTGGTCTGGCCAGCCTTTCATTGGTGCAGTAGGAAGACTTGCTTGATGCTCATGCCTGAGAAGTGGGGTAACCTCGTTATCTCTGGACCTATCCCCTGCTTGACTGGTAGAGCAAAAAGGCCCATTGGGCGGTGCAAATCTTGTTCGATGTCTTCTGGCTGGCATCATTTGCTTGCGCTTGTAATTTCCCCGGCCCGGTTGGTGGCTAATGCACAGTGCAACCACAGTGCACAAGACTACAAGTGGGACTAGTGCCAAAAATGAGATGTTTTTCCAAGAGTAAAAGTAAACCCAGCGCAGCTAGCACTAAGCAACGAATCCTGGATCTCTCTATGGTAACAGGAGGCCACGTAAAATTGCCGCTCTGGCGAGACCAGACAGCTCTTTCTTTAAGATACCAATAATGCTAGACATATAAAGAGTTACACGCAATTACATGCTGACTAAAATTTTCTTCTCTATTAACTAATCACAAACTTGCCCCTCCCCCCTCCCCCTCTAATTTTCAGGATGGATGAACCGCCTCCCCATCTATTGACCAATCAAATTAATTTTTTTTATAAAACCTGATAACTTGGTTGTACGTGTAGCATTATTCTTAAAGATACTCCTCCAAAACCGGCAACAGTTGAAGAATGTCAAAATTATGTGTGATATGCTCCACGGCGCCACGCAACACGTACATACAAAGACGTGTCACCGCCGACGCCGAGCCGGCCGCTCTAGCTCATTTGTCTCTCTCCCATCCCTCGCGCCCGCACGTAGCACGGTCGCATCTCCACGGCGCGCGGCCGCGTGTGCACCGCATGCAAGCAGTACTACAGTACAACCAGCACACCGGTGCGTGCGTGTTAAGGCGGCCGAGTCCCGATGCGATTGGGTTTGGGCAGGAAGGAAACCGGTGGGCTGGCCTTGTCCTTTCCGTGCTCATCATACTCGACATGGGCGGTGCGCATTATGGCACCGTTGGTTGGTTGGGTGCACCAGTACAGCATTCCCTTTTCGTTACGGGGGACGCCGGGGCCCCTCTCCCGTCTCAACAAAGTTGCACCACTTGCATTGCATACCAGCTGGAGGTCTTTGCCCGAGTAGATGGAGGTCAAAGCTAGTTTTTGATAATCACCACGAAGGATCCATGTGCGAGGCGTATGTTGCAAGTAAAAATTAAGACACCCGCAACGAAGGATGGCTACTCGCTAGCTTTCTGGTTGGTGTGTGGATGGAGGTGAGATGACTTTTCCGTGCCGGGGGCCCCGGCAGTGGCCGGTTTGTCTTTGGAGATGCAACTGTTGCTAGGAGGAGGACCAATCACGCCGTGATCATTTGTTTCGTCCGTCCCGGCCGGAGAACGCAACTACGTATACGCGGTACGCCCCCATCCCGTCACTTGATGTGTCCTGTTCAAACGCATCGGCCAGTGAGTAGTGGTGGCCTAGGTTGATGCGACGTTCACGTCTCGACGTGGTCAAATCTACAGGAGTAGCGGTACAAAAACAAAATAGGCATGGACGCGTCGTGCGTGCGTGCATGCATGCATGGCCAGTCTCCGGTCAATGTTTACGTACGCTTTGCCCACTCCCTGAGCCCCCAGGCTACCAGAAATGAAATTCCATATACGACGCGCAAGTCCTCTGGATCACGCAGAAAATCAATCAACTCCGTGTACGTGCGACAACCTCATGCTAGCCTATCTCACTCCTACGAGGAGGAGGAGGCCCTGGTCCCCTGTGGAAGACCGTGTAGGCAGGTGCATCCTATGTAAGAACTTCGGTTTCCGGGACGTCGCCGCCGTGGCTTCCCGGCCACGGCCATGTCGTCCGCGCCGTAGAGCTTCTCG
The DNA here is from genome assembly GCF_056163025.1 of Triticum urartu. Taxonomy (NCBI): domain Eukaryota; kingdom Viridiplantae; phylum Streptophyta; class Magnoliopsida; order Poales; family Poaceae; genus Triticum; species Triticum urartu. The sequence goes on along the minus strand of NC_141876.1, from coordinate 41,164,821 downwards.
GGCCGGTCATGCCGTTTGGATGGACGCTGCTACGCCAAAATCGTCGCGCTCTCCATCATTCCGATGGAGCTAGCGGCCTTAGGTCGATGCACATGTCCTCTCCTCCTCCTCCCGTCCCGGGCAGCCGGGCAGGGACCGGGCTAGCTGCCTGTGTGGACCGTGCGAGAGTAGTGTAGCATGGCACTGGCTGCTGCTGCTGCATGCGACCTGCGAGGCCATGCATGCATTGTCGCGCTACAAAATGATGGGACGTACTACCAGCCACAGTACACGTTCGAGTGCTACGACCCGATCGATCGCCATCCGACGTACGTACACGTACATGTACGAAGCTTTTTTGCGTACTCGGCCACAGTAGGCGACTGCGATTTGCCTCAACGTTTGTTTCAAGCGGCACATGTGGCTAACAGTCAGTCACCAGTGCTCCTACCTAGGTCCGGGTAGCACAAGTAAAATGCTTTGATCTGTGATCTCCTACTGTAGATCATGGAGATGATCCATTTTTTAACATGGGTAACGTGTAAGCACGAATTAGGTACGTGCAGCAGACATTCATCCGGTGCAACTAATACCACCCAGGTGACAAATGGCCGTGCATGTGTCACGTTGTGCTGCAGATACGTCCTAGAAAAACATGCGTGCACACTGACACTGTGCGGCTATGGCCTCACGAAGGACTCGCCTCGTAGCTAGCAGTTGCAGGCCGGAGCAGCTGGCGAGGAAGACGCCAGGGGAAGATTTCCTTTTCTTCTCCTCCTCTTCCACTCAAGATCATTCAAATTCTCATCAATATGAAGGGCTGACCACACCTGCCGTGTGGTTCCAGGGGAAGATTTCCAAGAGAAGCAGCTGCAGGAGGTGGGTCTTGTTTTGGGACTATGAGTATGATCCTCTCAGGCATGGCAATATCAATGAAATTGGTGATGGAAGTAGTTAGATACGCACCACGACGATGTACATGTAACTCTCTATATTCGGTCGCTGCAAAAAAAATTCCCTATATTCGGTTTATCCGGTCTACATGGTACGGTTTATATTGTTTTTTGATTTATATAATATTAATGCTAAGGTAAATACGGTTTGAAATTAAAATACGGTCCAGTTTCGATATGTAGCAAATTATTTTGGTATGGTCAGTATATACCATAATGTTAAACAATTTACAAACATATGACTCAAACACACATGATTTTATAGAAACCGTACATAACTACTTCCTTCGTCCCACGTAAGACGTTTTTTTACATTCACACACCTTAATTATCATATCTTAAATCCATATAAACTCATGCAACTACGCCGATGCATTACACACATCGTACGGCTACTCCATCACTACTAACATGCCATTGGACTATAAAAAAATTGGCATGTTGGACTGTGGTGGAGATCATTCATGGCTGCCCTTGCCCTTCTCGGCGTCCTTGCCGTAATTCTAGAGGAAGTACCGGTCGAAGACGAAGTAAGGACCGAGTTGGATCTGCTCGTCGTCAGAGCTGTCTTCGCCGTCGCTGTCCTCCTTCTCCTTCTTCGGTGGCAGTCCGGCCATGGCACAGACGGCCCGATTCTGCTCTCCGGCGAGGGCGCACGTGTTCCTCCACTGTCGTTTCTTCACAATGCAGGCGTAGATGGCTTCCTCCTCTGCGGCTACCCGCGCCGCCGCATCAGCCGCCTCTGCCGCCGCCATTTCCGCCTCGATACGGGCCTTGGTGGCCTTTATCCTCTCCTTCCCACGACGGGTTGTCCGTTCTCGGTGGGACTCATAGTCTGACCGACCGGTGATTGAGAAGGAGAGATTTTCCGGCTGCCGGGATCGCGATGATCTAGCCCCAAAGGACCCGAGTGCCCGTTGAGCCGACGCTATGGAGTCGCGTCGGAAAAATCCGTTCGTCGACCGGACGCTGTCCTCCTGGGAGCGGTGGGGTGTAATGCGGACCGCCATTGCTTCCTCCAACCCGGACGGGATGACATCCCAGTCGACGGATCCGGACTGGTGGAGTCAGATCCGCCGCCCGCCATGCCGGAGACGGTCGGAAAAAGCCGGAGGTGAGCTCGGGTGGTGGAGGGAGTGGATGGGATAGGAGTGCGAAGTGGCTTGGGTTTGGCCCGGCGAGCGGATGTGGACGAATATATGTGGGGTCGGGTGGACCAGCGTGGGCGGGTTCAACGTGGCAGACGCGCGTGGTCGCCCCCATATCCGCCTCATATTTAAGCTGGATATGAGGGGTGCCGGTCAGCCCGGGCGTTTGAAGCGCGTTTGAGGCGTCCGTCTGAGTCGAAATTTCGTGACCGGTCAATGACCGGGCGGACCGCCCGCGCGTTTGAGGTGGGTTTGAGGCGCCCGGTTGTAGATGCTCTTAGCATTTATCAAGAGAAGAATGACCATGTTACGAGAAAAATAGATGTATTTAATAGCGAATATGACTCCTGTAAAATAAAGTAAAAATAATTATATGATTGTTCGTCTCAAGAAATATAAATATATGTTTTACTTTGGTTTATCAGTTAACAATTCGGTTTTTTATATATACCACAAAAAATAAAATTAAAAATAAAAACAGTACGAAAAGTTCATACCATAAAGAAACCAGAAACTATGAAAATTATCTGGTGTCTAGTTTTCCGGATCTGTTTTAAAATGCACAGAGTACATCTCTCCCTGTGATACCGTGTTACTTTGTGTGCTCTCCAACACAAATACTGCTGTTAAGACCTATGGAACACATGCGGAAATATGTTTTTTAAACCCACCCATATATTAATTAGAGAAACCAAGATTCTTACAATCATTCATTACAGAGATAGCCACGCAGGCCGGAACACTATTACATAAGACACCATCTGTCCTGGTATTATAAAAAAATAGCAATCTCATGCAAAAATATGTTGGTTCTAAATGGTTTGAACAAAGCAAAAACGGACGTTGATTAGGAGGGTTAGTGATATCAGTACGATTTTATGTCAGCACATAGCCGAACTAAGAAAGAACTGTTTTCGCGAACCAACCTGTGGTTGAGTTGGTTAGGTGGATAGTGATATCCCCAACCCACCAGGGTTCAAATCCTGATGCTCGCATTATTCCTGAATTTATTTCAGGATTTCCGGCGATGCGCTTTGAGTGGGAGGAAACGTTTCCGTCGACGACGAGGCGTCTACGGTGACTTCGTAAATCTCAAGATAATATGCCGGCTCAGTCTTTCGGAGGTGCTCATAGGGATAGGGTGTGCGTGTGTGCGTTCATAGGAATGAGTGTATGCGCGTGTATATGAGCGCTTGTGTTTGTACTGATGCTCAAAAAAAAAAAGAACTGTTTTCTTCCATACAACTCCAACAAAAGCTCAACAACTTGTCAAGTTGCAATACTTATCATTGATCCAATTACCTCATTGGCCACACAGGACATCTCCACATACATATACAATGCTGCAGATCTCGAGTCCGTGCACACACGGTTAAACTAGCAACACTATGCTACGCACTTTGATTCTTTCCCTAGTTAGTTTAGCTAGGGGGTGGCTTTGAGGGATTCCACGCGAGACATACTTTACGCTAAATACCAAGTAATCTTACCACTAACATACTCCCCCACTTGCTTAAGTTACTAGTACCGGCATGATATAAGAATGATGGCTGGCAAGCGAGTGATCGAGGATGCGTGACGAGACTTGAGGAGGAGAAGAGAACAAAAGAGAAGTCCTGCGAGTGAGATTGGGTGGAACCCGACGGATGCCGCTGCGTGCTTAATTTACACGCTCCCACGCCAGCCCAGCAAGAAACCAACGCATCGAGATGCCGACCAACACGCAACTAATCTTTGCATGGGTGAGGTTTGTTAACTGCATGCTTTGCTTCTTGGAGAGATGGGAAAAAAATCCCAAAGCTATCTTTTGCATCAAGGTAAAAACCTCTCTCCGCTGGCTTTCCGGATCGGAATCGTTTTCCGGACCGAAGAGGGCTCGAGGCGCACGCACTGCCCTGCCCCCGGCCTCACGTGAGCCTCAAAATGTGCAGCCAGCGCCCACGTAACTTCAACGGCGGTGAACATGTCCGGTTGTCTGCTGCATGCTCTTCTCTGCTCACACGGTAAGTCAGTAACAAAACTACTGCAGCGCTGCTGCGCTAGTGCATAGTACTGTTAGTATGGCCAGTAGAACAGATATGTAGGGTAACATTTCTCTCTTCTCTTACTCTGTTTCTGGACGAACTTACTCTTTTGCAGGGTAAAATGGAGCTTGATTACCATAGCTAGTATGTGACCCCAGTAAAAACGGGCTTGCTAGTAGCTTTTGGGCCAGCTCCACGGAAACCCTAGGTGGCAGGAGGAAGACATGATTAGGGGAGCCCCGTGGGGCAGTGTGGTTGCTCCAACTAAACACTTTTTAACCCTACTTTGGGAGGCCGTTTCTCGGTAACCGAGGGGTGATGCGTGCCTACGCCGGCTCGCATGGACATGGGATGGGAATCTTGGTTTTGTTTACGCCGCACCGGGTTGCGTGCTGGCCTTCTCTGCATGGTCCCCGCGGGGTCGGGTCGGGATTTGTGACCGCGCCAAAGCGAAAATTGACTACACGCGCTCCATGAGTGCGTGCCCAATTATATTGTGTCCGAATGGTAGGAGAAAGGTTTACTCAAATATCTCTCTGGGCCCCGGTGGCAATAGCGTTTTTCTTCGATTGTATGGGCAGCACAGTGAAAAATTCGAATCTGAGCCCGAGCTCATCTGCACCTGCGCTCACGAAAAAAATCAAAATAAATACTAGAAAATTTTTAAAAATTCCAAAAAAAATTTGGTTGGTGGACAATTTGATGCGTGAGGTACGCTCCAATTTTCAAAACATTTGGACTTCTGTGCAGCTCTCAGCAAAAAAGACAAATCGGAGATCTGTAAAAATGTGTACTGTTCATATACTGTTCTGGTCTGATTTGTCTTTTTTGCTGAGAACTGCACAGAAGTCCAAATGTTTTGAAAATTGAAGCGTATCTCACGCATCAAATTGTCTACCACCCAAATTTTTTTTGGAATTTTTTGATTTTTTTTCTGAATTTTTTTACGATTTTCTTAACCAGGTGCAGATGCACCCGGGCACCGAAACGCCGTTCTCCAGCACAGTGCCATTTATTACTACCGTCCCGTAAAAAGAAAGTGCGATGTTTGCGCCATGGAAAGTTGCCACCACTCCTACTCCTGCTTGCTTAGCTGCTCTGCCAATGTGTAGTATTTTTCAGCTCAACTGTGGATGTACTGTTCCTGTGCTGCTCGATCTCACCAAGAAATCAATCATGCCAACGAAAGATGTTTGCCCTGTTTAGTGTCAGGGACACTATTGTTATCTACAATACTTGCACCATTTCCTGCCTTCAGATGCCTGAAAGACATGTTTACACGTTGTACTGCCGGAGAGATTTACCGCGCGGTGGATTTCGATCCGATCGCCGTGAAGAAAATGAGTGTGACAGTTTGGATGCACGAGGTACTACTAATTGTGCCTTTTCACATATACAACCTGGAGAGAGCCCTAGCTTAGGATAGGATAGAGGATAGGATCGTCTCGTGTGATTAACCGTGGATTTGTTTAGCACGGTTACCATGGTTAGCGTTAGACCTGGAGCTGGAGGGAGACATCTTCCTAGGTACTGCCAGTACGCAAAACATCTCTCAATGTACCTTGGTGCTTACCCAAGCATGCGCACGCGTAGTTTACTCTTCTAGACTACTAGCTTCCATGGCTCACCTTGAAAACACAGTATTATAACGATTCTATGGTGGTGACTAGGTTACTAACGGCGCCAGGTCGCTTAACCGACAAGTGTGGCACGCTCCCAAGTTTGAGTGGTTTTGACGTGTTCTCACGTCGACAAGAGCTTCTACCATTTTATTTTTTATTTACATTAAAATAAAATACATATGGGCTTGTTAGGCGAGGTCAAATATTTGAGACCATACCATTTTGAGGAGACATCCTAGTTATCAGCATGCGAGCCGGAGGATAACCTTCGATTGCACCCCCCCCCACCCCCCCCCCCCCCCATGCCTCCCGCACGGTTTGTGCTAGCCCATGCGCGGGGCGGGCGTCCCATATTTTTTCATTTTTCAGCAACATTACAAATGTTTTGATTACATCAATTTGAAATTTCAATCTCAAAAATATTATGAATAAAAAAATGTTTGTATGTTCGAAAACTATTCTCAAATTCATAAAATGTTTGCGATTTTGGAAATGTCTTGAATTTGAATAATTTTCATGATTTTGAAAATTGTTTCCAGGTTTGGAAAAAATTCTTGAATTTTGGAAAATGTTTCTGAGATCAATTTGTCTTCTCAAATTTTGAGAAATTTGAAGTATATTCATTATTTTGAAAAATGCATGCTAATTCAAAAAATGTTCATGAATTTCGAAACATTGAGTTTAAAAACATTGTTCACGAATTTTAAAAAATGTTTCTTGAATTACAAAATATGTTAGTGAATTCGAGAAATGGTCACAAGTTCAAAATAAAAGTTCACGAGTTTGATATATGGTCAGGAATTTCAAAACATATTAATTTTTTTAAATATTATGAATTACAAAAAAATCGAAATTCAATAAATATTAGCTACAAATTTGGATATATGTTCAAGAATTCATAATATATTTACGAATTCAATAGGTATTATCAAATTTGAAAATATGTTTGTGAATTCAAAAAATGTTTGCGAAGTCAGAGATTGATTGTGAGTTTGAAAGACACGTTCACACGTAGTATTGTAGGAAAGATTTACCTTGCGGTGGATTTTTATCGGATCACCGTGCCAGAATTGAGTGCTGTAGTTAGTTGTATGCGCGAGGCACTAATTGTACCTTTTCATATATACAACCTGGAGGGAGCCCTAGCGTAGGATAGGATAGGATCATCTCGAGTGAATTAATCGCGAATTTATATAATCACGGTTACCATGGTTAGCGTTGGACCTGGAGGGAGACATCTTCCTAGATAATGGTATTACGCAGAACATCTCTCAATGGTACCTTCATACTTACCCAAGCACACACGCACATTGTTTACTCTACTAGCGTCCATGGTTTACCTTGAAAACAAAATGTAAAAATGATTCTAGTAACTAAGCTCCTATGGCCAGGTCGCATAACTGACAAGTGTGGCATGCCTCCAAGTTCAAGCTGTTGTGCGTTAGCGCATCCGTTTTCTTGCTAGACTGCACATCCTTTTTTTCAAGTGGGTTGACGTGTTCTCACATCGACATAAGGGTTTCACATCTGTTAAAAGAAACGATATATGGGCTTGTTGGGCGGGGTCAAAATATTGGAGACCCGACAATTTGGACTGATAATAATACCTATGGCTTTGTTGCCCAATATTTCTGTGAGAACAATTATCGCTTATAGCGAGATGGAAGAAGCTCTTGCATCACGCGCCATGCAAGCTGGTCGGCCCATGAGCATAAGATTCCACGCTGTAGGCCCGGTTGCCTTAGTTTTTTATTTTTTATTTCCTTTTTTTATTTCAGCGGTTTTCTTCGGGTTTTTCCCAGTGGTTGTTTTATCTTATTCTAAGTTTTCACTATTTTCTCTGTCTTGTTTTTCTTCGTTTTCCTTTGTTTTTTCTCGGTTTAAACTGCATCTTTCGTTTTCTTTGTTTGTTTCTTTGGTTTTGTTCATTTCTTTTTCTTTATCGTATTTTTCTTTGAGTTTTTTTCTTTTAAAGTGTGTTTCTTTAAAGTTTTCATTGTTTTTCTTTGGTTTTAGAACATTTTGATTGACTTCTTTTCTCGCTTTCAATGTATTGTTTGTATCATTTCCCCTTGGTTTTATATGTATACATTTTTCATGCACAAGTGAAACCTTATTTTCAATGTTGAAAAAGTAAAACACACATTCAACCTCGTTAAAATATATTTTTTATGTCTACAGTTTTTATATACATGGAGAGCATTTTATTATACATGTTTAACATTTTTAATACATTATTAGCATTTTTAAATACAATGACTAACAATTCTTGCAAATACATGTCTGATCTCTACTCTTTTGATAGACATTTAATATTTTCAAATTTAGGATTAGCTTTTTTATAATGTGAGATACATTTTATTGAAATGCATGAACATTTTAAAATGTCAAAATTTTATTTTTATATCGTATCAACTTTTTTCGCACACATTGAAACACTTATTTTATATCTTATTATTATTATCCAAATATTTAATTATTATTTTTATTTTCAGATACTTTTTTGAAACAAGTAAACATTTTTAAAATGCCTTTAATATTTTTTAATGTGCTTTCAACATTTTTAATTAAGATAATTTTTCCATTTTTTTATATTTTTTTAAATTCACTATTTTAATTTTTTATTTATTTTTATGTTTTCAATATATATACCAAAAATAGTTGTAAAAATATGTATGAAGAAAAACCGAACAAAGACAAGACCGGAGAAAAGATGAACTTACATGAAACCTACCTGGGTCGGCTCATTTCGCGACGCGTGATGTGAGGGCTCGCTCCATCTTTCAAGATTTTACTTGGGGAAGAGAGCCTAGAAGGTAACTAATGAAAAAAGTTTGTGCTAATTTTGAAGGTAAAAGATCGTAACGTGTTGTCCCAATTGAGACCAATTAGTCTTGGTAGTGTCCTATACAAGATTGCTTCTAAGGTGTTATCTAACCGTTTGAAGCAAGTGTTGCCAAAAATTATTTGAGAGAAGCAATTGCCTTTGTTCCAGGGCGTTTAATCAGTGGCAGCATTTCTGCCTCTATTTTATGAAGAGGAACAAGGCCCATAAAAACGGATTTTGTGCTTTCAAACTTGATACGATGAAGGCCTATGATCGCGTGGAGTAGGAGTTCCTGGAGGCTATAATGACCAAGTTGGGTTTTGCACCAACTTTGATTTCCCCGGTTTAGGGTTTTGTTAGTTCTATCAAGTTCTCGGTGATATTTAATGGATCTATATTGGAGGAATTTAAATCATCCCGAGGAATTAGACAGGTGGACAACCATCCCTCCTCATTTGTTCTTTCTAGTAGCGGAGGTCCTTTGTCATGATAGTCTCATTTTTGTTAAGGCCAATGTTGATGGAGCTATGGAGTTGTGTGCATTATTGGATTGCTATTGTGTTGCCTCGGGTCAGCGGGTGAATCTGTTAAAATGTTCTACAATTTTCAGTAACATGTGCAAGCAAAGTCTTAGGATGGAGGTAAAGAATGCTTTGCATGTGCCACATGAATCTCTTTCTGACAAATATTTAGGTATGCCTTCTGACGTGGAAAACTCAATAAACAGTGCCTTCAAGTATCTAAAAGATATATTCTAGGTAAAGGATGGACGGAGAAGCTTCTTATTGAATCTTTTGCATAAGCAATCCTAGTTTTATCCATGTCCTGCTTTAAGCTCCCATGTGGACTATGTCGACACATAAATGCTCTCAACACGATGTTTTGGTGGGGAAGCAAGCAGGAAGAAAGGAAGACCAGTTGGCTCTCTTGGGAGGTGATGACGAGACCAGATATGGCATTACGAAAAACATCTCTTAATGTACCTTCATGCTTATCGAAGCATCACACATAGTTTACTGTACTATACTAGCTGTCTTGGCTTACCTTGAAAACGTAATATTAAAATGATCCTAGTAACTAACCTACTAATGGTGCTATGACAACTATATTCTCTAATTTTTGTGAAAATATTGTTGAGGTATTCATGGATGATTTTTTCGTTTTCAAAACCTCTTTTGATGATTTGCTTAAGCAACCTTGATCGAGTTTTGCACAGACGTTGTGAGACTAATTTTGTCTTGAATTGGAAGAAATGCCACTTTATGGTAAACGAAGGTATAGTCCTTGGGCATAAAATTTCTGAAAGAGGTATTGAGGTAGATAGAGCTAAAGTTGATGCTATTGAGAAGATGCCATGTCCTAAAGATATCAAAGGTATAAGAAGTTTCCTTCGTCATGCTAGTTTCTATAGGAGGTTCATAAAAGACTTCTCTAAAATTTCCAGGCCTCTTACTAATCTTTAGCAAAAAAAGGTTCCTTTAGTTTTAGACGATGATTGCGTAGAAGCCTTTGAAATACTTAAGAAAGACTTAATTTCCGCACCCATCCTTCAACCACCTGATTGGAAAATCCCCTTTAAAATTATGTGTGGTGCTAGTGATTATGCTATTGGTGTTGTTCTAGGTCAAAGAGTTGATAAGAAATTGAATGCTATTCATTATGCTAGTAAGACCTTAGATAGTGCTCAAAGAAATTATGCTATTACCGAGAAAGAATTTTTAGCAGTTGTGTTTGCATGTGATAAATTCAGAGTTTGTATTGTTGATTCTAAAGTTACTATTCACACTGATCATGCTGCTATTAAATATCTCATGGAAAAGAAAGATGATAAACCTAGACTAATTAGGTGGGTTCTTTAATTACAAGAGTTTGATTTGCATATTGTTGATAGAAAAGGAGCTGAAAATCATGTAGCAGGTAACTTGTCTAGGATGGAAAATGTTCTTGATGACCCACTACCTATTGATGATAGTTTTCCTGATGAGCAATTTGTTGGGAAACATAGCATGCAATTTCAAAAAAATTCCTACGCTCATGCAAGATCTATCTAGGAGATGCATAGCAATGAGAGGGGGAGAGTGTGTCCACGTACCCTCGTAGATCAAAAGCGGAAGCATTTGACAACATGGTTGATGTAGTCGAACTTCTTCTCATTCCGACTGATCAAGCACCGAATGTACGGCACCTCCGAGTTCTGCACACGTTCAGCTCGATGACGTCCCTCGAACTCTTGATCCAGCAAAGTGTCGAGGAAGAGTTCCGTCAACACAAAGGCGTAGTGACGATGATGGTGAAGTGATCCGCACAGGGCCTCGCCTAAGAACTACGAAGATATGACCGGAGACGTAAACTGTGGAAGGGGGCGCCGCACACGGCTAACAATTATTGTTGGTGTGTCTTCTAGCGGTACCCCCCACATATATATAGGTTGGAGGGGAGGAGAGGCAGCCAAGGGGGCGCCCCAAGTAGGAGGAATCCTACTTGGGGTCCCCCCCAATTCGGCCCCCCTTCCTTATTAACCGGAGGGGAAAGGAAAGAGAGGGGGAGGGAAGGAAGGGGGAGGCCAAATCCTCCCCTTTCCTTCTTCCTTCCCCTCTTTCCTTCTCCTCCTATTTCGGCCTATATGGGGGCGCACCAGCCCCTTGTGGGCTGGTCTCTCCCACTCTTGGCCCATAAGGCCCATATCTTTGCCGGGGGTGCCCGGAACCCATTTTCGATGACTCGATACATACCTGGTACCCCCGGAACACTTCCGGTGTCCGAATACTATCGTCCTATTGTAACATCCCAAATTTTCAATTTGGAATGTTATACATAGATCATTCTTGCATATCATATTTTATTGCATTTCATCTCGCGATCCTCGAAATCCTAAGCAACTCAAGGACCCTCGGAGAGAGTTGGGGATTTCCCGGTTTTCAAATTTGATTTTTATCAAATTTTGAAACGAGGATTTTGGTTTTAATTATTTTTCTCTCCGAAAATATTTCATATTAAAATATATGAGAGGAGATAATATGACTTCTCCAAAATAAATGAAATATTGGAGGAAGAAATATTAAAATCAATATTTGTTTTATTTTGTATTTTATTTGTGATTTTGTTTGCATTAGAAAAATTGCACGTTTTCAAAATTGCATTTTAGGGCCAAGAAAATGTTCATCTCGTTCTAAATATTTTATTTAGATGGAGATAATTTGTTTTGGCATTTTTAGGTTTTTATTTTATTTTCTAGGATTTTTTTAGTTTCGGCGGAACTATTTAAAAAACGCCAGGGCTAACTGGGCCGAAGCCCAGCCGCCAGGCCCACCTCCCCGCGCCACCCCTCGCCGGAGCCGCCGTCGTGCCGGACCTCGCCGGAGGTATAGCGCCGTTCGTTTTTTTAGAAAACCGGTTCAGTTTTCGTTAGAAAACCCTAGCTTGTTTTTTTTGGTTCGCCGGTTTTTTCCGATTTTTCTTTTTAGCGGACGTTCGTCCGTACGTTCGTTTTAACGAACGATTTTCGCTCGTTATTTACAGATAACGAACGCTCGTTCGTTAGCCTGTTCGTCAGTTTTCTTTTATCGGATTATTCCGCGATTATTTCTGATCGTGATTTCTGATCCGATTTTCGTTCTAGTTTTTCTTTTCGCTCTTTAGTCGGAATCAGGCGATTCAAGCACCTAGATCTTCGTCTCGAGACCCTCTTTCCGTTTAATCAACTTGCACAAGTTTTTGCTACTGTAAAATTTAACCTAGGTCTAGATTAGTAAACGGATCTTGTTTCTTTCGCCGTTTGGGTTCCGTTGCTCCGTTCGATTTGATTCTTTTTGCAAACCAGAGTTCTTAAGTTGAACTTTCTGGTTAGATCTTCTTATTTGAGATTTACCCGTGTTTCTTAGCTTGATTGCTTATGTATGCTATTGTTTGTTTGCGATAGAATTCCCGGAGTGCGAAGCGTGTTATTTGGAGTCTCTAGGTTACGCGGATCGTCAGCAAGGCAAGTAACACTTTGATCATACCCCTTTATCACCCAGTTTTTATACATTAGTACCAATCCTCAAACATTGCATGATTAGGGATTCATTAACATGTGGGTTGGGAAGTAGTTGATGAGGTAGAACCTATTACCCTGCTACATTCAAACCCTTGGGAGTTACTTCTACGCGTTTCTTATATTGCTATGCTATGCTCGTAGACGAGGTTTGGATGAGTGAAATCCATGACAAATGTGAGATTTATAATTAATGGTTCAACTTAAGGTGGCAACTTAAATACACATCTCGGTGGATTGAGGCACCTGTAGTACCCAGTGTTGCCTGTATTTTTGGAAATCCCGGAGTACCCGTGTGATCTTCCTATGGACCACCACCCAGGCTCAAAGGGTACTGAGATTATTCATGCTAGAAACTTCCGTGTGCAGCCACAAGCTATTATGGGCTCTAGCATAGCTGAGTAAGTTACGTGAAGCTCTTGAAGAGGTGGATCAGCAGGTAGTGGGATTGTAGGTTTGGTATGGTCTGCCCGGAGTAGAGAGTTAATGTTTCTAAAAGACCGTGTCTCGGTTATCCGTTTCTTAAACACCCTGTAGTGCGAGAAAACCAAGGGAGGAGATCGAGTCTTGTGGGGAAAAGTGCGGAAACCTATGCAGAGTGTATAAACTAATCATGGTTAGCCGTGTCCCCGGTTATGGACAATCTTGAGTATATAGTACTTGGAGTATCTTAAGTATCTCATCGCTCTAAATTAATATTGTTGGGTTGATAATTACTTTAATTGGGATTGAGTTGGAGGAACCTTCTCAATGTTGTTTCAACTACCATGATAGTTAAATTAAAATCTATTCCTTTGTTGTAGGGGAAAATTGGCTTTTCACAAAAAACTGTAACCATAGAGCTTTCCACCAGCCAAATATGCATGTAGTGATAGCATTATTTTGTTCTTGCTCTACCGTGTTACTTTGCCAGCATATTCCATGTGCTGACCGTTTTTGGGCTGCAACGTATTATGTTGCAGACTTTTTAGACGAGGAGTAAGGTTCGTTAGGTCATTGCCGTGCAGCTCAGCTATGCCGTTGGAGTTGACGGACTCACTTTATCTTCCAAGCCTTCCGCTGTTATCGTATTAGATGACCTTAAGCCATATCTATTGTAATAAGTTCTCTTTGGAGACATTCGATGTAATAAGTGTGTGATTGCTACTCTGATATAAATCCTCGAGTACTGTGTGTGTCAGCATTACCGATCCAGGGATGACACCGAAGCACAGAGACTTGACCGTTTGAGGTCGGGTCGCTACAAGATGGTATCAGAGCACACGCTGAGTGTAGGACACGACCACTAAGCTAAAAGCCATAGATCACTATTCTCTTCTCATTTCCGACTCCTCTCCATTTTCTACTATTTAGGATGGCGGACGCAAGGAACAAGTTTGCACAACCGGATGAAGAAGCATCTTTTGGACGACACTTGAAGGAAGTCACTAGGTACCTGAACATAGGAATACCAAGCTTCACCGGGACCTACAACGCCAATTTACCAGAAGAGGAGCGATGGACGATTCAAGTTCAAGTTCCAGGAATGACGGTCACGCCAGTCACTAAACCCATAGAGTTTTCCTTCGATGCACCAACCTGGAGTTTAGGAAAGAGTATGGCAGCTCACATCACCATGGGACGCATTGGAGAAGTTTATCATAAGGAGCTTAAGGACACTATCTACCAGATCTATGGGCGCCGAGACGAGCAATGGGAGATGATCAGCACCCGGAAGGATAGATCAATTGTAGCTTTCATCCAGGAACTAAACCAGCACATTGGACGCCAGGAGAATCAGATATGCGCAGGCATGATAGATCTGAAGAAGGCAATGACTAGGATTGCGGAACTAGAGGAAGAACTCAAGGCTACACGTGAAGATTATGAGGAGGAAATCTTCGTACTAGTGGAGAAGAATGATGACCTGATTAAGAAGATTGGAATATTCATGGAAGACCCCACAACAGTAGAAGAAGATGAAGAACCCAAGGAGATTCGCCCAGAAGACTACATCATCATCAACGGCACCGACTCTGACCTGAGCGATGATGACTTTGAAGACGAAGCTGGAGCATATATCATGGAGTCTGCAAGCGAGGAATATTTCTAGTAGACCACCACATCAGTAGTAGTATTCCACCATGTAAATAGAGTAGTCCGAGCACTTTTGCGATAGTTAGACCGATTGTATGCCTTAATTGATTGATTGAGTGAAATGTTTGTGTTTGTCTCATGTGCATATGGGTAGTGCTTTCTCATTAGACCTCATTCTATTCTAATCTCTCCCCTCTAAACCCATCAGATGCCTCCGAGACGTGACCCCGGATTTGCATTCCCACCGGAGCTCACACAGTTGATCCAGCAGCAGAATACCATGATGCAGTTGTTAGTTCAGAACCAAGGCAACAACAACAACAATCCACCACCACCACCAGTTGACAACTTAGCCCATTTTCTAAGGTTGCAATCACCGGTGTTTTCTAGTAGCACCGAGCCTATAGTACCAGATGATTGGCTCCGCAGGATTGGAAGGGAGTTAACCACTGCAGGATGTACTGATGCTGAGAAGGTGCGTTTTGCCGCACATCAGTTGGATGGACCAGCAACATCATGGTGGGAGAATTACACTGTCACCTACCCCATAGCCACGGTGACATGGGACCAATTTCAGCAAGCTTTCCGTACCGCCCATCTCTCAACTGGAGCCATGAATTTGAAGAAGCGTGAGTTTCGCAACTTACGCCAGGGGAACCGTACTGTGGCTCAGTACGCGGAGGAGTTTAGCAAGTTATCCCGCTATGCCCCTGATGATGTGGCCACAGATGCCGCAAAGCAGGAGAAGTTTATGGAAGGGCTGAATGATGAGATGAGTATGCAGTTGATGGTGGCAACATTCACAAACTACCAGGAGTTGGTAGATAAAGCTCTTATGATTGAAGGGAAGCAACAACAGATTGAGAGCCGTAAGAGGAAGTATGGACAAGGGAGGTATAACTCAGGAGCTCAGCAGAAGCCTCGCCTAACCCCGAACTCAGGAGGACTTGTTCATAACCATGGAGGCCACACCATAATGGAGGGAGTAACCATAATCATACTGGCCCTAGGAATGGGAATGGAGCAAGCAACAATCAGAACCGCCCAAATCCAGCCACACCCACCAAGAGGGACCTAAACCACGTTACTTGTTTCAAGTGCGGGAAGACTGGACACTATGACACGGAGTGCCCTGAAGGGAAGAATGGAAACGGAAATGGGAGCGCTGGGAAGAAGCCCAATCCATTCAACAAAGGACAAGTGAACCACGTTAACGTGGAGGAGTTGAAGAGCAACCAAACACGGTTATAGGCAAGTTTTTGGTTAAGTCATTTACCGCTCTTGTTCTTTTTGATACTGGTGCATCGCATTCATACATATCAAGGGAATTCGTGGATAAGTTTAAACTACCGACCCAAACCCTTAGGACCCCTCTGTTAGTAAGCTCACCTGGAGCAGAGTATATGGCTAGTCGATGGTGTGATCAGATATCCTTAACCATTGGCAACCATGTTTTTCCGTCCGACCTAATTATCTTGGAGTCACAAGGATTGGATGTGATATTAGGAATGGACTGGATGTCAAAGTATGGAGGAAACATTGACTTTGTTAGTAAGTCAATTTGTCTCATCACCCCGGAGGGAAAAAGGATCAAGTACATATCTAGGCATGCGCCAAGAAGTAGCCAAGTAAATACCCTCACGGGAGTTGTTCAGGAGGAAGTGCCTGTAGTAAAGGATTACCCGGATGTTTTCCCAGAGGAGTTACCAGGCATGTCACCGGATCGAGATATCGAGTTTTTGATAAAGCTATTGCCAGGCACAGGGCCAATATCCAAGAGACCCTAAGGATGCCCGCGAATGATCTGGAGGAGATTAAGAAACATATCAAGGAGTTATTGGAGAAAGTTTACATTCGACGGAGTTCATCACCATGGGGAGCTCCAGTGCTTTTGGTTGAGAAGAAGGATAAGTCCCTAAGAATGGTTGTTGATTATCGGGCCTTGAACGAGGTAACGATTAAGAACAAGTGCCCATTGCCGATGATCAATGATCTGTTTGACCAGCTGCAAGGAGCTAAGGTGTTTTCAAAGATCGATCTGCGATCAGGATATCATCAGTTGAAGATACAAGAGAAGGATATACCAAAGACAGCCTTCACCACACGGTACGGGCTATATGAATATACGGTCATGTCATTTGGACTGACTAACGCCCCTGCCTATTTCATGAGCATGATGAACAAGGTGTTCATGGAATATTTGGATAAGTTTGTTGTGGTGTTCATTGATGATATAATGGTATATTCGAAGAATGAAGAGGAACACAAGGAGCATTTGCGTTTAGTTCTCGAGAAACTCAGGGAACATCAGTTGTATGCCAAGTTCAGCAAATGCGAGTTTTGGTTGAAGGAAGTCGGATTCCTTGGACATGTTATATCAGGAGAAGGTATAGCAGTAGATCCCACCAAGGTTTAGTCAGTCACTGAATGGTTGGCACCCACTTCAGTTAGCGCGATCCGCAGTTTTCTTGGACTCGCAGGATACTACCGTAGATTCATTGAGAATTTTTCAAAGACTGCAAAGCCCATGACAGAATTATTGAAGAATGGATACCAAGTTTAAATGGACGGAAGATTGCGAGGCATGTTTCCAGGAGCTGAAGAAACGTTTGACTACAGCCCCAGTGCTGACACTGCCAGATATTGAAGGAAATATGCCCTAGAGGCAATAATAAAGTTATTATTTATTTCCTTATAATCATGATAAATGTTTATTATTCATGCTAGAATTGTATTAACCGGAAACATAATACATGTGTGAATACATAGACAAACAAAGTGTCACTAGTATGCCTCTACTTGACTAGCTCGTTAATCAAAGATGGTTATGTTTCCTAACCATGAACAATGAGTTGTTATTTGATTAACGGGATCACATCATTAAGAGAATGATCTGATTGACATGACCCATTCCATTAGCTTAGCACCCGATCTTTTAGTATGTTGCTATTGCTTTCTTCATGACTTATACATGTTCCTATAACTATGAGATTATGCAACTCCCGTTTACCGGAGGAACACTTTGGGTACTACCAAACGTCACAACGTAACTGGGTGATTATAAAGGAGTACTACAGGTGTCTCCAAAGGTACATGTTGGGTTGGCGTATTTCGAGATTAGGTTTTGTCACTCTGATTGTCGGAGAGGTATCTCTGGGCCCTCTCGGTAATGCACATCACATAAGCCTTGCAAGCATTGCAACTAATGAGTTAGTTGCGAGATGATGTATTACAGAACGAGTAAAGAGACTTGCTGGTAACGAGATTGAACTAGGTATTGGATACCGACGATCGAATCTCGGGCAAGTAACATACCGATGACAAAGGGAACAACATATGTTGTTATGCGGTCTGACCGATAAAGATCTTCGTAGAATATGTAGGAGCCAATATGGGCATCCAGGTCCCGCTATTGGTTATTGACCGGAGACGTGTCTCGGTCATGTCTACATTGTTCTCGAACCCGTAGGGTCCGCACGCTTAAGGTTACGATGACAGTTATATTATGAGTTTACATGTTTTGATGTACCGAAGGAGTTCAGAGTCCCGGATGAGATCGGGGACATGACGAGGAGTCTCGAAATGGTCGAGACGTAAAGATTCATATATTGGATGATATGGTTAGGCCAAGGGGTCAAGCCCATGAGGCTTTAGGTCGCTGCAAAAGGAGTTTTGCGGAGGCCAGGGGGCCAAACGCCGGAGACCCTGGCGTCTGGCCCTGGGCCAGACGCCGAGGCCCATGGCGTCTGGGCCAGACGCCAAGGATTGTGGCGTCTGGTCCTGGAGTCCGAGTGGGACTCTTGCCTTTCGGGCAAAACCGACTTTGAGGAGGCTTTTGCTCCAAGTTTCGACCCCGGGGCTCAACATATAAATAGAGGGGCAGGGCTAGCACCAAAGACACAACAAGTTGATCCACGTGATCTATTCCTTAGCCGTGTGCGGTGCCCCCAGCCACCATATTCCTTGATAATACTGTAGCGGAGTTTAGGCGAAGCCCTGCTGCTGTAGTGCATCAAGATCGTCACCACGCCGTCGTGCTGACGGAACTCTTCCCCGACACTTTGCTGGATCGGAGTCCGGGGATCGTCATCGAGCTGAACGTGTGCTCAAACTCGGAGGTGCCGTAGTTTCGGTGCTTGATCGGTTGGATCGTGAAGACGTACGACTACTTCCTCTACGTTGTGTCAACGCTTCCGCAGTCGGTCTGCGTGGGTACGTAGACAACACTCTCCCCTCTCGTTGCTATGCATCACCATGATCTTGCGTTTGCGTAGGAATTTTTTTGAAATTACTACAAAACCCAACAGTGGCATCCGAGCCTAGGTTATTTATGTTGATGTTATATGCACGAGTAGAACACAAGTGAGTTGTGGGCGATATAAGTCATACTGCCTACCAGCATGTCATACTTTGGTTCGGCGACATTGTTGGACAAGATGACCCGGACCAACATTACGCGTACGCTTACGCGAGATCGGTTCCCCCGACGTGCTTTGCACATAGGTGGCTTGCGGGCGACAGTCTCTCCAACTTTAGTTGAACCAAGTATGGCTACGCCCGGTCCTTGCGAAGGTTAAAACGGAGTCTATTTGACAAACTATCGTTGTGGTTTTGATGCGTAGGTGAGATTGGTTCTTGCTTAAGCCCGTAGCAGCCACGTAAAACTTGCAACAACAAAGTAGAGGACGCCTAACTTGTTTTTGCAGGGCATGTTGTGATGTGATATGGTCAAGACATGATGCTGAATTTTATTGTATGAGATGATCATGTTTTGTAACCGAGTTATCGGCAACTGGCAGGAGCCTTATGGTTGTCGTTTTATTGTATGCAATGCAATCGCGATGTAATGCTTTACTTTATTACTAAGCGGTAGTGATAGTCGTGGAAGCATAAGATTGGCGAGACGACAACGATGCTACGATGGAGATCAAGGTGTCGCGCCGGTGACGATGGTGATCACGACGGTGCTTCGAAGATGGAGATCACAAGCACAAGATGATGATGGCCATATCATATCACTTATATTGATTGCATGTGATGTTTATCTTTTATGCATCTTATCTTTCTTTGATTGACGGTAGCATTATAAGATGATCTCTCACTAAATTATCAAGAAGTGTTCTCCCTGAGTATGCACCATTGCCAAAGTTCGTCGTGCCCAGACACCACGTGATGATCGGGTGTGATAAGCTCTACGTCCATCTACAACGGGTGCAAGCCAGTTTTTGCACAGGCAGAATACTCAGGTTAAACTTGACGAGCCTAGCATATGCAGATATGGCCTCGGAACACGGAGACCGAAAGGTCGAGCGTGAATCATATAGTAGATATGATCAACATAACGATGTTCACCATTGAAAACTACTCCATCTCACGTGATGATCGGTTATGGTTTAGTTGATTTGGATCACGTGATCACTTAGAAGATTAGAGGGATGTCTATCTAAGTGGGAGTTCTTAAATAATATGATTAATTGAACTTAAATTTATCATGAACTTAGTCCCTGATAGTATCTTGCTTGTTGATTGTAGATAGATGGCTCGTGCTGTTGTTCCGTTGAATTTTAATGCGTTCCTTGAGAAAGCAAAGTTGAAAGATGATGGTAGCAATTACACGGACTGGGTCCATAGCTTGAGGATTATCCTCATTGCTGCATAGAAGAATTACGTCCTGGAAGCACCGCTGGGTGCCAGGCCTGCTGCTGGAGCAACACCAGATGTTATGAACGTTTGGCAGAGCAAAGCTGATGACTACTCAATAGTTCAGTGTGCCATGCTTTACGGCTTAGAATCGGGACTTCAACGACGTTTTGAACGTCATGGAGCATATGAGATGTTTCAGGAGTTGAAGTTAATATTTCAAGCAAATGCCCGGATTGAGAGATATGAAGTCTCCAATAAGTTCTATAGTTGCAAGATGGAGGAGAACAGTTCTGTCAGTGAGCATATACTCAAAATGTCTGGGTATAATAATCACTTGATTCAATTGGGAGTTAATCTTCCAGATGATTGCGTCATTGACAGAATTCTCCAATCACTGCCACCAAGCTACAAGAGCTTCGTGATGAACTATAATATGCAAGGGATGAACAAGACTATTCCCGAGCTCTTCGCAATGCTGAAAGCTGCGGAGGTAGAAATCAAGAAGGAGCATCAAGTGTTGATGGTCAACAAGACCACTAGTTTTAAGAAAAAGGGCAAAGGGAAGAAGAAGGGGAACTTCAAGAAGAACAGCAAACAAGTTGCTGCTCAAAAGAAACCCAAGTCTGGACCTAAGCCTGAAACTGAGTGCTTCTACTGCAAGCAGACTGGTCACTGGAAGCGGAATTGCCCCAAGTATTTGGCGGATAAGAAGGGTGGCAAGGTGAACAAAGGTATATGTGATATACATGTTATTGATGTGTACCTTACTAGAGCTCGCAGTAGCACCTGGGTATTTGATACTGGTTCTATTGCTAATATTTGCAACTCGAAACAGGGACTACGGAATAAGCGGGCACTAGCAAAGGACGAGGTGACGATGCGCGTGGGAAACGGTTCCAAAGTCGATGTGATCGCGGTCGGCACGCTACCTCTACATCTACCTTCGGGATTAATATTAGACCTAAATAATTGTTATTTGGTGCCAGCGTTGAGCATGAACATTATATCTGGATCTTGTTTGATGCGAGACGGTTATTCATTTAAATCAGAGAATAATGGTTGTTCTATTTATATGAGTAATATCTTTTATGGTCATGCACCTTTGAAAAGTGGTCTATTTTTGATGAATCTCGATAGTAGTGATACACATATTCATAATGTTGAAGCCAAAAGATGCAGAGTTAATAATGAAAGTGCAACTTATATGTGGCACTGTCGTTTAGGTCATATCGGTGTAAAGCGCATGAAGAAACTCCATACTGATGGACTTTTGGAACCACTTGATTATGAATCACTTGGTACTTGCGAACTGTGCCTCATGGGCAAGATGACAAAAACACCATTCTCCGGAACTATGGAGAGAGCAACAGATTTGTTGGAGATCATATATACAGATGTATGTGGTCCGATGAATATTGAGGCTCGTGGCGGATATCGTTATTTTCTCACCTTCACAGATGACTTAAGCAGATATGGGTATATCTACTTAATGAAACACAAGTCTGAAACATTCGAAAAGTTCAAAGAATTTCAGAGTGAAGCTGAAAATCATCGTAACAAGAAAATAAAGTTTCTACGATCTGATCGTGGAGGAGAATATTTGAGTTACGAGTTTGGTGTACATTTGAAAAATTGTGGAATAGTTTCGCAACTCACGCCACCCGGAACACCACAGCGTAATGGTGTGTCCGAACGTCGTAATCGTACTTTACTAGATATGGTGCGATCTATGATGTCTCTTACTGATTTACCGCTATCGTTTTGGGGATACGCTCTAGAGACGGCCGCATTCACGTTAAATAGGGCACCATCAAAATCCGTTGAGACAACGCCTTATGAACTGTGGTTTGGCAAGAAACCAAAGTTGTCGTTTCTTAAAGTTTGGGGCTGCGATGCTTATGTGAAAAAGCTTCAACCTGATAAGCTCGAACCCAAATCGGAGAAATGTGTCTTCATAGGATACCCAAAGGAGACTGTTGGGTACACCTTCTATCACAGATCCGAAGGCAAGACATTCGTTGCTAAGAATGGATCCTTTCTAGAGAAGGAGTTTCTCTCGAAAGAAGTGAGTGGGAGGAAAGTAGAACTTGACGAGGTAACTGTACCTGCTCCTTTATTGGAAAGTAGTACATCACAGAAAATTGTTTCTGCGACACCTACACCAATAAGTGAGGAAGCTAATGATGATAGTCATGAAACTTCAGAGCAAGATACTACTGAACCTCGTAGATCAACCAGAGTAAGATCCGCGCCAGAGTGGTACGGTAATCCTGTTCTGGAAATCATGCTACTAGATCATGATGAACCTACGAACTATGAAGAAGCGATGGTGAGCCCAGGTTCCGCAAAGTGGCTTGAAGCCATGAAATCTGAGATGGGACCCATGTATGAGAACAAAGTATGGACTTTGGTTGACTTGCCCGATGATCGGCAAGCAATTGAGAATAAATGGATCTTTAAGAAGAAGACTGACGCTGATGGTAATGTTACTGTCTACAAAGCTCGACTTGCCGCGAAAGGTTTTCGGCAAGTTCAAGGGATTGACTACGATGAGACCTTCTCACCCGTAGCGATGCTTAAGTCCGTCCGAATCATGTTAGCGATTGCCGCATTTTATGATTATGAAATTTGGCAAATGGATGTCAAAACTGCATTCCTGAATGGATTTCTGGAAGAAGAGTTGTATATGATGCAACCAGAAGGTTTTGTCGATCCAAAAGGAGCTAACAAAGTGTGCAAGCTCCAGCGATCCATCTATGGACTGGTGCAAGCCTCTCGGAGTTGGAATAAACGCTTTGATAGTGTGATCAAAGCATTTGGTTTTATACAAACTTTTGGAGAAGCCTGTATTTACAAGAAAGTGAGTGGGAGCTCTGTAGCATTTCTAATATTATATGTGGATGACATATTACTAATTGGAAATGATATAGAATTTCTGGATAGCATAAAGGGATACTTGAATAAGAGTTTTTCAATGAAAGACCTCGGTGAAGCTGCTTACATATTAGGCATAAAGATCTATAGAGATAGATCAAAACGCTTAATTGGACTTTCACAAACAACATACCTTGACAAAATTTGAAGAAGTTCAAAATGGATCAAGCAAAGAAAGGATTCTTGCCTGTGTTACAAGGTGTGAAATTGAGTAAGACTCAATGCCCGACCACTGCAGAAGATAGAGAGAATATGAAAGATGTTCCCTATTCATCAGCCATAGGATCTATCATGTATGCAATGCTGTGTACCAGACCCGATGTGTGCCTTGCTATAAGTCTAGCAGGGAGGTACCAAAGTAATCCAGGAGTGGATCACTGGACAGCGGTCAAGAACATCCTGAAATACCTGAAAAGGACTAAGGATATGTTTCTCGTATATGGAGCTGACAAAGAGCTCATCGTAAAAGGTTACGTTGATGCAAGCTTTGACACTGATCCGGACGATTCTAAATCGCAAACCGGATACGTGTTTACATTAAACGGTGGAGCTATCAGTTGGTGCAGTTCTAAACAAAGCGTCGTAGCGGGATCTACATGTGAAGCGGAGTACATAGCTGCTTAGGAAGCAGCGAACGAAGGAGTCTGGATGAAGGAGTTCATATCCGATCTAGGTGTCATACCTAGTGCATCGGGTCCAATGAAAATCTTTTGTGACAATACTGGTGCAATTGCCTTGGCAAAGGAATCCATATTTCACAAGAGAACCAAGCACATCAAGAGATGCTTCAATTCCATCCGGGATCTAGTCCAGGTGGGAGACATAGAGATTTGCAAGATACACACGGATCTGAATGTTGCAGACCCGTTGACTAAGCCTCTTCCACGAGCAAAACATGATCAGCACCAAGGCTCCATGGGTGTTAGAATCATTACGGTGTAATCTAGATTATTGACTCTAGTGCAAGTGGGAGACTGAAGGAAATATGCCCTAGAGGCAATAATAAAGTTATTATTTATTTCCTTATAATCATGATAAATGTTTATTATTCATGCTAGAATTGTATTAACCGGAAACATAATACATGTGTGAATACATAGACAAACAAAGTGTCACTAGTATGCCTCTACTTGACTAGCTCGTTAATCAAAGATGGTTATGTTTCCTAACCATGAACAATGAGTTGTTATTTGATTAACGGGATCACATCATTAAGAGAATGATCTGATTGACATGACCCATTCCATTAGCTTAGCACACGATCGTTTAGTATGTTGCTATTGCTTTCTTCATGACTTATACATGTTCCTATAACTATGAGATTATGCAACTCCCATTTACCGGAGGAACACTTTGGGTACTACCAAACGTCACAACGTAACTGGGTGATTATAAAGGAGTACTATAGGTGTCTCCAAAGGTACATGTTGGGTTGGCGTATTTCGAGATTAGGTTTTGTCACTCCGATTGTCGGAGAGGTATCTCTGGGCCCTCTCGATAATGCACATCACATAAGCCGTGCAAGCATTGCAACTAATGAGTTAGTTGCGGGATGATGTATTACAGAACGAGTAAAGAGACTTGCCGGTAACGAGATTGAACTAGGTATTGGATACCGACGATCGAATCTCGGGCAAGTAACATACCGATGACAAAGGGAACAACGTATGATGTTATGCGGTCTGACCGATAAAGATCTTCGTAGAATATGTAGGAGCCAATATGGGCATCCAGGTCCCGCTATTGGTTATTGACCAGAGACGTGTCTCGGTCATGTCTACATTGTTCTCGAACCCGTAGGGTCTGCACGCTTAAGGTTCCGATGACAGTTATATTATGAGTTTACATGTTTTGATGTACCGAAGGAGTTCGGAGTCCCGGATGAGATCGGGGACATGACGAGGAGTCTCGAAATGGTCGAGACGTAAAGATTCATATATTGGATGATATGGTTAGGCCAAGGGGTCAAGCCCATGAGGCTTTAGGTCGGTGCAAAAGGAGTTTTGCGGAGGCCAGGGGGCCAAACGCCGGAGACCCTGGCGTCTGGCCCTGGGCCAGACGCCGAGGCCCATGGCGTCTGGGCCAGACGCCAAGGATTGTGGCGTTTGGTCCTGGAGTCCGAGTGGGACTCTTGCCTTTCGGGCAAAACCGACCTTGAGGAGGCTTTTGCTCCAAGTTTCGACCCCGGGGCTCAACATATAAATAGAGGGGCAGGGCTAGCACCAAAGACACAACAAGTTGATCCACGTGATCTATTCCTTAGCCGTGTGCGGTGCCCCCAGCCACCATATTCCTTGATAATACTGTAGCGGAGTTTAGGCGAAGCCCTGCTGCTGTAGTGCATCAAGATCGTCACCACGCCGTCGTGATGACGGAACTCTTCCCCGACACTTTGCTGGATCGGAGTCCGGGGATCGTCATCGAGCTGAACGTGTGCTCAAACTCGGAGGTGCCATAGTTTCGGTGCTTGATCGGTTGGATCGTGAAGACGTACGACTACTTCCTCTACGTTGTGTCAACGCTTCCGCAGTCGGTCTGCGTGGGTACGTAGACAACACTCTCCCCTCTCGTTGCTATGCATCACCATGATCTTGCGTGTGCGTAGGAATTTTTTTGAAATTACTACGAAACCCAACAGATATATGTAAGGATTTTCAAGTGTATTGCGACGCCTCTCGCTTAGGACTTGGAAGTGTGCTTATGCAGGACGGAAGAGTTGTTTCGTATGCCTCACGACAAATAAAACCACACGAGTTAAATTATGCCACACATGATTTGGAGCTAGCACCCGTAGTGCATGCGTTGAAGACTTGGAGACATTACCTTATTGGAAACCATTGTGATGTGTACACGGATCATAAGAGTTTGAAGTACATTTTCACCCAGAAGGAGCTGAACCTTAGGTAGAGAAGATGGTTGGAGCTTAGAAAGGATCATGACATGAAGCTTCATTATCATCCAGGAAAGGCCAATGTCGTAGCAGATGCTTTGAGCCGGAAGAGCTATGCTAATACCCTAATAATCACGGGATTGCCAAAGGAGTTAGCAGAGGATCTCCGGGAACTTCGATTGGAGATTGTTCCTAGAGGTTTTGTTGCAACAATGGAGGTGCAGTCTACATTGTTGGGAAAGATTCGAGAAGCTCAAAAGGATGGCAAAGAGATTGCCGAGATAAAGGAGAAAATGGGCGAAGGAAAGGCCAAAGGTTTTCGTGAGGATGAGCACACCACCTTATGGTTTGAGGACCGTGTTTATGTGCCCAATAACACAGAGATCAGGAAGTTAATACTCCAGGAGGCACATGACTCACCATACTCGATACACCCCGGAAACACCAAGATTTATTTGGATTTAAAGGAACGTTTCTGGTGGACAGGGATGAAGAAAGATATCGCCGAGTATGTGGTCGTGTGTGATGTATGTCAGAGATTGAAGGCAGAGCATCAAAAGCCAATAGGATTGTTACAGCCTATGCCGATACCCGAATGGAAGTGGGATAAACTTGGCATGGATTTTATCACTGGATTGCCCAAGACCAAATCAGGATATGATTCTATATGGGTAGTAGTTGACCGTTTGACCAAAGTGGCACACTTTATCCCAGTGAAAACAACTTATACCAGTGCAAAGTTGGCCAAGATATATATGACCAGGATCGTATGTCTGCATGGAGTTCCGAGGACCATCATATCAGATAGAGGAATACAGTTTACTTCAAAGTTTTGGCATCAGCTGCACCAGACTTTGGGAACGAGATTGGAGTTCAGTACAACATTTCACCCGCAGAGGGATGGACAGACCGAGAGAGTCAATCAGATTCTGGAGGACATGTTGAGAGCCTGTGCGCTAGATTATGGATCTAGTTGGGATGACAATCTGCCTTACGCAGAGTTCTCATACAACAATAGTTACCAAGCCAGTTTGAAGATGGCACCGTTCGAAGCCCTGTATGGACGAAGGTGCAGAACACCATTAATGTGGGATGAAGTCAGAGATCGATAGTTGTATGGACCAGACTTGATCAAAGAGTCTGAGGAGAAGGTTAAACTGATCCAGGATAGACTGAAGATAGCTTAATCCAGACAGAAGAGTTATGCAGATTCAAAACGCAAGGAGGTAACCTATGAAATTGGAGACAGAGCATACCTGCGAGTATCTCTGCGAGGAGTGAAACGTTTTGGAGTCAAGGGAAAGTTAGCCCCGAGATTTGTAGGACCATATCGTGTTTTGGAACGGATGGGAGAAGTTGCCTACAAGTTGGAGTTACCTGAAGAACTGTCAGGAGTTCACGATGTGTTTCACGTTTCCCAGTTGAAGAAGTGCCATGCAGAGATGGCTGACAAACCGTTAAGAGATACCGTACCCTTGGAGGCGATTCAGTTGGACAATGACTTGACTTATGAGGAGAAGCCAGTCAAGATTTTGAAGTTTGCTAGTCGAGTCACCCGTAGCAAGGTCATCAAGTTTTGCAAAGTTTAGTGGAGCCACCATACCGAGGACGAAGCCACATGGGAACGAGAGGATGATCTCCGCAAAGACCACCCACACTTATTTTCTAGCCAACCCGAATCTCGAGGACGAGATTCATCTTAAGGGGGGTAGGTTTGTAACATCCCAAATTTTCAATTTAGATTGTTATACATAGATCATTCTTGCATATCATATTTTATTGCATTTCGTCTCGCGATCCTCGAAATCCTAAGCAACTCAAGGACCCTCGGAGAGAGTTGGGGATTTCCCGGTTTTCAAATTTGATTTTTATCAAATTTTGAAACGAGGATTTTGGTTTTAATTATTTTTCTCTTCGAAAATATTTCATATTAAAATATATGAGAGGAGATAATATGAATTCTCCAAAATAAATGAAATATTGGAGGAAAAATATTAAAATCAAGATTTGTTTTATTTTGTATTTTATTTGCGATTTTGTTTGCATTAGAAAAATTGCACGTTTTCAAAATTGCATTTTAGGGCCAAGAAAATGTTCACCTCGTTCTAAATATTTTATTTAGACGGAGAAAATTTGTTTTGGCATTTTTAGATTTTTTATTTTATTTTCTAGGATTTTTTTAGTTTCGGCGGAATTATTAAAAAAACGCCAGGGCTAACTGGGCCGAAGCCCAGCCGCCAGGCCCACCTCCCCGCGCCGCCCCTTGCCGGAGCCGCCGCTGTGCCGGACCTCGCCGGAGGTATAGCGCTGTTCGTTTTTTTTAGAAAATCGGTTCGGTTTTCGTTAGAAAACCCTAGCTTGTATTTTTTTTGGTTCGCCGGTTTTTCCTGGTTTTTCTTTTTTAGCGGACGTTCGTCCGTAAGTTCGTTTTAACGAACGGTTTTCGCTCGTTAGTTACAGATAACGAACGCTAGTTCGTTAGCCTGTTCGTCAGTTTTCTTTTATCGGATTATTCCGCGATTATTTCTGATCGTGATTTCTGATCCGATTTTCGTTCTAGTTTTTCTTTTCGCTCATTAGTCGGAATCAGGCGATTCAAGCGCCTAGATCTTCGTCTCGAGACCCTCTTTCCGTTTAATGAACTTGCACAAGTTTTTGCTACTGTAAAATTTGACCTAGGTCCAGATTAGTAAACGAATCTTGTTTCTTTCGCCGTTTGAGTTTCGTTGCTCCGTTCGATTTGATTCTTTTTGCAAACCGGAGTTCTTAAGTTGAACTTTCTGGTTAGATCTTCTTATTTGAGATTTACCTGTGTTTCTTAGCTTGATTGCTTATGTATGCTATTGTTTGTTTGCGATAGAATTCCCGGAGTGCGAAGCGTGTTATTTGGAGTCTCTAGGTTATGCGGATTGTCAGCAAGGCAAGTAACACTTTGATCATACCCCTTTATCACCCAATTTTTATGCATTAGTACCAATCCTCAAACATTGCATGATTAGGAAGTCATTAACATGTGGGTTGGGAAGTAGTTGATGAGGTAGAACCTATTACCCTGTTACATTCAAACCCTTGGGAGTTACTTGTACGCGTTGCTTATATTGCTATGCTATGCTCGTAGACGAGGTTTGGGTGAGTGAAATCCATGACAGATGTGAGATTTATAATTAAAATGGTTCAACTTAAGGTGGCAACTTAAATACACATCTGGGTGGATTGAGGCACTTGGAGTACCCAGTGTTGCCTCTATTTTTGGAAATCCTGGAGTACCCGTGTGATCTTCCTATGGACCGCCACCCTGGCTCAAAGGGAACTGAGATTATTCATGCTAGAAACTTCCGTGTGCAGCCACAAGCTATTATGGGCTCTAGCATAGCTGAGTAAGTTACATGAAGCTCTTGAAGAGGTGGATCAGTAGGTAGTGGGATTGTAGGTTTGGTATGGTCTGCCCGGAGTAGAGAGTTAATGTTTCTGAAAGACTGTGTCTCGGTCATCCGTTTCTCAAACACCCGGTAGTGCGAGAAAATCAACGGAGGAGATTGAGTCTTGTGGGGAAAAGTGCGCAAACCTCTGCAGAGATTATAAACTAATCATGGTTAGCCGTGTCCCCAGTTATGGACAATCTTTAGTATCTAGTAGTTGGAGTATCTTAAGTATCTCATCACTCTAAATTAATATTGGTGGGTTGATAATTACTTTAATTGGGATTGAGTTGTAGGAACCTTCTCAATGTTGTTTCAACTACCATGATAGTTAAATTAAAATCTATTCCTTTGTTGTAGGGGAAAATTGGCTTTTCGCAAAAAACCGTAACCATAGAGCTTTCCATCAGCCAAATATGCATGTAGTGATAGCATTATTCTGTTCTTGCTCTATTGTGTTACTTCGCCAGCATATTCCATGTGCTGACCCGTTTTCAGGCTGCAACGTATTATGTTGCAGACTTTTCAGACAAGGAGTAAGGTTCGTTAGGTCGTTGCCATGCAGCTCAGCTATGCCGTTGGAGTTGACGGACTCACTTTATCTTCCAAGCCTTCCGTTGTTATCGTATTAGATGACCTTAAGCCATATTTATTGTAACAAGTTCTCTTTGGAGACATTCGATGTAATAAGTGTGTGATTGCTACTCTGTTATAAATCCTCGAGTACTATGTGTGTCAGCATTACCGATCCAGGGATGACACTGAAGCACAGAGACTTGACCATTTGAGGTCGGGTCGCTACATCTATATATCAATCTTCCCTTTCGACCATTTCGAGACTCATCGTCATGTCCATGATCTCATCCAGGACTCCGAACAATATTCGGTCACCAAAACACATAACTCATATAATACAAAATCGTCATCGAATGTTAAGCGTACGACCCCTATGGGTTCGAGAACTATGTAGACATGAACGAGACACCTCTCCGGTCAATAACCAATAGCGTAACCTGGATGCTCATATTGTCTCCTACACATTCTACGAAGATCTTTATCGGTCGAACCGTAATGATAACATACGTTATTCCCTTTGTCATTGGTATGTTACTTGCCCGATATTCGATCGTTGGTGTCTTCCATACCTAGTTCAATCTCGTTACCGGCAAGTCTCTTTACTCGTTCCATAATACATCATCCCGCAACTAACTCATTAGTCACATATTGCTTGCAAGGCTTCTTATGATGTGTATTACTGCTACCTCTTGATCATGCGTTGGTTTTCCCTTGAAGAGGAAAGGGTGATGTAGCAAAGTAGTGTAAGTATTTCCCTCAGTTTTGAGAACCAAGGTATCAATCCACTAGGAGACAACACACAAGTCACCTAGTACCCACACAAACAATCAAGAACCTTGCAACCAAGGTGATAAAGGGGTTGTCAATCCCTTCACGGTCACTCACAAAAGTGAGATCTGATAGAGATAGTAAAGTAAATATTTTTGGTATTTTTGTTGTATAGATTGGAAAGTAAAGATTGCAAAATAGTAAACGAGATGCAATGTAAATAAAAGAGATGCAATATAATAAGAAAGAGACCCGGGGGCCATAGGTTTCACTAGTGGCTTCTCTCAAGAAAGCATGAATTACGGTGGGTGAACAAATTACTACCGAGCAATTGATAGAAAAGTGCATAGTAATGAAGATATCTAAGGCAATGATCATGAATATAGGCATCACGTCCGTGTCAAGTAGATCAAAACGATTTTGCATCTACTAATATTACTCCACACATCGACCTCTATCCAGCATGCATCTAGAGTATTAAGTTCATAAGAACAGAGTAACACATTAAGCAAGATGACATGATGTAGAGGGATAAACTCAAACAATATGATATAAACCCCATCTTTTTATCCTCAATGGCAACAATACAATACGTGCCTTGCTGCCCCTACTATCACTGGTAAAGGACACCGCAAAATTGAACCCAAAGCTAAGCACTTCTCCCATTGCAAGAAAGATCAATCTAGTAGGCCAAACTAAACCGATAATTCGAAGAGACTTGCAAAGATATCAAATCATGCATATAAGAATTCAGAGAAGATCCAAATAATATTCATAGATAATCTTGTTCATAAACCCACAATTCATCGTATCTCGGCAAACACACCGCAAAAGAGTATTACGTCTAGTAGATCTCCAAGAACATCGAGGAGAACTTTGTGTTGAGAATCAAAGAGAGAGAAGAAGCCATCTAGCTAATAACTATGGACCCTAAGGTCTGTGGTAAACTACTCATGCTTCATCGGAGAGGCTATGGTGTTGATGTAGAAGCCCTCCGTGATCGATTCCCCCTCCGGCAGATCACCGGAAAAGGCCCCAAGATGGGATCTCACGGGTACAGAAGGTTGCGGCGGTGGAAAAGTGGTTTCGTGGCTCTCTGCGATCAATCTAGGGTATAAGAGTATATATAGGCGAAAGAAGTACGTCGGTGGAGCTACGAGGGGCCCACAAGGGTGGGGGCGCGCCTACCCCCCTGGGCGCGCCCTCCTACCTCGTGGCTGCCTCGCGGAGTTCCAGACTTTGACTCCAAGTCTTCTAGATTGCTTTAGGTCCAAGAAAGATCATCACGAAGGTTTCATTCTGTTTGGTATTCCTTTTCTGCGAAACTCTAAAATAGGCAAAAAAACAGAAACTCACACTGGGCCTCCGGTTAATAGTTAGTCCCCAAAATAACATAAAAGATCATATTAAAGCCCACTAAACATCCAAAATAGATAATATAATAGCATGGAACAATAAAAAATTATAGATACGTTGGAGACGTTGATACGTCTCCAACGTATCTATAATTTTTGATTGCTCCATACTATATTATCTACTGTTTTGGACTATATTGGGCTTTATTTTCCACTTTTATATTATTTTCAGGACTAACCTATTAACCGGAGGCCCAATCCAGAATTGCTGTTTTTTTTGCCTATTTCAGTGTTTCGGAGAAGCAGAATATCAAACGGAGTCCAAACGGAATAAAATCTTCGGGAACGTGATTTTCTCACCGAGCGTGATCCAGGAGACTTGGACCCTACTCCAAGGAGTCAAAGAGGAGGTCACGAGCATGGGGGGCGCCCCCCCTAGGGTGCGCCCCCTGCCTCGTGGGCCCCTCGGTGCTCCACCAACGTACTCCTTCCTCCTATATATACCTACGTACCCCCAAATGATCAGAACAGGAGCCAAAAACCTAATTCCACCGCCGCAACTTTCTGTATCCACGAGATCCCATCTTGGGGCCTGTTCCGGAGCTCCACCGGAAGAAGGCCGTCATCACGGAGGGCTTCTACATCATCCTAGACCCTCCGATGAAGTGTGAGTAGTTTACCTCAGACCTTCGGGTCCATAGTTAGTAGCTAGATGGCTTCTTCTCTCTCTTTGAATCTCAATACAAAGTTCTCCCCCTCTCTTGTGGAGATCTATTTGATGTAATCTTCTTTTTGTGGTGTGTTTGTTGAGACCGATGAATTGTGGGTTTATGATCAAGTCTATCTATGAATAATATTTGAATCTTCTCTAAATTCTTTTATGTATGATTGGTTATCTTTGCAAGTCCCTTCGAATTATCCGTTTGGTTTGGCCAACTAGATTGGTAGTTCTTGCCATGGGAGAAGTGCTTAGCTTTGGGTTCGATCTTGCGGTGTCCTTTCCCAGTGACATAAGGGGCAGCAAGGCACGTATTGTATCATTGCCATCGAGGATAACAAGATGGGGTTTATTTCATATTGCATGAATTTATCTCTCTACATCATGTCATCTTGCTTAAGGCGTTACTCTGTTTTTAACTTAATACTCTAGATGCATGCTGGATAGCGGTCGATGAGTGGAGTAATAGTAGTAGATGCAGAATCGTTTCGGTCTACTTGTCACAGACGTGATGCCTATATACATGATCATGCCTAGATATTTTCATAACTATGCTCAATTCTGTCAATTGCTCAACAGTAATTTGTCCACCCACCGTAGAATACTTATGCTCTTGAGGTGAAGCCACTAGCGAAACCTATGGCCCCCGGGTCTATTCTCATCATATCAATATCCATCACTTTAATCTTGCTTTGCTTTTTTACTTTGCTTTTACTTTTTTACTTTGCATCTTTATACCAAAAATACCAAAAATATTATATCTATCAGATCTCACTCTCGTAAGTGACCGTGAAGGGATTGACAACCCCTAATCGCGTTGGTTGCGAGTAGCTATCGTTTTGTGCAGGTACGAGGGACTTGAGCATGGCCTCCTACTGGATTGATACCATGGTTCTCAAAAACTGAGGGAAATACTTACGCTACTCTGCTGCATCATCCCTTCCTCTTCGGGGAAAACCAACGCAAGCTCAAGACGTAGCAAGAAGGATTTCTGGCGCCGTTGCTGGGGAGTCTACGCAAAAAGTCAACATACCAAGTACCCATTACAATCCCTATCTCTTGCATTACATTATTTTTCATTTGCCTCTCGTTTTCCTCTCCCCCACTTCACCCTTGCCGTTTTATTCGCCCTCTCTCTCTATCTTCCCTCTCTATTTGCCTCTTTTTCCCGCTTGCCTTTTGTTTGCTCGTGTGTTGGATTGCTTGTTTGTCGTGATGGCTCAAGATAATACTAAATTGTGTGACTTCACCAATATCAATAATAAGGATTTCCTTAGCACTCCGATTGCTCCTCTTACCGATGCTGAATCTTTTGAAATTAATACTGCTTTGTTGAATCTTGTTATGAAAGATCAATTCACCGGCCTTCCTAGTGAAGATGTCGCTACTCATCTGAATAGCTTCGTTGATTTATGTGATATGCAAAAGAAAAAAGATGTCGATAATGATGTCGTTAAATTGAAGCTATTTCCTTTTTCGCTTAGAGATCGTGCTAAAGCTTGGTTTTCGTCTTTCCCTAAAAATAGTATTGATTCATGGAACAAGTGCAAAGATGCTTTTATCTCTAAGTATTTCCCTCCTGCTAAGATCATCTCTCTTAGAAACGATATTATGAACTTTAAACAACTTGATCATGAACATGTTGCACAAGCTTGGGAGAGAATGAAATTAATGATACGTAATTGCCCTACTCATGGTTTGAATTTGTGGATGATTATACAAATTTTTTATGCCGGATTGAATTTTGCTTCTAGAAATCTTTTAGATTCGGCCGTGGGAGGCACTTTTATGGAAATCACTTTAGGAGATACTACTAAACTCCTAGATAATATTATGGTTAATTATTCTCAATGGCATACTGAAAGATCTTCTAATAAAAAAGTGCATGCGATAGAAGAAATCAATGTTTTGAGTGGAAAGATGGATGAACTTATGAAATTATTTGCTACTAAGAGTGTTTCTTCTGATCCTAATGATATGCCTTTGTCTACTTTGATTGAGAATAACAATGAATCTATGGATGTGAATTTTGTTGGTAGGAATAATTTTGGTAACAATGCTTATAGAGGGAATTTTAATCCTAGGCCATATCCTAGTAATCCTTCTAATAATTATGGGAATTCCTACAACAACTCTTATGGAAATTATAATAAGATGCCCTCTGAATTTGAGAATAGTGTTAAAGAGTTTATGAATTCACAAAAGAATTTTAATGCCTTGTTTGAAGAGAAATTGCTTAAAGTTGATGATTTGGCTAGGAACGTTGATAGAATTTATCTTGAGATTGATTCTTTAAAGATTAGATCTATTCCTCCCAAGCATGATATCAATGAGTCTCTCAAAGCCATGAGAATTTCCATTGATGAGTGCAAGGAAAGAACCGCTAGGATGCATGCTTCCAAAGATGCCTTTATTAAAGCGTGTTCCTCCAATTCCTATGAAAATCAAGATGAAGATCTAAAAGTTATTGATGTGTCCCCTATTAAATCTTTGTTTTGCAATATTAATCTTGATGAAACTGAATATGATCTTCCTCTACCTAGAAGGCGTTCTAAAAATTCGGAGTATTTAGATCTTAATGATGAAATTGATGAAAGTGGGATTGAAAGAAATAAAAATCTAGATGTTGCTAAACCCACTATACTGGATTTCAAGGAATTTAATTATAAAAGTTGTTCTTTAATTGATTGCATTTCCTTGTTGCAATCCGTGCTAAATTCTCCACATGCTTATAGTCAAAATAAAGCCTTCACCGAACATATTGTTGATGCCTTGATGCAATCTTATGAAGAAAAACTTGAGTTGAAAGTTTCTATCCCTAGAAAACTCTATGATGAGTGGGAACCAACTATTAAAATTAAAATTAAAGATCATGAGTTTTATGCATTGTGTGATTTGGGTGCTAGTGTCTCTACTATTCCCAAGACTTTGTGTGATTTACTAGATTTCCGTAATTTTGATGATTGCTCTCTAAACTTGAATCTTGCGGATTCTAATATTAAGAAACCCATGGGAAGGATTAATGATGTTCTTATTGTTGCAAATAGGAATTATGTGCCCGTAGATTTCATTGTTCTTGATATAGATTGCAATCCTTTTTTCCCTATTATTCTTGGTAGACCTTTCCTTAGAACGGTTGGTGCGATTATTGATATGAAGGAAGGGAATATTAGATTTCACTTTCCATTAAAAAAGGGCATGGAACACTTTCTAAGAAATAAAATAAAATTTCCATATGAAACTATCATGAGAGCCATTTATGGATTGCCTACTAAAGATGGCAATACCTAGATCTATCCTCGCTTTTATGCCTAGCTAGGGGCGTTAAACGATAGCGCTTGTTGGGAGGCAACCCGATTTTATTTTTATTCCTTGCTTTTTGCTCCTGCTTAGTAATAAATAAATTATTTAGCCTCTGTTTTGGTTGTGTTTTTTGTGTTTAATTAGTGTTTGTGCCAAGTAGAACCGTTGGGAAGACTTGGGGAAAGTCTTGTTGAACTTGCTGTAAAAAACAGAAACTTTAGCGCTCACAAGAACTGCTGTCATTTTTATTTGAAGAGTGATATTTAGTTAATTATTTTTTCAGATGATTAATAGATAAATTCCTCACGTCCAGCAATTTATTTTAGAATTTTTGGGGTTCCAGATCTTGCGCTAGCTACAGATTACTACAGACTGTTCTGTTTTTGACAGATTCTGTTTTTCGTGTGTTGTTTGCTTATTTTGATGAATCTATGGCTAGTAAAATAGTTTATAATCCATAGAGAAGTTGGAATACAGTAGGTTAAACAGCAATATAAATAAAGAATGAGTTCATTACAGTACCTTCAAGTGGTCTTTTGTTTTCTTTCGCTAACGGAGCTCACGAGTTTTCTATTTTGAGTTTTGTGTTGTGAAGTTTTCAAGTTTTGGGTGAATTCTTGTGATGGATTATGGAACAAGGAGTGGAAATAGCCTAAGCTTGGGGATGCCCATGGAACCCCCAAGATAATCCAAGGACACCAAAAAGTCAAAGCTTGGGGATGCCCCAGGAGGCATCCCCTCTTTCGTCCACTTCCATCGGTAATTTACTTGGAGCTATATTTTTATTCACCAACATGATATGTGTTTTGCTTGGAGCGTCTTGTATTATTTGTGTCTTTGTGTCTTAGTATGCCACAATCAACCTTGCTGTACACACCTTTTGAGAGAGCCATACATGAATTAAATTTGATAGAATACTCTATGTGCTTCACTTATATCTTTTGAGCTATGTAGTTTTGCTCTATGTGCTTCACTTATATCTTTTGAGATAAGTAATTTTGCTCTATGTGCTTCACTTATATATTTTGAGCGTTATAATTTTTCTCTATCTGCTTCACTTAGATCGTTTAGAGCACGGTGGTGGATTTGTTTTAAAGAAACTATTGATCTCTCATGCTTCACTTAAATTATTTTGAGAGTCTTAATAGCATGGTAATTTGCTTAATAATAATATGCTTGGTATTCAAGATTTGTGAAACTTCCTTTTGAGTGTGTTGAATACTAAGAAAAGATTGAAGCATGATAATTGTTTTGAGATATGGAGGTGATAATATTAAAGTCATGCTAGTTGAGTAGTTGTGAATTTAAAGAATACTTGTGTTAAAGTTTGTGATTCCCGTAGCATGCACGTATGGTGAACCGTTATGTGATGAAGTCGGAGCATGATTTATTTATTGATTGTCTTCCTCATGAGTGGCGGTCGGGGACGAGCGATGGTCTTTTCCTATCAATCTATCCCCCTAGGAGCATGCACGTAATACTTTGCTTTGATAACTTCTAGATTTTTGCAATAAGTATATGAGTTCTTTATGACTAATGTTGAGTCCATGGATTATACGCACTCTCACCCTTCCACCTTTGCTAGCCTCTCTAATACCGCGCACTTTTCGCCGACATCATACACCTACCATATACCTTCCTCAAAACAGCCACCATACCTACCTGTTATGGCATTTCCATAGCCATTCCGAGATATATTGCCATGCAACTTTCCACCATCTAGTTCATCATGACACATTCATCATTGTCATATTGCTTAGCATGATCATGTAGTTGACATAGTATTTGTGGCAAAGCCACCGTTCATAATTCCTTCATACTTGTCACTCTTGATTCATTGCATATCCCGGTACACCGCCGGAGGCATCCATATAGAGTTATACTTTGTTTTAGAATCGAGTTGTAATTATTGAGTTGTAAACAAATAAAAGTGTGATGATCATCATTTAATACAGCATTGTCCCAATAAAAAAAAGAGAAAGGCCAAATAAAAAAAAAGAAGGCCCAAAAAAAGAAAATAAATAAAAAGGGGCAATGCTACTATCCTTTTACCACACTTGTGCTTCAAAGTAGCACCATGATCTTCATAGTAGAGAGTTTCTCATGTTATCACTTTCATATACTAGTGGGAATTTTACATTATAGAACTTGGCTTGTATATTCCAATGATGCGCCTCCTCAAGTTCCCTAGGTCTTCGTGAGCAAGCAAGTTGGATGCACACCCACTAGTTTCTTTTGTTGAGCTTTCATACATTTATAGCTCTAGTGCATCCGTTGCATGGCAATCCCTACTCACTCACATTGATATCTATTGACGGGCATCTCCATAGCCCGTTGATATGCCTAGTTGATGTGAGACTATCTTCCCCTCCTTTTTGTCTTCTCCACAACCACCATTCTATTCCACCTATAGTGCTATATCCATGGCTCACGCTCATGTATTGCGTGAAGATTGATTTTTTTTGGAAAAGTTAGAGTATGAAACAATTTCTTGGCTTCTCATCGGGGTTGTGCATGATTTAAATACTTTGTGTGGTGAAGATGGAGCATAGCCAGACTATATGATTTTGTAGGGATAACTTTCTTTGGCCATGTTATTTTGAGAAGACATAATTGCTTTGTTAGTATGCTTGAAGTATTATTATTTTTATGTCAATATAAACTTTTGTCTTGAATCTTTCTAATCTGAATATTCATATCACAATTAAGAAGATTTGCATTGAAATTATGCCAAGTAGACTCCGCATAAAAAATTCTCTTTTTATCATTTACCTACTCGAGGACGAGCAAGAATTAAGCTTGGGGATGCCTGATACATCTCCAACGTATCTATAATTTTTGATTGCTCCATGCTATATTATCTACTGTTTTGGACTATATGGGCTTTATTTTCCACTTTTATATTAATTTTGGGACTAACCTATTAACCGGAGGCCCAGCCCAGAATTGCTGTTTTTTGCCTATTTCAGTGTTTCGGAGAAACAGAATATCAAACGGAGTCCAAACGGAATAAAATCTTCGGGGACGTGATTTTCTCACCGAACGTGATCCAGGAGACTTGGACCCTACTCCAAGGAGTCAAAGAGGAGGTCACGAGGGTGGGGGGCGCGCCCCCCTGCCTCATGGGCCCCTCGGTGCTCCACCGACGTACTCCTTCCTCCTATATATACCTACGTACCCCCAAACGATCAGAACAAGAGCCAAAAACCTAATTCCACCACCGCAACTTTCTGTATCCATGAGATCCCATCTTGGGGCCTGTTCCGGAGCTCCGCCGGAAGAGGGTCGTCATCACGGAGGGCTTCTACATCATCCTAGCCCCTCCGATGAAGTGTGAGTAGTTTACCTCAGACCTTCGGGTCCATAGTTAGTATCTAGATGGCTTCTTCTCTCTCTTTGAATCTCAATACAAAGTTCTCCCCCTCTCTTGCGGAGATCTATTCGATGTAATCTTCTTTTTGTGGTGTGTTTGTTGAGACCGATGAATTGTGGGTTTATGATCAAGTCTATCTATGAATAATATTTGAATCTTATCTGAATTCTTTTATGTATGATTGGTTATCTTCGGAAGTCTCTTCGAATTATCCGTTTGGTTTGGCCAACTAGATTGGTAGTTCTTGCCATGGGAGAAGTGCTTAGCTTTGGGTTCGATCTTGCGGTGTCCTTTCCCAGTGACAGAAGGGGCAGCAAGGCACGTATTGTATCGTTGCCATTGAGGATAACAAGATAGGGTTTATTTCATATTGCATGAATTTATCTCTCTACATCATGTCATCTTGCTTAAGGCGTTACTCTGTTTTAACTTAATACTCTAGATGCATGCTGGATAGCGGTCGATGAGTGGAGTAATAGTAGTAGATGCAGAATCGTTTCGGTCTACTTGTCACGGATGTGATGCCTATATACATGATCATGCCTAGATATTCTCATAACTATGCTCAATTCTGTCAATTGCTCAACAATAATTTGTCCACCCACCGTAGAATACTTATGCTCTTGAGAGAAGCCACTAGTGAAACCTATGGACCCCGGGTCTATTCTCATCATATCAATCTCTATCACTTTAATCTTGCTTTGCTTTTTTACTTTGCTTTTACTTTTTACTTTGCATCTTTATACCAAAAATACCAAAAATGTTATATCTATCAGATCTCACTCTCGTAAATGACCGTGAAGGGATCGACAACCCCTAATCGCGTTGGTTGCGAGTAGCTATCATTTTGTGCAGGTACGAGGGACTTAAGCGTGGCCTCCTAATGGATTGATACCTTGGTTCTCAAAAACCGAGGGAAATACTTACGCTAATCTGCTGCATCATCCCTTCCTCTTCGGGGAAAACCAACGCAAGCTCAAGACGTAGCAGACGTATCAAGCATCCCCAAGCTTAATTCCTGCTCGTCCTCGAGTAGGTAAATGATAAAAACATAAATTTTGATATGGAATGCTACCTAACATAATTATCAATGTAATTTTCTTTATTGTGGCATGAATGTGCAGATCCGAAAGATTCAAGACAGAAGTTTAATATTGACATAAAAATAATAATAGTTCATGCATACTAACATAGTAATCATGTCTTCTCAAAATAACATGGTCAAAGAAAGTTCATCCCTACAAAATCATATAGTTTGGATATGCTCCATCTTCGTCACACAAAATATTCAGATCATGCACAACCCCGATGACAAGCCAAGCAATTGTTTCATACTTTAGTATTCTCAAACTTTTTCAACTTTCACGCAATACATGAGCGTGAGCCATGGTCATGGCACTATAGGTGGAATAGAATGGTGGTTGTGGAGAAGACAAAAAGGAGGAAGATGGTCTCACATCAACTTGGCGTATTAATGGGCTATGGAGATGCCCATCAATAGATATCAATGTGAGTGAGTAGGGATTGCCATGCAACGGATGCACTAGAGCTATAAATGTATGAAAGCTCAACAAAAGAAACTAAGTGGGTGTGCATCCAACTTGCTTGCTCACGAAGACCTAGGGCATTTTGAGGAAGCCCATTATCAAAATATACAAGCCAAGTTCTATAACGAAAATACCCACTAGTATATGAAAGTGACAAAATAAGAGACTCTCCATCATGAAGATCATGGTGCTACTTTGAAGCACAAGCGTGGAAAAAGGATAGTACCATTATCCCTTCTCTCTTTTTCTCTCCTTTTTATGTTTTTCTTCTTTGGCCTCCTTTTTTTTCATTGGCTTCTTTGGCCTGTTTTTTTCTCACATAGGACAATGCTCTAATAATGATGATTATCACACTTCTATTTATTTACAACTCAAGGATTACAACTCAATACTTAGAACAAAATATGACTCTATATGAGTGCCTCCAGCGGGGTACCAGGATGTGCAATGAATCAAGAGTGACATGTATGAAAAAATTATGAATGGTGGCTTTGCCAAAAATACGATGTCAACTACATGATCATGCAAGGCAATATGACAATGATGGAGCGTGTCATAATAGACGGAACGGTGGAAAGTTGCATGGCAATATATCTCGGAATGGCTATAGAAATGCCATAATAGGTAGGTATGGGGGCTTTTTTGAGGAAGGTAATTGGTGGGTTTATGGTACCGGCGAAAGTTGCATGATACTAGAGAGGCTAGCAAAGGTGGAAGGGTGAGAGTGCGTATAATCCATGGACTCAACATTAGTCATAAAGAACTCACATACTCATTGCAAAAATCTACAATTCATCAAAACCAAGCATTATGTGCATGCTCCTAGGGGGATAGATTGGTAGGAAAATACCGTTGCTCGTCCCCGATCGCCACTCATAAGGAAGACAATCAAAGAAACACCTCATGCTTCAAATTTGTTACACAACGCTTACCATACGTGCATGCTACAGGACTTGCAAACCTCAACACAAGTATTTCTCAAATTCAAAACTACTCAACTAGCATGACTCTAATATCACCATCCTCATGTCTCAAAACAATCATCAAGCATCAAACTTCTCATAGTATTCAACACACTTTATATGTAAGTTTTTATTATACCCATCTTGGATGCCCATCATATTAGGACTAGTTTTATAGCCAAAGAAAATTACCATGCTATTCTAAAAGACTCTCAAAATAATATAAGTGAAGCATGAGAGATCAATAATTTTAATGAAATAAAACCACCACCATGCTCTAAAAAGATATAAGTGAAGCACTAGAGAAAAATTATCTAGCTCAAAAGATATAAGTGAAGCACATAGAGTATTCTAATAAATTTTGATTCATGCGTGTCTCTCCCAAAAGGTGTGTACATCAAGGATGATTGTGGTAA
The DNA here is from genome assembly GCF_056163025.1 of Triticum urartu. Lineage (NCBI taxonomy): Eukaryota > Viridiplantae > Streptophyta > Magnoliopsida > Poales > Poaceae > Triticum > Triticum urartu. Next base: position 41,122,255 of record NC_141876.1, on the reverse strand, counting down.
ACTAAAAAGTAAAGACTCAAATCATACAGAATGCTCCAAGAAAAACACATATCATGTGGTGAATAAAAATATAGCCTCAACTAAAATTACCGATAGACGAAGACGGAAGAGGGGATGCCTTTCAGGGCATGCCCAAGCTTAGGCTTTTGGTTGTCCTTGAATTTTTCCTTGGGGTTCCTGGGGCATCCCCAATCTTAGTCTCTAGCCACTTCTTATTCCAAAATCCATCAAATCTTTACCCAAAAACTTGAAAACTTCACAACACAAAACTTCAACAGAAAATCTCATGAGCTCCATTAGTATAAGAAAATAAACCACCACTTTAAATTACTGTAATGAACTCATTCTTTATTTATATTGGTGTTAAACCTACTGTATTCCAACTTCTCTATGATTCATACCCCCCGATACTACTCATAGATTCATCAAAATAAGCAAATAACACATGAAAAATAGCATCTGTCAAAAACATAACAATTTGTAGCAATCTGGAGGTTTCGAATACATCTGTAACTCCAAAAATTCTGAAAAATTAGGAAGACCAGGATAAGAAGTATATTGATCTACTGCAGTTGGAATTGGTAGTTTATCACTCTCTGGTAAAAAATAGTTACTTTCGTGAGCGCATACTTTCTGTTTTTATCAGCAAGATCAAACAACAATCACCCAAGAAGACCCTAAAGGCTTTACTTGGCACAAACACTAATTAAAACATAAAAAACACAATCATAACAGAAGCTATATGAATTATTTATTACTAAACAGGAGCAAAAAGCAAGGAAAAAAACAAATTTGGGTTGCCTCCCAACAAGCGCTATCGTTTAACGCCCCTAGCTAGGCATAAAAACAAGAATAGATCTAGGTATTGTCATCTTTGGTATGCAATCCATAAGTGGATCTCATAATAGATTCATAAGTCAATTTAATTTTCTTCCTAGGAAATTGTTCCATGCCTTTCCTTAACGGAAATTGGAATATAATATTTCCTTCTTTCATGTCAATAATTGCACCAATCGTTGTAAGGAAGAATAATATGACATGTAGGATTGCAATCTATATCGAGAACAATGAAATATACGGGCACATAATTCCTATTTGCAACAATAAGAACATCATTAATCCTTCCCATAGGTTTCTTAATGGTGGAATCCGCAAGATGCAAATTTAAAGAACAATCATCAAATTCATGGAAACCTAGCACATCACACCAAGTTTTTGGAATCGTGGAAACACTAGCACCCAAATCACACAAAGCATAACATTCATAATATTTAATCTTAATTTTAATAGTAGGTTCCTACTCATCATAAAGTTTCTAGGGATAAAACTTCTAGTTCAAGCTTTTCTTCATAGGATTGCATTAAAGCATCAACGATATGTTTAGTAAAAGCTTTATTTTGGCTATAAGCATGAGGAGAATTTTACACGGATTGCAACAAGGAAATAAAATGTATTAAAGAGCAATTATCATAATTAAGTTGCTTGTAATCCAAAATAGTGGGTTCATTGCTATGTAAAGTTTTGACCTCTTCAATCCCACTTTTATTATTTTTTGCATGAAGATCTAAAAACTCCGAATCATTGGGACGCCTTTTAACTAAAGTTGACTCATCTCCTGTCCCATCTTTATCAAGATTCATATTGGAAAACAAATATTTAATAGGAGTCACATCAATCACTTTTAGATCTTCATCATTATTATTATGAAAACTAGAAAACATGCCTTCACAAAGCAATCTTTTTTAGCACGCATCCTAGTGGTTCTTTATTTGCACTCATCAATGGAAATTCTCATGGCTTTGAGAGACTCATTGATGTCATGCTTAGGTGGAATAGATCTAAGTTTCAAAGAATCAACATCAAGAGAAATTCTATCCACGTTCCTAGCCAACTCATCAATCTTAAGCAATTTTTCTTCAACCAAAGCATTGAAATTCTTTTGCGAACTCACAAATTATTTAACACTACTCTCAAAATCAGAGGGCATCTTATTAAAATTTCCATAAGAGTTGTTGTAGGAATTACCATAATTATTAGAGGAATTACTAGGAAACGGCCTAGAATTAAAGTTTCCTCCATACGCATTGTTACCAAAATTGTTCCTACCAACAAAATTCACATCCATAGATTCATTATTATTCTCAATCAAAGTGGACAAAGACATATCATCCGGATCAGAAGAAACACCTTTATTAGCAAACAATTTCATAAGTTCATCCATCTTTCCACTCAAAACATTAATCTCTTCAATCGCATGAACTTTTTTACTAGTGGATCTTTTGGTGTGCCATTGAGAATAATTAACCATAATATTGTCTAGGAGCTTAGTAGCTTCTCCTAAAGTGATTTCCATAACAGTGCCTCCCGCGGCCGAATCTAAAAGATTTCTAGAAGCAAAATTCAATCCGGCTTATAAATTTTGTATAATCATCCACAAATTCAAACCATGTGTAGGGCACTTACGTATCATTAATTTCATCCTCTCCCAAGCTTGTGCAACTTGCTCATGATCAAGTTGCTTAAAATTCATAATATCGTTCCTAAGAGAGATAATTTTAGCAGGAGGAAAATACTTAGAGACAAAAGCATATTTGCACTTATTCCATGAATCAATACTATTTTTAGGCAAAGCAGAGAACCAAGTTTTAGCATGATCTCTAAGCGAAAACGGAAATAGCTTCAATTTAACAATATCATTATCCACATCTTTCTTCTTTTGCATATCACACAAATCAACAAAGTTGTTTAGATGGGTAGCGGCATCTTCACCAGGAAGTCTAGAAAAATGTTCTTTCATAACAAGATTCAGCAAAGCGGTATTAATTTCACAAGATTCAACATCGGTAGTAGGATCAATCGGAGTGCTAATAAAATCATTGTTGTTGGTATTGGGAAAGTCACACAATTTAGTATTATCTTGAGCCATCGTGACAAACAATCAATCCAACACACACAAGAAGCAAGCGAAAAGAGACGAACGAAAGAGGGAAGAAGAAAATGCAAAGGTTTTCAAAAATCGTTTTAGAAGTGGGGGAGAGGAAAATGAGAGGCGAATGGCAAATAATGTAATGCAGGGGAGAAGAGTTTATGATGGGTACTTGGTATGTCTTGACTTGTCGTAGATCTCCTCGGAACGGCGCTAGAAATCCTTCTTGCTACCTCTTGAGCATGGCGTTGGTTTTCCCTTGAAGAGGAAAGGGTGACGCAACAAAGTAGCGTAAGTATTTCCCATAGTTTTGAGAACCAAGGTATCAATGAAGTAGGAGACAACGACATGTCACCTAGTACCTGCACAAACAATCAAGAACCTTGCAACCAATGCGATAAAGGGGTTGTCAATCCCTTCACGGCCACTCGCAAAAGTGAGATCTGATAGAAGATAGTAAAGTAAATATTTTCGGTATTTTTGTTGTATAGATTAGAAAGTAAAGATTGAAAAATAGTAAACGAGATGCGATGTAAATAAAAGAGATGCAATATAATAAGAAAGAGACCCCGGGGCCATAGGTTTCACTAGTGGCTTCTCTCAAGATAGCATGAATTACGGTGGGTGAACAAATTATTGCCGAGCAATTGATAGAAAAGTGCATAGTTATGAAGATATCTAAGGCAATGATCATGAATATAGACATCACGTTCGTGTCAAGTAGATCGAAACGATTCTGCATCTACTACTATTACTCCACACATCGACCGTATCCAACATGCATCTAGAGTATTAAGTTCATAAGAACAGAGTAATGCATTAAGCAAGATGACATGATGTAGAGGGATAAACTCAAACAATATGATATAAACCCCATCTTTTTATCCTCGATGGCAACAATAAAATGCGTGCCTTGCTGCCCCTACTATCACTGGGAAAGGACACCGCAAGACTGAACGCAAAGCTAAGCACTTCTCCCATTGCAAGAAAGATCAATCTAGTAGGCCAAACTAACCGATAATTCAAAGAGACTTGCAAAGATATCAAATCATGCATATAAGAATTCAGAGAAGAACCAAATAATATTCATAGGAAATCTTGTTCATAAACCCACAATTCATCGGATCTCAGCAAACACACCGCAAAAGAGTATAACATTGAATAGATCTCCAAGAACATCGAGGAGAACTTTGTATTGAGAAACAAAGAGAAAGAAGAAGCCATCTAGCTAATAACTATGGACCCGAAGGTCTGTGGTAAACTAGTCACGCTTCATCGGAGAGGCTATGGTGTTGATGTAGAAGCCCTCTATGATCGATTCCCCCTCCGGTAGATCGCCGGAAAAGGCCCCAAGATGGGATCTCACGGGTACAAAAGGTTGCGGCAGTGGAAAAGTGGTGTTGTGGCTCTCTGCGATCGATCTAGGGTATAAGAGTATATATATGCGAAAGAAGTACATCGGTGGAGCTACAAGGGGCCCATGAGGGTGGGGGTGCGCCCTCCTGCCTCGTGGCCACCTCGCAGAGTTCCAGACTTCGACTCCAAGTCTTCTAGATTGCTTTCGGTCCAAGAAAAAATGTCGCGAAGGTTTCATTCCATTTGGATTCCGTTTGGTATTCATTTTCTGCGAAACTCTAAAATAGGCAAAAAACAGAAACTGGCACTGGGCCTCCGGTTAATAGGTTAGTCCCAAAAATAATATAAAAGAGCATATTAAAGCCCATTAAATATCCAAAACAGATAATATAATTGCATGGAACAATAAAAAATTATAGATATGTTGGAGACGTATCAATTACCGATAGGGCCCAAAGATACCTCTTTGATACTCGGAGTGACAAATCCGAATCCTGATCTATGACAACCCAACAAACACCTTCGGAGATACCTATAGAGCATCTTTATAATCACCTAGTTACGTTGTGACATTTGATAGCACACAAGGTATTCCTCTGGTATCCGGGAGTTGCATAATCTCATAGTCGAAGGAATATGTATTTCACATGAAGAATGCAATAGCAATAAAACTGAACGATCAATATGCTAAGCTAACGGATGGGTCTCCATCACATCATTCTCCAAATGATGTGATCCCGTTCATCAAATGACAACACATGTCTATGGTTAGGAAACTTAACCATCTTTAATTAATGAGCTAGTCTAGTAGAGGGTTACTAGGGACATGGTGTTTTGTCTATGTATCCACACATGTATCAAGTTTCTGGTTAATACAATTCTAGCATGAATAATAAACATTTATCATGATATAAGGAAATATAAAATAACAACTTTATTATTGCATCTAGGGCATATTTCCTTCAGTCTCCCACTTGCACTAGAGTCAATAATCTAGTTCACATCGCCATGTGATATAACACCAATAGTTCACATCATCATGTGATTAATACCCATAGTTCACATCGTCATGTGACCAACACCCAAAGGGTTTACTAGAGTCAAAAATCTAGTTCACATCGCCATGTGATTAATGCCCAAAGAGTACTAAGGTGTGATCTTGTTTTGCTTGTGAGAGAGGTTTAGTTAACGGGTCTTCCACATTCAGATCCATATGTATTTTGCAAATTTCTATGTCTACAATGCTCTGCATGGAGCTACTTTAGCTAATTGCTCCCACTTTCAATATGTATCCAGATTGAGATTCGGAGTCATCCGGATCAATGTCAAAGCTTGCATCGACGTAACCCTTTACGACGAACTCTTTGTCACCTCCATAACCGAGAAATATTTCCTAAGTCCTCTAAGGATAACTTTAATCGCTGTCTAGTGATCTACTGCTGGATCACTATTTTACCCTTTGCCAAACTCATGGCAAGGCACACAACAAGTCTGGTACACAACATAGCATACTTTATAGAACCTATGGTGGCATCGGGAATGACTTTCATTCTCTCTCTATCTTCTCCCGTGGTAGGGTTTTGAGTCCTACTCAATTTCACACCTTGTAACACACGCAAGAACCCTTCCTTTTATAGATCCATTATTCAAAACTTTATCAAGGTATGTGCTCTGTGAAAGTCCTACTAAATGTCTCGATCTATCCCTATAGAGTATAGATCTTGATGCTCAATATGTAAGCAGCTTCACCGAGGTTTTTTCATTGAAACATTCTTATTCAAGTATCCTTTTATGCTATCCAGAAATTATATATATCATTTCCAATCAATAATATGTCATCCACATATAATACCAGAAATGCTACAGAGCTCCCACTCACTTTCTTGTAAATACAGGTCTCTCCGTAAGTCTGTATAAACCATATGCTTTGATCACCTCATCAAAGCATATATTCCAACTCTGAGATGCTTGAACGAGTCCATAGATGGATCGCTGGAGCTTGCACACTTTGTTAGCACCTTTAGGATCGACAAAACCTTCTAGTTGCATCATATACAATTCTTCTTTAAGATATCCATTAAGGAATGCAGTTTTGACATCCATTTGCCAGATTTCATAATTATAAAATGTGGAAATTGCTAACATGATTCGGACTGACTTAAGCATCGCTACGGGTGAGAAGGTCTCATCGTAGTCAACCCCTTGAACTTGTCGAAACCTTTCACGACAAGTTGAGCTTTGTAGATGTGACATTACCATCAGCGTCAGTCTTCTTCTTGAAGATCCATTTATTTTCTATGGCTTTCCAATCATTAGGAAAAGCCACCAAAGTCCACACTTTGTTCTCATACATGGATCCTATTTTAGATTTCATGGCCTCAAGCCATCTATCAGAATCTGGGCTCATCATAGCTTCTTCATAGTTCGTAGGTTCGCCATGGTCTAGTAACATGACTTCCAGATCAGGATTACCATACCACTCTGGTGCGGATCGTGCTCTAGATGATTGATGAGGTTCAGTAGTAACTTGATCTGAAGTTTCATGATCATTATCATTAGCTTCTTCTCTAGTTGGTGTAGGCATCAGGGGAAAAGTTTTCTGTGATGAGCTACTTGAAGGAAATATGCCCTAGAGGCAATAATAAAGTTGTTATTTTATATTTCCTTATGATGATAAATGTTTATTATTCATGCTAGAATTGCATTAACCAGAAACTTGAAACATGTGTGGATACATAGACAAAACACCGTGTCCCTAGTGAGCCTCTACTAGACTAGCTCGTTAATCAAAGATGGTTAAGTTTCTTAACCATAGACATGTGCTGTCATTTTATGAACGGGATCACATCATTAGGATAATGATGTGACGGACAAGACCCATCTGTTAGCTTAGCATATTGATCATTCAGTTTTATTGCTATTGCTTTCTTCATGTCATATACACATTCCTTTGCCTATGAGATTATGCAACTCCCGTATACCGTAGAATACCTTGTGTGCTATCAAATGTCACAACGTAACTGGGTGATTATAAAGGTGCTCTACATGTATCTCCGAAGGTGTTTGTTGGGTTGGCATAGATCCAGATTAGGATTTGTCACTTCGAGTACCGGAGAGGCATCTCTGGGCCCTCTCGGTAATACACATCATGATAAGCCTTGCAAGCAATGTGACTAATGAGTTAGTTACAGAATGATGTATTACAGAACGAGTAAAGAGACTTGCTGGTAACGAGATTGAACTAGGTATGAAGATACCGACGATCGAATCTCGGGCAAGTAACTAGGTTTGATAAAGATCTTCGTAGAATATGTGGGAACCAATATGAGCATCCAGGTTCCTCTTTTGGTTATTGACTGGAGAGGTGTCTCGGTCATGTCTACATAGTTCTCGAACCCATAGGGTTTGCACGCTTAACGTTCGATGACGATTTTGTATTATATGAGTTATGTGATTTGGTGACCGAATATTGTTTGGAGTCCCGAATGAGATCACGGACATGACGAGGAGTCTTGAAATGGCTGAGAGGTAAAGATTCATATATATGACGATAGTATTTGGACACCGGAAGTGTTCCGGGGGTACCGGGTACGTTTCGGGTCACCGGAAGGGGTTCCGGGCAACCTCCGGCAAGCTATATGGGCTTAATGGGCCTAGGGAGGGTCAGACCAGCCCACAGGGGGCTGGTGCGCCCTTCCACCAGGCCGTCCAGCCCTAGGGAAGGCAAGGGAGGAGGGCTAGCCCGTCTTTCCTTCCCCTTCTAAAGGGAGAAAGGAAAGGGCACTACAAAAAAGACACATCCGTGACATTTTGGGCTGAACGAAATTTTTTTCTGTCATACATATGACACTTCTATGACGATAATTGTGACCAAACCCGGTATCATCATAGATGTGGTGGGCTCCTACTTCTATGACAAAAAATCATGACAGAAAATGGGCTTTTTGTCCTGGGCGGGCCGGAGATGCAGCTCCATGACATTCTTTGGGCTGTCCATGACGGAAAAAACCGTGGTAGAAGCGAGGGCGAGGAAAATTTCGGGGAGTTCCCGGTTACGGTGGGAGGTCGGGGGCCGAGCGATGCGTGTTTCTCTCGTACACATACGCGCGTGTGTGCGAGGCCTTGGCTCTAACTGAACCCGAGCGAGGTGTTGGGCTCTAATTGAACCCGAGCGATTGCACTGCAGGCTACGCGTTACTGAACCCGAGCGATCGATCGATGGCTGTTAACTGAACCCGATCAAGCGATTCCTTCGCTACTGCTGCTAACTGAAGCCGATCGATTGGATGAACAATGAGCGTTGCGGGGGAGGGGGGGTTGGATGAACAGTGAGCGGTGGCGTTGCCTGTGGATGAACAGGACCCCGTGGTGTGGAGGGCTGGATGAACAGTAGATGGTGGAGGGGTGCCTGTGGTGGGGTGGTTGAACAGGACCCCGTGGTGTGGAGGGCTGGATGAATAGTAGACGGTGGAGGGGTGGTTGAATAGTAGCCGGTGGAGTAACGCGCGGTGGAGGCTGGATGAACAGGAGCTTGTGGAGGGTGGAGGAGGTCGACGGTAGCCCGTGGAGGCTGGAGGAGGTCGACGGTGGAGATGAACAATATCCCGTGGAGTCCCGTTTTGCGGTACGCCACACCCCTCCCGATGAACAGGACCCCCGTTTCGACCGTAGGAGGTCCGTTTCGTCCGTTTTGCGGTACGCCACACCCCTCCCGATCAACAGGACCCCCGTTTCGACCGTAGGAGGTCTGTTTTGTCCGTTTTGTGGTACGCCACACCCGCTCGATCAACAGGACCCCCGTTTCGACCGTAGGAGGTCTGTTTCCTCCGTTTTGCGGTACGCCACACCCCTCCCGATTAACAGGACCCCCGTTTCGACCGTAGGAGGTCCGTTTCCTCCGTTCTGCGGTACGCCAGGCCTCGTTTCCATCGCCTGTTCCGTCCAAGCCCTCCCGATGAACACGACCACGCATTCCGTTCCGACCCAGCCGGTTGGCTCCCACGCGTTCCGTTGCCTCCCGATGAACACGACACATTCCGTTGCCTCCCAATGAACACGAAGCATTCCGTTGCCTCCCCATGGACACGACGCATTCCGTTGCCTCCCCATGAACACGACGATGACGCTGTTTCTCCGTTCTGACCCAGCCATGTACATGAGCCCTGGCCATACGTATGCGTGAGTAGGCGTTCGAGACCCTGCCCGTATGTACACATACGTTGCCGTTTTTTCTTTCTTTCACCCTGGCCGCTGTACGTACATGTACATGCTACATGCGTGCCTCTACTACGACACGTGCGCGCCTCTACTACGACACGCGCGCGCCTCTACATCGACCAGTATGTACGTACACGTTCGCGACCAGAATGACAACGCTACATACACTTCGACCAGGTGGGTCCCGACTGTCAGGCACTTCCTTGCCTACAAAGATGTAGCTGGTGGGTCCCAGCAGTCAGGGGGCAAATCATGTTGTTTTTTTGCCCGGACGCACTTCCTTGCGTGCGAAGGTGTAGCTGCTGGGTCCCAGCAGTCAGGGGGGCGAATCATTTTTTTTGTTCGAACACACTTCCTTGCGTGCGAAGGTGTAGCTGGTGGGTCCCAGCAGTCGGGGGGCGAATCGTTTTTTTCGGACGCACTTCCTTGCATGCGAAGATGTAGCTGGTGGGTCCCAGCAGTCAGGGGGGCGAATCGTTTTTTCCCGGGCGCACTTCCTTGCATGCGAAGATGTTGCTCGTGGGTCCCAGCAGTCAGGGGGTGGATCATTTTTTTCACAAAATACGGTGGCCCGTCCGGTGTGTCCCCACTGTCAGGTGGAGGAATAATTATTTTGCGCGTAATAAGGAGGCACTTCCTTGCGGCTGCCATGGACCCAGCTGTCAGCCTCTCCACGTACAGTCTACGTCCGATGGAAGTCATTCCTTGACCACGTTGACCACATCGCGCCGAGAGCACCAGGGCGGTGGACGACGGCGAGGCCTAGGAAGGGGACGACGCAGAGCCGGGGAAGACGCGACAGTGGATGCACACGCGGAGAGGAGTACGAGGGTTCACTGGTTCGGCTGCGCTGCCGTCGCCGCAGAATAACAGGGGGTGTGGGTGAGTGGAGGGATGGCCTGGCCAGCGGTGGGAGTAGTAGGGGGCAGTGAGGCCTCCGCAGCAGCACAGCCGGCCACGGGAGGCAGGAGCAGGCGGCACGACCGGCGCTGATTTGGGCGGCTGGAGCAAGAAGACCAGAGGTGGAAGAAGCACGACGACCGTTGGATGGACATCGTACGGTCACTTCAGCTAGAATCGTTTATATTGACTAAGTTGACAAAGCCCTTGGTACGTTAACTTAGTAGGCCCACAGGTCAGCTTTCAAAACGGTGTGCCCCAGATGTCAGGGGGAGGAATCATTTTTTGGGCGGGTGAAGCTAGAATATCCGAGATTGAGGAAGAAGCATGACATCCGTTGGATGGACATCCAACAGCCACTGCTGCTAGAACCGTGTGTTGACAATAAGTTGACAAAGCCTTGCATACGCGTCAACTCTGTTTTTTTAGGGGACGCATCAACTTAGTAAGGCCAGAAGTGTGTGGCAGAGAACTTATAGCCCATTTGAGATTTGTAAGAATGTGTAGCCCATTTTTGAATTCTAATGGAATTTACTACAACCCATTTACAGTTTGTTAAAAGTATAACCCATTTCAACCAACCGTTCAAAACAGAATTCAATAAAATTTCCCACATTTTGATGGGATCCGAAATATTTTTATCCCGAAATTTCTAGTCAGATTAAATACAATTTCAATATAAATTTATATTACGTAAAAATCCAATGAAACATTGCGCTCGCAACAATTAATGAAATTAAAATTTTCAATATCCAAAAATAATATTTTATAAAGTAATCACGTGGTTGGTGCATTTTTTTATAGTTACTGCCTAGTTTTTATAATTACATCCCATTTATTATTTCTTAAAGCCCATTTTTTTGTTAAGCCTAATGCATCCCTCCTAGGAAAGATTTGCAGCCCAGCGGGGCGGAGAATAACAACTTGACCTTGCCTGGGTATTCCTAAAAAAAGTATAGCTGGGCTAGCCAATTTCAGCTTGAAAAAAAATTAATATCTGGGCTGGATATCTGGCCTGGGCTAGATGGGCCACAGCCCGCCCAGTTAATACCTGCAGCGATGTTTTCGTTGTTGTTCAGAGGAGAAAAATTAATATCTGGGCTAAACATCAAAAAACTCTGCAGTGCTCACACCTCAAAAACACAAATACTGCTCGAGCTGCTTGGTCCCAGCTGTCGGCCGCTTCTTGTGCAATTCTCTCGTTTATTGACTACTACATAGGTTGACAATGGTGTGGGACCGTGATGTCAGGAAACCAGGAGGAAGCAAATAAATTATAGTTATATATATATATATAATAAGGAGGCACTTGCGTACGTGAGGCTATGGACCTGGTGGGTCCCCATTGTAATCCTCTCCAAGTAAAGTCATCTCCTCGCCTGCACGCGCTTTCCACTCGAAACAGTCAGCGCCGCCCGCCCTGCTTCCCGGTGCAGGTGATTGCTTCGCCTTCAAATGACACAAGTGCCGTCCGTCCGTCCATCTGCCGCCCACATTAATGATACACGGTTGCCGAGGCGGCTACTCCGGCGCCACACGTCCGTCCCTCCGCCCGCCCACCATTGCTATATAAACTGTTGCGCCAGCCATAGTCGCAGTCATCCGCATCCGTTCCCTTTCTCCTGTCCACACCACTACTGCCCACCATGGCTTCCTCGTGCTCCAGCGCTCTTCGGGACGGGCAGATGACGGACCACAAGAAGATGGCAGCCATTGCTGCCGGCCGGCAGGCAGCCGGAGGACGATGACGTCCCGATGGAGTACATGGTAGTCGATGATCCGGCGCCAACCCCCTCCTCCGCGCCATCCTCGCCAGTGCATTGCACCATGACCATCGGCGAGGCCCATGCCCAATATATGGACAGGGTGAGGCAGATGCATGAGGAGCAGTTCCGGGAGGCGCAGGCCGACGCCGCCTACAACCACCATCTCCTTCAGGAGCACCTGCAGGCGGAGGAGCAGATCGCCTCGGAGCGGGCGGGGCAGGAGGCGCTGCTTCACTCATACCGCTCCGCCCGCAAGGGCCGCCTCGAGCACTGGCGGTACCGCATGCAGGTGGCGGAGGCTGCGGCCGCCTACAAAGAGGCTAGCAAAGAGGGCGATGAAGCGGGTGAGGCGCTGTTTGGCGAGACCGAGGATGAGGCAGAGGACAATGCCGGCTCCGATGAGTCCCCGCTCCGCTGGCGTCGATGAGGCCCTGCTCCGCCGAGGCCCCGCGGTGCCAACAACGAGGCAGAGGACACCGCCGGCTCCGCAGAGGCCCCGCCCCACCAACAATGAGGCAGAGGACATCGCCGGCTCAGCCGAGGCCCCACCCTGCCGACAACGAGACAAAGGACATCACCGGCTTGGCCGAGGCCCCGCCCCGCTGCCAACGAGACCGCGCCACATAGAAAATGAGGAAGAGTAGAACATGGTAGGTCGCCGCCGCTCGGGTCCAAGTAAGGCCACCGCTGCTACCCTCCGGTTGAAGCCAAACTAGGCGGGTTGACCATTGATGGCCGGTTAGCTTCTTGGCGGCGATGTGGAGTCGGAGAGCTGCGCTGGAGAAGAACACTGCTTCTACTTAACTGCTGGTGCAGTTGGCTGACTGACACGTGGGCCCAACAGGCCACATGTCAGTTATGCAACTGCACCTGCAGTTAAGTCACTGAAGCTTCTGTTCGGCTCAGCGGGGCACAGGTGGGTAGCTTCGGTTAATTAATTATACCTCTAGCGCACCCCTTTTTAGTTGAAGAATGTATGAAATGTAATAAAATCCAGCATGTTTATATGAAATCCGACCGTGTATGAATGAATTTATTTCGATTAGTTCGAATTCCTGTATCACTGGCATTGGATGAACATGCAAAACAATACGTACTAGCATTATTCCCAGGGTGAGCACCTCGTTTGCAGCAGTTTCACATATACTCCCTCCGGTCCTTTCTAGTCTGCATACAAGTTTTGTCTGCAGTCAAAGTATCTCTACTCTGACCAATCTTATACAAAAAAGTATGCACTTTCACAATGTGCGGAGTAAAAAGGAATAGAAGGAGTACAAAGAGTTTGAGCAGCTTTTTAGTGTTTCTGTACATTGCAATCAAACACACATGCCTGGCAATTCATAGAGAACATTCAAAACAATCGATGATTATGCATCTCAGCGACTCACATGTCATAGGCAATATTACTTCACAACTAAAGAATAAAGAAAAAAAATTGATCGACGCTGCTGACAGCAAAGGGCGTCCCATTCAAAAATATCAAATGCATGTCTTGCTAAAATCAATGAGAAAAATTTGACAAGGTTGTCCCATTCCAAAATATCAAATGCCTACGATTGTGGAATGGGCAGGGTTTGCCATCAGTTTGGACATTGACATGGCACCTCGTGCTAAATAAACCAGCTGTTCTTTTTGTGTAGTTCCACCAAAATCAACCAAATTCGCGCGTAGCTTGTATGATTCCGCCCTTATATGTTGCAACACCTTGAACTTATAGGCACCTCCTTTATTGTGGTGGAAATGAATGATTCGATGTATTCATGAACATTTTGTGCAGTTCCCATTGAAATCAAGCTGAGCACCCTATTTGCACAAATACAAAAAAGTGATTAGTATAAAGCAAACTGTACTATGAATTGACAGTTTCAACAGGCACATACATGGTCCATGTAGAGCACACTTTTAGAAAAATGGAACTCACCAGAAAGAATCCTAGAACAACATTGTACTCACGCATCACATAAAAAAATGGAGATTTGTCAGTCCTTCTGAGCTGAAGTTAGTTTGGTCTTGTGGGGAGTAATGTAACCATCCTTCAACTGCTCCTTCTGATGAGAAGATAGACAGGGCTTCTTCATCCTGGCATAATCGGAACTAGTCACTTCACGTACTCCATATTCTTCTTCAGAGGAAGATGATCCTGTTGTGCAAAGACAAGAGGACTACTAAATGCTAGCATCCCTGTTTGCTCGAAAAAAAGGAAAGGAAATATTTAAAACAACACAGATGAAACACTTCTCAAGGACAATACCACTTTTCCATGATAGTATCTAAACAGTAGCACAACACCAATAAAGATGACAAAGCTCAATCATATGGATGAAATCAGTGGGCGAGTACCAACCTTTGCTAGGAGGCTTATTGTGTAGAGAATACAGATGAAGCACTTCTCCGGAACCATCTATTGCTATCTACGGTGGTGGCCATGCTTACTATATACTTCTCGATTAGTTTAATGTTTCCAACATCTTCTTGTGCAGTTCCACTAAAATATATGGTATCTTCAAAGAAGATCCCTGTTTGCACAAGTAGAGATAATTACATATTACATTAAGAGTGGCATCAAATCAGTGGCAAAACAATTGGTTGTTACAGCCATAGCAATAAATTAAGATGCAAAACTATATCATTACTTGTGTCATCACAGTTCCAGTGCTTCATTACAGCACCGGGAGTTGATTTTTGTTTTTCTTCCGCTTGTTCTTCCCCTTCATCACTTGGTTCAATAACAGACAAGCTTCGCCTTCAATGTAAGATTTGGCATGTCAATTAGGGAGCACAAGTATAGTACTAAACTTAATTTTCTGATGAAAGTGGCAAAATACAGGCCAGCAGTTGTGAAATATCCTTATCTTACCTCAATGGGATATTACGGTGCACATACAGATTGGAAGTCTTGTCTCCATTTGTGCAGTTCACTAAAATCAAGCAACATTACATACAAATAGCACAACATATGAAAGCACACTACAGAATCATGTGAAAGAAGGCTAGTACCGACCTCTCATGATGCGGAATTCAAACAACTCACAAGAAGAAGATCTGAACCAAATTCGCCTTAACGGATAGGAAGTAATATCTCCTCTTGTGCAGTTCCACTAAGATCAAGCAATCAAGCAACATTGTCGGTGTGACATTTTGGTTGAACTGCACAAAACACTCTTAAAACAAAAGTGTTTTGTGCAGTGCAACAAAAGGTCACAATGGCAATGAGGTGAAGTAGATAACCCTGTTTACACAGAGGTGCAAAGGAAACAACTAGTGGTCAATAACGGTGGATGACACAGAAGCCAACAAAAAGAAGCATCTACCTTATCTAAATGGGAAAGAAAGCAAGACAGTAGCATTTCTCAAACGGTGGCATTGATTAATATTAACATAGAGATTATATTAACAATAAAATTTGTTAAACATGTAATTTGCTTTTAACTGTGGTATTGCATCAATTTTCCAGTGGCATTATTAGAGGGTGTTTGCTTACAGGGACATTTTGGTGTAGGGACTAAAAAAACTCTGTGTCAGTCCCATCTAAACCAAACAGGAGGGACTTTTAGGGACTAAAAGTGGGCATTTGGGACTAAAAAAAGAAGACCTCAAGGGAGTCTTTTTGGGACTTTTTCCAACAGTTGCCCCTGCCACGCATCACACCTTGTCTCTATTAGTTCATTACTAGGGGTAACATGGTCTTTTAGCATGTCATTTAATAACCTCTTGTCCATGTTTAGTCCCTGGAACCAAGCAGGTAGGGACTAGGGAGTTTTTAACCAAACAGGGCCTTAGATTAACAACAGCTAATGAGTTACACGGGACAGTGGACGCACCGTCACCATTTGCATCTACCGATGTACTATGGTCATGCACAGTCTGTTGCAACAAAGAACAAACAACCAAGGAGAATATTTGTGTTGGTCCCAGTTTTGTTATCTTTAGACACCTTTCCCTATGTGAGTGCAGCAAATCTAGTCCTGCTCAAACTCTACAGCCTTGCCCCTTCCTTTCCTTTTTGAAATAGTACTTTCGCCCCTTCCTTTCCTCTTTGAACCACATCCTAGATTTATGCGATACAAATTTCCCACTACTTTCCCCCATTCCTTTCCTCTTTGAACCATGTCCTAGATTCATGCTATACAACTTCCCCCCTTCATTTCCTCTTTGAACCACGTCCTAGATTCATGCTATATACTCCCTCCGTTCCGAATTACTTGTCGCAGGTATGGATGCATCTAGATGTATTTTAGTTTTAGATACATCCATTTCCGCGACAAGTAATTTGGAACGGAGGGAGTACAACTTTTCCCACTACTTTCCCCCACTCCTTTCCTCTTTGAACCACGTCCTAGATTCATGGTATACATGCAGCTAGAGTAATGCATGTGGAGTAAGTAAATTATACCTTCAGGTTCTTGGGGCGTGGTTTGGTGGGTGACGGGACGGCAGGGAAGAAGAAGGGGTCGAAGGCCCTCTCGCGCCGCCGCTGGGTGGAAAGTGAACAGCTGCGCCGGTAGTCCCTCGCTGACGGCGACAACATTAAGCCTCCTTCCCTTCCCGGTGGATGGATCCTGCCGGCTCTTTGAGCAGCAGTGAGGGGAGAGAGAGGCCAATGAAGTCTTGTTTAGATCTGGAGAGGGCGAGAGTGTGTGAAGAGAGCAACTACAAGCGCTGAGGCTCCAGCGGGAGAGGGCGAGAGAGTGTGAAGAGAGCAACTACAAGCGCTGAGGCTCCAGCGGGAGAGGGCGAGAGAGTGTGAAGAGAGCAACTACAAGCGCTGAGGCTCCAACGTGTATATATATACTGGAGAGAGAGTGTGAAGCGTGCAAACCCTAGAAAACATTTTGACCAGTCAAAGAATCCTCCTGGCACAAATTATGCTCAAGTGTAGTTATCGAACCCGAGACCTCAAGTTTGATGAGTGAACAGGCTAACCAGCTACACAACCCTCCCGTTATGTTCAACGAGAGGGAAATAACCTTTTATACATTCCTGCATTCGTGTGACAAGCATGCCGTGTTTTGTGTGTGTGTGGGAGTCATTGGGATTTCAATCATAATCGTGTCATGTGGCTTTGGTGGTAAGACTATCCACAGTGGTGCAGAAATAATGCAGCCTTAGTCACCTTACCTCTCTCCACGTAGTATGTTGGGTCCCACTAGTCAGAGGGTGAAACAAACAAATTAATAAGAAAAATTAAAAGTGCCAGCGGTGTTTCTTACCTCACACATCTCGCTACTGCTCGGGAACACTGTCCAATTGATCCCTCTGTTCGCTCACGTACTATTTTAAGTGAATCCTTATTATAACATGCACACGAATTTTGGGCACTTGTATTCGACTTAAGTCAGTGTGCCACCATATCTCGTATACTTACTACTCCCTCCATCTAGGTGTAATAAGTCACGTTAGAAGGTGCAACGGGACCAAGGTGTGTGCGTGTGTGCGTGTGTGTGTGTGTGTTTAACAGCATGTGTGTGTCAGAGAGAGCGACAGATCGACCTACTCCTATAGAGAGATGTTCTGTAGTGTACGATTTTAGCCGCGAGAGTCGGTGCATCCTCTCGTTTCCGGGCGTGTCCGGTAGGGACATGCGGACAGCTGCCACGCCCGCTCCTGACCAGCCTGGCCCACCCAAAGCCCCTTCATCGCCCGCGCGCGCTTCCCGCCCGAAACGGTCAACGCCGCTCCAAAGAATCGGTGCCGCATTCACGCCCGGGCAGAGCTGACGCGACCTCTCACTGGCGCAAGAGTGATGGTTGCTTCGTCCGTCCAACTTACTGTTGGGTCTATGTGATTTGACGGCTCATTGGTCTTTATTACTCAGGTGGTAGGACTGCTGGATGTCCCACGCTTTCGGCAAAAGGAGGTACTACTACTACTACTAGATTACAATTTTCTACATTCTTACAGCGGAGTCATGCAAGAGCAGTGAAAACACGCAGGCTTAGTGATTACATGGCCCACCTCACACTATCACCGTGCGACACCTAACTCTTTACATAGTACTCCCTCCATTCCTAAATATTACTTGATGAGTCCTCGCGCGTTGCCGCGGAACAGCGGTATATCTCTCTGCGCAAAATTATCGATTTCATAGAACTAAAAAAACTCTATAACCGCATGACAAATGTGGTAGCCAAACTAAATAAACTCCCATCTTCATTTAGATCATCCCACGTAAGGAAAAAAGATCAGCCAACTCCTACTGCATAATGGGATTATATTTTTCTTTTTGACATGTTAATGGGACTTAAAAGCTCACTTACATGCATGCTCCCGGTGCATGCTTGCATGCAGACAAGTTGATGTGATTTAAAACCCACTCACATGCATGTGCCACGGTATTTTTGCATGCTTGCACGTGGCTTAGTGCGGAGCCTCTCAACGTCTAGATCAGACGGCTATTATGGACTGATTTACTTCATCTAATGGCTACATCAATTTTGATGATGTGGCTCAAGGAGAGGATAGAGAATTCCTAGTAGTGGGGGCTAGCTATTACTAGTAGATAAGTCTTTGTAGAGATTCCACTACATACGGAACAAAATGAATGAATCTACACTTAAAATGCATCTATATACATCCCCATGTGTTTCATGGTGAAATCTCTACAAAGACTTATATTTAGGAATGGGGGAGACGGCGTACTAAGCAAGCTTCTCCTCGTTCTGCGAGTTGACGGGACACATCAAAAGTACTCCAGTGTATAGAGCCTTGCCTCTAAGGTAGGCCCCACATGGTTTGCCTCTTTTTTTAACATAACACGTCAAGTCGCAATTTGTTTGTTCACCCGTGGTAGACGATCCTCCCTCCACCAAGTGGACAACCAGTACACGTGCCAAATTACCACGTGGGCTGCCTTTTTCGTACAGAAATGAGCTCCACCGTGTACCCGCGCGGGTGTGGTTGGGAAAGAGATGGGAGTACGTGCGCCGTGCATGCACCTCTTCTCTTCGTGCACGTCCCCCACCTACGTGGGTGTGTGTGAGAGATACAAACCGTGTTCGTGAGTGTTTTTTGTTTTGGGGTGGGGTTGGGGTGTGGGGTTGATTTCGTGAATTATTTGTGGGAATATGTGTCGATGACATCTCAAACAAAATTTTGCATGCAATGTGTGTGAAATGGAGGCCTATCCATATCATACATAGAGGGTCGGGCAATCCACGAGAAGAGAGGGAGGGTCATAGCTATCGATAGAGTCGAAGAGAGGATCAAGTGGGTGGGTGCGAGATCGATGAAGAGAGCCATCGAAATTGTGTGTGTGTGCAAGTCAAAGATATAGGGCGACTGGCCTACTGGAACGTTAGAGGGAACATGTCAAGTTTGTGTGTGGCAGGGAGACATGACTAGAGCGCTCGATGTATCGGTGTGTGTGGGGGGAGGGGGCGGGGGGAGGGGTAGGCAGAGGCCTAACTATAGAGGTAGAACGACTCGTATATGTGTTGAGAAGGAGAGACCCAGTTATGTCTTTAGGGAGATCGGTCGACATCCATACATAAATGAAGGAAGGGAAATATGATGGGGCAGAGAGAGAGAGGAGAGAGAGAGGGAGGGAGAGGGAGGGAGAGGGTAGGGTGCTGGATGGGTGATGGAGTTGCTTCTCGAAGATGGTGGGAGAGGCCTACTAGATAAATTGAGGGTGAAACTGCAATGTTATCAATAAGAGTGGGGATGTGTTTCTGTGTGTGCCTGTGCGTGATAGATCTGTCGGGACGCATCCATGGATGATGAAGGGGAACCATGTGTTTGGTAAGCAAACCTAACTAGATCGGTAGATCAATTGTTGTTTGTCGGAGGAAGGGGGAGACACAACTAATGAGGTAGATCGATTGACATGTGGGTAAAAACGAGTTATAAGGACCTAGCTAGCTATATGTATAGCGAGAGATCGGTCGGTGTACGTCCATTTGTTAGAGGCAAATAAGGCCCAGCGAGACGGATAGACAAAGAGAATGGAGCTAGGAGGTGGTGCAAGAGGCCCAACTACTAGCTAGATAGGGGGAGGAGTGTGCGGTTGTGAGATCGATGAAAAGAGGGGTGAGAGTTTACACGTGTGTCTAACCGTATGAGAGACACGAGGCAAGGACACATAAAGGAGGAGATTGAAGGTGTGTGTATGTTGTAGGCAGGCATCGCTGGAGAGGTTTATCGATCGGTGTGTGTCGGAAAGGAGTTGTGAAGACTCTGGGAGAACGACCTAAAGAAAAAAAATGAATGTGCTCGGTGGATAGAATGCCGACGGAGGGGGAGGGCGAGGAGGGCGTGTGCATGCACGAGAGAAAGTTAGTGGTAGCTACAAAGGTTAGAGAATTGTGTGGGTGTAAGAGACTAACAAAGATCATAATTTGATATGAAAGTGGATTCATATATTTAAATAGGAGATTATAGTGTTTTAAACATTGCATGCATGAATATAGCGGTGATACACGTGCTGTGCACATGTTATACCATAATGTGATAATGCATGGCGTTTGCAACTCACAGCTAAATGACGAACAATCTAAACCATACTATACAACAAACAATCTCACATTTTATTTGAATTTGTGATAATGTGTGGCGTTTGCAGCTTACAACTAAATATCGAACAATCTAAACAATACTATATATCGAACATTCTCACATTTTATTTGAATTTGTGGTAATGTGTGGTGTTTGCGACTCACATCTAAATACTTGTAGGCGTAGGGGGCGGGGCACCATACATAATGTGATAAACACATCTATACCTACTAATAAAACAAGGTGTGTTTCGCCAATTTTTTCATCCGTTCATCCATATTATCAATTATACTTTTGAGATTTTAACTATCCAAGGTGGTACTAATAGTTTCTGTCCGTGCGATTTTATTCCTGTCAGTTCTCATGGGCCTTTTTTTGTTTGTACGTCGTTCTGGGCCGCACACACCTGGTTCAGGGGAGAAAAATATTGTGCGGGCCGAACAAAAAATAATAGGCATATGGGGTTTCAAACTCATGACCTGACCAACTCGTTACGGCTGCTGCCACCTGAGATACATAATAGTTGTGTTATATTGTTCGTTCGTCGTAGTATTAATTAGTACCACATCGCTCTTATACACAAAAACCAACCAATTTATATACATAGATAAATTGCTTGAACATCAGTGAGCCACCTAGGTAAAAGTGGAAAGCCATCCCGTAATAAGGAAGGAAATAAAAAAGGAAATGACGTGGAAGGGAAGTGAATACAGTAGGAAGGGAGAGATTTGAGATTTGAATTTAATGTCCAAAATAAAGAAAGAAAGGAGGCATTCGGAATTGGATGTCGAAAAATAAAGAAGGAAAGGAGGGAATTCCGGTACGATGAAGAAAAAGATAGAAAAGTGGGGAGCCATCCCGTAATAAGGAAGGAAAATGCTTAAAGAAGGAAAGGTGGTATTTAATGTTTGACAGTGAAAAATAGGAAAGTGGGAAACCTCCGCACTATAAGAAGGAAAGACAGAAAAATAAAGAGCCCGCATGTATATTATTACCCGCCCATACGTAGTATACCCCGTCCATGAATGTAGCTCGAGGATTAGTACAAAACAATGAGCTACACATGGCGTCAGGCAAGTGGAATGTTGACGTCAAATTAACTCAAGTGCCCATGCAAAAAAGGAAAAACTCAAGAGCAAATTATGTTAAGATTGTTTACCTGCAAATTATGTTGTCTAAATCACAATAAAAAGTGTTCACACGTACAATATTTTTCAGAGAATTAAATAAAAAAGAGCCACAGTTAAAAGTAGGTGCTTGATTGTTGCTTTAAAACAATAGATTTCTCAAATGCGCACGTTGAAATGTGATTGTATAGTCGCATGCAATGATTGATTTATGACATAAGGGCCAACTTCCGTCTAATAATATATACACATCAATCTTTCTCCCGATGCAAAATGGTTAAACTTTCCTTTATACTAGAATTAAGCTTTTTCTATATCTTCATGTCATAGGAGTCATAGTTTTCTTTGTCTTTTTAGATAGCTCACCATCCATGCTGAATGGCTAGGAGTTGTAGTTTCACATCATCTACACACCTGACGCAAGTAAAATTAACTTGCAAAAAGTAATAAAACCTAACAACTTTTGCAAGTTTGACAAAATTTTGCCGCAAAAACAAACAAGAATCTAGATATTTATATTTTACTTTTAGTGAAACAACTTTAATTTCACAATGTTACTAGAGATGAGGGTAATCTTATTTGTGACGTTTGTCCGAGTTGAATGCAAAAGATGGCACATAGTGGCACGCGGTGCAGGTTTTGTGTTTTCATTTACCCGTCATCAAAGTACAAAGAGTCGGACTTGGATTCTATGTTGTCTGCGACACAAACTCCATACTTTTCTCTATTATATTAGCCATGGATTAAGGATTTTTGTACAACGCTCCTAATATTATTAGACACAAATAGTGCTATGCTACACAGTCCCTAAACCTAACGAACACTGGTTCATGGAAATTTGTGTTGCCTTAGTAGCGAAGCAAATACATTGTACTAAAATGGAATTAACTATTTTTTTATAATGCGAGATTTATTGGGCATCACTGAGCAACGCCAAAAAAGACGTGAAGAGATCCTCAAAACCAGGAAGATATTTCAGTGAGTTAAATTGCACACACCTTTCCTACACTTACAAAATACTTTCATGTTTATGTTTTTGCGCAACATATAATTTAGTGGCAGCGTGGAGGATTTCAAAGAGATTGTTGATGTCATAATGTCTGGTTATGGTCCTGGGAGGAGGAGGGTCTTGAGCCATTGGGTTAGGGCGGTGCGGTGTTTTTCTCTCCCATTGCAACACACGGGCATTTGTGCTAGTTATACATATGAGACATGGTTTAGATTATGAAGATGTAGCTAGAGCTAGAAATGTAATGTGATTTGAAATCAAAATAAAGTGGATTAAAAAAATCTAGTTCAAGTTCATATAGTACACATAGTTCATATGTAACTCGAGACTAATCATGTGGTGAGCTATGAAGATAATACACAAACGATGATTTAACTTGACAATAATGATGATTGTAGATCTTATTAAAACAAAGAAACGAGTTCAAATGCTTTGACTTCACAACAATCATTACTGTAGATCTTATTCACATAGAGAAACGAATTCAAATTTAGTTCATATTGAAGCGGTAGTATATATGTTTGGAATGCACTAAAACGTTCATTTGAGTAGTAGGTTGCATGCATTATACACGTAGCGAAATATTTTAATTGAACATAACATGAATTCAAAAAAGTTTTGAATGACATTTGTAGTGCGCATTGATTTGGTACAGTACACGTTAGGCTTGTCCGAAAATTTCAACCCGCACCTTGTTAGCCTGAAATATTTAAGATATATCTTTGTCTCGTTGTGCTCCGACAACTCCCTCCATCTCAACCCGCACCTTGCTATTTCGAAACTACAACGCGCGTGAAAACTCCCACCTCTTGTGAAATCCTGACACGCGAAATGCCCGTGGTACCCCTGAACCGAAAGAACCGGCTCAAATCGGTGGGGGTACTTTCGTAACTTACCCCACATTTCGTACAAGCGCGTCTCTAAGCCATGGTTCCCCACTGCCATCCCATCTGCCCACCCATTCGTACACCGAGGCCGTGAAAACCCGCGACGAAACCCCACACCCTGCACCGTCCGCAACCCAGTCGGAGCCTCTTCCCTGATGACGTCGTCCACATCAACACCTCGACGTCCCTCATCCACCGTACCGGATGAGGATCCGTCGTCGATCTCATCGTCCCGCCGGTTCAGCCACCCCGTCCTCCACCTCCAAGGAGCTGCCCCGACATTCCCCTCGTTTTTCGTGCCACTGAAAGTGCAACTATCCCTAGGTGGTTTTGGTAATTTATAACAACATATAGCTCATAGAGCTAATGCTATTCCAAGATGATTATTTCAGGAAAGCTCAATGATTGGCATGGCATGGATGTGAAAGTAGAACCCTCAAAATGCTAAGGACAAAGGATTGGCTCAAGCTCAAAAGCTCAAGACTCTTCATTTTATATTTTAGTGATCCAAGATCACATTGAGTCTTTAGGAAAAGCCAATACTATCAAGGAGGGATGAGGTGTTGCTTAATGAGCCTCTTGCTTCATGTGCTTAATGATATGCTCCAAAAACCCTCAACTACTTTCCCATATCCACATATGACCTAAACCCTAAGCCAAACTCGGTCCTACCGATTCTTCCTATCCGGCGCCACCGAGTTTCATTTGTCATAAGCCACTGCCAAACCCTAGCAATTCGGTCCTACCGATAGGGATCTCGGTCTCACCGAGATGGGGTTGCAAACTCTCTGTTTCCCTTTCGTAACTTTTCGGTCTCACCGAAAGAGCGAATCGGTCCCACTGAGATTGCAATGTAAACTCAGTGTTTCCCTTTTGTAACTTTTCGGTCTCACCGAGTTCCACTCGGTCTCACCGAAAGAGCAAATCGGTCCCACCGAGTTTGCCTGACCAACTCTCTGGTTAGCTAATTACCAAATTCGGTCTCACCGAGATTACGTTATGCCCAAACCCTAACCATATCGGTCCTACCGAGTTGCATGTCAGTCCCATCGAAAATCACTAACGGTCACTAGGTTTACATTTTCGGTCCGACCGAGCTTATTGATTCGGTCCCACCGAGATTGGAAAACCGTGTAACGGTTGGATTTTGTGTGGAGGCTATATATACCCCTCCACCTCCTTCTCATTCCGTGAGAGAGCCATCAGAACACACACACCATTCCAACTCATATGTTCTGAGAGAGAACCACCTACTCATGTGTTGAGACCAAGATATTCCATTCCTACCATATGAATCTTGATCTCTAGCCTTCCCAAGTTGATTTCCACTCAAATCTTCTTTCCACCAAATCCAAATCCTATGAGAGAGAGTTGAGTGTTGGGGAGACTATCATTTGAAGCACAAGAGCAAGGAGTTCATTACCTACACACCATTTGTTACTTCTTGGAGAGTGGTGTCTCCTAGATTGGCTAGGTGTCACTTGGGAGCCTCCGACAAGATTGTGGAGTTGAACCAAGGAGTTTGTAAGGGCAAGGAGATCGCCTACTTCGTGAAGATCTACCGCTAGTGAGGCAAGTCCTGTGTGGGCGATGGCCATGGTGGGATAGACAAGGTTGCTTCTTCGTGGACCCTTTGTGGGTGGTTGCTTCTTCGTGGACCCTTCGTGGGTGGAGCCCTGTGTGGACTCGCGCAACCGTTACCCTTGGGTGGAGCCCTGTGTGGACTCGCGCAACCGTTACCCTTCGTGGGTTGAAGTCTCCATCAACGTGGATGTAGGATAGCACCACCTATCCGAACCACGGGAAAAACATCCGTGTCTCCAATTGCGTTTGAATTCTCCAAACCCTTCCCTTTACATTCTTGCAAGTTGCATGCTTTACTCTCCGCTGCCAATATACTCTTTGCATGCTTGCTTGAATTGTGTGATGATTGCTTGACTTGTCCTAAAGTAGCTAAAATCTGCCAAGAACTAAAATTGGGAAAATGTTAAGTTTTTATTTGGTCAAGTAGTCTAATCACCCCCCTCTAGACATACTTTCGATCCTACAAGTGGTATCAGAGCTTTGGTCTCCATTTGCTTGATCTCCATAGCTTTTGGTGGTCATAGCCTTGGTTTCACAACCTAGGAGAGTATGGCGTCTAGCGAGGGAAATTATCACCGTAGAGGTCCTTACTTTGATGGTACTAACTTTGCTAGTTGGAAGCATAAAATGAAAATGCATATTCTTGGACATAACCCCGCCGTTTGGGCTATTGTATGTGCTGGCTTGCAAGGTGACTTCTTTGATGGGAGAGAACCAAACCGTGAAGCTACCGCGGATGAGTTGAAGATGTTGCAATACAATGCTCAAGCTTGTGATATTCTCTTCAACGGATTGTGCCCCGAAGAATTCAACAAAATCAGCCGTCTTGAGAATGCAAAGGAAATTTGGGACACTTTGATTGATATGCACGAAGGTACCGACTCCGTCAAGGAATCCAAGTTGGATGTGCTTCAAAGCCAACTTGACAAGTTCAAGATGAAGGGTGGTGAAGGTGTCGCTGAAATGTACTCTAGGCTTGCTCTCATCACAAATGAGATTGCCGGCTTAGGAAGTGAAGAGATGACCGACAGATTCATCATCAAGAAGATTCTAAGAGCCTTGGATGGAAAATATGATACCGTGTGCACATTGATCCAAATGATGCCCAATTACAAAGATCTGAAGCCAATGGAGGTGATTGGAAGAATTGTTGCTCATGAGATGTCACTTAAGGATAAAGGGGAACTTCACAACAAATCAAGTGGTGCCTATAAAGCCTCATGTGAAGCCCCTACATCATCAAGTGAGAAACTAGACTTCAATGAAGAATTGAGCTTAATGGTGAAGAACTTCAACAAGTTCTACAAGAGTAGGAGCAAAGATAGAAGCTTCAAGTCAAGGTCCTACAATGACAAAAGATCTTCTAGTCGAGAGCGAAACTGCTACAATTATGGAAGACCCGGACACCATTCCAATGAGTGTACGGCTCCCTACAAGAGAAGAGAAGATTCTCCAAGAAGAAGAAGCAAAGAATCACCACCAAGAGAGAGAAGGAGTAGAGATGATCGTTATGAACAAAGATACTCACAGAGAAGCAAGGATTCGGAAAGGAAGGAAAAATCGTCAAGGAGCTACACAAGACGAAGACATCAAGCTCATGTTGGTGAATGGGTATCCGGCTCCGACTCCGACAGCCACTCCGAGAGAAGTTATCACTCCGACTCCGAAGATACTCAAGATGAAGGTGTTGCCGGTCTAGCACTTGTGTCAACCAACTCCTACGACATATTTGACTCACCAAATGAAGGAATTGGAAGATGCTTCATGGCCAAAGGTCCTAAGGTAACACACCCCGAGTATGTTGATTTCAATAGTGATGAAGATGACTTGTTAGGTGATGATTTTCTTGGTGACAACTCTAGTGATGAATATTATGATGAAAGACCAATTAATCATGCTAATCAAGATAAAACGAATGACAATGATAAGGAGAAGATTGAGGCTCTAACTAAAGAACTAAACACTCTTAAGTTAGCTCATGAAACTATCTTCAAAGATCATCGAGAACTTTTAAGAGCTCATGAGAAATTACGCTTTGAAAAGCTCAATCTTGAGCAAGAGCATGAGTTCTTAAAGGCAATCAATGATGATCTCCGCAAGAAAAGTTCTTCTTACATTGCCAAGCATTTACTCTTATCTACTTACATGCCTCAAGTCAAGTCTAGTAACAAGAAAGATTCTTCCTCTAGCAGTAACAATGATCATGTTAAATCCAATATTGTTGCTTCTAGTAGTTCTCTTGATTCCACTAATGATTCTCTTAGCCAAGTTACACTTGAGCAAGAAAATAGTTTATTGAAGGGAATTATAGAGAAAGGAGTGTACAAAAGCCTTGCCGGGAGTAAGCAATTCGAGGAAATTGTGCGCAAGCAAGGAATGCACCGGAAGAATCAAGGTGTTGGTTTTGAACGAAAGTTCAATGCCAATGGAGTTGAGTGGGAAGAAGATCAATACCCCAAGACAAAGTTTGTCCCTCAACAAGAGAAGCATGATGCTTCTTTCAAGGGGACACAAGCTCAAGATGATCTTCCACCACAAGGCTACAAGCAAAAAGGCAAGGACAAGCTTCAAGAGGAAATTGATGCATTTGAAGAAGCTCCTAAGACCTTAGTCAAGTGGATTCCCAAGACTACTTCAAGTTCCACTTCATCAAGTATGACTACAACTCCAAGGATTCCCATCAAGATGATGTGGATCCAAAAGAAGAAGAACTAGAGAGTTCTTGAGGGTGACTCCGCCAACATACTTCACTCTTATCATTTTGGCAAGAACAAGTGCAATCAACTTCCACATCGTGCACTAGTTCAAGGAGTCACAAACCCTCTTGTTGGTAAGACAAGGGACAAGGTAACCTAAAAGTTTTCATGGACATCATCTTTTGTGTGCATCACTCTATGTCTATGGATATCCTTGTTTGTTCCTTGTGGGACTAACCCATGTAGGTATTGAAAGTGCAATTCACTCAAATGGATAGCTCCAAGTGATCTACATCAACATTGAGCATCCACATCTTCAACATCTACATGAAGTCATCATCGACAAAACCCAAGGTTAGTTCATCCCTCTTAGGGGGGATATCACATCTAGGGGGAGCTTTACTCTAAGACTTGAGCTAAAGCAACTCTAAAGATGTGAACACAACAATGCTTTATGTAAAAGTGGTAACCCCACTTGAGCTTAAACGATGAGTATGACCTATGATCAAGTGCTCTCACTTGACTCCTAAGTCAATATACTCATATATAGATGACCTAGTCATGGAAAATTGCTTGATAGATGCTAGAATTGGTTGTGCATGCCTTGTCACATATTTCATTTGCCATCTTATTGTGTGAGCATGCTGGTTGCATATTTTACTCATTCGAGGACATCCACTTGTTGTTTTGATTGTTCGGCTTTATTTCTTTTTGCCAAGTGGATGGACAAGAATGCCTAAGAACCTCCTCTAGCTATCTATGCTTTTCTTGTCTCAAACTCTATTCATGCTGCATCACAAAATTTGATCAAGTCAGATTCGAACCACTCTATGTGAGGAGCTCTCGGAGTCCCCGATTCGTCATAGACTTAAACTTCCAAAACCTCTTTATGATTCTCGGTTTGACCGATACTCCACTTTCGGTCCTACCGAGATCATTAAGTTGATCTAGGTTTTCGATCTCGGTGCAACCGATTTGAACATTTCGGTCACACCGAGTTTCAGTAACTGCACGCAGTTATGAATCTCGGTGCCATCGAGTTGTTCCACTCGGTCACACCGACAGGGTCGGGCTATATATAGTCACGGGCAAAATTTTGGAAATTTCTCTGAACCCCTTCGCCCGCGCGATAGCCTGCTCTGCCAACGTGGTCTCCGGATCGTCTTCTCGCCGCCAGCCGCCTCCAGTCGCTGGTCTCCGTCGCCGTCAACGGGAATTATGCCCCGCCGTAGCAAGTCCCCGCCGAACTAGGGTATGGACTTGATCTTTGTGCTATTCTCCAATCTGATTCCTAGCACATTGTGTTCTTCATGATTCTTGCCACGATTGAAACACTCCTATCCAGTCAAAACGCTCATAGATTAGGTTTGATTTGAAAATTCTAGGTTTAGGTTTCCGCTGAAACCATCTCCGACCCACCGAGTTGAAAAACTCGGTCCCACCGATTTGGCTTATGCCATTGCACAAGTGAGACTCGGTCTGACCGAGAATTACTTATCGGTGTGACCGATTTTGGAACTCTGTGAAACCCTAGCAGTCTCCGTGCCACCGAACTGTGACTCGGTCCAACCGAGTTCACTAGTTTAGGTTCCAAAACTGCTTCGGTATCACCGAGTTTGAAAATCGGTAGATCCGAGATGATTTTAGTGGGAAACTAAAACTAAGTTTTTGGATCATTCTTTTTGCAAAAATCTCTGCATTTTGTGATGATCATCCTTTCTACCTCATCTATAATCTGTTCACAGGGTCAGCAGTCAGTTTGCAGCATGTCTGATCAAAGTGATAGCCAGAATGTGTCAGAACAGCAAGTGGTGATGAGTGAGGGCACTAGTCCCTCAAGTTCTTCAGATGAGGGCAGCAGGAGCACCCCTAGCAACTTGCCAAAGGCTGCCACGAGACAGAGGAAGAAGAGGACTTCAGATTCCGAAGATGAAGACTATGTGGCAGAGGAAGAGGCCACTTCCAAGAGAGTTGAGCCAGTTCAAGGCACTAAGCTAGGCCTGAAAATCAAAAGGCCAGCAGGCAGGCAGCCAATGTCAAAGGCCAGAATGTCAACTGAGAAGCCCATAGAGCCAGTTGCAGCTGAGAGCAAGAAAATAAAGGAAAGAGTGAAGAAGACTGTGGCTAGAGTGCTTGGCAAAGCTTCCATCATGGAAGAGGAAGAAGAAGAAGAGGTAGCTGCACCAGCACCCAAGGCACCCAAGCTAATGGGAGATGCCATAAAATCAGGGGGAGCTGCTTCCAAGGCCAAGCCAGCTCCAAAGCCAAAGCCAAAGAGGAACACAAGAAGCATCCCAGCAGCTGAGAAGAACAAGGCCCCAGTGCCTGAGACTGTTGCTGAAGAAGAGGAAGAGAATGTCCTGAGAAAGCTCAAGCCCAAGATCCTAGACCACAACGATGCTCATCCTGTGGCTGAGGACATGAAGCTCAGGAGAGATTCAGGACTAAGGAAATGGAGAGAAGCAGACCCGTATGCTTCAAGGAGAAGGACAGCAGTCGACTACATGTTTCACACCAAGGAGCAGCAGGATTTTTATGAGACAGTGCTGCTAGATAAGAAGCCCATTGTCTGTGATATGCGATGGGTTGATTGGACATACATCAAGGACAATGAGGAGCACTATCCTGGAGTGCAAGACAGCTTCATAGCTTGTGGAGTAGCTGACTTTGTTGGGCAGAAGCTCATAAAGTGGAACGAGGAACTCATCATGCAGTTCTACTCCACAGCACATTTTTATCCAGATGGGAGGATCACATGGATGTCTGAGGGTACAAGGTACCAATCCATAGTTGCTGAGTGGGCACAGATCATTAATGCCCCAGAGGAGCAAGATGATGACTTGGATATCTAT
This sequence comes from Triticum urartu, assembly GCF_056163025.1. Taxonomy (NCBI): domain Eukaryota; kingdom Viridiplantae; phylum Streptophyta; class Magnoliopsida; order Poales; family Poaceae; genus Triticum; species Triticum urartu. Next base: position 41,091,442 of record NC_141876.1, on the reverse strand, counting down.
GCCAAGAAGAAAATGGACCACAACTCAATGTCAAATATGTACAAGGAGATCCCAAATGAAGCACTTGATACCTTCAAGTTTGGCTCAGTACATTACCTTCTGTCAGGGCTCCCGACGATCATTTGGATACTAAGGCACACCTTACTGCCCAAGTCTGGAGATCACAAGATGATCAGAGGCCATTCTATCAACTTGCTACATGTGTTTGATGTGCCTCAGAAGTTCAAGGTGATGAGCCTCATAGTGGAAACAATCAAGAGGACTGCAGCAGACCAGAAGAGGAGCTGCGGATATGCCCCTCAGATTCAGGCGCTCATCAACTCCAAGATGGGTACGGGCATATATTTATTGGATAAGGAACATTTGCCCATCCGTCTAGATTTTGAGAACTATGAAGTTGTGATGACTGAGAACGAGCCATCGTCTGCACAAGCTTACGTAAAGAAGGAGAAGGCGAGGAAGGAGAAAGCTACCAAGATGCCAACTCAAGAGGAGGCATCTGAGTATTTCTTGAAGACTAAACAAGAGCAGCTTGGTTACTTGATTGCATCCACGCTGAGGATTGAGCAAAGTCTGGCCACCCTCACTCAAAATCAGCAGAGCCTAGAGAGAATCATGGAACAGAAGTTCTATGACTTGGATGTCAAAGTAACGGAAGTTCAGTCTGCAGTGGAGCAGCTCTAGGAGGACATGCAGGAGAGGAGAGGCAGGACTACTACTCATGCCTTTGCCAGAGTGCCAAGAGGTCCAAGGTCGTCTGCCGTGCCAGTTGCTGACACAAGAGCCACCACCTCAGCACCAGCCACAGCCTCAGTTCCACCAGCTCCAGCATCTACTTCAGCTCCAACTCCAGCGTCTACTTCAGCGTCTACCGAAGCCTTCGTCCTTGGAGTGATCCGGACTCCACCACCACCTGAAGATCAAGCCTGAGCGTCGATCTAGTGCTATGCATTTTCTACGAACTTTTTGGTAACTTGTTGCCAAAGGGGGAGAAGATGTATAGATCATAGGCTTCGAGAGAGAGAGTGTTGCTTTTCTCTCTTGCTTTATTTGGTGGTTTTTCAAACTTGTTTGCTTTTGAGTGCTTGAGATACTATGCTTGTGAGACATTGATGATCATGTGTTTGATCATAAGCTACACTTAATGTTTGCTTAATGCTATTATCCTATCTATCTTATGTGATCATTCACTATTCTTGGTGATGAGTGCATGTATTTCATTCTTATCATTTTAAGCACTCCACCAAGATGTATGTGACATGGAAAAGTAACCCATGACTCTAACTCATTGTGCATTTGCAGTCCAAAGCAAATTTTAAATATGCACAAATTTATGGGGAGCTCTTACTTATCACATACTTCTCAAAGCGACGATATATTTCATGCTTATTATCATTTGTCGAAGCTTTGATCTATATGTTGTCATCAATTACCAAAAAGGGGGAGATTGAAAGTGCAACTATCCCTAGGTGGTTTTGGTAATTTATAACAACATATACCTCATTGAGCTAATGCTATTCCAAGATGATTATTTCAGGAAAGCTCAATGATTGGCATGGCATGGATGTGAAAGTGGAACCCTCAAAATGCTAAGGACAAAGGATTGGCTCAAGCTCAAAAGCTCAAGACTCTTCATTTTATATTTTAGTGATCCAAGATCACATTGAGTCTTTAGGAAAAGCCAATACTATCAAGGAGGGATGAGGTGTTGCTTAATGAGCCTCTTTTTTCATGTGCTTAATGATATGCTCCAAAAACCCTCAACTACTTTCCCATATCCACATATGACCTAAACCCTAAGCCAAACTCGGTCCTACCGATTCTTCCTATCCAGCGCCACCGAGTTTCATTTGTCATAAGCCACTGCCAAACCCTAGCAATTCGGTCCTACCGATAGGGATCTCGGTCTCACCGAGATGGGGTTGCAAACTCTCTGTTTCCCTTTCGTAACTTCTCGGTCTCACCGAAAGAGCGAATCGGTCCCACCGAGATTGCAATGTAAACTCAGTGTTTCCCTTTTGTAACTTTTCGGTCTCACCGAGTTCCACTCGGTCTCACCGAAAGAGCAAATCGGTCCCACCGAGTTTGCCTGACCAACTCTCTGGTTAGCTAATTACCAAATTCGGTCTCACCGAGTTTGTGTAATCGGTCTCACCGAGATTACGTTATGCCCAAACCCTAACCATATCGGTCCTACCGAGTTGCATGTCAGTCCCACCGAAAATCACTAACGGTCACTAGGTTTACATTTTCGGTCCGACCGAGCTTATTGATTCGGTCCCACCGAGATTGGAAAGCTGTGTAACGGTTGGATTTTGTGTGGAGGCTATATATACCCCTCCACCTCCTTCTCATTCCGTGAGAGAGCCATCAGAACACACACACCATTCCAACTCATATGTTCTGAGAGAGAACCACCTACTCATGTGTTGAGACCAAGATATTCCATTCCTACCATATGAATCTTGATCTCTAGCCTTCCCAAGTTGCTTTCCACTCAAATCTTCTTTCCACCAAATCCAAATCCTATGAGAGAGAGTTGAGTGTTGGGGAGACTATCATTTGAAGCACAAGAGCAAGGAGTTCATTACCTACACACCATTTGTTACTTCTTGGAGAGTGGTGTCTCCTAGATTGGCTAGGTGTCACTTGGGAGCCTCCGACAAGATTGTGGAGTTGAACCAAGGAGTTTGTAAGGGCAAGGAGATCGCCTACTTCATGAAGATCTACCGCTAGTGAGGCAAGTCCTGTGTGGGCGATGGCCATGGTGGGATAGACAAGGTTGCTTCTTCGTGGACCCTTTGTGGGTGGTTGCTTCTTCGTGGAACCTTCGTGGGTGGAGCCCTGTGTGGACTCGCGCAACCGTTACCCTTGGGTGGAGCCCTGTGTGGACTCGCGCAACCGTTACCCTTCGTGGGTTGAAGTCTCCATCAACATGGATGTAGGATAGCACCACCTATCTGAACCACGGGAAAAACATCCGTGTCTCCAATTGCGTTTGAATTCTCCAAACCCTTCCCTTTACATTCTTGCAAGTTGCATGCTTTACTCTCCGCTGCCAATATACTCTTTGCATGCTTGCTTGAATTGTGTGATGATTTCTTGACTTGTCCTAAAATAGCTAAAATCTGCCAAGAACTAAAATTGGGAAAAGGTTAAGTTTTTATTTGGTCAAGTAGTCTAATCACCCCCCTCTAGACATACTTTCGATCCTACAGCCACCTCCATTCCCACACCACCGTCTTCACCTGCACCACCGGAAGAACATCATCATCACCGTTTCCTCGGATGAAGCTGCGGCCTAATCGGCGCCACCAAAGAGGTTGTACACTAACCGCCGCATTTTCTTCTTGATTCGATCTCACGGTGCTGCCGGCGCTCGGTCCCGAGCTGACACGGCGCGGCTCCATCCACGGTGGCGTCGCCGGCCACTTCCTCCACGGCGTCGCTCCCTCAGCGGCGACGTCCACATCAGTAGGAGCCGCTACTGCTTTAGCTCTCGCTCGCGCTGCTTCTCTGCTCTTGCTCTCGGTCCCATGCCTGGTCTGCTCTTGCTCTTGCTCTTGCTCGCGCTGCTGCTCTCGCTCTTGCTTTTGCTTGTGATGCTGCTCCGATTTAGCTACACTTCAGTCGACTGAATCGACTTTTGGGTCAGTCGATTTTCAGGGGGTGGGGAGGGGGGGTCGCCGGGGTGAAGGAAGAACCAGCCGCAGCGGGGAGGGGGGCTCGCCGGAGAGGTACCCCACTATCTATCTTAGGGTTTAGGATGGGGGTGGTGGTCGCCGGCGGTGGCAGGGCATTGGCGGGGCGGTGGCGTGGGGATCGCCGGAGAAAAAGCTCGGCAGGGGGGGCCTAGAGGGATGGCCGGGGCGGCGTCGGACCGGCGGTGTGGAGTGTTTTCGGGGCGGGCGGGGCGGCGCACCGCCAGCCACGGGCGGCGGGGGGCTGCTGTTTGGCCGGTGGTGGCTGGCGGCTTAGGGGGGGTGGAGGTTGAAGATGAACCGCAGGCCCTTGATTTCGTATCCAACGGCTGCAAAATCGACTGACCAGAGATGAAAAAGTCAGTCGACCGACGTGTAGCCTCACCTTGCTAGTGCATTCAGTTTCGACAGCAAAATTCAGTTTCGACAGCAAAATTCAGTTTCCACAGTTAAGTTCAGTTTCTACAGTTAAGTTTAGTTTTGACAGTTAAGTTCAGAGATGACTTGCTGATGTATTTTACATCTAGCACTTTGTGGTTATGTATTTTACGTCATGTATTGGAGATGCTATTAGAATTCCACTCAGGTTAATGTTGTTCGTTGTCTCTCTTGTCCTGCTTCAGCCTCGGCGTCGTACAACTCACCGGAGCTGCTCCAACGACAAAACCCTCCATCACAGCGGAGCAGTACCTCGGGCTCCATCTCCAAACGCCTAAGATATTCTTCCCCTCCTCCGACAGCAAAGTCAGCCGGAGCATCCTCACCGGCCAACCCAATCACGCTGAGATCGACATGGCTTCGCCAAAGAGGTTGTACACTTGTTGCATCTCTTTTTTACTCTACATGTTATATATATTGTCCACTGAGCACACAGATTTGTTCCTTTAGTGTCTCCTTGAAAGAAAAAAAAGTAGGAATTTTAATTTTCACTTGTCCTCCTTTCCAAATTTCTATTCATGAAGCACAAGACTAAGAGATAGTAGCATAATAGCGTTATAACCGTACATTTTCTTGTGGTTTGACTTAATCTCACCATGCTTCTTTGCATCCTGTGATCTTCCAATTGTTGTGAATCAAACACCCAGATTGGCAGAAATCCTGTGTTTTTAAATTCTTTGTTTTGCACGTGCATTCCTATCCTATTCCTGTCTATTTCCTATCCCTGCATTGTTGGAATCCTCCAATTCAAACGAGCCCTTACAGAATTACTTCTCTTACAGATAGTTGTCAAAGAAAACCTTGCGTGGTTTGTCCCGCTCCTGCTGCGCCGTCGTCCACCCTAGCTCAGCTGCTCCAACGACAGAAGGGTCCAGCACAGCAGGGATCCGGTCTCCAGACTGTCTTTCGCCACCTCAGATCTTCTTCCCTGCCGCTGGCAGCCATGAAAACTGCATTACCATCATCAACCGAGCAGATGACCTCGAGGACTACACGGGTTCGCAAGAGAGGTCGCACTCTTTCGTGTCTGCTTACGTTATGCATCGCTTAATATTACATGCTACTGTTTCGTCATGTTCACCGATTAGACTCTAAGTCAGCTCCAAACTAATGGTCAAACTTGAGTTTTTAAATGGTTGTGGGGTACATATCGGGGCCGCTATCAATAGTATCTAACTACTATCTGGTTAATCTCCGGTGTCTACTATGAGTTTCATGTTGGGTGGGAAACAAATAGTAAAGAAGCCATTATCTGTATTTTTTAACTGAAGCCATTATCTGCTAGATAATATTGGTTTTGGGTCTATCCATAGGTTGCTACCATCACTCTGGATTTCTGCATGCACTCCTTACATAATCTCACTATGTTTTATTCCTATGCATGACAGTTATTGTAAACAATGGAACTGAACATGTAGAGCAAAAGAGATGAGCCTTGCGTGTCAATAAAATTTCATGCAGAAAGTCGCTCCATGGTAGGCGCAAAGGCAGCCCCCCTCCACGCATTTCAGATTGTAATCGAGAGGAAGATATCTGTTCTGAGGGGGATTCAGAAGGAGAAGACAACTCCTATTTACCCTCTGAGGTCTTCGCTCTAACTTGGCATGCTGATGTTGGTTATATCATGCATATGGTGTCTTGCATTGCTTACTTTATACATCAAATATGTCATCTGCTTAGTTTAGACATCCTTTGTGCGAATGCCATCTGTTTAGTTTATTCATCGTTTATGTGAATTATGCAACGCCATCTTGTTTAGCCAGGTATCATATATGTGAATTTTGCAATGCCATCCTGCTTAGCTAGTCATCTTATATGTAAATTATATCAGGCCATCCTTTTTTTTTGTTACATATTACATTTGTCAACAATGTTAGTACATTCAACTGCTTTTTGTGTACATCAGCCATTTGACACGGTGATGGCAAATTCTGGAGTGAAAACAAGGTCTTCAGAGCAGATTGTGCTATCTGACGAAGCGCATATCTCGCTAGTTATGGATAGCTCCTCGGAGGAGGATTCAGAGACAGATGACCAGTCCTAATTACCCCCGAGGTGTATGCTCTAACTTGACAGGGTTATGTTGCTCATATCGTGCGTATGGTGTCTCGCATTGCTATGTCATTTGATTAGTTTAGACATGCTTTCTGTGAATGCCACCTGTTCAGTGTCTAATTACCATATATGTGAATTATGCATTGCCATCTTGTTTTAAGACATTATATATGTGAATTATACAATGCTATCTTGTTGCAAAGGCATTATATATGTGAATTATGCAATGGCATGCTGTTTAGCCAATCATCATGTATGTGAATTATATCATGCTATCATTTTTTTGTATTACGTGTTCCATTTGTCGACAACGTTTGTATATTCAACTACTCTTCCTGTGCATCAGCCATTTGAAGCGGTGATGGAAGTATCTTGAGTGAAAACAAGGTATTCAGAGCTCCTCAGAGGAGGATCCAGAGACTAATGACTAGTCCTATTTCCCCCCTGAGGTCTATGCTCAAACTTGGCAGGGTTATATTACCCATGTCATGCATGTTATCTTGCATTGCTTAGTTTTTACATCATATATGGATTGCCATCTGCTTACTTGCTTACTATATAAATCATATATTTGAATTATATCATGCCATCATGTTTACATAGTACATACACATCATCTATCTGAATTATGGCATGGCAACCCATTTAATAAAGACATTATATAGTTATATCATCTCATCCTGTTTAGTGTTTACAGTCATCATATTTTGAATTATGGCATTCTATCCGTGAATGTACGTGAATTATGGCATGCCAACCTATTTAATAAACACATTATATAGTTATGTCATGTCATCCTGTTTACATAGTCTCATATTTTGAACTATGTCTTTCCATCTTTTTTAGTTAGCCATCATACTGTGAAATTGTGTCATGCTATGCTGTTTAGTTAGCCATCATATATGTGAAATTGTGTCATGCTATCCTGTTTGGTTAGACAACATAAATATGAATTATTTCATGCCCTATTTTATTCCCCACTATCCATTGCACCTGTCTATCATACAATGTATATACTTTCAATTACTTTTCTTGTTTATCAGCCATTTGAATTGGAGAGCGTGATGGCAGTATCTAAGGGAGTAACAACACGGTCTTCAGAAAAGATAGTGCTACCTGTTGACGCAGATAGAACCACGGTTGTACTTGCCCAAGGACCAGATCCACCACACATAACCCAGACTCTCACAGATTGTACCCCTACCCAGTTGGACATAGAACAAGCTACACCCCTTCTAACCCCAACCCCGGCAGATAGTAACCCAGTTCCAGTTGACACAGCACCGTCTCCACCACAGAGCACCCAAACACGAGCAGTTAGTAATGGAACTGCAGTGCCCAAAGCACGAGGACCACCACTCCGAATCCTAACTCAACGCTTAAAGGAGAAGAAGATTTGTTCTCAGGTCAGGTTTTGTAGCTATGGTTCATACTCCTTTGCTCTTGCATTACTGCATTTACTCATACCAACTATTTTCAAATTTGAAGGATGGAATTAAAACTCCAATGGCGCAACAGGTATGTTTTAAACCTGTTTCTTTAACTGGTTTGCTGTTGTAACCTGCTCTATGTTGATTTCAGTTTCAATTGAATAAACAGTTATGTTCTCATGTCATGCACATTACAAGTGTTGTTATTGCTCTATAGTTAGCCACACTTATATTCTGTCTATTCTGCTTTGTCTTGAACAAATATTATTTGAACTATGTCTCTATCTTGATTTGGCAACAAAAACTAGAATGATATAGACCATAAAGTGACCATGGTACATAGATATATGTTTGTTTCATGCTGTTATTCTGTCCACTTTACTACTGAACTCATTTACCAAAATGAGTTTCATATACAACATGGTAAACATGTGATGTGTCTTCTTGTTTCTCTTTTAGAATGCGGACAAAATATTGGAGAACAATACCGCATTATCCAATGGTAAAGGAAGTAATGCAGATAAGGTTCAAGATAGTGTGACATCCCTGTTGGTCTCCAAGAAAGCTGATAAAAACTATCTTGACGACAGTGAGGGAACCCAAAAGTCCTGTCTTGATGTAGTGTTCGAGTTACTGGCCACTATTCCTGGCACAAGCTCTTTGAACTCATTGCCTGAATCAGTTCGTCTTCTTGAGTCTCAACTTCAAGTTGAAAGGCATCGATTAGATGTGCTGCGACAGGAAGCTGAAGGACTGAGGAAGCCCCTGCAGAATTCAGATGCATATTTTCTGGTGCAACAGCAAGCGCTGGAGGATTTAAGCGCCAAACAAGAGAAAGTTAATAAGCTTGCTAAGCATCTTGCCAGCATTATGGGTACCCAGGATATTGTTTCTTGAGATCTTCTGAAGTGGTTTCAGTTCTGGATTTGTTTTGCTGCGGCGTTTATTTGCGCTCGTTGCCAACTTTGACAACCAGTGTATATGATATGCTGCTTTGTTCCCTATATTTGCACTGGTGGCGAACTTTGATGCCCAGTGGATGTAATATGTGTAATAGCCGTGATAGCCTAGCGTTAGTTGCTTGCTTATTTATTTCCTTGTTGTCTTGTTTATTTGTTTGCTTGTAGTCATTGCGGTTCTTTTTCCGCGGTTAGCAAGTGGCTGCAATAACCTATTTTTTAAAACTAGGGCACAATAACCATGGGCTAATATTTATTATAGTGACACTGGGCGTCCTACTGGCCGTACAAATAGTGGGCCTTCTACGGGCCGTAGAAACATTGGGCCTTCTACGGGCCGTAGAAACAATGGGCCTTCTGCGGGCCGTATCATCAATGGGCCTTATACGGACCGTATGATCGATTGGCCAAACATGGGCCAAACATACCGCATTATGGCCGTAAATGGGCTAGAGTTAGAATCGTCCGTTCATGGGCCGACCATAACGGGCCATCGTTAATAGGCCGTATTTGACGACGCTATGAAAACGACCCAACGTATTAACGGACCACAAACGGGCCGACTGTAACCACGAGCTGAATTTGGCCCACAAGCAGAAAATGACAGTAACGGGCCGTAAGTAAACGAATGCTGGAAATGAGCCCAAGAATAAATGGGCTCTAAGAAGGCCGAAATATAACATGGGCTGGAAATGGCCCAACGGAATAACGGGCCATTAATGGGTATAAAGTGATACACTGTTCATTACGGGCCAGTTTCACCACGGGCCGTTAATGGGTGTAAAGTGATACACTGTTCATTACGGGCCACCACGGGCCGTTAATAGGCCAAGAGTTACATAGGGCCTCATATGGGTCGAAAGACGTCATGGGCCATACATGCGCCAGAAGTGAAAACGGTCTGGAATCATATTGGATGGCCCAGATGACGCTACTGGGCCTAATTCGGATAGGGCGTAACGGGCCTTGGGTTAGCGGGCTGTAAATGGGCTATATGCAAACAGGCCGTTAACAGGCTTTCCATGGGCCGGCCCGCCACCTTTTTACCAAGTCAAACAGGCCGGCCTTTTCATAGGAATGGGCCTCTATTGGGCCGTGCCACGTGTCGACGTATCATAGGCGCCTTCCGTCCAATGAGTGGATGACATCTGTCCCAACGATGAGTCGACACGTGTTTCCTCCAGCCAATGATGATTTTACACGTGGAAAATCCCCATTGGTCGAGGCTGTTAACGGGTTATCGGATCCAAAACCCGGCCCGATAGCTTAACGGCGTTCCGTTACGGTGGATGCCACGTGTCGGTCACCCTTGACGAAAGCACTTCTGTGACGCGCGATTTATCATCATGGAAGTGGACACTACCGTGATGATAATTTTGGTAATGTCATGGAACACTTGTACGACAGCACAGGTATGACAATCTTGATTCTGTCATAAAATCGTCATGGATGTACATGCATGACAAAAAACGCGACCTACTATGACAAACATGTATCATCACGGAAGTGTATTTTTTTGTAGTGGGGGGGGGCGCCAGCTCCTCCTTCCTTCTCCTAGTGCCAAAACAAGGAAGGGGGGGGGGAATTGGGGTGGGAGCCCAAGTAGGATTCGGCCTACTTGGGTGCCCCCTGGCTGCCTCCATCCCCTCCAACCTATATATATATATATATATGTGGGGAGGGGGTGCCTAGAGGACACACAGACATCTGTTAGCCGTGTGCGGCGCCCCCCTCCTCCATAGTTTACGCCTCCGGTCATATTGTCGTAGTTCTTAGGCGAAGCCCTGCACGGATCACTTCACCATCACCGTCACCACGCCGTCGTGCTGAGAAAACTCTCCCTCGATAATTTGCTGGATCAAGAGTTCATGGGACGTTGATACGTCTCCAACGTATCTACTTTTCCTAATGCTTTTCCTCTTGTTTTGGACTCTAATTTGCATGATTTGAATGAAACTAACTTCGGACTGACGCTGTTTTCAGCAGAACTACCATCGTGTTGTTTTTGTGCAGAAATAAAAGTTCTCGGAATGGAACGAAACTTTGGGAGAAATTTTTATACAATAAACAAGAATTTCTGGAGCCAAGACCCACCGGAGGGGGGCACCTGGGTGTGCACAACCCACCAGGGTGCGCCCCCTCCTGGCGCGCCCAGGTGGGTTGTCCCCACCTGGTGGCCCCGCAGACCCTGATTCCAACTCCATGAATACCTATTTTCCAGAAAAAATCAGGGAGAAAGAATTATCACGATCCACGAGACGGAGCCGCCGTCACCTCTTGTTCTTCATCGGGAAGCCAGATCTAGAGTCCCTTTGGGGCTCCAAAGAGCGGGATCTTCGTTCTTCGTCATCACCAACCCTTCTCCATCACCAATTCCATGATGCTCCCCACCGAGAGTGAGTAGTTCCTTCATAGGCTCGCTGGTCGGTGAGGAGTTGGATGAGATTCATCATGTAATCGAGTTAGTTTTGTTAGGGCTTGATCCCTAGTATGCACTATGTTCTAAGATTGATGTTGCTATGACTTTGCCATGCTTAATGCTTGTCACTTTGGGCCCGGGTGCCATGATTTCATATCTGAACCGTTTATGTTATCACCATTATATCCATGTTCTAGACCCTATCTTGCAAGTTATAGTCACCTACTATGTGTTATGATCCGGCAACCCCGGAGTGACAATAGTCGGGACCACTCCCGGTGATGACCGTAGTTTGAGGAGTTCATGTATTCACCGTGTGTTAATGCTTTGTTCCGGTTCTCTATTAAAAGGAGGCCTTAATATCCCTTAGTTTCCAATAGGACCCCGCTACCACGGGAGGGTAGGACAAAATATGTCATGCAAGTTCTTTCCATAAGCACGTATGACTATTTACGGAATACATGCCTACATTATATTGATGAACTAGAGCTAGTGCCATATCGCCCTAGGTTATAATTGTCTCATGATGAATATCATCCAACAAGTCACTGGTCCACTGCCTATGAATTTATCTTATATTGATCTTGCTAAGTTACTACTGCTATCGTTATTATTGCACTTGTTACAAAATTATTGCTCACTGTTACGGTTACCATTGCTACTGCTACTATTATCAAAACTATCATATTACTTTGCTACTGATCATATTGCTGCAGATAATTAATCTTCATGTGTGGTTGAATTGACAACTCAGCTGCTAATACCTTCAAATATCCCTTGGCTCCCCTTGTGTCGAATCTATAAATTTGGGTTGAATACTCTACCCTCGAAAACTGTTGCGCTCCCCTATATTTGTGGGTTATCAAGACCTTTTTCTGGCGCCGTTGCCGGAGAGCATAGCTATATTTGTTGAGTCACTTGGGATTTTAGCAATTTATCACCATGAAGAATCTGAAGGATGCCAAGACTAGGATTTTTCCCTCAAAGACGAGGAGAGGTAAGGAATTGCCATCCAGTTCTGTTTTAGATTCACCTTCTGTTATAAGTAAACTTGCAACACCACGACATGCTATTAATTCTGATATGTCGCAAGTTATTGATGATGCTACTTATGCTATGGATAATGCTTATGATGATGCTAGTACCTTGCTTGATAATGATGATGTGCCGCTTGGTGAATTTCTTGATAAACAAATTGCTAGAGTAATACAACATGATGTTATTGAATCTGATGATGAGCTTGAAACTGAATCTCCTGAAACACCTGCTAGAGCTAGCCTTCCTAGATATGAATTGCCTAAGGTACCGGAAGGTTATGTTATGAATGAGGAGAGAACTAGAGACATTCTTGCTTGTAAGGATAGAGATGATCTAGAGAAATTACTATGCAAGTATAAAGAAAAATCTCTGAATGATAGAATCAAATATGATCCTAAGTTTGCTACTTAACCTATCTTTATTGATGATAAGGATTATGAATTCTCTATCGACCAAGAGTTAATTACTTTGGTTGAATCTGATCCTTTCCATGGTTATGAAACTGAAACTGTTGTGGCACATCTTACTGAGTTGAATGACATAGCCACCCTCTTTACTCATGATGAGAAAACTCGCTATTACTTTATTCTCAAATTATTTCCTTTCTCATTAAAGGGTGATGCTAAAGCTTGGTACAATACTCTTGCTCTTGGTTGTGTGCGTAGTCCCCAGGATATGATTTAGTACTTCTCTGAAAATATTTCCCTGCTCATAAGAAACAAGCTGCCTTGCAGGAAATATTTAACTTTTTGCAAATTAAAGAAGAGAGTATCCCACAAGCTTGGGGGAGGCTTTGCCAGTTACTTAATGCTTTGCCTGATCATCCTCTTAAGAAAAATGAAATACTTTATATCTTCTATAATGGACTAACCGATACTTCTAGGGATTTCCTAGATAGTTGTGCTGGTTGTGTTTTCACGGAACGAATAGTTGGGCAAGCTGAAGAATTATTGAATAACATATTGAAAAATTATGATGATTGGACTCTTCCTGAACCACTACCTAAACCCACTCTGAAGAAGAGGGGTATATTATATCTCAGTCCTGAAGATATGCAAGAGGCAAAGAAATCTATGAAGGAAAAAGGTATTAAAGCTGAGGATGTTAAAAATTTACCTCATATTGAAGAAATACATGGGCTTAACACACCACCACTACCTAAGGTTGCAGAGGTAAATTCTCTTATGAAGTTCAATGATAATGACAATCCTCACAATATGCACCCTAGCCAATGCCTTTATGAGTTTGAAAACTATATTAGAAAACAAGATCACTTCAATGCAAATGTTATGAAACAATTGAAATATAATTCTGATATGATTGCTCGCTTGAGTGACTTGTTGTTTGGAATTTCAAATGATGTTAGAGGTGTTGGAAAGCATGCTTCTATGGTTCAAACCCAGTTAGAACAAGTTGCTAAATCTCAAAGAGAATTGCTTGATGAAATGAATAATAATATACATGACTTTGTTGTTAGATTTGCAACTAGAGGAGGTAAAATGACTAAGGAACCACCTTATCCTGAGGGACACCCAAAATGAATTGAACATGATTCATAAAAGAACAACATCACTGCACCTAGTCCTTCTAAAAAGAAAAAGAAAAATGATAGGACTTTGCATGCTCCTAGTGAACCTGAAATAGAAAAACCTCTTGATAATGATAATGAAACTTCTATCTCTGATGCTGAAACTCAGTCTGGTAATGAACATTCACCTAGTGATAATGAAAAAGATAATGATGATGTTCATGAAGACTCTCAAACAAATAATAAAGAACCCGGCAATGATGTTGAGATAGAACCTCCCGTTGATCTTGATAACCTACAACCTAAGAATAAAAGATATGATAAAAGAGACTTTGTGGCTAGAAAACACGGCAAAGAAAGAGAACCATGGGTTCAAAAACCTATGCCTTTTCCACCTAACTCAACTAAGAAGAATGATGATGAAGAATTTGAACGCTTTGCTGAAATGCCGAGGCTAGTCTTTTTGCGTACTCGCTTGACTGATATCTTGAAAATGCTTCCTTATGCAAAGTACATGAAAGAAATCATCACCAATAAAAGAAAAATACCGGAAGCTGAAATCTCCACTATGCTTGCTAACCATACTTTTAAAGATGGAGTACCTAAAAAACTTGGAGATTCGGGAATACCAACTATACCTTGCTCTATCAAAAAGAATTATGTGATTTAGGAGCTAGTGTTAGTGTTATGCCTTTCTCTTTATATAAAAGACTTGATTTGAATAAACTCACACCTACTAAAATATTTTGTAAATGGCTGATAAATCAACTGTCATACCTATCGGTATTTGTGAGGATGTGCCTGTTGTTGTTGCTAATGTTACTATTTTGCTGGCTTTATTATACTTGAGATGCCCGACGAGGACAACATGTCGATTATCCTTGGTAGACCCTTCTTGAATACTACAGGGGTGTGACGCCCCCGATTCAATCGTACACTAAGAATACACGCAAACGTGTACGATCAAGATCAGGGGCTCACGGGAAGATATCACAACACAACTCTACAAATAAAATAAGTCATACAAGCATCATATTACAAGCCAGGGGCCTCGAGGGCTCGAATACAAGAGCTCGATCATAGACGAGTCAGCGGAAGCAACAATATCTGAGTACAGACATAAGTTAAACAAGTTTGCCTTAAGAAGGCTAGCACAAACTGGGATACAGATCGAAAGAGGTGCAGCCCTCCTGCCTGGGATCCTCCTAACTACTCCTGGTCGTCGTCAGCGGGCAGCACGTAGTAGTAGGCACCTCCGGTGTAGTAGGAGTCGTCGTCGACGGTGGCGTCTGGCTCCTGGACTCCAGCATCTGGTTGCGACAACCAGAATGAAAGGAAAGGGGGAAAAGGGGAAGAAAGCAACCGTGAGTACTCATCCAAAGTACTCGCAAGCAAGGAGCTACACTACATATGCATGGGTATCAAATGGAGTAAGGGTATCATATGTGGACTGAACTGCAGAATGCCAGAATAAGAGGGGGATAACTAATCTTTTCGAAGACTACGCTTCTGATAGCCTCCGTCTTGCAACATGTAGAAGAGAGTAGACTGAAGTCCTCCAAGTAACATCGCATAGCATAATCCTACCCGGCGATCCCCTCCTCGTATCCCTGAGAGAGAGCGACCACCGGTTGTATCTGGCACTTGGAAGGGTGTGTTTTATTAAGTATCCGATTCTAGTTGTCATAAGGTCAAGGTACAACTCCAAGTCGTCCTGTTACCGAAGATCACGGCTATTCGAATAGATTAACTTCCCTGCAGGGGTGCACCACATTCCCCAACACGCTTGATCCCATTTGGCCGGACACACTTTTCGGGGTCATGCCCGGCCGCGAAAGATCAACACGTCGCAGCCCCACCTAGGCACAACAGAGAGGTCAGCACGCCGGTCTAAACCTAAGCGCACAGGGGTCTGGGCCCATCGCCCTTAGCACACCTGCACGTTGCGTGGGCGGCCGGAAGCAGACCTAGCCTAGTGGCGTTCCAGTCCAATCCAGCGCGCGCCGCTCCGTTGCTGACGTCAAGAAGGCTTCGGCTGATACCACGACGCCGGGATACCCATAACTACTCCCACGTAGATGGTTAGTGCGTATAGACCAAATGGCCAGACTCAGATCAAATACCCAGATCTCGTTAAGCGTGCTAAGTATCCACGAACGCCGAACAGGGCCAGGCCCACCTCTCTCCTAGGTGGTCGGAACCTGCCCTGTCGCTCCGCCTCAAAGATCCACACAGAGGGCCGTTGGGACAAAGGTCCTTTCAGCCCCCAATCCGTGAATCACTCGCGGGTGCTCCACAAGCCGACCCGTCTTTAGTCACCACATGTATCATGTATAAAGCATATAGTATATACCCGTGATCAACTCCCGAGTGATCACGGCCCGATAGTATAGCATGGCAGACGGACAAGGATGTAGGGCCACTGATGAAAATGCTAGCATCCTATACTAAGCATTAGGATTGCAGGTAAAGGTAACAACAATAGTAGCAAGGACAAGCTATGCATCAATATAGGATTAACGGGAAGCAGTAACATGCTACACTACTCTAATGCAAGCAGTATAGAGAAGAGTAGGCGATATCTGGTGATCAAAGGGGGGGGGGCTTGCCTGGTTGCTCTGGCAAGAGAGAGGGGTCGTCAACTCCGTAGTCGTACGGGGTAGCAGCGGCGTCGGTCTCGGTGTCTAGAGAGAGAAGAGGGGGAAGAAACAATAAATATAATGCAAGCATATGCATAGTGATGCATGACAAGACAAGTTACGGCGTTAGAGGTGCCCTAACGCGGTAGTAGGTGATACCGGTGAAGGGGGATAACATCCGGGAAAGTATCCCCGGTGTTTCGCGTTTTCGGACAGAGGAGCCGGAGGGGGAAAGTTGCGAGTTCGATAGGTTAGAGGGGTGTGGCGGACGAACGGGTTGCGTATCCGGATTCGTCTCGTCGTTCTGAGCAACTTTCATGTACAAAGTTTTTCCATCTGAGCTACGGTTTATTTTCTATTCATTATTAAAGATTTAAATCATTTTTAGGACTAACAGAATTAATTAATTTAGGAAATACAATTATGACATCAGCATGATGTCAGCATGATGTCAGCGGTCAACTCTGACCGTTGACCAGTCAACTGGTGGGTGGGGCCCGTCGGTCACTGACTGTTATCTCATTATCAGAATTAATTAGCCTAATTAGGTTTAGGTTAACTAAACAGAATTAATTAAATTAATTAATTATCCTAATTAATTAATTATTATAATTCCTTTTTTTTTGGGGGGGCATGGGGCCCATATGTCATAGGCTCATAGTAATTAAATAGGGCTAATTAGCTTTAGCTAAATGATTAGGTTAATCTAATCCGCTTTAATTAATTCTCTAATTAATTAATTAACATTTTAATTATTATATTTATTATTTATTTTTCTTTTTTTTTGTTAAAAGCGTTCTGGTCGTGGGCCCCCCTGTCATAGGCACAGGGGGCCTTAACGGGTTTTGGGCGCCGGGGCGATGGTTGTCGCCCGAACGGGCGCGGTTGCGGGCGCCGGGTCGCCTGGACCCGGGCGGTGCCTTGCCGGCAGCCATGGCGGGGCACGATGCCGGCCATGGAAGGGAGCGGGCCACGGCGGATGCGGCGGTCGGTGAGGACGGCGCAGAGGGCGCGGTGAGCGCGTGCTCACCGCAGGCGCACGCGTGGGCGGTCTAACGTGCGGTGACCGCGAGCGAGGGGCGAGGTAGAGAAGGGGAGAGGCCCGGGGCCTCACCAGCGTTGATGGGGAGAGGGGGCGACGAGGCGTGAGGAGGCCGGTCGTGGAGGAGGACGAAGACGGGCGGTCCGGCGACGCGGCGTCAGGGAGGCGGGGTGACTACGGGGCGAGGTGGCGGCGAGGTCTAGCGGCTTCAGAGGCAGGGCGGCGTCGGGCTCGTTGCCCCTTCCCGATCCAGATCGGGTCGGGGAAGAGGAGCGAGAGGGGAGGTGAGCCGGAGACGGGCAGCGGGCTGGTGCAGATCCGGCGACGGAGCTCGGCGGCGCCTGGTGCCGACGATGACGACGGGAGGCGTCGGGCTTGGCGAGGCGTCGGTGGGGGTTGGCGCGGCGGCGACGGAAGGGGGGGGGGGCCCTTCCGGTCCAGGAAAGGGGGAGGGGGTGAGGACGACGGCGAGCGACGGGCGGGGCGGCGCCGGTGATGCGTCGGGGAGGCGGCGATGGGTTCGGGCCCGATCCCGATTGGATCGGGGGGGGAGTGGGGGCGAGAGGAGAGGTGGGGAGTGGGGGGTGAGTGGGGCGACGGGGTGGGGTTAGGGTTTCGGGGGTGTGGGTTATGGGGGGGGGGGGGGTGGCCGGCTGGGCCTTTGCCCAGTTGGGCCGGTGGTGGCCTGGCCGGCTGGGCCGTCTGGCCCAGTGGGGGGGGTCCTTTTATATATTTTTTTTATCTTTTCTGTTTTTATTTTTTTATAAACACTTAGGCATTTTATAAAATGGTGAACCTTACACCATAATTATCTTTGTAATATTTGGCAACCACCGAACATTTTTGTTTTAATTTTTTTGAAAACTTTTATTGTTTTCTTTTATTTGAAATTTGAACTTGTTTCGGTTCTGAACTATCGAGAGTTTACCACAGTAACCGTGGTGACGTGGCATCATTAGCGGGGAATCACTGTAGCTTAATTATCCGGGCGTTACAAAACTCCTCCACTACAAGAAATCTCGTCCCGAGATTTTAGGAGGTAGAAGGAAACAGTGCGGGGTATTCATCTCGCAGGCGATCCTCGCGTTCCCAGGTGGCTTCGTCTTCAGAGTGATTCGACCACTGGACCTTGAGGAACTTGATCGCCTTCTGGCGTGTGCGGCGTTCAGCTTGGTCGAGGATGCGGACCGGATGCTCTTTATAGGAGAGGTCCTGTTGCAATTCGAGCACTTCATGATCCACCGCTCGGATTGGATCCTTGAAGCAACGGCGGAGTTGTGACACGTGGAACACATCGTGAACCTGAGAAAGGTTCGGTGGAAGCTCCAGTTGATATGCCACCTTTCCACGCCTTTCGAGAATAGTGAAGGGACCGATATAGCGAGGAGCTAGCTTGCCCTTGATCCCGAAGCGGTGAGCACCCTTCATTGGGGTAACTCGAAGATAAGCCTTTTCGCCAGGTTGATAGACCATGTCTTGGTGATGACGGTCATACTGACTTTTCTGACGTGACTGAGCAGTCTTGAGATCTCGCGAATAATGCGAACTTGTTCTTCGGCCTGTTGGATAATATCCGGACCGAAGAATGGGCGTTCCCCAGTTTCTGACCAGTTCAGAGGGGTTCGACACTTTCGTCCATATAGCACTTCGAAGGGGGACATCTTCAGACTAGCTTGATAGCTATTATTATAAGAGAACTCGGCATATGGAAGAGATTCCTCCCATTTCTTGCCGAATGAGATTACACAAGCTCGAAGCATGTCTTCGAGAACTTGGTTGACACGTTCAACTTGTCCTTGCGACTGAGGATGGAACGCAGTACTGAACGACAGATGAGTCCCCATAGCTTCTTGGAAACTCGCCCAAAACCTTGAAGTGAATAAGCTGCCACGGTCAGAACTGATAACCAGTGGGATACCGTGAAGTGAAACAATTCTAGCCATGTAGAGAGTAGCAAGCTGACTAGCAGTGATTGTCTCTTTGACCGCCAGGAAATGGGCAACTTTGGAAAGCCGGTCAATGACGACAAGAATAGCATCATTACCTTTCTGCGATTTGGGAAATCCAGTGACGAAGTCCATTTCAACATGGTCCCATTTCCATTCAGGAATAGAGATAGGTTGCAGAGTTCCAGCAGGCCTTTGATGCTCTGCTTTGATTCGGCGACAAACGTCACACTCAGCAACATAACGAGCAATGTCCTGCTTCATATTAGACCACCAGAATCTTTGACGAATATCCTGGTACATCTTTGTACTACCAGGATGGATGGACAGAGGCGTATCATGGGCTTCTTGCATAACCCTTTTAGTCTTATCCAGGTTTTTCTTCGAACATGGTACCACTAAGCGGCCTTTGAAATACAAGGCGCCATCGTCGGCGATCGTGAAGAATGAGGGCTTTCCCCTTTTGAGGTCGCGCTTAATCTTGAGGACTTCATCGTCACACTTCTGTATCCATTTGATGGTGTCCACAAGATCTAGTTTCGCAACCAGGGTATTGAGAGAACCCTTGGAAACAACATGGAGGTTCTGTTTGGGGAAACCTTCGGGAGGGGGAGCGAGTGATCCCGGAGGAACAATATGGAGGTTCAGCCCTCTAAATTCTTCGACAAGCGAGGGCTGAACTTTGTGGACCTGGAGGTGGTTGCAGTAAGACTTGCGGCTCAGGGCATCAGCCATTACATTAGCCTTGCCGGGGGTATATGATATATCCACGTCAAAGTCTGCAACAGTCTCCATCCATCTTTGCTGACGTAGATTCAAATCTGGCTGAGTAAACAGATACTTCAGACTTTGATGGTCGGTGAAGATCTCGCAACGATTACCGAGAAGGTAATGTCGCCACTGCTTCAGTGCATGAATGACAGCAGCAAGCTCGAGGTCGTGAACCGGGTAGTTTTCTTCGTGAGGGCGCAATTGAAGAGAGGCATAAGCAATCACTCTGCGCTCCTGCATTAGGACACAGCCTAATCCTTGGCGGGAAGCGTTGCAGTAAATGACGAAGTCCTTCTTAGTATCAGGTGGTGCAAGCACGGGGGCAGAAGTCAACTTGTCTTTGAGCACCTGGAAACTTTCCTGACACTTGTCTGTCCAGTCAAACTTGACACCCTTATGCAACAGATTAGTCAGGGGCCTGGCAATCTTGGAGAAGTTCTCGACGAATCGACGGCAGTAGCTGGCGAGACCGAGGAAACTTCGGACTTGCTTGACGTTCTTCGGAGGAGTCCAATCGAGAATAGCTTGAACTCGTTCAGGGTTGACGGCAATACCATCCTTGGAGATGACATGCCCAAGATAGGTTACTTTGGGGAGCCAGAATTCACACTTGGAATACTTAGCATACAGTTGATGTTCTC
This sequence comes from Triticum urartu, assembly GCF_056163025.1. NCBI lineage: Eukaryota > Viridiplantae > Streptophyta > Magnoliopsida > Poales > Poaceae > Triticum > Triticum urartu. The sequence goes on along the minus strand of NC_141876.1, from coordinate 41,070,835 downwards.
GAAGCTTCTCTAGCACAAGACGCAGATGTCCAGCATGTTCTTCCTCGTTCTTGGAAAATACAAGGATATCGTCCAGATAAACCACGACGAACTTGTCGAGGTAATCCATGAATATATAATTCATCAGACGAGAGAAGGTGGCGGGAGCATTCGTTAAGCCGAATGACATGACTGTGTACTCATATGATCCATACCGAGTCACGAAGGCGGTTTTTGGGATGTCCTCTTCACGAACACGGATCTGGTGGTAACCCAACCTCAAGTCGAGTTTGGAGAACACTGATGAACCAGCCAGTTGATCGTAAAGATCATTGATCCGAGGAAGAGGGTATTTATTCTGAATGGTAGCTTGGTTTATAGGACGGTAGTCTTGGACCAATCGGTTTGTCCCATCCTTCTTCCTAACAAAGAGAGAAGGTGCTCCCCAAGGAGAGCAACTTGGGCGAATGAAACCTTTGACAAGAGATTTGTCGATTTCCTCCTTAAGCTCAAGGAGTTCATGCGGCGGCATCTTGTAGGGTCGTTTAGCTATAGGGGTAGTGCCGGGTTTCAAGTCGATGATGAATTCGACAGCTCTAGCAGGGGGAATCCCTGGAAGTTCTTCTGGGAATACATCTTGGAATTCACGAACGACGAGAACGTTTTCAATGCCCTCGAGTGGTGCAGCGTTCAACGCATTCGAGGCATAAAGTCGTGCCTCGGCGTTCTGAACTAGACGAGCTTGATAAGCTATTATCTCATCAGAAGGGTGTAGCAGATGGACGACCTTAGTGGCGCAAACTATAGAAGCAGTATGCGCTTTTAACCAATTCATTCCCAGAATGAGATCAATGCTACAGGACTTCAGTACGATGGGAGAGACAAGGAATTCCAGTCCTTCGATTTCTACAGGGACGTCGTTGCAAATCATGGAGGTTCGACATTGGCCCGCAGGGGTGTGTACTAATAGTGAAGCATCCATGTTCTCACATTTAATGTCGTGCAAGCATGCAAAACCTTCTGACATGAATGAATGCGATGCACCTGTATCAAATAAAACGGATGCTGGTACTGAATTTACGAGGAGGGTACCCATCACAGTAGCAGGCTGGTCTTGAGCTTCGCTCAGATCAACGTGGTTGGCATGAACACGACCATAAGACTTGGCATTGTTGCTGCGGAGCTGGTTGCTTCCACGGCCAGTTGCTGGAAGGGCCAGTTGATTCGGGTTCTGGTTGCATTCCCTAGCACGATGCCCTGGTTGCCCACACCTGAAGCACAATCCATTATTGGGAGTGGGAACAGGAGCTTGTGGTGGTGGAGCTGGGAGTCTTGGCCGCCTAGTCGGAGGAGTAGGCAGACGAGGTGCAGCGTAGGTCTGCCTTGGGGTAGGTGCATCCGGCTGGTACAAGCTATTGGGAATCCATATCTTGCACTTCTGCGAGGACGGGCCCGAAGATGAGCCCGTGTCACGGTTGCGCCTGTGAGAGCTCTGGTATTCCTGCAGACCAGTTTCGACATTGATGGCTTTGTTCACCAGAGTGGCGAAATCAGCAAAATCATGCACTAGAAGTGCGAGTTTGATGTCAGCTTGAAGGCCATCCCGGAACTTCTCCTGTCTGCGTGCATCAGTTGCAATGTCCTCTTCAGCATAGCGGGACAAGTCCAGAAACTCCCGCTGATAAGCTTCCACAGTCTTGTTGCCTTGGGTGAGGTTGCGGAACTCACGCTTCTTCCGGTCCATAACTCCCTGAGGAATGAAGCGAGCACGGAAGGCAGCTTGGAAGTCTGGCCAGGTGATGATTGTTCCAGCTGGCAGTGTACGCCTGTGGCTGTCCCACCATTGAGCTGCGGGTCCCTTCAGGAAGAAGGAAGCAAAGGTGACATAGCTGGCAGGGGCTACATCAGCAGACTCCATCTCATAGGTGATGTCACGGAGCCAGTCATCAGCATCCAGAGGCTGAGTTGAGCTGCGGTACACAGTTGGGTTCAGGCGCATGAAATCCTGCAGAGTTACTGGGGTTGGCTGCTGGTTCATATTGGGGCGAGGAAACTGAGCCATCATATTCTCCATGAACTGGCGATTCATCTCAAGCTGTTGGATCATACCAGCCATGTACTCAGGCGGTGGTGGGGCGTTGCCACCACGACCACGACCACCTGGTCTAACCATCCTGCTAATATTTAACAGGGGTAGTTCAGCATTGAGGAATTGTAAAAACAAGAATCATTCATGATGAAACATGCACAACGAAAGCGGCACGATAGATACCACATAGTAGTCGGCATATCTTACAAAAGAGATCATGCATAGAGTTCGTTACACAGTGTTCAGTACATAGACTAAGACATCATAGGCGGCACGCAGGCTCGCGGCGAATGCATCTAACACTAATAAGCAAGTCTACGTCAGTCCCATGCGGTACTGCGGAGGTAGGTGTAGCCCGACAGCTGGCAGTGACGCGAAGGGAAGACCTCCACGCGAGTAGCCTGGGGTCCGCGGATACTCTGGTGCGGAACCCGACGCGCAGGTGGCAGGAGAGGGCCCAATGCAGGAGAGTAGCCTCCCACATCTGGCCAGCCGACGCCCTGGGGCATCACGGTCCTGGCTGGGTAGACAGCAGAACGCGACAGCTCCCCAGATCCGACGAAGGGGTGCAACATCGTCAGAGCACGGTAGAGGTGCTGACGGGTGGTGTACAACTCGTGGCGAAGAGCTCGGTTAGCTCGATCCAGCCCATCAGCATGCAGAACCAGGTTCTGATGGTAGAATGGCTCTCGGGTGACAGTGGAGTAGGCAGCAGTGTAGTAACCCTCCGCACCAACATCGGATGCGATAGCAATGTGCCTGAAGGGGGAGGTGTCCAACTCCTGATACTCGCCACGGAGACGTGTCAGGGCAGCATAAGCAGCATCGTGGACCGCCATATCGATAGTCACTCCAACACCATGAGCAGTGTGCAGCACGGTAGTGGAGTCATACTCCCGAGAGTAGAGGTGGACGATGGCACGGTACTGCTCCTGGTTGAAGTCCTGATACTCCTCATAGACGGTGTACTCAGGGTGCCAGCGATAACCCAGATAGGTCATCATCTCAACCAACACAGCAGGTGACCCTGAGGCACCAATGGCCGTCGTGTGGCGCACGACCTGCCTCGTGGGTTCCATCTGAAAACACAGATGTTTTCACTGGAGTCAAATGACAATGTGGATAATGTTCAAATACATTCTTAAAGAATAACTAGGGCTTATCCAACTTTGGGGTGAATGTCGTAACGGGATCCTAGTGTCAGAGTTAGTAAATTCGTTTAACCCGAGTAGAAGAGAGTTCAGAGTCCCAGAGTAAAGGTCGAGGAGTAAAAGATACTAGTACCACCCGATGGCGACGTGTGCCCGTAAGGCACACAGCCAAGTTAGTAAAAGTTTATACAATGTCTAGACTCGACTTCGGCCAAGGAGTGTGGAAGGGGGATTCCTACAGGCAGTCGGCTCTGATACCAACTTGTGACGCCCCCGATTCAATCGTACACTAAGAATACACGCAAACGTGTACGATCAAGATCAGGGGCTCACGGGAAGATATCACAACACAACTCTACAAATAAAATAAGTCATACAAGCATCATATTACAAGCCAGGGGCCTCGAGGGCTCGAATACAAGAGCTCGATCATAGACGAGTCAGCGGAAGCAACAATATCTGAGTACAGACATAAGTTAAACAAGTTTGCCTTAAGAAGGCTAGCACAAACTGGGATACAGATCGAAAGAGGTGCAGCCCTCCTGCCTGGGATCCTCCTAACTACTCCTGGTCGTCGTCAGCGGGCAGCACGTAGTAGTAGGCACCTCCGGTGTAGTAGGAGTCGTCGTCGACGGTGGCGTCTGGCTCCTGGACTCCAGCATCTGGTTGCGACAACCAGAATGAAAGGAAAGGGGGAAAAGGGGAAGAAAGCAACCGTGAGTACTCATCCAAAGTACTCGCAAGCAAGGAGCTACACTACATATGCATGGGTATCAAATGGAGTAAGGGTATCATATGTGGACTGAACTGCAGAATGCCAGAATAAGAGGGGGATAACTAATCTTTTCGAAGACTACGCTTCTGATAGCCTCCGTCTTGCAACATGTAGAAGAGAGTAGACTGAAGTCCTCCAAGTAACATCGCATAGCATAATCCTACCCGGCGATCCCCTCCTCGTATCCCTGAGAGAGAGCGACCACCGGTTGTATCTGGCACTTGGAAGGGTGTGTTTTATTAAGTATCCGATTCTAGTTGTCATAAGGTCAAGGTACAACTCCAAGTCGTCCTGTTACCGAAGATCACGGCTATTCGAATAGATTAACTTCCCTGCAGGGGTGCACCACATTCCCCAACACGCTTGATCCCATTTGGCCGGACACACTTTTCGGGGTCATGCCCGGCCGCGAAAGATCAACACGTCGCAGCCCCACCTAGGCACAACAGAGAGGTCAGCACGCCGGTCTAAACCTAAGCGCACAGGGGTCTGGGCCCATCGCCCTTAGCACACCTGCACGTTGCGTGGGCGGCCGGAAGCAGACCTAGCCTAGTGGCGTTCCAGTCCAATCCAGCGCGCGCCGCTCCGTTGCTGACGTCAAGAAGGCTTCGGCTGATACCACGACGCCGGGATACCCATAACTACTCCCACGTAGATGGTTAGTGCGTATAGACCAAATGGCCAGACTCAGATCAAATACCCAGATCTCGTTAAGCGTGCTAAGTATCCACGAACGCCGAACAGGGCCAGGCCCACCTCTCTCCTAGGTGGTCGGAACCTGCCCTGTCGCTCCGCCTCAAAGATACACACAGAGGGCCGTTGGGACAAAGGTCCTTTCAGCCCCCAATCCGTGAATCACTCGCGGGTGCTCCACAAGCCGACCCGTCTTTAGTCACCACATGTATCATGTATAAAGCATATAGTATATACCCGTGATCAACTCCCGAGTGATCACGGCCCGATAGTATAGCATGGCAGACGGACAAGGATGTAGGGCCACTGATGAAAATGCTAGCATCCTATACTAAGCATTAGGATTGCAGGTAAAGGTAACAACAATAGTAGCAAGGACAAGCTATGCATCAATATAGGATTAACGGGAAGCAGTAACATGCTACACTACTCTAATGCAAGCAGTATAGAGAAGAGTAGGCGATATCTGGTGATCAAAGGGGGGGGGCTTGCCTGGTTGCTCTGGCAAGAGAGAGGGGTCGTCAACTCCGTAGTCGTACGGGGTAGCAGCGGCGTCGGTCTCGGTGTCTAGAGAGAGAAGAGGGGGAAGAAACAATAAATATAATGCAAGCATATGCATAGTGATGCATGACAAGACAAGTTACGGCGTTAGAGGTGCCCTAACGCGGTAGTAGGTGATACCGGTGAAGGGGGATAACATCCGGGAAAGTATCCCCGGTGTTTCGCGTTTTCGGACAGAGGAGCCGGAGGGGGAAAGTTGCGAGTTCGATAGGTTAGAGGGGTGTGGCGGACGAACGGGTTGCGTATCCGGATTCGTCTCGTCGTTCTGAGCAACTTTCATGTACAAAGTTTTTCCATCTGAGCTACGGTTTATTTTCTATTCATTATTAAAGATTTAAATCATTTTTAGGACTAACAGAATTAATTAATTTAGGAAATACAATTATGACATCAGCATGATGTCAGCATGATGTCAGCGGTCAACTCTGACCGTTGACCAGTCAACTGGTGGGTGGGGCCCGTCGGTCACTGACTGTTATCTCATTATCAGAATTAATTAGCCTAATTAGGTTTAGGTTAACTAAACAGAATTAATTAAATTAATTAATTATCCTAATTAATTAATTATTATAATTCCTTTTTTTTTGGGGGGGCATGGGGCCCATATGTCATAGGCTCATAGTAATTAAATAGGGCTAATTAGCTTTAGCTAAATGATTAGGTTAATCTAATCCGCTTTAATTAATTCTCTAATTAATTAATTAACATTTTAATTATTATATTTATTATTTATTTTTCTTTTTTTTTTGTTAAAAGCGTTCTGGTCGTGGGCCCCCCTGTCATAGGCACAGGGGGCCTTAACGGGTTTTGGGCGCCGGGGCGATGGTTGTCGCCCGAACGGGCGCGGTTGCGGGCGCCGGGTCGCCTGGACCCGGGCGGTGCCTTGCCGGCAGCCATGGCGGGGCACGATGCCGGCCATGGAAGGGAGCGGGCCACGGCGGATGCGGCGGTCGGTGAGGACGGCGCAGAGGGCGCGGTGAGCGCGTGCTCACCGCAGGCGCACGCGTGGGCGGTCTAACGTGCGGTGACCGCGAGCGAGGGGCGAGGTAGAGAAGGGGAGAGGCCCGGGGCCTCACCAGCGTTGATGGGGAGAGGGGGCGACGAGGCGTGAGGAGGCCGGTCGTGGAGGAGGACGAAGACGGGCGGTCCGGCGACGCGGCGTCAGGGAGGCGGGGTGACTACGGGGCGAGGTGGCGGCGAGGTCTAGCGGCTTCAGAGGCAGGGCGGCGTCGGGCTCGTTGCCCCTTCCCGATCCAGATCGGGTCGGGGAAGAGGAGCGAGAGGGGAGGTGAGCCGGAGACGGGCAGCGGGCTGGTGCAGATCCGGCGACGGAGCTCGGCGGCGCCTGGTGCCGACGATGACGACGGGAGGCGTCGGGCTTGGCGAGGCGTCGGTGGGGGTTGGCGCGGCGGCGACGGAAGGGGGGGGGGCCCTTCCGGTCCAGGAAAGGGGGAGGGGGTGAGGACGACGGCGAGCGACGGGCGGGGCGGCGCCGGTGATGCGTCGGGGAGGCGGCGATGGGTTCGGGCCCGATCCCGATTGGATCGGGGGGGGAGTGGGGGCGAGAGGAGAGGTGGGGAGTGGGGGGTGAGTGGGGCGACGGGGTGGGGTTAGGGTTTCGGGGGTGTGGGTTATGGGGGGGGGGGTGGCCGGCTGGGCCTTTGCCCAGTTGGGCCGGTGGTGGCCTGGCCGGCTGGGCCGTCTGGCCCAGTGGGGGGGGTCCTTTTATATATTTTTTTTATCTTTTCTGTTTTTATTTTTTTATAAACACTTAGGCATTTTATAAAATGGTGAACCTTACACCATAATTATCTTTGTAATATTTGGCAACCACCGAACATTTTTGTTTTAATTTTTTTGAAAACTTTTATTGTTTTCTTTTATTTGAAATTTGAACTTGTTTCGGTTCTGAACTATCGAGAGTTTACCACAGTAACCGTGGTGACGTGGCATCATTAGCGGGGAATCACTGTAGCTTAATTATCCGGGCGTTACAAGGGGCTGTTATTGATTGCAATAAAAGTAAGGTCACTTTTCACATCAATGGTAATGAGCATACAATGCACTTTCCGAAGAAACAATTCCAAGTGAAAGGTATTAATGTTATTGAAAAATCTCCGACAATCACTATTGGAAGTTTTCAAATACCTCTACCTACTGCCAAAAATAAATATGAAATGCTTATTGTTGGGGACATTCATATCCCCATTGAGGTAACTTAGTGATTTACAAAGTTCTTCGGTTTCATGCTAATCGAAAGTGGTTGTTAATAAGACTTGATCATCCTTATTAATGGATCATTTTTGAGAGGTATGAAGTTGATGAATTTAGTAAGCACTACATTTTGTCCCTACTTTTTGTTTTCTGTTTTTATTAGTTAAATAAAATAAAATGCCATGTTTTGTCTGTTTTCTGAATTTCCCATGCAATAAAAAATGACCCAAAAATAAAAGTTCTCAGAATGCTCTGAAAATTTAATACAATTTTTTAATGAATATTTCTAAATTTCTGGTGGAAATAATATCAGAGGGAGGTGCACCAGGTGGGCACAACCCACCTGGGCACGCCAGGACCCCCCAGGCGCGCACTGGTGGGTTGTGGTCCCTACATGGGCCACCTCACTTATCTCTTTACACCACATCATCACCTACCTCCAAAAAAAATCCCCATAGCTCTCTCTCCCATGCTCTTGCTCTCAAGCCCGCGGATTTCGATCTCTTTGCTTGAAGCTCCGTTTTCGAAACTATTTCAGGGGATTGTTGCTTGGTATATGACTCCACCGTTTGTCCAATTTGTTTTTGTTTTAGTGGTTTATATTTTGAATAATTAGATACTCTTGGTGCTGCTGTAGATGAGCTTGCATGTTGAATTCTTAGAGTTCTAAGTAGTTTGAATGCTTGCTATGGCCTCTATGTATCCCTATGAGTAGTTACTATCAATCTTATAAAGTTATTTTGACAAATTTTTGTCACTCAAAATTTTTCAGAAAATTGTACGCAAACATGATGAACATATTTGAAAGGAGTTCTTCGAGGAGGAGATCCTCGGGGGCATCTTCTAGTGACAACTCTACTTGTCCGTCTTGTGTCGAACCAAGTGAAAGTTCCATTTGAGATGCAGCCACCAAAACATGCTTATGGCCTTGCGATGATTATATGATGCGTGTGGAATTTGAGCAATATGTTCACAATGTCGATCTCGGTCCCTACATTTTAGATAAGTGTGAGCAACACCACACTCTTACCGAATCATTTGTCAAAGAATTTAAATTCCATCCCTGTGAGTTTAAGGTGTCATTTAAGATTTATGAAGATGCATTAACCATCTCACTAGAGAGTTTTGCTCATCACTGCAAACTCCCATTCTAGGGTTCACTTGATGAACCACCGAGGGCTGAGTACCAATCATTCTTGACTAGTCTTTGCTACGGTGAGACGAGGAGAGTGACACAAGGTAGAATAAAGATAATTCATTTTCCTACAATTCAGGACTTTGCATTATTTAACGGGAAAAGCATAGTAGGCAAGCAAGACTGTAGCATGCTCTGTGCTCTATACTTGAGCCTCATACTCACCGCTCTCACCGGTGAAAGGAGTTATAACCTTGCAGCGATTGTTGCACATAGACTGCAGCATAACGCTAATAGTGGCTATTTCTATGGTGGAATTTATGCCACACGCTTAGCACGAGGGTTGGATGTTTCACCTTTTCCCTTTGACCCTATCCTACGAACGCATTATTTAGACTTTGATGCTTTAAAAGATCATAAGATCCTTAAAGGAAAAATTCATAACTTCACTTACAATCTGTTGTTTAACCAAACATCTGTTGTGCACACATATTTTCTTGCGCCTGCTCTTTTTGACTATCACATCAAAGGAAGATATTTTTTTCTTGAGAGCGAGGCCCGAGCTCACAACGCAGTAGTGGAGGCAGCACGACAGGCCAAGGCGTCTGCACCGAGAGCCCCCGTGAGTTACCACGCCAACTACTATCCAGGCTTCTGATCAATTACCAAGTTAGGCCAAAAGCCTAAGCTTGGGGGAGTATGTGTTTCTCACCGACATTACATTCATGTTCACTTATTCCATTTGTCGGTGTTCACACTTTTTCATTGTATCATCCATGCTTAAATTTGTTTTCTTGCTTTCTTCTTGTGTGTTTGAAAAACCTTAGAAAAAACCAAAAAAATTAGTTGTAGTTAGTTTACTTTCTATGCATGCTTAGCTGTAGCACTAAAAAGAAAACCCAAAAAGATTTCCTTGTTCTTCTTTTGCTTGTTGGGAGCTTTCCCGTGTAAGTAGTTTTTCTCGTTTTTACTTTTCCCTTTTATTTTCTTGTTCAAGAAAACCAAAAACTCCAAACATATTTCAGTGTGTTTCTGTAAAGTTTCATTTCTTTTTATTCGAGTCTTACCAAGGAGAAGACCACGATGAAAATGTTGAGTGGCTCTCATATGAATAACTGTTGATCTAATAAAGAACCCATTTTTCCTTGTCTTCTCCTGTTGAATAAAATGTTTTGCAGATTCCAGCTTAGTCCACGACACTCTTGCACTATTACTATTTTCATATCGTTCGGTCGTGCAAGTGAAAGGCAATAATGACGATATACGATGAACTGGCCGTGGCAGAGAGAAACTGGTATGAACTCGGCTTGTTCTGTTTGTGTAAATATGTTTAACCTAGTATCCATGACTCAGCCAATTATGATTAAACGTGTTTGCAATGACAATTAGAGATTATAATTTCTCATGCCATGCATAAGTAGCTGGGAGTGGATAACGATTTATCTTGGATATCAACATTGCGTTAAAATGATTGTGATGAAGTATGATGATATGGTATCCTCCTCTAAATGTTTGAGTGGCTTGAGACTACCTATTTACTTTTATGTTGTGTCATCACCTTCTAAAACAAGCACCAGAACCTGAGAGCACTGCTGTCATGACTTATACATTGTGTGTAGCTAATGTTGGGTGCATCATGATTGGATCTTTTCTACCATGAAATAAAATGTTTAGTTGCTTCTTGGACTTTGGAGGTGCTCTGCATTTATGTTTGTTGGTCTTAGAAAGGGATAGCGAGATACCACTATTGTCATATTATATCATGGTTGTTTTGACAACGTGTTGTTGTTTGAGATATCTTATTATTGCTCGCTAGCTGATTATGTCATTGATATGAGTTAATATAATCTTTAAGAGTTATTGTCGGCATGGTTAGTTATAATGTTGGCTGAAAACCTGGGTGATGTTTAAGCTTATTTATGCAAACAAGAGTAAAAGAGTTCGTAAAAACTTTTTCTTTTTCACTTTCATTTTATCAACTGAATTGCTTGAGGACAAGCAAAGGTTTAAGCTTGGGGGAGTTGATACGTATCCAACGTATCTACTTTTCCTAACGCTTTTCCTTTTGTTTTGGAATCTAATTTGCATGATTTAAATGACACTAACCCCAGACTGACGCTGTTTTCAGCAGAACTACCATGGTGTTCTTTTTGTGCAGAAATAAAAGTTCTCGGAATGGAACAAAACTTTGCGAGGAACTTTTATACAATAAACAAGAATTTCTGGAGCCAAGACCCACCGGAGGGGGGCACCTGGGTGGGCACAACCCACCAGGGCGCGCCCCCCTCCTGGCGCGCCCAGTTGGGTTGTCCCCACTGGTGGCCCCGCAGACCCTGATTCCAACTCCATAAATACCTATTTTCCAGAAAAAAATCAAGGAGAATGAATTATCACGATCCACGAGACGGAGCCGCCGTCACCTCTTGTTATTCATCAGGAGGCCAGATCTAGAGTCCGTTTGGGGCTCCGGAGAGGGGGATCTTCGTTCTTCGTCATCACCAACCCTTCTCCGTCGCCAATTCCATGATGCTCCCCACCAGGAGTGAGTAATTCCTTCATAGGATCGCTGGTCGGTGAGGAGTTGGTTGAGATTCATCATGTAATCGAGTTAGTTTTGTTAGGGCTTGATCCCTAGTATCCACTATGTTCTAAGATTGATGTTGCTATGACTTTGCCATGCTTAATGCTTGTCACTTTAGGTCCGGGTGCTTCTTTCATGTCAATAATTGCACTAATCGTGTAAGGAAATGTATATCAATAATAATAGGACATGTAGGATTGCAATCTATATCAAGAACAATGAAATTTACGGGCATATAATTCCTATTTGCAACAATTACCATAGGTTTCTTAATGGTGGAATCCGCAAGATGCAAATTTAAAGAACAGTCATCAAATTCACAGAAACCTAGCACATCACACAAAGTTTTTGGAATCGTGGAAACACTAGCACCAAAATCACACAAAGCATAGCATTCATAATCTTTAATCTTAATCTTAGTAGTAGGTTCCCACTCATCATAAAGTTTTCTAGGGATAAAGACTTCTAGTTCAAGCTTTTCTTCATAGGTTTGCATTAAAGCATCAATGATATGTTTAGTAAAAGCTTTATTTTGATCATAAGCATGAGGAGAATTTAACACGGATTGCAACAAGGAAATACAATCTATCAAACATCAATTATCATAATTAAGTTCCTTGTAATCCAAAATAGTGAGTTCATTGCTATGTAAAGTTTTGACCTCTTCAATCCCACTTTTATTATTTTTTGCATCAAGATCTAAAAACTCCGAATCATTGGGACGCCTTTTAACTAAAGTTGAATCATCTCCAGTCCCATATTTATCAAGATTAATATTGGAAAACAAAGATTTAATAGGAGTCACATCAATCACTTTTAGATCTTCATCATTATTATCATGAAAACTAGAAGAACACGCTTTCACAAAGCAAACTTTTTTAGCACGCATCCTAGTGGTTCTTTATTTGCACTCATCAATGGAAATTATCATGGCTTTGAGAGACTCATTGATGTCATGCTTAGGTGGAATAGATCTAAGTTTCAAAGAATCAACATCAAGAGAAATTCTATCCACGTTCCTAGCCAACTCATCAATCTTAAGCAATTTTTCTTCAACCAAAGCATTGAAATTCTTTTGCGAACTCATAAATTATTTAGCACTAGTCTCAAAATTAGAGGGCATCTTATTAACATTTCCATAAGAGTTGTTGTAGGAATTACCATAATTATTAGAGGAATTATTAGGAAACGGACTAGAATTAAAATTTCCTCTATACGCGTTGTTACCAAAATTGTTCCTACCAACAAAATTCACATCCATAGATTCATTATTATTCTCAATCAAAGTGGACAAAGGCATACCATTAGGATCAGAAGAAACACTCTTATTAGCAAAAAAATTCATAAGTTCATCCATCTTTCCACACAAAACATTAATCTCTTCAATTGCATGAACCTTTTTACTAGTGGATCTTTCGGTGTGCCATTGAGAATAATTAACCATAATATTATCTAGGAGTTTACTAGCTTCTCCTAAAGTGATTTCCATAAAAGTGCCTCCCGCGGCCAAATCTAAAAGATTTCTAGAAGCAAAATTCAATCCGGCATAATTTTTTTGTATAATCATCCATAAATTACGTATCATTAATTTCATCCTCTCCCAAGCTTGTGCAACATGCTCATGATCAAGTTGCTTAAAATTCATAATATCGTTTCTAAGAGGGATGATCTTAGCGGGAGGAAAATACTTAGAGATAAAAGAAACTTTGCACTTATTCCATGAATCAATACTATTTTTAGGCAAAGAAGAGAACCAAGTTTTAGCACGATCTCTAAGGGAAAACGGAAATAGCTTCAATTTAACATTATCATTATCCACATCTTTCTTCTTTTGCATATCACGCAAATCAACAAAGTTGTTTAGATGGGTAGCGGCATCTTCACTAGGAAGGCGAGAAAATTGATCTTTCATGACAAGATTCAACAAAGCAACATTAATTTCACAAGATTCAACACTGGTAATATGAGCAATCAGAGTGCTAACAAAATCATTGTTGTTGGTATTGGAAAAGTCACATAATTTAGTATTATCTTGAGACATCATGACAAACAATCAATTCAACACACAATCACACAAGAAGGAAGCGAAAGAAGGCAAAGGGAAAAGGGGCGAATAAAACGGCAAAGGTGAAGTGCGGGAGAGGAAAACAAGAGGCAAATGGAAAATAATGTAATGCGAGGGAGAAGAGTTTATGACGGGTACTTGGTATGTCTTGACTTGAGTGTAGATCTCCCTGGCAATGGTGCTAGAAATCCTTCTTGCTACCTATTGAGCATGCGTTGATTTTTCCATGAAGAGGAAAGGGTGATGCAGCAAAGTAGCGTAAGTATTTCCCTTAGTTTTTGAGAACCAAGTTATCAATCCAGTAGGAGATAACACGCAAGTCACCTAGTACCTGCATAAACAATCAAGAACCTTGCAACCAACGCGATAAAGGGATTGTCAATCCCTTCGCGGTCACTTACGAAAGTGAGATCCGATAAAGATAATAAGCTTGGTATTTTTGTTCTATAGATTGCAAAATAGTAAACGAGATGCGATGTAAATAAAGAGATGCAATATAATAAGAAAGAGGCCCGGGGGCCATAGGTTTGACTTATGATGTGTGAACAAATTACTGTCGAGCAATTGATAGAAGAGCGCATAATTATGAGAATATCTAGGCAATGACTATGAAATATAGGCATCACGTCCGTGTTAAGTAGACCGAAACGATTCTGCATCTACTACTATTACTCCACACATCGACCGTTATCCAACATGCATCTAGAGTATTAAGTTCATAAGAATAGAGTAATGCTTTAGGCAAGATGACATGATGTAGAGGGATAAACTCAAGAAATATGATATAAACCCAATCTTTTTATCCTCGGTGGCAACAATACAATACGTACCTTGCTGCCCCTACTGTCACTGGGAAAGGACACCGCAAGATTGAGCCCAAACCTAAGCACTTCTCCCATTGCAAGAAAGATCAATCTAGTAGGACAAACAAAACGATAATTTAAAGAGACTTGCAAAGATCTCAAATCATACATATAAGAATTCAGAGAAGAACCAAATATTGTTCATAGATAAACTTGATCTTAAATCCACAATTCATCGGATCTCGAGAAACTGTGAGAACCTGGAATTAACTTCCAGACCCTCCTGTGTATATTTGTCAACCCCAGGATCATTGTGGACAACACAGTGAAATCATATCATTGCACAATACATAAAAGGTATTACAATTTTAAATATATCTTGCCACAAGGCATACCTAGATAAATGTCTCATGACACTTATTACATTCAGAAAAACAGCGGAAAGTACAATGCGTAGCGACTCCATCTCAGCCAAAGGCAGTCGATGTAGTCCACGTGACCTCACTCCTACGGATCGCCATACTAGTCGTAGTCATCACCTCCATCTTCATGCAACTCTATTGTCAACAAAATTATTGCCATGAGTACATTACGTACTGAACATGCCTCCCTCAGGGAAGGACCTAATAGCTACATGTGGCTTCAAAGGAAGGCTGTATGGCTCATTTGCATAAAGCTAATTTTGTTTGTCAAATAAAGTAGTTGGATAAAAGCAGTTTTAGATGAAAACATGTTTTATTTCTAGAACAACTTTCATCAAGTGAGGATCCTCGATCAACTCACGTCCTTCATAGGTTTCAAGCATAGGGGCAAAGAGGGAATAAGCAAGACAGGTCCTGTACGTTAAGAAAGATTCATGTGCTGTCCTTGACCGTGGACACGGCTATTCAAATAATTTTACACTCTGCAAAGGTTGTACACTTTACTCACACGACACAATCCCGACTTGTTGCCACTAGCCGTCGCTAGCGTAATAAACCATCTGGTATACCAGCAGGGAGATTGTGACGAGGTCTTTGGACTAGATCCCCCAAAGATGTGACATGCCCACCGGGTCTGGTGCACGGAACTAAGAGTACGTCCTCAAACCGCCCCCCATCTGTGCCGAGGATACTCCCTGCAGGGCAGATATCCCATCTACGGTATAGCGACATCGACACCTAAGGCTGACTAGCTTACTTGACCAAGCCAGTGCCCATATAGCATGTGGCCATACTGTTATCACAATCTTCAAATCCAATACTTATTAGGCCTTAAGCGGCACGGACGACTGATTGCCCCCTTCAACCTGGTTCTGCATGCTGATGGGCTGGATCGAGCTAACCGAGCTCTTCGCCACGAGTTGTACACCACTCGTCAGCACCTCTACCGTGCTCTGACGATGTTGCACCCCTTCGTCGGATCTGGGGAGCTGTCGCGTTCTGCGATCTACCCTGCCCGGACCGTGATGCCCCAGGGCGTCGGCTGGCCAGATGTGGGAGGCTACTCTCCTGCATTGGGTCCTCTCCTGCCACCTGCGCATCGGGTTCCGCACCAGAGTATCCGTGGGCCCCAGGCTACTCGCGTGGAGGTCTTCCCTTCGCGTCACTACCAGCTGTCGGGCTACACCTACCTCCGCAGTACCGCATGGGACTGACGTAGACTTGCTTGTTAGTGTTAGCTGCATTCGCCGCGAGCCTGTGTGCCACCTATGATGTCTTAGTCTATGTACCAGACTCTGTGTAACGAACTCCATGCATGATCTCTTTTGTAAGATATGCCGACTACTATGTAGTATCTATCGTGCTGCTTTCGTTGTGCATGTTTCATCATGAATGATTCTCGTCTTTGCACATTTCTCAATACTGAACTACCCCTGTTATATATTAGCAGGATGGTTAGACCAGGTGGTCGTGGTCGTGGTCGTGGTGGCAACGCCCCACCACCACCTGAGTACATGGCTGGGATGATGCAACAGTTTGAGCTGAATCGTCAGTTCATGGAGAATATTATGGCTCAGTTTCCTCGCCCCAATATGAACCAGCAGCCAGCCCCAGTAACTCTGCAGGATTTCATGCGCCTGAACCCAACTGTGTACCGCAGCTCAACTCAGCCTCTGGATGCTGATGACTGGCTCCGAGACATCACCTATGAGATGGAGTCTGCTGATGTAGCCCCTGCCAGCTATGTCACCTTTGCTTCCTTCTTCCTGAAGGGACCCGCAGCTCAATGGTGGGATAGCCACAGGCGTACTCTGCCAGCTGGAACAATCATCACCTGGCCAGACTTCCAAGCTTCCTTCCCTGCTCGCTTCATTCCTCAGGGAGTTATGGACCGGAAGAAGCGTGAGTTCCGCAACCTCACCCAAGGCAATAAAACTATGGAAGCTTACCAGCGGGAGTTTCTTGACTTGTCCCGCTATGCTGAAGAAGACATCGCAACTGATGCACGCAGACAGGAGAAGTTCCGTGATGGCCTTCAAGCTGACATCAAGCTCGCACTTCTAGTGCACGACTTTGCTGATTTCGCCACTCTGGTGAACAAAGCCATCAACGTCGAAACTGGTCTGCAGGAATACCAGAGCTCTCACAAGCGCAGCCGTGACACGAGCTCATCTTCGGGCCCGTCCTCGCAGAAGCGCAAGATATGGATCCCCAACAGCATGTACCAGCCGGATGCACCTGCCCCAAGGCAGCCCTATGCTGCACCTCGTCTGCCTGCTCCTCCAACTAGGCAGACAAGACTTCCAGCTCCACCACCACAAGCTCCTGTTCCCACTCCCAATAATGGCCTCTGCTACAAGTGTGGTCAGCCAGGTCACCGTGCTAGGGATTGCAATCAAAACCAGAATCAACTGGCCCTCCCAGCAACTGGCCGTGGAAGCAACCAGCCTCGCAACAACAGTGCCAAGTCCTATGGTCGTGTTCATGCCAACCATGTTGATCTCAATGAAGTTCTAGACCAGCCTGCTACCGTGATGGGTACACTCCTCGTAAACTCAGTACCTGCATCTGTTTTATTCGATTCAGGGGCATCGCATTCATTCATGTCAGAAGATTTTGCATACAAGCATGACGTTAAATGTGAGGAGATGAACGCTTCGGTATTGGTAAAAACCCCCGTGGGACAATGTCAAACCTCACTGGTTGGCATCGATGTCCCCGTGGAAATCGAAGGGCTGGAATTCTATGCCTCTCCCATTATCCTGAAGTCGTCTAACATCGACCTCATTCTGGGAATGGATTGGTTGAAAGCGCATACTGCTTCTATAGTTTGCGCCACTAAGGTCGTCCATCTGCTACACCCTTCTGACGAAATAATAGCTTACCAAGCTCATCTAGTTCAGAACGCCGAGGCACGTCTTTATGCCTTGAATGCGTTGAACGCTGCACCACTCGAGGGCATTGAAAACATTCCCGTCGTTCGTGAATTCCAAGATGTCTTCCCAGAAGAACTTCCAGGGATTCCTCCTGTTAGAGCTGTCGAATTCATCATCGACTTGAAACCCGGCACTACCCCTATAGCTAAACGACCCTACAAGATGCCGCCGCATGAACTCATTGAGCTTAAGGAGGAAATCGACAAATCTCTTGTCAAAGGTTTCATTCGCCCAAGTTGCTCTCCTTGGGGAGCACCTTCTCTCTTTGTTAAGAAGAAGGATGGGACAAACCGATTAGTCCAAGACTACCGTCCTATAAACCAAGCTACCATTCAGAATAAATATCCTCTTCCTCGAATCAATGATCTTTATGATCAACTGGCTGGCTCATCAGTGTTCTCCAAACTCGACTTGAGGTTGGGTTACCACCAGATCCGTGTTCGTGAAGAGGACATCCCAAAAACTGCCTTCGTGACTCGGTATGGATCATACGAGTACACCGTCATGTCATTCGGTTTAACGAATGGTCCAGCCACCTTCTCTCGTCTGATGAATTATATATTCATGGATTACCTCGACAAGTTCGTCGTGGTTTATTTGGACGATATCCTTGTATTTTGCAAGAACAAGGAGGAACATGTTGAACATCTTCGTCTTGTGCTGGGAAAACTTCGAGAGCATCAACTGTATGCTAAGTATTCCAAGTGTGAATTCTGGCTCCCCGAAGTAACCTATCTTGGGCATGTCATCTCCAAGAATGGTATTGCCGTCAACCCCGAACAAGTTCAGGCTATTCTCGATTGGACTCCTCCGAAGAATGTGAAGCAAGTCCGAAGTTTTCTCGGTCTCGCCAGCTATTGCCGTCGATTCGTCGAGAACTTCTCCAAGATTGCCAGGCCCCTGACTAATCTGTTGCATAAGGGTGTCAAGTTTGACTAGACAGACAAGTGTCAGGAAAGTTTCCAGGCGCTCAAAGACAAGTTGACTTCTGCCCCCGTACTTGCTCCACCTGATACTAAGAAGGACTTCGTCATTTACTGCGACGCTTCCCGTCAAGGATTAGGCTGTGTCCTAATGCAAGAGCGCATAGTGATTGCTTATGCCTCTCGTCAACTGCGCCCTCACGAAGAAAACTACCCGGTTCATGACCTCGAGCTTGCTGCTGTCATTCATGCACTGAAGCAGTGGCGACATTACCTTCTCGGTAATCGTTGCGAGATCTTCACCGACCATCAAAGTCTGAAGTATCTGTTTACTCAGCCAGACCTGAACCTCCGTCAGCAAAGATGGATGGAGACTGTTGCAGACTTTAACGTGGATATATCATATACCCCCGGCAAGGCTAATGTAATGGCTGATGCCCTGAGCCGCAAGTCTTACTGCAACCACCTCCAGGTCCACAAAGTTCAGCCCTCGCTTACCGAAGAATTTAGAAGGCTGAACCTCCATATTGTTCCCCCGGGATCACTCGCTCCCCCTCCCGAAGGTTTTCCCAAACGGAACCTCCATGTTGTTTCCAAGGGTTCTCTCAATACCCTGGTTGCGAAACCAGATCTTGTGGACACCATCAAATGGATACAGAAATGTGACGATGAAGTCCTCAAGATTAAGCGCGACCTCAAAAGAGGAAAGCCCTCATTCTTCACGATCGCCGACGATGGCGCCTTGTATTTCAAAGGCCGCCTAGTGGTACCATGTTCGAAGAAAAACCTGGATAAGACTAAAAGGGTTATGCAAGAAGCCCATGATACGCCTCTGTCCATCCATCCTGGTAGTACAAAGATGTACCAGGATATTCGTCAAAGATTCTGGTGGTCTAATATGAAGCAGGACATTGCTCGTTATGTTGCTGAGTGTGACGTTTGTCGCCGAGTCAAAGCAGAGCATCAAAGGCCTGCTGGAACTCTGCAACCTATCTCTATTCCTGAATGGAAATGGGACCATGTTGAAATGGACTTCGTCACTGGATTTCCCAAATCGCAGAAAGGTAATGATGCTATTCTTGTCGTCATTGACCGGCTTTCCAAAGTTGCCCATTTCCTGGCGGTCAAAGAGACAATCACTGCTAGTCAGCTTGCTACTCTCTACATGGCTAGAATTGTTTCACTTCACGGTATCCCACTGGTTATCAGTTCAGACCGTGGCAGCTTGTTCACTTCAAGGTTTTGGGCGAGTTTCCAAGAAGCTATGGGGACTCATCTGTCGTTCAGTACTGCGTTCCACCCTCAGTCGCAAGGACAGGTTGAATGTGTCAACCAAGTTCTCGAAGACATGCTTCGAGCTTGTGTAATCTCATTCGGCAAGAAATGGGAGGAATCTCTTCCATATGCCGAGTTCTCTTATAATAATAGCTATCAAGCTAGTCTAAAGATGTCCCCCTTCGAAGTGCTATATGGACGAAAGTGTCGAACCCCTCTGAACTGGTCAGAAACTGGGGAACGTCCACTCTTTGGTCCGGATATTATACAACAGGCCGAAGAACAAGTTCGCATTATTCGCGAGAATCTCAAGACTGCTCAGTCACGTCAGAAAAGTCAGTATGACCGTCATCACCAAGACATGGTCTATCAACCTGGCGAAAAGGCTTATCTTCGAGTTACACCAATGAAGGGTGCTCACCGCTTCGGGATCAAGGGAAAGCTAGCTCCCCGCTATATTGGTCCTTTCACTATTCTCGAAAGGCGTGGTAAAGTGGCATATCAACTGGAGCTTCCGCCGAACCTTTCTCAGGTTCACGATGTGTTCCATGTGTCACAACTCCGACGCTGCTTCAAGGACCCAATTCGAGCAGTGGATCATGAAGTGCTTGAATTGCAACAAGACCTCTCCTATAAAGAGCATCCGGTCCGCATTCTCGACCAAGCTGAACGCCGCACACGTCAGAAGGCGATCAAATTCCTCAAAGTCCAGTGGTCGAATCACTCTGAAGACGAAGCCACTTGGGAACGCGAGGATCGCCTGCGTGATGAATACCCCGCGTTGTTTCCTTCTACCTCCTAAATCTCGGGACGAGATTTCTTGTAGTGGAGGAGTTTTGTAACGCCCGGGTAATCAAGCTACAGTAATCCAACGATAATCATGCCACGTCACCCCGGTTACTATTGATAATCTACCGTTAGGCCAAAACCGATTCAAATTCAAAGTCAAAATCAAGCAAACAATAAAAGTTTTCAAACATCAAAACTAAAATGTTCATCATGTGGCAAATGATCCCTAACTAGATTTTGTGGTGGAACAAACCTTTTACAAAGTGTTTAAGTGCCCTAAACTAATTAAAAACAGTGGCTAAACTAATAATTTAATTGCTTTTGAAAAATAAAAATACATTATACTAATTTATTTTGGGTCCAAACTAGGTTTGGCAGTGGCCTATTTTGATGATACTAAGTTAGGTGCTAACCTGGTATTTTAAAGAAACTAAAATAATTAGGAGCTAAAAGAAAACAGAAAAGAAAAATAGAAAAAAATAAAAGGTCAAACAAAAAAAAACAGAACCCCCCCCCGCTGGGCCAAGTGGCCCAGCTGGCCTTCGCCGTCCGAACGGGCCGGCCCAGCCGGCCGCACCTTATCCCCACCCCCCCTGAGACCTAACCCTAGCTAGCTCCCCACTCCTCCCACTCGACCCCCTCACTCCCCTCGCCATCCCTCGCGCCGCCGCACGCCCAGAGGCGAAGCGCTCGTGCCCGACACCCCCTCACACGCCTCTCCTCCTCCTTCCCCGTTCTGGATCTGGGCGGCGCGCCCGACGCCGCCGTCGATCCCCGTCGCCCCGCCGCCGTTCACCATCGCCACCGCCACCGCGCTCCCCGTCCTCCTCTGGACGCCGCCGTGCCGTTGCCATCGCCCCGCGCCACCCCGAGCCCCGACGACCGCGCCCCATCCGCTGCCGCTCGAGGGCCTCCTCGACTCGCCGGCCTGCCTCCCCCTCCCCGCCGGACTGCTACCTCTCCGTCCCCGTCAACCTCCCCGAGCACCGCTGCATAGACCCCACGGCCCCGTGGTGAGGCCCCGGCATCTCCTCATTCTCTCCTGCTCCGGCCACTTCGGCCATGGCCTCGCTCACCGATGCCCGCACGCGCGCCGGCCGCCCTGGCCGCGCCCGCGCCCCCTCCCTGCGCCCGTGCCCCACCTCGTTCGACGCGCCCGCTCGGCTCCCTCCGCGTCCGCTCCGCCGGGCAGCCCTGCTGCTGCTGCCCCGCTGCGTGCGCCGCGCATCCGCGTTGTTCCGCCGCTGCATCGCCGTGCGGCCCCGCAACAACCCGCAGCACCACCGCGCGTGCACCACCCCGCGCGTCGCGCCTGGGCCGGCACCCCGCTGGCGCCCCGTGACGCGCCTCACGCCGACGAGCCCGCCCCGGCTCCCCTGCAGTTGCTCCGACCACCGCCTCCGTTCACCGGCGTTGCTGCTCCTCGCCCGCGGCCCCTTGCTCGCCGGCCGGCGCGTACCCGACCCTACAGTGGCCGTTGCCGCGGCCCTGGGCGTGCGCCCGTGTGGTCTGGGCAGCGCACACGCCCAGCGCCTGCTTACCCGTGCGCCCGTTAGGCCCCCTGGGCATATGACATGGGGGGCCCACCCTGAGAACGTTTTAAAAAAAAAGAGAACAAAATAAATAAATAAATAGGTAATAATTAATTAACTAATTAATTAATTAAGTTAATCAATCATGTTTAATTAATCTAATTAACTAGTTAGTTTAATTAAATAGTAATTAGATTAGTGAAACCCTAATTAGAGTAAACAGAGTATGACATGCGGGACCCACACGTCAGATTGACCCAGTCAACTCCCTGTTGACTGCTGACGTCATGCTGACGTCAGCGTGCACTGTTCTGGATAATGTTTAATTAAAATAATTAACTAAATACTAAAAATGATTTTAATCTTTTAAAATTAGTATAAAATAAACCGTAGCTTGGATGAAAAAACTTTGTACATGAAAGTTGCTCAGAACGACGAGACGAATTTGAATACGCAGCCCGTTTATCCGCCACGCATCCCTAGCATAGCGAACACGCAACTTTCCCCTTCTGTTTCACCTGTCCGAAAACGCGAAACACCGGGGATACTTTCCCGGATGTTTCCCCCCCTTCACCAGTATCACCTCATACCGCGATAGGGCACCCCTAGCACCGCTACTTGTCATGTCATGCATCGCTATGCATCTGTTTGCTTAAATATTTATTGTTTCTTCCCCCTCTTCTCTCGCTAGACACCGAGACCGACGCTGCTGCTACCCAGTATGACTACGGAGTTGACGATCCCTCTCTCTTGCCAGAGCAACCAGGAAAGCCCCCCCTTTGATCACCAGATATCGCCTACTCTTCTCTATACTTCTTGCATTAGAGTAGTGTAGCATGTTACTGCTTCCCGTTAATCCTATACTGATGCATAGCCTGTCCTTGCTACTACTGTTGTTACCTTTACCTGCAATCCTAATGCTTAGTATAGGATGCTAGATTATCATCAGTGGCCCTACATCCTTGTCCGTCTGCCATGCTATACTATCGGGCCGTGATCACTCGGGAGTTGATCACGGGTATATACTGTATACTTTATACATGATACATGTGGTGACTAAAGACGGGTCGGCTTGAGGAGCACCCGCGAGTGGATCTTTGAGGTGGAGCGACAGGGCAGGTTCCGACCACCTAGGAGAGAGGTGGGCCTGGCCCTGGTCGGCGTTCGCGGATACTTAACACGCTTAACGAGATCTGGGTATTTGATCTAAGTCTGGCCATTTGGTCTATACGCACTAACCATCTACGCGGGAGTAGTTATGGGTATCCCGGCGTCGTGGTATCAGCCGAAGCCTTCGTGACGTCAGCGACTGAGTGGCGCGCGCCGGATTGGAACGTAAGCCTACTCTTGTATTAAGGGGGCTAGTTCTGCTTCCGGCCGCGTACGCAACGTGCAGGTGTGCTAAGGGCGATGGGCCCAGACCCCTGTGCGCTTAGGTTTAGACCGGCGTGCTGACCTCTCTGTTGTGCCTAGGTGGGGCTGCGACGTGTTGATCTTCCGAGGCCGGACATGACCCAGGAAAGTGTGTCCGGCCAAATGGGATCAAGCGTGTTGGGGTATGTGGTGCACCCCTGCAGGGAAGTTAATCTATTCGAATAGCCGTGATCTTCGGTAACAGGACGACTTGGAGTTGTACCTTGACCTTATGACAACTAGAATCGGATACTAAATAAAACACACCCTTTCAAGTGCCAGATACAACCGGTGATCGCTCTCTCACAGGGCGACGAGGGGAGGATCATCGGTTAGGGTTATGCTATGCGATGCTACTTGGAGGACTTCAGTCTACTCCCTTCTACATGCTGCAAGACAGAGGCTGCCAGAAGCGTAGTCTTCGAAAGGATTAGCTATCCCCCTCTTATTCTGGCTTTCTGCAGTTCAGTCCACCGATATGGCCCTTTACACATTTACCCATGCATATGTAGTGTAGCTTCTTGCTTGCGAGTACTTTGGATGAGTACTCACGGTTGCTTTCTCCTTCTTTCCCTCTATCCCTTCTACCTGGTTGTCGCAACCAGATGTTGGAGCCCAGGAGCCAGACGCCACCGTCGACAACGACCCCTACTACACCGGAGGTGCCTACTACTACGTGATGCCCGCTGACGACGACCAGGAGTAGTTAGGAGGATCCCAGGCAGGAGGCCTGCGCCTCTTTCGATCTGTATCCCAGTTTTTGCTAGCCTTCTTAAGGCAAACTTGTTTAACTTATGTCTGTACTCAGATATTGTTGCTTTCGCTGACTCGTCTATGATCGAGCTCTTGTATTCGAGCCCTCGAGGCCCCTGGCTTGTAATATGATGCTTGTATGACTTACTTTATTTGTAGAGTTGTGTTGTGATATCTTCCCGTGAGTCCCTGATCTTGATCGTACACGTTTGCGTGTATGATTAGTGTACGATTAAATCGGGGGCGTCACACGACACAATCCCGACTTGTTGCCACTAGCCGTCGCTAGCGTAATAAACCATCTGGTATACCAGCAGGGAGATTGTGACGAGGTCTTTGGACTAGATCCCCCAAAGATGTGACATGCCCACCGGGTCTGGTGCACGGAACTAAGAGTACGTCCTCAAACCGCCCCCCATCTGTGCCGAGGATACTCCCTGCAGGGCAGATATCCCATCTACGGTATAGCGACATCGACACCTAAGGCTGACTAGCTTACTTGACCAAGCCAGTGCCCATATAGCATGTGGCCATACTGTTATCACAATCTTCAAATCCAATACTTATTAGGCCTTAAGCGGCACGGACGACTGATTGCCCCCTTCAACCTGTGAATGGCAGCCAATTGCTCCTTCAATCCTTGACTCAGCTGTCGTCCGCACCAGTATTCAGATGGTAAGTTTCACCCAGAGTAGAAGAGAGTAGAGGAGATCAACAAGGGCCAATCAGCCTAGCTCAGCGATAAGTTTCAAGTGTCAATGACTCAAAGGTCATTCAACAAAGCACCTATAGGGTAATAAGCATGGATAAGCATTTCTACTCTACCAGAATACTATATTCTACTCAAGTGTCAATTGAATAGGCGACAAGCGGATCAAGGTAATGTGTCAATCGACATGATAGCTACAAGAATTAAAATAGCATGCACATAGTAACCATAAAACAGAATGCAATTTTGTAAACATAGGATAAATATGATCAAAGAAGGAGGCATGCCTTCGTTGTTGAGTCCTTCGATAACCTGATTATTTATGTCCTTCTCCAACATCGTCACTCCCTACTCTTCGTAACGATAGCAAATGAAAATCAAATAAATACCAAAGCAATAGATTCCAAATTAATAACATCCAAAACAACAATAGGAGTGGATGGATAGCAAGATATTGATCAGATGGTGATTCCAAAAGGAGATAGCATGACTGGAAGGTAAGTAGAGGACTCGATGAATTGATAGGGTTTAGTTGATGATGGATAATCAAGGCTTGCCAACAATACTAACGTTCTAATACAAACTATGGTACTAACCATTAGTAGTGCCCACTACACATCTCAGCTTACTATATAGGAAACTATTACGAACAAACCAAATTGCATGAACATACATGGAATAATCCATCCGATGCATTTCAACTACTCAATCATAACATGACATGATATAATGGTCAATTGCAACCAAACATATACAACAACTATATAATCAAACAAAAGCAAGTATTCTATAAGACAACTAAACCAACATTACAAACCATTCTAGTCAAGCAACGAAACATCATACAACAATATGAAATGATCTCAGTCTAGTCCTAAAATATTATCAAAGGAAATAGAATCAACTTCACTATATCAAACTAATTCATTTGTCAAACAATTAACAAGAACTACACAACACATTGAACAAATGGATGCACATCTATCCTAGGCATGATATGATTAAGAGTAACAATCAACCAAGAATAAATATTTGGATGAATCCAAATACTTATAATGGTTAACAACAATCAAAGACTAAACATAAATCATAAAAACTATTAGCACGCATATCTATAAAAGAAGACAAACCAATACTAATTAAGGTAGAAACTAATTAAACAACTTAATAATAACACACATCTCACACAATACATGTGAGTATAGATTCACTAGATGTCTAAGCAAATAACACAAGCATGACACTGACGAGTGATCATGATAAGATACTAAACTAGAATCTGGTCTTACTACTAAAGAACAACTAATACTCAAGTAACCACTAGCAATAAGATTACCACTTCATGCTTACATAATAGATCAAACTATGCACACTAAGCATATGAGGAAGATACAACTCAACTAACATGAAAGGCAAACTATCTTAAGCATGTGCTAAACTATCGCAACAAGACCCAACACTCCTGAGGCTATCATAAAACCAAAGTGATCATCCATAAGAATGCACAAGAGACTAAGTACTCAATTATAGCACATAGACAAAATAAGACATGAAAGATCACTTGCATGAGTGACAACTAGACATATAACAATGCTTCAACAAGATAAAGTAGATATGAAGAAGTCTAGGCATACCCAATGTAATAGTGCGGTAGACTAGATATAATGCTAAGGATGGATGATCATGACACAAGATGCCAAACTATGCTACCAGTAGAATACAACTTATAACTACGACATAACTTAGTTGATATCAACTAACATGACTATCAAGAATGGCATTAGCACACAACACTATCATGCTAGTTGTGACTTATAAGCAAAAGGGAAAAGCATACTAAGCAAGTACACATCTAGGTCATGGCATCAATCACATCAAGCAATGTGCTATACTAGCATGAATAACATGAAGACATGTATTTCTACCTAGTACAACCTAGACTTGCTAATACATAACTGGACAACCTAGGCATCATAGAACACACGGGTCATTACACACATGTTATGCAATCTCTTTATACAATCCCAACAACATGGCATAGTATTGATCAAGCAAGAAGTTGCTCAATAAAAGAATGCACAAGATCAACAAACTACTCTAATGTAAATCAAGGCTAACCATATGCGTAGTCATACAATGCAAACTAGAAATGATATAGTACATGGTATGCATACAACCAAACATGCATTCTACTGTAAGCAATTGTTAACACGGCATGGTAATAAACTAATATAAATAAACACACATGATAATTATCAATATGCAATAAACTAGTTTTATTCCATTAGAATGATTCTATACAGCAATACAAATATGAATGACATAAAGCATCCAACCATGAAATCATGGATAACAAACATCTAGAAAGAAGAGGAACAACTTGGGAATTATATTCTACACAACAAACTATAATGCACTCATTTCCAAACAACAAGGCATTTTATTTGACATCTAGCATAAATAAAACTATGCAAAACACCTACAAATGATGCCTAATAACTATCAGAGGCATGCCATGCTTTCAAACCAATAAAACAAACATGTGACATGGACGGAAATGTAAATGTAAACCATATCTAAGATATCTTCATGCTAAACAATAAGAAAATAAGAAAACATGAAGTCTTTAATAATTAAAGAAATCAAACAAATCTTAGAATAATCTTACAAAGTCCTAAGCATGGAGACAATTCACCAAAAATCTGTACGCATTCTCAACATAGAACCATAAACAATACTAAGCATTATTTAAATGATAACAATACGATTACCTATCAATGCTCCAAATCTAATTAAAATAGTAACACCCGACAAGCATGTACGAACAATAATAATCCGATACACCAATCAACTCGTACACATGGTAAGAATTTGCAAAGACTTGTACAGAGACATATCATAGGACTACGCATGCACCAAAGAAAAATACCATCAAGATCATACTATATTTGACAATTTAAATAATCCTACAAATACGTCTAAGAAATCACATGACACTCTCTGTAAAATATATGAGATGATTAGCATGCGCTGCTAACATTATGAAATATTTAGGAGTAACTTCTAGACATGTCATGAACATGCAATAAAATAACATATTAACATAAAAGTTAACCGAACAAGAAACCCACTTGAATTTTACCCAAAACAACTATGATTAAAACCACCCCACAACACACCTATTACAACGATAATCTAAATATACTGCCGAGTTCCTATGACCAAAACTATCATTTCATATGTTGACCTCAAGACCATCTAACGAACAGAAAACAAAAAAAGATATGTCGTTGCCACCAATCGATCCAGGTTTCGGACACACGCGGCCAACGACAAAGATAGGTTGAATCATGATGTCTACGGAATACACTAGGTGATGACAAGCACGCGTGCAAAAGGAATTTGATAGAGGCTCACCGAGTTTGACGGAACGGTGCGACGAACTTGATGAACAGTGTCCGCGGACATGCAGAATTCTTCATGTGTGGTTGACGGATCGTGTTTCTTCTTCCCTGAATGGAATCATGGCGTGGAGGAGGAGTTTATGGCACAAGGATTCGGATAGAGATGGTCCGAGTCATCGGGATCGAGCATCGGTGTCCACGGAGCTTCAAAGTTCATGGAGTTGCCTTGGAGACAGGGGAAAGGAAGAGGGCAAGGGTTGCTACGGGAATGGAAGAGAAGGTGGAGGCGCTGAATATGATGGCTTCAGTTTTGGAAACCGATGGGAATTACTGAGGGTTGTTTCTCTTCAGTACGTGGCTGTTGACGTTTCCTCTTTCCCTGAGTTGTGAACGTACAGAGAAAGGAGAAGAGGGGTTCGTTAGGTTGGGAGTGATGGGCCAGATCGGGCCAGCCCATGAGGAAGGTAGAGGCCATGAAAAATAGTGGGGTTATTGGGCTGTTGTCCAAGGGAGATGGAGGAAGAAAATAAAAGAGATGGGTTGGGTCCATTCGGGTGACAGGAATAAGAAACAGTGAGAGAGAATAGAGAAGATAGATTAGCCATTGGATATTGCCAAGAGTTTGGGGAAAGAAATTAATTAGATTTTCCTAAAGGAAAATATATTAAAGGAACAGAAGCTCAAAACAAAATCGAAAGAAGTTCCAAAATGCATATGTGCATAAATTACTATGCCGAAGACGAGAGAATAAAACCCGACTAAAAGAAAAGAAGTAAACTCAAATCTTTAATATAGGTATGCATTAGTTCAAATTAAATCATCTAAATTATAAAAGTCCAATTAGCTTTGTTAACAAATAAAACAAACGAAATTTTCTCGCCCTGTTTTTTGGAAAACTTTTCTTAAACATTCCGAGAATCGGGATGTTACACAAACACACCGCAAAAAGTATTACATCGAATAGATCTCCAAGAACATCGAGGATAACTTTGTATTGAGAACCAAAGAGAGAGAAGAAGCCATCTAGCTAATAACTATGGACACGAAGGTCTATGGTAAACTACTCACACATCATCAAAGAGGCTATGATGTTGATGTAGAAGCCCTCCGTGATCGAATCCCCCTTTGGCAGATCACCGGAAAAGGCCCCATATGGGATCTCACGGGTATAGAAGGTTGCGGCGGTGGAGAAGTGGTTTTGTGGCTCCCCTGATGTTTTAGGGTATAAGAGTATATATACGTGAAAGAAGTATGTCGGTGGAGCTCCATGGGGCCCACGAGGATGGGGGCGCGCCCTCCTGCCTCGTGGAAGCTTCACAGAGTTCCAGACTTCTACTCCAAGTCTCCTAGTTAGCGTTTGTTCCAAGAAAGATCCTCGCGAATGTTTCGTTCCGTTTGATATTCCTTTTCTGCAAAACACTAAAATAGGCAAAAAAACAGAAACTGGCACCGGGCCTCCGGTTAATAGGTTAGTCCCAAAAATAATATAAAAGTGCATATTAAAGCCCATTAAACATCCAAAACAGATAATATAATAGCATGGAACAATAAAAAATTTATAGGTACGTTGGAGACGTATCAGTTAGTCCCAAAAAATGATATAAAGTTGCTATAAAATGATTGTAAAACATCCAAGAATGATAATATAACAGCATGAATACTTCATAAATTATAGATATGTTGGAGAGATATCAATATCCAATGTGCCTCCTTGTGGTAACTTGTACTTAAATTGTTTACATCGAAAGTTACTTGCCCCTTTGCATGTTTTGGTTTTGTTCCGTGCATGTGTTTGTATATGTTGTTCCACCAATTTGCTTATCTTGAGTAATCAAATATGTGTGTGTTGGTTTTCACATCATGTACGTGTGTGTCGTGCATTGAGACTTTGCACATCTTGTTTGTATCTTAGTTGGCTCTTGTGAGAGATTAATGGAAAATCCCATTTTCGGGAAGTGATGTGCTTGTGCACCTCACAATCCTATAAGTGCGTGTACATGAGGAATACCATCTAGTATTGATATTACAAGATCATCTAGTCGCTATGTGGTATGTCTTCTCATGAGAAATTAAAATTCTAAATAGTCCATTAATTATTTATTGTTGGATTCTTATTGTCGCTTGTGAAGTTTTCTTTGGTATCACATTATGGGGGAGTAATGTGCTATGTGCAAATTACAAGCCTAGAAAAGGTGTACATTTGAGATATTGTCACCTAGAATTTATATTGTAAATTATCTTGTTCCTAGGTTGCACTTTAGCTCTACAAGTTGCAATTTGCTTTTGTATTTGGTGTGAAGATGATGATGGATATCATTGAAATCTACCACCGGGAATCATTTACAAATACTTCTTGTCTCTTGACAATTGGTAATCATTTATGTGGTAGAAATTGTTGATCATCTTTACATTGGCCTTTGCTTTTATTTGCCTTATCTCTTGCCAAGGATTGTGTCAACTCCCATTGTCTTCCATACCACTTGTGGATCTTGTTAATTTCTTGATCTTGCCTAGTGTTTTCTAGATATAGTGAAAGTGGTGATCCCACCTTGTGCATTTTGTATTCAAATGCAAATTCTCTATAATGCACTACTCTTGGGGGAGCTATCCTATTTTCTATAAAACTCTCATCTTGTGATCCTTATCAAGTGTGTGTTGGTGAAAGGCAAGCCGTTCCTTTTTGGTACTTTGTGCCATCATGAAACTTAGTAGAGTGCTTCGTTTGTTTGGAACCACCCTCTCTTTTGGGAGTTCGATATCTTTTTTTTCATGTTTCAATGGATATCTCATTCCTTGATGAATCTTTCAAGTGATATATTCCAAGTGATGATTTATTCATCTGGTATCTTTTCTTCATGTGGTATTTCTTTGTCAATTGGTATCGATTCTTGAAAGTCTTGATCATGCATATTAACTTCATGTAGTTTCTTTGGCATGCTTTCTTTCTTTAACCCAATATTTAGGGGAAACTCCACCAAGTCTCAAATTGGATGAGATGTGCATGAAATTCATTTTCATATCTATATGCACATATTTATGTGGAGTTTTTCCTATGTATTATTGGTTCTCTAACTCCTTGGTCCCAATGAGCTTGGGTACCATTTTGTTTGTGGTGTTGTTATAGGAACAACTAGAGATGCATTGGATGCTCAGTTCATTCAAAAGGAAGGTGGTTTCACCATGTGCTTATTGGAGTCAAGCTAGGACGTTAAATGAAATACTATCGTTTACATTCAATTGGTATCTACTACATCCTTCCAATGTTATCTCGGTAACAAGTATCTACTCATGCATACATTTCTTACATACAACCTTGTGTAGGTTACATCATGGCATGAATTTTTCTTGATTAGTTCTTGTGATACTCATTTCCCTTCTCAAAGCATCTCAACAATGATCTCTTGTTGATAGTTGTGATGTCTTTGATGTTCATTTGGTTGAAGCTCATTTATATACTACTAGCCGAATGCCCGTACGTTGCCACGGGTCAAAAAACGCATTATGATCAAATAATTTTTCGAATTAAAAAATGCGTGTCGGATATGATAGGACTGGTTTCAATTCCTGGACAAATTGATTCTCTCCCTCTTATTTCTTCCTAGGCAATCGTCGTATGTCTTTAAAAACTCCCCCTTGCATCATTTTATTCTCCTCACCCTTCCTTTCCCTTCACCTTTTCCACAGTGCCGTGTGGGCAAGCCCTATTCAAAATCTTGTATTTTCATTTATTATGTCATCGATTCAAAATATTATTTGATCTCCTTTTTTAATGGAAACTTACGAAGTCCTCTCACAACTAACTGGAAAGAAACATGAACTTTGATAAGTATAGAAACAAAGACAAAAATCATATTTTCTAAAAAAATAGACCCTCTCAAACAACATATAATACTCCCAAACCCAAAGTTAAATAGAACTACAAGAGATGTAAGCTTAATGTAAAACATCTGACTTTTAGGTCACTCTCATAAAAGGTTATTCTACAACGATCAAATGACTGGGAGTAGCATCTTGAGTTCAAGCAGTTCTCTCTGAAGGCGTAGGTTGAGTTAAAGGCTGTCCTCTTTCTTCTCAAGAGGAACTCCTGACCTCCTTGAGAATATAAAGAAGCTTAACAAACCAAGCTCTATGTGCCCCCTATCTTGACCATGGACAAATACCAACTTTTGCAACAAAAAAATACAAACTGAAAATTCAAAGCCAGGATGTTAGCGATAGTTAGTTCAAACTCGTACAACCCCAAAAGCAATAGTTAGTTTAAACTCTTACAGCCCAAAAAGCATATGGTTTGATTGCCTCCAAGTTTCAACATTACCTTGAGCTTTAGACATGCTTTCTGATTTTTTAGAGTTAGAGATAAAAGCTCCAAGAATGATTGAAATTGAGAGTGATTTGATGAGTTAGGACTGACAGGAACATTCAGTAGGACAACCAACACAAAAACTACGACGACATACTACCATCACATGAAATATGTAAATGTGTGTGCATTATTTAGGTTCTCAACATATATCTCTCATGCTCTTCCGATTCACTTTTCTCCTATCCAAGCATCTCACTGCCAATCTATCAAAAAAATAGCAGCTTCCCACGTAGATGGGGCCTCGGTCAGCAACGCGGCGGGAGCAGAAATCAGCCTCCAGGAAGTACTCGGCAAGCTTGATATAGACCAATGACCACCTTGATTGATGACAGTAGTCCGTGAGAAGACGTCACACTCTGGCTCACCGCAGAAGTAATTCTGCACACATGAAGACTTAGAAAAAAAGAATGAATGTCTTAAAAAAATTAAAAGCTACACATATAAAAGTGTAAAAAGGCATAAGTGGGGAGAAAATTGTGGAATAGCTCTGATGATGCACATAAGACTATGCGGCGCTTTGATTATCAGAGAAGATTAAATGCTCGTAAATCGTAATGTACCCTTCATGACCATAATCAAATCCCGAGAAAGATAAAAATTGTTATCACCAGAAGCCACATACAAGATGTCTAGAAAGCAAATAGCAATTGTCATTTTGACAAGAATCAAAATATGAGACATTATTCAAAAAAAGAATTATAAGTTCAACGTGCAGGCAACATGATACTAATTTATACACACACAGTTGTCATGCGTACAGCAGGCGCCATTTGAAAAAAGAGTACTCCCCCAGTCCCAAAATAAGTATCTTTGATTTAGTACATGTAGTACAGTTTTATAGTATAAACTGTACTAAACAAAATAAACTTATTTTGGGATGGATGGAGTAATCATTATCGGTATACATAGACAGTTCTTGGACAAACTGAGAGCTACATGCAGCTGCAATCATGCATCAAAACTGCCAGTACAAAATACATCTTTTGAATGTTGAAATTTTACGGTTTGGTAGCCATCTGCAATCATGCATCCATTCTCAGAACCATATCATGATTGAAAATCTTCCAATTCGGTAGTATCCAGATTAATATAACAAGCAACAATTTGAGAGTTGGGAGACATTACTTATATCATGATTCACTTTTTACAGTGTAGTTTCACCATGATAAAAAATTCCCAATTTGGTAGTCTGCACATCAACATTACGAGCAACAATTTTCCACTTTTTACAAAGCAGTTCATGTAGAAGATGGCAGTGAGGATGTGGGTTTGACACTACTGATCATCAGCATATTTTGAATGATACCTTTTAGACCTTGTGATTAAAAAAGATGTTGAACTATTGGCAGAGATTCAAAATCAGTCAAGGATTAGTTGATTAGCACCGTGATTCTACAACAAAGTGATCAAATTTTGAGTACCTCCCAATAAGTGTTTGCTTCACCCTTGCTGTTGGAGACCCGGAGCAGGGGCAGGTTGGGGAGGCCATGGAGGAACGAGAGGAGGTAGGCAGGGCTGGGGTTCTCGAGGTGCGTGGGGCTCAGGAAGCTGGATGACACCGGGCTGGGGTGGTAGGAAGGCACCGGGCTCGGGAACACCGACGACGGCGCACTGAGCAGCTGCGAGGACAAGCAGGGGCTCATGCCCACCGACGAGACCCCACCGAACGGCCTGGATGACGGCGGCTTGTATCCCTGCCATGAATCGAACCAAATAATCAGATCTACACATCCAAGCAAGGCTGGCTAGATCCAGGAAATGGAAGGAGAGAAGAAACATGGGATGGGGGGCATCTCGATCCCGAGACCAAGAAGCGAGGCTTCACCTTGCGGTAGGTGGTGATGTCGTCCTCCACGACCCATTTGGCCTCGCGGCAGAGCTCCTTGAGCACCTCGTTGTTGTCGCAGTGCTTGGGGAGCTTGTAGCTGCCGAGCGCGCGGAGGCCGGTGAAGATCTTGGCGGCGATGGCCCGGCACCGGCGCTCGCGCCGCTTGTTGTTCTCCCGCTCCTTCCATGTGGGCGTCCGACCCAGCCCGGCGTCCGCCTCCGTCGCTGTCGGCGGGAGGAGGTCGGCGGCGGTGATTCCTCTCTGGAGAGAATAGGGAATCGAGAGCGAGGGATTTGGGGAAGGGAGTGGGAGGTGGGATACGAGGACGTGGGGACGTGCGTTGTTTTTCTTTTTTTTTCTTTTTTCTTTTTCTCGTGAGCGGAGGGGCGGGGAGGCAGTCCAATTTTTCAGGAATCGTAGGAGGGTGGAGTGGAGGGGAGCAAGGCGATCATGAAGGTCGAACCATCGTAGGAGGTCGAACCATCATGACGTTTGATTCTCCTTTAATAGTAGAGATAAGATAATATTAAGCCATGCGCTATGTGCATTTCAAGCAAAGATCTTATCAGCATATTTTATGACTTCCGTTTGGGTATCATATTCTTTCCTTGAGTAACCATTTCTTGTGTGCATCCTTCTTTGTGGATTGATATCATCATGATTTTCATCTACCTAGAGTCGTATACACCTGATAGAAGTTATATCTTTAGTGGATATCCTTATTATTTCACGTCCACCTTTCTTTCCTTTGTATTTCCTAGGTGGATCCATGAAAGGATTTGTCTTGAGTGCGGATCTTATATCTTTGCATCTTGTTGCACTCTTTTGTGGTGAAGATTGTTTTCCTCTTGCTTGTCATGATGAGGCTTTTGCCAATTCAATTGGTATCCCTCCTCTTAACGGAGCTTCCTTTTATATCTTCACCACAGGTTGTCACAAGCATAGGTGCTTTATAGGCCTTTAGTGAGCTTGTGAAACCATTTGCTAGTTGTGTGTGTGAATGACAGGCCTTGCACCATGTATCTCATCGAGTCAAGACTATATTGATGATTTATGCTCAACCGTACATTACTCTTCTCAAGTGCATTGCCTTGACTCACACACATCAGTTTTGGTTGAGCCTATTCCTAAGTTGCCTCTTTTACATGTTGCTCAACCGTGTGTTTGTTGCAAGTGCTAGGCTTAGTTTCCTATATGCTCACTTGCACTTGTTGTGTGTTTCTATTTATTTTGGGGGAGCGATGATCCTATTTTGTGCACTTTGTATCCAAATACAAAAATTCTTATTTGTGCACAAATCACAGGGAGCTTCTCTAGTTTCTTTAGACCACTCCTTTGCTCATATCATAATATCCTTTATTCATGTGGCTCATAGGATCTTTGGTCTAGTTGGTTCAATTGATATCCATTGATTTCTTGCTCCAATTGGTATCTTTTGATTGCTGGATTGCTTGTGTCTCTCTTTGTTATTTCTTGGCATATCATTCTTAGCAATCTTTGTGCCTCAATATAGTTTGTCTTCCTCCAAGTACTTACCTTTGGATATGTGTATTGAATTCCACTCTCTTGTTGAGAAATACACAATTTATGGAGGACCACAATTTATATTTGCCTTCTAAGCTTTTCGCCCATTTTGGCAATCGATGTCAATGGGAGATAAGTTTCAGAGAGTATTGTGGAGAAGTTTAGAGAGTTATTTCTTCTTCTTCTTGCTTTGGTTTTGTTCCTAAGCATTTGCATCTCATACGCATGCATTATTGGTTGTTGCATTACAAGGTGATGCATAATTCCTTATATAAACTCTCTTCAAAGTGATTGTCATCAATTACCAAAATGGGGGAGATTGAAAGGACATGCGATGCCTATGAATTATTCACTTGTTATTGAACCATTTGATGTTTGGGGCTTTGACTATATGGGACCTTTTCCTTCCTCTAATGGTTATACACATATTTTAGTTGCTGTTGATTATGTTACTAAGTGGATAGAAGCTATTCCAACTAGTAGTGCTGATCATAACACTTCTACTAAAATGCTTAAAGAAGTTATTTTTCCAAGATTTGGAGTCCCTAGATATTTAATGACTGATGGTGGTTCACATTTTATTCATGGTGCTTTCCGTAAAATGCTTGCTAAATATGATGGTAATCATATAATTGCATCTCCTTATCACCCTCAGTCTAGTGGTCTAGTAGAATTGAGTAATAGAGAGCTCAAATTAATTTTGCAAAAGACTGTTAATAGGTCTAGAAAGAATTGGTCCAAGAAACTTGATGATGCATTATGGGCCTATAGAAGTGCATATAAAAATCCTATGGGTATGTCTCCGTATAAAATGGTCTATGGAAAAGCATGTCACTTACCTCTCGATCTAGAACACAAGGCTTATTGGGCTATTTTATAAAGAACTTAATTATGATTTTAAACTTGCCAATGAGAAGAGGTTATTTGATATTAGCTCACTTGACGAATGGAGAACCCAAGCCTACGAAAATGCCAAGTTGTTTAAAGAAAAAGTTAAAAGATGGCATGACAAAAAGATACAAAAGCGTGAGTTTAATGTAGGTGATTATGTATTGCTATACAACTCTCGTTTAAGATTTTTTGCAGGAAAAATTCTATCTAAATGGGAAGGACCTTACGTTATCGAGGAGGTCTACCGTTCAGGTCCCATAAAAATCAACAACTTTGAAGGCACCAATCCGAAGGTGGTGAATGGTCAAAGAATCAAACACTATATCTCAGGTAATCCCATAAATGTTGAAACCAATGTTATTGAAACCGTAACCCTGGAGGAATACATAAGGGACACTTTCCGGAATGTTTCAGACTCCAAAAAGGAATAGGTATGTGGTGCGGTAAGTAAACCGACTCCAAAACAGTTTTTAAGGCAATATTTCTCCGTTTTGGAATATTTAGAAAAATAGAAAAATAAGCAGCAGTCCGGGAAGGACACGAGGGCTCCACGAGGGTGGAGGGCGCGCCCCCCTACCTCGTGGGCACCTCGTGTGCTCTCCGGACTTTGTTTTCATACACGGCACGTATTTTGGTCAGTAAAAATTCATTATATAATCTCCCGGGGGTTTTGACTCCCGTATCACGCAAAAATCTCCTGTCTTTGTTTCGAGCTGTTTTTCTGACAGATCTAGGTTATCATGACGTCTCCAAGTGCCACCAAGGATAAGTTCTTCGATAAGGTCATCAACCCTTACCTCGTGGAGGTGCAGCGACACCCTCAAACCATTGAGATGCGTGATGGGTTGCTGCACATCCGTGATGCTGAGGGACCAAAGGGGACTGGAAGATTGGAGACAAGGCTTGAAGCAATGGAGCAACAAGTTTTCAAGTGTCAGGGGATGGTGGAGCGTGGACTCAACTCCAACTACGTGATGATCACAGAATTCACCAACAAACACAAGCTAGAAGCCGACAACATCGGGGAGACCATCTTCAAGCTTCATGAGAAAATCGAGCACCTTCAAGCTCAAATCTATGACCTGCAAAACCAAAACTGTGAGTATGAATATAGATTCAAAAGGATGAGTTTGGCTGCAGATTTGAGGATCCCGAAGACTCGGTCATCCTTCTATGATGGTGAGCCTATGCCTTGGAAGGAGGACGACAAGCCTACGCCATCAACAAAATCACCACCGTCTCCACCAACAAAGAAGAATTGAGTATCTGGTATGGGCACCCCACTTGGCAACTGCCAAGATTGGGGAAGTGCCCCGGTATCGTATCTTATCTTTACCGTTTTTCTTAGTTTGATCCTTTTGGTAATATCTTGATCTAATAGAATAAAAGTTCTTAGTATGATCTAGTTGTGAGTTTTGCTTTATTTTCCCTCTATGTAATCGAGTCCGTGAGCTATATAATAAAGATTAGTGTTGAGTCAAGGGCTTGATTATTTTTCCATGATCCTAAGGGAATAAAAGAAAAGGCAAAGAAATGAAAAGAAACAAAGAGATCATATGAGTCTTATGGAGAGTAATGAGCTCACATAGAAAGAGTATGATGAATAAAAATTGTTGAGGGTTGACAAACTCAGTTTTGGTCATCGTTGCAATTAATAGGAAGTAATAAAGAAAGAGAGGTCTTCACATATAAATATACTATCTTGGACATCTTTTATAATTGTGAGTACTCATTAAAATATGACATGCTAAAGAGTTGACATTGTACAAGGAAGACAACGTAATGGGTTATGTTTTCTTACATCTGAGATAAATTATATTGTCTTGAATCTTCCAACATGGTGAGCTTGCCTTTCCCCCTCATGCTAGCCAAATTCATTGCACCAAGTAGAGATACTAATTGTGCTTCCAAATACCCTTAAACCAGTCTTGCCATAAGAGTCCACCATATCTACCTATGGATTGAGCAAGATCCATCAAGTAA
The DNA here is from genome assembly GCF_056163025.1 of Triticum urartu. NCBI lineage: Eukaryota > Viridiplantae > Streptophyta > Magnoliopsida > Poales > Poaceae > Triticum > Triticum urartu. The sequence continues at coordinate 41,032,044 of NC_141876.1, read as the reverse complement.
GTTGTCATCGGTGAAAGCAATAGAAATTGCTCTCTAAATATGTATGATTGATTGGTGTGGAGGAAATAAGCTTTATACGAGCGTGTGATATGGAAGTAATAAAAGCGACGGACTGCATAATAAGGGTCCATATCACAAGTGGCAATATAAAGTGATGTTCTTTCGCATTAAGATTTTGTGCATCCAACCATAAAAGCGCATGACAACCTCTGCTTCCCTTTGCGAAGGGCCTATCTTTTACTTTTATCTCCTACATTGCATAAGAGTCATGGTGATCTTCACCCTTCCTTTTTACATTTTATCCTTTGGCAAGGACAATATGTTGGAAAGATCCTGGTATATATGGCTAATTGGATGTGAGTTTTCATGAACTATTACTGTTGACATTATCCTTGAGGTAAAACGTTGGGAGGGAAAACTATAAGCCCCTATCTTTCTCTGTGTCTGATTAAAACTCCATACCCATAAGTGTTGCATGAGTGTCAGCAATTGTGAAAGATTATATGATAGTTGAGTATGTGGACTTGCTGAAAAGCTCTTATACATTGACTCTTTCCTATGTTATGATAAATTGCAATTGTTTCAATGACCGAGATTGTAGTTTGTTAGTTTTCAATGAAGTTTATGATTCATACATGATATTGTGATTGAATTATTACTCTAGCATCAGATATTATATGACAAAGAATTATGTAAGTTGCTGTTCTAAGAATGATCATGACACCCTCATGTCCGTATTTTATTTTTATCGACACCTCTATCTCTAAACATGTGGACATATTTTTCGATTTCGGCTTTTCGCTTGAGGACAAGCGAGGTCTAAGCTTGGGGGAGTTGATACGTCCATTTTGCATCATGCTTTTATATCAATATTTATTGCATTATGGGCTGTTATTACACATTATGTCACAATACTTATGCCTATTCTCTCTTATTTTACAAGGTTTACATAAAGGGGGAGAATGTCGGCAACTGGGATTCTGGGCTGGAAAAGGAGCAATATTAGAGACCTATTCTGCATAGCTCCAAAAGTCCTAAAACTTCACGGATGATGTTTTCCAAATATATAAAAAATACTGAGCGCAAGAACCTCACCAGGGGGGCCACACCCTTCCCATGAGGGTGGGGGGCGCGCCCTACCCCCCAGGGCGCGCCCCTACCTCGTGGGCCCCCTGGGGGCCCTCCGGTGGCCATCTTCTGCTATATGGAGTCTTTAGATGGGAAAAAATTAATAAGCCATCTTCTCGGATGAAACTCCGTCGCCACGAGGCGGAACCTTGGCAGAATCAATCTAGGGCTCTGGCGGAGCTGTTCTGCCGGTGAAACTTCCCTCCCGGAGGGGGAAATCATCGCCATCGTCATCACCAACGCTCCTCTCATCGGGAGAGGGCAATCTCCATCAACATCTTCATCAGCACCATCTCATCTCAAAACCCTAGTTCATCTCTTGTATCCAATTCTTGTCTCCAAGTCCGGGATTGGTGCTAGTAGGTTGCTAGTATTGTTAATTACTCCTTGTACTTGATGCTAGTTGGTTTAATTGGTGGAAGATCATATGTTTAGATCCTATATGCATATTAATACCCCTCTGATTATGAACATGTTTATGCTTTGTGAGTAGTTACTTTTGTTCCTGAGGACATGGGAGAAGTTTTGCTATTAGTAGTCATGTGAATTTGGTATTCGTTTGATATTTTGATGAGATGTATGTCGTCTCTCCTCTAGTGGTGTTATGAAACGTCAACTACATGACACTTCACCATTGTTTGGGCCTAGAGGAAGGCATTGGGAAGTAATAGGTAGATGATGGGTTGCTCGAGTGACAGAAGCTTAAACCCTAGTTTATGCGTTGCTTCGTAAGGGGCTGATTTGGATCCATATGTTTCATGCTATGGTTAGGTTTACCTTAATACTTTTGTTGTATTTGCGGATGCTTGCAATAGAGGTTAATCATAAGTGGGATGCTCGTCCAAGTAAGGGCAGTACCCAAGCACTGGTACACCCACATACCAAATTATCAAAGTACCGAACGCGAATCATATGAACGTGATGAAAACTAGCTTGACGATATCCCCATGTGTCCTCGGGAGCGCTTTACTTCCTAAAAGAGTTTGTCCCGGCTTGTCCTTTGCTACAAAAGGATTGGGCCACCTTGCTGCACTTTATTTACTTTTGTTACTTGTTGCTCGTTACAGATTATCCTATCACAAAACTATCTGTTACCACTTATTTCAGTACTTGCAGAGAATACCTTGCTGGAAACCGCTTATCATTTCCTGTTGCTCCTTGTTGGGTTCGACACTCTTACTTATTGAAAGGACTACGATAGACCCCTATACTTGTGGGTCATCAAGACTCTTTTCTCTTCTTCGGGAGCATTGTGCCTCCACACCACTCCAAACGAAGATTAGCATCGGCACGGGTGTGAACTTCGGGATACATCATCGTCTCCTCGTGCCACGGTTATCTCTTACCCGAGCCCTTTACTTATGCACTTTACTTTGTGACAGCCATATTGTTTCTTGTCATATATCTTGTTATCACCTAGTAATTTATCTTGCTTATCATAAGTTGTTGGTGCACAGAGGTGAACCTAGTTGTTGTAGGTTTTGTGCTTGACAATTTAACCGCTAGGTTTATTCCGCTTTTGTTCAAGCCTAAACCATAATTATTTGAAAGTGCCTATTCACCCCCCCTCTAGGCGACATCCACGATCTCACAACATCCGAGCTAGGTCTATGCGTAGATGATATGCACGAGTAGAACACAAAGAGTTGTGGGCGATTATCTTCATACTGCTTACCACCAATGTCTTATTTTAATTCAGCGGTATTGTTGGATGAAGCGGCCCGGACCAACCTTACATGACCACGTTCATGAGACTGGTTCCACCGACAGACATGCAACTAGTTTTGCATGAAGGTGGCTGGCGGGTGTCTGTTTCTCCAACTTTAGTTGAATCGAATTTGACTGCGGCCGGTCCTTGTTGAAGGTTAAAACAAAAAACTTGAAAATCACCGTTGAGTTTTTGATGCCTAGGTAAGAACGATTCTTGCTAGAAGCCCGTAGCAGCCATGTAAAACTTGCAACAACAAAGTAGAGGACGTCTAACTTATTTTTGCAGGGCATGTTGTGATGTGATATGGTCAATACATGATGTGATATACGTTATTGTGTGAGATGATCATGTTTTGTAAAAGTCACTGGCAACCGGCAGCAACCTTATGGTTGTCTCTTTATTGTATGAAATGCAAACGCCATGTAATTGCTTTACTTTATCACTATGCGTTAACGATAGTTGTAGAAGAAATAGTTGGCGAGACGACAATGACGCTATGATGGAGATTAAGGTGTCAAGCCGGTGACGATGGAGATCATGACGGTGCTTTGGAGATGGAGATCAAAGGCACAAGATGATGATGGCCATATCATGTCACATATTTTGATTGCATATGATGTTTATCTTTTATGCATCTTATTTTGCTTAGTACGGCGGTAGCATTATAAGATGATCCCTCACTAAAATTTCAAGGTATAAGTGTTCTCCCTGAGTATGCACCGTCGTCTTACTGAGACACCACGTGATGATCGGGTGTGATAGGCTCTACGTTCACATACAACGGGTGCAAGACAGTTTTGCACATGCGGAATACTCGGGTTAAACTTGATGAGCCTGATGTCTACTACACAACCTTCTTCTTGTAGACGTTGTTGGGCCTCCAAGTGCAGAGGTTTGTAGGACAGTAGCAAAATTCCCTCAAGTGGATTACCTAAGGTTTATCAATCCGTAGGAGGCGTAGGATGAAGATGGTCTCTCTCAAGCAACCCTGCAACCAAATAACAAAGAGTCTCTTGTGTCCCCAACACACCCAATACAATGGTAAATTGTATAGGTGCACTAGTTCGGCGAAGAGATGGTGATACAAGTGGTATATGTATAGTAGATAAAGGTATTTGTAATCTGAAATTATAAAAACAGCAAGGTTACGAATGATAAAAGTGAGCGTAAACGGTAATGCAATGTGTGGAAATAAGGTCTAGGGTTCATAATTTCGCTAGTGTAAGTTCCCTCAACAATACTGTCATAATTGGATCACATAACTATCCCTCAACATGCAACAAAGAGTCACTCTCAAGTCACTAATAGCGGAGAACGAACGAAGAGATTATGGTAGGGTACGAAACCACCTCAAAGTTATTCTTTCCAATCAATCCGTCAGGCTATTCCTATAAGTGTCACAAACAACCCTAGAGTTCATACTAGAATAACACCTTAAGACACAAATCAACCAAAACCCTAATGTCACCTAGATACTCCAATGTCACCTCAAGTATCTGTGGGTATGATTATACGATATGCATCACACAATCTCATATTCATCTACTCAACCAACACAAAGGACCTCAAAGAGTGCCCCAAAGTTTCTACCGGAGAATCACGACGAAAACGTGTGCCAACCCCTATGCATAGGTTCATGGGCGGAACCCGCAAGTTGATCACCAAAACACACATCAAGTGAATCATGTGGTATCCCATTGTCACCACAGATACGCACGGCAAGACATACATCAAGTGTTCTCAAATCTTTAAAGACTCAATCCGATAAGATAACTTCAAAGGGGAAACTCAATCCATTACAAGAGAGTAGAGGGGGGAAGAAACATCATAGGATCCAAATATAATAGCAAAGCTCGCGATACATCAAGATCGTACCATCTCAAGAACACGAGAGAGAGAGATGAAACACATAGCTACTGGTACATACCCTCAGCCTCGAGGGAGAACTACTCCCTCCTCGTCATGGAGAGCACCGGGATTATGAAGATGGCCACCGGAGAAGGATGCCCCCTCCAGCAGGGTGCCAGAACGGGTCTAGATTGGTTTTCAGTGGCTATGGAGGCTTCTGGCGGCGGAACTCCCGATCTATTGTCTCTTCTGGAAGTTTTAGGGTATGTAGGTATATATGGGTGCAGGAAGTACATCGATGGAGCTTCGGGGGCCCCATGAGGCAGGGGGCGTGCCCTAGGGGGGGCGCCCCCACCCTCATGAGCACCTCCCTTGGCTCCTGACGTGGGGTCCAAGTCCATCCGGTAGCTTTCCTTCCAAAAATAACTTCTCCAGTTGATTTCGTTCCGTTTCGACTCCGTTTGATATTCCTTTTCTTCGAAACACTAAAATAGGCAAAAAACAGCAATTCTAGGCTGGGCCTCCGGTTAATAGGTTTGTCCCAAAAATAATATAAAAGTGGATAATAAATCCCAATATTGCCCAAAACAGTAGATAACATAGCATGGAGCAATCAAAAATTATAGACGTATCAGAGCCTAGCATGTACAGATATGGCCTCGGAACTGGAGACCGACATGTAGAACGTGAATCATACAGTAGATATGATCAACATAGAGATGTTCACCATTGATGACTACTCCATCTCATGTGATGATTGGACATGGTTTAGTTGATTTGGATCACGTATCGTTTAGATGACTTGAGGGATGTCTATCTAAGTGGGAATTCTTAAGTAATATGATTAATTGAACTTAATTTGTCATGAACTTAGTCTAGGTAGTTTTGCATATCTATGTTCTAGATCAATAGCTCGCGATATTGCTCCTGTATATTTTTTGATATGTTCCTAGAGAAAACTAAGTTGAAATATGATAGTAGCAATGATGCGGACTGGGTCCGTGATCTGAGGATTATCCTCATTGCTGCACAGAAGAATTATGTCCTTGATGCACCGCTAGGTGACACGCCTATTGCAGGAGCAGATGCAGACGTTATGGACGTTTGGCAAGCTCGATATGATGACTGCTTAATAGTTTAGTGCGCCATGCTTTACGGCTTAGAACTGGGACTTCAAAAGCGTTTTGAACACCATGGAGCATATGAGATGTTCCAGGAGATGAAATTGGTATTTCAGACTCATGCCCGTGTCGAGAGGTATGAGACCTCTGACAAGTACTTTGCCTACAAGATGGAGGAGAATAGCTCAACCAGTGAGCATGTGCTCAGAATGTCTGGGTACTACAATCGCTTGAATTAAGTGGGAGTTAGTCTTCCAGATAAGATAGTGATTGACAGAGTTCTGTAGTCACTATCACCAAGCTACTAGAACTTAGTGATGAACTATAATATGCAAGGGATGACGAAAATGATTCTCGAGCTCTTCGCGATGCTGAAATCGGCGAAGGTAGAAATCAAGAAAGAGCATCATGTGTTGAACAAGACCACTAGTTTCAATAAAAAGGTTGAGGGAAAGAAAGGGAACTTCAAAAAGAATGGCAAGAAAGTTGCCACTCCCATGGAGGAGCCCAAAGATAGACCCAAGCCTGAAATTGAGTGCTTCTACTACAAAGGAAATGGTCACTGGAAGTGGAACTACCCCAAATATTTGGCGGATAAGAAGGATGGCAAAGTGAACAAAGGTATATATGACATACATGTTATTGATGTATAATTTACTAGTGTTCATAGCAACCCCTGGGTATTTGATACCGGTTAGTTGCTAAGATCAGTAACTCCAAAAAAGAGTTGCAAAATGAACAAACACTAGTTAAGGGCGAGGTGACGATGTGTGTTGGAAGTGATTCCAAGGTTGATAAGATCACCATTGAACACTCCTTCTACCTTCGGGATTAGTGTTGGACCTAACTAAATGTTATTTGGCATTTGTGTTGAGCATGAATATGATTGGATCATGTTTATTGCGATACGGTTATTCATTTAAGTCAGAGAATAATTGTTGTTCTGTTTATATGAATAAAACCTTCCATGGTCATACACCCAATGTAAATGGTTTACTGAATCTCGATCGTAGTGATACACATATTCATAATATTGATGCCAAAAGATGCAAAGTTGATAATGATAGTGCAACATATTTATGGCACTGCCGTTTAAGTCATATTGGTTTAAAATGCGTGAAGAAACACCATGCTGATGGACTTTTGGAATCACTTGATTAGGAATCATTTGATACTTGAGAACCATGCCTCATGGGCAAGATGACTAAAACTCCTTTCTCCGGAACAATGGAGCAATCTAATTACTTATTGGAAATAATACATACCGATGTATGTGGTCCGATGAGTGTTGAGGCACACGGCAGGTATTGTTATTTTCCGACCTTCACAGATGATTTAAGTAGATATGGGTATATTTACTTAATGAAACACAAGTCTGAAACATTTGAAAAGTTCAAAGAATTTCAGAGTGAAGTATAGAATCATCATAACAAGAAAAATAAAGTTTCTACAATCTGATCATGGAGGCAAATAATTGAGTTACGAGTTTGGCCTTCATTTAAAACAATTTGAAATAGTTTCACAATGACTCACGCCACCTAGAAGACCACAGCGTAATGGTGTGTCCAAACGTCTTAATCGTACTTTATTAGATATGGTGCGATCTATGATGTCTCTTACCGATTTACCACTATCATTTTGGGGTTATGCATTAGAGACAGCTGCATTCACGTTAAATAGGGCTCTGTCTAAATCCATTGAGATGACACCGTATGAACTTTCATTTGGCAAGAAACCTAAGCTATCGTTTCTTAAAGTTTGGGGTTGCAACACTTATGTCAAAAGGCTCTAGCCTGATAAGCTTGAATCTGAATCGGACAAGTGCATCTTCATAGGATACCCTGAGGAAACAATTGGGTACACCTACCACAGATCCGAAGGCAAGATCTTTGTTGCCAAGAATGGAAACTTTCTAGAGAAGGAGTTTCTCTTGAAAGAAGTGAGTGGGAGGAAAGTAGAACTTGACGAGGTAATTGTACCTTCTCTCAAATTGGAAAGTAGTGTTGGGGAACGTAGCATGCAATTTCAAAAAAAAATCCTATGCTCATGCAAGGTCTATCTAGGAGATGCATAGCAACAAAAGGGGGAGAGTGTGTCTACGTACCCTCATAGACCGAAAGCGGAAGCGTTTGACAACGCGGTTGATGTAGTCAAACTTCTTCTTATTCCGACCGATCAAGCACCGAACATGTGTCACCTCCGAGTTCTACACACGTTCCACTCGATGACGTCTGATAACCCACAAGTATAGGGTATCGCAACAGTTTATGAGGGTAGAGTATTCAACCCAAATTTATAGATTCGACACAAGGGGAGCCAAAGAATATTTGAAGGTATTAGCAGCTAAGTTGTCAATTCAACCACACCCGGAGATTAATTATCTGCAGCAACGTGATCAGTAGCAAAGTAATATGATAGTTTCGATAATAGTAGCAGTAGCAGTGGTAATGGTAACAGTGATAGCAATAGTCTTCTAACAAGTGCAACAATAACGATAGTAGTAGTAACTTAGCAAGATCAATATAAGACAAATTCATAGGCATTGGATCGGTGTCTTGTTGGATGATATTCATCATGAGATAGTTATAACCTAGGGCGATACGGCAGTAGCTCCAGTTCATCAATATAATGTAGGCATGTATTCCGTAAATAGTCATACGTGCTTATGGAAAGAACTTGCATGACATCTTTTGTCCTACCCTCCCGTGGCAGCGACGTCCTATTGGAAACTAAGGGATATTAAGGCCTCCTTTTAATCGAGAACCGGAACAAAGCATTAGGACACGGTGAATACATGAACTCCTCAAACTGTGGTCATCACCAGGAGTGGTCCCGACTATTGTCACTCCGGGGTTGCCGGATCATAACACGTAGTAGGTGACTATAACTTGCAAGATCGGATCTAGAACATGGATATAATGGTGATAACATAAACAGTTCAGATCTGAAATCATGGAAAATATTAGATTCCAAATTCCAGTAAGGAAAGGCATGGAACACTTTCCTAGGAAGAAAATTAAATTGCCTTATGAATCTATTATGAGAGCCACTTATGGACTGCATACCAAAGATGACAATACCTAGATCTATTCTTGTTTTTATGCCAAGCTAGGGGCGTGAAACGATAGTGCTTGTTGGGAGGCAACCCAAATTTATTTTTGTTCTTTGCTTTTTGCTCCTGTTTAGTAATAAATAATTCATCTAGCCTCTGTTATGATTGTGTTTTTTATGTTTTAATTAGTGTTTGTGCCAAGTAAATCCTTTAGGATCTTCTTGGGTGATTGTTGTTTGATCTTGCTGATAAAAACAGAAAGTATGCGCTCACAAGAATAATTTTCATTTTTTACCAAAGAGCGATAAAATACCAATTCCAACTGTAGTAGATCAATATATTATTTAGGCCGTCCTAATTTTTCAGAATTTTTGGAGTTACAGAAGTATTCGAAACCTCCAGATTGCTACAGACTGTTCTGTTTTGACAGATTCTGTTTTTCGTGTGTTGTTTGCTTATTTTGATGAAACTATGGCTAGTATCGGGGGGTATGAACCATAGAGAAGTTGGAATAACACTAATATAAACAAAGAATGAGTTAATTACAATACATTAAAGTGGTGGTTTGTTTTCTTATACTAATGGAGCTCATGGGATTTTCTGCTGAGTTTTGTGTTGTGAAGTTTTCAAGTTTTTGGGTAAAGATTTGATGGATTTTGGAACAAGGAGTGGCAAGAGCCTAAGCTTGGGGATTCCCAAGGCACCCCAAGGTAAAATTCAAGGACAACCAAAAGCCTAAGCTTGGGGATGCCCCGAAAGGCATCCCCTCTTTCGTCTTCGTCTATCGGTAACTTTATTTGAGGCTATATTTTTATTCATCACATGATATGTTTTTTGCTTGGAGCGTTTTATATGATTTGAGTCTTTGCTGTTTAGTTTACCACAATCATCCTTGCCGTACACACCTTTTGAGAGAGAGACACATGAGTCGGAATTTATTAGAATACTCTGCGTGCTTCACTTATATCTTTTGAGCTAGATAATTTTGCTCTAGTGCTTGCTACCTCTGGAGCACTGTGTTGGATTTCCCCGAAGAGGAAAGGACGATGCAGCAAGGTAGCGTAAGTATTTCCCTCAGTTTTTGAGAACCAAGGTATCAATCCAGTAGAAGGTTGCGTGCGCGTCCCTAGTACCTGCACAAAACAAATATCTCCTCACAACCAACGCGATAAGGGGTTGTCAATCCCTTCACGGTCACTTACGAGAGTGAGATCTGATAGATATGATAAGATAATATTTTTGGTATTTTTGTGATAAAGATGCAAAGCAAAATAAAAGCAAAGTAAAAAGCAAAGGAAATAACTAAGTATTGGAAGATTAATATGATGAAGATAGACCCGGGGGCCATAGGTTTCACAAGTGGCTTCTCTCAAGAGCATAAGTATTTTACGGTGGGTGAACAAATTACTGTTGAGCAATTGGAAGAATTGAGCATAGTTATGAGAATATGTGGGTATGATCATGTATATAGGCATCACGTCCGAGACAAGTAGACCGACTCCTGCCTGCATCTACTACTATTACTCCACTCATCGACCGCTATCCAGCATGCATCTAGAGTATTAAGTTCATGAAAACAGAGTAACACCTTAATCAAGATGACATGATGTAGAGGGATAAATTCATGCAATATGATAAAAAAACATCTTGTTATCCTCGATGGCAACAATACAATACGTGCCTTGCTGCCCCTACTGTCACTGGGAAAGGACACCGCAAGATTGAACCCAAAGCTAAGCACTTCTCCCATTGCAAGAAAGATCAATCTAGCAGGCCAAACCAAACTGATAATTCGAAGAGACTTGCAAAGATAACCAATCACACATAAAAGAATTCAGAGAAGATTCAAATATTGTTCATAGATAATCTTGATCATAAACCACAATTCATCGGTCTCAACAAACACATCGCAAAAGAAGATTACATCGAATAGATCTCCACAAGAATCATGGAGAAATTTGTATTGAGATCCAAAGAGAGAGAACAAGCCATCTAGCTAATAACTATGGACCCGAAGGTCTGAGGTAAACTACTCACACTTCATCGGAGAGGCTATGGTGTTGATGTAGAAGCCCTCCGTGATGGATGCCCCCTCTAGCGGAGCTCCGGAACCGGCCCCAAGATGGGATCTCGTGGATACAGGAAGTTACGGCAGTGGAATTAGGGATTCGGCTCCGTATCTGATCGTTTGGCGGTACATAGGTATATATATAGGAGGAAGGAGTACATCGGTAGAGCAACAGGGGCCCCACGAGGGTGGAGGGCGCGCCTAGGGGGGGTAGGCGTGCCCCCTACCTCGTGGCCTCCTCCTTTATTTCTTGACGTAGGGTCCAAGTCTCCTGGATCATGTTCAGTGAGAAAATCACGTTCCCGAAGGTTTCATTCCGTTTAGACTCCATTTGATATTCCTTTTCTTCGAAACCCTAAAATAGGCAAAAAAAACAGCAATTCTGGGCTGGGCCTCCGGTTAATAGGTTAGTCCCCAAATAATATAAAAGTGGATAATAAAGCCCAATAATGTCAAAACAGTAGATAATCTAGCATGGAGCAATAAAATATTATAGATACGTTGGAGAAGTATCAAGCATCCCCAAGCTTAATTCCCGCTCGTCCTTGAGTAGGTAAATGATAAAAACAGAATTTTTGATGCGGAGTGCTACTTGGCATAATTTTAATGTAATTCTTCTTAATTGTGGCATGAATATTCAGATCCGAAAGATTCAAGATAAAAGTTCATATTGACATAAAAATAATAATACTTCAAGCATACTAACTAAGCAATTATGTCTTCTCAAAATAACATGGCCAAAGAAAGTTCATCCCTACAAAATCATATAGTTTAGTCATGCTCCATTTTCATCACACAAGAATGCTCTCATCATGCACAACCCCGATGACAAGCCAAGAAATTGTTTCATACTTTAGTAATCTTAAACCTATCAACCTTCACGCAATATATGAGCGTGAGCCATGGATATAGCACTATGGGTGGAATAGAATATGATGATGGGGGTTATGTGGAGAAGACAAAAAAGGAGAAAGTCTCACATCAACGAGGCTAATCAATGGGCTATGGAGATGCCCATCGATTGATGTTAATGCAAGGAGTAGGTATTGCCATGCAACGGATGCACTAGAGCTATAAATGTATGAAAGCTCAACAAAAGAAACTAAGTGGGTGTGCATCCAACTTGCTTGCTCACGAAGACCTAGGGCACTTGAGGAGGCCCATTGTTGGAATATACAAGCCAAGTTCTATAATGAAAATTCCCACTAGTATATGAAAGTGACAAAACAAAAGACTCTCTATCATGAAGATTATGGTGCTACTTTGAAGCACAAGTGTGGCAAAGGATAGTAGCATTGTCCCTTCTCTCTTTTTCTCGATTTTTTGGGCCTTCTTTTTTTTATATTCCTCACTTGGGACAATGCTCTAGAAAATGATGATCATCACACTTCTATTTATTTACAACTCAATGATTACATCTCCATACTAGAACAAAAGATGACTATATGAATGCCTCCGGCGGTGTACCAGGATATGCAATGAATCAAGAGTGACATGTATGAAAGAATTATGAGCGGTGGCTTTGCCACAAATACTATGTCAACTACATGATCATGGTAAGCAATATGGCAATGATGAATGTGTCATGATAAACGGAATGGTGGAGCGTAGCGCAGTTAATTCCTCGGTCGAGAGGGCTTCGGATAATGCCTTGAGGGCCAATGCGGCTGTTTTGTTTTCGGCACGGAGTGCTGTGTCCGGATCACTAGCGAGAGTGACTGTTGGGCCTGGGCATTTTGAGCTTCATGTACCCATAATGGGGTATGGCTTGGAAGATCGTGAACGCCTCCCGTCCTAAAAGGGCGTGGTATCCATACTGAACAGGGCCACTTGGAATGTAATTTCTTCGGACCTATAGTTCTCCGGTGTGCCGAATACCGCATCTAGTGTGATTTTCCCAGCACAGCGTGCTTCCCGACTGGGGATGATTCCTCTGAAGGTTATGCTGCTTTGCTCAATGCGGTTCCAGTCTATTTCCATTTTCTGAAGAGTTTCCTGATAGATGTGGTTTAATCCACTGCCGCCATCCATGAGTACTTTGGTGAGTCGAAAGCCATCCACAATTGGACTGAGGACCAGTGCAGCTGGTGCTCGGGCAGTTCAGAATTTAGGTTCGTCACTGGCATAGAAGGTAATAGCCGTGTCACTCCATGGATTCATTGCTGCTACGTGGCAGATTTCCGCGAGGCTGTGGAGTGTTCGCTTGCGCCTATTATTTGATGCGAAGGTTTCAAAAACTGTTAATACCGTATTGTTATCCATGGTATGGTACTCTGTGGTATTTGGGATAAGAAGATCCTCGCCACTTTTGGCCACCTGCCGGAGTATCCAACATGCTCTGAGGCTGTGCGTTGGTATGGTATCCGCTGTGCTATGACTTTTGCAGGGTCCGTTAAGTCATCCTTCCAATACGGTTCCATGCCCTGTAGAGGGTTTTTGTTTCTTTGTAACTAACTCGGGTGTCTTATGATAGTGCACCCTTTTACTTTGGACTGGGTGTATATTCTTAGCCGGATTATCCCAAAATTTTGTTTCGGTTTTCCAGGCGCTTTCCATCGCACAGTACTTTCGTACTATGGATGCCAAGTCAGCGAAGCGTGATATGTCACGACGACTTAAGGCGTTAAGGATTCCCTTGTCCGTGCAGTTATTGCAGAAAAATGAGACTGTGTCTTCCTCGCGACAGTCCTTAACCTTGTTCATTACAAGGAGGAATCTGGCCCAATAATGATGTACTGTTTCATGGGGCTCTTGCCTGATGTGGGAAAGATCGTTTATGTCTGGGCGGGTGGGTGGAATTGAGTCCGAACCCCTACCCAATCTGAGACCCAGGGGCCGAGGTGTTTCCAATATTGGAATTTTGGGTTCGGTATGTTGCCCGATAAGTCTGGCCCGCTGCCTGACTCTAGGTTCAGGGCTTGGGTGATGTCCTCCTGTAAACGAGTATCCGGCTTGGAGAGCTCAGGAATCCAGACATAGTTAGAATTCAAGATAGAAGAGGAATCGTCGTATTGTTCCTCCACCACCGCAACATGGTGGGTGACCGGTGGAGAGTTAATCTCCCTTTGATCGGGTTTAAGCCCAATCCGATCATAGTCCGTAGCGACTCCCAAGGCGGCGATGCGATCCAAGAGCTCGTTTAGGGAAGAGAGCTCCATTGGACCCATCTGCTCGGTGAATTCCGAGCCGACGTGGAGGTTGTTTTCGATGACCCGAGAAGTCATCGTCGGGGCAGCAGCCGAACGGGCGGTCATGATGAAACTGCCTAGCCGGAGAGTTTAGCCGATAGCCAGGGCTCCCCCGACGATGATGCTGTTCTTAACAACGAGACGAGGCATCCTTCCTTATGGTGACGGCACAGAGGAACTCTCAATGAAAGCACCAATGTCGGTGTCAAAACCGGCGGATCTCGGGTAGGGGGTCCCGAACTATGCGTCTAAGGCGGATGGTAACAGGAGGCTGGGGACACGATGTTTTACCCAGGTTCGGGCCCTCTTGATGGAGGTAAAACCCTACGTCCTGCTTGATTATTCTTGATAATATGAGTAGTACAAGAGTTGATCTACCACGAGATCGGAGAGGCTAAACCCTAGAAGCTAGCCTATGGTATGATTGTATGTTGTCCTACGGACTAAAACCCTCCGGTTTATATAGACACCGGAGGGGGCTAGGGTTACACAAGGTCGGTTACAAAGGAGGAGATATCCATATCCGTATTGCCTAGCTTGCCTTGCACGCCAAGTAGAGTCCCATCCAGACACGGGACGAAGTCTCCAATCTTGTATCTTCATAGTCCAACAGTCCGGCCAAAGGATATAGTCTGGCTGTCCGGAGACCACCTAATCCAGGACTCCCTTAGTAGCCCCTGAACCAGGCTTCAATGACGATGAGTCCGGTGCGCAGTGTTGTCTTCGGCATTGCACGGCGGGTTCTTCTCCAAATTTCAAACGTTTGTTAGGCAGTGTCCGGTACCATAAATGTTGAACCTCTTGGCTTCTGCGCCCAATAAGGGCTACATTCCACGCGTCGAATGAATTCGAGGCGCCAGGGCGTTTTTACATTCGCCCCCTAGCCAGATAAACAAATTTTCTATTAAAGGGATGGGGATTCTTAGATCCAATCCATACCATCCTCCCCTAGCGAGAATCCATTGGAACGTGCTTCGGAAAGATCCACTCCAACATGGCCGACCTCCACAGCTCCTCCTCTCGCCCCCGTAGCCCCAAGCCCGGTGATTGGGAGAGGTGTTCAGTCCTACACAGTCGATTAGTCGAACTGCAGACTAAGGGATTTCTCCCTCCGGCATATATGGTGCCCGTCCGAGCCAGGCTCGCCACCTACAATGGCGGGGAGCAAGCGGAGAGCTTTCCCAGCCCCTCTACGGGGGAGCGAGTATGCCTTGTCCCTTATTTATTGAGGGGACTCGGATTTCCGATTCATCTGTTCCTCCGCGGGCTCCTGGAGTTTTATGGTCTCCAACTGCATAATTTCACCCCTGCTTCCATTTTACACATCGCTGGCTATGTTGCCCTCTGCGAGTTATTCCTGGGCTGGGAGGCTCATTTCGAGCTGTGGAAAAGGTTATTTTGCCTTGTCCCTCGCACACAGAAGGGGTCACTTTATCAAGTGGGCGGAGCCAAAATATGGCGCATCGCCGAAACCGGATACCTGTCTGGTACTCCGAAGAAAAAGTCCGAAGACTGGCCTTCGGAATGGTTTTATATGAAGGACGTCCCCCTTCCGGACCCTGTTCGGCGGGGTCTTCCTGAGTTCAGCAATGCCCCTCTGAAGAAACGCCGAAGTTGGCACCCACGGAGCCCCCAGGAGGAAGACAACGGAGAAGTCCTTTACATGATGAACCGGATTAAAGCGCTGGCTCAATCAAGATTAACAGTAATCGAGGTTATGTCAATATGCATAATGCGGGGAGTTCAACCACTTCAATATCGAGGGCACCCCTTGTGGTGTTTTAACGGGGAAGATGACGCCACCCGTTGCGGGCGTAAGGGTCTTGACAACGCTGCCGCTTTAGCAAAAAATCTGTCCGAATTGTTCAAGGGAGAGGAAGAGGAGTTCATCCGCATCAAGCCACGGGATGGATTCTCCATGTACAACCCTCCAAGCTGGGTGAGTTACCTCTTCTTACTCCCGTTCTTACCGCATTCTTTGTCGTAGGTACTCACCTTGCCATTTTGCGGCAGGAACTGCGAAAAGCCATAAGGGAGGTTAGCAGCCCATCTCCACAACCAGAGGACCCTGACCAGGCCCATGGTGCCGAAGAAGATCCGGTCATATTCGTGGAGCTGATAGACCGGCAGTTCTATCAGTTAAGATGTGATGACGCCATGGTGGCCATTACGGCCGACTATCTCGGACTGCTTCCTGCGTCGCACGTAAGAAAAACCAAAATTCCCAACTCCAAAAACTAGGATCCCCTTTTAGACACTTCACCTACCATATACATATGGTGTTTTTATAGGGAAGGCATTCGGGACGCCATGCCGAACCCGCAGCAACTCGCCCACAAGAGTCACTGAGGCCGGGCAGGCCAAAAAGAAAGGCGGTCAGGACGGAGACGCTGGCGCAGAGGTATGACAGAAACCCCGCTCCGTGGTTGTCTTTTTTGAGATGTAATGACGTCCATGTTTCTTTAATAGAAAAAACGCTCGCCGAAATATGCCGGTGAGGCTGCCGATCATGCTTCCACCAGTCGGGCTCCAGGACCGGACATAGAGGCGGAAGCCGACATGGGGCGGACGTCGGATAGTCCCCCTACAGAGGATGCGATAGGTTATCCGCTACACATTCAGAAGTGGAGAGCGCCATGAATCATAGGCGTCGTCGGGCCGTACTCCGTGACGCTTGCTTCTCACCAGAGGCATTTGATGCCTTCAATTCTGGAGAGGCGTAACTCTGTGCTGCCCAAAATGGTCTAGCCAGAGCCACGGACCAGTATGTAAAGGATGTACGATAAGAAAATCTGACGATTATATGTATCAGTAGCCCCTGAGACTTGAAACAGTTAGCAGAACTGATTTAAGAATCATCTTATTGTGCAGGTTCTTACAGAGAAGAATAGTCGACTGTCACAGGAGCTGGAGGAATGCAAGAGCCAACTTCGGGCCGCTGTTGCTGCATTGAAGGAACCTAAAAAGTCCCCAGCTGGTAACATTTTTTTCAAAGAATGATAGGTACCATATAGCGTGCGGCATGGCTGCAGATCTAATAATAGATGTTGCAGATGAATCCGGAGAGAATCCGGAGGAGCAGCACGCCGTACGATAGCTAAAGGCTGGCGAACGCGTGCTGACTGAGGTCAGGCGGGAGAAAAACAATCTCCAAGGCGCCAATACCAAGCTGAGCGTGGAACTGAAAGATGTTCGATCCTAGCTTGCAGACTCTG
This sequence comes from Triticum urartu, assembly GCF_056163025.1. Taxonomy (NCBI): domain Eukaryota; kingdom Viridiplantae; phylum Streptophyta; class Magnoliopsida; order Poales; family Poaceae; genus Triticum; species Triticum urartu. Next base: position 41,014,713 of record NC_141876.1, on the reverse strand, counting down.
AGAAGGAGAATAAGCGGCTTCGACTTGGTATATTTAGTAAGTGCTTGAATGAACCCTTAATAAACGGGACGGCGGAGAAGCCGGCTAACAGAGTTATGTCTGCAGGTATGCTGACGGGTCGTCCCGTGGAGGAGATGCCCGGGTCTGTGGGTGATCTTCTATCCGAGCTCTCACAAGTGCACGAACAAGTTCGGCGGGTGATGCAAGGTATTTCCCAGGCCTTGTGGCCATCCGTCTCCCTGCCAGAAGGCGTTGGAGAGCTTGTGGAGAAGCTCAAGGGAGCGCGGCGGCGCTTCCGATTATGGAAGATATCTGCCTGCCATCAAGGTGCCAGGGAAGCCTGGGCCATGGTGAAGACGCGGTATACCAAGGCTGACCCAAATCACATGGCCGAGGTCGGACCTGTGGGGCCCGACGGGAAAGAGATCCCTGTTAGCTTAGTCTATGGGCAAGTAGAATTAGCCGCAAAGTATTCCCAACAGGATTGTAGGCTAGACCGCTTGTTGGATGGTATAGAAGAGGAATTTAGTCAGTCTACATGACTATGTAATTAAAATGACATGTTTAATGCCTTCTAGCCGGGTTGTAGATCATTTGTCAGGGCGGACCTTTTCGCTTCAACCTCGGGACCCGATAGTCCGGAGTGTATCCGAATACCCGCTCAGTTATATAAGAACCGGGGTATGCATGGAGACCAGGCGTAGGGGTCATTAGTGCTTGAACAGACAAGTGCCCAACTAGTTATGTTATATTACATGGGTAGTAAGAAACATCTTCCAGGGAGAATAGTTCCGTTAAGGGTTCCTTTCCCTGGGTATGCATGCCCTAAAGTGCATGTCCGAACTACAAGAGGAAACGCAGGAAAAAACATCTGGGGGAACATATGGAAAATAAAAAAATCATCTTTTGTTCACCGACCGAATATTCCCTTAAGAACGCTTGCTTTCGGCTTCACCTAGTCTGAGGTACACATCCGGCTGACCCGGCAGTAACAATCGCAGAGGTGCTCCCCTTATGCCCTAGCCGAATTAAAGGGAACGTAGGGCATAAATACAAGAGCCAGGCAACCCAGCTTGGCCAAAACTTAAGTCATATCGATGCATATAATGGCGAAGAAAAGGTACATGTGGAAGAATAACACATGTGCTGGGCATGAAGCCCAGATGGATAATTAAGCTTTTGTGTAAGAAGCCCCCAGGTATATTGAGCGTGGTTAGCGTATCTATAATGTGCAAGCGAGGCACAAGTTGGCCCTTGAAGGCCTTGAAAAAGAATAAAAGAAAGAAAGAGAAAAAAGACAGATAATATATATATGCAAAAAATGGGCAGAGGAAGGAGACAAACATAGAGTCCGGTGCTAGGTGTAGAAACTTCGGAGCCTGGCTGCGTTCCATGGGTTTGGCTCAAGTCGATTATTCGATGCATCCCGCAGACGGTACACTCCACCGGTCAGAACTTGGTCAATAATGAAGGGACCTTCCCATTTGGGCTTGAGCTTGGACTTTTTCTTCTCTGGCAGGCGTAGAACTAACTCGCCAACGTTATAAGTTTTGGCCCGTACTTCTCTGCTTTGGTATCTGCGAGTCTTTTGCTGATAAAATGCGGAACGGGATTTTTCCACGTCGCGCTCCTCCTCCAGGGTGTCCAGACTGTCCTGCCGATCGAGCTCAGCCTCTCTTTCTTCGTACATGTGCACTCGAGGTGAGTCATGAATTATGTCGCAGGGCAGGACTGCCTCTGCGCCGTACACCATAAAGAAGGGTGTATATCCGGTACTGCGATCCGGTGTGGTCCGCAGCCCCCAGAGTACGGAGTCGAGCTCCTCTACCCAGTGCGAGTTAGACTCTGTTAAGGACCACACTAATCTGGGTTTAATGCCGCTCATGATAAGACCATTTGCTCGCTTGACTTGGCCGTTGGTTTGTGGGTGATAGACGGAAGCATAATCGAGCTTGATGCCCATGTTGCTGCACCAGAGTTTGACCTTGTCGGCCGTGAAGTTCGTGCCGTTGTCAATGATGATGTTGTGGGGGACGCCATAACGGTGTACAACCCTGGATATGAAGTCTATCACCGGTCCGGATTTGGCTGTTTTAACAGGTTTGGCTTCTATCCATTTGGTGAATTTATCCACCATGACCAGTAGGTATTTTTTCTTGTGGGTTCCCCCCTTAAGGGGTCCGACCATGTCAAGCCCCCAGACCGCGAAGGGCCAGGTAATGGGGATTGTTTGGAGGGCGGTGGGTGGCATATGGCTTTGGTTTGCAAAAAGCTGGCAACCGGCGCAGCGTTGGACCAAGTCCTATGCGTCTGCCCGGGCCGTCGGCCAATAAAAACCTGTACGGAAGGCCTTGCTTACGAGGGCCCGGGCTGCAGCATGATGACCGCCGAGTCCGGCGTGAATTTCTGCCAAAATCTTCCGCCCTTCCTCTTCGGAGATGCACCTTTGAAGGACTCCGGTAGTGCTTTTCTTATATAGCTCTCCCTCGTGGACCGTGTAGGCTTTAGATCGCCGCACTATGCAGCGTGCCTCATTTTGGTCCTCGGGAAGTTCCTGCCTAGTTAGGTAGGCCAGGAATGGTTATGTCCACGGGGCGATGACGACCATTATTACGTGGGCTGAAGGTGTTATTTTGGTGGCAGAGCCTCCGATTATGTCAGAGTGTTCGGTATCGGGCGTTTTGGCCGGGTCCGGACTATTGTTACCGCTGTCCCCTTCACATACCACCGATGGATTAAACAACCTCTCCAAAAAGATGTTGGGGGGCCCGCGTTGCATTTTGCGCCGATGCGGGCAAGGATATCCGCCGCCTGATTGTTTTCCCGAGCCACATGGTGAAATTCGAGCCCCTCAAACCGAGCTGACATATTTAGGACGGCGTTTCGATAGGCCGCCATCTTCGGATCCTTGGCATCGAAGTCTCCATTTATTTGGGATATTGCGAGGTTTGAATCCCCACGCACCTCCAGGCGTTGAATGCCCATGGAGACTACCATCCGAAGACCATGCAGTAGAGCTTCGTATTCGGCTGCGTTGTTGGAGTCTGTATACAGTATCTGCAGTACGTACTGAACGGTATCTCCAGTTGGGGACGTCAGGACGACGCCAGCCCCTAGACCAGCCAACATTTTAGAGTCGTCGAAGTGCATGATCCAATTGGAGTATGCGCCGTACTCTTTAGGGAGTTCGGCTTTCGTCCATTCAGCGACAAAGTCGGCCAATACTTGCGATTTAATGGCTCGCCGAGGTTTGTATGTTATGTCGAACGGGAGGAGCACAATTTCCCATTTGGAAATCCGGCCCGTAGTGTCGCGGTTGTTTATAATATCATTAAGTGGCACTTCCGAGGCTACTTTAATCGAACACTCCTGAAAGTAGTGTCGCAGCTTCCGGATGCCATGAATACCGCATAGGCTATCTTTTGGTAATGTGGGTACCGTGATTTGCATGGAGTGAGGATGGTGCATACATTGTATACCGGCTTTTGAAGAGGGAATTTATGTCCATCAGCTTCTCGTTCGACGACGAGCACTGCGCTTACAACTTGGTGAGTTGCCGCAATGTACAACAGCATTGGTTCGCCGATGTTTGGCGGGGCCAGGATTGGGTTGGTTGCCAGTATGGCTTTTATTTCTTCCAATCCGGCTGTGGCGGCGTCCGTCCACTCAAAGTGTTCGGTGCGTCGAAGGAGGCGATAAAGGGGTAATTCCTTTTCTCCTAAGTGGGAGATAAAGCGGCTTAGAGCCGCCACACATCCAGTTAATTTCTGGATTTGCTTGAGGTCTGTTGGGGTAACCAACTGTGACAAAGCTCGAATTTTGGCCGGATTAGCTTCAATTCCTCTACTGGAGACAAGGAAACCCAGGAGTTTTCTGGCTAGCACGCTGAAAACGCATTTTTCCAGATTGAGCTTGATGTCGTATGTTCGGAGGTTGTCGAATGTGAGCCTCAAGTCTTCTATTAGAGAGTCGACGTGTTTGGTTTTGACGACCACATCATCTACGTATGCCTCTACTGTTTTGTCGATATGTTTCTCCAGACATGTCTGAATCATGCGTTGATACGTTGCGCCGGCGTTTTTGAGCCCAAAAGGCATTGTGTTGAAACAGAATGGGTCGTATGGTGTGATAAATGTCGTTGCGGCTTGGTCGGACTCCGCCATCTTGATTTGGTGGTAGCCAGAGTATGCGTCGAGGAAACACAATGACTCGTGTCTGCGGTAGCATTGATAATTTGATCGATGCGGGGGAGGGGGGAGGGATCCTTTGGGCAAGCCTTGTTGAGGTCCTTGAAATCGACACAGAGGCGCCAGGATTTGTCCTTCTTTGGTACCATCACCAGGTTTGCTAGCCAGTCCGAGTGTTTTATTTCTCTAATGAATCTGGCCTCCAATAACTTGGCTAGTTCCTCTCCCATAGCCTGTCTCTTAGGTTCAGAGAAACGCCGAAGAGCCTGCTTGACCGGCTTGAATCCCTTTACGATACTGAGGCTGTGCTCGGTCAGCCTGCGTGGGATTCCTAGCATGTCTGAGGGGTGCCAGGAGAATATGTCCCAATTCTCACGCAGGAACTCTCGTAGTGTGGCGTCCACGGCGGGGTTTAACTATGCCCCGATGGAGGCTGTTTTTGTAGGGTCCGTTGGGTGGACTTGGAATTTGACTATTTCGTCCGCTGGTTTAAAAGAGGTGGACTTGGATCTCTTGTCAAGTATTACATCGTCCCTGTCCACCGTGGAGCGTAGCGCAGTTAATTCCTCGGCCGAGAGGGCTTCGGATAATGCCTCGAGGGCCAATGCGGTTGTTTTGTTTTCGGCGCGAAGTGCTGTGTCCGGATCACTAGCGAGAGTGATGATTCCGTTGGGCCCGGGCATTTTGAGCTTCATGTACCCATAATGGGGTATGGCTTGGAAGATCGTGAACGCCTCCCGTCCTAAAAGTGCGTGGTATCCACTACTAAACAGGGCCACTTGGAATGTAATTTCTTCGGACCTATAGTTCTCCGGCGTGCCAAATACCACATCTAGTGTGATTTTCCCATCACAGCATGCTTCCCGACTAGGGATGATTCCTATGAAGGTTGTGCTGCTTTGATCAATGCGGTTCCAGTCTATTTCCATTTTCTGAAGAGTTTCCTGATAGATGTGGTTTAATCCACTGCCGCCATCCATGAGTACTTTGGTGAGTCGAAAGCCATCCACAATTGGACTGAGGACCAGTGCAGCTGGTGCTCGGGCAGTTCAGAATTTAGGTTCGTCACTGGCATTGAAGGTAATAGCCGTGTCACTCCATGGATTCATTGCTGCTACGTTGCAGATTTCGGCGAGGCTGCGGAGTGTTCGCTTGCGCCTATTATTTGATGCAAAGGTTTCAAAAACTGTTAATACCGTATTGTTATCCACGGGATGGTAATCTGTGGTATTTGGGATAAGAAGATCCTCGCCACTTTTGGCCACCTGCCGGAGTATCCAACATGCTCTGAGGCTGTGCGTTGGTATGGTATCCGCTGTGCTATGAATTTTGCAGGGTCCGTTAAGCCATCCCTCCAATACGGTTCCATGCCCTGTAGAGGGTTTTTGTTTCTTTGTAACTAACTCGGGTGTCTTATGATAGTGCACCCTTTTACTTCGGACTGGGTGTATATTCTTAGCCGGATTATCCCATAATTTCGTTTTGGTTTTCCAGGCGCTTTCCATCGCACAGTACTTTCGTACTATGGATGCCAAGTCAGCGAAGCGTGATATGTCACGGTGACTTAAGGTGTTAAGGATTCCCTTGTCCGTGCAGTTATTACAGAAAAATGAGACTACGTCTTCCTCGCGACAGTCCTTAACCTTGTTCATTACAAGGAAGAATCTGGCCCAATAATGATGTACTATTTCATGGGGCTCTTGCTTGATGTGGGAAAGATCATTTATGCCTAGGCGGGTGGGTGGAATTGAGTCTGAACCCCTACCCAATCTGAGATCCAGGGGCCGAGGTGTTTCCAATATTGGAATTTCAGGTTCCGGTATGTTGCCCGATAAGTCTGGCCCGCTGCCTGACTCTAGGTTCAAGGCTTGGGTGATGTCCTCCCGTAAACGGGTATCCGGCTCGGAGAGCTCAAGAATCCGGACATAGTTAGTCCTCAAGATAGAAGAGGAATCGTCGTATTGTTCCTCCACCACCGCAACATGGTGGGTGACCGGTGGAGAGTTAATCTCCCTTTGATCGGGTTTAAGCCCAATCCGATCATTGTCCGTAGCGACTCCCAAGGTGGCAATGCGATCCAAGAGCTCGTTTAGGGAAGAGAGCTCCATTGGACCCATCTCCTCGGCGAATTCCGAGCCGATGTGGAGGTTGTTTTCGATGACCCGAGAAGTCATCGTCGGGGCAGCAGCCGAACGGGCGGTCATGATGAAACTGCCTAGCCAGAGAGTTTGGCCGACAGCCAGGGCTCCCCCGGCGGTGATGTTGTTCTTAACAACGAGACAAGGCATTCTTCCTTATGGTTACAGCACAGAGGAACTCTCAATGAAAGCACCAATGTCGGTGTCAAAACCGGCGGATCTCGGATAGGGGGTCCCAAACTGTGTGTCTAAGGCGGATGGTAACAGGAGGCTGGGGACACGATGTTTTACCCAGGTTCGGGCCCTCTTGATGGAGGTAAAACCCTACGTCCTGCTTGATTATTCTTGATAATATGAGTAGTACAAGAGTTGATCTACCACGAGATCGGAGAGGCTAAACCCTAGAAGCTAGCCTATGGTATGATTGTATGTTGTCCTACAGACTAAAACCCTCCGGTTTATATAGACACCGGAGGGGGCTAGGGTTACACAAGGTCGGTTACAAAGGAGGAGATATCCATATCCGTATTTCCTAGCTTGCCTTCCACGCCAAGTAGAGTCCCATCCGGACACGAGACGAAGTCTCCAATCTTGTATCTTCATAGTCCAACAGTCCGGCCAAAGGATCTAGTCCGGCTGTCCGGAGACCCCCTAATCCAGGACTCCCTTAGCAATATATCTCGGAATGGCTATGTAAATGCCATAATAGGTAGGTATGGTGGCTGTTTTGAGGAAGATAATAGGAGGTTTATGTGTGAAAGACCGTATCATATCACGGGGTTTGGATGCACCGGCGAAGTTCGCACCAACTCTCAATGTGAGAAAGGGCAATGCACCGTACCGAAGAGGCTAGCAATGATGGAAGGGTGAGAGTGCGTATAATCCATGGACTCAACATTAGTCATAAAGAACTCACATACTTATTGCAAAAATCTACAAGTCATCAAAAACCAAGCATTACGCGCATGGTCCTAGGGGGATAGATTGGCAGGAAAAGACCATCGCTCGTCCCCGACCGCCACTCATAAGGAGGACAATCAATGAACACCTCATGTTTCAAATTTGTTACATAACGTTTACCATACGTGCATGCTACGGGACTTCCAAACTTCAAGAAAAGCATTTCTCAAATTCACAACTACTCAACTAGCACGAATTTGATATTATTACCTCCATATCTCAAAACAATCATCAAGCACCAAACTTCTCTTAGTATTCAAAACACTCATAGGAAGATTTTTACTAATCTTGAATACCTAGCATATTAGGATTATAGAAAATTACCATGCTATTTAAGACTCTCAAAATAATCTAAGTGAATCATGAGAGATCAATAGTTTCTATAAAACAAATCCACCACCGTGCTCTAAAAGATATAAGTGAAGTACTAGAGCAAAACTATATAACTCAAATGATATAAGCGAAGCACATAGAGTATTCTAACAAATTCCAAATCATGTATGGCTCTCTCAAAAGATGTGTACAGCAAAGATGATTGTGGTAAACTAAAAAGCAAATACTCAAATCATACAAGACGCTCCAAGCAAAACACATATCATGTGGTGAATAAAAATATAGCTCCAAGTAAAGTTACCGATAGAAGTAGACGAAAGAGGGGATGCCTTCCAGGGCATCCCCAAGATTTGGCTTTTATGTGTCCTTAGATTATCTTGGGGGTGCCATGGGCATCCCCAAGCTTATGCTCTTGCCACTCCTTGTTCCATAATCCATCAAATCTTTACCCAAAACTTGAAATCTTCACAACACAAAACTCAAAGTAGAAAATCTCGTGAGCTCCGTTAGCGAAAGAAAACAAAAGACCACTTCAAGGTACTGTAATTAAATCATTATTTATTTATATTGGTGTTAAACCTACTGTATTTCAACTTCTATATGGTTTATAAACTATTTTACTAGCCATAGATTCATCAAAATAAGCAAACAACACACGTAAAACAGAACAGTCTGTAGTAATCTGTAGCTAGCGCAAGATCTGGAACCCAAAAAATTTAAAATAAATTGATGGACGTGCGGAATTTATCTATTAATAATTTAAAAAATAATTAACTAAATAGAAATTTCCAAATAAAAATGGCAGCAGTTCTCGTGAGCGCTAAAGTTTCTGTTTTTTATAGCAAGATATCAAGACTTTCCCCAAGTCTTCCCAACGGTTCTACTTGGCACAAACACTAATTAAACACAAAAAAACACAACCAAAACAGAGGCTAGGTAAATTATTTATTAATAAACATGAGAAAAAACCCAGGAATAAAAATAAAACTGGGTTGCCTCCCACCAAGCGCTATCGTTTAACGCCCTTAGCTAGGCATAAAAAGCAAGGATAGATCTAGGTATTGCCATCTTTGGTAGGCCATCCATAAGTGGCTCTCATAATAGATTCATAAGGTAATTTAATTTTCTTTCTAGGAAAGTGTTCCATGCCTTTCCTTAACGGAAATTGGAATCTAATATTTCCTTCCTTCATATCAATAATCGCACCAACCGTTCTAAGGAAAGGTCTACCAAGAATAATAGGACATGAAGGATTGCAATCTATGTCAAGAACAATAAAATCTACGGGCACATAATTCCTATTTGCGATAATAAGAACATTATTAATTCTTCCCATAGGGTTTCTTAATAGTGTAATCTGCAAGGTGCAAGTTTAGAGAGCAATCATTAAAATCACGGAAACCTAACAAATCGCACAAAGTCTTTGGGACCGTGGAAACACTAGCACCCAAATCACATAAAGCATAGAACTCATGATCTTTAATGTTAATTTTAATAGTTGTATCCCACTCATCATAAAGTTTTCTAGGGATAGAAACTTCCAACTCAAGTTTTTCTTCGTAAGATTGCATCAAGGCATCAACGATATGTTTAGTAAACGCTTTATTTTGACTATAAGCATGAGGAGAATTTAGCACGGATTGCAACAAGGAAATACAATCAATCGAAGAGGAATTTTCATAATTAAATTCCTTGAAATCCAAAATAGTGGGTTTAGCAACATCTAGGGTTTTAATTTCTTTAATCCCACTTTCATCAAATTTAGCATCGAGATCTAAAAACTCTGAATTTTTGGAACGCCTTCTAGGTAAAGGTGAATCATGATCAATCCCATCATTATTAAGATTCATATTGCAAAACAAAGATTTAATAGGGGATACATCAATAACTTTTAGATATTCATCTTTATTTTCATAGGAACTAGAAGAACACGCTCTTATACAGGCATCTTTCTTAGCACGCATCCTAGCGGTTCTTTCTTTGCACTCATCAATGGAAATTCTCATGGCTTTGAGAGACTCATTGATATCATGCTTAGGTGGAATAGATCTAAATTTCAAAGAATCAACATCAAGAGAAATTCTATCCACGTTCCTAGCCAAATCATCAATCTTAAGCAATTTTTCTTCAATCAAAGCATTGAAATTCTTTTGCGAAGTAATAAATTCTTTAATATTAGATTCAAAATCAGAGGAAATCTTATTATAATTTCCATAAGAATTGTTGTAGGAATTACCATAATTATTAGAGGGATTACTAGGATAAGGCCTAGGATTAAAATTCCCTCTATGCGCGTTGTTACCAAAATTATTCCTACCAACAAAATTCACATCCATAGATTCATTATTATTCTCAATCAAAGTAGACAAGGGCATATCATTAGGATCAGAAGAAACACTCTTACTAGCAAATAATTTCATAAGTTCATCCATCTTTCCACTCAAAACATTAATTTCTTCTATCGCATGCACCTTTTTATTAGAAGATCTTTCAGTATTCCATTGAGAATAATTAACCATAATATTATCTAGGAGTTTAGTAGCTTATCCTAAAGTGATTTCCATAAAAGTGCCTCCCGCGGCCGAATGTAAAAGATTTCTAGAAACAAAATTCAATCCGGCATAAAAATTTTGTATAATCATCTAGAAATTCAAACCATGAGTAGGGCAATTACGTATCATTAATTTCATCCTGTCCCAAGCTTGTGCAACATGTTCATGATCAAGTTGCTTAAAATTCATAATATCGTTTCTGAGGGAGATGATCTTAGCGGGAGGAAAATACATAGAGATAAAAGCATCTTTGCACTTGTTCCAAGAATCAATACTATTTTTGGGCAAAGACGAAAACCAAGCTTTAGCATGATCTCTAAGCGAAAAAGGAAATAGCTTCAACTTAACAATATCATTGTCCACATCTTTCTTCTTTTGCATATCACACAAATCAATGAAGCTATTTAGATGTGTAGCGACATCTTCACTAGGAAGGCCGCAAAACGGATCTTTCATGACAAGATTCAGCAAAACAACATTAATTTCACAAGATTCAGCATCGGTAAGAGGAGCAATCGGAGTGCTAATAAAATCATTGTTGTTGGTATTGGTAAAGTCACACAATTTAGTGTTATCTTGAGCCATCGTGACAATCAAGCAATCCAACACACAAGCAAACAAAAAGCAAACGGGCAAAAAGAGGCAAATAGAGAAAGAGAGGGAGGATAGAGAGAGAGGGCGAATAAAACAGCAATGGTGAAGTGGGGGGGAGGAAAACGAGAGGCAAATGGAAAATAATGTAATGCGGGAGATAAGGGTTGTGATGGGTACTTGGTATGTTGAATTTTGCGTAGACTCCCCGTCAACGGCGCCAGAAATGGCTCGTTGTCGGGAGTCAAATCTTGACTTGCACGAACCTCCTCGGCAACGGGGCCAGAAATTATTCTTGCTACCTCTTGAGCACTGCGTTGGATTTCCCCTAAGAGGAAAGGATGATGCGGCAAAGTAGCGTAAGTATTTACCTTAGTTTTTGAGAACCAAGGTATCAATCCAGTAGGAGGTTGCGCGCGCGTCCCTAGTACATGCACGAAACAAATAACTCCTCGCAACCAACATGATAAGGGGTTGTCAATCCCTTCATGGTCACTTACGAGAGTGAGATCTGATAGATATGATAAGATAATATTTTTGGTATTTTTGTGATAAAGATGCAAAGTAAAATAAAAGCAAAGTAAAAAAGCAAAGGAAATAACTAAGTATTGGAAGATTAATATGATGAAGATAGACCCGGGGGCCATAGGTTTCACTAGTGGCTTCTCTCAAGAGCATAAGTATTTTACGGTGGGTGAACGAATTACTACTGAGCAACTGACAGAATTGAGCATAGTTATGAGAATATCTGGGTGTGATCATGTATATAGGCATCACGTCCGAGACAAGTAGACCGACTCCTGCCTGCATCTACTACTATTACTCCACTCATCGACCGCTATCGAGCATGCATCTAGAGTATTAAGTTCATGAAAACAGAGTAACGCCTTAAGCAAGATGACATGATGTAGAGGGATAAATTCATGCAGTATGATAAAAAAAACCATCTTGTTATCCTCGATGGCAATAATACAATACGTGCCTTGCTGCCCTACTGTCATTGGGAAAGGACACCGCAAGATTGAACCCAAAGCTAAGCACTTCTCCCATTGCAAGAAAGATCAATCTAGTAGGCAAAACCAAACTGATAATTCGAAGAGACTAGCAAAGATAACCAATCATACATAAAAGAATTCAGAGAAGATTCAAATATTGTTCATAGATAATCTTGATCATAAACCCACAATTCATCGATCTCAACAAACACACCACAAAAAGAATATTACATCGAATAGATCTCCACAAGAGAGGGGGAGAACATTGTATTGCGATCCAAAAAGAGAGAAGAAGCCATCTAGCTAATAACTATGGACCCGAAGGTCTGAGGTAAACTACTCAAACTTCATCGCAGAGGCTATGGTGTTGATGTAGAAGCCCTCCGTGATGGATGTCCCCTTCGGCGGAGCTCCGAAACAGGCCCCAAGATGGGATCTCGTGGATACAGGAAGTTACGGCAGTGGGATTAGGGTTTTGGCTCTGTACCTGATCGTTTAGGGGTACGTAGGTATATATAGGAGGAAGGAGTACGTCGGTGGAGCAACAGGGGGCCCACGAGGGTGGAGAGCGTGCTTGGGGGGGGAGTAGGCGCGCCCCCTACCTCGTGGCCTCCTCCTTTATTTCTTGACATAGGGTCCAAGTCTCCTGGATCATGTTCGGTGAGAAAATCACGTTCCCGAAGGTTTCATTCCGTTTGGACTCCGTTTGATATTCCTTTTCTTCAAAACCCTAAAATAGGCCAAAAAACAGCAATTCTGGGCTGGGCCTCCGGATAATAGGTTAGTCCCAAAAATAATATAAAAGTGGATAATAAAGCCCAATAATGTCCAAAACAGTAGATAATATAGCATGGAGCAATCAAAAATTAAAGATACGTTGGAGACGTATCAGTGCTTCACTTATATCTTTTAGAGCACGGTGGTGGTTTATTTTATAGAAATTATTGATCTCTCATGCTTCACTTATATTATTTTGAGAGTATTTTAGAACAGCATGGTAACTTGCTTTGGTTATAAAATTAGTACTAATATGATAGGCATTCAAGATGGGTATAATAAAAACTTTTATATAGAGTGCATTAAAAACTATGAGAAGTTTGATACTTGATAATTGTTCTGAGATATAAAGATGGTGATATAAGAGTTGTGCTAGTTGAGTAACTGTGAAATTGAGAAATACTTGTGTTCAGGTTGGCAAGTCCCATAGCATGCACGCATGGTAACCGTTGTGTGACAAATTTGAAGCACGAGGTGTTCTTTGAGTGCCTTCCCTATGAGTGGTGGTCGAGGACGAGCAATGGTCTTTTCCTACCAATCTATCCCTCTAGGAGCATGCGCGTAGTGTTTGGTTTTGATGACTTGTAGATTTTTGCAACAAGTATGTGAGTTTTTTATAACTAATGTTGAGTCCATGGATTGTACGCACTCTCACCCTTCCACCATTGATAGCCTCTCTTGTACCGCGCAACTTTCGCCGGTACCATAAACCCATCATTTACCTTCATAAAAACAGCCACCATACCTACCTATTATGGCATTTACATAGCCATTCCGAGATATATTGCCATGCAACTTTCCACTGTTCCTTTTATTATGACATGCTCATCATAGTCAGATTGCTTTGCATGATCATGTAGTTGACATCATATTTGTGGCATGGCCACCATTCATAAAATTTTTATACATGTCACTCTTGATTCATTGCACATCCCGGTACAGCGCCGGAGGCATTCACATAGAGTCATATTCTGTTCTAAGTATTGAGTTGTAAGTAAATAAAAGTGTGATGATCTTCATTATTAGAGCATTGTCCCATGTGAGGAAAGGATGATGGAGACTATGATTCCCCCACAAGTCAGGATGAGACTCCGGACGAAAAAAAGAGGCGATAAAAAAGAATATATAGGGTCGCGCTATTCGTCACCCTAGGTGAGGAATAGTTATTCTTCACCCCCCCTCTATTTTACCATCAATGCACCATAATTTTACGTTTCGTAAGTTTTGTCTTATTTCCGACGTAAAAAGGGACCGTAACAAAAATATATAATCGCCGTAAAAAATATTTTATGTTATGTAAAATTACAAACGTAAAAATATAGTCTAAAATACACATAAACTGCAAATTTTCTTGTCTTATGACCTATATTTTTATTTTCTTATGTCAAATTTTACGTATTGAATCAATAAGAATGTAACTATTTGAATTTGAAACGTAATTTAATTATGAAATGATCGTAAGATTACCTCGGGTGAAGAATAACTTATTCTGCACCCTGGGTGATGAATAGTAACACTATATATATAGGAACCCCGTTCCCCTTATAGGATCCGAATCGGTACGACAAAAAGAAACAAGCCCACCCCGAAACCCAAAACAAAACACACCAGGTTCGACCCGATCCCACCAAAAAAACCTCGTCGTCTCCCTCCCACGCCGGCACCGCCCACCCCCGCGCACCGGCCGCCGCCCTCCCCCGTGCACCGGACGCCGCCCTCCCCCGCGCACCGGCCGCCGCCCTCCCCCGCGCAGCGGCCGCCACCCTCCCCGCCCATCGGTCGCCTCCCTCCCCCACGCACCGGCCGCCTCCCTCCCCCGTGCTCCGGCCGGCTCCCTCCCCTCGCTCCGGCCGCCTCCCTCCCCGTCCTCCGGCCGCCTTTCTCCCCGAGATCCGGCCGCCTTCCCTGCGAGGTCCCATGGCCGCACCACCGTCCCCCAGCCCCTCCGTCCGCAAGCGAGGGCTTTGGGCCGCCCTCCTCGCCCTGGGTGCTCGGCTGGCCATCGGCGGCAGAAGCGTGGTGGCGGGTGCTCGCGTGTTGGGGTACTGGTGTGCTGCTTCTCCGGCGAGGACGCCATGCTACACTGGCACCGCCACTCATCTCCATTTTCTCTGGTATATTTCTGTAGTAGTTCTTCAGTGCGCACAAAAAGGACCAGCAGTTCAATTACTATAAATTACTAAATTCCTTAAGCTGGCCTCCTCTCGTACTTCAGATTTTCAATATTGGTCTAGTCAGTATGGTGAAGATGAAGTTCCTTTATTAACTTCTCCGGTTAATATACATGAACATGGTCATCTTTTTTACATGTACTAACATCAGCTCATTCAGAGTTGTTCCTGTGCTTGTAACACAAATCAGCTCAAAATCTCGAGAGAAGTAAGCTCAAAGAAAAAAAAATACAGAAGTTCGAAGCCAAGATGTTTGCATATGTTTTGTTGAATTGAATTCCTTCCTAAAAAAGAACTAAAGGAGGTTAAGAAGCATGGTTGTATTTTCTTATGTGTTTTTTCCCTTCAATTACAGAAAAAAGGGCAACTACATATTTTGCAATGTTTCAGCTACAAAAGATACATCAGTTCAAATGAGAAAAAACATGAGTTCAAAAAATATATAAAGGAGGCTGTGAGCCAAAATAACTGATATTTTTGTTCTGTTTAATTTTTCAGCTGAAAAAGAGAACAATTTCTCTCTATCTATCCTTCTTTTGAGGAAGATTGGGATGGGAGTCGGTGAGGGGGGGGGGGCAAAGTGTGTTGTTGCTTCTACAATTTCAAACATGAATTTGAGAAAAGTTATTCCTTGGCTAAGTTCAAAAATTGTCATTCTGTGAAGTTCAACTATTCAACCATGAACTACTAAATGCTGGAGTTGCATTTTGTTTCTTCAGTACATACATGATTGAATGTAATCAATGGAACATATGTCGAATCTCCAAGATAGATTTCATATTTATTTTCTTGCAAGTAGCAAATCTTTCCGTGGATCAGTACAACTTATGTACGACCTTTTGTTCACAAATATTGTAGTATTGTTTCTACATGAATCTTTTTAGTACTTTGTACAGCAAGTGTTGTCCATTTGTAAAATTATGTGAATGAGTAGCATAAATAAATAAAATATGAAAAAAGGCATCCTTCACTCTTGCAGTCTTGAAGGTAATTAAGTGCCTTCAGAAATTCTAACAATCCATCCTAGACTAACCAAAACAGTACATGTTAGTTTCTTAAAAAGAATCTAGTATAAGTTGATCAACGTTTTAATTCTTTTAACTATATATGCACTTCATTATAGTCAACCATTGGTTAATTTGTCAACTGCAAGTGAATAATGATCTTGCATTGTTGAGAAACACCTACCAGAATGTGGTTCAGAAACAAAAGTAAGTTAAAGAGAGGGGGTGCGGTCACTGAACCCTGATGGTGCACTCACGTTGCTAACTGAAATGTTCACTATTTGTATACCACTATTGCATTGTGATATCTATCTAACTAGGCCGAAGGTTCTTAAGGGTGTCCTGATTTGGTCAACATGTTCTCTGTTTATTCTGTTTTAATGTCTGCAGTACATTCCAACTTGGCGTGATTCACATCATCGTTAGCACCATGTTCGCTGGCAAGACTACTGCGCTTCTCTGTCGGCACCGACAGGTACTCACCCCGTCCCATCTCTTGTTTACTGCTTCATTTTTGCGTTGCTAAAATACAGAAAAAAGAAGTGAGTTCAAATTGTAAAAAAGTAAGAAGCTAGATGTTAAAAAAAATCAGAAGCCGTTTTAGTGAATCTATATTGAAAATTAACTCATGTTTTAGTGAACCAGAACTGGTTTGTACTTTTTTCTTGATGCGTGTTCATGAGCAGTTCGAAACGTGTACTTGTTCCCTGCTTTGCTATAACACTTGTTAGATTGCTATCCAAAAAATGTCATGTATTCATGAATTTGCTGCTGGTGTAGCAGCCCAGTATATATTTTATCATCAGTTCATAAAGGAAAGCTGAATCAGTGCAATGTGCGTATTAAAAAAATCAATTTTATATTGTATGGTAGTTCGCTGTATACAAAATTTGTAATAGTTTGGCCAAAATAAAGTTCGCATAGTTCAGACTTGTGAGGCAGTAATGTTCAGTGAGAGAAAATCATCAGTTTAAATATATATGCAGGAGGTTGAGAGCATAAAAAATGTGATTTTTTATGCGTTTAATTTTTCAGCTGTAAGAGAGAAGAATTTCTCTCTTGTCTATCTTGCTTCTCAGGAAAATTGGGCGGGGAGTCGAGAAGCCGGGCAAAATGTGTTGCTGCACAAGCACCTACAGTTCCTGGTGGTCGCCTTGGCCGCACTTGGCCACGAGCTCGTCCACCATGGTGACTGGCAGCCATCCAAGTGGAACGCGGACATCAGTCCAAGCAAAACTTGGGATGGCTTCTGGGCAACTGCAGGTTAGAAAGTTCAACATCCCATAGGAATTCAGTGCAGAGAAATGTAGTTTAGAAATCCATCTTCTGTTCTCCCCCACCCCCCCCCCCCCTCCAAAAAAAAGTTTTTCTTCTAAAGCTTGAAGCGAATGGGCTAGCAAGTGTTATAAGAAATTGTTTTGTTTCCGTATATACATTCCATAGGAGAAGATGCATCATGCTGAAAAGCTTGGTTCGGTGTGTGGCCTAGAGTAGCATGAGACTCTAATGTTCTCTGAACATATTCAGAGTTTAACTAATTCAGTGCAAGTTTTTCTTATGAAAAACTGATATTTTCCGCATGTACTAATCCATTTCAACTGTGGGTGTGTTTAAAAAAGAGTTCAACATGTACTGAAAAATGCCTTCAAAAAACGAAGAGTAAATAACATCAGTGAGTTCTAGTACCTAAATTACAAAAGTTCACTGACAAAAAAATATCAGTAAAATATAGTGCTTCAACTAGAAGATCACTCATGCTATTTGCTTAATAGTTTCTCTGTTGTTTCAACTTTTATTTTAATATTTTCATTTGTAAATTCTGCATCTTTTTTTTGTTTACAAATTATAGGCATGATACTTGTACTGGGACTAGAGTACAAGTATTACTTCCAGGGAAGTTCAAAATAAAACCAAAGCAAGTTCTTTGTCCATTTGGGCACCCTCCGCTGCTGTTGTTTGCTTCATCATGTGGCAAATAACTTGTTGCTGCACTTCAACAATCAGTTTGCCTGTAAGCATAGCAACGAAGTGGCATCCTCGCTGTGTGCCTCTACCGAGGAGGATGTAGCAGTGGGGTTGAACTCCCCGTTCGTATCTCCTCTCTCTTATCTCTCACCTACAAAAATTGATTGCTAATTTGATTTCTTGTACTGAACTATGATTTTCCATTGATGCAGAGAAGGTGATTGATTGTTCATATGCCCAATGAGAACTGGCATTTTTTCTTAAGGTTTGATGTTACACTACGGCTAAAGTGTTTTAGTTGTTACAAGTTGAAAACTCCACAACAACCTGTGAATGCAAGTTTCAATTTTGGTTGGGATACTAGTATGGGTAGACTTGTATTTCCCATGATTGTAGAAGCATCTAGGGAAGTAACACAGTATTTATGTGAATTGTTGTCCATTCCATGTGCATGTTCGATAAGTTCAAATTTTAATTTGAGATTTTTGACAAGATATAATAATAGGATTGCATTGTATAGATACATAAGTTCAGTACAGAGATGGTGATTCAGTTCATCTTTTGTATGCATCAGAGTATCTCCTCCCCTTTCCGCGCACACATGACGGGTGGTCAAGCTAGTGTTGTTTGCGATTACTGGTCATGACTCTTACGTTGTCATTGGACAAAGAATTTCATTTTCCTTAACACTCGGTAAGGAAAATGATCGTTCAACTTGAATTATATTTTGGACTGATTGTTCAAGTTCTTTCATATAGAATATTCAGAAAGTTTTGTTCCTGAAAATGCACTTATTTGGAGTATGCCAATATATATGTATTTCTGAATTTCACTCTTGAATAACAGTTCAACATGTATTACACCATCAATTCATAATGGAAAGGCAGCAAACAGTTCGATACTTGTGTGTTAAAAACGTAACAGTATAGAGAAACTTTCGTAGTGGTTCGATGGAATAAATCGCATCAGTACTGACTTGGATCCGTTCTTGCCTATAATGCATTGAAAAATCAATTTTTTTGCCTTCGTTAAGGCTTGAGAAGCATGTATCTCATTTATAATACGCTTTGGCATTTGGTTGATGATATTTATTGCATCCTTCATCACTGATCTTGAGGAGGATATTCATTTGTGCATTTCTATATTCGTTGTGTAAATCTGTTGATTTTTAATGTTTTACGGATTTCGGGAGAGTGAGACCTGGAAGAGCACTTTCAGGCGTTATTAGCCATCACAATAAATGACCAAGAAGAGCACTTTCAATAGTCAAGGAAGACAACAACAACAACAACAACAAAATGCAACAATGCATCATGCTGACATTGATGAAAAGCTATGATTTTGTGCTCCTATTTGTTATTATGTCAATGAGAAACCAATACTTCTTTTCTTCAGGTTTCGTGTTTTAATTGATGAGGGATAAAGAAATTTTCCTATTCAAGTGGAAGCTCCCAGTATATGATGGATGTGGGAGTTATTTTTACATTCACTGTTCGGTGCTTCTTTTTATGTAATGTTTTATGTTTTCAAGTGCTCGATGAAAATTTATGTTCCTAGTGGTTCATGTATTATTGCCTGAGGAGTTCATGTGTTACTGGCCAGTAAGTAAACCTATTAATCACGCTCTCAAGTGTGACGAAAAAATGGGCAGTAAATTGATGAAAAAATATCAGCGAGTTCAAAACACGCCGAGACACGCGACAGCCACCCCAGTTCGGGCGCAGTAAGTACCTCAGTACGAGTTAAAAACGGTGGTCCGTTCGGAACAAAAGAAATGGCAGAAATTCAAATTGTAAAGTTCAAGCAAAAAAAGAAACCCCATGAAAATCCTGCTTAGTAAGTACCTCAGTACAAGTCGTAAAATGAGAGAAGTTCAGAACAACATTGTCAAAAAAATGTTGAATTAAAAAAGGAAACAAAACAAACACATTTTATTTTTGAATAAAATATCATTCAGTTCGATGATAGAAACTATACAAGTACAGGGGCGACGATACAGTAAACCGCTGAAAACTTACGAGAAAAATATTACCAAAAAAACAGAGCAAAGTCTAGTTAGTGAAAATACGCTTAGTACAAAACCATGCAAGCATCAGTACAAGTACCCTTTTTTGGAACCATTCAAAATTACTCTACAAAAAATAGCTCAGTACAAACATACATATATATCAGTACAACTACTCGGTTTTTCACACGAGAAAACAGCAGGATCTGTCATGCCGTATTCAAAATTACTCTTAAAAGGTTGCGAAGTAGAGAAAACGTTCAACATGACTAAGTTTCGCATTTTCGATAGCTATCCAACGGTATATTATTTGCCATATTTCGACAAACTTTTTAAAAAAATTGCGTTCAAAATCAAATTTGACCGTATTCGAATTCGTTTTTAAATCGTAAGGAATTAGAAAAAACATTTCTATACGAAAAAGTTGTGCATTTTACATAACTTTCCAACACCGTATCATTTGCGTCAATCCGACAAACCGTTTGCAAAAAATCACGAAAATACGTTTCGCCCAGAATTTTACCTTTTTCAAATTACTTTTAAATCATATAGAATTAGAAAAAAACAATACATATATGGAAGATGCGGATTTTCACTAGCTTTCTAACGCCATCTTATTTGCTCAATTCCGACAAACCGTTTGAAAATTGAGTCCAAAATACGATTCATGTTTTCGGTTTTGAAAAAAATGGTTTTTCAAAACTGCTCTTAAACCATAATGATTTTGCAAAAACGTTCAATATACTTGAAATATGGTTGTCAAGAGCTTTCCAACGATATATTACACGCCACATTTCAACAAAAAAATTACAAAAAGTTTTTGAACTAAAGAAGACGATCTGTTAAACACAACTGAAAGCATCAGTTCAACCGCTTCAAAAACATCAGTACAACCACCTGAAACCGTCTGTTCAAAAAGGGTAACAGAATAATATTCTGTTCCACGTAACAGAATAGCCCAGATGTGTGTGTGTGTGTGTGTGTGTGTATAGGACTCCTCTTCTGTACTCTTGGGAGTATGTAATCCCATCCTCAATATACCTCATATATGCATTAATTATACCTCTTTATTATTCTCAATATACTTCATTAAATATTATAAGATACCCCAATATGAGTTTAGTTGAAAAAATATTATCTGCGACGTACTTTTTGTAATATACTTTTTCACGTACAAACACATCAGTATATACGTAAATATTTAAAAATACATAGACTCACATGAATTTTTTCATGAAACTCATTTTGGGGTATCTAATAATTACTAATGAAGTATATTAAAAATAATAAAAAGGTATAAAACATTCATCTCCCAGGAGTACATAACCATTTTCATATATGTATATATATATATGAGAAAAAGAGAAAAAGAGAGAAGGGGCAATGTTACCATCCTTTTTCCACACTTGTGCTTCAAATTAGCACCATGATCTTCATGATAGAGAGTCTCTTATGTTGTCACTTTCATATACTAGTGGGAATTTTTCATTATAGAACTTGGCATGTATATTCCAATGATGGGCTTCCTCAAATTGCCTTAGGTCTTCATGATCAAGCAAGTTGGATGTACACCCACTTAGTTTCTTTTGTTGAGCTTCAATACACTTATAGCTCTAGTGCATCCGTTGCATGGTAATCCCTACTCACTCACATTGATATCTATTGATGGGCATCTCCATAGCCCATTACGCCTAGTTGATGTGAGACTATCTTCCTACTTTTTGTCTTCTCCACAACCACCATTCTATTCCACCCATAGTGATATGTCCATGGCTCGCGCTCATATATTGCGAAAACTTGAAAAAGTTTGAAAGGGCTAAGTATGAAACAATTGCTTGGCTTGTCATCGGGGTTGTGCATGATGGGAGCATTTTGTGTGACGGAGATGAAGCATGGCCAAACTATATGATTTTGTAGGGATGAGCTTTCTTTGGCTATGTTATTTTGAGAAGACATAATTGCTTGGTTAGTATGCTTGAAGTATTATTATTTTTGTGTCAATACTAAACTTTTGTCTTGAATCTTTCGGATGTGAACATTCATGCCACAATAAAGGAAATTACATCGAAAATTATGTTAGGTAGCATTACACATCAAAAATTCTGTTTTTATCATTTACCTACTCGAGGACGAGCAGGAATTAAGCTTGGGGATGCTTGATACGTCTCCAGCATATCTATAGTTTTTGATTGTTCGATGCTATTATATTATCTGTTTTGGATGTTTAATGGGCTTTAATATGCACTTTTATATTATTTTTGGGACTAACCTATTAACCGGAGGCCTAGTGCTAGTTTCTGTTTTTTTGCCTATTTTAGTGTTTTGCAGAAAAGGAATATCAAACGGAATCCAAACGGAATGAAACCTTCGCGAGGATCTTTCTTGGAACAAACGCAAACCAGGAGACTTGGAGTAGAAGTCTGGAACTCCGTGAAGCTTCCACGAGGCAGGAGGGCGTGCCCCCCCACCCTCGTGGGCCCCACGGAGCTCCACCGACGTTCTTCTTTCGCCTATATATATTGTTATACCCTAAAAACATCAGGGGGAGCCACGAAACTACTTTTCCACCGCCGCAACCTTCTGTACCCGTGAGATCCCATCTAGGGCCTTTTTCGGCGATCTGCCGGAGGGGTATTCGATCACGGAGGGCTTCTACATCAACACCATAGCCTCTCCGATGATGTGTGAGTAGTTTACCATAGACCTTCGGGTCCATAGTTATTAGCTAGATGGCTTCTTCTCTCTCTTTGGTTCTCAATACAAAGTTCTGCTCGATGTTCTTGGAGATCTATTCAATGTAGTACTTTTTGCGGTGTGTTTGCTGAGATCCGATGAATTGTGGATTTATGATCAAGTTTATCTATGAACAATATTTGGTTCTTCTCTGAATTCTTATATGCATGATTTGATATCTTTGCAAGTATCTTCAAATTATCAGTTTGGTTTGGCATACTAGATTGATATTTCTTGCAACGGGAGAAGTGCTTAGCTTTGGGTTCAATCTTGCGGTGTCCTTTCCCAGTGACAGTAGGGGTAGCAAGGCACGTATTGTATTGTTGCCATCGAGGATAAAAAGATGGGGTCTATATCATATTGCTTGAGTTTATCCCTCTACGTCATGTCATCTTGCCTAAAGCATGACTCTTTTCTTATGAACTTAATACTCTAGATGCATGCTGGATAGCGGTCGATGTGTGGAGTAATAGTAGTAGATGCAGAATCGTTTCGGTCTACTTAACACGGACGTGATGCCTATATTTCATAATCATTGCCTAGATATTCTCATAATTATGCGCTCTTCTATCAATTGCTCGGCAGTAATTTGTTCACCCACTGTAATACTTGCTATCATGAGAGAAGCCACTAGTGAAACCAATGGCCCCGGGTCTCTTTCTTATTATATTGCATCTCTTTTATTTACATCGCATCTCGTTTACTATTTTGCAATCTATACAACAAAAATACCAAAAATATTTATCTTATTATCTTTATCAGATCTCACTTTTGTAAGTGACCGTGAAGGGATTGACAACCCCTTTATTGTGTTGGTTGCGAGATTCTTGATTGTTTGTTCAGGTACTACGTGACTTGCATGTTATCTCCTACTGGATTGATACCTTGGTTCTCAAAAACTTACGGAAATTCTTACGCGATGTTGCTTCATCACCCTTTCCTCTTCAAGGGAAAACCAACGCATGCTCAAGAGGTTGCACAAACCTATTGACCCAGTGCCCACTGCCAGTTGCTGTTTTTTGCTTGTTTTTTACATCGCAGGAAATCAAAGCGAAACGGAGTCCAAACACCGCGAAAGTTATTGTGGATTTTCTATGGACCAGAAGACATCCAATGGGCCACAACAGCACTTGGGGGGTGCCCCGATGGGGGCACAACCCACCAGGGCCCAGGCGCGCCCAGGTGGGTTGTGCCCACCTCGATGGCCTCCCGCACCCCCTCTTCGCCCTATAAATTCCCAAATATTCCAAAAACCCTGAGGTTAACCCTAGATTACAAGTTCCGCCACCACAAGCCTCTATAGCCACTGAAAACGAATCTAGACCCCGTTCCGGCACTCCGCCGGAGTGGGAAATCATCACCGGTGGCCATCTTCATCATCCCGGCAGCCACCATGATGAGGAGGGAGTAGTCCACCCTCGGGGCTGAGGGGTTGTACCAGTAGCTATGTGTTTAATCTCCCTCTCTCTCTCTCTCTTGTTTTTGAGATGTCACGATCTTGATGTATCCTGGGCTTTGTTAATATAGTCAGATCATATGGTGTTTCTCCCTATCTATCTTGTTGTGATGAATTGAGTTTTCCCTTTGAGATTTTGTTTTATCGGATTGAATACTTCTATGGATTTGAGAGCACCTGATATATGTCTTGCATATGAATACTCGTGGTGACAATGGGGTATTATATTGATTCACTTGATATATGTTTTGGCACTCAACTCGCGGATTCCCGAGGTCGCATTGGGGTGATCTACGCATAGGGGTTGATGCACTTTCTATTCTTTGTTTCTCCGGTAGAAATCTTGGGGCACTCTTTGAGGTTCTTTGTGTCAGATTGAGTATTATGAATCTGAAATTATTTGGTGTTATTTTAGTACGAACTCTTGGATAGATTGATCAGAAAGAATAGCTTCGAGGTGGTTCTGTACCCTACAAACGATTTCTTCTTATGTTCTCTGCTAGATACGAACTTTGGAGTGATTCTTCGTTGCACTTTGAGGGATGGTTATATGATCCAATTATATAAGCATTGTTGAGAGATTGCATTAGCGAAAGTATGGACCCTATGCCTCATTTTCAAGCATTGCAATACCGTTTGTGCTCTGTTTTATCAATTGCTACCTTGCTGTTTTTTATTGTTCATATTACAAAAATCAATATCTACTATCATTACTACGCTTTTATTACCATCTCTTCGCGGAGCTAGTGCACCTATACAAATTACCATCGTATTCGGTGTGTTGGGGACACAAGAGGCTTTCTATTATTTGGTTGCACGGTTGTTTGAGAGAGACCATCTTCATCCTACGCCGCCCACGGATTGATAAACCTTAGGTCATTGATACGTCTCCAACGTATCTATAATTTTTGATTGCTCCATGCTATATTATCTACTGTTTTGGACATTATTGGGCTTTATTATACACTTTTATATTATTTTTGGGACTAACCTATTAACCGAAGGCCCAACCCAGAATTGTTGTTTTTTTACCTATTTTAGGGTTTCGAAGAAAAGGAATATCAAACGAAGTCCAAACGGAATGAAACCTTCGGGAACATGATTTTTGGAACGAACAATATCCATGAGACTTGGACCCTACGTCAAGCAACCAACAGGGAGGCCACGAGGTAGGGGGCGCGCCTACCCCCAGGCACGCCCTCCACCCTCGTGAGCCCCTTGTTGCTCCACCGACGTACTTCTTCCTCCTATATATACCTACGTACCCCCAAACGATCAGATACGGAGCCAAAACCCTAATTCCACCACCGTAACTTTCTGTATCCACGAGATCCCATCTTGGGGCCTGTTCCGGAGCTCCGCCGGAGGGGGCATCGATCACGGAGGGCTTCTACATCAACACCATAGCCCTTCCGATGAAGTGTGAGTAGTTTACCTCAGACCTTCGGGTCCATAGTTATTAGCTAGATGGCTTCTTCTCTCTTTTTGGATCTCAATACAATGTTCTCCCCCTCTCTTGTGGAGATCTATTCGATGTAACCTTCTTTTGTGGTGTGTTTGTAGAGACCGATGAATTGTTGGTTTATGATCAAGTTTATCTATGAACAATATTTGAATCTTCACTGAATTCTTTTATGTATGATTGGTTATCTTTGCAAGTATCTTCGAATTATCAGTTTGGTTTGGCCTACTAAATTGATATTTCTTGCAACGGGAGAAGTGCTTAGCTTTGGGTTCAATCTTGCAGTGTCCTTTCCCAGTGACAGTCGAGGCAGCAAGGCACGTATTGTATTGTTGCCATCGAGGATAACAATATGGGGTTTTTATCATATTGCATGAATTTATCCCTCTACATCATGTCATCTTGCTTAAGGCGTTACTCTGTTCTTATGAACTTAATACTCTAGATGCATGCTGGCTAGCGGTCGATGTGTGGAGTAATAGTAGTAGATGCAGGCAGGAGTCGGTCTACTTGTCTCAGACATGATGCCTATATACATGATCATACCTAGATATTCTCATAACTATGCTCAATTCTGTCAATTGCTAAACAGTAATTTGTTCACCCACCGTAAAATACTTATGCTCTTGAGAGAAGCCACTAGTGAAACCTATGGCCCCCGGGTCTATCTTCATTATATTAATCTTCAAACACTTAGTTATTTTCATTGCCATTTATTTTACTTTGCATCTTTATCATAAAAATACCAAAAATATTATCTTATCATATCTATCAGATCTCACTCTCGTAAGTGACCGTGTAGGGATTGACAACCCCTTATCGCGTTGGTTGCGAGGATTTATTTGTTTTGTGCAGGTGCGAGGGACTCGCGTGTAGCCTCCTACTGGATTGATACCTTGGTTCTCAAAAACTGAGGGAAATACTTATGCTACTTTGCTGCATCACCCTTTCCTCTTCAAGGGAAAACCAACGCAGTGCTCAAGAGGTAGCAAGAAGGATTTCTGGCGCCGTTGTCGGGGAGGTCTACGCGAAAGTGAACATACCAAGTACCCACACAAACCCTTATCTCCCTCATTACATTATTTGCCATTTGCCTCTCATTTTCCTCTCCCCCACTTCACCCTTACCGTTTTATTTGCCCTCTCTCTCTCTATCCTCCCTCTCTTTCTCTATTTGCCTCTTTTGCCCGTTTCTTGTTTGCTCTTATGGTTGGAGTAGTTTTTTATTTATTACTAAACAGAGAACCTAAGACCTATGGATCCTCATCCACTTTCTAATCTTTTTAAGAGATCCAATTATGATGAACCAATTGCTAGTGAGTTTTGTGCACTAGGTTATCTTTATGAAGTTTGCTTGGAATTCGTGAATCTGAAAATTTTGATGAAGTACTTTACGGAGTGATTCACGATAGATATTTGAATAAAAAGCATGATTGCAATGATTTTACTATAAATTCTCTTGATGTCAATTGTGCTAATAATATGCAAAACCCTAAGCTTGGGGATGCTAGTTTTGCTATGTCCTCTACTTGTTGCAATGATCATGATTGGGGTGATTCTTCTTTTGATCTTGAAAATTTATTTAAGCCCCATGATGAATATGAGATTGATAATAGTGTTTGTGATATGATTGAAAGTGGGTTTGTAAGAGTGTTGACTTTAGATCCCACATATTTGGAGAACGTTCGATCTTATGAAATTTTTGATAAAAGTGGGTTTGGAGAGGTCATGAATTTAGTTAATGTTAATCCCACTATTTTGGAAGAGTGTCAACTTTGCATGCATGTGGATTGTGTTGAAAATATTTTATGTGATAGCTATTTCGTTGAATTTCCTTATTATTCCACATGCAATTATTATGAGAGAGGAAAATATGGTGGTAGAAATTTCCTTGTTACTAAATTACCTCTCGTTATGTTGAGATTGCTATTGTTTCTTTCCGCTTCCTTGCATATGCCAGTTTTTGCTTGCCTTGATAATTTGTTTGCCTATAATATTCCTATGCATAGGAAGTATGTTAGACTTAAGCGTGTTTGTCACATGTTTTATGATGCTCTCTTTGTGCTTCAATTCTTGTCTTTCATGTGAGCATCATTAAAATTATCAATGCCTAGCTAAAAAGGCTTTAAGAAAAACGCTTATTGGGAGACAACCCAATATTTTTCCCTGCTGTTATTTAATAAATAATTTATCTAGCCTCTGTTTTGGTTGTGTTTTTTGTGTTTAATTAGTGTTTGTGCCAAGTAGAACCGTTGGGAAGACTTGGGGAAAGTCTTGTTAATCTTGCTGTAAAAAACAGAAACTTTAGCGCTCACGAGAACTGCTGCCATTTTTATTTGGAAAGTTCTATTTAGTTAATTCTTTTTGAAGATGATTAATAGATAAATTCCTCACTTCCAGAAATTTATTTTAAAAAAATTGGGTTCCAGATATTGCGCTACCTACAGATTACTACAGACTGTTCTGTTTTTGACAGATTCTGTTTTACGTGTGTTGTTTGCTTATTTTGATGAATCTATAGCTAGTAAAATAGTTTATAAACCATATACAAGTTGGAATACAGTAGGTTTAACACCAATATAAATAAAGAATTAGTTCATTACAGTACCTTGAAGTGGTCTTTTGTTTTCTTTCGCTAACGGAGCTCACGAGATTTTCTACTTTGAGTTTTGTGTTGTGAAGTTTTCAAGTTTTGGGTAAAGATTTGATGGATTATGGAACAACGATTGGCAAGATCCTAAGCTTGGGGATGCCCATGGCACCCCCAATATAATCTAAGGACACCTAAAAGCCGAAGCTTGGGGATGCCCCGGAAGGCATCCCCTCTTTCGTCTACTTCTATCGGTAACTTTACTTGGAGCTATATTTTTATTTACCACATGATATGTGTTTTGCTTGGAGCGTCTTGTATGATTTGAGTCTTTGCTTTTTAGTTTACCACAATCATCTTTGCTGTACACAACTTTTGAGATAGACACACATGATTCGGAAATTATTAGAATACTCTATGTGCTTCACTTATATCTTTTGAGTTATATAGTTTTGCTCTAGTACTTCACTTATATCTTTTAGAGCACGGTTGTGGATTTTTTTTATAGAAACTATTGATCTCTCATGATTCACTTAGATTATTTTGAGAGTCTTAAATAGCATGGTAATTTGCTTA
Source organism: Triticum urartu (assembly GCF_056163025.1). Lineage (NCBI taxonomy): Eukaryota > Viridiplantae > Streptophyta > Magnoliopsida > Poales > Poaceae > Triticum > Triticum urartu. The sequence continues at coordinate 40,986,219 of NC_141876.1, read as the reverse complement.
AATAAACCTAATATGCTAGGTATTCAAGATTAGTAAAAACTTTCTTATAAGTGTTTTGAATACTAAGAGAAGTTTGATGCTTGATGATTGTTTTGAGATATGGAGGTAGTGATATTAAAGTTGTGCTAGTTTAGTAGTTGTGAAATTGAGAAATACTTGTGTTGAAGTTTGCAAGTCCCGTAGCATGCACGTATGGTAAATGTTACGTAACAAATTTGAAACATGAGGTGTTCTTTGATTGTCTTCCTTATGAGTGGCGGTCGGGGACGAGCGATGGTCTTTCCCTACCAATATATCCCCCTAGGAGCATGCGCATAGTGCTTGGTTGTTGATGACTTGTAGATTTTTTCAATAAGTATGTGAGTTCTTTATGACTAATGTTGAGTCCATGGATTATACGCACTCTCACCCTTCCATCATTGCTAGCCTCTTCGGTACCGTGCATTGCCCTTTCTCACATTGAGAGTTGGTGCGAAATTCGCTGGTGCATCCAAAGCCTGTGATATGATACGGTCTTTCACACATAAACCTCCTCATATCTTCCTCAAAACAGCCACCATACCTACCTATTATGGCATTTCCATAGCCATTCCGAGATATATATTGCCATGCAACTTTCCACCATCCTGTTTATCATGACACTTTCATTATTGTCATATTGCTTTGCACATGTAGTTGACATCATATTTGTGGCAAAGCCACTGTACATAATTCTTTCATACATGTCACACTTGATTCATTGCATATCCCGGTACACCGCCGGAGGCATTCATATAGAGTCATACCTTGTTCTAGTATCGAGTTCTAATCATTGAGTTGTAAATAAATAGAAGTGAGATGATCATCATTTAATAAATCATTGTCCCAATAAAAAAGAGAGAGAGAGGCAAAAAAATAGAAAGGCCAAATAAAAAAAGGGCCAAAGCTACTACCCTTTTTTCCACACTTGTGCTTCAAAGTAGCACCATGGTCTTCATGATAGAGAGTCTCTTGTTTTGTCACTTTCATATACTAGTGGGAATTTTTCATTATAAAACTTGGCTTGTATATTCCAACAATGGGCCTCCTCAAGTGCCCTAGGTCTTCGTGAGCAAGCAAGTTGGATGCACACCCACTAGTTTCTTTTGTTGAGCTTTCATACGTTTATAGCTCTAGTGCATCTGTTGCATGGCAATCCCTACTCCTTGCATTAACATTAATCGATGAGCATCTCCATAGCTCATTGGTTAGCCTCGTTGATGTGAGACTTTCACCTTTTTTGTCTTCTCCACATAGCCCCCATCATTATACTCTATTCCACCCATAGTGCTATATCCATGGCTCACGCTCATGTATTACACGAAGGTTTATAAAGTTTGAGATTACTAAAGTATGAAACAATTGCTTGGCTTGTCATCGGGGTTGTGCATGATGAGAGCATTCTTGTGTGACGAAAATGGAGCATGACTAAACTATATGATTCTATAGGGATGAACTTTGTTTGGCCATGTTATTTTGAGAAGACATAATTGCTCAGTTAGTATGCTTGAAGTATTATTATTTTTATGTCAATATGAACTTTTATATTGAATCTTTCGGATCTAAATATTCATGCCACAATTAAGAAGAATTACATTAAAATTATGCCAAGTAGCACTCCGCATCAAAAATTCTGTTTTTATCATTTACCTACTCGAGGACGAGCAGGAATTAAGCTTGGGGATGCTTGATACGTCTCCAACGTATCTATAATTTTTGACATTATTGGGCTTTATTATACACTTTTATATTATTTTTGGGACTAACCTATTAACCGAAGCCCAGCCCAGAATTGTTGTTTTTTTGCCTATTTTAGGGTTTCGAAGAAAAGGAGTATCAAACGGAGTCCAAACGGAATGAAACCTTCGGGAACGTGATTTTTGGAACGAACAAGATCCCGGAGACTTGGACCCTACGTCAAGCAACCAACAGGGAGGCCACGAGGTAGGGGGCGCGCCTACCCCCCCCCCCCCCCCAGGCACACGCCCACCCTCGTGGGCCCCCTATTGCTCCACCAACGTACTTCTTCCTCCTATATATACCTATGTACCCCCAAACGATCAGATACGGAGCCAAAACCCTAATTCCACCACCGTAACTTTCTGTATCCACGAGATCCCATCTTGGGGCCTGTTCCGGAGCTCCGCCGGAGGGGGCATCGATCACGGAGGGCTTCTACATCAACACCATAGCCCTTCTGATGAAGTGTGAGTAGTTTACCTCAGACCTTCTGGTCCATAGTTATTAGCTAGATGGCTTCTTCTCTCTTTTTGGATCTCAATACAATGTTCTCCCCCTCTCTTGTGGAGATCTATTCGATGTAATCTTCTTTTGCGGTGTGTTTGTTGATCAAGTTTATCTATGAACAATATTTGAATCTTCTCTGAATTCTTTTATGTATGATTGGTTATCTTTGGAAGTCTCTTCGAATTATCAGTTTGGTTTGGCCTACTAGATTGATCTTTCTTGCAATGGGAGAAGTGCTTAGCTTTGGGTTCAATCTTGCGGTGCCCTTTCCCCATGACAGTAGGGGCAGCAAGGCACGTATTGTATTGTTGCCATCGAGGATAACAAGATGGGGTTTTTATCATATTGCATGAATTTATCCCTCTACATCATGTCATCTTGCTTAAGGCGTTACTCTGTTCTTATGAACTTAATACTCTAGATGCATGCTGGATAGTGGTCGATGTGTGGAGTAATAGTAGTAGATGCAGGCAGGAGTCGGTCTACTTGTCTCGGACGTGATGCCTATATACATGATCATACCTAGATATTCTCATAACTATGCTCAATTCTGTCAATTGCTCAACAGTAATTTGTTCACCCATCGTAAAATACTTATGCTCTTGAGAGAAGCCACTAGTGAAACCTATGGCCCCCGGGTCTATCTTCATCATATTAATCTTCCAACACTTAGTTATTTTCATTGCCTTTTATTTTACTTTGCATCTTTATCATAAAAATACCAAAAATATTATCTTATCATATCTATCAGATCTCACTCTCGTAAGTGGCCTTATAGGGATTGACAACCCCTATTTGCGTTGGTTGCGAGGATTTATTTGTTTTGTGCAGGTGCGAGGGACTCGCGCGTAGCCTCCTACTGGATTGATACCTTGGTTCTCAAAAACCGAGGGAAATACTTACGCTACTTTGCTGCATCACCCTTTCCTCTTCAAGGGAAAACTAACGCAGTGCTCAATAGGTAGCGGTCATCCACTAGAGGGAAAATTGCTACTGTCCTACAAAACTTTGTGCTTTGAGGCCCAACACGAGTCTACAAGAACAAGTTGTGTAGTAGACATCAAGCCCTTTTTTGGTGTCATTGCCGGGGAGGTGAGTGCTTGAAGGTATATCTTTAGATCTTGCAATCTTTTAGTTTCTTGTTTTATCACTAGTTTGGTTTATAAAAGAAAACTACAAAAATGGAATTGAGGTTGCATGATTGCAATGCTGTTAGTATGAATTCTTTGAATATCCATGATGCTAACGATATGCAAAGCCATAAGCTTGGGGATCTATGTTTGATGAAGATGATATTTTTTTTGTCCCCCAAGATTTGATGTGCAAATTTGTTATAATGATTGAATGCCTCCTATTTATGATGATTATAATGATGAAAGTGGATTTGGAGAGGTCATGACTTTATTTAGTGATGAATCCACCATTTTGGATGAGGCTTCAATTGAATATGAAAACAAAGTTGCTATCTTTGATGATTATAGTGATGACAAATATGCTATAAAGAATAATGATAACCATGAAACTTGTTATCATGATTTTAATTTTCACTCTCATGATAGTCATTTTGTTGAGTTTGCTCCCACTACTATTGATGAGAAAAAAATTGCCTATGTGGTGAGTAATAAAATTTTTATGCTTCTAGATCATGAAAAGAATGATTTATTTCATGGATATATTGTTGAATTCATTCATGATGCCACTGAAAATTATTACGAGGGAGGAACATATGCTTGTAGAAATTGTAATAATATCAAGTTTCCTCTCTATGTGTTGAAAGTTTTGAAGTCATGCTTATTTTGCCTTCCTATGCTAGTTGATTCTTGGTCCCATAAGTTGTTTGCTCACAAAATCCCTATGCATAGGAAGTGGGTTAGACTTAAATGTTCCTGCCATGTGCTTCATGATGCTCTCTTTGTGTTCAATTCTTATCTTTTATGCGAGCATCATTGAAACCATCATGCCTAGCTAAAAAGGCATTAAAGAAAAGTGCTTATTGGGAGACAACCCAACACTTTTACCTACTGTTTTTGCATGCTGACATGATTAAGCTACTGTAGTAATCATGTTTATAGCTTTCATTTCAATAAAGTGCCAAATAAGGGATGGTGTATGGTGATAGTTGATTTCATCTTGCTGAAAAACAGAAACTTTTGTGCTCAGGAAAACAATTCTCATTTTTAACAGAAGTGTGATAAAATATTGATTCTTTTGCAGAAATTAATAGACAAATTTCCCAGGTTTTCCTGATTTTTCAGATTTTTCCCAGTAGCAAAAGTATGGTTGGAGTACAGATTACTACAGACTGTTCTGTTTTTGACAAATTCTGTTTTCAATGCATAGTTTGCTTGTTTTCTAGTTTCTGTGGCTTATATTTCTCAATATAAATTGTGGAAATGATATGCTACAGTAGGCATTGTGTGAGAACAATTATGACTCTTCTCTTTGATAGTACCAAAGTTAATGATTTGCTTTATCATACTAACCTATCTCACGAAGTTCCATTAAGTTTTGCGTGATTGCAGTTTTCAAGTTTTGGGTCAGATATCAATATGAGGAGAATAAGGAGTCACAAGACCCTAAGCTTGGGGATGCCCAAGGAACCCCAAGTTAATATCCAAGGAAGATCCAAGCAACTAAGCTTGGGGATGCCCAAGGCACCCCAAGTTAATATCCAAGGAAGATCCAAGCAACTAAGCTTGGGGATGCCCCGGAAGGCATCCTCTCTTTCGTCTCCAACATTATCTGTAACCTCACTTGGCGCTATATTTTCATTTGTCACATGATATGTGTTTTGCTTGGAGCGTCATTTTATTTTATTAGGATTTGCTTGATGTTATTTATAATAATGTTTTGCATCTTTTACTTCAATAAAAATGTCAAGTATAGCCATTGCCATGCTTATTTTGCAAGTCTATATGTGGCTATTTGAAAACAGAAAGTTGTACGCTAGTACATGAATTCTTGAAAAAATTCAGAATGGGATAAAATGTTGAAACTTTTAGCAGTGTAAGCTATGATAAATTTTCTACATTGTGGTAATTTTTCATAATTTTTTGAGTTAAAAAAGTATTGATACTCTTGCATTCTTTACAAACTGTATTGTTTTGGCAGATTACTGTTATGTTTGCATTGTTTGCATATGTTTGCTTCTTTAATGATTCTATTTGAGGATAGGAGTATTAAACATGCAGAGGCATTTAGTATGCAATGTTGAATAATAATTTTGGTGATTTTCTACAGTAGAGAATGGTAAGGTTTTGCATTGATTTATACTAACTTATCTCACGAGTTCTTGTTGAGTTTTGTGTGGATGAAGTTTTTGAGATTTAGGAAAACCGTGATATGAGAGGAATTAAGGAGACACAAAAAATAAATCTTGGGGATGCCCAAGGCACCCTAAGATAATATTTCAAGAAGTCTCAAGCATCTAAGCTGGGGGATGCCCCGGTAGGCGTCCCACCTTTCTTCTTCAACAATTATCGGTTAGTATCAGTTGAGCCTAAGTTTTTCTTCTTCACATGAGTTGTGCTATTCTTGGAATGTCATTTTGTTTTGTTTTGCTTGCTGTTTTAATAAAATACTTAGATCTGAAAAAAAATAAGAGAGAGTCCTCAAATAGCTACCCATTTACTTAACTACTTGTTTAATCTTCACTTATATCTTTTTGGAGTAGCTTGTCATTTACTCTTGTGCTTCACTTATATCCCATGAGATAATTGCTGAATAAATTGAATATAATGAAGCTAGAATTATATGTTCATATCAAGCCTAGTGGTAGCTTCACATTGGGTTTAGAAAGTGAAATCTTTTGAAGCTTGACAGTCATAATATTGGTCATACAAGCAATTCATGAATGATTAGTAGAAGGAAGAGAACTTTCACATGCAAATACACTATCTTGGAAATCTTTTGTGATTGTGAGCCCCCATCAAAATATTTTATGCCAAAATTGTTGACGTTGGACAAGGAAGACTACGTAATGATTTATGTTTGTTCATATTCACATAGAAGTTATATTGTCATAGATCCTTCAACATGTGGTGCTTGCCCCCCATCTTTGCTAGACAAAAATTCCGCACCAAGTAGAGATACTACTTGTGCATCCAAAAACCCTTAAACCCAAATCTTATTTTCAAGAGTCCACCATACCTACCTAAGGATTGAGCAAGATCCTTCAAGTAAGTTGTCATCGGTGCAATAAGGCAATAAAAATTGCTTCTAAAAGTGTTAGATCATTTAGTGTAAGAGAAAATTGAGCGTTGTACGAACTTGTGATGGCAAAGAATAAAAGCGACAGACTGCATAATAAAGGTTGCTATCATAAGGGGCAATATAACATGACGTTCTTTTGCACTAAGGGGTTCAGCGTACAAGCAAATAAGCGCATGGCAACCTCTGCTTCCTCTGCGAAGGGCCTACCTTTTACTTTTATGTATTTACTTTCATGCAAGAGTCAAAGTCTTTCTCTCTATTCCTTTTTATTTTTCTCTTTTGGCAAGCATCATGTGGTGAGGAAAGATCTAGGCACATATATCCAGTTGGATATGGGTAGCATGAGTTATTATTGTTGACATCACCCTTGAGGTGAATACGTTGGGAGGCGAAATTATAAGCCCCTATCTTTCTATGTGTCTGGTTGGAATGTTTTGCTCATGTGTATGCGGTGAGTGTTAGCAATCATAGAAGACTATATGATGGTTGAGTATGTGGATCTCTTACTTAATATATGTTGAATACGAATTACAATTGCTTGGTGACCGAGAACATAGGTTGTTGAGTTTCAAGAGAATTCGTTGTTTGAACCTTAACATGTGAATTGGTTGCTACTTTAACATGAGAAGTTTTATAGGAAAGAATTGTTGTTATGATGCTAGGAAAACTGATCGAGATTTTCATTGATCAAAATTTTGCACTTTGCTAGCATTCACACTTCCTAAATTATTTCTTTTATCATTTACCTACTCGAGGATGAGTAGGAATTAAGCTTGGGGATGCTGATATGTCTCCAACGTATCTATAATTTATGAACTATTCATGTTGTTATATTATCATTCTTGGATGTTTTACAATCATTTAATAGCAACTTTATATCATATTTTGGGACTAACCTATTGACCCAGTGCCCAGTGCCAATTGTTGTTTTACTTGTTTTTTATCGCAGGAAATCTATACCTACTATTAACGGGAATATGTATTCTTGGTTTGGTTTAGTACTTTTCATTGATTTTCGTTTGGTATGAGCGCACGCTAAAGTTTCATAAGGTTCGCTCGTACACACGGTAAGCCATCGGGGCCAGGTACTTGTATGTGGATGGGCCTTCTATGGACTGTCTACAAACCGCAAAAAATAATTGGGTCAATGTAAATCAACATCGTGGGAATTGAACGCGGCTTAAATGTGATATTTAAATAGATGTGGCTAATTAAATAAAGGATTGTGGGTAAACCGGTTGAATAATTAAAAGAACGATTGTGGGAATAGGTATAGTTTGGTTTAGTCCTTTTCATTGATTTTCATTTGGTATGAGCGCACGCTAAAGTTTCGTACGGTTCGCTCGTACACACGGTAAGCCGTCTGAGCCAGGTACTTGTACGTTGATGGGCCTTCTATGGTCTTTCATAGAGACCGCGAAAAAATTGGGTCAACAATAGTCAACATTGTGGGAATTGAACGTGGCTTAAATAGGATATTTAAATAGATGTGGCTAATTAAAGAAAGGATTGTGGGCAAACCGATGAAATAACTAAAAAACAATTGTGGGCTTGATAAATAGAATATTCAAACAGATGGGGCTAATTAAATGAAAGATTTGAGGTAAAAAGGTAGGATAATTAAAAGGAAGGATCCATAGGCTTCATTGTGGTGGGGCTACTAAATTAGAAAAGGAAGGATTTTATTCACGAATAAAACGGGTGAGGACATCATGGTAATTAAAGGAAGGATTATGCTGTCAAAAAACTAAAGGAAGAATTATACTTAAACGAAATTAGTAGGAGATTATGCCCGCAAAGAAAATATGGACAGGGATAAATTGCATCCTATACTTTATGTTCACTTTGTAAAAGGATGATGCATTGCATGTTCTTCGTAGTGAATCCAGTGCTACGACATTATGCGTGCACAAAACATTAACTTTTTTCGTTGCAACACACGGGTTTTTGTTTTTTGCTTGTTTTTTACATCACAGGAAATCAATATCAAACGGATTCCAAACACCGTGAAACTTTTGTGGATTTTTTATGGACCAGAAGACATCCAATGGTCCAGAGCAGCACCTCGTGGTGCCCCGAGGGGGGGCACAACCCACCAGGACGCGCCTGGGGGCCACTACAAAAAAAATACACTTCCGTGATGATACGTGTTTGTCACAGTAGGTCATGTTTTCTGTCATGCATGTACATCCATGATGATTTTATGACAGAATCAAGCTAGTCTTACATGTGCTGTCGTAGAAGTGTTCCATGACAATACCAAAATTATCATCACGGAAGTGTCCACTTCCATGACGATAAATGGCGCGTCATGGAAGTGCTTTCGTCAAGGGTGACTAACACGTGGCATCCGCCATAACGGGTCACCATTAAGCTATCAGGTCCGGTTTTTGGATCCGATAACCCACTAACAGCCCGGACCAATGAGGATTTTCCATGTGTAAAATTCTCATTGGCTGGAGGAAACACGTGTTGGCTCACCATTGGGACAAATGTCATCCTTTCATTGGACAGGAGGCGCCTACGATACGTCGACATGTGGCACGGCCCAACAGAGGCCCATTCCGTTGAAAAGGCCGGTTCGTTTGACTTGGTTAAAAGGTAACGGGCCGGCCCACGGAAAGCATGTTAATGGCATGTTCGTATATAGCCCATTTATGGCCCGCTAATTCACGGCCCGTTACGGCCTATCGGAATTAAGCCCAGTAGCTTCATCTGGGCCGTCCAATATGATTCCAGCCCATTGTAACTTCTGGCCCATGTATGTCCCGTGATGTCTTTCGGCCCATATGAGGCCATTTGTTACTCTTGGCCCATTAACGGCCCGTGGTGAATCTGGCCCGCAATGAACATTGTATCGCTTTATACCCATCAGTGGCCCATTATTCCATTGGGCCGTTTCCAACCCGTGTTATCTTTCGGCCTTCTCGGGGCCCATTTATTCTTGGCTCATTTCCAGTATTCGGTTACTTACGGCCCGATACTCGCCGTTTGTGCTTGTGGGCCAAATTCAGCCCGTGGTTACAATCAGCCCGTTTGCGGCCCGTTAATTCGTTGGTCCGTTTTCATAGCGTCATAAAAACGGCCGATTAACGATAGGAGCTGCACATATCTCGTTCTCAGGGCACACTCAGATGAGACATCCTACGAGTAAAACCAAACCTCAAGTTGCCCTGAGGTGGCCCCGCAGTCTACTCGGTCGGACCAACACTCAGAGGAGCACTGGCCCGAGGGGGTTTAAATAAGATGACCCTCGGGCTCCGGAAACCCAAGGGAAAAACAGGCTAGGTAGCAAATGGTAAAACCAAGGTTGGGCATTGCTGGAGGAGTTTTATTCAAGGCGGACTCTCAAGGGGTTCCCATTATTACCCAACCGCGTAAGGAACGCAAAATCCGGGAACATAACACCGATATGACGGAAACTAGGGCGGCAAGAGTGGAACAAAACACTAGGCAAAAAGGCCGAGCCTTCCACCCTTTACCAATATATAGATGCATTAAGATAACAAGATAATATAGTGATATCCCAACAAGAAAAATAATGTTCCAACAAGGAACGGTCTCCAATCTTCACCTGCAACTAGCAACGCTATAAGAGGGGCTGAGCAAAGCGGTAACATAGCCAATCAACGGTTTTCTAGGACATGGTGGGTTAGAGGTTTGGCATGGCAATTTGGGAGGCATGATAAGCAAGTGGTAGGCATCGTAGCATAGGCATAGCAACAGAGCGAGCATCTAGCAAAGCAAAGATAGAAGTGATTTCGAGGGTATGATCATCTTGCCTGCAAAGTTGTCAGAGTTGACTGGATCCTCGAAAGCAAACTCAACGGGCTCCTCGTTAGCGAACTCGTCTTCCGGCTCTACCCAAACAAGACAAACAAGCAAAGAGGACACAATCAACCACGTGCAAAGCTCAAACAACATGATGCAACCATGGTATGCTATGCGGGATGCGATATGTGATGCATATGCAAGAATTGACAAGGAATGAATGAACCTGGCCTCAACTTGGAAATCTAAGTGTGGCACTGGAAAGGTGAGGTGATTTCGCTTGAAAATGATATAAAGATCATCGGAATCGGAGGCACGGTTTGGAAATGGCAAGCAATTCAAATATGGCACCGGTCTGCAATATACAGCAAGTAACCATCTAAATGCAACAAGATAATTATGCTACGGCACTCAAACATGGCAACTAAATACATGGAAGGGATCCATTAATGAAGCTTAACAAAATATGAACACTGAGCTACGGCAAATTCATCCATTAACAGGTTCAAACAAGCATGGCAAAAGTGCAATTGGTAAACAGGTTTCAGACTTAGTGAAATTAACACAAGCCTGGAATTTCAGATCAGGTAGCACACTTCGGAGCAAGAAAACTATATTCTACAGGACCTTAACATGGCAAAGTAAAGCATGGTATGGAGCTAGTCAAAGAGATTAACAAAAGTCCCTTAGTGACCTTGAGCCAAAATGGATCAGAAAATACAATTGCAAGCATGTGAACATGGCAAAAACATATTCAGATCTCAGACTTAGTGAAAAACTGGAGCATGCAAATCAGATATGAAGTAGGCATGTTTACGAGCTCGATGCACTCACTACAGAGAATGTCATGACAATCTAAGCATACACCCGTCAAGAATACACATTATACAAGCTAGACATGGCAAGAACAACAACATTGCATGCACGGATCAACCACAACATCCTCGGCAAAATCGCTAACAAGTAGACAATCTGCCCAGATTCACGAAATAGCAAAAGTAGAGCTCGATTGACTCAAGCTAGGGTACTCCATAATGCAAACAAAGACATGGATGGATAGAGCACTACAATATTAACAAATCACCCTTACTGATCATCCTCAAAAGAGGCACGGATCACTAGGAAACAACATGAACATATGGCATATTGATAAAAACAGATCAAGGACTTAGTGGAATTGCTAATTCCCTGAAATCAGCATTAACGAATGCACCACTTTGCAAGCTTGTGCTAGTCACCATACACATCACAAAAATACGTGGATAGCATCTCTGGAAAGATGGCAAAGCATATAACAAAACACATGTAGAGCTCATGAGCATATCATGCACACATTAATCATGGCAAAAATGACAAATAGCTATTTGGAGCAGCAGATCTGACAACTAACTCAAATAGCACTCTTCCAATGGCATTTCGGGCATCAAGATGGGCTCAAATGAAAATGATGCAATGAAATGAAATGATGTGCTCTCGGAGACGAACATTTTGATATGCCACATGCCCAAAACAGATCTACGGATGCAAAGTTACGGCACGATGAGCATGGCAATATAATCTGCAGACTTAGGGGGAAAAAGGAGTCAACCCTAGGGTTTTTAGATCTGGATCTGGATCCGGCCGGGCACGCAAAACGAGGATCACCGGGGTCAGCGCCGGAGAGTCGCCGGACTTACCAAGGAGCTCGCTGGCCGGAGGGGAACTTGCCGGAGAGCTGCGGGACTTGGCGCGGATGGCGAGGGGGCGACGAGGCGGTGACCTGCGACGGCGGACGATCGCCGGGGCGGAGGGAGCCAGCGGATGAGGGTGGTGGCGTGCGCTCGCCGGTGAGAAGCTGCGGCGGGCGGCGCTCGGGGGGGCGCGCCTGCCGAGCGAGGCGGCGACGAGCTGGGCCGCGGGGGCCTGGCTCGGGCTTCGCGGGCCGGCGGCGGGAGGCGGTGATTGGGGCCACATGGCGGCGCGGGAGTGGCTGGCGGTGGCGTGTCCGGCGCCGGCGGACAATGTCCGGCGCGCGGAGGAGCAGATCTAGGGTTTCGGGGAGAGGAACCGTGAATTTCGGAGGGGGGTATATTTATAGGCATAGAGGCAGCTAGGAGAGTCCAAATGAGGTGCGGTTTTCGGCCACGCGATCGTGATCGAACGCTCTAGATGATGGAGAGGGTTTTGGTGGGTTTTGGGCCAGATTGGAGGGGTGTTGGGCTGCAACACACACGAGGCCTTTTCGGTCCCTCGGTTAACCGTTGGAGCATCAAACGAAGTCCAAATGGTACAAAACTTGACAGGCGGTCTACCGGTAGTAAACCAAGGCCGCTTGGCAAGTCTCGGTCCAATCCGGAAATGTTTAACCCCCACACACGAAAAGAGGGTAGAAATGACCACCGGAGGAGATAGGAGCGCCGGAATGCAAAACGGACAACGGGGAAAATGCTCGGATGCATGAGATGAAAACGTATGCAAATGCAATGCACATGATGACATGATATGAGATGCATGACAAAGACAACAACACACGAGACAAAAACCTGAACCCGAGAAAATAAAATAACTTAACGCCGGAAACGGCAAGAGTTGGATTACATATTAGGTAAATTACATCCGGGGTGTTACAACACTCCACCACTACGAAAGGATCTCGTCCCGAGATCTAGGACTGGAAGAACGCCAGGTACTCAGAACGGAGGTGATCCTCGCGTTCCCAGGTGGCTTCACGGTCGGAATAGTGTGACCACTTGACTTTGAGGAATTTGATTGACTTATTGCGAGTTTTGCGTTCAGTCTCTTCAAGAATGGCAATGGGGTGCTCATGATAAGAGAGGTCTTCTTGGAAATCAATGTCTTCGAAGTTGACGGTGCGGTCAGGAGTCTTGAAGCACTTGCGGAGCTGAGAGACATGGAACACGTCATGCACATTTGCAAAGTTTGAAGGAAGCTCGAGTTGATTGGCGAGATCGCCTCTCTTGTTGACGATCTTGAAAGGACCCACGTATCTAGGGGCAAGCTTCCCTTTGATACCGAAGCGACGAGTACCTTTCATTGGAGAGACGCGGAGGTAAACATGATCTCCGATCTCGAAAGCCAAATCGCGGTGCTTACTATCATAGTAGCTCTTCTGGCGCGATTGCGCTGCTTTGAGGTTATCTCGAATGACTTTGCACATCTCCTCTGCCTCTGTGATTAAGTCATTTCCCAGAAGTTGATTTTCAGCAGTTTCAGTCCAGTTGAGAGGGGTACGGCACTTCCTGCCATACAGAATTTTGAATGGGGCCTTGCCCGAACTTGCTTGAAAACTGTTGTTGTAGGAGAATTCAGCATATGGAAGACAATCTTCCCACTTCATGCCGAAGGAGATCACGCAAGCCCTGAGCATATCTTCAAGAATCTGATTGACACGCTCGACTTGACCGCTAGTTTGAGGATGGAAAGTTGTGCTGAAGCGGATGTTGGTGCCCATGGCCTTCTGAAAACAATCCCAAAACTTGGAGGTAAAGATGCTGCCACGGTCTGAAGAGATCACCTGTGGAATACTATGCAGCGAGACAATTCGAGAGGTATAGAGCTCCGCCAATTGAGCTGCAGTGATAGACTCTTTGATAGGCAGAAAGTGAGCCACTTTAGTGAGTTTGTCGATGACAACGAATATAGCATCATTGCCACGCTTGGACTTTGGAAACCCAGTCACGAAGTCCATCTCAATGTGGTCAAACTTCCATTCTGGAATGGCAAGAGGTTGGAGGAGACCAGATGGCCTTTGGTGTTCTGCCTTCACTCTTCTGTAGACATCACACTCATTCACGAACTGAGCAATCTCGCGCTTCATTCGACTCCACCAATAAGCCTGCTCGAGGTCCTGATACATCTTCGTACTCCCAGGGTGGATGGAGAGGAGTGAATTGTGAGCCTCATTAATGATAACTTTACAAAGATCGCCTTTGGGCACAACAATACGATCCTCGAAGAAAAGAGTATCCTTGTCATCAAGGCGGTAGCACTTGTACTTGGGTTGACTCTTGGCAATCCCAATCTTCACCTTCTTCACCATAGCATCAAGAAGTTGAGCCTTGCGAATATGGTCTTCCAAGATGGGAGAGACTTGAAGGTTGGCGAGGAAACCTTGAGGAACAACTTGCAGATGAGTTTGCGGAAAGCTTCATAAAGCTCGGGTTGATAAGGCTTGAGAATCAGGCTGTTGCAATAAGCCTTCCTGCTCAATGCGTCAGCAATCACATTGGCCTTGCCTGGAGTATACTCGATACTCGGATTATACTCTTGAATCATTTCGACCCATCGAGTCTTCCTGAGGTTGAGATTAGGCTGAGTGAAGATGTACTTGAGACTCTTGTGGTCAGTGAAGATGTCCACTTTTCTTCCCAATAAGAGATGTCTCCAAGTCAAAAGAGCATGCACAACTGCCGCCAACTCAAGGTCATGAGTGGGGTAGTTCTTCTCGTTGGGCTTCAACTGGCGAGAGGTATAAGCCACAACTTTCTTCTCTTGCATCAAAACTGCACCAAGACCTTGAAGAGAGGCATCGTAGAAGACCTCGAATGGTTTGGATTCATCAGGAGGAGTCAGAACTGGAGCAGTGACCAATTTCTCTTTCAAAGTGTTAAAAGGGATGTCACATTACGGAGACCAAACGTACTTGACGTGCTTCTGGAGAAGATTTGAAAGAGGCTTCGCGATCTTTGAAAAGTTCTCCACGAACCTTCGACAGTAGCTTGCGAGACCAAGGAAGCTACGGAGTTGATTCACGTTCTGAGGTGGTTCCCAATTCACAATTGCGGACACCTTCTCGGGATTCACCGCAATGCCCTTGGTAGAGATGATATGCCCAAGATAAAGAACCTCATCGAGCCAAAACTCGCACTTTGAGAACATGGCGTAGAACTGGTGTTCCCTGAGCTTATCGAGCACCAAACGCAAGTGCTTGGCATGATCTTCCTTGTTCTTCGAAAAGACCAGAATGTCTTCAAGATAGACCAAAACGAAGTCATTGGTGTAGGCGTTGAAGATGAAGTTCATCATGTGAGAGAAAGTCAGAGGAGCGTTGACGAGGCCAAAAAACATGATAGTGTATTCATATGAACCATAGCTTGTTCTGAAAGCCGTCTTGGGAATATCTTGCTCACGGATTCGAATCTGGTGATAACCCATACGGAGATCAATCTTGGAGAATACTTGGGCACCTTTGAGTTGTTCGAACAGCTCGTAGATGTTGGGAAGTGGGTATTTGTTCTTGATAGTCTTCTTGTTCAATGGACGGTAGTCAACACAAAGTCGGTCCGTTCCATCCTTCTTCTTCACAAAGAGTACTCCACAACCCCACGGAGAGGAACTAGGTCGGATGAGACCCATTCGCTCTTGAATATTGAGTTGTTTCTTCAGCTCCTTCAACTCTTCAGGTCCGAGCTTGTAGGGACACTTGCAAACCAGTTCCGTGCCAGGCTCAAGATCAATGACGAATTCCACTGGCCGGTGCGGAGGCATTCCTGGAAGCTCTTCTGGAAAGACGTCTTGATATTCGCAAACGACTGGAATTTGCGAGATGGCATCCAGTTCACCCTTCTCATTGAGAGAAAACAGACGGATGGTATCATCACGAGCGGCAAAGACAATTACTTACTCAGATGAATGAGTCAATTGAATCTGCCTGGCAGCACAATCAAGATGCGCCTTGTGCTTAGAAAGCCAATCCATTCCGAGAATAAGATCAATATCCGAGTTACCAAGGACCATTGGGGAAGAAAGGAACTTGTAGTCGCCCAACGTGATAGAGATATCGGGAGCAACCAAACTAGAAGTCAAAAGCTTACCGGGAGAAACAACTTGCATGACTTTGGGCATGACCTCAGTATCAACATTGTGCTTCGATGCAAATGGGCATGACAAGAAAGAATGCGATGCACCAGTATCAAAAAGTACTTTTGCAGGAACATCGTTAACAGGAAGGTTACCCATGATGACATCTAACGAGTCCTCTGCCTGAGCTGCGTTCATCAAGTTGACCTTGGCGTGCTTGGGGTTATGTTTGACCACAGTTGTACTTGCCGATCTCACAGGAGGAGGAGGAGGAGGGAGACGCCTCTGATTGAAGCATTTGTTGGCATAGTGACCCTTCTGTTGGCACTTGTTGCACGTGACCTCTGAAAGCGGACGGTGATACGGAGCACTCGATCTTGGAGCTTGAGACGAAGTCTTGTTCTGAAAGCCAGGGTTGGGTGGGTGGGAAGATCCACTGCCACCTTTGCTCTTCTGTTGATATGGCTGACGGAACGGAGGAGGAGGAAGCCAATACTTCTGATGCTTGGCCACTTGAGTGGAGGAAGAAGGAGTAGCATCTCTGACTCGCTTCTTGGAAGCATCACACTTCAGTTGAGCAGCCTCTTGCTTCAATGCCATGTTGTAGAACTCATTGTACCTCAAGGGCTCAAAGAGAACAAGAGCTAGCTGGGTTTCTTCTCTGAGACCACCCCTGAACTGGTATATCATGCTCTTCTCGTCGGGGACGTCCTGCTTAGCAAAGCGGGCGAGTTTCTGAAACAACTTGTTGTAGTCATAGACAGACAAAGAGCCTTGCTTCAGGTTGCGAAATTCCTCACGTTTGCTTTCAACCACGCTCTGAGAAATATGATGAGCTTTGAAGTCTTGACGGAATTCATCCCAGGTAATCACACGGCCTCCTCTAGAATCTTTGTACTGCTGGAACCATTCTGCTGCTTGGTCTTTGAGTTGGAAGGAAGCGAACTTGACAAAGTCCTCAGGCCTGACGTTACTGCACTCGAAATGCTTGCATAAGTCCATGAGCCAATCGTCAGCATCAGTTTCCTCAACACAATTGCTAAAGGTCTTTGGCTGGTTAGCAAGGAACTGGTTGAGTGTAGCAAAGTGATTCTGATTGTTGCCTTGGTTGCCTTGGTTCGCTTGATTGCGCTCTTGAAGAATTTGCATGATCAACTGCGTGTTTGCATTGGTTGCAGCCATCACAGCTTGCCATGCCTCCGGAGGAGGTGGAGGTGGTGGCAGATCATAATTCTGATTCTGATTGCTGCTCTTAGTGGGAGCCATCCTGAAGAGGGTGACATTCTTAGCACATTGACAGATAAAATTGAAGCTGAATCAAGCGGGTTGAAATTGCAACATATAGTCTTCACATCCGAACGTAAGAATGAATGCATTCCACTTGAAATGGTCACATATCCATAAATTGAGAAGCCACTTAGAATATAGGTAGAGGAATAAATCAACAAGGTACGGGTCAAGAACGAATACTCGGTAAGAAATCCCAATCTCAAACCAAATATCCGTGGAAGAAAAAGCTAGAGCTACAAGAATTCCCACCTATGAAACTCCCGAACCTTTCCGGTTATGCAATCAGGTGTTGGGGATACAGGGGAAGCATAATATCTCACCCAAATCTAGCAAATCCTACATCGAGCTGTATCCATCCTTCAACACATAACCGAGAAAAACTTCGGAAACCATCTACCTCAACCTTTGAAAAGCATCCGTTATACAAGTTATGGCAATACTCCCGAACTCCTGCCCCAGTACTGGGTGGCGTCGAGGTTATCTCACCAACAACTGCATAAAAGAGATTTTCGATGTCGGCGAACTAAACTCAGGTATTCCAGAACTGGAACGATAAAATTGTGACGACAACACCTTGGAGCTCAACTCCCTGGGACACTGCCACAACCCCTAAATGACAGGAGGCACCAAGAACAATGTTCTCGTCACAAAACCATCGGAACGATTCCAAGATGCCCGCGTGATCCAAAAAAATTTTTTAGTGAAATTTGAGAAGAGAAGAGTCAAAACTCTACGTCAGGATGCCTTACCAGAGCGATGAGGGGACTGGGGAGTAAAAAGAATTCCTAAACTCTCCGATATATAATTCCTAAATGACTCAAAACATTTTTCTAGACTCAACAACGGCTGCTAAAAATGATCAAGCAGTGGGGGCTCCTAAGGTCGGGGAAGGCTCTGATTACCAACTTGTAACGCCCTCGATGCGGCTATATCTCCTACGTGTCGAAGCATGACTTAGAGGCATAACCACATTGAAAGCAATGTCGCAAGTAAGGCAATCTTCACAACATCCCATGTAAATAGATAATAAAAGGGAAGGTATATAGTTGGCTTACACTCGGCACGTCACACAAAGTACATAAATAGCATTACATCATCCAATCACTCATGGTCCGACTACGGTACCAAAATAAAAGACCAACCCAACATGCGACACGGTCCCGATCGCCCCAACTGGGCACCACTACTGATCATCAAGGAAAGACACATAGTAACGGTGTGAGTCCTCGTCGAACTCCCACTTGAGCTCAAGCGCATCATCTGGAACGGAGTCAACAGGCCCTGCATCTGTTTGGAAGTAATATGTGAGCCACGGGGACTCAGCAATCTCGCACCCTCGCGATCAAGACTATTTAAGCTTATAGGTAAGGCAAGGTAATATGTGGAGCTGTAGCAAGCGACTAGCATATATGGTGGCTAATCATGTTCGCAAAAGAGAGCGAGAAGAGAAGGCAAAGCGCGAACGAAGAACTAGAGAAACAACCTACGGCAAACATTACTCCAACACTGTGTTCACTTTCCGGACTCCGCCGAGAAGAGACCATCACGGTAACACACATAGTTGATTCATTTTAATTAAGTTAAGGTTCAAGTTATCTACAACCGGACATTAACAAATTCCCATCTGCCCATAACCGCGGGCACGGCTTTCGAAAGTTCAAATCCCTGCAGGGGAGTCCCAACTTAGCCCATGACAAGCTCTCATGGTCAACGAAGGATATACCTTCTCCCGAGACATCCCGATTAGACTCGGTATCCCGGTTCTACAAGACAACTCCGACAAGTAAAAAAAAATCCAGCAACACCGCCCGAATGTGCTGACAAATCCCGATAGGAGCTGCACATATCTCATTCTCAGGGCACACTCAGATGAGACATCCTACGAGTAAAACCAAATCTCAAGTTGCCCCGAGGTGGACCCGCAGTCTACTCGGCCGGACCAACACTCAGAGGAGCACTGGCCCGGGGGGGTTTAAATAAGATGACCCTCGGGCTCCGGAAACCCAAGGGAAAAAGAGGCTAGGTGGCAAATGGTAAAACCAAGGTTGGGCATTGCTGGAGGAGTTTTATTCAAGGCGGACTGTCAAGGGGTTCCCATTATTACCCAACCGCGTAAGGAACGCAAAATCCGGGAACATAACACCGATATGATGGAAACTAGGGCGGCAAGAGTGGAACAAAACACTAGGCAAAAAGGCCGAGCCTTCCACCCTTTACCAATATATAGATGCATTAAGATAACAAGATAATATAGTGATATCCCAACAAGAAAAATAATGTTCCAACAAGGAACGGTCTCCAATCTTCACCTGCAACTAGCAACGCTATAAGAGGGGCTGAGCAAAGCGGTAACATAGCCAACCAACGGTTTGCTAGGACATGGTGGGTTAGAGGTTTGGCATGGCAATTTGGGAGGCATGATAAGCAAGTGGTAGGCATCATAGCATAGGCATAGTAACAGAGCGAGCATCTAGCAAAGCAAAGATAGAAGTGATTTCGAGGGTATGAGTGGATCCTCGAAAGCAAACTCAATGGGCTCCTCGTTAGCGAACTCGTCTCCCGGCTCTACCCAAACAAGACAAACAAGCAAAGATGACACAATCAACCACGTGCAAAGCTCAAACAACATGATGCAACCATGGTATGCTATGCGGGATGCGATATGTGATGCATATGCAAGAATTGACAAGGAATGAATGAACCTGGCCTCAACATGGAAATCCAAGTGTGCCACTGGAAAGGTGAGGTGATTTCTCTTGAAAACGATATAAAGATCATCGGAATCGGAGGCACGGTTTGGAAATGGCAAGCAATTCAAATATGGCACCGGTCTGCAATATACAGCAAGTAACCATCTAAATGCAACAAGATAATTATGCTACAGCACTCAAACATGGCAACAAAATACATGGCAGGGATCCATTCATGAAGCTTAACAAAAGATGAACACTGAGCTACGGCAAATTCATCCATTAACAGGTTCAAACAAGCATGGAAAAAGTGCAATTGGTAAACAGGTTTCAGACTTAGTGAAATTAACACAAGCCTGGAATTTTAGATCAGGTAGCCACTTCGGAGCAAGAAAACTATATTCTACAGGACCTTAACATGGCAAAGTAAAGCATGGCATGGAGCTACTCAAAGAGCTTAACAAAAGTCCCTTAGTGACCTTGAGCCAAAAGGGATCAGAAAATACAATTGCAAGCATGTGAACATGGCAAAAACATAGTCAGATCTCAGACTTAGTGAAAAACTAGAGCATGCAAATCAGATATCAAGTAGGCATGTTTACGAGCTCGATGCACTCACTACAAAGCATGTCATGACAATCTAAGCATACACCCATCAAGAATACACATTATACAAGCAAGACATGGCAAGAACAACAACATTGCATGCACGGATCAACCACAACATCCTCGGCAAAATCGCTAACAAGTAGACAATCTGCCCAGATTCACGAAATAGCAAAAGTAGAGCTCGATTGACTCAAGCTAGGGTACTCCATATTGCAAACAAAGACATGGATGGATAGAGCACTACAATATTAACAAATCACCCTTACTGATCATCCTCAAAAGAGGCACGGATCACTAGGAAACAACATGAACATATGGCATATTGATAAAAACAGATCAAGGACTTAGTGGAATTGCTAATTCCCTGAAATCAGCATTAACGAATGCACCACTTTGCAAGCTTGTGCTAGTCACCACACACATCACAAAAATACATGGATAGCATCTCTGGAAAGATGCCAAAGCATATAACAAAACACATGTAGAGCTCATGAGCATATCATGCACACATTAATCATGGCAAAAATGACAAATAGCTATTTGGAGCAGCAGATCTGACAACTAACTCAAATAGCACTCTTCCAACGGCATTTCGGGCATCAAGATGAGCTCAAATGAAAATGATGCAATGAGATGAAATGATGTGCTCTCTGAGACGAACATTTTGATACGCTACATGCCCAAAACAGATCTACGGATGCAAAGTTACGGCATGATGAGCATGGCAATATAATCTGCAGACTTAGGGGGAAAAAGGAGTCAACCCTAGGGTTTTCAGATCTAG
Source organism: Triticum urartu (assembly GCF_056163025.1). NCBI lineage: Eukaryota > Viridiplantae > Streptophyta > Magnoliopsida > Poales > Poaceae > Triticum > Triticum urartu. The sequence goes on along the minus strand of NC_141876.1, from coordinate 40,964,799 downwards.
ATCTGGATCTGGACGGGCACGCAAAACGAGGATCACCGGGGTCAGCACCGGAGAGTCGCCGGACTTGCCGAGGAGCTCGCCGGCCGGAGGGGAACTTGTCGGAGAGCTGCGGGACTTGGCACGGATGGCGAGGGGCGACGAGGAGGCGACCTGCGGCGGCGGACGGTCGCCGGGGCGGAGGGAGCCGGCGGATGAGGGTGGCGGCGCGCGCTCGCACGTGAGAAGTGTTGGGGAACGTAGCATAAATTCAAAATTTTCCTACGTGTCACCAAGATCTATCTATGGAGTCATCTAGCAACGAGGGAGGAGTGGATCTACATACCCTTGTAGATCGCGCGCGGAAGCGTTCAAGAGAACGGGGTTGATGGAGTCGTACTCGTCGTGATCCAAATCACTGATGATCCTAGCGCCGAACGGACGGCACCTCCGCGTTCAACACACGTACGGAGCAGCGACGTCTCCTCCTTCTTGATCCAGCAAGGGGGAAGGAGAGGTTGATGGAGATCCAGCAGCACGACGGCGTGGTGGTGGAAGCAGCGGGATTCCAACAGGGCTTCGCCAAGCGCTGCGGGAGGAGGGAGATGTGTCATGGGAGGGAGAGGGAGGCGCCAAGGCTCAGGTTTTGCTGCCCTCCCTTCCCCCACTATATATAGGGCCAAGGGAGAGGGGGGCGCAGCCTTGGCCCTTCCTCCAAGGAAGGGTGCGGCCAAGGGAGGAGTCCCTCCTCCCCAAGGCACCTCGGAGGTGCCTTCCCCCTTTAGGACTCTTCCTTTTCCTTGACTCTTGGTGCATGGGCCTCTTGGGGCTGGTGCCCTTGGCCCATATAGGCCAAGGCGCACACCCCTACAGCCCATGTGGCCCCCCGGGGCAGGTGGACCCCCTTGGTGGACCCCCGGACCCCTTTCGGCACTCCCGGTACAATACCGATAATGCGCGAAACTTTTCCGGCGACCAAAACAAGACTTCCCATATATAAATCTTTACCTCCGGACCATTCCGGAACTCCTCGTGACGTCCGGGATCTCATCCGGGACTCCGAACAACTTTCCGGTTACCGCATACTAATATCTCTATAACCCTAGCGTCACCGAACATTAAGTGTGTAGACCCTACGGGTTCGGGAGACATGCAGACATGACCGAGATGACTCTCCGGTTAATAACCAACAGCGGGATCTGGATACCCATGTTGGCTCCCACATGTTCCACGATGATCTCATCGGATGAACCACGATGTCAAGGACTTAATCAATCCCGTATACAATTCCCTTTGTCTAGCGGTACGATACTTGCCCGAGATTCGATCGTCGGTATCCGATACCTTGTTCAATCTCGTTACCGGCAAGTCTCTTTACTCGTTCCGTAACACATCATCCCGTGATCAACTTCTTGATCACATTGTGCACATTATGATGATGTCCTGCCGAGTGGGCCCAGAGATACCTCTCCGTTTACACGGAGTGACAAATCCCAGTCTCGATTTGTGCCAACCCAACAGACACTTTCGGAGATACCTGTAGTGTACCTTTATAGCCACCCAGTTACGTTGTGACGTTTGGCACACCCAAAGCACTCCTACGGTATCCGGGAGTGCACAATCTCATGGTCTAAGGAAATGATACTTGACATTAGAAAAGCTTTAGCATACGAACTACATGATCTTGTGCTAGGCTTAGGATTGGGTCTTTGTCCATCACATCATTCTCCTAATGATGTGATCCCGTTATCAATGACATCCAATGTCCATAGTCAGGAAACCGTAACCATCTATTGATCAACGAGCTAGTCAACTAGAGGCTTACTAGGGACATGGTGTTGTCTATGTATCCACACATGTATCTGAGTTTCCTATCAATACAATTCTAGCATGGATAATAAACGATTATCATGAACAAGGAAATATAATAATAACTAATTTATTATTGCCTCTAGGGCATATTTCCAACAGTCTCCCACTTGCACTAGAGTCAATAATCCAGTTCACATCGATATGTGATTAACACTCATGGTCACATCCCCATGTGACTGACACCCAAAGAGTTTACTAGAGTCAATAGTCTAGTTCACATTACCATGTGATTAACACTCGATGAGTTCTGGGTTTGAACATGTTATGCTTGTGAGAGATGTTATAGTCAACGGGTCTGAATCTTTCAGATCCGTATGTACTTCGCAAATCTCTATGTCATCTTGTAGATGCAGCTACTACGCTATATTTGGAGCCATTTCAAATAACTGTTATACTTGGAGCTATTCTAAATTGTTGCTCCATTATACGTATCCGGTATCTCTACTCAGAGCTATCCGGATAGGTGTTAAGCTTGCATCGACGTAACTCTTTACGTCGAACTCTTTATCACCTCCATAACCGAGAAACATATCCTTATTCCTCTAAGGATAATTTAGACCGCTATCTGGTGATCTACTCCTAGATTACCTTTGTACCCTCTTGCCAGATATGTGGCAAGGCACACGTCAGGTGCGGTACTCAGCATGGCATACCGTATAGAGCCTATGACAAAAGCATAGGGGACGACCTTCGTCCTTCCTCTTTCTTCTGCCGTGGTCGAGCTTTAAGTCTTAACTTCATACCTTACAACTCAGGCAAGAACTCCTTCTTTGACTGGTCCATCTTGAACACCTTCAAGATCATGTCAAGGTATGTGCTCATTTGAAAGTACCATTAAGCGTTTTGATCTATCCTTATAGATCTTGATGCCCAATGTTCAAGTAGCTTAATCCGGGCTTTCCATTGAAAAATACTTTCCAAATAACCCTATATGCTTTCCAGAAATTTTACGTCATTTATGATCAACAATATGTCAACATATATTTATCAGAAATTCTATAGTGCTCCCACTCACTTCTTTGGAAATACAAGTTTCTCATAAACTTTGTATACACCCAAAACTTTGATCATCTTATCAAAGCATACATTCCAACTCCGAGATGCTTACTCCAGTCCTTAGAAGGATTGCTGGAGCTTTGCATACTTGTTAGCATCTTTCAGGATTGACAAAACCTTCCAATTGTATCACATACAACCTTTCCGCAAAATCGTCGAGGAAACAATGTTTTGATATCCTATCTGCAAGATTTCATAAATAATGCAGTAATTGCTAACATAATTCCAACAGACTCTTAGCATCGCTATGAGTGAGAAAGTCTCATCATAGTCAACTCCTTGAACTTGTCGGAAAACATCTTAACGACAAGTCGAGCTTTCTTAATGGTGATACCTACCATCATTGTCCGTCTTCCTTTTAAAATCCATATGTACCTAACAGCCTTACCACCATCAAGTAGTTCTCCCAAAGTCTACACTTTGTTTTCATATAGGGATCCTCTCTCGGATTATATGGCCTCGAGCCATTTTGGAATCCAGGCCCACCATCGCTTCTCCATAGCTCGTAGGTTCATTGTTGTCTAGCAACATGACTTCCAAGACAGGATTACGTACCACTCTGAAGTAGTACGCATCCTTGTCATCCCACGAGGTTTGGTAGTGACTTGATCTGAAGTTTCATGATCACTATCATAAGCTTCCACTTCAATTGGTGTAGGTGCCACAGGAACAACTCATGTGCCCTGCCACACACTAGTTGAAGAGACGGTTCAATAACCTCATCAAGTCTCCACCATCCTCCCAGTCAATTCTTTCGAGAGAAACTTTTCCTCGAGAAAGGACCCGATTCTAGAAACAATCCCTTATTGCTTTCGGATCTGAGACAGGAGGTATACCCAACTGTTTTGGGTGTCCTATGAAGATGCATTTATCCGCTTTGGGTTCGAGCTTATCAGCCTGAAACTTTTCCACATAAGCATCGCAGCCCCAAACTTCTAAGAAATGACAGCTTAGGTTTCTCTAAACCATAGTTCATATGGTGTCATCTCATCGGAATTTCGTGGTGCCCTATTTAAAATGAATGTGGTTGTCTTTAATGCCTAACCCATAAACTATCATGGTAATTCGATAAGAGACATCATGGTATGCATCATATCCAATAGGGTGCAGTTATGATGTTCGGACACACCATCACACTATGGTGTTCCAGGCTGTATTAGTTGTGAAACAATTTCCACAATGTCTTAATTCTGTGCCAAACTCGTAATTTAGATATTCATCTCTATGATCATATCATAGATATTTTATCCTCTTGTCACGACGATCTTTCAACTTCACCCTGAAATTACTTGAACCTTTCAATAATTCAGACTCATGATTCATCAAGTAAATATACTCAACATCTACTCAAATCATCTGTGAAGTAAGAACATAATGATATCCACTACATGCCTCAGCACTCATTGGATTGCACACATCAAAATGTATTACTTCCAACAAGTTGCTTTCTAGTTCCATTTTACTGAAAACGAGGCTTTCAGTCATCTTGCCCATGTGGTATGATTTGCATGTCTCAAGTGATTCAAAATCAAGTGAGCCCAAACGGTCCATTTGCATGGAGTTTCTTCATGCATATACACCAATAGACATGGTTCGCATGTCTCAAACCTTTCAAAACAAGTGAGTCCAAAGATCCATCAACATGGAGCTTCTTCATGCGTTTTATACCGATATGACTTACGTGGCAGTGCCATAAGTAGGTGGTACTATCATTACTATCTTTTGGCATGAACATGTGTATCACTACGATCGAGATTCAATAAACCATTCATTTCAGGTGTAAGACCATTGAAGGTATTATTCAAATAAACAGAGTAACCATTATTCTCTTTAAATGAATAACCGTATTGCGATAGAGATAATCCAATCATGTCTATGCTCAACGCAAACACCAATCTCGATGGTAGAGGGAGCGTACGATATTTGATAAACCTTGGAAATACTTCCAACACATATCGTCATCTCACCTTTAGCTAGTCTCCGTTTATTCCGTAGCTTTTATTTCGAGTTACTAACACTTAGCAACCGAACCGGTATCTAATACCCTGGTGCTACTAGGAGTACTAGTAAAGTACACATTAACATAATACATCCAATATACTTCTATCGACCTTGCCAGCCTTCTTATCTACCAAGTATCTAGGGTAATTCTGCTCCAGTGGCTGTTCCCTTTATTACAGAAGCACTTAGTCTCGGGTTTGGGTTCAACCTTGGGTTTCTTCACTAGAGCAGCAGCTGATTTGTTGTTTCATGAAGCATCCCTTTTTGCCCTTGCCCTTCTTGAAACTAGTGGTTTCACCAACCATCAACAATTGATGCTCCTTCTTGATCTCTACTTTTGTGGTGTCAAACATCGCGAATATCTCAAGGATCATCATATATGTCCCTGATATATTATAGTTCATCACGAAGCTCAAGCAGCTTGGTGGTAATGACTTCGGAGAACCATCACTATTTCATCTGGAAGATCAACTCCCACTCGATTCAAGCGATTGTTGTACTCAGACAATCTGAGCACAAGTTCAACAATTGAGCTTTTCTCCCTTAGTTTGCAGGCTAAGAAAATCGTCGGAGGTCTTATACCTCTTGATGTGGGCACGAGCCTGAAATCCCAATTTCAGCCCTCGAAACATCTCATATGTTTCGCGAGGTTTCAAAACGTCTTCGGTGCCTCAACTCTAAGCCGTTTAACTGAACTATCACGTAGTTATCAAAATGTGTATGTCAGATGTTCGCAACATCCATAGACAACGTTCGAGGTTCAGCACACTGAGCGGTGCATTAAGGACATAAGCCTTCTATGAAGCAATGAGGGCAAACCTCAGTTTACGGACCTAGTCCGCATAATTACTACTATCAACTTTCAACCAAATTTTCTCTAGGAACATATCTAAATAGTAGAACTGAAGCGCGAGCTACGACATAATTTGCGAAGACCTTTTGACTATGTTCAGGATAAATAAGTTCATCTTATGAACTCCCACTCAGATAGACATCCCTCTAGTCATCTAAGTGATTACATGATCCGAGTCAACTAGGCCGTGTCCGATCATCACGTGAGACGGACTAGTCAACATCGGTGAACATCTTCATGTTGATCGTATCTTCTATACGACTCATGTTCGACCTTTCGGTCTTCTGTGTTCCGAGGCCATGTTTGTACATGCTAGGCTCGTCAAGTCAACCTAAGTGTTTGCATGTGTTCCGAGGCCATGTCTGTACATGCTAGGCTCATCAACACCCGTTGTATTCGAACGCAAGAATCTATCACACCCGATCATCACATGGTGCTTCGAAACGACGAACTTCCGCAACGGTGCACAGTTAGGGGGAACACTTTCTTGAAATTATTATGAGGTATCATCTTATTTACTACCGTCGTTCTAAGTAAACAAGATGCATAAACATGATAAACATCACATGCAATCAAATAGTGACATGATATGGCCATCGTCACTTTGCTCCTCTTGATCTCCATCTTCGGGGCTCCATGATCATCATCGTCACCGGCATGACACCATGATCTCCATCATCATGATCTCTATCATCGTGTCTTCATGAAGTTGTCTCATCAACTATTACTTCTACTACTACAGCTAACGGTTAGCAATAAAGTAAAGTAATTACATGACGTTTATGTTGACACGCAGGTCATAAATAAATTAAGACAACTCCTATGGCTCCTGCCGGTTGTCATACTCATCGACATGCAAGTCGTGATTCCTATTACAAGAACATGATCAATCTCATACATCACATATATCATTCATCACATCCTTTTGGCCATATCACATCACATAGCATACCCTACAAAAACAAATTAGACGTCCTCTAATTGTTTTTTGCATGTTTTACGTGGCTGCTATGGGTTTCTAGCAAGAACGTTTCTTACCTACGCAAAGACCACAACGTGATATGCCAATTGCTATTTACCCTTCATAAGGACCCTTTTCATCGAATCCGATCTGACTAAAGTGGGAGAGACAGACACCCACTAGCCACCTTATGCAACTAGTGCATGTCAGTCGGTGGAACCAGTCTCACGTAAGAGTACGTGTAAGGTCGGTCCGGGCCGCTTCATCCCACAATGCCGCCGAATCAAGATTGGACTAGTAACGGTAAGCATATTGAACAAAATCAACGCCCACAACTACTTTGTGTTCTACTCGTGCATAGAATCTACGCAATAGACCTAGCTCATGATGCCATTGTTGGGGAACGTAGCATAAATTCAAAATTTTCCTACGTGTCACCAAGATCTATCTATGGAGTCATCTAGCAACGAGGGAGGAGTGGATCTACATACCCTTGTAGATCGCGCGCGGAAGCGTTCAAGAGAACGGGGTTGATGGAGTCGTACTCATCGTGATCCAAATCACCGATGATCCTAGCGCCGAACGGACGGCACCTCCGCGTTAAACACACATACGGAGCAGCGACGTCTCCTCCTTCTTGATCCAGCAAGGGGGAAGGAGAGGTTGATGGAGATCCAGCAGCACGACGGCGTGGTGGTGGAAGCAGCAGGATTCCAACAGGGCTTCGCCAAGCGCTGCGGGAGGAGGGAGATGTGTCATGGGAGGGAGAGGGAGGCGCCAGGGCTCAGGTTTTGCTGCCCTCCCTTCCCCCACTATATATAGGGCCAAGGGAGAGGGGGGCGCAGCCTTGGCCCTTCCTCCAAGGAAGGGTGCGGCCAAGGGAGGAGTCCCTCCTCCCCAAGGCACCTCGGAGGTGCCTTCCCCCTTTAGGACTCTTCCTTTTCCTTGACTCTTGGTGCATGGGCCTCTTGGGGACGGTGCCCTTGGCCCATATAGGCCAAGGCGCACACCCCTACAGCCCATGTGCCCCCCCGGGGCAGGTGGACCCCCTTGGTGGACCCCCGGACCCCTTTCGGCACTCCCGGTACAATACCGATAATGCGCGAAACTTTTCCGGCGACCAAAACAAGACTTCCCATATATAAATCTTTACCTCCGGACCATTCCGGAACTCCTCGTGACGTCCGGGATCTCATCCGAGACTCCGAACAACTTTCGGGTTACCGCATACTAATATCTCTATAACCCTAGCGTCACCGAACCTTAAGTGTGTAGACCCTACGGGTTCGGGAGACATGCAGACATGACCGAGATGACTCTCTGGTCAATAACCAACAGCGGGATCTGGATACCCATGTTGTCTCCCACATGTTCCACGATGATCTCATCGGATGAACCACGATGTCAAGGACTTAATCAATCCCGTATACAATTCCCTTTGTCTAGCGGTACGATACTTGCCCGAGATTCAATCGTCGGTATCCGATACCTTGTTCAATCTCGTTACCGGCAAGTCTCTTTACTCGTTCCGTAACACATCATCCCGTGATCAACTCCTTGATCACATTGTGCACATTATGATGATGTCCTACCGAGTGGGCCCAGAGATACCTCTCCGTTTACACGGAGTGACAAATCCCAGTCTCGATTCGTGCCAACCCAACAGACACTTTCGGAGATACCTGTAGTGTACCTTTATAGCCACCCAGTTACGTTGTGACGTTTGGCACACCCAAAGCACTCCTCCGGTATCCGGGAGTTGCACAATCTCATGGTCTAAGGAAATGATACTTGACATTAGAAAAGCTTTAGCATACGGACTACATGATCTTGTGCTAGGCTTAGGATTGGGTCTTTGTCCATCACATCATTCTCCTAATGATGTGATCCCGTTATCAATGACATCCAATGTCCATAGTCAGGAAACCGTAACCATCTATTGATCAACGAGCTAGTCAACTAGAGGCTTACTAGGGACATGGTGTTGTCTATGTATCCACACATGTATCTGAGTTTCCTATCAATACAATTCTAGCATGGATAATAAACGATTATCATGAACAAGGAAATATAATAATAACTAATTTATTATTGCCTCTAGGGCATATTTCCAACAAGAAGCTGCGGTGGGCGGCGCTCGGGGGGACGCACCTGCCGAGCGAGGCGGCGATGAGCTGGGCCGCGGGGGCCTGGCTCGGGCTTCACGGGCCGGCTGCGGGAGGCGGTGACTGGGGCCATGTGGCGGCGCGGGAGTGGCTGGCGGCGGCGTGTCCGGCACCGGCGGACATTGTCCGGCGCCGGCGGACAATGTCCGGCGCGCGGAGGAGCAGATCTAGGGTTTCGGGGAGAGGAACCATGAATTTCGGAGGGGGGGTATATTTATAGGCATAGAGGGAGCTAGGAGTCCAAATGAGGTGTGGTTTTCGGCCACGCGATCGTGATCGAACGCTCTAGATGATGGAGAGGGTTTTGGTGGGTTTTGGGCCAAATTGGAGGGGTGTTGGGCTGCAACACACACGAGGCCTTTTCGGTCCCTCGGTTAACCGTTGGAGTATCAAACGAAGTCCAAATGGTACAAAACTTGACAGGCGGTCTACCGGTAGTAAACCAAGGCCGCTTGGCAAGTCTCGGTCCAATCCGGAAATGTTTAACCTCCACACACGAAAAGAGGGTAGAAATGACCACCGGAGGAGATAGGAGCGCCGGAATGCAAAACGGACAACGGGGAAAATGCTCGGATGCATGAGATGAACACGTATGCAAATGCAATGCACATGATGACATGATATGAGATGCATGACAAAGACAACAACACACGGAGACAAAACCCGAAACCGAGAAAATAAAATAACTTAACGCCGGAAACGGCAAGAGTTGGATTACATATTAGGTAAATTACATCCGGGGTGTTACAACACTCCACCACTACGAAAGGATCTCGTCCCGAGATCTAGGACTGGAAGAACGCCGGGTACTCAGAACGGAGGTGATCCTCGCGTTCCCAGGTGGCTTCACGGTCGGAATGGTTCCCGTTTCCTTCCCCTCCTAGTTGGACTAGGAAAGCGGGGAACCTACTCCTAGTAGGAGTAGGATCCCCCCCCCTTGGGGCGCGTCCTATGAGGCCAGCCGCCCCCCTCCTCCACTCCTTTATATACGGGGGAGGGGGCACCCATATACACACAAGTTGATTTCTTATCCGTGTGCGGTGCCCCCCTCCACATATTTCCACCTCGGTCATATTGTTGTAGTGCTTAGGCGAAGTCCTGTGTCGGTAAATTCATCATCACCTCCAACATGCCGTCGTCCTGACGAAACTCTCCCTCGGCCTTAGCTGGATCTAGAGTTTCAGGGACGTCACGGATCTGAACGTGTGCAGATCACGGAGGTGTCGTGCGTTCGGTACTTGATCGGTTGGATCGCAAAGACGTTCGACTACATCAACCACGTTACTCAGCGCTGCCGCTTTCGGTCTACGAGGGTACGTAGACACACTCTCCCCTCTCGTTGCTATGCATCTCCTAGATAGATCTTGCACGATCATAGGATTTTTTTGAAATACTGCGTTCCCCAACAGTGGCATCCAAGCCAGGTCTATGCGTAGATGTTATATGCATGAGTAGAACAGAAAGGAGTTGTGGGCGTGGGTATATACATATTGCTTGCCATCACTAGTTGTTTCTTGATTCGACGGTATTGTTGGATGAAGCGGCCCGGACCGACATTACATGACCGCGTTCATGAGACTGGTTCTACGGACGTGCTTTGCACACAGGTGGCTGGCGGGTGTCAGTTTCTCCAACTTTAGTTGAATCGGATTCAATGAATAGGGTTATTTCTAAAGATCAAAAAGCAATCACTATACCGCATTGTGATTTTTGATACGTAGGTAAGAACGGTTCTTTCTAAGCCCGTAGCAGCCACGTAAAACTTGCAACAACAAAGTAGAGGACGTCTAACTTGTTTTTGCAGGGCATGTTGTGATGTGATATGGTCAAGACGTGATTATATAAATTGTTGTATGAGATGATCATGTTTTGTAACACAGTTATCGGCAACTGGTAGGAGCCATATGGTTGTCGCATTATTGTATGAAATGCAATCGCCATGTAATTGCTTTACTTTATCACTAAGCGGTAGCGATAGTCGTGGAAGCAATAGTTGGCGAGACAACAATGATGCTACGATAGAGATCAAGGTGTCAAGCCGGTGACAATGGTGATCATGACGGTGCTTTGGAGATGGAGATCAAAGGCACAAGATGATGGTGGCCATATCATATCACTTATATTGATTGCATGTGATGTTTATCCTTTATGGATCTTATTTTGCTTAGTACGGCAGTACATTATAAGATGACCTCTCACTAAATTTCAAGGTATAAGTGTTCTCCCTGAGTATGCACTGTTGCTATAGTTCGTCGTGCCGAGACACCACATGATGATCGGGTGTGATAAGCTCTATGTTCACATACAACGGGTGCAAGCCAGTTTTGCACAAGTAGAATACTCGGGTTAAACTTGACGAGCCTAGCATATGCAGATATGGCCTCGGAACACTGAGACCGAAAGGTCGAGCATGAATCATATAGTAGATATGATCAACATAGTGATGTTCACCATTGAAAACTACTCCATCTCACGTGATGATCTGACAAGATTTAGTTGATATGGATCACGTGATCACTTAGATGATTAGAGGGATGTCTATCTAAGTGGGAGTTCTTAAGTAATATGATTAATTGAACTTTAATTTATCATGAACTTAGTACCTGCTGGTATTTTGCATGTCTATGTTGTTATAGATAAATGGCCCGTGCTGTTGTTCCGTTGAATTTTAATGTGTTTCTAGAGAAAGCTAAGTTGAAAGATGATGGTAGCAACTACATGGACTGGGTCCATAACTTGACGATTATCCTCATTGCTGCACAGAAGAATTACATGCTGGAAGCACCGCTAGATGCCAAACCCACTGCAGGAGCAACTCTAGATGTTATGAACACCTGGCAGAGCAAAGCTGAGGACTACTCGATAGTTCAGTGTGCCATGCTTTACGGCTTAGAACCGGGACTTCAACGACGTTTTGAACGTCATGGAGCATATGAGATGTTCTAGGAGTTGAAGTTAATATTTCAAGCAAATGCCCGGATTGAGAGATATGAAGTCTCCAATAAGTTCTACAGCTGCAAAATGGAGTAGAATAGTTCTGTCAGTGAGCACATATTCAGAATGCCTGGATACCACAATCACTTGACTCGGCTGGGAGTAAAACTTCGGTTAATAGTGTCATTGACAGAGTTCTTCAATCACTGTGAGCAAGCTACAAAAGCTTCCTGATGAACTATAATATGTAAGGGATGGATAAGACAATTCCCGAGCTCTTCGCGATGCTAAAGGCTATCGAGGTAGAAATCAAGAAGGAGCATTAAGTGTTGATGGTCAACAAGACCACCAGTTTTAAGAAGAATGGCAAAGGGAAGAAGGGGAACTTCAAGAAGAACGGCAAGCAAGTTGCTGCTCAAGTGAAGAAACCCAAGTCTAGACCTAAGCCTGAGGCTGAGTGCTTCTACTGCAAAGGGACTGGTCACTAGAAGCGGAACTGCCCCAAGTATTTGGCGGATAAGAAGGATGGCAAAGTGAAAGGTATATTTGATATACATGTTATTGATGTGTACCTTACTAATGCTCACAGTAGGGACTGAGTATTTGATACTGGTTCTGTTGCTAATATTAGCAACTCGAAATAGGGGCTACAGATTAAGCAAAGATTAGCTAAGGATGAGGTGACGATGCGCGTGGGAAATGGTTCCAAAGTCGATGTGATCGCCGTCGGCATGCTACCTCTACATCTACCATCGGGATTAGTTTTAGATCTGAATAATTGTTATTTGGTGCCAGCGTTAAGCATGGACATTATATCTGGATCTTGTTTGATGCGAGACAGTTATTCAGTTAAATCAACGAATAATGGTTGTTCTATTTATATGAGTAATATCTTTTATGGTCATGCACCCTTGATGACTGGTCTATTTTTACTAAATATTTATAGTAGTGATACACATATTCATAGTATTGAAGCTAAAAGATATAAGTTTAATAATGATAGTGCAACTTATTTGTTGCACTGCCGTTTAGGTCATATTGATGTAAAGCGCATGAAGAAACTCCATGCTGATGGGTTTTTTGAATCACTTGATTATGAATCACTTGATGCTTGTGAACCATGCCTCATGGGCAATATGACTAAAACTCCGTTCTCCGGTACAATGGAACGAGCAACAGACTTACTGGAAATAATACATACTGATGTATGCGGTCCGATGAGTGTTGATGCTCGTGGCGGGTATCGTTATTTTCTGATCTTCACAGATGATTTGAGCAGATATGGGTATGTCTACTTGATGAAACATAAGTCTGGAACATTTGAAAAGTTCAAAGAATTGCAGAGTGAAGTGGAAAATCATCGTAATAAGAAAATTGAGTTTCTACGATCTGATCATGGATGTGAATATTTGAGTTAAGAGTTTGGTCTTCATTTGAAACAATGCAGAATAGTTTCGCAACTCATGCCACCAGGAAAACCACAGCGTAATGGTGTGTCCGAATGTCGTAACCGCACGTTATTCGATATGGTGCGATCTATGATGTCTCTTACTGATTTACCGCTATCATTTTGGGTTTATGCTTTGGAGACGGCTGCATTCTCGTTAAATAGGGCACCATCAAAATCCATTGAGACGACACCATATGAACTGTGGTTTGGCAAGACACCCAAGTTGTTGTTTCTTAAAGTTTTGGGATGCGAGGCTTATGTGAAAAAGCTTCAACCTGATAAGCTCGAACCCAAATCAGATAAATGTGTCTTCACAGGATACCCAAAGGAGACTGTTGGGTACACCTTCTATCACAGATCCGAAGGCGGGATATTCGTTGCTAAGAATGGATCCTTTCTAGAGAAGGAGTTTCTCTCGAAAGAAGTGAGTAGGAGGAAAGTAGAACATGATGAGGTAACTGTACCTGCTCCCTTATTGGAAATTAGTTCATCACAAAAATCAGTTCCAGTGATTCCTACACCAATTAGTGAGGAAGCTAATGATGATGGTCATGAAACTTCTGATCAAGTTACTATCGAACTTCGTAGGTCAACCAGAGTAAGATCCGCACCAGAGTGGTACGGTAATCCTGTTCTGGAGGTCATCTTACTTGACCATGACGAACCTACGAACTATGAGGAAGCGATGATGAGCCCAGATTCTGCAAAATGGCTTGAGGCCATGAAATCTGAGATGGGATCCATGTATGAGAACAAAGTGTGGACTTTGGTTGACTTGCCCGATGATCGGCAAGCCATAGAGAATAAATGGATCTTCAAGAAGAAGACTGACACTGACGGTAATGTTACTGTCTACAAAGCTTGACTTGTTGCGAAAGGTTTTCGACAAGTTCAAGGAGTTGACTACGATGAGACCTTCTCACCCGTAGCGATGCTTAAGTCCGTCCGAATCATGTTAGCAATTGCCGCATTTTATGATTATGAAATTTGGCAAATGGATGTCAAAATTGCAATCCTTAACGGATATCTTAAAGAAGAGTTGTATATGCTGCAACCAAAAGGTTTTGTCGATCCAAAAGGTGCTAACAAAGTGTGTAAGCTCCAGCGATCAATTTATAGACTGGTGCAAGCATCTCGGAGTTGGAATATATGCTTTGATAGTGTGATCAAAGCATATGGTTTTATATAGACTTTTGGAGAAGCCTGTGCTTACAAGAAAGTGAGTGGGAGCTCTGTAGCATTTCAGATATTGTATGTGGATGACATATTGTTGATTGGAAATGATACTGAATTTCTGAATAGCATAAAAGGATACTTGAATAAGAATTTTTCAATGAAAGACCTCGGTGAAGCTGCTTATATATTGGGCATCAAGATCTATAGAGATAGATCAAGACACTTAATTGGACTTTCACAAAGCACATACCTTGATAAAGTTTTGAAGAAGTTCAAAATGGATCAAGCAAACAAAGGGTTCTTGCCTGTGTTACAAGGTGTGAAGTTGAGTCAGACTCAATGCCCGACCACTGCAGAAGATAGAGAGAAAATGAAAGTCATTCCCTATGCTTCAGTCGTAGGTTCTATCATGTATGCAATGTTGTGTACCAGACCTGATGTGTGCCTTCCTATTAGTTTAGCAGGGAGGTACCAAAGTAATCCAGGAGTAGATCACTAGACAGCGGTCAAGAACATCCTGAAATACCTGAAAAGGACTAAGGATATGTTTCTCGTTTATGGAGGTGACAAAGAGGTCGTCGTAAACGGTTACATCGATGCAAGCTTTGACACTGATCGAAATGACTCTAAGTCACAAACCGAATACGTATTTTTATTGAATGGTGGAGCTGTCAGTTGGTGCAGTTCTAAGCAAAGCGTCGTGGCGGGATCTACGTGCGAAGCGGAATACATAGCTGCTTCGGAAGCAGCAAATGAAGGAGTCTGGATGAAGGAGTTCATATCCGATCTAGGTGTCATACCTAGTGCATCGGGTCCAATGAAAATCTTTTGTGACAATACTGGTGCAATTGTCTTGGCAAAGGAATCCATATTTCACAAGAGAACCAAGCACATCAAGAGACGCTTCAATTCCATCCATGATCAAGTCAAGGAGGGAGACATAGAGATTTGGAAGATACATACGGATCTGAATGTTGCAGACCCGTTGACTAAGCCTCTCTCACGAGAAAAACATGATCAGCACCAAGACTCCATGGTTGTTAGAATCATTACAATGTAATCTTGATTATTGACTCTAGTGCAAGTGGGAGACTAAAGGAAATATGACCTAGAGGTAATAATAAAGTTGTTATTTATATTTCCTTATATCATGATAAATGTTTATTATTCATGCTAGAATTGTATTAACCGGAAACTTAGTACATGTGTGAATACATAGACAAACAGAGTGTCACTAGTATGCCTCTACTTGACTAGCTCGTTAATCAAAGATGATTAAGTTTCCTAGCCATAGACATGAGTTGTCATTTGATGAATGAGATCACACCATTAAAGAATGATGTGATTGACATGACCCATCCGTTAGCTTGACACTATGATTGTTTAGTTTATTGTTATTGCTTTCTTCATAACTATACATGTTCCTATGAATATGAGATTATGTAACTCCCGAATACCGGAGGAACACTTTGTGTGCTATCAAATGTCACAACGTAACTGGGTGATTATAAAGATGCTCTATAGGTGTCTCCGATGGTGTTTGTTGAGTTAGCATAGATCAAGATTAGGATTTGTCACTCCGATTGTCGGAGAGGTATCTCTGGGCCCTCTCGGTAATGCACATCACTATAAGACTTGCAAGCAATGTGACTAATGAGTTAGTTGCAGGATGTTGCATTACGGAGCAAGTAAAGAGACTTGCCGGTAACGAGATTGAACTAGGTATGATGATACCGACGATCGAATCTCGGGCAAGTAACATACTGATGACAAAGGGAACAACGTATGTTGTTATGCGGTTTGACTGGTAAAGATGTTCATAGAATATGTAGGAACCAATATGAGCATCCAGGTTCCGCTATTGGTTATTTACCGGAGATGAGTATCGGTCATGTCTACATAGTTCTCGAACCCGTAGGGTCCGCACGCTTAACGTTCGATGATGATATGTATTGTGAGTTATGTGATTAGATGTACCAAAGGTTGTTCGTAGTCCCGGATGTGATCACGGACATGACGAGGAGTCTCTAAATGGCCGAGACATGAAGATTGATATATTAGAAGGTTATGTTTGGACACCGTAAAGGTTTCAGATAGGTTCGGGCATTTTCCGAAGTACCGGGGGGTTACCGGAACCCCCCGGGGGGTTATGGGCCTTCATGGGCTTTAGTGGAAGAGAGATAAGGCGGCCAAGAGGAGGGGCGCGCCCCCCAAGCCCAATCCGAATTGGGGAGGCGGGCCGGCCCCCTTTCCTTCTTCCCCTCTTCCCTTTCCTTCCCCCTCCTAGTTGGACTAGGAAAGGGGGGAACCTACTCCTAGTAGGAGTAGGATTCCCCCCTTGGGGCGCGCCCTATGAGGCTGGCCGGCCCCCTCCTCCACTCCCTTATATACGGGGGAGGGGGCACCCCACAGACACACAAGTTGATTTCTTAATCGTGTGTGGTGCCCCCTCCACAGGTTTCCACCTTGGTCATATTGTCGTAGTGCTTAGGCGAAGCCCTGTGTCGGTAACTTCATCATCACCGTCAACACGCCATCGTGCTGACGAAACTCTCCCTCAGTCTCAGCTGGATCTAGAGTTCGAGGGATGTCATCGAGCTGAACGTGTGCAGATCGCGGAGGAGTCGTGCGTTCGGTAATTGATCAGTTGGATCGCGAAGACGTTCGACTACATCAACCACGTTACTCAACGCTGCCAATTTCGGTCTATGAGGGTACGTAGACACGCTCTCCCCTCTCGTTGCTATGCATCTCCTAGATAGATCTTGCGTGATCGTAGATTTTTTTTGAAATACTACGTTCCCCAATAGTGGCATCCGAGCCAGGTCTATGCGTAGATGTTATATGCACGAGTAGAACACAAAGGAGTTGTGGGCGTGGGTATATACATATTGCTTGCCGTCACTAGTTGCTTCTTGATTCGACGGTATTGTTGGATGAAGCGGCCCGGACTGACATTACATGACCATTTTCATGAGACTGGTTCTACCGACGTGCTTTGCACATAAGTGGCTGGCGGGTGTCAGTTTCTCCAACTTTAGTTGAATCGGATTCAATGAACAGGGTTCTTTCTAAAGATCAAAAAGCAATCACTATACCACATTGTGATTTTTGATACGTAGGTAAGAACGGTTCTTGCTAAGCCCGTAGCAGCCATGTAAAACTTGCAACAACAAAGTAGAGGACGTCTAACTTGTTTTTGCAGGGCATGTTGTGATGTGATATGGTCAAGACGTGATTATATAAATTGTTGTATGAGATGATCATGTTTTGTAACATAGTTACCGGCAACTGGCAGGAGCCATATGGTTGTCGCATTATTGTATGAAATGCAATCGCCATGTAATTGCTTTACTTTATCACTAAGCGGTAGCGATAGTCATGGAAGCAATAGTTGGTGAGACGACAACGATGCTACGATGGAGATCAAGGTGTCAAGCCGGTGACGATGGTGATCATGGCGGTGCTTTGGAGATGGAGATCAAAGGCACAAGATGATGATGGCCATATCATATCACTTATATTGATTGCATGTGATGTTTATCCTTAATGGATCTTATTTTGCTTAGTACGGCGGTAGCATTATAAGATGACCTCTCACTAAATTTCAAGGTATAAGTGTTCTCCCTGAGTATGCACTGTTGCTACAGTTCGTCGTGACGAGACACCACATGATGATCGGGTGTCATAAGCTCTACGTTCACATACAACGGGTGCAAGCCAGTTTTGCACAAGAAGAATACTCGGGTTAAACTTGACGAGCCTAGCATATGCAGATGTGGCCTCGGAACACTGAGACCGAAAGGTCGAGCGTGAATCATATAGTAGATATGATCAACATAGTGATGTTCACCATTGAAAACTACTCCATCTCACGTGATGATCGGACATGATTTAGTTGATATGGATCATGTGATCACTTAGATGATTAGAGGGATGTCTATCTAAGTGGGAGTTCTTAAGTAATATGATTAATTGAACTTTAATTTATCATGAACTTAGTACCTGATAGTATTTTGCATGTCTATGTTGTTGTAGATAAATGGCCCTTGCTGTTGTTTCGTTGAATTTTAATGTGTTCCTACAGAAAGCTAAGTTGAAAGATGATGGTAGAAACTACACGGACTAGGTCCGTAACTTGAGGATTATCCTCATTGCTGCATAGAAGAATTACGTCCTGGAAGAACCTCTAGATGCCAAACCCGCTGCAGGAGCAACTCCAGATGTTATGAACACCTGGCAGAGCAAAACTGATGACTACTCAATAGTTCAGTGTGCCATGCTTTACGGCTTAGAACCGAGACTTCAACGACGTTTTGAACGTCGGGGAGCATATGAGATGTTCCAGGAGTTGAAGTTAATATTTCAAGCAAATTACCATGTTGTTACTCCCTTAGATACTGCCATCACCCTCTCCAATTCAACTGGCTGATAAACAAGAAAAGTAATTGAATGTACAAACATCATATGATAGACAGGTGCAATGGATAGTGGGGAATAAAAGAGGGCATGAAATAATTCACATTTATGTTGTCTAACCAAATAGGATAGCAAGACACGATTTCATATATATGATGGCTAACTAAATAGGATAGCATGACACAATTTCACATTATGATGGCTAGCTAAAAAAGATGGAAAGACATAGTTTAAAATATGTTGACTATGTAAACAGGATGACATGATATAACTATATAATGTGTTTATTAAATAGGTTGGCATGCCATAGTTCACATACATGCCGCCTATGGAAACATGATAGCATGATATAATTCACGGATAGAATGACATAATTCAAATTATGATGACTATAAACACTAAACAGGATGAGTTGATATAACTATACGGTGTCTTTATTAAATGGGTTGCCATGCCATAATTCAGATAGACGCTGTGTATGTAAACATGATGGCATGATATAATTCAAATATATGATTTATATAGTAAGCAAGTAAACGATAGCAATCCATATATGATGTAAAAACTAAGCAATGGAAGACAACATGCATGACATGGGTAATATAACCCTGCCAAGTTCGAGCATAGACCTCAGGGGGGAAATAGGACTAGTCATCAGTCTCTGAATCCTCCTCTGAGGAGCTCTCTGTAACCAGCAAGATGTCTGCTTCAGCAGGTAGCATTGTCTGCTCTGAATACCTTGTTTTCACTCCAGATACTTCCATCACTGCTTCAAATGGTTGATGCACACGAAAAGTAGTTGAATATACAAACGTTGTCGACATATGGAACACGTAATACAAAAAAATGGTAGCATGATATAATTCACATAAAATGATGATTGGCTAAATGATACGTCTCCAACATATCTATAATTTTTGATTGCTCCATGCTATTATATTATCTGTTTTGGATGTTTATGGGCTTTATTATACACTTTTATATTATTTTTGGGAGTAACCTATTAACCAAAATCCTAGTGCAAATTGCTGTTTTTTGCCTATTTTAGTGTTTCACAGAAAAGGAATATCAAACGGAATCCAAACGGAATGAAACCTTCACGAGGATTTTTTTTGGAACAAACGCAATCCAGGAGACTTGGAGTGGACGTCAAGGAAGCAGCGAGGCGGCCACGAGGTAGGACGGCGCGCCCCCACCCTCGTGGGCCCCTCACAGCTCCACCGACCTACTTCTTTCACCTATATATACTCTTATACCCTGAAAACATCTAGCGGAACCACAAAACCACTTTTCCACTGCCGCAACCTTCTGTACCCGTGAGATCCCATCTGGGGACCTTTTTCCGTGATCTGCCGGAGGGGGATTCGATCATGGAGGGATTCTACATCAACACCATAGCCTCTCCGATGACGTGTGAGTAGTTTACCACAGACCTTCGGGTCTGTAGTTATTAGTTAGATGGCTTCCTCTCTCTCTTTGGATCTCAATACAAAGTCCTCCTTGATGTTCTTGGAGATCTATTCGATGTAATTCTTTTTGCGGTGTGTTTGCCGAGATCCGATGAATTGTGGGTTTATGATTAAGATTATCTATGAACAATATTTGATTCTTCTCTGAATTCTTATATGCATGATTTGATATCTTTGCAAGTCTCTTCGAATTATCAGTTTGGTTTGGCCTACTAGATTGATCTTTCTTGCAATGGGAGAAGTGCTTAGCTTTGGGTTCAATCTTGTGGTGCTCGATCCTAATGACAGAAAGGGAACCGACACGTATTTTATTGTTGCCATCGAGGATAAAAAGATGGGGTTTATATCATATTGTTTGAGTTTATCCCTCTACATCATGTCTTCTTGCCTAATGCGTTGCTCTGTTCTTTTGAACTTAATACTCCAAATGCATGCTGGATAGCGGTTGATGTGTGGAGTAATAGTAGTAGATGCGGAATCGTTTCGGTCTACTTGACACAGACATGATGCCGATATGTCTCCAACGTATCTATAATTTTTGATTGCTCCATGCTATATTATCTACTGTTTTGGACAATATTGGGCTTTATTATCCACTTTTATATTATCTTTTGGGACTAACCTATTAACCGGAGGCCCAACCCAGAATTGATGTTTATTTAGGGTTTCGACGAAAAGGAATATCAAACGGAGTCCAAACGGAATGAAACCTTCGGGAACGTGATTTTTGGAACAAACAAGATCCAGGAGACTTGGACCCTACGTCAAGCAACCAACAAGGAAGCCACGAGGTAGGGGGCGCGCCTACCCCCCCCCCCAGGCGCGCCCTCCACCCTCGTGGGCCCCCTGTTGCTCCACCGACGTACTCCTTCCTCCTATATATACCTACGTACCCCCAAACGATCAGATACGGAGCCAAAAACCTAATTCCACCGCCGCAACCTTTTGTATCCACAAAATCCCATCTTGGGGCCTGTTCTGGAGCTCCGCCGGAGGGGGTATCCATCACGGAGGGCTTCTATATCAACACCATAGCCTCTCCGATGAAGTGTGAGTAGTTTACCTCAGACCTTCGGGTCCATAGTTATTAGCTAGATGGCTTCTTCTCTCTTTTTGGATCTCAATACAATGTTCTCCCCCTCTCTTGTGGAGATCTATTCGATGTAATCTTCTTTTTGCGGTGTGTTTGTTGAGACCGATGAATTGTGGGTTTATGATCAAGATTATCTATGAACAATATTTGAATCTTCTCTAAATTATTTTATGTATGATTGGTTATCTTTGCAAGTCTCTTCGAATTATTAGTTTGGTTTGGCCTACTAGATTGATCTTTCTTGCAATGGGAGAAGTGCTTGGCTTTGGGTTCAATCTTGCGGTGTCCTTTCCAAGTGACAGTAGGGGTAGCAAGGCACGTATTGTATTGTTGCCATCGAGGATAACAAGATGGGGTTTTTATCATATTGCATGAATTTATCCCTCTACATCATGTCATCTTGCTTAAGGCGTTACGCTGTTTTCATGAACTTAATACTCTAGATGCATGTTGGATAGCGGTCGATGAGTGGAGTAATAGTAGTAGATGCAGGCAGGAGTCGGTCTACTTGTCTCGGACGTGATGCCTATACACATGATCATACCTAGATATTCTCATAACTATGCTCAATTCTGTCAATTGCTCAACAGTAATTCGTTCACCCATCGTAAAATACTTATGCTCTTGAGAGAAGCCACTAGTGAAACCTATGGCCCCCGGGTCTATCTTAATCATATTAAATCTTCCAATACTTAGTTACTTCCTTTGCTTTTATTTTACTTTGCATCTTTATCATAAAAATACCAAAAATATTATCTTATCATATCTATCAGATCTCACTCTCGTAAGTGACCGTGAAGGGATTGACAACCCCTTATCGCGTTGGTTGCGAGGAGTTATTTGTTTTGTGCAGGTACGAGGGACTCGCGCATAGCCTCCTACTGGATTGATACCTTGGTTCTCAAAAACTGAGGGAAATACTTACGCTACTTTGCTGCATCATCCTTTCCTCTTTAAGGAAATCCAACGTGATGCTTAAGAGGTAGCAGATGCCTATGTTCATGATCATGCCTAGATATCATCATAACTATGCGCTTTTCTATCAATTGCTCGGCAGTAATTTGTTCACCCACTGTAATATATGCTATTTTGAGAGAGGCCACTAGTGAAACCTATGGCCCCCGGGTCTACTTTACATCATATTATTTTCCTGTCAACTAGCTATTTCTGTCGCCATTTATTTTGTAATCTTTACTTTTCCATATATACAACAAAAATACCAAAAATATTTATCTTATTATCTCTATCAGATCTTACTTTTGTAAGTGACCATGAAGGGATTGAAAACCCCTTTATCGCGTTGGTTGCGAGGTTCTTGTTTGTTTTTGCAGGTACTAGGTGACTTGCGTGTAGTCTCCTACTAGATTGATACCTTGGTTCTCAAAAACTGAGGGAAATACTTACGCTACTTTGATGCATCACCCTTTCCTCTTCAAGGGAAAACCAATGCATGCTCAAGAGGTAGCAAGAAGGATTTTTGCCGCCGTTGCCGGGGAGATTTGCACCAAGTCAAATCGAGATTTGATCTCCTGACAACTAGCCATTTCTGGCGCCGTTGCCGGGGAGATCTACGCTCAAGTCAAGACACACCAAGTACCCATCACAAACTCTTATCCCTCGCATTACATTATTTGCCATTTGCCTCTCGTTTTCCTATCCCCCACTTCACCCTTGCCGTTTTATTTGCCTCCTTTTCGTTCGCCTCTTTTCACTTGCCTCTTGTGTGATTGTTTGTTGGATTGATTGTTTGTCATGATGGCTAAATATAATACTAAATTATGTGACTTTTCCAATACCAACAATAATGATTTTATTAGCACTCCGATTGCTCCTCTTACCGATGTTGAATCTTGTGAAATAATGCTGCTTTCCTGAATCTTGTCATGAAAGATCAATTTGCTGGCCTTCCTAGTGAAGATGCTGCTACCCATCTAAACGGCTTAGTTTATTTATGTGATATGCAAAAGAAGAAAGATGTGGATAATGATATTGTAAAATTGAAGCTATTTCCGTTTTCGCTTAGAGATCGTGCTAAAACTTGGTTCTCTTCTTTGCCTAAAAATAGTATTGATTCATGGAATAAGTGCAAAGATGCTTTTATCTCTAAGTATTTTCCTCCCGCTAAGATCATCTCTCTTAGAAATGATATTATGAACTTTAAGCAACTTGATCATGAGCATGTTGCACAAGCTTGGGAGAGGATGAAATTAATGATACGTAATTTCCCTACACATGGTTTGAATTTATGGATGATTGTACAGAATTTTTATGCTGGATTTAATTTTGCTTCTAGAAATCTTTTAGATTCGGCCACGGGGGAGGGGCACTTTTATGGAAATCACTTTAGGAGAAGCTACTAAACTCCTAGATAATAATATGGTCAATTATTCTCAATGGCACACCAAAAGATCTACTAATAAAAAAGTTCATGCGATAGAAGAGATTATTTTTTTGAGTGGAAATATGGATGAACTTATGAAATTGTTTGCTAATAAGTGTGCTTCTTCCGATCCTAATGATATTCCTTTGTCCACTTTGATTGAGAATAATAATTAATCTATGGATGTGAATTTTGTTGGTAGGAACAATTTTGGTAACAACCTGTATAGAGGAAATTTCAATTCTAGGCCGTTTCCTAGTAATTCCTCTAATAATTATGGTAATTCCTACAACAACTCTTATGGAAATTTTAATATGGTTCCCTCTGATTTTGAGACTAGTGCTAAAGAATTTATGAATTCGCAAAAGAATTTCAATGCTTTGCTTGAAGAAAAATTGCTTAAAATTGATGAGTTGGCTAGGAACGTGGATAGAATTTCTCTTGATGTTGATTCTTTGAAACTTAGATCTATTCCACCTAAGCATGATATCAATGAGTCTCTCAAAGCCATGAGAATTTCCATTAATGAGTGCAAATAAAGAACTGCTAGGATGCGTGCTAAAAAAGATTGCTTTGTGAAGGCGTGTTCTTCTAGTTTTCATGATAATAATGATGAAGAACTAAAAGTGATTGGTGTGTCTCCTATTAAATCTTTGTTTGCCAATATGAATCTTAATAAAGATGGGACTGGAGATGAGTCAACTTTGGTTATAAGGTGTCCCAATAATTCGGAGTTTTTAGATCTTGATGCAAAAGTTGGTAAAAGTGGGATTGAAGAGGTCAAAACTTTACATAGCAATGAACACACTACTTTATATTTCAAGGAATTTAATTATGATAATTGCTATTTGATAGATTGTATTTCCTTGTTACAATCCGTGATAAATTCTCCTCATGATTATGATCAAAACAAAGCTTTTACTAAACACACCGTTGATGCTTTGATGCAATCCCATAAAGAAAAGCTTGAACTAGAAGTTTCTATTCCTAGAAAACTTTAAGATGAGTGGGAACCTACTATTAAAATTAGGATTAAAGATTGTGAATGCTATGCTTTATGTGATTTGGGTGCTAGTGTTTCCACGATTCGAAAAACTTTGTGTGATGTGTTAGGTTTCCGTGAATTTGATGATTGTTCTTTAAATTTGCATCTTGCGGATTCCACCATTAAGAAACCTATGGGAGGGATTAATGATGTTCTTATTGTTGCAAATAGGAATTATGTGCCCGTAGATTTCATTGTTCTTGATATAGATTGCAATCCTACATGTCCTATTATTCTTGGTAGACCTTTACTTAGAACGATTGGTGCAATTATTGACATGAAAGAAGGAAATATTAGATTCCAATTTCCATTCAGGAAAGGCATGGAACACTTTCCTAGAAAGAAAATTAAATTACCTTATGAATCTATTATGAGAGCCACATATGGATTGCATACCAAAGATGATAATACCTAGATCTATTCTTGTTTTTATGCCTAGCTAGGGGCGTTAAACGATAGCACTTGTTGGGAGGCAACCCAATTTTATTTTTGTTCCTTGCTTTTTTTTGTTCCTGTTTAGTAATAAATAAATCATCTATCCTCTGTTATGATTGTGTTTATTATGTTTTAATTAGTATTTGTGCCAAGTAAAGCCTTTAGAATCTTCTTGGATGATTGTTATTTGGTCTTGCTGAAAAAACAAAAAGTATGCGCTCACGAGTATAATTTTGATTTTTAACCAGAGAGTGATAAAATACAGAGTCCAGCTGTAGTAGGTCAATATACAAAGTATTTAGGATTTCATAATTTTTCAGGATTTTTGGAGTTACAGAAGTATTCGAAACCTACAGATTCCTACAGACTGTGCTGTTTTTGACAGATTCTGTTTTTCGTGTGTTGTTTGCTTATTTTGATGAATCTATGGCAAGTATCGGGGGGTATGAACTATAGAGAAGTTGTAGTACAGTAGGTTTAACACCAATTTAAATAAAGAATGAGTTTATTACAGTACCTTAAAGTGGTGGTTTGTTTTCTTATACTAACGGAGCTCATGGGATTTTCTGTTGAGTTTTGTGTTGTGAAGTTTTCAAGTTTTTGGGTAAAGATTTCATGGATTTCGGAACAAGGAGTGGAACAAGCCTAAGCTTGGGGATGCACAAGGCACCCCAAGTTAAAATTCAAGGACAACCAAAAGCCTAAGCTTGGGGATGCCCTGAAAGGCATCCCCTCTTTCGTCTTCATCTATCGGTAACTTTACTTGAGGCTATATTTTTATTCACCACATGATAGGTGTTTTGCTTGGAGAATCTTGTATGATTTGATTCTTTGCTTTTTATTTTACCACAATCATCCTTTTTGTACACACCTTTTGGTAGAGAGACACATGAAACGAAATTTATTAGAATACTCTATGTGCTTCACTTATATCTTTTGAGCTAGATAATTTTGCTCAAGTGCTTCGCTTATATATTTTTAGAGCATGGTGGTGGTTTTATTTTATAGAAATTATTGATCTCTCATGCTTCATTATATTATTTTGAGAGTCTTTTATAATAGCATGGCAATTTGCTTTGGTTATGAAATTGGTCCTAATATGATAGACATCCGGGATGGGTATAATAAAAACTTTCATATAGAGTGCATTAAATGTTATGACAAGTTTGATTCTTGATAGTTGTTTTGAGATATAAAGATGGTAATATTAGAGTTGTGCTAGTTGAGTAATTATGGAATTGAGAAATACTTGTGTTGAAGTTGGCAAGTCCCGTAGCATGCACGTATGGAAAACGTCGTGTGACAAATTTGAAGCATGAGGTGTTCTTTGATTGCTTTCCTTATGAGTGGCGGTCGGGGACGAGCTATGGTCTTTTCCTACCAATCTATCCCCCTAGGAGCATGCGCGTAGTGCTTCGTTTTGATGACTTGTAGATTTTTGCAATAAGTATATGAGTTCTTTATGACTAATGTTGAGTCCATGGATTATACGCACTCTCACCCTTCCATCATTGCTTGCCTCTTCGGTACCGTGCATTGCCCTTTCTCACCTCGAGAGTTGGTGCAAACTTCGCCAGTGCATCCAAACCCCGTGATGTGATACACTCTATCACACATAAGCCTCCTTATATCTTCCTCAAAACAACCACCGTACCTACCTATTATGGCATTTCCATAGCCATTCTGAGATATATTGCCATGCAACTTTCCACCGTTCCGTTTATTATGACACGCTCCCTCATTGTCATATTGCCTTGCATGATCATGTAGTTGACATCGTATTTGTGGCAAAGCCACTTTCATAATTCTTTCATACATGTCACTCTTGATTCATTGCATATCCCAATACACCGCCGGAGGCATTCACATAGAGTCATATTTTGTTCTAAGTATCGAGTTGTAAAGTAAATAGAAGTGTGATGATTTTCATTATTAGAGCATTGTCCCATGTGAGGAAAGTTCTTTGAAAAAAAGAAAAAAAGAGAAAGGCCATAAAAAAAGAGCCCAAAGAAAAAATGAGAGAAAAAGAGAGAAGGGGCAATGTTACTATCCTTTTTCCACACATGTGCTTCAAAGTAGCACCATGATCTTCATGATAGAGAGTCTCTTATGTAGTCACTTTCATATACTAGTGGGGATTTTTCATTATAGAACTTGGCTTGTATATTCCAACAATGGGCTTCCTCAAATTCCCTAGGTCTTCGTGAGCAAGCAAGTTGGATGCACACCCACTTAGTTTCTTTTGTTGAGCTTTCACAAATTCATAGCTCTAGTGCATCTATTGCATGGCAATCCCTACTCCATGCATTGACATCAATTGATGGGCATGTCCATAGCCTGTTGATTAGTCGCGTCAATGTGAGACTTTCTCCCTTTTTGTCTTCACACACAACCTCCATCATCATATTCTATTCCACCCATAGTGCTATATCCATGGCTCGCGCTCATATATTGCGTGAAAGTTGAAAAAGTTTGAAAATACTAAAGTATGAAACAATTGCTTGCCTTGTCATCGGGGTTGTGCATGATGGGAGCATTTTGTGTGACGAAAATGAAGCATGGCCAAACTATATGACTTTGTAGGGATAAGCTTTCTTTGGCTATGTTATTTTAATAAGAGATGATTGCTTGGTTAGCATTGCTTGAAGTATTATTATTTTTATGTCAATATTAAACTTTTGTCTAGCATATTTCGGATCTAAAAATTCATGCCACAATAAAAAGAATACATTGAAAATTATGTTAGGTAGCATTCCACATCAGAAATTATGTTTTTATCATTTACCTACTCGAGGACGAGCAGGAATTAAGCTTAGGGATGCTTGATACATCTCCAACGTATCTATAATTTTTTATTGTTCCATGCTATTATATTATCTGGTTTGGATGTTTATGGGCTTTATTATACACTTTTATATTATTTTTGGGACTAACATATTAACCAAAGGCCCAGTGCAAATTGCTGTTTTTTTGCCTATTTCAGTGTTTCGCGGAAAAGGAATATCAAACGGAATCCAAACGGAATGAAACCTTCACGAGGATTTTTTTGGAACAAACGCAATCCAGGAGACTTGGAGCGGACGTCAAGGAAGCAGCGAGGCGGCCACGAGGTAGGGCGGCGCGCCCCCCACCCTCGTGGGCCCCTTATAGCTCCACCGACCTACTTCTTTCGCCTATATATACTCTTATACCCTGAAAACATCCAGGGGAACCACGACACCACTTTTCCACCGCCGCAACCTTCTGTACACGTGAGATCCCATCTGGGGACCTTTTTCGGCGATCTGCCGGAGGGGGATTCGATCACGGAGGGCTTCTACATCAACAGCATAGCCTCTCCGATGATGTGTCAGTAGTTTAACATAGACCTTCGGGTCCATAGTTATTAGCTAGATGGCTTCTTCTCTCTCTTTGGATCTCAATACAAAGTTCTCCTCGATGTTCTTGGAGATCTATTCGATGTAATTCTTTTTGCGGTGTGTTTGCCGAGATCTGATGAATTATGGGTTTATGATTAAGATTATCTATGAACAATATTTGCTTCTCTGAATTCTTATATGCATGATTTGATATCTTTGCAAGTCTATTTGAATTATCATTTTGGTTTGGCCTACTAGATTGATCTTTCTTGCAATGGGAGAAGTGCTTAGCTTTGGGTTCAATCTTGTGGTGCTCGATCCCAGTGACAGAAAGGGAACCGACACGTATTGTATTGTTGCCATCGAGGATAAAAAGATGGGGTTTATATCATATTGCTTGAGTTTATCCCTCTACATCATGTCATCTTTCCTAATGTGTTACTCTTTTCTTTTGAACTTAGTACTCTAGATGCATGCTGGATAGCGGTCGATGTGTGGAGTAATAGTAGTAGATGCAGAATCATTTCGGTCTACTTGACACGGACATGATGCCTATGTTCATGATCATGCCTAGATATCATCATAACTACGCGCTTTTCTATCAATTGCTCGACAGTAATTTGTTCACCCACCGTAATATATGCTATCTTGAGAGAAGCCACTAGTGAAACCTATGGCCCCCGGGTCTACTTTACATCATATTATTTTCCCGTCAACTAGCTATTTCTATCGCCGTTTATTTTGCAATCTTTACTTTTCCATCTATACAACAAAAATACCAAAAATATTTATCTTATTATCTCTATCAGATCTCACTTTCGTAAGTGACCGTGAAGGGATTGACAACCCCTTTATCACGTTGGTTGCGAGGTTCTTGTTTGTTTGTGCAGGTACTAGGTGACTTGCGTGTAGTCTCCTACTGTATTGATACCTTGGTTCTCAAAAACTGAGGGAAATACTTACGCTACTTTGTTGCATCACCCTTTCCTCTTCAAGGGAAAACCAACGCATGCTCAAGAGGTAGCACTAAACAGCATGGCATTTCATAATTCACATGTATAATGCCTTTGCAACAAGATATCATTGCATAATTCACATATATAATGTCTTGCAACAAGATGGCAATGCATAATTCACATATATGGTAATTAGACACTAAACATGTGGCATTCACACAAAGCATGTCTAAACTAATCAAATGACATAGCAATGCAGGACACCATATGCACGATATCAACAACATAACCCTGCCAAGTTAGAGCATACATCTCGGGGGGAATAGGACTGGTCATCTATCTATGAATCCTCCTCTGAGGAGCTATCCGTAACCAGCGAGATATGTGCTTCATCAGATAGCATAGTCTGCTCTGAAGACCTTGTTTTCACTCCAGAATTTTCCATCACCGTGTCAAATGGCTGATGCACACGAATAGTAGTTGAATGTACTAACATTGTTGACAAATGTAATACGTAACCAAAAAAAGGATGGCCTGATATAATTCACATATAAGATAACTGGCTAAGCAGGATGGCATTGCAAAATTCACATATATGATGCCTGGCTAAACAAGATGGTGTTGCATAATTCACATAAACGATGAATATACTAAACAGATGGCATTCGCACAAAGCATGTCTAAACTAAGTAGATGACATATTTGATGTATAAAGTAAGCAATGCAAGGCACCATATTCATGATATAACCAACATCAGCATGTCAAGTTAGAGCGAAGACCTCAGGGGGTAAATAGGAGTGGTCTTCTCCTTCTGAATCCCCCTCAGAACAGATATCTTCCTCTCGATTACAATCTGAAATGGGTGGAGGGGGGCTGCCTTTGCGCCTACCATGGAGCGACGTCTGCATGAAATTTTATTGCCATGCAAGGCTCGTCTCTTTTGCTCTACATGTTCAGCTCAATTGTGTACAATAATTGACATGCGTAGGAATAAAACATAGTGAGATTATGTAAGGAGTGCATGCAGAAATCCAGAGTGATGGTAGCAACCTGTGGATAGACCCAAAACCAATAATAGCAGGCAGATAATGGCTTCAGTTAAAAAATACAGATAATGGCTTCTTTACTGTTTGTTTCCCACCCAACATGAAACTCATAGTAGACACCGGATTAACCAGATAGTAGATAGATACTATTGATAGCGGCCCCGATATGTGCCCCACAACCATTTAAAAACTCAAGTTTGACAATTAGTTTGGAGCTGACTCAGAGTCTAATCAGTGAACAGGACAATAAAGTAGCATGTAATATTAAGCGATGCATAACGTAAGCAGACATGAAAGAGTGCGACCTCTCTTGCGGACCCGTGTAGTCCTCGAGGTCATATGCTCGGTTGATGATGGTAATGCAGTTGTCATGGCTGCCCGCGGCGGGGAAGAATATCTGAGACGGTGAAAGACAGTCTGGAGGCTGGATCCCTGCTGTGTTGGACCCTTCTGTCGTTGGAGCAGCTGAGCTGGGGTGGACGACGGTGCAACAGGAGCGGGACAAACCTCACAAGGTTTTCTTTGACAAATATCTGTAAGAGAAGTAATTCTGTAAGGGCTCATTTGAATTGGAGGATTGTAACAATGCATGGATAGGAAATACACAGTAATAGGATAGGAATGCACGTGCAAAATAGAGAATTTAAAAACACAGGATTTCTGCCAATCTGGGTGTTTGGTTCACTAGAATTGGAAGATTACAGGATGCAAAGAAGAATGGTGAGATGAAGTCAAACCACAAGAAAATGTACAGTTATAATGCTATTATGCTACTATCTCTTAGTCTTGTGCTTCATGAATAGGAATTTGAAAAGGAGGACAAGTGGATATTGAAATTCCTACGGTTTTTCTTTCAAGGAGACACTAAAGGGAAAAATCCTACAATTTTCCTTTGCTCCATTCCTTTGAACCAAATGCATGAATAGTAGTACCATAAGAAACTTTCCAATTCCTATGGTTTTCCTTCACTTTTCCTTTCAAGCACTGGCGATTCTAGTAGGCAGGCTTGAGCAAGGAAAATCCTACACTCAAAAAATGTTTTCTGCTACTTCTACTACTTTGGACCCAGGCCACTGCCCTACTAGCTCAACTCCCAGGCCCATCGACAAATGCACTGCTCAAATACGCAGAGATAAATAATGATGGCGTTCAAGAAAGTCCATCACAAATAGCTAAGTTTCCTGGTACCTCACTGCTTGTCATATAGTAGGATAAAATAATCGTATTTCACGTTACTACGTGTGCTCAGTGGATAATATATATAACATGTAGAGTAAAAAAGAGATGCAACAAGTGCACAACCTCTTTGGCGAAGCCATGTCGATCTCAGCGTGATGGGGTGGTCGGTGAGATGCTCCAGCTGACTTGGTTGTCGGAGGAGGGGAAGAAGATCTTAGGCGTCTAGAGATGGAGCCTGGCATAATGCTCCGCTGTGATGGAGGGTTTATTCGTTGGAGCAGCTCCGGTGAGTTGTACGACACCGAGGCTGAAGCAGGACAAGAGAAACAACGTTAATCTAAGTGGAATTGTAATAGCATCTCCAATAGATGACATAAAATACGTAACCACAAAGTGCTAGATGTAAAATACATCAGCCGCTCATCTCTGAACTTAACTGTCAAAACTGAATTTAATTGTCGAAACTGAACTTAACTGTCGAAACTGAATTTTGCTGTCAAAACTGAATTTTACTATCGAAATAGAATGCACTAGTAGCAGAAAAGCAGTAGCGGCAGCTCGTGCGAGATCCGGAGCAGCTGGTCGTGTAGCAGCATCAGTCGACTGACACCACCGGCCAAACAACCCCCCCCCCCCCCCCGCCCGCCCCAAAACCACTCCTCACCGCCGGTCCGCCGCCGCCCCGTCCATCCCTCTAGGCCCCCCGTGCCGAGCTTTTCTTCGGCAATCCCCACGCCACCGCCCCACCGCCACCGGCGACCACCGTCCCCACCCTAAACCCTAAGATAGATAGTGGGGTACCACTCCGGTGAGCCCCCCTCCCCGCTGCGGCTGGTTCTTCCTTAACTCCGTCGAGCCCCCCACCCCCTGAAAATCGACTGACCCAAAAGTTGATTCAGTCGACTGAAGTGTAGCCAAATCGGAGCAGCATCGCAAGTAAGAGCAAGAGCGAGAGCAGCATCGCGAGGAAGAGCAAGAGCAATAGCAAGAGCAGACCAGGCAGGGGACCGAGAGCAAGAGCAGAGCAGCAGCGCGAGCGAGAGCTAAAGCAGCAGCAGCTCCTATTGATGTGGACGTCGCCGCCGAGGGAGCGATGCCATGGAGGAAGTGGCCGGTGACGCCGCTGTGGATGGAGCCGCGCCATGTCGGCTCAGGACCGAGCGCCAGGCAGCACCGTGAGATCGAATCAAGAAGAAAATGCGGGATTAGTGTACAACCTCTTTGGTGGCGCCGATTAGGTCTCAGCTTCATCTAAGGAAACGGTTATGATGATGCTCTTCCGATGGTGCGGGTGAAGACGGCAGTGTGGGAATGGAGGTAGCGCGAAAGACGAGGGGAATGTCGGGGCAGCTCCTTAGAGGTGGAGGACGGGGTGGTTGAACCGGCACGACAACGAGATCGATGATGGATCCTCATCCGGTACGGTGGATGAGGGACGTCGAGGTGTTGTTGTGTACGACGTCGTCGGGGAAGAGGCTCTGGCTGGGTGGCGGATGCAGGAGGGTGTGGGGCTTCGCGGGTTTTCACGGCCTCAGTGTACGAATGGGTGGGCTGATGGGATGGGAGTGGGGAACCATGGCTTAGGGACACACCTGTCCAAAATGTGGGGTAAGTTACGGAAGTACCCCGCCGATTTATGCTAGGCGGTTCTTTCGGTTCAGGGGTATCACGGGCATTTCGTGTGTCGGGATTTCGCAGGAGGTGGAAGTTTTCGGGCGCGTTGTAATTTTGGGATAGCAAGGTGCGGGTTGAGATGCAGGGAGTTTTCGAAGCACAACGAGACAAAGATATATCTTAAATATTTCGGGGTAACAAGGCGCGGGTTGAAATTTCCGGACAAGCCTAACATGTACTGTACCAAATCAATTCGCACTTCCGTCGACGAAAAAACAAAAAGAAACCAATTCGCACCACACAAGAGAGTCTAATCCCATGTACTGTATCAAATCAATTCGCACTACAAATGTCATTCAAAACTTTGAGTTCATGTTATGTTCAATTAAAATATTTTGCTACGTGTATAATGCATGCAAGCTGCTACTCAAATGAACGCTTTAGTGCATTCCAAACGTATATATTACTGCTTCAATATGAACTAAATTTGAATTCATTTCTCTATTTGAATAAGATCTGCAATAATGATTGTTGAGAAGTCAAACCATTTGAATTCGTTTCTCTATTTTAATAAGATCTACAATCATCATTATTGTCAAGTTAAACCATCGTTTGTGTATTATCTTCATAGCACACCACATGATTACTGTCGAGTTAGATATGAACTATGTGTACTATATGAACTTGAACTCGATTATTTGAATCCACTTTATGTTGATTTCAAATCACAGTACATTTCAAGCTGTAGCTAGATCTTCATAATCTAAACCATGTCTCATATGTATAATGTGTTTATCACATAATGTATGGTGCCCCGCCCCCTACTCCTACAAGTATTTAGATGTGAGTTGCAAACGCCACACATTACCACAAATTCAAATAAAATGTGAGATTGTTTGATATATAGTATTGTTTAGATTGTTCGATACTTAGTTGTAAGCTGCAAACGCCACACATTATCACAAATTCAAATAAAATGTGAGATTGTTCGATGTATAGTATGGTTTAGATTGTTCGACATTTAGTTGTGAGTTGCAAACGCCATGCATTATCATGTTATGGTATAACATGTGCAAAACCACATCACGCGTATCACCGCTATATTCATGCATGCATATGTTTATAACACTATGATCACCTATTCAAATATATGAATCCACTTTCATATCAAATTATCATCTTTGTTAGTCTCTTACACCCACACAATCCTCTAACCTTTGTAGCTAGCACTAACTTTCTCTCGTGCATGCACACGCCCTCCTCGCCCTCCCCTCCCTCAGCATTCTATCCATCGTGCACATTCGTTTTTTTTTCTTTAGGTCGTTCTCCCACAGTCTCCACAACTCCTTTCTGACACACACCGATCGATAAACCTCTCCAGCGATGTCTGCCTACAACATACACACGCACCTTCCATATCCTCCTTTCTATGTCCATGCATCGTGTCTCTCATATGGTCCCACACACATGTAAACTCTCGCCCCTCTTTTCATCGATCTCACAATCGCACGCTCCTCCCCCTATCTAGCTAGTAGCTCGACCTCTCGCACCACCTCCTAACTCCATTCTCTCTGTCTATCCATCTCGCTGGGCCTTATTTGCCTCTAACAAATGGATGTACACCGACCGATCTCCCGCTATACATATAGCTAGCTAGGTCCTTATAACTCGTTTTCCCCATGCGTCGATCGATCTACCTCATTAGTTATGTCTCTCCCTTCCTTCGATAAACAACAATTGATCTACAGATCTAGTTAGGTTTGCTTACCAAACACATGGTTCCCTGATACGTCTCCAACGTATCTATAATTTTTGATTGCTCCATGCTATATTATCTACTATTTTGGACATTATTGGGCTTTATTATCCACTTTTATATTATTTTTGGGACTAACCTATTAACCGGAGGCCCAGCCCAGAATTGCTGTTTTTGCCTGTTTTAGGGTTTCGAAGAAAAGTAATATCAAACGGAGTCCAAACGGAATGAAACCTTCGGGAACGTGATTTTCTCATTGAATACAACTCAGGAGACTTGGACCCTATGTCAAGACACGTATCAGGAGGTCACGAGGTAGGGGGGCACGCCTACCCCCCCCCCCCGGCGCACCCTCCACCCTCGTGGGCCCCTTGTTGCTCCACCAACGTACTTCTTCCTCCTATATATACCCACGTACCCCCAAACGATCAGATACAGAGCCAAAACCCTAATTCCACCGCAGCAACTTTCTGTATCCACGAGATCCTATCTCGGGGCCTGTTCCAGAGCTCCGCCGGAGGGGGCATCGATCACGGAGGGCTTCTACATCAACACCATAGCCCTTCCGATGAAGTGTGAGTAGTTTACCTCAGACCTACGGGTCCATAGTTAGTAGCTAGATGGCTTCTTCTCTCTTTTTGGATCACAATACAATGTTCTCCCCCTCTCTTGTGGAGATCTATTCGATGTAATCTTCTTTTTGCGGTGTGTTTGTTGAGACCGATGAATTGTGGGTTTATGATCAAGTCTATCTATGAATAATATTCGAATCTTCTTTGAATTCTTTTATGTATGATTGGTTATCTTTGCAAGTCTCTTCGAATTATCAGTTTGGTTTGGCCTACTAGATTGATCTTTCTTGCAATGCGAGAAGTGCTTAGCTTTGGGTTCAATCTTGCGGTGTCCTTTCCTGGTGATAGTAAGGGCAGCAAGGCACGTATTGTATTGTTGCCATCAAGGATAACAAGATGGGGTTTTCTTCATATTGCATGAGTCTATCCCTCTACATCATGTCATCTTGCTTAAGGCGTTACTCTGTTTTTACTTAATACTCTAGATGCATGCTGGATAGCGGTCGATGAGTGGAGTAATAGTAGTAGATGCAGGCAGGAGTCGGTCTACTTGTCTCAGACGTGATGCCTATATACATGATCATACCTAGATATTCTCATAACTATGCTCAATTCTGTCAATTGCTCAACAGTAATTTGTTCACCCACCCTAGAATACTTATGCTCTCGAGAGAAGCCACTAGTGAAACCTATGGCCCCCAGGTCTATCTTTATCATATCAATCTACTACTACTTAGTTATTTACTTAGTTATTTACTTAGTTATTTACTTTGCCTTTACTTTACTTTGCATCTTTATCATAAAAATACCAAAAATATTATCTTATCATATCTATCAGATCTCACTCTCGTAAGTGGCCTTATAGGGATTGACAACCCCTATTTGCGTTGGTTGCGAGGATTTATTTGTTTTGTGCAGCTATGAGGGACTCGCGCGTAGCCTCCTACTGGATTGATACCTTGGTTCTCAAAAACTGAGGGAAATACTTACGCTGCTTTGCTGCATCATCCCTTCCTCTTCGGGGAAAACCAACACAGTGCTAAAAGAGGTAGCAAGAAGGATTTCTGGCGCCGTTGCCGGGGAGGTCTACGCAAAAGTCAACATACCAAGTACCCATCACATACCCTTATCTCCCGCATTACATTATTTGTCATTTGCCTCTCGTTTTCCTCCCCCCCCCCACTTCACCCTTGTCATTTTATTCGCCCTCTCTCTCCCTATCCTCCCTCTATTTGCCTCCTTTTGTTCGCTTGCTTTTTGTTTGCTTGTGTGTTAGTTTGCTTGCTTGTCGTTATGGCTAGTCCCTTATCTTCTCCGTTGTCTCCCAAGAATGAAATTCTAAATTTTAAGCAAAGGGAGGGTGAAAATCTAAAAGATGCTTGGTATAGAATTTGCAATGCTCAAAATAAATCTACTAGGAAGCAATCTACTACCATTCTCCTTCGCAATTTTTATGTAGGCATTACTCCTTGGCACCGTTATGTTCTTGATACTATTACCGGAGGGAACTTTTTGGGTAGCCATACTTTTGATTCTTATAATGCTATGTTAGATTTATTTGGCTCACCCCCTCTCTTGGTTAATGGAACTATGCAAAGGCTTGAGATTATTGAAAATAAGGTTGCTACCGTAGAATTGATTGAAAATTTGGATAAAAATATGCACAACTGAATCTCTCAATATGGATCTAAAGTAGGAGTTACTTTGAAAGATATTAAAGAAAAGGAACCCATAGTTAATGAGAAAATAAATCACGATTCCGTTAGGATCGATAAACTTGAGAATATTATTTCCAACTTGGGAACCGCTTTTTCTTCCGTAAAGAACACTCCGAGTCCTTCCACTAAAATTGCCAAACTTATGTACGTTCCTAAAAATAAGGGTGAATCATCTAGTAAGGAAAATGCGGATCTCAAATCTATAAGTGTTCATCCCAATCTTTTTGCTATCATTAAGGAACCATTTGTTACAAATGAATTTTTTGATCTTGTGCCTAAAAGCTTGATAATTAATAAAAAGAAAGAAATTCCTAAAGATGGTAGATGCCTCATTGAAGAATTGACTACCAAAGATGAAAATACCTAGATCTATTCTTGCTTGTTATGCCTAGCTAGGGGCGTTAAACGATAGCGCTTGTTGGGAGGCAACCCAATTTTATTTTTATTCCTTGCTTTTTTCTCCTGTTTAGTAATAAATAAATTATCTAGCCTCTGTTTTAGTTGTGTTTTTTGTGTTTAATTAGTGTTTGTGCCAAGTAGAACCGTTGGGAAGACTTGGGGAAAGTAGTAGTAGTAGTAGTAGTAGTAGTAGTAGTAGTAGTAGTAGTAGTAGTAGTAGTAGTAGTAGTAGTAGTAGTAGTAGTAGTAGTAGTAGTAGTAGTAGTAGTAGTAGTAGGAGTAGCAGTAGTAGTAGCAGTAAGAGTAGTAGTAGTAGCAGTAGCAGTATCAGTAAGAGTAGTAGTAGTAGTAGTACGTACTGTATGAGGAAGAAGGCAACAAGATGTATGTTTTGCATGACAGTCTCTCTTACAGGACATGCTAGACCTAGTGGACCTCATTGTTGCAATGGGACTACTCCCTATCATAGATGGCATGATTCACAGTGGTGGGCAGTGGGCATGATTCGGAGTTGCTTAGTCTTAAACCCCATGAAGAAGTCCCATCAAAAGGAATAGCCATCCTCTACATGTGCTCCTATGTAAAATGAGTAAATGAGACAAACAAAGAAGGAGACAAAGTAAAAAAAAATCACCAGCCTTAGATCCAGCCTATTGTATTAGTGAATTATATTTCTACGTCATGATTGACATGGCTATATTATTAACCATGCTACAGAGGTAGAAGCGGATTTTTATTTATTCGCGGAGGTAGAAGCGGATGGATATTCTACGAGGAATGAAATGATGGCTGCTTCCTTGGTCAAACATAGAGAAAGATGGGCCTCATTATTTCACTACCTATACTATTTGCCCATATATAGTAACCACGTGGTATTACAGTAGTGGGCTATACTTTTAATAACCATGCTCGAAGAGAAGAGGTGCACGCACCCACGCACGTAGTGTACTAGTAGCACTCTTTGCGCCTTTTGCGTCCTCCCCAACCACACACGTGACACGGTGGAGCTCATTTCTGTAAGATGATGCAGCCCATGTGATAATTTGACGCGTGAACGGTGCCGCGTCATTTATAAATAAAGGTTTTTTTTTCTTCAGTGCCACATACACAATATAAATAGGTTCATATGGAGAGAAAAGGAAACCGCTCCACTATATATATAGCCAGGACGAGCCTACACAGTTGCTTGTTGGGGTTGCTCTCTTCACACTCTCTCGCACAAAACGACTGTGGCCACATCTCTAACATCCTGGCGGATCACGCCCGCCAGGGGAAGGGTGGATGCTTAGTGTAGATGCGGTCGCCGTCGCCGAGGGCGAAAACCCACTGTCGGCACGTCCCGGTCAGGGGTCCCCGTTGTTTTCTCTCACAAAGCCGGTGAGGTTGCCTTCGTCCCTTGCTCAATGCCGCGACATGGGAAGTTGCCGCCTCCCGCCACCCTCCTCTAGTTTGAGCTATGTCCCGACATCCCTCAGGTACAACTTCCTTTACAACCGGCTTGCACCACTACTCCAGCTGCCCACATCACTCCATGTGGATATTTCTCTACTTCTTTGCCCCGCACATACCTCTACTGGCTTCTACGTACTGTATTTGTGATGATTTCATGTCTCATCAACTAGTCCCAGTAATCTTATTGTAATCACGCTTCTTCAATTTCTTTGCCACAGGGGTGCTCATCTCGATTTTGGTGAAACTGCACAAAATGATCATCAAACTTCATTTCTTCGGAAGCTCCAACATTGCCAGCAAATTAAAGCCTGGTTAGGGTTTACGGTTCAAGGGCTAGGGACTGCATGGATCTTTTTTTCTTTAGTTGTCTCTGTTCCAAAATAAGTGTCAACTTTAGTAGTAGTACAACTTTGACTAAAGTTTGCATAAAGTTGAGACGCTTATTTTGGAATGGAGGGAGCACATATTAACTATGATCTGTCAATCATTGAGATGCAATAGCATACATGTTAATCTCCTTTGTATTTGATGAAATGTTGCAACGGGCAACCTTGGACGCAAGATATATGAAACAGAAGCTGGAAACTTCATAGCATTGTACAAATTTATCTCGTTGAGAAATTACAGTACGTACTATACTAGTACAGTACGATGTAAAGAGTTAGGTGTCGCACGGTGTCCAGAAAATATGGTGATAGTGTGAGATGGGCCATGTAATCACTGAGCCTGCGTGTTTCACTACTTTCGCACTTCTCCGCTATAAGAATGGAGAAAATTGTAATCTAGTAGTACCTCCTTTCGTCGAAAGCATGGGACATCTAGCAGACGTACCACCTCGGTAATAATGACTAATGAGCCCTCAAATCACATAGATCCAGCAGTAAGTTGGATGGACGAAGCAACCATCACTCTTGAATCCGCTTCTCCCTTCAACGCAGGCGCCAGTGAGAGGTCACGTCCGCTCTGCCCGGTCATGAATGCGACACCGATTCTTTGGAGAGGCGCTGGTCGTTTCAGGCGGGAAGTGCGTGCGGGCGATGGAGGGGCTTTGGGTGGGCTAGGCTGGTCAGGAGCGGGCGTGGCAGCTGTCCAACTGTCCCGACCGGACGCCTGGAAACGAGAGGATGCATCGACTCTCGCGGCTAAATCGTACACTACACATCATCTCTCTGTAGGAGTAGGTCGATGTGTCGCTCTCTCTAACACACACATGTTGTTAAACACACACGCGCGCGTGCCAAGGTAAAACGAGTCTATATCTCAATTAATGAAGACTTGCATGTTACCATCCATATGTTACTATCCACTATGAAGGTAGTAACATAGACTAGTAACATACGCATGTTACTAGTCCAAGTTACTCACCACTATGACCAGCCTAGCAATGTAACCAAACGCTCCTTACTCTGCCTTGTTATCTCCCCCAAAAACCCAATGCATGGAGCGCAACTACACGTTGATTAATCAAAAATCAAAGTCGGCTTGCATGTGAGTTAATACGTGGCCCTGCATGGTAGCTAAAATGACATCTCTTAGTTGTTGTGACTCATTGTTGCGTTTAGAGACATAAATCAGGGCTTTGATTGGAGGAAGGACCGGTCAAGTTTCTCATTCTCCTCCAATCTGCTTGCACCTTGGTCCCGCTGCACCTTCTAACATGACTTATTACACCTAGACGGAGGGAGTAGTACGAGATACGGTGGCACACTGACTTAGGTCGAATACAAGTGCCCAAAATTGTGTGCATGTTATAATAAGGATTCACTTAAAATAGTACGTGAGCGAACAGAGGGATGCTACCTCTTCAACACTGTGTTGGTTTTCCCTTGAAGAGGAAAGTGTGATGCAGCAAACTAGCGTAAGTATTTCCCTCAGTTTTTGAGAACCAAGGTATCAATCCAGTAGGAGTCCACACATGAGTCCCTCGCACCTACACAAACAAATAAAATCCTCGCAACCAACGCAATAAAGGGGTAGTCAATCCCTTCACGGTTACTTACGAAAGTGAGATCTGATAGATATGATAAGATAATATTTTTGGTATTTTTATGATAAAGATGCAAAGTAAAGAAAGCAAAAT
Organism: Triticum urartu; assembly: GCF_056163025.1. NCBI lineage: Eukaryota > Viridiplantae > Streptophyta > Magnoliopsida > Poales > Poaceae > Triticum > Triticum urartu. The sequence continues at coordinate 40,923,382 of NC_141876.1, read as the reverse complement.
AAACAGTGCCAGAAATAGCTTGTTGACGGGAGATTAATATGATGGAAAATAGACCCGAGGGCCATAGGTTTCACTAGTGGCTTCTCTCGAGAGCATAAGTATTACGGCGGGTAAACAAATTACTGTTGAGCAATTGACAGAATTGAGCATAGTTATGAGGATATCTAGGCATGATCATGTATATAGGCATCACGTCTGAGACAAGTAGACCGACTCCTGCCTGCATCTACTACTATTACTCCACACATCGACCGCTATCCAGCATGCATCTAGAGTATTAAGTTCAAAAGAATAGAGTAATGCTTTAAGTAAGATGGCATGATGTAGAGGGATAAACTCATGCAATATGATATAAACCCCATCTTGTTATCCTCGATAGCAATAATACAATACGTGCCTTGCTGCCCCTACTGTCACTGGGAAAGGACACCGCAAGATTGAACCCAAAGCTAAGCACTTCTCCCAGTGCAAGAAAGATCAATCTAGTAGGCCAAACCAAACTGATAATTCGAAGAGACTTGCAAAGATAACCAATCATACATAAAAGAATTCAGAGAAGATTCAAATATTGTTCATAGATAAACTTGATCATAAACCCACAATTCATCGTCTCAACAAACACACCGTAAAAGAAGATTACATCGAATAGATCTCCACGAGAATCGTGGAGAAATTTGTATTGAGATCCAAAGAGAGAGAAGAAGCCATCTAGCTAATAACTATGGACCCGAAGGTCTGAGGTAAACTACTCACACATCATCGGAGAGGCTATGGTGTTGATGTAGAAGCCCTCCGTGATCGATGCCCCCTCCGGTGGAGCTCCGGAAAAGGCCCCAAGATGGGATCTCACGGGTACAGAAGGTTGCGGTGGTGGAATTAGGTTTTTGGCTCCGTATCTGGTAGTTTGGGGGTACGTAGGTATATATAGGAGGAAGAAGTACGTCGGTGGAGCAACGTGGGCCCCACAAGGGTGGAGGGCGCGCCTGGGGGGTAGGCGCGTGTGACGCCCACGCAAACGTGTACGATCAAGATCAGGGACTCACGGGAAGATATCACAACACAACTCTACAAATAAAATAAGTCATACAAGCATCATATTACAAGCCAGGGGCCTCGAGGGCTCGAATACAAGAGCTCGATCATAGACGAGTTAGCGGAAGCAACAATATCTGAGTACAGACATAAGTTAATCAAGTTTGCCTTAAGAAGGCTAGCACAAACTGGGATACAGATCGAAAGAGGCGCAGGCCTCCTGCCTGGGATCCTCCTAACTACTCCTGGTCGTCGTCAGCGGGCATCACGTAGTAGTAGGCACCTCCGGTGTAGTAGGAGTCGTCGTCGACGGTGGCGTCTGGCTCCTGGGCTCCAACATCTGGTTGCGACAACCAGGTAAAAGGGATAGGGGAAAAGAGGGAGAAAGCAACCGTGAGTACTCATCCAAAGTACTCGCAAGCAAGGAGCTATACTACATATGTATGCAATGGTATCAAATGGAATAAGGGTATCATATGTGGACTGAACTGCAGAAAGCCGGAATAAGAGGGGGATAGCTAGTCCTTTCGAAGACTACGCTTCTGGCAGCCTCCGTCTTGCAGCATGTAGAAGAGAGTAGACTGAAGTCCTCCAAGTAACATCGCATAGCATAACCCTAACCGCTGATCCTCCCCTCGTCGCCCTGTGAGAGAGCAATCACCGGTTGTATCTGGCACTTGGAAGGGTGTGTTTTATTAAGTATCCGGTTCTAGTTGTCATAAGGTCAAGGTACAACTCCAAGTCGTCCTGTTACCGAAGATCACGGCTATTCGAATAGATTAACTTCCCTGCAGGGGTGCACCACATAACCCAACACGCTCGATCCCATTTGGCCGGACACACTTTCCTGGGTCATGCCCGGCCTTGGAAGATCAACACGTCGCAGCCCCACCTAGACCAACAGAGAGGTCAGCACGCCGGTCTAAACCTAAGCGCCCAGGGGTCTGGGCCCATCGCCCTTAGCACACCTGCACGTTGCGTGGGCGGCCGGAAGCAGACCTAGCCTAGTGGCGTTCCAGTCCAATCCAGCGCGCGCAGCTCCGTCGCTGACGTCAAGAAGGCTTCGGCTGATACCACGACGCCGGGATACCCATAACTACTCCCGCGTAGATGGTTAGTGCGTATAGACCAAATGGCCAAACTCAGATCAAATACCCAGATCTCGTTAAGCGTGTTAAGTATCCGCGAACGCCGACCAGGGCCAGGCCCACCTCTCTCCTAGGTGGTCGGAACCTGCCCTGTCGCTCCGCCTCAAAGATCCACACAGAGGGCCGTTGGGACAAAGGTCCTTTCAGCCCCCAATCCGTGAATCACTCGCGGGTGCTCCACAAGCCGACCCGTCTTTAGTCACCACATGTATCCTGTAGAAAGTATATAGTAATATACCCGTGATCACCTCCCGAGTGATCACGGCCCAGTAGTATAGCATGGCAGACGGACAAGAATGTAGGTCCACTGATGATAAACTAGCATCCTATACTAAGCATTAGGATTGCAGGTAAAGGTAACAACAGTAGTAGCAAGGACAGGCTATGCATCAGTATAGGATTAAGGGGAAGCAGTAACATGCTACACTACCCTAATGCAAGCAGTATAGAGAAGAGTAGGCGATATCTGGTGATCAAAGGGGGGGCTTGCCTGGTTGCTCAGACAAGGAGGGGTCGTCGATGTAGTCGATCACAGGGGTACCGGCATCGGTCTCAGGGTCTACCGGAAAGAAGTAACGGAGGGGGAACACAATAAATAACAGAGCAATCAAATGTAACAAAAAGCAAGAAGCGGCAATACGTTGTGCTAGAGGTGACCTAACGTAGGGATAGGTGGTACCGGCGAAGGGGGGAAACATCCGGGAAAGTATCCCGGTGTTTTGCGTTTTCGGACAGATGAACCGGAGGTGAAATGTTGTAGGTTCACTATGCTAGGGACGCGTGGCGGACGAACGGGCTGCGTATCCGAATTCGTCTCGTCGTTCTGAGCAACTTTCATGTAGAAAGTATTTTCGTCTGAGTTACGGTTTATTTTATATGATTTTTTAAAAAGGTTTAAACAAATTCTGGAATTTCTGGATTTAATGTAATTCGAAATAATCAAAAGACAAACTGCTATGGGTACACATGAGTGTACCCAGCAATGTGTATATACATATGACATGTGGGGCCAGGGGCTGGGTTGACCCAGTCAACATTTTGACTAGTCCAAAGTGAATAGTGTATGTGGGGCCCTTTGTCATTGATAGAGTTTAACTAAACACGATTAGTTAGGTTAATAAGTGATTAGGTTAATTTAACGGACTTAATTAAGTTAATTAACAGGATTAATTGAGTAAATTAATTAATTAATTAGTTTTTTTATATATTTATTATTATTATTTTTTAACGTCCTGGGGCGTGGGCCCCCCATGTCATAGACTCAGGGGGCACAGCGGGCGTTGGGCACGGGCGCCGCGGAGCGAGGCAACCGGGGCTACGGCGGGGCACCGGCCAGGGCGATGGCGCGGTGGCCGGCAGGGTGGCCGCGGGGCGGATGCGGGTCGCCGCCGGCAAGGTCAGGCGGACCGGAGCAAGCAGCAGGCCGTGGGCACTGGCGCAGGAGCCGAACGGTGGGCGAGTCAAGTCGGCGGGCGTCGGCGGCAGGCATCGGCGGCCCGGGGCTGGAGCGGCAAGGCGAGGACGACGAGGGTGGCTGCAGGGACCGGGGAGCGAGGCCATGCGCTGGGCGCGGCCGACGAACGGCGGCAGCAGCGCAGGCGTGCGACACGCAGTGGTTGGGAGGTGCAGGCGCGGCCGGGATGGCCCCGGGTCGTGGTGAGCGCGGCGGGCGCAGGGAGAGGGAGGGGGCGTGCTCACATCGAGGAGCAGGGACGGGGCAGCGGGAGTCGTTGGGGAGGACGGGGACGACGTGCGCGACAGAGTCGAGGCAGGGCGGGGCTCCGGCGAGGTGGCGGGGGTTGGCGATGGGGACGTGCGCCGGGGCGGCTACGGGATCGGGCCCCTCCCCGATCTAGAGTGTGGGGGCACCGGGAAGGAGGGTTGAGGAGGCGGGCGCTGGGCGGCGGCGGCGATGGTGAACGGCGGCGCCGCCAACGGGGACGGCCCGATCCGATCTGGATCGGGTGAGAGGGAGAGACGAGGGAGTGTGGGGGGGTGGCTGCGGTCGTGGGTAGTGGGGGGGAGTGGGGCGACGGCTAGGGTTTCGGTTGGGTGGGGGGGTTAACAGAGTGTGTGGGGGGGCCGGCTGGGCCGTGGGGTGGGCCGGCCTGGTGGGCGGCCTGGTCGGCCAGCTGGGCCGTTTGGCCCGGGGGGCCTCTTTTTTTTTATTAGTTTTCTGTTTTTGTTCTTTTTTTTTATTTATCTTTTCTGTTTTCTTTTAGCTCCTAATTATTTTAATTTCTTTAAAATACCAAGTTAGCACCTAAATTAGTATCATCAAAATAGGCCACTGCCAAACCTAGTTGGACCCAAAATAAATTAGTTTAATATATATTTTTTTATTTTTCAAAAGCAATTAAATTATTATTTTAGCCACTGTTTTTAAATAGTTTAGGGCATTTAAACACTTTGTAAAAGGTTGGTTCCACCACCAAAACTAGTTAGGGATTATTTGCCACATGATGAACATTTTAGTTTTGATATTTGAAAACTTTTGTTGTTTGCTTGATTTTGACTTTGAATTTGAATCGGTTTCGAACTAACGCGGGATTAGCGACAATAATCGAAGTGACGTGGCATCATTAGCAGAGGTTACTGTAGCTTAATTATCTGGGCGTCACAATTCTCCTCCACTACAAGAAATCTCGTCCCGAGATTTAAGAGGTGTAATAAGGGGGAAAGGTCTGGTTACGAAATCCTAACGAATCTTCTCGGTCTTGGTTGCTCTCCTCGAGGTGGTCGATCCATAGCGCTGACGTCTTCATTCCTTTGCTTCAGGTCATCACGATGAACTTGCCGTCCTTCCTTCAGGATCTCCACCGTACTTACGAAAGGGTGAGAAGGGAAAACCCTATAGGACGGATTCTAACAAGATCGAGCATCAGACGGTTAACTCAGGGGGAGAAGCATAAGTATCTCTCGAATTGAAACTTAAGAAGATGTCGAGAGTAAGCAAGAAGGTACTATGAGAAGTTTCAAACGGATAGGCAAGCGTTCGATGCCTAATCAGAAGGTGAGAGGGGTTCAGAGCAACGAGAATAAGAATTGCGTTTGATACCCGAATAGATCACTTGGGACGGTGGCCCGTGAATTACATACGAGGCCACGCGCGAGGAATAACTTTGGAAACCGGGGGTGTACAGGAGAGTCAGGTTTCGATCCTGTGGAACTATGGGTTATGGGCCCACCATGTGGTTAAAAGTAGGAAGGCCGTTGGCATCTTACTCGGTCATGATAGCAAGACATGTCAGAGGGTAGCCTGTCAGTTAAGTTGGCAACAACGTTGGTACCAAGGGCGACGGACGAAGAGAACCATTTTCCTGCTCGTTGAACGAGGCGGACTAGTAGGCAAAGTTCTCGTCCATCGGTAGTTACCGGAATGACATCAACAAAAGTAACAGGGTCTTTCTGACAGAATCGTGCACCGAGTTGGTTACATAAGCAGGGAATTGTTACTGCTTAGATCATATTGGTCGCAAGAAGGGTTAAAGAAAATAATGGAAAGGAAAATGTGTTTAAACACATATATCGGGGGTATATCCTTCCCAAGGACAAGCAGAGCATGATATCCAAGACAGGATATAAAGTAGAAAACCTTTTAGGTAAGGGGGGAGGAATCTCATGACATTACCCATACAACGGTGTTAGGATAAATGATAAATAAAATTTAGCATCGTGCTTCAAATGTTCCTGTTGAAAATCAGAGTACCATTGACATGCTTCGAGATAGCATTGACAAGGTCATCAGGTGAAGATCAGACTTTGGAAACACAAAGGATCCATCAGGAATAACTTGTAGAATAAGTCTTACCATTTCCTCATGGAAGACTAGATAACCTTGCTAAAAGTAAACTATAACAATAGGTCCTCCGGCCAGGCGTGCTAGGCATGACTTCACCTTACCGGGTCATATAACGACCAATGTTATAACTCTTGGAAATATGTTCCAACCATCATATCTGACCGAGATTCAGATCTGATTGGGGTCGGGATAACTCGGACTCAGGATGCCTGAGAAGAAAGGTGCAACACAAATTGTCGAGACGACATTGTAAGATTCTCGGGAATTGAACTGTGGAAGCAAGTTCCGAATCATGAGTTCATTATTAAATCAAGGATAGAATGAGGAGGTGGCTGATGGAATCAGCGAACAAGGAGATAACATTTGTCAGATCAAATGATATAAGGAAGTATGCTCACAGAAAACATACACAATTAAACGTTGGTTGAAAGGTGCGCCTAAAATATGGGTTGGGTTGCACGACCAATGTCAGAATGGTGATTCAATAATCAATAGTCTAAGAACGAACGGCCGACCATTAACTTCAAAGCAATAGGGTTGCTAGAAGTGCAGAATCCAAACAACACCGTTCACTTGTTGGTACCCCGGTTGGAATCAACATGAGGACCAAGAAAGAATGGTGATGGTGAGAAGTATCACGATACCAAGAATTCTTAAGAGGTGGTGAAATTCTCACAACATTCTTGACATAAAAGATGGTAATACTCCAAGGTAAAGGAGAACAAATGCTGGATAGCAAGGATCTCAAGGTATAACACAAAGCACGAATAAGTTTGTGTTGAACGGGAGGCAATAAGGTGGTCGGTGATAACACAAACCATTGAGGGGCGAGGATGGTATTTCTCATCAAGAATTCGATATATATATCTTGGGAGAGCTCAGGATGTTGATGATGACCACGACACATTTGTCGAGAGATTTCATGAAGATGTAATCAATCGGTGATGACACCTAGTCAAACGAATGATAAACGGAAGGTTATTGGAACCATGGTTACGACACAAACTCGAAATTAAGCTTGCGGTTCAAGGTGAAATGATATGATGAGGAAATTCGACGTAAGCTTAGCTCATCGTCGAGAATTGTGCTCCGTGAAGAAGGACCAAGTAGCACAGTTAAAATTTAGCACCATGATGATATAGCCGATCAGGCTAGGAATGACTTAAGTGATTATTAACTCGTAAGCAACAACAATTATTTAAGAGTTATTGAACCAGAGTGCGGAATCGATTCACTTATTGGTGTCCTCGGTTGACGACAACCCAGAACCCGGGAAAATTGGAATCGGTGAGAAATAATAGTTGATGAAGAACCCATAAGAAGTTATGCAGTTCTATGATATTCTTGAGATACCAGAGTTTAATACACGACGGTAGATCAAAGTAAAGGTTGGTCGGGTGCAATGATCTGTAGAAGATAATTACTTAAACTTGTCCGTGAAATGGTATTTAAAGGAGAACATGGTCGGAAACACTATTGCAAAAGGCTAGACCCCGGATATAAGATGAACTTATACCAAAGGAATAATTTAATTTAAGAGAAGCTTTAATGATAAGATCTACATCGTGTCCATGGGCATGAACACAAAGTTCAAGGTCGACTCCCACTTCTCCAATGCATAACCTTTCATTCACTTCTCACTTTCGAAGAAGTTGTAGTGTTGAAATTTTATTTGGCAAATTACCAGAAGTGTATGACTCGTGAAAACTTTCGAGTTCACACAGTTTAGATAAGGCATATGTTCAACCCATATGGGCTTCTTAGAAACATATACCACAAGTTTCAAGAGTAAATATCACAAGCTCGAAAGTAGAGCAAGGTTGAGAAAGTAGATGATACCATTTACTAAAGGCATTATGTATCCGAGGGAAGGCTCACAAGGTTATTGAATATGAAGGACGCCGTCGGATAAAGTCCATGAAAGGATCTGCCGGTCCATAACAGAGCTGACGTGAGCATCGGCACACAACCAGAGGAAGTAACAATGCAAAGGCATTGGATTATGGAAACAACTGACTAATCCAGAGCTCAAATGCAAAGGAATTATGATTTTCAAATCAAGGGATCAGAAGCAATGTTCTGATTAGGGATGGATAAGTTGAATAGCCTTAAGGGTACGATCGATGGTCAATTGATTGGTCGAGATCCAGCTCATGTTTAAACTGGCGTCTGAGCTGGAAGGAAGAATTCTACGATCTGATTGAGGTTTGCGAGCATTCGCAACAAATCAAATCAAGTGACTCGAAATGATAGTGACAGAGGATGTCAACGGAGATTACTAGAAGTATGGAATTAACCATAATGCAGGAAGACAAGGAAATCAAGAGCAATGGGCTGCTGAGGATTTTCAGAAATTCAATTGGTATTTCGAGGACTTATGTGAAACACATGAACGACTGGGGATGAGCGGATACTCGGTAAGAGCGAGGAATTATCCGTAGGGGTATTCAGGTGGCGAGGAACTGCAAGTCAGTAGGCACAAAATATTCTCAGAACAATACAGAGAATTTTCGGTGTATCTTGTAATAACAAGATCAATGGGATTCGAAAGGGCAAGTGGATGTAGTTATCCTTAATGATATAATAGTGGTAGGGAATTTACAAAGGCGACGGGCACAAAGTCTTGAAAGAGTAGCAGAGAGTAACTACGAAATCTTCTGGTGCAGCAGGCGATCATCTGGCCTGAATGGGGCTCTTCGGGAGGAAGTATTTTCAAGAACCTAAAGTTAGACTTTAGCAAAATCATTTAACCCGAATAGAAGAGAGATCAGAGTCCCAGAGTATAGACAAGGAATAAAATATCCTAATACCACCCAATTGGCGACGTGGGCCCGTAAGCCACATAGCCAATGTTAGTAAAAGTTTTCAATGTCTAGACTCAACTTCGGCCAAGGAGTTGGATGGGGGATTCCTACAGGCAGTCGGCTCTGATACCAACTTGTGACGCCCCTGATTCAATCGTACACTAATCATACACGCAAACGTGTACGATCAAGATCAGGGACTCACGGGAAGATATCACAACACAACTCTACAAATAAAATAAGTCATACAAGCATCATATTACAAGCCAGGGGCCTCGAGGGCTCGAATACAAGAGCTCGATCATAGACGAGTCAGCGGAAGCAACAATATCTGAGTACAGACATAAGTTAATCAAGTTTGCCTTAAGAAGGCTAGCACAAACTGGGATACAGATCGAAAGAGGCGCAGGCCTCCTGCCTGGGATCCTCCTAACTACTCCTGGTCGTCGTCAGCGGGCATCACGTAGTAGTAGGCACCTCCGGTGTAGTAGGAGTCGTCGTCGACGGTGGCGTCTGGCTCCTGGGCTCCAACATCTGGTTGCGACAACCAGGTAAAAGGGATAGGGGAAAAGAGGGAGAAAGCAACCGTGAGTACTCATCCAAAGTACTCGCAAGCAAGGAGCTATACTACATATGTATGCAATGGTATCAAATGGAATAAGGGTATCATATGTGGACTGAACTGCAGAAAGCCGGAATAAGAGGGGGATAGCTAGTCCTTTCGAAGACTACGCTTCTGGCAGCCTCCGTCTTGCAGCATGTAGAAGAGAGTAGACTGAAGTCCTCCAAGTAACATCGCATAGCATAACCCTAACCGCTGATCCTCCCCTCGTCGCCCTGTGAGAGAGCAATCACCGGTTGTATCTGGCACTTGGAAGGGTGTGTTTTATTAAGTATCCGGTTCTAGTTGTCATAAGGTCAAGGTACAACTCCAAGTCGTCCTGTTACCGAAGATCACGGCTATTCGAATAGATTAACTTCCCTGCAGGGGTGCACCACATAACCCAACACGCTCGATCCCATTTGGCCGGACACACTTTCCTGGGTCATGCCCGGCCTCGGAAGATCAACACGTCGCAGCCCCACCTAGACCAACAGAGAGGTCAGCACGCCGGTCTAAACCTAAGCGCCCAGGGGTCTGGGCCCATCGCCCTTAGCACACCTGCACGTTGCGTGGGCGGCCGGAAGCAGACCTAGCCTAGTGGCGTTCCAGTCCAATCCAGCGCGCGCCGCTCCGTCGCTGACGTCAAGAAGGCTTCGGCTGATAACACGACGCCGGGATACCCATAATACTCCCGCGTAGATGGTTAGTGCGTATAGACCAAATGGCCAAACTCAGATCAAATACCCAGATCTCGTTAAGCGTGTTAAGTATCCGCGAACGCCGACCAGGGCCAGGCCCACCTCTCTCCTAGGTGGTCGGAACCTGCCCTGTCGCTCCGCCTCAAAGATCCACACAGAGGGCCGTTGGGACAAAGGTCCTTTCAGCCCCCAATCCGTGAATCACTCGCGGGTGCTCCACAAGCCGACCCGTCTTTAGTCACCACATGTATCCTGTAGAAAGTATATAGTAATATACCCGTGATCACCTCCCGAGTGATCACGGCCCAGTAGTATAGCATGGCAGACGGACAAGAATGTAGGTCCACTGATGATAAACTAGCATCCTATACTAAGCATTAGGATTGCAGGTAAAGGTAACAACAGTAGTAGCAAGGACAGGCTATGCATCAGTATAGGATTAAGGGGAAGCAGTAACATGCTACACTACCCTAATGCAAGCAGTATAGAGAAGAGTAGGCGATATCTGGTGATCAAAGGGGGGGCTTGCCTGGTTGCTCAGACAAGGAGGGGTCGTCGATGTAGTCGATCACAGGGGTACCGGCATCGGTCTCAGGGTCTACCGGAAAGAAGTAACGGAGGGGGAACACAATAAATAACAGAGCAATCAAATGTAACAAAAAGCAAGAAGCGGCAATACGTTGTGCTAGAGGTGACCTAACGTAGGGATAGGTGGTACCGGCGAAGGGGGGAAACATCCGGGAAAGTATCCCGGTGTTTTGCGTTTTCGGACAGATGAACCGGAGGTGAAATGTTGTAGGTTCACTATGCTAGGGACGCGTGGCGGACGAACGGGCTGCGTATCCGAATTCGTCTCGTCGTTCTGAGCAACTTTCATGTAGAAAGTATTTTCGTCTGAGTTACGGTTTATTTTATATGATTTTTTAAAAAGGTTTAAACAAATTCTGGAATTTCTGGATTTAATGTAATTCGAAATAATCAAAAGACAAACTGCTATGGGTACACATGAGTGTACCCAGCAATGTGTATATACATATGACATGTGGGGCCAGGGGCTGGGTTGACCCAGTCAACATTTTGACTAGTCCAAAGTGAATAGTGTATGTGGGGCCCTTTGTCATTGATAGAGTTTAACTAAACACGATTAGTTAGGTTAATAAGTGATTAGGTTAATTTAACGGACTTAATTAAGTTAATTAACAGGATTAATTGAGTAAATTAATTAATTAATTAGTTTTTTTATATATTTATTATTATTATTATTTTAACGTCCTGGGGCGTGGGCCCCCCATGTCATAGACTCAGGGGGCACAGCGGGCGTTGGGCACGGGCGCCGCGGAGCGAGGCAACCGGGGCTACGGCGGGGCACCGGCCAGGGCGATGGCGCGGTGGCCGGCAGGGTGGCCGCGGGGCGGATGCGGGTCGCCGCCGGCAAGGTCAGGCGGACCGGAGCAAGCAGCAGGCCGTGGGCACTGGCGCAGGAGCCGAACGGTGGGCGAGTCAAGTCGGCGGGCGTCGGCGGCAGGCATCGGCGGCCCGGGGCTGGAGCGGCAAGGCGAGGACGACGAGGGTGGCTGCAGGGACCGGGGAGCGAGGCCATGCGCTGGGCGCGGCCGACGAACGACGGCAGCAGCGCAGGCGTGCGACACGCAGTGGTTGGGAGGTGCAGGCGCGGCCGGGATGGCCCCGGGTCGCGGTGAGCGCGGCGGGCGCAGGGAGAGGGAGGGGGCGTGCTCACATCGAGGAGCAGGGACAGGGCAGCGGGAGTCGTTGGGGAGGACGGGGACGACGTGCGCGACAGAGTCGAGGCAGGGCGGGGCTCCGGCGAGGTGGCGGGGGTTGGCGATGGGGACGTGCGCCGGGGCGGCTACGGGATCGGGCCCCTCCCCGATCTAGAGTGTGGGGGCACCGGGAAGGAGGGTTGAGGAGGCGGGCGCTGGGCGGCGGCGGCGATGGTGAACGGCGGCGCCGCCAACGGGGACGGCCCGATCCGATCTGGATCGGGTGAGAGGGAGAGACGAGGGAGTGTGGGGGGGTGGCTGCGGTCGTGGGTAGTGGGGGGGAGTGGGGCGACGGCTAGGGTTTCGGTTGGGTGGGGGGTTAACAGAGTGTGTGGGGGGGCCGGCTGGGCCGTGGGGTGGGCCGGCCTGGTGGGCGGCCTGGTCGGCCAGCTGGGCCGTTTGGCCCGGGGGGCCTCTTTTTTTTTATTAGTTTTCTGTTTTTGTTCTTTTTTTTATTTATCTTTTCTGTTTTCTTTTAGCTCCTAATTATTTTAATTTCTTTAAAATACCAAGTTAGCACCTAAATTAGTATCATCAAAATAGGCCACTGCCAAACCTAGTTGGACCCAAAATAAATTAGTTTAATATATTTTTTTTATTTTTCAAAAGCAATTAAATTATTGTTTTAGCCACTGTTTTTAAATAGTTTAGGGCATTTAAACACTTTGTAAAAGGTTGGTTCCACCACCAAAACTAGTTAGGGATTATTTGCCACATGATGAACATTTTAGTTTTGATATTTGAAAACTTTTATTGTTTGCTTGATTTTGACTTTGAATTTGAATCGGTTTCGAACTAACGCGGGATTAGCGACAATAATCGAAGTGACGTGGCATCATTAGCAGAGGTTACTGTAGCTTAATTATCCGGGCGTCACAGCGCGCCCCCTACCTCGTGCCTTCCTGGTAGCTCTCTTGATGTAGGGTCCAAGTCCTTTGGATCATGTTCGTTCCAAAATTCATGTTCCCGAAGGTTTCATTCCGTTTGGACTCCGTTTGATATTCTTTTTTTGCGAAACTCTGAAATAGGCAAAAACAACAATTCTGGGCTGGGCCTCCGGTTAATAGGTTAGTCCAAAAAATAATATAAAAGTGTATAATAAAGCCCAGTAATGTCCAAAACAGAATATAATATAGCATGGAACAATCAGAAATTATAGATACGTTGGAGACGTATCAAGCATTCCCAAGCTTAATTCCTGCTCGTCCTCGAGTAGGTAAATGTAAAAACATAATTTTTGATGTGGAATGCTACTTGGCATAATTTTAATGTAATTCTCTTAATTGTGGTATGAATATTCATATCCAAAAGATTCAAGACAAAAGTTTAATATTGACATAAAAATAATAATACTTCAAGCATACTAACTAAGCAATTATGTCTTCTCAAAATAACATGGCCAAAGAAAGTTATCCCTACAAAATCATATAGTCTGGCTATGCTCTATCTTCACCACACAGATTATTTAAATCATGCACAACCCCGATGACAAGCCAAGCAGTTGTTTCATACTTTTGTTGTTCTCAAACTTTTTTAATCTTCACGCAATACATGAGCGTGAGCATGGACATAGCACTATATTTGGAATAGAATGGTGGTTGTGGAGAAGACAAAAAAGGAGAAGATAGTCTCACATCAACTAGGCGTATCAACGGGCTATGGAGATGCCCATTAATAGATATCAATGTGAGTGAGTAGGGATTGCCATGCAATGGATGCACTAGAGCTATAAGTATATGAAAGCTCAACAAAAGGTACTAAGTGGGTGTGCATCCAACTCGCTTGCTCATGAAGACCTAGGGCATTTTGAGGAAGCCCATCATTGGAATATACAAGCCAACTTCTATGATGAAAAATTTCCACTAGTATATGAAAGTGATATCATAGGAGACTCTCTATCATGAAGATCATGGTGCTACTTTGAAGCACAAGTGTGGTAAAAGGATAGTAGCATTGGCCCTTCTCTCTTTTTCTCTCATTTTTTATTTATTTAGGCCTTTTCTCTTTTTTATGGCCTCTTTTTTTAGTCCGGAGTCTCATCCCGACTTGTGGGGTAATCATAGTCTCCATCATCCTTTCCTCACTTGAGACAATGCTCTAAAAATGATGATCATCACACTTTTATTTACTTACAACTCAACAATTACAACTCAATACTTAGAACAAAATATGACTCTATGTGAATGCCTCCGGCGGTGTACCGGGATATGCGACGAATCAAGAGTGACATGTATGAAAGAATTATGAACGGTGGCTTTGCCACAAATACAATGTCCACTACATGATCATGCAAAGCAATATGACAATGATGGAGCGTGTCATAGTAAACGGAACGGTGGAAAGTTGCATGGCAATATATCTCGGAATGGCTATGGAAAAGCCATGATAGGTAGGTATGGTGGCTGTTTTGAGGAAGCTATATGGTGGGTGTATGATACCGGCGAAAAGTGCACGGTATTAGAGAGGCTAGCAATGGTGGAAGGGTGAGAGTGCGTATAATCCATGGACTCAACATTAGTCATAAAGAACTCACATACTTATTGCAAAAATCTATTAGTTATCGGAACAAAGTATTAGGCGCATGCTACTAGGGGGATAGATTGGTAGGAAAAGATCATCGCTCGTCCCCTACCGCCACTCATAAGGAAGACAATCAATAAATAAATCATGCTCTGATTTCGTCACATAACGGTTCACCATACGTGCATGCTACGAGAATCACAAACTTCAACACAAGTATTCCTAAAATTCACAACTACTCAACTAGCATGACTCTAATATCACCATCTCCATATCTCAAAACAATTATCAAGTATCAAACTTCTCATAGTATTCTACACACTCATAAGAAATTTTTTTTCTAATCTTGAATGCCTATCATGATTAAAGCAAATTACCACGCTGTTTTGTAGGACTCTCAAAATAATCTAAGTGAAGCATGAGAGAACAATAGTTTCTATAAAACAAATCCACCACCGTGCTCTAAAAGATATAAGTGAAGCACTAGAACAAAAACTATATAGCTCAAAAGATATAAGTGAAGCACATAGAGTATTCTAACAATTTCTGAATTATGTGTGTCTCTCTCAAAAGGTGTGCACAGCAAGGATGATTGTGGCAAACTAACAAATAAAGACTCAAATAATACAAGACGCTCCAAGCAAAACACATATCATATGGTGAATAAAAATATAGCTCCAAGTAAAGTTACCGATAGACGAAGACGGAAGAGGGGATGCCTTCCGGGGCATCCCCAAGCTTAGGCTTTTGAGTGTCCTTGAATTTTACCTTGGGTTGCCATGGGAATCCCCAATCTTAGGCTCTTTCCACTCCTTGTTCCATAATCCATCAAAACTTAACCCAAAACTTGAAAACTTCACAACATAAAACTCAAAATAGAAAATCTCGTGAGCTCCGTTAGCGAAAGAAAACAAAACACCACTTCAAGGTACTGTAATGAACTCATTATTTATTTATATTGGTGTTAAACCTACTGTATTACAACTTCTCTATGGTTTATAAGCTATTTTACTAGCCATAGATTCATCAAAATAAGCAAACAACACACGAAAAACAGAATCTGTCAAAAACAGAACAGTCTGTAGTAATCTGTAGCTAACGCAAACTTATGGAACCCCAAAAATTATAAAATAAATTTATGGAAGTGATAAATTTATCTATTAATCATATTCAAAAATAATTAACTAAATGTCACCTTCCAAATAAAAATGGCAGCGATTCTCGTGAGCGCTAATGTTTCTGTTTTCTACAGCAAGATCAAAAAGACTTTCCCCAAGTCTTCCCAACGGTTCTACTTGGCACAAACACTAATTAAGCACAAAAAACACAACCAAAACATAGGCTAGATAAATTATTTATTACTAAATAGGAGCAAAAAGCAAGGAATAAAAATAAAATCGGGTTGCCTCCCAACAAGCGCTATTGTTTAATGCCCCTAGCTAGGCATAAAAGCGAAGATAGATCTAGGTATTGTCATCTTTGGTAGGTAATCCATAAATGGATATAATAATAGATTCATATGGTAATTTAATTTTCTTTCTAGGGAAGTGTTCCATGACTTTCCTTAACGGAAATTGGAATCTAATATTCTCTTCCTTCATATCAATAATTGCACCAATCACTCTAAGGAAAGGTCTACCCAGAATAATAGGACATGAAGGATTGCAATCTATATCAAGAACAATGAAATATACGGGCACATAGTTCTTATTTGCAACAATAAGAACATCATTAATTCTTCCCATAGGTTTCTTAATAGTGGAATCCGCAAGGTGCAAGTTTAAAGAGCAATCATCAAAATCACGGAAACCTAGCAAATCACACAAAGTTTTTGGAATCGTGGAAACACTAGCACCCAAATCACACAAAGCATAGCACTCATGATCTTTAATTTTATTTTTTATTGTAGGTTCCCACTCATCATAAAGTTTTCTAGGGATAGAAAATTCCAACTCAAGTTTTTCTTCATAAGATTGCATCAAAGCATCAACGATATGTTTAGTAAAAGCTTTATTTTGACTATAAGCATGAGGAGAATTTAGCACGGATTGCAACAAGGAAATGCAATCTATCAAAGAGTAATTATCATAATTAAATTCCTTGAAATCCAAAATAGTGGGTTCATTGATATTTAAAGTTTTAACCTCTTCAATCCCACTTTTAACAATTTTAGCATCAAGATCTAAAGACTCCGAATTTTTGGAATGCCTTCTAGGTAAAGGTAGCTCATCTTCAGCCCCATCATTATCAAGATTCATATTGCAAAACAAAGATTTAATAGGGGACACATCGATAACTTTTAGATCTTCATCTTTATTATCATGAAAACTAGAAGAACACGCTTTTATAAAGCAATCTTTCTTAGCACGCATCCTAGCGGTTCTTTCTTTGCACTCATCAATGGAAATTCTCATGGCTTTGAGAGACTCATTGATATCATGCTTAGGTGAAATAGATATACGTTTCAAAGAATCAACATCAAGAGAAAATCTATCAACGTTCCTAGCCAACTCATCAATCTTAAGCAATTTTTCTTCAATCAAAGCACTGAAACTCTTTTGCGAAGTAATAAATTCTTTAATATTAGATTAAAAATCAGAGGGAATCTTATTATAATTTCCATAAGAATTGTTGTAGGAATTACCATAATTATTAGAGGAATTACTAGGATACGGCCTAGGATTAAAGTTTCCTCTATACGCGTTGTTACCAAAATTATTCCTACCAACAAAATTCACATCCATAGATTCATTATTATTCTCAATCAAAGTAGACAAAGGCATATCATTGGTATGATAAGAAACACTTTTATTAGCAAATAATTTCATAAGTTCATCCATCTTTCCACTCAAAACATTAATTTTTCTATCGCATGCACTTTCTTATTAGTAGATCTTTCAGTGTGCCATTGAGAATAATTAACCATAATATTATCTAGGAGTTTAGTAGCTTCTCCTAAAGTGATTTCCATAAAAGTGCCTCCCACGGCCGAATCTAAAAGATTTCTAGAAGAAAAATTCAATCTGGCATAAAAAATTTTGTATAATCATCCACAAATTCAAACCATGTGTAGGGCAATTACGTATCATTAATTTCATCCTCTTCCAAGCTTGTGCAACATGTTCATGATCAAGTTGCTTAAAATTCATGATATCGTTTCTAAGAGAGATGACATTAGCGGGAGGAAAATACTTAGAGATAAAAGCATCTTTACACTTATTCCAAGAATCAATACTATTTTTAGGCAAAGATGAAAACCAAGCTTTAGCACAATCTCTAAGCGAAAAAGGAAATAACTTCAATTTAACAATATCATTGTCCACATCTTTCTTCTTTTGCATATCACACAAATCCACGAAGCTATTTAGATGGGTAGCGGCATCTTCACTAGGAAGGCCGGCGAATTGATCTTTCATGACAAGATTCAACAAAGCAGCATTAATTTCACAAGATTCAGTATCGGTAAGAGGAGCAATCAGAGTGCTAAGGAAATCATTGTTGTTGGTATTAGTAAAGTCACACAATTTGGTATTATCTTGAGCCATCATGACAGGCAAGCAATCCAACACACGAGAAAACAAGAAGCGTGCGAAAATGAGGCGAACGGAAAAGAGAGAGGGCGAATAAAACGGCAAGGGTGAAGTGGGAGAGAGGAAAACGAGAGGCAAATGGCAAATAATGTAATGCGGGAGATAAGGGTTTGTGATGGGTACTTGGTATGTTGACTTTTGCGTAGACTCCCCGGCAACGGCGCCAGAAGTCATTCTTGCTACCTCTTGAGCACTGTGTTGGTTTTCCCTTGAAGAGGAAAGGGTGATGCAGCAAAGTAGCGTAAGTATTTCCCTCGGTTTTTGAGAACCAAGGTATCAATCTAGTAGGAGGCCAAGCACGAGTCCCTCGCACCTACACAAACAAATAAAATCCTTGCAACCAACATAATAAAGGGGTTGTCAATCCCTTCACGGTCACTTACGAAAGTGAGATCTGATAGATATGATAAGATAATATTTTTGGTATTTTTATGATAAAGATGCAAAGTAAAGAAAGCAAAATAAACAGTGCCAGAAATAGCTTGTTGACGGGAGATTAATATGATGGAAAATAGACCCGGGGGCCATAGGTTTCACTGGTGGCTTCTCTCGAGAGCATAAGTATTACGGTGGGTAAACAAATTACTGTTGAGCAATTGACAGAATTGAGCATAGTTATGAGAATATCTAGGTATGATCATGTATATAGGAATCACGTCCGAGACAAGTAGACCGACTCTTGACTGCATCTACTAGTATTACTCCACACATCGACCGCTATCCAGCATGCATCTATACTATTAAGTTCAAAAGAATAGAGTAACGCTTTAAGTAAGATGAAATGATGTAGAGGGATAAACTCGTGCAATATGATATAAACCCCATCTTGTTATCCTCGATGGCAACAATACAATACGTGCCTTGCTGCCCCTAACTATCACTGGGAAAGGACACCGCAAGATTGAACCCAAAGCTAACCACTTCTCCCATTGCAAGAAAGATCAATCTAGTAGGCCAAACCAAACTGATAATTCGAAGAGACTTGCAAAGATAACCAATCATACATAAAAGAATTCAGAGAAGATTCAAATATTGTTCATAGATAAACTTGATCATAAACCCACAATTCATCGGTCTCAACAAACACACCTCAAAAGAAGATTACGTCGAATAGATCTCCACGAGAATCATGGAGAAATTTGTATTGAGATCCAAAGAGAGAGAAGAAGACATCTAGCTAATAACTATGGACCCGAAGGTCTGAGGTAAACTACTCACACATCATCGGAGAGGCTATGGTGTTGATGTAGAAGCCCTCCGTGATCGATGCCCCCTCCGACGGAGCTCCGGAAAAGGCCCCAAGATGGGATCTCACAGGTACAAAAGGTTGTGGTGGTGGAATTAGGTTTTTGGCTCCGTATCTGGTAGTTTGGGGGTACGTAGGTATATATAGGAGGGAGAAGTACGTCAGTGGAGCAACATGGGCCCCACGAGGATGGAGGGCGCGCCTGGGGGGGTAGGCGCGCCCCCCTACCTCGTGCCTTCCTGGTAGCTTTATGGAGTAGGGTCCAAGTCCTCTGGATCACGTTCGTTCCAAAAATCACGTTCCCGAAGGTTTCATTCCGTTTGGACTCCGTTTGATATTCTTTTTCTGTGAAACTCTGAAATAGGCAAAAAACAGCAATTCTGGGCTGGGCCTCCGGTTAATAGGTTAGTCCCAAAAATAATATAAAAGTGTATAATAAAGCCCAGTAACGTCCAAAACAAAATATAATATAGCATGGAACAATCAAAAATTATAGATACGTTGTAGACGTATCAAGGGATCAATTAGACAGTGTTCACGAGCAGTAGCGAGATGTGTGAGGTAAGATACACCGCTGGCGCTTTTAATTTTTCTTATTAATTTGTTTGTTTCACCCTCTTATTAATTTTTCTACGTGGAGAGAGGTAAGGTGACTAAGGCTGCATTATTTCTGTACTACCAACACTGCTTTAAATCCCAAAAGACCTTACCACCAGAGCCACATGACATGATTATAATTTAAATCCCAATGACTCCCACTCAAAAAAAAACACGGCATGCTTGTCACACGAATGCGGGAATGTATAAAAGGTTCCTCCATCGGAACGCGACGAAATTTTACAGGGTTGTTGTACACTCAATTCCGCACAATTCTGACGAAGCAATCATCAAAGCCACGCTCGAGGAGGCGGTGGCAGCGGATACAAGTTTGATGTCCAAAAAAACAGCACGGTCGTCTGAGGGCAATGTTGACGTTGAGCCCCCGAGCTCCATCGATGATTCCTCCATGATCTTGATAGAGATTAGAGTTGATGATGAAGGCCCTCGTCTGAACATAATGATCTGAGATAGAGTGCAATCCTCGGTCGAGCCAAGGTTACTAGTTGAGCCGGCGACAAAGATGCCGACATCGACAATAAAACTCCGTTCTGACACGTAAATCGCGTCGGAGATGAACTGAATTCCCATCGCACCGTGGAGGCTACCAGTAGGCTCTCAATGAAAGCACCAATGTCGGTTCTATATCTGGTGTATCTCATAGTAGGGGTCCTAAGCTAGGCGTCTTGGAACGATGGTAACATGGACACAGAGTTTTACCCAGGTTCGGGCTCTCTCGAAGAGATAATACCCTACATCCTGCTTTTGATTGTATAGATATGGGTGTAGTACAGAGTACATGTATCTACCACGAGATGATAGTAATGAATATGAGATTGTCTATTGACTAGCCTGGCCTCGCTTTATATATGCACCGTAGGCCTAAGGTTTAGAGGAGTCCTCGTCTTGGGCGCCAAGTCTTTGTGGAATCCTCCTTGTATTCGGCATGGGCTGCCCGAAGTGGCCCAATAGTGAACCGCCATGGGGGTCCTTGGCCCGACCCATAGGTCGGGAGACGACGTGGTGAGTACCCCCTAGTCCAGGACACCGTCAATGGTCATGGTGCAATGCACCGGCGATGATGGCGCGGAGGAGGGGGTTGACGCCGGATCGTCGACTACCATGTTATCCATTGGGACGTCGTCATCCTCCGGCTGCCTGCCGGCCAGCCAGTCAGCAGTAATGGCTGCCATCTCCTTGTGCTTCGTCGTCCACCCGTCCTGAAGAGCACTGGACCATGAGGAAGCCATGGTGGACAGTAGTGGTCTGGATAGGAAAAGGGAATGGAGGCGGATGACTGCGGCTATGGCCGGTGCAGCAGTTTATATAGCAATGGTGGGCAGCGGAGGGACGGACGTGTGGCGGCGGAGGGACGGACATGCGTATCATTAATGTGGGCGTCAGACGGATGGACGGACGGCACTTGTGTCGTTTGAAGGCGGAGCAATCGCCTGCACCAGGAAGCGGGGCGGGCGACGCTGACCGTTTCGGGCGGAAAGCGCGCGCGGGCGAGGGAGGCGGTCTGGGTGGGCCAGGGCAGTCAGAGTCGTGCATGGTAGCGGGTCGGTCCAGCAGCCGGACATGCTGGCTTGCCAGTGAGCTCGCCGAGCTGAGCATCGACAATTAGACGATGGACGTAGCTTCCGACGCCACTGTCCAAGACGGTTCATGTCGTGTTCATCATAGAGCAAGTGCGACCGCACTTCGACGCCCTAATGGTGGAAGAGCTACCAGCGCAAGAGGACCTGTGCTGCAACATCCATCTCCTCAACGAGCACCGGTGAACAAGCGAATGAAAATGTCATCGCAGACATGTGCCCTATGATCCTGTCTTCCCGAATGAGCAGCGGGCGCTGTATCAGACCATCCGTAGGGCCCGCGAGGCCCTCTCCGTCGTTCTTCGAGTTGTTGCGCTCACCGTGGCACCGCCGTCTCGCGTTGTCAACATGGTCAACGGACATGAGGAATGAGGAGATTACTTTACTTAGAGAGGATGACAGTGGGGACCCACCAGGGCCCTGGCCGCACATACGCAAGTGCCTCCTTATTATATACAACTATAATTTTTTTTGCTTCCTCCTGGTTTCCTAACATCACGATCCCACACCATTGTCCATCTATGTAGTCAATAAACGAGAGAATTGCACAAGGAGAGGTCGACAGCTGGGACCAAGCAGCTCGAGCAGTATTTGTGTTTTTGAGGTGTGAGCACTGCAGAGTTTTTCTTGAGCGATGTTTTCGTTGTTCTTCAGAGGAGAGCGGGGTATTAACTGGGCGGGTTGTGGCCCGTTTAACCCAGGCCAAATATCCAGCCCAGATATTAATTTTTTTAAGCTGAAAATGGCTAGCCCAACTATACTTTTTTTAGGAATATCCAGGTAAGGTCAGCTTGTTATTCTCCGCCCCGCTAGGCTGCAAATCTTTCCAAGGAGGGTTGCATTAGGCTTAACAAGAAAATGGTCTTTAAGAAATAATAAATGAGATGTAATTATAAACCTGGGCAGTAACTATAGAAAAATGCACCAAACACGTAATTAGTTTATAATTTTTTTTGGATTTTTAAAATTTTAATTTCATTAATTGTTGCGCGCGCAATGGTTGGATTTTTACATAATACAAATTTATATTGAAATTGTATTTAATTTAACTAAAAATTTCAGGATAAAAATATTTCGGATCCCATCAAAATGTGGGATATTTTATTATGAACGGTTGATTGAAATCATTAATCATTGTCCTAGCTAGAAAATGGGCTATACTTTTAACAAACTGTAAATGGGCTGTAGTAAATTCCATTAGAATTCAAAAATGGGTTGTACATTCTTACAAATCACAAATGGACTATAAGTTCTCTGCCACACACTTGTGGGCCTACTAAGTTGACGCGCCCCCTCAAGAAAAAAGTAAGTTGACGCGTATGCAAGACTTTGTCAACTTATAGTCAACACACGGTTCTAGTAGCAGTGGCCGTTGGATGTCCATCCAACGGATGTCGTGCTTCTTCTTCAATCTCGGATATTCTAGCTTCAGCCGCCCAAAAAATGATTCGTACCCCTGACATCTGGGGCGCACTGTTTTGGAGGCTGACCTGTGGTCCTACTAAGTTGATGCGTACCAAGGGCTTTGTCAACTTTAGTCAATATAAACGATTCTAGTTGCAGAGACCGTACGATGGCCATCCAACGATCATAGTGCTTCTTCAACCTCTGGTCTTCTTGCTCCGGCCGCCCAAACCAACGCCGGTGGGACTGCCTGCTCCCGCCTCTCGTGGCCGGTTGTGCTGCCGCACAGGCTGCACCGCCCCACACTACTCCATTGCTGGCCAGGCCATTCCTCAACTCACCCACACCTCCTGTTATTTTCTGGCAACGGCAGCCAGGCCAGTAAACCCTCGTACTCCCCATCACGTGGGCAAACACTGTCGAGTCTTCCCCGGCTCCATGTCGTTCCCTACTTAGGCCTCGTCGTCGTCCACCGCCCTGGTGCTATCGGCGCGTCGTGGTCAACATGGTCAACGAACGACATCCATCGGACGTGGACTGTATGTGGAGAGGCTGACAGCTGGGTCCACGGCCGCACACAAGGAAATGCCTCCTTATTACGCGCAAAATAATGATTCCTCCACCTGACAGCAGGGACCCATGGACGGGACACCGTATTTCATGAAAAAATGTTCCCCCCTGACTTCTCGGACCCACCAGCTACATCTTCGCACGGAAGGAAGTGTCTGACAGTCAGGACCCACCTGGTCGAAGCATAAGTAGCATTGTCATTCTGGTCGCGAACATGTACGTACATATTGGTCGATGTAGAGACACGCACGTGTCGTAGTAGAGGCGCGCACGTAGCATGTACACGTACGTACAGCGGCCAGGGTGCAAGAAAGTAAATACGGCCACGTACGTACATATGGGCAGGGTCTCGAACGCCTACTCATGCATACGTACGACCAGGGCTCATGTACATGGCTGGGTCGGAATGGAGAAACTGCATCGTCATCGTGTTCATGGGGGGGCAACGGAATGCGCCTTGTTCATCGGGAGGCAACAGAACACGTGTTGTTCATCAGGAGCCAACTGGCTTGGACGGAACATCCGATGGAAACGAGGCCTGGCGTACCGCAGAACGGAGGAAACGGCCTTGTGTTCGACCGACCACGGTCGAAACGGGATCATGTTCATCGGGAGGGGTCTGGCGTACCGCAAAACGGAGGAAACAGACTTCTCTTGGACCTTCTACGGTCGAAACGGGGTCCTGTTGATCGGGAGGGGTGTGGCGTACCGCAAAACGAAGGAAACGGACTTGTGTTGGAGCGCTACGGTCGAAACGGGGTCCTGTTCATCGGGAGGGGTGTGGCGTACCACAAAACAGGACTCCACGGGATACTGTTCATCTCCACCATCGACCTCCTCCACGGGCTACTGTTCATCCACCGTCGACTTCCTCCAGCCTACACCTGCGACTATTCATCCACGAGCTCCTGTTCATCCAGCCTCCACCGCACTCTCCTCCACCGACTACTGTTCAACCAGCCCTCTACACGGGGTCCTGTTCAACCACCCCTCCACGGGCTACTGTTCATCCAGCCCTCCACCGGCTACTGTTCAACCAGCCCTCCACGGGGTCATCCTGTTCATCCAGCCCTCCACGGGGTCCTGTTCATCCACCCCCAACCGGCTCGATCGGGGTCCTGTTCATCCAGTGGCAACAACCTCTACTTCCACGGGGTCCTTTTCATCCAACCCCCCACCGGGAACTGTTCATCCAAGCCCCCCAACAACGCTCCATTATTCATCAAGAGGCAGCATCGATCGACTTCAGTTAGCAGCAGTAGCGAAGGAATCACTCTGGTTCGGTTAACAACAAGGGATCGATCGCTCAGGTTCAGTAACGCGTGGCCTGGAGTGCAATCGCTCGGGTTCAGTTAGAGCCCAACACCTTGCTCGGGTTTAGTGAGAGCGGAACGCCTCGCACACACGCGCGTAAGTATGAGAGAAACGCGCATCGCTCGGCCCCCGACCACCCACCGTAACCGGGAACTCCCCTGATATTTTCCTTGCCCTCGCTTCTACCACGGTTTTTTCCGTCATGCACGGCCCAAAGAATTTCATGCAGCTGCGTCTCCGGCCCGCCCAGGACGAAAAGCCCATTTTCTGTCATGATTCTTTGTCATAGAAATAGGAGCCACCACATCTACGATGATACCGGGTTTTGTCACAATTATTGTCATAGAAGTGTCATAAGCATGATAGGAAAAAATTCGTTCGGCCCAAAATGTCATGGATGTGTCTTTTTTTGTAGTGGGCCCAGGCGTGCCCAGGTGGGTTGTGCCCACCTCGGTGGCCTCCCGCACCCCCTCTTCGCCCTATAAATTCCCAAATATTCCAAAAACCCTGGGGGTAACCCTAGATGAGAAGTTCCGCCACTGCAAGCCTCTGCGGCCACTAAAAACCAATATAGACCCCATTCCGGCACTCCGCCGGAGTGGGAAATCATCACCGGTGGCCATCTTCATCATCCCGGCGGCCACCATGATGAGGAGGGGGTAGTCCACCCTCGGGGCTGAGGGTTTGTACCAGTAGCTATGTGTTTAATCTCTCTCTCTCTCTCCGGTGTTCTTGAGATGTCACGATCTTGATGTATCGTGGGCTTTGTTAATATAGTCGGATCATATGGTGTTCCTCTCTATCTTGTTGTGATGAATTGAGTTTTCCCTTTGAGATTTCGTTTTATGAATTGAATACTTTTATGGATTTGAGAGCACTTGATATATGTCTTGCATATGAATACTCGTGGTGACAATGGGGTATTGTATTGATTCACTTGATATATGTTTTGGCACTCAACTCGCGGATCCCCGAGGTGACATCGGGGTAATCTACACATAGGGTTTGATGCACGTTCTTGTCTTTGTTTCTCCGGTAGAAATCTTGGGGCACTCTTTGGGGTTCTTTGTGTCAGATTGAGTGTTATGAATCTGAAATTATTTGGTGTTATTTTAGTATGAACTCTTGGATAGATCGATCGGAAAGAATAGCTTCGAGGTGGTTTTTGTTGGGGAACGTAGTAATTTCAAAAAAAATCCTACGCACACGCAAGATCATGGTGATGCATAGCAACGAGAGGGGGAGAGTGTGATCTACGTACCCTTGTAGATCGACAACGGAAGCGTTAACTTTGGTTGATGTAGTCGTACGTCTTCACGGCCCGACCGATCAAGCACCGAAACTATGGCACCTCCGAGTTTTAGCACACGTTCAGCTCGATGACGATCCCCGGACTCTGATCCAGCAAAGTGTCGGGGAAGAGTTCCGTCAACACGACGGCGTGGTGACGATCTTGATGTACTACCATCGCAGGGCTTCGCCTAAGCACCGCTACAATATTATCGAGGACTATGGTGGAAGGGGGCACCGCACACGGCTAAGAATATGATCACGTGGATCAACTTGTGTGTCAAGGGGTGCCCCCTGCCCCCGTATATAAAGGATCAAGGGGAGGAGGCCGGCCGGCCCTCTATGGCGCGCCAAGGAGGAGTCCTCCTCCTAGTAGGAGTAGGACTCCTACTAGGAGGGGGAAAGAAGTGGGGAGGGAGAGGGAAAGGGGGGCGCCGCCCCCCCTCTCCTAGTCCAATTCGGACCAGGGGGGAGGAGGCGCGCGGCTCACCTTTGGCTGCCCCTCTCTCTCTCCACTAAGGCCCATATGGCCCATTACTTCTCCCGGGGGGGTTCCGGTAACCCTCCGGTTCTCCGGTTTTCTCCGAAATCACCCGGAACACTTCCGGTGTCCGAATATAGCCGTCCAATATATCAATATTTATGTCTCGACCATTTCGAGACTCCTCGTCATGTCCGTGATCACATCCGGGACTCCGAACTAACTTCGGTACATCAAAACTCATAAACTCATAATATAACTGTCATCGAAACCTTAAGCGTGCGGACCCTACGGGTTCGAGAACAATGTAGACATGACCGAGACACGTCTCCGGTCAATAACCAATAGCGGAACCTGGATGCTCATATTGGCTCCTACATATTCTACGAAGATCTTTATCGGTCAGACCGCATAACAACATACGTTGTTCCCTTTGTCATCGGTATGTTACTTGCCCGAGATTCGATCGTCGGTATCCCAATACCTAGTTCAATCTCGTTACCGGCAAGTCTCTTTACTTGTTCCGTAATACATCATCTCGCAACTAACTCATTAGTTGCAATGCTTGCAAGGCTTATGTGATGTGCATTACCGAGAGGGCCCAGAGATACCTCTCCGACAATCGGAGTGACAAATCCTAATCTCGAAATACGCCAACCCGACATGTACCTTTGGAGACACCTGTAGAGCACCTCTATAATCACCCATTTACGTTGTGACGTTTGGTAGCACATAAAGTGTTCCTCCGGCAAACGGGAGTTGCATAATCTCATAGTCATAGGAACATGTATAAGTAATGAAGAAAGCAATAGCAACATACTAAACGATCGGGTGCTAAGCTACTGGAATGGGTCATGTCAATCAGATCATTCACCTAATGATGTGATCCCGTTAATCAAATAACAACTCCTCGTTCATGGTTAGGAAACATAACCATCTTTGATTAACGAGCTAGTCAAGTAGAGGCATACTAGTGACACTCTGTTTGTCTATGTATTCACACATGTATTATGTTTCCGGTTAATACAATTCTAGCATGAATAATAAACATTTATCATGATATAAGGAAATAAATAATAACTTTATTATTGCCTCTAGGGCATATTTCCTTCAGTTTCGTACCCTATAAATGATTTCTTCTTATGTTCTCCGCTAGATAGGAACTTTGGAGTGATTCTTCGTTGCACTTCGAGGGATGGTTATATGATCCAATTATATTAGCATTGTTGAGAGATTGCACTAGCGAAAGTACAGACCCTAGGCCTCATTTTCAAGCATTGCAATACCGTTTGTGCTCCGTTTTATCAATTGCTACCTTACTATTTTTTATTATTCTTATGACAAAAATCAATATCTACTGTCATTACTACGCTTTTATTACCATCTCTTCGCCGAACTAGTGCATCTATACAAATTACCATTGTATTCGGTGTGTTGGGGACACAAGAGGATTTTTGTTATTTGGTTGCAGGGTTGTTTGACAGAGACCATCTTCATCCTACGCCTCCCATGGATTGATAAACCTTAGGTCATCCACTTGAGGGAAAATTGCTACTATCCTACAAAACTCTACGCTTCTAGGACCAACACGAGTCTACAAGAACAAGTTGTGTAGTAGACATCATATATAAGATAGAAACTTGATAACCCAATTGACTTGGCTTGAGACAATATGAATGATGAAGATCTCTTAATTCTTCATGATGTAGCCAAGTCTCCAATGCCCTCCAGCAACACCTATTGATCACGTTTGAGCTAGTTGGCCCCCAACCAAGTTGGGTCCTAAGAGGTTAGTCACAATAGGCTTGGCTACCCAAATGGTTCTTTTCTTGACACCACTTTGGGTACCAACAAATTTTGCAAACACATTGCCAACCTTATCCTTCCCAAGGGAATACACATCATCAATTATAATAGGGTTGGATAAGGTACCATTCGTGCATGAAGAAGTGACCTGACCTTTCTCACGACATAGGTAGCAACGTCTACTCTTCACTTTCTTCTCACTTGATTTATCAACTTGAGAAGCATTAGCTTGAGTCTTCTTGGGAAAAGTCATTTCTTCAACTTGAGGTTGAGCATGAGAGTGAACTTGTGGCCGCTTCCCTTGTTGCTTGTCACTAATGGGCTTCTTCATCAATGGGCAAGATCTAACATGATGCCCTTCAACTTTGCACTTGAAGCAAACAATCTTGGCTGAAATCTTGACTTGTTCTTGGCCCTTCTTCTTGTTCATCTTGGACTTGTTCTTGGCCCTTCTTCTTGTTCATCTTAGACTTCTTCTTATTGGAGTTGAATCCAAGTCCAACTTTGTCATTGGGGGATTTTTGCACACTCAAGATATTGTTGAGTGTGGATTTCCCTTCATGACTCTTTTCCAAGTCTTTCTTCAAAGAAGTGAATTGGGCCTTGAGCTCTTTGATTTCCTCTACATGGTTAGTATCAACACAAGTACTAGAGGAAGTATAAGCTTCATCATTAGAGCAACAAGGCAAGGAAAGCAATTCATCACAAGATGTACCAACATTGTGAGTAGATGAATTACAAGGACTAGCACATGGCAATATAGCATTTTGACTAGAAGTAGTGCTAGTATCCACATGAGGCTCACTAGATGTTACCTTAGCAATCATGGCCTCATGAGCTATCTTTAGCACATTATGGGATACTAGAATATCATCATGAGAGCTTGAGAGATTTTCATGACTTTCTTCCAATTTCCCATAATTGCTAGATAGAAACTCAAGTTGAGCCCGTAGCTCAACATTCTCCTTTAAAATGGATGCTTCACAAGTAATAGAGTTAGTAGCACAAGCATCATCAATAATAGAAATAGGAGAAGGCAACTTGGCAAGCTCTTTTGAATATGAAGCTTTAAGTTGTGCATGAGACTCGGTGAGTTTGACGAGCTCACTCTTAATGACCCTTGAGCCATTTTCGAGGTGCCCAAAGTCCTCAAGGAGTTTAGCATGCGCAACTTCAAGCTTCTTATTTTTAGTTTCAAAATCATTGGCCACCTCAAGAGCTCTGTCATGAGATTACTTCACTCTAGATAGTTCTAGAGCTAAAGTCTCCTCAAGAGATTCCTTGGTGGTTTGTTCAAGTTCAAGAGCTTGAGAGAGATCCGCAATCTCATTAGCGTAATCACGCTCATGACCTTCCATTTTTTCAATGGTGACCTGATGCTCCTCAATATGAGATTCCAGCTCCTCAATATGATTCTTGCCCTCAATGGCAATGGATATGATTTCCATGAAGTTGGAACGAGCAATTTTATTTTTATGAAGAGCTTTAAAATCATTTCCCCCTTAATTTTTAAGTAGGCAACATTATCATTCTCTTCATCATTATCCTCATCACCATTAGCACTAACATCATCATCAAGAGACATATTGGTTTTCAAAGTAGGAGATACCTTTGAAGCCTTAGCCATAAGGCATAAAGCAATAGATGATGATGTAGGATCCCTTGAAGCACCATTTAAGACTACATCTTGTTCCATGGAGTGTCGAGTTTCCTCTACATTGTTAGCACAACAACTCGAGGAAATAGATACATGTTTATCATGCCAACAAGAGATAGCAAGCATATCATCATGAGATTTGAGCAAGCAATTTCTACATGATATGCAAGGACTATCAACACAAGCATGTGAAACATGTAAGGTGCTCGAAGTGTTAAAGTCCAAAGAAAGACCATTGCAATAAGATAATGATGAAGGATCACCAAGAACAAGAACACTATCATCATTGCAATGACCAACACTACTCACTATAGCATTACCTTGTGGTAATCCATATGTAGGTGAAGTAGAAGAAGTTGAGAAGGCAACACGGCCGGAGGTGGAGGGAGAACAATCATCCCCACAAATCTTGGATACACCATATTTATCTTGAAGCTTTGTCCACAACTCATGAGCATCCCGGAATGGCATGATTTGAAATATAACTACATTGCTCAAAGCATCGAAAAGCACATTAGAAGCTTGAGCATTGAGATAAGAGTTTTTCTCATCCTCTAAAGATAATCTTTGGGGATCCTTTGGAGGAGAAAAACCCATATCTGCAATTCGCTCTAAATTTGGGTCCATGACTATGAAGAGATTAAGCATGTGAATTACCCAAACATCAAAATTTGTGCCATCAAAACTAAGAGTGTCAGAGAATCCTAATCCCCTAGTCGACATCTTTACTCTCTAGGAGGTAAATCCTAATAAAGAGAGACGAGGCTCTGATACCAATTGCGAGATCGTGGATGTCGCCTAGAGGGGGTGAATAGGCGCTTTAAAATAATTATGGTTTAGGCTTGAACAAAAGCGGAATAAACCTAGCGGTTAAATTGTCAAGCAAAAAACCTACAACAACTAGGCTCACCTATGTGCACCAACAACTTATGATAAGCAAGATAAACTACTAGGTGATAGCAACATATATGACAAGAAACAATATGGCTATCACAAAGTAAAGTGCATAAGTAAAGGGCTTGGGTAAGAGATAACCGAGGCACGCGGAGACGATGATGTATCCCGAAGTTCACACCCTTGCGGATGCTAATCTTCGTTTGGAGCGGTGTGGAGGCACAATGCTCCCCAAGAAGCCACTAGGGCCACAACAATCTCCTCACGCCCTCGCACAATGCAAGATGTCGTGATTCCACTAAGGGACCTTTGAGGGCGGTCATCGAACCCGTACAAATGGCAACCCTTGGGGCGGTCACCGAACCCGTACACTTTGGAAACCCTTGGGGGCGGTCACCAGAACCCGTCAAATTGCTCGGGGTGATCTCCACAGCCTAATTGGAGACCCCGATGCTTGCCCGGAGCTTCACACCACAATAATTGAGCTCCGAACACCACCAACTGTCTATGGCGCCCAAGCACCCAAGAGGAACAAGCTCAAGGGTACCAAGCACCCAAGAATAATAAGCTTCTCAACTTGTAACTTCCACGTATCACCGTGGAGAACTCAAACCGATGCACCAAATGCAATGGCAAGGTCACACGGAGTGCCCAAGTCCTTCTCTCCTAAATCCCACCAAAGCAACAAATGCTAGGGAGGAAAATGAGAAGAAGAATAAGAAGGAGAACACCAAGAACTCCAAGATCTAGATCCAAGGGGTCCCCCCCATAGAGGAGAAAGTGATTGGTGGAAATGTGGATCTAGATCTTCTCTCTCCCCCCCCCCCAAAAAAAACTAGCAAGAATCCATGGGTGGACTGAGAGATAGCAAGCTCGAAGAAAGGTGAACAATGGGGGAAGAACACGAGCTCAAAGGATAAGGTTCATTAGGGAAGAAGACCCCCCTTTTATAGGTGGGGAAAAATCCAACTGTTATGCTCACAGCCCGCACGAAGCGGTACTACCACTAGCAGGACGGTGGAAGCCCTTCGAAAAACAACAGCGAGGAGGCAAAAGGCCAGTAGAACCGCCGGAGTGGTACTACCGCTCATCCTCACGGTACTACCACTAGGGGTAGCGGTACTACGGCCAAGGGTAGCGGTACTACTGCTTGCGAGCGGTACCAAAAAAATACATCCGTGCCTACCACTTCTGGACTTAATACGAGATTTTGGTCCGGAGCAGAAGTAGCCACGGTAGTAGCCGCGATAGTACTGCTCTGGAGCGGTAGTAAAAAATTACATCCCCTCCAAGCGGTAGTAGCCGCGGCAGTACCTCTGCAGCCTTTTAAGGACACCAAAACTGCCACAACTTCTGCAAACGGACTCCGAATTCAACAAAACCAAGTTTGTTGGAAATATAACGACATGGACTAACACAATCTTGATAGAAATAACAATAATAAGCAAATGATAAAAGGCCCATAAGAAAATGGTGAGAACCCTTCCTCGAATAAGACTGGTAAAACCTCCAACACCAAAAACGTAATGGAAGAAGCATATGAAATCCGTTTTCGATGTACTAGAGCTTGTCACGAAGATAACCACAAGCTCTAAAACCTCAAAAAGAGAAAATACAAATAAGAATCAAGAAGTATGATGCAAGGATGCAATGGTTTGAGCTCTCGACGATGGATATGATCAAGTTACTCACTTGAGAGCCCCCCTTGATAGTACGGCTATCGATCCTATAACCCGGTCTCCAAACTATCATCATGAGACTGGCAAAATAGAAAACCTATCAAGGGAAAACCTTTGCCTTGCACGAAGTCCACTTGAGCTAGATGATGAGGATCTTGACTCCCTCAAGTTGGACCACCTTTCTTGATTGCCTTCTCTCGATGAAGACTAGTTGATTGCTCCCCCATACTCCATTATGTGTGAGCCACTCCTTGGCACATCTTCACAAGTCCATTGACACCACAATGGATGGCGAGCTTCAAGGATGGTCTCTTCATGATGCTCCACTTGAACTCGCACCGCAATCTTGATGACGATCACCACTTGATGTCATCCTCCATGGGTTGTTTGAGATCTTCCTCTTGATGCAAACCCATGGAAACAAACCGAACCCCACACAGAACTCACACATAGATCATGGGTTAGTACACAAAGCGTAATGGACAATGCTTACCATACCATGGTATCACTTGATCCCTCTCGGTACATCTTCTATGCTTTGTGAGTTGATCAACTTGATTTACTCTTGACTCAGTCTTGATTAACCTTGAACCTTTCCAACACTCTTCATTTGGATGATGCCTTGAAGGTAAGCATTAATGATCACACAATCTTCTTCTTCAAGACATGCTTGCAATAAGCTCAACTCTCACATGACCAATCTTTGGATAATTCCTTAATATCACCTTGGTCAACACATAAACTCCTTGAAACCAACACATGGACTTCAAGAAATGCCTATGGACAAATCCTTCAAATATAACTCAATGCAACCATTAGTCTATAGAGAATGTCATCAATTACCAAAACCACACATGGGGGCACCGCATGTCCTTTCAGATGCCACTGTTGGGAAACTTAGCATGCAATTTAAAAAAATCATACGCTCACGCAAGATCTATCTAGGAGATGCATAGCAACGAGAGGGGGAGAGTAGACCGAAAACGGAAGCGTTTGACAACGCGGTTGATGTAGTCGAACTTCTTCTCGTTTCGACCGATCAAGCACCGAATGTACGGCACCTCCGAGTTCTACACACGTTCAGCTCGATGACGTCCCTCGGACTCTTGATCCAGCAAAGTGTCGAGGAAGAGTTCCGTCAGCACGACGGCGTGGTGACGATGATGGTGAAGTGATCCACGCAAGGCTTCGCCTAAGCACTACGAAGATATGACCGGAGGCGTAAACTGTGGAGGGGGCGCCGCACACGGCTAACAATTGTTGGTGTGTCTTCTAGCGGTGCCCCCCTCCACATATATATAGGTTGGAGAGGAGGAGAGGCAACCAGGGGTGCCCCAAGTAGGAGGAATCCTACTTGGGGTCCTTCCCAATTCGCCCCCCTTCCTTATTAACCAGAGGGGAAAGGAGAGAGGGGGGAGGGAAGGAAGGGGGAGGCCGAATCCTCCCCTTTCCTTCTCCCTTCCCCTCTTTCCTTCTCCTCCTATTTCGGCCCATATGGGGGCGCACCAGACCCTTGTGGGCCGGCCTGTCCCTCTCTTGACCCATAAGACCCATATCTTTGCCGGGGGTGCCCGGAACCCCTTTCCGGTGACCCGATACGTACCCGGTACCCCCGGAACACTTCCGATGTCCGAATACTATCGTCCTATATATAAATATTTACCTCTCGACCATTTCGAGACTCCTCGCCATGTCCGTGATCTCATCCAGGACTCCGAACAATATTCAATCACCAAAACACATAACTCATATAATACAAAATCGTCACCCAATCAGACCCCGTACTCAGTCCATATGTCCAGACTATTCGGCATCCCTCCAAACTAGCCCATAGGGTGGATTTGGGTTGCCCAGATGCGTCCATGAAGTAGCATCCAACACACCAGACCCACGCCAAATCCCCCAAAATCGACCACCACCCTCGCCATACATGCCCTCTTCCTCTTTGTTCTGTCATGTTTGTGTCGCCTCCCGCTCCCCCTCGCCAGCTCTGCCGATGTCCACATATGTTCCCAACCCACTGTGTCATCACCACCGTCCCCCGTCCGCCCAAGACGTCCTTGCCGCTCCGGACATGGTTACCGCCCCGATACATCCTACTCCGCCCGCCATACACCTCGTTTGCCATGTGTTTAAAGAAATGTCGAAGATATTTTTAGGTTCTTTTTCACATTTGTATGCAAATGATGGATTCATCAGACGGTGAGTTTGCTTACCTAGAGCTTGACGAGTTCATTTTCAAGGAGTTAATTGATTCATAGGATTTGAATATCAATTATGACCTTGATGGAGATGCGGTGGTGATGATTACCATCCTTGAAGAAATGGAGAAAGGAGAGGATCATGGTCTCAACTTGAAGGGTTCGATGCCTGGCAGATAGTTTGTTCCCAGGATATGCTAAAGGGCCAACGGGATCTCTACGCCGACTACTTTAAACCCAACTCGCTATTCCATAAGGTGTTTTTTCAGCGTCACTTCCGGATGAGCAGTCATTT
Source organism: Triticum urartu (assembly GCF_056163025.1). Taxonomy (NCBI): domain Eukaryota; kingdom Viridiplantae; phylum Streptophyta; class Magnoliopsida; order Poales; family Poaceae; genus Triticum; species Triticum urartu. Next base: position 40,888,371 of record NC_141876.1, on the reverse strand, counting down.
GTTCTTGCACATAGTGGAGGGTGTGCGGGCATATGATCCTTATTTCACACTGAGGAAGGATTGTTGCGGCCAACTATCGTTCTCTCCTATTTAGAATGCACAATTGTTTCCGACGATGCTTGCATTTGGTTTAGCCGGAGATGCCATTGATGAGGTCGTCCGGAGGCAATGATGAAATTTACCTATATCGTGGTATAGATGTTTGGAGCAGAGTACATGAGAGAAGAAAATGCTGATGACAGGGTAATGCTATTGGCAATTGGATAGAGAAACTATGTTATTTTTTTCTAATTTGAACTATTACTGTTGTATTGTTGTGTGTTATATTCATTGTTCTATGTTTTTTGTTTCATTCATTCATCCGCGGTCATGTGTTTACATGAAAATTAAGTTTTGTAAATGGCAGTTGTGATTGGCTGAACGAACAAATGGGGGTTCGCCATCTTCTGTTTGTGGCCACGTCCACAAACATATAATAGAAAGCTAGAGTTTCTGCCTCTCGCCGGCGCCGCCGCAGGTCCGCCTCGTCTCCGGTGGCCCTAGGGCCATGGGGCGCGGTGGATCCTGCCAAGGGCCGGCGTGAGGGCTTCGTTTTCAGTCGTTTTTTCCTGTCTTGTTAGGGTTTGTGTCATGCTCAGGAAGGCGAGACGGCGGCGGCTCCCTGAAGATGGAATAAAGGTCTCCCCGCCTAGCCTCCGTTTCGACGGTGCATCTAGCATCGTTGGTGGGCGTGTGGAGGTGTGTCTCCGGCGGATCTATCTTTGGTGGATTTGCTCGGATCTCGTCGTTGTTCGTCTACGTTCGTGTGTCTTCGGGTTGAATCCTTCCAACCTACGTTATTCTTCATCGGCGGCGGTTGCTATTCTGGTGCGCTGGTCGTATGGGGCCTTAGCACGACAACTTCCCGACTGTCTATTACAACAAGTTGTGCCCGGCTCCGGTGATGGAGAGGTGATGACGGCGGCGCGCCTTCGGCTTGCTTCAGTGCTTGTAGTCGTCGCTAGGTGGTCTACGGATCTGGATGTAATTTTTATTTTTGGTGTTTGTTATACTGCCATGATTGAAGATGAATAGATTGGAAGTTTTTTGTAAAAAAAAAATAGGCAAGTGAGATGCACGCCATCTTTTTCCGACAAGGACATATTTATACCCTTTTTTGTGATAATACGAAAGTTTTTGTAAGAAAAATAAAACCTAGGCTTCATCTCGTTTTGTTCCAGTCGAGGGCGACGTGATGCACAACGTTGACAACTGATCGCACAAGACGCAACCTAGTTAAGATGGCGATGCGTGCACAACGGTCCGTGACACGACGGGACGATCGATGTCCTGTGAGCACGTACGCACGGAGTCGACCCCTTGGATGCCCATCCAATCGAACAGAATTCCCGTGGATCCTCTCCGTATCCGCAATGATTTTGCACTTACGCCTCGTGTGTTCAGTGTTCCTGGCATCGGACCGTGACCCAAATCCACACGAGGAAGGCTTAATTTGGACGAGCACGCACACCAGTCCACGGCCCGAACAGTAAATAGTGGAGCACTATTACTACGAAGCCACGAACGGTGCCTGATATCCCAAAGGAACACCAACCAAAAGCCTCCACGCCTCCTTGTTCACGTGCCACGGCAAAGGGTGAGATCGCTCACGGGCTCGCGCAGAGCTCCTAGATAAAATGCGTCCACGACGGCCGTCAGGCTGAAACCAGCACACCTCCTCGTGCCTCCGTCGCCCTGAGGATCGATCCAAGAGCCGGAGAAGCAGACGAGCAGCGATGAGCCGCCGCACCAGGCGCGGCGACCGGCAGCAGCAGCAGCCGCTGGCTCGTTCCACGACCGTGTCCAACAATCCCATCTTCTTCGTGCACGACGGCCTAGACGATGTGCCCGGTGAGTTCGCCAAGCCGCTCCCGCTGCCCCCGAGCAGGGCGCACCTGCAGCCTGCAGGCTCGCGGCGGGCAGCCAGTTCCACTTGCACGTTCATGGCGAGCCGGCACGGGAGCGGCTGGGTCCTGAGGAGGGTGCACCACCACGACCCGTTCCTCGCCGCCTATGTGGCCTGCACCAAGAGCGGCGGCAAGGTCGACGCCGCCGCTGCTCCGCCGAAGAGGGAGCAAAAGAAGAATAAGAACAGAGGCGATGCCGCTGTGCAGGGGTGCGGCATTTGGAGCGGTTGGACGGCGGCGGGAGCGAAGTACGCCGGAGCGATGTCGTGTAAGTACGGCTGCGACGTTGCAACCGCGCAGGGCGACGATCCTGCCGCGTCCCCGACGCCCAGACTGCACCTGTCGAGGCAACTGGTGGTGATCCCGGCCAGGAAGAGGGCCCTGCAGCCACGGGGGCGGCCGCAGGGCTGAGCGAGGGTGCTGTCCTTGTGTTTGTTTCTGGTGCTGTGGTGCACCCCATGTATACATAGCCAATGTAACGATACTACTCTACTGCAGTGTGTAAAATTGTGCAGAAACATATATGTAAACTTGTATGTGTATATTGTGCTGTGATCCATCATATAGACGAAACATGAAATCAACCGAGTTTTGCTACATCCACGGAGGGTTCACGGGGAATTTACGGGTTTTTTGAATTCAACCCAGAGTACACGAAGCGTTTTTCTCCTCCCTTTCTCTCCATTCTGCCTCCTTCCATGCGAGATCATGGGTCCCCTCTCTCTCTCCGTCCATCGCATCAGCAATACGAGGGATTGGGACAGTTTCGGACCGGTAATGGCACGGTCATGCTTTTAACTTAGGTTCTGGTATTCAGTCGTCCGTGGTGAGGCAATGGTACCATCATCAACATGGAAGTCCTCCCCATCTCGTCCTTGTTGCCATGGTGCTTCTTGGCATTATTGGGAGACGTGGGGTGATGCCCTCATATTTGGTTCTTCAGGTTGTGTTTTTTCTTCTACAGATTTATCTTGGTGGAGCTGTCTTGCGGAGCGGATGATGCAGTTGTGTGTCTTGGTCATCCGGCTCCAATTCTGACTAATGAATGTTTGGCAATTCCGGCCTCGTTGGCGAACGTGTGAGAGTTGTGTTTCCAGACTCCGTTTGGTTGGCCTGCGACGTCATACATGCCCTCTCCGAGGCGTCGATTTGTTATGCGGACCGACGGCGGCGGTATCTTCTGGTCTACATTGACGACTTATCCAGCCACTGCTTCTGCAAGCTCATGCCTTAACAAGTTTGCCTTGCCGAGATTGAGTCCCAAAGGCGGCAACGAGATTCACCAATAGCGCGGCATCAATGGATGCAGAGGGAAGAAGACTTCGGTATCCCAATTATTTGGATGTGTTTTTTTATTTTTGTAAGAGCATTTATAAGGGCCTATGCTACTTAATATATGATATTTGATCTTTTCGCAAAAAATATACAGACGAAACATGGCCAGCTCACCATGATTGATAATTGTAACTCATGTTCAAGATCTTACTTTCGCAAGCGAGCTTATGTGTAAAATTGCATCGTCCGAGAGTCATTCAATTGTGGTAGCAGTCACATGGTGACCAGTGAGGGCATCAGAAAAATATTATTTGAGCACCCGCCTCGTCCATAGGATGACACGACTGGTTTCGAGCTGATTACTTGATGGTGAAGTCTTCGAACCTATCATCAAGATGGCAAACTGAAACACCATTTCATGTATGGGGTTGAAAATTCAGGATCTAGACTTGCATTGTCACCTTATTGAATGTTTCGTCTTTGTCTTTGTACCGATGTACTCGTCTTGATTGGTTTGACCTGTCATTTAAGGTGAAAATCTTCGTGTCAATGTCACAACTAGATTCGGCGATGTCGGGGCGGATGCATAATTACTTCTTATAGGCATTGTGTGCAAACATATCGACTTGTTGGAGGTGTTTAGTTGTTATATCTTGTAAAAAAAATCTTTACGCAAGAGAAGGTACGATCCATACGACGTCAAAGTGGCACAATCCATCAAAGCGTCAACCTAAACAACCTAAGAGCATCTCCAGCCGTTCGGCCCTCCAGAGCGCCGAAAAATAGCGGCCTGGGGGCGAACCGGCGCTAGATTGATCCCTGGGGGCGACCTAGCTCCCAGCCACGCCCCCAGGCGGCGCCTCCCAAGCCGCGGAAAATTCAAACATGAACATTCCCGCTCACAAAAGACGCCACAAGTTCGGCGATCACATTGGCCTAGTTCGGCGATCATCAGTTCGGCGATCGTACGAAAAGTTTGGCGTACAAAAAAGAAAGGACGCGCGTGCAACGCATCACACAGCGAGGTCGGCCTCCAGCGTCGGTGAAGTCGGCATGCGCAGGCTTGACGGTATCGGAGCTGCTTCGGTGCTGGGCGGCGTCGGCGCGGCTTCTGTGCCGCTGGGCGGCGTCGGCGCGGCTTCTGTGCTGCTGGGCGGCGTGGAGGCATCATCGCTCGGGCTTGGCGGCGGTGTCGGCGTGGGCGTGGGAGTTGGCGTCGTCGTCAACGGTAGCCGTTTCAGGATGAGGCCGCGCTCCGCCAAGTACCACGCCTTGACCGCCTCGTCGTTGCTCTGGAGCATGTCGGCCCCGCCCAGCAGGAAAGCCAGGTCGGTGTTCCTCTTCTTCGCGGCGACGTTCGTCCGGAGTAGGTCGAGCTTGACGGCGCTGCTCGTCATCAACGCCGACCACCGCACCTCGATCTTCTCTTCACGCCGGGCGGCCCGGGCCTGTGCGTCGGCGAGGCAATGCTCGATGGACTCCTGCGCGCGCGGTAGCCGAGTCGGCGTGTTTCCCCTTCTTGGCCCTTTGTTGCCTTCGGGGCGCCCTCGCCCGCGCCCGGCGTCGGCTCGTCCGGCTTGTAGGTCTCCTTGGCCTTGACAAGGGTGTGCCGGACATCTGCCCACTTCTCGCACTTCTCGATCCGTTTGAAGACGCGAAGGTACTTGAATTCTTGGTCGCTACTGTCCTAGCGATACACGGCGAACATGCGCAGCAGCTGCGCCGAGGAACAAACAGTTGGCGGGGACTCAGGGCGAGAAGAAGTGGGAGGCCGGCGTGCCATACCTGATCCTCAACGCTGGCGCCGCTCTCCGGGCGAGCCGCGATCTCCTCGACGATCCCATGCCATCTGTTGCACGCCGACTGGATGAGCCCCCAACGGTTCGCCATTTCCTTCGACCCGCGCTGCATGAAGACGTCTTTAAAGTCGGGGTCGACGAGTTTGCGCTCGTCGAACTCGGCCTTGATGTGCTCCCAATACGTGTCGATGCTCTGGTTCGTGCCGGTGATCAGGTCGAGGCAGACGACTTTCCACGTTTCGGCGAGACATTCCTGCTCCTTGGACGACCACTTGATGCGTGGCTCGCCGGTCCTGGCCGCCCCCTTCTTCTTGAGTCTCTTCGCCGGAACCGGCGTTGGCTCCTTGTCCTCCTCCTCCTGCTCGTCCGGCTCCTCCTCGCCGTACTCGAGCTCGCCGTCCATGTCGCCGTCGAGGCCAATCGTCTCGTCCTGGGTAGTGAACACGGGGGACGCGGCGGCGGTGGCTGAGCCTGCCGTGATGATGTCATCCATGTCGGCTTCCGTCGCGTCGGTGTCGCCAAGGTGCGACGCGGAAGCTTGTGAGAAGGGCAGCGCGCCACGGCGAAGAGGGGGCGTCGGGGACGACGCGTAGGCCGGCGATGAGTAGTTGTATGGAGGGTACTGCACGCCCGCGAAGGCGAGCGACGGCGTGCGCTGGGCCGGGTGACCATGAGGGAAGATGATGTTGGGGTTGAACCCACCATGTGCGTCCCCGTCGGCATAGCCCGGCGACGGCGTGCATCCCCAGGGTTGTGGCGACGACGAGAAGTCGGCTGGAGAACCGACGCTTTGCTGGCTCCAGGGCGTGTACTGGGCGTGGCCCCCGGGAGGATTCATCATCCCCACGCGAGCCGCCTCGGCTTGTTCGGCCGCAGCCGCAGCCGCGAGCGCCGCGTTGTCCCTGGCCTTCTTGGGGTTGGCCCTGTTCCGCCGGTCGGTGGTACAGCCTCCCGACGCTGGACTTCCGCCCTCCAGTCGGCGTTGGACATGCCTGGCGGCTTGGACGGCGGCGCCCTCGGCTTCCTCTGCTTCGGCTGGGCGGCGACGGTGGTCGCAGCCGTCGCGGCGCGGGGGATCACGTATTTCTTCGGCGGCATGGCGGCCGACGAGGGGAGGAGAAGGGAGATTGGCGGGAGGAATGGAGAGAATGAGAGGGAAGCCAGGAGGAAAGCGGGAAGAAACGGCGGGAAAAGGCCCCCCTCTCACCGACAGAGCAGCCTCACTCCCCTTTTCGCTTGTAACGGCGCCCCCCAGCGCGCCGGGTTCAGCTCGGGTGCATTGACTGTTATTTCGGCCCAACCCAATAAAAAACAGACTCATGGAGGCGCGACTGGGCCGATTTTTGCCTGCCGACACTAAAAAAACGTCTGGGAAGGGCCTTTTGGGAGCGCGGCTGGATATGCTCTAAGAGCCGTAAACCCAAGAGGCGGCGATCCGTGACCTGAGACGACCAAAAACTGCCAAATGTTTATTTTATGTAGTTTGCCAATGCTTTCTTGTTTTGCATGTACTCTGCTTATTTCTTAATGTTTTGGCTTCAATGTTTCACATATGCTTTAAGAAACTAATAAGGTGAACGTCTGTGTGTATCTACATTGCGAAAAAAACTTCTTTTTACTTAAAAACTACTCCCTTCATTTTAAAATAGATGACTCAACTTTATACTGAGGGAGTACTTGCCATTTTGTAGTTTTTTCCCCTTTGAGAACAGTCATTTTTATTTAGGGAGGTTTAAGGACAGTCCTTTTTTTTCGAGAATCGGACAGTCCTTTTGTACGCTGGCGCCTCAGCCGAGCCAAGCCTGATATACCGCCCAACTGGGCCTCAACGGGTCGGAGTCAGTCCAAACCGGCTGAACAGGCCGAATCACATTGGCACCCCTCAAAAAACAAAAGGCCGAATCACATTGGCGCGAGCCTGCAGGTCCAAGGCCGACGTTGCCTAAATGCGGCCCGCAACTGCCTCCTCGTTCTCTTCCCTCCCCGGTGCTCACTTGGCTCCTGCTCCGATATCCACCTCGTCCGGCGCTTCCACCTCGGACCGGACCGACCACCAGCGGCGCAGGCCCGGCTGAGCCGCACGCGAGGACACTGCCGCAGCGATGCCACCCGCCGCCACCTTCTCGTCGTTCTCCGCGTTGATGCGCCGGCCTCCGCCGCCGGCCCGGCGCCTCCTCGTCCCCCCCGCCGCCGCGCGCGCGCACAGCACTGCCGGGGCAAGCCGTGCTCGCGGCGGCCTGCCGCGGTTCCACTCCCCCTCTCTCCCCTTGTCCAAGGTGAGCGCACTCGTCTTATCCCGTTCTCTTCCGCGTAGGCATTTCGTCGAGCGCTTTGCGTTCGTTTACGAAACCTGTAATATTTGTTCTCGGTAGCTTATGTTCTGGGAGCAGAAATGTCCGTGTTCCTCAATATGTTGTGGTGGCAAGACGACGTCTGTGGGATGAAACATTTTTCTTCCCATCTTGTAGACATTTTGTCGAGCAGCCCTCTTGTGTTGGGTTATTTGTGATGTGTGGTGTTCGGTGGCTTCATACTGATCGTAGCGGTTATTGATGTTAATCTGCAGGGTGAGGTGGTTCGCATCCAAGGCGACGAGTTCTGGCACATGACACGGGTGTTGCGCCTTGGCATCAATGACAGGTTTCACTGCTTCCATTTATTTATTTTTCTTGTGTAACTTCTATGTAATACTCGATGATGTCAAGCTTAATTTTGTTAAGGGTAGAATTTCCTAGATATTCACTTCTTGATATACCATGGAACCTACTCCACTATGGAGTAGAAGCTATAGACCAGAGAATTAGTTTTAAGATGTACCAGAAGGCAGAAGCCCTCTTTGGTTAGTTTAGTCCTTCTCCCCAACTTCTTGTATATGCAAAAGCTCCTTTGTGGTGAACCTTTTTGATTTACGACACCATTCACACACATGTAATGACTTTAGGAGATTCCAAAAAATGCTTTAGCCGGTATGCCCATGCACATAGTACAATTGTGTCTAGTATATCATTTTCTGGAAGACCAGTGCTATTTTTGGATATAATATAGGCTCCAGTGTGAATTAGCACTTTGAATCCGATACATTGAGATATTGAAAAGGGGCAAATGCTTCGTAAACAAAGCCATATGATGAAATGTTGTTTTTTCTTCCTGACAAATACACCGAACAGAAGATAAAAGGTAAAACATGCCTTGACCTAGATGTAAATCTTTTTAGACATTTTGTAAACTTGAGCATGTGCTTTTCACGCTTTATTTTGAGATTTGGACAAAAGTGCTTGTTTGAACATGATATTTCCCCTAGTGACATACAGTGAAATCTAATATTTCTACTTGTGATGAATACCTATTCACTTAAATTTCAGATTTCTACAGAAGTCTTCAATGGCACATGATATTTTACCTAGTCATCTAGCACGAAATCTACTCTTCGCTGTATCTTCAGTGGAATTTTACTCCCATTTACATGTTTTATAATGATTCTACAAAGGATTCTGCACATGTTAAAACTTTGAAACAATCTTTTGAAGGGTCGAACTATTTGATGGGGCCGGTGGCTTAGTTGAAGGATCCATACAAAAGGTTGACAAGAATGGATCAGATGTTGAGTTATTGGAGAACGCCAGGCTCATTGCTCCTCAAGGCATTCAATGGCATGTCTTTGCTGCATTTGGTGAGCCACATAAACTTTTCAGAGTTTTTCTTTTTCTTTTGAACTTCCGTAGATTTTCCTGAGTTGATCTGTACATCAGGAAAGTTTTTGCTACTCCATTCCTTGACAATTTCATAATCCCAACCCCCAGGGACGCTGAAAGGTGGACGTGCAGATTGGCTTATAGAGAAATGTACTGTATGTTATGTACTGCTTTATCTGTCCAGTTTCTTGTTTATCTACTTCTAAATCAGTTTATACTTCATCTGTGTAGGAACTTGGCGCTTCCAGTGTTACGCCTCTTTTGACTGAACGATGCCATACGATAGCGGAAAATAGAGTGGACAGGTTGCAACGGCTGGTGTTAGCTGCAGTTAAACAATGTAAGAAGTTTGAGCATCTGTCTATCTGTTCGACTGTTATATGCTGAATGGCTATATGGTAGCTGTTCAGTGTCAAGATACCATTTGTGGCTAAGATTTCAGTGCAGATGTAATAAATTGAAGTATAACTAACTAACTGCATTGCTCTTGTACTGTTTAGGCCAGAGAGTGCATGATATGTCACTGAAGCCCCCAATTCAGATACATGATCTTCCGCTGGCTGTAAGCACTCACAATCCATTCTTTGTGACCTTGCGCGTAACACCGCAACCAATCAGATACTCATGCATTGAGTGCTTGGAATTTTCTGTTATCAGGTGTCGCAATCAAAGCTTGCTTTCTTAGCATCTGCTGAAGCGCCTCCTGTTTTGAGCGTTTTGCCAAAGTGCAGCAGCGAGGAGGAAAGCGGGCTTTTAATCATTGGACCGGAAGGAGGTAACGTAGTAAATCTTGCGTGCTTTATATCCATCCATCTATCAAGGTGTTTCAACGAAAGTGACACCTGGTCAGTATTAGCATAAATCTTGCATGATTTGTATCTATCTATCTAAGTGTTTCAACGAAAGTGACAATTGGTCAGCATTAGCATACTAGCATTTTCACATAGATGCTTAATTACAACTTGCTTATCCCAAACACGCACTTATGTTTTTCATCTGATATGGGCTACTTGCACTTGCTGAACAAAATGGTTTTATGCTATGCAAAATAGCAACCCACATATAATGAACAATAGCAAGATCATAGAATTTTTTTTTGTAGTTCACCCATTTGTCGATTCCAGAGGTCGAGAACAGTTGAACACACGATGTAATTGCATTCAATTGAACTTGGTTAGTTTCAAATATGGCTGTTTTCCACGTTTGGTCAGACTTTACGGAGGAGGAGGTGAAGGTTTTGAAGGCGGCTGGTGCGGTCCCTGTTGGTCTCGGTCCATGCAGGCTACGCGTGGAGACAGCTACCATCTCACTCCTTTCTGCGCTCATGCTGTGGTCAGACGCCGCTCAGCACCAAGAAACTCAGCGGCAACGCGGATAGTTCGTACTAATTTGTATAACCATTTATAACATGTGGTTGGACTTGACTTTTCCAAGAGCATGCATGCATACGTAGTCCAATCAGTCAGTCAACTGAACTGGATCTGAGATGGTATAATACTCTAGTATTATACACGTAACTAACCACTTGGCTTTGTTTTTATATTACTACTAAAGTAAAGCAAAGAGAGAAGAAGACTTGTTAGTTAGTCGTCCTGGACGCAGAAGATGGTAGGCTTGACGGGGTCGGTGATCTCGACGGTGCCCTCGAGCATCTTGGCGACCTTGCCCATGGAGGGGCGCATGTCGGCGCGGTCCTGGAGGCACCACATGGCGGTCTTGACCATGCGCTCGACGGTGGCGACGCTGTCGGCGTCGTCGTCGACGGCGAGGAGGATGCGGGGGTCCATGATGTCCTCGATGCGCCGCTCCACGTACACCTTCTCGTACGCCCACTTGGGGAAGTACCAGTCCTCGCTGCCCACCGACTCCTGCCGGAAGCCGTAGTTGCGCCGCCCGGACACGATCTCCAGCAGCACCATGCCGAAGCTGTACACGTCCGCCTTGGCCGTGATGGGCTCCCGGTGGATCACCCACTCGGGCGCCATGTACCCGCGCGTGCCCCGGATCCGCGACATGGTCACCTTCTCCTTCTTGCTCGTCAGCTTGGACAGCCCGAAGTCCGACACCTTGGGGCAGAAGTCGTCCTCCAGCAGGATGTTCTCCGGCTTGATGTCGCAGTGCAGCACCCACTCCAGGCACTCCTCGTGCAGGTACGCGATCGCCCGCGCCACCCCCAGCGCGATCCGGTACCGGGTGTGCAGGTCCAGCATCACCGGCTGCTGCCCTTGCTGCGAGCTCTCCTCGCCGTCCTCGCCTTGAGCGTCGCCGCCGGAGGGCGCCGCCGACGAGGAGCTGGAGAAGAGGTACTTGTCCAGCGAGCCGTTGGGCACGTACTCGTACACCAGCATGCGCTGGTCCTTGTCGGCGCAGAACCCCCACATGCGCACCAGGTTGAGGTGGTGCATGCGCGCGATGATGGTCACCTCCGCCCAGAACTCCGCCTCGCCGCCGCCCACGCCGTGCAGCTGCTTCACCGCCACCGCGCGCCGGTCGGGGAGCTCGCCGCGGAACACCGTGCCGTACGCGCCGCGCCCCACCACGTCCGTGAAGTCCTTGGTCGCCGCCTTGAGCTCCGCGTACGAGAACCGCCGGGGCCCGCCGGCGGGGAGGTACTCCAGCCCCAGCGTGCGCGCCATCTCCCGGTACTGCGAGTACTTGCGCAGGAACGCCCAGAAGGACAGCACCCCCGCCAGCAGCTCCGCCGCGAACAGCGCCGTGATGATGGCGATGTTGCGGATCGTCGTCGCCTTCTGCTTCGGCGGCACCGGCAGCGCCAGCTGCACCGGGCACACCGTGTCGATCATGCTCGTCATCCCCGTGAACGGGTTGCTGTCCCTGTCCGCCTCCGCCACCCGCACGAACGTCGACATCTCCGTCCCCGGCGACCAGTACCCGTCCACCAGCCGCGACTTGTACAGCAGGCACGTCCGGTCGCCGCCGAACTTGTAGCCGAACGCCGGGCAGCCGGGGTCGTCCCGGCACATATTCCTGCACACCGCCAGGTTACTGGGCGGCTGGATAGACATGTACGGGCCAGGATCGGAGGAAGATTTGGGCGCGCCGCTGGAGAAGGACACGAAGTCCAGCCGGACGAACTTGCCGCCGGCGCCCGCCACGCTCTTCTTGGCCTCGCAGCCGTCGTCCCCTGCACCGGTCCTGTTGCGGAAGCCGGGCGGGCAGACGCAGGTGACGCCGTCGGCGCCCTTGGGGACGCAGATGGTGTTGTTGCCGCGGCAGGTGCCCTGGATCCTGCACAGCTCCTGCACGAGCTCCCACACGACGCGCCACTCGCGCCTCGCCGGGAGCAGGCTGTAGAGGCGCAGGTTGCCGTCGTCGTCGAGCGTGAGGCGCCGCAGCCGGTCCCTGGCGCCCTTGTCGGAGGCGATGAGCGTCGTCGGGTTCCCGGCGCTGAGCTTCAGCTCGCCCTCCGTGGTGAGGTTCAGCAGCGTGCCGCCGCCGCTCATGTTGGCGTAGATGGAGCCCGAGGGGTCGGCGCCGCGCTCGCCCGAGTAGTACTTGAGCGCCATGGAGTTGACGAGCCGGTAGCGCCCGCTGGCGGACCGCAGCGTGGTGACGTCGGCGCTGTTGTTGTTCCCCTGGGGTATGTCCTGCCCCGGCATGAGCGTGTCCGTGGGCTCGCCGAAGCTGGACCAGGACCCGAACACGAGGCTCCCCGTGTCGTTGAGCGTCAGCCTGGGAGCCGTGGCGTTGGCGGTGTTGGGCAGGGTCCAGATGGTGCTGCTGGCCCCGGCCCAAGTGAGCACGCCGGCGGCGTCGACGACGAGGGTGGAGCTGCCGTCGGCCTCGACGACGACGCCGTTGGAGGCGTTGTGCGCGTACCATATGATGGTCTTGCCGTCTGCGCGGGAGGAGACGTTGGCGACCCAGACGGCGAAGCGGTACTTGCCGGCGGACGAGACCGACGGCACGAAGCCGGCGGCCATGCCGCGACTCGGCGAGACGAGGATGCGGCTGGCCTCCGTCGGGAGCCAGGGCCTGGCGTCGTTGGCGGCGGGGAAGGAGGGCATCTGCTGAGCCCGGGCGCCGGCGAACGCCAGGAGGAGGAGGAGGCATGGGAGGAGGGCCATGGCCATGGGGAAGGAATTGGGGGGGATTCGATCGGAGCCGACCGACTGCGGCTGGAATGGAAATGGATGGATGAATCTGGTGGAACTCGGCTACTTCTAGTGCTAATCCCCAACAGTTAACTAGAAGCACCAATTGTCCAATTTGGAGTAGTATATTGGTTGTGTTGAGAGTTGACTATTCCTAGTCTTTGTCTGCGCGCGAACGGAACGGAACAGGACCGAGGAAAATTGATTCCCCGGCGAGCGATGGCTCTTGACGAGATTGGTCTTGGACGACCTGGCATGGCTGCTCACTGATTTTGCAATTCGCGCCGGACAAGATAGCAACCTGTGATGTGACCCATTTTGGCTATTCATTCTTCTTCACTGGGGCAGGAAATGGGTTGTGCTAGATTTTTGAACACGAGAATGGGTTGTCGAAAGGGACGAAAATGTGCTGTGAAAAGTGACGGAAATTGATCAGATATGGGCAGAGCTGCCAGTTTGTTTTCGTATTTTTTGAAATGGGTGATGCCCTGAAAGTGAATGAGCTATAACGAAGAGTCCCTTGAACCGTGCCGTGGGTCCCCGGTCTAGCTGACCAAAGCCTCTCTATGAGTGTTATGACTTGAAAACGAAGAGTATAATGTTCTCACGATCAGTGTGTCGCTGATGCACAGAAAACTAGTATCATAGAAAATGTCCATAATTACCGAGTACTCCCTCCGTCCGAAAAAACTTGTCCTTCAAATAGATGTAAGGAAGTAAAACTTAACGAAACTACTTCACAGCCGACCCACCATGCACGATGCATGGACGATTGACCATCTGATGGGTGTGATGCACTTGGTTCCTTCATCCGATGGCTGGATGTGACCATCGTGCGCAAATCATGCATTAAGTATCATGTTAGCAGCGTTGAAAACTTAATACCTTGCTAGTAAAATGCCCGTGCGTTGCTACGGAACCACAATAAAACTAGTTCAGCTATGTCTTGAAGTTTGATAAATATTTTCCATAATTAAGCGAGTTATATGAAGGGGACATATATGTGGATGATCAACTCAAATGTCCAAATACAGCCCTTTTGATTGGCATTAGTAGTTGGAGTGCACTCAAATACTGCATCTTAACACCAAATAAAATGAAGATGACATATACACCCAATGATACGGACATACGGTCTTAAGTATAATGATTATTTATGGGGAATCATGTGATCTGTTTTCATATTTTACCAAATGTATAATACTTCACGACACAAAGTTTGGACCAGATTATGAAAAATTCCCTTTATGAAAGATGGTTACAGGTAAAATGAAACATATTGCCAACACAAGTTGCACTCGGTCATCAAACGCATCAACACAGATACAAACCTGGCGGTGCATATTTCATTCAACACCTATGGCTCGTCTTCCTCCTCTCACCTCATATGCTCCAGCGACATCGTCGACCCTTCTCACCCATGCCTCCTTGCTCTAACCCCATCCTATGGTCACCTTACAATAGTGAAAGAAGAGGTTAGTACGGTAGCGGAAAGAATAGTGAACGCGCATCATAGTGGTTGTCTTCGAGAGTTGTGTTTATTATCAAGAAAAGATTCCACACATAAATATATTGTTGTGAGAGTAAGACCTCACACCCATGCATGTTTAAAAAAAATAGTGTTTACACCCAAAACATTGTTAATGATCCGATTGAAAAACTGAAATTTAATTCGTTAACGAGCGTTTGTTGTAGTGTACATTCTCTAGTGGCTTCGATAACTCGGGGTCATCTCTTGAGGAAAGACACGAAAGCCTTTTGCTATCTATACCGGATTTGCGTCACACTGCGATCAAAGCAAAGCTCGGTATGTGATGGTTAGCGCCTGTTAATGGCGGGCCTACGCTTCAAGTACACTAGAGTTTTGTCTCGGCTGTGACGGCCAACCTTAAATGTGAACGTCGTCTGTTTCACTCCTTTCTTAATGGAAAAAAGGAGTTTTGAGCAATTTTTATTTTTGAAACTTTGCAAATTTTGAGTGAGTAAGGACTAAGGACTATAGATATGCACTTCACTCGAATTGAAAAAGAAAAAGAAAAGATTGCACTCTCCGTGACGAATCTGTGGCCACGCCGCCCGTCCCGCCACCGGGAAACCCATCTCCACCGCATCGGCCCGCTTGCTCTTGCTCGGCATCCTCGGCCGGTCTTGCTCTCGGACAGGGTTTCGCCGCGTACACCTAGCCATGGCCGCCTCGCTGCCACGCCTCTCCCTCCCGCCGACGGCCGCTCTCCCTGCCGTCGCCTCCTCTCGCTACCGCCCCGATCTCGCCCCCGTCCCCAGCCGCCGCCGCCGCCTCGGCCTCCGTCTCCACCGCTCGCCGCTGGCACCTGCAGCTGCCGCGAGCTCGCCGTCCGTTCCGTCTTCTTCACCGGAACCAGGGTCGGGTATCGGTGATGCCCTCGGTGGCGTCGCCATCTTCTCCGCGGCCACCGGCGAGCCCGTCCTGATCAGGGATCTGTGGGACCAGAACGAGGTAGAGATGCAGATGCTCACCTTTTTCTCCGATTAGCTTAGTCTTTGTCTTACGAGGAGATGTAGCATAGGAAATATTATACTGTATCTAGTTTGAGGTTCAGGTTTGCCACTCAGAGGTTCTTGTCAGAACCAGGGGCGTCCATTTGTTGCTTTGCTTGAATAAATTGTTCTCCTTCTGTAGGGCGAAACACTAAATCCCATTTAGCTACGAAATCATTTGATTTCCCTTTTTAATTTGCTGCGGTACATAACTAAATTGGGGGAGTAATTCGCTGCTTGTGCAGGGAATGGCTGTGGTCGCGTTGCTAAGGCATTTCGGATGTCCTTGCTGGTAAGAGAGCACCCCCCTCCTTCTGTAGATGAATTGTGTCACCTGGATATAGTTTGTGCGTGTTGGTTTGATTTCTTTTTCTGAGCTAATCATCAACTCTACTTGTGACCGTGTCCTCTGCAGCTGGGAGTTGGCCTTGACGTTGAAAGACGCGAAAGAAAGATTTGATTCTGCTGGCGTCAAACTAATTGCTGTTGGTGTTGGCACTCCTGATAAAGCCCGTATACTTGCTGAGCGTGTATGTAATACACTTCTATTTGTAGTTTATCTCGTACCCCCTCACCACACACTGCGAACTTTGGTGATCATCTATAATCTTATTCTAGACACAGATTTTTTACCATTTGACCTTCAACTTGTTTGTGGGTATGTGCCCACCAATAATTGCAAAGATCATTGCATAATTGCACAATCCTGCTGATGTTTTAATCTAACTTATTCACCTCGTGTGGGACTTGCTAGACAATGGATGTCTTAAAATCCCAATTGTTCATATATGCTGTATTTACTGGTGATATTTGAATATTTTCAGCCCTAAGTAACTTTGTTTAAAATATGTGCAATGCAGTTGCCCTTTCCATTGGATTACCTCTACGCAGATCCTGAGCGCAAGGTACTAATTTGCGTGCTCATGCCTTAATGTATCTACTGGATATTGCTATACTGTATGGTCACATCATATACTGCTCACATTCACATTTTATCTGTTAAAATTGTTAACATCTTCTTGCCATTGTCTGCATTGTACTAAGTCCTAGCAGGATTGACCCCATAGGAATGTGTCTATTTTGGAGAAAGAGTGTTGGAAATTATCTTACTTTTGGGCCAGTGATCATGAGAACTAGACAAAGTGGCGCGCTCTGCTGCGCCCGGCTATAGGCGAGTAGTTTGTACGCGATTTTAGATGGTGTGAGCCTCAATGATGCGTTGAGTATTGTTTTTATTTTATTCTTCAGCCAAGCGCAGATAAACTTCCTCCCCCCAACAAAGCTGCAGCAAAAGAACAAACCCTAAAAGAACCAGCGGCCATGGAAGAGCTGGCCTAGGACAAATCCTATTCCATGTGTAATGAGTGGAATAGCTACGTAGACACGCCCCCGCGTTGTTTTCAAAATTCATTCGTGTTTTTAAAACTTGGGACAATTTTTAAATGTAGGAACATTTTAAAAATTCGAACCTTGATTCTTAAATTTGTGGGCAATTATTTAATTCTGAGACATTTTAGAATTCATAAAATTTTCTGCGCGGAGGACAAAGCAGACTGGTTTTCCTAAAAAAAAACAGATCCTGGTCACCAAACATGCGACGAAAGGATAAACATAAACACAGTCAGCTTTTCTCTTTAAGAAATCGTAAACACGGCCAGCTAAAACCCCACAACCGGGCCCACATGTCATTTAGTACATCATTTCTTTTTTTGAGGGCGGCCGTTTAAGTCAGCTGCCCCTAAACTCCCAGAAATCAACAGCACACCCGCCCTATCACCGGCTGTGCAGCTAGTTCACGGCCTATCCAGCAGGCCGACTTTCCAGTCAAAAACAGCTAGGAGTGGGCTGACCGAACTAACACAATTAGTCGCAAAACCACGCACCAGCGCTGAGGCCTCCCCTCAAAAAACAAAACAACATTGAGGCCCACATGTCAGCGACTGCGAACCACCTGATAGCCACAGCGTTAGCCAATCTAGCCACGCATAAATTTGAAGGAGATATGTAATGATAAGTTTTTCATTTGGAAATGGTCCTTGTTGCTATGGTGGTTCTCCTTGATAAGTGTGTGTATATACATTTTGCTCGTTTCTTCAAACTTAGATGTAGTCATGTAAATAGGTAAATGAGATAGACACATGGATATACAATATTTGGTACATGAGGATCAATGATCTCATCGTCTATGGATTGGAAATTTAAATTTTATTATCCATAAATTTTTATTTATTTATCCTGTCCCCAAGTGCATGACATCCTTTAAACCCTTTCAGGCTTATGATCTCTTGGGCCTATATTTTGGTGTTGGTCGCACATTCTTCAACCCAGCCAGTGTAAGCATCATTTTGTAGCAGTGATTTTTCATTTGTGTAGTTGTTTTATCATGAAAGTTGTGTGGACATTGTCCTGAACAAGAACGCATATCTTTGAAGGTGAAAGTGTTTTCTCGGTTTGATTCCCTCAAGGAGGCAACAAAGAACTATACAATCGAAGCCACCCCAGATGACAGGCCAAGTGTCCTGCAACAGGTTATATCATTTACCCATAGTCAACTGCTTCTGCCACTATACTCTGAAGTCTGAACATTGCAGAGTCTTTGTTGATCAATGGACCGCCATTTTGTTTGTTATGTTCGTTAGGGTGGAATGTTCGTGTTCAAAGGGAAAGAACTGTTATATGCGCGGAAGGACGAGGGCACAGGTGATCATGCACCATTAGATGATGTCCTGAGCATCTGCTGTAAAGTTCCAGTAGCCTGATGTTGAGTCCTATGAACGGGTACGCCAGATTCTGCTTTTTTATTCCCATCATCACACACAACAATAGAAAATTAAGTGTTCTTTTTTTGGGTACATAAAAAGAGCAGTTTAAGTTTTTTTTATGTCAGCCGGTGCCAAAAGAAATAAGCATATACTTTGGCTTTCTATTCTCTTCACACCCCCCCCCCCCCCCCTCCCTCCTTTCTCAGTCATGAAAGATTCTCCCGTTTATTTGTCCGTGCAGGGTCCGTTCTTACTGCATAACCGTACTGCGCAGGTGCTTCTCATACAGACATTTCATAAGCTTGGTGGTATCAGATGACTTTCGAAATACTGGATCCTGATATAAAGGTAGCGTCCCCTGCATGTATATGTATTAATATTTTTGACAAACTTTCTAACACCTTGTTAATTATAGGAGCTTAGCAGGGTTGGTTTTTGGTAGATATATGTAACTGATCATGAACACTGCACAGTGCTCTAAAATATAGCGATACGTTATCTTCGGCTTGTGTATTGGCTTTATTAATTTAAAGCCGGGTGCTTCTTGGACCTTTCTTCTAAAAATTTGTAGCAATACTGTTTCTCATGGAATACTGCATATATCCACAAGTGTCCAATTTCTTGTCGAATGCTGCATACCTGCACATCATGCGATTGGGCTGCACATCAAGGAGGGCAGATGCATAGAATCTCAAATGGTTAAAACCCTAGCCTCTGACCCACCCACCCCGCGGAGACCAAGGAAGCTGCTACGCTGGAGGCCTGGAGCAAGGTTGCAGCACACCAAACGTGACACGGCTTTGCTCTTGGTTTCAGAAATCTTGCCGGAGCTACTACTCTGTATCTAAAAGGGCGTGTACAATAATATTATCTTAACGAGTGTCATATATTTTGATACACTAGTTAAGACTAAAAGATAACCCATCGTACATCATATTTTTATTGACATCTCTAACATATGTGGGAAATTTAAAATAAAATTGTCTTATCAACCGCTGTATAAGCGCTAAATGGACCGGAAGGATACGCATGCCCGTTTCTTCGTACGAAAGACTCTGGCATCTGAGATATACTCAAAGAGCTGAATTCTTCTGCTAAGGAGAAACCTGTTCCCTTGTAATTTGGTTTTTGAATCCGGTTCTTTATTATTTCAAGCCTGCTATTTCCTGTTCTGGTTGAGCTGTAAAAGCAATGCAAATCGACTCTCTTGGAGAGATAGAAATTTCACACGTACGCAGGTCATGGCCTCTTTGATTCAAAGGATTTTCATAGAATTTTTGAAGAATTAGAATCCTTAGAAAATTTCCTACATAACTCATTTGATTCGTATGTTTGAATCATGTACTCCCTCTGTCCCATAATATAAGAGTGTTTTTTACACTAGAGGGAGTAGATTTTATCCAAAAAAAATCATTTGTACTCCTACATTCTATAGGAAATCTACTATCCAATCAGTGACTCAAACCACTTAAAAAAAATCATTTGTTCTTTTTTCTGCGGTGTGATCAAATGACTCAAATCATGTACTCCCTCCGTCCCATAATATAAGAACGTTTTTTACACTAGTGTAGTGCCAAAAACGTTCTTATATTATGGGACAGAGGGAGTACTAGAATTTAAATGGGCATTGCATTCCAATCATTTTCAATTTTTCATACTTCTACGTTTTAAAAATCCTGAGTCAAAATCAAAACCATGCATACGAAATGAACCGTGAGTCGTGACCGGCGCCCTCCGCCCGCACCCGAGAGGCCGAGCCAACGATTAGCCCGGGCCCACCGCCGCACCGGGAAGCAAAATTTAGGCCACCCAAACCCGGGAGGAAACCCATCCATTCCCGTTCAAACCCAGCTCACCTTCCTCCCCCCTTCCCACCCGCCGCCGGCGCCACCGCCACCGCCGCCCCGGGACCAACGATGCTGCTGGTCAGCCAGGCCGCCAACGGCTCCCTCTCCGCGCGGCGGCTGCCCTCCAAGCCGCTCGCCAGCCGCCGGGGCGCCAACCCCTACCCCCTCTTCGCCGGCCCCCGCGTCGCGCGCCGCCGCCTCGCGCTCTCCGGCGCCGCCGACGCGCGGGACGCGCCCCGCCGCGCCTCCGCCACCCACGCGGCCGCGGGCGAGGGCCCCTCCGGCTCCCCCGCCGCCGAGGACCCCGTCCTCCTCGGCGTCAGCGACGACCGCGTGCCCCTCGAGGGCGTCATCCAGGTCGAGAGGCCCGGCCAGGCCGACGCCCAGTCCAAGCTCGTCTCCTACGCGTAATTCCTTCTCCCCTAGCCAATGCGCCATTCCCCGCTTGTGCCTCTGTTTTGGTTTGATTTGGTCCGTTCGCTGATCCCTTGCGTTCGCAGGAAGATAGGGCTTCTGGCCGGAGGGGATCTGCTCTGCCTCCTGGTCTTCTCCGCGATTGGGAGGCTCAGCCATGGCCTGCCCGTGCTTGACGCCGAGACCTTCAAGACGGCCGACCCGTTCATTGCTGGTCAGAGAAACGTGTCCCCCTCTTCTTCTTTTTCCCTCTGATGATGTTCGTCCGTTGGACGAAGGGGTTGCTAACGGAATCGGGTCTTCTGCAGGTTGGTTGCTTAGCGCCTACCTCCTTGGCGGGTTTGGTGATGATGCCAAAGGAAGCAATGGTGTTGGGAATGCTGTAACTGTTGCAGCGAAATCCTGGGCTGTTGGTATACCGGTAATTTGTCTCCTATTAGCACCTGTACTCAAAACCCAAACAAGACCTTCATTTTATAATTAGAACGGCGATAAATCCACTGATTTCGTAATGTGTATTTATAGGTTGCGAGTTCATGTTATGAACATTGTAGAGTGTATACCCATTTACTTAACAGATAATCAGCTGTTGCCTGTTGGCCCGGTTCCATCACGCTATCCATGTCCATTCTGCTGAGCATGTGTTCTATCGTGGATTCTTCATAGTTCATTGTGTCTGATACGTTTTACCCGGCCTTTATCAATACATCTATTGGATGCATATGTCAATTTTTAATGAGGAATAGTGGAAAACCACCCCTTGTCGGCAAAGATAGTATACTGTTTTGGTTCCGTGGCTTTTGAAGGCAAGTTAGGTAGACAGTTTAAACATAGTATATGAGAAAGCCTGTATCATCAGTTTTAGCAATGAAATTGGGGGGAACCCCTTAATTCGAAAATAAAAATAACTATATGAGAAAAGTTAAAAGAGGATGGATTCATCTTAGAGAAAGGGCACAAGCAAAAAGTAGCATGGAGTTTTTTCCCAATAACCTAAAAATTCCCTGTTTTTTTAGCTGTAATGCACTGTAGAAAGGCTCCTGCAGTCATATATTAATCAAAGGTAAAATGAGGTTACATGATATGTAGTACAAGGTACAGGGTCTTTGACCCTAATCCATAAGGACTACACTTATGTCAGGGAACAGGAGTTCTAGGTAGTTTGTTGCACAAGGGTGGTTATAAAACCCTCCAGGTCAGGCTTAGCCCTATGTCTCAAGAGTGCAAATCTTGCTTGAATCTAGACAGCCAGGACCTATGTGAATATGGAATCCTTTGGAAATCATATTGTTTCTTCCACATTTGACTCAAAATTTGAAGTATATATAGTCAGATAAGCTTGTTACACATTTGACTACCTTTTAGTAGCCCAATGAAGATGCATTGCTTGACAATTTTTTTATTGGCGCTACCAAATAGACAAATACATCGCCTTACTAAACAAACTAAGAATCTTCTCTATGGCTCTATCGACCGAGTAATGTGTCCAAACCTCTAAAATTGATTGTTGCCTTTGCTATCCTGTGGTAGTGCTGATGTAAAAAAAAACTAGTCAGAATTTTATGGTTCTGCAATCATGGGGAAGCAAATGCTGGCATTCTTTTGTGCTTGCGCACTTGATACATGCCTCACCTCAATAATGGCTTATGGATATAAAGATGGTGTTCTGTTTTGTGTTTAACTTGTGCAATTTACTGCTATATCTCATGGTTTATCTGTTGTGCTAGTTTCTTGTTATGCCAATATTTTTTGGGGGATGGTAATACCTGAAGCACAACACGACAGGTCTTGTATTTATGAGATTATAACTAAAGAAAGAAGCAACGATGACGGCATGACATGCATTTGAGCATCTGTGGTTTTTGACATCCATAATGTGGTGTTAAGTCTATGATTTCTATTTGTTTGGATCACTTTATAAGATTTTAGACATTTATGCCAATTTATTGCTCAAGACGTAGGCTATGCTAGGAGATTATTTGTTTCAGAGTGTTGAACCATACATAATTTTGTTAGATTTCCATGAACAAGACTAGGAAATTCTAGGAAATCTTACACAAACATAATTGAACTTGGTCAGTCTTCTGAAGCTGGAGAGCCGTTGTTAACTTGCGTAAGTCTGCATTTGCATCTATGTGTGTTCTGAACTCTCTAAAAACATGTTGATAATCATGTTTCTTATTATGTGACTGTTCTCACTCTTGTTTGTTTGATGCCTTCATTAGCATAGAAGCATCTGATGATGATGTGTCTGCTGGTTTTTGATGTCTGGTGCTGACTTCAATTTGCTATCTCCTTTCAGTTAGGAATTGCCATTCGTTCAGTGACCGCTGGTCATATTCCACAAATTCCTTTCGTCTTTGTGGCCATGGGAAGTACCGGGGTCTTGTTGACTGCATGGCGTGCTCTGATTTCCCAGGTTCTTTCCGCTGGACAGAGCAAGAAGGATGATGTATACAAAAAGGGAAATCCTTTTGAGCTTTTTGAGGTTAGAAGTTTTTATTTATTTTAAACATACCACAGCATCGTTGATTCATGCAGATGTTTCCATCGAAGGCCATTTTGGCTCAAATTTTTCTCTGAAATGTATCCTAGTACAATTGATTAGCCTATTAATAAACATGTCCTAACATATGCTTCCTTCTCTTTTGGCACATTTTTTCAATTGATTGCAGCTAGTTTGTCCGAAAAATGATATTCTAGGTCTTTGTTTGTTGTTTTGCAAATATTTACACATAGAGCAACACTTCATCCTTCGCTGTTGTAACCTTTTCGGTATAATTTGGCATGTTTTTCCCAATTGACTACTTCCATCAAATCATTTTGAATTAAACTTGTCATGGAAGGAGAATCTCATCTTTGTAACAAGGTCGAAAAGCTCTTAAAACAAATGCAATGACGAAGATTGCATTATATTGCTTATTTCCTAGGAGAAACTTTGCCCTATGCAAAGGCTTTGTGCTTCTTGGTTCCCATCGCAAGTCATCTTCGTTCCTACTGTGGATTGTTATCTTTCAAGCACTGACAATGGCTGGCTTTTACTTATGCCAACTTACTTCCTTTATCCTTGCAGTTGCTCACATCGCTGGTGCGGAGGTGGTGAGGTCTGAAGCTCAAAAAGGCAAGAATTACCACCAACCTTGTGTAAGTACAATTTTGAAGGCCAAGGGCCCAAGATGGAATAGAACATAGTCGGATCATATGCAGAAACTGCTTGACAAGATCGCACAGAGGCAATGCCCCGGATTCTAATATTAAGAAGATGTAGCTGATCAATCCCTTGTAATTACTGTATGCAGCCTGACCTAATCATTCTAATACTAATGAATAAACTGTGCCTTCTTGGTCCTGAATTTCTTCTGTTTCTTCCTACTTTATGCACAAACGCTTGTTGCTTCATGTTTTCAGATCCAATTGCCTGTTCTGCACCAATGTTTCCTCGCTGAGAAAGAGCACAAATGCTGTGGCTTCAGAGTAACGGTGCATTTTATCTCCCTACTACTTCTACGCTACTAGGATCAGGTCTAGATGCCGCCCCTGAAGAAGGGCTCGCCGAGGAAGGAGCTGGAGTAGGTGCCGCCGCCGTTGGGAAAGAGCGTGAGGAGGCAGACGACGGCGAGCACGAAGCCCCACGCGTAGCGCTCGCTCCCCAGCGGCGTGATCTCGTCCTGCGCCGGGATCTCCTCCCCGCCGCGGATGAAGGTGGCGAAGAGCCCCCACGCCAGGCACAGCACGCTGCCGCCGACGGCGCCCGCCCCCAGCAGCAGCGACGTGCCGAACGACAGCAGCGCCGCCGTGCGCCGCCCGAGCAGCGCCTGCGCGACCCGGCCGCCCTCCAGCCGCCCGACCGGCAGCAGGTTCAGCGACGTCACCACGATCCCCAGCAGCCCCGCGAACGCCAGCGGGTCCACCGGCACGCCCACGCCCTCCACCGCGTTGGGCAGCACGTTCCCCAGCTCGTCCGCGTACGGCCCGATCACCTGCTGCACGAACGACAGCAGCGGGTTGTTGTAGAAGAACTCCGGCCGGATGAACCTGCCACCGCCGCCAACGAAAACGTCGTCAGAGCTCTTGCTGGGGTTAACAATGGCGCCGAGATGTACTCCATCCGTTCGGAATTACTTGTCACGGAAATCAATGCATCTACTAGATGCATTGATTTCCGTGACAAGTAATTCCGAACGGAGGGAGTAGTACGTATGGTTGTGCCGCTACTTACAGGGCGTTCTCGCCGCCGTTGAAGCTGCCGTCGGCAATGAAGGCCGAGACGGCCAGCACCACCGACGTCAGGTACGCGCTGGCCGTGCGGGCGACGGGGATGTCGAACAGGGCCTTCTTGTTCGGCAGCAGCGACTCGTAGTTGTTCATCACGCCCAGGCATCCCGTCCAATTCGACGGCACCAGGAACGACGGGCTCAGCTTCACCCCGTACCTCGCCGCCGTCAACCTCGTCGCGATCTGCCATGGAATTGTTGTTCCCAAGACCATCATTACCATCTGGTGAGCATTTATCCAAGAAAAGCTTAATGAGCAGACGATGGAGTACCTCGGACACGCCGAGGATGGAGAGGAAGCCTCCGAAGAGGGGGAGGACGTCCGAGACGTAGTCGTCGAAGGAGGCGCCGGGCTTGAGGAAGAAGCCGCTCATGAGTGCTATGGTCCCGAAGGTCGTGACGGCCAAGGCCACGGCGCTCAGGTAGCCCCACGGCGTGCTCAGCCTGGTCACCTCGAGCTGCAGCTCGATCTCTGCTTTCGGCTGCACCATGCACACCTGCTTGGTGACGTCGTCGTTCCTCTCCTCCATGAACCACAGGGTGACCTCTGTCCCGGCCGCCTCCGCGATCTTCTTCTCCAGCCTCGGCCTCACCTCCTCGATGGGCTTCCTCAGGTTGCCGATGAAGATGCCGCCGTCGCCGAACCTCCGCACGTCCACCGCGAAGAACGTGTCGTACCCGAAACAGCTCTTGAGCTGCATGCACCATTTAATTCGCGCGCCCAGAGATCAGCAAATCTTCATCGATTTCCCAATTCCCATGGTTTATCTGAAAATTCAAAATAGATTACCTTGTTGAGGTCGAGCGCCTTGAAGGTCTGCTCGGCCTCCTCCAGCCTCTGCTTCTCCCGTTCCAGCGTGCCCTTGATGAACCCACGGAGCAGGCCGCCGACCGGGCTGCCGTCGGGCTCGCGGTCGAGCTCCCGGAGCTTCCGGTCGGCGCGCTTCTTCTCGAGCTTGATGGCGGCCTCGATGGACGGGTTGCCCATGAACTTCTTGAACTCCTCGTCCGACCTCCAGTCCACCTCCTGCTGCTCATCCCTGCTCTTCTTCTCGCCGTCCTCGCCATCACCTCCTTCCTGGTGATCTCCTGCCCCTCCTCCTCCGGCATGATGCGACGAGACCTTCTTCGCCTCCTCAACCTTTTGCTCGTCAGGAGCAACGGCAGTGGAGGAGACCGGCCGGTTCTCCGTCGCCCGATCTTGCTCCCGCAGCGAGCACCTGACGACGGAGCTTCTCCTGAGAGGTGGCCTGTGATGGTTCTTGCAGAAGCTTCTTGGTAAGGTTGCTCTCCTACTAGTGCTGCTGCTGCTGCTACACACGATAGTTGCAACGAGAGAAGTGGAAGCCATTACTGGCGGCGAGCTGTGGAGCTTGGTTTATGGTGCCTGCTGCCTGTTCGATCTGGTGCTTTGATTTTGGTGTGGAGATCCTGGGAGCTCATGAGGGGAGCTTAAAATGGTTCGGAAGGAGGAGGAAGGCGAGCGTTCTAGAAGGTCGGAGAATGCGCCGGGAGGAGTCGTGAAGAATGCGACGGCCGGAGCAGCAGATGTGATGGAGTAGTGGCGGGTGGCGACGAAGGAGGTGAAGGCCCCCGGCTTATCCAATTGGTCAGGAGAAATGTACACTTGGCGGCAGCTCGCCTTGCTAAAGCTTCTAGCATGGCCCTGCCTGCAAAGGCTTTTCTAACTTGGGCCAAATTTGAACATTTTAACTAGTAAAATATATTTGTATGGAGTAAATATTTAAAGTTACATATTAAAACTCTGGTCTGTGTCCAAACCATTGTTTATGCTAGATGATAGCCCGCACATTGTTGCGGGAGCATACGGAAGTGTGATAGTGTAGGAATTCATAGCCGCCAAAATGTAAAATCACTGGATGGAAAATTGGTGGCATGTTTTTCTTTTTGCATGAAAAATGGGTAAGTTATAAATTAACCGTGTTATATTCATATGTTGGTCACAACACAGGATAGATACATGCACGTGGTATTTATAATACATTTACATATCTCCAAGGCAGTTCTTGTAGGTATGTTAACCCACGAAATTTCACTTCCATGAATATAACAGTGACATTTCCCAACAAATCGCATGTATTAGCTTCACCAAATCTTGACATCATTTGCAAGTTATATATAGGAATGGAAAATGAAGTAACCTGATTACTTACAAAAATACTGAAAAATGTAAAAGATGAAGTACTGACCCAGTCAACTTTTTATTGCCGCATCTGTCTATTATTGTACATAAAAAAATGAAAATCAGTAACATGTGGTAGCAACTTTATACCACATGGCATATGTGGCAAACTACCAACATATCAGAAAGGAAAAATGGTAGCAACTTTATTTTATATATAGAAAATACCAGCGAGGGAATACCCGGTGGTGTGTCCTATAGGGCACAGTGGAGGAGGCTCGCGCGTACCGATGACAGCATACATAAGAGTATCTTCAACAGTCGCGCCAAATATTGCGTGCAGGGAAAAGTTAGTTTTAGCGCACGTGGAGCGGTTTCGCGCACTCCAGCAAGCGCGGGAAATTTCGACGCGCAGCAAAAGATCGCGCGCGCGCGAAAAGCGGCCTGACGCGCGCTAGTTTTGGCGCGCGACGTCCGGCACGCTTTATAAAACGCGCACGCCTGATGCTGCCAGCCGCACACTCGAGCGCTCCTGCCGTCCCCTTCTTCCCCTCGCCGCCCCTTTCTTCTTCGCATCCGGCGCCCCGCCGCCGCCGCGCCCTTCTCCTGTCGCTGACTCCCCCGCCGCCGACATGCCGCCGCGTCGCCGAAGCAGCTCAGGCTACCGCGGCGTCCGCGTCCACCCTTCCTGCACGTTCTACGCGGAGATCCACTCCAGCAATGTGCGTCTCGGTCTCGGGACGCTCGAGACCGCGCACGAGGCCGCCCGCGCGTATGACGCTGCGGCATGGCGCCTCTCCAGGCCTCGCTCGCAAATGAACTTCCACGACGCGCAAACGTGTCAGCAGGCGCAGGACCTCACCGTCGCCGCGTCTGGTAACGGACGAGGACCATCAGGAACACCGTAGACGCCAGCGCCGCCTCCTCATCGCCTAGGCGGACGAGCTAGCCATTGGCGGAGTGGCGTCAGCGCTACCCGCAAGACGTCGCCGACGAGAACGCCTTCTGGACGAAGAGGAGGGCCAAGCGCCGCGCGGACCGGGCGGACAGGCGTCGGCGGAAGGCACTGGCGATATCGCAGTGCGATCTGGAACGGGCGTCGTTCTTTGACGACAATGATCCTCGTAAGGAAGACGCGTTTCTTGATACCTCGAACGACATCAACAAGGATGAGAATATCTCGGAGTAGTTTCTAGTTGCAACATAGTTTTTATCTATTTTATTGTATCAGACTAGTGTCTTTTTTTTAATCTATCTATGCTATAAACTATCTACGTATCATTTTTTAATCTATTATATTTATCTATGCCTATGTTTATTTATTTGTTTGGAGTGCATATGTTGTTAAAAGATGAGCGTGCGCGCTGTTTTTTTTGCAGCGCCTGCTGAAGCGGCTCGGGCGCGCTATATTTTGCAGCGGCCGCTGGAGCCAGCGCATCGCGGCGCGCAAAAGTTGACGATTCCAGCGTTATAAACTGTTTTTTAGCCGCGCGTTGCGCTATTGTTGAAGATGCTTTAATGATGCTTCCGGCGTAGCGGTATGGCGAGGCGTCTGTCGCGTTGCGCAGGAGGTAGCTCGCGTGTCCGACAGATCATGAAACATAACTTGGTATTGTTTCAAGGCTATAGCAAAAATTGCAACCTGGAAATAAACATGAAAAAGTCAAAGTTGAGGTGAAGAAATCAGTAGCAACAAGGACCTGCATAGGCATGAAGCAGCAGGGGAATAAAGCGGAGGTAGAAGTAAGACCACAATGGTATGAGACGAACGCCATGGAGACCTGCTAGGAAGGAGATGAACAATCTTTCAGGCCTAATAGGAAGGAGATGAACATATGAGAATCCTATGCACTACAAAAAAAAGAAACATCCATGACATTTTGGTTCGGACAAAAACTTTTTCTGTCATGGTTATGACACTTCTATAACGATAATTATGACAAAATCACGTATCATCATAGATGTGTGGGCTCCTACTTCTATGATAAAATCATGATAGAAAATGGGATTTTTGTCCTGGGCGGGCGGGGAACGCATCTGCATGACATTTTTTGGGCCGTCCATGAGGGGGGGAAATCGTGGTAGAAGCGAGGAAGAGGAAATATCGGGGAGTTCCCGATTATGATGGGTGGTCGAGGCGGAGGATGCACTGTGGTTTGCGCGTTTCTCTCGTGTACACACGTGTGTGCCAGACGTTGGCTAACTGAACCTGAGCGATCGCACTAGCTACGTTACTGAACCCGAGCGATCGCACTAGCTACGTTACTGGACCCGAACGATCGATCCCTTGTCTGTTAACTGAACCCGAGCGATTCCTTCACGCTGACTGAATCCGAGCAATTTCTTCGCTACTACTGCTAACTGAAATCGATCGACCATGCCTCTTGATGAACAGTGACCATTGTTGGGGATTGGATGAACAATTCTTGGTGGGGGTTGGATGAACAGGACCCCGTGGTAGTAGGCTGTTGCCGCTGGATGAACAGGACCCCGAGGAGGCCGCCACAGCCGAGCCAGTTGGGGGTGGATGAACAGGACCCCGTGGAGGGCTAGTTAAACAGTAGCCGGTGGAGGCTGGATGAACAGTAGCTCATGGATGAACAGTAGCCCGTGGAGGCTAGAGCAAGGCAGTAGACGGTGGATGAACAGTAGCCCGCGGAGTCCCGTTTTGCGGTACGTCACACCCCTCCCGATGAACAGGACCCCGTTTCGACCGTAGGCGCTCCAACACAAGTCTATTTCCTCCGTTTTGCAGTATGCCACACCCCTCCCGATCAACAACACCCCATTTCAACCATATGAGCTCGAATAGAAGTCTATTTCCTCCGTTTTGCGGTACGCCAGACCCTTCCTGATGAACATGACCATGTTTCGACCGCACACGGTTGAACAGAAGGTCGTTTCCTCCGTTCTGCGGTACGTTAGACCTAGGTTCGGCTGTTCCGTCCATGCCGGTTGGCTCCCGATGAACAAGATGTATTCCGACCCAGCCGGTTGCCTCCTGATGAACACGATGTTGTTTTCTCCGTTCCGACCCAGCCGGTTGGCTGTGGATGAACAAAACATCAAGCGTGCTTCGTCTACTCCCCTCTTGATGCAAAACCTACACAAGGTTGAATGCAAGGAATGTAGCCATGAAGTAGGTAATGATACTTGTTACCGAGAAAGCATTGGAATGAAGTAGTAGATAATTGTTCATTGATCATCCTATCTTGACTCCAGTAAGCATATGGCGACAACACCTTCCTTGTGAGTGACCCGATCATCCAAGGCACCTCCAATTGTTCCTAGAACAAAAACACAAACAAAATGGTACCCAAACTCATTGGGACCAAAGAGTTAGAAACACCAATACATAGGACAAACTCCACATAAATATGTGAACATGGATAAGAAATTGAATTTCATGCACATCTTAGTCAATTAGAGACTTGGTGGAGTTTCCCCAATATATTGGGTCAAAGAAATAAAGCATGACAAAGGAAGTACATATAGTAAATATGCATGCTCAAGACTTTCAAGAACCGGCATCAATTGAAAAAGAAATACCAAGTGAAAAGGATACCAAACAAAAAAAATCATCACTTGGAAGATATCAACTAAAAGATACATCAAGGAATGAGATATCCATTGATACACGCAAAATGAAAGATATCGAACTCCCAAAAGAGAGGATGGTTCCAAACAAACCGAGCCATCTACAAAGTTTCATGATGGCACAAAGTATCAAAAAGAAACGGCTTGCCTTCCTCCAACACACGCTTGATAAGGATCATAAGGTGAGTGTTCTAAAGAAAATTTGATAGCTCCCCCAAGCGTTGTGCATTATAGAGAATTTGCATTTGAATACAAAATGCACAAGATGGGTTCACCACTTTCACTATATCTAGAAAAACACTAGACAAGATCAAGAAATTAACAAGATCCACAAGTGGTATGGAAGACAATGGGAGTTGACACAATCCTTGGCAAGAGATAAGGCAAAAAAAACAAAAACCAGCATAAAGATGATTAACAATTTCTACCACATAAATGAGTACCAATTGTCAAGAGACAAGAAGTATTCGGAAATAATTCCCGGTGGTAGATAGCAAAGATATCCAACATCATCTTCACACCAAACACATAAGAAAAATGTAACTTGCAGAGATAACATGCCACCTAGCAACAAGATAATTTACAATATCAACTCTAGGTGACAATATCTCAAATGTACACATTTTTTAGGCTTGTAATATACATAGCATATTACTCCCCCATAATGTGATACCAATGGGAACTTAACAAGAGGCGAATAAAAAGATCCAACGAGAGATAATTAATGGACTATTTAGAATTTGATTTTCTCATGAGAATACATACCACATAGAGACTACATAATCTTGAAATATTAATAGTAGGTGATATTCCTCATGTACACACATTTATAGGATCGTGAAGTGCACAAAGTACATCACTCCCCCAAAAATGGGATGTTCCATTAATCTCTCACAATATCCAACTAAGATACAAACAAGATTCACAAAGGCTCAACACAAAACTCACTCGTACATGATGTGCAAACCAACATACACATGATTGATTACTCAAGATAAGAAAATTGGAAACACAACATATACAAACACATGCAAGGGAACAAAACCAACACATGCAAAGGGGCAAGTAACTTTCAATGTAAACAATTTAAGTACAAGTTACCACAAGAAGGCACATTGGATATAAGATAGAAACTTGGTAATCCAAATGACTTGGCTTGAGACTAGATGAATGATGAAGTCCCCTTAATTCTTCATAATGTAGCCAAGTCTCCAATGCCCTTCATCAACACCTATTGATCAAGTTTGAGCTTGTTGGTCCCCAACCAAGTTGGGTCCTAAGAGGTTAGCCACAATAGGCTTGACTACCCAAATGGTTCTTTTCTTGACACCACTTTGAGTACCAACAAATTGGGGAAACACATTGCCTACCTTATCCTTCCTAAGAGAATAGATATCATCAATTAGAATAGGGTTGGATAAGGTACCATTCGTGCATTAAGAAGCGACGTGACCTTTCTCACCACATAAGTAGAAACATCTACTCTTCACTTTATTCTCACTTGATTTATCAACTTGAGAAGTATTAGCTTGAGTCTTCTTGGGAAGAGGCCTTTCCTCAACTTGAGGTTGAGCATGAGAATGAAATTGTGTCCGCTTCCCTTGTTGCTTGTCATTAATGGTCTTCTTCTTCAACGGGCAAGATCTAACATGATGCTCTTCAATTTTGCACTTGAAGCAAATAATCTTGGCCAAATTCTTGACTTGTTTTTGGCCCTTCATCTTGTTGCTCTTGGACTTCTTATTATTGGAGTTGAATCCAAGTCCACCTTTGTCATTGGGGGATTTTTCCACACTCAATATATTGTTGAGTGTGGACTTCCCTTCATGACACTTTGCAAGTCTATCTTCAAAGAAGTGACTTGGGCCTTAAGCTCTTTTATTTCCTATACATGGTTAGTCTCAAAAACAGTACTCGAGGAAGTATAAGCTTCAACATTAGAGCAACAAGGTAAGGAAAGTAATTCATCACAAGATGTATCAACATTATGAGTAGATGAATTACGAGGACTAGCACATGGCAATAAAGCATTTTGACTTGAAGTAGTGCTAGTATCCACATGAGGCTCACTAGATGTTACCTTAGTAATCATAGCCTCATGAGCCATCTTTAGCACATTATGGGATACTAGAAGATCATCATGAGAGCTTGTGAGCTTTACATAACTTTCTTCCAATTTCCCATAGTTGCTAGATAGCAACTCAAGTTGAGCCTTTATCTCAACATTCTCCTTAAAAATGGATGCTCCATAAGAAATAGAGTTAGTGGCACAAGCATCATAATTAACAACAAGAGGAGAAGGCAACTTGGCAAGCTCTTTTGAATATGAAGCTTTAAGTTGAGCATGAGACTCGGTGAGTTTGATGAGCTCACTCTTAATGACCCTTGAGCCATTTTAGAGGTGCTCAAAGTCCTCAAGGAGTTTAGGATGTGCAACTTCAAGCTTCTCATTTTTAGTTTTGAAATCATTGGCCACCTCAAGAGCCCTATCACGGGGTTCCGTTATTCTAGTTAGTTCTAGAGCAAAAGTCTCCTCAAGAGATTCCTTGGTGGTTTGTTCAAGTTCAAAAGCTTGAGAGAGGTCCGCGACCTCATTAGCGTAATCACGCTCATGATCTTCCATTTTATCAATGGTGACCTCACGCTCCTCGAGATGAGATTCCAACTCCTTAATGTATTTCTTGCCCTCAATGGCAATAGACATGATTTCCATGAAGTTGGGGCGAGCAATTTTATTCTTATGAAGAGCTTTAAAAATCATTTCCCCCTTAATTTTTAAGAAGGCAACATTATCATTCTCTTCATCATTATACTCATCCTTATTATCATCAACATCATCATCAAGAGACATATTGGGGTTCAAAGTAGGAGATACATTGAAGCCTTAGCCATAAGGTAAAAGTGAGAAACAATAGATGATGATGTAGGATCCCTTGAAGTACCATCTAAGACCACATCTTGTTCCATGGAGTGTTGAGTTTCCTCTACATTGTTAGCACAACAACTCGAGGAAATAGAGGCATTTTTATCATGCAACAAGACATAGTAAGCATATCATCATGAGATTTAGTCAAGCAATTTCTACAAGATATGCGAGAACTATCAACACAAGCATGTGAAACATTTGAGTGTTCGAAGTGTTAAATTCCAAAGATGAAGCATTGCAATAAGATAGTGATGAAGGATTATCAACAATAAGCACACTATCATGATTGCAATGACCATCACTACTCACCATAACATTACCTTGTGGCAAACCACATGTAGGTGAAGTAGAAGAAGTTGAGAACACAACACGACCGAAGGTTGAGGGAGAACCATCATCCCCATAAATCTTGGACACGCCACATTTATCTTGAAGCTTTGTCCACAAATCATGAGCATCCCGAAACGTCATGAGTTGAAAAGTAACTACATTGCTCAAATCATAGAAAAGCACATTAGAAGCTTGAGCATTGAGATAAGAGTTTTTCTCATCCTATAAAGATAATCTTTGAGGATCCTTTGGAGGAGAAAAACCCATATCTACAATTCACTCTAAATTTGGGTCCATGACCCTAAAGAGATTAAGCATGTGAATTACCCAAACATCAAAATTTGTGCCATCAAACTATGAGTGTTAGAGAATCATAATCCCCTAGTCAACATCTTTACTCTCTAGGTGGTTAAGCCTAATAAAGAGAGGCGAAGCTCTGATACCAATTGAAAGATCATGGATGTCACCTAGAGGGGGGAGTGAGTAGGCGCTTTAAAATAATTACGGTTTAGGCTTGAACAAATGCAGAATAAAACTAGTGTTTAATTTGTCAAGCACAAAACCTAAATCGACTAGGCTCACCTATGTGCACCAACAACTTAATAATCAAGATAAACAAATTAAGTGATAGCAAGATATATATCATGTCATACTATGGCTATCACAAAGTAAAGTGCATAAGTAAAGGGCTTGGGTAAGAGATAACCGAGGCATGCGGAGACGACGATGTATCCCGAAGTTCACACCCTTGCGGATGCTAATCTCTGTTTGGAGCGGTGTGGAGGCAGAATGCTCCCCAAGAAGCCACTAGGGCCACCGTAATCTCCTCACGCCCTCGCACAATGCAAGATGCTGTGATTCCACTAAGGGGCCCTTGAGGATGGTCACTGAACCCGTACAAATGACAACCCTTGGGGGCGGTCACCGGACCCGTACACTTTGGCAACCCATGGGGGCGGTCACCGGATCCCGTACAAATTGCTCGAGGTAATCTCCACAACCTAATTGGACACCCTGACGCTTTCCCAGAGCTTTACACCACAATGATTGAGCTCTGAAGCACCACCAACCGTCTAGGGCGCCCAAGCACCCAAGAGGAACAAGCTCTAGGGTACCAAGCACCCAAGAGTAAAAAGCTTCTCAAACTTCACTTCCACGTATTACCGTGGAGAACTCAAATCTATGCACCAAATGCAATTGCAAGGGCACATGGAGTGCCCAAGTCCTTCTCTCCCAAATCCCACCACAACAACTAATGCTATGGAGGAAGATGAGAGGAAGAACGAAGATGAGAACACAAAGAACTCCAAGACCTAGATCCAAAGAGTTCCCCTCACATAGAGGAGAAAGTGATTTGTGGAAACGCATATCTAGATCTCCTCTCTCTTTTCCCTCAAGAACTAGCAAGAATCATGGGAGGGATTGAGAGATAGCAAGCGCGAAGAAGGTCAACAATGGGGGAAGAACATGAGCTCAAAAGGATGGGGTATCATGGGGAAGAATACCCCCTTTTATATGTCCCCACGAATCTGCTCGTTATGTGCAGAAAACTATAGGACCGGTACAATCGATCAGAGCAGGAAAAAACTTACATGTAGGAAAAGCACTAAGCGGTATAACTGGCTAGGGCACCGGTAGTACGGGTTAAACTGGAACTAACCGGTACAACCGGCCCACAACCGCCCAAGAACCGCTCCACAACAGAACCCAGTCCAGTGGTAGAGCGGTATAGGGCCAGTACAACCATGGACCAAGCCTGGAATGGTACAACTGCCCCAAACACCGGTAGTACCGGTCAACCGGTACAATCGGTGTAAGAACCGGTACAACCGGTCTATGTAAAACAGGTAAGATCAAAACAACCATAACTTCCGCATACGAGCTCCGAATTGAGCAAACTCATGCTTGTTGGATAGACGATGACAAGAGCTATCCAACAACGATTGGATAAATTAAGAACAAGCAATGGAGAATAAATGCCACTAGGATATGGAAGATGACCTTTCCAAGTAATATCCGACAAAATCTCCAACACCGAAAACACAAATATGATGCATATGAAATCCGTTTTTAATGAGCTTGAGCTTATCATGATGAAGTCCAAAAGCTCCTAAACTCACAAAGTGAAAAGCCAAACAAGAACCAAGAAAGATGATGATGCTAAGAATGCAACGGTTTGAGCTATCACCGAACGATATAATCAAGCTACTCACTCGAGAGCCCCCCTTGATAGTACAAGTAATGATCCTGTAACCCGGTCTCCCAACAACTACCATGAGAACGGTAAAATAGAAAAGCTATCAAGGACAAACCTTTGCCTTGCACATAGTCAACATGAGCTAGATGTTGGCACGATGAAGACTAGTTGATTGCTCCCCCATACTCCACTATGCACGGGTGAGCCACTCTTCGGCACATCTTCACAAGTCCATTGCCACCACAAAGGATGGCAAGCTTCAAGAACTTGATCTCTTAGTGACGCACCACTTGAACTTGCACACCGCATTCTTGATGACAATCACCACTTGATGTCATCCTCCATGGGTTGTATGAGATCTTCCTCTTGATGCAAACCCATGGAAACATACCTAACCCCACATAGAACTCTCACGTAGACCATGGGTTAGCACACAAAGTGTAATGGACAATTCTTACCATACCATGGGATCACTTGATCCCACCCGGTACATCTTGTACACTTTGTGTGTTGATCAACTTGATTCACTCTTTGAGTTTAGTCTTGATCAACCTTGAATCTTTCCAACTCTCTTCATTAAGATGATGTCTGGAAGGTAAACATGAATGTTCGCACAATCTTGTTCTTCAATACATGCTTGCAATAGGCTCAACTCTCACATGACCAATCTATGGATAAATCCTTGAATAGCACCTTGGTCAACACATATTCTTCTTCTAGTAACCTTGAAACCAACAAATGGTCTTCAAGCAATACCCATGGACAAAACCTTCACATATAACTCAAAGACAACCATTAATCCATAGAGATTGTCATCAATTACCAAAACCAAACATGGGGGCACCACATGTTCTTTCACCAAGCTTGGTGATACGTCTCCAACGTATCTATAATTTTTGATTGTTCCATGCTATTATATTATCTGTTTTGGATGTTTTATATGCATTAATATGCTATTTTATATTATTTTTGGGACTAACCTACTAACCTAGAGCCCAGTGCCAGTTCCTGTTTTTTTCCTTGTTTTAGAGTTTCGCAGAAAAAGAATACCAAACGGAAGGAAACTTTCGCGATGATTTTTCTTGGACCAGAAGACATCCAGAGGGCTTGGAGTGCATGTCAGGAAAGCCACGAGGCGGCCACAAGGTCGGGAGGCGCACCTAGGGGGGTAGGGTGCGCCCCCACCCTTTTGGGCCCCTCGTGACTCCACCGACCTATTTCTTCCGCCTATATATTCCAAAATATCCCAAAACCTTCTAGGGGAGCCATGAAACCACTTTTCCATCCCCGCAACCTTCTGTACCGGTGAGATCCCATATAGGGGCCTTTTTCGGCCTCCTGCTGGAGGGGGATCCGATCACGGAGGGCTTCTACATCAACACCAACGCCTCTCCGATGAAGCGTGAGTAGTTTACCACAGATCTACGGGTCCATAGCTAGTAGCTAGATGACCTTTTCTCTCTCTTTGATTCTCAATACAAAGTTCTCCTCGATATTCTTGGAGATCTATTAGATGTAATACTCTTTTGCGGTGTGTTTGCCGAGATCTGATGAATTGTGGATTTATGATCAGCTTATCTATGAATATTATCTGAATCTCCTCTGAATTCTTATATGCATGATTATATATCTTTGAAAGTCTCTTCGAACTATCGATTTGGTTTGGCCAACTAGATTGGTTTTTCTTGCAATGGGAGAAGTGCTTAGCTTTGGGTTCAATCTTGCGCTGCTCGATCCTAGTGACAGAAGGGGAACCGACACGCATTGTATTGTTGCCATCGAGGATAAAAAGATAGGGTTTTCATCATATTGCTTGAGTTAATTCCTCTACATCATGTCATCTTGCTTAAAGCGTTACTCAGTTCTTATGAACTTAATACTCTAGATGCATGCTAGAGTTTGATTCCTATGTAATAAAAACTTTCATATAAAGTGCATTGAATACTATGAGAAGTTTGATTCCTTATGATTGTATTGAGATATAATTATGGTGATATCAGAGTCATGCTTGTGAGTAGTTGTGAATTTGAGAAATACTGGTGTTAAAGTTTGTGAGTCCCGTAGCATGCACGTATGGTGAACTGTTGTATGATGAAGTCGGAGCATGATTTATTTATTGATTGTCTTCCTTATGAGTGGCGGCTGGGGACGAGCGATGGTATTTTCCTACCAATCTATACCCCTAGGAGCATGCGTGTAGTACTATGTTTCGATGACTAATAGATTTTTGCAATAAGTATGTGAGTTCTTTATGACTAATGTTGAGTCCATGGATTATACACACTCTCACCTTTCCGCCATTGCTAGCCTCTCTAGTACTGCACAACTTTCGCCGATACCATAAACCCACCATATACCTTCCTCAAAACAGCCACCATACCTACCTATTATGACATTTTCATAGACATTCCGAGATATATTGCCATGCAACCTTCCACCGTTCCGTTTATATGACACGCTCCATTATTGTCATATTTCTTTGCATGATCATGTAGTTGACATCGTATTTGTGGCAAAGCCACCATTCATAATTCGTTCATACATGTCACTCTTGATTCATTGCACATCCCGGGACACCGACGGAGGCATTCATATAGAGTCCTATTTTGTTCTAAGAATCGACTTGTAATTCTTGAGTTGTAAGTAAATAAAAGTGTGATGATCTTCATTATTAGAGCATTGTCCCATGTAAGGAAAGGATGATGGAGACTATGATTCCCCCACAAGTTGGGATGAGACTTCGGACGAAAAAAGAGGCCAAAAAAATGAGAGAAGGCCCAAGTAAAAAATAAGAGAAAAGAGAGAAGGGGCAATGTTACTATCCTTTTACCATACTTGTGCTTCAAAGTAGCACCATGATCTTCATGATAGAGAGTCTCCTATGTTGTTACCTTCATATACTAGTGGGAATATTTATTATAGAACTTGACTTGTATATTCCAATGATGCGCTTCCTGAAATTGCCCTAGGTCTTCGTGAGCAAGCGAGTTGGATGCACACCCACTTAGTTTTCGTTTTGAGCTTTGATACGTCTCCAACGTATCTATAATTTTTGATTGTTCCATGCTATTATATTATCTGTTTTGGATGTTAATAGGCTTTATTTTACACTTTTATATTATTTTTGGGACTAACCTATTAACCCAAGGCCCAGAGAAAATTGCTGTTTTTCCCATTTCAGTGTTTCGCAGAAAAGGAATATCAAACGGAGTCCAAACGGAATGAAACCTTCGGGAGCGTGATTTTTGGAACAAACGTGATCCAGAGGACTTGGAGTGGACATCAAGAAACGAACGAGGTGTCCACGAGGCAGGGGGCGCCTACCCCCTTAGCGCGCCCTCCCCCTCGTGGCTCAACCGACCTACTTCTTCCTCCTATATATGTTCACATACCCAAAAACATCCATGAGCACCACGAAACCCTATTTCCACCGCCGCAACCTTCTGTACCCAAGAGATCCCATCTTGGGGCTGTTGGGGAACATAGTAATTTCAAAATTTTCCTACGCACACGCAAGATCATGGTGATGCATAGCAACGAGAGGGGAGAGTGTGATCTATGTACCCTTGTAGACCAACAGCGGAAGCGTTGTGACAACGCGGTTGATGTAGTCGTACGTCTTCACGATCCGACCGATCCAAGCACCGTTACTCCGGCACCTCTGAGTTCTTGGCACACGTTCAGCTCGATGACGATCCCCGGGCTCCGATCCAGCAAAACGTCGGGGAGGAGTTCTGTCAGCACGACGGCGTGGTGACGATCTTGATGTTCTATCGTCGCAGGGCTTCGCCTAAGCACCGCTACAATATGACCGAGGTGGAATATGGTGGAGGGGGCACCGCACACGGCTAATGAACGATCACGAAGATCAACTTGTGTGTCCATGGGGTGCCTCTTGCCTCAGTATATAAAGGATGGAGGAGGAGGAGGCCGGCCAAGGCTTGGTGCGGCCAGGATGTGGAGTCCTACTAGGACTCCAAGTCCTAGTAGGAGTCCACCAAGAGGGGAGGAAGGGAGAAGGAAGTGGAGGAGAAGGAAAGGTGGCCGACCCCCTTTTCCCTAGTCCAATTCGGACTAGAGGGGAGGGGGGGGGGCGCAGCAGCCCCTTGGCCCTTTCTCCTCTTCCCACTAAAGCCCATCAAGGCCCATTGCTTCTCCCGTAACTACCCGGTACTCCGAAAAATACCCAAATCACTCGGAACCTTTCCGATGTCCGAATATAGTCGTCCAATATATCGATTTTTACGTCTCGACCATTTCGAGACTCCTCTTCATGTCCCCGATCTCATCCAGGACTCCGAACTCCTTCGGTACATCAAAACTCATAAACTCATAATATAACTGTCATCGAAACCTTAAGCGTGCGGACCCTACGGTTCGAGAACAATGTAGACATGACCGAGACATGTCTCCGGTCAATAACCAATAGCGGGACCTGGATGCCCATATTGGCTCCTACATATTCTATGAAGATCTTTATCGGTCAGACCGCATAACAACATACGTTGTTCCCTTTGTCATCGGTATGTTACTTGCCCGAGATTCGATCGTCGGTATCCAATACCTAGTTCAATCTCGTTACCGGCAAGTCTCTTTACTCGTTCCGTAATACATCATCCCGCAACTAACTCATTAGTTGCAATGCTTGCAAGGCTTCAGTGATGTGCATTACCGAGAGGGCCCAGAGATACCTCTCCGACAATCGGAGTGACAAATCCTAATCTCGAAATACGCCAACCCAACATGTACCTTTGGAGACACTTGTAGAGCTCCTTTATAATCACCCAGTTATGTTGTGACGTTTGGTAGCACACAAAGTGTTCCTCCGGCAAACGGGAGTTGCATAATCTCATAGTCATAGGAACATGTATAAGTCATGAAGAAAGCAATAGGAACATACTAAACGATCGGGTGCTAAGCTAATGGAATGGGTCATGTCAATCACATCATTCTCCTAATGATGTGATCCCGTTAATCAAATAACAACTCTTTTGTTTATGGTTAGGAAACATAACCATCTTCGATTAACGAGCTAGTCAAGTAGAGGCATACTAGTGACACTTTGTTTGTCTATGTATTCACACAAGTATTATGTTTCCGGTTAATACAATTCTAGCATGAATAATAAACATTTATCATGATATAAGGAAATAAATAATAACTTTATTATTGCCTCTAGGGCATATTTCCTTCAGTCTCCCACTTGCACTAGAGTCAATAATCTAGTTCACATCGCCATGTGATTTAACAGCAATAGTTCACATCACCATGTGATTAACACCCAAAGGGTTTACTAGAGTCAATAATCTAGTTCACATCGCTATGTGATTAACACCCAAAGAGTACTAAGGTGTGATCATGTTTTGCTTGTGAGATAATTTTAGTCAACGGGTCTGTCACATTCAGATCCGTAAGTATTTTGCGAATTTCTATGTCAACAATGCTCTGCACGGAGCTACTCTAGCTTATTGCTCCCACTTTCAATATGTATCTAGATCGAGACTTAGAGTCATCCAGATCTGTGTCAAAACTTGTATCGACGTAACTTTTTACGACGAACCTTTTTGTCACCTCCATAATTGAGAAATATTTCCTTATTCCACTAAGGATAATTTTGACCGCTGTCCAGTGATCTACTCTTAGATCACTATTGTACTCCCTTGCTTAACACAGTGTAGGGTATACAATAGATCTGGTACACAGCATGGCATACTTTATAGAACCTATAGCTGAGGCATAGGGAATGACTTCCATTCTATTTCTATCTTCTGCCGTGGTCGGGCTTTGAGTCTTACTCAATTTCACACCTTGCAACACAGGCAAGAACTCTTTCTTTGACTGTTCCATTTTGAACTACTTCAAAATCTTGTCAAGGTATGTACTCATTGAAAAACTTATCAAGCGTCTTGATCTATCTTTATAGATCTTGATGCTCAATATGTAAGCAGTTTTACCGAGGTCTTTCTTTGAAAAACTCCTTTCAAATATTCCTTTATGCTTTCTAGAAAATTATACATTATTTCCGATCAACAATATGTTGTACACATATACTTATCAGAAATGTTGTAGTGCTCCCACTCACTTTCTTGTAAATACAGGCTTCACCGTAAGTCTGTATAAAACTATATGCTTTGATCAACTTATCAAAGCGTATATTCCAACTCCGAGATGCTTGCACCAGTCCATAGATGGATCGTTGGAGCTTGCATATTTTGTTAACACCTTTAGGATTGACAAAACCTTCTGGTTGCATCATATACAACTCTTCTTTAAGAAATCCATTAAGGAATGCAGTTTTGTTTATCCATTTGCCAGATTTCATAAAATGCGGCAATTGCTAACATGATTCGGACAGACTTAAGCATATATACGAGTGAGAAAATCTCATCGTAGTCAACACCTTGAACTTGTCGAAAACCTTTTGCGACAATTCTAGCTTTGTAGATAGTAACACTACGATCAGCGTCCGTCTTCCTCTTGAAGATCCATTTATTTTCTATGGCTTGCCGATCATCGGACAAATCCATCAAAGTCCATACTTTGTTCTCATACATGGATCATATCTCAAATTTTATGGCCTTAAACCATTTTGCGGAATCTGGGCTCATCATCGCTTCCTCATAGTTCGCAAGTTCGTCATGGTCTAGTAACATGACTTCCAGAACAGGATTACCGCACCACTCTGGTGCGGATCTCACTCTGGTTTACCTACGAGATTCGGTAGTAACTTGATCTGAAGTTACATGATCATCATCATTAGCTTCCTCACTAATTGGTGTAGTAGTCACAAGAACAGATTTCTGTGATGAACTACTTTCCAATAAGGGAGCAGGTACAGTTACCTCATCAAGTTCTACTTTCCTCCCACTCACTTCTTTCGAGAGAAACTCCTTCTCTAGAAAAACTCCGAATTTAGCAACAAAAGGCTTGCCTTCGGATCTGTGATAGAAGGTGTACCCAACTGTCTCCTTTGGGTATCCTATGAAGAAATATTTCTCCGATTTGAGTTTGAGCTTATCGAGATGAAACTTTTTCACATAAGCATCGCAACTCCAAACTTTAAGAAACGACAACTTTGGTTTCTTGCCAAACCACAGTTCAGATTGTGTCGTCCCAACGGACTTAGATGGTGCCCTTTTAAACGTGAATGTAGCTGTCTTTAATGCATAACCCCAAAACGATAGTGGTAGATCGAAAAGAGACATCATAGATCGCACCATATCTAATAAAGTACGGTTATAATGTTCGGACACACCATTATGCTGTGGTGTTCCAGGTGGCATGAGTAGTAAAACTATTTCACATTGTTTTAACTGAAGGCCAAACTCGTAACTCAAATATTTTACCTCTGCGATCATATCATAGAAACTTTTATTTTCTTGTTACGATGATTCTCCACTTCACTCTGAAATTCTTTGAACTTTTCAAATATTTCAGACTTGTGTTTCATTAAGTAGATATACCCATATCTGCTCAAATCATCTGTGAAGGTCAGAAAATAATGATACCCGCCGCGAGCCTTAACACTCATCGGATCTCATACATCAGTATGTATTATTTCCAATAAGTCAGTTGCTCGCTCCATAGTTCTGGAGAACGGTGTTTTAGTCATCTTGCCCATGAGGCATGGTTCACAAGCATCAACTGATTCATAATCAAGTGATTCCAAAAACCCATTAGCATGGAGTTTCTTCATGTGCTTTACACCAATATGACCTAAACAGTAGTGCCACAAATAAGTTGCACTATCATTATTAACTTTGCATCTTTTGGTTTCAATATCATGATTATGTGTATCACTACAATCGAGATCCAACGAACTATTTTCATTGGGTGTGTAACCATATAAGGTTTTATTCATGTAAACAGAACAACAATTTATTCTCTTACTTAAATGAATAACCGTATTACAATAAACATGATCAAATCATATTCATGCTCACCGCAAACACCAAATAACACTTATTCAGGTTCAACACTTATCCCGAAAGTATAGGGAGTGTGCGATGATGATCATATCAATCTTGGAACCACTTCCAACACATATCGTCACTTCACCCTTAACTAGTCTCTGTTTATTCTGCAACTCCCGTTTCGAGTTACTAATCTTAGCAACTGAACTAGTATCAAATACTGAGGGGTTGCTATAAACACTAGTAAAGTACACATCAATAACATGTATATCAAATATACTTATGTTCACTTTGCCATCCTTCTTATCTGCCAATCACTTGGGGTAGTTCCGCTTCCAGTGACCAGTCCCTTTGCAGTAGAAACACTTAGTCTCAGGCTTAGGACCAGACTTGGGCTTCTTCACTTGAGCAGCAACTTGCTTGCTGTTCTTCTTGAAGTTCCCCTTCTTCCCTCTGCCCTTTTCTTGAAACTAGTGATCTTGTCTACCATCAACACTTGATGTTTTTCTCGATTTCTACCTTCGTCAATTTCCGCATTACGAAGAGCTTGGGAATC
Organism: Triticum urartu; assembly: GCF_056163025.1. Taxonomy (NCBI): domain Eukaryota; kingdom Viridiplantae; phylum Streptophyta; class Magnoliopsida; order Poales; family Poaceae; genus Triticum; species Triticum urartu. The sequence goes on along the minus strand of NC_141876.1, from coordinate 40,844,068 downwards.
GTTTCCGTTATCCCTTGCATATCATAGTTCATCACGAAGTTCTACTAACTTGGTGATGGTGACTAGAGAATTCTGTCAATCACTATCTTATCTGGAAGATTAACTCCCACTTGATTCAAGCGATTGTAGTACTCAGACAATCTGGGCACATGCTCACTAGTTGAGCGATTCTCCTCCATCTTTTAGCTATAGAACTTGTTGGAGACTTCATATCTCTCAACTCGGGTATTTGCTTGAAATATTAACTTCAACTCCTGGAACATCTCATATGCTCCATGACGTTCAAAACGTCTTTGAAGTCCCGATTCTAAGCCATTAAGCATGGTGCACTAAACTATCAAGTAGTCATCATATTGAGCTAGCCAAACGTTCATAACATCTGCATCTGCTCCTGCAATAGGTCCGTCACCTAGCGGTGCATCAAGGACATAATTCTTCTGTGCAGCAATGAGGATAAACCTCAGATCACGGATCCAATCCGCATCATTGATACTAACATCTTTCAACACAATTTTCTCTAGGAACATATCAAAATAAATACAGGGAAGCAACAACGCGAGCTATTGATCTACAACATGATTTGCAAAATACTACCGAGACTAAGTTCATGATAAATTTAAGTTCAATTTAATCATATTACTTAAGAACTCCCACTTAGATAGACATCCCTCTAATCCTCTAAGTGATCACGTGATCCAAATCAACTAAACCATGTCTGATCATCATGTGAGATGGAGTAGTTTCATTGGTGAACATCACTATGTTGATCATATCTACTATATGATTCACCGACCTTTCGGTCTCCGTGTTCCGAGGCCATATCTGTATATGCTTGGCTCGTCAAGTATAACCTGAGTATTCCGCGTGTGCAACTGTTTTGCACCCGTTGTATTTGAACGTAGAGCCTATCACACCCGATCATCACGTGGTGTCTCAGCACGAAGAACTTTCACAACGGTGCATACTCAGGGAGAACACTCCTTGATAATTTAGTGAGAGATCATCTTATAATGCTACCGTCAATCAAAGCAAGATAAGATGCATAAAAGATAAACATCACATGCAATCAAAATATGTGACATGATATGGCCATCATCATCTTGTGCCTTTGATCCCCATCTCCAAAGCAGCGTCATGATTTCCATTGTCACCGGCATGACACCATGATCTCCATCATCTTGATCTATATCAATATGTCGTCACATGGTCGTCTCGCCAACTATTGCTCTTGCAACTATTGCTATCGCATAGCGATAAAGTAAAGCAATTATTTGGCGCTTGCATCTTATGCAATAAAGAGACAACCATAAGGCTTTTGCCAGTTGCCGATAACTCAACAAAACTTGATCATCTCATACAACAACTTATATCTCATCACGTTTTGACCATATCACATAACAACATGCCCTGCAAAAACAAGTTAGACGTCCTCTACTTTGTTGTTGCAAGTTTTACGTGGCTGCTACGAGCTTAAGCAAGAACCAATCTTACCTACGCATCAAAACCACAACGATAGTTTGTCAAGTTGGTGCTGTTTTAACCTTCGCAAGGACCGGGCGTAGCCACACTTGGTTCAACTAAAGTTGGAGAAACTGTCACCCGCAAGCCACCTATGTGCAAAGCACGTCGGGAGAACCGGTCTCGCGTAAGCGTACGCGTAATGTCGGTCCGGGCCGCTTCATCCAACAATACCGCCGAACCAAAGTATGACATGCTGGTAAGCAGTATGACTTATATCGCCCACAACTCACTTGTGTTCTACTCGTGCACATAACATCAAACCATAAAACCTAGGCTCGGATGCCACTGTTGGGGAACGTAGTAATTTCAAAATTTTCCTACGCACACGCAAGATCATGGTGATGCATAGCAACGAGAGGGGAGAGTGTGATCTACGTACCCTTGTAGACCGACAGCGGAAGCATTGTGACAACACGGTTGATGTAGTCGTACGTCTTCACGATCTGACCGATCCAAGCACCGTTACTCCGGCACCTCCGAGTTCTTGGCACACGTTCAGCTCGATGACGATCCCCGGGCTCCGATCCAGCAAAGCCTCGGGGAGGAGTTCTGTCAGCACGACGGCGTGGTGACGATCTTGATGTTCTATCGTTGCAGGGCTTCGCCTAAGCACCGCTACAATATGACCGAGGTGGAATATGGTGGAGGGGGGCACCGCACACGGCTAAGGAACGATCACGAAGATCAACTTGTGTGTCCATGGGGTGCCTCTTGCCTCAGTATATAAAGGATGGAGGAGGAGGAGGCCGGCCAAGGCTTGGTGCGGCCAGGATGTGGAGTCCTACTAGGACTCCAAGTCCTAGTAGGAGTCCACCAAGAGGGGAGGAAGGGAGAAGGAAGTGGAGGAGAAGGAAAGGTGGCCGGCCCCCTTTTCCCTAGTCCAATTCGGACTAGAGGGGAGGGGGGGCGCAGCAGCCCCTTGGCCCTTTCTCCTCTTTCCACTAAAGCCCATCAAGGCCCATTGCTTCTCCCGTAACTATCCGGTACTCCGAAAAATACCCGAATCACTCGGAACCTTTCCGATGTCCGAATATAGTCGTCCAATATATCGATTTTTACGTCTCGACCATTTCGAGACTCCTCGTCATGTCCCCGATCTCATCCGGGACTCCGAACTCCTTCGGTACATCAAAACTCATAAACTCATAATATAACTGTCATCGAAACCTTAAGCGTGCGGACCCTACGGTTCGAGAACAATGTAGACATGACCGAGACATGTCTCCGGTCAATAACCAATAGCGGGACCTGGATGCCCATATTGGCTCCTACATATTCTACGAAGATCTTTATCGGTCAGACCGCATAACAACATACGTTGTTCCCTTTGTCATCGGTATGTTACTTGCCCGAGATTCGATCGTCGGTATCCAATACCTAGTTCAATCTCGTTATCGGCAAGTCTCTTTACTCATTCCATAATACATCATCCCGCAACTAACTCATTAGTTGCAATGCTTGTAAGGCTTCAGTGATGTGCATTACCGAGAGGGCCCAGAGATACCTCTCCGACAATCGGAGTGACAAATCCTAATCTCGAAATACGCCAACCCAACATGTACCTTTGGAGACACCTGTAGAGATCCTTTATAATCACCCAGTTACGTTGTGACGTTTGGTAGCACACAAAGTGTTCCTCCGGCAAACGGGAGTTGCATAATCTCATAGTCATAGGAACATGTATAAGTCATGAAGAAAGCAATAGCAACATACTAAACGATCGGGTGCTAAGCTAATGGAATGGGTCATGTCAATCACATCATTCTCCTAATGATGTGATCCCGTTAATCAAATAACAACTCTTTTGTTTATGGATAGGAAACATAACCATCTTCGATTAACGAGCTAGTCAAGTAGAGGCATACTAGTGACACTTTGTTTGTCTATGTATTCACACAAGTATTATGTTTCCGGTTAATACAATTCTAGCATGAATAATAAACATTTATCATGATATAAGGAAATAAATAATAACTTTATTATTGCCTCTAGGGCATATTTCCTTCAGGGGCCTTTTCCGGAGCTCCGCTGGAGGGGGCATTGACCACGGAGGGCCTCTACATCAACTCCATGGCCCCTCCGATGGTGTGTGAGTAGATACTTCAGACCTTCGGGTCCATAGTTAGTAGCTAGATGGCTTCTTCTCTCTCTTTGAATCTCAATACAAAGTTCTCCTCGATCTTCTTGGAGATCTATTCGATGTAACTCTTTTTGCGGTGTGTTTGTCGAGATCCGATGAATTGTGAGTTTATGATAAAGTCTATCTATGAACAATATTTGATTCTTCTCTGAAATCTTTTATGCATGATTGGTTATCTTTGCAAGTCTCTTCGAATTATCAGTTGGTTTGCCCTACTAGATTGATCTTTCTTGCAATGGGAGAAGTGCTTAGCTTTGGGTTCAATCTTGCGGTGCTCAATCCCAGTTTTAGAAAGGGAAACAACACGTATTGTATTGTTGCCATCGAGGATAAAAAGATGGGGTTTATATCATATTGCTTGAGTTTATCCCTCTACATCATGTCATCTTACCTAAGGCGTTACTCTGTTCTTGTGAACTTAATACTCTAGATGCATGCTGGATAGCGGTCGATGTGTGGAGTAATAGTAGTAGATGCAGGCAGGAGTCGGTCTACTTGTCACGGATGTGATTCCTATATACATGATCATGGCTAGATACTCTCATAATTATTCGCTTTTCTATCAATTGCTCGACAGTAATTCATTCACCCATCGTAATACTTATGCTATCTTGAGAGAAGCCACTAGTGAAACCTATGGCCCCCGGGTCTATTCTCCAATATATTTTTGCTTTGCAATCTTTACTTTCAATCTATATCATAAAAATACCAAAAATATTTATCTTATCATTATTATCTCTATCAGATCTCACTCTCGTAAGTGACCGTCAAGGGATTGACAACCCCTTTATTGCGTTGGTTGCGAGGTTCTTATTTGTTTGTGTAGGTATGAGGGACTTGCGTGTGGCCTCCTACTGGATTGATACCTTGGTTCTCAAAAACTGAGGGAAACACTTACGCTACTTTGCTGCATCACTGTAAGTGCATCTAGTGCCACCCCTAGTTGGTTTTGGAGTATTGACGACAAACCTGGTTGAGGGACTAATGTGTTTGTGAGAATTGCAAGATAACACAGGTAGAAGTCCCTCATTGATTCGGTTTTCCTACCGGAGATGACCCCTAAAAATGTATGGAGACATTGATGTCAAAGGTGGTATGTGAAGACATTCACATTGAAGACAATGACAAGAGAAGACATCGCGTGAAGACTATGGAGCGCGAAGACTTAGTTGTTTCGTCGTTCTTTTTCTTCTTTGTTGAGTCATAGGAACCACCGTACTGTTAAGTGGTGTCCAAGTGAACCAGTCATAATGACTGAAGTGATGCTTAACCAAAATCCTATGTCTTCGAGTGAAGACTATGATAGCAAATCTTATCCAGATCTGGATAAGTCAGCTTTGCTTGTAGCTCAAGTAAAGTTGCCGTGTGTGTTTGAAATCTGACCGTTGGAACACGTGTCAGTTCCTTAGTGACCCAGGGTCATTTCGGACAAATCAGGTCGGGTTGCCTAGTGGCTATAAATAGCCCACCCCTTACACCATAAATTGGTTGGCTGCTTAGAGTTAGTGCACGACTTTTGTCGTTTGAGAGCAACCCACCTCGAAGCCTTTGAGAGAGAAATCCTTGCGAGGACAAATCCCTAAACACCCAAAGCCAAAGAGTGTTAGGCATCACTTAAGTCTTCTTGTCTGTGTGATCTGAAGACTTATTACACTTGAGGACTGTGAATCCTCCAGCCGATTAGGCGTCTCGTTCTGAGCATCCAAGAGTCATTGTGGATCGCCGGTGAACGAAGTCTGTGAAGGTTTGGAAGTCTACCTTGAAGACTTACCAGAGTGATTGGGCGAGGACTGGGTGTCCTTAGCTCAAGGGGAATAAGGTGAAGACACGGTCTTCTGAGTTAAATCTCAGCCTCCCTAACCAGACGTACAATTGTCACAACAACTGGAACTGGTCCAACAAATCATTGTCTTCAACGAGCTACTGGTTCTATCCTTCCCATCTCTTTATTTGTAGTTGGTCCTTGTGATGTCATTGCCTGTCTGCATTATCTTCTGTCTTCACTGAGCGACTGCTTGTTCTGATTGGCTTCATACTATCTTCCATCCTGATCCATACTGCCTAATTGCTATTAGTCTTTATGCTTTCACTTCATTGAATACTTGACTATGGCTTGCCTAGTGTAGTCTACCTTCCGCTATATGGTAATAGGTTTATTTCTATTGTTTGTCTTTGAAACTTCCATGTTTTGAAGACTTACATAAAAATCGCCTATTCACCCCCTCTAGTCGATCACTAGCACTTTCAACTGGTATCAGAGCAAGGTACTCCCTTGTTCTGTGTGATTCGGTTTAACCACCTGGAGTTTTAGCTATGTCGACTGCAGGGATAATCAAATTCTCCGCTGTGTGCCCCGTCTTCGATGGAACTGAATATCCCTACTGGAAGAATAAGATGCGCATGCATCTTGAAGCCATTGATGTCTACCTCTGGTATGTCGTCAAGAATGGCGTCCCCAAGGTTGGTGAAGGTGTCACCACTGCTGATGTCAAGAAGTTCGTTCAACTGGACTCCACTGCCAAGAACATCATCTGTGGTCATCTGACCAAAGGGCAGTATGGCCGTGTGAGTACTCTGGAAACATCTAAGCTAGCCTAGGACTGGCTCTCCAAGGTCAACGAGGGCGTCTCAACCCAGAGAGATCAAAGGATCAGTGTCCTTCGCAACCTCTTAAACCGCTTCAAGAGAAACGACAATGAGAATGTTCAGCTCACATTTGATCGACTCACTAACATCACAAATGAGCTTCACGCTCTTGGTGCTACTGAGATCACCAAGCATGAAATCGTCAAGACACTCCTGAGATCACCTGACAGCTCGTTTGACACCCTAGCCCCGATGATTCAAGAACGCCCTGACTTCAAAAGCCTCGATCCATTTGACATACTTGAAAGGCTCAACACATATGAGTTTCAGCTTTCTGAGAAAAGAGACATCTACGGTCCCAACTATGGGCGAACTCGTGCTCTGAAGGCAAAAGATGTTTCCTCATCCGAAGAAGAATCTGACTGCAGTTCTGATGATCCTGAAGACATTGGAAAGGAGCTTGCTATGCTTGTGAATAAGTTCCAGAAATTCACCAAGAAGAAAGGCTTCAGAAAGTCCTCACGATCCAGCTCAAGGAATGATGAAGCTTCTGCTCATGACTACAAGAAGAGAACATGCCACAAGTGCAAGAAACCTGGTCACTACATCTCTGAGTGTCCACAGTGGGACAATGAGAACAACAAGAAGAAGAAGAGCAAGGAATATGATTCTGACGACAAGAAGAAGAAGAAGAAATACTCAAAGTCTTCTTCCAAGTCTTCCTCAAAGTCTTCATCACACAAGAAGAGCTCATCTGGCAAGGCTCGTGCGTTTGTTGGGAAGGAAGTGGATTCAGAGGAGTCTGCTTCTGAGGAGGCGGAGGTGGAGTCTGAGGAGGAGTCCGATTCTGGCGTTGCAAGTCTGGCTATAGCCTACGTTGCCAAGTCCATATTCAACACTGAAGACAATGACTTCGTCACCGACGCCGATGCTGATGATAAGGACAACTCCGCTCCCACCTACTACTTCATGGCACACGGTGCCAAGGTAAACTCACGCACTACTCACTATCAAACATCTAGTGAAGATGACTCTCATTGTGGTTCCAAACCCAGCTACAAAACACTTGCTAAAATTGCTACTGAACAACAGAAAGCTATTGAACATATTCAAAAACTGTTAGACAAAAGCGATGACCTGTTAGACGCTGAAATGACTCGATCTCAGTCCTTAATTGAAGACATTAAAAATCTTCATGTTAAGTATGAGGAACTTGAAAGTCGTCATGAAACGCTCTCAATAACTCATGAAAAGCTTTCCTATGATTATCTTCAAAGGAAGCAAGATCTTGAGAAATTGAGAGCGGCTCATGAAGATCTTCAAAAGGAAAACGAGTCACTTCGCGCCAAACAGATCAGTTCCGCTCAGGAAGGATTTGAACCACCATGTCTTAAATGCATTGAGCGTGACAACGCTACTTCTGTTGCTGGATGTTCTACTGCTGCTACTATTGCAATATCTTCAACTGTTGATGTGGTAACTAACCCCTCTGCTGAGGATACCACTGCTATTGCTGATGAAAATGCTAGGTTGAAGACATTGCTTGAAACAGGGATGTACAAAAGTCTCAAAGGGCATCAGACACTATGTGATGTCCTCAAAAGGCATATCCTGAACCAAAACCCTAGGAAAGAGGGTGTTGGCTTTGAAAGGAAAATGAATGCTGATGGCTCTTACTGGAAACCTGAGCAGTACCCCAAAACCACATGGGTTGCTACAAAGGAACCTTCAGTGGATCCATCCACCCTATCTGGCTTCACTTGTACTAATCCCATTGTCATTGATGAATCCTTTGATGCAAACTATAAACTGTTTAAGAATCAGAATGGTGAAGTGTTTGCCAGGTATATTGGTACTAACTGCAGGAATGGGCCACCTATGAAGAAAGTCTGGGTGCCGTAGAAGTGTCTGGAGAATCTTCATGTGAATGTCGTCATGACACGACAAGTGAAGAAGACAAACCCTAGACCACGGGCTTCATATGGTCCAAAGGCTTCATACAGACAGAGGACTCACCTGAGTCGCACTAACGCAGATGTTTTGCAGGGAAACCATACTCGGGCCTATGAACATGAGCGTGTTTCATCAAACCGCCATGTTCATAAGACCAAGAACTACTCTGCTTATTCTTATGAGTACTATTGTCCACCTGCAAGACTATTTGCTAGGGCTCCAAAGCCAAAGTTCTCAGATGCTGCACTTAGACTCATTGCTTCGAAGCCACCCTTGAAGATGTGGGTGGCTAAGAAAGCTTAACTCTCTTTTGCAGGGAAGGGTCTCCAGCCGAAAATCAAATGCGTCTGAAGCTATTGCTGGGGACCTTAAACATCTTGTAGGGCGCAAGATCAAATGCCCAAATGGTCTTATTATGTATTTTGTTCCTGAGTCGCTTGCTACTTGCCCTATCAGTCCTAACCTCGATCTAAGCTTTCATAATCCACTTGCTCGTCAAATGTTTATGCTTCACAATTCTCTTCAGGAAGCCTATCCCCCTAACTGCACTGTAGGGTATGACACCGGCTGCTTCAGAATGGATTATTGATAGTGGATGTACTAATCACATGACTGGCAAGCGAAGTCTTCTCATGGACTCAACCTTACGTCCATCTGACAAAAGTCACATCACATTTGTTGATACTGACAAAAGCAAGGTATTGGGTCTAGGTAGAGTTGCAATCTCAAAGGATCAGCACATGGATAAAGTGATGCTTGCTGAATCCCTTGGCTTCAACTTAATGTCCGTATCAATGCTTTGCGATTTGAACATGATTGTGATATTTGGAAAATATCGTTGCCTAGTTCTAATGGAATCTGACAAGTCTCTAGTCTTTGAAGGGTATCGGAAAGATGATTTGTACATGGTAGATTTCTCAGCAGGACCACAGCTCGCCGTATGTCTTCTTGCAAAAGCTTTAGAATGCTGGCTCTGGCATCGGAGGCTAGGGCATGCTGGCATGAGGAATTTGCACACTCTTGCAAAGAAGAAGCATATCATAGGCATCGAGGGTGTCAAGTTCAAGAAGGATCACTTATGCGGTGCCTGCGAAGCTGGAAAGATGACGAGGGCCAAGCATCCCTCGAAGACAATCATGACAACGACTCAACCCTTCGAACTGCTACACATGGACCTCTTTGGTCCTACTCACTATTCAACTCTTACTACTACTGCTTGTCTCCATGGCTTCGTCATTGTTGATGATTATTCAAGATATACATGGGTGCATATAATTCTCTACAAGACTGAAGTGCAGGATGTTTTCAGACGCTTCGCAAATCGAGCCATGAATAACTATGGTGTCAAGATCAAGCACATCCGAAGTGACAACGGCGCTGAATTCAAGAACACCGGCCTCGACACTTATCTTGATACATTGGGCATCACTCATGAGTTCTCAGCCCCGTACACGCCGCAGCAGAATGGCATCGTGGAACGCAAGAACAGAACACTCATTGAGATGGCTCGGACGATGCTCGATGAATACAAGACTCCAAGGAAGTTATGGCCTGAAGCCATTGATACTGCATGCCATGTCATCAACCGTGTTTATCTTCACAAGCTTCTGAACAAAACATCCTATGAACTCCTCACTGGTAAGAAGCCAAATGTTAGTTACTTCAGAGTATTTGGTGCCAGGTGCTGGATCAAGGATCCTCATCACACTTCAAAATTTGCACCGAAAGCACATGAAGGTTTTATGCTTGGTTACAGAAAGGATTCACACTCCTACAGATTCTTCAACCTCTTTCACTATAAAGTGGTTGAAACTGTGGATGTGCGGTTCGATGAGACTAACGGCTCGCAAAGAGAGCACCTGCCAAATGTGCTAGATGAAGTTCCATCTAGTGAATCCATCAAGCTTATGGGAACTGGAGAAATCATACCATATGAAGCACAGGCTGAAGAGGAACTCATCATCTCTGCACGTGATCAACCAGAAGACAATACTCAGCCTGAAGACAATCCTTCTAACGATGACAATGATTAGCAAGAGCAAAATCTTCATCCTATTCATCCTCGTGTTGCAAATGAAGTACTGAAAGTGCAACTATCCCTAGGTGGTTTTGGTAATTCATAACAACATATAGCTCATTGAGCTAATGCTATTCCAAGATGATTATTTCAGGAAAGCTCAATGATTGGCATGGCATGGATATGAAAGTGGAACCCTCAAAATGCTAAGGACAAAGGATTGGCTCAAGCTCAAAAGCTCAAGACTCTTCATTTTATATTTTAGTGATCCAAGATCACATTGAGTCCATAGGAAAAGCCAATACTATTAAGGAGGGATGAGGTGTTGCTTAATGAGCCTCTTGCTTCATGTGCTTAGTGATATGCTCCAAAACCCTCAACTACTTTCCCATATCCACATATGACCTAAACTCTAAGCCAAACTCGGTCCTACCGATTCTTCCTATCCGGCGCCACCGAGTTTCACTTGTCATTAGCCACTGCCAAACCCTAGCAATTCGGTTCTACCAATAAGGATCTCGGTCCCACCGAGATGGGGTTGCAAACTCTCTGTTTCCCTTTCGTAACTTTTCGGTCCCACCGAAAGAGCGAATCGGTCCCACCGAGATTGCAATGTAAACTCAGTGTTTCCCCTTTGTAACTTTTCGGTCTCACCGAGTTCCACCCGGTCTCACCGAAAGAGCAAATCGGTCCCACCGAGTTTGCCTGACCAACTCTCTGGTTAGCTAATTACCAAATTCGGTCTCACCGAGTTTGTGTAATCGGTCTCACTGAGATTACATTATGCCCAAACCCTAACCGAATCGGTCCTACCGAGTTGCATGTCAGTCCCACCGAAATTCCTAACGGTCACTAGGTTTACTATTTCGGTTAGACCGAGTTTTCTGATTCGGTCCCACCGAGATTGGAAAACTGTGTAACGGTTGGATTTTGTGTGGAGGCTATATATACCCCTCCACCTCTTTCTCATTCAGTGAGAGAGCCATCAGAACACACACATCATTCCAACTCATATGTTCTGAGAGAGAACCACCTACTCATGTGTTGAGACCAAGATATTCCATTCCTACCATATGAATCTTGATCTCTAGCCTTCCCCAAGTTGCTTTCCACTCAAATCTTCTTTCCACAAAATCCAAATCCTATGAGAGAGAGTTGAGTGTTGGGGAGACTATCATTTGAAGCACAAGAGCAAGGAGTTCATTACCTACACACCATTTGTTACTTCTTGGAGAGTGGTGTCTCCTAGATTGGCTAGGTGTCACTTGGGAGCCTCCGACAACATTGTGGAGTTGAACCAAGGAGTTTGTAAGGGCAAGGAGATCGCCTACTTCGTGAAGATCTACCGCTAGTGAGGCAAGTCCTTCGTGGGCGATGGCCATGGTGGGATAGACAAGGTTGCTTCTTCGTGGACCCTTTGTGGGTGGTTGCTTCTTCGTGGACCCTTCGTGGGTGGAGCCCTTCGTGGACTCGCGCAACCGTTGCCCTTGGGTGGAGCCCTGTGTGGACTCGTGCAACCGTTACCCTTCGTGGGTTGAAGTCTCCATCAACGTGGATGTAGGATAGCACCACCTATCCGAACCACGGGAAAAACATCCGTGTCTCCAATAGCGTTTGAATTCTCCAAACCCTTCCCTTTATATTCTTGCAAGTTGCATGCTTTACTTTCCGCTGCCAATATACTCTTTGCATGCTTGCTTGAATTGTGTGATGATTGCTTGACTTGTCCTAAATTAGCTAAAATCTGCCAAGAACTAAAATTGGGAAAAGGTTAAGTTTTTATTTGGTCAAGTAGTCTAATCACCCCCCCTCTAGACATACTTTCGATCCTACAAGTGGTATCAGAGCTTTGGTGTCCATTTGCTTGATCTCCATAGCTTTTGGTGGTCATAGCCTTGGTTTCACAACCTAGGAGAGTATGGCGTCTAGCGAGGGAAATTACCACCATAGAGGTCCTTACTTTGATGGTACTAATTTTGCTAGTTGGAAGCATAAAATGAAAGTGCATATTCTTGGACATAACCCCGCCGTTTGGGCTATTGTGTGTGTTGGTTTGCAAGGTGACTTCTTTGATGGGAGAGAACCAAACCGTGAAGCTACCGCGGATGAGTTGAAGATGTTGCAATACAATGCTCAAGCTTGTGATATTCTCTTCAACGGATTGTGCCCCGAAGAATTCAATAAAATCAGCCGCCTTGAGAATGCAAAGGAAATTTGGGATACTTTGATTGATATGCACGAAGGTACCGACTCCGTCAAGGAATCCAAGTTGGATGTGCTTCAAAGCCAACTTGACAAGTTCAAGATGAAGGATGGTGAAGGTGTCGCTGAAATGTACTCTAGGCTTGCTGTCATCACAAATGAGATTGCCGGCTTAGGAAGTGAAGAGATGACCGATAAATTCATCATCAAGAAGATCCTAAGAGCCTTGGATGGAAAATATGATACCGTGTGCACATTGATCCAAATGATGCCCAATTACAAAGATCTCAAGCCAACGGAGGTGATTGGAAGAATTGTTGCTCATGAGATGTCACTTAAGGATAAAGAGGAACTTCACAACAAGTCAAGTGGTGCTTACAAAGCCTCATGTGAAGCCCCTACATCATCAAGTGAGAAACAAGACTTCAATGAAGAATTGAGCTTAATGGTGAAGAACTTCAACAAGTTCTACAAGAGTAGAAGCAAAGATAGAAGCTCCAAATCAAGGTCCTACAATGACAAAAGATCTTCTAGTCGAGAGCGAAACTGTTACAATTGTGGAAGACCCGGACACTATTCCAATGAGTGTACGGCTCCCTACAAGAGAAGAGAAGATTCTCCAAAAAGAAGAAGCAAAGGATCACCACCAAGAGAGAGAAGGAATAGAGATGATCATTATGAACGAAGATACTCACGGAGAAGCAAGGATTTGGAAAGGAAGGAAAAATCATCAAGGAGCTACACAAGACGAAGACATCAAGCTCATGTTGGTGAATGGGTATCCGGCTCCAACTCCGACAGCCACTCCGAGAGAAGTTATCACTCCGACTCCGAAGATACTCAAGATGAAGGTGTTGCCGGTCTAGCACTTGTGTCAACCAACTCCTACGACATATTTGACTCACCAAATGAAGGAATTGGAAGATGCTTCATGGCCAAAGGTCCTAAGGTAACACACCCCGAGTATGTTGATTTCAATAGTGATGAAGATGACTTGTTAGGTGATGATTTGATTGGTGACAACTCTAGTGATGAATACTATGATGAAAGACCAATTAATCATGCTAATCAAGATAAAACGAATGACAATGATAAGGAGAAGATTGAGGCTCTAACTAAAGAACTAAAAACTCTTAAGTTAGCTCATGACACTATCTTCGAAGATCATCGAGAACTTTTAAGGGCTCATGAGAAGCTACGCTTTGAAAAGCTCAATCTTGAGCAAGAGCATGAGTTCTTAAAGGCAATCAATGATGATCTCCGCAAGAAAAGTTCTTCTTACATTGCCAAGCGTTTACTCTTATCCACTTACATGCCTCAAGTCACGTCTAACAAGAAAGATTCTTCCTCTAGTTGTAACAATGATCATGCTAAATTCAATATTGTTGCTTCTAGTAGTTCTCTTGATTCCACTAATGATTCTCTTAGCCAAGTTACACTTGAGCAAGAAAATAGCTTATTGAAGGGAATTATAGAGAAAGGAGTATACAAAAGCCTTGCCGGGAGTAAGCAATTCGAGGAAATTGTGCGCAAGCAAGGAATGCACCGGAAGAATCAAGGTGTTGGTTTTGAACGAAAGTTCAATGCCAATGGAGTTGAGTGGGAAGAAGATCAATACCCCAAGACAAAGTTTGTCCCTCAATAAGAGAAGTATACTTCTTTCAAGGGGACACAAGCTCAAGATGATCTTCCACCACAAGACTACGAGCAAAAAGGCAAGGACAAGCTTCAAGAGGAAATTGATGCATTTGAAGAAGCTCCTAAGACCTTAGTCAAGTGGACTCCCAAGACTTCTTCAAGTTCCACTTCATCAAGTACGACTACAACTCCAAGGATTCCCATCAAGATGATGTGGATCCAAAAGAAGAAGAACTAGAGAGTTCTTGAGGGTGACTCCGCCAACATACTTCACTCTTATCATTTTGGCAAAGACAAGTGCAATCAACATCCACATCTTGCACTAGTTCAAGGAGTCACAAACCCTCTTGTTGGTAAGACAAGGGACAAGGTAACCTAAAGCTTTCATGGACATCATCTTTTGTGTGCATCACTCTATGTCCATGGATATCCTTGTTTGTTCCTTGTGGGACTAACCCATGTAGGTATTGAAAGTGCAATTCACTCAAATGGATAGCTCCAAGAGATCTACATCAACATTGAGCATCCACATCTTCAATATCTACATGAAGTCATCATCGACAAAACCCAAGGTTAGTTCATCCCTCCTAGGGGGGATATCACATCTAGGGGGAGCTTTACTCTAAGACTTGAGCTAAAGCAACTCTAAAGATGTGAACACAACAATGCTTTATGTAAAAGTGGTAACCCCACTTGAGCTTAAACGATGAGTATGACCTACGATCAAGTGTTCTCACTTGACTCCTAAGTCAATATACTCATATATAGATGACCTAGTCATCGCAAATTGCTTGATAGATGCTAGAATTGGTTGTGCATGCTTTGCCACATATTTCATTTGCTATCTTATTGTGTGAGCATTCTGATTTCATATTTTACTCATTCGAGGACATCCACTTGTTGCTTTGATTGTTTGGCTTTATCTTCTTTTGCCAAGTGGATGGACAAGAATGCCTAAGAACCTCCTCTAGCTATCTATGCTTTTCTCGTCTCAAACTCTATTCATGCTGCATCACAAAATTTGATCAAGTCAGATTCGAACCACTCTGTGTGAGGAGCGCTCGGAGTCCCCGATTCGTCATAGACTTAAACTTCCAAAACCTCTTTATGATTCTCGGTCTGACCGATACTCCACTTTCGGTCCTACCGAGATCATTGAGTTGATCTAGGTTTTCGATCTCGGTGCAACCGATTTGAACCTTTCGGTCTCACCGAGTTTCAGTAACTGCACGCAGTTATGAATCTTGGTGCCACCGAGTTGTTCAACTCGGTCACACTGACAGGGTTGGGCTATATATAGTCACGAGCAAAATTTGGAAATTTCTCCGAACCCCTTCGCCCGCGCGATAGCCTGCTCTGCCCCCGAGGTCTCCGGATCGTCTTCTCACCGCCAGCAGCCTCCAGTCACTGGTCTCCGTCGCCGTCAACGGAATTTCTGCCCCGCCGTTGCCGCCGTAGCAAGTCCCCGCCGAACTAGGGTATGGACTTGATCTTTGTGCTATTCCTCAATCTGATTCCTAGCACATTGTGATCGTGATGTTTCTGGCCACGTTTGATAAACTTCTATCCAGTCAAAACGCTCATAGATTAGGTTTGATTCGAAAATTCTAGGTTTAGGTTTTCGTCGAAACCATCTCGGACCTACCGAGTTGAAAAACTCGGTCCCACCGATTTGGCTTATGCCATTGCACAAGTGAGACTCGGTCTGACCGAGAATTACTTATCGGTGTGACCGATTTTTGAACTCAGTGAAACCCTAACAGTCTCGGTGCCACCGAACTGTGACTCGGTCCTACCGAGTTCACTAGTTTAGGTTCCAAAACTGCTTTGGTATCATCGAGTTTGAAAATCGGTAGATCCGAGATGATTTCAGTGGGAAACTAAAACTACGTTTTTGGATTATTCTTTTGCAAAAATCTCTGCTTTTTGTGATGCTCATCCACTCTATCTCATCTATAATCTATTCACAGGGTCAGCAGTCAGTTTGCAACATGTCAGACCAGAGTGACAGCCAAAACCTCTCAGAGAAGCAAGTGGTGATGAGTGAGGGCATTAGCCCCTCAAGTTCTTCAGATGATGGCAGCAGGAGCACCCCCAGCAATCTGCCTAAGGCTGCCACACGTCAAAGGAAGAAGAGAACGTCTGATTTTGAAGATGAGGACTATGTGGCAGAGGAAGAGGCCACTTCCAAGAGAGTTGAGCCAGCTCAAGGCTCAAAGCCAGGCCTGAAAGTCAAGAGGCCAGCAGGCAGGCAGCCAATGTCAAAGGCTAGAGCCTCAACTGAGAAGCCTGCACCTGCTCCCATTGAGCCCATTGCTGCTGAGGGCAAAAAGAGGAAAGAGAGGGTGAAGAAGACTGTGGCTAAAGTCCTTGGCAAGGCCTCCATCATGGTAGAAGAGGAGGAGGAAGAAGAGGCAGCTGCACCAGCGCCCAAGGCAGCCAAACTTATGGGAGATGCCATAAGGTCAGGAACAGCTGCATCCAAGCCCAAGGAAGCACCCAAGGCTGCATCTAAGCCTAAGACAGCACCAAAGAGAAACACAAGGAGTATACCTGCTGCAGAAAAGAACAAGGCCCCAGTGCATGAAGCTACTGAAGAAGAGGAAGAGAGTGTCCTTAGAAAGCTCAAGCCCAAGATCCCAGACCACAATGATGCTCATCCTGTGGCTGAGGATATGAAGCTTAGGAGAGATTCAGGGCTGAGGAAGTGGAGAGAAGCAGATCCGTATGCTTCTAGGAGAAGGACTGCCGTGGATTACAGATTTCACACCAAGGAGCAGCAAGATTTCTACGAGACTGTTTTGCTTGACAAGAAGCCAATCGTTTGTGACATGAGATGGGTCGACTGGACATATATCAAAGAGAATGAAGAGTACTACCCCGGAGTATTTGACAGCTTTAGTGCGTGTGGAGTTGCAGACTTTGTTGGGCAGAAGCTCACAAAGTGGAATGAGGAGCTAATCATGCAATTCTACTCCACAGCACACTTCTACCCGGATGGAAGGATCACATGGATGTCTGAGGGTACAAGGTACCAATCTATAGTGGCTGAGTGGGCACAGATCATTAATGCCCCAGAGGAGCAAGATGAGGACTTGGATATCTATGCCAAGAAGAAGATGGATCATAACTCCATGTCAAATATGTACAAGGAAATTCCCAATGAAGCTCTTGACACATTCAAGTTTGGCTCAGTGCATTATCTGCTCTCAGGATTGCCTACGATCAACTGGATCCTCAGGCACACCCTTCTTCCCAAGTCCGGAGATCACAAGATGATCAGAGGTCACACGATCAACTTGCTTCATGTCTTTGACGTGCCTCAGAAATTCAAGGTCATGAGTCTCATTGTGGAAACCATTAAGAGGACAGCGGCAGATCAGAAGAGGAGCTGTGGATATGCCCCTCAGATTCAGGAGCTCATCAACTCCAAGATGGGCACGGGCGTATATTTGTTGGATAAGGAACACCTGCCCATCCGTCCAGATTTCGAGGACAATGAAGTTGTTATGACTGAGAACGAGCCATCATCTGCCCAAGCATTTGCAAAGAAGGAGAAGGCGAAGAAGGAAAAAGCTGCCAGGATGCCTACTCAAGCGGAGGCATCTGATTACTTCTTGAAGACCAAGCAAGAGCAGCTCAGTTACTTGATTGCATCCACGCTGAGAATTGAGCAAAGTCTGGCCAATCTCACTAAGAATCAGCAGAGCCTAGAGAGGATCATGGAACAGAAGTTCTATGACTTGGATGTCAAGGTAACGGAAGTTCAGTCTGCAGTGGAGCAGCTCCAGGAGGACATGAATGAGAGGAGAGGCAGGACCACGACTCATGCTTTTTCTAGAGTGCCACGAGGCCCGAGGTCGTCTGCCGTGCTAGTTGCTGACACCAGAGCCACCACTTCAGCACCAGCTACAGCCTCAGCTCCAGCATCTACTTCAGCTCCAACTCCAGCGACTACTTCAACATCTACAGAAGCCTTCATCCTTGGAGTGATCCGGACTCCACCACCACCTGAAGATCAAGCCTGAGCGTCGATCTAGTGCTATGCATTTTCTAGGAACTTTTTGGTAACTTGTTGCCAAAGGGGGAGAAGATGTATAGATCATAGGCTTCGAGAGAGAGAGTGTTGCTTTTCTCTCTTGCTTTATCTGGTGGTTTTTCGAACTTTGTTTGCTTGTGTGTGTGAGATACTACGTCCTTATGCCTGTGAGACATCGATGATCATGTGTTTGATCATAAGCTACACTTAATGTTTGCTTAATGCTTGCTTAAATATTATCATTCTATCTATCGTTTGTGATCATCCACTATTCTTGGTGATAAGTGCATGTATTTCATTCTTATCATTTTGAGCGCTCCACCAAGATGTATGTGACATGGAAGAGTAACCCATGACTCTAACTCTTTGTGCATTTGCAGTCCAAAGCAAATTTTAAATATGCACAAATTTAGGGGGAGCTCTTACTTATCACATACTTCTCAAAGCGATGATATATTTCATGCTTATTATCATTTGTCGAAGCTTTGATCTATATGTTGTCATCAATTACCAAAAAGGGGGAGATTGAAAGTGCAACTATCCCTAGGTGGTTTTGGTAATTCATAACAACATATAGCTCATTGAGCTAATGCTATTCCAAGATGATTATTTCAGGAAAGCTCAATGATTGGCATGGCATGGATATGAAAGTGGAACCCTCAAAATGCTAAGGACAAAGGATTGGCTCAAGCTCAAAAGCTCAAGACTCTTCATTTTATATTTTAGTGATCCAAGATCACATTGAGTCCATAGGAAAAGCCAATACTATTAAGGAGGGATGAGGTGTTGCTTAATGAGCCTCTTGCTTCATGTGCTTAGTGATATGCTCCAAAACCCTCAACTACTTTCCCATATCCACATATGACCTAAACTCTAAGCCAAACTCGGTCCTACCGATTCTTCCTATCCGGCGCCACCGAGTTTCACTTGTCATTAGCCACTGCCAAACCATAGCAATTCGGTTCTACCGATAAGGATCTCGGTCCCACCGAGATGGGGTTGCAAACTCTCTGTTTCCCTTTCATAACTTTTCGGTCCCACCGAAAGAGCGAATTAGTCCCACCGAGATTGCAATGTAAACTCAGTGTTTCCCCTTTGTAACTTTTCGGTCTCACCGAGTTCCACTCATACTCACCGAAAGAGCAAATCGGTCCCACCGAGTTTGCCTGACCAACTCTCTGGTTAGCTAATTACCAAATTCGGTCTCACCGAGTTTGTGTAATCGGTCTCACCGAGATTACGTTATGCCCAAACCCTAACCGAATCGGTCCTACCGAGTTACATGTCAGTCCCACCGAAATCCTAACGGTCACTAGGTTTACTATTTCGGTTAGACCGAGTTTTTTGATTCGGTCCCACCGAGATTGGAAAACTGTGTAACG
The DNA here is from genome assembly GCF_056163025.1 of Triticum urartu. Classification (NCBI taxonomy): domain Eukaryota; kingdom Viridiplantae; phylum Streptophyta; class Magnoliopsida; order Poales; family Poaceae; genus Triticum; species Triticum urartu. The sequence goes on along the minus strand of NC_141876.1, from coordinate 40,824,590 downwards.
GTTGGATTTTGTGTGGAGGCTATATATACCCCTCCACCTCTTTCTCATTCAGTGAGAGAGCCATCAGAACACACACATCATTCCAACTCATATGTTCTGAGAGAGAACCACCTACTCATGTGTTGAGACCAAGACATTCCATTCCTACCATATGAATCTTGATCTCTAGCCTACCCAAGTTTCTTTCCACTCAAATCTTCTTTCCACCAAATCCAAATCCTATGAGAGAGAGTTGAGTGTTAGGGAGACTATCATTTGAAGCACAAGAGCAAGGAGTTCATTACCTACACACCATTTGTTACTTCTTGGAGAGTGGTGTCTCCTAGATTGGCTAGGTGTCACTTGGGAGCCTCCGACAAGATTGTGGAGTTGAACCAAGGAGTTTGTAAGGGCAAGGAGATCGCCTACTTCGTGAAGATCTACCGCTAGTGAGGCAAGTCCTTCGTGGGCGATGGCCATGGTGGGATAGACAAGGTTGCTTCTTCGTGGACCCTTTGTGGGTGGTTGCTTCTTCGTGGACCCTTCGTGGGTGGAGCCCTTCGTGGACTCGCGCAACCGTTGCCCTTGGGTGGAGCCCTGTGTGGACTCGCGCAACCGTTACCCTTCGTGGGTTGAAGTCTCCATCAACGTGGATGTAGGATAGCACCACCTATCCGAACCACGGGAAAAACATCCGTGTCTCCAATAGCGTTTGAATTCTCCAAACCCTTCCCTTTATATTCTTGCAAGTTGCATGCTTTACTTTCCGCTGCCAATATACTCTTTGCATGCTTGCTTGAATTGTGTGATGATTGCTTGACTTGCCTAAATTAGCTAAAATCTGCCAAGAACTAAAATTGGGAAAAGGTTAAGTTTTTATTTGGTCAAGTACTCTAATCACCCCCCCTCTAGACATACTTTCGATCCTACAAGTACAGATTGAGAAAATAATTGATAGCATCAATGCACCTGGTCCACTCACTCATTCAAGGGAAACACAACTAGCAAATTTCTGTGGGCACTTCGCATTCGTCTCAATATCTGAACCCAAGAAAGTTGATGAAGCCTTCATGGAACCTAAATGGATTCAAGCTATGCAAGAAGAGCTTCAACAGTTTGAGCTGAATAATGTATGGGAACTGGTCAAGCATCCTGATCCTCGTAAGCACAATATCATAGGCACTAAATGGATATATCGCAACAAGCAAGATGAGCATGGTCAAGTTTTCAGAAACAAGGCTCATCTCGTTGCTCAAGGATACACTCAAGTTGAAGGAATTGACTTCGATGAAACATTTTCTCCTGTGGCTAGGCTTGAAGCCATACGCATACTGCTAGCCTATGCAAATCATCATAACATCCTTTTGTATCAAATGGATGTGAAGAGTGCTTTTCTCAATGGCAAGATTGAAGAAGAAGTGTATGTTGCACAACCGCCTGGCTTTGAAGATCCAAAACATCCTGACATGGTTTACAAGCTCAACAAGGCACTGTATGGCCTCAAACAAGCCCCTCATGCTTGGTATGACACACTCAAGGACTTCCTGAAGAGCAAAGGCTTCAAACCTAGTTCCCTGGATCCCACGCTCTTCACGAAGACATATGATGGTGAACTGTTTGTGTGCCAAATATATGTGGATGACATTATCTTCGGCTACACTAATCAGAAATACAGTGATGAGTTTGGATACATGATGCAAGAGTAAGATCAGATGTCCATGATGGGTGAGCTGAAGTTCTTCCTTGGTCTTCGAATATGACAGCAACGCAACGACATCTTCATATCTCAAGAGAAATACCTCAAGGATTGCCTGAAGAAGTATGGAATGCAAGACTGCAAAGGTTACACGACGCCAATGCCTACCAAGAGTCATCTAGATTCTGACGCCAATGGTAAAGAGTTCGATCAAAAGGTATACCGCTCCATGATTGGTTCCTTGCTTTACTTATGTGCATCTAGGCCAGATATCATGCTTAGTGTTTGCATGTGTGCCCGATTCCAAGCGGCACCAAAGGAATCGCATCACTTAGCTGTGAAGCGAATTCTTCGATATTTGGCTCACACCCCAACACTAGGATTATGGTATCCAAAGGGCTCAGAGTTTGATCTAGTTGGATTCTCGGATGCTGATTATGCTGGTGACAAGGTGGATCACAAGTCTACATCAGGCACATCTCACTTTCTGGGATGATCACTTGTATGTTGGTCTTCAAAGAAGCAGAACTGTGTATCTCTCTCCACTACTGAATCTGAATACATTGCTGTTGGATCTTGCTGCGCTCAACTTCTATGGATGAAGCAAACACTCAAAGACTATGGCATTCATCTGAAGCAAGTGCCACTCTACTGCGACAATGAAAGCGCCATCAAGATCGCCAACAACCCAGTTCATCACTCGAAGACAAAACACATTCAGATCCGTCATCACTTTCTCAGAGATCATGTCATGAAGGAAGATATTGATATCATTCACGTTAACACTGAAGAGCAGCTGGCAGATATCTTCACAAAGCCCTTGGATGAGAAAAGGTTTTGCAAGTTGCGGTGTGAGCTAAATATCTTGGAATCCTCAAATGTCCTGTTATCATGCACACATCCTAACACTGATGCATGTTGATGACTTAGATGTGCAAACACACGAAGTAACGTATATCTTCAACAAATGAAGACTTACACTCTAAGTGTGAATACATTAACGTGGAATTTGACTTCGGAGCGCCACGATAATTGTGCGCCGTGTATGGGTCTAATACTTCCTATACGGTGGGTAACGCCACCACCAAACTTGTGTTTGAAATACTTTCTGTTGGCGTTACATTTGCAAAGTCGTCGCATTTTGTTTGTCTTCAATGTTAACATGTCTTCATGTTTATCTTCAATGTACTGATTTGGTTTCTGTCCTCTACAGCATTCACTTATAGCTATGTCTTCTAGTTGAATCTTTTGAACTAAGTGAATGTGATCGGACCCTGACCTTTCTATGCTCCCATCTTAAGTCTATCTATCCAAATCATATGCATTCTATTGAAATTGCCGAATGTCTTCGCTGCGTCCTTATCAGCAGAAGATACAGAGACAAACATTAAATCTATTTTAAATGCTCAATCCTTTTTACCTGAAACCTGGAGAAGCGGGAACGACCACCCGACAATCCAGGCTTGCGTGGGAACATGGAACAACCTCCTATGTGTTGCATGATCACCACGTGTCCTTCAGATGTGAACCGCCAGGGGCACCTGCGTAATAACGCTGTGCCGCCCCTGTCCCTATAAATAGACGCCTCACCCCAGTCATTATCTCTTCTTCCACTCTCGCACAAATCCTAGCGCCACCGCTAGCCCTCGACGACGCCGGTGACGAAGCGCTTAGCTGCCGCGACTTCACCGACGCCGTCATCACGCCGGCCGCGGACATCGTCTTCTCCGCCGTCGCCAAGTTAGGGCACAAAAGATCGAACTGCTCGGCCTCCTCTCCCACTCCGTCTAGCAGTTCCTCATGTGGTAAATAAAACCTCTTTTTATAGTCTTTTTGATCCGATAGATTCATCCTTTCCAACCACAAGTGGTTTCTGTTGCTACGAAGTTGGATCTATCCTGTTTTGCATCTCATAGAACGCCTAGTATGTTCACTTATGCTTCACAAAGTAGTTAGATTCCTCACTTGTACTTATTCATGGATTCGTACAAATCTGGAACCAACTCTCTACATATGAGTGAATGTCTTCGCACTATGAGGTCAATGTCTTCTAAACTGATTTATCTTCAAATCTTCTAAGAATGCATATGACCTCTTCCCCTTCCCTCGCATCTCTAATGCTGTCACAGGTACATGTCCGTGGGAGAATCCCTTGGTTCTCATAGTCTGCATTTATTTGCAGAGTTCTTACAGCGTCACATAAATTCTCCTGAAGCCAGTTCCCGTCTGACCAGTAGACGGAAGACTTCGACAGTGTTGAAGCCTTTCAGTCTAAACTTCATGACAACTCAAAAATCAGTCAGGAAGGGCGGCACACAACGTCGTGGAAACACTGCTAAGGACCTGCCACCGGATCTCTATGAGTTATACAAGTCAGATCCAGAAGAAACCTATGGAGAACGCAAGAACCGAATCCAATGGATTCGAAGACATTGGGCAGAGGAATGGTTCAAGTATAGATTCGTCACCAAGGAGTATGCTGAGAAGAATGCCTTAAGGGGCCCCTGGGGAGATATAATATACAAAGGTCTTCAGCCCAAGTCGAAGTCCGAAGCTATTGCTCAAGGCTTCTACCCCTGCATGATTTGTGGACCTCAGCCTGCTAATGCCGACCCATCCTCTCTGTTATGGTGTCGTGAAGATAATCTGTTCAAGCGCAACTATCAGGCTGCAAAGAACTCGGCCAAGGAAAACAAGAAGTCTTTGGGTCTAGACTTCAACCCAGGCCCCTCTGCACCACGTGCTGACGGCACACGCGAAGCTGAACCCAATCTTATTGGGCCCTTCTACAACTTAGAAGGTCTCATCACTCACATTCAGGTTCAAGGGGCAGCCGTGGACCACTCTGCAGATGACACTGATTCTGACGAAGCACCTACACCACCGAAGCCTGTGAAGCAAAAGAAACCAAAGGCTTCAAAGCCCTCTTCTGCACCAAAGGTCTCACGGGTGAAGCCTCTGGCCACTGCACCTCCTGAAGTCAGTGTGCAGTCTGAAGATCTCTCACGCATCTCCAAGTCTAACAAGTTGAAAAAGCCCATGCAACCCACTGGTCAAGCACTAACTCCTGCTGCTGTTTTGAGAAACGAGAATGACGCCATTGATCTATCCAGCGACGACGATCTTGGCGATGACGCTCTAGAGCAATTGATAAAGAGCAAGCAAGAGGCGAAAATCTTCAATGATCTTCCTCTCTTTGATGTGGAGATCCTGTACAAGTTTATTGATGAGTGGTTTGACAGCCCATATCTCAGTTTTGATGATCTTCAGCTTCCAATTGGCCTCAGCGTCTCCTTCCATGGAGCCATTGCTCCTGAGCTGGCTCTTGCACAGAAGATTGTTGAGCTGAAGCACAAAATTGACTATGAAAAGGCTTAGTTCAAGAAGCACATGGCCAAGCTCAATGTTGAAGACATTAAAAACTTCAAGGTCATGATGCATGAGCTCAAGGAGGCGTTCCACAAGAAACGAGAAGAAGCAAAAGGTTCTCGTGAGCGCATGAAGAATCTTGCTGCCAAATGTCACTACAAAAAAATACACTTCCGTGATGATACGTGCTTGTCACAGTAGGTCGCTTTTTTGTCATGCATGTACATCCATGACAAATTTATGACAGAATCAAGATAGTCATACCTGTGCTGTCGTAGAAGTGTTCCATGACATTACCAAAATTATCATCACGAAAGTGTCCACTTCCATGACGATAAATCGCGCGTCACAGAAGTGCTTTCGTCAAGGGTGAATGACATGTGGCATCCACCATAACGGAACGCTGTTAAGCTATCGGGTCGGGTTTTGGATCCGATAACCCGTTAACAGCCCCGACCAATGGGGATTTTCTATGTGTAAAATTATCATTGGCTGGAGGAAATACGTGTCGGCTCATCCTTGCGATAGATGTCAACCACTCATTGGACGGAAGGCGCCTATGATACGTCGACACATCGCATGGCCCAACAGAGGCCCACTCCTATGAAAAGGCCAGCCCGTTTGACTTGGTCAAAAGCTGGCGGGCTAGCCAATGGAAAGCCTGTTAACGGCCTCTTCAAATATAGCCCATTTACAACCCGCTAACCCAAGGCCTGTTACACCCTATCCGAATTAGGCCCAGTAGCGTCATATGGGCCATCCAATATGATTCCAGCCCGTTTTCACTTCTGGCCCATGTATGGCCCATGACATCTTTTGGCCCATATGATGCCCTATGTAACTCTTGGCCTACTAACGGCCCGTGGAGAAACTGGGCCGTAATGAACAGTGTATCACTTTACACCCATTAACGGCCCGTGGTGAAACTGGCCCGTAATGAACAGTGTATCACTTTATACCCATTAACGGCCCATTATTCTGTTGGGACGTTTCCCGCCCATGTTATCTTTCGGCCTTCTCAGAGCCCATTTATTCTTGGGCTCATTTCCAACATTTGTTTACTTACGGCCCGTTACTGTCATTTTCTGCTTGTGGGACAAATTCAGCCTGTGGTTACAGTCGGCCCGTTTGTGGTCCGTTAATACGTTGGGCCGATTTCATAGCGTCATCAAATACGGCCTATTAACGATGGCCCATTATGGTCGGCCCATGAACGGACGATTCCAACTCTAGCCCGTTTACGGCCATAATGCAGTCTGTTTGGCCCATGTTTGGCCAATCGATTATACGGCCCGTATAAGGCCCATTGATAATACGGCCTGCAGAAGGCCCATTGTTTCTACGGCCCATAGAAGGCCCACTGTTTCTACGGCCAGTAGGAGGCCCAGTGTCACTACAGTAAATATTAGCCCATGGTTATTGTGGCCTAGTTTTAAAAAATAGGTTATTGCAGCCACTAGCTAACCGCGAAAAAAGAACTGCAATGACTACAAGCAAACAAATAAACAAGACAACAAGGAAATAAATAAGCAAGCAACTAACGCTAGGCTATCATGTCTATTACACATATTACATCCACTGGGCATCAAAGTTCGCCACCAGTGCAAATATAGGGAACAAAGCAGCATATCATATACACTGGTTGTCAAAGTTGGCGACCAGCGCAAATAAACGCCGCAGCAAAACAAATCCAGAACTGAAACCACTTCAGAAGATCTCAAGAAACAATATCCTGGGTACCCATAATGCTGGCAAGATGCTTAGCAAGCCTATTAACTTTCTCTTGTTTGGCGCTTAAATCCTCCAGCGCTTGCTGTTGGACCAGAAAATATGCATCTGAATTCTACAGGGACTTCCTCAGTCCTTCAGCTTCTTGTCGCAGCACATCTGATCGATGTCTTTCAACTTGAAGTTGAGACTCAAGAAGACGAACTGATTCAGGCAGCGAGTTCAAAGAGCTTGTGCCAGCAGTAGTGGTCAGTAACTCGAACACTACATCAAGACAGGACTTTTGGGTTCCCTCACTGTCGTCAAGATAGTTTTTATCAGCTTTCTTGGAGACCAACAGGGATGTCTCACTATCTTGAACCTTATCTGCATTACTTCCTTTACCATTGGATAACGCGGTACTGTTCTCCAATATTTTGTCCGCATTCTAAAAGAGAAACAAGCAGACACATCACATGTTTACCATGTTGTATATGAAACTCATTTTGGTAAATGAGTTCAGTAGTAAAGTGGTCAGGATAACAGCATGAAACAAACATATATCTATGTACCATGGTCACTTTATGGTCTATACCATTCTAGTTTTTGTTGCCAAATCAAGATAGAGACACAGTTCAAATAATATTTGTTCAAGACAAAGCAGAATAGACAGAATATAAGTGTGGGTAACTATAGAGCAATAACAACACTTGTAATGTGCATGACATGAGAACATAACTGTTTATTCAATTGAAACTGAAATCAACATAGAGCAGGTTACAACAGCAAACAAGTTAAAGAAACAGGTTTAAAACATACCTGTTGCGCCATTGGAGTTTCAATTCCATCCTTCAAATTTGAAAATAGTTGGTATGAGTAAATACAATCATGCAAGAGCAAAGGAGTATGAACCATAGCTATAGAACCTGACCTGAGAACAAATCTTCTTCTCCTTTAAGCGTTGAGTTGGGATTCGGAGTGGTGGTCCTCGTGCTTTGGGCACTGCAGTTCCCTTACTAACTGCTCGTGTTTGGGTGCTCTATGGTGGAGACGGTGCTGTGTCAACTGGAACTGGGTTACTATCTGCCGGGGTTGGGGTTAGAAGGGGTGTAGCTGGTTCTCTGTCCAACTGGGTAGGGGTACAATCTGCGAGAGTCTGGGTTATGTGTGGTGGATCTGGTCCTTGGGCAAGTACAACCATGGTTCTATCTGCATCAACTGGTAGCACTATCTTTTCTGAAGACCGTGTTGTTACTCCCTTAGATACTGCCATCACGCTCTCCAATTCAAATGGCTGATAAACAAGAAAAGTAATTGAAAGTATAGACATTTATGATAGACAGGTGCAATGGATAGTGGGGAATAAAAGAGGGCATGAAATAATTCATATTTATGTTGTCTAACCAAACAGGATAGCATGACACAATTTCACATATATGATGGCTAACTAAACAGGATAGCATGACACAATTTCACATTATGATGGCTAACTAAAAAAGATGGAAAGACATAGTTCAAAATATGAGACTATGTAAACAGGATGACATGACATAACTATATAATGTGTTTATTAAATAGGTTGGCATGCCATAATTCACATACATTCACGGATAGAATGCCATAATTCAAAATATGATGATTTTAAACACTAAACAGGATGAGATGATATAACTATATGATGTCTTTATTAAATGGGTTGCCATGCCATAATTCAGATAGATAATGTGTATGTACTATGTAAACATGATGGCATGATATAATTCAAATATATGATTTATATAGTAAGCAAGTAAGCAGATGGCAATCCATATATGATGTAAAAACTAAGCAATGCAAGACAACAAGCATGACATGGGTAATATAACCCTGCCAAGTTTGAGCATAGACCTTAGGGGGAAAATAGGACTGGTCATCAGTCTCTGAATCCTCCTCTGAGGAGCTCTCTGTAACCAGCAAGATGTCTGCTTTAGCAGGTAACATTGTCTACTCTGAATACCTTGTTTTCACTCCAGATACTTCCATCACCGCTTCAAATGGCTGATGCACAGGAAGGGTAGTTGAATATACAAACATTGTCGCCAAATGGAACACGTAATACAAAAAATGATAGCATGATATAATTCACATACATGATGATTGGCTAAACAACATGGCATTGCATAATTCACATATATAATGCCTTCGCAACAAGATAGCATTGTATAGTTCACATATATAATGTCTTGCAACAAGATGGCAATGCATAATTCACATATATGGTAATTAGACACTGAACAGGTGGCATTCACACAAAGCTTGTCTAAACTAATCAAATGACATAGCAATGCGAGACACCATACGCACGATATGAGCAACATAACCCTGCCAAATTAGAGCATACACCACAGGGGGGGGTAGGACTGGCCATCTGTCTCTGAATCCTCCTCTGAGGAGCTATCCGTAACCAGCGAGATATGCGCTTTGTCAGATAGCATAGTCTGCTCTGAAGACCTTGTTTTCACTCCAGAATTTGCCATCACCGTGTCAAATGGCTGATGCACACGAAGAGCGGTTGAATGTAATAACATTGTTGACAAATGTAATATGTAACAAAAAAAGGATGGCCTGATATAATTTACATATAAGATGACTGGCTAAGCAGGATGGCATTGCAAAATTCACATACATGATGCCTGGCTAAACAAGATGGCGTTGCATAATTCACATAAACGATGAACAAACTAAACAGATGGCATTCGCACAAAGGATGTCTAAACTAAGCAGATGACATATTTGATGTATAAAGTAAGCAATGCAAGACACCATATGCATGATATAACCAACATCAGCATGCCAAGTTAGAGTGAAGACCCCAGGGGGTAAATAGGAGTTGTCTTCTCCTTCTAAATCCCCCTCAGAACAGATATCTTCCTCTCGATTACAATCCGAAATGCGTGGAGGGGGGCTGCCTTTGCGCCTACCATGGAGCGACGTCTGCATGAAATTTTATTGCCACACAAGGCTCGTCTCTTTTGCTCTACATGTTCAGTTCCATTGTTTACAATAATTGTCATGCATAGGAATAAAACATAGTGAGATTATGTAAGGAGTGCGTGCAGAAATCTAGAGTGATGGTAGCAACCTGTGGATAGACCCAAAACCAATAATAGCAGGCAGATAATGGCTTCAGTTAAAAAATACATACAATGGCTTCTTTACTATTTGTTTCCCACCCAATATGAAACTCATAGTAGACACTGGAGATTAACCTGATAGTAGATAGATACTATTGATAGCGGCCCCGATATGTAACCCACAACCATTTAAAAACTCAAGTTTGACCATTAGTTTGGAGCTGACTCAGAGTCTAATCGGTGAACAGGACAATAAAGTAGCATGTAATATTAAGCGATGCATAACATAAGCAGACACGAAAGAGTGCGACTGTAACACCCCGGATATGATTTACCTAATATGTAATCCAACTCTTACCGTTTCCGATGTTAAGTTATTTTATTTTCTCGGGTTCGGGTTTTTGTCTCCGTGTGTTGTTGTCGTTGTCATGCATCTCATATCATGTCATCATGTGCATTGCATTTGCATACGTGTTCATCTCATGCATCCGAGCATTTTCCCTGTTGTCCGTTTTGCATTCCGGCGCTCCGTTCTCCTCCGGTGGTCATTTCTACCTTCTTTCGTGTGTGGGGATTAAACATTTCCGGATTGGACCGAGACTTGCCAAGCGGCCTTGGTTTACTACCGTAGACCGCTTGTCAAGTTTTGTACCATTTGGACTTCGTTTGATGCTCCAACGGTTAACCGAGGGACCGAAAAGGCCTCGTGTGTGTTGCAGCCCAACACCCCTCCATTTTGGCCCAAAACCCACCAAAACCTTCTCCATCATCTAGAGTGTTCGATCACGATCGCGTGGCCGAAAACCGCACCTCAGTTGGACACTCCTAGCTCCCTCTATGCCTATAAATACACCCCTCCGAAATTCGCGGTTCCCCTCTCCCGAAACCCTAGATCCATCTCCACCCGCTGCCGCCGAACGAAGTCCAGACAGGCCGGACATGTCCGACCTGTACCACGCCGCCGCCCTGCGCCAGTAGCGCGCCGCCACGTGTCGGGGCCGGCGCCCCACATCACCGCGAATCCCGCCGGCCCGCCGAGCCCGGGGCAGGCCCCTGCGGCCCAGTCGCCGACCCCGCCGCCCGGTCTTCGTCCGCCGCCGCCCGGTACCTCTTCCCCGACCTCGGCCGCCGCCGGCCACCTCCGCCACCGCGCCTCCATTGTCGAGGCCCCCGCGATGCCGCCTCCTCGCCGGCCGGCGCCCCTCGTCGCCCCGGCGCCGCCCCACCGCGCCGCATCCACCTCCGGCCACCAGCTCCTAAGGCGCCCATGAGCTTCCGGCGAACATTGGTTTCCGTGCCGCTACAGTAACTCTGGCGAGATCCGATTTGGATCTGGAAACCCTAGGGTTGACCTTTTTTCCCTAAGTCTACATATTATTTAGCTATGTTCATCGTGCCGTAACTTTGCATCCGTAGATCCGTTTTGGGCATATAGCATATCAAAATGTTCATCTCAGCGAGATCATTTCATCTCATTGCATCATTTTCATGTGAGTTCATATTGATGCCCGAAATGCTGTTGGAAGAGTGCTATTTGAGATAATTGTCAGATACTGCTCCAATTAGCTATTTGTCATTTTTGCCATGATTATTGTGTGCATGATATGCCCATGATCTCTACATGTGTTTTTTCATATGATTTGTCATCTATCCAGAGGTGCCATCCATGTATTTTTGTGATGTGTGTGGTGACTAGCACAAGCTTGCAAAGTGGTGCATCCGTTAATGCTGATTTCAGGGACTTAGAAATTCCATTAAGTCCTTGGACTGTTTTTATCAATATGCCATATGTTCATGTTGTTTCCTAGTGATCCGTGCCTCTTTTGAGGATGATCAGTAAGGATGATTTGTTAATCTTGTAGTGCTCTATGCATCCATGTCTTTGTTTGCAATTATGGAGCACCCTAGCTTGAGCCAATCGAGCTCTACGTTTGCTATTTCGTGAATCTCGGCAGATTGTCTACTTGTTAGCGATTTTGCCGAGGATGTTGTAGTTGATCCGTGCATGCTATGTTGTTATTCTTGACATGACTAGCTTGTATAATGTGTATTCTTGATGGGTGCATGCTTAGTTTGTCATGCCTTGCTCTGTAGTGAGTGCATCGAGCTCGTAAACATGCCTACTTGATATCTGATTTGCATGCTCCAGTTTTTCTCTAAGTCTGAGATCTGACTATGTTTTTACCATGTTCACATGCTTGCAATTGTATTTTCTGATCCCTTTTGGCTTAAGGTCACTAAGGGACTTTTGTTAAGATCTTTGAGTAGCTCCATGCCATGCTTTACTTTGCCATGTTAAGGTCCTGTAGAATATAGTTTTCTTGCTCCGAAGTGTGCTACCTGATCTGAAATTCCAGGCTTGTGTTAATTTCACTAAGTCTGAAACCTGTTTACCAATTGCCCTTTTTCCATGCTTGTTTGAACCTGTTAATGGATGAATTTGCCGTAGCTCAATGTTCATCTTTTGTTAAGCTTCATGAATGGATCCCTGCCATGTATTTTTTTGCCATGTTTGAGTGATGTAGCATAATTATCTTGTTGCATTTAGATGGCTACTTGCTGTATATCGCAGACCGGTGCCATATTTGAATTGCTTGCCATTTCCAAACCGTGTCTCCGATTCCAGCGTTCTTTATATCGATTTCAGCCGAAATCACCTCACCTTTCCAGTGGCACACTTGGATTTCCAAGTTGAGGCCAGGTTCATTCATTCCTTGTCAAATCTTGCATATGCATCACATATCGCATCCCGCATAGCATACCATGTTGCATCATGTTGTTTGAGCTTTGCACGTGGTTGGTTGTGTTTTTTTGCTTGTTTTGTTTTGTTTGGGTAGAGCCAGGAGACGAGTTCGCTAGCGAGGAGCCCGTTGAGTTTGCTTTCGAGGATCCGGTCAACTTTGACAACTTTGCAGGCAAGATGATCATACCCTCGAAATCACTTCTATCTTTGCTTTGCTAGATGCTCGCTCTTTTGCTATGCCTATGCTACGATGCCTACCACTTGCTTATCATGCCTCCCAAATTGCCATGTCAAACCTCTAACCCACCATGTCCTAGCAAACCGTTGATTGGCTATGTTACCGCTTTGCTCAGCCCTTCTTATAGCGTTGCTAGTTGCAGGTGAAGATTGGAGACCGTTCCTTGTTGGAACATTATTTTTCTTGTTGGGATATCATTATATTATCTTGATATCTTAATGCATCTATATACTTGGTAAAGGGTGGAAGGCTCGGCCTTTTGCCTAGTGTTTTGTTCCACTCTTGCCGCCCTAGTTTCCGTCATATCGGTGTTATGTTCCCGGATTTTGCGTTCCTTACGCGGTTGGGTGATAATGGGAACCCCTTGATAGTTCGCCTTGAATAAAACTCTTCCATCAATGTCTAACATTGGTTTTACCATTTGCCACCTAGCCTTTTTCCCTTGGGTTTCGCGGACTCAAGGGTCATCTTTATTTTAACCCCCCCGGGCCAGTGCTCCTCTGAGTGTTGGTCCTACCGAGCGATGTCCGGGGCTACCAGGGGAAACTCTGGCTGGCCTACCCGACGTCTTGCTCATCCGGTGTGCCCTGAGAATGAGATATGTGCAGCTCCTATCGGGATTTGTCGGCACATCTGGGTGGTGTTGCTGGATTTGTTTTAACTTGTCGAAATGTCTTGTAGAACCGGGATACCGAGTCTGATCAGAATGTCTCGGGAGAAGGTATATCCTTCATTGACCGTGAGAGCTTGTTATGGGCTAAGTTGGGACTCCCCTGCAGGGATTTGAACTTTCGAAAGCCGTGCCCACGGTTATGGGCAGATGGGAATTTGTTAATGTCCGGTTGTGGATAACTTGAACCTTAACTTAATTAAAATGAATCAACTGTGTGAGTTACCGTGATGGTCTCTTCTCGGCGGAGTCCGAGAAGTGAACATGGTGTTGGAGTAATGCTTGCCGCAGGTTGTTCTCTAGTTATTCGTTCGCGCTTTGCCTTCTCTTCTCGCTCTCTTTTGCGAACAGGTTAGCTACCATACATGCTAGTCGCTTGTTGCAGCTCCACATATTACCTTGCCTTACCTATAAGCTTAAATAGTCTTGATCGCGAGGGTGCGAGATTGCTGAGTCCCTGTGGTTCACAGATTACTTCCAAACCATATGCAGGGCCTGATGACTCCGTTCCAGATGATGCGCTTGAGCTCAAGTGGGAGTTCGATGAAGCTTCCCGTCGTTACTATGTGTCTTTCCCTGATGATCAGTAGTGGTGCCCAGTTGGGGCGATCGGGACCGTGTCGCATGTTGGGTTGATCTTGTATTTTGGCACCGTAGTCGGGCCATGAGTGATTGGATGATGTAATGTTATTTATGTACTTTGTTCAACGTGGCGAGTGTAAGCCAACTATGTACCTGCCCCTTTTATTATCTATATTACATGGGATGTTGTGATGATTGCCTTACTTGCGACATTGCTTTCAATGCGGTTATGCCTCTAAGTCGTGCTTCGACACGTAGGAGATATAGCCGCATCGAGGGCGTTACAAGTTGGTAATCAGAGCCTTCCCCGACTTTAGGAGCCCCCACTGCTTGATCGTTTTTAGCAGCCGAGTGGAGTCTAGAAAAATGTTTTGAGTCATTTAGGAATTATATATCGGAGAGTTTAGGAATTCTTTTTACTCCCCAGTCCCTTCATCGCTCTGGTAAGGCATCCTGACGTAGAGTTTTGACTCTTCTCTTTTCAAATTTCACTAAAAAAAATTTAGGATCACGCGGGTATCTTGGAATCGTTCCGATGGATTTGTGACGAGAACATTGTTCTTGGTGCTTCCTGTCATTTAGGGGTTGTGGCAGTGTCCCGGGGAGTTGAGCTTCGAGGTGTTCTCGTCACAATTTTATCGTTGCAGTTCTGGAATACCTGAGTTTAGTACGCCAACATCGAAAATCTCTTTTATGCAGTTGTTGGTGAGATAACCTCGACGCCACCCAGTACTGGGGCGGGAGTTCGGGAGTATTGCCATAACTTGTATAACAGATGCTTTTCGAAGGTTGAGGTAGATGGTTTCCGAAGTTTTTCTCGGTTATGTGTTGAATGATAGATACAGCTGGATGTAGGAATTGCTAGATTTGGGTGATATATTATGCTTCCCCTGTATCCCCAACACCTGATTGCATAACCGGAAAGGTTCGGGAGTTTCATAGGTGGGAATTCTTGTAGCTCTAGCTCTTCTTCCACGGATATTTGGTTTGAGATTGGGATTTCTTACCGAGTATTCGTTCTTGTTCCGTACCTTGTTGATTTATTCTTCTACCTAAATTCTATGTGGCTTCTCAATTTATGGATATGTGACCATTTCAAGTGGAATGCATTCATTCTTATGTTCGGATGTGAAGAGTATATGTTGCAATTTCATCCTGCTTGATTCAGCTTCAATCTTATCTGTCAATGTGCTAACGGATGTCACCCTCTTCAGGATGGCTCCCGCTAAGAGTAGCAATCAGAATCAGAATCAGGATCCGCCGCCACCTCCCCCTCCTCCGGAGGCATGGCAAGCTGTGATGGCCGCTACCAATGCTAACACGCAGTTGATCATGCAAATTCTTCAAGAGCGCAATCAAGCGAACCAAGGCAACCAAGGCAACAATCAGAATCACTTTGCTACACTCAACCAGTTCCTTGTGAACCAGCCGAAGACTTTCAGCAATTGTGTTGAGGCAACTGATGCTGATGATTGGGTTGTGGACTTATGCAAGCATTTCGAGTGCAGTAACGTCAGGCCTAAGGACTTTGTCAAGTTCGCTTCCTTCCAACTCAAAGACCAAGCTGCAGAATGGTTCCAGCAGTACAAGGATTCCAGAGGAGGCCGTGTGTTTACCTGGGATGAATTCCATCAAGACTTCAAAGCTCATCATATCCCTCAGAGCGTGGTTGAAAGCAAGCGTGAGGAATCCCGCAACCTGAAGCAAGGCTCTTTGTCTGTCTATGACTACAACAAGTTGTTTCAGAAGCTCGCCCGCTTTGCTAAGAAGGACGTCCCTGACGAGAAGAGCATGATATACCAGTTCAGGGGTGGTCTCAGAGAAGAAATCCAGCCAGCTCTTGTTCTCTTTGAGCCCTTGAGGTACGATGAGTTCTACAACATGGCATTAAAGCAAGAGGCTGCTCAACTAAAGTGTGATGCTTCCAAGAAGCGAGTCAGAGATGCTACTCCTTCTTCCTCTACTCAAGTGGCCAAGCAGCAGAAGTATTGGCTTCCTCCTCCTTCGTTCCGTCAGCTGTTTCAGAAGAGCAAAGGTGGCAGTGGATTTTCCCACCCACCCAACCCTGGCTTTCAGAACAAGACTTCGTCTCAAGCTCCAAGATCGAGTGCTCCGTATCACTGTCCGCTTTCAGAGGTCACGTGCAACAAGTGCCAACAGAAGGGTCACTATGCCAACAAATGCTTCAATCAGAGGCGTCTCCCTCCTCCTCCTCCTGTGAGATCGGCAAGTACAGCTATGGTCAAGCATAACCCCAAGTCTGCTAAGGTCAAGTTGCTGAATGCAGCTCATGCAGAGGACTCGCCAGATGTGATTATGGGTAACCTTCCTGTTAATGACATTCCCGCAAGAATTCTTTTTGATACTGGTGCAGCTTTATCATTTTTGTCGAAGCCTTTTGCATCCATGCATGATGTGCATACTATTGATTTGCCTAAGCCGATAGCGGTTTCTTCTCCGGGTTTATTCATGAACACCAAAATGTTGGCTCCGGATGTTACTATCACGCTGGGCGATTACAAGTTTCTTTCGTCTCCAATGGTCCTTGGCAATTTGGATATTGATCTTATTCTCGGAATGGATTGGCTTTCTAAGCACAAGGCGCATCTTGATTGTGCAGCCAGGCAGATTCAATTGACTCATTCGTCTGAGGATGTAATTGTCTTTGCCGCTCGTGATGATACAATCCGTCTATTTTCTCTCAATGAGAAGGGTGAACTGGATGCCATCTCGCAAATTCCAGTCATTTGCGAATATCAAGACGTCTTTCCAGAAGAGCTTCCAAGAATGCCTCCGCACTGACCAGTTGAATTCGTCATCGATCTTGAGCCTGGCACAGAACCGGTTTGCAAGCGTCCCTACAAGCTCGGACCTGAAGAGTTGAAGGAGCCGAAGAAGCAACTCGATATTGAAGGAGCCGAAGAAGCAACTCGATATTCAAGAGCGAATGTGCCTCATCCGACCTAGTTCCTCTCCATGGGGTTGTGGTGTTCTTTTTGTGAAGAAGAAGGATGGAACGGACCGACTTTGTGTTGACTACCGTCCATTGAACAAGAAGACTATCAAGAACAAATACCCACTTCCCAACATCAACGAGCTGTTCGAACAACTCAAAAGTGCCCAAGTATTCGCCAAGCTTGATCTCCGTATGGGTTATCATCAGATTCGAATCCGTGAGCAAGATATTCCCAAGACGGCTTTCAGGACAAGCTATGGTTCATATGAATACACGGTCATGTCTTTTGGCCTCGTCAACGCTCCTCCGACTTTCTCTCGCATGATGAACTTCATCTTCAACGCCTACACCAATGACTTTGTTTTGGTCTATCTCGATGACATTCTGGTCTTTTCGAAGAACAAGGAAGATCACGCCAAGCACTTGCGTTTGGTACTCGATAAGCTCAAGGAACACCAGTTCTATGCCAAGTTCTCAAAGTGCGAGTTTTGGCTCGATGAGGTTCTTTATCTTGGGCATATCATCTCTGCCAAGGGCATTGCGGTGAATCCTGAGAAGGTGTCTGCAATTGTGAATTGGGAACCACCTGAGAACGTGAAGCAACTCCATAGCTTCCTCGGTCTCGCAAGCTACTGTCGAAGGTTCGTTGAGAACTTTTCTAAGATCGCGAAGCCTCTTTCAAATCTTCTCCAGAAGCACGTCAAGTACGTTTGGTCTCCGGAATGTGACATCGCTTTCAACACTTTGAAAGAGAAATTGGTCACTTCTCCAGTTCTGACTCCTCCTGATGAATCCAAACCGTTCGTGGTCTTTTGCGATGCCTCTCTCCAAGGTCTTGGTGCAGTGTTGATGCAAGAGAAGAAAGTTGTGGCTTATACCTCTCGCCAGTTGAAGACCAACGAGAAGAACTACCCCACTCATGACCTCGAGTTGGCAGCAGTTGTGCATGCTCTTTTGACTTGGAGACATCTCTTATTGGGAAGAAAAGTGGACATTTTCACTGACCACAAGAGTCTCAAGTACATCTTCACTCAGCCTAATCTCAACCTCAGACAGACTCGATGGGTCGAAATGATTCAAGGGTATAATCCGAGTATTGAGTATACTCTAGGCAAGGCCAATGTGATTGCTGACGCTTTGAGCAGGAAGGCGTACTGCAGCAGCCTGATTCTCAAGCCTTACCAACCCGAGCTTTGTGAAGCTTTCCGCAAACTCAATCTGCAAGTTGTTCCTCAAGGTTTCCTCGCCAACCTTCAAGTCTCTCCTACCTTGGAAGACCAGATTCGCCAAGCTCAGCTTCTTGATGCTATGGTGAATAAGGTGAAGATTGGGATTGCCAAGAGCCAACCCAAGTACAAGTGCTACCACCTTGATGACAAGGATACTCTCTTCTTCGAGGATCGTATTGTTGTGCCCAAAGGTGATCTTCGTAAGGTTATCATGAACGAGGCTCACAATTCACTCCTCTCCATCCACCCTGGGAGCACGAAGATGTATCAGGACCTCAAAGCAGCGCAATCGCGCCAGAAGAGCTACTATGATAGTAAGCACCGTGTTTTGGCTTTCGAGATCGGAGATCATGTTTACTCCGCGTCTCTCCAATGAAAGGTACTCGTCGCTTAGGTATCAAAGGGAAGCTTGCCCCTAGATACGTCGGACCTTTCAAGATCGTCAGCAAGAGAGGCGATCTCGCCTATCAACTCGAGCTTCCTTCAAACTTTGCAAATGTGCATGACGTGTTCCATGTCTCTCAGCTCCGCAAGTGCTTCAAGACTCCTGACCGCACCGTCAACTTCGAAGACATTGAGCTCCAAGAAGATCTCTCTTATCGTGAGCACCCCGTTGCTATTCTTGAAGAGACTGAACGCAAGAATCGCAATAAGTCAATCAAATTCCTCAAAGTCAAGTGGTCACACCATTCCGACTGTGAAGGCACCTGGGAACGCGAGGATCACCTCCGTTCTGAGTACCCGGTGTTCTTCCAGTCCTAGATCTCGGTACGAGATCCTTTCGTAGTGGTGGAGTGTTGTAACACCCCGGATATGATTTACCTAATATGTAATCCAACTCTTGCCATTTCCGGCGTTAAGTTATTTTATTTTCTCGGGTTCGGGTTTTTGTCTCCGTGTGTTGTTGTCGTTGTCATGCATCTCATATCATGTCATCATGTGCATTGCATTTGCATACGTGTTCGTCTCATGCATCTGAGCATTTTCCCCGTTGTCCATTTTGCATTCCGGCGCTCCGTTCTCCTCCGGTGGTCATTTCTACCTTTCTTTCGTGTGTGGGGATTAAACATTTCCGGATTGGACCGAGACTTGCTAAGCGGCCTTGGTTTACTACCGGTAGACCGCCTGTCAAGTTTCGTACCATTCGGACTTCGTTTGATGCTCCAACGGTTAACCGAGGGACCGAAAAGGCCTCGTGTGTGTTGCAGCCCAACACCCCTCCATTTTGGCCCAAAACCCACCAAAACCTTCTCCATCATCTAGAGCGTTCGATCACGATCGCGTGGCCGAAAACCGCACCTCAGTTGGACACTCCTAGCTCCCTCTATGCCTATAAATACACCCCTCCGAAATTCGCGGTTCCCCTCTCCCAAAACCCTAGATCCATCTCCACCCGCCACCGCCGGACGAAGTCCATACAGGCCGGACATGTCCGACCTGTACCACGCCGCCGCCCTGCGCCAGTAGCTGAAAGTGCAACTATCCCTAGGTGGTTTTGGTAATTCATAACAACATATAGCTCATTGAGCTAATGCTATTCCAAGATGACTATTTCAGGAAAGCTCAATGATTGGCATGGCATGGATGTGAAAGTGGAACCCTCAAAATGCTAAGGACAAAGGATTGGCTCAAGCTCAAAATCTCAAGACTCTTCATTTTATATTTTAGTGATCCAAGATCACATTGAGTCTTTAGGAAAAGCCAATACTATCAAGGAGGGATGAGGTGTTGCTTAATGAGCCTCTTGCTTCATGTGCTTAGTGATATGCTCCAAAACCCTCAACTACTTTCCCATATCCACATATGACCTAAACCCTAAGCCAAACTCGGTCCTACCGATTCTTTCTATCCGGCGCCACCGAGTTTCACTTGTCATGAGCCACTGCCAAACCCTAGCAATTCGGTTCTACCGATAGGGATCTCGGTCTCACCGAGATGGGATTGCAAACTCTCTGTTTCCCTTTCGTAACTTTTCGGTCTCACCGAAAGAGCGAATCGGTCCCACCAAGATTGCAATGTAAACTCTTTATTTCCCTTTTGTAACTTTTTGGTCTCACCGAAAGAGCAAATCGGTCCCACCGAGTTTGCCTGACCAACTCTCTGGTTAGCTTATTACCAAACTCGGTCTCACCGAGTTTGTGTAATCGGTCTCACCGAGATTACGTTATGCCCAAACCCTAACCATATCGGTCCTATCGAGTTGCATGTCAGTCCCACCGAAAATCTCTAACGTCACTAGGTTTACCTTTCCGGTCCGACCGAGTTTGTTGATTTGGTCCCACCGAGATTGGAAAACTGTGTGTAACGGTTGGATTTTGTGTGGAGGCTATATATACCCCTCCACCTCCTCTTCATTCATGGAGAGAGCCATCAGAACACATACACAATTCCGTCTCATATGTTCTGAGAGAGAACCACCTACTCATGTGTTGAGACCAAGATATTCCATTCCTACCATATGAATCTTGATCTCTAGCCTTCCCCAAGTTGCTTTCCACTCAAATCTTCTTTCCAAAAAATCCAAATCCTATGAGAGAGAGTTGAGTGTTGGGGAGACTATCATTTGAAGCACAAGAGCAAGGAGTTCATTACCTACACACCATTTGTTACTTCTTGGAGAGTGGTGTCTCCTAGATTGGCTAGGTGTCACTTGGGAGCCTCCGACAAGATTTTGGAGTCGAACCAAGGAGTTTGTAAGGGCAAGGAGATCGCCTACTTCGTGAAGATCTAGCGCTAGTGAGGCAAGTCCTTCGTGGGCGATGGCCATGGTGGGATAAACAAGGTTGCTTCTTCATGGACCCTTTGTGGGTGGTTGCTTCTTCGTGGACCCTTCGTGGGTGGAGCCCTTCGTGGACTCGTGCAACCGTTACCCTTTGTGGGTGGAGCCCTCCATGGACTCGCGCAACCGTTACCCTTCGTGGGTTGAAGTCTCCATCAACGTGGATGTAGGATAGCACCACCTATCCGAACCACGGGAAAAACATCCGTGTCTCCAATTGCGTTTGAATTCTCCAAACCCTTCCCTTTATATTCTTGCAAGTTGCATGCTTTACTTTCCGCTGCCAATATACTCTTTGCATGCTTGCTTGAATTGTGTGATGATTGCTTGACTTGTCCTACAATAGCTAAAATCTGCCAAGAACTAAAATTGGGAAAAGGTTAAGTTTTTTATTTGGTTAAGTAGTCTAATCACCCCCCTCTAGACATACTTTCGATCCTACAAGTGGTATCAGAGCTTTGGTCTCCATTTACTTTGATCTCCATAGCTTTTGGTGGTCATAGCCTTGGTTTCACAACCTAGGAGAGTATGGCGTCTAGCGAGGGAAATTATCACCGTAGAGGTCCTTACTTTGATGGTACTAATTTTGCTAGTTGGAAGCATCAAATGAAAATGCATATTCTTGGACATAACCCCGCCGTTTGGGCTATTGTGTGTTTTGGTTTGCAAGGTGACTTCTTTGATGGGAAAGAACCAAACCGTGAAGCTACCGTGGATGAGTTGAAGATGTTGCAATACAATGCTCAAGCTTGTGATATTCTCTTCAACGGATTGTGCCCCGAAGAATTCAAAAAAATCAGCCGTCTTGAGAATGCAAAGGAAATTTGGGACACTTTGATTGATATGCACGAAGGTACCGACTCCGTCAAGGAATCCAAGTTGGATGTGCTTCAAAGTCAACTTGACAAGTTCAAAATGAAGGATGGTGAAGGTGTCGCTGAAATGTACTCTAGGCTTGCTCTCATCACAAATGAGATTGCCGGCTTAGGAAGTGAAGAGATGACCGATAGATTCATCATCAAGAAGATTCTAAGAGCCTTGGATGGAAAATATGATACCGTGTGCACATTGATCCAAATGATGCCCAATTACAAAGATCTCAAGCCAACGGAGGTGATTGGAAGAATTGTTGCTCATGAGATGTCACTTAAGGATAAAGAGGAACTTCACAACAAATCAAGTGGTGCCTACAAAGCCTCATGTGAAGCCCCTACATCATCAAGTGAGAAACAAAACTTCAATGAAGAATTGAGCTTAATGGTGAAGAACTTCAACAAGTTCTACAAGAGTAGAAGCAAAGATAGAAGCTTCAAGTCAAGGTCCTACAATGACAAAAGATCTTCTAGTCGAGAGCGAAACTGCTACAGTTGTGGAAGACCCGGACACTATTCCAATGAGTGTACGGCTCCCTACAAGAGAAGAGAAGATTCTCCAAAAAGAAGAAGCAAAGAATCACCACCAAGAGAGAGAAGGAGTAGAGATGATCGTTATGAACGAAGATACTCACGGAGAAGCAAGGATTCGGAAAGGAACGAAAAATCATCAAGGAGCTACACAAAACGAAGACATCAAGCTCATGTTGGTGAATGGGTATCCGGCTCCGACTCCGACAGCCACTCCGAGAGAAGTTATCACTCCGACTCCGAAGATACTCATGATGAAGGTGTTGCTGGTCTAGCACTTGTGTCAACCAACTCCTACGACATATTTGACTCACCAAATGAAGGAATTGGAAGATGCTTCATGACCAAAGGTCCTAAGGTAACACACCCCGAGTATGTTGATTTCAATAGTGATGAAGATGACTTGTTAGGTGATGATTTGCGTGTTGACAACTCTAGTGATGAATACTATGATGAAACGTCAATTAATCATGCTAATCAAGATAAAACGAATGACAATGATAAGGAGAAGATTGAGGCTCTAACTAAAGAACTAAACACTCTTAAGTTAGCTCATGAAACTATCTTCGAAGATCATCGAGAACTTTTTGCCAAGTTACACTAATGATTCCACTAATGATTCTCTTAGCCAAGTTACACTTGAGCAAGAAAATAGCTTATTGAAGGGAATTATAGAGAAAGGAGTGTACAAAAGCCTTGCCGGGAGTAAGCAATTCGAGGAAATTGTGCGCAAGCAAGGAATGCACCGGAAGAATCAAGGTGTTGGTTTTGAACGAAAGTTCAATGCCAATGGAGTTGAGTGGGAAGAAGATCAATACCCCAAGACAAAGTTTGTTCCTCAACAAGAGAAGTATGATACTTCTTTCAAGGGGACACAAGCTCAAGATGATCTTCCACCACAAGACTACAAGCAAAAAGGCAAGGACAAGCTTCAAGAGGAAATTGATGCATTTGAAGAAGCTCCTAAGACCTTAGTCAAGTGGATTCCCAAGACTACTTCAAGTTCCACTTCATCAAGTATGACTACAACTCCAAGGATTCCCAACAAGATGGTGTGGATCCAAAAGAAGAAGAACTAGAGAGTTCTTGAGGGTGACTCCGCCAACATACTTCACTCTTATCATTTTGGCAAGAACAAGTGCAATCAACTTCCACATCTTGCACTAGTTCAAGGAGTCACAAACCCTCTTGTTGGTAAGACAAGGGACAAGGTAACGTAAAAGTTTTCATGGACATCATCTTGTGTGTGCATCACTCTATGTCTATGGATATCCTTGTTTGTTCCTTGTGGGACTAACCCATGTAGGTATTGAAAGTGCAATTCACTCAAATGGATAGCTCCAACTGATCTACATCAACATTGAGCATCCACATATTCAACATCTACATGAAGTCATCATCGACAAAACCCGAGGTTAGTTCATCCCTCTAAGGGGGGATATCACATCTAGGGGGAGCTTTACTCTAAGACTTGAGCTAAAGCAACTCTAAAGATGTGAACACAACAATGCTTTATGTAAAAGTGGTAACCCCACTTGAGCTTAAACGATGAGTATGACCTATGATCAAGTGTTCTCACTTGACTCCTAAGTCAATATACTCATATATAGATGACCTTGTCATCGCAAATTGCTTGGTAGATGCTAGAATTGGTTGTGCATGCCTTGTCACATATTTCATTTGCCATCTTATTGTGTGAGCATGCTGGTTGCATATTTTACTCATTCGAGGACATCCACTTGTTGTTTTGATTGTTTGGTTTTATTTCCTTTTGCCAAGTGGATGGACAAGAATGCCTAAGAACCTCCTCTAGCTATCTATGCTTTTCTCGTCTCAAACTCTATTCATGCTGCATCACAAAATTTGATCAAGTCAGATTCGAACCACTCTGTGTGAGGAGCGCTCGGAGTCCCCGATTCGTCATAGACTTAAAACTTCCAAAACCTCTTTATGATTCTCGGTCTGACCGATACCACACTTTCGGTCCTACCGAGATCATTAAGTTGATCTAGGTTTTTGATCTCGGTGCAACCGATTTGAACCTTTCGGTCACACCGAGTTGCAACAACTGTATACAGTTTTGCATCTCGGTGCCACCGAGTCGTTCCACTCGGTCACACCGACAGGGTCGGGCTATATATAGTCACGGGCAAAAATTTGGAAATTTCTCCGAACCCCTTCGCCCGCGTGATAGCCTGCTCTGCCAACGTGGTCTCCGGATCGTCTCCTCGCCGCCAGCCGCCTCCAGTCGCTGGTCTCCGTCGCCGTCAACGGGAATTCTACCCCGCCGTTGCCGCCGTAGCGAGTCTCCGCCGAACTAGGGTATGGACTCGATCTTTGTGCTATTCCCCAATCCGATTCCTAGCTCATTGTGATCATATTGATTCTAGCCACGTTTGATAAACTTCTATCCAGTCAATGAACTCGTAGATTAGGTTTGATTCGAAAATTCTAGGTTTAGGTTTCCGCCGAAACCATCTCGGACCCACCGAGTTGAAAAACTCGGTCCCACCGATTTGGCTTATGCCATTGCACAAGTGAGACTCGGTCTGACCGAGAATTACTTATCGGTGTGACCGATTTTGGAACTTTGTGAAACCCTAGCAGTCTCGGTGCCACCGAACTGTGACTCGGTCCAACCGAGTTCACTAGTTTAGGTTCCAAAACTGCTTCGGTATCACCGAGTTTGAAAATCGGTAGATCCGAGATTATTTTAGTGGGAAAATAAAACTAAGTTTTTGAGTCATTCTTTTGCAAAAATCTCTGCATTTTGTGATGCTCATCTATTCTACCTCATCTATAAACTGTTCACAGGGTCAGCAGTCAGCTTGTTCATCATGTCAGACCAGAGTGATAGTCAGAACATGTCAGAAGAGCAAGTGCAGATGAGTGAGGGCACTAGTCCCTCAAGCTCTTCAGATGATGGCAGCAGAAGTACTCCTAGCAATTTGCCAAAAGCTGCCACCAGACAAAGGAAGAAGAGAACCTCATAATCAGAGGATGAGGATTATGTGGCAGAAGAGGAAGCAACTTCAAAGAGAGTAGTGCTTGAGAAGGAACATGGCTCAGCTCAAGGCACAAAGCCTGGCCTGAAAGTCAAAAGGCCAGCAGGCAGGCAGCCTATGTCAAAGGCCAGAGCTTCAACTGAAAAGCCTGCACCCAAAGAGCCAGTTGCTGCTGAAGGAAAGAAAAGGAAGGAAAGGGTCAAGAAGACTGTAGCCAGAGTGCTTGGAAAGGCTTCCATCATGGAAGAGAAAGAGGAAGAAGAGTTTGCTGCACCAGCACCTAAGGCACCTAAGCTTATGGGTGATGCTATCAGGACAGGGGCTGCCACATCTAAGCCCAAAGAAGCACCCAAAGCTGCCTCCAAGCCCAAGTCTGCACCAAAGAGAAATACAAGGAGCATACCTGCAACTGAGAAGAACAAGGCCCCAGTGCCTGAAGCTGCAGAAGAAGATGATGAAGAGCAAGTACTCAGAAAACTCAAGCCCAAGATCCCAGACCACAACGATGTTCATCCTGTGGCTGAGGATATGAAGCTCAGGAGAGGCTCAAGGCTCAGGAAGTGGAGAGAAGCAGACCCGTATGCTTCAAGGAGAAGAACTGCTGTGGATTACAAATTTCACACCAAGGAACAACAGGACTTCTATGAGACAGTGCTGCTTGATAAGAAGCCAATAGTCTGTGATATAAGATGGGTTGACTGGCAACACATCAAGGACAACGAAGAGCACTACCCTGGAGTGCAAAGACAGCTGTAGTGCTTGTGGAGTTGCAGACTTTGTTGGGCAGAAGCTCACAATGTGGAATGAGGAGCTTATCATGCAATTCTACTCCACAGCACACTTTTATCCAGATGGTAGGATAACTTGGATGTCTGAGGGTACGAGGTACCAATCTACAGTTGCTGAATGGGCACAGCTCATCAATGCCCCTGAAGAGCATGAGTATGACTTGGATATTTATGCCAAGAAGAAGATGGACCACAACTCTATGTCCAATATGTACAAGGAAATTCCAAATGAAGCACTTGACACTTTCAAGTTTGGCTCAGTGCACTATCTTCTATTAGGGCTGCCAACTATCAATTGGATCTTGAGACACACTCTGTTGCCCAAGTCAGGTGATCACAAGATGATCAGAGGCCATGCAATAAATTTGCTTCATGTATTTGATGTGCCACAGAAGTTCAAGGTGATGAGCCTCATAGTGAGACTATCAAGAGGACAACAGCAGACCAGAAGAGGAGCTGTGAATATGCCCCACAGATTCAGGAGCTCATCAACTCCAAGATGGGCACGGGCATATACTTATTGGACAAGGAACACCTGCCCATCCGTCCAGATTTTGAAGATAATCAAGTTGTTATGACTGAGAGTGAACCATCGTCTGCACAAGCACAAGCAAAGAAGGAGAAGGCAAGGAAGGAGAAAGCTGCCAAGATGCCAACTCAAGAGGAGGCATTTGAGTATTTCTTGAGAACCAAACAAGAGTAGCTTGGTTACCTAATTGCATCCACCCTGCGGATTGAGAAAGGACTAGCCACCCTAACTCAGAACCAGGCAAGCCTAGAGAGAATCATGGAACAAAAGTTCTATGACTTGGATGTCAAGGTGACAGAGATTCAGACTGCAGTGGAGCAGCTCCAGGATGACATGCAGGAGAGGAGAGGCAGGACTACAACTGATGCCTTTGCTAGAGTGCCAAGAGGTCCGAGGTCGTCTGCAGTGCCAGTTCCTGACACAAGAGAAACTGCCTCAGCTCCAGCCATAGCACCATCCCAACCTGTTCCAGCGTCTACTTCAGCTCCAACTCCAGCGTCTACTTCAGCGTCTACGGAAGCCTTCGTTCTTGGAGTGATCCGGACTCCACCACCACCTGAAGATCAAGCCTGAGCGTCGATCTAAGCACTATGCATTTTCTAGGAACTTTTTGGTAACTTGTTGCCAAAGGGGGAGAAAATGTATAGATCATAGGCTTCGAGAGAGAGAGAGAGTGTTGTTTTTTCTCTCTCTTGCTTTATTTGGTGGTTTTTCGAACTTTGTTTGCTTTTGAGTGCTTGAGATACTATGTCATTGCTCGTGAGACATTGATGATCATGTGTTTGATCATAAGCTACACTTAATGTTTGCTTAATGCTATTATCTTATCTATCTTATGTGATCATTCACTATTCTTGGTGATGAGTGCATGTATTTCATTCTTATCATTTTAAGCGCTCCACCAAGATGTATGTGACATGGAAGAGTAACCCATGACTCTAACTCTTTGTGCATTTGCAGTCCAAAGCAAATTTTAAATATGCACAAATTTAGGGGGAGCTCTTACTTATCACATACTTCTCAAAGCGACGATATATTTCATGCTTATTATCATTTGTCGAAGCTTTGATCTATATGTTGTCATCAATTACCAAAAAGGGGGAGATTGAAAGTGCAACTATCCCTAGGTGGTTTTGGTAATTCATAACAACATATAGCTCATTGAGCTAATGCTATTCCAAGATGACTATTTTAGGAAAGCTCAATGATTGGCATGGCATGGATGTGAAAGTGGAACCCTCAAAATGCTAAGGACAAAGGATTGGCTCAAGCTCAAAAGCTCAAGACTCTTCATTTTATATTTTAGTGATCCAAGATCACATTGAGTCTTTAGGAAAAGCCAATACTATCAAGGAGGGATGAGGTGTTGCTTAATGAGCCTCTTGCTTCATGTGCTTAGTGATATGCTCCAAAACCCTCAACTACTTTCCCATATCCACATATGACCTAAACTCTAAGCCAAACTCGGTCCTACCGATTCTTTCTATCCGGCGCCACCGAGTTTCACATGTCATAAGCCATTGCCAAACCCTAGCAATTCGGTTCTACCGATAGGGATCTCGGTCTCACTGAGATGGGATTGCAAACTCTCTGTTTCCCTTTCGTAACTTTTCAATCTCACCAAAAGAGCGGATCGGTCCCACCGAGATTGCAATGTAAATTTAGTGTTTCCTTTTTGTAACTTTTCGGTCTCACCGAAAGAGAAAATCGGTCCCACCGAGTTTGCCTGACCAACTCTCTGGTTAGCTAATTACCAAAATCGGTCTCACCGAGTTTGTGTAATCGGTCTCACCGAGATTACGTTATGCCCAAACCCTAACCATATCGGTCCTACCGAGTTGCATGTCAGTCCCACCGAAAATCTCTAACGTCACTAGGTTTACCTTTTCGGTCCGACCGAGTTTGTTGATTCGGTCCCACCGAGATTGGAAAACTGTGTGTAACGGTTGGATTTTGTGTGGAGGCTATATATACCCCTCCACCTCCTCTTCATTCGTGGAGAGACCCATCAGAACACATACACAATTCCAACTCATATGTTCTGAGAGAGAACCACCTACTCATGTGTTGAGACCAAGATATTCCATTCCTACCATATGAATCTTGATCTCTAGCCTTCCCCAAGTTGCTTTCCACTCAAATCTTCTTTCCACAAAATCCAAATCCTATGAGAGAGAGAGTTGAGTGTTGGGGAGACTATAATTTGAAGCACAAGAGCAAGGAGTTCATTACCTACACACCATTTGTTACTTCTTGGAGAGTGGTGTCTCCTAGATTGGCTAGGTGTCACTTGGGAGCCTCTGACAAGATTGTGGAGTTGAACCAAGGAGTTTGTAAGGGCAAGGAGATCGCCTACTTCGTGAAGATCTACCGCTAGTGAGGCAAGTCCTTCGTGGGCGATGGCCATGGTGGGATAGACAAGGTTGCTACTTCGTGGACCCTTTGTGGGTGGTTGCTTCTTCGTGGACCCTTCGTGGGTGGAGCCCTTCGTGGACTCGCGCAACCGTTACCCTTTGTGGGTGGAGCCCTCCGTGGACTCGCGCAACCGTTACCCTTTGTGGGTTGAAGTCTCCATCAACGTGGATGTAGGATAGCACCACCTATCCGAACCACGGGAAAAACATCCGTGTCTCCAATTGCGTTTGAATTCTCCAAACCCTTCCCTTTACATTCTTGCAAGTTGCATGCTTTACTTTCCGCTGCCAATATACTCTTTGCATGCTTGCTTGAATTGTGTGATGATTGCTTGACTTGTCCTACAATAGCTAAAATCTGCCAAGAACTAAAATTGGGAAAAGGTTAAGTTTTTATTTGGTCAAGTAGTCTAATCACCCCCCCTCTAGACATACTTTCGATCCTACACCTGCTACACACAAACTTGACGTGTGCCCTCTAACGTTCCGGTAGGCCAGTCGCCCTATATCTTTGACTTGTACACACACAATTTCGATGGCTCTCTTCATCGATCTCGCACCCACCCACTTGATCCTCTCTTCGACTCTATCGATAG
The DNA here is from genome assembly GCF_056163025.1 of Triticum urartu. Lineage (NCBI taxonomy): Eukaryota > Viridiplantae > Streptophyta > Magnoliopsida > Poales > Poaceae > Triticum > Triticum urartu. Next base: position 40,794,794 of record NC_141876.1, on the reverse strand, counting down.
CAATGACCCCTCCCTCTCTTCTCGTGGATTGCCTGACCCTCTATGTATGATATGGATAGGCCTCCATTTCACACACATTGCATGCAAAATTTTGTTTGAGATGTCATCGACACTTATTCCCACAAATAATTCACGAAATCAACCCCCCACCCCACCCCCCACCCAAAACAAAAAACACTCACGAACGCGGTTTGTATCTCTCACACACACCCACGTAGGTGGGGAACATGCACGAAGAGAAGAGGTGCATGCACGGCGCACGTACTCCCGTCTCTTTCCCAACCACACCCGCGGGGGTACACGGTGGAGCTCATTTCTGTACGAAAAAGGCAGCCCACGTGGTAATTTGGCACGTGTACTGGTTGTCCACTTGGTGGAGGGAGGATCGTCTACCACGGGTGAACAAACAAATTGCGACTTGATGTGTTATGTTAAAAATGAGGCAAACCATGTGGGGCCTACCTTAGAGGCAAGGCTCTATACACTGGAGTACTTTTGATGCGTCAACTCGCAGAACGAGGAGAAGCTTGCTTAGTACGCCGTCTCCCCCGCCCGCGGGCGTGGTGGCTCGCAGGATGAGGTGAAGCTTGCTTACTACGCCTTACGCCCGCTCCCTCGCCCATGCGCGCGGTGGCTCGCAGGACGAGGAGAAAAATTCACTACTCCCTCCGTTTACTCCTCGTCCCTACTACCTTGGTCATAGAGATTATATCATATTGTTTGGAATATATATGTCATTTAGTAGATTTCAATATGAACTACTAGTACATACTCCAAACACGGATGTATATAGACGTATTTTAGAGTGTAGATTCACTCATTTTGCTCCGTATGTAGCACTCTCCCTCGCCCCTCGACCCTCACCCATGTGGTGGACGTGCAGCAATTCATTCGGTCTCATATAGCCAGAACGATATATACTGCACTACCATTATTGCTCAACTTCCCGAAGAGGCGAAGTGCCAATCGCAAGGTCAATATTTTGGAGATGCCAAGCGCAAGGTTATAGGAGAACGAGTAGTAGGTGCCCCGTCATTTATAAATAAAGTTTTTTTTCTTCAGTGGCACGTACGCAATATGATAGGTTCATATGGAGAGAAAAGGAGTACATAGTCAGGACGGGCCAGCCTACACAGTTGCTTGCTGGGGTTGCTCTCTTCACACTCTCTCTCGCACAAAACGACAGTGGCCACATCTCTAACATCCAGGCGGATCACGTCCGCTTGGGGAAGGGGTGGATGCATAGTGTAGATGCGGTGGCCGTCGCCGACGGTGAAAACCCACGGTCGGCACGTCCCGATCAGGGGTCCCCGGCGTTCTCTCACAAATCCGGTGAGGTTGCCTTCATCCCTTGCTCACTGTCGCGACGTGGGCAGTTGCCGCCTCCCACCGCCCTCCTCAAGGTTGAGCTACGTCCCTCAGGTACAACTCCCTTTACAGCCGGCTTGCACCACTGCTCCAGCTGCCCACATCACTCCCTGTGGATATTTCTCTACTTCTTTGCCCCGCACATACCTCTATTGGCTTCTACGTACTGTATTTGTGATGAGTTTTTGTCTCATCAACTAGTCCCAGTAATCTTATTTTAATCACGCTTGTTCAATTTCTTTGCCACAGGGATGCTCATCTCGATTTTGGTGAAACTGCACAAAATGATCTGATGGTCAAAAGGTTGCAAACTTCATTTATTAGGAAGCTCAAACGTTGCCAGCAAATTGAAGCCTGGTCAGGGTTCACGGTTTAAGGGCTAGGGACTGCATGGATCATTTTTTCTTTAGCTGCCTTTGTTCCAAAATAAGTGTCAACTTTAGTAGTAGTACAACTTTGTACTAAAGTTTGCACAAAGTTGAGAAACTTATTTTGGAACGGAGGAAGTACATATTTGCTATGATCTGTCAATCATTGAGATGCAATAGTATGCATGTTAGTCTCCTTTGTATTTGATGAAATGTTGCAACGGGCAACCTTGGATGCAAGATACATGTAACAGAAGCTGGAAGCTTCATACAATTGTACAAATTTATCTCGCTGATAAATTATAGTACGTACTATACTAGTACTTCCTTCATTCCTAAATATAAGTCTTTCTAGAGATTTCACCATGAACCACATGTGGATGTATATAGATGCATTTTAAGTGTAGATTCATTCATTTTGTTCCGTATGTAGTGGAATCTCTACAAAGACTTATATCTACTAGTAATAGCTAGCCCCCACTACTAGGAATTCTCTATCCTCTCCTTGAGCCACGTATTCAAAATTGATGTAGCCGTTAGATGAAGTAAATCAGTCCATAATAGCCGTCTGATCTTGACGTTGAGAGGCTCCGCACTAAGCCACATACAAGCATGCAGAAATAATGTGCCACATGCATGTGAGTGGGTTTTAAATCACATCAACATGTCTGCATGCAAGCATGCACCGGTAGCATGCATGTAAGTGAGCTTTTAAGTCCCATTAACATGTCAAAAAGAAAAATATAATCCCATTATGCAGTAGGAGTTCAGGAGTTGGCTGATCTTTTTTCCTTACGTGGGATGATCTAAATGATGATGGGAGTTTATTTAGTTTGGCTACCACATTTGTCATGCGGTTATAGAGTTTTTTTTGTTCTATGAAATCAATAATTTTGCGCATAGAGATATACCGTTGTTCCGCGCCAACGCACGAGACTCATCTAGTAATATTTAGGAACGGAGGGAGTACCATGTAAAGAGTTAGGTGTCGCACGGTGATAGTAGTGTGAGGTGGGCCATGTAATCATTGATCCTGCGTGTTTTCACTGCTCTTGCACGCCTCTACTGTCGGAATGGAGAAAATTGTAATCTAGTAGTAGTAGTAGTAGTATACCTCCTTTCGCCGAAAGCATGGGACATCCAGCAGTCCTACTACCTCAGTAATAAAGACCAATGAGCCGTCAAATCACATAGACCTAGTAGTAAGTTGGACGAACGAAGCAACCATCACTCTTGCGCTAGTGAGAGGTCGCGTCCGCTCTGCCCGGGCATGAATGCGGCACCGATTCTTTGGAGCGGCGCTGACCGTTTCGGGCGGGAAGTGCGCGCGGGCGATGGAGGGGCTTTGGGTGGGCCAGGCTGGTCAGGAGCGGGCGTGGCAGCTGTCCGCATGTCCCTACCGGACACGCCCGGAAATGAGAGGATGCACCGATTCTCGCGGCTAAAATCGTACACTACACAACATCTCTCTGTATAGTAGGTCGATCTATCACTCTCCCTAACACACACATGGTGTTAAACACACACACACACACACACACCTTGGTCCCGTTGCACCTTCTAACGTGACTTATTACACCTAGACGGAGGGAGTAGTAAGTATACGAGATACGGTGGCACACTGACTTAAGTCGAATACAAGTGGCCAAAATTTGTGTGCATGTTATAATAAGGATTCACTTAAAATAGTACGTGAGCGAACATAGGGATCAATTGGACAGTGTTCTTGAGCAGTAGCGAGATGTGTGAGGTAAGATACACCGCTGGCGCTTTTAATTTTTCTTATTAATTCGTTTGTTTCACCCTCTGACTGGTGGGACTCAACGTACTACGTGGAGAGAGGTAAGGTGACTAAGGCTGCAGTATTTCTGCACCACTGTGGATAGTCTTACCACCAAAGCCACATGACACGATTATGATTGAAATCCCAATGACTCCCACACACACAAAAAACACAGCATGCTTGTCACACGAATGTAGGAATGTATAAAAGGTTATTTCCCTCTTGTTGAACATAACGGGAGGGTTGTGTAGCTGGTTATCCTGTTCGCTCACTCTCTCGCCCTCTCCCGCTGGAGCCTCAACGCTTGTAGTTGCTCTCTTCACACTCTCTCGCCCTCTCCAGATCTAAACAAGACTTCGTTGGCCCCTCTCTTCCCTCACTGCTGCTCAAAGAGCCGGCAGGATCCGTCCGCCGGGAAGGGAAGGAGGCTTAACGCTGTCGCCGTCGGCGAGGGACTAACGGCGCAGCTGTTCACTTTCCACCCAGTGGCGGCGCGGGAGGGCCTCCGACCCCTTCTTCTTCGCTGTCGTCCCGTTGCCCACCGAACCACGCCCCAAGAACCTTAAGGTATAATTTACTTACTTCACATGCATTGCTCTAGCTGCATGTATACCATGAATCTAGGACATGGTTCAAAGAGGAAAGGAGTGGGGGAAAGTAGTGGGAAAAGTTGTATATAGCATGAATCTAGGACGTGGTTCAAAGAGGAAATGAAGGGGGAAAGTTGTATAGCATTAATCTAGGACGTGGTTCAAAGAGGAAAGGAATGGGGGAAAGTTGTGGGGAAAGTTGTATCGCATAAATCTAGGACGTGGTTCAAAGAGGAAAGGAAGGGGCGAAAGTACTAGTTCAAAAAGGAAAGAAAGGGACAAGGCTGTAGAGTTTGAGCAGGACTAGATTTACTGCGCTCACATAGGGAAAGGCGTCTAAAGATAACAAAACTGGGACCAACACAAATATGCTCCTTGGTTGCTTGTTCTTTGTTGCAACAGACTGTGCATGACCACAGTACATCGGTAGATGCACATGGTGCTGGTGCATCCACTGTCCCGTGCAACTCATTAACTGTTGTTAATCTAAGGCCATGTTTGGTTAAAAACTCCATAGTCCCTACCTGCTGGGTTCCAGGGACTAAACATTGACTAGAGGTTATTAAATGACATGCTAAAAGACCATGTTACCCCTAGTAATGAACTAATAGAGACAAGGTGCGATGCGTGGTAGGGGAAACTGTTGGAAAAAGTCCCAAAAAGACTCCCTCGGGGTCTTCGTTCTTTAGTCTCAAATGCCCACTTTTAGTCCCTAAAAGTCCCTCCTCTTTGGTTTAGATGGGACTGACACGGAGTTTTTTAGTCCCTACACCAAAATGTCCCTGTAAACAAACACCCTCTAATAATGCCGCTGGAAAATTGATGCAATGCCACAGTTAAAAGCAAATTACATGTTTAATGAATTTTATTGTTAATATAATCTCTATGTTAATATTAATCAATGCCACCGTTTGAGAAATGCTACTGTCTTGCTTTCTTTCCCATTTAGATAAGGTAGATGCTTCTTTTTGTTGGCTTCTGTGTCATCCACCATTATTGACCACTAATTGTTTCCTTTGCACCTCTGCGTAAACAGGGTTATCTGCTTCACCTCGTTGCCATTGTGACCTTTTGTTGCACTGCATAAAACACTTTTGTTTTAAGAGTGTTTTGTGCAGTTCAACCAAAATGCCACACCGACAACGTTGCTTGATTGCTTGATCTTAGTGGAACTGCATAAGAGGAGATCTTACTTCCTATCTGTTAAGGCGAATTTGGTTCAGATCTTCTTCTTGTGAGTTGTTTGAATTCCGCATCATGAGAGGTCAGTACTAGCCTTCTTTCACATGATTCTGTAGTGTGCATTCATATGTTGTGCTACTTGTACGATAATGTTGCTTGATTTTAGTGAACTGCACAAATGGAGACAAGACTTCTAATCTGTATGTGCACCGTAATATCCCATTGAGGTAAGATAAGGATATTTCACAACTGCTGGCCTGTATTTTGCCACTTTCATCAGAAAATTAAGTTTAGTACTATACTTGTGCTCCCTAATTGACATGCCAAATCTTACATTGAAGGCGAAGCTTGTTTGTTATTGAACCAAGTGATGAAGGGGAAGAACAAGGGGAAGAAAAACAAAAATCAACTCCCGGTGCTGTCATGAAAAAGTGGTATTGTCCTTGAGAAGTGCTTCATCTGTGTTGTTTTAAATATTTCCTTTCCTTTTTTTCGAGCAAACAGTGATGCTAGCATTTAGTAGTCCTCTTGTCTTTGCACAACTGGATCATCTTCCTCTGAAGAAGAATATGGAGTACGTGAAGTGACTAGTTCCGATTATGCCAGGATGAAGAAGCCATGTCTATCTTATCATCAGAAGGAGCAGTTGAAGGATGGTTACATTACTCCCCACAAGACCAAACTAACTTCAGCTCAGAAGGACTGAAAAAATCTCCATTTTTTTGCTGTGATGCGCGAGTACAATGTTGTTCTAGGATTCTTTCTGGTGAGTTCCATTTTTCTAAAAGTGTGCTCTACATGGACCATGTATGTGCCTATTGAAATTGTCAATTCATAGTACAGTTTGCTCTATACTAATCACTTTTTTGTATTTGTGCAAACAGGGGTGCTCAGCTTGATTTCAATGGGAACTGCACAAAATGTTCATGAATGCATCGAATCATTAATTTCCACCACAAGAAAGGAGGTGCCGATAAGTTCAAGGCATTGCAACATATCAGGGCGAAATCATACAAGCTACGCGCGAATTTGGTTGATTTTGGTGGAACTGCACAAAAAGAACAGCTGGTTTATTTAGCACGAGGTGCCATGTCAATGTACGAACTGATGGAAAACCCTGCCCATTCCACAATCGTAGGCATTTGATATTTTGGAATGGGACAACCTTGTCAAATTTTGCTCATTGATTTTAGCAAGACATGCGTTTGATATTTTTGAATGGGACGCCCTTGCTGTCAGCAGCGTCGATCAATTTTTTCTTTATTCTTTAGTTGTGAACTAATATTGCCTCTGACATGTGAGTCGCTGAGATGCATAATCATCGATTGTTTTGAATGTTCTCTATGAATTGCCAGGACTGTGTGTTTGATTGCAATGTACATAAATGCTAAAAACCTGCTCAAACTCTTTGTACTCCTTCTGTTCCTTTTTACTTCGCACATTGTGAAAGTGCATACTTTTTTGTATAAGATTGGTCAAAGTAGAGATACTTTGACTGCAGACAAAACTTGTATGCAGACTAGAAAGAACCGGAGGGAGTACATGTGAAACTGCTGCAAACGAGGTGATCACCCTGGGAATAATGCTAGTACATATTGTTTTGCATGTTCATCCAATGCCAGTGATACAGGAATTCGAACTAATCGAAATAAATTCATTCATACACGGTCGGATTTCATATAAACATGCCAGATTTCATTACATTTCATACATTCTTCAACAAAAAGGGGTGCGCTGGAGGTATAATTAATTAACCGAAGCTACCCACCTGTGTCCCACTGAGCCGAACAGAAGTTTTAGTGACTTAACTGCAGGTGCAGTTGTGTAACCGACATGTGGCCTGTTGGGCCCACGTGTCAGTCAGCCAACTGCACCAGCAGTTAAGTAGAAGCAGCGTTATTCTCCAGCAGAACTCCCCGACTCCACGTCGCTGCCAAGAAGCTAACCGGCCGTCAATGGTCAACCCGCCTAGCTTGGCTTCAACAGGAGGGTAGCAGCGGTGGCCATACTTGGACCCGAGCGGCGGCAACCTACCGTGCTCTACTCTTCCTCGTTTTCTGTGTGGCGCGGCCTCGTTGGCAGCGGGGCGGGGCCTCGGCGGAGCCGGCGATGTCCTCTGTCTCGTTGCCGGTGGGCGGCGCCTCAGCGGAGCGGTGGAAATCCTCCCCCGCATTGCCGGCAGGGTGGGGCCTCGGCTGAGCCGGCGATGTCCTCTGCCTCGTTGTTGGCGCCGCGGGGCCTCGGCGGAGCAGGGCCTCATCGACACCAGCGGAGCGGGGACTCGTCGGAGCCGGCATTGTCCTCTACCTCGTCCTCGGTCTTGCCAAACAGCGCCTCGCCCGCTTAATCGCCCTCTTTGCTAGCCTCTTTGTAGGCGGCCGCAGCCTCCGCCACCCGCATGCGCTCCCGCCAGCGCTCGAGGCGGCCCTTGCGGGCGGAGCGGTACGAGTCGAGCAGCGCCTCCTGCTCCGCCCGCTCCGTGGCGATCTGCTCCTCCGCCTGCAGATGCTCCTGGAGGAGATGGTGGTTGTAGGCGGCATCGGCCTGCGCCTCCCGAAACTGCTCCTGACGCATCTGCCTCACACTGTCCATATATTGGGCACGGGCCTCGTTGATGGTCATGGTGCAATGCACCGGCGAGGATGGCACGGAGGAGGGGGTTGGCGCCGGATCGTCGACTACCATGTTCTCCATTGGGACGTCGTCGTCCTCCGGCTGCCTGCCGGCCAGCCGGTCGGCAGCAATGGCTGCCATCTCCTTGTGGTCCGTCGTCCGCCCGTCCCGAAGAGCGCTGGAGCGCGAGGAAGCCATGGTGGGCAGTAGTGGTGTGGACAGGAGAAAGGGAACATATGCGGATGACTGCGGTTATGGCCGGGGCAGCAGTTTATATAGCAATGGTGGGCGGGCGGAGGGACGTACGTGTGGCGCCAGAGTAGCCGCCTCGGCAACCGCGTATCATTAATGTGGGGAGCAGATGGACGGACGGATGGCACTTGTGTCGTTTGAAGGCGGAGCAATCGCCTGCACCGGGAAGCGGGGCGGGCGGCGCTGACTGTTTCAGGCAAAAAGCGCGCGTGGGCGAGGAGATGACTTTACTTGGAGAGGATGACAATGGGGACCCACCAGGTCCATAGCCTCACATACGCAAGTGCCTCCTTATTATATATATATATATATATGTATGTATAAAACTATACTCCCTCCGTCTACGTGAATAAGTCGTATTAGAAGGTGCATCACGACCTAGGTGCAAGCAGATTGGTGGAAAAGAAGAATATTTCTCTCTTCTAAACACAACATTTAATCACAGCAGTTAAGAGTATGCCTTATTAGCTACCCATGCAGGCCATCGTAATTCATAGCATGCAAAGCGCTTTTATTTCTTGCCTAATAACCGCATGGGCATGCTGCATGCATTGGTCCTTGCCCGAGCAAAAAAAGGGAGGAAAGGGGTTTCCACGGGAGACAACGAGGCAGAGGTGGAAGCGCTCGCTGGAGTTATTTATTTTGCTTCCCCCTGGTTTCCTGACATCACGATCCCACACCATTGTCAACCTATGTAGTACTAGTCAATAAACGAGAGAATTGCACAAGAAATGGCTGACAGCTGGGACCAAGCAGCTCGAGCAGTATTTGTGTTTTTGAGGTGTGTGCACTGCAAAGTTTTTCGATGTTTATCCCAGATATTAATTTTTCTCCTCTGAAAAACAATGAAAACATCGTTGCAGGTATTAACTGGGCGGGCTGTGGCCCGTCTAGCCCAGGCCAAATATCCATCCCGCATATTAATTTTTTTCAACCTAAAAATGGCTAGCCCAGCTATACTTTTTTTTTAGGAATACCCAGGCAAGGTCAAGTTGTTATTCTCCGCCCCGCTGGGCTGCAAATCTCTCCTAGGAGGGATGCATTAGGCTTAACAAGAAAATGGGCTTTAAGAAATAATAAATGGGATGTAATTATAAAAACTGGGCAGTAACTATAAAAAAATGCACCAAACACGTGATTACTTTATAAAATATTATTTTTGGATATTGGAAATTTTAATTTCATTAATTGTTGCGAGCGCAATGTTTCGTTGGATTTTTACGTAATATAAATTTATATTGAAATTGTATTTAATCTGACTAGAAATTTCGGGATAAAAATATTTCGGATCCCATAAAAATGTGGGAAATTTTATTGAATTATGTTTTGAACGGTTGGTTGAAATGGGTTGTACTTTTAACAAATTGTAAATGGGCTGTAGTAAATTCCATTAGAATTCAAAAATGGGCTACACATTCTTACAAGTCTCAAATGGGCTATAACTTCTCTGCCACACACTTCTGGCCTTACTAAGTTGACGCGTCCCCTAAAATAATAGAGTTGACGCGTATGCAAGGCTTTGTCAACTTATAGTCAACACACGGTTCTAGCAGCAGTGGCCGTTGGATGTCCATCCAACGGATGTCGTGCTTTTTCTTCAATCTCGGATATTCTAGCTTCACCCGCCCAAAAAATGATTCCTCCCCCTGACATCTGGGGCGCACCGTTTCAGAAGCTGACCTGTGGGCCTACTAAGTTGACGTACCAAGGGCTTTGTCAACTTAGTCAATATAAATGATTCTAGCTGCAGTGACCGTACGATGTCCATCCAATGGCCGTAGTGCTTCTTCAACCTCTGGTCTTCTTGCTCCAGCCGCCCAAAGCAGTGCCGGTCGTGCCGCCTGCTCCTGCCTCCCGTGGCCAGCTGTGCTGCTGTGGAGGCCTCACCGCCCCCTACTATTCCCACCGCTGGCCAGGCCCTGCGGTGACGGCAGCCTCACACCGTAGCCGAACGAGTGAACCCTCATACTCCTCTCCGCATGGGCATCCACTGCCGCGTCTTCACCGGCTCCACGTCGTCCCCTTCCTAGGCCTTGCCGTCGTCCACCGCCCTGGTGCTTTCGGCGCGGCGTGGTCAACGTGGAAGGAACGACTTCCATCGGACGTGGACTGTACGTGGAGAGGCTGACAGCTGGGTCCACGGCGGCAGCAAGGAAGTGTCTCCTTATTATGCGGAAAATAATGATTCCTCCACCTGACAGCAGGGACCCACCAGACGGGCCACCAGTATTTTGCGAAAAAACTCATTTCCCCCTGACTGCTGGGACCCACCGGACGGGCCACCGTATTTCGCGAAAAAAACGTTCCCCCCACTGTCAGCTCGGACCCACCGGAAGTGCCTCCTTATTACGCACAAAAAAATGAATACTCCCCCAGCTAGCTGGAACCCACCTTGCTGGGAGGCTGACTTGTGGGCTTACTAAGTTGACGGGGACGCAGGGCTTTGTCAACCTAGTCAATATGAACGATTCTAGCTCCAGTGACCGTACGATGTCCATCCAACGGCCGTAGTGCTTCTTCAACCTCTGGTCTTCTTGCTCCAGCCGCCCAAAGCAGCGCCGGTCGTGCCGCATGCTCCTGCCTCCCGTGGCCGGCTGTACTGCCGCAGAGGCCTCACCGCCCCCTACTATTCCCACCGCTGGCCAGGCCCTGCGGCAACGGCAGCCTCACACCGCAGCCGAACCAGTGAACCCTCGTAGTCCTCTCCGCGCGGGCTTCCACTGCTGCGTCGTCCCCTTCCTAGGCCTCGCCTCGTCCACCACCGTGGTGCTCTCCGCGCGGCGTGGTCCACGTGGTCAAGGAACGGACTTCCATCGGAAGAGTACTGTACGTGGAGAGGCTGACAGCTGGGTCAATGGCCACAGCATAGTTTTTTTTGTGATTTTCCAAGTAAGTCGCTTTGTCAGGCCTGTTGGGCTGCAAATCTTTCAAGACGAGGAGAGCTTTCATTCGGCTGGCCGAGAAAATGGCCCATCGGTAATGAGAAATGGGATGTACATTTTTAAAACACATCAAACCGGCAATTAGTTTCAAATATCTTTTTTTTCATTTCAAGATTTTAAATTACATTAATTTTTATGCGTGGAGAATTTGTTGGATTTTATATTGATATACATTTATTTTTAAAATCAGTTTGAATGTGAGTCGAAATTTCGGGATTAAAAACAGTTCGGACCGCATCGAAATATGCAAAATTTCGTATAATTTTTTAACCGTTGCCACAATATGGGATGTAATGCTAACAAAAAGAATATGGGCTCCAAAAAGAACCTTAAGAATTAGCAAATGGGCTGTAAATTATTAGAAATAATGGCAGATGGGTTGTATGCTGTTTTCCACAGATTTGAGGCTTTCCTAAAAAAAGTTGACGCACAAGCACTGACTGTTGGATGTCCATCCAACGGCCGTCGTGCTTCTTCAATCTCTGCTCTTCCTGCTCCAGCCGCTCAAACAAGCACCGGCGGGACTGCCTGCTCCCTCCTCTTCACGGCCGGCTGTGCTGCCGCGCAGGCCTCACCGCCCGACCGTACTCCCATTGCTGGCCTAGCCATCCCTCTACTCACCCACACCTACTGTTATTCTCCGGCGATGGCACACGAACCAGTAAACCCTCGTACAGTCGTACTCCCCTCCGCGTGGGAAACAACTGCCGAGTCTTCCCTGCCTCCGTGTCGTCCCCTTCCTAGGCCTCGCCGTCGTCCACCACCTTGGTGCTCTTGGCGCGGCGTGGTCAACGTGGTCAAGGAACGACTTCCATCGGACGTGGACTGTACGTGGAGAGGCTGACAGCTAGGTCCACGGCCGCAGCAAGGAAGTGCCTCCTTATTACGCGGAAAACAATGATTCCTCCACCTAACAGCTGGGACCCACCGGACGGGCCACTGTATTTCGTGAAAAAAATGTTTCCCCCTGACTGCTAGGATCCACCAGCTACATCTTCGCACGCAAGGAAGTGCGTCCGGGCAAAAAAAAACATTCGCCCCCTGACTGCTGGGACCCACCAGCTACATCTTCGCAGGCAAGGAAGTGCCTGACAGTCGGGACCCACCTGGTCGAAGCATACGTAGCGTTGTCAATCTGGTCACGAACGTGTACGTACATACTGGTCGATGTAGAGGCGCGCACGTGTCGTAGTAGAGGCGCGCACGTGTCGTAGTAGAGGCGTGCACGTAGCATGTACACGTACGTACAGCGGACAGGGTGTAAGAAAGAAAATACGACAACATATGTGTACATACGGGCGGGGTCTCGAACGCCTAGTCGCGCATACATACGGCCAAGGCTCGTGTACATTGCTGGGTCAGAACGGAGAAACAGCATCGTCGTCGTGTTCATGGGCAGGCAACGGAATGCGTCGTGTTCATGGGGAGGCAACGGAACGCGTGGGAGCCAACCGGCTGGGTCAAAACAGAATGCGTGGTCGTGTTCATCGGGAGGGCTTGGACGGAGCAGGCGATGGAAACGAGGCCTGGCGTACCGCACAACGGAGGAAACAGACCTCCTACGTTCGGAATGGGGTCCTGTTGACCGGGAGGGGTCTGGCGTACCGCAAAACGGAGGAAACGGACCTCCTACGGTCGAAACGGGGGTCCTGTTCATCGGGAGGGGTGTGGCATACCGCAAAACGGACGAAACGGACTTGTGTTGGAGCGCTACGGTCGAAACGGGGGTCCTGTTCATCGGGAGGGGTGTGGCGTACCGCAAAACGGGACTCCACGGGATACTGTTCATCTCCATCGTCTACCCCCTCCACCCTCCACGAGCTACTGTTCATCCACCGTCGACCTCCTCCAGCCTCCACCTGCGCCTGTTCATCCACGGGCTCCTGTTCATCCAGCCTCCACCGCGCGCTACTCCACCGACCACTGTTCAACCAGCCCTCTCCACGGGCTCCTGTTCAACCACCCCTCCACGGGCTACTGTTCATCCTGTCCTCCACCGTCTACTGTTCATCCTGCCCTCCACGGGGTGGTCCTGTTCATCCAGCCCTCCATGTGGCCCTGTTCATCCAGCCCCAACCAGCTCGATCGATCGGGGTCCTGTTCATCCAGAGGCAACACCACGGGGTCCTGTTCATCCACCCCCACCGGGAACTGTTCATCCACCCACCCCCCCTGCAATGCTCACTGTTCATCCAGAGGCAGCATTGATCGGCTTCAGTTAGCAGCAGTAGCAAAGGAATCGCTCGATCGGGTTCAGTTAACAGCCATCGATCGATCGCTCGGGTTCAGTAACGCGTAGCCTGCAGTGCAATCGCTCGGGTTCAGTTAGAGCCCAACGCCTCACTCGGCTTCAGTTAGAGCCAATGCCTCGCACACACATGCATACGTGTACGAGAGAAACGCGCATCGCTCGGCCCCCGACCTCCCACCGTAACCGGGAACTCCCCGAAATTTTCCTCCCCCTCGCTTCTACCATGGTTTTTTCCGTCATGGACGGCCCAAAGAATGTCATGCAGCTGCTCGGCCCGCCCAGGACGAAAAGCCCATTTTCTGTCATGATTTTTTGTCATAGAAGTAGGAGCCCACCACATCTATGATGATACCGGGTTTTGTCACAATTATCTTCATAGAAGTGCCATATGTATGACAGAAAAAAAATTCGTTCGGCCCAAAATGTCACGGATGTGTATTTTTTTTGTAGTGTGTGTTCAAGGCTACAATGAAGCTGAAAAGTGCAAGGCTTTGGGGCGACCAGGCATCGACCCCAGAATGGCTGCCAAGAAGAAGAAGAAGCCAGCTGTGGCCGAACCAGAAGCATCAAGGCAGGAAGAACCTCGCATTGTCTTCCCAGCCAGTATGACAGGCTCAAAGTCTAAGGTCCCCACAGTGGCTTCAGAATTCAAGAAAACTAGAGCAGCTAAAGCTGAAGCCAGAAAGCGCAAGACCAAAGCCACCACTGATGATGCTCCGCCAACCAAGAAAAGAAAAACAAAGAAGAGAGATCGGGCTGCTTCCACAAAGCCCCTTGTTGTCGAGCCAATTTCTGCTGCTTGTCCTTCCTCTGCACATCGAGAACCTCGTTTGGTAGTTCATGAGCCTGCTTCCACAGAGGCTCCTGAAGCTGAAGAGAATCCAGCTGTTGACCCCACCACAGCTGAAGACATTGGTCCTCACGACAATGTTGAAGATGATGAAGTCCTTCCTCAGATCGAGCACAATTTCGTATCATCGCATGTTCTCACGAACATCGAACTCATTAGCATTGGTCATCCATTGACGCCAATTGCTTAGGATGACTCATGGGCTGATTACCCTCAAGAATCCCCTCGTGCTGAAGAAACACCAGTCACTCCCCCACCACAGGTCACCACTCCGGTGATTGACAATGAAGACTTTGAGGCCCAACCAACTCCATCTCCACAGGCGTCGCCAGCATTTCGCAGGCTTCGCAAAGGACCAAGGCCACAGGTCACATTGTCAAGTGTTCCAGAAGGAGAAGAGTGCCAATCCGTTTCATGCGAAGTCTTTCCTGAAGCCTCTCCTATTGCGAACATCCCTGAATCTGAAGCCAAAACGGCTTAAGATATTCTGGCTGCATCAGCTGATGACCATGAAGAAGAACCAAGAGAAGAAGAACATTTTGGTACACCCCCGTCCAACCCTGAAGTTGTTCTCGAGGAAAACGTGTCCGACCCTCCAGCTCCTGAAGTGGAGGTTACCAATACTGAGGCAGCCACCAACATCAACACTAAAGCCAATGACGTTGTCATGGCTGAAGTTAATGTGGCGCCTGAAGCTAATGTGGTGCCAGAAGTGAATGCACCTGAAGCCAATGCAGCACCCGAAGCAAATCTGATGCCTAAAGCCAACGCCTCTGCTCCTATACCTCCTCCAAGGCCACACACCATCGAGCAAGCATATGATCATGGACAGCTTGTTACCATCTGCTGGCCAATCCTGGTTCCTCCGCCTGCTCCCGGACCTCAGTTTGCCTATCATGTGGAACACATGCCTCAGGTCCAGAAGCCAAAGCCAAGGCTACCACGGTTTCCAGGTACTGCAACTTCACCAGGATCATTTAATCTGAATGGATTCAAGGCTCACAACACATTCTTCGACAGTGACAAGAACCCCTACACAAGGCCAAGAATCTCTTCGGACCGATTCTGGAGTTATCAGAAGTGAAGCTATTATTCATGCATCTTGTACAATCAGGGACGCTTCTTCCCTCATATGCATCTTAATTGTGAAGCCATTGCTGGACTGCCATGCCTTGAAGAAGCCCATGACTGCTTCTGTGATGCGGGTCTGCTCAACTTTGTGACTGCCAAGGAACACTAGATTGAAGAACTTCTACTTCAATTCCATGATACCCTCCACATTCGTGGATACAACAAGGATCTGAAGACTTGGATCCTTGAGTGGATGACAGGAGATGTTCATCGTGAAGCTAAAGCCCAAGACATCATTGATCTTACAGCCCTGCCCACTCCTGGCGAATATTATGAACCAGGTTGTCAACAACACCAGAATGTTTTGGAGAGCATTTTTTAGAAGCCAGAACCCAACATGAGTCAAATGCTGAGCATGATGAAGCCTTTGCCACGCGATGCTGAATACCCAACCAAATTCTTTGTTGAAGACCTAGAGTATCTGCCCCGCACCATTTACCATATCATCAGAAAGACTCTATGGCCTGTCAAAGGACATTCATCTACAGCGAACCTTGAAGGAGCAATGAAGACTTTGGTTTTCTATATCTTCAATGGCATAAGCTTCAATGCTCAAGACTTCTTCATCAGGCAGTTGGCTGCATCTGGCTCCGACATCTTTGGTCTGAAGTTCTATGCCCCATGGGTAATGCGTCTTATCAAGCTTCACTCTGCCTTCAACTATCAGCCGTCTACGCACAATCATCTTGTATTCTTGCTAGAGGTTGATCTGTCTGTTGAAGCTATTTACCCTGAGCCTGCAAAGGATCCAATTTATCTTCACGATGTTGATCGTCAAAGCTTCACCCAGCCCATTGAAGGAGTTCAGGCAGTCTCTCGTGTTTATCCCTTGGCTGACAACACACGTATCCCTCGCGCCCAAACTGAAGCCACTAAAAGCACCATTGCCCAACGGCCTCAGAAGCAATCTCGTGTTCTCAACGACCGAGAGCTGCTCATCGCTCTACATCAGAAACATGACAAGCATCATGACTGGCTTAAGCGTCAGATGCAAAGCCTCTTGGTGGACGTCAATCACATTCGCAATCTTGCCACCAAGAATGCCTTTGTTACACATGAAACCTATCGGAGGTCATGGAAGAGTTTGACGTTGCTCAGTGCTGAAGCTGATCTTCAAGACGATGGCTTCACAGAGAGATTCAAGTTTGACTCAACTCCTCCAAGGAATGCTCACTTGCATCGGACTCCCTCCCATGAAGACTCTGACTATTCTTCCTCAGCTGCAATGGTGAATGCCTGAGTTATCGATGATCAAGATGATGCCACTTCACCACCTCCACCTTCAGTGCGTCTCGACACTGCACCAAGTTCTTCTGCACCACCGGACCTAAACGATGACCCTGCTGCTTCGCCTACTCCTCATGGGAACGAGTAGAAGCTCTATGTCTTCAAACCTTTTTGGTCATTACTGACAAAAGGGGGAGAAGCATATGAGTTGATAGTCTTCAAGCGGGTCCATATGGGTGGTTGCTTTAGTTTTTGCTACTTTCGCCAAGTGCTTACAACTCTCGCTTTTGAAACATTTGGTTCATTTTGATTTGTAACACTTAAACTTGATGGTCGTTTGCTACCTTTTTCGACACTGTGATGCGACGATAAATTCCGCATGTGCGACGATAAATTCCGCACGAAGTCATTTTGTAGACGTCCATTTTTCATTATGCATGTCATTATCTTCGTTATATCCTTTCATGCGTGATGAATTGTCTTCATAAGTAGAAGAGGAGCTCCGCAAATACAACCTGCCATGTGCATTTGCATTCAAAAGCAAAAAACTTATATGCACATCTTCAGGGGGAGCCTTTCTGCTACTTACGAAGACAATACCTAAATCCTTTACAATTTCACATACTTTTATCCCCGTTGAAAACTTCAACCAGTTTGTCATCAATCACCAAAAAGGGGGAGATTGTAAGTGCGTCTAGTGCCACCCCTAGTTGGTTTTGGAGTATTGATGACAAACCTGGTTGAGGGACTAATGTGTTTGTGAGAATTGCAGGATAACACAGGTAGAAGTCCCTCATTGATTTGGTTTTCCTACCGGAGATGACCCCTAAAAATGTATGAAGACGTTGAAGTCAAAGGTGGTATGTGAAGACATTCACATTGAAGACTATGACAAGAGAAGACATCGCGTGAAGACTATGGAGCGTGAAGACTTAGTTGTTTCATCGTTCTTTTTCTTCTTTGTTGAGTCATAGGAACCACCGTACTATTAAGTGGAGTCCAAGTGAACCAGTCATAATGACTGAAGTGATGCTTAACCAAAATCCCATGTCTTCGAGTGAAGACTATGATAGCAAATCTTATCCAGATCTGGATAAGTCAGCTTTGCTTGTAGCTCAAGTAAAGTTGCAGTGTGTGTTTGAAATCTGACCGTTGGAACACGTGTCAGTTCCTTAGTGACCCAGGGTCATTTCGGACAAATGAGGTCGGGTTGCCTAGTGGCTATAAATAGCCCACCCCTTACACCATAAATTGGTTGGCTGCTCAGAGTTAGTGCACGACTTTTGTCGTTTGAGAGCAACCCACCTCGAAGCCTTTGAGAGAGAAATCCTTGCGAGGACATAGCCCTAAACACCCAGAGCCAAAGAGTGTTAGGCATCACTTAAGTCTTCCTGTCTGTGTGATCTGAAGACTTATTACACTTGAGGACTGTGAATCCTCCAGCCAGTTAGGCGTCTCGTTCTGAGCATCCAAGAGTCATTGTGGATTGCCGGTGAATGAAGTCTGTGAAGGTTTGGAAGTCTACCTTGAAGACTTACCAGAGTGATTGGGCGAGGACTGGGTGTCCTTAGCTCAAGGGGAATAAGGTGAAGACATGGTCTTCTGAGTTAAATCTCAGCCTCCCTAACCAGACGTACAGTTGTCACAGCAACTGGAACTGGTCCAACAAATCATTGTCTTCAACAAGCTACTGGTTCTATCCTTACCATCTCTTTATTTGCAGTTGGTCCTTGTGAAGTCATTGCCTGTCTGCATTATCTTCTGTCTTCACTGAGCGACTGCTTGTTCTGATTGGCTTCATACTATCTTCCATCCTGATCCATACTGCCTAGTTGCTATTAGTCTTTGTGCTTTCACTTCATTGAATACTTGACTATGGCTTGCCTAGTGTAGTAATAGGTTTATTTCTATTGTTTGTCTTTGAAACTTCCATGTTTTGAAGACTTTCATAAAAATCGCCTATTCACCCCCCCACTCTAGTCGATCACTAGCACTTTCAATCACTCTTTCCTCTTCAAGGGAAAACTAACGCAGTGCTCAAGAGGTAGCAAGCTTTCATAAACTTATAGCTCTAGTGCATCCGTTGCATGGCAATCCCTACTCGCTCACATTGATATCTATTGACGGGAATCTCCATAGCCCGTTGATACGCCCAGTTAATGTGAGACTATCTCCTTCTTTTTGTCTTCTCCACAACCACCGTCTATACCACCTATAGTGTTATCTACATGGCTCACGCTCATGTATTGCGTGAAAGTTGAAAAAGTTTGAGAACGTTAAAAGTATGAAACAATTGCTTGGCTTGTCATCGGGGTTGTGCATAATTTAAATATTTTGTGTGATGAACATGGAGCATAGCCAGACTATATGATTTTGTAGGGACAAGCTTTCTTTGGCCATGTTATTTTGAGAAATAATTAATTTTTTTAGTATGCTTGAAGTATTGTTGTTTTTATGTAAATATTAAACTTTTGTTTTGAATCATACAGATCTGAACATTCATGCCACAATAAAAAGAATTACAGGATAAATATGTTAGGTAGCATTCCACATCAAAAATTCTATTTTTATCATTTACCTACTCGGGGACGAGCAGGAATTAAGCTTGGGGATGCTTGATACGTCTCCAACGTATCTATAATTTTTTATTGTTCCATGCTATTATATTATCTGTTTTGGATGCTTTATATGCATTAATATGCTATTTTATATGATTTTTTGGACTAACCTATTAACCTAGAGCCCAGTGCCAGTTCTTGTTTTTCCTTGTTTCAGAGTTTCACAGAAAAGGAATACCAAACGGAGTCCAAACGGAAGGAAACTTTCGCGATCATTTTTCCTGGACCAGAAGACATCCAGAGGGCTTGGAGTGCACGTTAGGAAAGCCACGAGGCGGCCACAAGGTAAGGAGGTGTGCCTAGGGGGTAGGGCACGCCCCCACCCTTGTAGGCCCCTCGTGACTTCACCGACCTATTTCTTCCACCTATATATTCCCAAATATCCCAAAACATTCTAGGGGAGCCACGAAACCACTTTCCACTGCCGCAACCTTCTGTACCCGTGAGATCCCATCAAGGGGCCTTTTCCGGCGTCTTGCCGGAGGGGGATTCGATCATGGAGGGCTTCTACATCAACACCATTGCCTCTCCAATGAAGCGTGAGTAGTTTACCAGAGACCTACGGGTCCATAGCTAGTAGCTAGATGGCTTTCTCTCTCTCTTTGATTCTCAATACAAAGTTCTCCTCGATGTTCCTGGAGATCTATTAGATGTAATACTCTTTTGCGGTGTGTTTGCCGAGATCTGATGAATTGTGGATTTATGATCAGCTTATCTATGAATATTATTTGAATCTCCTCTGAATTCTTATATGCATGATTTGATATCTTTGCAAGTCTCTTGGAACTATCGATTTGGTTTGGCCAACTAGATTGGTTTTTCTTGCAATGGGAGAAGTGCTTAGATTTTTGTTCAATCTTGCGGTGCTCGATCCTAGTGATAAAAGGGGAACCGACATGTATTGTATTGTTGTCATCGAGGATAAAAAGATGGGGTTTTCATCATATTGCTTCAGTTACTTCCTCTACATCATGTCGTCTTGCTTAAAGCGTTACTCGGTTCTTATGAACTTAATACTCTAGATGCATGCTGGATAGCGGTCGATGTGTGGAGTAATAGTAGTAGATGTAGGAAGGAGTCGGTCTACTTGATACGGACATGATGCCTATGTTCATGGTCATTGCCTTAGATATCGTCATAACTTTGCGCTTTTCTATCAATTGCTCGGCAGTTATTTGTTCACCCACCATAATATTTTCTATCTTGAGAGAAGCCTCCAGTGAAACCTATGGCCCCCGGGTCTACTTTCCATCATATAAGTTTTCCGATCTACAAGTTTAGTTTCCTATTTACTTTCTTTGCACTCTTTTACTTCCCGTTCCATAAACCAAAAATACCAAAAATATTAATTTACCATTTATCCATCTATATCAGATCTCACTTTGCAAATAACCGTGAAGGGATTGACAACCCCTTTATCGCGTTGGGTGCAAGTTGGTGTTTGTTTGTGCAGGTATTCGGTGGCTTCTGTGTTGTCTCCTAGTGGATTGATACCTTGGTTCTCAAAACTGAGGGAAATACGTACTCTACTTTGCTGCATCACCCTTTCCTCTTCAAGGGAAAAATCAACGCAAGCTCAAGAGGTAGCACCTGGCTGCACGCAAAAGGGAAGTGTGGTTGCCTTCCTAGGACCCGAGCGGTGGCGACCCACAATGCACTAGTCTTCCTCGCTGCCCGCGGCACCCGCATATGTGTCAACTTCGTGGTTGTGGTGGCGGGGCGCGGCCTTGGCGGAGCCGCCGATGTCTTCCTCATCATGGCTCTTGCCCCACACCTTGTTCGCTGCCTCGTCAAACTCCTTGTAGGCAGCCTCAAGTTCCGCCTGATGCTAGAGGTAACACCATGGGCGAGGTGGATGGAGCGGTAGGACTCGAGCAGCGCCACCTGCTCTGCCACGTCCATGCTCGGTGCCATTACCTTGCGGGCGGTGAGTTGCTCTTCCTCCCGCTGGTGTTCCTGGAGGAGCTGGAGGTTGTAGGCCTCGTCGGCCTGCGCCTCCCGTAACTGCTCCTCCTGCATCATGTCCATGTACTAGGCACAGGCCTTGCCGATGGTCATGGTGCAGTGCACCAGCGATGGTGGCACCCGTGAGGAGGGTGGCGCCGGCTCATCCTTGATTGCGTCCTCCATTGGGACATCATCAAGCTCTAGATGCCTGCCGGCCTGCCAATCGGCAGCAATGGCACCGACCTCCTTCTGCTGCTTCGGCGGCAACCCATCCCAAAGAGCTTTGGAGGGCGAGGAGTCCATGGTGGGAGTGGTACAGAGAGGAGAAAGGGGTCGGAGGAGGATGACTGCGACTATGGCCGGGGTTGCAGTTTATATAGCGAGCGAATGACAATGGTGGGCGGCAGACGGACTGACGGGTGGCACCAGAGTAGGTTCCTCGGAAACCGCACGTCATTAATGTGGGTGGCAGACAGATGGACACACGGTCGTGGTGTCGTTTGAACACAGAGCAATCGTGTGCACCCGGAAGTGGTGCGGGCGGTGCTCTTGTTGGGGAACGTAGTATTTCAAGAAAAAATGAATACGATCCTACAAGATCTATCTTGGAGAAGCATAGCAATGAGCGGGGAGACTGTGTCCACGTACCCTCGTAGACCGAAAGCGGAAGCGTTTAGTAACGCGGTTGATGTAGTCGAACGTCTTCGCGATCCAACTGATCCAAGTACCGAACGTACGACACCTCCGCGATCAGCACACGTTCAGCTCGGTGACGTCCCTCATACTCTTGATCCAGCTGAGGCCGAGGGAGAGTTCTGTTGGTACGACGGTGATGATGAAGTTACCAGCGTAGGGCTTTGCCTAAGCACTACAACCATATGACCGAGGTGTGTAACTGTGGAGGGGGACACCACACACGGCTAAAGGATCAACTTGTGTGTTCTAGGGTGCCCCTGCCCCCGTATAAAGGAGGGAGGGGGAGGCTGGCCGGCCCTAGGGGCACGCCCAAGGAGAGGGAGTCCTACTAGGATTACCAATCCTAGTAGGATTCCTCCACAAGGAAGAGAGGGGGAAGGAAGAAGAGGGTGATGGAGTAGGAAAGGGGGGCGTCACCCCCTTCCCTTGTCCAATTTGGATTGCCAAGGGGGCACACATGAAAGAATCAAGAAGAGGTGTCTAGAGGGGGGGTGAATAGACTCTTAACAAAGAAAAGTAGCAGTTTTTTATTTCTTCAAGTTAAGGTGGAGTTTGAGCACAATTTTAAACATTCACAATACATTCAAGCAAGCATGGCAAGAGTATATAAGCAGCGGAAAGTAAGGCATGCAATTTGCAAGAAAGTAAAGGGATGGGATTGGAGTGTGCAAACGCAATTGGAGACATCGAGATTTTTGGCGTGGTTCCGATAGGTGGTGCTATCGTACATCCACGTTGATGGAGACTTCAACCCACGAAGGGTAACGGTTGCGCGAGTCCACGGAGGGCTCCACCGACGAAGGGTCCACGAAGAAGCAACCTTGTCTATCCCACCATGGCCATCGCCCACGAAGGACTTGCCTCACTAGGGTAGATCTTCACGAAGTAGGTGATCTCCTTGCCCGTACAAACTCCTTGGTTCAACTCCACAATCTTGACGGAGGCTCCCAAGTGACACCTAACCAATCTAGGAGACACCACTCTCCAAAAGGTAATAGATGGTGTGTTGATGATGAACTCCTTGCTCTTGTGCTTCAAATGATAGTCTCCCCAACACTCAACTCTCTCTCACTGATTTGGATTTGGTGGAAAGATGATTTGAGTGGAAAGCAACTTGGGGAAGGCTAGAGATCAAGATTCACATGGTTGGAATGGAATATCTTGGTCTCAACACATGAGTAGGTGATTCTCTCTCAAAAAATGAATGCTGAAGTGTAGGCACGTTCTGATGGCTCTCCTTACTAATGAAGGAAGGGTGGAGGGGTATATATAGCCTCCACACAAATCTAAAAGTTACACACAATTTACCAAACTCAGTGGGACCGAATCAGAAAACTTGGTCGGACCGATTCAGTTCATAATGTGACTGTTAGGCATTTCGGTGGGACCGATATCATAAACTCGATGGGACCGATGTGCTAGGGTTAGGGTAAAACCTCATCTCGGTTTGACCGATTACACAAACTCGGTGGGACCGATTTTGGTAATAGGCTAACCAGAGAGTTGATCAGGCAAACTCGGTGGGACCGAATCGCTCATTTCGGTTGAACCAAAACATTACGAAGGGAAACAGAGAGTTTGCAATCCCATCTCGGTGAGACCGAGATCCCTATCGGGGAGACCGAATTGGCTAGGGTTTCTGGCAGTGGCTATGTCAAGTGAACTCGATGGCGTCGGATAGAACAAATCGGTGGGGCCGAGTTTGACTTTTGGTTTGGGACATATGTGGATATGGGAAAGTGGTTGAGGGCTTTGGAGCATATTGCTACCTCTTGAGCATGCATTGGTTTTCCCTTGAAGAGGAAAGGATGATGCAGCAAAGTAGCTGATACGTCTCCAACGTATCTATATTCTTTTATTGTTCCATGCTATTATATTATCTGTTTTGGATGTTAATGGGCTTTATTTTACACTTCTATATTATTTTTGGGACTAACCTATTAACCCAAGGCCCAGTGCAAATTGTTGTGTTCGCAAAAAAGGAATATCAAACGGAGTCCAAACGGAATGAAACCTTCAGGGGCATGATTTTTAGAACAAATGTGATCCAGAGGACTTGGAGTGGACGTCAAGCAACCAACGAGGTGGCCACAAGGCAGTGGGCGCGCCTACCCCCTGGGCATGCCCTCCCCCTCGTGGGCCCCTCATGGCTCAACCGACCTACTTCTTCCTCCTATATATGTTCACATACCCCGAAAACATCCAGGAGCACCACGAAACCCTATTTCCACCGCCGCAACCTTCTGTACCCAAGAGATCCCATCTTGGGGCCTTTTTTGGAGCTCCGCCGGAGGGGGCATTGATCACGGAGGGCCTCTACATCAACTCCATGGCCCCTCCGATGATGTGTGAGTAGTTTACTTCAGACCTTCGGGTCCATAGTTATTAGCTAGATGGCTTCTTCTCTCTCCTTGAATCTCAATACAAAGTTCTCCTCGATCTTCTTGGAGATCTATTCGATGTAACTCTTTTTGGGGTGTGTTTGTCGAGATCCGATGAATTGTGGGTTTATGATCAAGTCTATCTATCAAAAATATTTGATTCATATCTAAAATCTTTTATGCATGATTGGTTATCTTTGCAAGTCTCTTCGAATTATCAGTTTGGTTCGTCCTACTAGATTGATCTTTCTTGCAATGGGAGAAGTGCTTAGCTTTGGGTTCAATCTTGCGGTGCTCGATCCCAGTGACAGAAAGGGAAACGACGCGTATTGTATTGTTGCCATCGAGGATAAAAAGATGGGATTTATTTCATATTGCTTGAGTTTGTCCCTCGACATCATGTCATCTTACCTAAGGCGTTACTCTGTTCTTATGAACTTAATACTCTAGATGCATGCTGGATAGCGGTTGATGTCTGGAGTAATAGTAGTAGATGCAGACAGGAGTCGGTCTACTTGTCACAGACGTGATGCCTATATACGTGATCATGCCTAGATATTCTCATAATTATTCGCTTTTCTATCAATTACTTGACAGTGATTTGCTCACCCACCGTAATACTTATGCTATGTTGAGAGAAGCCACTAGTGAAACCTATGGCCCCCGGGTCTATTTCCCATCATATAAGTTTCCAATCTATTTTATTTTGCAATCTTTACTTTCAATCTATATCATAAATATACCAAAAATATTTACCTTATCATTATTATCTCTATCAGATCTCACTCTCGTAAGTGACCGTGAAGGGATTGACAACCCCTTTATCGCGTTGGTTGCGAGGTTCTTATTTGTTTGTGTAGGTACGAGGGACTTGCATGGGGCCTCCTACTAGATTGATACCTTAGTTCCCAAAAACATAGGGAAATACTAATGCTACTTTGCCGCATCACCCTTTCCTCTTCAAGGTATAACCAACCCAGTGCTCAAGAGGTAGCAAGAAGGATTTCTGGTGCCGTTTCCGGGGAGTCTACGCACAAGTCAAGACATACCAAGTACCATCAGAAACTCTTATCCCTCGCATTACATTATTTGCCATTTGCCTCTCGTTTTCCTCTCCCCCGCTTCACCGTTGCCGTTTTATTCACCCTTTTTCCGTTCGCCTTCTTCCCGTATGTATCTGTCTTTGTGTTTCCATGTGCCTTCTATTTGCTTGCTAAAAATCTATTGATATGGATCCACTTAAAGTGTTCTACTTGGATCATCTTCGATCCTTATGCGCTCGTGCTGAAACTGTCGGCGTTCTGGGAACGGGGGTCCCCAGACTTGTCTGCCTGCGGCCCACGACGTGGCTCTGCGAGCGGGCCCGTACGACCCATCTTCACCAGCAAGCACCCAAGACCCTCGCGAGGGGCCAAGCCTCACGAGGCGGACGACACAAGACCTCCTCAAGAGCGGCCTCACCAGGCTGGCTCGCGAGGGGCAGAGAGTTCAAGGCGAGGCAGACCTCGCGAGGCTCCAATGACGTGAGCCATGACAACCAAGGTCAGGCGGGCGCCAGCACGCGCAGTGTCCTTGTTTCCCCTTTGGTGCTAAGGGAGCAAGCGCAGGCGCAGAGTACCGAGGCGTCAAGTAAAGGTTTCCATATTGGTGCAACGAGACCAAGACCAGCAGGACGGCAGGACGGAGGTCACCGTGCAGCCCAAGACGGCGTCACCACCAGAGCCTTTGGCAGGCGAAGACTGCTTTTCTCAGGATAGCTTCTACTAGTTTTCCCCCTTAAAATTGGGTGTTGTTGGCTCCCTTCCCGCTCAATATTTGGGGATAGGACCAAGTCCTCTATAAATAGGACTAGCCACCACCGTAGCTTGAGGGAGGGAGGATAGATAGACCAGTCTGGCCAAGAGAGGCCAGGACAACCACAAGTTCACCAAGCACAAGAGCACCTCTCCTCAGGAGGCTGTTCTTCCCCTTGTACTAATCATCCTTAGCCCAAGTGGCAATCCACCACACCACACTGGAGTAAGGTATTACACCACAACGGTGGCCCGAACTAGTATAAATCTTGTGTCATTTGTGTTGCGAGTTCGTCGACTTAGTCCGTAAGATCTTAGGTGAGTTAGGACATGGATCGGTAGGGGGGAGATCTTCGCGCGCACCCCAGTGTTCGAACCTTGAGGGTTTTGCCAGAACCCGTGATCCGACATTTAGCGTGCCAGGTAGGGGCATGCCGGAGTCTTTCTTCCGTCGATTCGCGCTCCACCATCTCCATGCCCGCTCCCCATGGTGGGCGCCCCTCCAGCTGGATTTACCGGTGCCCATGGCGGCGCACGGGGGCTCCGAGCCCTTGCCCCCGCCTTGCGGCAGGTGCAGTGGCCACCCAAGTTCAAGCCAGAGATGCCGCCGCGCTACGACGGCGCGGCGGACCCGTTGGCTTTCCTGCTGGCATACGAGGAGGCTGTTCTGGAAGCCGGGGGTGACGACAAGATCATGGCCAACTGGTTCCCAATGGCCCTTGTAGGCGCGCCGCGCGCCTGGCTCCTCCATTTGCCGGAGTCTTCTGTCGCCACCTGGGAGGAGCTGCGCAACCTCTTCATCACTCACTTCGGGGAACCGGCGGCCCCCATCGTCCCATCTCTTCTTGGCGGTTCACAAGCACCACCCTCAGATCGGCATGTCAAGCCGCACTTTCGCCAGATCAGCGCCGCTTCCAAGCGCCCGAGGGCCCCGTCGGGCTGGGCCACACTTGAGGCCGACCTCACCTTCGACTCAGAGGATCATCCTGCCTCCACCGTCGGCTCGGGTGCGCTCCCGATGCTGTGCGCGCCCACCATCTGCCACGTATCCATCACCAAGACGCTCGTCAACGGCGGCGCCGACCTCAATGTGCTCTCTGCCGATGCCTTCAACCTCCTTCACGTACCGTTCGAGCGGCTCCGCCCCAGCAAGCCCTTCTCAGGGGTTGGCAGACGCTCCGCCTGCTCCCCCGGGCAGATCCGCCTCCCCGTGACCTTCGGCACGCGCAACAACTACCGCACCGAGATCATCGACTTCGACATCGCGTGCATTGGCTTCCCGTACAATGCCATCCTCGGGTACCCAGCTCTGGCCCAGTTCATGGCAGCAACCGATCCTGCTTACAACCTCATGAAGATGCCAGGGAGCGAAGGTGTCCTCACCATCAAGGGGGACGCCAAGGAGGCTCTGGCGCCCTCAAGACCGCCGCGACAACACGACCCGCCGACGCAGATACCTCCAAGGCCAAGGGAGCCGCGCCAACCAAGAAGAAGCAGTTCTTCACTCAGGACAAGGCAGAAACCAAGCAAGTGCCAGTCGAGGAGGACGGGTCCTCAGGGGCAACCTTTACCATAGGCGCCAACCTTGAGACTGGTCAGGAGGAGGCGCTAGTGAAGTTATTGCGTGCAAACAAGGGAGTGTTCGCTTGGGAGCCCGATCAGCTGGTAGGGGTCCCAAGAGAGGTAATAGAGTACCACCTGAAGGTGTGCCCCAACATACGCCCCGTGAAGCAGAAGGCGAGGCGGCAGTCCACGGAGAAGCAAGCTTTCATCATCCAAGAAACCCGCAAGGTGGACGCTGCGGGTGCCATTCGCGAGGTTCGGTACCCCGAGTGGCTGGCAACCCCGTCGTCGTCCCCAAGAAAGGCGGGAAGGAGCGGATGTGCGTCGACTTCACCAACCTCAACAAGGCCTGCCCCCAAGATCTGTTACCGCTTCCATGCATCAACCAGATTGTCGACTTCACCGCCGAGTGTGACTTGCTATGCTTCCTAGATGCGTTCTCAGGATATCACCAGATCAAGATGGCGGTAGAAGATGTGGAGAAGACGGCCTTCCTGACCCCGTGTGGGGTATACTGCTACACTTGCATGTCGTTCGGGCTGCGCAACGCGGGCGCAACCTTCCAGCGGCTCATGCACATCGCCTTAGGGCGGCAGCTCGGGAGAAATGCTGAAGCCTATGTCGAAGACATCATGGTGAAGTCTCGGGAGGCGGGGACCTTGATCCAAGACCTGGAGGAGACCTTTGAAAGCCTCCGCCAGGTGGACTTGCGGCTCAACCCGAAGAAATGTGTGTTTGGCATCCCTGCCGGCAAGCTGCTGGGTTTCCTGGTGTCCCACAGGGGGATCGAGGCCAACCCAGAGAAGGTCAAGGCCATTGAAGACATGAGTCCACCGCAGACCCTCAAGGAAATGTAGAAGTTGGTTGGTTGGGTGACTGCGTTGGGGCGCTTCATCTCTAAGCTAGGAGAGCGCGCCCTACCCTTCTTCAAGGTGATGAAAAAGAAGAGCCCGTTTGAGTGGACCCCAGAGGCCGACCAAGCTTTTCAAGACCTCAAGAGATACCTGACCAGCCCTCCAGTTATGGTGGCGCCGCAACCTTGCGAGCCCCTAGTGCTCTATCTTGCCGCCACCCCGTACTCGGCCAGCGCGGCTTTGGTGGCGGTTCGGGAAGAACACCAAGCGAAGGGTGCATCGCGCCGTGCCACGCCTCCAGCAGAGATGACGCAAGACCAGAAGGGGGCCACAAGGGCCGCAGCAGCAGCGACAGAGGATCAGACTCAGCAGGACGACGCCCCCAAACTCACGAAGGCCCTGACTAGCGATCAAGCATTGGGGGTTCCCTCGCCTCAGGAGGCACCCCAACTCCAGGAGGGCACAAGCCTCATCAGCGCGCCTACCCTCGTCGAGCACCCCGTATACTTCGTCAGCATGGTGTTGCGGGATGCAAGAGCGCGGTACCCTATGCCTCAGAAGCTCCTACTCGCGCTCCTGGTGGCCTCGCAAAAGCTGCGACACTACTTCCAGGGCCACCCCATCAAGGTCGTCTCAGCTTACCCATTGGAGAGAGTGCTCAAGAGCCCAAACTCTGCCGGAAGAGTCGCTGAATGGAACATCAAGTTGCAAGCATTCCAGTTGGAGTTCAGTACTACCAGGGTCATCAAGGGAGTCGCGCTCGCTGATTTCATGGCAGAATGGACAGACGCCCCGGCGCTTGAAGTAGGCGAAGACCGGTCCCTCTCACCGGGAAGCGAGGCGCCCGACGGCTGGGTCATGTATTTTGATGGTGCCTTCGCACGCCAGGGCGCGGGGACTGGAGCAGTGCTCATCTCGCCCACTCAGGACAAGCTCTACTACGCCATGCAGCTCTCCTTCCAGTAGGGCGAGAAGGTCTCCAACAACATTGCAGAATACGAAGGCCTCATAGCCGGCCTGAAGGCTGCGGCGACGCTGGGGTGAAGCGTCTCACTAACAGGGGCGACTCACAGCTCCTCGTCAACTTCTCCAACAAGGAATACGAGCCGAAGGATGAGCACACGGAAGCATACCTCGCAGAGGTGCGCAAGATGGAGAAGCAATTTCTGGGCCTGGAGTTGCAGCACGTGCCCCGTGGTACCAACAAGGAAACTAACGACATCGCCAGAAGAGCATCCAAGCGACAGCCCCAGGAGCCTGGTGTCTTCGAGGAGCGGCTCTTAAAGCCGTCAGCAACGCCACCGCTTTCAAGAACAGCTCAGCCTCGGGAGGAACTCCCGCAGCCGCCTGCCACAGGAGCCCCGGCCTGTGGCCCGACCTCGGGAGCGCGCCTACTCATGGCGCTCGAGCCCCAGGAGGGATGCTGGACCAAGGAATTCAAGGAATACCTAATGCAAGGGACGTTGTCGGAGAAGGAGGAGGACGCCGAGCGCATGGCCCGTCAGGCCACTGCATCCAGGACAGTGAGTTATACAGGAAGCGACCAAATGATGTTTCACTGTGTTGTATCTCTAGGGAACAGGGGAAAGAGGTGATGGCCGACATACAAGGCGGGGACTGCGGGCACCACTCATCGTCGCGAACCCTCGTCGGCAAGGCATTCCGAAGTGGATTCTACTGGCCTACGACACTCAACGACGCAGCTGAGCTGGTGAAGTCCTGCGAGGCCTGCCAATTCCACGCCAAGCAGATCCATTAGCCAGCTCAGGGCCTCCAGACCATTCCACTCTCGTGGCTGTTCGCAGTATGGGGGTTGGATATTCTAGGCCCATTTCCTCGTGCGCCTAGGGGCTATCGACACCTCTACGTCGCCATCGACAAGTTCACTAAGTGGCCGGAGGTTGAAGCCATCCGCACCATCCCAGCTGGCTCTGCGATCAAGTTCATCAAGGGCCTCATGAGCCGTTTCGGGGTCCCCAACTGCATCATCACTGATAATGGCTCGCAGTTCACTCATAATCTCTTCAAGTCATATTGTGCTAACCTTGGAATGCAGATCTTCTACGCCTCGGTAGCACACCCCAGGAGCAATGGCCAGGCCGAATGTGCCAACGCAGAGGTCCTGAGGGGCCTCAAGACCAGGACCTTCAAGAAGAAGCTCGAAGCCTGCGGCAGGGGCTGGCACGACGAGCTCCAGTTCGTGCTGTGGTCGATCCGCACCACCGCCACCAAGCCAACGGGTGAAACCCCGTTCTTCCTCGTCTATGGAGCAGAAGCAGTCCTCCCTTGCGAGGTCAAGCATCGCTCCACACGGGTCCTGGCATTTGATGAGACGTAGCAGGACGCCACGCGGGGGATGGACCTCGTGCTGGGGGAGGAACTTCGCCGCGAAGCTGCACTACATGCGGCAAGATACCAGCAGGCGCTGCGGCGGTACCACTATCACAGCGTCCGCTCCGGGACTCTTGAGGTGGGTGACCTCGTCTTGAGGCGGGTGCTCTCTAGGGAGGGGCTGCATAAGCTCTCACCCATGTGGGAGGGCCCATTCAAGGTCGTCCACATCTCCAGGCCTGGCGCCGCGCGCCTGGAGATGCAGGATGGGGTACCCGTCCAGAATGCCTGGAACATCCAACACCTCCGGAAGTTCTACCCATGAAGAAAGGCCCAGTGCCTATGAAGAAGGCCCGGTGCCTATGAAGAAAGGCCCAGTGCCTGTGAAGCAAGGCCCCGTGCCTGTGAAGAATTACCGCATGTGACGCTCTCACGTAATAACGAGTGGGGCTGTACACGCCCCGGAGCCTCAGGAGTGCCGCCCTTGGGCCTCAGGGGCTCCCTCCCACGCTGAGTGGCAGCACTTAGCTCCGCGCTGGTGAGAAGACATCGAAGACTAGACTAGGTGCCGGACGCGGCTTTTCATTTGCTTTCCGAAGTTGGCTCGCCCCTCTTTTAATTGAAATTTTCTTTTTGGTGTCTCTTGCTGGTTCGTCTTATCGCTTTATGCCTCTGTTTCTGCCTTCATCTCTTTAGTCGACCTATACTCTCCCTCGCGTCCCTCGCGTGGGGGCTGAACTGGTACCTTCGTGAGCTTCCTCCTTGTGTCTTTTCACGAGGCACCCTCGTTCGAGCCCACAAGCTGGCGCACCTCTCCTAATCCGTGCCCCACGGTTATCGCGACGCGAAGCGCCGGGTCAAGGCCAGCGGCGCCTATGACCAAGCCCCGGGTGAACGATAAACCTCTTGACGAATTTTTTGCAGTTCCTAAGTGCATATCAGGTCAAGGAGGCCTCGACAGGTACCAGGAAGCAAGCGCCTCGTGAGGAGGAGGCCACTCAAAACAAGTCGAGCTATGTTATCCCTACATAAAATGACAATGTTGCGACACAACACAGGAACGGCAAACATAACAAAACAATTGAGATCATAGTTCGATACACGCCCCTCCGGGGCCCATTCTGGTTTCTTTC
Source organism: Triticum urartu (assembly GCF_056163025.1). Classification (NCBI taxonomy): domain Eukaryota; kingdom Viridiplantae; phylum Streptophyta; class Magnoliopsida; order Poales; family Poaceae; genus Triticum; species Triticum urartu. The sequence continues at coordinate 40,762,921 of NC_141876.1, read as the reverse complement.
TGATGCAGGAAGGAAAAGAAGAACAAAATAAAAGCGGCGCCTACAGCGGTCCACGGGGGCAGGCCCCAACACCTTCTTGAGCTCAGCCGGACCCCTCCTCGCGCTTCACGGAGGCGCGGCGACGAGACGACCCGCCACTGTCTTCGAAGCGGGCACGGCGGCGTGCCGGCTGGTCGTAGATACCACTACTGGAGCTGTCCCTGGGGGAAGAGCTGCCATAGCCGGACGAGACGCAGTCGGCACCAAGGGCGGGTTCGCCCTCATCCTCGTCACGGTCGTCGCCAAGGCCGAGCACCTCCTCGCCGTCGTTCACCTCGGGGAAGCACCCGGCGCGGCGACCATCTTCCCCACACACCCTCACATAGAGGGTCGCGTCGCCATCGTACTTGAAGTGGAGGGTGCACCGCCTGCCCAGGCCGAGTGCGTGGGTGAACATCTGCCAACCGCGGGCCAGAGCTATATTGCCCATGGCGGAGACCTCGACCGTGACCCAGGAAGCCCTGAGGCCGCCTGGACCTGAGGCCGGCAGCTCGTCGACGAAGAAGCGCGGGAACTGAAGCCAGTTGCCGGCCAGGTTCTCCGACCAGACGACGAACTCCGGCAGCATCTCCACCGAGTGGAAGTGCGGCCGAGGAGGCCGCGCGACCACGGCACGTCTCGCTTCATCAACGGGACCTCTACGACCGGAGCGACCCCTGCCCCGCGAAGCGGCACCACCACGGCTGCATGGGGCCGCGGCGGGGGTCGCGGTGTGCTTGCGGGGACGGCCGCGTCAACGCTTGGGCAACAGAGAGCCGAGCCCCTCGCGAGGGGCCTTCCCCTTCTCCGCGGTAGTGAACCTCCTCGACGGCGCCATTGGTAACAGGAGAGGAGCAAGGAAGGAGAAGAAGCGGAAGAGGCAGAGGAAAGATGGGCGACGGGGGCTCCGCCCCCTCCCATTTATACCAGGAGAAGGCCAACCAGCACCCCCCACGATCACAGGTAATGATGGTTTTCCTTGCATGTCACAGGGACTTGTCAAGTCGGGCAGTTGCCGAGGCAGCGTGGGAAAGCGGAGACGCCCACGTCCAATCAACCGCCACGCGTCGACCCAGGCCGCAGGTTATTGGGACCCACGGCGCTTCGCCCTTGACCCTTGGCTTCGCCTCGAAGCCAAGCCCGAGCGCACCTTGGGCCCGGGGGCTACTGTCGGCATTCTGGGAACGGGGGTCCCCAGACTTGCCTGCCCGCGGCCCACGGCGTGGCTCTGCGAGCGGGCCCGTACGGCCCATCTTCACCAGCAAGCACCCAAGACCCTCGTGAGGGGCCAAGCCTTGCGAGGCGGATGACACAAGACCTCATCAGGAGCGGCCTCACCAGACTAGCTCGCGAGGGGCAGAGAGTTCAAGGCGAGGCAGACCTCGCGAGGCTCCAGTGACATGAGCCATGACGACTAAGGCCAGGCGGGAGCCAGGCGGGTGCTAGCACGCGCAGTGTCCTTGTTTCCCCTTTGGTGCTAAGGGAGCAAGCGCAGGTGCAGAGTACCGAGGCGTCAAGCAAAGGTTTACATATTGGTGCAACGAGACCAAGACCAGCAGGACGGAGGTCACCGTGGAGCCCAAGACGGCATCACCACCAAAGCCTTTGGCAGGCGAAGACTACTTTTGTCAGGATAGCTTGTACTAGCTGTCCCCCTTCAAATTGGGCGTTGTTGGCTCCCTTCCCGCTCAATATTTGGGGAGAGGACCAGGGCCTCTATAAATAGGACTAGCCACCACCGTAGCTTGAGGGAGGGAGGATAGATAGACCAGTCTGGCCAAGAGAGGCCAAGACAACCACAAGTTCACCAAGCACAAGAGCACCTCTCCTCAGGAGGTTGTTCTTCCCCTTGTACTAATCATCCTCAACCTAAGAGGCAATCCACCACACCACACTGGAGTAGGGTATTACACCACAATGGTGGCCCGAACCAGTATAAACTTGTGTCCTTTGTGTTGCGAGTTCGTCGAGTTAGTCCGTAATATCTTAGCTGATATAGGACGTGGATCGATAGGGGGGAGATCTTCACGTGCACCCAGTTCGAAACTTGAGGGTTTTGCCGAAACCCGTGACCTGACAAAAACCCCAACTAGCCTAGTTGATGGGAAATCTTTAGATGAGCATGCTCATTTTGTGTGTCACCGTTTGTCTGAAAAAGGGAGACTCTTATGGGATCAAATAAACAGATTGCTATGTTATGCTTGGAATCTTTGTGAAATTTGTGATCTTACTTGTTGCTCTAAGAACCCTAAAAACACCTCCCCTACCTAGTGAGTTTAATGATAATGAAATCGTATCTTCTTATGCAAAGGGTGTTTATAGTTACTACGATATCGAACAAATTGAAGAATTTGTTGCTTTTAGGGTGCTTATGAAGTTGCTTCTTTGATTTAAAAGTATGATATTACTCTCTACGAATCTGAAAATTTTGACGTACTTAAATATTGCTATGAAAACTATGCTCATAATGTCTATGTCAAAGAATTTATTGAAAGAATAACCGTTGCTTCGGAAGAAAATAATGATATGCATGAATCTATAGATAATTATGATTCCGGTGATTTGATTGAAATATCCCTTGATGAACATGATGCTTGCTATTCTTGTGGCCATGATACCAATATTTATGAAGATGAGTTTGCTATAGTTCCTTATGTTAAACATAAGATCGTTGCTATTGCACCCATACTTGATAGTTCCTTCGATGAAAAGCATGATTGCAATGATGTTATTATAAATTCTCTTAATGTCAATTGTGTTAATGATATGCAAAACCCTAAGCTTGGGGATGCTAGTTTTTCTATGTCCACTACTTGTTGCAATGATCATGATTGGGGTGATTCTTCTTACGATCTTGAAAATTTATTTACTCTCCATGATGAATATGACATTGATAATAATGTTTGCAATATTATCGAAAGTGGGTTTGGAAGAGTGTCAACTTTAGATCCCACATATTTGGATAATGTTCAATCTTATGAAATTTTTGATAAAAGTGGGTTTGGAGAGGTCATGACTTTAGTTAATGTTAATCCCACTATTTTGGAAGAGTGTCAACTTTGCATGCATGTGGATCGTGTTGAAAATATTTTATGTGATAGCTATTTTCTTGAATTTGCTTATGATCCCACATGTAATTATTATGAGAGAGGAAAATATGGTTGTAGAAATTTTCATGTTACTAAATTACCTCTCGTTATGTTGAGATTGCTATTGTTTCTTTCCGCTTCCTTCCATATGCTAGTTTTTGCTTGCCCTGATAATTTGTTTGCCTATAAGATGCCTATGCATAGGAAGTATGTTAGACTTAGATGTGTTTTTCACGTGTTTCATGATGCTCTCTTTGTACTTCAATTCTTGTCTTTCATGTGAGCATCATTAAAATTATCAATGCCTAGCTAAAAGGCTTTAAACAAAAGCGCTTGTTGGGAGGCAACCCAATATTTTTCCTTTCTGTTTAGTAATAAATAATTCATCTAGCCTCTGTTTATATGTGGTTTTGTGCTTTTAATTAGTGTTTGTGCCAAGTAGAATCTTTGGGAAGACTTGGGGAAAGTCTTTGCGATCTTGCTGTAAAAAACAGAACTTTAGCGCTCACGAGATTTGCTGCCATTTTTTTACTGGAGAGTGCTGTTTAGTTAATTCTTTTTGAAGATGATTAATAGATAAATTACTCACGTTCAGCAATTTATTTTAGAATTTTTTGGGTTCCAGAAGTATTCTAAACCTACAGATTACTACCGACTGTTCTGTTTTTGACAGATTCTGTTTTTCGTGTGTTGTTTGCTTATTTTGATGAATCTATGGCTAGTAATAGAGTTTATGAACCATAGAAAAGTTGGAATACAGTAGTTTTAACACCAGTACAAATAAATAATGAGTTCATTACAGTACCTTGAAGTGGTGGTTTGTTTTCTTTTACTAACGGAGCTCACGAGATTTTCTTTTAAGTTTTGTGTTGTGAAGTTTTCAAGTTTTGGGTAAAGATTTGATGGATTATGGAACAAGGAGTGGCAAGAGACTAAGCTTGGGGATGCCCAAGGCAACCCAAGGTAAAATTCAAGGACAACCAAAATCCTAAGCTCGGGGCATCCCCTCTTTCGTCTTCGTCCATCGGTAACTTTACTTGGAGCTATATTTTTATTCGCCACATGATATGTGTTTTGCTTGGAGCGTCTTGTATGATTTGAGTCTTTGATTTTTAGTTTACTACAATCATCCTTTCTGTACACACCTTTTGGGAGAGACACACATGAATTTGAATTTATTAGAATACTATATGTTCTTCACTTATATCTTTTGAGTTGGATAATTTTTGCTCTAGTGCTTCGCTTATATCTTTTAGAGCACGACGGTGGTTTTATTTTATAGAAATAATTGACATCTCATGCTTCACTTATATCATTTTGAGATTCCTTTAGAACAGCATGGTAATTCACTTTGGTTATAAATTTTAAATGCTAAGAGAAGTTGGATGATTGATAGATTGTTTTGAGATATAAAGGTGGTAATATTAGAGGTGTGCTAGTTGAGTAATTGTGAAATTGATGAATACTTGTGTTGAAGTTGGAAAGTCTTGTATCATGCACGTATGGTAAACGTTATGTGACAAATTTGAAGCATGGGGTGTTCTTTGATTGCTTTCCTTATGAGTGGCGGTCGGGGACGAGCGATGGTCTTTTCCTACCAATCTATCCCCCTGGGAGCATGCGCGTAGTGCTTGGTTTTGATGACTTGTAGATTTTTGCAATAAGTATGTGAGTTCTTTATGACTAATGTTCAGTCCATGGATTATACGCACTCTCACCCTTCCATCATTGCTAGCCTCTTCGGTACCGTGCATTGCCCTTTCTCACCTTGAGAGTTGGTGCAAACTTCACCGGTGCATCCAAACCCCGTGATATGATACGCTCTATCACACATAAGCCTCCTTATATCTTCCTCAAAACAGCCACCATGCCTACCTATTATGGCATTTCCATAGCCATTCTGAGACATATTGCCAGGCAACTTTCCACCGTTCCATTTATTATAACACGCATCATCATTGTCATATTGCTTTGCGTGATCATGTAGTTGACATTGTATTTGTGGCAAAGCCACCATGCTTAATTTTTCATACATATCACTCTTGATTCATCGCAATCCCGGTACACCACCGGATGCATTCACATAGAGTCATATTTTGTTCTAAGTATCGAGTTGTAATTCTTGAGTTGTAAGTAAATAAAAGTGTGATGATCATCATTAGAGCATTGTCCCATGTGAGGAAAGGATGATGGAGACTATGATTCCCCCACAAGTCGGGATGAGACTCCGGACGGAAAAAAAGAGGCCATAAAAAAAGTGAAAAGAAGGCCCAATAAAAAATTGAGAGAAAAGGAGAGAAGGGACAATGTAACTATCCTTTTTCCACACTTGTGCTTCAAAGTAGCACCATGATCTTCATGATAGAGAGTCTCTTATTTTGTCACTTTCATATACTAGTGGGAATTTTTCATTATAGAACTTGGCTTGTATATTCCAATGATGGGCTTCCTCAAATGCCCTAGGTCTTCATGAGCAAGCAAGTTGGATGCACACCCACTTAGTTTCTTTGATGAGCTTTCATATATTTATAGCTCTAGTGCATCCGTTGCATGGCAATCCATACTCCTTGCATTGACATCAATCGGTGGGCATCTCCATAGCCCATTGATTAGCCACGTCAGTGTGAGACTTTCTCCCTTTTTGTCTTCTCACACAACCTCAATCATCATATTCTATTCCACCCATAGTGCTATGTCCATGGCTCGCGCTCATATATTGTGTAAAAGTTGAAAGAGTTTGAAAAGGCTAAGTATGAAACAATTGTTTGGCTTGTCATCGGGGTTGTGCATGATGGGAACATTTTGTGTGACGAAAATGAAGCATGGCCAAACTATATGACTTTGTAGGGATAAGTTTTCTTTGGCTATGGTATTTTGGTAAGACATAATTGCTTCATTAGCATACTTGGAGTATTACTATTTTTATGTCAATAATAAACTTTTATCTTGAATCTTTCAGATCGGAACATTCATGCCACAATAGAGAAAAATACATTGAAGAACATGCTAGAAAGCATTCCACATGAAAAATTCTGTTTTATCATTTACCTACTCGAGGATGAGCAGGAATTAAGCTTGGGGTTGTTGATACGTCTCCAACGTATCTATAATTTTTGATTGTTCCATGCTATTATATTATCTGTTTTGGATGTTAATGGGCTTTATTTTACACTTTATATTATTTTTGGGACTAACCTATTAACCTAAGGCCCAGTGCAAATTGCTGTTTTTTTGCCTATTTCAGTGTTCGCAGAAAGGGAATATCAAACGGAGTCCAAACGGAATGAAACCTTCGGGAGCGTGATTTTTGGAACAAACGTGATCCAGAGGACTTGGAGTGGACATCCTGCAACCAACGAGGTAGCCACGAGGCAAGGGGCACGCCTACCCCCTGGGCGCGCCCTCCCCCCTCATGGGCCCCTGTGGCTCAACCGACCTACTTCTTCCTCATATATATGATCACATACCCCGAAAACATCCAGGAGCACCACGAAACCCTATTTCCACCGAGGCAACCTTCTTTACCCAAGAGATCCCATCTTGGGGCCTTTTTCGGAGCTCCGCCAGAGGGGGCATTGGTCTTCCCTTGAAGAGGAAAGGGTGATGTAGCAAAGTAGCGTAAGTATTTCCCTTAGTTTTTGAGAACCAAGGTATCAATCCAGTAGGAGGCTACACGCAAGTCCCTCGTACCTACACAAACAAATAAGAACCTCGCAACCAAGGCGATAAATGGGTTGTCAATCCCTTCACGGTCACTTACGAGAGTGAGATCTGATAGAGATAAGAATAATAAGATAAATATTTTTGGTATTTTTATGATATAGATTGAAAGTAAAGATTGCAAAATAAAATAGATCGGAAACTTATATGATAAAAGATAGACCCGGGGGCCATAGGTTTCACTAGTGGCTTATCTCAAGATAGCATAAGTATTACGATGGGTGAAAAAATTACTGTCGAGCAATTGATAGAAAAGTGAATAGTTATGAGAATATCTAGGCATGATCATGTATATAGGCATCATGTCCACGACAAGTAGACTGAAACGATTCTGCATCTACTACTATTACTCCACACATTGACCGCTATCCAGCATGCATCTAGAGTATTAAGTTCATAAGAACAGAGTAATGCATTAGGCAAGATGACATGATGTAGAGGGATAAAGTCAAGCAATATGATATAAACGCCATCTTTTTATCCTCGATGGCAACAATACAATACGTGCCTTGCTGCCCCTGCTGTCACTCGGAAAGGACACCGCAAGATTGAACCCAAAGTTAAGCACTTCTCCCATTGCAAGAAAGATCAATCTAGTAGGCCAAACCAAACCAATAATTCGAAGAGACTTGCAAAGATAACCAATCATACATAAAAGATTTTAGAGAAGAATCAAATATTGTTCATAGATAAACTTGATCATAAACCCACAATTCATCGGATCTCGACAAACACACCGCAAAAAGAGTTACATTGAATAGATCTCTAAGAAGATCGAGGAGAACTTTGTATTGAGATCCAAAGAGAGAGAAGAAGCCATCTAGCTAATAACTATGGACCCGAATGTCTGAGGCAAACTACTCACACATCATCGGAGAGGCTATGGTGTTGCTGTAGAAGCCCTCCGTGATCGATGCCCCCTCCGGCGGAGCTCTAGAAAAGACCCCAAGGTGGGATCTCTTGGGTACAGAATTTTCGGCGATGGAAATAGGGTTTCGTGGTGCTCCTGGATGTTTTTGGGGTATATGAATATATATAGGAGGAAGAAGTAGGTCGGTTGAGCCACGAGGGGGCCACGAGGGTGGAGGGCGCGCCCAGGGGGTAGGCGCGCCCCCCTGCCTCGTGGCCTCCTCGTTGGTTGCTTGACTGTCGGAGTAATGGGCCACGGGTAGGCCAACCCGAGTCCCATAACCTTTCAAGACATCGGGCAGGCTACGCCCCTCAAGACCCCGGGGCGAAGAGCCACCTCCTGAGGAGTCAACGGCAGGGCGGCCGACTGCCCGCTCATGGCCGAGTCCCAGGGACGACTTCCAGAGAAGCCGGCTTTGGGGAGTCGGCCGGCGACTCCAACAAACCATGACCTCATCGGAGGGGACGGGGCAGGGGCGTGGCTACAGTGAAGCCCACTCCCCGCCCCTTACCAAGGGCAGGCATGGCCACAGCACGCCGTACCCGGGAAGATCTCCGGGCGGCGTGGCACTGTTGCCCGGCCAGCCCTGACATCAGCACCACAGTACCAAGTCCTGCACCCACGACGGCTTGTCTGTACGGCCTGGAGGAAGCGGGGCCCACCAGTCAGCGAGACCTCGGGAGACGGTGAGAGGACCGCCAGTCGGACCCGTCGGGAGTCGGCCCGGGGGAGTCGGCCAGGCCCTCCCCCGGGGCCCACCCGCCATTAATCAAGATGAGATGGGGAGTGGCCACAGTGATCGCCCGCCAGGCGGCTGCCACGACCCCATGACCAAGCTTGCGTCATCAGAAGCACGGCTACAGTAATCAGCGGCCGGCAAGACCCGCCCGCGGCGGACGTGGCCTGTCGGCTCTGTACCAGACCAGTCGGCGGGGCCCACCAGTCGGCGGGCCCCAGCAGTCGGCGGAGAAGTCGGAGGTCGGAGGCACTGACGGCTAGGCCCGCGCCCAGTCGAATTACCATTGTACCCCTGGGGGTAGGCATATATAAACCCCCCAGGGCACCCATGCAAGGGGTTGGATCCCAATAGTTCTAGACCATACCAGATAGAAGGAGAGAGCTAGCCTTGCCCTCTTCTACCACCAGAAATAGCTCAAGGAGCAACCGTGTAAACACTTGGCCATGGTGATCATGCGGAGACCCCGCAGAGCAGCAGTAGGGGTATTATCTCCCCGGAGAGCCCCGAAGCTGGGTAAGATTCGCCGGCGTGCATGTCTTCGCCTCATCCCGTTTCCAGGCACCGGCGACATTCTACTCGCCCCCGCCATGATAAGCCATCCATTGGCATATGTCACACCAAACCCCCGACATTTGGCGCCCACCGTGGGGCCTGGTGCACCGCCGTCCGGAGATCTGTTCTGGACGGGAACCCTTTTCCTCCCCGGCGAGCGCAGCCAGCCAGGCACGCCAGGCGAAGTCTGCATCGACACGCTGCGCGGCGTTGAGATCGCCTGCGCAGCCAGCTCCTTGGCCAAACTTGTCGGCGAGGTTCGCCTCTCCGACGAACCTGTGTCCGACGCAGGCGCGGGCGGCCCCGAAAACCTCCTCGCGGGCCTCCTCGATCAACTCCACGTTTCCGGCGAGCCTGCCGTAGACTTGGAGTCCGTAGGCTCCACCGACCCGATGCTGGTTGACTCCGACACCGCGTCTATCGACGCGTTCCCCACCAACGTGGTGGTCTACGACGAACCTCTCCCCCACGCAGAGAGCGACGGAAGCACCGTCACTGAGGTGCTAGTCATCATTCATGACGAGTTCCGTGGCGGAGGAGCGCCCGACTCACTCGGCGCAGCGCTGCAAGACCTGACTGCGCCCATTCCGGAAGATGCTGACGCGGAGTCGTTAGAAGCGCGCCGCCTTCAGCTCGTTGAAGGCGCGAAGAAGCTGGCCAGCATGAGACGCTTGTCGGAAGCTTACCAGCGGGAGATGGATCACGCCGTTGGCGGCTCGCCGGCCCCGGCAGGGCCCAGCCGCCTTGGCGCGGTCCAGCAGCGCGGCGTAGCCATCGCCAGCCTGTTTGGGGCTAGCCACCCCGTGTACACTACACCGGCGGAGAACATTCGAGCCGCCCAGGCAACGGCGGATGAGCTGGACAATTTCGAGGGCGAAGAACGCCGCCTCATGATGGAGCGAGTCCAGCGGCTCCTCGACGCGGCCGCCGCGCAGAACAAGGCTGGCTTCCACACAGAGGCGCCGCAGCGGCCAAACAACGACCCGCACCGAGATCAAGGCGCAACGTCTCGGACGCCGACTGGCGGCGCCCGAGGAAGAAAGGACAAGGAGCCGGCTGTCAGCCACAGCCGGACTCGCATTACCATAGAGCGCGACCGAGATGGCCGCCTGAGAGCAATGGAACGACGGGACGACTGTCCGCCTCCCCCTCCCCGCAAGGAGAGGCGAGTCTCCCCGCCGCCTGTTGACCATCCGACTCTCGGTGACCGCCTTGGCCGCCGAGAGGGAGTTGGAGAGAATGACGCCCGCCACCGGATCGACCGACTTCACCGGTCCTTGGCGCTGGAAGAACAAGACGAGCTGGGTCCGCCTTGTTTCGGGCCCCGCATTCGGGACGAGCCCTTTCCCAGAGGGTTCACGCTCCCAAGAGACACGCCCAAGTATACCGGCTCCGTGAAGCCGGAAGACTGGCTAGTCGACTATTCCACGGCTGTCAGCATAGCAAACGGCAACAACCGTGTCGCCGTAAAGTACGTTCCGCTCATGCTCCAGGGCACGGCCCGGACATGGCTGAACAGCCTAAAGCCCCGCAGCATCAATAGCTGGGTCGACTTCACTGAAGCATTTGTCCGCAACTTCACCAGCACGTACAAGCACCCTCCCAAGCCTCGTCAGCTCTCCTTGTGCATGCAAGGTCCTGACGAGTCGACTCGCGACTACCTCACGCGTTGGGCTGAGCTCTGGAACTCCTGCGAGGGCGTGCACAAGGTGCAGGCCAATGAGTACTTCACAGCCGGGTGCCGATGAGGCACCCTCCTCAAGCACAAGCTCCTCTGCGATGAGTCAGAAACCCTCGACGAGCTGCTGATCATAGCGGACAAGTACGCCACAGCCGACTCCTCCATGAAGGAGGAAATTCAAATCAGCATGACTTGCAAAGTAGCTCCTCAGGCTCCAAGAACTCCGGCGGCAGATGCCGGCCAGCGACAACAGCAGGGCGACAACAAGCGCAAGGACCCGCAGCCGGCTTCCGGCAGCCGGCAGGTCGCGACCGTTGAAGCCCAGCAGCCAGAAGAGCAGCCTCCGCCCAAGCGACAGAAAGGCGGCAAGCCGAACTGGTTGCCGGCCTTCTCCTATGAGCAGACCTTGGATGGACCTTGCAAGTTCCACAGCGGCGCGAAGCCGTCGAATCATGCCACCCGGAAGTGCCACTGGCTCACCAGGATCGCCAAGGGAGATGGCCTCCTGCCACCCCCGCCTACTGGGCAGCCGCCTCCGCCTCCGCCCCAGCAGCCGGCATTCCGGCCAGTCGGCGCAGTACAAGACGAATACCCTGAAGAGCATGGTGCCTATGTGGTGTTCACCAGTGTGGCTGATGATCGACGCAGCAGGCGGCTGCAGCGACAAGAGGTGAACGCAGTAGCCTCAGAGACGCCAGAGTTCATGCACTGGTCTGAGAGGCCCATCAGCTGGAGCAGGGCTGACCACCCAGAAGTGATGCCGAGTCCGGGCTCTTACACCTTGGTCCTGGACGCCACCTTTACCACGGACAAATGGGCCGCGCGTTTCTCGCGAGTTCTGATAGACGGGGGCAGCAGCATCAATATCCTGTACAAGGACACCATGGAGAAGTTAGGAATCAAGCACAGACAGCTTCAGAACAGCCGGACTGTGTTCCACGGCATTGTTCCTGGGCTTTCCTGCTCACCAATCGGCAAGATCCTGATTGACGTCCTCTTTGGGGACAAAGATCACTTCCGAGGAGAGTCTGTTTGGTTTGAGGTGGTGGACCTTGAGAGCCTGTACCATGCGCTACTTGGCCGACCCGCCTTGACCAAGTTCATGGCGGTCCCCCACTACGCCTACCTCAATATGAAGATGCCCAGTTCTAGGGGAATTCTGATTGTGGCCGGCGACTACCGGAAGTCGTCCGCTTGAGCGGTCGAGAGCAGTCAGCTGGCCGAGTCCCTGGTGATCGCAGCCGAGAAGCGACTCCTTGAACGAGTTGTGGCGATGGCCGGCAAGCAGCCGAAGATATCGCCTGACCCGAAGGAGTCGGAAGCCGAAGGTTCGCTCAAGCCGGCCAAAGAGACAAAGAAGATACCCTTGGATCCGGAGCACCCAGAGAGGTACGCCATCGTAGGTGCAAACCTCGACAGCAAATAGGAAGGCGAGCTCGTCGATTTCCTCCGTGAGAATCGGGACATCTTCGCATGGTCTCCCAAAGACATGCCAGGTGTACCGACGGATTTCGCCGAGCACAAGTTACATGTCCAATCTGATGCAAAGCCGGTCAGGCAGCCCCTGCGCCGCTTATCAGGAGAAAAGAGAAGAGTTGTCGGAGAAGAGATAGCCCGACTCCTAGCAGCCGGCTTCATTATGGAAGTTTTCTTCCCGGAGTGGCTGGCAAATCCGGTCCTGGTGCTAAAGAAGAACAAGCAGTGGCGAATGTGTATTGACTACACGAGCCTCAACAAGGCCTGCCCCAAGGACCCGTTTGCTCTGCCAAGAATTAATCAGGTGATAGACTCCACAGCCGGATGCGAGCTGTTGAGTTTCTTGGATGCATACTCAGGATATCACCAGATCAAGCTGAACCCGGCTGACATATTGAAGACTGCCTTCATCACGCCATTTGGAGCATTCTGCTACCTCACCATGACGTTCGGCTTGAGGAATGCCGGCGCCACCTTTCAGCGTTGCATGCAGAAGTGCCTCCTCAAGCAGCTCGGCAGGAACGCCCACATCTACGTAGATGACGTGGTGGTGAAGATGGAAAAGCATGGAACGCTGTTGGAAGACCTCAAGGAGACCTTTGAGAACTTGCGCCGGTTCCAGATCAAGCTCAACCCCGAGAAGTGTGTCTTTGGAGTACCAGCCGGCCAGCTGCTAGGTTTCATGGTCTCTGAACGCGGCATAGAATGCAACCCAGTAAAAATCAAGGCCATCGAGAGAATGGAGGTACCCAGCCGACTGCTGGATGTGCAGAAGTTCACCGGCTGCTTAGCATCCATCAGCCGATTCATCAGTCGGTTGGGCGAGAAAGCTCTCCCCTTATACCAACTCATGAAGAAGACCACTTTTTTCGAGTGGAACCATAAGGCGGACGAAGCTTTTCACCAGTTGAAGAAGATGCTGACTACTCCACCCGTCCTGGCGGCTCCGACTCCCAAGGAACCTATGCTCCGGTACATCGCCGCCACCAGCCGAGTAGTCAGCACAGTCATGGTAGTGGAGCGCAAGGAGGAAGGCAAGGCGCTGCCTGTCCAGAGACCAGTATATTACCTGAGCGAGACACTGTCGACCTCCAAGCAGAACTACCCCCACTACCAGAAGATGTGCTATGGCGTACACTTTGCTGCCAAGAAATTGAAGCCTTACTTTCAAGAGCATCCAATCACAGTGGTCTGCACGGCCCCACTTGCCGAGATCATCGGTAGCCGAGATGCCTCTGGTCGAGTGGCCAAGTGGGCCATAGAGCTGGCTCCTTACACCATCTACTACCAGCCCCGCACCGCTATCAAATCACAAGCGCTGGCCGACTTCCTCGTTGACTGGGCCGAGACCCAGTACCTACCTCCAGCGCCTGACTCCACCCATTGGCGGATGCACTTCGACGGCTCCAAGATGCGCACCGGCTTGGGAGCCGGCGTCGTCCTCACCTCTCCAAAAGGCGACAAGCTCAAATATGCACTGCAAATCCATTTTGCCGCCTCCAACAACGTTGCCGAGTATGAGGCGCTCATTCGCGGGCTCCGGCTTGCCAAAGAACTTGGCATCCGCCGGATCTTGTGTTATGGCGACTCGGACTTAGTGGTCCAGCAGTCATCTGGCGACTGGGACGCGAAAGACGCAAACATGGCGAGCTACCGTTTCCTCGTGCAGCAACTCAGCGGGTATTTCGAAGGGTGCGAGTTCCTCCATGTGCCAAGAAATGACAACGACCAAGCAGACGCCTTGGCATGAATCGGCTCTACCCGCCAAGCAATACCATCTGGCGTCGCCCTTCAACGCCTCCTCAAGCCGTCTGCCAAGCCTTCACCAGAATCAGACTCCATTTTTGTGCCGGCTCCTCCCGAAGACGGCGGATCCAACTCCAGAGCTCCGGCAGACGGAATGGGGACTTTGGCGGATGACTCCAAAGCCGCCACAGTCGAGCCCGGCCCGGGGACTGCGGTGGCGGACTCGAAGATTCTAGAACTTGGCCCAAGGACCGCGCCAGTCGGCCTGGGGACTTCATCAACCCAGCAAGCGGCTGTTGACTCCAACCCGCCGCCTCCCAGCCCGGCCGCCCTCGTCCAAGTCGCAGTTCTGGTAGTCGAAGAAATAGCAGCACCCTCATGGGCTCAGCCCATCCTCAAATTCCTGGTGAATAAAGAGCTACCAACTGATGAGACCTCAACTCGGCAAGTACAACGCCGGGCGGCAGCCTATACCATAGTCAACAGAGAGCTGGTCAGGCGCAGCGTCACTGGTGTCTACTAGCGCTGTGTAGAGCCAGAGCAAGGCCAGGCGATTCTCAAAGACATCCATCAAGGCGAATGCGGCCACCATGCGGCTTCAAGAGCACTCGTCGCCAAAGCCTTTCGGCACGGTTTCTCCTGGCCGACTGCCTTGGAAGAGGCTAAGGAGTTGGTCCAAAATGCAAAGGGTGCTAGAAGTTCAGCTCCAAGCCGCACCAGCCGGCTTCTGCACTCAAGACCATCCCCATTGCCTGGCCTTTCGCAGTTTGGGGTCTAGACATGGTGGGACCATTCAAGACAGCACGAGGTGGTTTAACTCACCTACTTGTCGCAGTGGACAAGTTCACCAAGTGGGTGGAAGCGAAGCCAATTAAGAAACTGAACGGTCCGACTGCCGTGACCTTCATCACCGACATCACAATTCGGTACAGCATACCACACAGCATCATCACCGACAATGACACAAATTTTGCCAAAGGCGCCTTGGCCCGTTTCTGCGCAACACAGGGCATCCGACTGGACCTAGCGTCCGTCGCCGATCCGCAGTCAAATGGCCAAGTGGAGCAAGCAAATGGCCCCATCCTGTCCGGCATGAAGCCTCGGTTGATCGAGCCTCTGGAGCGCTCGGCTGGCTGTTGTCTCAACGAGCTGCCAGCCGTCCTTTGGAGTTTGCGCACAACTCCAAACAAGTCAACCGGCTTCACGCCCTTCTTCCTCGTCTATGGTGCCGAAGGCGTCATCCCAACGGACATAGAGTTTGACTCCCCCCGAGTCACCATGTACACCAAGGAGGAAGCAGAAGAAGCACGACAAGACGGCGTCGATCTGTTGGAAGAGGGCCGGCTGTTGGCACTCAGCCGGTCCAGCATCTACCAGCAGAGCCTGCGCCGATACCACAACAGGAAGGTCAGACCAAGATCTTTCCAAGAAGGCGACCTTGTGCTCCGGCTGATCCAGCGAACAGCCGGCCAGCACAAGCTGTCGGCGCCTTGGGAAGGCCCTTTCATCATCAGCAAAGTACTGGGCAATGATTCCTACTACCTGATCGACGCTCAGAAGCCCCGAGCACGCAAGAGGGACGACTCCGGCAAGGAGACAGAGCGGCCATGGAATGCAAATCTCCTCCGAAGATTTTACAGTTGATGCAGTATGTACCACGCTACCTTTTGTATTAAAGTACCAAGACTTCGAGCCCCCCGAGACGAGCTCGGGGACTACCCTCTTTTGTCTGTATGATAAAAATTATGCCTACAAGTACGTTACTCTTTGTCATGCCGCTTGGCACCGGGCTCGACAAGTCGACCCGGGGACTTGCCGCCTTGCACTATGAAATGCTTCCTGTAGCCGGACAAGTAGTGTGTAAACGCCTAAACCGTCTCCTGTCAGAAGCCGTAGCTCGCAGAGCGACTGTACGGTGGGCAGCAGTAAGGTAGAATGGGCACTCGCATGAAAAATGGCTAAGGACTCAAAGCATAAAACATAGCTCAAGATGGCTTCCAGCCTTTCTCGCAAACCGATTCTTGGACAGTCGGATTGTCGCCTTCTATCCAACTTGCTCAAACAATCTTGAAATCGGCTAAGTACTTGCTTTCCCAAAGTAGCCTAGCACTTGATCCAGCAACAGTCCGCAGAGCGGGTGTCCAATTGGCAAGGCAGGCAACTAAGAGAAAGCGGCAAAGGAAAAAGCCAAAAGAACAATGAGCAAGAAAAGATAGATATATATATTTACATAACATAGGCCCTTGGCCGAATTGTCAAGTAGAGGTTCAAGATACACCCCGCGGGTGGAATTGTGCGAATTAACAAGTTCTTCAAAGACTACTGAAGCAGATAAAATAAAAGATACAGCGGCAGCTTAGGAGGCAGCAGACGGATTCGGAGGTTCGGAGGAGGCGCCAGCGTCAGGCGTCGGGGCAGCCGGCTGGCTAGTCTCGGCTTGATCACCTCCGGCGGCAGTCGACTCGGTTGCACGCGGCTCGTTGCTGGAGGCGCGGTCGGGCTGAGGCTGGCCGTCTGCTCTGTCTTCTGGTGCCTCCGCCTCGCCCCCATCCTCTGCCTCGTCCTCCTCCTCGACGCTGGAGCCAATCACCTCCGCCGAGTCTTCGCCGTAGTTTGGGTTCATCCCAAACCACTCCGGCAGTACCTCCTCGCCGTCTTCAGACCGCTCGGGGATGAAGATGCTGGTGTCGGTGTACTCGGTGATCGCCGCAGCACGTTTGATGAGGGCGTCTTCCGCAGCCGCCAGCTCCGGCTAGGCCTCCGACCGAAGTGTGGCCAACCGGTCTAGATCCAGCCCCGGGTACCACGCCTTGACGAACTCCAAGGCCCGGCGCGCTCCAACCCGGGCCGAAGAGCCCTTCCAGGCCTCAAGACGACCAACCGCGACCTCCAGCCAGTTGGCCGTCAGGATGGGGGTGCGCGGAGCCTGCATATTCGGCCAAAGGGCGGCAATCGCCTGGGCACCAATGCGCTGGAGCCGGCGCAGCATCCGGTGAGCCGGCCGGAGGCGAGCCTCGACGCTCAGGATGTGCTCGTCAAGAGTTCGGGGGGCATCGGCGGCGATCTCTGCACCCTCCGCCCTCCGACTCTCACGGTCGGCCTCGATGACTTGGATGGCGGCCTGCGACTGCCCAGGGAAGAAGTCTGCAAAGACACAAAGAAACGAAGAAGCTAGTCAAAAACCAGGAGTTGGCACGATCTAAGTCAGCAACTCGAAGAAAGAAAATAAAGAGACTCACCATCAACGATGTCTTCAATCTTGTGGAAGCCGGAGGACAGCAGCGCCTCCTTGTCAGATCAGGAGGAGCGCTCGCTCGCGAACTCGGCCAAGAGGGCAGTTTCCGTCTCCTCCGCCTCCCTCTGCGCCTTCACAAGCAGCTCCTTCTGCTCTGCCAACTGAGTGGCCAGCAGATCGCGCTCTGTGGCGAGCTTGCTGCACTCCTCCCCTTTGGCACGCAGGGCGGAGTTGGCTTCGCTCAGCTGCTGTTGAAGTGCAGCGTTGGCTCCTGAAGAAAAGGAAGAAAGATAACAGTCGTCAATAAAGTAGGTCGCCGGGGAGATCCGGCCCGACTGCTCAGCAGTCGGCTCGAATCTCGGGGACTACAGCCCGCGGGTGCGCTAGCTCGCCCCCGTAGAGAAGAAAAAAGGACTTACTCTGGCTCTCCGCCAAGTCGGCGGTCCGCTTGCCCAGCTCTTCAATGTTACAGTTGAAGGCAGTGACGCGGATGTTGTGGTAATCCTGCGACAAGCATTTCAGACAAAGTTAGTACCCAGAAGCTCATCAATTGGAGTTCCAGGCCGCCTGCTCAGCAGCCGGCTCGAAACTCGGGGACTACACCCAGTGGGTGCGCTGGCGCGCCCCCACAGAGAGAAGCAACAAAAAAAGACCAAAGGAAAGAAACATACCCGGACGGCTGCCCGCGACACTAGGAACGCCTTGGTGCAACTCTGGAGAGCGTCGCCCTCAGCACGGAGCTTCGCCTGGACGTCCAGGAGCGCCTGATTCAGCGGCCCTGTGCCGCCTCCTCGCACCCACCCAACAGGTGCGGCGCTTGTCGCTTCGGCGTCTGGGGCCGCCAAGCTGGCGGTGCCGGCTTCCAGGGGGCGGGGTGCCGAAGTCGCCTTCTCCAGACGACGGCGCGTCGGCGAGCCAACTTGGAGGAGTAGCCTCGCCATGGCCTCGTCTTCGGTTGGCAGCACCGGAGGGTCCACTGGCTGCTCACCTTGCGCGCCTTCAGACGGCGACGGAGGCGGCGGCGGAACATGCGCGTCCGGAGTAGAGGGGTCGCCGCCTTCCCTCTCCTCGACGAGGTTCTCCCCGCCGGCTTCTCCAGTTGGCCCCGTGAACTCCGGAGGCGGCGGCGCAGAGTTCAACGGGGTGACAAGCAAGGCCGACTGGCCGCGTGTGGCTTCCTCAGCCTGCTGCTTCGCCGCGGCGGCGGTTTCGGCCTCCGCTAGTTTTTTCTTAGCGGAGGCCTCCACCCTGTCGGCCTCCGCCTTCTCCAGGCGGAGGGACTCTTCTTCGTTGCGCCTCTCCTGCGCATTCCGCTCCGTCGCCTCCCGGAGGTCAGCAGCGGGGTCAATCCGCCGAGTGGTGGCGGACGTCTCCGCTGACCCCATGACGGAGGCGGCGGTGACCTGCTCAAGAGAGAGGGGAGCCCTGAAGAAAGAGGGGCAAGCAGAGACTCAGACAAATCACGAAGAAAGAATAAAACTTTGAAGACAGAATACTTATGCGAAGACCAACGGCGGCTTCTTCACTTCCTTACGGAAGCGGATGGCCTTCGCGGCTGCCTCGTCCCACCGAGTCACCGCAGCCGAGCCCTTGGGCTTCTTTGGCCGACTGCCGAACAAGGTTGGCATGGCCCTGCGCTTCTTCCCGCCGCCTGGAGCGCCCGGCGCGGCAGAAGAGCCCGCGCCAGGCTGGCTGGCTCCTGGCCGATGGCGAGGGGCGACTTCTCCCTCGGCGCTGTCTTTAGGCCTGTCGGCGAAGGTAGCCGAAGGCCTGAAGTCGCCTGTTGTCCCTCCTCCTCCCTCGGCGTCATCTTCCAGAGCCGCCGCCCCCAGATCGGGGTCGTCGACGTCGCTCTCCGCTCAGTCGGGGACGAACTCACGGGCCGGCCCCCGAGGTGCCAGCTGGTGGATGAAGAAGGGGATTCTAACCAAAGCCGACTGGTCAAAACAAAACTCGGCAAGAAGAAGACAATCTAAAGAAAGAAAAGAAAGGCGACTCACCACGGGCGGGGGGTTGGCGCGGGAGTACGGCTCCTTGAAGAATCTCCAGTCCTCCGGGAGCCTGCTGTCTGAGAGGTAGTTCACCATGAGGGCCACCTCTTCGTGAGGCATGTCCTTGGTGCACATCCGACTCGGGTCGCGGCGCCCACTCATCTGGCTTATCATGTGAGGGCGGCCTTGGAGTGGGAGAACTCGGCGCGAGATGAAGGCGGCAAGCAGGTCCGGACCAGTCAGACCCTCCGACTGCGTCAGCACTCGGAGTCGCGTGATGGCGCCGGCTCCTGCAGGCGTCAGCGACCTGGCCTGGTACGACCAGTTGGGCAGTCTCCCAGCCGGCGGGCCGGCTTCGAAAGCCGGCAGGTTGACCCAGTCGCCCCTCGTGGCGACGTTCCTGACGTATAAGTAGGATCTCTGCCACATCTTCACCGACTTTATCAGCAAGATGGAGGGGAAGGTGTTGTCGGCTCCTGACCTTCGCACGGCGATGAAGGCGCCGCATTAAGCTGGCACGCCCGCGGCCTGGGTGCCGAGCTTGGAGAAGAAGAACTCCCCCCAGAGCTCGAGGGTGGGGAGGACTCCGAGGAAGCCCTCGCACAAGGCCACGAAGGTGGACAGCAGCACCACTGTGTTGGGGGTGAGGTGGTGCGGCTGGAGGCCGTAGAACTCCAAGAAAGACCGGAAAAAGCTGCTCGCCGGTAGCCCTAGCCCGCGCAGGCAGTGCGAGCGGAAGATGACCCGCTCGCCCTCCTGCGGGGCGGGGGAAATCTCCCCCTCCGGCGCAAGACGCACCTGCACGCGATCCTCGCCGGGAAGCCGACGGGTCCGGCGGAGGAACTCAATGTGGTCTTCTTGAACCTCGGAACCGTCCCAGGTGTCGGAACGCACTGGGGGAGGCGCGGCAGCGGTGGAAGAACTCATCGCGAGCTGTCGCCGCAACGTTCGCCGGAGCTTGGGCGTGCGGCGGAGCGGAGAAGAGAAGAGGAAGGAGGAGTGCGAGGAGCGGCAAGGAGGAAGAGAACGAGGAGTAGTGGGAAGGAGGGGCGCGCGTGCCCCCCTCTTCCCCCTACTTATAGCCCCGCGGGCTGCGAAGCCGAGGGGGCGGACGTGGGGATTTACTGCGCCCACAACCCCACGACCCCCACGATCCCCGTAAAGTTACTGCGCGTAGTAACTCCACGGGAATCACAACCGTCCACCGGGGCCGCAGCGGATCCGCTCGGGCACCGAGGCGCGGTAGTGGCGGGCCCCGCCTGTGGGCCTGTCCCGTCGCGCATGTGGGCTGACAGGACGGCCTAGCCACGTGCCCTCGCGTGACAGGCCAAGAACGGGCGGCGGCCTGGAGGCTTAGCTAACACGCCACTTAAAATCCCGCCGCGACGTTCGAAATACCGAGCAAGTCGAAATTGAGTGGAGTCTGAGTTGAGCAAGTCCGACTCCTTCTAGACGGCCAGGCAGAAGTCAATCAAGACCACGTGTTGAGCACCCGATCGTCCCTGGCGCCTCACCAGCTTCGGGGACTACTGTCGGAGTAATGGGCCACGGGTAGGACAACCTGAGTCCCATGACCTTTCAAGACATCGGGGCAGGCTGCGCCCCTCAAGACCCCGGGGCGAAGAGCCGCCTCCTGAGGAGTCAACGGCAGGGCGCCGACTGCCCTCTCACGGCCTCGTCCCAGGGACGACTTCCAGAGAAGCCGGCTTTGGGGAGTCGGTCGGCGACTCCAACAAACCATGACCTCATCGGGGGGGACGGGGCAGGGGCGTGGCTACAGCGAAGCCCACTCCCCGCCCCTTACCAAGGGCAGGCATGGCCATAGCACGCCGTACCCGGGAAGATCTCCGGGCGGAGTGGCACTGTTGCCCGGCCGGCCCTGACATCTGCACCACAGTACCAAGTCCTGCGCCCATGATGGCTTGTTTGTACGGCTTGGAGGCAGCGGGGCCCACCAGTCAGCGAGACCTCGGGAGACGGCGGGAGGACCGCTAGTCGGACCCGTCGGGAGTCGGCCCGGGGGAGTCGGCCGGGCCCTCCCCCGGGGCCCACGCGCCATTAATCAAGATGAGATGGGGAGTGGCCACAGTAATCGCCCGCCAGGCGGCGGGGCTGTTGCCATGACCCCATGACCAAGCCTGCGTCATCAGAAGCACGACTACAGTAATCAGCGGCCGGCAAGACCCGCCCGCTGCGGACACGGCCTGTCGGCTCCGTACCAGACCAGTCGGCGGGGCCCACCAGTCGGCGGGCCCCAGCAGTCGGCGGAGAAGTCGGAGGTCGGAGGCACTGACGGCTAGGCCCGCGCCCAGTCGAATTACCATTGTACCCCTGGGGGTAGGCCTATATAAACCCCCAGGGCACCCATGCAAGGGGTTGGATCCCAGTAGTTCTAGACCATACCAGATAGAAGGAGAGAGCAAGCCTTGCCCTCTTCTACCACCAGAAACAGCTCAAGGAGCAACCGTGTAAACACTTGGCCATAGTGATCATGCGGAGACCCCGCAGAGCAGCAGTAGGGGTATTATCTCCCCGGAGAGCCCTAAAGCAGGGTAAGATTCGCCGGCGTGCATGTCTTCGCCTCATCCCGTTTCCAAGCACCGGCGACGTTCTACTCGCCCCCACCATGATAAGCCATTTGTTGGCATATGTCGCACCAAACCCCCGACATTGACGTCCACTCCAAGTCCCCTGGATCACGTTTGTTCCAAAAATAACTCTGCTGAAGGTTTTATTTCGTTTGGATTCTGTTTGATATTCCTTTTCTGCGAAACAATGAAATAGGCAAAAAAAGCAGCAATTTGCACTGGGCCTTGGGTTAGTAGGTTGGTCCCAAAAATAATATAAAAGTGTATAAATAAGCCCATTAACATCCAAAACAGATAATACAATAGCATGGAACAATTAAAAATTATAGATACGTTGGAGATGTATCAAGCATCCCCAAGCTTAATTCCTGCTCGTCCTCGAGTAGGTAAATGATAAAAAAACAGATTTTTTTTGATGTGGAATGCTACCTGGCATAATTCTCAATGTAATTTTCTTTATTTTGGCATGAATGTTCACATCCGAGAGATTCAATACAAAAGTTTAATATTGACATAAAAATAATAATACTTCAAGCATACTAACTAAGCAATCATGTCTTCTCAAAATAACATGGCAGAAGAAAGTTCATCCCTACAAAATCATATAGTTTGGTCATGCTCCATTTTCGTCACACAAGAATGCTCTCATCTTGCACAACCCCGATGACAAGCCAAGCAATTGTTTCATACTTTAGTAATCTCAAACCTTTTCAACTTTCACGCAATACATGAGCGTGATCCATGGATATAGCACTATGGGTGGAATAGAATAATGATAGGGGGTTATGTGGAGAAGACAAAAAGGAGAAAGTCTCACATCGATGAGGCTAATCAACGGGCTAGGGAGATGCCCATCAATTGATGTCAATGCAAGGAGTAGGGATTGCCATGCAACGGATGCACTAGAGCTATAAATGTATGAAAGCTCAACAAAAGGAACTAAGTGGGTGTGCATCCAACTTGCTTGCTCACGAAGACCTAGGGCATTTGAGGAAGCCCATTGTTGGAATATACAAGCCAAGTTCTATAATGAAAAATTCCCACTAGTATATGAAAGTGACAAAACAAAGAGACTCTCTATCATAAAGATCATGGTGCTACTTTGAAGCACAAGTGTGGAAAAAAAGGATAGTAGCGTTGCCCCTTTTT
Organism: Triticum urartu; assembly: GCF_056163025.1. Taxonomy (NCBI): domain Eukaryota; kingdom Viridiplantae; phylum Streptophyta; class Magnoliopsida; order Poales; family Poaceae; genus Triticum; species Triticum urartu. The sequence goes on along the minus strand of NC_141876.1, from coordinate 40,740,027 downwards.
ATTTCTTTTTTTTTCTCTTTTTTGGGCCTTTCCGTTTTTTTATTTGGCGTTTTTTTGGGACAATGCTCTATTAATGATGATCATCACACTTCTATTTATTTACAACTCAATGATTACAACTCGATACTAGAACAAAATATGACTATATATGAATGCCTCCGGCGGTGTACCGGGAAATGCAATGAATCAAGAGTGACATGTATGATAAATTATGCATGGTGGTTTTGCCAAAAATACGATGTCAACTACATGATCATGCAAAGCAATGTGACAATGATGAAATGTGTCATAAATGAAAAGGTGGAAAGTTGCATGGCAATATATCTCAGAATGGCTATGGAAATGCCATAATAGGTAGGTATGGTGGCTGTTTTGAGGAAGATATAAGGAGGCTTATGTGTGACAGAGTGTATCATATCATGAGGTTTGGATGCACCGGCGAAGTTTGCACCAACTCTCAAGGTGAGAAAGGGCAATGCACGGTACCGAAGAGGCTAGCAATGATGGAAGGGTGAGAGTGCGTATAATCCATGGACTGAACATTAGTCATAAAGAACTCACATACTTATTGCAAAACTCTACAAGTCATCAAAAACCAAGCACTACGCGCATGCTCCTAGGGGGATAGATTGGTAGGAAAGACCATCGCTCGTCCCCGACCGCCACTCATAAGGAAGACAATCAAAGAACACCTCATGTTTCAAATTTGTTACACAACGGTTACCATACGTGCATGCTACGGGACTTGCAAACTTCAACACAAGTATTTCTCAATTTCACAAATACTCAACTAGCACAACTCTAATATCACCATCTTTATATCTCAAAACAATTATCAAGTATCAAACTTCTCCTAGTACTCAATGCACTTTTTTATGATAGTTTTTATTATACCCATCTTGGATGCCTATCATATTAGGACTAATTTCATAACCAAAGAAAATTACCATGCTGTTCTAAAGGACTCTCAAAATAATATAAGTGAAGCATGAGAGATCAATAATTTCTATAAAATAAAACCACCACCGTGCTCTAAAAGAAATAAGTGAAGCACTAGAGCAAAATTAACTAGCTCAAAAGATATAAGTGAAGCGCATAGAGTATTCCAATAAATTCCAAATCATGTATGTCTCTCCCAAAAGGTGTGGACAGAAAGGATTATTGTGGTAAACTAAAAAGAAAACACTCAAATCATACAAGACACTCCAAGCAAAACACATATCATGTGGTGAATAAAAATATAGCCTCAAGTAAAGTTACCGATAGAAGAAGACGAAAGAGGGGATGCCTTCTGGGGCATCCCCAAGCTTAGGCTTTTGGTTGTCCTTGAATTTTACCTTGGGGTGCCTTGGGAATCCCCAAGATTAGGCTCTTGCCACTCCTTATTCCATAATCAATCAAATCTTTACCCAAAACATGAAAACTTCACAACACAAAACTTAAACAGAAAATCTCATGAGCTCCGTTAGTATAAGAAAAAAAAACACCACTTAAGGTACTGTAATGAACTCATTCTTTATTTATATTGGTGTTAAACCTACTTTATTCCAACTTTTCTATGGTTCATAACCTCCGATACTAGCAATAGATTCATCAATATGCAAACAACACGCGAAAAACAGAATCTGTCAAAAATAGAACAGTCTGTAGTAATCTGTAGGTTTCGCATACTTCTGTAACCCCAAAAATTCTAAAATAAATTGCTGGACGTGAGGAATTTATCTATTAATAATCTTAAAAATAATCAACTTAATCGCACTCTCCAGTAAAATATGGGAGCAAATATCGTGAGCGCTAAAGTTTCTGTTTTTTACAGCGTGATCACAAAGACTTTCCCCAAGTCTTCCCAAAGGTTCTACTTGGCACAAACACTAATTAAAAGCATAAAACCACATCTAAACAGAGGCTAGATGAATTATTTATTACTAAACATAACCAAAAAAACAAGGAACAAAAATAAAATTGGGTTGCCTCCCAACAAGCGCTATCGTTTAACGCCCCTAGCTAGGCATAAAAGCAAGAATAGATCTATGTATTATCATCTTTGGTATGCAATCCATAAGTGGCTCTAATAATAGATTCATAAGGTAATTTAATTTTATTTTAGGGAAGTGTTCCATGCCTTTCCTTAACAGAAATTGGAATCTAATTTTTCCTTCTTTCATATCAATAATTGCACCAATCGTTCTAAGGAAAGGTCTACCAAGAATAATGGGACATGTAGGATTGTAATCAATATCAAGAACAATGAAATCTACGGGCATGTAATTCCTATTTGCAACAATAAGAACATCATTAATTCTTCCCATAGCTTTCTTAATAGTGGAATCCGCAAGATGCAAATTTAAAGAACAATCATCAAATTCACGGAAACCTAACACATCACACGAAGTTTTTGGAATCATGGAAACACTAGCACCCAAATCACATAAAGCATAGCATTCATGATCTTTAATTTTAATTTGAATAGTGGGTTCCCACTCATCATAAAGTTTTCTAGGGATAGAAACTTCCAATTCAAGCTTCTCTTCATAAGACTGCATTAAAGCATCAACGATATGTTTAGTAAAAGCTTTATTTTGATTATAAGCATGCGGAGAATTTAGCACGAATTGCAACAAGGAAATACAATCTATTAAAGAACAATTATCATAATTAAATTCCTTGAAACCCAAAATAGTGGGTTCATTGCTATGTAAAGTTTTGACCTCTCCAATCCCACTTTTATCAAGTTTTGCATCAAGATCTAAAAACTCCGAATCATTGGGACGCCTTTTAACTAAAGTTGACTCATCTCCAGTCCCATCATTATCAAGATTCATATTGCAAAACAAAGATTTAATAGGAGACACATCAATCACTTTTAGATCTTCATTCTTATTATCAAAACAAAGCAATCTTTTCTAGCACGCATCCTAGCGGTTCTTTCTTTGCACTCATCAATGGAAATTCTCATATCTTTGATAGACTCATTGATATCATGCTTAGGTGGAATAGATCTAAGTTTCAAAGAATCAACATCAATAGAAATTCTATCCATGTTCCTAGCCAACTCATCAATCTTAGACAATTTTTCTTCAATCAAAGCATTGAAACTTTATCGCGAACTAATAAATTCTTTAATATTAGATTCAAAATCAGAGGGCATCTTATTATAATTTCCATAAGAATTGTTGTAGGAACTACCATAATTATTAGAGGAATTACTAGGAAACGGCCTAGGATTAAAATTACCTCTATACGCGTTATTACCAAAATTGTTCCTACCAACAAAATTCACATCCATAGATTAATTATTATTCTTAATCAAAGTACACAAAGGCATATCATTAGGATCAGAAGAAACACTCTTATTAGCAAACAATTTCATAAGTTCATCCATCTTTCCACTCAAAACATTGATTTCTTCTATAGCATGCACCTTTTTACTAGTAGATCTTTCAGTGTTCCATTGAGAATAATTAACCATAATATTATCTAGGAGTTTAGTAGCTTCTCCTAAGGTGATTTCCATAAAAATGCCTCCCGCGGCCGAATCTAAAAGATTTCTAGAAGCAAAATTCAATCCGGCATAAAAAATTTGTATAATCATCCAAAGATTCAAACCATGAGTAGGGCAATTATGTATCATTAATTTCATCCTCTCCCAAGCTTATGGAACATGTTCATGATCAAGTTGCTTAAAATTCATAATATCGTTTCTAAGAGAGTTGATCTTAGTGGGAGGAAAATACTTAGAGGTAAAAGCATCTTTGCACTTATTCCATGAATCAATACTATTTTTAGGCAAAGAAGAAAACCAAGTCTTAGCATGATCTCTAAGAGAAAACGGGAATAGCTTCAATTTAACAATATCATTATCCACATCTTTCTTCTTTTGCATATTACACAAATCAAGAAAGCTATTCAGATGGGTAGCGGCATCTTCACTAGGAAGGCCAGAAAACGGATCTTTCATAACAAGATTCAGCAAAGTAGCATTAATTTCACAAGATTCAACATCGGTAAGAGGATCAATCGAGTGCTAATAAAATCATTATTGTTGGTATTAGAAAAGTCACAAAATTTAGTATTATCTTGAGCCATCGTGACAAACAATCCAACACACAAGCACACAAGAAGCAAGCGAAAAGAGACGAACGAAAAAGAGGCGAGCGGAAAAGAGGGCGAATAAAACGGCAAGAGTGAAGTGGGGGAGAGGAAAACGAGAGGCAAATGGCAAATAATGTAATGCGAGGGATAAGAGTTTGTGATGGGTACTTGGTATGTCTTGACTTGTGGTAGATCTCCCCAGCAACGCGCCAGAAATCCTTCTTGCTACCTCTTGAGCACTGCGTTGGTTTTCCCTTGAAGAGGAAAGGGTGATGCAGCAAAGTAGCGTAAGTACTTCCCTTAGTTTTTGAGACCAAGGTATCAATCAAGTAGGAGACTACACGCAAGTCCCTCGTACCTACACAAACAAATAAGAACCTCGCAACCAACGCGATAAAGGGGTTGTCAATCCCTTCACGGTCACTTACGAGAGTGAGATCTGATAGAGATAATAATAATAAGATAAATATTTTTGGTATTTTTATTATATAGGTTGAAAGTAAAGATTACAAAATAAAATAGGTCAGAAACTTATATGATAAAAGATAGACCCGGGGGCCATAGGTTTCACTAGTGGCTTCTCTCAAGATAGCATAAGTATTACGGTGGGTGAACAAATTACTGTCGAGCAATTGATAGAAAAGTGAATAATTATGAGAATATCTAGGCATGATCATGTATATGGGCATCACGTCTGCGACAATTAGACCGAAACGATTCTGCATCTACTACTATTACTCCACACATCGCCCGCTATCCAGTATGCATCTAGAGTATTAAGTTCATAAGAACAAAGTAATGCATTAGGCAAGATGACATGATGTAGAGGGATAAACTCAAGCAATATGATATAAACCCCATCTTTTTATCCTCGATGGCAACAATACAATACGTGCCTTGCTGCCCCTGTTGTCACTGGGAAAGGACACCGCAAGATTGAACCCAAAGTTAAGCACTTCTCCCATTGCAAGAAAGATCAATCTAGTAGGCCAAACCAAACTGATAATTCGAAGAGACTTGCAAAGATAACCGATCATGCATAAAAGATTTCAGAGAAGAATCAAATATTGTTCATAGATAAACTTGATCATAAACCCACAATTCATCGGATCTCGACAAACACACCACAAAAAGAGTTACATCGAATAGATCTCCAAGAAGATCGAGGAGAACTTTGTATTGAGATCCAAATAGAGAGAAGAAGCCATCTAGCTAATAACCATGGACCCTAAGGTCTGAGGTAAACTACTCACACATCATCGGAGAGGCTATGGTGTTGATGTAGAAGCCCTCCGTAATCGATGCCCCCTCCGGCAGAGCTCCGGAAAAGGCCCCAAGATGGGATCTCTTGGGTACAGAAGGTTGCGGCGGTGGAAATAAGGTTTCGTGGTGCTCCTGGATGTTTTTGGGGTATATGAATATATATAGAAGGAAGAAGTAGGTCAGTTGAGCCACGAGGGGCCCACAAGGGTGGAGGGCGCGCCCATAGGGGGTATGCGTGCCCCCCTGCCTCGTGGCCTTATTTTTATCATTAGCATGAGGATAATTTAACAATGATTGCAACAAGGAAATACAATCTATCAAAGAGCAATTATCATAATTAAATTCCTTAAAATCCAAAATAGTGGGTTCATTGCTATGTAAAGTTTTGACCTCTTCAATCCCACTTTTATTAATTTTAGCAACAAGATCTAAAAACTCTGAATCATTGGGACGCCTTTTAACTAAAGTTGACTCATCTCCAGTCCCATCTTTATCAAGATTCATAATGGAAAATAAATATTTAATAGGAGGCACATCAATCACTTTTAGATCTTCATCATTATTATCATAAAAATTAGAAGAACACACTTTCACAAAGCAATCTTTTTAGCACACATCCCATCGGTTCTTTCTTTGTACTCATCAATGGAAATTCTCATGGCCTTGAGAGACTCATTGATATCATGCTTAGGTGGAATAGATCTAAGTTTCAAAGAATCAACATCAAGAGAAATTCTATCCACGTTCCTAGCCAACTCATCAATCTTAGGCAATTTTTCTTCAAGCATAGCATTGAAATTCTTTTGCGAATTCATAAATTCTTTAACACTAGTCTCAAAATCAGAGGGCATCTTATTAAATTTTCCATAAGAGTTGTTGTAGGAATTACCATAATTATTAGAGGAATTAGTAGGAAACGGCCTAAAATTAAAATTTCCTCTATAAGCATTGTTACCAAAATTGTTCCTACCAACAAAATTCACATCCATAGATTCATTATTATTCTCAGTCCAAGTGGACAAAGGCATATCATTAGGATCAGAAGAAACACTCTTATTAGCAAACAATTTCATAAGTTCATCCATCTTTCCACTCAAAACATTAATCTCTTCAATAGCATGAACTTTTTTACTAGTGGATCTTTCGGTGTGCCATTGAGAATAATTAACCATAATATTGTCTAGGATTTTAGTAGCTTCTCCTAAAGTGATTTCCATAAAAGTGCCTCCCGCGGCCGAATCTAAAAGATTTCTAGAAGCAAAATTCAATCCAGCATAAAACTTCTGTATAATCATCCATAAATTCAAACCATGTGTAGGGCAATTACGTATCATTAAGTTCATCCTCTCCCAAGCTCGTGCAACATGCTCATGTTCAAGTTGCTTAAAATTCATAATATCGTTTCTAAGAGAGATGATCTTAGCGGGAGGAAAATACTTAGAGATAAAAGCATCTTTGCACTTATTCCATGAATTAATACTATTTTTAGGCAAAGAAGAAAACCAAGTTTTAGCACGATCTCTAAGTGAAAACGGAAATAGCTTCAATTTAACATAATTTCCGGTCAATAACCAATAGCGGAACCTGGATGCTCATATTTGCTCCTACATATTCTACGAAGATCTTTATCGATCAAACCGCATAACAACATACGTTGTTCCCTTTGTCATCGATATGTTACTTGCCCAAGATTCGATCGTCGGTATCATCATACCTAGTTCAATCTCGTTACCGGCAAGTCTGTTTACTCGTTCCATAATGCATCATCCCATAATTAACTCATTACTCACATTGCTTGCAAGGCTTATAGTGATGAGCATTACCGAGAGGGCACAGAGATACCTCTTCGACATTCGGAGTGACAAATCCTAATATCGATCTATGCCAACTCACCAAACACCATCGGAGACACCTGTAGAGCATCTTTATAATCACCCATTTATGTTGTGACGTTCGATAGCACACAAGGTGTTCCTCCGGTATTCGGGAGTTGCATAATCTCATAGTTAGAGGAACATGTATAAGTCATGAAGAAAGCAATAGCAATAAAACTAAACGATCATTATGCTAAGCTAACGGATGGGTCTTGTCCATCACATCATTCTCTAATGATGTGATCCCGTTCATCAAATGACAACACATGTCTATGGTCAGGAAACTTAACCATCTTTGATTAACGAGCTAGTCAAGTAGAGGCATACTAGGGACACTTTGTTTTGTCTATGTATCCGCACATGTATCAAGTTTTTGGTTAATACAATTCTAGCATGAATAATAAACATTTATCATGATATAAGGAAATATAAATAACAACTTTATTATTGCCTCTAGGGCATATTTCCTTCAGTATCCCACTTGCACTAGATTCAATAATCTAGTTCACATCTCCATGTGATTTAACACCAATAGTTCACATCACCATCTGACCAATACTCAAAGGGTTTACTAGAGTCAATAATCTAGTTCACATCGCCATGTGATTAACGTCCAAAGAGTACTAAGGTGTGATCATGTTTTGCTTGTGAGAGAAGTTTAGTCAACGGGTCTGCCACATTCAGATCCATATGTATTTTGCAAATTTTCTATGTCTACAATGCTCTGCATGGAGCTACTCTAGCTAATTCCTCCCACTTTTAATATGTATCCAGATTAAGACTCGGAGACATCCGGATCGGTGTAAAAGCTTTGCATCGACATAACTCTTTACGAAGAACTCTTTGTCACCTCCATAACCAAGAAATATCTCCTTAGTCTTCTAAGGATGATTTTGACCATTGTCCAGTGATCCATTTCTGGATCAACATCGTACCCCCTTGCCAAACTCATGGCAAGTTACACAATAGGTTTGGTACATAGCATAGCATACTTTACAGAACCTATGGCTGAGGCATAGGGAATGACTTTCATTCTCTTTCTATTTTCTGTCGTGGTCATGTTTTGAGTCTTACTCAACTTTACACCTTGCAATATAGGCAAGAACTCCTTCTTTGACTGTTCCATTTTGAACTACTTCAAAATCTTGTCAAGGTATGTACTCATTGAAAAAATCTTATCAAGCGACTTGATCTATCTCTATAGATCTTGATGCCTAATATGTAAGCAGCTTCACCGAGGTCTTTCTTTGAAAAACTCCTTTCAAACACTCCTTTATGCTTTCCAGAAATTTCTACATCATTTCTGATCAACAATATGTCATTCACATATACTTATCAGAAAGGCTGTAGTGCTCCCACTCACTTTCTTGTAAATACAGGCTTCACCTCAAGTCTGTATAAAACTATATGCTTTGATCAACTCATCAAAGCGTATATTCCAACTCCGAGATGCTTGCAGCAGTCCATAGATGGATCGTTGGAGCTTGCACATTTTGTTAGCACCTTTAGGATTGAGAAAACCTTCTGGTTGTATCATATACAACTCTTCTTTAATAAATCCATTAAGGAATGCAGTTTTGACATCCATTTGTCAGATTTCATAAAATATGTCAATTTCTAACATGATTCGAACAGACTTTAAGCATCGATACAAGTGAGAAAATCTCATCATAGTCAACACCTTGAACTTGTCAACAACCCTTTTCGACAAGTCGAGCTTTGTAGATAGTAACACTACTATCAGCGTCTGTCTTCCTTCTGAAGATCCATTTATTCTCAATGGCTTGACGATCATCGGGCAAGTCCACCAAAGTCCACACTTTGTTCTCATACATGGATTCTATCTCAATCATGGCCTTAAGCCATCTGTCGGAATCTGGCCTCATCATCGCTTCCTCATAGTTCATAGGTTCGTCATGGTCAAGTAACATGACCTCCAGAACAGGATTACCATACCACTCTGGTGCGGATCTTACTCTGGTTGACCTACGAGGTTCGGTAGTAACTTGATCATAAGTTTCATGATCATCATCATTAGCTTCCTCACTAATTGGTGTAGGAATCACTCGAACTGATTTCTATGATGAACTACTTTCCAATAAGGGAGCAGGTACAATTATCTCATCAAGTTCTACTTTCCTCCCACTCACTTCTTTCGAGAGAAACTCCTTCTCTAGAAAGGATCCATTCTTAGCAACGAATATCTTGCCTTCATATTTGTGATAGAAGGTGTACCCAACGGTCTCCTTTGGGTATCCTATGAAGACGCATTTCTCCTATTTGGGTTCGAGCTTATCAGGTTGAAGCTTTTTCACATAAGCATCGCAGCCCCAAACTTTAAGAAACGACAACTTGGGTTTCTTGCCAAACCACAGTTCATATGGTGTGGTCTCAACGGATTTAGATGGTGCCCTATTTAATGTGAATGCGGTCGTCTCTAAAGCATAACCCCAAAACGATAGCGGTAAATCAGTAAGAGATATCATAGATTGCACCATATCTAATAAAGTACGATCACGATGTTCGGACACACCATTACGATGTGGTGTTCCAGGTGCCGTAAGTCGTGAAACTATTCCACATTGTTTCAAATGAAGACCAAACTCCTCCGAGAAGCCCGCTCGGCGGAGTCGAGGAATCACGCGTGCAAATTTATCGGAGATGAGAAGCAGCGCCAGCCCAGCTTCAAAAAAAATAGAAGTCAGAGTTCCTCATAATTACGGTAGAATGCCACCCCGAAGTGCCACAGTGCCACTCGATCGAACCGTTCCCTCGGTCAAAGCCCAACCCCTCGCTCTCACGCAGCTCCTCTACTCTTGCAACCCTAGCTAGCCGCCACCCCGTCGCCGTCCGGTCGCCGCGCCGCCGTGAGTATTCCGCCGCCGCCCCTCGCAACTCCGCCTCGTCCCGCAGGTCTCCTTCCATCGCCGCTCACAGCCGCCGCCAGAAGTCCCCGCGGAGTCATCTCATGCCTCTGCCGCCACCCCCTTCCATTGGTCGCCGCCGGCAGCCGCACGAACTACTCCTGGACGGGCCTGCAGATCCTCGCCCAGAGAATCCCTCCCCCCAGCTCAATGTGAGCAGCCCCCTCCTGTACCATTGATTTGGCTAGTTTGTACAGTGTCTGGAGCTGCTCTCTGCTATCGAACGAATCGCTTCTCCAGTCGGAAGCTAGCGGTGACTGGCTTCTCGGGAAGCTGGCTATTCCCTAAAGTTGGAGAAGATCTGAACGGGCCCTTAGTCATCTTGCCCATGAGGCATGGTTTGCAAGCATCAAGTGATTCATAATCAAGTGATTCCAAAAGCCCATCAGCATGGAGTTTCTTCATGCGCTTTACACCAATATGACCTAAACGGCAGTGCCACAAATAAGTTGCATTATCATTATTAAACTTATATCTTTTGGCTTCAATACTATGACCTAAACGGCAGGCCTGACGTTACTGCACTCGAAATGCTTGCACAGATCCACAAGCCAATCGTCAGCATCGGTTGCCTCAACACAATTGCTGAAAGTCTTTGGCCCATTAGCAAGGAACTGGTTGAGTGTAGCAAAGCGATTCTGATTGTTGCCTTGATTCCCTTGGTTGCCTTGATTGCGCTCTTGGAGAATTTGCATGATCAACTGTGTGTTTGCATTGGTTGCGGCCATCACAGCTTGCCATGCCTCCGGAGGAGGTGGAGGTGGTGGCGGATCAGGATTCGGAGTCGTGCGCGTTGGAGGAGCCATCCTGAAGAGGTTGACATCCATTAGCACATTGATAGACACATATTGAAGCTGAATCCAACGGAATGAAAATTGCAACATATAGTCTTCACATCCGAACAAAATGAACGAATGCATTCCTCTTGAAATGGTCACATATCCATAAATTGAGAAACCACTTAGAATTTAGGTAGAGAAATAAATCAACAAGGTACAGATCAAGAACGAATACTCGGTAAGAAATCCCAATCTCAAACCAAATATCCGTGGAAGAAGAACTAGAGCTACAAGAATTCCCACCTATGAAACTCCCGAACCTTTCCGGTTATGCAATTAGGTGTTGGGGATACAGGGGAAGCATAATATCTCACCCAAATCTAGCAAATCCTACATCCAGCTGTATCCATCCTTCAACACATAACCGAGAAAAACTTCGGAAACCATCTACTTCAACCTTCGAAAAGCATCCGTTATACAAGTTATGGCGATACTCCAGAACTCTCGCCCCAGTACTGGGTGGCGTCGAGGTTATCTCACCAACGAACTGCATAAAAGAGATTTTCGATGTCGGCGTACTAAACTCAGGTATTCCAGAACTGCAACGATAAAATTATGACGACAACACCTCAGAGCTCAACTCCCCGGGACACTTCCACAAAACCCCTGACAGGAGGCACCAAGACAATGTTCTCGTCATAAAACCATCGGAACGATTCCAAGATACCCGCGTGATCCTAAAAAAAATTTTTAGAGAAATTTAAGAAGAGAAGAGTCAAAACTCTACGTCAGGATGCCTTACCAGAGCGATGAGGAGACTGGGAAGTAAAAAGAATTCCTAAAACTCTCCGATATATAATTCCTAAATGACTCAAAACATTTTTCTAGACACAACTCGGCCGCTAAAAACGATCAAGCAATGGGGCTCCTAAGGTCGGGGAAGGCTCTGATTACCAACTTGTAACACCCTCGATGCGACTATATCTCCCACGTGTTGAGGCACGACTTAGAGGCATATTCGCATTGAAGGCATATGTCGCAAGTAAGGCAATCTTCACAACATCCCATGTAATATAAATAATAAAGGGGAGATAACACAGTTGGCTTACACTCGCCACGTCAATCAAGATACATAAATAACATTACATCATCCAAACACTCATGGCCCGACTACGGCGCCAAAATAAAAGATAACCCAATATGCGACACGGTCCCGATCACCCCAACTGGGCACCACTACTGATCATCAGGAAAGGAAACATAGTAACGTTGAGAGTCCTCGTCGAACTCCCACTTGAGCTCAAGCGCGTCACCTGGAGCGGAATCATCAGACCCTGCATCTGGTGTAATAGTAATCTGTGAGCCACAGGGACTCAGCAATCTCGCACCCTCGCGATCAAGACTATTTAAGCTTAATAGGTAAGGTAAGGTAGATATAAGTGGAGCTGCAGCAAGCGACTAGCATATATGGTGGCTATCCTATTCGCAAAAGAGAGCGAGAAGAGAAGGCACAGCGCGAGCGAGAAACTAGAGGACAACCTGCGCAAACATTACTCCAACACCGTGTCCACTTCCCGGACTCCGCCGAGAAGAGGCCATCACGGTAACTCACACGGTTGATTCATTTTAATTAAGTTAAGGTTAAAGTTATCTACAACCGAACATTAACAAATTCCCATCTGCCCATAACCGCAGGCACGGCTTTCAAAAGTTCAAATCCCTGCAGGGGAGTCCCAACTTAGCCCATGACAAGCTCTCACGGTCAACGAAGGAATAGACCTCCTCCCGAGACGTTCCGATCAGACTCGGTATCTCGGTTCTTCAAGACACTTCGACATGTTAAAAAAAGACCAGCAACACCGCCCGAATGTGCCGACAAATCCTGATAGGAGCTGCACATATCTCTTTCTCAGGGCACACTCAGATTGTCTTAGGTACGGGTAGGCCAGCCCAGAGTTGCCCCTGGTGGCCACCGGCAGCTGACAGGTGGACCAACACTCAGAGGAGCACTGGCCCGGGAGGGTTAAAATAAGATGACCCTCGGGCTCCGGAAACCCAAGGGAAAAAGAGGCTAGGTGGCAAATGGTAAAACCAAGGTTGGGCATTGCTGGAAAAGCTTTAATCAAGGCGAACTATCAAGGGGTTCCCATTATAACCCAACCGCGTAAGGAACGCAAAATCCGGGAACATAACACCGATATGACGGAAACTAGGGCGGCAAGAGTGGAACAAAACACTAGGCGAGAGGCCGAGCCTTCCACCCTTTACCAAGTATATAGATGTATTAAGATAACATGGCAATATAATGATATCCCAACAAGTAAATAAATGTTCCAACAAGGAACGGCCTCCAATCTTCACCTGCAACTAGCAACGCTATAAGAGGGGCTAAGCAAAGCGGTAACATAGCCAATCAGCGGTTTGCTAGGACATGGTGGGTTAGAGGTTTGACATGGCAATTTGGGAGGCTTGAAAGCAAGTGGTAGGCATCGTAGCATTGGCATAGCAAAAGAGCGAGCAATCTAGCATGGCAAAGATAGTAGTGATTTCGAGGGTATGATCATCTTGCCTGCAAAGTTGTCAGAGTTGACTGGATCCTCGAAAGCAAACTCAACGGGCTCCTCATAAGCGAACTCGTCTCCCGGCTCTACCCAAACAAGAAAAACAAGCAAACGGAACACAATCAACCACGTGCAAAGCTCAAACAATATGATGCAAAGATGATATGCTATGCGGGATGCATATGCAAGATTTGACAAGGAATGCATGAACCTGGCCTCACCTTGGGAATCCAAGTGTGCCACTGGAAAGATGAGATGAAATCGCTTGAAAACAATATAAAGAACGCCGGAATCGGAGTTACGGTTTGGAAATGGCAAGCAATTCAAATATGACACCGGTCTGCGATTTACAGCAAGTAGCCATCTAAATGCAACGAGATGAACATGCTACAGCACTCAAACATGGCATAAAAATACATGGCAGGGATGCATTCAAGATGCTTAACAAAAGTCTAGCACTAAGCTACGGCCAATTCATCCATTAACAGGTTCAAACAAGCATGGCAAAAATGCATATGGTGAACAGATCTCAGACTTAGTGAAATTAACACTTGTCTGGAATTTCAGATCAGGTAGCACTCTTCGGAGCAACAAAACTACATGCTACAGGACCTGAACAACGCAAAGTAAAACATGGCATGGAGCTACTCAAAGAGCTTAACAAAAATCCCCTTAGTGACCTTGAGCCAAAAGGGATCAGAAAATACAATTGCAAGCATGTGAACATAGCAAAAGCATAATCATTTCACAGACTTAGTGAAAACTGGCACATGCTGAAACAGATATCAAGTAGGCATGTTTACGAGCTCGATGCACTCACTACGGAGCAAGTCATGAAGAGCTAAGCATACACCCATCAAGAATACACAAAATGCAAGCTAGACATGGCAAGAAAAATAGCATAGCATGCACGGATCAACTACAACATCATCGGCAAAATTGCTAACAAGTAGACAATCTGCCCAGATTCACGAAGTAGCAAAAGTAGAGCTTGATTGACTCAAGCTAGGGTGCTCCATAATTGCAAACAAAGACATGGATGGATAGAGCACTACAAGATTAACAAAACATCCTTACTGATCATCCTCAAAAGAGGCACGGATCACTAGGAAACAACATGAACATATGGCAACATGAGATAAACAGCTCAAGGACTTAGTGGAAATGCTAAGTCCCTGAAATCAGAATTACCAAGTGCCTCACTTTGCAAGCTTGTGCTAGTCACCACACACATCACAAAAATACATGGGTTGCACCTCTGGAAAGATGGCAAAACCCTTAACAAAACATATGTAGAGCTCAGGGGCATATCATGCACACAATAATCATGGCAAAAATGACAAATAGCTAAATGGAGCAGCAGATCTGACAATTATCTCAAGTAGCACTCTTCCAACAGCATTTATGGCATCAAGATGAACTCAAATGAAAATGATGCAATGGAATTAAATGATGTACTCTCTGAGATGAACATTTTGATATGCTATATGCCCAAAACGGAGCTACGGATGCAAAGTTACGATGCGATGAACATGAGCATATGAGCTAGGGTTTCGGGCAAAAGTCAACCCAAAATGGATCTAGATCTGGATCTGGGTACTGTAGCAGCACGGATTACGAGGTTTGCCGGAGGGTCGCCGGAGTAGCTACGGACGGCGACTGGAGGGGAGGTCCGGCCCGGGGACTTGCCGACGTGGAGGAGGCGGCGCCGGCGCTGCACGGTCGCCGGTGCGCGGCGGCGGCGGATGGCGGAAGCGGCGCGGCGGCGCCGGAACGAGGAGGTGGCGCCGGGCGGTGTTGGCGACCAAGGCGCCGCGGCGGCCCGGCGACGAGGCAAAGGGGCGGCGCGGCGAGGAGCTCGGGAGGAGGAGGCGGGGCCCGGGCGCGGTGCGGAGAGGGCCGGCCTTTGGCCCGGCGGGCTTCGGCGGTGGGAGGCGGCGCGGCGGGCCACGTGGCGGTCCGTGGGTGGTCGCGGGTGGCGGCGGACGTTGTTCGGCGCCGGCGGACACGTCCGGCGCGCGGAGAGAAGCGGGGCTAGGGTTTGGACGAAGGGGATCCGCGAATTTCGGGAGGGTGGTGTATATATAGGCATAGAGGGAGCTAGGAGTGTCCAAATGAGGTGCGGTTTTCGGCCACGCGATCGTGATCGAACGCTCTAGATGATGGAGAAGGTTTTGGTGGGTTTTGGGCCAAATTGGAGGGGTGTTGGGCTGAAACACACACGAGGCCTTTTCGGTCCCTCGGTTAACCGTTGGAGCATCAAACGAAGTCCAAATGGCACGAAACTTGACAGACGGTCTACCGGTAGTAAACCAAGGCCGCTTGGCAAGTCTCGGTCCAATCCGGAAATGTTTAATCCCCACACACGAAAGAAAGCTAGAAATGACCACCGGAGGAGAACGGAGCGCCGGAATGCAAAACGGACAACGGGGAAAATGCTCGAATGCATGAGATGAACACGTATGCAAATGCAATGCATATGATGACATGATATGAGATGCATGACAACGACAACAACACACGGAGACAAAAACCCGAACCCGAGAAAATAAAATAACTTAATGCCGGAAACGGCAAGAGTTGGAGTACATATTGGGAAAGTCATATCCGGGGTGTTACACAACAGAACCAGTATCAAATACCCAGGTGCTACTACAAGCATTACTAAGGTACACATCAATAACATGTATATCAAATACCTTTCACTTTGCCATCCTTCTTATCCGCCAAATACTTGGGGCAGTTCCGCTTCCAGTGACCAGTCCCTTTGTAGTAGAAGCACTCAATCTCAGGCTTAGATCCAAACTTGGGCTTCTTCACTTGAGCAGCAAATTGCTTGCCGTTCTTCTTGAAGTTCACCTTATTCCCTTTGCCTTTTTTCTTGAAACTAGTGGTCTTGTTAACCATCAACACTTGATGCTCCTTCTTGATTTCTACCTCCACGGCCTTTAGCATTGCGAAGAGATCGGGAATTGTCTTATCCATCCCTTGCATATTAAAGTTCATCACGAAGCTCTTGTAGCTTGGTGGCAGTGATTGAAGAACTCTGTCAATGACACTATCATCAGGAAGATTAGCTCCCAATTGAGTCAAGTGGTTGTGGTACCTAGACATTCTGAGTATATGTTCACTGACAGAACTATTCTCCTCCATTTTGCAGTTGTAGAACTTATTGCAGACTTCATATCTCTCAATCCGGGAATTTGCTTGAAATGTTAGCTTCAACTCCTGGAACATCTCATATGTGTTGGGGAACATTGCAGAAAACAAAATTTTCCTACGGTTTCACCAAGATCCATCTATGAGTTCATCTAGCAACGAGCGATTGGATGCATCTACGTACCTTGTAGATCGCGAGCGGAAGCGTTCAAAGAACGGGGATGAGGGAGTCGTACTCGACGTGATTCGAATCACCGAAGATCCTAGCACCGAACGGACGGCACCTCCGTGTTCAACACACGTACGGTCAGCGTGATGTCTCCTTCTTCTTGATCCAGCAAGAGGGAAGGAGAGGTTGAGGAAGATGGCTCCAGCAGCAGCACGACGGCGTGGTGGTGATGGAGCTGCAGTACTCCGGCAGGGCTTCGCCAAGCACTATGGAGGAGGAGGAGGTGTTGGAGAGGGAGAGGGAGGCACCAAAGATCAAGGTAAGAAGTCCTCCATCTCCCCACTATATATAGGAGGGCCAGGGGGGCGCCGGCCCTAGGAGATCTAATCTCCTAGGGTGGTGCGGCCAAGGGGAGGAATCCCTCCTCCCCAAGGCACCTAGGAGGTGCCTTCCCCTCCTAGGACTCTTCCCCTTTGAAACCCTAGGCGCATGGGCCTCTTGGGGCTAGTGCCCTTGGCCCATGTAGGCCAAGGCGCACCCCCTACAGCCCATGTGGCCCCCCGGGACAGGTGGCCCCACCCGGTGGACCCCCGGGACCCTTCCGGTGGTCCCGGTACAACATCGATGACCCCGAAACTTGTCCCGATGGCCGAAACAGGACTTCCCATATATAAATCTTTACCTCCGAACCATTCCGGAACTCCTCTTGACGTCCGGGATCTCATCCGGGACTCCGAACAACATTCGGGTTACTGCATATACATATCCCTACAACCCTAGCGTCACCGAACCTTAAGTGTGTAGACCCTACGGGTTCGGGAGACATGTAGACATGACCGAGATCGCTCTCCGGTCAATAACCAACAGCGGGATCTGGATACCCATGTTGGCTCCCACATGCTCCTCGATGATCTCATCGGATGAACCACGATGTCGAGGATTCAAGCAACCCTGTATACAATTCCCTTTGTCAATCGGTATGTTACTTGCCCGAGATTCGATCGTCGGTATCCCAATACCTCGTTCAATCTTGTTACCGGCAAGTCACTTTACTCGTACCGTAATGCATGATCCGTGACCAGACACTTGGTCACTTTGAGCTCATTATGATGATGCATTACCGAGTGGGCCCAGTGATACCTCTCCGTCATACGGAGTGACAAATCCCAGTCTTGATCCGTGTCAACCCAACAGACACTTTCGGAGATACCCGTAGTATACCTTTATAGCCACCCAGTTACGTTGTGACGTTTGGCACACCCAAAGCACTCCTACGGTATCCGGGAGTTACACGATCTCATGGTCTAAGGAAAAGATACTTGACATTGGAAAACTCTAGCAAACGAACTATACGATCTTATGCTATGTTTAGGATTGGGTCTTGTCCATCACATCATTCTCCTAATGATGTGATCTCGTTATCAATGACATCCAATGTCCATAGTCAGGAAACCATGACTATCTGTTGATCAACGAGCTAGTCAACTAGAGGCTTACTAGGGACATGTTGGTGTCTATTATTCACACATGTATTACGATTTCCAGATAATACAATTATAGCATGAATAAAGACAATTATCATGAACAAGGAAATATAATAATAATGCTTTTATTATTGCCTATAGGGCATATTTCCAACAGTCTCCCACTTGCACTAGAGTCAATAATCTAGTTACATTGTGATGAATCGAACACCCATGGAATTCTGGTGTTGATCATGTTTTGCTCTAGGGAGAGGTTTAGTCAACGGATCTGCTACATTCAGGTCCGTGTGTACTTTACAAATATCTATGTCTCCATCTTGGACATTTTCACGAATGGAGTTGAAGCGACGCTTGATGTGCCTTGTCTTCTTGTGAAACCTGGGCTCCTTGGCAAGAGCAATAGCTCCAGTGTTGTCACAGAAGAGCTTGATCGGCCCCGACGCATTGGGTATGACTCCTAGATCGGTGATGAACTCCTTCACCCAAATTGCCTCATGCGCTGCCTCCGAGGCTGCCATGTACTCCGCTTCACATGTAGATCCCGCCACGACGCTCTGCTTGCAACTGCACCAGCTTACTGCCCCACCATTCAAAATATACACGTATCCGGTTTGTGACTTAGAGTCATCCAGATCTGTGTCGAAGCTAGCGTCGACGTAACCCTTTACGACGAGCTCTTCGTCACCTCCATAAACGAGAAACATTTCCTTAGTCCTTTTCAGGTACTTCAGGATATTCTTGACCGCTGTCCAGTGTTCCTTGCCGGGATTACTTTGGTACCTTCCTACCAAACTTACGGCAAGGTTTACATTAGGTCCGGTACACAGCATGGCATACATAATAGAACCTATGGCTGAGGCATAGGGGATGACACTCATCTCTTCTATATCTTCTGCCGTGGTCGGGCATTGAGCCGAGCTCAATTTCACACCTTGCAACACAGGCAAGAACCCCTTCTTAGACTGATCCATATTGAACTTCTTCAATATCTTATCAAGGTATGTGCTTTGTGAAAGACCTATGAGGCGTCTTGATCTATCTCTGTAGATCTTGATGCCTAATATATAAGCAGCTTCTCCAAGGTCCTTCATTGAAAAAAAATTATTCAAGTAGGCCTTAATGTTGTCCAAGAGTTCTATATCATTTCCCATCAAAAGTATGTCATCTACATATAATATGAGAAGTGCTACAGAGCTCCCACTCACTTTCTTGTAAACACAGGCTTCTCCATAAGTCTGTGTAAACCCAAACGCTTTGATCATCTCATCAAAGCGAATGTTCCAACTCCGAGATGCTTGCACCAGCCCATAAATCGAGCGTTGGAGCTTGCACACCTTGTCAGCATTCTTAGGATCGACAAAACCTTCCGGTTGCATCATATACAATTCTTCCTTAAGGAAACCATTAAGGAATGCCGTTTTGACGTCCATTTGCCATATTTCATAATCATAGAATGCGGCAATCGCTAACATGATTCGGACGGACTTTAGCTTCGCTACCGGTGAGAAAGTCTCATCGTAGTCAACCCCTTGAAATTGTCGATAACCCTTAGCGACAAGCCGAGCTTTATATATGGTCACATTACCATCCGCGTCTGTCTTCTTCTTAAAGATCCATTTATTTTCTATGGCTCGCCGCTCAACGGGCAAGTCAGTCAAAGTCCATACTTCGTTTTCATACATGGATCCTATCTCGGATTTCATGGCTTCTAGCCATTTGTCAGAATCTGGGCCCGCCATCGCTTTTCATAGTTCGAAGGTTCACCGTTGTCTAACAACATGATTTCCAAGACAGGGTTGCCGTACCACTCTGGTGCGGAACATGTCCTTGTGGACCTTCGAATTTCAGTAGGAGCTTGATCAGAAGTATCTTGATCATCATCATTAACTTCCTCTCTAGTCGGTGCAGGCACCTCAGGAACATTTTCTTGAGTTGCGCCATTTTCCGGTTCAAGAGGTAATACTTCATCAAGTTCTAGTTTCCTCCCACTTACTTCTTTCGAGAGAAACTCTTTCTCTAGAAAGGACCCATTCTTGGCAACAAAGATCTTGCCTTCGGATCTGAGGTAGAAGGTATACCCAATAGTTTCTTTAGGGTATCCTATGAAGACGCATTTTTCCGACTTGGGTTCGAGCTTTTCAGGTTGAAGTTTCCTGACATAAGCATCGCATCCCCAAACTTTTAGAAATGACAGCTTAGGTTTCTTCCCAAACCATAATTCAAACGGTGTCGTCTCAACGGATTTCGACGGAGCCCTATTTAAAGTGAATGCGGCAGTCTCTAAAGCATACCCCCAAAAAGATAACGGTAAATCGGCAAGAGACATCATAGATCGCACCATATCTAATAGAGTGCGATTACGATGTTCGGACACACCATTACGCTGAGGTGTTACAGGCGGCGTGAGTTGTGAAACTATTCCACATTTTCTTAAGTGTGTGCCAAACTCGTGACTCAAGTATTCTCCTCCACGATCTGATCGCAGGAACTTGATTTTCCTGTCACATTGATTCTCAACCTCACTCTGAAATTCCTTGAACTTTTCAAAGGTCTCAGACTTGTGTTTCATTAAGTAGACATACCCATATCTACTCAAGTCATCAGTGAGGGTGAGAACATAACGATAGCCACCGCGAGCCTCAACACTCATTGGACCGCACACATCAGTATGTATGATTTCCAATAAGTTGGTTGCTCGCTCCATTGTTCCTGAGAACGGAGTCTTGGTCATTTTACCCATGAGGCATGGTTCGCACGTGTCAAATGATTCGTAATCAAGAGACTCTAAAAGTCCATCAGCATGGAGCTTCTTCATGCGTTTGACACCTATGTGACCAAGGCGGCAGTGCCACAAGTATGTGGGACTATCATTATCAACCTTACATCTTTTGGTACTCACACTATGAATATGTGTAGCATTACGCTCGAGATTCATTAAGAATAAACCATTCACCATCGGAGCATGACCATAAAACATATCTCTCATATAAATAGAGCAACCATTATTCTCGGATTTAAATGAGTAGCCATCTCGTATTAAACGAGATCCTGATACAATGTTCATGCTCAAAATTGGCACTAAATAACAATTATTGAGGTTCAAAACTAATCCCGTAGGTAAATGTAGAGGTAGCGTGCCGACGGCGATCACATCGACTTTGGAACCATTCCCGACGCGCATCGTCACCTCGTCCTTCGCCAGTCTCCGCTTATTCCGCAGCTCCTGCTTTGAGTTACAAATGTGAGCAACTGCACCGGTATCAAATACCCAGGAGCTACTACGAGTACTGGTAAGGTACACATCAATTACATGTATATCACATATACCTTTCGTTTTGCCGGCCTTCTTGTCCGCCAAGTATTTGGGGTAGTTCCGCTTCCAGTGACCACTTTCCTTGCAATAAAAGCACTCAGTCTCGGGCTTGGGTCCATTCTTTGGCTTCTTCCCGGCAGCTTGCTTGCCGGGCACGGCAACTCCCTTGCCGTCTTTCTTGAAGGTTTTCTTACCCTTGCCTTTCTTGAACTTAGTGGTTTTATTCACCATCAACACTTGATGTTCCTTTTTGACTTCTACCTCTGCTGATTTCAGCATTGCAAATACTTCAGGAATGGTCTTTTCCATCCCCTGCATATTGAAGTTCATCACAAAGCTCTTGTAGCTCGGTGGAAGCGACTGAAGGATTCTGTCAATGACCGCGTCATCCGGGAGATTAACTCCTAGCTGAGTCAAGCGGTTATGCAACCCAGACATTTTGAGTATGTGCTCACTGACAGAACTATTTTCCTCCATCTTACAGCTGAAGAATTTGTCGGAGACTTCATATCTCTCGACCTGGGCATGAGCTTGGAAAACCATTTTCAGCTCTTCGAACATCTCATATGCTCTGTGTCTCTCAAAACGTTTTTGGAGCCCCGGCTCTAAGCTGTAAAGCATGCCGCACTGAACGAGGGAGTAGTCATCGGTACGTGCCTGCCAAGCGTTCATAACGTCTTGTTCTGCAGGGAGAACAGGTGCGTCACCCAGCAGTGCTTGTAGGACATAATCTTTCTTGGCAGCTATGAGGATGATCCTCAGGTTCCGAACCCAGTCCGTATAGTTGCTGCCATCGTCTTTCAGCTTGGTTTTCTCTAGGAACGCGTTGAAGTTGAGGACTACGTTGGCCATTTGATCTACAAGACATATTGTAAATATTTTAGACTAAGTTCATGATAATTAAGTTCATCTAATCAAATTATTCAATGAACTCCCACTTAGATAGACATCCCTCCTGTCATCTAAGTATAACATGATCCGAGTTAACTAGGCCGTGTCCGATCATCACGTGAGACGGACTAGTCAACGTCGGTGAACATCTTCATGTTGATCGTATCTTCTATACGACTCATGCTCAACCTTTCGGTCTTCTGTGTTCCGAGGCCATGTCTGTACACATGCTAGGCTTGTCAAGTCAACCTAAGTGTTTTGCATGTGTAAATCTGTCTTACACCCGTTGTATGTGAACGTTAGAATCTATCACACCCGATCATCACGTGGTGCTTCGAAACAACGAACTGTCGCAACGGCGCACAATTAGGGTAAACACTTTCTTGAAATTATTATGAGGGATCATCTTATTTACTACCATCGTTCTAAGCAAACAAGATGAAAAACATGATAAACATCACATGCAATCAAATAATAATAGTGACATGATATGGCCAATATCACATAGCTCCTTTGATCTCCATCTTGGGGCTCCATGATCATCTTGTCACCGGCATGACACCATGATCTCCATCATTATGATCTCCATCATCGTGTCTCCATGAAGTTGCTCGCCAACTATTACTTCTACTACTATGGCTAACGCGTTTAGCAATAAAGTAAAGTAATTTACATGGCGTTTCTCAATGACACGCAGGTCATACAAAAAATATAGACAACTCCTATGGCTCCTGCCGGTTGTCATACTCATCGACATGCAAGTCGTGATTCCTATTACAATAGCATGAACATCTCATACATCACATATAGATCATTCATCATTCATCACAACTTTGGCCATATCATATCACAAAGCACTTGCTGCAAAAACAAGTTAGACGTCCTCTAATTGTTGTTGCAAGTTTTACGTGGCTGAAGTAGGGTTCTAGCAAGAACGTTTTCTTACCTACGTGAAAGCCACAACGTGATTTGTCAACTTCTATTTACCCTTCATAAGGACCATTTTCATCGAATCCGCTCCAACTAAAGTAGGAGAGACAGACACCCGCCAGCCACCTTATGCAACTTGTGCATGTTAGTCGGTGGAACCGGTCTCACGTAAGCGTACGTGTAAGGTTGGTCCGGGCCGCTTCATCCCACAATACCGTTGAAGCAAGATAAGACTAGTAGCGGCAAGAAAGTTGACAACATCAATGCCCACAACAAATTGTGTTCTACTCGTGCAAGAGAACTACGCATAGACCTAGCTCATGATGCCACTGTTGGGGAACGTTGCAGAAAACAAAATTTTCCTACGGTTTCACCAAGATCCATCTATGAGTTCATCTAGCAACGAGCGATTGGATGCATCTACGTACCGTGTAGATCGCGAGCGGAAGCGTTCAAAGAACGGGGATGAGGGAGTCGTACTCGACGTGATTCGAATCACCGAAGATCCTAGCACCGAACGGATGGCACCTCCGTGTTCAACGCACGTACGGTCAGCGTGATGTCTCCTTCTTCTTGATCCAGCAAGAGGGAAGGAGAGGTTGAGGAAGATGGCTCCAGCAGCAACACGACGGCGTGGTGGTGATGGAGCTGCAGTACTCCGGCAGGGCTTCGCCAAGCACTATGGAGGAGGAGGAGGTGTTGGAGAGGGAGAGGGAGGCACCAAAGATCAAGGTAAGAAGTCCTCCATCTCCCCACTATATATAGGAGGGCCAAGGGGGGGCGCCGGCCCTAGGAGATCTAATCTCCTAGGGTGGTGCGGCCAAGGGGAGGAATCCCTCCTCCCCAAGGCACCTAGGAGGTGCCTTCCCCTCCTAGGACTCTTCCCCTTTGAAACCCTAGGCGCATGGGCCTCTTGGGGCTGGTGCCCTTGGCCCATGTAGGCCAAGGCGCACCCCCTACAGCCCATGTGGCCCCCCGGGACAGGTGGCCCCACCCGGTGGACCCCCGGGACCCTTCCGGTGGTCCCGGTACAATACCGATGACCCCAAAACTTATCCCGATGGCCGAAACAGGACTTCCCATATATAAATCTTTACCTCCGGACCATTTCGGAACTCCTCATGACGTCCGGGATCTCATCCGGGACTCCGAACAACATTCGGGTTACTGCATATACATATCCCTACAACCCTAGCGTCACCGAACCTTAAGTGTGTAGACCCTGCGGGTTCGGGAGACATGTAGACATGATCGAGATCGCTCTCCGGTCAATAACCAACAGCGGGATCTGGATACCCATGTTGGCTCCCACATGCTCCTCG
Source organism: Triticum urartu (assembly GCF_056163025.1). NCBI lineage: Eukaryota > Viridiplantae > Streptophyta > Magnoliopsida > Poales > Poaceae > Triticum > Triticum urartu. The sequence goes on along the minus strand of NC_141876.1, from coordinate 40,715,266 downwards.
ATGATCTCATCGGATGAACCACGATGTCGAGGATTCAAGCAACCCCGTATACAATTCCCTTTGTCAATCGGTATGTTACTTGCCCGAGATTCGATCGTCGGTATCCCAATACCTCATTCAATCTCGTTACCGGCAAGTCACTTTACTCGTACCGTAATGCATGATCCCGTGACCAGACACTTGGTCACTTTGAGCTCATTATGATGATGCATTACCGAGTGGGCCCAGTGATACCTCTCCGTCATACGGAGTGACAAATCCCAGTCTTGATCCGTGTCAACCCAACAGACACTTTCGGAGATACCCGTAGTATACCTTTATAGCCACCCAGTTACGTTGTGATGTTTGGCACACCCAAAGCACTCCTACGGTATCCGGGAGTTACACGATCTCATGGTCTAAGGAAAAGATACTTGACATTGGAAAACTCTAGCAAACGAACTATACGATCTTATGCTATGTTTAGGATTGGGTCTTGTCCATCACATCATTCTCCTAATGATGTGATCTCGTTATCAATGACATCCAATGTCCATAGTCAGGAAACCATGACTATCTGTTGATCAACGAGCTAGTCAACTAGAGGCTTACTAGGGACATGTTGGTGTCTATTATTCACACATGTATTACGATTTCCGGATAATACAATTATAGCATGAATAAAGACAATTATCATGAACAAGGAAATATAATAATAATGCTTTTATTATTGCCTCTAGGGCATATTTCCAACAATATGCTCCATGTCGTTTAAAACGTCGTTGAAGTCCCGGATCTAAGCCATAAAGCATGGCACACTGAACTATGGAGTAGTCATCAGATTTGCTCTGCCAGACGTTCTTAACGTCATCAGTAGCGTCTGCAGCAGGCCTAACACCTAGCTGTGCTTCCAGGACGTAATTCTTTTGTGCAGCAATGAGGATAATCCTCAAGTTACGGACCCAGTCCGTGTAGTTGCTACCATCATCTTTCAACTTATCTTTCTCTATGAACACATTAAAATTCAAAGGAACAGTAGCACAGGCCATTGATCTACAACAACATAGACATGCAAAATACTATTAGGTACTAGGTTCATGATAAATTAAAGTTCAATTAATCATATTACTTAAGAACTCCCACTTAGATAGACATCCCTCTAGTCATCTAAATGATCATGTTTTCCATATCAACTAAACCATGTCCGATCATCATGTGAGATGGAGTAGCTTTCAATGGTGAACATCACTATGTTGATCATATCTACTATATGATTCACGCTCGACCTTTTTGGTCTCAGTGTTTTGAGGCCATATCTGCATATGCTAGGCTCGTCAAGTTTAACCCGAGTATTCTGCATGTGCAAAACTGGCTTGCACCTATTGTATGTGAACATAGAGCTTATCACACCCGATCATCACGTGGTGTCTCGGCACGACGAACTGTAGCAACGGTGTATACTCAGGGAGAACACTTGTACCTTGAAATTTAGTGAGAGATCATCGTATAATGCTACCGCCGAACTAAGCAAAATAAGATGCATAAAGGATAAACATCACATGCAATCAATATAAGTGATATGATGCGGCCATCATCATCTTGTGCCTTTGATCTCCATCTCCAAAGCACTGTCATGATCACCATCGTCACCGGCTTGACACCTTGATCTCCATCGAAGCATCGTTGTCGTCTCGCCAACTATTGCTTGTATGACTATCGCTATCGCTTAGTGATAAAGTAAAGCAATTACATGGTGATTGCATTTCATACAGTAAAGCGACAACCATATGGCTCCTGTCAGTTGCCGATAACTGTTACAAAACATGATCATCTCATACAACAATTTATATATCATCACGTCTTGACCATGTCACATCACAACAAGGCCTGCAAAAACAAGTTGGACGTCCTCTACTTTGTTGTTGCAAGTTTTACGTGACTGCTACGGGCTTCTAGCAAGAACCGTTCTTACCTACGCATCAAAACCCCAATGATTTTTCGTCAAGTGTGTTGTTTTAACCTTCAACAAGGACCGGGCGTAGTCAAACTCGATTCAACTAAAGTTGGAGAAACAGACACCCACTAGCCACCTGTGTGCGAAGCACGTCGGTAGAACCAGTCTCATGAACGCGGTCATGTAATGTCGGTCTGGGCCGCTTCATCCAACAATACTGCCTAATCAAAGTAAGACATGCTGGTAAGCAGTATCACTATTATCACCCACAACTCATTGTGTTCTACTCATGCATATAACATCTACGCATAGACTTGGCTCGGATGCCACTGTTGGGGAACGTAGTATTTCAAAAAAATTTGCCTACGATCATGCAAGATCTATCTAGGAGAAGCATATCAACGAGCGGGGAGAGTGTGTCCACGTACCCTCGTAGACCGAAAGCGGAAGCGTTTAGTAACGCGGTTGATGTAGTAGAACGTCTTCTCAATCCAACCGATCCAAGTACTGAACGTACGGCACCTCCGCGATCAGCACACGTTCAGGTTGGTGATGTCCCTCGTACTCTTGATCCATCTGAGGCCGAGGGATAGTTCCGTCGGCATGAGGCGTGTCGACAGTGATGATGAAGTTACCGGCGCAGGGCTTCGCCTAAGCACTACGACGATATGACTGAGGTGTGTAACTGTGCAGGGGGCACCGCACACGGCTAAAAGATCAACTTGTGTGTTCTAGGGTGGCCCCCTGACCCCGTATATAAAGGAGGGAGGGGGAGGCCGGCCGGACCTAGGGGCGCGCCCAAGGAGAGGGAGTCCTACTAGGATTACCAATCCTAGTAGGATTCCTCCACAAGGAGGAAAGGGGGAGGGAAGGAGAGGGAGAGGGAGTAGGAAAGGGGGGCGCGCCCCCCCTTCCCTTGTCCAATTTGGACTGCAAGGGGGGAGGGGGCACGGCCTGCCCGGGCTGCCCTCCTCTCTCTCCAACAAGGCCCATGGTGGCCCATTAGCCCCACCGGGGGGGCGGTCCGGTAACCCCTCCGGCACTCCGTTTTTACCCGAAACTATCCGGAACACTTCCGGTGTCCGAATAACATGGCCCAGTATATCAATCTTTATGTCTCGACCATTTCAAGACTCCTCGTCATGTACATGATATCATCCGGGACTCTGAACAACCTTCAGTCATCAAATCACATAAACTCATAATACAAATCGTCATCGAACATTAAGTGTGCGGACCCTACGGGTTCGAGAACCATGTAGACATGACCGAGACACATTTTCGGTCAATAAACAATAGCGAAACCTAGATGCTCATATTGTCTCCTACATATTCTACGAAGATCTTTATCGGTCAAACTGCATAACAACATATGTTGTTCCCTTTGTCATCGATATGTTACTTGCCCGAGATTCGATCGTCGGTATCATCATACCTAGTTCAATCTCGTTACCGGCAAGTCTCTTTACTCGTTCCATAATGCATCATCCCGTAACTAAATCATTAGTCACATTGCTTGCAAGGCTTATAGTGATGAGCATTACCGAGAGGGCCCAGAGACACCTCTCCAACATTCGGAGTGATAAATTTTAATCTCGATCTATGCCAACTCAACAAACACCATCGGAGACACCTGTAGAGCATCTTTATAATCACCCAGTTATGTTGTGACGTTTGATAGCACACAAGGTGTTCCTCCGGTATTCGGGAGTTGCATAATCTCATAGTTAGAGGAACATGTATAAGTCATGAAGAAAGCAATAGCAATAAAACTAAACAATCATTATGCTAAGCTAACAGATAGGTCTTGTCCATCACATCATTCTCTAATGATGTGATCTCGTTCATCAAATGACAACACATGTCTATGGTCAGGAAACTTAACCATCTTTGATTAACGAGCTAGTCAAGTAAAGGCATACTAGGGACACTTTGTTTTGTCTATGTATCCACACATGTATCAAGTTTCCAGTTAATACAATTCTAGCATGAATAATAAACATTTATCATGATATAAGGAAATATAAATAACAACTTTATTATTGCCTCTAGGGCATATTTCCTTCAGCTCTCACGGCAGTCGCGCCGCTTCAATGCCGGTGCTAGTGAGAGGTCGCATCCGCTCCGGCCAGGCATGAATGCGACACTGACGCTCTGGAGCGGCGCTGGCCGTTTTGGGCGGGAAGCGCACGCAGGCGAGGGAGGGGGTTTGGGTGAGCCAGGGCGGTCAGATGCGGGTATGGCAGCGCTCCGGACGCCCGCGAAGCCCTCTAGTTTATCTCTGGTTTGCGAAAAAAAGTACGTTCGAACCGCTCTACGAATCGTTAGAGAAACTCCAATGCGCCGACCCAAACAGACCTGCACTTTGTCCGCTTTTTGTCCGTTTGGGTCGGCCGCCCGCTCGTCGTCCGTCCCCTTTTGCATTTGGGTCGGCTGTGCACCCAACGCGCAGACCTATTTCATGTCCGCATAGAATTTTAAAAAGGCCCACGGCCAAAGATCATGCCAGCGGCCATGCTATCACCCAGAGTTCATATCGGTGCCATGCCGGCGGCCGACATACATGGCAGCCTCCAAAAAAAACCACCACACAGTTCATGTTGGCGCACTTGCCAGCGATCGGCACACATGTCAGCACACAAAAAAGGGGTGGGAGTTCAACCAAGCCATCTTGGCCGTGGTCATGCCAACACATTTGCCGGCATACAAAAAAAGGATGGCACCCTCCGCCTTAGATCACTTGTCATCGAACTTGAGCATGTCGGCCTGCATCTTCTCGAACCAAGGCCTCTTCCTCGGTGACGCCGTGCTCAAGTCCACCTTCATGATCTCCACCCCCGTCATCATGCTAGGGAGCGCCACTTCTTTTGCCTTGGTCTTGGCATTGGCGGCCTCGATCTCGAGCATCTTCACTTGCTTCTCCGCCTCCATCTCGAGCATCTTGGCTTGCTTCTTGCATCGAGCTCAAGCCTCCACCTTTGGATCTCCATGAAGGCGTTCATTTGCTCTTCCTTATCTTTCCGACGCTTCTCCTCCCTTGTGTCCTTCTTGGTCATCATGCCCTCCAAAGTGGTATGCAAGGTAATCGATGCCGCATCGCGCTTGTCCTCCTTCCTGGAGTTGGTCTTCCCTGCGGTCGTGGCTTCTCGCCCTCCACATGCTCCTCGACGGCTTCCTCCCTCCCCCAACGTGCTTGGCGACGACATATTGCGCCTTGAACATCTCCTCCCCGTTGATGACCATCCAACAAATGGGTGAGGTTAAAGGACTTGTCTTGATGTTGCGCCTTGAATGCCTCCAAAGCTTGGAATGCCTACAAATGAATAGCATGCATGCTTATGGGCAAATGGACATGGAAGTATATTGGCAAGTGGACATGCAAGCACAAAGGCAACAAGGAGGGACGCATGTATACCATATCTTTGATGCCGAGACCACTCACATGACGTCCCTTGATGCCCTCAAGAGTGGCACAAAACTTGTTGCACTCTTGTTGTATCACCCTCCATCATTTCGAGAGGGACACCCACCTGCGCTTGCTCTCCATTTGGTATGACGCGAACTTCTTGCATTCATGAAATTCGAGATGAACACGCAGCCAAAAGGTGGATGCCTTTTGCTCGGCGCCCACCTTGGGGTCTTGTCCAATGTCCCTCCAACACTCACAAAGGAGCTTGTCCATTGGCTGCGTGTATGCCTTTGTTTGCTTGCTCTTAAGCTTCTTGTTTGCCCCGGCTTGGGAGGAGAGCTCGTCTTCGAACAACGGCTCCCCGTCAATGTCCATCTCATCTTCTTCCTCAAGGTCGTAGTCCTTCGGGAATTCATGGCCGAGAGGGAAGGTGTTTCCCATGCCAACTTGGTCTTGCATGGACTGGTCGTCCATGCCAACATGATTAAAGGTGTCGGCCATGAAGGGGGCTCGATTGTCTTAGCTTTGGGTCTTGTCGGGATCGAAAGGAGCCGCGCCTGCACTGCCTGCAAAGGCAACAACAGTGGTAGCCGCACCACCTTTGAATATGATGTTCTCGATGATGAAACGGTTTGCCGCCTCGTCATTCGTGGCGGTCGGCATTTTACCAAACAAGTTGCGGGCCTCGGGATGCATGTCGACTCGGATCTCCCGCGGGCGTTTCCTCTGGCCATGGCCGCGGGTGTGGACGACGCCACCACACTCACCTCCGGCGAGCATTCCCCGGAGAAACGGCAGGCTTGTGGGTAGGGATGGAAGCCAGGAATTGGCGGCGTGGCAGACGTGTACGGTGACTCTGGCAGTGGCACACAAGGAAAGGCGATGAGCCCGTGTTGGCCACGGCCACGCTGACGAGCCCGTGATGGCCGGGGTTTAACCCTAGGAAGAGCAGGGCCTACCTCGTTGCTGCGGTGATTATGGCATTGTTTTCCTCTTCATGTGCGGCGGCAGCCAGGGCGGCGGCGGGCACAGCTTCGAGCTTGCGGTCCTTCGCATCCCTCCGGTCCTTCCTCTTGGTCGACCGCACCACCCGCTACTCGACCGTCAACGGCTTCTTGGGCGCCACCGCCGTCTTGCCGGTGGCGCAGGGCTTGCCTTTGGCGGAGGCTACGGAGGCGAGGCCAGCGGCGGCGTCGAGGGTTGGCTTGTCACCCATAGGGAGCGGCAAGGAGCGCGGCCAGGCGTGAGTTTTTTGGGAAAGAGGGGGGAATGGGGTGGTTGTGCTACCGACTGGCGAGCCAAGGGGAGGAGTAGGCAGGCATCGCCCGGTCCGCCTCGTGTGTGCGCCGGCGCAAATGAGGTCCAAATTTGGGTCAGGAATGAGTCGTCCGGCGGATGAAAAGCGGATGTGCGTCCGTTTGTGTCGGCGCGTTGGACCGATTTTTATGTCCCTTTTGATCCCAACGGACACACGCAGACGAAATGGGTTGGCGCGTTGAAGTTGCTCTCAATGACCTGTGTTGAATATCACAACACGTCCGTACCGCGTAGTTGAGACGTAGGCGGACGGTTTGAGTGTCGGTGCTGGAGATGCTTGATGATACAAAATGTGTGGTATACAAGTAATATCATCCACCATCGACATAAAATGGTTCAAGAACAAACGGTGTGGGCACCACCTAGTACACAAGCGTGATGTCACTAGACCTAGCACACTAGCACACTTGGTGCGCGTGAACTAGACTATGACTACTCCTCCTGCTCCCAGATCTTCATCATAAAAAAGGGTTGGATTAGACACACTATTTCAGTTGAATGATCACTTCCTGGGGTCACGTCAAGGACACACCACCACTCAAAATCCAACGAACACTATACACATCTCTCTCTCTCTCTCTCTGCGCAAGAGCAGCCGAGGAACAGGAACAGCTAATGTTCCCATATTAAAACAGGCAACTGGGACCGAACCATTATCACTAACAGCATGTAATGCAAGCGGCCAATCACACCGACATGTGATACAAGCCCCGGCCGGATTCTCTTATTGGGACCTGCAAATTTGGTAGGCGTCTAGGTTAGGATAGTACAGTATACTCCAAGAACAAGTCAGTATACTTTTTTGCTTTGTTTTCTGCTGGTTCTAGTACGAATGAAAAAAGAAGATAGATAGTAGTATGGGATATGACACCTAAGCAAGGGATGGCAGCAGGATGATGGCTCACAGTGCTGGCTTTGACCATATCCCCACAACCCAGCTGGTAGTACTGCATGCAGTTCAGACTGTAGAGGACAAGAAGGTGAAAAGATTACAAGATTCCTTGTGTTTTTTGCTTACATATTCCACACTTCTTTTTCTTTGCAGAGAGAGAGAGGGAGAGAGTAGTAGGAGTACAGTGGTGGTAGGGTGGCTGTAGGTGGGCTGGCAGGGGAGAAAAAAGGCCAAGTGTACAAATATGTGGCAGTGCTGCATGTCAGTTGGAAAGAGATCTCCCTGCCCTCATTCAAAGCTTGGTGTGCAAGAGATGTACCTTCCCCTCCCTCCCCCACCCTTGCAACCAAAGCATTCATAATTTACTACTCCCTGAGCCATTTTTAAAAACATGCTGTATCACTGAGTGTGTAAGAACAAAACCAGCTCATGTCTAGACAGAAAATATTACCGCTGCACATGTAAACATGTTCTGTAATAGGCATTTTGCCCTTGCTGTTTGGTCAAAGAGGAACCTTGTTGCATTTCAAACCTGGCTGGCTGTCACAAAAACCATCAATGAGGAATAACTGTACAGTGGCCAGTAGGTGCACCCCTTGTTTTTTTCTCCTCCTCTCAAAACTCACTCCCACAGTAGTTAGGAGCTGGGGCCCACATGGCATTGAGGCCACCCAAGGCCGGGCAGGTGAGAAGAGAAGAACAGCATCCCATTTTTTTACTCCCCTCCCAGCTTTATTTTCTACAGCTAGCTAATCTTCCTGCACACCAAAGCAGGGCCAGCAGTAATAAACTACTCCTCCTCCTGGTACGACCCCCAGTCTGCTCTCTGCGGTTACTTTTTCATTAGCTGTTTGCATACGCCAAGGTTTCAGAAGCGTTGGAAGGAGGGAGGAGGGAATGGGGAGGGGGCAGTTGAAGTGGTTAACAACCCAGCCCTTTGCCAGAGCAAGAAGGAATCATTTCACCTCGGCGGCAGGCAGGGGTAACAAACACCGCCTATTATTATTAAGCGTCCGAGACACCCTCCCTCTTCTTCCTCCCAAATCTTTCACCGCCCCCTCCCTCTTACCCTGCGGTCAAATTGCGATCCATAGCTCCGGCGCGGCGCCAAGGAGAAGAAACCGCGAATTTTTTCAAGAACAGAGAGAGGCAGAGAGATCATGAGGCCGCTCTCGAGTTCTTGAATCGTTCCAGCATTTCCCGTTGGCAGGGCGAATTGATTGATGGCCTCCAGGAGGGCTCGTGTGGTGGCGCCGGGTCCAGGTAATTTCCAGGCAGTTTTTTTTACCGTCTGCGACATCTTAGTATGTGTTCCTTTCAAGATCTTTACACCGCCCCATACACGGCATGGCGGAGCGGTCAAAGCTTGTTGCTTTCCTTCCTCCCCCTCTCGGAGGGCTTCAACGCCGCCCTAGTTATTTCCCCGCAGATCCTACTCTAGCTATCCATCCATCTATTGCATTCAAATAGCCTCGCCTCTTCTCTTCGGGTTTTCGACTTGGGAGTTGGGAGCCACTCGCTTCCTCTCGAGCTTCGTACTTGCGCTTTCCTAGACGATGAAAACTTTGTGGGGCGATCAAATCCTTTGAGAAGGTTGGTTCGTCTTGTGGTGTCCTCCTCCAGGGAATGCTGTGATTTTTTATTTTTTGTTCATCCAAGTTGGTGGTTTTAATCAGATGTAAGGTGCTGCTATTTTGAGCTTTCCTGGATGCCACTGCCAAGCCACACCCGGCCAAAAAGTACTGTTGGTCAGTTCCTAACTTGTGTGGGAAGTTCTTCATCAGTGAAACATCTTCCTTTTATCTTTCTATCTAAACTAGTATCTGTTCTTTTAAAGTTTCATATGCTTGATAATGTTTCTCCATGCCCGGTTCTTCAAGATTTGTTAGGCTTTTGCTGTTCCCAATTATCTTTGATGTTTTGGGGTCTTTTAGGAGGAGCAGGCAGGCTCCCCTCCCACATCCTCATGGCTTTGCTCCAAAGGACCCAAGTTAGCGAATGTTGTTTGGCTAATGATGGGGTTATATCCTCTGTGTCTCCTCCTCCTCTCCCTTTGTGCTCTGCTCTGGGTTTAAAGCTCCACTTTTCTGGAACCTGGGCTGCGTGCAGCAGATTTGGTTTGTTCCCCAAGCTTGTTCTGTAGCAGGCCTTTGCCTGGACGGTGGATCCCGTCTTCTGGCTTTCTTTTGTCTGTTGATACGGATAGTAGGGACTGGTTGCTTTTCACCTCTGTATTAAGGATTACCAGCTGAGTTGTTCATGTGGTGCAAAAGGGTTTTGCAGACTTTATGAAATTTCACTCTTTGTTCAAGCTGCATTTGTCAGTCTGTGCTCTGTTGGGACACTCTAGTGGTAGTGCTAATGTGCCTTCTCCCCCTTGTCTTTCGATCCTGAACAGGGAACTAAGGAGGAGCTCTTGCTGTTTTTAGACTATTGGACATGTATTCAGGCCAGCAGTCTGATCAAGGTCCTGCTGCAAACAGTGGCAAAGAATTCTTGGAGGGCAACTGGGGTTCTGTAGCAATGCATCAAAAGATGGGGTATGACAGCGCGGCATATGGGTTTCAAGCTTATGGCATGGAGTTAGAAGAGAGACCAGGTCTGTACAGATCTTCTGCTGGTTAGTAGTAGTTCTTATCATGCAGTTGTCGCGATACTTTTGAAGGTGACAATTCTGTAGTTGATGGAAATGGCGATAATTCTTGCAGGTGCATTCTCCCAAAACATCCAGATGAGTGATGAGCATAGTGGTGGTGTGAAGAAAAGGAAGGGAACAGATGACTGCATTGCGTTGCTAAACCCATCAGCCAGTAGCAAGGTGCAAATAAGCTTTCATTATGCTCGTATCTTCTTCTGGTCTAGATGTAATGACTGACTGTGTTGTAACTGTGGGTTTAGAATGTGGGTGATCAACAAACAGAGGTTTCGTCTCAGCCGGAAAGGAACTCGGTGGAGAGGGACAACAGAAAGATCTCGCCCAAAACGCAAAGCAAGGAAGATTCTTCGGACGGTGATGGCACTAAAGAAAATTATGTTCATTTCCGGGCAAAGCGAGGCCAAGCCACTAACAGCCACAGCCTTGCGGAAAGAGTAAGCTTCTGATTAGCACTAAGTTCCCATTTCAGTTTGATTTATGCTCTTCCTGTTCTCATGCTTGAAGTTGGATGAAACTCTTTGCAGCTGAGGAGGAAAAAGATAAGTGAGAGAATGAAGCTTCTTCAGGATCTTGTTCCAGGGTGTAATAAGGTAACTTTTTTCTTTGTGGAGCAAGAACTTCTCTATGACCAAATTGTACTCTGCACCTTACCATGCTCCCTCTTACAGATTACTGGCAAGGCAGTCATGCTTGATGAGATAATCAATTACGTGCAGTCATTACAACGACAAGTAGAGGTGACATAATGCTGGTTATCTATTAGTGCAGATGTTATTGGGTTGTTTCTGAGTATGTCATTTGTTGGAATATCATCCTGTGCTCTAATGCCACTTCAAACTTGCAGTTTTTGTCAATGAAACTTGCAACTGTGAACCCTGAGCTTGGCTTTGATATTGAGCAGATTCTATCCAAACAAGTAAATTCACTGTACAACCATCCTAAATATTTTCAAAGATTTCTAGATCCACCTGCTCAACTCAATTCTTGTTTGTAGATGATGCTTCCTCAAGACAGGCGCCTTGGTTTCTATGGAGCTGACCCAGGATCAAGCGCCCTTATTGCTCATTTCAACCAAGGAATGATGCATCCAGATATGATGTGCAATGCTTCCAATCCAGCGGGTGCTCTGCACGGAACAATTCATGACATCTCCATGATGAACCAGGTAAATTCAGTCCATTTTCATGGCAAACGCATGTAGCATCTGAAGCCATAGCAATGGACTAACGTGAACCCTGAATCCAGATGCCTGAGATGTGGGAGACTCTTCAGAACATTCCTCATATGAACTTCAACCCTGCTGTGGCTGCAGATAGCAGCACCAACAATGCTGGTATATGCGATGCTCTCTTTCAAAATGTTATGCATCATAATCATAGTGATTGCATCAAACTTACAGAAATGTTCCTCTTGTACTCTGCAGGTCCCATGAAGATTGAACAGTGAGTTGCTGGTATGATTCTGGAGTTGTTCTGTGAACCGTAAAGCGCTTGCAGAATCAAGTTTTGTATAGCTGGATGCCTAACCATTAGTTACCGATCTCCTCCTTTTGCTGCCCGACCCCGTAGCGTATGGTTTATGGTATGGCATCGAAGGATCTCGTGTACAGCTGGGCTCAAGAACTGCTGATTCCACCGTAAATTTCTGTTGCGTTAGCTCGTCGAAAGCAGGAACCCTGTGTTATTCATGAATTCCAAGCTTGGGATCAATTGTGGATGCCCTAAGCGTACTAAGTAGACTGGCTTATTAGTATTGCCCTAAGTAGTGAAGTGACTTTTGTCAAGAGTTTCAGAGGTTCATGCAATCATGCATTATCAACGAGATATTCTAGAGCAGACTAAGCGTACTAAGTAGACGTGCTTATTAGCATTGCCCTAAGTAGTGAAGTGACTTTTGTCGAGAGTTTCATGAAATCATGCATTATTTGCAACGAGATGTTGAAGAGCAGACTTTTCTTGTGAAATCATGAAATCATGCATTATTTTCAGATTTTCACTGAAATCAAGTTTTCACCATGACACATTTTGCTGATCGTGATGGGGCTGCCGTCAGCTGTGGCTCGCCCTCTGCGGGGACCGGATTCTCCAACATTGAGAAGGAATGTTAGAGAAGCTACATCACCCTAACTTTTCTTCTTTCTATTCATATCATTATGGCTAAAATGATTTAAATTAATTTACAAATGGATGATCTACCGTGTACATTTATAGTAATTACATGCAAACAAACTGATGGTGAAATAAAATTAGATTTAAATTATTTTTATCTACATTAAATACCAACACTAAACAACCTATTAACTATTTACTAACAGTCCCTAACTTTCCTTCTTCATTTTACACTAGGCTAACACTGTAGCACCGTGATATTCCTTCTCAATGTTAGAGGATCCGGCCGTGACCGACTCTTCGGAGTACTCCTCACCACTGCCCTTCGATCTTGATGGCCATGCTTCTATTGGGTCCCCTGACCTCCCCTTCTATTTGATTTGAGGCGAGCCGGTGCTTTTAACTTTTGTGTAGAACAAGATGAAATTCAGAGTTTCACTGTTCCCTTTTGAGATTTCTGTATCTCTGAATGTTTAAGTTTGAGAATTTTCTAGTCTTTTTATTGTCAATCTAAATCGTAGCAAATGTGTCGTCTGAAGAGAATTGGTAACAATCAGCAAACTTACAACTTATGCAAAGAACTGGCCATTAAACTCTCGCATTCACTATTTAACTGGGAGATGATTTGAGCCATTTTGTAGGTTCGTTTCTCCTGCAGAAATAAAACAACCCATTATGCAGAGTATGCTTGTGATCTTTTAGGAATAGAAACTGCAATTGGCTGAAACTCTGCAAGCCTGCAAGCTTTTGATGCTTACTGCATTTCAGGAATATGAACTGCTCTTTGCTGCAAGCATGCAACCTTCTGGTGCTTACTGCATTTTCAGTTCTTACTCTCTTCTATACTTATTACTAGAAAGTGTAATCATGTAGCTAGTTACAATGGTGTTTCCGTCATTATTTTAGATCTGTACAAACAAGTCACTCCATTATTAGTCATATAAATTAAAGGAAAAAAATCCCGTTGAATCTTGAGTGGTAATACATCAAAATTCAGCTGCAAGTTTGCAAAGGAGGAGCTACAAAGTGTTGACACACGAACACGTCACGTGTACCCTCGACGCCGGGGGTGATGCACCGCAGCTCACGTCGAAGGAGACCCGACCGACAGCGCGATACGCAAGACAGTCGACAGGCGCTTTCGCAGACCCGAAAACCCCACACCCCCGGGAGGGACCCAGTCAGGGAGTGCGGCGGCTATGGGCTGCCCTAGGTCGATTCGCTCGCCCCTAGAGCCTCGGAATTCGCAGCTCTCAAACACGAAGAACAACGAAGAACGAGATAGAAAACGGTGGAGAGATAAAACGTAGATGAAAAAGTAGTATATTGATTTGTTCGATTGTGTGTTGTTCAATCGGCCGTCACCCCCAACATATATAAGAGATGGCTGGACTTCCCGTACAAGTAAAGGATTCATCTAGGCTTTCCTTACAAGAAAAATTACATCAATTCACATCCTAGAGTCATTCCAACTCGGATTCAGTCTGAATCTGGCCCAAACTCTGTCTTCCTTCTTGCGCGGGCCGTCGGGCTTGCATATGATCTCCGATCGAGACGGCCCAAATATCAAACTTGTGCGCCTCGATGATACGAACAACTCTCATGTTGATCATTTTTTCAAATAACGCCATCTTGAATACTTTTTGAGATCATCTTTATCTTCCAGTCAGACTCGGTTTTGCAGTAGACTGGATTATCCGAGTCTCGTAGTGAATTTGTAGGCTATATATTATCTCTGATGATGATGACTCCAAAATCAAAATTTACTGTCTTGATGCTACGCACAACTTCTGTATTGAACACTTCTTCATCCAAGGTCATTTTGATAAACTTTCGAGCACATGTTGAACTTTACTCGGACTTGAGCTCATCCACTCGGATATTAGATACTTTCACTCGGATCGTCCGATTGGACTTTTTCACTCGGAAGACAATCTTTCACTCGGATGACTATATTTTCACTCGGATGACTATATTTCCACTCGGAAGGCACTATCTTATTCACTCGGATGACTATATTTCCACTCGGAAGGCACTATCTTATTCGATCGGCAAGTTTTCGTCCCGATGGTAATCTTTTCACTCGGAATATTTTCACCTGGACGACAATTTCACTTGGATGATCATATTTTCACTCGGATGACTACATTTCCACTTGGATAATAATAAGTTCATCCGGTCAGCAAACTTTCACTCGACCGTAAAATTTCACTCGACCGTAAACTTTCACTCGACCGTAAACTTTCACTCGGATGGTAAATTTTTCACTCGGATTTCTGACTGAAAACATAGCCCAATCTTGATTTGTCTCTCCAGGCCTCATATGATCTCGGATTGAGACGAATTATATATGAAAATCGATCGGCTCGACGAGATGAAACTTTTCCATGTTGAAGGTTTTTCGATTCAAGGCCATATTGATGGCTGAATTACTCGCGCAACCTATCAGACAAGTGTCTGGCACCTCGCGCCATATTTCCGTTGAGGTTCACTCTGCAGTATATTGCCTCTAACTTTTGCATATGAACTCGGATTGAGATGATTTATATATCAAAATCGATTGCCTCGATGAGACGAAGACAATTCTTTAAGAGTGCTCCTTCATCTGAGGTCATCTTGAAGACGTGATTGACCAAAAACCACTCGGAACATTGAACTATGCCACTCGGAGTATAGTTTCGGTCCGTAAGATAAAGTCGAATGAATATAACCGAAACATCAAATTGGTTCCACTCGGTGACGTGAATATTTTTATGCTGAAAACTCATTCACTCGAGACCATCTTCATTGTAATCTGTATCTTGCCAAAATCAGGTGTCAACACATGCCCCCCTGTTTTTCGGCAAAGCTTGCACGCCGAAAAATAATATGCATAGTGTTTGTTCTAAGGACGATATCAACACTCCATCGGCCATTTATTTTTCTCAGGGCGATAATTATGTATCGGCCATGTTTGTGCTAAGGGGGATAATCGTATATCGGCCATTGCCCACTTAGGCTTCCCGCCACACACTCGGGTGGTACTTCTTCAAATATTTGCCATTGAGAGCTCGAGGTAACAATGCCCCTTGTATTGATTCCACCAAATATGAATTTCCGGGAACAACTCTTGTAATTCTAAAAGGACCTTCCCAACTTGGAGACCACTTCCCGAATTTTCTATCTCTTGAACCAATCGGCAGAATCACTTTCCAAACGAGATCACCAACTTGAAAATTCTTCAACTTGACTTTCTTATTGTAAGCCCTTGCCACCCTCAACTTATCTATCTCTATGGCATTCAAAGCAGCCAAACGTTTATCAGCAACCTCATCAATGTTGTCCATCATCAAGTTGTAGAAGTCTATTGCCGATAAATCATTTTGTTTGGCTATTCTCAAAGCATTCAAATTTACTTCCACCGGTAAAACAGCCTCCTGACCATATACTAGCTCATATGGAGTCACTTTCGTAGCACCATGCCTTGAGATTCTATGTGCCCATAATGCCTCAGACAACAAGTCATGCCATCTCCTTGGATTATCCTCAATCTTCTTCTTGATGAGCTTGATTAAAATTTTATTGCTAGACTCAGCTTGTCCATTAGCTTGGGCATAATATGGAGAGGAATTGAGCAACTTTATGTTATAAGATTCGGCAAACTCTCTGACTTGGTGTGACATGAAAGATGAACCTTGATCTGTAGTTAACGTTTGAGGAATACCGAATCTATGAATAATGTGCTCGGCTATGAATTGAATTACCTCTGTATGCGTCATGTTCTTGAGAGGTACTGCTTCAGACCATTTAGTGAAATAATCAGTTGCCACCAATACAAACCGATGCCCTTTTGAGGAAGACGGATGGATTTGTCCAATGAAATCTCAACCCCAACCTCTGAAAGGCCACGGTTTGATAATAGGATGTAACATAGCAGCAGGAGCCAATTGAATATCACCAAACTTTTGACAAGCTTCACACCCCTTATAATATCTGAAGCAATCATTAATCATAGTTGGCCAATAAAACCCAGCACGTCGCAATAACCATTTCATCTTGGGAGCCGACTGGTGAGTGCCACAAATACCTTCATGTACTTCTCCCATAGCAACTCTTGCCTGGTCCTCGTCCAAACACTTTAGAAGAACATCATCGACGGTTCGGCGATAAAGACCATCATCTCTTATTGTATACTTGAAAGCCATACGCCGAACAACCCTGTCCACCCTTTCACTCGGATTGCACAAGTAATCAACAATGGGATTCCTCCAGTCGGGATTGTCACCTGCACTAGACTTTTTGTTAATGGCCGAATCAGTGGGTTCAGGTTCGGCCTCTCCCATATTGGCAAGACAAGACATCGGTCTTTGAGAGATATGAAACATGCCATGATCAACATGATATCCGGATGCTTGTTGTGCCAATTCATTTGCTTTCCAATTGTCATGTCTAGATATATGAGCAATGCTAAAGCAATCCAAAGTAGAAATTATATCTAGACATCTATCAAGATAAACATTAAGTGATTCGTCCAAACACTGAAAGACTTTGGATATTTGCTGCACCACTAGTAACGAATCACCATAAGCCTCAATATGTGTAGCACCTATAGCAAGTAACATCTCTAGGCCGAATAACAATGCTTCATATTCGGCTTGATTGTTTGTGCAAAAATATTCTAAGCGGCATGAGGCTTCAGAAACAGCACCACGAGGAGATATATAAACAATACCAACACCTTGGCCATTGCTACAAACTGAACCATCAAAGTATAATCTCCATGGTACTAATGAAACGAGGTTCATATCAACATCATGCTTGTTATTAACCCGATGTTCAACAATGAAATTAGCAACAATTTGGCCTTTCATGGATTTTAGAGATTCATAAGCCAAATCATATTCAATCAAAGTATAAGCCCACTTGCCAATTCTACCACTAAGAATTGGCCTATGCAGCATGTATTTAATGACATCGGTTTGACAAGCTACTACACAAACACTTGGCACTAAATAATGTCTCAGTTTTGTGCAAGCATAATATAAGCATAGACATAATTTCTCAATAAATGTATACCTTGTCTCTGCGTCCAATAAGCGGCGGCTCAAATAAGTGATGGCATGCTCTTTTCCTTCGGTCTCTTGAGTTAGAACAGCACCAATAACTCCTTCCTCTTCTGCAATGTAAAGTCTGAAGGGTTCCCTATGCTTGGGTGCTCTCATCACCGGAGGAGTGCACAAATAATTCTTGATCATATCAAATGCTTCTTGCTGTTTTGCCCCCCAAGTGAAATCAGCATCATTCTTTAACCGAAGGATAGGAGTAAATGCATCAACTTTCCCTGATAGATTAGCTATGAACCTTCTCAAATAATTGACCTTGCCAAGGAACTTTTGCATATCTCTCTTGCATGTTGGAGCCTCCACTTTCTGTATAGCCTCTATCTTTTTGGGATCAATCTCTATACCATCTTCATGAATAATGAAACCCAAAAACTTGCCAGCTGACACGCCGAAAGCACACTTCAAAGGATTCATTTTCAGTCCATACTTTTTCATTCTTTCAAAAGCTAAACGCAAATCGGCCAAGTGAGATTCAAAAGCATCCGATTTGACAACAATATCATCAATATAAACTTCAAGTATGACACCGAGTAAATCATGAAAAATCAAATTCATAGCCCTTTGATATGTGGCGCCAGCATTTTTTAATCCGAATGTCATCACTGTCCACTCGAATAAACCAAGGAAACCAGGGCATCGAAAAGCTGTCTTGTACATGTCCTCTTCGGCCATAAAAATTTGGTTGTATCCGGCATTACCATCTAGAAAGCTAATAACCTTATGTCCAGAAGCATCATTAATAAGCATATCGGCTATTGGCATAGGATACTCATCTTTGGGTGTAGCCCTATTCAAATCTCTGAAGTCAATGCACACCCTCAACTTACCAGACCCTTTCTTCTCCACTGGGACAATGTTAGAAATCCACTCGGCATACCTGCAAGGTCGAATGAAATTAGCATCAAGCAGTCGACCGATCTCTTCCTTGATCCGGTCATATGTGTTCGGATTAAATTTTCTGGCCGACTGTTTATAAGGTCTAAAACCGACCTTTATAGGCAACCGATGTTCCACTAGCTCTCGGCTTAATCCTAGCATCTCATGATATTCCCATGCAAAGAAACAAACATATTCTTTCAATAGCTCGATTAACTTAGCCTTACAATCGGCTTCCAAATTTTTGTTTATAAATGTCGGTTGAGTGACTGAACCATCCCCAATATCTACCTCTTCTAACGGATCGGCTGATGTAAAACCTTGTCCAAGTTTATCCATGTCATCCAACTCCTCTATAGACTCATACATATCGTTCTCATTGGACCGATACTTTACAAGACGTTTTTGTAACCACTCGGAATTAGGATCCATTTAAACATATCATACCTTGGAGTCGATTGCATTCACTCGGCTTTAAAGAGACGGGCACAAAACCATTCTTGGTTGCGCTGAGAAAATCAAATTATGATAAGTCACGTCCCGTCAAGCAAGTAGCATTGGGATGTTGCCAATCCACCGATGCATCGGCCAAAGCAACACAGGCCGAGTTATCCGCGTGAATAACTTCCACTTCATCATCAACCCACTGAATCAAAAACTGGTGCATAGTGGATGGCACGCACTGGTTTGCATGAACCCAATCGCGGCCTAGTATGACGTTGTAGTTATCTTGCACCTCAGCGACAAAGAATGCAGTAGCCAAAGTTTTGCTTCCGACTGTAAGCTCCACATACATCACACCTTTGGCTTCAGTTTTCTCTTTGCCTTCAAATCCATTGAGCACCATATTGGTCTTGATCAATTCTTCATCAGGCAAACCCAATCTCTTGAAGACCGAATAGGGCATAAGATTTACCACAGCACCACCATCAACAAGCATCCGAGTGAGTGGCGACCCATTGATGTGACCTCTGAGATATAATGGTTTAAGATGCGTTACTGGTTCTTTTGGCTTCTCGAATATTGCGTTTTTAGGGCCAAAATCCAGCTGAGCCACCTCCCCTTCTTCATCTACAGCACGAAACTCAGCAGGTAAGTAGTACACCATATTGATATCCATACCTTCATGAACCGGCGTAGACTCATAGTCCAACATATCAGCCTCCTCCTCGAGTGCATCCACCGATTCTGAAATTTGTCCGAGTGAAGGATAAGTAAGAAGTGTCGCAGACGATGTCATATCTGTTGCATCGTCCTCCTTTGGTGATGTAGGTATTGCTGTGATAGATGTAGAAGCTGTTGTATCTTGTATTTGTTTAGGCCTCCACACTTGTTTTGGTGGAACCATGGGTCAGGTGTCATTGAACAACTTGTCCCTTTGTTTCTCGGCCTCCTGTTCTGCCATCTCTCGACTCCTTAACCTCTGTAGTTTCCTTTTTTGTGTCTTTTTTAGCCCTGGAGGACACCACTTCGGCTGAGTGTATTTAGGATCTCTCGTTTTTACTCGGCTGGTGCTTGCTTCATGGTCATTAGCCGAGTGCTTTGGCGCGATAGCAAGTATCGGCTCAGTCGGATTGCTATGCACAATCGGCTGCTGTATGGCGAATGTTTCGGTGCCCAAGATAAGTGAGTCGACATCCATTTTCTCCTTGCCTTTTCCCGACTCAACTGCTGCAACACTTGGTGATTTAACACGCCATTCTTTTCGACTTTCCAGATGCATGAAATTTCCACTCGGGCTCACCTTTTTACTCTGATGAAATCCACTCGGATGAATATCACTCGGATGGAATTCAGTCGGATGGAATCTACTTGGCCACATTTTTTCACTCGGATAGCTTCCACCTGGGTGCATTCTTACACTCGGATAATTTCCATCCGGTCGCATGTTTTGACCAGCCGACCGATAGTTACCGATGTTCAGTCGGCCTCTATATGAATAGTCAAGTCGATCCCAAACAGATTGCGTATGCTTTTCTGGAAACGACACCCTTGGTCCACTCAGTTTTATATACTGACTGAACATATCAGCTGATGGTGACCTTGGTCGCTTCAGGTATGATGGCCGGTTAGAGCTGGGACCAGCCGACTGATTAGCATATTTGGATAGCAACATATCAAAAGTTGGCTTGATCCGCTTGCGTTGCACTTTAGCTTCATTCCTCTTCCACTTGCCAACTTCTGGACTCTTGGGTTTGACAAATTTAACTCGCGTATTTTCTTGCACTTGCGGTTTCCTCTCAAGTGTAGGATTCTTGATGGTGATTTTGATTACTTCCTTGCCATCGGGTTGCTTACCAAGCACAACCTGTCTCCCCAAGACCTTGTTGTCCTCCTTGTCTTTCCTGGGCTCACCAACAATGACATTAGCTTTATTAGCAGATTCGGCTACCTCCGGCCGAATGAGTAGCTTCTTGCCCTCCAAATCCATGGTATTCATTGGAAAAGGTTGTTTATCAACTTGCATCTCAGAAAAGTTCAATCGTCCATCATTAATGGCCGATTGTATCTGTCGTCGAAAAACATTGCAATCATTAGTAGCATGAGAAAAAGAATTATGATACTTGCAATAAGCACGCCATTTTAGCTCTTCAAACGGCGGTAAAGTATGAGATATTCTAATAATCTTAGCCTGCAGCAAAGCATCAAATATTCTATCACACTTAGCAATGTTAAAAGTAAACTTCATCTCTTCATCACGATTCTTATGAATCGGTTTCAGATCATTGCAAGTAAAGGGTTTGGCCTTAGATGTCCAAACAAATTCAGTAGCAAAAACATCACCCTCATCGTCCGAGTGATCACTATCATATTCCACCATATTCATCTTTGGACGATCGGCTTTGTATCTATGCACTTCTTTGAGATCTTTGCTTCGGCTTTCCTGAGCCAAAGCCCTTTGTAAGACTTGGTTGATATTTAAGAACTCATAACCTTCCAGCTTTTCTCTAATGGGAGTTCTCAAACCACTTAGCACTAGGTCTGCCAAGTCTCTCTCGGTTATCACCAAACTAAAACACCGGTTTTTTGTTTCTCTGAATCTCTTGACGTAATCGGAGACCGATTCATCATGCTTCTGTTTAACCGATGTTAGATGTGATAACTTGAGTTCATTGTCGCCGCTATAAAAGTGATCATGAAATTTCTGCTCTAGCTGCGACCAAACCCGAATGGAACCATGTGGTAAAGAAGAAAACCATGAAAATGCAGTACCAGTTAAAGATAAAGTAAACAAACGCACTTTCAACTCATTTAGTGAGCCTGCTTCACCTAGTTGTGCTAAGTATTGACTAACATGCTCCCATGTGGTTTTTGTGCCCTCTCCATTGAACTTAACAAAATCTGGAATCTTATATCCCGGAGGGCATTGGATGGCATCAAAGTACTCGGGGTATGGCTTTTGATAAATCCGATTCCGAGGTAACTCAACTCTAAAATTTTCTCGAAGCATCTTAGCCATCTCCTCTCTAAGATTAGCTAGACCATCATCCATAGTGGACGATGCAGCTTGTGGCAGTGGCATAGAAGGAGTAGGGTTGCTAGTTGTGGGTAGGAATTGTGGCATGTATGTCAACCCATAATTTGGTAGTGGTCGAGTGGTTGTAGCTGTAGGTAGAGTTTGGTTCGGCGTTGCCACCGAACCTGTCATGCTCATAATAGGATTAATGGGTGTAGCCACAATCTGATTTGTTTGGGTAGGATAATAAGTCATCGGCACGGGAGGCGCCGATGCAATAGGTAAAGCCAGATTAGGGTTTTGCACACTAGCAGCTACACCATTATTACCACTAGACGATTGAGATATATTCTTCTGAGCATTAGTATTTTCTATAAAAGTTTGATAGACTAGATTGTTACCATCAGCAATACGACTTTTAATCTCAGCCCACTGCTCAGGAGAAAAGGCAGTACTTACAGAGGGTTTAACCTGCTCGGCTTGAAGAGGAGGGAACTTGATTTCTTCAATCGGAGTGATGTTGCCTTGGCGATCCTTCTTGAACTTTGCAAGGAACTCCTGCAAGTCCTTCTTCTCGCGCGCCTTCTTGTACTCCTCATAAACTTGGCGATGATCGGCCGATATCTCATCAAGACTGGGCTTAATGATGTTATCGGCGTCTACCTCAGATGGCTTGACACACGAACACGTCACGTGTACCCTCGACGCCGGGGGTGATGCACCGCAGCTCACGTCGAAGGAGACCCGACCGGCAGCGCGATACGCAAGACAGTCGACAGGCGCTTTTGCAGACCCGAAAACCCCACACCCCCGGGAGGGACCCGGTCAGGGAGTGCGGCGGCTATGGGCTGCCCTAGGTCGATTCGCTCGCCCCTAGAGCCTCGGAATTCGCAGCTCTCAAACACGAAGAACAACGAAGAACGAGATAGAAAACGGTGGAGAGATAAAACGTAGATGAAAAAGTAGTATATTGATTTGTTCGATTGTGTGTTGTTCAATCGGCCGTCACCCCCAACATATATAAGAGGCGGCTGGACTTCCCGTACAAGTAAAGGATTCATCTAGGCTTTCCTTACAAGAAAAATTACATCAATTCACGTCCTAGAGTCCTAATTCTATTCCAACTCGGATTCAGTCTGAATCTGGCCCAAACTCTGTCTTCCTTCTTGTGCGGGCCGCCGGGCTTGCATATGATCTCCGATCGAGACGGCCCAAATATCAAACTTGTGCGCCTCGACAATACGAACAACTCGCATGTTGATCATTTTTTCAAATAAGGCCATCTTGAATACTTTTCGAGGTCATCTTTATCTTCCAGTCGGACTCGGTTTTGCGGTAGACTGGATTATCCGAGTCTCGTAGTGAATTTATAGGCTATATATTATCTCTGATGATGATGACTCCAAAATCAAAATTTACTATCTTGATGATACGCACAACTTCTGTATTGAACACTTCTTCATCCAAGGTCATTTTGATAAACTTTCGAGCACATGTTCAATTTCACTCGGACTTGAGCTCATCCACTCGGATATTAGATACTTTCACTCGGATTGTACAATTGGACTTTTTCACTCGGAAGACAATCTTTCACTCGGATGACTATATTTCCACTCGGATGACTATATTTCCACTCGGAAGGCACTATCTTATTCACTCGGATGACTATATTTCCACTCGGAAGGCACTATCTTATTTGATCGGCAAGTTTTCGTCCCGATGGTAATCTTTTCACTCGGAATATTTTCACCTGGACGACAATTTCACTCGGATGATCATATTTTCACTCGGATGACTACATTTCCACTTGGATAATAATAAGTTCATCCGGTCAGCAAACTTTCACTCGACCGTAAACTTTCACTCGACCGTAAACTTTCACTCGGATGGTAAACTTTTCACTTGGATTTCCGACTGAAAACATAGCCCGATCTTGATTTGTCTCTCCAGGCCTCATATGATCTCGGATTGAGACGAATTATATATGAAAATCGATCGGGTCGACGAGACGAAACTTTTCCATGTTGAAGGTTTTTTGATTCAAGGCCGTATTGATGGCCGAATTACTCGCGCAACCTATCAGACAAGTGTCTGGCACCTCGCGCCATATTTCCGTTGAGGTTCAGTCTGCAGTATATTGCCTCTAACTTTTGCATATGAACTCGGATTGAGATGATTTATATATCAAAATCGATTGCCTCGACGAGACGAAGACAATTCCTTAAGAGTGCTCCTTCATCCGAGGTCATCTTGAAGACGTGATTGGCCAAAAACCACTCGGAACATTGAACTATGCCACTCGGAGTATAGTTTCGGTTCATAAGATAAAGTCGAATGAATATAACCAAAACATCAAAGTGGTTTCACTCGGTGACGTGAATATTTTTATGCTGAAAACTTATTCACTCGAGACCATCTTCATTGCAATCTGTATCTTGCCAAAATTAGGTGTCAACACAAAGTCAGAGAGAAATTTCTGTACATCAAGAATTAGGAGGACCTACAACTTCACACTGAATCAGACACTGCCTACACGGAATTTACATGAAAATTGCAGCACACTTTTGCTGGACGGGCTCCCTACATACACATACAGGATACGGGTGCAGCTCAACTTCATCTTCGGAGATGCTGCAGCAAGAGCGTTGGGACCCCCGCGCGAGGTTGTGGCCGCCTCGCCATCGGCGTGGTGGATGGACACGCCGTCGCTTTTGGCAGCGCCGGCTGTGGCGCCTCGCCTCGGCAGCCATCCGCCGTGGGGCGCGCCGGCGTCGCCGCCATGGCTATTTCGCTGCGGGATAGGAACTGGAGGGGATAAGCCAATACTCAAAAACCTGACAAATTTACTAGGAAGGAGGGGGCTTTGTGCTAATGTGTGTTTAAGTTGCTGGTGGGAGCTCTGCCTTGAGCAGATGCCGTTCGCTACAGATCCAATGGGGTGGGATCCATGTTTCCAGATTTTCACTGAAATCAAGGGGCTGCTCGGATTCTCTCCACTCTCCAACTTCACGCCGGAGCGGAACAGGATCTAGTTCTAATTTATGGAGTGGTTGGAAGGTGAATCTATACTTTAAAACATGTCTATATACATCCATATGTAGTTCATATTAAAATCTCTTTTTAAACATTTCAATATTAACTACATACAGAACAAGCTAAGTGAATCTATACTCTAAAACATGTCTATATACATCCATATGTAGTCCATATTAAAATCTCTAAAAAGGCTTACATGTAGAAACAAAGGAAGTGAGTATATGCTACTGACCGCCCTCCCACTGGAAGGTGATATCCTACCGTTCAGAACCGGTTATGGAACCTGTGATAGAGAGAATGATGGATTATACTTCCTCCTTGTTCGGTTTTGTTCTTGAAATATTCCAGGCAGCGGTTCGTACGAGGATTCAAGAGGAAGTGTGTGATACTACAATCTTCCAAAGAAAGCACCTAGACAGACCCAAAATACTTCGACGTACAATGATGCACATTAAGCTTTGACTTTGTTCTAGAGATAATACAAGTTAATACAAGGCAATAAGTCTATAAAACCGAGATAATACAAGTTAATACATTAGATTTCTGCCTTCTTCCTCCTCTTTCTTCTATCGTCTCCTTCTCTTTCCTTTCCCCTTCGTCCTCGTGATTTGCCCTGCAAGGAACCAAGAAAAATATGAATACATCAAAGGATAGCGCAGGAGCATACCAATATTTAAGATAGGATCTCGTAAACCATGCAGTTGAGATATCTCGCTATCAATCAACAAATGTAGCATAAAATGAGACTAGTTCAGCAGTAAGGAATGCATGTACGATCGGAACCGTAATGTATCAAAAGACCTTGCAAGTTGCAGTGGTCTTTCAATCTAAAATGGTTTGGACATTGAACGGATAAATGTACCTCGGCAGAGAACGTTCTGAGGGGATCGCTACTTTTGCCTGAACCACTCCTGAATCCCATTCTTTTCTTCCTTCGGGGATTATCAAGACCCATAGCAGCCCTCGAAAGTTTGACTGCATTGCTGGCTTCTTTCGTTGTGGGGTCAATTAGGTATTCGGGGACATCACGCAGGTGAGCAGGAATGGATTTGTTGGTAAGCAACTTATCATGTTTGAGCAAATCTGAAACGAGTAGAAAGATTAAGCATATCATTCATTTGTAAGATTTAAATACCAACACAGCTCTTCTGAAAAAGATTGGGGAAGATTGATATATCTAACCGAGGTCTGTTGGATTCTCTTCAAAATGAGCTTTCAACCTACAAGGAAGCAAAGGGCATTGCTGTTAGAAGGGAATAAAGGCAGAATGACTACGGGATGAAGGTGTTTCTTGTTATGAAATATTAAGAATTGTGAATACTATATATTGATGCCTTATATCAATTAAATGCTACATCATGAACATAGCTGGTGAATGATACTCCTTCCATTCCTAAATACAAGGTGTTAGTTTTTCCAAAAAGTCAAACCTTGTCTATGTTTGACAAGTTTATAACAAAATATGTCAAGAACTACAATACTAAAATATAAAAATATATCCACGT
Organism: Triticum urartu; assembly: GCF_056163025.1. NCBI lineage: Eukaryota > Viridiplantae > Streptophyta > Magnoliopsida > Poales > Poaceae > Triticum > Triticum urartu. Next base: position 40,688,975 of record NC_141876.1, on the reverse strand, counting down.
CGAATCTAGTGATAATTATTTGGAGCAACTAATAATTATATTAGGATGTCGTTTTCAAACACTCTGTAAGGAAGACTGGAGACTGCAATTCTGCATTTCCCTTTCCCTACGTGATTTCATTATCATGTAATGTGATTTTGCTAACACTTGACTATTTCCTTGATGGACAAGGACTTTCTTACTTCTCAGAATTGAGGATTTCATTCTTTACGTCTTGACGACGTGCTTCCTGTATATCACGGCTTGTCACACTCCTAGCAACATCCTGCAAAAGGAATATCAATTGACATTAGCTACCAAAATCAGGGTTATTTCACATAGAACACATTTCAGTAACATTACTCTAGCACTACAAGGTATAGCAATTAAGAATATATTTGGGAGAAATCAAGTACAGATCATTCAAGATAAATACACTCCGTACCTGAGTCCTATATCGTAGGGACTCGACAGCGTTTTTTGTGAGTAACGGGAAAGGTAAAATGCAGTTGGTATCCTTTTTTTCAACATCTTGCAACATGTGTTCAATCTCTTCGAAAACATCCTCCTCCTCTGGTGAAACCTGAAAATAGAGTATGAAAAGAAAGAGGAAATAAATAACCAAAGACACAGGGTCTACTAAGCATGTTAGCAATTTCTGACAATAATATATGTGACTGAACTGAACCATGTAAAAACGGAACTTACAAGTGATATAGATGCACCGGTTTTATTTGCCCTCCCTGTTCGTCCTATTCTGTGAATATACCCAGCAGGATTCGGAGGCATGTCAAAATTAACTACCTAAAGAAGGGTTAGAGAAAAAGATCAGTCCTGCAACCTATTACAGAAATTACAAGATTGAACTATATAACAGCAACGACTTTACCACGAACTTGTAAGAACAGACAGAAGATGTCAACTATACTCAACTTCCTCACGTAATCGAATGAATACTGAGAAATTGATTTCTTAAAACATATTCTATTTTTGTTTAGCAGATAAGCCAGAGAAAGGTGAAATATAGCTTCGCAAAAAGAATCATTGGTGAAGCTGACCACAAAAAGCTTAAAAAATCCTTATTTCCTTTTATTTTAAAGAGAGAACATTTGTTGGTTGCCCCTCGCTACATCAAACTGGGCACTAGTTCCCCGGAAGAAAAAAAATGAGCACTAGTTGCTTGGTGAATTCAAAGTTTACACTGATGCTGCCACCAGGTCCAAAGTAAATATTGGTGCACTTAAAACAAAATAATAGTCTGCCCACCAGTTATTTACATATATGTTCAACTAGCCTTAGTTGTATTTACAGCATATAAAAACCAATTAGGTAGCGCTAATCATCATGGTTAAATTGGGCAATATGGTTGAGTAGACCAAGATATACTTACTGTAAAAACGTTTTTGAAGTCAATTCCTCTGACGACTCCGAATTCAGCATCTAAAGTTTGTTGCAAATGCTTGCGTGGCCCCTTTGAATCTTTTTTGCTTTCCTTATTGGTTTGCTTCGCCTCCTTTGTTTTATTGTCATCTGTTGCTATCAGGTAATCGAATAGCCTAGCATTGAAAGCCTAAAAGAAAGAAAAAGATACTTAAATGACTTCCCATATTTCAGAATCACCTTGTAACTGCAAGCTAGCAATCTAAGCTTATCAGGAAAGTCACACAAGTCACGTATCAAAGTTTTACTGACAGCCTTCTGTATCATTTTACTTCGGGCAACATAAAAGGCTTAGCAATACATAGAAACAGATATAAACAGCAATGATCTGTTTGCACGCCATGTACCAGCACCTAAAGGTATAATCAGGTTACATCATCCTCATCATGGACAAACACCAACACTAAAACTAGCCTAGGGGGTTAAGTGGCCCGGTTTTACAAGTTTTAAGGGGTGCATATCTAGTTTTCTAGTTGCGGATGCTAAGTAGACACAATACCAAATTCAAAGGGTATATATATTTTTTATATAAAACATTTACAAGGCAGTAAGCACCCTTTATAATTTTCCCAATAGTCGACACTGTTAGAAATCCTCTGACGCGTATGGATAAAATGAAGCCTGCCTCGTAAAAAATGTTGATTAGCAATCTACTGAAACCCAAGAAAGTTAATTAGCTTAACTGGTAAACAATTGGAGGGAAGAAAACTAATACTCCCTCCGTTCCAAAATAGATGACCCACCTTTGTACTAACTTTGTACTAAAGTTAGTACAAAGGTGGGTCATCTATTTTGGAACGGAGGGAGTATCATTCATTACAAGATAAACCATGGGAACACAAGATAATACAATTTAAGATCAATTATCTACACACACACACACACACACAAAAGGCAGGCTCTGGAGAAGCACTACCTCAATAATATGTAGGCGAGAATTTTGTGGCAACTCAGCATTCAACACTGCAGATCTTATCGCAAACTGTAAAAGTACAGCATATTCCTCAAATGTTAGTTAATTTATAAACAACCATATATATCTAAAATAAGAAACAGGAATAGAGAAACTAGCAATGACCAAAGTATTCTATTACGAAAGGAATGAAGTGGGGAACATGCTCCTGGAAGGAACAGTTGTTAAGAAGAATGCCATAACATCTCTCAAATGGCAATAAAAAAGATTTGACAAAACTTCATGCTGCAGATTTGACAGAACTTCTCCTTAGTGATAGATTCATATTCATCTGTTGGTGCTCACATACTCAATGTCCAAATGGTGGTAGTTCAATTATTGTTCCATTAAATATTTTTGGACTAGAATTGATCTAAATTTTCAAATTTCATTTCTGTTCAAATGCCAGATGATAATCAGTAACTCTATCAAATGAAACTATGCAAGAAAAGAGCAGCGCAGATAACAAGTTACAGATCCAAATCATATCACTACGGGAAGCAAATAGCAGTACCAATTTACCTTTTCCAGGAACAATCTTAATCTGAATGCATTGTCAATTGAGTTCACAAATATTAGAACTTTCTTTTGAATAAGCTCTAACTTCAGAAGGGAAAGGATATAAAGCATCTTATCCTTAGCACTGCATGAAATCTGTGGGCAAAAGATTGGGGGTAACTTAATCTGTGGTATTGAAATAAAAACACTAAAGCTACAGAAAATCAGCACAAGAACTGTAAATAGACACAGTCATTATTTAAGAATGGTCCCAAAAAAAGGGCTATGGACAGGGAACCATACTAACTTGTATACAATACCTGCTGGAGTCAACTATGGATTTACAGTTAGAATTTTCAAGTAATATTGTACAAACAGTGAGATCAACAAGCCTATGATGTAATGTAAAAGGGAAGCAGAAGATACTTACCCAAAATTGTTGCACATTTCTAGGGACCACGTCATCCTTTGCATGACCAACCTCGGTAAGAGTTAAAACAAAAGGGTTGTGCAGAAGTAGCTTTGTTAGTTTGTCGATATCAGGGCTGCAACAAATAAATTTTGATATTAGACAAATCATACAAAACCCAAACAGAAGTAAAGGTTAACTATATCAAAACTACTTTAGTTTGCAATGTTCTATGTCACCCGCAGGGGACCACCAACTCGGCTGTTGCGTGGTTGACGGTTAAAAAGAGGAGCAAAAATATAACGAAAGATCGTGCTGCAGTTGTTGGAGAATATTAAGCATTCATAGTAGGTCCTTTTTAAGATTTAAAATGAGACAACATTTCCAATTTTGGAACATAAGAGAATGGGAATGGAAGAATTGGTTCAGAATAGAAACTAAAACCAAGAGCATGATTTTGAGATACATTTGTTGTGTTTTACAAGAGTGTTGTGCTCACAAGTGTGTTTATTTGTGTTGGATCTGACATGTGAGTAAAAGTATATTTGTTTATTTATACCCCTTGGAAGGTTGCTAGCCCCACATGTGACTAGAAATGTACTTGTTTATTTGTCATGTTGGTCCCACATGTGAACTCACCACCAACTCCAACCTTTATAAGTAGGAAAGGAAAGATATATTAAGCTACTAGCAAAATCACATCAAGAAATGGAACACCGAAAACCATGTTAAGCAGCAACCATCCAGTAAGGGTGTGTTTGGTTTCAGTCATCAACTGGAATGGCATGGGTCGGACCCGTTCCAAGGCCTAGTTCTTGTGTTTGGTATGTAGCTGGAACAGGAACCAACTCGTTCCCACCGAGGGAATATTCGGCCCATATCCGGAATGCGCCGATACCTCCAAATCGGAGGAATCACGCGGAACCGGTTTGGGTCTCGCTCTAACCCCTCACTCCCGAGAAATCCTATCGCCTCTCCATCTTGCGCCGCTTCTCTCTCGATCTGAAGAGGAGCTGGTGCGGCGGGCGGGCGATTGGAGGGCGATGCCTGACCTGCGGGGGCGTTCAAGGACCCGTTCCTGCGGCAGCCGCGGCCTGATCTGCGGGAGGGCGTCACCGGCGGCCTGATCTGGTGGTGTGTGTGTGTGGGGGGGGGGGGGGGGGGGGGGGGGCTGATCTGCTGGTACGCTGCTGCCTGGTCTGCTGGGCGGCGCATCTTCTATGTGAATTGCTTCTTCTTGAGTTAGCGATGATTTTTCTTGCTGGAGGCAGAGGAGCGGTAGCAGATCGTAGCTTTCATATATTCTTGGTTCTTCTATGTAAATGCTTCTTTTGGTTTGTAGAAATGTATTGATGCAAGAGGAATAGTCATAAGATATGTTTGATATCGTGTATCTACCATGCTTGTATGTGCATATTATCAAAATGAACTAAATTCGTTTTATTCTGTCTCACCAACCAAACGCTAAAATGTAACCATTCCATTCCATCTATTGTCTCAGCCAAACATAAGAACGGGAGCGAGTACCCATTCTAGTGGAATGGAATGTCATGGAACCGTTACATTCCATTCCACTTCGTTCCGCAACCAAACACACCCTAAGAGAATCAGCAAGGTAACTCAGGGAACAGCTAAATATCCACAAACTGAAGTGCCAGCTCCATTCACTCGATTCAAATGCTAGTGAGATGCTTAGAGCTGTTACCGGTGCAGACTGCGGAATTAAGATGTTTTGAATAACTGCAGAAAAACGAAGCAAGAAGAACCAAATTTCACCTTGAAGTTGCAGACATCAGGATGGATTGGCAACTTCTTGGGATATGTGGGACAAGTGCCTTCAAGTCATCTTCGCAGCGATAGGATAGGAGAAGGTCAGCCTGGGAGCTAACCATTAAGAGATTAGTAACTTCTTCAAAAGGACATTTCTCAGGCATTCTGATACATCACGACAATTGTATGAAATTTTATACACAAAACTGTAATGTAACATATATTTGCCAATATAAGTATGTTAAAAATCATGACAGTAGATATTTGAAACACGCCACTCTAAAACATGGTATAGTTTAAACGGCAACACTGGGTACTGGCATAGAAAATGTTCTCAATTCTCCATTACCATAAATCAAATCCCCATATTTGCAGTGGCACATGACAGTATCATTCAGGCAGCATAGGCACTAATACTGTAAACGACTCAATTAAACAGTTTTTAACTTGAAGCTGAAAATTCAAAACCCCTGAATACTATTTTGTAAAATAATATAGATCCACAACTTCGACAGCTATGTTATGTTTTTGTATATGGGAAGAGACAACATAATTTGATATTTCAAACCCATAAGGAACTTGTTCGTTCCTTGTTGGGATAAAATCTTTCCAAGACTAAGCATAAATACTGCAACAGGCAAACAAATTGCACCTCATCAAGAATCATCATTGAAAGTGACTCTTTAATAGATGATCCCTGGACAATGCCCTTTGATATGCATGCTGCAACACAAGCTGGGGTTGTCACAAGAATATTAGGGGGCCCAGACAATGCAAGTTTCTGCAAGTAACAAGAAGCACAAGCAAGTTAGCTGGGCTAATAAATATAACCCTACAAAATTGATACTATTTGGAGAAAATAACAGTCGAACTCAAACAAGGCAAAAATGTCTCACAATATCCTTATCTGACATGCTCGCGGTCACTTGAACAATCTTCAACTTGGATGTACACAACTCAAGGAGAGATGATGCTTCATTATAAACCTACAGCAAGAAGAAAAGAAAAAAAAGCAACAGTGAGGTATTTGGCAATGACTAGTCATATCATAATATTTAACATAAGTAAAAGTTTATTCGCAATGCACTAGTAGATTGTAATATGAATCACTGAAGTAATTAGCAGGTCTAACATTCAACTCGCAAAAAAATCTCACTACATGCAGCATCAAATAGAAGAACAATTCATATTATCGTGCATGAATCAGGACGTAATATTAACTAGAGATAAATCAATAAGCGACTCTACAGCAGCTGCCTATACACATACAAAATATCCTGCGAAGAAACAGAAGTCAGATACCTGCTGGCATAACTCGCGAGTTGGCACCAGGATTAAGGCATTTGGTGCAGATTTCCGAATACGCCCATCTTTGCACAACTTCAACAGCTCTTGCAGCAGCGGGAGAAGGTAGGCAAAGGTCTTTCCAGAACCAGTCTTGGCCTTAGCGACCACATCCTTCCCTTCCTGGAATCGCAACATTAGGCCGTCATTCAGTACCACGAACTACGGGAAATCAAACAGTTGCATTTTGAACTAAATGGCTACCACAATCATGAGTAGAGCTTCACTAAACCCAACTCTAATTCAGTCCGGCTTGCATTGACAAGTGTCAGAAGGCTGCTGCGCCTAACCCAAAAGATTCACCGGAGAAAGCAAGCAGGCTGGCTATCATAATAGTACTGTAATTGGCTGATTTATCAGGCTAAACAGGCTAAAACTTGTTCCAATGAGAGCTTACTAAATTTTAATCAGTTGTTGACTAAACGCCACCAGAACGAGCGAGACTGAAAGCTAGAAAGGCAGAAATAGCGCACCAGGATGAGCGGGATGGCCTCTCGCTGGATCGGGGTGGTCTTGGTCAAGCCCTTCTTCCTCAGGGCCCTCTTGAGCTGCTCGTCCAGCCCCAGCTCATCAAACGTCACCTCCCTCTCCTCCTCCTCTGCCGCCGCCGCCTCCTCCTCCTTCCCCTCCTCCACGCCGCCACTCGCAGCGTCCGCGCTCCGCCCGTCCTCCACCTCGCTTCCGGCGCCCCCCGCTCCCTGCGCAGCCGCCTCCTCCTCCGCGTTCGGGGCCGGTGCGTCCTCGTGCGGCGCCGCCGCCGCCGCCTCTACATGCTCCTCCCCCCGGAGCGAGCCGCGCTGCTTCTGCTTCTTCGCCATGGGTTTCTTCCGGGGGAACGAACGGCTGCCGCTAGGGTTTAAGGGAGGCTTTCTTTTTGTTGGAAGCTATGAGGAAAATGGATGGCCCGCGAAAATATTGGGCCGCATGGGCCGCCGGCAACGAATGTGACCTGCGGACCGTGGCCCTCAAGTTTGCGAACTGGCGCTATCTAAGCCGTCCGATATAGATCGACGGCCGAAATTGCTCTTCGCAAAAGAGAAAGATGGACCCGAAAAAAAAGAGACCGCTCACTGTTGTGCAGTTGCAGGCAACTCCACTCCCCTCTCCCCTTCCAGCCGCCGTCGCGATGGCCGAGACGGTGGACTTCGCGAGCGGCGACGGGGAGGCCTGGCGTGCGGCGCTGGGCGCGTACGACCGCCGGCTCGCGGCGCTGGACAAGCCCGACCTCCTGGACGCCGACTCCTTCTACCGCCACGACCTCCCCCTCCTGCTGCACGGCCGCGACCCGGACCCCTACCTCGCCAAGCCCGAGCTGGTGCAGCTCATGCAGTGGAAGCTCTCGCGCGGCAAGTGGAGGTCAGGGCCTCTTCCTGCTCCTAGTCCATTTTTCCCTGTCGGTTGCATAGCACAGCTGCATTTCAAGTTTTCCCCTTGCTAGGGAGGGCGTGGTGCCTCCTGCTGAAAGTCTCTCAGATGACAATATTGAGTATTGGTTTAGCATCCAAAGTGAAATGTGGGCATAGAAATAAACAGTTCAGGTTTAAAGAAATATGCGCTCAGCTGATAAGAAAGCACAGTTCATTGGGTTCTTCCTGGTTCCAGCTAAGCCCCACAAACAACCAGAGCTAGTAACAAGTCAGTTGTCCTACGAATTACGTTAAAGGTGTTTCTTTCTCTGTTTCTCAGTTTAGAAAGACTTTAGAACAGGATTTTGACAGTTTGAATACAGCATTTTATTCTGATTCAACCTGACAAGGTAAAAGGGGATGGGAGATAGTTTGATATCTGAAGTCCCTAATGTATCATGTGCAGAAACAGAAAAGTAATGCTGGGCTATGGTAAACGTGCATTTTAACAAGAATGACAAATTCAAAACTAGTACATGAAAGGACTGTGTATATCTGCACGCAACTGTGGTTTGTTGATGTCTTCAAAATTGACAACAAGGACAAGCCTGAAGCAACAGCACATATTTTCTGCACAAGATAATGTACTTAATAAAGCTCACAGATGCTAGGAATGTGATTGGTTGGAGTATTATTACCATGATGCTAGATTGCTAGTAATATCTTAATTGTTTGGTTTATTATTTTGATCCATGTAGGCAGTGTGCTAGTATCGTGCTTGCTGGCCAACAATATCCAATCTTCACTCTGCATTTGTTGCTAGGCCGAGGCTGATGGATTTCGTCAAAAGCTTGGATGACAAAGTTGTAGAGTCAGCGTCACGCAAGGCATTTGCAGCGCTGCCCGACCTCAGCAAGGCCATCACCGAGCTCACTGTGCTCAAGGGTGTCGGCCCTGCCACTGCATCCGCGGTGCTCGCTGCCCATGCACCCGATGTTGCGCCCTTCATGTCAGACGAAGTGAGCTTGTTCAAATGTTCTTTTTTCCTCAATGTATCTGCCTTTCTAGGCGATATGGTTGCACCTTTTGTGTTTTAAGCTTTAGTGATATGTGTTCAGGCAATGGTCGCAGCCTTGGGCAATGTAAAGGAATACACTCTGAAGCAGTACCTTGCGTTTGCGGAGAAGTTGCAGGCTAAAGCAGAGGTATAATGTTGCCTTGCATTTGATATATCTGCAAAAATGTTGCAACGATAGCATCATTTGCTTGATTGTGTTGGTTGAACTGTTCTGCAGAATGTGGCCTTGAGTTGAATCAGGTAGCTGCAAGCGTATGATGTATTATTGTTGTGTGTTGCAAGCGATCATCAATTGATTTCGGCCATAGGTTAAAAGTTCTAATTCACCAGTCCAAAATGAAAACTTTCAGTAAATGCAGTTAATCTATGCTGCCAAATATGTTTGATCTTTCTCTCCATCTAGACAAGCTAAAACTACATTAAAAATAGCTGATTGTCACAATGTGCTCTGTTTTATGAGTTAATCTTAGCTAGTAGCAGTTTGGAGTTGAACATACAAATGTATATTTGTGTTATTATACTGCTTTAGGAGAAGTTCCATTTTAGCAATGTAAAAGAGCACTAGTTTGTAATTCGACGACCCTTTCCCAAATAGTAACACAAAATGCATTAAAAAAAATTGGGCTTATTATTTCTTTTCCATGAGATGCATATCCAGATCACATCTCAAATTTTTAGTTGCATATATATCTGTCCAGAACTAGGCTCCATATGACACAATAGGGCAATAGGTTAATTAATACTCCCTCCGCAACAAAATATAAGATGTTTTTTATGCCCTATGCAAAACCAAAAAATGTCTTACATTTTAGTACAAGAGGGAGTAATTACTAAGATGATACAAAGCATGTTATACTCGCAGGTTGTAGATTCGTTATGTTTTGCTAATTTCCTCGACATAGTTCCTAATTTGTTACCTTGTGCTAATTTCAACATTATACCTTGTGATTTCAAAATATTACTTGTAGAACTTGAAAATCCTTTGGCTGACAACTTGTGTTCCTCTTCAAGGAGTTGAGCGTAGGAGGAGAAAGCTTGACACCTTCGGATGTTGAGAGAGCTTTGTGGAGCTCGGCAATCGCCTCCAAGCCACCGAAGGCACCAGCAGGTGGGAAGAGAAAACGATGACGTGTGTGCCGCCGCACGGTTGCGCTAGAGCTAGAATGGTCTGCTGGTGATAGGCCTTAGATCGATCTTTGTAGAATGTATGTCATGTACTTGATGTCTTTGGATCAGCAAACATATTTGTGAATGGGGAATGGCGCACCTCCTGAGCTTGGCATTTGGCTATCAGATGATGACCTGGTGTTTCCGTCAAAGGACTGACCGCCTGTAAAATTGTCATGAAATTCATAGACCAATTCCAGTTAGCCCTCTACTACTTGGAACTTTGAACTGAAATGTAAAAAACCTCCGTCTATGATGTAAAATATGCGGTATGGCCTAGCCTTTTTTTCTTTTTCTTTTCTACACTGAGGGTACACATCGGGTTCTACAAAACCCTGTCCTTGAAAACTGGAGTAAAACGAAGCGTCGTGATCATTCCCCATGAACTCGAGCTGTAGGTGGTGTTTGGTTCTCTAGTTCTAGGACTTTTTCTAGTACCAACTAAAAAGTCCCTAGTCCCTTCCTAGAGGTTATTAAATGATCATGTTGCCTCTAGTATATAAAAAAATAACAATCAAACAACACCATGGGGTGGCGGGCCAATGGGTGCATGGAGGGGCATTGTTGGAAAAGTCACAAAATGTCTCAAAAAGACTCTCCTTGAAAGTCTCATTTAGTCCCAAATGACTAGTTTAGTCCCTAAAAAGTCTTGAGTTGAATGTTGAGGAATACACTCTGAAGCAGTACCTTGCGTTTGCGGAGAAGTTGCAGGCTAAAGCAGAGGTATAATGTTGCCTTGCATTTGATATATCTGCAAAAATGTTGCAACGATAGCATCATTTGCTTGATTGTGTTGGTTGAACTGTTCTGCAGAATGTGGCCTTGAGTTGAATCAGGTAGCTGCAAGCGTATGATGTATTATTGTTGTGTGTTGCAAGCAATCATCAATTGATTTCGGCCATAGGTTAAAAGTTCTAATTCACCAGTCCAAAATGAAAACTTTCAGTAAATGCAGTTAATCTATGCTGCCAAATATGTTTGATCTTTCTCTCCATCTAGACAAGCTAAAACTACATTAAAAATAGCTGATTGTCACAATGTGCTCTGTTTTATGAGTTAATCTTAGCTAGTAGCAGTTTGGAGTTGAACATACAAATGTATATTTGTGTTATTATACTGCTTTAGGAGAAGTTCCATTTTAGCAATGTAAAAGAGCACTAGTTTGTAATTCGACGACCCTTTCCCAAATAGTAACACAAAATGCATTAAAAAAAATTGGGCTTATTATTTCTTTTCCATGAGATGCATATCCAGATCACATCTCAAATTTTTAGTTGCATATATATCTGTCCAGAACTAGGCTCCATATGACACAATAGGGCAATAGGTTAATTAATACTCCCTCCGCAACAAAATATAAGATGTTTTTTATGCCCTATGCAAAACCAAAAAATGTCTTACATTTTAGTACAAGAGGGAGTAATTACTAAGATGATACAAAGCATGTTATACTCGCAGGTTGTAGATTCGTTATGTTTTGCTAATTTCCTCGACATAGTTCCTAATTTGTTACCTTGTGCTAATTTCAACATTATACCTTGTGATTTCAAAATATTACTTGTAGAACTTGAAAATCCTTTGGCTGACAACTTGTGTTCCTCTTCAAGGAGTTGAGCGTAGGAGGAGAAAGCTTGACACCTTCGGATGTTGAGAGAGCTTTGTGGAGCTCGGCAATCGCCTCCAAGCCACCGAAGGCACCAGCAGGTGGGAAGAGAAAACGATGACGTGTGTGCCGCCGCACGGTTGCGCTAGAGCTAGAATGGTCTGCTGGTGATAGGCCTTAGATCGATCTTTGTAGAATGTATGTCATGTACTTGATGTCTTTGGATCAGCAAACATATTTGTGAATGGGGAATGGCGCACCTCCTGAGCTTGGCATTTGGCTATCAGATGATGACCTGGTGTTTCCGTCAAAGGACTGACCGCCTGTAAAATTGTCATGAAATTCATAGACCAATTCCAGTTAGCCCTCTACTACTTGGAACTTTGAACTGAAATGTAAAAAACCTCCGTCTATGATGTAAAATATGCGGTATGGCCTAGCCTTTTTTTCTTTTTCTTTTCTACACTGAGGGTACACATCGGGTTCTACAAAACCCTGTCCTTGAAAACTGGAGTAAAACGAAGCGTCGTGATCATTCCCCATGAACTCGAGCTGTAGGTGGTGTTTGGTTCTCTAGTTCTAGGACTTTTTCTAGTACCAACTAAAAAGTCCCTAGTCCCTTCCTAGAGGTTATTAAATGATCATGTTGCCTCTAGTATATAAAAAAATAACAATCAAACAACACCATGGGGTGGCGGGCCAATGGGTGCATGGAGGGGCATTGTTGGAAAAGTCACAAAATGTCTCAAAAAGACTCTCCTTGAAAGTCTCATTTAGTCCCAAATGACTAGTTTAGTCCCTAAAAAGTCCCCCCCCCCCCCCGTTTGGTAAAAAGTCTCTAAGGCTAGTCATAGTGGGAGTAACTTAGATAGTAACATAGCGCACCTCGAGAATTTTTTGCTTATGTGGCAAGTAGTTAATGAAAAGTAGTAACATAATATGTTACTGTAACATAGCGCTTTCCAAGACAACATGAGTCTACAAGCTATTAAATAAGGCCACATATGACACTAGTACTATGTTACTTTGCACTATGAAGATAGTAACTTAGACTAGTGTCATGCATATGACACTACTTCCCACTATGACCAGCTTAAGGACTTCTTCTAGTCTCTACACAAAAAAATCGCTGTAAACAAACACCCTGTAGTGTCAGTGGCGCCCGTTCAGGTCCCAAAGCATTTCAGTTATGACGCTGCCATCGCAAGCGACGCATAGATAAATGCACCAAGCGTTAACTCATCTAGCCACCCAGGTAACCAAAGCAGCTCTAGAATCTCAATCCTCCCAACCTGAACTACTCCAGGTTCATCTCTGGAGTCTTGGCCATGGCAGCCGTGGACTGGTCCTCGCTCCCGAGCGACCTCGTCCGCCGCGTCGCCGACTGCTTCCTCGCCGCCAACGACGTGGACTACTACATGGACCTCCGCGCCGTCTGCGGCAGCTGGCGCTCCGCCACCGACGACCCCAATGACAGCCCGGACGACCCTCGCTTCCGGCCCCGGCAGTGGGTCGTGCTCGACGACGACGTCTTCCGGAGAGAGGACACGCGCCTCCTGGTGAACACCCACACCGGCCGCTTCCTCCGCAAGGAGCTCCCTCTGCTCGCCGGCCACCGCTACGTCGCCACCACTCCCGGTGGATTCTTCGTGCTGGCGGACTACGATGACTATTACGCCGCTCGCGTCCTCAACCCTTTCACAGGCCACATGATCCATTTCAGGGCAACCGTGCCCTCCGACATGGTGGATGCTGCTGCTGTCATCGGGTCGCCCCCCACCATCATCTTGCTCTGCGGCTCGGATCGTAAGTGGTACATGGCTAGCCCCGACAGTAGAAGTTTTGCTGTGTACCAAGAGGAGGACGCCTACCCGCTGATCCGGCTGGCTGTCGCCGGTGGCATGTATGCCGACGGCGAGCAGAGACCGGTGCCTCCGCTGCCAGCTGCCGTGGCCGACAAGATCTTTTGATCTGATGAGGCTGTTCTCCGTTGATCCATCCGAGATGTTCTGGTCTGATGTTATTGAGCATGTTGCCGACGATGCTCATGCTCTTGAGATTGGGCATGCAAACAACAACCGCTGCTACCTGGTACAATCCCTGGGAGAAGTGTTCATCGTCTTCAAGCTGCAGCATGGCATGCAGGTTTTCAGGATGGACGACTCTAACCGGGGTGTACTCGAGCCTGTGAAGAGCATCGGTCACCACGCCATCTTCGTCGGCTGCTGCAGGTGCCTGGCTGTTGATGCCGATAAGTTCCCATCTGTTGAGGCCAATTGCATCTACCACCTAGTAGGTATGAATCCATACGGTGATTTCTACTTCCATGACGTCTACAAGTTTGACCTCAAGGACGGGACAGAAGAGATGGTCTCTGAAGCCATAAGTTGGTCAGATCCCATCACACGGAGGGATGCTGACTCTCCTTTCACAGCCGTTCAGCTCCTCTCCAGCTACACCATCAACGTCCGGGGTTCTGAACTTGTGATTCCGGAAACGTGTCGAGTAGATATTGATCAGTTAGTGGAGGAGTTCTTCTCAACTGAGGATAAGGAATTCTTCGCAATGTTTCCTCTGCAGTTAGGTTAATTTCCCTATCCCATGTTCAGGCAAGAAGCAAAGTTAAGTCTAGTAACAGAATATCTAATGCTTGTAATGCTTTCTGGTACCTGCGTCCGTGTGTTCTTCCCTAACTCCCACTTATTAGCAATGAAATATGTTGGTTCAAATCTGCTTCCACTTCTTGATTTGGCATTGCAATTCAATCACTCAGCATAATATTAAGATGACAGTGTCCTTGACAATGGCTTCGTGCCCACCAACGACGACTCTTAATCAGCTGAAATGCCCTATCTTTTTGCACTCCATTCTGCACAAATAAGATTTCAAGCGTATGTGTAATTTTTGCATATTGGAAACAATAGTTCAAATTTGTACATCATAGTGGTGAAAAGATAGCTCTAGCTTGATACAACCAGCACAAATCGTTGGCAATCTAAAAATCTCTATGTAGTCAACAATCCAATCTATATAGATTATGACTATGTTCACTTATCTTGTTCCAAATTGCTATTAGTATTTAATCCATGATGTTACAATTAAATCCCAGGCATTATGAGTGATTCCAATTATTAGTTTTTATATTTAATTTACTTCAGATGCAAGGACAAAGCTCTGCGTTAGAAGCATAAGATCGATTCAGAAATTAAAATCTGGAACAGCTAAGTGTTTAATTTTGTTGAGATGCCTGTATATATATTGGTACCTAAGTCTCAGCAACAATGTTCAATTTTAAGCATATCAAGAAACAACCCGTTTATACTTCTATTAGGAAATACACAGCATATACAAGCATCACATTTCTCAATTTTAAGTTATTATATGCTTATTAGAATGGAGAATATATTGCCTCACACCAAATATTCTGGCACTCCATATTCCATCCATCTCCATGCATGAGAGTTGAGACCATACAGGATAAAGCACAAGCACCGGTTCATGAAAGTGCACATAAGCATAGCTGCATATTGCAGAGCATGGCATGCATTTAACTAGATAAGCTCAAAAGGTTTAGTGTGCACCTGATTAAAGATCAATACAACAACAACAAAGCCTTTAGTCCCAAACAAATTGGGGTAGGCTAGAGGTGAAACCCATAAGATCTCGCGACCAACTCATGGCTCTGGCACATGGATAGCAAGCTTCCACGCACCCCTGTCCATAGCTAGTTCTTTGGTGATACTCCAATCCTTCAGGTCTCTCTTAAAGATCAATACAGCAGTACTAAATTAAAATGTTACGGAAATGAGGGGGCTCAACTTGATTAAATGTTAATACCAGCACCAACATGTAATAGACATATTTACTTCCACAAAAGCAACTGCTGAGTAAAAAAAATTGTGAGTTTACATGGTTTACACATTTCAATAAAAAAATCATATCACAAGTAATATATCGTCAAATAATAGTTAGGATATAAGAAGGCATCAACTCTTCAATCACAGTGAACATACACATTCTGTACCAACTACCAAGATCAGACTTTTAAGTGGGTTTAGATATATTAGTACAATAAATCAGTAACTACTCTTAGTATCTCAGAGATAAGCATGAAGAGTGAAACAGAAAGTTCAAAATGTAACGTTACACTACTAACTCTCTACTACATAACTGATGGAGTGATGAGTTTTGTTACTTGCGTAGTTGGCAACTGTTGCATTTATCCCTGGCATCTTCAATCTCAGCTCAAGCTTGTTTGGATCAATCTTCCAGTTGCAACAAGCTAGGTCAGGCATGACCTAGCTCAGACAGGCTGGACTCACTTCCAGCCATAGTAGTATTGTATATTGGTGTTATTTTCTTTTGCACTGGCACTGAAAGGCCCCAATATCATTAGCCCCTGAAAGCTTTTCAAAACTGAAGTACATACTGGCAGATGGACTTCAGATAGGAACGGAGTGTCACTTGGCTCAAGTATCAATATCAGGTGTGAGTAGAAATACTGCAAACCTGCTCCATTTTCAGCAAGACCAATATTTCCTTATTGGTTGCTTCATAAACCAATCGCTCCCACAAACAATTCAATCAAGTGAAGGTGCACTGGTTCATTGCCCACTTATGATCCTAGTTTAACTCAACTCGGGAATTCTTCATCATCGACAGAATCCGAAAGGTCAGCATGTTCTCTAGACTGACCCTGAACAGTCTGCCTCCCCCGACTCCGCTTTTGCCCTTTCCTTCTCTTTGACTTAGGCTTCTCTTCGAGATCCTTCACCCCACGCCTCTTATACATTTTAAAGCTTACATGCCTCTCCTCCGCCATCAACCTCACCTTCTCAGTGATTTCAGCAGCAATCTGTCTGTTGTACAGTTTTTTCAGTCCCTTCATTAGCTTTGCAAACGTGTCTGGCTGCGGCATCAGCCCAGCCTCGAGCATGTCCAAGCAATACGAGCAGGCCTCCTTGACATGTTTCTTCGCATACAGTGCATGGATCCAGATTGTCCATGCACTCACATTTAGTTCACAGCCTCTGCTGGCAATGCAACCCCAAACATCCTTTGCGAGCTCAAGTTTCTCATCTCTGACTAACGCATTGAGGAGGTCCTTCAGCACTCCGTACTGTGGTGCAACAAATAGCCCCCTCCCGACCATGTCCTTGAAATAATTGCACGCGTCGACCAGCGATCCCTGGCCAACAAGCCCATTCACCATGATTGCGAAGGTGTCGACCCCAGGACTAAGGCCGCTATTCTCCATCTCGTTCCACAATGCCATGGCTTGTTTCGTCTCTCCGAGCTTACAGGACAACCGAATCACCACATTGTAGATACTGAGGTCTGGGGGGCACCTGCACTCCCTCATCCTCTCCATCAGCTCCAAGCACTCCTCCAGCTGCTCCTTCTTCTCATGCGCCACAAAGAACCCAAGGTACACTCCGGGATCCACCCGCAGCCCGTCCCTCGACATGGAGTCCAAGAACTCATACCCCTGGGATAACCTGCCGGCCTTGCAAAACGCACTAACCAGAGCGCCGTAGGTGACAGAATCCGGCGTGCATCCCTTCCTCCGCATTTCAACAAACACCCGCATTACCTCATCGACCCTCCCCTTGGACCCAAGCCCCTGCATGAGGGTGGTGTAGGACACCGCATTGGGAGGGCAATCCCGCCGCTCCATCTCCCTTGTGAGCTCGAACGCGTCCTCGAACCTGCCGTCCGCGACGAATCCCGCGAGCAGGGTGTTGAAGACAACGACGTCCGGGGCGACCCCGGCGGCCTTCATGCGGGCGAGCACGTGCTTGGCCTCGTCGAGCTTGCCCAGGCGGCACCAGCCGTAGAGCAGGGCGGTGTAGTGGCGGAGCTCGAGCGGGAGCCGGGGCTGGAGCTCCTCGACGAGCCGCTCGGCGGCGGCGACGTGGCCGGCCTTGGAGAGCGACTCGAGGAGGGAGAGGAAGAGGGAGGGGTGGTCGTGGGCGGGGCGGGAGTAGAGGAGCGAGAGCGCGAAGGGGAGGACGCGCGGCGGCGGGAGGCGGCGGAGGACGGGCGATAGGATGGAGGCCGAGAGGAGGTGGGAGGGGAGCGGCGCGAGGAGGGAGGGGCAGGGCGCGGCGGAGGCGCGGGAGAAGCACTTGGCGAGGAGCGCGAGGGAGGAGGGGAGCGGCGCGGAGGGCAGCGACGGGGAGCACCAGTGGAAGTAGCCGAGCGCGAGGGAGGAGGCGGCGCCGCAGCGGCGGAGGACGGCGTCGAGGAGGCGCGGGGAGGACGGGTCGAGCCCCGACGCGGAGAGCGCGGAGGCCAGCCTCTGCGGGTCGGCGCCGTGGCGGCGGAGCAGGCGGTGCGCGAGCTCCGCGGAGGAGGCGAGGCTGTGGTCCGGGGCGGCGTCGGTGGAGAGGCGGCGGCGGAGGAGGGTGGCCGGGAGGAGGCGCTGCATCCTCGCGGTGGTGGGACGACTAGCGGGGGTTCTGCTGATCTGTTCTGTGTGCCATACGAACAATTGCATGTCAGTCAAGAACTCAAGATACTTGTGACGGACACCACAACGATTGCATTTCGTCATGAACTGATGAGTGATGATCAGTGGGTCGCCTTCCAGACTGAACCAATAGTATTTTCTGCATTACAGTTCTCTAAAAGATGTTTCGTTGCTGCATAGCAACTCAGTTGTGGTATATACAAATTCTCCTTACTCAGTATATACTCCTTCGGTTCACAAATACTGTAAGGCCTCCTTTGATTCATAGGATAGGAATGTTATAGGAATAGGAAAATTATAGGAAGTGAGATGACATGTATCTCAATTCCTGTAGAGAAAGAGATATCATTTGATGCATAGGATAGGAATTTTTTCATTGAGTCTTAGCTAATGTTTTTTTTTCTCCAAAATGTAAAGGATTGATTCCTATCCTACATATGAATAGGAAACCATTCCTACAAACCAAAGGGCTTCAAAGGAAAATTTCCTATGCAAATCCTATCCTATAAAAATCCTATGAGATTCCTACAAACCAAAGGAGGCCAAGATGTTCTATAACTTTTTTCTGAATTGAATGCATATGGACATATGTTAATGTGTTTGTTCGCTCATTTCAGTTTATATGTCGTTCATATTGAAATATTCAAAACATCTTATATTTAGAACTCAGAGGGAGTACAATTTTACAACGTGCTGAACCGCTCGATGAAATAATAAACACCCTGCTATGTACCAACAATTTTTTTTCAATCAGTTGTTCAGTTTCCACCCAATTAGACACCAACCATCAGGTGTACGGCACTGGGATGCATATTCCTCAGGTGGCAACAAAAAATGTTGGCTCCTTAACCAGTTTATGGTCAAGTCACTAGCTATAGAAACATATCTTTTGTATCTTTGTCGACAATATCCTACTTCTACATCAGGGACGTGTGCTCCCACCAACAAACTCACGTATAAAATTGCGCTACAGGACCGCAAGTCCGCAAGAGCCAGAGAAATTTTTTGTTTGTCATCCACCTGATGGCATGGCCTGCTGATTGCGTGCAGGGCTGTAACAACTGGCGCAAGTCTTCACTGGAAGCTCCAATAGACAAACGCATCAACTTGAATTATTTTTCCTCTCCAGTTTTATTGCCTCGTATGATTTGACAACCTCCTTGAACTCTTCTTCAGCAGTCTCTGCACATAATAAAATGTAAGGGTCTGTCTAGGACACATCTAGATGTGACATAGTTATGTCACATCTAAGCTGATATTCACTTTGTTTGTGGTCTATTTTTTTTGTCTTTGTTTTTTTTTTGTTTCTTGTTGCTGCATTATGTATTTGTGGGAGCTTAGATGTGAATTAGTCAAACTGAAAATGTAAATGGTATTAGTAACTACTAAAACCACAAACAATTGCGTATGAAGAAACATGCTGTCCGTGAAGACCACAAACCTCTATTATCTTGATTTTGATCAGGGTGGACCTCCATTGCTTTTGTTCTAAAAGCACTCTGCATATGATGCCCCAAAGTCAGAAAACAAAACAACCTTGGTCAGGCCTGACACACATACCAAAAAATACTAACATTTCACACTGACAACAATCCTAACATTTTGATGTGTGGAGGTCTAGAGCAACGAATGTGTCCTTCCGATTTTTCCAGCCTACTAACTAGTAATACAAGATGCTTTCAATTCTTGATTTTGTGAAAGAACCATTTTTTATCAAAACATTCGCCAATGTAACCACCAATATTTCCAAATACTTCTCAACCCAACAAAATACTTAAGGATATACCACTTCTTAAGAATTTCTAGTAGGATACAAAGAAATGCGAGGAGAAAACAGAATTGGCACACAAATGCTTATCCTCATTCAGAAAAATGGTGAAAAATACTTATCCACATGGTTTTTAAGTCATCCTACTATCAGCTCTCCTCAGAAACCACCTGAATACATTAATATGTGACTGCAAAGCACTTAAAACATTAACTGATTGCTTGCTTCACCCAAAGGAATAGCAATCGAAAAATTGGAGAGATAATTTGGGTTTTCATCGAAGGTTGCTTATCTTGAGTTCTTGATAAAACACTTGAAAACAAGTGTTTGAACAAACATCAAAGTTCTTAAAGTGAATCCCATGGAAACCCCTTGTTGTCTAATGAAAATTAATTTGGCATGACAGTTTCCTTAAGGGTCTTAAGGTTAGCTTAGATATTTAATCAGCGATGCATGATCAACATAAAAAGATCAACCCCGACTTAATATAGAAGACGATCATGTTAGGTGGGACAAGTTCAAAGTAAACTGAACAGAGGGCTGGAGGGACAATAGGATGACAGGATTGCAATACCTTTACTTCTGCATCTGTGTATGGAGTCCCTCGTGATCTATAAAGAAATAACATGGCTTGTCACAAAAAGAAGTATAACTCTGGATAACATCATCATGTTCATAATTATAATTAATAAATAACAAGTTTGGTGTTATAGATGCTTTTCAAAGTACTTCAGTTAATATTTTCTTAAGATTGTAACAAACTGGGAACCTCTTTGTTTGAGCAACAAGATAAATATTTTACACAGCACAGCACAGCAATGCAATAATGATCCTGACACCTGATGTCGGACGGCTGCAAGTTGCTTCGTGATGTACCCTGTCAACTTGCTACTACCAAAGGTTCATTAAGGTATGCGGTCCGTGACTCGTAAAAATTGGCATTACTGAAGCAAATTATGAGAGCTTATTTTCTTAAAACAAGTGATCATAGGAGTCAATTCCAAAAAGATCATATTGATGAAACAAAATGAGAGAAGTGCATATTTCAACCCCGAACTTTTGCCCTAGTCTAATTTACAACCCTGAACTCAAATACCATCTAAATTACAACCCCCAACTCTTAAAACCGGTCATAATTCAACCCTTCTCTCCCTGTTGACCGTTTTTGACCTAGTTGACCGGATTTTGACCCGTTGACTAGTCAACAGTAAATTTTAAAAAATAAAAAATATATAAATCACAAATAATTTATTTTTTTCACAAGGTGAACAGTAAATTTTAGAAATTCAAAAAATAATTTTGATTTTTTCTCCTTCTGAACAGTAAATTCAAAAAACAAAAAAATTAAAAAAAAGAATATTTTTTCCATGGAAGATGTATCAATGTGTGAGGTCCGTGCCAATTTTCATCGTGTTCGGACATCTAAGTAGCTCTCAGCCAAAAAAACAAAATCAGCCCGAACAGTCACGACAGTTAACTGTTTCACAGACTCCACATTTGTCTTTTTTTTGAGAGCTACTCAAATGTCCAAACAAGCTAAAAAATTGTAACTTAAAAAAAATACTATTCACCATGTGAAAAAAAATAAGAAATAGATTTTTTTTTAATTTACTATTCACCTAGTCAACGGGTCAAAACCGGTCAACTTGGTCAAAACCGGTCAAGAGGTAGTGAAGGGTTGAATCCTGACCGGTTTTGAGAGTTGGGGGTTGTAATTTAGACGGTATTGAAGTTCGGGGTTGTAAATTAGACTAGGGCAAGAGTTCAGGGTTGAAATATGTACTTCTCTCAAACAAAATAATTGATCATCTAACTGACGTATAAGCCAGAACATAGCACACATAACTAAGGAAGTCAAGTCAATGGATGTTCATATGAAATGCTCTATAGAACTTGCAAATCTACCAAATGCATCATCTCCCTTTACAGTCTGAGGCTCTCATTCAAGTGCACAACGAGTCAACTGATCACTAATAAACACGCATTCCACTTTTAATCCTGTGTAAGGCTACAAAATAAGTCTCTCGCAAAGGTATGACCATGAAGAACCGGCAACCATGCCATAAGCAGATTGAAAGATGAACAGAAATATACAGTCAGAGGTTTAAATAGGCATGGAAATACCTATCAAGACCAAGAACGGTGTAATGATGCGACATAGGATAACCCCTAGGCCCTGCCGGAGTATATGTCCGTTTATTTTTCTTTTCCGAGTTAGGCGTATCTGTCTGCCAATACCAGTCATCCCGCGGGATGTAATTATATCCACCTGGGGGGCCATTCTCCTTCCAACTTTCATAACTATTCCTGAATTTGTTCCTCTCTCGGTTGAAAACACTTTGCATGTGCCTTATTCTTTGCTGGCCAAAATAACAAAAAATCAGCATACTGAAGGAGTAAACGGAGAAAGTAACTCTTAGGGCAATGTTCGAGAAACTAAAATTTGGGGTTAGGAAAGAAGTTACTAATTTAGCACAACGCAATTTCTCATGGATTCACATTACATTTACCGCAGGCAATGTTCTGAGGCAACATATATATATATATATATATATATATATATCGAGCATAATTTCAAAAATTCTAAGTTCTAAAAAGGTAAATAGTGTAAACAGTTCAATGAACTCACAACTCTTTCCTGTTCATCCTCAAATTCCTGCTGCATACGTTGATAATATCGTCTCCTAGCATCGTCACTAAAAGTTCCACCGGTGGATCTTTTACTTGTCTTCCTCCAGGATGATGTTGTCTGCACCTTATTCAGCTTTTGATGGAAGAGCAGCAGGAAAAAGGAGCATATAAATAAACACTTAGAAGTCAAAAGGCAACGAAAACTGAGCGTATAACTGAGTACAGGATGATAAATTCGTCATCCCCTATTGGTTCTCCCTATGTCTTCAAAGTATAGTTCACATTGGACTAATAACTGAACCAATGTAATTCTGGCAATACAAAAGTGAGTTTAGAGAGAGCATGGCAGTTTTCTTCCTGTGGAAACCGCTAGATGGTCTATCTTAGTACTAGCATAAGCCAAAGACAATGACGAGAGGCTAGCCTTGGCAAAATCTTAAACACCAAACAGTACTAAATTTTAGAGAGCAAGATAATGATTCTCATCAGACCATTACATCGACCTAATGATCCTTCTGCTATTTCCCATAAAAAACAACGAACTACAAAACATAGTATTGCTGAAGCCTCTAGACATAAAACATAAATTTGGGGTAAACAAGCTAACAACCGCCAATCATGATGATCTAAAATGCCGTTTCCGACAGTTTAGAAGGGGCAAATCGAAGAAGAAATTAACACTGACTTAGAAAGGTACCTGAGTGTAGAACCAATCAACACTTTTACGAACATGACCAACCTGTCACAGAGGAAAATACAAATAAAAATGTCGATCAAATGAAATGTAGCAGAAGATACTAAAATACCTTTTATCTTCGAGCAAGTTGAATATCACAAAGATAACAAAGAGGCCAAGCAATTGCCAGTAACCTCGTATTACTGACAGGTCGTAGCAACACACCTCGCACGCAAGACAGGGAGTGTGGCAGTGCAGTCCTAAGCATAGCATCTACCCTTTTGCAGTGCTCGTGTAATCTCAAGAGGAGGGCCTCGCTTTGGATCAACAGAGCGAGCAGTGTGGGGTGGTTCAAGAGCATTACTAACAGGATTCAAGTCAAGTGCCATGTATTTCAAACCACAGGAGGTTGTAAATAGCATAAGAAACGCTCGATCCTTCAGAATAGCAGCGGTGCTTTCCGCAACAGAGTTGATGCGGAATTGTGAATGGTACAGCAGATTGCAGTTAAGCCAGAACTAAATGGAGCAAATCGTCGTGGAAGCCGTAATACTAAACGAGCAAGCGAGGCTGATGATCACGCACACCGCGATTATTACAAGCCAGAACTAAACGTACCAAGCTAGAACAACGTAACAGGGAAAGCACTCAGGACGGAGAGAAAGGCGGGGTTGCTCACCGCGAGGGTTGCGGTGGCGGCGCCGACGAGGCCAAAGACGAGCAGCCCCCAGGCCTTGGAGGGCCGCTCCTCCTGACCCGTCCCAGCGCCCTCGGATTTCCCCTCCTGCGACTGCGAGGAGGACATCTCCTCCTCCGCGGATTCCTATCTCCCGATTCGAGCTCGACGCCGGGGGGCGCGGGAGGCCAGGCTCATGCTTTCCCGGATCAAACCCCTCTGCCGCTTCGGTTAGCCTCTCCGCCGGGTTCTGCCGTGCTGCGGCGACCGGCGACCGGCGACCTCGGGGCGGGGTGGGGGGAGGACGATTCGGAGTTGGATTGGTGGGCGGTGCGGGGAGACGGCCGGTGAGGGGGGGAGGAGGAGACGGGTCGCGGGGCCGCAGCCGAGTGATGGCGTGGCGACGCGCTGGATGAGTGGAATCTCGTTGCTTCCGGCTTTCGGCACACGGGTTCGGTCGGTCGGTCGATGCTGTGTTCCGCACGGAAAGCGGGATTTCTCCGTCCGTTGGATTTTTGGTGGAGCATTTCTCGTCCGTCCGTTGGACGCGCGCGGCTTTGGATTGATAGATAGACTGGGGCTTGGTTCCTGAAACTATGCGTGGATTAACATGGATTTCGACCTGGATATCTGACCCCGATCGTCGAGTAAATGGTTATAGGTTCATAACCACGTTGATCCAATTTGACCCACTTATCCAATCAACTTTATCCAGATTCAGACGGACACTCGTTCACAATGCACGGTTGTATTTTTTATGAAATTTTATATATGGGTTTTTTTATGTAGAAAAAGGTACTCCCTCTGTTCCTACATATAAAGATGTTTTAGATTGTGCGTCTGATTTATAAACCATCTTACAACTTATCAGATCAGAAGACGGCCTCAACCCGTGGCTAAGGCCGCCGCCTCCAAAAACCCTAACTTTCTGCCTCCCACCGGCGCCGGCGCCAGCGCCGGTCCATCCCGTCTACGGTGGCCCTATGGCCATGGAGGCGGAGTGGATCTCGGCCCTTGCCGGTGGGAGGGCTCCGTTTTTAGATCTTTTTTCGAGCTTTGTTAGGGTTTGTGTCCTGCTCAGGAAGACGAGACGGTGGCGGCTCCCTGAAGATGGAATAAAGGTCTCCCCGCCTAGCCCCCGTTCCGGTGATGCGTCTTGCATCGTTGGTGGGCGTGTGGAGTTGTGTCTCCGGCGGATCTGCCTTTGGTGGATTTGCTCGGATCTGTTCGTCGTTCGTCTTCGTTCGTGTGTTTTCAGATTGGATCCTTTTGATCTACACACTTCATCCGCGGTGGTTGCTATTCTGGTGCGTTGGTTCTACGGGGCCTTAGCACGACGACTTCCCGACTATCTACTACAATAAGGTTTGCCCGGCTCCGGCGATGGAGGGGCGATGACAGCGGCGCGCCTTCGGCTCGCTTCAGTGCTTGTAGTCGTCGCTAGGTGGTCTACGGATCTGGATGTAATTTTTATTATTTTTAGTGTTCGTTGTACTACCATGATTGAAGATGAATAGATTGAAAGTTTTTCCCGCAAAAAAAAGATGTTTTAGATTTCTCATATTTGTAGTATGCTCTAGAAATGAAGGGAGTATGTATCATATTTGATATAGGGAATACCCTAGGGTGGCCCGATCTTCACGAACTAGATGATCTACTGCCCTGGCACAAAGATCAATTGGAACTGAGAAGTAAAGCGAGCTATGGAGAACATGTTTTTTTTTAAATTGGGGGGGGGGGGGGGGGGGCACCTAAATATATTTGAAAAGTCAGGACATACCGGCGTGGCTCTTTAGATTTCCATACTTAAGCCGATGAGACCAAATAATCAAACCGTCGATGATAGCTCTAATAGAAACAAAAACATCAATGTCAAGCCCTTGGAAAACTTTCTTGTTTCTTGCGTCTCAAATATTTCAAAGGATGAGAAGTAGCATGGAAGGGCGAACCAAAGTGGGCAGGAGTGCAGGCAGAGTTGTGCTGAAGAGATATCCAATAGGCGTGGCCATAGGGCGGGTGCTTGTTGCCCCCCAAATCCATCGAGTTGTTGGGCAAAAGAAAAAAGATGCTCACACTCTTCAACCAAGTGGTTACATCTTGAACAAGCTTCGGTGTCCATAATGTTTTGTCAATTATCCACAAAGTATGATCTTGATTTGTGACATTTGACATTGTAATACCCTGTTGCAGCCATGGAGCAAAAAAAATAGATGCAATCGATAAGCGAGGCTTCAACAAGTTGATCCCCAAAGTGCCTTCGGTTGCTGCTTAGGGTAGTGCTGATTTTTGTTCGTCTTGAACCTCTTGTTGCTGATTAGGGTAGTGGTGACTTTTGTTCATCTTGAGCTTGCACGCTCTGTTGGGGTTTTGTCATGTAAGCTACTCTTGATCGTTGAACGTTCAATATTTGTACTCTGAATCTTGTGTTACGTTGTTATTGTGTGGACTTTAATAATTTAAAGTCGGTCTACTCTAGTGTTTTCATTCTAAAAACCAAAGTGATCACCTTTCCCTGTTTTTGTTCATTTTTATTGCTAGTGGTCTCGCTGTGAACGACAAGAAAAAAAATTGACATCCCTCAAGGTGTGTCTGCGAGCCCCTATCATATCTCATTTACGTATGCTGCTTTTTTTAAGAGATATGAAATATTATTTTGTTCTCAATGGTTGGCATAGTCAGAATTTTGGGCAAGGGTGGTCCAAACGATATTTTTTTTGGCCAAAAATGCAACATGCCAACATACTAATATATAAATTTAATAAGGTCTTGTCAACTTACTAAATTTACAGTTAAAACTAGAATTTCCATAAAAGAAGATAGCACAACTAATTTATCAAGATAATTCATGAAAGTCTTAATTATATCATAATCATTCATTTTGGGGGAAATATATCTCGCACAATGTTAAACCTTGTTCAAGCCTTGAAAGCGTTAGGCGGAAGCATATTTTTAACCAAAGAAGATGAAAAGCATACTTTGAATCGAAGAGATGAAAATTTGGTGGTGCTCTTGCCTTGTTGTCTTACCGTGATAACATTTGCCTTGTGTATCTTAGCGTGAGAACATTTATAGGCGAACTTAGCAAATCCAACCTCCTAAACGTCCACAAACATGGCCGGACGCATCCACGCGGAACGGCCCCTCAAAAGTCATGGCAAACAGCCACACTCCTCATATCTAAAACCCTCAAATTCATGCACATCCGGCATACCAGTGAATATCACTAGATCATTGAGTAGTTTCACAATTCAAACATAGTTCATACATGAAATACGTAGTTCAAGCATAATTTTTTTTAAAGTGCACAATTCAAACATTAAGCTCCTTGGGTTCTACTGTGGATCCAAATATGCTCCACGAAATCATCTCGAATATTCTAATGCATCTATAGAAAATTCATAATTTGATCTGCATCTTGATATGGGATGTGGACTTGTTCTCTGGGTTCTCGAAATCATGGGTTTTGGCTACCTTTTCATTCTCGTCCTCGACAATTATATTATGCAAAATGACGCAACATGTCACCAGCCGCCACAAAGTCTTCGATTCCCACATAATTGCAGCTCCATCAACGAGCTCGGAGGACTCCGAATGCCCTATCCACATCCTTCCTAACTGCTTCTTATATTGATGCAAAGTGGCTTTGTTTGTTGCCATGAGATCTGTTAACGCCGCCCATTGAGGATAGATTTCATCTGCAAGGTAGCACCACATGTCGTAGTTGTGCTCGTTGACGGTGTAGTTGCACGACGGCGCGTCCCCATTGCAAAAGTTTTCCGGTCGCTGGAGCGCATTGATATTGTTGTGAGAACCAGACATGTCAAAAAAAGCATGTCAATTCCACAAGTCGTTTGATGCCACTACTTCGGGTATGACGGTGGCCTCTTTAGTGTGACATTAGTACATGCCGCGTAAATCTTTGGGCAGTTCTTTTCGTTGCCAATGCATGTAATCAATTGAACCGAGCATATCTGTAAAGCCTCTTGCTGCTCCAATAGCCATCAACTTTTTTGTATCTTGCGCATTTGGTTCTCTCAGATACTCTACTCCAAACACCTACACCATGACGCGAGCAAATCTCACGGTGGTCTTCAGGCATGTTCGTCGATGGCGGTACCTAAATCAAACATCCTCATAGCAACTGCGCATTTCTACTTAGCAAAGAAGAGTTTTTTTTGCGGGGTAAAAGAGAGTTTCATTTTCGTAATGATAGGGATACAATCTCGAGCCATCAAGTCCTCACAACACGGAGAACTTGAATTCAACCATACCGCAGTACAAGTCTCGGTACGACTATAAAAAGCCAGTTGATATGCTACCATGTTTTGATCTCTAGTAATTTTAAGTGGTACAAACTCTCGATCGATCATAAGAGTTTTAATCTCAACGTCTAAATGACCGTAGGCCGATCTGACCAAAGTTTATCCTCCAAGAGCGGCCAGGGCATTTATAGAATCTGATTGGACAATGACATGCTTGAAGATTTGTTTACCTCGGTGAGCTTGAAGTAGGACATGTGCCTCCACTCCCTCTATCACGCGTAAGACAACGGTTTGCACATATGGAAGTGTCAACAAAACCATGTATCGGGGAAAGTTGGTCCGGGTGGAAGTAGTCCTTAAAGATTAGTCGTGCTCCAACAACCCCATCTCGATTCAAAACTCTTCTCCCTTTGATCATACCTTCGAAGTTCAGAATGTGCTCCACCTCCCTGCCAATTTCCTCTTGGATGCTCATGATCATCAACATCTCCACATCTTCGTTCGACTCAGACGAATCGAATGGCTCCTTTTGCATTAACTCATCAAGATCCGTGCTTCCATACTCTTCATCCGACGAACCATCCAACGATGGTCAAGGCTGCACAATTGAAGCTTCACAACATAGTTAGCCGTCGTTTAATTATAGTAACTGGGTTTGAATACTTTGGCCGACGGAGATTTAAGACGAAGGAACTGGAAAGCAGGTGACCATAGCTGGGCAAGCCGCAAACTATGTTGAAGGCCAGCACAACGACGATCTACGGACACCTTCCGCGTTTCACAGCTCACAGCAGGGCACGATCGCCTGCCGCTCTTGCCGTGCCGAGTGCCGACCCGACGGCGCACCGTCGTGGCGACTCCCTCGGCCTCTCGCCGACCGCCACGTGCCATCGGATCCGATCCAGCCAAACCGAACTTTGCTAAAACAAGCAAAAGCCGCGCACTCTCTCGTCACCCCGCGCCCGACCGGTGGACCCGCCCCCACATCCCCGGACCCCCGCCGGCGCCGCCCGCGATGCTCCGCGCCGCCATCTCGCGCCTCGGCGCCCACCTGCACCGCCAGCCCTCCCCGGCGACGCCTCCCCTCCGCGCCCTCTCCACCGGCCGCGGCAAGCGCTCGTCCCCCACCGCGCCGCCCCCCGAGCCCGAGGACGAGGGCCTCATGCGCGGCCTCTTCGTGCTCTCCCGCGACCCCGCGCACCCGCCGCGCCTGCTGGTGGTGCAGCCGCGCCTCCGCCGTGGCGCCCTCCTCGACTCCAAGCTCTCCGAGGCGCTCAACCTCGCCAGTTCCCTCGAGGAGTCCCGCGACGGCTTCGAGCACGCCGAGTCCGCCGCCAAGGGCGCGCCGCCGCACCTCGTCGTCCAGAACCCAGCCTCCCGCGGCCGCAACCATGCTGGTACGCAACTAACCTCTCCGTGCTTACTGCTTGGCTCAAGTGGGAGTGCTTTTGCTTTGGGGTTGCATTGACAACTGCGAATAGGAATCGCGTTCCAGTTCCATGTTTATGGGGACTATTGTGGCCATATTCTTAAGATCTGCAGAGTATGCATGAATTAGACTGCTCAGTTAGGCTTACTTAAATTTACCTCGTTGTCTGATAGGGGATTGTGTGTTGGTAGGAGGGGGCACATTTAGCTTGTTCTTCCACGATTGTTTAAGCTATACCGTGGTAGTACACGCAGGGCGCTGGTCATGGCTCATGCCTGCATTGCTTTCGCCTAGTCATTCCAGTCTTGATCTAATTGGGATGCTGCTGCTTTCAATGGCTCGTATTTTGTGATGGAACACATTCTACAGAGCTGCTAGATCTCTGTTTGACATGGTATGAAGTGGAAGTCGTGCGAGCTGCAATCTGGCACCAAGAATTTAGTTACTATACATATTTCACTGTGATGCAATGGTTCTGTTATTTTGAAGTCTTGTCATAGTGATATATCCTTTCTTACATATTTATGATTTTGGTGTATTATTTGTGTATTAAAGTTACATCAGTGTGACACGGCAACTCCAGTGGCAGAGCATACAGTTTTGATGGTTGAGGCTGTGGGTTCATAGACTCGTTCTCATCATAAGAGCAAGGATACAATTGCAAGTTATCATTATTTTTTGGGGTTTAAGCAGAGATCTGCTTTTGCCAACCCTTTCGAAAAGTGCAGGGTTACTCCACAAAACTTAAGAGCTTTGCCTTCTAGATTAATATACACAGCCAAAAAGAGTTACGTATATCCTGGAGTTGGATTGGTAAGCAAGAGGGTCATACACTTATAAGAGTTATAAAGGTCGATATATGGACTTGAATTTTGTACCATTGCCCGTTTGTAGTTATTTTAGAACTCATGTCGAACCATTTTTGTTAGCATTTGAAATTCGTCTTCCCACTTAGGTATTCTTATTGATGTGGCTTGTTTAGGACTACAAATGTTTATCTAAACTCACAACTCATCATGCCAGATACGTATTTTGGACCTGGAACTGTGGATAATATCAAGTGTTACCTGAGGGCATTGGACGAAAAGGTGCACATTTCTCTTGCCTCTTGTACATAGTGTCCCATATTTTTTTTCCTTTCTATGCTTTTGTATTTGGATGCTTCTGCTTGTTTCTATACTGCATGCAAAAATGTCGCATATTCTATAATGCATGCAAAAAATCTTGGTAAAACATATTGTTTGGACTACTTTTGTGATCTAAACGATCTTATATTTCTTTACAGAGGGAGTACTCTTCATTTTGTTTTTCAAATCTTAATACCTGGTATTTGCATTGATCCTATCAGGAAGAATTAGATGCAGTTTTTGTTAATACGCTCCTCTCTGGGGTCCAACAGAGGAACTTGGAGGCAAGTTTCCTGAGTTGAATTTTATTTGAAATTACCAAGAAATGTGTATTTCCGACTTTCTGATGCTTTATTTGTTTTTTGTCTTATATTTTGGTTGGTAGGTTGCCTGGGGAAAGCCAGTTTTAGATCGTGTGGGCCTTATAATTGAGATATTCAATGCTCATGCTGAAACAAAGGAAGCAAAGCTACAGGTGCATCTTATCTATCTATTGGACTGCATGCTACTCTGTCACATCATTTGTGGGTCTATACAGGGTCTCGTTATTTGTATTATATTAAATATTAATGGGAAGAACCGAATATTGATGTTTATTTACTTATTTCACTTTGTCTCTTGCTTGGTACAGTCAGAGTTAGCAGCTCTCATGTACATGAAGACTAGGCTTGTCCGTGTCCGCGGCCCAGGTGGAAAACTAGCTTTTGGTGCAAGTGGGGAAGCTGAAGTTGTCAGTGCTCGAGGGTATGCTTCCTTTTAATTACATCCTACTGTGGTCAATAATTAATTTTATCTTATGAATTAATCTTGTGAAAGTTTTCTCCTGCGTGGTGCTACTGTATATGCACGTTCACCAGTTGATTTTGAGCCTGAGACTTGTCAAATTTTGGTCGATTATATTGTACTTGAGCACTTCATAGTGATCTGCCTGTGAGAAGGGACAAACCATGAAATACCTTGCAGGAGACTGGTGCCTTTTTAAGTTTTTATTTTTATCAGTTTGAAGATCAGCTCTTGCTTTCAGAAACTGTTGACTATTGAGTAGTACTTTTTTGCAATACAGTTGAAACCATAGTAGATTGAGCATCATGCCAGCACCTTATGATGTATAGAAAGGGATAGAATTCTCGTCGCTTTTTTTTTTTGCTTGTGGCACTAGTACAAAAGATGCTTTGCCTCCTTATCAACTAGCGAATGTACTCCTCAATAGTCGAAACCCTTGTTCTGTGTCATGTGTCTTTCAGAGCAAAAAGATGGTCATGTGAGTCTTGTTTGATGACATAAATAGGCCAAGCTTGCGAAGCTCTAGATTTTCATAGGTCAAGTCTTTTATCTTTCCGAACTGACATGGCAGTATGAATCATTGTATTAATAAAGTGAGCAAATTCATGTTCCATTCAAATTACAATGGTGGTCTAATCAGTTGTATGCTCTGATTAGAGGTTAAGTCCATCCTTCATCGTGTAATATTTTTTTTCCTTGTGCCACTTTAAACTCTTGCAAACTCCCTTCTGCCATGAATTGTTCTTTTGCTCTTCTCTGTGTTTGGCCATTGGGAAAAAAGGGTTTTGCTTTTGAAGAAGCGCATGAAGATCACTTTTCAACTAAATTCATAAATTCTACAAATGTTCTACGAAACTTCTGAATATGTTCCACAAAAGATTAAGAATGAAAAATTCTCCCTAGCAAACTTATCGAAATTATTCCAGTAAAAATTTCTTTTGCTTGGCATTTAACGCTCATGTCACTGTTCTGTTCTTAGGAGAGGAAGTGGCGGACGGGGTTTCATGAGTGGTGCTGGTGAAACGGAACTTCAACTACAACGCAGGAGGTGCCTAACAGTAGATAGACAAGTATCTGCACATCAGTTCACGCAACAATTTCTCATATTTTTGCCGGTATCTCATCCAGAATCCAAGAACGTCGTCTAAGCTTGTTAGCTCAAATTGAAGATGTACGCCGAACTAGGGCGATACAACGTTCGAGTCGAAAGAGGCATGGTGGCTCATTTGGTCAAGACCTTGTAACTGTGGCAGTCGTCGGATATACAAATGCTGTATGTGGATCTATGACAGTTTGTTCATTTATTTCATCTTAGATATTTATATCATCTGATACTCTAGATTAATACTCCCTCCGTCCCAAAATAAGTGTCTTTGATTTGGTACAACTTTATTGGGACGGAGGGAGTACCACGTAACCTATTTAATATGTGAAATATATTTGAGTTCTCTACAACCTAAGCTTATCCCTGATGTGAGTTCGCTGATGCTATTTCGTTAGGGAAAATCTACTCTAGTGAGTGCACTTTCTGGAGCTGGTCTATACAGTGATGATAGGTATGCTGAAAATTAACTTTACTCTGTATTCACTATACAGCATTTATGCAGAGGTAAATTATGTCCCTATTCAATGCAGATTATTTGCAACAGTAGATCCTCGATTACGCAGTGTGATTCTTCCATCAGGGTAACATAGCAATTTTTCTGTCTGCTATAATATGTTGATGCAATTGTGCAGTTTGAGCATGCTCAGCGCATAACCTCTTTTTTGTCAAAACTCCATTCAGGAGAAAAATACTTCTCAGTGATACCGTTGGCTTCATATCAGATTTGCCTGTACAGGTAATCTTGTTAGTGATTGGATTTTGATTGGAGAATCAGTTCTGACTACATCATATAGAATGTATATTTGTTATGTGCGACAGATTGTGGTGGAATAACCAAGTAACCAAGTAGCTAAGCAGGTAGCATGATTCAGGGAGCAGCAATAAATCCATCTAGTTGTTATTTTTGGCCTTCGCTTAATCCTACATAACTCTGTCACGGCCTAGGCTCCCAAGTGCATACCTATGGTGGGTGGTTGCCGCCTGAGCGCTCGCGCGCGGTGGGGTTGGGTGGGGGGAGCCTCGGCACCTGGCTTCTTCTGGGCTTGACCGGGGTGTCTATAATACTGGCTCCACATGACATTATCACTACACCTTCCATGAGTTCCATGAAACTGGTTTTAATTTATAAGGCCCAGCTTTCAACAACAATTGGTTTTAATCTTCCCGTGTTGTTTGACACTTTCTACATCAGTGTCTTCTTCCCAACTAAAAAGGAAAATTATATGATCCTATTTTCTCCTCGCCTGTAGGGCTGTAGATTGTACCATTTGTAGCTTGTTATTAACCTCTTTACTTAACTGTTTGCAGCTAGTGGAAGCATTTCATGCCACCCTGGAAGAAGTTGCTGAGGCAGACATGTTAGTGGTAGGTGGAGTTAGCTTGTTTTCAGGTCCATTCTCGATTGAACATATCTGATGAAGTATTTTATTTGCATGTTATCAATAGGTGTTACTTTAGCCCTGTGCATGTTTACTGTCAGTTCTGCTTTAGTTGTATGATACAAATTATTTCAGAGTATAACAGAACAGGGTCGAAATTACTTTTTTTTTTCTTTGTATGCATTGGTGCAGCATGTGTTGGATTCCAGCGCACCTGATCTTGAGGAGCATCGTTCTACTGTTCTACAAGTACTGCAGCAAATTGGTGTTTCACAGGATAAGATCAACAATATGATTGAAGTTTGGAATAAGGTGCCTATCGAGATTTGAGTTGGTTCTAACTCTTGATAATTACATATCCCTGGTAACTTTCGGTTTATATGCATTGTGATATATTGTTTAATGGGAAATTTTCAGATTGATCTTGTGGATAATATTGCTCTGACTGATGGGATTGAAGACGAGATCTTTCTTACTGAAGGTGAAGAGGAGGAAGACTTGTTCTCTGAAGATGATGTGTCATCAGAGCAGTCGTCTTTTGATTCCTTGGATGATACAGTGGATTCAGAGTCTCTGTCAGAAAAAAGTTGTGAAAATGATGATGATAAAATGGCATCTGAAGAATCGATTGCTGAGCCTGTCGAGATGAAAGCAATGAACTCTGAACTGTTACCCGAAGATCATTTTAGAGAGTCTAATGGCCCGGAAGCTATAAGTACAAGTGCTTGCACTTTGACAGAGCCAGTATCCACTTGTCATGTGAAAACTTCAGCTGTGGCTGGGACAGGATTGCAAGAGTTGCTGCAGTTAATTGATACGAAACTGAATGGACAGCAAACGGTTGTGCAGAGAAGCTATGGACCTTTTGATAGAAAATGGAGACCTAGTTCTATGGATGACGAGAAGGCTGCAGAACAGTAGGTATGTTGTGTTGTGCCTTTTGTTGGGGGAGACTAGTATAGGATCAGCCCTTTAGGTGAGATCGTGGGATCAGCCCAAACATTTCATATTTAGACAATCCAAAAAATTCTGAAAAAAATGTACGACATACCTGCGAGGTATGTCTACAAGTTCAAAAAAGATCAGCTCAAAACTTGATCTACAGTTAGAGATTCTAAAAAGACAAATTCGAGTATCTATAGTGCCAGCTTTGTGGTGAATAGTACATGACACTATTCACATCTGATTTTGTCTCATTTGGTCCTAAGTGTAGTTCGAATTAGGAGCTGAAACTTTTTGAGCTTGTACATCACACATGAATGTGTGTCTCCAAACTTTTTCAGAATTTTTAAACATGTTTTCTATCTTCAAAAAATTTGATCTCATTGATCTCACCTAACTGCTGATCCTATACAAGTCTTCCCCCCTTTTGTTTGAAGTACTGTTGATGTTAATAATTTCCAAGTTTGCATAGATATGCACATCATTTAGAAATCTGAAAATATACACGATATATCATTTATGCAGCAGAATCTGTTTTGGATAAATTTGACAAGTGGCATCTAGATTTTTGTCTGTACAGTGCAGTACTTTTTTTCAATTTTCGTATAAAAATTGAAGGATCGTTCCCTCTTTTGCCCTGATTTATCTTGCCCGTCTTATTTGTAAGACATTGAGAGCGCAAGTACCATGGTTATTTTCTCAGTTGTTCTTTTGGTTTTAGTCTCATTGTTCCTGTGCGAATCCACAATACAGCTCAGAGAAATAAATGAAGGAATATTTTGTATTTCTCCTAACGCATAGTATAACTTTGACTTGCCTTCGTCTCAACAATTTGACATTAAGATGTGCTGCTACTAATAACTTCAAATTGTGATTGTGTGGGAACACTTTAAAAGATGAATTAATGATACCACTCTCATATGGCTAACCTAAGAACTATAGTATATTGTTAAACAACTTACTAGAATGTTTGTTTCAAACGTAGAGCTGTGCAGGATCCAAGGAATCATTCTATTCATGCTGAAAACTTGGATTCTTATGAGATTTATGTGTTCTGAACATAATATAAAGCCAATCTATGAGAGCGGTGTCTTGCCTCATGTGAGCATGTGCTCCACTAATTTTAAAATTTTGCTCCTCGAAATCTTAAAGCGTGCAAAAGTACCCATGCATCTTCCAAGAGACGTGTCTTTTTCCACGTGGTTGTACACATTTCATTTTCCAGCACAACCCTCCCACCATTACAAGTACCTATGCAACCTAAGTCAGTTGACGCACCAAGTTAACACAAAGAATGTACTTCCCCAATTACTCTCTTTTTTTGGTGGTGGTGGGGGGGGGGGGGGGGGGTCTCATTTACGTTTAGCATGTTTCTTGTAACAAACTTCTGAGTTTCAAGTTTGATTTTAATGTTATTGCAACAATACATAGATACATCCACATTTTTTAAAAGGAAATAAACGTTTTCATCTACTGCCATGTCCAAATGTTTTGTTTAGAAATTTGACTGCACAATCCGTAGAGACATCCACAAGCGTGAGTTCGTACGTGTCTAAATTTTTGCCCCCGCCGTAGTTGGTCTTGTTGGCTAAATTTACCGGCAAATTTAGATCTTGAAAAACGCAGGCGCACTACAATCGGTCTCATTGGTTAAATTTATGGTCAAATTTAGATCTCGGAAAGCGCGAGCGCAGGGAGTATAAATCGTGCGCGTTGTGTACTAGGGCATACATAGGCTCTACATTTTGTTGTTCATTGCTGAGGCTGTGTAGCCTTTTTTTGCAGGTAAGGCTGTGTAGTCATGTCAGTTTTATTTAACTCTTGTAACCTGTGCTAGAGGCTGGAGCAGTGAACATCCTCATGCTTTCTTACTGTAGGACTGACGAGATTGAAGTAGTACACTTGGCTGTCCGTATCGCAGGAAGAAGTCAATATAGCTACACAGGTACCACAGTGTACTTTCGACAGAAGACCGCTGTCTTATCGTTCATGGTCCAACAAGCAACATATATACTGTAAGATTTTGCCTATGAATCCAGTCTACTGTCTGTTACACAGCAGAGTAGGAAGGTCAGGAACGTTGAAGATGGAGAAGTTATGGTCCTGTAACATCACTGCCTGCTGCTTGACAATACTAGTAGCACATCATATTCACTGTTCAAAAAGACATTTAGGGTTCCTTTCATTCAAATGATGTTTATAGGAATTTTTCCTATTATCTTTGTTGTTTGATTCATGGGACTGAGAATTTTTCCTTAGGATTCTTTTGTACTTAGTACATTTCATAAAAACTTTAGCATCGACTCAATCCGCTTTGAAAGAATCCTTTGCTTTTCCGGAGATACAACCAATCAAACAAAAAAATTGTAGGATTGAGATGAGCATAACAGTCCAATCCTATGTTTTTCCTGTTCTTGCAATTTTAGAATCCTATGAATCAGAGAGGCCCTTAGAGAGTTAAACTGTGTCACGCGTTGGGGTTTTGAGATGCTGCTTTACCATCGGCATTAACACAAAAAAAGGTTTGAGATGCTGCTTTACCATCGGCATTAATAACACACAAAAAAGGTTTCATGTACTCCCTCCGTCACAGTTTAGAAGGCACAGTTAAATTTATGTGCATTTTCATAATAGACAAGGTTTAGGGCGCATTGCATTTATTTTTAGTAGCTAATTAGTACTCCGATATACTATTTCTATATGCATGCGTAGTGTGAATGCTATTTTTAGCCCATTTCACAACCAATAGATAACCACCTAGGTCTCAGAGAATTTTTAAGTGCGCCTTCTAAACCGTGACGGAGGTAGTAGTTTGCTTGCAGAAGAGGTCAAATATAAATGTTCTGTTTAGAAATTTGAATGCGGGGGCGTTACTTGGAAATTTACAAGCAATTTATTTGATGGTCAATTACTGCAGTGCTAATTGTGCAATTCATTCAATGATGAAATATTACTGCAGTGCTAACTAAACCAAAACGAATCTAAAAGCAATTTCATTGGATCATCGATATTATTGCTGTCCTAACTACAACCACAAATACCATTAACTTTATCACATTTCAAGCATATCCAAAAGTACAAACTCGACTAATAGTTAACATAGCAATTCCCTTCTCACTGACACAACCAAATCACACCTTACAGTAATCACCATGTTGTACCACACCATGCATTCCTCGGAGGCTTCACCAGATTCTTGAGCGTCGGCGGCCACACCACCATCTCGTAGAGGTGCAGGTCGCCGATGGGCCGCTTCTCATTGTCGTTGTGCCATAGCCTCTCATCTTTGAACGTCTTGAAATCAAGCGAAACCACCCAGTCAGCCATGAAGAAGAACAATATCTAGGTGGCCTCGCAGAAGCCACCGATACTAACAAGCTTGCACCCGTTGCTTAGGGTCAGCGTTGAAGATGCCTTAAATTCATATGCGGTACTAGGAAAAAAATAGGGTCATGAATTTACATTCGAAACTACTTTACACGTGATAGTTGGTTCCTGATTTTTACAATACCTTAGAGCATTGCCACGCAGACAATAAAACAACACACGATCCACAGACGACTGATCATGTACACCATTGAATTTCTTCTTTTTAAATCTGTGTGGCTTGTAAAGAGTGTTGTGCACAAATCGTGCATGAAAGATCGTGTGCACAGCAATTTCGCCAGCAGTGGTGCGACACTTGCTCCTACCCATGCTATGTTGTTCATTGCTGAAGGTGTTTAGTCATGTCAGTTTTATTTAAATCTTATAGATAGCTGGAGCCTAAAGCAGTTCCTTGTGCTAGTCTGTATCACTGGAAAGAAGTCAATATGACTACACAAGTACAGTGTAATTTTGACAGAAGGCTGATGTCTTATCGTTTATGACCCAACAAGCAACACCGTCTTGGTTTATTGGTCTCTTTTATATTTTGTCCTAACTTTTAATCTTATATTTAAATAAAAAATGTTAATACATGTCATAAAAAATTAGAAACTAGGTTTAAATACGAATCTACGATATAATTTTTAGTAACATGCATTGATGTTATGTTAGTTAAATTCATAATAAAATATTTGGCACAAGATACGAAAAAGACCAATAAATCATAGAGATATTACTCGCTTCAATCCATATAGAACAAGACATGCTACAGCAATATATTATTTAATATGAATCGGAAGGAGCACTAGTATCGATCTTGCCTTCTCCAGTCTACTTTTTACACAGCAGAGTAGAAAGGTCAGGAACCTCGAAGATGGAGAAGTTACTGCCTGCTGCTTGACAATACTAGTAACACCTCATTATCGCTGTTCAAAAAGACAAAACAGATTGAAAAGTGTGCCAGTAGAATACTTCTTCTTTTCAAGATCAACACCAATGTTTGATGGTTTGCGCAATTTGCTCCTGCGTAAGTGGTCAAAATGATAAATGTTCGGTGTAGAAATTTGAATGTGCAACAGTACAAGCATATTTTTTCGGTTATGTAACTGCAATAATAACGCTACTGAGAAATTTACAAGCAATTCATTTGATGATCAATTACCGCAGCGCTAATTGCGCAATTCGTTTGGTAATGAAACATTACTGCAGTGGTAACTGAACCAAAACGAATCTAAAAGCAATTTCATTGGATCATCGATATTATAGCAGTTCTAACTGCAACCACAAATATCATTATCTTTACAACAATTCAGTCCAAAAGTACAAACTCGACAGTAATACTGAACATAACAATTCCCTTCTCACTGACACCACCAAAACACACGCTACAGTAATCAGCACGCAGTGCCACGCTATGCATTCACCGGAGGCTTCACCAGGTCCTTGAGCGCCGGTGGCCACGCCACCATCTCGTAGGGGTAGAGGTCGCCGAGGGGTCTCCGCTCGTCGTCGTTGTGCCATAGCCTCTCCATCTTCAACGTCTTGATGTCAAGCGAAACAACCCAGTCAGCCATGATGAAGAACAATGTCCCGGTGCCCTCGCAGAACCCACCGAAGCTCACAAGCTTGCACCCGTTGCTTATCTGGTCGCCGATCCTGGCCGAGAGCTTCATGCCGTGGAGGTCCCCGGCCGTGGCTGGGGTCATCAGCGGCCGCAATGCCACCGGCTCCTGCGGCGTCCACGTCCTGGGCGCGTCAAGCACCCATTTCGCCAGAAGCAGGTGCTCCCGGATCACGAAGAAGCAGAGGCGGCCGTCCTCCGCCTTGCCGATCCAGTTGTTGCCGGTGTACAGGGGCATCTCGGCGTTGGGGAGCGGCACCCCAGACATGGTCATCTTGGCCGTGTTGACAGCCAGAATGTATTTGGGGTTGTCATCGGCCGGTAGCATGTACACCATGTCCCCGACGACGGCGGTAGGGCCTCGGTGGGGCTTCAGGGGCCGCTTCAGCGCGCCGGCGGCGACCTCCCAGGCAGAGGTGGCAGAAGAGTAGATGAGAACATAGAAGTTGGGGGAGGTCGCACCGAAGAGCACGACGAGGACGCGGAACTCGGCTCCTTCCCCCGGGACGATGGTGTGGCAGAACACCGTGTGACCGGCGGTGGGGAGGGGCGGCAGCCGAACGAACGCCTTCTCCAGCGGGTTGCAGACGAGGAGGTTGAGTTCCGTCGCGAGATGGCCGCCGAGCTCGCGCAGGAGGAGGCGGTGGCCGCGGCAGTCGACGAGGATGACGCCGCAGGCGGGCGACACGGGGAGGAAGCCGAGGCCGAGCGGGACACCCGCGGTGGGGACGAACGGCGGCAGCGCGGACGGGCCGTGGTTGCGGAAGAAGCCGAAGTGGCGGGGCGGGGCGGGGAGGCCGGGCGCGCGGGACACGACGCGGCGCCAGCGCCGGCACACCGCCCCGCAGCGGACGGCGCCCGTCGGCGGCGGCAGCCGCCTGAAGACCTCGAGCAGCATGTCGTCGGGCAGCGCGGACACCACGTCGGCCTTCTCCTCCTCGCGGACCGCCGGCCGCTCCTCCTCCTCCTCCACCCGCGGCCGCGTGCGCCGCGTCGAGTCGAAGCGCCCCGGCGAGGACCGCGAGCGCGCGCGGCGGACGACCGCGGACGACATGGCCGGAGCGCAACCGATGTCTCGGGCTCCCCGGGCGATTTGCGGGGCGATGTTGTGGTGGTGGGCGGATTGGCAATGGCAATGGGGGCGGCGGGATGAACAAATCGGGGGATGGATTTAAGGGAGGGGAGAAGGCGGCAGCGAAATTTTGGGGGGCGGGGAGGGGCGTCGTTTGAGTTTCTGGCGGCCGCGGAGCCTTTTCGGCCGGGCTTCCTTTCCTTTCCCTCGCCTGCGCTGCGCGCGGTCGCGTCCCTCGCCCAAATTTTGGCAACTGCCTGCCCGCTGGGGACGTGGTGACGGCGGTTCCGCACTCCCGCTGGGGAAGAGGAGGCGGGGAGGCAATTTTTTGGGGGGAAATCAGCGGGATTTCTTTCCCGTTTTCGCGTCGCGCACGCGGGAGTATTTTGTTTTTTCAAATGTTGGGGTTTTGCTGTGTGAGCGGGATGGCATAGCACGTGGTGGGCCCCATACGTCGGCGGCGCAGGGTATGGGACTGTGGTTTTGTGGGGTTCTTTTGATTATTGTAAAAGTAAAAATGCTGTATTGAAGAAGGGAGTTTTGGGCTCGAGGCCAGCACGCATTTGTCGGACTGGGATCAGGTGACATGCGCTATGGTGACATGCACGGTGACACGTGGCCCAAATGTAAATTTAAACATTGCGAAAAAATCTGAAAAAATCATGCATGTTCACAGCACATATTAAGATAACCCCTAAAAATTTCAGATCAAAATTCGAAACATATGTTCACAACACATTCGAATTTTGATCTGAAATTTTTAGGGGTTATCTTAATATGTGCTGTGAACATGCATGATTTTTTCAGATTTTTTTGCAATGTTTAAATTTGCATTTGGGCCACATGTCACCGTGCATGTCACCGTAGCGCATGTCACCTGATCCTAGTCCGCATTTGCCTCCACGCTTTTGTCGACTGTAAGGCCAACTCTACGGCATGACCCCAAACGAACATCCGGTTTGGCCAGATTTTGTCACTTTAGGGCGGCAATGGGTTCGCCCATGTCTGTCTTCGTTTGTTGGGTTGTGGGTGCGCCCAACGCGCGGCCGCACCCCAAATCATGTCTGGGATGGTCGCGATAAAAAAAACTTAAATAAAATGCAATAAACGCAGTTAAAAAAACTTAAAACATATTTAGGGGTCACGGTCACAAAACGGTCCAGTTTCACGGTCCACTTAAACGGCCCAGTTCCATAATTAACATAAAAACAAAATAAAAAAAGCTGCCAGTGCGCTCCTGCCGCGCCCGTCCATGTCGTGGCCGCCGGTGACGTAGTCTGGCGGTGTCCACAGGTGGGCCAGCGGTCCTTGGTGCACGGGGGCGGCGTGGTGGAAGGTGGCAGGTGCCTGCACCACCTCCTCCCGCGGCGAGGCTTCCCGCTTCGGTGACCACGGCGGCGTGAGGCACCAGTTCACGACCCCCACGGCGGCCGCCATCTGCTTCGCCGTGCGCGACCAGCTCCACCCCTGGCTCACCACGCCCGGGTGGAACGCGGCCACCGGCGGGTCCTCCACCACCTCCTCCTTCGCCACCATCTCCAGCTCGGGGATGGCGACGTCGCCGGCCGTGGAGAGGGTCGTCATCTCCTCGAGGCCCTCCCATTGGCGCTCGTCGTGCATGCGCATGGAGTCCTCCATGACACGCGCCATGAGACGGGCCTCCTCCTCCACTGTCATGCAAGGAGGTGGTGGTGGCGATGGAGATGGCGACGGCGACGGCGTGGGCGTGAGGCCGTGCACCTGGGAAGCAGCCGCTCGGTGCTCATGTGGGCGCCGTGGCCCCGTCGACGTGCCGGCGAAGAAGGACGCCCGCCGCATGCCGTGCTCATCTTGGAACCAAGTGCCCCACAGGGGCGAGTCGGGGGCGTACCTCTCGTCGTAGTAGAGGTCGTCCGGGAGGAGGCGGCGGCGGCGCTCGATCTCCTGACGGCGCGCACGGCCGCTCAGGGGGACCCGCGGGATCGACACGCGGTCGACCGACAAGTGCCATCTATTGGGGAGGTGGACGTCGCTCCAGGGTAGCGACGTCCTCGTCTCCCAATAACAGCGGTATATGGCCACCTCGATGTAGTGCCGGTCGCGCTCGCCGGCGGCCGTGGGCGCGATGGAGAACGCGGGGGCCCGAGGCGGTGGCAATGCGGGCTCCTCCTTCTTCACGGAGCCGCGGCGGCGTCCCGACAAGGAGCCAGCCTCGCGGTCATGCTTGCCTTTGTGGTCGTAGTTCCATAGCCTCATGGCTGCGGCCGGCCGACCGGCGAGCTTGAGGCTAGGGTTTGGGGTTTTTGGTGCTGTCGAGTTTCGAGGAGGCCGTGGGGTGGAGTGGGGCAGTGTGGACGACGACCGGTCCACGGGTTCCCATTTAAGAAGGACCATGACCGTTCGCCTGGGCGGATGACAGGCGGGGCCGCCCGCGCGTGCGCATTGATGTGGGCGGGTGGGAGGTAGGTGGCCGCCTGCCACGCAGCCCCGACGCGGACGAGGCGCGCGTCCGTTTGGTGTTCGCCGCGACCCAAACCCGGTGCAAGTTTGCGCTCGAAATGAGTCGGCCCGGACACAAAACGGACCAGATGGGTCCGGTCCGTCACGCGCTGGGCCGTCTCGTTTGTCCCTTTTACCCCAAACGAACAGGGACAGACAGAATGGGGTCGCGCGGTGGAGTTGGCCTAACAAAAAGGATAGTGACGTGGTTACTTTGAGGCCATAGGCCATAGGGCTGGCAGAGGACGGGACAGTCGGGCAAGACCTCGCAGTCTTGCTAGGCACACCTCCTTAGAGCATATACAGCGGTGATGGGCAAATTCGGAACATCAAGCGTCCGGGCGGGTCCGTGAACATTGATCAGGAACGCCTCATATTTGCCACTCTGCAACCAAGTATTTCATATCCGACACCTTATATCCATACTAAACATACAACGATGAGCTACTCTACGTAATCAAATAACAGACAACAAAAATTAGCTGCAAACGAACATTACATCGACAGCAAACGGATATTAACAAACTTTGAAACATCCAAAAATCATCTTAGTTCGTCATCGGACAAGTTCTTAAACTTCTACGACTATAAACGATAGGGGGCAGGATCACCACTTCCTCGTCGGGTCTTTGCCCTTCGGATCGCCAGCGTAGCTGTAGACATCCGCGGCTAGTGGAGGGTCTTGGTCGTCATCGAAGGAGGTGTAGCTGTCGTCGTCGTCGGAGTCGGAGAGGACGATGAGCCCCTTCATCTGACAGACCGCCCTGTCCAGCTCCCGCTTCAAATTGGCGACTCAAGCCTCCCAGGGGGGCCAGGCGCGCCCCCCACCCTCATGGGCCCCTCGCAGCCCCACCGACCTACTCCTTTCGCCTATATATATACTCTTATACCCTAAAAACATTCAGGGGAGCCACGAAACCACTTTTCCACCGCCGCAACCTTCTGTACCCGTGAGATCCCATCTGGGGACCTTTTCCGGCGATCTGCCGGAGGGGGATTCGATCACGGAGGGCTTCTACATCAACACCATAGCCTCTCCGATGATGTGTGAGTAGTTTATCACAGACCTTCGGGTCCATAGTTATTATCTAGATGGCTTCTTCTCTCTCTTTGGATCTCAATACAAAGTTCTCCTCGATGTTCTTGGAGATCTATTCGATGTAATTCTTTTTGCGGTATGTTTGCCGAGATCCGATGAATTATGGGTTTATGATTAAGATTATCTGAAGGAAATATGCCCTAGAGGCAATAATAAAGTTGTTATTTATATTTTCATATATCATGATGAATGTTTATTATTCATGCTAGAATTGTATCAACCGGAAACTTAATACATGTGTGAATACATAGACAAACAAAGTGTCACTATTATGCCTCTACTTGACTAGCTCGTTGAATCAATGATGGTTATGTTCCCTGACCATA
The DNA here is from genome assembly GCF_056163025.1 of Triticum urartu. Lineage (NCBI taxonomy): Eukaryota > Viridiplantae > Streptophyta > Magnoliopsida > Poales > Poaceae > Triticum > Triticum urartu. Next base: position 40,644,177 of record NC_141876.1, on the reverse strand, counting down.
GACATGAGTTGTCATTTGATTAACAAGATCACATCATTAGAGAATGATGTGATTGACTTGCCCCATCCGTTAGCTTAGCACGACGATCGTTTAGTTTGTTGCTATTGCTTTCTCCATAACTTATACATGTTCCTATGACTATGAGATCATGCAACTCCCGAATACCGGAGGAACACTTAGTGTGCTATCAAAAGTCACAACGTAACTAGGTGACTATAAATATGCTCTACATGTGTCTCCGATGGTGTTTGTTGAGTTGGCATAGATCGAGATTAGGATTTGTCACTCCGAGTATCGGAGAGGTATCTTTGGGCCCTCTCGGTAATGCACATCACTATAAGCCTTGCAAGCAATGTGACTAATGGGTTAGTTGCGGGCTAATGCATTACGGAACAAGTAAAGAGACTTGCCGATAACGAGATTGAACTAGGTATTGAGATACCGACGATTGAATCTCGGGCAAGTAACATACCGATGACAAAGGGAACAACGTATATTGTTGTGCGGTTTGACCGATGAAGATCTTCGTAGAATATGTAGGAACCAATATGAGCATCCAGGTTACACTATTGGTTACTGACCGGAGATGACTCTCGGTCATGTCTACATAGTTCTCGAACCTGTAGGGTCCGCACGCTTAACGTTCGGTGACGATCGGTATTATGAGTTTATGTGTTTTGATGTACCGAAGGTAGTTCGGAGTCCCGGATATGATCACGGACATGACGAGGAGTCTCGAAATGGTCGAGACATAAAGATTGATATATTGGAAGCCTATGTTTGGACATCAGAATGGTTCCGGATGAGTTCAGGCATTTTCCGGAGTACCGGGAGGTTACCGGAACCCCCCGGGGAGTATATGGGCCTTATTGGGCCTTAGTAGAATAGAGGAGAGGAAAGGAAAAGGTGGGAGGCGCGCCCCCTAGCCGAATCTGAATTGGGTGGGGGCCGACCCCCCTTTCCTTTCCCCTCTCCTCCCCTTCCTTCTCTCCTACTCCTACTTGGAAGGGGGGAATCCTACTCCCGGTGGGAGTAGGACTCCCCTGGGGCGCGCCATAGAGGGCCGGCCCTCCCCCTCCTCCACTCCTTTATATACGGGGGAGGGGGGCACCCCATAGACACAGAAGTTGATCATTGTCTTAGCCATGTGCGGTGCCCCCCTCCACCATAATCCACCTCGGTCATATCATCGTAGTGCTTAGGCGAAGCCCATCATCGGTAGATTCATCATCATCGTCATCATGTTGGCGTGCTGACGAAGCTCTCCCTCGACACTCAGCTGGATCGAGAGTTCATGGGACGTCACTAGCTGAACGTGTGCAGATCGCGGAGGTGTCGTACTTTCGGTACTAGAATCAGTCGGATCGTGAAGACGTACGACTACATCAACCGCGTTGTCATAACGCTTCCACTTACGGTCTACGAGGGTACGTGGATAACACTCTTCCCTCTCATAGCTATGCATCACCATGATAGATCTTGCATGTGCGTAGGATTTTTTTTTGAAATTACTGTGTTCTCCAATAGTGGCATCCGAGCCAGGTCTATGCGTAGATGTTATATGCACGAGTAGAACACAAAGGAGTTGTGGGCGTGGGTATATACATATTGCTTGTCGTCACTAGTTGATTCTTGATTCAGCAGTATTGTTGGATGAAGCGGACCAGACCGACATTACGCGTACGCTTACGCGAGACTGGTTCTACCGACGTGCTTTGCGCACAGGTGGCTGGTGGGTGCCAGTTTCTCCAACTTTAGTTGAATCGGATTCAATGAATAAGGTTCTTTCTGAAGATCAAAAAGCAATCACTACACCGCGTTGTGGTTTTTGATGCGTAGGTAAGAACGGTTCTTTCTCAGCCCGTAGTAGCCACGTAAAACTTGCAACAAACAAAGTAGAGGACGTCTAACTTGTTTTTGCAGGGCACGTTGTGATGTGATATGGTCAAGACATGATGCTAGATTTTATTGTATGAGATGATCATGTTTTGTAACACAGTTATCGGCAACTGACAGGAGCCATATGGATGTCGCTTTATTGTATGAAATGCAATCGCCATGTAATTGCTTTACTTTATCACTAAGCGATAGCGATAGTCGTAGAAGCAATAGTTGGCGAGACGACAACGATGCTTCGACGGAGATCAATGTGTCAAGTGATACGTCTCCAACGTATCTATAATTTTTGATTGCTCCATGCTATTATATTATCTATTTTGGATGTCAATGGGCTTTATTTTACACTTTTATATCATTTCTGGGACTAACCTACTAACCGGAGGCCCAGCCCAAATTGCTGTTTTTTTGCCTATTTTAGGGTTTCGCCAAAAAGGAATATCAAACGGAGTCCAAACGGAATGAAACCTTCGGGAACGTGATTTTCTCAACAAACGTGATCCAGGAGACTTGGAGTGGGCGTCAAGAAACAAACGAGGAAGCCACGATGCAGGGGGCGCGCCTACCCCCCTGGGCGCGCCCTCCACCCTCATGGGCCCCTCGTTGCTCCACCGACGTACTTCTTTCTCCTATATATATCCACGTATCCCCCAAACATCCAGGAGCACCACGAAAACCTAATTCCACCGCCGCAACATTCTGTACCCGAGAGATCCCATCTCGGGGCCTTTTCCGGAGCTCCGCCAGAGGGGGCATTGATCACGGAGGGCCTCTACATCAACTCCATGGCCCCTCTGATGATGTGTGAGTACTTTACTGTTGGGAAACATAATAATTTCAAAAAAATTCCTACGCACACGCAAGATCATGGTGATGCATAGCAACGAGAGGGGAGAGTGTTTTCCATGTACCCTCGTAGACCGAAAGCGGAAGCGTTAGCACAACGCGGTTGATGTAGTCGTACGTCTTCATGATCCGACCGATCAAGTACCGAACGCACGGCACCTCCGAGTTCTGCACACGTTCAACTCGATGACGTCCCTCGAACTCCGATCCAGCCGAGTGTTGAGGGAGAGCTTCGTCAGCACGATGGCGTGGTGACGATGATGATGTTCTATCGACGCAGGGCTTCGCCTAAGCACCGCTACAATATGACCGAGGTGGATTATGGTGGAGGGGGGCACCGCACACGGCTAAGAGATCCAAGGGATCAATTGTTGTGTCTATGGGGTGCCCCTGGCCACGTATATAAAGGAGTGGAGGAGGGGAGGGGCCGACCCTCTCTATGGCGCGCCCTAGGGGAGTCCTACTCCCACCGGGAGTAGGATTCCCCCTTTCCTAGTAGAACTAGGATCCCTTCCAAGTAGTAGGAGTAGGAGAGAAGGAAAGGGAAGGGAAAAGGAGAAGGAAGGAAGGGGGCGCCCCCCTCCCTAGTCCAACTCGGACCAGCCCATGGGGAGGGGTGCGGCCACCCTTTGAGGCCTTCCTCTCCTTTCTCGTATGGCCCATTAAGGCCCAATACGAATTCCTGTAACTCCCCGGTACTCCCGAAAATACCCGAATCACTCGAAACCTTTCCGATGTCCGAATATAGTCGTCCAATATATCGATCTTTACGTCTCGACCATTTTGAGACTCCTCGTCATGTCCTCTATCTCATCTGGGACTCCAACTCCTTCAGTACATCAAAACACATAAACTCATAATATAACCGTCATCGAACTTTAAGCGTGCGGACCCTACGGGTTCGAGAACTATGTAGACATGACCGAGACACGTCTCCGGTCAATAACCAATAGCGGAACCTGGATGCTCATATTGGCTCCTACATATTCTACGAAGATCTTGATCGGTCAAACTACATAACAACATACGTTGTTCCCTTTGTCATCGGTATGTTACTTGCCCGAGATTCGATCGTCGGTATCTCAATACCTAGTTCAATCCCGTTACCGACAAGTCTCTTTACTCGTTCCATAATACATCATCCCGCAACTAACTCATTAGTTGCAATGCTTGCAAGGCTTATAGTGATGTGCGTTACCGAGTGGGCCCAGAGATACCTCTCCGACAATCGGAGTGACAAATCCTAATCTCGAAATACGCCAACCCAACAAGTACCTTCAGAGACACCTGTAGAGCACCTTTATAATCACCCAGTTACGTTGTGACGTTTGGTGTCACACAAAGTGTTCCTCCGGTAAACGGAAGTTGCATAATCTCATAGTCATAGGAACATGTATAAGTCATAAAGAAAGCAATAGCAACATACTAAACGATCGTGTCCTAAGCTAACGGAATGGGTCAAGTCAATCACATCATTCTCCTAATGATGTGATCTCATTAATCAAATGACAACTCTTTGTCTATGGTTAGGAAACTTAACCATCTCTGATCAATGAGCTAGTCAAGTAGAGGCATACTAGTGACATACTGTTTGTCTATGTATTCACACATGTATTATGTTTTCGGTTAATACAATTCTAGCATGAATAATAAACATTTATCATGATATAAGGAAATAAATAATAACTTTATTATTGCCTCTAGGGCATATTTCCTTCAGTCTCCCACTTGCACTAGAGTCAATAATCTAGTTCACATCGCCATGTGATTTAATACCAATAGTTCACATCACCATGTGATTAACACCCATAGTTCACATCGACATGTGATCAACACCCAAAGGGTTTACTAGAGTCTATAATCTAGTTCACATCGCTATGTGATTAACACCCAAAGAGTACTAAGGTGTGATCATGTTTTGCTTGTGAGAGAAGTTTAGTCAACGGGTCTGCCACATTCAGATCCGTAAGTATTTTGCAAATTTCTATGTCAACAATGCTTTGCACGGAACTACTCTAGCTAATTGCTCCCACTTTCAATATGTATCCAGATTGAGATTTAGAGTCATCTGGATCAGTGTCAAAATTTGCATCGACGTAACCCTTTACGACGAACCTTTTTGTCACCTCCATAATCGAGAAACATATCCTTATTCCACTAAGGATAATTTTGACCGCTGTCCAGTGAGCTACTCCTAGATCACTATTGTACTCCCTTGCCAAAACAGTGTAGAGTATACAATAGATCTGGTACACAGCATGGCATATTTTATAGAACCTATGGCCAAGGCATAGGGAATGACTTTCATTCTCTTTCTATCTTCTGCCGTGGTCGGGCTTTGAGTCTGACTCAATTTCACACCTTGTAACATAGGCAAGAACTCTTTCTTTGACTGTTCCATTTTGAACTACTTCAAAAATCTTGTCAAGGTATGTACTCATTGAATAACTTATCAAGCGTCTTGATCTATCTCTATAGATCTTGATGCTCAATATGTAAGCAGCTTCACCGAGGTCTTTCTTTGGAAAACTCCTTTCAAACACTCCTTTATGCTTTGCAGAATAATTCTACATTATCTCCGATCAACAATATGTCATTCACATATACTTATCAGAAATTTTGTAGTGCTCCCACTCACTTTCTTGTAATTACAGGCTTCACCGCAAGTCTGTATAAAACTATATGCCTTGATCAACTCATCAAAGCGTATATTCCAACTCCGAGATGCTTGCACCAGTCCATAGATGGATTGCTGGAGCTTGCATATTTTGTTAGCAGTTTTAGGATTGACAAAACCTTTTGGTTGCGTCATATACAACTATTCTTTAAGAAATCCATTAAGGAATGTATTTTCGACATCCATTTGCCAGATTTCATAAAATGTGGCAATTTGCTAACATGATTCAGACAGACTTAAGCATCGCTACGAGTGAGAAAATCTCATCGTAGTCAACACCTTGAACTTTGTCAAAAACCTTTTCCCAACAAGTCTAGCTTTGTAGATAGTAACACTACTATCAGCGTCCGTCTTCCTCTTGAAGATCCATTTATTTTTTATGGCTTGCCGATCACCGGGAAAGTCAACCAAAGTCCACACTTTGTTCTCATGCATGGATCCCATCTCAGATTCCATGGCCTCAAGCCATTTTGCGGAATCTGGGCTCATCATCGCTTCCTCATAGTTTGTAGGTTCGTCATGGTCAAGTAACATGACCTCCAGAACAGGATTACCGTACCACTCTGGTGCAGATCTCACTCTGGTTTACCTACGAGGTTCGGTAGTAACTTGATGTGAAGTTACATGATCATCATCATTAGCTTCCTCACTATTTGATGTAGTAGTCACATGAACAAATTTCTATGATGAACTACTTTCCAATAAGGGAGCAGGTACAGTTACCTCATCAAGTTCTACTTTCCTCCCACTCACTTCTTTCGAGAGAAACTCCTTCTCTAGAAAGGATCCATTCTCAGCAATGAATATCTTGCCTTCGGATCTGTGATAGAAGGTGTACCCAACATTTTCTTTTTGGGTATCCTATGAAGACGCACTTCTCCGATTTGGGTTTGAGCTTATCAGGTTGAAACTTTTTCACATAAGAATTGCAACCTTAAACTTTAAGAAACGACAGCTTAGGTTTCTTGCCAAACCATAGTTCATACGGTGTCGTCTCAACAGATTTAGATGGTGCCCTATTTAACGTGAATGTAGCTGTCTGTAATGCATAACCCCAAAACGATAGTGGTAAATTGGTAAGAGACATCATAGATCGCACCATATCTAATAAAGTACGGTTACGACGTTCGGACACACCATTACACTGTGGTGTTCCAGGTGGCGTGAGTAGTGAAACTATTTCACATTGTTTTAACTGAAGGCCAAACTCGTAACTCAAATATTTTACTTCTGCGATCATATCGTAGAAACTTTTATTTTTGTTACGATGATTCTCCACTTCACTCTGAAATTCTTTGAACTTTTCAAATGTTTCAGACTTGTGTTTCATCAAGTAGATATACTCATATCTGCTCAAATCATCTGTGAAGATTAGAAAATAATGATACCTACCGCGAGCCTCAATATTCATCGGACCACATACATCAGTATGTATGATTTCCAACAAATCTATTGCTCGCTCCATTGTTCCGGAGAACGGAGTTTTAGTCATCTTGCCCATGAGGCATGGTTCGCAAGCATCAACTGATTCATAATCAAGTGATTCCAAAAGCCCATCAGCATGGATTTTCTTCATGCGCTTTACACCAATATAACCTAAACGGCAGTGCCACAAATAAGTTGCACTATCATTATTAACTTTGCATCTTTTGGCTTCAATATTATGAAAATGTGTATCACCACGATCGAGATCAAACAAACCATTTTCATTGGGTTTATGACCATAGAAGGTTTTATTCATGTAAACAGAACAACAATTATTCTCTAACTTACATGAATGACCGTATTGCAATAAACATGATCCAATCATATTTATGCTCAACGCAAACACTAAATAACATTTATTTTAGGTTTAACACTAATCCCAAAAGTATAGGGAGTGTGAGACGATGATCATATCAATCTTGGAACCATTTCCAATACACATCGTCACTTCACCCTTAACTAGTCTCTGTTCATTTTTCAACTCCTGTTTCGAGTTACTATTCTTAGCAACTGAACTAGTATCAAATACTGAGGGGTTGCTATAAACACTAGTAAAGTACACATCAATAACATGTATATCAAATATACCTATGTTCACTTTGTCATCCTTCTTATCCGCCAATTACTTGGGGTAGTTCCGTTTCCAGTGACCAGTCCCTCTGCAGTAGAAGCACTCAGTTTCAGGCTTAGGTCTAGACTTGGGTTTTTTTCACTTGAGCAGCAACTTGCTTGCCGTTCTTCTTGAAGTTCCCCTTTTTTCCCTTTGTCCCTTTACTTGAAACTAGTGGTTTTGTATACCATCAACACTTGATGCTTTTCTTGATTTCTACCTTCGTCGATTTCAGCATCACGAAGAGCTTGGGAATCGTTTCCGTTATCCCTTTCATATTATAGTTCATCACGAAGTTCTACTAACATGGTGATGGTGACTAGAGAATTCTGTCAATCACTATTTTATCTGGAAGATTAACTCCCACTTGATTCAAGCGATTGTAGTACCCATACAATCTAAGCACATCCTCACTGCTTGAGCTATTCTCCTCCATCTTTTAGCTATAGAACTTGTTGGAGACTTCATATCTCTCAACTCGGGTATTTGCTTGAAATATTAACTTCAACTTCTGGAACATCTCATATGGTCCATGACGTTCAAAACATCTTTGAAATCCCAATTCTAAGCTGTTAAGCATGGTGCACTAAACTATCAAGTAGTCATCATATTAAGCTAGCCAAACATTCATAACGTCTGCATCTGCTCCTGCAATAGGTCAGTCACCTAGCGGTGCATCAAGGACATAATTCTTCCGTGCAGCAATGAGGATAAACCTCAGATCACGGACCCAGTCCGCATCATTGCTACTATCATCTTTCAACTTAGTTTTCTCTACGAACACATATAAAACATAGGGAAGCAATAACGCGAGCTATTGATCTACAACATAGATATGCAAATACTATCATGACTAAGTTCATGATAAATTAAAGTTCAATTAATCATATTACTTAAGAACTCCCACTTAGATAGGCATCCCTCTAATCATCTAAGTGATCACGTGATCCATATCAACTAAACCATAACCGATCATCACGTGAAATGGAGTAGTTTTCAATGGTGAACATCATTATATTGATCATATCTACTATATGATTCACGCTCGACCTTTCGGTCTCCAGTGTTCCGAGGCCATATCTGCATATGCTAGGCTCGTCATGTTTAACCTGAGTATTCTACGTGTGCAAAACTGGCTTGCACCCGTTGTAGATGGACGTAGAGCTTATCACACCCGATCATCACGTGGTGTCTGGGCACGACGAACTTTGGCAACGGTGCATACTCAGGGAGAACACTTATACCTTGAAATTTTTAGTAAGGGATCATCTTATAAAGCTACCGTCGAACTAAGCAAAATAAGATGCATAAAAGATAAACATCATATGCAATCATAATATGTGAGATGATATGGCCATGATCATCTTGCACCTTTGATCTCCATCTCCAAAGTACTGTCATGATCTCCATCATCACCGGCATGACACCATGATCTCCATCATCTTGATCTATATCAATGTGTCGTCACATGCGAGACATGTTTTACCGCCGTGATAGTGCACGGCAATAGTTGGCGAGACGACCATGTGATGACACATTGATATAGATCAAGATGATGGAGATCATGGTGTCATGCCGGTGATGATGGAGATCATGACAGTACTTTGGAGATGGAGATCAAAGGTGCAAGATGATCATGGCCATATCATCTCACATATTATGATTGCATGTGATATTTATCCTTTATGCATCTTATTTTGCTTAGTTCATCGATAGCATTATAAGATGATCTCTCACTAAATTTCAAGGTAGAAGTGTTCTCCCTGAGTATGCACCGTTGCTACAGTTCGTCGTGCCGAGACACCACACGATGATTGGGTGTGATAAGCTCTACGTTCACATACAACGGGCGCAAGCCAGTTCTGCACACGCAGATACTCGGGTTAAACTTGACGAGCCTAGCATATGCAGATATGGCCTTGGAACACTGAGGCCGAAAGGTCGAGCATGAATCATATAGTAGATATGATTAACATAGTGATGTTCACCATTAAAAACTACTCCATCTCACGTGATGATCGGACATGGTTTAGTTGTTATGGATCACATGATCACTTAGATGATTAGAGAGATGTCTATCTAAGTGGGAGTTCTTAAGTAATTTGATTAATTGAACTTTAATTTATCATGAACTTAGTACCTGATAGTATTTTTCATGTCTATGTTGTTGTAGATAGATGGCCCATGTTGTTGTTCCGTTGAATTTTAATGCGTTCCTAGGGAAAGCTAAGTTGAAAGATGATGGTAGCAACTACACGGACTGGTTCCATAACTTGAGGATTATCCTCATTGCTGCAGAGAAGAATTACGTCCTGGAAGCACGGCTAGGCGACAAACCCGCTGCAGGAGAAACGCCAGATGTTATGAACACCTGGCAGAGCAAAGCTGATGACTACTCGATAGTTCAGTGTGCCATGCTTTACGGCTTAGAACCGGGACTTCAACGACGTTTTGAATGTCATTGAGCATATGATATGTTCCAGGAGTTGAACTTAATATTTCAAGCAAATGCTCGAATTGAGAGATATGAAGTCTCCAATAAGTTCTACAGCTGCAAAATGGAGGAGAATAGTTCTGTCAGTGAACGTATACTCAGAATGTCTGGGTACCACAACCACTTGACTCAGCTGGGAGTTAATCTTCCTGATGATAGTGTCATTGACAGAGTTCTTCAGTCACTGCCACTAAGCTACAAGAGCTTCGTGATGAACTATAATATGCAAGGGATGGATAAGACTATTCCCGAGCTCTTTGCAATGCTAAAAGCTTCGAAGGTAGAAATCAAGAAGGAGCATCAAGTGTTGATGGTCAACAAGGCCACTAGTTTCAAGAAAAAGGGTAAAGGGAAGAAGGGGAACTTCAAGAAGAATAGCAAGCCAGTTGCTGCTCAAGTGAAGAAACCCATGTCTGGACCTAAGCCTGAAAATGAGTGCTTCTACTGCAAAGGGACTGGTCACTGGAAGTGGAACTGCCCCAAGTATTTGGCGGAGAAGAAGGATGGCAAAGTGATGTATATTTGATATACATGTTATTGATGTGTACCTTACTAATGCTCGCAGTAGCACCTGAGTATTCGATACTGGTTATGTTGCTAATATTTGCAACTCGAAACAGGGGCTACAGATTAAGCGAAGATTGGCTAAGGACGAGGTGACGATGCGCGTAGGAAATGGTTCCAAAGTCGATGTGATCGACGTCGGCACGCTACCTCTACATCTACCTTTGGGACTAGTTTTAGACCTAAATAATTGTTATTTGGTGCCAGCATTGAGCATGAACATCATATCTGGATCTTGTTTGATGCGAGACAACTATTCATTTAAATCAGAGAATAATGGTTGTTCTATTTATATGAGTAATATCTTTTATGGTCATGCACCCTTGATGAGTGGTCTATTGTAGCGACCAGACCTCAAACAGTCTGATCTCTGTGCTCCGGTGTCATCCCTGGATCAGTAATGCTGACACCACACAGTACTCGGAGGATTTATAACAAAGTAGCAATCACACACTTATTACATCGAGTGTCTCAATAGAAAACTTATTACAATAAATATGGCTTAAGGTCATCTAATAACGATAACAGCGGAAGGCTTGGAAGATAAGCGAGTCCATCAACTCCAACAGCATCACTGAGTATAGAACCATGACCTAAAAACTCCTTAATCGTCGTCTGAAAAGTCTGCAACATTAACGTTGCAGCCCGAAACGGGTCAGCACGTGGAATATGCTGGCAAGGTAACACATAGAGAGTAATGGAATGAAACAACTATACTATATGCATATTTGGCTGGTGGAAAGCTCTATGGTTACAATTTTGCGTAAAGCCAAATTTTCCCTACTGCAAAGGAATAAATTTATTTAACTATCATGGTGGTTGTTAAACATTGAGAATGGTTGACAGCATCCTCAATCCCAATTAAGCATCGTCATTAACAAAACCCAACAAAATTAATTTAGAGTAACATGTTGAGATTCACATGATAATCCAATTACTAGATACTCAAAACGTCCATAACCGGGGACACGGCTAACCATGATTAGTTTGTACACTCTGCAGAGGTTTGTGCATTTTTCCCCACAAGACTCGATCGCCTCCGTTTGGTTTCTCGCACTACATGGTGTTTGAGAAGACGGATGACCGAGACATAGTCTTTCAGAAGCGCTAGCACCTTACGATGGATAGACCGTTACACCTACTTTCCCCTACATTTTCTAGTCTACCCTGTAAGAGTTCGCACGACATAATCAACTATGTCAGAGCCCATAATGGCTTGTGGCTGCACACGGAAGTTTTTAGTATGAAAAATCTCATGATCCCTTTGGGCCTGGGTGGCGGTCCATAAAAAAACAGGCAATCCTGGAATACCCAAGTACCTCAATCCACCCAGATGTGTGTTTAAGTTGCCACCTTAGATAAACCATTAATTAACAAACTCACATCTGTCATGGATATCACTCACCCAATCCACGTCTACTACGATAGCATGGCATAATGGCAAACGTAGAAGTAACTCCCAAAGGTTTGATAATATAACAGGTAATAGGTACTACCTCAACTACTTCCCATCCCACAATTTAATTAGATCCTAATCATGCAATGTTTGAGGATTTGATCTAATGCAATAAAACTGTGTAGTAGAAAAGGTATGATCAAAGTGTTACTTGCCTTGCTGATGATCCGCGAAACCTAGAGATTCGAAGTAACAGGCGGCGCACTCCGGGTATTCTATCGCAGACAAACAAACAAGCATACAATAAGCACTCATCTAATGCATAGGTAAAAGTCAAATAAGAGAACTAACCAGAAAGTTCAACTTAAGAACTCCGGTTTGCAAAAAGAATCAAATCGAATGAAGCAACAAAAGTCAAACGGCAAAAGAAAACAACTTCGTTCTACTAATCTGGATCTAAGTAAAATTTTACTGTAGCAAAAACTTGTTTAAGTTGGTTAAACGGAAAGAGGGTTTCAAGACGAAACTCCAGGCGCTTGAATCGCCTGATTCTGATAAACGAGCGAAAAGTTATACTAAAACGAAAATCGGATCAGAAATCGCGATCAGAAAATAATCGCGGAAAATCCGAGAAAAAGAAAAACGACGAATGGATTAACGAACGAACGTTCGTTAACCGGATCTAAACGATGAGAACGTTCGTTAAAACGAACGAACGAGCGAACGCTCGCTAATTAACCTAAACCGAAAAAAACTAATCAAAAAAACGAAAACTAAAAAAACGACGGAAAACCGATCGGTTTAAAAAACCGGTAGCGTGGGTTACGAGGCGAACCTCGGGCGGCGAGGCGGCGGCGCGGCGGCTCCGGCGACGCCAGGCGGCGGCGGCGTGCGGCGCTGGCGGCGGCGGGGTCGGGCGCGGGCGGGCGGCGGCGCTAGGGTTCGGGGGCGCGGGGCTGGGCTGGCTTCGGCTGGGCTCCCCCGGCTTATAAAGCCTACGCGGGCCGGAGTCCCGGTCGGACACGGCCTGTAGGTCGGTGCGATTTTTTTTAAATAATTATGCGCAGAAGAAAAAAAATTAAAAAGAAATCCTAAACGAACTGCAAAAATCCCGAAATAAATTTTCCCCGACTTCTAAAATCAAGCCGGACAAAGTGAACATTTATTTGGGGCCTAAATGCAATTTTGAAAAACGCATATTTTTCCTAAATTCAAATAAAATATCGAAAAACTCTGAAATAAAATCTTATTTGATCTCTTTATTAAATCCTCAATATTTCTTTATTTTGGGAAAGTCATTTTATTCCCTCTCTCATAATTTTGTAATAGAAATAATTAATGATAAAATAAATAAAAATCAAATGATCCTATTCTCAATTTTTGAGAAAACTCAAATATGAAAATAACGAAATCCCCAACTCTCTCCGTGGGTCCTTGAGTTGCTTAGGATTTCTAGGATCAAAACCAAAAGCAAATAATATATGATATGCATTGATGATCTAATGTATAACATTCCAAATTGAAAATTTGGGATGTTACAAACCTACCCCCCTTAAGATGAATCTCGCCCTCGAGATTCGGGTTGGCTAGAAAATAGATGAGGGTGGTCCTTGAGCCAATCTTCCTCTCGTTCCCAGGTGGCTTCGTCCTCCGTGTGGTGGCTCCACTGAACCTTACAAAACTTGATAACCTTGCTACGAGTGACTCGGCTGGCAAACTCGAGAATCTTAATTGGTTTCTCCTCATAGGTCAAATTGTTATCCAACTGGATTGCTTCCAATGGCACTGTGTCTCTCAAAGGTATGTCAGCCATCTCCGCTTGGCACTTCTTCAACTGAGAAACGTGGAACACATCATGAACTCCTGACAATCCTTCAGGCAATTCCAACTTGTAGGCCACTTCTCCCATACGTTCCAATACTCGGTATGGTCCTACAAATCGTGGTGCTAACTTTCCCTTAACTCCAAAGCGCTTTGTTCCCCGTAGTGGAGATACTCGAAGATAAACTCGGTCTCCGACTTCGTAAACTGTCTCCTTGCGTTTAGAATCTGCGTAGCTCTTCTGCCTGGACTGGGCTACCTTGAGCCTATCGCGAATCAACTTCGCCTTCTATTCAGACTCTTTAATCAAATCAGGCCCAAACAACTGGCGGTCTCCAACTTCGTCCCACGACAACAGTGTCCTGCACCTCCTTCCGTACAAGGCTTCGAAAGGGGCCATCTTTAAACTGGTTTGGTAACTGTTGTTGTAAGAGAACTCTGCATATGGCAAATTGTCGTCCCAACTAGATCCGTAATCTAGCGCACAAGCTCTCAGCATATCCTCCAAAATCTGATTGACTCTCTCGGTCTGTCCATCTGTCTGTGGGTGAAAAGCCGTACTGAATTCTAGGCTGGTTCCCAAAGTTTCATGCAACTGCTTCCAGAACTTTGAGGTAAACTGGGTTCCTCTATCTGATACGATACTCCTCGGAACTCCATGCAGACATACGATCCTGGTCATGTATATCTTTGCCAACTTAGCACTGGTGTACGTGGTCTTTATTGGGATGAAATGAGCTACTTTCGTCAACCGATCAACTACAACCCAAATCGAGTCATAGCCGGAACGAGTCCTTGGTAATCCCGTGATAAAATCCATGCCTAACTTATCCCACTTCTATTCGGGTATCGGCAACGGCTGTAGCAATCCTGCTGGCTTCTGATGCTCTGCCTTTACTCTCTGACATACATCACAAACTGCTACATACTCCGCAATATCTTTCTTCATTCCGGTCCATGAGAAAATATCCTTCAAATCCAAATACATCTTGGTATTTCCTGGGTGAATCGAATATGGTGAATCATGTGCCTCCTGCAAAATCAACTTCCTGATTTCTGGGTCATTGGGTACATAACCACGGTCTTCAAACCATAGGGTGTCGTGCTCATCCTCACGAAATCCTTTAGACTTTCCTTCGCTCATTTTCTCCTTTATAGAGGCAATCTCCTTGTCAGTCTTCTGAGCTTCTCTGATTCTATCCATCAAAGTTGACTGAATCTCCAATGCTGCTACATAGCCTCTCGGAACTATTTCCAAACATAGTTCACAAAGATTTTCGGCTAACTCCCTTGGTATTTCTCCCGTCATTAGTGTATTGACATGGCTCTTACGAGTTAATGCGTCAGCTACTACATTAGCCTTTCCGGGATGGTAATGCAATCTCATATCATAATCCTTGATGAGCTCCAACCATCTCCTTTGTCTGAGGTTCAACTCCTTCTGCGTGAAAATGTACTTCAAACTCTTGTGATCTGTGTACACCTCACAATGATTTCCAATGAGGAAATGTCTCCATGTCTTCAGTGCATGCACTATGGCTGCTAACTCCAAATCATGCGTAGCATAATTCAACTCATGAGGCTTCAGTTGTCGTGAAGCATACGAAACAACTCTCCCTTCCTGCATAAGCACTGGTCCATGTCCTCGACGTGAAGCGTCGCAATACACCTCATAGTCCTTGGTCTGGTCTGGCAAAATCAACACTGGTGAGGTAACCAAACGTTTCTTCAACTCCTGGAAACTAGCCTCACACTCCTCGGTCCATATGAACTTGCTATCCTTCTTCAACAACTCCGTCATAGGTTTTGCAATCTTTGAGAAGTTCTCAATAAATCTCCGGTAGTATCCTGCGAGTCCAAGAAAACTCCGGATATCTCCAACTGTTGTTGGTGCTTTCCAATTGGTCACAGTGATAACCTTTGTGGGGTCAACTGCTATTCCTTCTCCGAATATAACATGTCCGAGGAATCCTACTTCCTTCAACCAAAACTCACATTTGCTGAACTTGGCATATAACTGATGTTCTCTGAGCTTCTCAAGTACTAATCGTAAATGTTCCTTATGCTCTTCTTCATTCTTCGAATAAACCAGAATATCATCAATGAACACCATGACGAACTTATCCAAAAACTCCATAAACACTTTGTTCACCATGTTCATAAAATAGGCAGGTGCGTTGGTCAGACCAAATGACATAACGATGTACTCATACAGTCCATATCTTGTGGTGAAAGCTGTCTTAGGTATGTCCTGCTCTCGAATCTTCAACTGATGGTACCCTGATCGCAAATCGATCTTGGAAAACACTTTAGCTTCTTGCAAACGATCAAACAGATCATTGATCATCGGTAGTGGGTACTTGTTCTTGATCGTTACTTCATTCAATCCTCGGTAATCAACAACCATTCTTAACGATCCATCCTTTTTTTCCACTAGAAGTACGGGTGATCCCCAAGGCGATGAACTTGGGCGAACGTAATCTTTATCCAGTAACTCCTTAATCTGCTTCTTAATCTCCACCAAATCCTTTGCGGGCATCCTGTATGGTCGCTTTGATATTGGTCCTGTGCCTGGCAAAAGCTCAATCAAAAACTCAATATCTCTATCTGGTGGCATGCCTGGCAACTCCTCTGGAAATACTTCAGGGAAATCCCTTACCACTGGTACTTCCTCCTGCACAACTCCTGTTAAACAATTTACTTGAGTCCCTTTTGGCACATGTCGGGATACATACTTGATCCTTCTCCCTT
The DNA here is from genome assembly GCF_056163025.1 of Triticum urartu. Classification (NCBI taxonomy): domain Eukaryota; kingdom Viridiplantae; phylum Streptophyta; class Magnoliopsida; order Poales; family Poaceae; genus Triticum; species Triticum urartu. The sequence continues at coordinate 40,627,637 of NC_141876.1, read as the reverse complement.
CTGGGGTGGTAAGCAAGACTGACTTACTGGCGCAATCGATGTTTCCTCCATACATCGACAGCCAATCCATACCCAGAATTACATCCAATCCTTGTGATTCCAAAATGATTAAATCCGAGGGAAACACATGCCTACCTATACTCAATGGCACTTGAAAACATCCTTGACTAGCCATATACTCCGCTCCTGGTGAGCTTACTAGCATAGGTGTTCTAAGAACCTTAGTGGGCAGGTTATACTTATCCACAAATCCCCTTGATATGTATGAATGCGATGCACCAGTATCAAAAAGAACGAGTGCAGTAAATGACTTAACCAAAAACTTACCGATTACGGCATCCGACTGCTCTTCAACCTCCTCCACGTTAAGGTGGTTCACCTGTCCCCTATTGAAAGGGTTTGGCTTGTTCCCAGAGCTTCCATTGCCATTCTGGCCTTCAGGACATTCATTGGCATAATGTCCTATCTTTGAACACTTAAACATGTGACTTGACTCAGGTCTCTCTTGGCTGGGGTTGATGGGGTGGTACGGTTCTGGCCGTTGCTTCCTCCATTACCATTACCATTCTTGGTGCCGTTGTGATTGTGCGAGCTACCTCCTCCGTGGGTATGCTGAAAATGTCCTCCCGATCTAGGGGTAAAACATGGCTTCTGCTGAGCTCCAGAATTGTACTTCCCTTGTCCATACTTCCTCTTGCGGTTCTCAATTTGCTGCTACTTGCCTTCAATCATAAGAGCATGGTCTACCAACTCCTGGTAGTTGTTGAAGGTTGCTATCATCAACTGCATGCTCAACTCATCATTCAGTCCTTCCAGAAACTTCTCCTGCTTGGCTGCATCCGTAGCAACGTCATCTGGGGCATAACGTGCTAGCTTACTAAAGTCATTCACATACTGGCCAACTATCCGTCCTCCTTGGCGCAAGTTGCGAAACTCACGCTTCTTCATGGCCATAGCTCCTGCTGAAACATGGGCAGTACGAAAAGCCTGCTGAAACTGGTCCCATGTGACAGTGTCGACAGGGAAAGTGGCTGTGAAATTCTCCCACCATGATGCTGCGGGTCCTTCAAGCTGATGCGCGGCAAACTTCACCTTCTCCGCATCTGTGCATCCTGCTGTAGTCAACTCTCTAGCTGTCTTGCAGAGCCAATCATCTGCTACTATCGGCTCGGTGCTATTGGAAAACACCGGCGGATTCAGCCTAAGAAAACGGGCTAAGTGATCCACAGGTGGTGGTGGTGGTGGGTTGTTGTTGTTGTTCCCCTAATTCTGATTCTGGACTAGCAACTGCATCAATGTGTTCTGCTGCTGGATTAACTGGGTGAGCTCCGGTGGAAAGGTAAATCCGGGGTCACGTCTCAGAGGCATCTGAGGGTTTAGAAAAGATGAGATTTAAGAATAGAGAGGGTCTAAAGAGAAAACACTACCCATATGCACATGAGGCAAAAGCAAACCATTCACTTCATTCAATCAAACAAGGGCATACAATCGATCTAACTACCGCAAAAGTGCCCGGACTACTATATTTACATGGTGGACTACTACTACTTATGAGGTGGTCTACTAGAAATATTCTTCGGTTGCAGACTCCATGATATCTGCTCCGGCTTCATCAACAAAATCATCATCGCTGTCATCTGGGTCTGAGTCGGTGTCGTCGATGATGATGTAGTCTTCCAGGCGAATCTCCTTGGGTTCTTCGTCTTCATCTACTGGTGTAGGGCCTCCCATAAATATCCTGATCTTCTTGATCATATCGTCATTCTTCTCCACCAATACTTTGATTTCCTCTTCATAATCTTCATGTGTAGCCTTGAGTTCTTCCTCCAGTTCCTTGATTCTTGTCCTTGCCTTCTTCAGGTCTATCATGTCGGCGCACATCTGGTTCTCCTATCATCGAATGTGCTGGTTTAACTCCTGGATAAAAGCTGCAACTGATCTATCCTTCCTGGTGCTGATCATCTCCCAGTGCTCATCTCGGCGCCCACAAATCTGGTAGATAGTATCCTTGAGATCATTGCGGTAGACTTCTCCAATGCGTCCCATGGCGATGTGAGCTGCCATGCTCTTTCCTAGACTCCAAGTTGGTGCATCAAAAGAAAACTCTATGGGCTCAGTGACTGGCATGAACGTCCTTCCTGGAACTTGAACTTGAATCATCCAGTGCTCTTCTTCAGGTAAAGTGGCGTTGTAGGTTCCGGTGAAGCTTGGTACTCCTATGTTCAGGTATCTAGTGACTTCCTTCAAGTGACGTCCAAAGGGTGTATCTTCATCCGATTGCGTGAACTTGTTCCTTGCATCCGTCATCCTAAAGAGTAGAAAAGATGAGAGGTCAGGAGAGAAGAGAGTGAATAGTGATCTAGGTCTTTAGCTTAGTGGTCATGTCCTACAGTCAGCGTGTGCTCTGATACCATCTCTGTAGCGACCAGACCTCAAACAGTCTGATCTCTGTGCTCCGGTGTCATCCCTGGATCAGTAATGCTGACACCACACAGTACTCAGAGGATTTATAACAGAGTAGCAATCACACACTTATTACATCGAGTGTCTCAATAGAGAACTTATTACAATAAATATGGCTTAAGGCCATCTAATAACGATAACAGCGGAAGGCTTGGAAGATAAGCGAGTCCATGAACTCCAACGGCATCACTGAGTATAGAACCACGACCTAAAAACTCCTTAATCGTCGTCTGAAAAGTCTACAATATTAACGTTGCAGCCCGAAACGGGTCAGCACATGGAATATGCTGGCAAGGTAACACATAGAGAGTAATGGAATGAAACAGCTATACTATATGCATATTTGGCTGGTGGAAAGCTCTATGGTTACAATTTTGCGTAAAGCCAATTTTTCCCTACTGCAAAGGAATAAATTTATTTAACTATCATGGTGGTTGTTAAACATTGAGAATGGCTGACAGCATCCTCAATCCCAATTAAGCATCGTCATTAACAAAACCTAACAAAATTAATTTAGAGTAACATGTTGAGATTCACATGATAATCCAAGTACTAGATACTCAAAACGTCCATAGCCGGGGACACGGCTAACCATGATTAGTTTGTACACTCTGCAGAGGTTTGTGCACTTTTCCCCACAAGACTCGATCGCCTCCGTTTGGTTTCTCGCACTACATGATGTTTGAGAAGACGGATGACCGAGACATAGTCTTTCAGAAGCGCTAGCACCTTACGATGGATAGACCGTTACACCTACTTTCCCCTACATCTGCTAGTCTACCCTGTAAGAGTTCGCACGACATAATCAACCATGCCAGAGCCCATAATGGCTTGTGGCCGCACACGGAAGTTTCTAGTATGAAAAATCTCATGGCCCCTTTGGGCCTGGGTGGCGGTCCATAAAAAAACAGGCAATCCTGGAATACCCAAGTACCTCAATCCACCAAGATGTGTGTTTAAGCTGCCACCTTAGATAAACCATTAATTAACAAACTCACATCTGTTATGGATATCACTCACCCAATCCACGTCTACTAGCATAGCATGGCATAATGGCAAACGTAGAAGTAACTCCCAAAGGTTTGATAATATAACAGGTAATAGGTACTACCTCAACTACTTCCCATCCCATAATTTAATTAGATCCTAATCATGCAATGTTTGAGGATTTGATCTAATGCAATAAAACTGTGTAGTAGAAAAGGTATGATCAAAGTGTTACTTGCCTTGCTGATGATCCGCGAAACCTAGAGATTCGAAGTAACAAGCGGCGCACTCCGGGTATTCTATCGCAGACAAACAAATAAGCATACAATAAGCACTCATCTAATGCACAGGTAAAAGTCAAATAAGAGAACTAACCAGAAAGTTCAACTTAAGAACTCCGGTTTGCAAAAAGAATCAAATCGAACGAAGCAACAAAAGTCAAATGGCGAAAGAAAACAACTTCGTTCTACTAATCTGGATCTAAGTCAAATTTTACAATACCAAAAACTTGTTTAAGTTGGTTAAACGGAAAGAGGGTTTCGAGATGAAACTCCAGGCGCTTGAATCGCCTGATTCCGATAAACGAGCGAAAAGTTATACTAAAACGAAAATCGGATCAGAAATCGTGATCAGAAAATAATCGCGGAAAATCCGAGAAAAAGAAAAATGGCGAATGGATTAACGAATGAATGTTCGTTAACCAGATCTAAACGGTGAGAACGTTCGTTAAAACGAACGAACGAGCGAACGCTCGCTAATTTACCTAAACCGAAAAAACCGATCAAAAAAAATGAAAACTAAAAAAAACCGACGAAAACCGACGGAAAACCGATCGGTTTTTTAAAAAAACCCAGCGGCGCGGGTTACGAGGCGAACCTCGGGCGGCTGGTCGGCGAGGCGGCGGCGCGGCGGCGGCGGCGGGGTCGGGCGCGGGCGGGCGACGGCGCTAGGGTTCGGGGGCGCGGGGCTGGGCTGGCTTCGGCTGGGCTCCCCCCGGCTTATAAAGCCTACGCGGGCCGGAGTCCCGGTCGGACACGGCCCGTAGGTCGGTGCGATTTTTTTAAAAATAATTACGCGTAGAAGAAAAAAATAAAAATAAATACTAAACAGACTGCAATAATCCCGAAATAAATTTTCCCCGACTTCTAAAATCAAGCCGGACAAAGTGAACATTTATTTGGGGCCTAAATGCAATTTTGAAAAACGCATATTTTTCCTAAATTCAAATAAAATATCGAAAAACTCCGAAATAAAATCTTATTTGATTTCTTTATTAAATCCTCAATATTTCTTTATTTTGGGAAAGTCATTTTATTCCCTCTCTCATAATTTTGTAATAGAAATAATTGATGATAAAATAAATAAAAATCAAATGATCCTATTCTCAATTTTTGAGAAACTCAAATATGAAAATAACGATATCCCCACCTTTCTCCGTGGGTCCTTGAGTTGCTTAGGATTTCTAGGATCAAAACCAAAAGCAAATAATATATGATATGCATTGATGATCTAATGTATAACATTCCAAATTGAAAATTTGGGACGTTACATCTTTTTTTACTAAATCTTGATAGTAGTGATACACATGTTCATAGTATTGAAGCCAAAAGATGTATAGTTGATAATGATAGTGCAACTTACTTGTGGCACTGCCGTTTAGGTCATATTGGTATAAAGCGCATGAAGAAACTCCATCCTGATGGACTTCTGGAATCACTTGATTATGAATCACTTGGTACTTGCGAACCATGCCTCATGGGCAAGATGACAAAAACTCCGTTCTCTGGAACAATGGAGCGAGCAATAGAGTTATTGTAAATCATACATACTGACGTATGTGGTCCAATGAACATTGAGGCTCGCGGCGGATATCGTTATTTTCTCACCTTCATAGATGATTTGAGCAGATATGGCTATATCTACTTAATGAAACATAAGTCTGAAACATTTGAAAAGTTCAAAGAATTTCAGAGTGAAGTGGAAAATCATCGTAACAAGAAAATAAAGTTTCCATGATCTGATCGTAGAGGAGAATATTTGAGTTACGAGTTTGGTTTTCATTTGAAACAATGCGGAATAATTTCGCAACTCACGCCACCTGGAACACCAGAGCGTAATGGTGTGTCCGAACGTCGTAATCATACTTTACTAGATATGGTGTGATCTATGATGTCTCTTACTGATTTACTGCTGTCATTTTGGTGTTATGCTTTAGAGACGGCCGCTTTCACATTAAATAGGGCACCATCTAAATCCGTTGAGATGACACCTTATGAACTATGGTTTGGCAAGAAACCCAAGTTGTCGTTTCTTAAAGTTTGGGGCTGCGATGCTTATGTGAAAAAGCTTCAACCTGATAAGCTTGAACCCAAATCAGAGAAATGTGTCTTCATAGGATACCCAAAGGAGACTGTTGGGTACACCTTCTATCATAGATCCGAAGGCAAGATATTCGTTGCTAAGAATGGATCCTTTCTGGAGAAGGAGTTTCTCTCGAAAGAAGTGAGTGGGAGGAAAGTAGAACTTGATGAGGTAATTGTACCTGCTCCCTTATTGGAAAGTAGTTCATCACTGAAATTAGTTCCAGTGATTCCTACACCAGTAAGTGAGGAAGCTAATGATGATGATCATGAAACTTCTGATCAAGTTACTACCGAACCTCGTAGGTCAACCACAGTAAGATCCACGCCAGAGTGGTACAGTAATCCTGTTCTGGAGGTCATGTTACTTGACCACGACGAACCTACAAACTATGAGGAAGCGATGATGAGCCCAGATTCCACAAAATGGCTTGAGGTCATGAAATCTGAGATGGGATCCATGTATGAGAACAAAGTGTGGACTTTGGTTGACTTGCCCGATGATTGGCAGGCCATAGAGAATAAATGGATCTTCAAGAAGAAGATTGACGCTGACAGTAATGTTACTGTCTACAAAGTTCGACTTGTGGCAAAAGGTTTTCGACAAGTTCAATAAGTTGACTACGATGAGACCTTCTCACCTGTAGCGATGCTTAAGTCCTTCCAAATCATGTTAGCAATTGCCGCATTTTATGATTATGAAATTTGGCAAATGGATGTCAAAACTGCATTCCTTAATGGATATCTTAAAGAAGAGTTGTATATGATGCAACCAGAAGGTTTTGTCAATCCAAAAGGTGCTAACAAAGTGTGCAAGCTCCAACGATCCATTTATGGACTGGTGCAAGCCTATCGGAGTTGGAATATACACTTTGATAGTGTGATCAAAGCATATGGTTTTATACAGACTTTTGGAGAAGCCTGTATTTACAAGAAAGTGAGTGGGAGCTCTGTAGCATTTCTGATATTATATGTAGATGATTGTTGATCAGAAACGACACTGAATTTCTGAATAGCATAAAAGGATACTTGAATAAGAATTTTTCAATGAAGGACCTCGGTGAAGCTGCTTATATACTAGGCATCAAGATCTATAGAGATAGATCAAGACGCTTAATTGGACTTTCATAAAGCACATACCTTGATAAAGTTTTGAAGAAGTTCAAAATGGGTCAAGCAAAGAAAGGGTTCTTTCCTGTGTTACAAGGTGTGAAGTTGAGTCAGACTCAATGCCCGACCACCGCAGAAGATAGAGAGAAAATGAAAGTCATTCCCTATGCTTCAGCCATAGGTTCTATCGTGTATGCAATACTGTGTACCAGACCTGATGTGTGCCTTGCTATTAGTTTAGCAGGGAGGTACCAAAGTAATCCAGGAGTGGATCACTGGACAGTGGTCAGGAACATCCTGAAATACCTGAAAAGGACTAAGGATATGTTTCTCATTTATGGAGGTGACAAAGAGCTCATCGTAAATAGTTACGTCGATGCAAGCTTTGAAACTGATCCGGATGACTCTAAGTCACAAACCGGATACATATTTTTATTAAATGGTGGAGCTGTCAGTTGGTGCAATTCCAAACAGAGTGTCGTGGCGGGATCTACGTGTGAAGCGGAGTACATAGCTTCTTCAGAAGCAGCAAATGAAGGAGTCTGGATGAAGGAGTTCATATCCGATCTAGGTGTAATACCTAGTGCATCGGGTCCGATGAAAATCTTTTATGACAATACTGGTGCAATTGCCTTGGCAAAGTAATCCAGATTTCACAAGAGAACAAAGCACATCAAGAGACGCTTCAATTCCATCCGCGATCAAGTCAGCGAGGGAGACATAGAGATTTGCAAGATTCACACGGATCTGAATGTCGCAGACCTGTTGACTAAGCCTCTCTCACGAGCAAAACATGATCAACACCAAGACTCCATGGGTGTTAGAATCATTACAATGTAATCTAGATTATTGACTCTAGTGCAAGTGGGAGACTGAAGGAAATATGCCCTAGAGGCAATAATAAAGTTGTTATTTATATTTCCTTATATCATGATAAATATTTATTATTCATGCTAGAGTTGTATTAACCAGAAACTTAGTACACGTGTGAATACATAGACAAACATGAGTGTCACTAGTATGCCTCTACTTGACTAGCTTGTTGAATCAATGATGGTTATGTTTGCTGACCATAGACATGAGTTGTCATTTGATTAACGGGATCACATCATTAGAGAATGATGTGATTGACTTGACCCATCTGTTAGCTTAGCACGATGATCGTTTAGTTTGTTGCTATTGCTTTCTCCATAACTTATACATGTTCCTATGACTATGAGATCATGCAACTCCCGAATACCAGAGGGACACTTAGTGTGCTATCAAATGTCACAACGTAACTGGGTGACTATAAAGATGCTCTACAGGTGTCTCCGATGGTGTTTGTTGAGTTGGCATAGATCAAGATTAGGATTTATCACTCCGAGTATCAGAGAGGTATCTCTGGGCCCTCTTGGTGATGCACATCACTATAAGCCTTGCAAGCAATGTGACTATTGGGTTAGTTGTGGGATGATGCATTACGGAACGAGTAAAGAGACTTGCCGGTAATGAGATTGAACTAGGTATTGAGATACCGACGATCGAATCTCGGGCAAGTAACATACTAATGACAAAGGGAACAACGTATATTGTTGTGCGGTTTGACCACGAAGATCTTCGTAGAATATGTAGGAACCAATATGAGCATCCAGGTTTCGCTATTGGTTATTGACCGGAGATGAGTCTCGGTCATGTCTACATAGTTCTCGAACCCGTAGGGTCCGCACGCTTAACTTTCGGTGACGATTGTTATTATGAGTTTATGTGTTTTGATGTACCGAAGGTAGTTCGGAGTCCTGGATATGATCACGGACATGACGAGGAGTCTCAAAATGGTCGAGACGTAAATATCAATATATTGGAAGCCTATGTTTGGACATCGTAATGGTTCCAGATGAGTTTGGGCATTTTCCGGAGTACCGGGAGGTTACCGGAACACCCCAGGGAGTATATGGGCCTTATTGGGCCTTAGTGGAATATAGGAGAGGAAAGGAAAAGGTGGGGGCGTGCCCCCCTAGCCCAATCCAAATTGGGTGGGGGCCGCTCCCCTTTCCTTTCCCCTCTCCTCCCCTTCCTTCTCTCCTACTCCTACTACTTGGAAGGGGGAAATCCTACTCCCGGTGGGAGTAGGACTCCCCTAGGGCGCGCCATAGAGGGCTGGTGTCGGTGTCAAAACCGGCGGATCTCGGGTAGGGGGTCCTGAACTGTGCGTCTAAGGTCGATGGTAACCGGAGATAGGGGACACGATGTTTACCAAGGTTCGGGCCCTCTCTATGGAGGTAATACCCTACGTCCTGCTTGATTGATCTTGATGAATATGAGTATTACAAGAGTTGATCTACCATGAGATCGAGATGGCTAAACCCTAGAGGTCTAGCTTGTATGGCCATGGTAAGGAATGTCTCTCTCTCCGGACTAAGTCCTCCGGTTTATATAGACACCGGGAGGATCTAGTGTTACACTAGGTCGGTTACAAGGAAAGGAATCTACATATTTGGTCGCCAAGCTTGCCTTCCACGCAAGGGAGAGTCCCATCCGGACACGGGTGCAGTCTTTGGTCTTCGTGTTCTTCACAGCCCATCAGTCCGGCCCATGGCTAACAGGTCGGACACCCGAGGACCCCTTAGTCCAGGACTCCCTCAGTAGCCCCTGAACCTGGCTTCAATGACAAGGTATCCGGTGTGTAGATCTGTCTTCGGCATTGCAAGGCGGGTTCCTCCTTCAAACTCCAAGATAGTCTTTGGACGTAATGATCGTGTCCGGACCTGTAACATAAGTACCACAGCCGTAGAGTACAGTATTTTACGAGTCCAATCTGTTGATGATTTTTATAACGTGACATCATGCTCGCCCGGTTATTTATTTCGAACCGCTTCCTATCCTGTCATTCCACGTTTCGAGGTGTGGTTGTCATTGGCACGTCCTGTCGAAGCAGAGATTGTGTCCCCTTATTGCGGGATTCTCGTCAATACGAGCGTGGGTGACCCAACCGTTCTGCTGGAAAGATTCCTTAGGAATAGGCAAGTCTTCATGCTCAGGAGGAGGCGTTCAAACCCGGTGCCTTTATAAAGGAACCAAGGGTCGTCTTCTTTATGCCAAACCTCTCCTCAGCCTTCCCAACCTCGAGTTCTAGCACCCAAGGTTCGACTTCATTGCTTCAAGCTTCCCATCATGTCCAGATCCAGCCCTCAAGGCCAATGGGCGGCTTTCTCCGTTACAGAGGAGGATATTGCAAAGCTTCAGGCGGCCAGATACCTGACCGCGGAGACCTCCCACAGGCTCCCTGCTCAAGGACAGGTTATTCCGACCCCCAGATCCGGCGAGAGGGTCGTATTCATCCCTCACTTCCTCCGAGGGCTGGGGTTTGCTCTCGACCCCTTTGTCCGGGGGTTAATATTTTATTACGGGCTAGATTTCCATGATCTAGCTCCGGATTCTTTCCTCCGTATCTCGGTATTTATCATCATGTGCGAGGCCTTCCTTTGAATCCCTCCACACTTCGGCTTATGGCTCAATACCTTTAGTGTGAAGCCGAAGGTAATCGGCGGGGAACAAGTGGAGTGCGGCGGCGTTGTAGTAAAGAGAGCTCACCAACGCTCTCTGGCCAAAAGGCTCTTTCACCGAAGCTTCCAACCAATGGCAGCGGGAGTGGTTTTACGTCATGGAACCCCGTGGTACCAAGTGGGCCGCTATATCTGTGTTTTGTTCCGGCCCTCTGCCACAGCTTGCATCATGGATTAATAAGGGGCTAGACTGGGGATCAGTTGATGAAGTGCGGACTCTACAGAGCCGCATTCGAACCCTCCTCGAGAGGACATTGACCTTGTCCACGTGATTCAAGTAATGCTAGTTCGCCGAATCCTGCCATGCCAGCGCAGGCCTCGCCGCATGTGGGAGTTTAATCTAGAAGGACCACGAACCCTCCAACATTTCTTCAGCACTACACACGAAGGGATGTGGAAGTTGTTTTTCAGGAAGCGAAAACATTGGCCGGACACTACTAAGGACAATGGCCTTGACTGCAACCTGAAAGATCATGGATGTCGCCTAGAGGGGGGTGAATAGGCGCTTTAAAATAATTACGGTTTAGGCTTGAACAAATGCGGAATAAACCTAGCGGTTAATTTGACAAGCACAAAACCTACAACAACTAGGCTCACCTATGTGCACCAACAACTTATGCTAAGCAAGATAAACAACTAAGTGATAGCAAGATATATGACAAGAAACAATATGGCTATCACAAAGTAAAGTGCATAAGTAAAGGGGCTCAGGTAAGAGATAACCGAGGCACGCGGAGACGACGATGTATCCCGAAGTTCACACCCTTGCGGATGCTAATCTCCATTTGGAGCAGTGTGGAGGCACAATGCTCCTCAAGAAGCCACTAGGGCCACCGTAATCTCCTCACGCCCTCGCACAATGCAAGATGCCGTGATTCCACTAAGGGACCCTTGAGGGCGGTCACCGAACCCGTACAAATGGCAACCCTTGGGGGCGGTCACCGAACCCGTACACTTTGGCAACCCTTGGGGGCGGTCACCGATACCCGTCAAATTTCTCGGGGCGATCTCCACAACCTAATTGGAGACCCTGACGCTTGCCCGGAGCTTTACACCACAATGATTGAGCTCCGAACACCACCAAGGTTGGGGTTAACTCCCCAACGACACCATGAAGCTTCACCACAATGGAATATGGCTCCGAGGTGACCTCAACCGTCTAGGGCGCCCAAGAACCCAAGAGGAACAAGCTCAAGGGCACCAATCACCCAAGAGTAATAAGCTTCTCAACTTGTAACTTCCACGTATCACTGTGGAGAACTCAAACCGATGCACAAAATGCAATGGCAAGGGCACACGGAGTGCCCAAGTCCTTCTCCCCAAAATCCCACCAAAGCAACTAATGCTAGGGAGGAAAATGAGAGGAAGAACAAGAAGGAGAACACCAAGAACTCCAAGATCTAGATCCAAGAGGTTCCCCTCACATAGAGGAGAAAGTGATTGGTGGAAATGTGGATCTAGATCTCATCTCTCCTTTCCCCCCAAAATAGCAAGAAACCATGGAGGGATTGAGAGTTAGCAATCTCGAAGAAGGTCAACAAAGGGGAAGAACACGAGCTCAAGAGATAAGGTTGAATGGGGAAGAATACCCCCTTTTATAGGAGCTCCCGAATCTAACCGTTATGTGCTCAGTCCGCGCACAAGCGGTACTACCGCTCAGGGGAGCGGTACTACCGCCCGGGTGGTAGAACACGGAGAGCGGAGCAAAACAGAGTGTGAGGCAGAGCCATATGAGCGGCACTACCACTGGTGCCAGCGGTACTACCGTTGGCCGCAGCAGTACTGCCGCTTGGCCCAGCGGTACTACCGCTGGGGTTGCGCACAATGCCTACCACGAGCACAGGGAGAAGGAACAGGGAGGAGGGCCATTGAGCGGCACTAGGGGCGGTGGTAGCCGCGGTACTTCCGCACACGAGCGGTACTACCGCTCCTAGTTCCGCTCCTACTGCCGCTATACCCGACACGAGACAACCACGTCTCGAGTCGAGGCGATACGAGCGCGGAACCGGAGCCGTACTACCGCTTATGGCCATGGGCGGTACTACCGCTATGGGAAAGCGGTACTACCGCTTGTGGCGATACGTGGTACTGCTGCTCCGGCCCAGCGGTACTACCGCTGGCGCCATCCTTATGCCACTTCCACGAAAACAAGTATACTCCAAGGAAAACCAGAACTGCCAGAACTTCTGCAAATGAGCTCCGAATTGAGCAAACTCAAGCTTGTTGGATACAAGACGACGAGTAGCATCAAAACAACGATTGGATATAGTTAGAAGAGGCAGGGGAGGTATGCCTAAAAAATAGAGGAGTGAAACCTCCAACCGAGAAGAACCGGCAAAACCTCCAACACCGAAAACATCATAGAAGATGCATGTGAACTCTGTTTTCGATGAACTCGAGCTTGTCATCAAGATGACCATAAGCTCTAAGACTCACAAAGCAAACCAAACAATAACCAATAAAGATGATGCAAGGATGCAAAGGTTTGAGATCTCTACGAACGATATGATCAAGATACTCATCAAGAGCCCCCCTTGATAGTACGACAATCAATCCTATAACCCGGTCTCCCAACTACCACTATGAGACCGGTAAAATAGAAAACCTAACAAGGGCAAACCTTTGTCTTTCACATAGTCCACTTGAGCTAGATGATGATGATCTTGACTTCCTCAAGTTGGGCCAGCTTTCTTGATTGTGTTGGCTCGATGAAGTCTGGTTGATTGCTCCCCCATACTCCACTATGGGTGAGCCACCTTTCGGCACATCTTCATAAATCCATTGTTACCATAATGGACAGCAAGCTTCAAGCATTTGATCTCTTCATGATGCTCCACTTGAACTTGCACATCGCAACCTAACCCCACAAAGAACTCTCACGAAAAACATGGGTTAGCAAACAGAGCGTAATGGACAATGCTTACCATACCATGGGATCACTTGATCCCTCAGTACATCTTGTATGCTTTGTGTGTTGATCAGCTTGATTCATTCTTGACTTAATCTTGATCAACCTTGAATCTTTCCAATTCTCTTCATTTGGATGATGTCTTGAAGGTAGACATGAACGATCACACAATCTTCTTCTTCAAGACATGTTTGCAATAAGCTCAACACTCACATGACCAATCTTTGGATAATTCCTTGAATAGCACCTTGGTCGACACAAACTCTCATTTAAACCAACACATGTACTCCAAGAAAAGCCTATGGACAAAACCTTTAGATATAACTCAAGGCAACCATTAGTCCATAGAGATTGTCATCAATTACCAAAACCAAACATGGGGGCACCGCATGTTCTTTCACAACCGTCCGGATACTCCGGTAAGCACTTGTCTTCCAAACACTTTGCAGTTACGCATACCGTAAAATGGTGCTGAGCAAACTATCTTCTTCCAGGGCTGGATAAAGAAAGCAGGACTAATTATGTGTTCGGCCCCCCTACCCGAAGGCCCAACGAATCCTATTTTAACAAGGATGCTGGCCCCGACACCGTACCCTATGCCTGTGAAGGAGGGCAAGACGGAGAGTGGGAGGACCAAAGATGGCCCCTATCCCGAGGGTACATTAGACATTATGTTCGGAGGAATCAAAATTCCCTCATCCGAAGACAAAAGTGAAGGGGGGCCAACGTCTCCTCCCCCCATGGAAAGAAAAGGGCCGCCTCCGAAGATTGGGAGGAAAAGGCTCCTAAGTGAGGCAAGATGCCTCTGTCGGGTGGCTCGGGCTTGGAGGACGTCGACGCACAGTCTCATGACGAGGACAAGCCTCAGGCCAAATCGTAAGTGAACAAAGATGTTTTAAACATGTCCCATTGTTGTAATGCCTAGAATATATATTTTTTGCAGTTCGGCACGCAGTCTTCTTCAACAATCCTCTTCCTCGGGGGACCTTCTCCCAGAGATGATGGAAAGCGAGACGCCTCCACCGGCCTCTCCGCCCAATAGGGCGGACGACTTCGAGGTGTCGTCGCGGAGGGTCTCCCCTGACCAACAGGTGGTGCGGGGGATGATGAAGACATTACTCGAAGGTGACACTTTGGTGGCCCAGGGCCCGGGGGCCAACAATGAAGGCCCCGAACAATCCGGACAATGAAGGCCCCGAACAATCCGGTCAAAGGGTGGCCGTACTCCTACACCAGCCTTCGGAGACCCAGAGGCGCCGGATATACTGACGAACATGCTGCGACAGGCGTCCGTCTCAGAGGAACATCGTACCTTGATGGGCACGGTGGTTGAAAAGGTCCTGTCTGCGAAGAGCAGATTGAATGAGGCCTTTGTGGGCCTACTAAGAGGTTTCGAGGTTTGTAATGTAATATGTTCAATTGTGTTTTATTCACAAAATACACCTGTGTATAGATAGTAGCCCCTGAGACTCTGATTGGCTTCCCGAGGGAGGCGATCAGAGGATCAAAAGATGTGCCCAGGAAATAATCTGATTAATTGGAACACAGGCTGTGACCTCCCCGGTAACTGCCCGGACGATAGAAGTTGCGGATTTGCAACACAAGATTGATGAGGCGGATAATGATATCGCGCTTATCAACAGGCGACTTGATGAGGCGCAAGGTCTATTTTTGGGGTAGCCATACTATGCACGTGTTTACAATATAAGCATGATGCGAGGATTTGTGTAATAAGATGTACATATCTGCAGATGGTGCTGCCGCGGTCGGGATCCTTCGAGCTGAGCTAGCCTGGGCCAAGGAGCAGGCTTGGATTAGTAATGCGGCTGCCGAAAAGGCATCTGCCGAGTTAAAGGCCGAAGAGGCTGCTCGGCACCAATACGAGGAGAAAATATCCTCGATGACGCTTGAACTAAAGGAGGACGCTAGCCGCTGCGGATTTCTCGAGAGGGATAATAAAGCCAAAACGGCTGATCTTGACAAGGCCTTACAAGAGGCAAGAGAAGCCCGATCCGAAGCTAGAGGACCCTGGAGGAGATCCGGCAAGCTCAGGAGATTGTGGCTGGTAAGCCCTTTTTTATTGCAAACTAAGTTCGGGCGTTCCGAATTATGCCCCGCTTAATCAAGTGTGGAGTTCTCCAGATACTTTGTTGGATTTGCCGAAGAGTGCTTCCGATGCGCGCAGTTTTACCAAGCGCAAGAAGGGTACGCAACGGAGAAGCTTTTCTGGTCGCAATTTGGTGCGCCAAAGCGCCCATTGTTGCTGAACAAGCAGATAACCCAATGGGCAGAACTGCACCGGATATCTGGCGCTGCCATGAAGAACGTCATACTCCGGTTGTGGCCAACCGAGCCTATTACAAATAGCTACTTCGACTTGGTGCAGCGGCTTTCTGATGCGGTGCCACGTATCGACGCCGTGAAGTAGTCGGCGTGCATTGAAGGTGCACGGATGGCCTTTGCCCGAGTGATACGTCTCCAACGTATCTATAATTTATGAAGTATTCATGCTATTATATTATCTGTTTTGGATGTTTATGGGCTTTACTAAACACTCCTATATTATTTTTGGGACTAACCTATTAACTGGAGGCCCAGCCCAAATTGTTGTTTTCTTGCCTATTTCAGTGTTTCGAAGAAAAGGAATATCAAACGGAGTCCAAACGGAATGAAACCTTCGCGAGAGTTATTTTTGGAACGGAAGCAATCCAGGAGACTTGGAGTAGACGTCAGGGAAGCTTCGAGGAAGCCACGAGGCAGGGAGGCGCGCCCTACCCCCCTGGGCGTGCCCCCACCCTCGTGGGCCCCTCGTGGCTCCCCTGACCGACTTCTTTCGCCTATATATGTCCATATAGCCTAGAAACATCGGAGAACAGAATAGATCGGGAGTTCCGACGCCAGAAGCCTCTGTAGCCACCAAAAACCAATCGGGACCCTGTTCTGGCACCCTGCCAGAGGAGGAATCCCTCACCAGTGTCCATCTTCATCATCCTGGCGCTCTCCATGACGAGGAGGGAGTAGTTCACCCTCGGGGCTGAGGGTATGTACCAGTAGCTATGTGTTTGATCTCTCTCTCTCTCTCTCTCGTGTTCTTGAGGTGGTACGACCTTGATGTATCGTGAGCTTTGCTATTATAGTTGGACCTTATGATGTTTCTCCCCCTCTACTCTCTTGTAATGGATTGGGTTTTCCTTTTGAAGTTGTCTTATCGGATTGAGTCATTAAGGATTTGAGAACACTTGATGTATGTCTTGCATGTGCTTATCTATGGTGACAATGGGATATCATGTGATCCACTGATGTATGTTTTGGTGATCAACTTGCGAGTTCCGTGACCTCGTGAACTTATGCATAGGGGTTGGCACACGTTTTCGTCTTGACTCTCTAGTAGAAACTTTGGGTCACTCTTTGAAGTTCTTTGTGTTGGTTGAATAGATCAATCTGAGATTGTGTGATGCATATCGTATAATTATACCCACGGATACTTGAGGTGACATTGGAGTATCTAGGTGACATTAGGGTTTTGGTTGATTTGTCTCTTAAGGTGTTATTCTAGTACGAACTCTATGATAGATTGAACAAAAAGAATAGCTTTGTGTTATTTTACTACGGACTCTTGAATAGATCGATCAGAAAGGATAACTTTGAGGTGGTTTGGTACCCTACCATAATCTCTTCGTTTGTTCTCCGCTATTAGTGACTTTGGAGTGACTCTTTGTTGCATGTTGAGGGATAGTTATATGATCCAATTATATTATTATTGTTGAGAGGACTTGCACTAGTGAAAGTATGAACCCTAGGCCTTGTTCCAACACATTGCAATACCGTTTGTGCTTGCTTTTATCATTTGTTACCTTGCTGTTTTTATATTTTCAGATTACAAAAACCATTATCTACTATCCATATTGCACTTGTATCACCATCTCTTCGCCGAACTAGTGCACCTATACAATTTACCATTATATTGGGTGTGTTGGGGACACAAGAGACTCTTTGTTATTTGGTTGCAGGGTTGCTTGAGAGAGACCATGTTCATCCTACACCTCCCACAGATTGATAAACCTTAGGTCATCCACTTGAGGGAAATTTGCTACTGTCCTACAAACCTCTGCACTTGGAGGCCCAACAACGTCTACAAGAATACTCTTTTCTGGTGCCGTTGCTGGGGAGGTTAGCGCTTGAAGGTATATCTTTAGATCTTGCAATCGAATCTTTTTGTTTCTTGTTTTCTCACTAGTTTAGTCTATAAAAGAAAATTATAAAAATGGAATTGAGGATACCTCATATGCTTCATCTTTTTAATGTATTTCATGAAAATAAGGATTCTGATAATTGTGCCAAAGTGTTAGAAGAAGAATGCATTAGAATGTTTGGAACTAAATCTTTGAATGATGAGCATGATTGCAATGTTGTTAGTATGAATTCTTTGAATATCCATGATGCTAATGATATGCAAAGCCACAAGCTTGGGTATGATATGTTTGATGAAGCTGATATTTTTTGTCCCCCAAGTTTTGATGAGCAAATTTATTTTGATGATAGCATGCCTCCTATTTATGATGATTATATTGATGAAAGTGGGTTTGGAAGAGTGTAAACTTTAGGAAGTAATGATCCCACTATTTTTGAGGGTGTTGAATCTTATTGTGATAATTATGAAAGTGAGTTTGGAGAGGTCATGACTTTAGTTAATGTTAATCCCACTATTTTGGAAGAGTGTCAACTTTGCATACATGTGGATCATGTTAAGAATATGTTTTGTGACAGATATATTGTTGAATTTGCTTATGATCCTACATGTAATTATTATGAGAGAGGAACATATGCTTCTACATATTGCAATAATATCAAGTTTCCTCTCTATGCGCTTAAAATCTTGAAGTTATGCTTGTTTTCCTTTCCTATGCTAGTTGATTATTGTTCCCATAAATTGTTTGCTCACAAAATCCCTTTGCATAGGAAGTGGGTTAGAATTAAATGTGCTAGTCCTATTCTTCATGATGCTCTCTTTATGTTTCAATTCTTATCCTTTATGTGAGCATCATTGAAACCATCATGCCTAGCTAGGGGCGTTAAACGATAGCGCTTGTTGGGAGGCAACCCGATTTTATTTTTGTTCCTTGCTTTTTGTTCCTGTTTAGCAATAAATAATTTATCTATAATCTGCTATGATTGAGTTTTTATGTTTTAATTAGAGGTTGTGCCAAGTAGAACCTTTGGGAAGACTTGGGGAAAGTCTTTGCGATCTTGCTGTAAAAAACAGAAACTTTAGCACTCACGAGATTTGCTCCTATGTTTTACTGGAGAGTGCTACTTAGTTTATTCTTTTTGCATATGATTAATAGATAAATTCCTCACTTCCATCAATTTATTTTAGAAATTTTGGGGTTCCATAAGTATATGTTTGATCCAGATTACTACAGATTGTTCTGTTTTTGACAGATTCTGTTTTCTATGTGTTGTTTGCTTATTTTTGATGAATCTATTAGTAGTATCAGAGAGTATGAACCATAGATGAGTTGGAATACAGTATATATTACACCAATATGAATATAGAATGAGTTCACAACAGTAAGTAAGTGGTGATTCATTTTCTTATACTAACGGAGCTTACGAGTTTTCTGTTAAGTTTTGTGTTGTGAAGTTTTCAAGTTTTGGGTAAAGATTCGATGGACTATGGAATAAGGAGCGGAAAAGAGCCTAATCTTGGGGATTACCAAGGCACCCCAAGGTAATATTCAAGGATAACTGAGAGCCTAATCTTGGGGATGCCCCGGAAGGCACCCCCTCTTTCGTCTTCGTTCATCGGTAACTTTACTTGGAACTATATTTTTATTCACCACATGACATGTGTTTTGCTTAGAGCGTAAATTTATTTTGTTAGGATTTTCTTTCTGTTATTTAGAACAATGTTTTGCATCTTTTATTTCAATAAAAGTGGCATTGATGGCCTTCACTATGCCTATTTTACAAGTCTACATGTTGCTGTTTGAAAACAGAAAGTTTACCATTGTTGCAAAAATTCCCTAGAAAAGTCAGAATGTGATAAAATGTTGAAACCTTTTGCATAATAATCTCTGATAAATTTACTACAGTGGGAAGTTTCTTTAATAACTTTTGGAGCTAGGGAAGTATGGATCTTGCTGCATTCTTTACAGACTGTTCTGTTTAGACAGATTGCTGTTATGTTGGCATTGTTTGCATATGATTGCTTGTTTAATGATTCTATTTGAGGATAGGACTTTTAAATATGCATAGGCATTTAGTATTAAATTTTAAATAATAATTTTAGTGATTTGCTACAGTAGGGAATGATAAGGTTTTGCATGGACTTATACTAACCTATCTCACAAGTTCTTGTTGAGTTTTGTGTGGATGAAGCTTTTAAGATTTAGGGTAACCGCAATATGAAAGGAATTAAGGAGACACAAATGCTCAAGCTTGGGGATTCCCAAGGCATCCAAAGATAATATTTCAAGAAGTCTCAAGCGTCTAAGCTTGGGGATGCCCCGGTTGGCATCCCACCTTTCTTCTTCAACAACTATCGGTTAGTATCGGTTGATCCTAAGTTTTTGCTTCTTCACATGATGTTTTCTATTCTCAGATGTCATTTTATTTTGTTTTGCTTAATGTTTGAATAAAGTATCAATATCTGAAATTATTAAATGGTAGAGTCTTCACATAGCTAAATAATTATTTAACTACTCATTGATCTTCACTTATATCTTTCGGAGTAGTTTGTTATTCATTCACATGCTTTACATATATCCTATGAGTAAATCGTTGAATGAATTGAATATAATAAATCTGAAATTATATATGTTTCATATGCTTATCCCATGGGGAGTAATGACTTCACATATAAGAAGTAGAGGTGGTAAATTTATTGAAGGTTGGCAAACATTGTATTGGTCACTTGAACAATTCATGAAAGAATATTGAGGGAAGAGAGATTTCACATATAAATATACTATCTTAGACATCTTTTGTAATTGTGAGCACTCATTAAAATATAACATGTTAAAAGTTTGATGTTGGACAAGGAAGACAACGTAATGGGTTATGTTTTCTTGTATCTAAAATAAAGTATAATGTCATGGATCGTTCAACATGCTGAGCTTGCCTTTCCCCCTCATGCTAGCCAAATTCTTTGCACCAGGTAGAGATACTACTTGTGCTTCCAAACATCCCTTAAACCAGTATTGCCATGAGAGTCCACCATACCTACCTATGGATTGAGTAAGATCCTTCAAGCAAGTTGTCATCGGTGCATGCAATAAAAATTGCTCTCTAAATATGTATGATCTATCAGTGTGGAGAAAATAAGCTTTATACGATCTTGTGACGTGGAAGCAATAAAAGTGACGGTCTGCATAATAAAGGTCCCTATCACAAGTGGCAATATAAAGTGACATTCTTTTGCATTAAGATCTTGTGCATCCAACTATAAAAGCGCATGGCAACCTCTGCTTCCCTCTGCGAAGGGCCTATCTTTTATTCTTGTCTTATACTTCATGCAAGAGTCATGGTGATCTTCACCTTTCCTTTTTACATTATTGGGATTTATTATCCACTTTTATATTATTTTTGGGACTAACCTATTAATAACCCACAAGTATAGGGGATCGCAACAACTTTCGAGGGTAGAGTATTCAACCCAAATTTATTGATTCGACACAAGGGGAGCCAAAGAATATTCTCAAGTATTAGCAGCTGAGTTGTCAATTCAACCACACCTGGAAACTTAGTATCTGCAGCTAAGTGTTTAGTAGCACAGTAATATGATAGTGGTGGTAGCAGCAACAAAAGTAAAGACATCAAAAGTAATGTTTTTGGTATTTTGTAGTGATTGTAACAGTAGCAGCGGGAAAGTAAATAAGCCTAAACCAGTATATGGAAAACTCATAGGCACCGGATCAGTGATGGATAATTATGCCGGATGCGGTTCATCATGTAACAGTCATAACATAGGGTGACACAGAACTAGCTCCAATTCATCAATGTAATGTAGGCATGTATTCCGTATATAGTCATACGTGCTTATGGAAAAGAACTTGCATGACATCTTTTGTCCTACCCTCCTGTGGCAGCGGGGTCCTATCGGAAACTAAGGGATATTAAGGCCTCCTTTTAATAGAGAACCGGAACAAAGCATTAGCACATAGTGAATACATGAACTCCTCAAACTATGGTCATCACCGGGAGTGGTCCCGATTATTGTCACTTCGGGGTTGCCGGATCATAACACATAGTAGGTGACTATAGACTTGCAAGATAGGATCAAGAACTCACATATATTCATGAAAACATAATAGGTTCAGATCTGAAATCATGGCACTCGGGCCCTAGTGACAAACATTAAGCATAGCAAAGTCATAGCAACATCAATCTCAGAACATAGTGGATACTAGGGATCAAACCCTAACAAAACTAACTCGATTACATGATAAATCTCATCCAACCCATCACCGTCTAGCAAGCCTACGATGGAATTACTCACGCACGGCGGTGAGCATCATGAAATTGGTGATGGAGGATGGTTGATGATGACGACGGCGACGAATCCCCCTCTCCGGAGCCCCGAATAGACTCCAGATCAGCCCTCCCGAGAGGTTTTAGGGCTTGGCGGCGGCTCCGTATCGTAAAACGCGATGATTTCTTCTCTCTGATTTTTTTCTCTCCGAAAGCAAATATATAGAGTTGGTGTTGGTGTCGGAGGGCATCCAAGGGGCCCACGAGGTAGGGGGCGCTCCCTAGAGGGGGGGGGCGCCCCCAGCCTCATGGACAGGGTGTGGGCCCCCTGGTCTTCATCTTTGGCGAGGATTTTTTATTATTTTTTCTATGATGTTCCGTGGAGTTTCAGGTCATTCCGAGAATATTTGTTTTCTGCACATAAAACAACATCATGGCAATTCTGCTGAAAACAGCGTCAGTCCGGGTTAGTTCCATTCAAATCATACAAGTTAGAGTCCAAAACAAGGGCAAAAGTGTTTGGAAAAGTAGATACGACGAAGACGTATCAACTCCCCCAAGCTTAAACCCTTGCTTGTCCTCAAGCAATTCAGTTGACAAACTGAAAGAAAGAAAGAAAAACTTTTACAAACTCTGTTTGCTCTTGTTGTTGTAACTATGTCAAGCCAGTATTCAAGTTTTCAGCATATATCATAACTAACCACATTTGCAATAATTCTCAGGTCTCATAATTACTCATATCAACAGTATAATCAACTAGCAAGCCATAATAATAAATCTCGGATGACAACACTTTCTCAAAACAATCATAATATGATATAACAAGATGGTATCTCGCTAGCCCTTTCTGAGACCGCAAAACATAAATGCAGAGCACCTTTAAAGATCAAGGACTGACTAGACATTGTAATTCATTTGTAAAGAGATCCAATCATAGTCACACCCAACATAGATTAATAGCGATGAATGCAAATGCCAGCTGTGCTCTCCAGCTAGTGCTTTTTAATAAGAGGGTGATGACTCGACATAGAAGTAGATGGATAGGCCCTTCGCAGAGGGAAGCAGGGATTTGTAGAGGTGCCAGAGCTTGGTTTGAAATAGAGATAAATTTTATTTTGAGCGGTATATTTTCATTGTCAACGTAACAACTAAGAGATGGCGATATCTTCCATGCTAAACACATTATAGGCGGTTCCCAAATAGAATGGTAAAGTTTATACTCCCCCTCCACCAACAAGCATCAATCCATGACTTGCTCGAAACAACGAGTGTCTCCAACATACATCAGGTCCCAGGGGGAGTTTTGTTTGCAATTAATTTTGATTTAGTTTGCATAAAGCATGGGAGTGGGCATCCCGGTGACCAGCCATTTTCTCGTGAGTGAGGAGCGGAGTCCACTCCTCTTGAGAATAACCGGCCTAACACGGAAGATAAGGACAACTTTGGTTGATATATGAGCTATTCGAGCATACAAAACAGAATGTTTATTTGAAGGTTTAGAGTTTGGCACATACAAATTTACTTGGAACGGTAGGTAGATACCGCATATAGGAAGGTATAGTGGACTCATCTGGAATAACTTTAGGGTTTAAGGGATTGGATGCACAAGCAGTATTCCCGCTTAGTACAAGTGAAGGCTAGCAAAAGACTGGGAAGCGACCAACTAGAGAGCGACAATAGCCATGTACATGCATTAAAATTAATAAACATTGGATGCAAGCATGAGTAGGATATAATCCACCATGAACATAAATATCGTGAAGGCTATGTTGATTTTGTTTCAACTACATGCGTGAACATGTGCCAAGTCAAGTCACTTAAATCATTCAAAGGAGGATACCACCCCATCATACCACATCATAACCATCTCAATAGCATGTTGGCACGCAAGGTAAACCATTATAACTCATAGCTAATCAAGCATGGCACAAGCAACTATGATCTCTAAATGTCATTGCAAACATGTTTATTCATAATAAGCTGAATCAAGAACGAGGGGCTCATCATATTTACAAAAAAAAGAGGTCGAGTTCATACCAGCTTTTCTCATTTCAGTCAGCCCATCATATATCATCATAATTGCCTTTCACTTGCACGACCGAATGATGTGAATAATAATAAGAGTGCACGTGCATTGGACTAAGCTGGAATCTGCGAGCATTCAATAAACAGGAGAAGACAAGGCAATATGGGCTCTGGGTTAATTCAACAATAATGCATATAAGAGCCACTTCAACAATTTAATTTTGGTCTTCTCCTACTGACCCCCAAAGAAAAGAAAAGAAATAAAACTATTTACACGGGAAAGCTCCCAACAAGCAAAAGAAGAACAGGAAATATTTTTGGGTTTTCTTTTTAATTATTAGTACTACAGCAGAAAAATAAACTAGTACTATTTTTTTTGTTTTTCTTAAGGTTTATCAAACACACAAGAAGAAAGCAGGAAAAAGAAAATAAACTAGCATGGATATTACAGTGAAAGAGTATGAGCACCGACATCTAGCAATGAGTGTGTGTGAGCATAAATGTAATGTCAGTGAGAAATACGTACTCCCCCAAGCTTAGGCTTTTGGCCTAAGTTGGTCTATTGCCAGGGATAGCCTGGCGGATACCCGTAAGTGTAGCTGGGGTCATACTGCGATGAAGAATAGTTGGGATCATACTGATGTGCAGCGGTTATCGCCTGCTGAGCTGCAGCGTGGAGTCGGGCTGCCTCCGCTCTCCTCTCGTACTCATCTGCCTCCTCTCTGGTGATAGTGTATCTTCGTTTTGCCTGAGCATCAAAGAAGGCAGGAGCAGGGAGAGTAATACGGACAACGTGCCGTTTGTTAAAAAATAAACGATATAAGAGAGGTGATTCAGGCCTCTCGACAAACTGGTGTGAAGCCATAGAGTTATAATCTAAAAAGGCAGGAGGCAACTTTGTATCACTCTCACGAATGTCTATCCCAAATAAATTAGCTAAGCAGGTTGCATAAATTCCTCCAAAGAAATCTCCATTACGTCTATTATGATGCATCCTACGATCTACAATGGCTCCCATATGATAAGATTGGTCTCCTAACACAGCACTCCTGATAATGCTAAGGTCAGGGACACACATGTGACATGCTTCATCCTTAGCATTTATGCATCTACCGATGAAGAGAGCAAAATAATGTATAGCAGGAAAGTGAATGCTTCCTATGGTAGCCTGCGTTATATCTCTGGATTCCCCTACAATTATACTAGCAAGAAAGTTTCTAAATTCAGATTTAGGGGGATCCCTAATACTACCCCATGATGGAAGTTTGCAAGAAAGAGTGAAATCCTCTAGGTCCATGGTATAAGATATGCCATAAAGATCAAACATGACTGAAGGAGAATTACGCGAAGATGAATACTCAAACCTCCTCACAAAGGAACTTGTGAGATCATGATACTGGGGGCATTTGTTAGCCTCAAAATCCTCAAGACCGACATCGGTGTCAAAACCGGCGGATCTCGGGTAGGGGGTCCCGAACTGTGCGTCTAGGCCGGATGGTAACAGGAGGCAAGGGACACGAAGTTTTACCCAGGTTCGGGCCCTCTCGATGGAGGTAAAACCCTACATCCTGCTTGATTAATATTGATGATATGGGTAGTACAAGAGTAGATCTACCACGAGATCGGAGATGCTAAACCCTAGAAGCTAGCCTATGGTATGATTGTTGTCGTGTATGTTGTCTTACGGACTAAAACCCTCCGGTTTATATAGACACCGGAGAGGGTTAGGGTTACACAAAGTCGGTTACAATGGTAGGAGATCTACATATCCGTATCTCCAAGCTTGCCTTCCACGCCAAGAAAAGTCCCTTCCGGACACGGGACGAAGTCTTCAATCTTTTATCTTCATAGTCCAGGAGTCCGGTTGAAGGTATAGTCCGGCCATCCGGACACCCCCTAATCCAGGACTCCCTCAGTAGCCCCTGAACCAGGCTTCAATGACGACGAGTCCGGCGCACAGATTGTCTTCGGCATTGCAAGGCGGGTTCCTCCTCCAAGTACTTCATAGAAGATTTCGAACACAAAGATAGTGTCCGGCTCTGCAAAATAAGTTTCCACATATTGCCATAGAGAGAATAATATTTACACAAATCTAATCTGCTGACGTATTCCGTAGTGTGACACACCACGGCCAAGCCTTTATCTGAGTCGTTTCATTATCCCACCTCAGCGCGTCATGCGAGGCAGTTTCCTTGGCACATCTTGTTAAAGCAAAGATCGTGTCCCCTTATCCCGGGATTCTCATCAATGCGGGCGTGGGTAACCCAACCGCGCCATTGATTATGGTGCTTGGAGATAAGCGAGTTTTACCAGGCTGGTGGGGACATGTAGTTGTGTCCACCCATATAAGGGGATAAGGATCCACCTTTTCACCTATGCCTTCTTCCTCCTTCGCCTATCCATTCTTGCGCACTCGAGCTCCAGCGCCCAAGTCCGCACTCCCCACCTCAACCTTCTCCAGCCATGTTCGGAGCGGGAGGCAAGTGGATGGTCTCCTCCGTCGCGGAGGGACACATCAAAAAGCTGAGGAAGGCCGGATACCTGTCTAACGACATCGCGTACCAGCTTCCCGAAAAGGGGCAGCTCATCCCCATCCCTAGGCCCCATGAGAGGGTGGTGTTCCTCCCCCATTTCCTCCGTGGACTGGGCTTCCCTCTCCACCCATTTGTCCGGGGGCTCATGTTCTACTACGGCCTGGATTTCCACGATCTGGCCCCGAACTTTGTCCTCAACATCTCGGCGTTTATCATCGTGTGCGAGGCTTTCCTCCGCATCCGCCCCCATTTCGGCCTATGGCTCAAGACTTTCAATGTCAAGCCGAAGGTGGTGCGCGGCAACCAGGCGGAGTGCGGAGGCGCCATGGTGGGCAAGATGGCCAACGTCCTATGGCTCGAGGGCTCCTTTGTGGAGACCCTGAAGGGGTGGCAATCGGGGTAGTTTTACATCACCGAGCCGCGCGACCCCGAATGGGTCGCAGCCCCCGTGTTTCGATCCGGACCCCCTACGCGGCTCACCTCTTGGAAGAATATGGGCCTGTCATGGGGTAAAAAAGGAGAGCTGACCGGACTCCAAACATGCATCCAAACCCTGGTGGACAAGAAGCTCAAACTTGTCAATGTTGTCCAGGTTATGCTCATCCGCCTAATCCTCCCGTGTCAACAACGGGCTTTCAACCTGTGGGAGTTCGACCCGGCGCGGCACCAAACTCTGAGCAGGCTCTTCGACATGACGTACGAAGATGCCTGGAAGGTGCTTTTTAAGGGCACCGAGGCCCCCGCATCTGCTACCGAGGATCGCAGATTCAGTACGCAGCGTCACACTCATGCGGTAAGCTGTTTTTTTTCCTTTTACAGGGTATCATTTTTTCATAGTTTGACTCCATGCGGGATCTAAGCTCCCTTACCTTTGACAGGATTGGCAGGTGACGTCCGGACAGATCAACTGTCCGGCTCCTTTGCCCAAAGGCCCAGCGGACGCTCGCTTGGCGAAGCTGCTGGTTCGGGCACCCTATGTGGTGTCGGAGAAGAAGGCCGCGAAAAAGGCCACGGGGACTCGAAAGAGTGCCCGGCGCCAGGAGGTGTCGGATCCATCATCCGACGGTTCCGAGGCGCATTCCTCCCGTGAAGACGAGGAGGAAGAAGAAGAGGCCTCTCCCCCTCCAGCGAGAGGAGAGAAGAAAAGGTAGGCCGACTTCTCTGGGGAGGCCGGAGGGTCCAAGAAGGGGAAAACCCTTCCTCCGGACTACTCCACCGACGCCGACGACGGCGGAGAGGAGTGGCTGCCCAGGGCCAAGCCCCTGGCAAAGTCGTAAGTATCCGGATACCAGAGTAATTTATAGTATTCGTTTATTGCACAGCTTTCCCTTACGTCGAATATGTTTATGCAGCCCACCCAAAGAACGGCTCGACGCGTCGTCGAGCGGTTCACTGGACTCGTCGGATGTGAACTCGCTTCCGACGGCTTCCTCCCCCCGCCCTACGGACGACACCGAAGTGTTGTCCCAACAGGTTCCAAGCTGGGAGGAGGTGGTCCTGGAGGCGCCGCAAGGCGACCTCCCGGACTCCAGGAGTAAAGGGGATGAAACCCCCCAGGGCTCCAAGTCCGGCTCTAGGCCGGACACCGCTCCGGAACCTTCAAAGGTTCCAGAGTCCGGCGGGGGACCTCCTTCCAAGAGGAGCAAGCCCACAGTGCCGGTGGCCCCCGTCCAACCGGAGGCGCCGGACAATATGTTGGAGGCGCTCCAAGGCGCGTCCATCGACGAGGAGCACCACACTAGTATGAGTGCGGTGGTCCAGAAGGTTCAGTCCACCAAGAGCGGACTGACTGAAGCTTGTACTAGCCTCTTAACAGGCTTTGAGGTAAGTAAAGAATGTGTAAATAATATTACCGCATAGACAGTAGCCCCTGATGCTCTGTTTGGCATTCGGGAAGAAAAGCCGAATAGAGGATCAAATAAAATTCGCAGGAGTCTAACAAAAACGAGTCAATATGCGTATGCAGGCTTCTCTGCTTGCGTCCGCCGCACTGACTGCGGAAGTGGACACGCTAAAGCAGAACCTCGAGCGGTCCGAGCAAGAGCTTGGGCGTGCCAAGAAGCAGCTCGAGGACAATGAAGGTAAGAAATACCTTGTTTTTAAATATATATATAAAAAGGTGCAATTGCAAAGAATGACAGAATTATCGTGGCTATTGTAGGGGCCACGTCTGAGGTGACGACCCTTAAGCAAGCGCTGGTCGAGGCCGAGAAGAGGGCGGCCTCGGAGCGCACCTAGCGGGAGAAGTATGAGGCCGAGGTTGGCAAGGTACGACAAGAGCTCCAGGCTCTCATGGAAAAACATGAGAGTTTGGAGCTTGACTCAAAGACGCGAGCGTCCGAGCTCGCGGTGGCTATTGAAAATGCCAAGTCTGCCAAGGCCGAATCCCAGAAGACCCTCCAGGAGTTGGATGAGGTGAAGAAGATAGCGGCGGGTAAGGCATTCTTTATGCAAAGCAAACACATAAACGTGAGTTACTTGTTACTTACCCGAATCCGGAGCTCTCCAGGAGCGTTCACAGATCTTCCCCGGAGTGTGTCCGATGCCGCCACATTCTATCGAGCCGAGGAGGGCAGCTCGACAAAGAAGGTGTTCTGGTCTCAGTATGCTGAGGCCGGACACCCCGTGCCCCTGAGCGACTAGCTGAAGCAACTGGTCGAGCTCCACAAGGCGGCCGAACAGGCCATGAAGGGCCTCATTGTCCAGCTGTGGCCTGGAGGGGCTCTGCCTGGGAGCTATTTCGGGCTGGTGCGGCGGCTGGTGGAGGCCTGTCCAAGGCTCAAAGTCATCAAGTGCTCCGTCTGCATTGAAGGTGCCCGTAGGGCCCTTGCCCGTGCTAAGGTGCACTGGGGCAAGCTGGATGCTAAGAAGCTTGTGAAGGACGGGCCACCGCCGGGGAAGGAGCATCGCAAGCCCGAGAATTACTATAAGGATGTTCTGAAGGGTGCCTGCCTTGTGGCGGATGAATGTTCTAGGGATGTAATTTTTGAGTGAAACTTGCTCGTTTTGTCCTGTGCGCTGAAAACTTGTTCATATGCGCTAAGCAATGCTGTTGGAATTTAAAATATTACCTTCTGTGCGGCTGTTTATCAATTATGAGAGATGGCGAGTCGTCGGCTTCTGCCCCCATGCCGCTAGTGTTGGGGTGTTCGGGGATAAACCTGAGCGCTCTTTTCCCCATGTTTGGGTCCTTCGAGGGAGGCGCTCAACCCAACGAACAAGGCAATCAGACTATAATGCGTGAACACTCTCACTTAGCCATAGAATCTATAATTTTAAATTTCGGCGAAGCCCCTGGTATTCGGAAGACCGAGTTCGGGGCGCTATCCACGCCTTGGCCGGACAGAGCCGGCTCCTCGCCCTAAGCGGCATAAGTCTTTAGGGACTCGAAAAACCTCTCGAACAGCGACCAGCTCTCACTTCATCATGACAGTCAGTTTTAGCTTTCTCCACTGAGGTGCTCGACCCATCTCAACCGGGGCACAATCGCAGTGGTTCTCCTAGTGCTACCTTAGCCGATATAGCGGAACGTAAGGCACCAAAACATAGGAGCCGGGCAAACCCAACTATTGACCCAAGACATGATTCGGAGCCGATGCATATAATGCTATAAGTTCGGGGTGCCGCACTTGTTAAAGTGTTCGGACTTCTCACACCATATTGAGGGGTACTAAAGCCCCTGGCGTATTTTGGCCGTACCAACGTGTACGGGTGCAACATGTCGTTAAGGAACATATATAAAGAAAAAAGGTAATGCAAAAATAGACGAAAGCTATGCATTGTTTATTAAAAAGGGCTGCGATCAAAGCAGAACGATACAAATAATGCGATAAGTGAAAGGTTGGACTAGTTAACATGTCCGTTCCAGGGGCAAGCTGCGGAATAGTATGCAGAACAGGTATACTGCTCATGATAGAGACCACCTGGGAGTTCCGTAATGCAGCGTGGCTTGTCTGCTTCCCTAGTTCTTGCATCGTTTGTGCGGCAATTGAACTGCCGAACAGGCCTTCCGAAGGATGGAGTCCTGAAAGTAAGAGAAAATTAAAAAATCGGCAGCCCCTGGTATGGTTTAAGCCGTGTTTCGGGCGTGCCGTGATGGTGCCCCTCCCCCTGTACCCATGGTATCTCTAGAGCGTAGTTATGTACGCGAAGTACTGGCGTCGCCTTTTTGCGAGGGTTGGGGTTGGGGCCGCATTGCTATGCCTGCTCGGATCGTGCCAGGCGGTCTTGTTGTAGGTTACTCCGGGCGCGCTTGACGGTGTCCGGTCGTTTAGTGGCCGGACTGGAGAACTGCCTGGAGAGGCTGCTTTGTACTTCCACTGCAAGGGCCGCAGTGTGCTCCTCCGTTCGGAGGGAGCGTTCGATGTTTCCATTGATCGTAATTACTCCTCGAGGGCCTGGCATCTTGAGCTTAAGGTATGCGTAGTGCGGTACCGCATTGAACTTGGCGAATGCAGTTCACCCGAGCAGTGCGTGATAACCACTGCGGAACGGGACTATGTCGAAGATTAACTCCTCGCTTCAGAAATTATCCGGAGATCTGAAGACCACTTCAAGTGTGACTGAGCCTGTACAGTTGGCATCTACACCTGGTATTACGCCTTTAAAGGTCGTTTTGGTGGGCTTAATCCTCGAGGGATCTATGCCCATTTTTCGCACTGTATCCTGGTAAAGTAGGTTCAGGCTGCTGCCGCCGTCCATAAGGACTCTAGTGAGATGAAATCCGTCAATAATTGGGTCTAGAACCAATGCGGCGAATCCTCCATGACGGATGCTAGTGGGATGGTCCCTTCGATCAAAGGTGTCCGGGCAGGAGGACCATGGGTTGAACTTTGGGGCGACTGGCTCTACCGCATATACGTCCCTTAACGCGCGCTTCCGCTCCCTTTTGGGGACGTGGGTTGCGTATATCATGTTCACCGTCCGCACTTGTGGGGGAAAACCCTTCTGTCCACTGTTGTTCGGTGGCCGGGGCTCCTCGTTGTCATCGCTATGCAGCCCCTTATCTTCATTTTTGGCGTTTAACTTGCCTGCCTGCTTGAACACCCAACAATCCCTGTTGGTGTGATTGGCCGGCTTTTCGGGGGTGCCATGTATCTGGCACAAGCGGTCGAGTATTCGGTCCAAACTGGACGGGCCCTTAGGATTCCTTTTGAATGGCTTTTTTCGCTGACCGGATTTAGAGCCTCTGAATCCGGCATTAACTGCCGTATCCTCAGCATTGTCGCCGTTGATGCGGCGCTTCTGCTTGTTGCGACGCGACCTGCCACTACTATCCCTGGTGTTTGAATTACCAGGGTTCTTGGTCATATTGTTGCTACGAGCAAGCCAGTTGTCTTCTCCCGCGCAAAAGCGGGTCATGAGTGTCGTGAGTGCTGCCATAGATTTCGGCTTTTCCTGTCCATGGTGCCGGGCCAGCCACTCGTCACGGATATTGTGCTTGAAGGCTGCTAGGGCCTCAGCGTCCGGACAGTCGACTATTTGATTTTTCTTTGTTAGGAACCGTGTCCAGAATTGCCTGGCCGATTCCTCTGGCTGCTGAATTACGTGACTTAGGTCATCAGCGTCTGGGGGTCGCACATAAGTGCCCTGGAAATTATCGAGGAATGCGGCTTCCAGGTCCTCCCAACAACTGATTGATCCTGTTGGCAAGCTGTTAAGCCAATGCCGAGCTGGTCCTTTAAGCTTGAGTGGGAGGTATTTGATGGCGTGGAAATCATCGCCGCGGGCCATGTGGATATGAAGGAGATAATCCTCGACCCATACCGCAGGATCTGTTGTGCCATCATATGATTTGATGTTTACGGGTTTGAAACCCTCGGGGATTTGATGATCCATTATTTCGTCTGTGAAGCATAGTGGGTGTGCGGCGCCTCTGTACTGGGCTATATCATGACGTAGCTCCAATGAGCTTTGTCTACTGTGTTCGGCCCTGCCGAATTTGTGGCCGGCGTGACGGTTACCGTCTCGAGCCGTGGGGCGCCCCCGCGATCCGCAGATCGATCTTGTTTGCCTTGCCTTGTCCTCCAACATATCTCGTAAGTCTGGCGCATATTCCCGTGCCTTGGTACGGGGTGCGGCTTGAGTGGAGGGCCGAGAGGCCTCTCTGTCGCGGCCACGAGGTGGCCGGTCGGCCGCATCAAGTGCTTCCTCCTCTAATCGGGGTAGCAACCTGCGCTTTGGGTAGCTCTTGGAGGGGCGTTCGAGTTTATGCTCTTCGGCCGCGAGGACTTCAGTCCATCTGTCGACTAGCAAATCTTGATCAGCTCTAAGCTGTTGCTGTTTTTTCTTGAGGCTTCTTGCCGTGGCCATAAACCTATGTTGAAAACGATCTTGCTTGACGGGATCCTCTGGCATGACGAATTCGTCGTCGTCGAGGCTTGCCTCGTCTTCGGAGGGAGGCATATAATTATCGTCCTCGACCTCTCTGTCTGCCGCTCTCTCATGAGGGCTGGTTTCTCCATCCTCCTGTGCTAAATCTTGCTGGAGGGGGTTTTCTTCGGCACTTTCCGGAGTATTATTATCTCCCGTGCTGGAATCACCGTATTTGTTTTGGCGGGATTTTGAGCGGCGCCGCTGACGCCGGCGCTTAGGCTGTTTCTTGGAGGGGTCGTCCTCCGCTGTTCCATCGTCATCTCCTTCTTTTGGGGTGTCCACCATGTATATGTCATATGACGAGGTGGCTTTCCAGGGCCTAGTAGGCGCTGGTTCTTCATCATCTCCTTCATCGGCGTCCATACCGTCGATGTCTTCGGAGTCGAAGTCGAGCATGTTGGTTAAGTCATCGACAGTGGCTACAAAGTGGGTGGTGGGTGGGTTTTGAATTTCTTCATCGTCCGAATCCCAACCTTGCTGACCGTAGTCTGGCCAGGGCTCTCCTGATAAAGAGAGAGACTTCAGTGTCTTCAGAATATCGCCGAAAGGCGAGTGCTGAAAGATGTTCGCGGCAGTAAACTCCATAATCGGCGCCCAATCAGATTCGATCGGCAGGGGCGCGGAGGGTTTGGAGTCCGGAGAGGAGTCCGGCTCCTTGGAGTCACGAGTCTCGCAGAGTGCGGGGCTGGTGTTCGGCTCGATCGCCGTTGGGATCACAGCCCCCGAGGCGGCGTCCAACCACCCATCCTCGATCGGCGCAGTTGGCTCTGAATTAAGGGTCGAAGCCGATGCGGGTGCGGCCTCCAGGGCACTGTTCGGTGGCAGAGCTAGATCATGCTCGTGGTGACAGTGCGGCGCGCTTGGCAGTGGCTTGAATCCGTCGAAGATCAAGTCCCCGCGGATGTCAGCCGTGTAGTTTAAACTTCCAAATCTGACCTGACGGCCAGGGGCATAGCTTTCGATCTGCTCTAGATGGCCAAGTGAATTGGCCCGTAGTGTGAAGCCGCCGAAGACGAAGATCTGTCCAGGGAGGAAGGTCTCACCCTGGACTGCATCGCCATTGATGATCGTAGGAGCCATCAAGCCTGATGGCGATGACACAGAGGAACTCTCAATGAAAGCACCAATGTCGGTGTCAAAACCGGCGGATCTCGGGTAGGGGGTCCCGAACTGTGCGTCTAGGCCGGATGGTAACAGGAGGCAAGGGACACGAAGTTTTACCCAGGTTCGGGCCCTCTCGATGGAGGTAAAACCCTACGTCCTGCTTGATTAATATTGATGATATGGGTAGTACAAGAGTAGATCTACCACGAGATCGGAGAGGCTAAACCCTAGAAGCTAGCCTATGGTATGATTGTTGTCGTGTATGTTGTCCTACGGACTAAAACCCTCCGGTTTATATAGACACCGGAGAGGGTTAGGGTCACACAAAGTCGGTTACAATGGTAGGAGATCTACATATCCGTATCGCCAAGCTTGCCTTCCACGCCAAGAAAAGTCCCTTCCGGACACGGGACGAAGTCTTCAATCTTTTATCTTCATAGTCCAGGAGTCCGGCTGAAGGTATAGTCTGGCCATCCGGACACCCCCTAATCCAGGACTCCCTCAACCGGCATTGTGCAAATATGCTTTGAATTCTTCTTTCATTCCCACACGGTCCATAAAATTTTCTGACGGCCATTCGCAAGGCCGTATTGGAGCGTCTCTTGGTGGATCCTCATCAGCATCGCGCATAGCAATCCTGGGTCCTTGCTTCTTAGAGGAACCACCTTGGAACATCTTCCTAAGCATAATGTTTTTCTCTGAAAAATTCTGAAATTTTTAGTAACTTCAAACAAAAGTGAACCAACTTCAATAAAACTGATAGCAACTACTCCTACAAGTGCCTAGAGCCTATATCAAGCATTAGAACTACTTGGAACCATATAAATTTGACATGCAAGCTCAAGAACATGGTCACCTATGCAGCACAAATTTGCAAAGAATAAAGCACTAGAACAAAAACTAATTGGACCAATGGAGGAGCCACATACCAAGGAACAATCTCCCCAAGCAGTTTTGCGAGAGGTGCTTTGAGCAAGGAGATCAAAAATCACAGCAAAAGTGGCCGGAACTCGTGCTTGAGTTGGTTTTTCGGGTTTGTGTGAGACAGAGGAAGAAGATGGGTGCTGGGATGAGTGGAGGAGGGCCACCGTGGGCCCACGAGGCAGGGGGGCGTGCCCTAAGGGGGGGGGGCGCCCACCACCCTCGTGGCCAGGTGGCAGCTCCTCCCGTGGTAATTTTTGCACAGTAAATCCTCAAATATTCCCAAAAAATCATATTAAATTGGCATGGCATTCTGAGGACTTTTATTTTTGGGATATTTTTATATTGCACGGATAAGCCAGGAAACAGATAGAAAAAAACTATTTTTACTTTATTTCTACTAATTAACAGAAAGTATAGAGAGGGTATAGAAGTTTGTGCTTCTAGTTTCATCCATCTCATGCTCATCAAAAAGAATCCACTAACAAGGTTGATCAAGTCTTGTTAACAAACTCATTCCGATAATCATGAAACCGGAGAAATTTCAAATAACACTAAGTTACCTCAACGGGGATATGCACATCCCCAATAATAAGTATATCATATTTCTTTTTGACAGTAGGAAGAGGAAATTCAAAACCTCCAATTATAATCGATGGAATTTTTCCAATGGAGTTGATACTATGAACTTGAGGTTGTTTCCTCGGAAAGTGTACCGTATGCTCATTACCATTAACATGAAAAGTGACATTGCCTTTGTTGCAATCAATAACAGCCCCTGCAGTATTAAGAAAAGGTCTTCCAAGAATAATAGACATACTATCATCCTCGAGAATATCAAGAATAACAAAGTCCGTTAAAATAGTAACGTTTGCAACCACAACAGGCACATCCTCACAGATACCGACAGGTATAGCAGTTGATTTATCAGTCATTTGCAAAGATATTTCAGTAGGTGTCAACTTATTCAAGTCAAGTATACGATATAAAGAGAGAGGCATAACACTAACACCGGCTCCAATATCATATAAAGCAGTTTTAATATAATTTCTTTTAATGGAGCAAGGTATAGTAGGTACTCTGGGGTCTCCAAGTTTCTTTGGTATTCCACCCTTAAAAGTATAATTAGCAAGCATGGTGGAAATTTCAGCTTCCGGTATCTTTCTTTTATTAGTAATGATATCCTTCATATATTTAGCATAAGGATTTGTTTTGAGCACATCAGTTAATCGCATACGCAAAAAGATAGGCCTAATCATTTCAGCAAAGCGCTCAAAATCCTCATCATCCTTTTTCTTGGATGGTTTTGGAGGAAAAGGCATGGGTTTCTGAACCCAAGGTTCCCTTTCTTTACCATGTTTCCTAGCAACAAAGTCTCTTTTATCATAACGTTGATTCTTTGATTGTGGGTTATCAAGATCAACATCAGGTTCAATTTCTACATCATTATCATTACTAGGTTGAGCATCATCATGAACATCATCATTAATATTTTCATTAGGTTCATGTTCATTACCAGATTGTGTTTCAGCATCAGACATAGAGATATCATTTGGATTATCAGGTGGTTCAGCAATAGGTTCACTAGAAGTTTGCACAGTTCTATTATTTTTCTTCTTCTTCTTCTTCTTCTTCTTCTTTTTAGAAGAACTAGCAACATCAATATTATTTCTTTGAGAATCTTGCTCTATTCTCTTAGGGTGGCCTTCAGGATACAAAGGTTAGTCCATTATAAAAGATATCAAGTATTTCAGGTTTCTTAAGAGGATGATCAGGCAAAGCATTAAGTAACTTGAGAAGCCTCCCCCAAGCTTGTGGGAGAATCTCTTCTTTAATTTGCACAAAGTTGTATATTTCCCTCAAAGCATCTTGTTTCTTATGAGAAGGGAAATATTTAGCAGAGAAGTAATAAATCATATCCTAGGGACTACGCACACAACCAGGATCAAGAGAATTAAACCATATCTTAGCATCACCCTTTAATGAGAACGGAAATATTTTGAGTATATAAAAGTAACGCGATCTCTCATCATTAGTAAACAGGACGGCTATATCATTTAACTTAGTAAGATGTGCCACAACAGTTTCAGATTCATAGCCATAAAACGGATCAGATTCAACCAAAGTAATTATATGGGGATCAACGGAGAATTCATAATCCTTATCAGGAACACATATAGGTGAAGTACCAAAAGCAGGGTCGGGTTTCATTTTATCTCTAAGTGATTCTTTGTTCCATTTAACTAATAACCTCTTAAGCTCATATCTATCCTTGCAAGCTAAAATAGCTAAAGAAGATTCTTTATCAAAAACATAACCCTTAGGAATAACAGGCATATTTTCATCATCACTATCATCATCGTATTCAGATTCAATAATTTCTTTTTCTCTAGCCCTAGCAATTTGTTCATCAAGAAATTCACCAAGGGGCACAGTAATATCAGGCATAGAAGTAGTTTCATCATAAGTATCACGCATAGCAGAAGTGGCATCATCAATAACATGCGACATATCGGAATGAATAGCAGAAGCAGGTTTAGGTGTCGCTAGCTTACTCATAACAGAAGGTGAATCAAGTGCAGAGCTAGATGGCAGTTCCTTACCTCCCCTCGTAGTTGAGGGATAAATTGTTGTCTTAGCGTCTTTCAAGTTCTTCATAGTGTCCAGCAGATATAAATCCCAACTGACTCAAAGAATAGAGCTATGCTCCTCGACAATGACGCCAGAAATTAGTCTTGATAACCCACAAGTATAGGGGATCGCAACAGCTTTCGAGGGTAGAGTATTCAACCCAAATTTATTGATTCGACACAAGGGGAGCCAAAGAATATTCTCAAGTATTAGCAGCCGAGTTGTCAATTCAACCACACCTAGAAACTTAGTATCTGTAGCAAAGTGTTTAGTAGCACAGTAATATGATAGTGGTGGTAGCAGCAACAAAAGTAAAGACAACAAAAGTAATGTTTTTGGTATTTTGTAGTGATTATAACAGTAGTAGCGGGAAAGTAAATAAGCATAAACCAGTATATGGAAAACTCGTAGGCACCAGATCAGTGATGGATAATTATGCCACATGCGGTTCATCATGTAAGAGTCATAACATAGGGTGACACAGAACTAGCTCCAATTCATCAATGTAATGTAGGCATGTATTCCGTATATAGTCATACATGCTTATGGAAAAGAACTTGCATGACATCTTTTGTCCTACCCTCCCGTGGCAGCAGGGTCCTATCGGAAACTAAGGGATATTAAGGCCTCCTTTTAATAGACAACTGGAACAAAGCATTAGCACATAGTGAATACATGAACTCCTCAAACTATGGTCATCACCAGGTGTGGTCCCGATTATTGTCACTTCGGGGTTGCCGGATCATAACACATAGTAGGTGACTATAGACTTGCAACATAGGATCAAGAACTCGCATATATTCATGAAAACATAATAGGTTCAGATCTGAAATCATGGCACTCGGGCCCTAGTGACAAGCATTAAGCATAGCAAAGTCACAGCAACATCAATCTCAGAACATAGTGGATACTAGGGATCAAACCCTAACAAAACTAACTCGATTACATGATAAATCTCATCCAACCCATCACCGTCCAGCAAGCCTGCGATGGAATTACTCACGCACGGCGGTGAGCATCATGAAATTGGTGATGGAGGATGGTTGATGATGACGACGGCGACGAATCCCCCTCTCCGGAGCCCCGAACGGACTCCAGATCAGCCCTCCCGAGAGGTTTTAGGGCTTGGCGGCGGCTCCGTATCGTAAAACGCGATGATTTCTTCTCTCTGATTTGTTTCTCTCTGAAAGCAAATATATAGAGTTGGAGTTGGCGTCGGAGGGCATCCAGGGGGCCCACGAGGTAGGGGGGGCGCGCCCTAGAGGGGGGGGGCGCCCCCCACCCTCGTGGACAGGGTGTGGGCCCCCTGGTCTTCATCTTTGGCGAGGATTTTTTTTATTTTTTCTAAGATGTTCCGTGGAGTTTCAGGTCATTCCGAGAATATTTGTTTTCTGCACATAAAACAACATCATGGCAATTCTGCTGAAAACAGCGTCAGTCTGGGTTAGTTCCATTGAAATCATACAAGTTAGAGTCCAAAACAAGGGCAAAAGTGTTTGGAAAAGTAGATACGACGGAGACATATCACCTATTAACCGGAGGCCCAACCCAAATTGTTGTTTTCTTGCCTATTTCAATGTTTCGAAGAAAAGGAATATCAAACGGAGTCCAAACGGAATGAAACCTTCGGGAGAGTTATTTTAGGAACAGAAGCAATCCAGGAGACTTGGAGTAGACATCAGGGAAGCTTCGAGGAAGCCACGAGGCAGGGAGGCGCGCCCTACCCCCTGGGTGCGCCCCCACCCTTGTGGGCCCCTCGTGGCTCCCCTGGCCGACTTCTTTCGCCTATATATGTCCATATACCCTAAAAACATCGGAGAACAAAATAGATCGGGAGTTCCGCCGCCAGAAGCCTCTGTAGCCACCAAAAACCAATTGGGACCCTGTTCCGGCACCCTGTCGGAGGGGGAATCCCTCACCGGTGGCCATCTTCATCATCCTGGCGCTCTCCATGACAAGGAGGGAGTAGTTCACCCTTGGGGCTGAGGGTATGTACCGGTAGCTACGTGTTTGATCTCTCTCTCTCTCTCTCGTGTTCTTAAGGTGGTACGACCTTGATGTATCGCAAGCTTTGCTATTATAGTTGGAACTTATGATGTTTCTCCCCCTCTACTCTCTTGTAATGGATTGAGTTTTCCCCTTGAAGTTGTCTTATCGGATTGAGTCTTTAAGGATTTGAGAACACTTGATGTATGTCTTACATGTGCTTATCTATGGTGACAATGAGATATCACGTGATCCACTTGATGTATGTTTTGGTGATCAACTTGCGAGTTCCGTGACCTCGTGAACTTATGCATAGGGGTTGGCACACGTTTTCGTCTTGACTCTCCGGTAGAAACTTTGGGGCACTCCTTGAAGTTCTTTGTGTTGGTTGAATAGATGAATCTGAGATTGTGTGATGCATATCGTATAATCATACCCACGGATACTTGAGGTGACATTGGAGTATCTAGGTGACATTAGGGTTTTGGTTGATTTCTGTCTTAAGGTGTTATTCTAGTACGAACTCTATGATAGATTGAACGGAAAGAATAGCTGCGTGTTATTTTACTACGGACTCTTGAATAGATTGATCAGAAAGGATAACTTTGAGGTGGTTTCGTACCCTACCATAATCTCTTCGTTTGTTCTCCGCTATTAGTGACTTTGGAGTGACTGTTTGTTGCATGTTGAGGGATAGTTATATGATCCAATTATGTTATTATTGTTGAGAGGACCTACACTAGTGAAAGTATGAACCCTAGGCCATGTTTCAACACATTGCAATACCGTTTGTGCTCACTTTTATCATTTGTTACCTTGCTGTTTTAATATTTTCAGATTACAAAAACCATTATCTGCTATCCATATTACACTTGTATCACCATCTCTTCGCCGAACTAGTGCACCTATACAATTTACCATTGTATTGGGTGTGTTGGGGACACAAGAGACTCTTTGTTATTTGGTTGCAAGGTTGCTTGAGAGAGACCATCTTCATCCTACGCCTCCCACGGATTGATAAACCTTAGGTCATCCACTTGAGGGAAATTTGCTACTGTCCTACAAACCTATGCACTTGGAGGCCCAACAACGTCTACAAGAAGAAGGTTGTGTAGTAGATATCACCGAGTCAAGACGTACTGGGGGAAGATGAAAGCCATCGATGTTGCAGTGAAGGGTCCACCCAAGGGCAAGGACCATCACGCACCACAACCTTATTTTGAGGACGTCTTAGAGGCTGCCCGCTTGATAGAGGGTCAATGTTCGAAAGGCATAATATTCGAATGAACTCTGCACGAATTGTAAAAGACAGTTTTTATAATCAGTCTATATTTTAGTTTTGCCTAAAGGCTCTTGTTCCTCCTGTGCGGCCGGTTGTATATGATCTGAAAGTTTTCCAGTCGTCGGCTTCAGCCCCCTCGTAGGAAATACATGGGTGTTCGGAAAAGCATCTGATCACTCTTGACCCAACGTCTTGGTCCGTGAAGGAGGTGTTAGTGCGGCGAACTAGGCAACCGGACTATAGGGCATTAACACTTTCACTTAGCCATA
Source organism: Triticum urartu (assembly GCF_056163025.1). Taxonomy (NCBI): domain Eukaryota; kingdom Viridiplantae; phylum Streptophyta; class Magnoliopsida; order Poales; family Poaceae; genus Triticum; species Triticum urartu. Next base: position 40,586,665 of record NC_141876.1, on the reverse strand, counting down.
GGAGTTTTATGGTGGGTCTATGATATAGCCCCTGGTGTGTACGCGGCTTATTCTCATACAATGCGTTTACATATTCGACCTGAAAGAGGTCCTTCGTGTGATACGAAGGGAATCGCGAAACATCCCAATAAGTCATCGAGTGGTTGACCAGCTCTCGCCGCATCATGACAGTCAGTTTTCGGCTTTCTCTACTGAGGTGCTTAACCAGGTTAACCGGAAGCACGATCGCGGTTGTTCTCCCTTTACTACCCTAGCCGATAGAGCGGAATGTAGGGTAGCAAGCACAGGAGCCGGGCAACCCAACTATTGACCCAAGACATGATTCAGAGCTGATGCATATAAGGCCAAACTCATGACGCCGAAGTACGCTATAGAGCTGTTCGGACTTGTCGGCAACTCGTTTGTTCCCATACCGAGCCCCTGGCAAGTTATGCCGAGGTGTATGTTTGAAACAACCATGGGGGCGAAACTCGGTTCTTTTAGAAAAGAGTGGATTATTTTTACTCGGATCTGAGTGATGTGCCAATCGTTTATATAGATAACAAAGCCGTGCCCTGGCTATTTTACATGCCAAGGGTAGAAGGCTGAGGATAAAGGTACTTTACAGGCTCGAAATACCGAGTGCGGTCTACAAAAAAATATTTTGGACCTCTTGTCGCACGTCTACGTCGCCTGTGCTCGTTTAGGGTATTCCTTGACAGAAATGACTTTTGGATGAGTGTATGAATCCGAACTCCGATAGAGTCAGTGGGTGACCAGCCTTTGAGCCATATGTAGAAAAGGTAGTAAAAAAGAAGATAGTTAGAAAAACAATAGAGTTTATGGGAGTGCTTGTAGGCCCATCCTTATTGTGCTTCCACTGATGCCCAGGGTATTTGAAGTGCATAATTATGTATGCGTGGTGCCGACTTCGCAGGCATATTAGGCGAGCGGCGGAAGGTGAATTGCTAGTCCAGTATGGACATTGACCGGTCGCGTTGAACGGAGACCGGCGGTGCCATCGCCAATGAGGTATGCAGTGAGGTGAGGCCGCTTTGTAGTTCGGCCGGGGTATCCATAGTATGGTCCTCTGTATGGGGGGGGGGTTCCAGTGCATTCACCTCTAGGGGTGTATGTGACATATGTCATGTTTACTATTTTTACTTCGGGAGGAAACTGCTTCTGTCCCTCGGTATTCGGTTGAAGTGTCTCTTCGCCGTTGCTATCGTCAGGCGGCTTTTTCCCCTTGTGTTCGGCATTTAACTTGCTGGCCTGTTTGAGAACCCAGCATCTTCTGTTGGTGTGATTAGTTGGTTTGTTGGGGTGGCCATGAATCTGGCAGGGCCCATCCAATATTTTGTCTAAATTGGATGGTCTGTCCCTATTTGCCGTGAAAGGCTTTTTTCGTTGGCCAGGTCCGGGGCCGCTGAATCCAGCGTTGACCGTTGTGTCATCTGTTTCCTCATTGTTATTGCGGTGCTTGCTTTTATTGCATGGTCACTGGTGCTATTGCTTCTATGAGCGAGCCAGCTGTCTTCTCCCGCACAAAAACGGGTCATCAGAGCCGTAAGGGCTGGCATGGATTTTGTTTTTTCCTAACCGAGGTGGCGGGCCAGCCACTCATCCCATACGTTGTGCTTGAAGGCCGCTAGGGCTTATGCATCCGGACAGTCTACAATTTGTTTTTTTTAACTAAGAACCTAGTCTAGAGCTTCCCGGCAGACTCCCCGGACTGCTGGACAATGTGACTTAAATCATCGGCATCCGGTGGCCGGATATATGTACCTTGAAAGTTGTCGCAGAAGGCGTCTTCCAGATCTTCCCAGCTGCCAATCGAGCTTTCAGGCAGGCTGTTTAACCAATGTCGAGCTGGTCCTTTGAGTTTTAACGGGAGGTATTTGATGGCATGGAGATCGTCTCCACGAGCCATATGGATGTGGAGAAGGAAATCTTTAATCCACACCGTGGGATCTGTTGTTCCATCATATGATTCGATATTTATGGGTTTAAACCCTTCTGGGAATTCATGATCCATTACTTCGTCGGTGAAGCAAAGGGGGTGTGCGGCACCTCTATACCAGGCCACGATGCGATGTGTCTCTGATGGGGTTCGTCTGCGATTTTCGGCCCGGGCGTGACTGGGTTCGGCACGTCCGGATAGATAGCCGTCGCCGCGTGTTGAGGTGCGTCCTCGCGATCTGTAGATCAATCTGGTATGACCTGCTTTGTTGTGCGGGTCCTGCCGGGGGCCATTTTTATAATCCTGAGCTGTTTTATATTTGTTTTGAAGCTTCGGTGGTATAGGCCGCTGTTCGGCTTGAATTGTTGCTTCCTCCCGACCACGTGGTCTTCTGCTAGTCGTATTGCACGAGGGGGGTACGGACTTCAGTGCATCCTCATCGAACTGAGGTAGCAGTTTGCGCTTCAGGTAACTCTTGGCTAGGCGTTTGAGGTTGTATTCTTCGGCTGCTAGGACATCAGTCCATCTGTCGTTAAGCAGATCTTGGTCAGCTTGAAGCTGCTGCTGTTTCTTTTTCAGGCTCCTTGCAGTGGATATTAGCCTGTGCTTGAAACACTGCTGCTCTAGAGGTTCCTCGGGCATGATGAAATCCTCGTTGTCGAGGCTTACCTCATCTTCGGAGAGAGGGAGGTAATTATCGTCCTCTAAGTCGTCATTTATGGCCTGTTCGCTAGGGCTGATTTGCCCATTTTCCTGTTCCTCCTGTTCGGAGGTTACCTCAATGGGGTCTTCATTGTTTTCGGCATCGTCCGGAGTATTATTTTCTTTGGTGCTAGTATTGATGTCTTTTGAATGACGTGACTTAGAGTGGCGCCGAGGACGCCGGAGTTTGTGCTGTGTCTCAGGAGTTTTATTCTCAACTGGGTTTTCTTTGTCATCGTCGTTGGCTACTTTGTGTGTATCCACTATGTACACATCATACGAAGAAGTGGTCGTCCATTGTCCAGTGAATAGCGGGTTTTGGCCCTGCTCCTCGTCAGCATCGTCGTCCATACTGTCGATGTCTTTGGAGCCGTAATCAAGTATGTCGGTTAAGTCCTCGACTGTGGCTATGAAGTGGGTGGCGGGTGGGAAGCGAGATTCTCCATCATCAACCCCTAGTTCGAACTGAACATAGTTCGGCTGTGAGTCCCCCGCCAAGGACATGTTCTTTAATGAGTTTAGCATATCGCCCAAAGGTGAGTGCTGGAAGATGTCTACGGCGCTGAATTCGAAGATCGATAAACGATCAAGTTCGGCGTCTGCGGGCTCACATGGTTCAGAACTTATGGCCGGAGACGAGTCCGGAGTTCCGGTGGCTTAGGTATCGTGTGAGATTAAATCCATGTGCGGCTCCAACACCGGGGAATCTGTGGCCTCCGTGGCGGGGTTGAGCTTCCCCCCTTGGATAGCACAGTATGCTCCGGATCTAAGGCCAGAGCGGTTATAGGAGCTATCTCCTGAATGCGGTCCGATGACAGATTTAGGTCATGTTCAACGAGGTGACCAGGAGCGGTCGCCGCGGTCTCAAATCCGGCAAAGATCAAATCTCCACGGATGTCCGCGACGTAGTTCAAGCTCCCAAATCTGACCTGATGGCCAGGGGCGTAGCTATCGATCTGCTCCAGATGGCCAAACGAGTTGGCCTGCAGTGCGAAGCCGCCGAACACAAAGATTTGTCCAGGGAGGAAAGTTTCTCCTTGGACAGCATCATTGTTGATGATTGAAGGAGACATCAAACCTTTTGAGGACGGCACAGTGGAACTCTCAATGAAAGCACCAATGTCGGTGTCAAAACCGGCGGATCTCGGGTAGGGGGTCTCTGTCGTGGTTCTAACCCTGACAGTGATGTAGGGGGGTGAGTATGGAGAGGCGAGATCCTAGCTATTGGGAAGTTGTTACACGCGAGGTTTACGAGTTCAGGCCCTTCTCGGAGGAAGTAATAGCCCTACGTCTCGGAGCCCGGAGGCGGTCGACTGGATTATGCGTGTATAGATTACAGGGGTGCGAACCCCTCATACTGAGGAGGGGGGTGGCTTATATAGAGTTCGCCGGCCCCCTCCTGCCCTCAGTAATGCAGGGTTTAAAGTACATTTAAGATTGGGCGTTACTGGTAACGCCTCTAATAAAGTGCTATAATGACCATGAAGACTACTTAATGGCTGACCGTTTGCCTATAGAGCGACTGCTGATCTCCTGGCGGTCGAGTGATAGCTTCTTGGTCGAGTGATAGCTTCTTGGTCGAGTGTCTTGAGCCCGTCGAGTGGGACGCCTTCAAGTCGATTGAAAGGTGATTCCTCCCAGGGGTGTCCTAGAGTAGGACTCTTGGGTCAGGCCCGTGTCCCTACCCTAGGTACATGTCTTTATCATTAGCCCCCGAATGGATCGAGGTTAGAGTGGGGAAAGAGTTGGAGATCTTTCCGACCGGTTCTTCGGGCTACGTGAGCGCCTCGTTTCGGGACAATCGTCACGGATGACGTTGCCAACCTTTTTCAGTCGCCTTGATCCATTCCAGGCCTTCCGTCGAATGAATTTCTTTGTTTGTGCCATACCGAGTGCCGGCGCGATCGGGGTCTTCTGTTTTTTAGCAAGTTGTTCTGCGGCCCGCGGATGTCGCGGGATTTGGATTTTGGGAAGCGCCCGGGACGGGAGCGGCCGCAGTAATCGGAAGCGATAAAGCGGAAGTTCCTCGATCTCCGCGTCACCTTTTTCGCCACGTACTGCGCGCGCGTCTATTGCGGGATTTGACTGGATGGCGTGGGCCTACCGGCCAGCCACTCGGGAGCGGCCCCTTATAAGTTGCCGGCTCGGGGTTTCTAAGCCGTGCGCTCTCTTTTGCTTCCTTCTTTGTTTCTTCCTCTCTTCCTTCGTCAGCCCTTCTGCGACCCTCGGCCGTACCCTAGCGCCGCGAGCCCGTGCGGGATCTCCCCGGCGACAATGGTGAAGGGCAAGACCACTGCTTTGGAGCGCGCGAAGAAGGCGGCGGCAGCGGGGAAGGGGAAGAAGTCTTCGCGAGGTGGATCTTCGTCCCGGACCACCCTGCCCAAGGGTTGGATTCAGGGTGATTGGATGCCATCGGTGCTCCGTCAGGAAGACCTCGACAACATGGTCGAGGGAGGAGCCATTCCCCACGAGGCCGCGCGTCTCCCGGGGAGGGAGATCGAGCCGCAACCCCGCGACGGTGAGTGCGTGCTCCTCGCCACCCACATCGACCGAGGGTTTTCTCTGCCTCCCCATCCGTTCTTCCGGAGTTTCTTGAATTTCTTCGGGGCGCAGCTCCATCACTTTACCCCCAATTCCATAGTCTACCTTGCCGCGTTCATTTCCATGTGCGAGGCTTTCCTGGGTTGCCGTCCGCATTGGGGGCTTTTCAAGCATATCTTCACTTGCCGCTCTCAGTCGGTGAAGAAGGCCAAGTCGAGTGACGAGAATACGCAAGTTATCCAGTTGTGCGGGGGTCTGGCGATCCAGACGAGGGGGAAGAGCTGTTTCCCCTCTATCACCTTCCCGGAGTCGGTCCGCGGCTGGCAGTCGACCTGGTTCTACTGCCAGGACCAGGCGACCCCAGGGCAGTCGACCGGTCTTCCTCCTTTTTCACTCGACCGAGCCGAGAAGCCTATCTCTCTGAAGGTCACGCCGGAGGAAAGTGCCCAGGTCAAGGTATTGGCGGGTCGAGTGGTTGAACTTGTCCGTGAGGGGGTGACTGGGATGGACCTGTTAGAGGTCTTTCTCCAGAGGCGCATCCAACCGCTCCAGGCGCGAGACCACCCGATGTGGTTGTATTCTGGCCTCGACGACACCACTCGGATCCACCCGGAGGAGGTCGATGCTGGAGGGGTGGTTGTCAAGCATCACAGGGAATAAAGACAACCCCCGAGGAGCCAGAAGGGTGATTCCACTCGACCACTCATATGAAGTGGATCAGGTATGTTTTTGTGTCGAATATCTGATCTTCTGTATTAGTCTTCTTTGTGTAAGTCGACTGACTTTCGTCCTGTCCGTTGTCTTCCAGGCTACCACTGAGATGTACTCGACGCCCAACGGAGCCCAAGGGCCGACCGAGGAAGGCGAGGGGAGCAGAGGCGAGAGCGGGGACGACCAGGTCGAGTGGGAGTCCGACGGTGAGGGAGAGGAGGGCGACGACATCTTCTCCAGTGAAGAGGAGGAGGAAGCTGAACCCTCCCGCCCGGAGGGACGATCCAAGCTCGCCCACGATCCAGCGCAGGAACGTGGCAAGGCGACCGCTCCTGTCGGGCAGTCATCGAAACGCCCTCGGACTTTTTCTCCTCCGCCGACCGGGAAGGCTCCCAAGCACCCACGAACGGCGCCATCTAAGCCGCCCAAGGCCTTGCCTAAGATGAAGATAGCTGTTCCCACCATTTCGGGGTAACGACAACACTTGCTTTCCTTTGTCGATTGTGGACGGATCCTTGGTCGATTCCCTGGGCCAACTGACTAATCTTTTCTGATTTGTAGTGGAGCAACTTCTGAGGTCTTTGCCAGGAACGACGACCAAGAGATGGAGGACGCTGTCACCTCCAACCCTGGTACGATCACTGCCGTCCTGCTTACGAGTCGACTGAAGTGTTGGTCGATTGAATGTTGTCCTTGCAGCTCCTCCTCATGTTATCGACCTCCCGGACGACGACGACGACGCACCATTGAGGGTGAAGAGGAAGAAGAAGGTGTTGACTGGCAAGACTCCGCAATCCACTCCCGCGCCTGAGGCTGCAGTTCGGGATGATGGCGAACCCACTCGTGCTTCCGTGACCTTCGCTGTTCCTTTGACGAGTGTGCAGCCTTCAGCGTCGACTGCAGATCCGTCTTCGCTTTTTGCTGCGTACCCCATCCCTGAGGACCAAGCGGCTGCTGCGAAGGAGGCTGTACGCCAGGCTGGAGTCATGATGGAACAGGTAAAAGTGGCTCGGGATGCTTGACAGGCGGCTTACGACGCAAGCTCGGCTCTTCAGAGCAATGTCCAGGTCAGTCGACTTCAACACTTGGTCTGTTTTGGTATGTCCTTTGAAGATTCTCTTTCCCGAAGGTCTTTAAGTTTGTACACCCACTGGGTGTGTGTGTGTTTTTTTTGACGAGTGGGGGCACGCTAAGTGCACCCACTGGGTGTAGTCCCCGAGACTACGGTCGGCTGCTGGTAGTCGGCTGTAGTCTTTAAATTGAGTCATAGTTGAATTTCTTCGCTCTGTCTGATCAGGCCATGTCGAATGGAACGGTATCCCGTCGACTGCGGGCAGTCGACGGCTTTCTCTCTCTTCTTCTTTTTTTTACTGGGTGTAGGCTTATTATCTCTTAGCTGCCCGGAAGCAACTTGTCTTTGACTCGACTTCGGGGGTCGGTCGGGTGGCCTTCGACTCGACTTCGGGGGTCGGTCGGGTGGGATAGGAATCGGTGGGGGCACGCTAAGTGCACCCACTGGGTGTAGTCCCCGAGACTATGGTGGACTGCTGGCAGTCGACCGTAGTCTTAGTGTTTACTGCCTTTGTTGCTTTTTCCTTTTTACTGAAATTGTAACTCCTCCTCTCTGGCTTCAGAAATCTTGTGACCTTGGAACCCACTTGGCTGACTTGGAGAAGCAGCAAATTCAAATGAAACTTGATCTGGAGCTGGCCGGGACAGAACTGCAGACAGTCAGAGATGGCGCCGCAGGTAAGACGCTTTTGTCAACTGGTTAGTATTTCTTTGCTTTCTCCGACTCAATCATCGTTTTTGCAGAAACACTGAAAGAAGCTCTGGCAAAGAAGGATCAGGACTTGGCTGCTGCCCGCAAGGAGGCTGAAGACAAGACCGCTCTGGCCGCACAGAAGCTATCTTCGGTCGACCACTTAGAACAAGAAAATACCAAGCTCAAGACTGCTCTGAATGAAGCCAACAGGGAGTGTTCACGTTGGAAGAGGGAGAACCTCACTCTGAGCGAGAAGCTGGAAGGCCTCGCTCGCGGGAGAAACGACTTGGAGAGCTACTTGGGGGACCTCGCGAAGAAGTTGTACCTTAAGCTTGAAGGTGCGCATTCAGTTCCGACTGGTTTTTGGGTCGACTCATTCTGTGAAAATTATCTTATCCTTGAATCTTGTATGCAGAGTTTTGCCAGAATTTTGAAGAGGAGACCAGTCGAGTGGAGCCGAGCTTGGACCTTGTTAACTCTCTCGTGAAGGACGAGGCCGCAATGAACGTGCTCCGTCTGGAGTCTCGTGTTGACGGCGTCGTGGATTACTTGGCTAGACTAAAGGTTGCCATGACGTGGATCGACCCAACGCTTTGGCCAGAATCTACGCTCCAGAATGATCTCGAGTCTCTGATGACTCGACTCAATGGAATCTCTGACCGAGTGCAGGAGTGGAAGAAGTCTTCAGCTCAGTGTGGCGCTGACGTGGCTCTATCCCTGGTCCGTGTCCACTGTAAGGAGGTGCGGGAGGAGAAGCTGGCCACCATCCAAGTCGCCAACACGAGGAAGCACAGTTTCCAGGACTTCATGGAGACATTCATTGCTGCTGCTACCCGCATCGCGGATGGGATTGACTTGGATGAATTTGTCGCTCCTGCCAGTCCTCCTCCTCCTGAGGAATGAAAAAACTTGCCTCGGGATGCCGAGTGTATTTTGTAATCCATCAAACTCTGCCTTAAATTCTCCTCGGAATGCCGAGTGGAAGTGTAATAGTTTAAACTCTGCCGAGCTGTGGGCTCGAGTACTTTGATCTGAGGTCTCTCGGATCTTTTAGGCTTTATTTGAACTTGATTTGTCGTTGAATCTCTTTGTGGATGACCCGTCGAGTGGGAGGTTTGCTCTCCACTTGGTAGGATTTTTAAACTTAGGCGAGTGCTGACCGCAGCTAAGTCTCTTCGTAGGAGAGCTTAGGCGAGTGCTGGACTGCAGCTAAGCCTCCGAGTGGGAGGTTTGCACTTCCACTCAGTAGGATTTTTTAAACTTAGGCGAGTGCTGACCGCAGCTAAGTCTCTGCGTAGGAGAACTTAGGCGAGTGATGAACTGCAGCTAAGCCCCCGAGTGGGAGGTTTGCTCTCCACTCGGTAGGATTTTTAAACTTAGGCGAGTGCTGATCGCAGCTAAGTCTTTTCGTAGGAGAGCTTAGGCAAGTGCTGGACTGCAGCTAAGCCTCCGAGTGGGAGGTTTGCTCTCCACTCGGTAGGATTTTTTAAACTTAGGCGAGTGCTGACCGCAGCTAAGTCTCTTCGTAGGAGAGCTTAGGCGAGTGCTGGACTGCAGCTAAGCCTCCGAGTGGGAGGTTTGCTCTCCACTCGGTAGGATTTTTTAAACTTAGGCGAGTGCTGACCGCAGCTAAGTCTCTTCGTAGGAGAGCTTAGGCGAGTGCTGGACTGCAGCTAAGCCTCCTAGTGGGAGGTTTGCTCTCCACTCGGTAGGATTTTTTGAACTTAGGCGAGTGCTGACCGCAGCTAAGTCTCTTCGTAGGAGAGCTTAGGCGAGTGCTGGACTGCAGCTAAGCCTCCGAGTGGGAGGTTTGCTCTCCACTCGGTAGGATTTTTTAAACTTAGGTGAGTGCTGACCGCAGCTAAGTCTCTTCGAAGGAGAGCTTAGGCGAGTGCTGAATTGCAGCTAAGCCCCCGAGTGGGAGGTTTGCTCTCCACTCGGTAGGATTTTTTTAAACTTAGGCGAGTGCTGACCGCAGCTAAGTCTCTTCGTAGGAGAGCTTAGGCGAGTGCTGGACTGCAGCTAAGCCTCCGAGTGGGAGGTTTGCTCTCCACTCGGTAGGATTTTTTAAACTTAGGCGAGTGCTGACCGCAGCTAAGTCTCTTCGAAGGAGAGCTTAGGCGAGTGCTGAACTGCAGCTAAGCCCCCGAGTGGGAGGTTTGCTCTCCACTTGGTAGGATTTTTTAAACTCAGGCGAGTGCTGACCGCAGCTAAGTCTCTTCGTAGGAGAGCTTAGGCGAGTGCTGGACTGCAGCTAAGCCTCCGAGTGGGAGTTTTGCTCTCCACTCGGTAGGATTTTTTAAACTTAGGCGAGTGCTGACCGCAGCTAAGTCTCTTCGTAGGAGAGCTTAGGCGAGTGCTGGACTGCAGCTAAGCCCCCGAGTGGGAGGTTTGCTCTCCACTCGGTAGGATTTTTTAAACTTAGGTGAAACGGGTTCGCGGCTAAGTCGCCCACTGGGGGTTCTCGTATGTAAACAGAAGTGATAGCAATCATTGGAACACTCTTGACTTTGATAAAAAGGAACCGCAGGAGTTTCTCTTATTACATCTTTATGGGAAGGAACTTAAGTGTAAAAGGGGCGGAGTAGTTCCGCATTCCAAGCTCGCGGCTCGTCGATCTGGCGATCAACATTGTAGAGATGATACACTCCGTTGTGGAGGACTCTGGTGATGATGAAGGGGCCTTCCCAAGTAGGAGCAAGCTTGTGTGGTTTCTGTTGATCCACTCGGAGGACCAAATCTCCTTCTTGGAAAGCTCGACCCTTCACATGCCGGGCGTGGAATCGACGCAAGTCTTGCTGATAAATGGTCGATCTGATCATGGCCATCTCCCTCTCTTCTTCGAGGAGGTCGACTGCGTCTTGCCGGGCCTGTTCTGCTTCGTCTTCGGTGTAAACCTCGACTCGGGGCGCGTTGTGAAGAAGATCACTTGGCAGAACCGCTTCGGCTCCATAAACCAGAAAGAATGGAGTTCTTCCAGTCGACCGGTTGGGGGTGGTCCTCAATCCCCACAGGACTGACGGAAGCTCGTCGACCCAAGCACCTGCCGCGTGCTTGAGATCACGCATCAGCCGAGGTTTCAGTCCTTTAAGAATCAGACCATTTGCTCTCTCAGCTTGCCCATTCGACTGAGGATGCGCGACCGACGCATAGTCGACTCGAGTGCCTTGAGCGGCGCAAAAAGCTCTGAACTGGTCCGAATCGAAGTTTGACCCATTGTCGGTGATGATGCTATGAGGGACTCCATATCTGAATGTTAGTCCTTTGACGAAACTGATAGCAGTGCCAGCATCGAGGTTCTTGATAGGCTTGGCTTCGATCCATTTGGTGAACTTGTCGACTGCCACAAGCACATGCGTGAACCCACTCCTGCCTGTTCTCAGTGGACCGACCATGTCCAGTCCCCAGACAGCGAATGGCCAGACGAGAGGAATGGTCTTCAGGGCCGATGCAGGCTTGTGTGACATGTTGGAGTAGAACTGGCATCCTCCGCACTTGTCGACTATCTCTTTTGCCATCTCATTTGCTCTAGGCCAGAAGAATCCCGCGCGGTATGCTTTAGCCACAATGGTCCGAGAGGACGCATGGTGGCTGCAGGTTCCCGAGTGGATATCATCAAGGATTATCCGACCTTCTTCTGGTGTAATGCACTTCTGACCGATTCCAGTCGCGCTTTCTCTATACAACTGCCCCTTTATGACTGTGAAGGCCTTAGATCGGCGGACGATCTGTCGAGCCTCTCCCTCGTCTTCTGGGAGTTCTTTCCTTAGGATATACGCGATGTATGGTATCGTCCAGTCGGGAGTGACGGCCAAGACTTCCATGATCAGGTCGACCACAGCAGGAACTTCGACTTCAATCGGATCTGTGGCACTTTCCGGTTGTGGCGCTTCTTCTGTGAAAGGATCTTCCTGGACTGATGGCGAGCGGATGTGCTCCAAAAACACATTGCTGGGAATGGCTTCTCGCTTGGAGCCTATCTTTGCCAGGTCATCAGCTGCTTGGTTTTTCAATCAGGGGATGTGATGAAGCTCTAACCCCTCGAATTTCTTTTCTAGCTTTCTCACTGCATTGCAATAACCAGTCATAGCTAGACTTCTGATGTCCCACTCTTTCATCACCTGATTAACCACCAAATCTGAGTCGCCATAGACCATGAGGCGACGGACGCCGAGTGAAATGGCCATGCGCAGCCCATACAAAAGTGCTTCATACTCTGCTTCATTGTTGGAGGAATCGAAGTGAATCTGGAGAACATATCTGAGCTTATCTCCTCGGGGGGAGACTAGAACTACCCCAGCACCAGAACGATTCAACATCTTAGATCCGTCGAAAAACATGGTCCAATGCTCCGAGTGAACTTGAGTCGGAAGTTGCTGTTCAACCCACTCGGCGATGAAATCTGCGATTGCTTGGGACTTGATAGCCTTCTTTGCTTCAAACTTGATATCTAGGGGAAGGAGTTCAATCGCCCACTTGGCCACTGGACCAGTTGCATCTCTGTTATGCAGAATCTCTGATAGCGGGGCGTCGCTGACGACTGTAATGGAATGGTCAGAGAAGTAGTGTGCAACCTTCTTCGTGGTCATGTAAATCCCATATACAAGCTTCTGATAGTGAGGGTATCTTTGTTTTGAAGGGGTCAAAACTTCAGACAGATAATAGACTGGGCGCTGAACTCTGAAGGTCTTTCCTTCTTCTTCCCTCTCGACCATGAGTACTATACTGACAACTTGTCCTGTGGCTGCAATGTACAGCAGCAGAGGCTCTTTGCTGATTGGGGCAGCAAGCACCGGTTGGGTGGAGAGCAGAGCTTTGAGTTCTGCAAACGCTGCATCAGCTTCTGGAGTCCACTCGAACTTGTCAGACTTCTTCATCAGTCGGTAGAGAGGCAATGCCTTCTCACCGAGACGAGAAATGAATCGACTTAAAGCGGCCAGGCAGCCTGTAAGCTTTTGGACATCGTGCACGCGTACAGGACGCTTCATCCGGAGTATGGTGCCAATCTTCTCAGGATTGGCGTCGATCCCTCGTTCGGAAACGAGAAAACCGAGTAACTTTCCGCCTGGAACTCCAAATGTGCATTTTGATGGATTGAGCTTGATATCATACCTCCTGAGGTTGGCAAAAGTTTCGGCAAGGTCAGCTCGCAGGTCGGAACCTTTCCGTGACTTGACCACAATATCATCCATGTATGCCTCCACATTCTGACTGATTTGAGTGAGTAAACACTTCTGGATCATTCTCATGAACGTGGCTCCGGCGTTCTTGAGGCCGAACGACATGGTGACATAACAGAAGCATCCGAATGGGGTGATGAAAGCTGTTTTGATTTCGTCGGGTCCATACAGACGGATCTGATGGTACCTGGAATAAGCATCTAGAAAAGACAACCTTTCGCACCCCGCAGTTGAGTCGACTATTTGGTCGATGCGAGGGAGAGGAAAATGATCCTTCGGGCAGGCCCGATTGATATGTTTGAAATCAATGCACATGCGAAGTGACTTGTCCTTCTTGGGGACCATGACGACATTGGCGAGCCACTCGGAGTGGTAAATTTCTCGGATGAACTCTGCTGCTAAGAGCCGAGCCACCTCTTCGCCAATGGCTTGCTTCTTCTGGACGGCGGACCGCCGAAGATGTTCCTTCACAGGCTTGAATTTTGGGTCGACCCGTAGACGGTGCTCAGCCAGCCCCCTGGGAACTCCAGGCATGTCGGAGGGTTTCCATGCGAAGATGTCCCAGTTCTCACGGAGGAGCTGGATGAGCGCTTCCTCCTATTTGGAGTCAAGCGTCGTTGAGATGTGAGTCGGGGCAGCATCGGGGTCGGTCGGGTGAACGTCGATTGTTTTCGTTTCACCGGACGACTGAAAAGCTGATTCTGAAGCAGGCTTCTTGGCTCGTAGCAACTCGCTTGGGTCGGCAGTCTTTTGGTACTCTTGCAACTCGACCACTGCCATCTGAGCATCTGCAATCTTTGAGCCCTTCTGAAAGCACTCTTCCGCCTTTTTCCGATTGCCCGTGACAGTGATCACACCTTTGGGGCCAGGCATCTTCAGTTTGAGGTACACGTAACATGGCCGGGCCATGAAGCGTGCATAAGCTGGCCTGCCCAAAATGGCGTGATAAGCACTTTGGAAGTCCACGACCTCGAATGTCAACTTTTCCTTGCGGTAATTCTTTGAATCACCAAAAACCACATCAAGAGCGATCTGGCCGAGCGATTGGGCTTTCTTCCCCGGAATGACTCCATGGAAACTCATGTTACTTGTGCTGAGTCTGGACATCGGAATGCCCATTCCTTTCAATGTTTCAGCATATAGTATGTTCAGGCCACTGCCTCCATCCATCAGGACTTTAGTCAGTCGAGTGCCTTCAACAATTGGGTCGACCACCAAAGCTTGCCTCCCAGGGGTGGCAATGTGCGTCGGGTGATCAGACTGGTCGAATGTGATGGCAGTCTGGGACCACTTCAGGTAACTGGGTGTTGCCGGGGCAACCATGTTCACCTCTCGGTTAATGACTTTCAGTCGACTTTTGCTTTCGACATCGGCAAAAATCATCAGGGTGGAATTGACTTGGGGGTATGCATCGTCACTGTCTTCCTTATCCTCGATTCTGTCCGACTCTTTTTCCTTGTCCTTGGACTGTTTCCCTTGGAACTGCTGGATCAGGAGCCGGCACTGTCGAGTGGTATGCTTTGGGTAAATGAAATTGCCCTCTTCATCCTTCTTGGTGTGGATGTGACATGGCAGATCCAAAACATCGTTTCCATCTTGATCCTTGACTTTTTTGGGCTTCCAGGTGCCCTTGGGTTTTCCCTTGAAGTTTCCCTGGGCTACGGCCAGGGCCTCCCCAGGAGCGGCTGGCTCGGCCTTCCGCTTCTGTTTCCGACTGGAATTGCCTCCAGTTTCCTGGGCGACTGCTTTCTGCTTGCCACTCCGGAGTCGATCTTCGTCTTCTCCGTTAGCATACTTGGTGGCAATCTCCATCATCCGATTCAGAGACATCTCTCCAGTTCGACCGAACTTCAGATTCAACTCTCTGTATTTAACACCTTCCTTGAAGGCACAAACCGCTTGATGGTCCGGCACGTTCTCAACCGAGTGATGCAGTGTGATCCACCTCTGGATGTATTCCCTCAGAGTTTCATTCGGCTTCTACACGCAAGACCGCAGCTCGGTTAGGCCTGCAGGTCGCTTGCATGTTCCTTCAAAGGTTGTGACAAACACTCGGGAGAGGTCCTCCCAAGTGTAAATGCTGCTGGGTGCCAACTGATTTAGCCATGCTCTGGCCGAGCCCTCTAACATGAGAGGCAAATGCTTCATGGCCACCTCGTCATTGCCGCCACCAATCTGTACAGCCACTCGGTAATCTTCGAGCCAGGTGTCAGGCTTAGATTCCCCGGTGAACTTGCTGATTCCAGTTGCCAACCTGAAATTGGGAGGTATCACTGCGGCTCTGATGGCTCGACTGAAACACTCTGGCCCTGAAGCACGTACTCTGCTGCTGGCAGGCGCATCCCCGTTGTGGCCTTCTCGATGAGCTCTGTTCCTGTCAACCAAACCTTGAACGAGGATGGATCTCGCATCAAAGCCTGGGTCTCTGGGGTCGACTGGAATCCTCTGTCCAACACTATGAGGGCGTCTGTAATCTTGCCGTCGAGGCGCATACGACCCACTCCTCGGGGGAGGGGTTGGCACTCGACGTCGATCATCGCGGTCAAATCGGTGATCATACTGCTCATTCCTCCTGTTCTGATCATGTTGGCCACTATGTCCCTCACGCCTCGGGGGCGATCTCGGGCTGTGAGCTAACTCGACTGTATCTGTTGCGACAGACCGACCGTGGATCCTATTCCGCGACTGAGAGACAGCGGAATTCTGGTCTCCCGCCGCCCGGAGCAATGCTCTGATCTGTAACAAGCCCCTGCCAGCCTCCGACTGGGAGGGCTGAATCGATTCTGCTATACGGGCCGCGGCGGCCAGATTCTGAACTGGGGTTCGATATACCTGCGTCGGTGGGAAGAGCTGGCGTCGACTAGGCTCGGGAGCCCGCTGACGCGCTCGCTCGTCGAGTGCTCGCTGGAGATTCTCCAGTCGAGTGCGCTCGGCCAAATTGGCCAAACGCGCCTCCTCCAAGGCCCGGGCCTCGGGGGTCTCTCTGACGATAGGAGTGCGGAGCGCGTCCATGTTCCGGCGGCGAGGCTCCTCTCGCTGCAATGACGTGAGAGGTTCGGGGAGATATTCGTCGTGGGGATGCGACGGATCGCCACCACCCGCGCCTCCGTCAGTGCGAGGGAAACCAGGGGGACTGTGTGTCCCATCGACCGCCAAAACCTCAGCCGCTGGATCGCTGCTGTCGCACTCGGATGCGGTCTCCATGGAGCTAGTCGACAGATCGAACAGGCCGTAGAGGGATTCGACGGGCTCGATGGCCGCGACTTGCGGGGCTGCCGATTGGCGGTCCACGGCGTGCCTCGCCCACCGCTGAAGTCTTGACCGACCGGAGCGCTTGCGCTGGTGGGAGACAGGGCGGGGAGACGATACGGGGGCCGACCCATATTCGGTCGAGGTTGCCGCAGGAGGACGCCGCGAACGCATGCGCGGAAATGCGTCGCACCGCGGGCGGGGAGCGCGTCGATGTCGAGCGGTGCCTCCTGAAGCCAGGCGGAGTCGTCGACGACGAAGGTAAGCGTGCCGAGACGGATCTCGCAGCTCTCCACCAAAACTCCGCAAGAAACCATGATCAAAGGGATCGGAAAAGATCGCAACTTCTCCAACTAAGCGCTAAGATTCTAGCCCCACGGTGGGCGCCAACTGTCGTGGTTCTAACCCTGACAGTGATGTAGGGGGGTGAGTATGGAGAGGCGAGATCCTAGCTATTGGGAAGTTGTTACACGCGAGGTTTACGAGTTCAGGCCCTTCTCGAAGGAAGTAATAGCCCTACGTCTCGGAGCCCGGAGGCGGTCGACTGGATTATGCGTGTATAGATTACAGGGGTGCGAACCCCTCATACTGAGGAGGGGGTGGCTTATATAGAGTTCACCGGCCCCCTCCTGCCCTCAGTAATGCAGGGTTTAAAGTACATTTAAGATTGGGCGTTACTGGTAACGCCTCTAATAAAGTGCTATAATGACCATGAAGACTACTTAACGGCTGGCCGTTTGCCTATAGAGCGACTTCTGATCTCCTGGCGGTCGAGTGATAGCTTCTTGGTCGAGTGATAGCTTCTTGGCCGAGTGTCTTGAGCCCGTCGAGTGGGACGCCTTCAAGTCGATTGAAAGGTGATTCCTCCCAGGGGTGTCCTAGAGTAGGACTCTTGGGTCAGGCCCGTGTCCCTACCCTAGGTACATGTCTTCATCAGTCTCGAACTGTGCGTCTAAGGTCGATGGTAACATGAGACAAGGGACACGATGTTTACGCAGGTTCGGGCCCTCTCTATGGAGGTAATATCCTACGTCCTGCTTGATTGATCTTGATGAATATGAGTATTACAAGAGTTGATCTACCACAAGATCGAGATGGCTAAACCCTAGAGGTCTAGCTTGTATGGCTATGGTAATGTATGTCTCTCTCTCCGGACTAAGTCCTCTGGTTTATATAGACACCGGGGGGATCTAGGGTTACACAAGGTCGATTACAAAGAAAGGAATCTACATATTTGGTCGCCAAGCTTGCCTTCCACGCCAAGGAGAGTCCCATCCGGACACGGGTGTAGTTTTTGTTCTTCGTGTTCTTCACAGCCCATCAGTCCGGCCCATGGCTAACAGGCCGGACGCCCGAGGACCCCTTAGTCCAGGACTCCCTCAGCCGGCCCTCCCCCCTCCTCCACTCCTTTATATACGGGGGAGGGGGGCACCCCATAGACACACAAGTTGATCATTGTCTTAGCCGTGTACAGTGCCCCCCTCCACCATAATCCACGTCGGTCATATCGTCGTAGTGCTTAGGCGAAGCCCTGCGCCGGTAGATTCATCATCACTGTCATCACGCCGTCATGCTGACGAAGCTCTCCCTCGACAATCAGCCGGATCGAGAGTTCGTGGGACGTCACTGAGCTGAACGTGTGCAGATCACGGAGGTGCCGTACTTTCGGTACTAGGATCGGTCGGATCGTGAAGACGTACGACTACATCAACCGCGTTGTCATAATGCTTCCGCTTATGGTCTACGAGGGTACGTGGACAACACTCTTCCCTCTCGTAGCTATGCATCACCATAATAGATCTTGCATGTGCGTAGGATTTTTTTTGAAATTACTGCGTTCCCCAACATTATCTATGAATAATATTTGATTCTTCTCTGAATTCTTATATGCATGATTTGATATCTTTGCAAGTCTCTTCGAATTATCAGTTTGGTTTGGCCTACTAGATTGATCTTTCTTGCAATGGGAGAAGTGCTTAGCTTTGGGTTGAATCTTGCAGTGCTCGATCCCAGTGACAAAAAGGGAACCGACACGTATTGTATTGTTGCCATCGAGGATAAAAAGATGGGGTTTATATCATGTTGCTTGCATTTATCCCTCTACATCATGTCATCTTGCCTAATGCATTACTCTATTTTTATGAACTTAACACTCTAGATGCATGCTGGATAGCGGTCGATGTATGGAGTAATAGTAGTAGATGCAGAATCGTTTCGGTCTACTTGACACGGACGTGATGCCTATGTTCATGATCATGGCTAGATATCATCATAACTATGCGCTTTTCTATCAATTGCTCAGCAGTAATTTGTTCACCCACCGTAATATATGCTATCTTGAGAGAAGCCACTAGTGAAACCTATGCCCCCCGGGTCTTCTTTACATCATATAAGTTTCCGATCTACAATTCTAGTTTACTATTTTTTTAATCTTTACTTTCCAATCTATACAGCAAAAATACCAAAAATATTTATCTTATTATCTTTATCAGATCTCACTTTTGTAAGTGACCGTGAAGGGATTGACAACCCCTTTATCGCGTTGGTTGCGAGGTTCTTGTTTGTTTGTGCAAGTACTAGGCGACTTGCGTGTAGTCTCCTACTGGATTAATACCTTGGTTCTTAAAAACGGAGGGAAATACTTACGCTACTTTGCTGCATCACCCTTTCCTCTTCAAGGGAAAACCAACGCATGCTCAAGAGGTAGCAATAAGGATTTCTGGCGCCATTGCCGAGGAGATCTACGCCAAGTCAAGATACCAAGTACCCATCACAAACTTTTATCCCTCGCATTACATTATTTGCCATTTGCCTCTTGTTTTCCTTTCCCCCACTTCACCCTTGCCGTTTTATTCGCCTCTTTTCTGTTCGTCCTTTTTCCATTCGTCTTCTTTCGCTTACCTCTTGTGTGACTGTTTGTTGGATTGATTGTTTGTCACGATGGCTCAAGATAATACTCAATTATGTGACTTTTCCAATACCAACAATAACGATTTTATTAGCACTCTGATTGCTCCTCTTATCGATGCTGAATCTTGTGAAATTAATACTGCTTTGCTGAATCTTGTCATGAAAGATCAATTTGCTGGCCTTCCTAGTGAAGATGCCGCTACCCATCTAAACAACTTTATTGATTTATGTGATATGCAAAAGAAGAAATATGTGGATAATGATATTGTTAAATTGAAGCTATTTTCGTTTTCGCTTAGAGATCGCGCTAAAACTTGGTTCTCTTCTTTGCCTAAAAATAGTATTGATTCATGGAATAAGTGCAAAGATGCTTTTATCTCTAAGTATTTTCCTCCCATTAAGATCATCTGTCTTAGAAATGATATTATGAACTTTGAGCAACTTGATCATGAGCATGTTGCACAAGCTTGGGAGAGGACGAAATTAATGATACGTAATTGCCCTACACATGGTTTGAATTTATGGATGATTATACAGAATTTTTATGCTGGATTGAATTTTGCTTCTAGAAATCTTTTAGATTCGGCCGCGGGAGGCACTTTTATGGAAATCACTTTAGGAGAAGCTACTAAACTCCAAGATAATATTATGGTTAATTATTCTCAATGGCTCACCGAATGATCTACTAATAAAAAAGTTCATGCGATTGAAGACATTAATGTTTTGAGTGGAAAGATGAATGAACTTATGAAATTGTTTGCTAATAAGAGTGCTTCTTCTGATCCTAATGATATGCCTTTTTCCCCTTTGATTGAGAATAATAATGAATCTATGGGTGTGAATTTTGTTGGTAGGAACAATTTTGGTAACAACGCGTATAGATGAAATTTTAATTCTAGGCCGTTTCCTAGTAATTCCTCTAATAATTATGGTAATTCCTACAACAACTCTTATGGAAATTTTAATAAGATGCCCTCTGATTTTGAGACTAGTGTTAAAGAATTTATGAATTCGCAAAAGAATTTCAATGCTTTGCTTGAAGAAAAATTGCTTAAGATTGATGAGTTGGCTAGGAACGTGGATAGATTTTCTCTTGATGTTGATTCTTTGAAAATTAGATATATTCCACCTAAGCATGATATCAATGAGTTTCTCAAAGCCATGAGAATTTCCGTTGATGAGTGCAAAGAAAGAACCGCTAGGATGCGTGCTAAAAAAGATTGCTTTGTGAAGGCGTGTTCTTCTAGTTTTCATGATAATAATGATGAAGATCTAAAAGTTATTGGTGTGTCTCCTATTAAATCCTTGTTTGCCAATATGAATCTTAATAAATATGGGACTGGAGATGAGTCAACTTTAGTTAGAAGGCGTCCCAATGATTCAGAGTTTTTAGATCTTGATGCAAAAATTGGTAAAAGTCGGATTGAAGAGGTCAAAACTTTACATAGCAATGAACCCACTATTTTGGATTTCAAGAAATTTAATTATGATAATTTCTCTTTGATAGATTGTATTTCCTTGTTGCAATCCGTGCTAAATTCTCCTCATGCTTATGATCAAAACAAAGCTTTTACTAAACATATCGTTGATGCTTTAATGCAATCCCATGAAGAAAAACTTGAATTAGAAGTTTCTATTCCTGGAAAACTTTATGATGAGTGGGAACCTACTATTAAAATTAAGATTAAAGATCATGAATGCTATGCTTTATGTGATTTGGGTGCTAGTGTTTCCACGATTGCAAAAACTTTGTGTGATGTGTTACGTTTCTGTGAATTTGATGATTGTTATTTAAATTTGCATCTTGCGGATTCCACCATTAAGAAACCTATGGGAAGGATTAATGATATTCTTATTGTTGCAAATAGCAATTATGTGCCCGTATATTTCATTGTTCTTGATATAGATTGTAATCCTACATGTCCTATTATTCTTGGTAGACCTTTCGTTAGAACGATTGGTGCAATTATTGACATGAAAGAAGGAAATATTAGATTCCAATTTCCGTTAAGAAAAGGCATGGAATACTTTCCTAGAAACAAAATTAAATTTACTTATGAATCTATTATGATATCCACTATGGATTGCATACCAAAGATGACAATACCTAGATCTATTCTTGTTTTTATGCCTAGCTAGGGGCGTTAAAGGATAGCGCTTGTTGGGAGGCAACCCAATTTTATTTTTGTTCCTTGCTTTTTGTTCCTGTTTAGTAATAAATAACTCATCTATCTTCTGTTATGATTGTGTTTTTTATGTTTTAATTAGTGTTTGTGCCAAGTAAAGCCTTTAGGATCTTCTTGGATGATTGTTATTTGATCTTGCTGAAAAAACCCAGAAAGTATGCGCTCATGAGAATAATTTTCGTTTTTAACCAGGGAGCGATAAAATACTGATTCCAACTGCACTAGATCAATATACAAAGGGTCGCGCTATTCGTCACCCTGGGCGAGGAATAGTTATTGTTCACCCCTCTTTATTTTGACATCAATGCACCGTATTTTTAGGTTTCGTAAATTTTGTCTTATTTTATACGTAAAAAGAGAACGTAAGAAAATATATACTCGCCGTAAAAAATATTTTATGTTACTAAAGTTAAAGACGTAAAAACATACATAAAATGCGATATTTCTGGTCTTATAAGCTATTTTTTTGTTTTCTTATACCAAATTTTACATAGTTAATCAATATGAATGTAACTATTTGTATTCCAAACGTAACTTATTTATGAAGCGATCGTAAGATTATCTCGGGTGAAGAATAACTTATTCTTCAACCTGGGTGATGAATAGTATTACTATTATTTAGGACGTCCTAATTTCTCAGGATTTTTGGAGTTACATAAGTATTCGAAACCTGCAGATTAGTACAGACTGTTCTGTTTTTGACAGATTCTGTTTTTCGTGTGTTGTTTGTTTATTTTGATGAATCTATGGCTAGTATCAGGGGGTATGAACCATAGAGACATTGGAATACAGTAGGTTTAACACCAAAATAAAATAAATAATGAGTTTATTACAATACCTTAAGGTGGTGATTTGTTTTCTTATACTAACGGAGCTCATGAGATTTTCTTTTGAGTTTTGTGTTGTGAAGTTTTCAAGTTTTTGGGTAAAGATTTGATGGATTTCGGAACAAGGAGTGGCAAGAGCCTAAGCTTGGGGATGCCCAAGGCACCCCAAGGTAAAATTCAGGGACAACCAAAAGCCTAAGCTTGGGGATGCCCCGGAAGGCATCCCCTATTTCTTCTTCATCTATCGGTAACTTCACTTGAGGCTATATTTTTATCACCACATGATATGTGTTTTGCTTGGAGCGTCTTGTATGATTTTGAGTATTTTCTTTTTAGTTTACCACAATCGTCCTTGCTATACACACCTTTTGGGAGAGACACACATGAATCGGAATTTATTAGAATACTCTATGTGCTTCACTTATATCTTTTTAGAGCATGGTGGTGGTTTTATTTTATAGAAATTATTGATCTCTCATGCTTCACCTATATTATTTACTTATATTATTTTGAGAGTCTATTAGAACAGCATGGTAGTTTTCTTTGGTTATGAAATTAGTCCTAATATGATAGGCATCCAAGATGGGTATAATTAAAACTTTCATATAGAGTGCATTAAATGTTATGAGAAGCTTGATACTTGATAGTTGTTTTGAGATATAAAGATGGTAATATTAGAGTTGTGCTAGTTGATTAATTGTGGAATTGAGAAATACTTGTGTTGAAGTTGGCAAGTCCCGTAGCATGCATGTATGGTAAAAGTTGTGTGACAAATTTGAAGCATGGGGGTGTTCTTTGATTGATTTCCTTATGAGTGGCGGTCAGGGACGAGCGATGGTCTTTTCCTACCAATCTATCCCCCTAGGAGCATGCGTGTAGTGCTTGGTTTTGATGACTTGTAGATTTTTGCAATAAGTATGTGAGTTCTTTATGACTAATGTCGAGTCCATGGATTATACGCACTCTCACACTTTCACCATTGCTAGCCTCTTCGGTACCGTGCATTGCCCTTTCTCACCTCGAGAGTTGGTGCAAACTTCGCCGGTGCATACAAACCCCATGATATGACACGCTCTATCACACATAAGCCTCCTTATATCTTCCTCAAAACAGCCACCATACCTACCTATTATGGCATTTCCATAGCCATTCCGAGATATATTGCCATGCAACTTTGCACCGTTCCGTTTATTATGACACGCTCCATCATTGTCATATTATGTTGCATGATCATGTAGTTGCAATCGTATTTGTGGCAAAGCCACCTTCATAATTCTTCCATATATGTCACTCTTGATTCATTGCATGTCCCGGTACACCACTGGAGGCATTCACATACAGTCATATTTTGTTCTAAGTATCGAGTTGTAATTCTTGAGTTGTAAGTAAATAAAAGTGTGATGATTTTCATTATTAGAGAATTGTTCCATGTGAGGAAAGTTCTTTGAAGAAAAAGAAAAAGAAAAAGAGAGAGGTCATAAAAAAGAAAGAGGCCCCAAAAAAATAAAAAAATGAGAGAAAAAGAGAGAACGGGCAATGTTACTATCCTTTTTCCACACTTGTGCTTCAAAGTAGCACCATGATCTTCATGATAGAGTCTCTTATGTTGTCACTTTCATATACTAGTGGGATTTTTTCATTATAGAACTTGGCTTGTATATTCCAATAATGGGCTTCCTCAAAATGCCCTAGGTCTTCGTGAGCAAGCAAGTTGGATGCACACCCACTTAGTTTCTTTTGTTGAGCTTTCATATATCTATAGCTCTACTGCATCCGTTGCATGGCAATCCCTACTCCTTGCATTTACATCAATTGATGGGCATCCCCATAGCCCGTCGATTAGTCGCGTCAATGTGAGACTTTCTCCCTTTTTGTCTTCTCGCACAACCTCCACATCATATTCTATTCCACCCATAGTGCTATGTCCATGGCTCGCGCTCATATATTGCGTGAAAGTTGAAAGAGTTTGAAAAGGCTAAAGTATGAAACAATTACTTGGCTCGTCATCGGGGTTGTGCATGATGGGAGCATTTTGTGTGACAAAAATGAAGCATGGCCAAACTATATGATTTTGTAGGGATAAGCTTTCTTTGGCTATGTTATTTTGATAAGACATGATTGCTTGGTTAGCATTGCTTGAAGTATTATTATTTTTATGTCAATATTAAACTTTTATCTAGAATCTTTCAGAACTAAACATTCATGCCGCAATAAAGAGAAATACATTAAAAATTATGTTAAGTAGCATTCCACATCAAAAATTCTGTTTTTATCATTTACCTACTCGAGGACGAGCAGGAATTAAGCTCGGGGATGCTTGATACATCTCCAATGTATCTATAATTTTTTATTGTTCCATGCTATTATATCATCTGTTTGGATGTTTAATGGACTTTATTATGCACTTTTATATTATTTTTGGGACTAACCTATTAACCAAAGGCCCAGTGCAAATTGCTGTTTTTTTTGCCTATTTCAGTGTTTCGCAGAAAAGGAATATCAAACGGAATCCAAACGGAATGAAACCTTTGTCAGGATCTTTTTTGGAACAAACGCAATCTAGGAGACTTGGAGTGGACGTCAAGGAAGTAGGGAGGCAGCCATGAGGTAGGGCGGCGCGCCCCCACCCTCGCGGGCCCCTCGCAGCTCCACTGACCTACTTCTTTTGCCTATACATACTGTTATACCCTAAAAACATCCAGGGGAGCCACGAAACCACTTTTCCACTGCCGCAACCTTCTGTACCCATGAGATCCCATCTGGGACCTTTTCCGGTGATTTGCCGGAGGGGGATTAGATCATGGAGGGCTTCTACATCAACACCATAGCCTCTCCGATGATGTGTGAGTAGTTTACCACAGACCTTCGGGTCCATAGTTATTAGCTAGATGGCTTCTTCTCTCTCTTTGGATCTCAATACAAAGTTCTCCTCGATGTTCTTGGAGATCTATTCGATGTAATTCTTTTCGCGGTGTGTTTGCTGAGATCTGATGAATTGTGGGTTTATGATTAAGATTATCTATGAACAATATTTGATTCTTCTCTGAATTCTTTTATGCATAATTTGATATCTTTGCAAGTCTCTTCGAATTATCAGTTTGGTTTGGCCTACTAGATTGATCTTTCTTGCAATGGGAGAAGTGCTTAACTTTGGGTTTAATCTTGCGGTGTTCGATCCAAGTAACAGAAAGGGAACCGATACATATTGTATTGTTGCCATCGAGGATAAAAAGATGGGGTTTATATCATACTGCTTGAGTTTATCCCTCTACATCATGTCATCTTGCCTAATGCGTTACTCTGTTCTTATGAACTTAATACTCTAGATGCATGCTGGATAGCGGCCGATGTGTGGAATAATAGTAGTAGATGCAGAATCGTTTCGGTCTACTTGACACGGACGTGATGCCTATGTTCATGATCATGGCTAGATATCATCATAACTATGCGCTTTTCTATCAATTGCTCGACAGTAATTTGTTCACCCACCGTAATATATGCTATCTTGAGAGAAGCCACTAGTGAAACCTATGGCCCCCGGGTCTACTTTACATCATATAAGTTTCCGATCTACAATTCTAGTTTACTATTTTTTTAATCTTTACTTTCCAATCTATACAGCAAAAATACCAAAAATATTTATCTTATTATCTTTATCAGATCTCACTTTTGTAAGTGACCGTGAAGGGATTGACAACCCCTTTATCGCGTTGGTTGCGAGGTTCTTGTTTGTTTGTGCAGGTACTAGGCGACTTGCATGTAGTATCCTACTGGATTGATACCTTGGTTCATAAAAACTGAGGGAAATACTTACGCTACTTTGCTGCATCACCCTTTCCTCTTCAAGGGAAAACCAACGCATGCTCAAGAGGTAGAAAGAAGGATTTCTGGCGCCGTATAAAGTTGTATATGATGCAACAAGAAGGTTTTGTCAATCCTAAATGTGCTAACAAATTGTGCAAGCTCCAGCGATCCATCTATGGACTGGTGCAAGCATCTCGGAGTTGGAATAGATAGATTGATAAAGTGATCAAAGCATATAGTTTTATACAGTCTTGCGGTGAAGACTGTATTTACAAGAAAGTGAGTGGGAGCACTACAGCCTTCCTGATAAATATATGTGAATGACATATTGTTGATCAGAAATGATGTAGAACTTTCTGGAAAGCATAAAGGAGAATTTGAAAGGAGTTTTTCAAATAAAGAATTACTTGTAAAGCTACTTACATATTGAGCATCAAGATCTATAGAGATAGATCAAGACGCTTGATATATTTTGAATGAGTACATGCCTTGACAAGATTTTGAAGTAGTTCAAAATGGAAAAGTCAAAGAAAGGGTTCTTGCCTGTGTTATAAGGTGTGAAATTGAGTAAGGACTCAAAACCCGACCATGGCAAAAAATAGAAAGAGAATGAAAAGTCATTCCCTATGCCTCAGTCATAGGTTCTATAAAGTATGATATGCTGTGTACCAGACCTATTGTATACCTTAGCATGATTTTGGCAAGGGAGTACAATAGTGATCTAGGAGTAGATCACTGGACAACAGTCAAAATTATCCTTAGAGGACTAATGAAATATTTCTCGGTTATGGAGGTGATAAAAGAGTTCGTCATAAAGAGTTACGCCGATGCAAGCTTTTGACATGGATCTAGATGACTCTAAGTATCGATCTAGATATATATTGAAAGTGGGAGCAATTAGCTAGAGTAGCTCCGTACAGAGTATTGTAGACATAGAAATTTGCAAAATACATACAGATCTAAATGTTGTAGACCCGTAGACTAAACTTCTCTCACAAGCAAAACATGATCATTCTTTGGGTGTTAATCACATAGCGATGTGAACTAGATTATTGACTCTAGTAAACCATTTGGATATTAGTCACATGAAGATGTGAACTAATCACATAAAGATGTGAACTATTGGTGTTAAATCACATGACGATGTGAACTAGATTATTAACTCTAGTGCAAGTGGGAGACTGAAGGAAATATGCCCTAGAGGCAATAATAAAGTTGTTATTTATATTTCCTTATATCATGATAAATGTTTATTATTCATGCTAGAATTGTATTAACCAAAAACTTAGTACATGTGTGAATACATAGACAAACAGAGTGTCCCTAGTATGCCTCTACTTGACTAGCTCGTTAATCAAAGATGGTTACGTTTCCTAGCCATGGACATGTGTTGTCATTTGATGAACGGGATCACATCAAAGTTGGAAGGGGGGAATCCTACTCCCGGAGGGAGTAGGACTCTCCTAGGGCACGCCATAGAGAGGGCCGGACCTCCCCCTCCTCCACTCCTTTATATACGGGGGAGGGGGTACCCCATGGACACACAAGTTGATCATTGATCTCTTAGCCATGTGCGGTGCCCCCTCCACCATAATCCACCTCAGTCATATTGTAGCGGTGCTTAGGCGAAGCCCTATTCCGGTAGCATCATCATCACCGTCATCACGCCGTCGTGCTGATGAAGCTCTCCCTCGACACTCTGCTGGATCGTGAGTTTGTGGGACGTCACCGAGCTGAACATGTGCAGATCGCGGAGGTGGCGTACTTTCGGTACTAGGATCGGTCGGATCGTGTAGACGTACGACTACATCAACCACGTTGTCATAACGCTTCCGCTTACGGTCTATGAGGGTACGTAGACAATACCCTCCCCTCTCGTTGCTATGCATCACCATGATCTTGCGTGTGCGTAGGAATTTTTTTGGAAGTACTACGTTCCCCAACACTTATTTGCCTTGGTATGCCGAGTGATTTTGTATCTGTTAAAACTCCTTTAGGCTTTCAGCCTGAGTACTTTTATCTGCACTTGAGATTCTGGATTTATTCGAAAGTTGCTTTCATGTTCCTTGCATGAATAAGTTTATTTCATAAGTTAGGCAAAGACTGTCTCGCAGCTAAGTCCGTGAGTGAGAGGGATGCTCATCACTCAGAGTCGTTTTTAACTTAGGCGAAGATGTAACATCCCAAATTTTCAATTTGGAATGTTATACATAGATCATTCATGCATACCATATTTTATTGCACTTCGTTTCGCGAATCCTCGAAATCCTAAGCGACTCAAGGACCCTCGGAGAGAGTTGGGGATTTCCCTATTTTCATATTTGAGTTTTATCAAATATTGAAACGAGGATTTTTGGTTTTAATTATTTTTCTCTCCGAAAATATTTCCTTTTAAAATATATGAGAGGAGATAATACGACTTCTCCAAAATAAATGAAATATTGGAGGAAAAATATTAAAATCAAATATTTGATTTTATTCAGAGTTTATTGCTATTTTATTTGAATTAGAAAAATTGCATGTTTTTCAAAGTTGCATTTTAGGGCCAAGCAAATGCTCATCTTGTTCTAAATATTTTATTTAGACGGTGAAAATTTGTTTTAGCATTTTTAGATTTTTATTTTATTTTCCAGGATTTATTTAGTTCCGGTGAAATTATTAAAAAAACGCAGCGCATGACTGGGTCGAGGCCCAGCCGAGCCAGGCCGCCGGCCCACCTCCCCGCGCCGCCATCTCCCACCTTGAGACCGCGCCGCGCCCGCCGCCGCCTCATGCCGTGGCCGAGTTGGCCATGACTCCCGCCCCCTTCCCCAAGCCACGCCACCCCCTCTTATAAGCCGACCCGGGGCCCCCCTTGGAGTCCCGAAGCCGCGCTGCCGCCGCCGCAAGTCACCTGCCCTGCCACATGCCGCCGTCGCCGCACGCCGCTGCTGCCGCATGCCGCTGCAGCTGCTGCCGCCCCGCCACCGCACACCGCCCTGCCTCGCCGCCCCGCCGCGGAAGCCGCCGAAGGTATACACCGCCGCTGACGTTCGTTCAGTTTTAAAAACCGAGCTCGTTCTTTTAGAAACCCTAGTTCATTTTTTTAGATCGGTTCACCAGTTTTTCTCGGTTTAGTTACTTTGCGGACGTTCGTCCGTACGTTCGTTCTAATGAATGGTGTTCACTCGTTAGCCGCAGACAACGAACGTTCGTTCGTTAGCCTGTTCGTCAGTTTCCTTTTTCTTGGATTTTCCGCGATTATTTTCAATCGCGATTTCTGATCCGTTTTCGTTTCAGTTTATCTTTTCGCTCGTTTATCAGAATTAGGTGATTCAAGCGCCTAGCTCTTCGTCTCGAAACCCTCTTTCCGTTTAATCAAGTTGAACATGATTTTGGTACTGTAAAATTTGACCTTAGTCCAGATTAGTAAACGGATCTTGTTTCTTTTGCAGTTTGAGTTTCGTTGCTCTGTTTGATTTGATTCTTTTCGCAAACCGGAGTTCTTAAGTTGAACTTTCTGGTTAGATCTTCTTAATTGAGATTTACCCGTGTTTCTTTGTTTGATTGCTTATGTATGATATTGTTTGTTTGCGATAGAACACCCGGAGTGCGAAGCGTGCTACTACGAGTCCCTAGGTTTTGCGGATCATCAGCAAGGCAAGTAACACTTTGATCATACCCCTTTATCACCCAGTTTTTATGCATTAGTTCCAATCCTCAAACATTGCACGGTTAGGATGTGATTAACATGTGGGTTGGGAAGTAGTTGATGAGGTAGAACCTATTGCCCTGTTATATTCAAACCTTGGGAGTTACTTCTACGTATTGCTTATATTGCTATGCTATGCTTGTAGACGTGGTTTGAGTGAGTGAAATCCATGACAGATGTGAGATTGTTAATTAATGGTTCAACTTAAGGTGGCAACTTGAATACACATCTGGGTGGATTGTTTGTTGGGCACCTGGGGATCCAGTGTTGTCCTAGGATATCCCGGAGTACCCATGTGATAATCCTATGGTCCGCCACCCAGGCTCAAAGGGAACTGAGATATTTTCATACTAGAAACTTCCGTGTGCAGCCACAAGCTATTATGGGCTCTAGCATAGTTGAGTAAGTTGCGTGAAGCTCCCGAAGAGGTGGATCAGCAGGTAGAGGGATGTAGGTTGGTATGGTCTGCCCGGAGTAAGGAGTTAATGCTTCTGAAAGACTGTGTCTTGGTCATCCGTTTCTCAAACATCATGTAGTGCGAGAAATCCAATGGAGGAGACCGAGTCTTGTGGGGAGAAGTGCGCAAACCTCTGCAGAGTGTATAAACCAATCATGGTTAGCCGTGTCCCCGGTTATGGACATCTTGAGTATCTAGTACTTGGAGTATCATAAGTATCTCATCACTATTAAATAATATTGTTGGGTTGTTAATTACTTTAATTGGGATTGAGTTGGAGGAACCTTCTCAATGATGTTTCAACTACCATGATAGTTAAATAAAATCTATTCCTTTGTTGTAGGGAAAAATTGGCTTTTCGCAAAAACTATAACTGTAGAGCTTTCCACCAGCCAAATATGCATATAGTGATAGCATTATTATGTTCTTGCTCTACCGTGTTATTTTGCCAGCATATTCCATGTGCTGACCCGTTTTCGGGCTGCAACGTATTATGTTGCAGACTTTTCAGACGAGGAGTAAGGTTCGTTAGGTCGTTGCCGTGTAGCTCAGCTACGCCGTTGGAGTTGATGGACTCACTTTATCTTCCAAGCCTTTCGCTGTTATCGTATTAGATGGCCTTAAGCCATATTTATTGTAATAAGTTCTCTTTTGAGACATTCGATGTAATAAGTGTGTGATTGCTACTCTGTTATAAATCCTCGAGTACTGTGTGTGTCAGCATTACTGATCTAGGGATGACACTGAAGCACAAAGACTTGACCGTTTGAGGTCAGGTCGCTACAAGATGGTATCAGAGCACACGCTGAGTGTAGGACACGACCACTAAGCTAAAGCCCTAGATCACTATTCTCTTCTCATTTCTGACTCCTCTCCATTTTCTACCCTTTAGGATGGTAGGCGTAAGGAACAAGTTTGCACAACCAGATGAAGACGCCCCATTTGGACGACACTTGAAGGGAGTTACCAGGTACCTGAACATTGGAATACCAAGCTTCACCGAGACTTACGACGCCACCTTACCAGAAGAGGAGCGATGGATGATTTAATTTCAAGTTCTAGGAAGGACATTCACACCAGTCACTAAGCCCATAGAGTTTTCCTTCGATGCACCAACCTGGAGTCTAGGAAAGAGTATGGCAGCTCACATCACCATGGGACGCATTGGAGAAGTTTATCATAAGGAGCTTAAGGATACTATCTATCAGATTTGTGGGCGCCGAGATGAGCAATGGGAGATGATCAGCACCAGGAATAATAGATCAATTGCAGCTTTCATCCAGGAGTGAAACCAACACATTCGTCGCCAGGAGAACCAGATGTGCGCAGGAATGATAGGCCTGAAGAAGGCGATGACTAGGATCACAGAACTGGAGGAAGAACTCAAGGCTACTCGTGAAGATTATGAGGAGGAAATCGTTGTACTAGTGGAGAAGAATGATGATCTGGAAAGGAAGCTAGGAGTATTCATGGGAGACCCCGCGCCAAAAGGAGAAGACGAAGAACCCAAGGAGATTCGCCTGGAGGACTACATTATCATCGACGACACCGACACGGACCCTGGCGATAGCGATGAGGACTATGAAGATGAAGCTGGAGCAGACATTATGGAGCCTTCGACCGACCAATATTTCTAGTAGACCACCACATCAGTAGTAGTATTCCACCATGTATATAGTATAGTCCGAGCACTTTTGTAACGATAGTTAGATCGATCGTATGCCCTTGCTTGATTGATTGAGTGAAATGATTGTGTTTGTCTCATGTGCATATGGGTAGTGTTTTCTCATTAGACCTCATTCTATTCTAATCTCTCCCCTCTAAACCCATCAGATGCCTCCGAGACGTGACCCCGGATTTACTTTCCCACCGGAGCTCTCAGTTGATCCAGCAGCAGAATACCCTGATGCAGTTGTTAGTTCAGAACCAACGCAACAACAACAACAATCCACCGCCACCACCACCAGTTGATAACTTAGCCTGTTTTCTGAGGTTGCAGCCGCCGGTGTTTTCTAGTAGCATCGAGCCGATAGTGGCAGATGATTGGCTCCGCAGGATTGGAAGGGAGTTAACCACTGCAGGATGTACAGATGCTGAGAAGGTGCATTTTGCCGCACATCAGTTGGATGGACCAGCAGCCTCATGGTGGGAGAATTACACTGTCACCTACCCTATAGCCACTGTTACATGGGATCAGTTTCAGCAAGCTTTCTGTACAGCCCATGTCTCAACTAGAGCTATGAGTATGAAGAAGTGTGAGTTTCTCAACTTACACCAGGGGAACCGTACTATGGCTCAGTACGTGGATGAGTTTAGCAAGTTATCTCGCTATGCCCCTGATGATTTGGCCACAGATGCCGCAAAGCAGGAGAAGTTTATGGAAGGGCTGAATGATGAGATGAGCATGCAGTTGATGGTGGCAACATTCAATAACTACCAGGAGTTGGTAGATAAGGCTCTTATGATTGAAGGGAAGCAGCAGCAGATTGAGAGCCGTAAGAGGAAGTA
This sequence comes from Triticum urartu, assembly GCF_056163025.1. Lineage (NCBI taxonomy): Eukaryota > Viridiplantae > Streptophyta > Magnoliopsida > Poales > Poaceae > Triticum > Triticum urartu. The sequence goes on along the minus strand of NC_141876.1, from coordinate 40,554,195 downwards.
TGGACAAGGAAGGTATAATTCAGGAGCTCAACAGAAACCTCGCCTAACCCCGAACACGGGAGGACTTGTTCATAACCATGGAGGCCACACCCACAATGGAGGAAGTAACCATAATCATACTGGCCTAAGGAATGGGAATGGAGCAAGCAACAATCAGAACTGTTCCAATCCAGCCACACCCGCCAAGAGAGACCTTAGCCACGTTACTTGTTTCAAGTGAGGGAAGACTGGACACTATGCCACGGAGTGCCCTGAAGTGAAGAATGGAAACGGCAATGGGAGCACTGGAAAGAAGCCCAATCCATTCAACAAAGGACAAGTGAACCACGTCAACATGGAGGAGGTTGAAGAGCAGCCAGACGTAGTTATTGGTAAGTTTTTGGTTAAGTCTATTACCGTCCTTGTTCTTTTTGATACTGGTGCATCGCATTCATACATATCAAGGGAATTCGTGGATAAGTTTAAACTACCAACCCAAACCCTTAGGACCCATCTGTTAGTGAGTTCACCTGGAGCAGAGTATATGGCTAGTCGATGGTGCGACCAGATACCCTTAACCATTGGTAGCCATGTTTTTCCGTTCGACCTAATAATCTTGGAGTCACAAGGATTGGATGTGATATTAGACATGGACTGGATGTCAAAGTATGGAGGAAGCATTGACTGTGTTAGTAAGTCAATTTGTCTCACCACCCCTGAGGGAAAAAGGATCAAGTATGTATCTAGGCATGCGCCAAGGAGTAGCCAAGTGAATACCCTCACGGGAATTGTTCAGGAGGAAGTGCCTGTAGTCAAGGATTACCCAGATGTTTTTCTAGAGGAGTTACCAGGCATGCTACCGGATCGAGATATCGAGTTTTTGATAGAACTGTTGCCAGGCACCGGGCCAATATCAAAGAGACCATATCGGATGCCCGCAAATGATCTGGAGGAGATTAAGAAACAAATCAAAGAGTTATTGGAGAAAGGTTACATTCCACGGAGTTCATCATCATGGGGAGCCCCAGTGCTTTTGGTCGAGAAGAAGGATAAGTCTCTAAGAATGGTTGTTGATTATCGTGCGTTAAATGAGGTGACGATCAAGAACAAATACCCACTGCCGATGATCAATGATTTGTTTGACCAACTGCAAGGAGCCAAGGTGTTTTCAAAGACCGACCTACGATCTGGATATCACCAGCTGAAGATACGAGCGAAGGACATACCAAAGACAACATTCACCACACGGTACGGGTTGTATGAATATACGGTCATGTCGTTTGGATTGACTAACGCCCCTGCCTATTTCATGAGCATGATGAATAGGTGTTCATGGAATATTTGAATAAGTTTGTTGTGGTGTTCATTGATGATATAATGGTATACTCGAAGAATGAGGAGGAGCACGAAGAGCATTTGCGCTTAGTTCTCGAGAAACTCAGGGAACATCAGTTGTATGCCAAGTTCAGCAAATGCGAGTTTTGGCTGAAGGAAGTCGGATTCCTTGGACATGTTATATCAGGAGAAGGTGTAGCAGTAGATCCCACCAAGGTTCAGTCAGTCACTGAATGGTTGGCACTGTAACACCCCAGATATAACTTTCCCTATTTGTACTCCAACTCTTGCCGTTTCCGGCGTTAAGTTATATTTATTTCCTCGGGTTCGGGTTTTGTCTCCATGTGTTGTTATCGTTGTCATGCACCTCATATCATGTCATCATGTGCATTGCATTTGCATACGTGCTCGTCTCAGGCATTCGAGCATTTTTCCCGTTGTCCGTTTTGCATTCTGGCGCTTCGTTTTCCTCCGGTGGTCATTTCTAGCCTTCTTTCGTGTGTGGGGATTAAACATTTCCGGATTGGACCGAGACTTGCCAAGCGGCCTTGGTTTACTACCGGTAGACCGCCTGTCAAGTTTCATACCATTTGGACTTTGTTTGATACTCCAACGGTTAACCAAGGGACCGAAAAGGCCTCGTGTGTGTTGCAGCCCAACACCCCTCCAATTTGGCCCAAAACCCACCTAACTCTACTCCATCATCTAGATCGTTCGATCACGATCGCGTGGCCGAAAACCACACCTCATTTGGACTCTCCTAGCTCCCTCTATGCCTATATATAGACCCCCTCCTTCAAATTCGCGGTTCCACTCTTCCCCCTAACCCTAGATCCATCCACCGACGCCGCCGGACGTGTCCGGGACGGACCGGACGCGTCCGCTCCGCCGCGCCCAGCCTCTCCCGCGCCGCCACGTGGCCACAGCCGGCGTCCCCGCCGCCGCGGCCCGCCAGGCCCAGGGAGGGCCCCCGCGGCCCGAGCCGCCGCGCCGCTACCTCCCGGCCGCCGCCTCGCGCCGCACCGCGCTGCCGCCGCCGCCCCGCGCCGCCGCCTCGTGCCGCCGACGCCCCGCGCCGCCGCCTCGCGCCGCCGCCGCCGCCGCCTCGCGCCGCCGCCGCCGCCGCCTCGCCCGGCCGCCGCCTCCGGCCGCCGCCGCCACTGCGGGCCCCGGCCCGACCTCTCCTCTCCACTCCGGCGACGTCGGCGACGAACTCCGGCATGAACAGTGCGCGCCGGCCCTGCCTCGGATTCCGTGCCGGTCAAACCCTAGATCTGGGGTTGTTTTTTTACTAAGTCCCTGATATTCTTAGTCCATATACACATGTTCGTAGCCCCGTAACTTTGCATCCGTAGCTCCGATTTATGCATATAGCATATCAAAATGTTCATCTCAGAGAGTACATCATTTCATTCCATTGCATCATTTTCATTTGAGCTCATCTTGATGCCCGAAATGCTGCTAGAAGAGGGCTACTTGAGTTAATTGTCAGATCTGCTACTCCGTTTAGCACTTTTGTCATTTTTGCCATGATTAATGTGTGCATGATATGCCCATGAGTTCTACATATGTTTTGTTAAGGGTTTTGCCATCTTTCCAGAGGTGCAACCCATTTATTTTTGTGATGTGTGTAGTGACTTGTGCAAGCTTGCAAAGTGGTGCACTTGATAATTCTGTTTTCAGGGACTTAGTGATTTCACTAAGTCCTGGAGCTGTTTATCTCATGATGCCATATGTTCTTGTTGTTTCCTAGTGATTTGTGCCTCTTTTGAGGATGATCAGTAATGATGTTTTGTTAATATTGTAGTGCTCTATCCATCCATGTCTTTTTTTGCAATTGTGGAGCACCCTAGCTTGAGTCAATCGAGCTCTACTTTTGCTACTTTGTGAATCTGGGCAGATTGTCAACTTGTTTGCAATTTTTCTGGTGATGTTGTAGTTGATCCGTGCATGCTATGTCATTGTTCTTGCCATGTCTAGCTTGAATTTTGTGCCTTCTTGATGGGTGTATGCTTGTCTTGCCATGACTTGCACCGTAGTGAGTGCATCGAGCTCGTCAACATGCCTACTTGGGTTATATTTCAGCATGTGCCAGTTTTCACTAAGTCTGAAAACTGATTATGTTTTTGCTATGTTCACGTGCTTGCAATTGTATTTTCTGATCCCTTTTGGCTCAAGGTCACTAAGGGACTTTTGTTAAGCTCTTTGAGTAGCTCCATGCCATGCTTTACTTTGCCATGTTCAGGTTCTGTAGCATGTAGTTTTCATGCTCCAAAGAGGGCTACCTAATCTGAAATTCCAGACAAGTGTTAATTTCACTAAGTTTGAGATCTGTTTGTCATTTGCATTTTTGCCATGCTTGTTTGAACCTGTTAATGGATGAATTGGCCATAGCTCAGTGCTAGACTTTTGTTAAGCATCTTGTGTGAATCCCTGCCATGTATTTTGTTGTCATGTTTGAGTCCTGTAGCATGTTCATCTCATTGCATTTAGATGCCTACTTGCTGTAAATCGCAGACCGGTGTCATTTTTGAATCGCTTGCCATTTCCAAACCGTAACTCCGATTCCGGCGTTCTTTATATCGTTTTCAAGCGATTTCATCTCATCTTTCCAGTGGCTCACTTGGATTTCCATGTTGAGGCCAGGTTCATGTATTTCCTGTCATATCTTGCGTTTTGCATCCCGCATCGCATCCCGCATAGCATATCATCATTGCATCATATCGCTTGGTCCTTGCACGTGGTTGATTGTATCCTTGTTGCTTGTTTGTCTTGTTTGAGTAGATCTAGGAGACGAGTTCGCTAATGAGGAGCCCGTTGAGTTTGCTTTTGAGGATCCAGTCAACTCTGACAACTGTGCAGGCAAGATGATCATACCCTCGAAATCACTACTATCTTTCTATGCTAGTTTGCTCGCTCTTTTGCTATGCCAATGCTACGATGCCTACCACTTGCTTGCAAGCCTCCCATTTTGCCATGTCAAACCTCTAACCCACCCTGTCCTAGCAAACCGTTGATTGGCTATGTTACCGCTTTGCTTAGCCCCTCTTATAGCTTTGCTAGTTGCAGGTGAAGATTGGAGGCCGTTTCTTGTTGGAACATCTTTTATTTACTTGTTGGGATATCATTATATTGCTATGTTATCTTAATGCATCTATATACTTGGTAAAGGGTGGAAGGCTCGGCCTCTTGCCTAGTGTTTTGTTCCACTCTTGCCGCCCTAGTTTCCGTCATATCGGTGTTATGTTCCCGGATTTTTGCGTTCCTTACGCGGTTGGGTTATAATGGGAACCCCTTGATATTTCGCCTTGATTAAAGCTTTTCCAGCAATGCCCAACCTTGGTTGTACCATTTGCCACCTAGCCTTTTCTTTCCCTTGGGTTCTGCAGACTCAAGGGTCATCATTATTTTAACCCCCCCGGGCCAGTGCTCCTCTGAGTGTTGGTCCACCTGTCAGCTACCGGTGGCCACCAGGGGCAACTCTGGGCTGGCCTACCCGTACCTAGGACAATCTGAGTGTGCCCTGAGAAAGAGATATGTGCAGCTCCTATCGGGATTTGTCGGCACATTCGGGCGGTGTTGCTGGTCTTGTTTTAACCTGTCGAAGTGTCTTGAATTACCGAGATACCGAGTCTGATCGGAATGTCTTGAGGAGGTCTATTCCTTCATTGACCGTGAGAGCTTGTCATGGGCTAAGTTGGGACTCCCCTGCAGGGATTTGAACTTTCGAAAGCCGTGCCCGCGGTTATGGGCACATGGGAATTTGTTAATGTCTGGTTGTAGATAACTTGAACCTTAACTTAATTAAAATGAATCAACTGAGTGTGTTACCGTGATGGCCTCTTCTCGGCGGAGTCCGGGAAGTGGACACGGTGTTGGAGTAATGTTTGCGCAGGTTGTTCTCTAGTTTCTCGCTCGCGCTTTGCCTCCTCTTCTCGCTCTCTTTTGCGAATAAGTTAGCCACCATATATGCTAGTCACTTGCTGCAGCACCACCTATATTTACCTTGCCTTACCTATAACCTTAAATAGTCTTGATCGTGAGGGTGCGAGATTGCTGAGTCCCTGTGGCTCACAGATTACTATTACACCAGATGCAGGGCCTGATGATTCTGCTCCAGGAGACGCGTACGAGCTCAAGTGGGAGTTCGACGAAGACTCTCAACGTTACTATGTTTCCTTTCCTGATGATCAGTAGTGGTGCCCAGTTGGGGGTGAACGGGACCGTTGTCGCATGTTGGGTTCTCTTTTATTTTGGCGCCATAGTCGGGCCATGAGTGTTTGGATGATGTAATGTTATTTATGTACTTGATTGACGTGGCGAGTGTAAGCCAACTATGTTATCTCCCCTTTATTATTTATATTACATGGGATGTTGTGAAGATTGCCTAACTTGCGACATATGCCTTCAATGCGATTATGCCCCTAAGTCGTGCCTCGACACGTGGGAGATATAGTCGCATCGAGGGTATTACAAGTTGGTAATCAGAGCCTTCCCCGACCTTAGGAGCCCCATTGCTTGATCATTTTAGCGGCCGAATTGTGTCTAGAAAAATGTTTTGAGTCTTTAGGAATTATATATCGGAGAGATTAGGAATTCTTTTTACTTCCCAGTCTCCTCATCGCTCTGGTAAGGCATCCTGACGTAGAGTTTTGACTCTTCGCTTCTCAAATTTCACTAAATTTTTTTAGGATCACGCGGGTATCTTGGAATCGTTCCGATGGTTTTATGATGAGAACATTGTCTTGGTGCCTCCTGTCAGGGGTTTAGTGGAAGTGTCCCGGGGAGTTGAGCTCTGAGGTGTTGTCATCATAATTTTATCGTTGCAGTTCTGGAATACCTGAGTCTAGTACGCCGACATCGAAAATATCTTTTATGCAGTTCGTTGGTGAGATAACCTCGACGCCACCCAGTACTGGGGCGGGAGTTCGGGAGTATCGCCATAACTTGTATAACGGATGCTTTTCGAAGGTTGAGGTAGATGGTTTCCGAAGGTTTCTTGGTTATGTGTTGAAGGATGGATACAGCTGGATGTAGGATTTGCTAGATTTGGGTGAGATATTATGCTTCCCCTGTATCCCCAACACCTGATTGCATAACCGGAAAGGTTCGGGAGTTTCATAGGTGGGAATTCTAGTAGCTCTAGTTCTTCTTCCACGGATATTGGTTTGAGATTGGGATTTCTTACCGATTATTCGTTCTTGATCCGTACCTTGTTGATTTATTTCTCTACCTTAATTCTATGTGGCTTCTCAATTTATGGATATGTGACCATTCCAAGAGGAATGCATTCGTTCATTTTGTTCGGATGTGAAGACTATATGTTGCAATTTTCATTCCGTAGGATTCAGCTTCATTATTTGTGTGTCAATGTGCTAATGGTGGTCAACCTCTTCAGGATGGCTCCTCCAATGCGCACGACTCCGAATCCTGATCCGCCACCACCTCCACCTCCTCCAGAGGCATGGCAAGCTGTGATGGCCGCAACCAATGCAAACACACAGTTGATCATGCAAATTCTTCAAGAGCGCAATCAAGGCAATCAATGGAATCAAGGCAGCAATCAGAATCACTTTGCTACACTCAACCAGTTCCTTGCTGACGGGCCAAAGACTTTCAGCAATTGTGTTGAGGCAACCGATGCTGACGATTGGCTTGTGGATCTGTGCAAGCATTTCGAGTGCAGTAACGTCAGGCCTAAGGACTTTGTCAAGTTCGCTTCCTTCCAACTCAAAGATCAGGCTGCAGAATGGTTCCAGCAGTACAAGGATTCCCGAGGTGGACGTGTTATCACTTGGGATGATTTCCGTCGAGATTTCCAAGCTCATCATATTCCCCAGAGCGTGGTTGAAAGCAAGCGTGAGGAATTCCGCAATCTGAAGCAAGGCTCTTTGTCTGTCTATGACTACAACAAGTTGTTCCAGAAGCTCGCCCGCTTTGCCAAGCAAGACGTCCCTGATGAGAAGAGCATGATATACCAGTTCAGGGGTGGTCTCAGAGAAGAAATCCAGCTAGCTCTTGTTCTCTTCGAGCCCTTGAGATACGATGAGTTCTACAACATGGCACTGAAGCAAGAGGCTGCTCAGTTGAGGTGTGATGCTTCCAAGAAGCGAGTCAGAGATGTTACTCCTTCTCCCTCTACTCAAGTGGCCAAGCAGCAGAAGTATTGGCTTCCTCCTCCTCCGTTCCGTCAGCCGTATCAGCAGAAGAGCAAAGGTGGCAGTGGTTCTTCCCACCCACCCAACCCTGGCTTTCAGAACAAGACTTCGTCTCAAGCTCCAAGATCGAGTGCTCCGTATCACCGTCCGCTTTCAGAGGTCACGTGCAACAAGTGCCAACAGAAGGGTCACTATGCCAACAAGTGTTTCAACCAGAGGCGTCTTCCTCCTCCTCCTCCTGTCAGATCGGCAAGTATAGCTGTGGTCAAGCATAACCCCAAGCACGCCAAGGTCAACTTGATGAATGCAGCTCAGGCAGAGGATTCGTCAGATGTGATCATGGGTAACCTTCCTGTTAATGATATTCCTGCAAAAGTTCTTTTTGACACCGGTGCATCGCATTGCTTCATCTCGAGACCGTTTACAAATAGGCATGATTTGGTTTCGCAAGTTTTGCCTAGTCCTTTAGCAGTTGTCTCTCCCGGTAAGCGCATGCAGGCTAACTCCATCGTTCCGGATGTTTCTATCACTTTGGGTGACTACAAGTTCTTGGCTTCTCCTACGGTTCTTGGTGACTCGGATATTGATCTTACTCTCGGGATGGATTGGCTTTCTAAGCACAAGGCTCAGCTTGATTGTGCAGCCAGGCAGATTCAATTGACTCATTCGTCTGAGGATATAATTGTCTTTGCCGCTCGTGATGATACTATCCGTCTGTTTTCTCTCAATGAGAAGGGTGAATTGGATGCCATCTCTCAAATTCCAGTCGTTTGCGAATATCAAGACGTCTTTCCAGAAGAGCTTCCAGGAATGCCTCCGCACCGGCCAGTTGAATTTGTTATTGATCTTGAGCCCGGCACGGAACCTGTGTGCAAACGTCCTTACAAGCTCGGACCTGAAGAGTTGAAGGAGCTGAAGAAGCAACTCGATATTCAAGAGAAAATGGGTCTCATCCGGCCTAGTTCTTCTCCGTGGGGTTGTGGTGTTCTTTTTGTGAAGAAGAAGGATGGAACAGACCGACTTTGTGTTGATTACCGTCCAGTGAACAAGAAGACTATCAAGAACAAATATCCACTTCCCAACATCAATGAGCTGTTCGAACAACTCAAAGGTGCTCGAGTATTCTCCAAGCTTGATCTCCGTATGGGTTATCATCAGATTCGAATTTGTGAGCAAGATATTCCCAAGACGGCTTTCAGGACAAGCTTTGGTTCATATGAATACACTGTCATGTCTTTTGGCCTCGTCAACGCTCCTCCGACGTTCTCTCGCATGATGAACTTCATCTTCAACGCCTACACCAATGACTTCGTTTTGGTCTACCTCGACGACATTCTGGTTTTCTCGAAGAACAAGGAAGATCATGCCAAGCACTTGCGTTTGGTACTCGATAAGCTCAGGGAACATCAGTTCTACGCCAAGTTCTCCAAGTGTGAATTTTGGCTCGATGAGGTTCTTTATCTTGGTCATATCATCTCCGCCAAGGGCATTGCCGTGAATCCTGAGAAGGTGTCTGCAATTGTGAATTGGGAACCTCCTCAGAACATGAAGCAACTTCGTAGCTTCCTCGGTCTCGCAAGCTATTGCCGAAGATTTGTTGAAAACTTTTCTAAGATCGTGAAGCCTCTCTCAAATCTTCTTCAGAAGCACGTCAAGTACGTTTGGTCTCCGGAGTGTGATATTGCTTTCAACACTTTGAAAGAGAAATTGATCACTGCTCCAGTTCTGACTCCGCCTGATGAATCCAAGCCGTACGAGGTCTTTTGTGATGCCTCTCTCCAAGGTCTTGGTGTAGTATTGATGCAAGAGAAGAAAGTTGTTGCTTATACATCTCGCCAGTTGAAGCCTAATGAGAAGAACTACCCCACTCATGATCTCGAGTTGGCGGCAGTTGTGCATGCTCTGTTGACTTGGAGACATCTTCTGTTGGGAAGAAAAGTGGACATTTTCACTGATCACAAGAGTCTCAAGTACATCTTCACTCAGCCTAATCTCAACCTCAGGCAAACTCGATGGGTCAAAATGATTCAAGAGTATAATCCGAGTATCGAGTATACTCCAGGCAAGGCTAATGTGATTGCTGACGCATTGAGCAGGAAAGCTTACTGCAACAGTCTGATTCTTAAGCCTTATCAACCCGAGCTTTGTGAAGCTTTCCGCAAACTTAATCTGCAAATTGTTCCTCAAGGTTTCCTCGCCAAGCTTCAAGTTTGTCCTACCTTGGAAGACCAGATTCGCCAAGCCCAGTTTCTTGATGCTATGGTGAAAAAGGTGAAGATTGGGATTGCCAAGAGTCAGTCCAAGTACAAGTGCTACCGCCTTGATGACAAGGACACTCTCTTCTTCGAGGATCGTATTGTTGTACCCAAAGGTGACCTCCGTAAAGTGATCATGAACGAGGCTCACAATTCTCTCCTCTCCATCCACCCTGGGAGCACGAAGATGTATCAGGACCTCAAGCAAGCTTATTGGTGGACTCGAATGAAGCGCGAGATTGCTCAATTCGTGAATGAATGTGATGTCTGCAGAAGAGTGAAGGCAGAACACCAAAGGCCAGCAGGTCTCCTCCAACCTCTTGCCATTCCAGAATGGAAGTTTGACCACATTGAAATGGACTTCGTGACTGGGTTTCCAAAGTCCAAGCGTGGCAATGATGCTATATTCGTTGTCATCGACAAACTCACCAAAGTGGCTCACTTTCTGCCTATCAAAGAGTCGATCACTGCAGCTCAATTAGCGGAACTCTATACCTCTCGAATTGTCTCTCTGCATGGTATTCCTCAAGTGATCTCTTCAGACCGTGGCAGCATCTTTACCTCGAAGTTTTGGGATTCTTTTCAGAAGGCCATGGGCACTAACATCCGCTTCAGCATAGCTTTCCATCCTCAAACTAGCGGTCAAGTCGAGCATGTCAACCAGATTCTTGAAGATATGCTCAGGGCTTGTGTGATCTCCTTCGGCATGAAGTGGGAGGATTGTCTTCCTTATGCTGAATTCTCCTACAACAACAGTTTTCAAGCAAGTTCGGGCAAGGCCCCATTTGAAATTCTGTATGGCAGGAAGTGCCGTACCCCTCTCAACTGGTCTGAAACCGGTGAACGTCAGCTTTTGGGTAATGACTTAATCACAGAAGCAGAAGAAATGTGCAAAGTCATTCGTGATAACCTCAAAGCAGCCCAATCCCGCCAGAAGAGCTACTATGATAGTAAGCACCGTGATTTGGCTTTCGAGATCGGAGATCATGTTTACCTCCGCGTCTCTCCTATGAAAGGTACTCATCGCTTTGGTATCAAAGGGAAGCTTGCCCCCCAGATACATGGGACCTTTCAAGATTGTCAGCAAGAGAGGCGACCTCGCCTATCAACTCGAGCTTCCTTCCAACTTTGCAAATGTTCATGACGTGTTCCATGTCTCTCAGCTTAGAAAGTGCTTCAAGACTCCTGAACGCACCGTCAACTTCGAGGACATTGAGCTCCAAGAAGATCTCCCTTATCGTGAGCACCCAGTTGCTATTCTTGAAGAGACTGAACGTAAGACTCGCAACAAGTCAATCAAATTTCTCAAAGTCAAGTGGTCACACCATTCCGACCGTGAAGCTACCTGGGAACGCGAGGATCACCTCCGTTATGAGTACCCGGCATTCTTTCAGTCCTAGATCTCGGGACGAGATCCTTTCGTAGTGGTGGAGTGTTGTAACACCCCGGATATAACTTTCCCTATTTGTACTCCAACTCTTGCCGTTTCCGGCGTTAAGTTATATTTATTTCCTCAGGTTCGGGTTTTGCCTCCGTGTGTTGTTATCGTTGTCATGCATCTCATATCATGTCATCATGTGCATTGCATTTGCATACGTGCTCGTCTCAGGCATTCGAGCATTTTTCCCGTTGTCCGTTTTGCATTCCGGCGCTTTGTTCTCCTCCGGTGGTCATTTCTAGCCTTCTTTCGTGTGTGGGGATTAAACATTTCCGGATTGGACCGAGACTTGCCAAGCGGCCTTGGTTTACTACCGGTAGACCGCCTGTCAAGTTTCGTACCATTTGGACTTCGTTTGATACTCCAACGGTTAACCGAGGGACCGAAAAGGCATCGTGTGTGTTGCAGCCCAACACCCCTCCAATTTGGCCCAAAACCCACCTAACTCTGCTCCATCATCTAGATCGTTCGATCACGATCGCGTGGCCGAAAACCGCACCTCATTTGGACTCTCCTAGCTCCCTCTATGCCTATATATAGACCCCCTCCTTCATATTCGCGGTTCCACTCTTCCCCCTAACCCTAGATTCCGCCGCGCCCAGCCTCTCCCGCGCCGCCACGTGGCCACAGCGGCCGTCCCCGCCGCCGCGGCCCGCCAGGCCCAGGGAGGGCCCCCGCAGCCCGAGCCGCCGCGCCGCCACCTCCCGGCCCGCGCGCCGCCGCCTCCCGGCCGCCGCCTAGCGCCGCCGCCGCCGCCTCGCCCGGCCGCCGCCGCCACCGCCGGCCCCGGCCCGGCCTCTCCTGTCCACTCCGGCGACGTCGGCGACGAACTTCGGCATGAACAGTGCGCGCCGGCCCCGCCTCGGATTCCGCGCCGGTCAAAACCTAGATCTGGGGTTGTTTTTTTACCAAGTCCCTGATATTCTCAGTCCATATGCACATGTTCGTAGCCCCGTAACTTTGCATCCATAACTCCGATTCATGCATATACCATATCAAAATGTTCATCTCAGAGAGTACATCATTTCATTCCATTGCATCATTTTCATTTGAGCTCATCTTGATGCCCGAAATGCTGTTAGAAGAGGGCTACTTGAGTTAATTGTCAGATCTGCTACTCCGTTTAGCACTTTTGTCATTTTTGCCATGATTAATGTGTGCATGCTATGCCCATGAGTTCTACATATGTTTTGTTAAGGGTTTTGCCATCTTTCCAGATGTGCAACCCATGTATTTTTGTGATGTGTGTAGTGACTTGTGCAAGCTTGCAAAGTGGTGCACTTAATAATTCTGTTTTCAGGGACTTAGTGATTTCACTAAGTCCTGGAGCTGTTTATCTTATGATGCCATATGTTCTTGTTGTTTCCTAGTGATCCGTGCCTCTTTTGAGGATGATCAGTAATGATGTTTTGTTAATATTGTAGTGCTCTATCCATCCATGTCTTTGTTTGCAATTGTGGAGCACCCTAGCTTGTTTCAATCGAGCTCTACTTTTGCTACTTTGCGAATCTGGGCAGATTGTCAACTTGTTTGCAATTTTGCTGGTGATGTTGTAGTTGATCCGTGCATGCTATGTCATTGTTCTTGCCATGTCTAGCTTGAATTTTGTGCCTTCTTTATGGGTATATGCTTGTCTTGCCATGACTTGCACCGTAGTGAGTGCATCGAGCTCGTCAACATGCCTACTTGGGTTATATTTCAGCATGTGCCAGTTTTCACGAAGTCTGAAAACTGATTATGTTTTTGCTATGTTCACGTGCTTGCAATTGTATTTTCTGATCCCTTTTGGCTCAAGGTCACTAAGGGACTTTTGTTAAGCTCTTTGAGTAGCTCCATGCCATGCTTTACTTTGCCATGTTCAGGTTCTGTAGCATGTAGTTTTCATGCTCCAAAGAGGGCTACCTGATCTAAAATTCCAGACAAGTGTTAATTTCACTAAGTCTGAGATCTGTTTGTCATTTGCATTTTTGCCATGCTTGTTTGAACCTGTTAATGGATGAATTGGCCGTAGCTTAGTGCTAGACTTTTGTTAAGCATCTTGTGTGAATCCCTGCCATGTATTTTGTTGTCATGTTTGAGTCCTATAGCATGTTCATCTCATTGCATTTAGATGCCTACTTGCTGTAAATCGCAGACCGGTGTCATTTTTGAATCGCTTGCCATTTCCAAACCGTAACTCCGATTCCGGCGTTCTTTATATCGTTTTCAAGCGATTTCATCTCATCTTTCCAGTGGCTCACTTGGATTTCCATGTTGAGGCCAGGTTCATGTATTTCCTGTCATATCTTGCGTTTTGCATTCCGCATCGCATCCCGCATAGCATATCATCATTGCATCATATCGCTTGATCCTTGAACGTGGTTGATTGTATCCTTGTTGCTTGTTTGTCTTGTTTGAATAGAGCTGGGAGATGAGTTCGCTAACGAGGAGCCCGTTGAGTTTGCTTTTGAGGATCCAGTCAACTCTGACAACTATGCAGGCAAGATGATCATACTCTCGAAATCACTACTATCTTTGCTATGCTAGTTTGCTCGCTCTTTTGCTATGCCAATGCTACGATGCCTACCACTTGCTTGCAAGCCTCCCATTTTGCCATGTCAAACCTCTAACCCACCTTGTCCTAGCAAACCGTTGATTGGCTATGTTACCGCTTTGCTTAGCCCCTCTTATAGCGTTGCTAGTTGCAGGTGAAGATTGGAGGCCGTTCCTTGTTGGAACATCTTTTATTTACTTGTTGGGATATAATTATATTGCTATGTTATCTTAATGCATCTATATACTTGGTAAAGGGTGGAAGGCTCGGCCTCTCGCCTAGTGTTTTGTTCCACTCTTGCCGCCCTAGTTTCCGTCATATCGGTGTTATGTTCCCGGATTTTTGCGTTCCTTACGCGGTTGGGTTATAATGGGAACCCCTTGATATTTCGCCTTGATTAAAGCTTTTCCAGCAATGCCCAACCTTGGTTTTACCATTTTCCACGTAGCCTTTTCTTTCCCTTGGGTTCTGCAGACTCAAGGGTCATCATTATTTTAACCCCCCCAGGCCAGTACTCCTCTGAGTGTTGGTCCACCTGTCAGCTACCGGTGGCCACCAGGGGCAACTCTGGGCTGGCCTACCCGTACCTAGGACAATCTGAGTGTGCCCTGAGAAAGAGATATGTGCAGCTCCTATCGGGATTTGTCGGCACATTCGGGCGGTGTTGCTGGTCTTGTTTTAACCTGTCGAAGTGTCTTGAATTACCAAGATACCGAGTCTGATCGGAACGTCTTGGGAGGAGGTCTATTCCTTCATTGACCGTGAGAGCTTGTCATGGGCTAAGTTGGGACTCCCCTGCAGGGATTTGAACTTTCGAAAGCCGTGCCCGCGGTTATGGGCACATGGGAATTTGTTAATGTCCGGTTGTAGATAACTTGAACCTTAACTTAATTAAAATTAATCAACTGAGTGTGTTACCGTGATGGCCTCTTCTCGGCGGAGTCCGGGAAGTGGACACGGTGTTGGAGTAATGTTTGCACAGGTTGTTCTCTAGTTTCTCGCTCGCGCTTTGCCTCCTCTTCTCGCTCTCTTTTGCGAATAAGTTAGCCACCATATATGCTAGTCACTTGCTGCAGCACCACCTATATTTACCTTGCCTTACCTATAAGGTTAAATAGTCTTGATCGCGAGGGTGCAAGATTGCTGAGTCCCTGTGGCTCACAGATTACTATTACACCAGATGCAGGGCCTGATGATTCCGCTCTAGGAGACGCGTACGAGCTCAAGTGGGAGTTCGATGAAGACTCTCAACGTTACTATGTTTCCTTTCCCGATGATCAGTAGTGGTGCCCAGTTGGGGGTGAACGGGACCATTGTCGCATGTTGGGTTCTCTTTTATTTTGGCGCCATAGTCGGGCCATGAGTGTTTGGATGATGTAATGTTATTTATGTACTTGATTGACATGGCGAGTGTAAGCCAACTATGTTATCTCCCCTTTATTATTTATATTACATGGGATGTTGTGAAGATTGCCTAACTTGCGACATATGCCTTCAATGCGATTATGCCTCTAAGTCGTGCCTCGACACGTGGGAGATATAGTCGCATCGAGGGTGTTACAGGCACCCACTTCAGTTAGCGAGATCCGCAGTTTTCTTGGAGTCGCAGGATACTATCGGAGATTCATTGAGAATTTTTCCAAAATTGCGAAGCCAATGACGGAGTTACTGAAGAAGGATACCAAATTTAAATGGACAGAAGAATTTGAAGTGAGTTTTCAGGAGTTAAAGAAACGTTTGACCACAGCCCTAGTGCTGATTCTGCCGGATATACGCAAGGAGTTTCAAGTGTATTGCGATGCCTCTCGCCTAGGACTTGGAAGTGTGCTTATGCAGGATGGAAGAGTTGTTTCGTATGCCTCGCGACAACTGAAACCGCACGAGTTGAATTATGCCACGCATGATTTGGAGTTGGCTACCGTAGTGCATGCGTTGAAGACTTGGAGACATTACCTTATTGGAAATCGTTGTGATGTATACACGGATCATAAGAGTTTGAAGTACATTTTCACACAGAAGGAGCTGAACCTTAGGCAGAGAAGATGGTTGGAGCTTATAAAGGATTATGACATGAAGCTTCACTATCATCCAGGCAAGGCCAATGTCATAGTCGACGCTTTGAGTCGGAAGAGTTATGCTAATAGCCTAGTGAGCACGGGATTGCCAAAGGAGTTAGCGGAGGATCTCAGGGAACTTCGATTGGAGATTGTTCCTAGAGGTTTTGTTGCAACAATGGAGGTTCAGCCTACATTGTTAGGAAAGATTCCAGAAGCTCAGAAGGATGACAAAGAGATTGCCGAGATAAAAGAGAGATTGAGCGAAGGAAAGGCCAAAGGTTTTCGTGAGGATGAGCACGACACCTTATGGTTTGAGGACCGTGTTTATGTTCCCAATAACACAGAGATCAGGAAGTTAATACTTCAGGAGGCTCATGACTCACCGTACTCGATACTCCCCGGAAACGCCAAGATGTATTTGGATTTGAAGGAATGTTTCTGTTGGACTGGTATGAAGAAGGATATTGCCGAGTATGTAGCCGTATGTGATGTATGTCGGAGAGTGAAGGCTGAGCATCAAAAGCCAGCAGGATTGTTACAGCCTATGCCGATACCCGAATGGAAGTGGGATAAAGTTGGCATGGATTTTATCACCGGATTACCCAGGACCAAATCAGGATATGATTCTATATGGGTAGTAGTTGATCGCTTGACCAAAGTAGCTCACTTTATCCCAGTGAAAACCACCTATACAAGTGCAAAGTTGGCCAAGATATATATGACCATGATCGTATGTCTGCATGGAGTTCCGAGGACCATCGTATCAGATAGAGGAACATAGTTTACTTCAAAGTTTTGGCATCAGCTGCACCAAACTTTGGGGACAAGGTTGGAGTTCAGTACAACATTCCACCCGCAGACCGATGGACAGACCGAGAGAGTCAAGCAGATTCTGGAGGATATGTTGAGAGCCTCTGCACTAGATTATGGATCTACTTGGGATGACAATTTGCCCTACATGGAGTTCTCATACAACAATAGCTATCAAGCCAGTTTGAAGATGGCACCGTTCGAAGCCCTGTATGGACGAAGGTGCAGAACAACGTTGATGTGGGATGAAGTTGGAGACCGACAGTTGTTTGGACCAGATTTGATCAAGGAGTACTCTTTTACGGTGTGTTTGCCGAGATCCAATGAATTGTGGGTTTATGAATTTGATTATCTATGAATATTATTTGGTTCTTCTCTGAATTCTTATATGCATGATTTGATATCTTTGCAACTCTGTTCTAATTATTGGTTTAGTTTGGCCTACTAGATTGATCTTTCTTGCAATGGAAGAAGTGCTTAGCTTTGGGTTAAATCTTGCGGCGTCCTTTCCGAGTGACAGTAGGGGCAACAACGCACGTATTGTATTGTTGCCATCGAGGATAAAAAGATGTGGTTTATATCATATTGTTGAGTTTATCCCTCTACATCATGTCATCTTTCCTAATGCGTTACTCTGTTCTTATGAACTTAATACTCTAGATGCATGCTAGATAGCGGTCGATGTGTGGAGTAATAGTAGTAGATGCAGAATCATTTTGGTCTACTTGACACAGACGTGATGCCTATATTCATGATCATTGCCTTAGATATCATCATAACTTTGCGCTTTTCTATCAATTGCTCGGCAGAAATTTGTTCACGCATAGTAATACATGCTATCTTGAGAGAAGCCAGTAGTGAACCTATGGCCCCCGGGTCTACTTTACATCATATGAATTTCCGATCTATAGTTCTAGTTTACTATTTATTTTGCAATCTTTATTTTCCAATCTATACAACAAAAACACCAAAAATATTTATCTAATTATCTTTATTAGATCTCACTTTTGCAAGTGTTCGTGAAGGGATTGACAACCCCTTTATCGCGTTGGTTGCAAGGTTCTTGATTGTTTGTGCAGGTGCTAGGAGACTTGCGTGTAGTCTCCTACTGGATTGATACCTTGGTTCTCAAAAACTGAGGGAAATACTTACGCTACTTTGGTGCATCACCCTTTCCTCCTCAAGGGAAAACCAACGCATGCTCCAGAGGTAGCAAGAAGGATTTCTGGCGCCGTTGCCGGGGAGATCTACGTTCAAGTCAAGACATACTAAGTACCCATCACAAACTCTTATCCCTCGCATTACATTATTTTCCATTTGCCTCTGGTTTTCCCCTCCCCCACTTCACATTTGCCGTTTTATTCGCCCTTTTTCCGTTCGCCTCTTTTTCGCATGCCTCTTGTGTGTCCGTGTGTTAGATCGTTTGTTTCGTCTTCATGGCGAGCCCTTCATCTCTTTCTTTGTCTCCCAATTTTGAAGTTCTTCACTTCAAACAAAGACAAGGAGAAAACTTAAAAGATGCTTGGTACAGGATGATAGAATCCTATCGTAATTGCACTATAGGGGGGATTTCAAGATTTTGCTTTGCAATTTTTATGTTGGGCTAACCATGTCCCATAGACAACTCTTGGATTTTTCCGCTAAAGGGAGTTTTATTGACGTTGATCCCAATATTGTGTATGAGATTATGAGGGAATAGTAGGAGTACTACCCCCACAAAAGGGACTCCATCATACTCAAGAGGGAACCCAAGTTTTTGAGAAATTATGCATAGTAACTAAAATTTTGCAAAAATCTCTCGAACCCCTTAAAAATGTTATTGGGGATCTTCACCGCATGAATATGTTGATCACTCTTTGTAATAAGCGGTTGGATGCTCTAGATGTAAAGATCTCTGAGTATGAAGGTAAACATAAGGAACCTACCGGATCCGAGCAAAACCCTATTAAAAAGATAAAAGATGGCAATACCTAGATCTATTCTTGTTTTTATGCCAGGTAGGGCGTTAAACAATAACACTTGTTGGGAGGCAACCCAATTTTATTTTTGTTCCCTGCTTTTTGTTCCTTTTTAGTAATAAATAAATCATCTATCCTCTATTATGATTGTGTTTTTATGTTTTAATTAGTGTTTGTTCCAAGTAAAGCCTTTAGGATCTTCTTGGGTGATTGTTGTTTGATCTTGCTGAAAAATAGAAAGTATGCGCTCACGAGAATAATTTTAATTTTTTACCAGAGAGCGATAAAATACCAATTCCAACTGAAGTAGATTAATATGCAAATTATTTAGGCCGTCCTAATTTTTCAGAATTTTTGGATTTCCATAAGTATTGGAAACCTCCAGATTGCTACAGACTGTTTTGTTTTTGACAGATTCTGTTTTTCGTGTGTTGTTTGCTTATTTTGATGAACCTATGGCTAGTATCGGGGGGTATGAACCATAGAGAAGTTGGAATACAGTAGGTTTAACACCAATAAAAATAATGAATGAGTTCATTACAGTACCTTGAAGTGGTGATTTATTTTCTTATACTAACAAAGCTCATGAGATTTTCTGTTGAGTTTTGTGTCGTGAAGTTTTCAAGTTTTTGGGTAAAGATTTGATGGATTTTGGAACAAGGAGCGACAAGAGCCTAAGCTTGGGGATGCCCAAGGGATCCCAAGGTAAAATTCAAGGACAACCAAAATCCTGAGCTTGGGGATGCCCCGGAAGGCATCCCCTCTTTCGTCTTCTTCTATCGGTAGCTTTACTTGAGGCTATATTTTTATTCACCACATGATATGTGTTTTTCTTGGAGCGTCTTGTATGATTTTCTTTGCATTTTAGTTTACCACAATCATCCTTGCTGTATGCACCTTTTGGGAGAGACACACATGAATCGGAATTAATTAGAATACTATATGTGCTTCACTTATATCTTTTGAGCTAGATAATTTTGCTCTAGTGCTTCACTTATATCTTTTTAGAGCACGGTGGTGGTTTTATTTTATAGAAATTATTGATCTCTCATGCTTCACTTATATTATTTTGAGAGTCTTTTAGAACATCTGGTAATTTGCTTTGGCTATAAAATTAGTCCTAATATGATAGGCATCCAATATGGGTATAATTAAAACTTCCATATAGAGTGCATTGAATACTATGAGAAGTTTGATACTTGATGATTGTTTTGAGATGAAGATGGTGATATTAGATTCATGCTAGTTAAGTAATTGTGAAATTGAGAAATACTTGTGTTGAGGTTTGCAAGTCCCGTAGCATGCACGTATGGTAACCTTTGTGTGACAAATTTGAAGCATGAGGTGTTCTTTGATTGCCTTCCTTATGAGTGGCGGTCGGGGATGAGCGATGGTCTTTTCCTACCAATCTATCCCCCTAGGAGCATGCACATAGTGCTTGGTTTTGATGACTTGTAGATTTTTGCAATAAGTATGTGAGTTCTTTATGACTAATGTTGAGTCCATGGACTATACGCACTCTCACCCTTCCATCTTTGCTAGCCTCTTCGGTACCGTGTATTGCCCTTTCTCACCTCGAGAGTTGGTGCAAACTTCACCGGTGCATCCAAACCCCGTGATATGATACGCTCTTTCACACATAAACCTCCTTATATCTTCCTCAAAACAACCACCATACCTACCTATTATGGCATTTCCATAGCCATTCCGAGATATATTGCCATGCAACTTTCCACCGTTCCGTTTTGTTTTTTATGACACGCTCCATCATTGTCATATTGCCTTGCATGATCATGTAGTTGACATCATATTTGTGGCAAAGCCACCACTCATAATTTTTCATACATGTCACTCTTGAATCATTGCACATCCCGGTACACCACTGGAGGCATTCATATAGAGTCATATTTTGTTCTAGTATCAAGTTGTAAATAAATCAAAGTGTGATCATCATCATTATTAGAGCATTGTCCCGTGTGAGGAAAAAAAGAGAGAAGGCCCAAAAAAGGAAAAGAAAAAATGAGAGAAAAAGAGAGAATGGGCAATGTTACTATCCTTTTTCCACACTTGTGCTTCAAAGTAGCACCATGATCTTTGTGATAGAGAGTCTCTTTTGTCACTTTCATATACTAGTGGGAATGTTTCATTATAGAACTTGGCCTGTATATTCCAACAATGGGCTTCCTGAAAATGCCCTATGTCTTCGTGAGCAAGCAAGTTGGATGCACACCCACTTAGTTTCTTTTGTTGAGCTTTCATACATTTATAGCTCTAGTGCATCCGTTGCATGGCAATCCCTACTCCTCGCATTAACATCAATTGATGGGCATCTCCATATAGCCCGTTGATGAGCCGCGTCAATGTGAGAATTTCTCCTTTTTTGTCTTCTCCACACAACCTCCGTCATCATATTCTATTTCACCCATAGTGCTATGTCCATGGCTCGCGCTCATGTATTGCGTGAAAGTTGAAAAAAGTTTGAGAATACTAAAGTATGAAACAATTGCTTGGCTTGTCATCGGGGTTTTGCATGATGGGAGAATTTTGTGTGACAAAAATGAAGCATGGCCAAACTATATGATTTTGTAGGGATGAGCTTTCTTTGGCTATGTTATTTTGAGAAGACATAATTGCTTGGTTAGTATGCTTGAAGTATTATTGTTTTTATGTCAATATTAAACTTTTGTCTTGAATCTTTCGGATCTGAATATTCATGCTACAATAAAGAAAATTACATTGAAAATTATGTTAGGTAGCATTCCACATCAAAAATTCTGTTTTTATCATTTAGCTACTCGAGGACGAGCAGGAATTAAGCTTGGGGATGCTTGATACATCTCCAACGTATCTATAATTTTTGATTGTTCCATGCTATTATATTATCTGTTTTGGATGATTAATGGGCTTTAATATGCACTTTTATATTATTTTTGGGACTAACCTATTAACCAAAGGCCAGTGCAAATTGCTGTTTTTTTTGCTTATTTCAGTGTTTCGCAGAAAAGGAATATCAAATGGAATCCAAACGGAACGAAACCTTCGCGAGGATCTTCCTTGGAACAAACGCAACCCAGGAGACTTGGAGTAAAAGTCTGGAAGTCCGCGAAGCTTCCACGAGGCAGGGCGCGCGCCTAGGGGGATATGCGCGCCCCCACCCTCGTGGGCCCCATGGAGCTCCACCGACCTACTTCCTTCGCCTATATATACACTCTTATACCCTGAAAACATCCAGGAGAGCCACGAAACCACCTTTCCACCGCCGCAACCTTCTATACTCGTGAGATACCATCTGGGACCTTTTCCGGCGATCTGCCGGAGGGGGATTCGATCACGAAGGGCTTCTACATCAACACCATAGCCTCTCCGATGATGTGTGAGTAGTTAACCACAGACCTTCGAGTCCATAGTTATTAGCTGGATGGCTTCTTCTCTCTCTTTGGTTCTCAATCAAAGTTCTCCTTGATGTTCTTGGAGATCTATTCGATGTAATACTCTTTTGCGGTGTGTTTGCCGAGATCCGATGAATTGTGGGTTTATGAATTTGTTTATCTACGAATATTATTTGGTTCTTCTCTGAATTCTTATATGCATGATTTGATATCTTTGCAAGTCTCTTCGAATTATCGGTTTAGTTTGGCCTACTAGATTGATCTTTCTTGCAACGGGAGAAGTGCTTAGCTTTTGGTTCAATCTTGCGGTGTCCTTTCCCAGTGACAGCAGGGGCAGCAAGGCACGTATTGTATTGTTGCCATCGAGGATAAAAAGATGGGGTTTACATCATATTGCTTGAGTTTATCCCTCTACATCATGTCATCTTGCCTAATGCGTCACTCTTTTCTTATGAACTTAATACTCTAGATGCATGCTGGATAGCGGTCGATGTGTGGAGTAATAGTAGTACACACAGAATCATTTCGGTCTATTTGACACAGACGTGATGCCTATATTCATGATCATTGCCTTAGATATCATCATAACTTTGCGCTTTTCTATCAATTGCTCGGCAGTAATTTGTTCACCCACCGTAATACATGCTATCTTGAGCGAAGCCACTAGTGAGACCTATGGCCCCCGGGTCTACTTTACATCATATAAGTTTCCGATCTATAGTTCTAGTTTACTATTTATTTTGCAATCTTTATTTTCCAATCTATACAACCAAAATACCAAAAATATTTATCTTATTATCTTTATCATATCTCACTTTTGCAAGTGTTCGTGAAGGGATTGACAACCCCTTTATCGCGTTGGTTGCAAGGTTCTTGATTGTTTGTGCAGGTACTAGCAGACTTGTGTTTAGTCTCCTACTGGATTGATACCTTGGTTCTCAAAAACCGAGGGAAATACTTACGCTACTTTGCTGCATCACCCTTTCCTCTTCAAGGGAAAACCAACGCATGCTCAAGAGGTAGCAGAGGCCCAACACGTTTCTACAAGAATAAAATTGCATAGTAGACATCAAGCTCTTTTTTGGCACCGTTGCCGGGGAGGTGAGTGCTTGAAGGTATATCTTTAGATCTTGCAATCGAATCTTTTAGTTTCTTTTTTTATCACTAGTTTGATTTATAAAAGAAGACTACAAAAAATGGAATTGAGATTGCATCATATTATTCATCTTTATAATGTATTTCGTGAAAATGATGGAAAGGAAAATTGTGCTCAATTGATAGAAGAAGAATTCAATAGAATGTTTGGTATAAATGATGAGCATGATTGCAATGTTGTTAGTATGAATTCTTTGAATATCCATGATGCTAATGATATGCAAAGCCATAAGCCTGGGGATGCTATGTTTGATGAAGATGATATTTTTAGTCCCCCAAGATTTGATGTACAAATTTGTTATAATGATTGCATGCCTCCTATTTATGATGATTATAATGATGAAAGTGGATTTGGAGAGGTCATGACTTTATTTAGTGATGAATCCACCATTTTGGATGAGGCTTCAATTGACTATGATAACAAATTTGCTATCTATGATGATTATGGTGATGATATGTATTCTATAAAGAATAATGATAACCATGAAACTTTTCATCATGATTTTAATTTTCACTCTCATGATAGTTATTTTGTTGAGTTTGCTCCCACTACTATTGTTGAGAAGAAATCTGCTTATGTGGATAGTAATAAGTTTTCTATGCTTTTGTGTCATGAAAAGAATGCTTTGTGTGATGGTTATATTGTTGAATTTCTTCATGATGCTACTGAAAATTATTATGAGGGCGGAACTTATGCTTGTAGGAATTACAATAATATCAAGTTTGCTCTTTATGTGTTGAAAGTTTTGAAGTTATGCTTGTTTTGCCTTCCTATGCTAGTTGATTCTTGTTCCCATAAGTTGTTTGCTCACAAAATCCCTATGCATAGGAAGTGGGTTAGACTTAAATGTGCTAGTCATATGCTTCATGATGCTCTCTTTGTGTTTCAATTCTTATCTTTTATGTGAGCATCATTGAAATCATCATACCTAGCTTAAAAGGCACTAAAGAAAGGCGCTTGTTGGGAGACAACCCAATATTTACCCCTACTGTTTTTATGTGTTCACATGATTAGGCTACTGTAGTAATCATGTTTTATAGCTTTCGTTTCACTAAAGAGCGAAGTAAGACCTTTGGGATGGTCTCTGGTGATAGTTGATTTGATCTTGCTGAAAAACAGAAACTTTCACGTCAAGAAAAATAATTTTTATTTTTACAGAAGCGTGATAAAATCATGATTCTTTCTGCACAAGATTGATATAAAAATATCCCAGGTTGTCCTAATTTTTCAGAATTTTTGGAGTAGCATAAGTATGGTTGTTGTCCAAAGCATTACAGACTGTACTGTTTCTGACAGATTCTGTTTTCGATGCATAGTTTGCTTGTTTCCTAGTTTCTATGGCTTATATTGCTCAATATAAATTGTTGAAATCATAAAGTACAGTAAGCATTGTGTGAGAACAATTATGAATCTTGTCTTTGACAGTACTGAAGTGAATGATTTGCTTTATCATACTAACCTATCTCACAAAGTTCCGTTAAGTTTTGTGTGATTGAAGTTTTTAAGTTTTGGGTGAGATATCGATATGAGGAGAATAAGGAGTGACAATACCCTAATCTTGGGGATGCCCAAGGCACCCCAAGTTAATATACAAGCAAGATCCAAGCAACTAAGCTTGGGGATGCCCCGGAAGGCATCCCCTCTTTCGTCTCCAACATTATCGGCAACCTCACTTGGAGCTATATTTTCATTCGTCACATGCTATAAGTTTTGCTTGGTGCATCATTTTATTTTACTAGGATTTTCTTGCTGTTATTTAGAATAATGTTTTGCATCTTTTATTTCAATAGAAGTGGCAATGATAGCCTTTACTATGCTTATTTTGCAAGTCTACATATTGCTGTTTGAAAACAGAAAGTTTATCGCTGTTGAAAAAATTCTCTAGAAAAGTCAGAATGTGATAAAATGTTGAAACTTTTTGAAAAATAAGATATGATAAATTTTCTTCAGCGTGGTAAATATTTAGAATTTTTGGAGTTACAGAAGTATGGATACTCTTGCATTCTTTACAGTCTGTGCTGTTTTGGCAGATTGCTGTTATGTTTGCATTGTTTGCATATGTTTTCTTTTTTAATGATTTTATTTGATGATAGGAGTATTAAATATGCATAGGCATTTAGTATTCAATGTTAAATAATAATTTTCGTTATTTTCTACAGTAGAGAATGATAAGGTTTTGCATTGATTTATACTAACTTATCTCATGAGTTCTTGTTGAGTTTTGTGTGGATGACATTTTTAAGATTTAGGGAAACGGTGATATAAAAGGAATTAAGGAGACACAAAAGATCGAGCTTGGGGATGCCCAAGGCATCCCAAGATAATATTTCAAGAAGTTTCAAGCATCTAAGCTTGGGGATGCCCCGGTAGGCATCCCACCTTTCTTCATCAACGATTATCGGCTAGTATCGATTGATCCTAAGTTTTTGCTTCTTCACATGATGTGTGCTATTGTTGGAATGTCATTTTTTTTGTTTTAATAAAATACTTAGATCTGAAACTTTTAAATAAGAGAGTCCTCAAATAGCTACCCATTTACATAACTACTCGCTTGATCTTCACTTATATATTTTTTGGAGTAGCTTGCTGATACGTCTCCGTCGTATCTACTTTTCCAAACACTATTGCCCTTGTTTTGGACTCTATCTTGTATGATTTGAATGGAACTAACCTCGACTGACGCTGTTTTCAGCAGAATTACCATGGTGTTGTTTTATGTGCAGAAAACAAATATTCTCGGAATGACCTGAAACTCCACGGGAGGTCTTAGAAAAAATAATAAAAAATCCTCGCCAAATATGAAAACCAGGGGGCCCACACCCTTCTCACGAGGGTGGGGGGCGCGCCCCCTACCTCGTGGGCCCCCTGTTGACCCTCCGACGCCAACTCCAACTCTATATATTTGCTTTCGGAGAGAAAAAACAGAGAGAAGAAATCATCGTGTTTTACGATACGGAGCCGCCGCCAAGCCCTAAAACCTCTCAAGAGGGCTGATCTGGAGTCCGTTCGGGGCTCCGGAGAGGGGGATTCATCGCCGTCGTCATCATCAACCATCCTCCATCACCAATTTCATGATGCTCACCGCCGTGCGTGAGTAATTCCATCGTAGGCTTGCTGGATGGTGATGGGTTGGATGAGATTTATCATGTAATCGAGTTAGTTTGTTAAGGTTTGATCCCTAGTATCCACTATGTTCTGAGATTGATGTTGCTATGACTTTTCTATGCTTAATGCTTCTCACTAGGGCCCGAGTGCCATGATTTCAGATCCGAACCTATTATGTTTTCATGAATATATGTGAGTTCTAGATCCTATCTTGCAAGTCTATAGTCACCTACTATGTGTTATGATCCGGAAACCCCGAAGTGACAATAATCGGGACCACTCCCGGTGATGACCATAGTTTGAGGAGTTCATGTATTCACTATGTGCTAATGCTTTGTTCCGGTTCTCTATTAAAAGGAGGCCTTAATATCCCTTAGTTTCCAATAGGACCCCGCTGCCACGGGAGGGTAGGACAAAAGATGTCATGCAAGTTCTTTTCCATAAGCACGTATGACTATATACGGAATACATGCCTACATTACATTGATGAATTGGAGCTAGTTCTGTGTCACCCTATGTTATGACTGTTACATGATGAACCGCATCCGGCATAATTATCCATCACTGATCCGGTGCCTACGAGTTTTCCATATACTGGTTTACGCTTATTTACTTTCCCACTGCTACTGTTACAATCACTACAAAATACCAAAACCATTACTTTTGTTGTCTTTACTTTTGTTGCTACTACCACCACTATCATATTACTTTGCTACTAAACACTTTGTTGCAGATACTAAGTTTCCAGGTGTGGTTGAATTGACAACTCAGCTGCTAATACTTGAGAATATTCTTTGGCTTCCCTTGTGTCGAATCAATAAATTTGGGTTGAATACTCTACCCTCGAAAGCTGTTGCGATCCCCTATACTTGTGGGTTATCAAGAACCTTTTTCAGGCGCCGTCGCCGGGGAGCATAGCTCTATTCTTTGAGTCACCTGGGATTTATATCTGCTGGACACTATGAAGAACTCGAGAGATCCAAAAACCAAGATCTATCCGTCAACTACGAGGGGAGGTAAGGAACTGCCATCTAGCTCTGCACTTGATTCACCTTCTGTTATGAGTAAGTTTGCGACACCTACACCTGCTTCTGCTATTCGTTCTGATATGTCGCATGTTATTGATGATGCCACTTCTGCTATGCATGATACTTATGATGAAACTCCTTCTATGCCTGATACTACTATGCCCCTTAGTGAATTTCTTGATGAACAAATTGCTAGGGCTAGAGAAAGAGAAATTATTGAATCTGAATACGATGATGATAGTGATGATGAAAATATGCATGTTATTCCTCAGGGTTATTTATTTGATCAAGATGCTTCTTTAGCTATTTTAGCTTGCAGAGATAGATATGAGCTCAAGAGGTTATTAATTAAATGGAACAAAGAATCACTTAGAGATAAAATAAAGCCCGACCCTGCTTTTGCTACTTCACCTATATGTGTTCCTGATAAGGATTACGAATTCTCTGTTGATCCTGATATAATTACTTTGGTTGAATATGATCCGTTTTATGGCAATGAATCTGAAACTGTTGTGGCACATCTTACTAAGTTAAATGATATAGCTGCCCTGTTCACTAATGATGAGAGATCGCGTTACCTTTATATACTCAAAATATTTTCATTCTCATTAAAGGGTATGCCAAGATATGGTTTAATTCTCTTGAACCTGGTTGTGTGCGTAGTCCCCAGGATATGATTTATTACTTCTCTGCTAAATATTTCCCTGCTCATAAGAAACAAGCTGCTTTGAGGGAAATATACAACTTTGTGCAAATTAAAGAAGAGAGTCTCCCACAAGCTTGGGGGAGGCTTCTCAAGTTACTTAATGCTTTGCCTGATCATCCTCTTAAGAAACCTGAAATACTTGATATCTTTTATAATGGACTAACCGATGCTTCCAGAGATTACCCGTATAGTTGTGCTGGTTCTCTTTTCAGGGAAAGAACACCGGATGAAGCTGAAATTCTATTGAATAATATGTTGACAAATGAAAGTAATTGGGCACCTCCCGAGCCACCTCCTGAGCCAGCTCCTGCTCCAATTACTAAGCCTATTCCTAAACCAACTCCGAAGAAGAGAGGTATTCTATTTCTCAGTCCCAAAGATATGCAAGAGGCAGAGAAATCTATGAAAGAAAAAGGTATTAAAGCCGAAGATGTTAAGAATTTACCTCCTATTGAAGAAATACACGGTCTTAATATACCGCCTGTTGAAGAACATATGATCTCAATTCTTTATTTACTGAAGAACCTCCTGATCCCGATATCCCGACACAGGTAGTAAAGGTAAATTCTCTCTATAGATATGATAAAGGTGAAGTCCCTCCTACTAAAATTGCTAGTCAGTGCTTGGATGAGTTTGATAACTTTATGTTTAAGCAAGACGACTTCAATGCTTATTTTGGTAGACAATTAAAAGAAAATTCTTATATGATTAGACGCTTGGGTGATTATATGGCTGATATTAAAGGTGAACTTAAACTTATTAGCAAACATGATTCTATGGTTACCACTCAAGTAGAACAAGTACTTAAGGCTCAAAAAGAAGTGCTTGATGAAATGAATAGTAAGAAAAATGATTATGCTGTTAGAGTGGCTACTAGAACTGGTAGAATGACTCAGGAACCTTTGTATCCTGAAGGCCACCCTAAGAGAGTCGAGCAAGATTCTCAAAGAAATAATATTGATGTTCCTAGTTCTTCTAAAAAGAAGAAGAAGAAAAATGATAGAACTGTGCAAACTTCTAGTGAACCTATTGCTGAACCACCTGATAATCCAATTGATATTTCTATGTCTGATGCTGAAACACAATCTGGTAATGAACATGAACCTAGTAAAAATATTAATGATGATGTTCATGATGATGCTCAACCTAGTAATGATAATGATGTAGAAATTGAACCTGCTGTTGATCTTGATAACCCACAATCAAAGAATCAATGTTATGATAAAAGAGACTTTGTTGCTTGGAAATATGGTAAAGAAAGAGAACCTTGGGTTCAGAAACCCATGCCTTTTCCTTCGAAACCATCCAAGAAAAAGGATGATGAGGATTTTGAGCGCTTTGCTGAAATGATTAGGCCTATCTTTTTGCGTATGAGATTAACTGATGTGCTCAAAAAAATCCTTATGCTAAATATATGAAGGATATCATTACTAATAAAAGAAAGATACCGGAAGCTGAGATTTCCACCATGCTTGCTAATTATACTTTTAAGGGTGGAATACCAAAGAAACTTGGAGACCCCGGAGTATCTACTATACCTTGCTCCATTAAAAGAAATTATATTAAAACTGCTTTATGTGATCTTGGACCCGGTGTTAGTGTTATGCCTCTCTCCTTATATCGTAGACTTGACTTGAATAAGTTGACACCTACTGAAATATCTTTGCAAATGACTGATAAATCAACTGCTATACCTGTCGGTATTTGTGAGGATGTGCCCGTTGTGGTTGCAAACGTTACTATTTTAACGGACTTTGTTATTCTTGATATTCCCAAGGATGATAGTATGTCTATTATTCTTGGAAGACCTTTTCTTAATACTGCAGGGGCTGTTATTGATTGCAACAAAGGCAATGTCACTTTTCATGTCAATGGCAATGAGCATATGGTACACTTTCCTATTGGGAAATTCCATCGATTATATTTGGAGGTTTTGAATTTCCTCTTCCTACTGTCAAGAAGAAATATGATATTCTTATTATAGGGGACGTGCATATCCCTGTTGAGGTATCTTAGTGTTATTCGAAATTTCTCCGATTTCATGATTATCGGAATGAGTTTGTTAACAAGACTTGATCAACCTTGTTAGTGGATTCTTTTTGATGACCATGAGATGGATGAAACTAGAAGCACAAACTTCTGTACCCCACTTTTACTTTCTGTTATTTATATTAAATAAAGTAAAAACAGTATTTTTCTGTCTGTTTCCTGACTTATCCATACAATATAAAAATATCCCAAAAATAAAATTCCTCAGAATGCCATGCCAATTTAATATGATTTTTTCGGGAATATTTGAGGATTTACTGTGCAGAAATTACCGCGGGAGGAGCTGCCACCTGGTCACGAGGGTGGTGGGCATGCCCCCCCCTATAGGCTGCCCCCTGCCTCGTGGGCCCACGGTGGCCCTTCTCCACTTATCCCAGCACCCATCTTCTTCCTCTATCTCACACAAACCCGAAAAACCAACTCAAGCACGAGTTCCAGCCACTTTTGCAGTGATTTTCGATCTCCTTGCTCAAAGCACCTCTCGCAAAACTGCTTGGGGAGATTGTTCCTTGGTATGTGACTCCTCCATTGGTCCAATTAGTTTTTGTTCTAGTGCCTTATTCTTTGCAAATTTGTGCTACATAGGTGACCATGTTCTTGATCTTGCATGTCAAATTTTTATGGTTCCAAGTAGTTCTAATGCTTGATATAGGCTCTAGGAACTTGTAGGAGTAGTTGCTATCAATATTATTGAAGTTGGTTTATTTTTGTTTGAAGTTACTAAAAATTTCAAATTGTTTCAGAAAAATGATGAGGAGATTATTGAGGGGCTCATCAAGCCAAAGCTCAAAGGTAAAGGCACCGAAGCCTAAGTATAATTTGCCACGCACCGCGGAGATTCGGGCGTGTGAATGGCCTTCTGAAGATTTCTTGAGAGCAGCCGGTATCTATGAATATTTTCATGAATTGTCCCACAATGTAGGCCTCACCGCTTTCCTCCATGATCAATGCGATCAGTATCTCTTACTCACAAATACCTTTGTGCAAAACTTTTATTTTCATCCTAGGAACTCACCTCCTACGGTGGAATTTCATTTATATGATGAGCCTAAGGAGATGTCACTTTATGATTTCTGTCGGATTTGTTTAGTCCCTTTTGAGGGCAAGACAGAAGAACCACATCATGATGATGTGGCTGGGTTTATTGATAATATCACTGTAGGAGAAACCAGGAAGGTTTCCGATGCACGAATCACTAGCATACATTTTTCTGTTTTGCGTTACTTTGCATTATTTGCTAGTCGTTGTTTAATTGGACGCGGAAATTCTGGAAACCTTAGTATCCCTGATTTAATTATTCTGCTTTAAGGTTTATATAGTGATAACACTTTTAGTTTGAGCGGTATTATTGCTAGACGGTTAAATATGAACCGTACTAAGGGCCCCATTTTTGGAGGCATTTATGCCACATGCCTAGCAGCACATTTTAACATACCTATTAGGCATGCTGAGAAGGAAGAAAAAGTGCTACCCCGTGTTTATCTAGATCATAAAAGTATGGTGGCACATGATTTTATTGTTAAAAATAGAGCAGGGGAGCTTAGATATCAATTGTTCTTTAATAAACATCATCCTGAGACTATTACCTTGCCTGCTCCTTCTTTGTTTGATTTGACTGTAGGAACATACCTTGTTCTGTTGACGGCTATTCACGCCTACCGGAACCCTGCACCAGTCGAGGAGACAGAACAGGAACCACAAGATGAGCCTCCGCGACAATCTGTTTATTCTTGGGAACCAGAGATGACTGTCAGCCAGTGGCATTCAGAGTCTTCTTCTTCATCACAGTACGACCCCAACAACTATTATTATGGATATCCGCCAGGCCAGCCGTGGCCATAGACCAACTTAGGCCAAAAGCCTAAGCTTGGGGGAGTATGTATTTCTAACCGACATTACATTTATGTTCACACACACTCATTGCTAGATGTCGGTGCTCATACTTTTTCATTGTAATATCCATGCTAGTTTATTTTCTTTTTCCTGCTTTTTTCTTGTGTATTTGTTAAACCTTAAGAAAAACCAAAAAAATTAGTAGTAGTTTATTTTTCTGCTATAGTAGTAATAATTAAAAAGAAAATCCAAAAATATTTCCTGTTCTTCTTTTGCTTGTTGGGAGCTTTCCCGTGTAAATAGTTTTATTTCTTTTCTTTTCTTTTCTTTGGGGGTCAGTAGGAGAAGACCATAATTAAATTGTTGAAGTGGCTCTTATATGCATTATTGTTGAATTAACCAAAGAGCCCATATTGCCTTGTATTCTCCTGTTTCTTGGATGCTTGCAGATTCCAGCTTAGTCCAATGCACGTGCACTCTTATTATTATTCACACCGTTCAGTCGTGCAACTGAAAGGCAATTATGATGATATATGATGGACTGACTGAGAGGAGAAAATCTGGTTGAACTCGACCTCTTTTGTTTTTGTAAATGTGATGAGCCCGTCGTTCTTGATTCAGCTTATTATGAATAAACATGTTTGCAATGACAATTAGAGATCATAGTTGCTTGTGCCATGCTTGATTAGCTATGAGTTATAATGATTTACCTTGTGTGCCAACATGTTATTAAGATGGTTATGATGTGGTATGATGGGGTGGTATCCTCTCTTGAATGATTTAAGTGACTTGACTTGGCACATGTTCACGCATGTAGTTGAAACAAAATCAACATAGCCTTCACGATATTTATGTTCATGGTGGATTATATCCTACTCATGCTTGCATCCAATGTTTATTAATTTTAATGCATGTACATGGCTGTTGTCGCTCTCTAGTTGGTCGCTCCCCAGTATTTTGCTAGCCTTCACATGTACTAAGCGGGAATACTGCTTGTGCATCCAAATCCTTAAACCCCAAAGTTATTCCAGATGAGTCCACTATACCTTCCTATATGCGGTACCTACCTGCCGTTCCAAGTAAATTTGTATGTGCCAAACTCTAAACCTTCAAATAAATATTCTGTTTTGTATGGTCGAATATCTCATGTATCAACAAAGGCTGTCCTTATCTTCCGTGTTAGGCGGGTTATTCTTAAGAGGAGTGGACTCCGCTCCTCACTCACGAGAAAATGGCTGGACAACGGGATGCCCAGTCCCATGCTTTATGCAAACTAAATCAAAATTAATTGCAAACAAAACTCCCCCTGGGACCTGATGTATGTTGGAGGCACTCATTGTTTCGAGCAAGCCATGGATTGATGCTTGTTGGTGGAGGGGGAGTATAAACTTTACCATTCTGTTTGGGAACCGCCTATAATGTGTTTAGCATGGAAGATATCGCCATCTCTTAGTTGGTATGTTGACAATGAAAGTATACCACTCAAAATACAATTTATCTCTATTTCAAAACCGAGCTCTGGCACCTCTACAAAACCCTGCTTCCCTCTGTGAAGGGCATATCCATTTACTTTTATGCTGAGTCATCACCCTCTTATTAAAAAGCACAAGCTGGAGAGCACAAACGTCATTTGCATTCATCACTGTTAATTTATATTGGGTGTGACTATGATTGGATCTCTTTTACCATGAATTACAATGTCTAGTCAGTCCTTGATCCTTAAAGGTGCTCCACATTTATGTTTTGCGGTCTCAGAAAGGGCTAGTGAGATACCATCTTGTTATATCATATTATGATTGTTTTGAGAAAGTGTTGTCATCTGAGATTTATTATTATGACTTGCTGGTTGATTATGCTATTGATATGAGTAATTGTGAGACCTGAGAATTATTGCAAATGTGGTTAGTTATGATCTATGCTGAAAACTTGAATGCTGGCTTGACATAGTTACAACAACAAGAGCAAACAGAGTTTGTAAAAGTTTTTCTTTCTTTCTTTCAGTTTGTCAACTAAATTGCTTGAGGACAAGCAAGGGTTTAAGCTTGGGGGAGTTGACACGTCTACGTCGTATCTACTTTTCCAAACACTTTTGCCCTTGTTTTGGACTCTATCTTGTATGATTTGAATGGAACTAACCTGGACTCACGCTGTTTTACGATAAAACAAATATTCTCGGAATGACCTGAAACTCCACGGGAGGTCTCATAAAAAAAATCCTTGCCAAATATGAAGACCAGGGGGCCCACACCCTTCTCACGAGGGTGGGGGGCGCGCCCCTACCTCGTGGGCCCCCTGTTGACCGTCCGACGCCAACTCCAACTCTATATATTTGCTTTCAGTGTGAAAAAAATCAGAGAGAAGAAATCATCGCGTTTTACGATACGGAGCCGCCGCCAAGCCCTAAAACCTCTCGGGAGGGCTGATCTGGAGTCCGTTCGGGGCTCCGGAGAGGGGGATTCGTCGCCGTCGTCATCATCAACCATCCTCCATCACCAATTTCATGATGCTCACTGCCGTGCGTGAGTAGTTCCATCGTAGTCTTGCTGGACGGTGATGGGTTGGATGAGATTTATCATGTAATCGAGTTAGTTTTGTTAGGGTTTGATCCCTAGTATCCACTATGTTCTGAGATTGATGTTGCTATGACTTTGCTATGCTTAATGCTTGTCACTAGGGCCCGAGTGCCATGATTTCAGATCTGAACCTATTATGTTTTCATGAATATATGTGAGTTCTAGATCCTATCTTGCAAGTCTATAGTCACCTACTAAGTGTTATGATCCGGCAACCCCGAAGTGACAATAATCGGGACCACTCCCGGTGATGACCATAGTTTGAGGAGTTCATGTATTCACTATGTGCTAATGCTTTGTTCCGGTTCTCTATTAAAAGGAGGCCTTAATATCCCTTAGTTTCCAATAGGACCCCGCTGCCACGGGAGGGTAGGACAAAAGATGTCATGCAAGTTCTTTTCCATAAGCACGTATGACTATATACGGAATACATGCCTACATTACATTGATGAATTGGAGCTAGTTCTGTGTCACCCTATGTTATGACTGTTACATGATGAACCGCATCCGGCATATTATCCATCACTGATCTGGTGCCTACGAGTTTTCCATATACTGGTTTACGCTTATTTACTTTCCCGCTGCTATTGTTAGAATCACTACAAAATACCAAAAACATTACTTTTGTTGCTGCTACCACCACTATCATATTACTTTGCTACTAAACACTTTCTGCAGATACTAAGTGTCCAGGTGTGGTTGAATTGACAACTCAGCTGCTAATACTTGAGAATATTCTTTGGCTCCCCTTGTGTCGAATCAATAAATTTGGGTTGAATACTCTACCCTCGAAAGCTGTTGCGATCCCCTATACTTGTGGGTTATCACTTGCCATTTACTGTTGTGCTTCACTTATAACCTATGAGTAAATTGTTGAATGAATTGAATATCATGAAGTTGAAATTATATGTTCATATCATGCCTAGTAGTAGCTTCACATTGGGTTTAAAAAGTGAATTCTTTTGAAGCTTGACAATCACAATATTGGTCATACAAGCAATTGATGAATGATTAGTATAAGGAAGAGAACTTTCACATACAAATATATTATCTTGGACATCTTCTATGATTGTGAATACCCATTAATTATTTTCAAACCTAAGCAAATTAGTTGAAGATTTACAAGGAAGCCAACGTAATGAGTTATGTTTGGGTATATTTGCATAGAAGTTATATTGTCATGGATCCTCCAACATGTGGTGTTTGCCTAGGATCTTTTGCTAGCCAAAAATTCATACTAAATAGAGATACTACTTGTGCATCTAAAAAACTCTTAAACCTAGTTTCTTGCCATGAGTGTCCACCATACCTACCTATGAATTGAGTAAGATCCTTCAAGTAAGTTTTCATCTGTGTGTAAAGCTATAAAAATTGCTCCTTATGTTTGATCTTTTATTGTAAGGGAAAATTGAGCGTTGTACGAACTTGTGATGGCAAAGTAATAAAATCAACGGTCTGCATAATAAAGGTTGCTATCATAAGGGGCAATATAACATGACATTCCTTTGCATTAAGAGCCTAGGCATCCAAATAAAAAGCGCATGACAACCTCTGCTTCCCTGTGCAAAGGGCCTATATTTTACTTTTTAGTATTTAATTTTATGCAAGAGTCAATAGTATGCATTCCCATTTCAACCTCAATTACTCTCTAGTTGGCAAGCATCATGTGGTGGGGAAAGACCTAGGTACATATGACCAGTCAAATATATTTGATCATGATTTATTATTGTTGACAATTATCTCTATGATAAATGAGTTGGGAGGCAAAATATTAAGCCCCTATCTTTCTGTGTGTTCGATGGATGCCATTTGTTCTAAGAATATGCTTTGAGTAGTAGCAATCATGGAAGACTATATGATGATTGAGTATGTGGAGCTCTTACTTAGACTCTGTTGAATAAGTTGAATTGCAATTGTTTGGTGACTAAGAATATATATGGGTTGTTGAGTTTCAAGAGAATTCAATATTTGAACCTTAACATGTGAAAAGGTTGCTACTTTAACATGAGTAATTTTATGAGAAAGAATTGTTGTTATGATGCTAGGAAAAGTGATTGAAATTATCATTGATCAAACTTCTACACTTTGCTAGCATTCACACTTCATAAATTATTTCTTTTATCATTTACCTACTCGAGGACGAGTAGGAATTAAGCTTGGGGATGCTGATACGTCTCCAATGTATCTATAATTTATGAAGTATTCATGTTGTTATATTATCATTCTTAGATGTTTTACAATCATTTCATAGCAACTTTATATCATTTTTTGGGACTAACCTATTGACATAGTGCCTAGTGCGAGCTGCTGTTTTTTGCTGGTTTTTTACATCACAGAAAATCAACACTATTGGGGATGTAACTACTGGGTATGAACCGCCCAGGAGGGGCCGGGTCATACCACTGATGACTTATCAATGAAGATGGCGGGTCATGGCAAGCCTATTGACGGCCCAAGACCCAGAGGCGACATGATGCCCAAGAGGCATATGTATAACTTGTTTTGTAAGGCAAGCTCAGTTAGTCACCGAGTCGAACATGTTGTGTATGAGCCGGCCGAGACTCTGTAAGCCGTTGGGCATCAACCTGTGTAAATAAAGGGGTGACCCGGCAGCGAGTTGAGGACAAGAAACAAGAGATCGAGAACTAGGTCAAGTGTATTCGCTCCCTGGTAATCGAAACCCAAGCAATACAATCCCAAACTGGAGTAGGCCTTTACCTCCACCGTGAGGGGTTGAACCAGTATAAACTCTCTGTGTCTTTTGTCCCGATTAACCCCTTTAAGCTAACCTAGTTGCGATGGCTCCACGACTAAGTCCTTTCGCTAGGACATCTGTCGTGTTAAGTCTACGACAGTTGGCACCCACCGTGGGGCCAGCGCACGGTGGTTTTGAGTTCTTGAAGGGCAGCTTCCCAGGGATCAAGGGATACACTATGGGCTGGATGACCAAGAGTCATCGCGGCAAGATCTACATCGACGACACTGGCTGGGTCCCCGAGGCCGGCTCAATTGAGTACAGGTACTGGGTGCCCTTCAGCGGAATCCACGTCTTCATCGACAAGATCGGCGGATCGGGCCCTGAGCCGGACACCTACACCGACATCATCGAGACAGCTCAGCGTGCACGACCCACCAAGGTTCAAGTCGATGTGAAGCATGCCTTTGTTGGTTTCATCCATGGGGCGGAATTTGAGGAAGGATCTATGTCTGGTGGTGAGACGGCCGTCCACTCGGATGGTGAATCGTCAATCAGTGAGACCAATTAAATGTATCAACTGCAGGATGGCCGGCTTGGGGTTATTCCGATGGTGAAAGTATTCCGGACCCCTATGAGCCGTCGAATAGGGTTGCGATCTTCATGGCCGATACACAATCGGCGCTCAGTTCAACGATCGCAACGGCTATGACCTCCAGCTCAACGGCTGCAGCGATGACTGGTGCTAGTGGCTCTGCGCGCCCACCAGCTTAGATTTTGACAGAGTTGTTGGAGGCTTTGGCGACTTTGATGGGGGTAGAGGTGACCCTGGATACTCAAGAACAACATAAGGTGGATGTTGCGAGGTTACGAGATGAGATAGCTCAAGCCAAGGAAGAGCTGGCGGCTGAGAACGCTAGGATGGCCACAGAGTGAGCTGCTCTAAACGCTCAGGCACAACGGATTCAGGCAGACTCTTTCCAGCTCACCTTGGATCAAAACGCTTCAAATGCCATCATGAGAAGGTGCCACCAGAGTCGTTTACTTCTGGTTTATGATGCGAGAAACCTCTTCAACACGCCTGGGGCAGGGACCAGCGACCCACCTGTGGTGAACTAGGCGGTTGAGGCGCCCGTGATCGGAGCGCCGGTTCAGCCGCATACTATGGATCCACCTCGTTTGGATATGACACCGCCTCAGCATGTTCTGACACCGCCGGGTCATTATTCTAACCCTTCTGCGGTGACACGATTGACAGCTCTCCCAGTTGAAGGCGTGTCTCTAGCTGCAATAGAGACGCGGAGGGCCAGAGAACTTCTTCAGACGGTCGTGGCTCAACAGGCGGCTTATTCATATAGCCGTGAATGGATTCACTCAACCCCTCGACCAAGCTAGATTATAGCAGGCACATTGATTCGCTAGGAGTTTCAAGCAGCGAGCAACACCATAACCAGACTCATAGGCATGACCCGACACGCGATGGTGTCGATGCTCAGACTTTGGTGGATCAGGGCGGGGCACGTTGGGAGGCGGAGCTGGCGGCTCAACAGCAATCTCTGATTTATCCATCAGCATCGGTGGAGGCAGGAGTGACCTCTAGAACCTTGGGTGTGTCATGTTTAGTGCCGGCTCTGCGCAACGAGCGTTTGCCTAAGGATTTCAAGGGTCCTCGTAAGGTGCCTAATTACACAGTGGATCAGCCCCCAAAGGCTTGGATTGAAAGCTATGAGATGGCTATGGAGATGTTGGATGTTAATGATGTTGCATGTGCTAAGTATTTCACCATGATGTTGGATGGGCCGGCTCATACTTGGTTGAAAGGGCTGCCTGCTAACTCCATTAGTCATGGGCAGAGCTGAAAACACGTTTTATCCAGAATTTAAAGATACATGCAAGCAGCCCATGTCAATTCTGGATTTAGACTCTTGTGTCCAAGGTGAGGGCGAGTCGACAACCAATTGGGTGTGACGGATCTCAGCTGTTATACATTCATCAGATAATATCAATGTCGGTTCAGCTGTCCTGATGTTGGAGAAGAATTGTCATTTCCTCCCCCTTAAGCAGAAACTAGGGCGGCTTAAACACCACTGCAATGACATGTGGGAGCTCATGGAAGCTCTCGTCACATATGTCGACTCTGATAGTACCAAAGACCCTCACTCTGATGAAGAGAAGGCGGGTAAGGGGAAGAAGAGCGACAATACGAAGGGGCAGCAACACAATACGGCAGGTCAAAGCTGCAACGGTAAGCGCACAACTGATGGCAATTTAGATTTTGTGGCTAGCACCAATACGTAGAATAATAATCAGCGCCGCAAGGGAAAGCCGCCCCGGCTTGGAGGGCCAAAATTTAACATTGATGCAATGATGAATCAACCTTGTCCAAAGCATGGTACACAAGAGAAGCCGGCCAATCATCTGTGGAAGGATTGCTTCATCATGAGGGCGTATAGGAATTCCAATTTTTTCTAGGACAATCATGGCCCAAATGGTGGCTCAGGATCCGGCTCTCACGGTCCTGGCTTTGGTGGCGGCGGCGCAAATTTTGGTTTCCAGGGCCAAGGCAATCAAGGTGGTTTTAATCAGCAGTCTGGTCAACGGAATCAGCAGTAGCAAACTGGTTATCATAGTAATCCGAAGCAGTTGAATAGTGGATAGTATCCTGTATTCACCATGAGTTTGTGTAAACAAGACCAGAAGATTCATAAAAGGACGGTGAACGCAGTTGAGCCAATGATTCCTTGTTACTTGTGATGGTCTGAACATCCTATTCTTTGGAGCCGTGAGGATCACCCGCCCCGGGTCGATAATCTGGGTCTCTTGGCTTTAGTAGTTGCGCCTTAGGTTGGAGGTTACAAGTTCACTAAGGTGCTCATGGATGGAGGCAGCAACATCAATATTCTTTACTACGAAACTTTTCATCGGATGGGTTTGACCGATAAGGATCTTAAGCCGCCGAACACTGTTTTTCATGGTGTGGTGCCTGGTAAGTCGGCATATCCAGTGGGCAAGATAGCTTTGGAAGTGGCTTTTGGTGATGATCATGATTCCAGAGTTGAGACGTTGACATTTGAGGTGGTTAAGATTAAGAGCCCTTATCACGCTTTGTTTGGGCGGCCAACTTATGCTAAGTTCATGGCACGACCTTATTTTGTTGATCTATAGCTTAAGATGTCGGGTTATAAGGGTACCATCACAGTGCATGGGAACCGGAAGATAGCCTTGGAATGTGAAGAGGGCAATGGCGGGATGCTGCTTATGCTGAGTCTGTTTGTGCAACAGAAGAGTTGAAATTTTACAAAGATAATGTTGACCCAGCAGATATGACACCTTTGAAGAAGCCAACCATAGAGCATGACCCTCTGTTGAAATTTAAATCAGCAGATGACACTAAGTTGGTTGATTTTGTTCCTAGCGATTCATCCAAGCAGTTCAATATCAGTGCTAATCTGTATCTGAAATAGGAAAGCGCGCGCATCGAGTTCATCCGTGAGAACCGGGACATCTTTGCATGGAAGCCTTCAGACATGCCAGGTGTACCGAGGGAACTCGCTGAGCACACTCTCAATATTGATCCAAAGTTTAAACTGGTCAAGCAATTCCTTCGTCGCTTTAATGAAGAGAGGAGTAAGGCCATTGGTGAAGAAGTGGCCCGGCTCTTGGCAGTTGGGTTCATTGTTGAAGTTTTTCATCCTGAATGGTTGGCTAACCCGGTGCTGGTGCTTAAGAAAAATGGTACTTGGCACATGTGTGTAGATTGCACAGACCCTAATAAAGCTTGCCCGGCCGATCCTTTTTCTCTCCCTCATATTGATTAGATTATTGATGCTACAGCGGGTTGTGAGCATTCAAGTTTTTTGGATGCTTATTATGGGTATATCATCAGATCAAGATGACAGTTAAGGACCAGGAGAAGACTGTTGGGGAACGTTGCAGAAAACAAAAATTTTCCTACTCGTTTCACCAAGATCCATCTAGGAGTTCATCTAGCAACGAGTCATCGGATGCATCTACATACCTTTGTAGATCGCGCACGGAAGCGTTCAAAGGAACGGTGATGATGTAGTCGAACACGACGTGATCCAAATCACCGATGACCAAGCGCCGAACGGACGGCACCTCCGCGTTCAACACACATACGGGACGGGAGACGTCTCCTCCTTCTTGATCCAGCAAGGGGGAAGGAGAGGTTGATGAAGATCCAGCAGCACGACGGCGTGGTGGTGGATGCAGGGCGTCACAGTAGCAGGGCTTCGCCTATACTACGAGAGAGAGACGTAACGGGGAGAGAGGGAGGCGCCAGGGGCTGGGTATGAAGTCCCTCCTCTCCCCCACTATATATAGGGGTGCCAGGGGGGGCGCCGGCCCTAGTAGATGGCATCTACTAGGGGGGCGGCGGCCTAGGGGGGGGGGGCTTGCCCCCCAAGCAAGGGGCGCCCCCCTTTAGGGTTTCCCCTCAACCCTAGCCGCATGGGCCTTGGGGGGTTGGCGCCCCAGCCCACTATGGGCTGGGTTCCCTCCCACTTCAGCCCATGGGCCCCCCCCGGGATAGGTGGCCCCACCCGGTGGACCCCCGGGACCCTTCCGGTGGTCCCGGTACAATACCGGTGACCCCGAAACTTCTCCCGATGGTCGAAACAACACTTCCTATATATAATTCTTTACCTCCGGACCATTCCGGAACTCCTCGCGACGTACGGGATCTCATCCGGGACCCCGAACAATATTCGGGTTACTGCATATACATATCTTCACAACCCTAGCGTCATCGAACCTTAAGTGTGTAGACCCTACGGGTTCGGGAGACAAGCAGACATGACCGAGACGACTCTCCGGTCAATAACCAACAGCGGGATCTGGATACCCATGTTGGCTCCCACATGCTCCATGATGATCTCATCGGATGAACCACGATGTCGAGGATTCAATCAACCCCGTATGCAATTCCCTTTGTCAATCGATATGTTACTTGCCCGAGATTCGATCGTCGGTATCCCAATACCTCGTTCAATCTCGTTACCGGCAAGTCACTTTACTCGTACCGCAATGCATGATCCCGTGACCAGACACTTGGTCACTTTGAGCTCATTATGATGATACATTACCGAGTGGGCCCGGTGATACCTCTCCGTCATACGGAGTGACAAATCCCAGTCTTGATCCATGTCAACCCAACAGACACTTTCGGAGATACCCGTAGTCTACCTTTATAGTCACCCAGTTACGTTGTGACGTTTGGTATACCCAAAGCACTCCTATGGTATCCGGGAGTTACACGATCTCATGGTCTAAGGAAAAGATACTTTGAAATTGGAAAACTCTAGCAAACAAACTATACGCTCTTGTGCTATGTTTAGGATTGGGTCTTCTCCATCACATCATTCTCCTAATGATGTGATCTCGTTATCAATGACATCCAATGTCCATAGTCAGGAAACCATGACTATCTGTTGATCAACGAGCTAGTCAACTAGAGGCTTACTAGGGACATGTTTGGTGTCTGTTATTCACACATGTATTACGATTTCCGGATAACACAATTATAGCATGAATAAAGACAATTATCATGAACAAGGAAATATAATAATAATGCTTTTATTATTGCCTCTAGGGCATATTTCCAACAGTCTCCCACTTGCACTAGAGTCAATAATCTAGTTACATTGTGATGAATCGAACACCCATGGAATTCTGGTGTTGATCATGTTTTGCTCTAGGGAGAGGTTTAGTCAACGGATCTGCTACATTCAGGTCCGTATGTACTTTACAAATCTCTATGTCTCCATCTTGAACATTTTCACGAATGGAGTTGAAGCGACGCTTGATGTGCCTTGTCTTCTTGTGAAACCTGGGCTCCTTGGCAAGAGCAATAGCTCCAGTGTTGTCACAAAAGAGTTTGATTGGCCCCGACGCATTGGGTATGACTCCTAGGTCGGTGATGAACTCCTTCACCCATATTGCTTCATGTGCTGCCTCCGAGGCTACCATGTACTCCGCTTCACATGTAGATCCCGCCATGACGCTCTGCTTGCAGCTGCACCAGCTCACTGCTCCACCATTCAACATATACACGTATCCGGTTTGTGACTTAGAGTCATCCAGATCTGTGTCGAAGCTAGCGTCGACGTAACCCTTTACGACGAGCTCTTCATCACCTCCATAAACGAGAAACATTTCCTTAGTCCTTTTCAGGTACTTCAGGATATTATTGACCGCTGTCCAGTGTTCCTTGCCGGGATTACTTTGGTACCTTCCTACCAAACTTACGGCAAGGTTTACATCAGGTCTGGTACACAGCATGGCATACATAATAGACCCTATGGCCGAGGCATAGGGGATGACACTCATCTCTTCTATCTCTTCTGCCGTGGTCGGACATTGAGCTGAGCTCAATTTCACACCTTGTAACACAGGTAAGAACCCCTTCTTAGAATGATCCATATTGAACTTCTTCAATATCTTATCAAGGTATGTGCTTTGTGAAAGACCTATGAGGCGTCTCGATCTATCTCTATAGATTTTGATGCCTAATATATAAGCAGCTTCTCCAAGGTCCTTCATTGAAAAACTCTTATTCAAGTAGGCCTTGATGCTGTCCAAGAGTTCTATATCATTTCCCATCAAAAGTATGTCATCTACATATAATATGAGAAATGCTACAGAGCTCCCACTCACTTTCTTGTAAACGCAGGCTTCTCCATAAGTCTGCGTAAACCCAAACGCTTTGATCATCTCATCAAAGCGAATGTTCCAACTCCGAGATGCTTGCACCAGCCCATAAATCGAGCGTTGGAGCTTGCACACCTTGTCAGCATTCTTAGGATCGACCAAACCTTCCGGCTGCATCATATACAATTCTTCCTTAAGGAAACCATTAAGGAATGCCGTTTTGACGTCCATTTGCCATATCTCATAATCGTAGAATGCGGCAATTGCTAACATGATTCGGACGGACTTTAGCTTCGCTACCGGTGAGAAAGTCTCATCGTAGTCAAC
Organism: Triticum urartu; assembly: GCF_056163025.1. Classification (NCBI taxonomy): domain Eukaryota; kingdom Viridiplantae; phylum Streptophyta; class Magnoliopsida; order Poales; family Poaceae; genus Triticum; species Triticum urartu. The sequence goes on along the minus strand of NC_141876.1, from coordinate 40,510,142 downwards.
CCCTTGAACTTGTCGATAACCCTTAGCGACAAGCCGAGCTTTATGGATGGTCACATTACCATCCGCGTCTGTCTTCTTCTTAAAGATCCATTTATTTTCTATGGCTCGCCGTTCAACGGGCAAGTCAGCCAAAGTCCATACTTCGTTTTCATACATGGATCCTATCTCGGATTTCATGGCTTCTAGCCATTTGTCGGAATCCGGGCCCGCCATCGCTTCTTCATAGTTCGAAGGTTCACCGTTGTCTAACAACATGATTTCCAAGACAGGGTTTCCATACCACTCTGGTGCGGAACGTGTCCTTGTGGACCTTCGAATTTCAGTAGGAGCTTGATCAGAAGTATCTTGATCATTATCATCAACTTCCTCTCTAGTCGGTGCAGGTACCTCAGGAACATTTTCTTGAGTTGCGCCATTTTCCGGTTCAAGAGGCAATACTTCATCAAGCTCTACTTTCCTCCCACTTACTTCTTTCGAGAGAAACTCTTTCTCCAGAAAGAGTCCGTTCTTGGCAACAAAGATCTTGCCTTCGGATCTTAGGTAGAAGGTATACCCAATAGTTTCTTTAGGGTATCCTATGAAGACGCATTTTTCCGACTTGGGTTCGAGCTTCTCAGGTTGAAGTTTCTTGACATAAGCATCGCATCCCCAAACTTTTAGAAACGACAGCTTAGGTTTCTTCCCAAACCATAATTCATACGGTGTCGTCTCAACGGATTTCGACGGAGCCCTATTTAAAGTGAATGCGGCAGTCTCTAAAGCATAGCCCCAAAAGGATAGCGGTAAATCAGTAAGAGACATCATAGATCGCACCATATCTAATAGAGTGCGATTACGACGTTCGGAGACACCGTTACGCTGAGGTGTTCCAGGCGGCATGAGTTGTGAAACTATTCCACATTTTCTTAAGTGTGTGCCAAATTCGTGACTCAAGTATTCTCCTCCACGATCTGATCGTAGAAACTTGATTTTCCTGTCACGTTGATTTTCAACCTCACTCTGAAATTCCTTGAACTTTTCAAAGGTTTCAGACTTGTGTTTCATTAAGTAGATATACCCATATCTACTCAAGTCATCAGTGAGGGTGAGAACATAACGATAGCCACCGCGAGCCTCAACACTCATTGGACCGCACACATCAGTATGTATGATTTCCAATAAGTTGGTTGCTCGCTCCATTGTTCCTGAGAACGGAGTCTTGGTCATTTTACCCATGAGGCATGGTTCGCACGTGTCAAATGATTCATAATCAAGAGACTCTAAAAGTCCATCTGCATGGAGCTTCTTCATGCGTTTGACACCTATGTGACCAAGGCGGCAGTGCCACAAGTATGTGGGACTATCATTATCAACCTTACATCTTTTGGTACTCACACTATGAATATGTGTAGTAATACGCTCGAGATTCATTAAGAATAAACCATTTACCATAGGAGCATGACCATAAAACATATCTCTCATATAAATGGAACAACCATTATTCTCAGATTTAAATGAGTAGCCATCTCGAATTAAACGAGATCCCGATACAATGTTCATGCTCAAAGCTGGCACTAAATAACAATTATTGAGGTTTAAAACTAATCCCGTAGGTAAATGTAGAGGCAGCGTGCCGACGGCGATCACATCGACCTTGGAACCATTCCCGATGCGCATCGTCACCTCGTCCTTCGCCAGTCTCCGTTTATTCCGCAGCTCCTGTTGTGAGTTACAAATATGAGCAACGGCACCGGTATCAAATACCCAGGAGTCACTACGAGTACTGGTAAGGTACACATCAATTACATGTATATCAAATATACCTTTTGTTTTGCCGGCCTTCTTGTCTGCTAAGTACTTAGGGCAGTTCCGCTTCCAGTGACCGCTTCCCTTGCAATAAAAGCACTCAGTCTCGGGCTTGGGTCCATTCTTTGGCTTCTTCCCGGCAGCTTGCTTGCTAGGCGCGGCAACTTCCTTGCCGTCCTTCTTGAAGTTCTTTTTACCCTTGCCCTTCTTGAACTTAGTGGTTTTGTTGACCATCAACACTTGATGTTCCTTCTTGACTTCTACCTCCGCTGATTTCAGCATTGAGAACAACTCAGGAATGGTCTTTTTCATCCCCTGCATGTTGAAGTTCATCACAAAGCTCTTGTAGCTTGGTGGAAGCGACTGGAGGATTCTGTCAATGACTGCATCATCCGGGAGATTAACTCCCAGCTGAGACAAGCGGTTATGTAACCCAGACATAGTGAGTATGTGCTCACTGACAGAACTATTTTCCTCCATCTTACAGCTGAAGAACTTATCGGAGACTTCATATCTCTCGATCCGGGCATGAGCTTGAAAAACCATTTTCAGCTCTTCGAACATCTCATATGCTCCATGTCTCTCAAAACGCTTTTGGAGCCCCGGCTCTAAGCTGTAAAGCATGCCGCACTGAACGAGGGAGTAGTCGTCAACACGTGTCTGCCAAGCGTTCATAACGTCTTGGTTCTGTGGGACGGGAGCTTCACCTAGCGGTGCTTGTAGGACATATTCTTTCTTGGCAGCTATGAGGATGATCCTCAGGTTCCGAACCCAGTCCGTATAGTTGCTGCCATCGTCTTTCAGCTTGGTTTTCTCTAGGAACGCGTTGAAGTTGAGGACTACGTGGGCCATTTGATCTACAAGACATATTGCAAAGATTTTAGACTAAGTTCATGATAATTAAGTTCATCTAATCAAATTATTAATGAACTCCCACTTAGATTAGACATCCCTCTAGTCATCTAAGTATTACATGATCCGAGTTAACTAGACCGTGTCCGATCATCACGTGAGACGGACTAGTCAACGTCGGTGAACATCTTCATGTTGATCGTATCTTCTATACGACTCATGCTCAACCTTTCGGTCTTCTGTGTTCCGAGGCCATGTCTGTACATGCTAGGCTCGTCAAGTTATCCCTAAGTGTTTTGCATGTGTAAAACTGTCTTACACCCATTGTATGTGAACGTAAGGATCTATCACACCCGATCATCACGGGGTGCTTCGAAACGACGAACTTTAGCAACGGTGCACAGTTAGGGGAGAACACTTCTTGAAATTGTTATGAGGGATCATCTTATTTACTACCGTCGTTCTAAGTAAACAAGATGCAAAAAACATGATAAACATCACATGCAATCAAATAATAAACGTGACATGATATGGCCAATATCACATAGCTCCTTTGATCTCCATCTTGGGGCTCCATGATCATCTTGTCACCGGCTTGACACCATGATCTCCATCATCATGATCTCCATCATCGTGTCTCCATGAAGTTGCTCGCCAACTATTACTTCTACTACTATGGCGAACGCGTTTAGCAATAAAGTAAAGTAATTTACATGGCGTTTCTTAATGACACGCAGGTCATATAAAAGAATAAAGACAACTCCTATGGCTCCTGCCGGTTGTCATACTCATCGACATGCAAGTCGTGATTCCTATTACAATAGCATGAACATCTCATACATCACATATAGATCATTCATCATTCATCACAACTTTGGCCATATCATATCACAAACCACTTGCTGCAAAAACAAGTTAGACGTCCTCTAATTGTTGTTGCAAGTTTTACGTGGCTGAATCAGGGTTCTAGCAAGAATGACTTCTTACCTACGTTAAAGCCACAACGTGATTTTTCAACTTCTATTTACCCTTCATAAGGACCCTGTTCATCAAATCCGCTCCAACTAAAGTGGGAGAGACAGACACCCGCCAGCCACCTTATGCAACTAGTGCATGTTAGTCGGTGGAACCGGTCTCACGTAAGCGTACGTGTAAGGTTGGTCCGGGCCGCTTCATCCCACAATACCGCTGAAGTAAGATAAGACTAGTAGCGGCAAGAAATTTGACAAATCTACGCCCACAACAAATTGTGTTCTACTCGCGCAAGAAGAACTACGCATAGACCTAGCTCATGATGCCACTGTTGGGGAACGTTGCAGAAAACAAAAATTTTCCTACTCGTTTCACCAAGATCCATCTAGGAGTTCATCTAGCAACGAGTCATCGGATGCATCTACATACCTTTGTAGATCGCGCACGGAAGCGTTCAAAGGAACGGTGATGATGTAGTCGAACACGACGTGATCCAAATCACCGATGACCAAGCGCCGAACGGACGGCACCTCCGCGTTCAACACACGTACGGGACGGGAGACGTCTCCTCCTTCTTGATCCAGCAAGGGGGAAGGAGAGGTTGATGAAGATCCAGCAGCACGACGGCGTGGTGGTGGATGCAGAGCGTCACAGTAGCAGGGCTTCGCCTATACTATGAGAGAGAGACGTAACGGGGAGAGAGGGAGGCGCCAGGGGCTGGGTATGAAGTCCCTCCTCTCCCCCACTATATATAGGGGTGCCAGGGGGGCGCCGGCCCTAGTAGATGGCATCTACTAGGGGGGGCGGCGGCCTAGGGTGGGGGGCTTGCCCCCCCAAGCAAGGGGGCGCCCCCTTTAGGGTTTCCCCTCAACCCTAGCCGCATGGGCCTTGGGGGGTTGGCACCCCAGCCCACTATGGGCTGGGTTCCCTCCCACTTCAGCCCATGGGCCCCCCGAGATAGGTGGCCCCACCCGGTGGACCCCCGGGACCCTTCCGGTGGTCCCGGTACAATACCGGTGACCCCGAAACTTGTCCCGATGGCCGAAACAGCACTTCCTATATATAATTCTTTACCGCCGGACCATTCCGGAACTCCTCGCGACGTACGGGATCTCATCTGGGACCCCGAACAATATTCGGGTTACTGCATATACATATCTTCACAACCCTAGCGTCATCGAACCTTAAGTGTGTAGACCCTACGGGTTCGGGAGACAAGCAGACATGACCGAGACGACTCTCCGGTCAATAACCAACAGCGGGATCTGGATACCCATGTTGGCTCCCACATGCTCCACGATGATCTCATCGGATGAACCACGATGTCGAGGATTCAATCAACCCCGTATGCAATTCCCTTTGTCAATCGATATGTTACTTGCCCGAGATTCGATCGTCGGTATCCCAATACCTCGTTCAATCTCGTTACCGGCAAGTCACTTTACTCTTACCGCAATGCATGATCCCGTGACCAGACACTTGGTCACTTTGAGCTCATTATGATGATACATTACCGAGTGGGCCCGGTGATACCTCTCCGTCATACGGAGTGACAAATCCCAGTCTTGATCCATGTCAACCCAACAGACACTTTCGGAGATACCCGTAGTCTACCTTTATAGTCACCCAGTTACGTTGTGACGTTTGGTATACCCAAAGCACTCCTACGGTATCCGGGAGTTACACGATCTCATGGTCTAAGGAAAAGATACTTTGACATTGGAAAACTCTAGCAAACGAACTATACGCTCTTGTGCTATGTTTAGGATTGGGTCTTGTCCATCACATCATTCTCCTAATGATGTGATCTCGTTATCAATGACATCCAATGTCCATAGTCAGGAAACCATGACTATCTGTTGATCAACGAGCTAGTCAACTAGAGGCTTACTAGGGACATGTTTGGTGTCTGTTATTCACACATGTATTACAATTTCCGGATAACACAATTATAGCATGAATAAAGACAATTATCATGAACAAGGAAATATAATAATAATGCTTTTATTATTGCCTCTAGGGCATATTTCCAACAAAGACAACCTTCGTCACTCCCTTTGGAGCCTTCTGCTATGTGTCTCTGCCTTTTGGGCTCAAGAGTGCCCAGGCGACTTACCAGCGGTGTGTTCAAAATTGCCTTCATGATTGGACTGGGTGCAATGTTCATGCTTATGTGGATGATATCGTTGTGAAATCTAGGAAGAAGGATACCTTGATAGATGATTTGAAAGAGACCTTTGACAATCTCTGGGTCTACAAGATGATGCTTAACCCGGCCAAGTGTGTTTCTGGTGTGCCAGCAGCCAAGCTCTTAGGTTTTTTGGTTTCTGAAAGAGGCATTGAAGCTAACCCGGAGAAAATCAAGGCTATTACTTTCTTGGCTAAACCGGCATGTATTAATGATGTTTAGCGTCCGGCGGGTCATATTGCAGCCTTAAGCCAGTTGGGAGAAAAAGCTATCCCTCTGTACCAGATGATGAAGAAAACAGATCACTTTGTCTGTATTGATGCTGCTATTTAGGCATTTGAAGCCTTGAAGAAATAGTTAGCTAAACCACCAATCCTTGCTGCTCCTATTGATAAGGATCCCTTGTTGTTGTATGTGGCTGCTAATAGCTGAGCTATCAGCGTGGTAGAAAGGAAGGAATTAGGCAAGGAATATCCAGTTCAGCGGCCGGTTTATTATATCAGTGAGGTCCTCATTGAATCCAAGCAGAGGTACCCACATTGGCAGAAACTAGTGTATGGAGTGTTCATGGCTAGTCGTAAGCTGAAGTAGTACTTCTTTGATCATCTCATCACTATGTTCAGTTCTGCCCCCTTTGGGGGATATTACTGAAAACAGAGAGGCCACGGGTCAGGTAGCCAAATGGGCCATTGAGCTTGGACCCCATGGTTTGAAGTATATGCCTCGGACAACTATCAAGTCTCAAGCACTTGTGGATTTTATCAATGACTGGACTGAGCTGTAAATGCCTGAGGAGATGCCGGATAGCACATATTGGACTATTCACTTTGATGGATCCAGGCAGTTGGAAGGCTCGGGGGCTGGAGTTATTTTGACTTCCCCACGAGGTGATAAATTTTGTTATGTTTTAAGGTTGTTGTTCCCTTGTACTAACAATGCAGCTGAGTATGATGCCATGCTCCATGGTCTTCGAATGGCTAAAGAGATGAATTTAAGCCGGGTGAGGTGTTTTGGTGACTCAGATTTGGTGGCTCAGCAAGTTTCAGGCACTTGGGATTCTAAGGACCCACTCATGGCGGCTTACCGCCGCTAGGTTGATGCTATTGCTGGTCATTTCAAAGGTTATCAACTGGAACATGCTGATCGCAGGAAAAATGAGGCGGCTGATGCTTTGAGCCGGTTAGGGTCCCAGCGTAAGCCGGCACCACCTAATGTTTTCCTTGATATTCTGCACAACCCTTCAGTCAAATTACCTACGGAGGAAGATCTTGCTGTTCCTAAGCCGGAGGGACAATTGGTGGCAGCTCTTCATGTTATTCCTGATTGGACAGTTCCATATTTGGCTTATATGACCCGGGGTGAGTTACCTGAAGATGAAACTTTGGACAGGCAGATAACCCGGCGGTCTAAGTCGATGTGTTAATGGAGAGTTGCACCGCTGCAATGTCATAGGGGTGTTTCAATGTTGTGTTTCTCCTGAGGAAGGCTGTGAGATTTTACGAGAGATTCATGAAGGAGACTGTGGTCATCATGTCGGCTCTAAGTCTCTCATAGCCGAAGATTTTCGTCATGGATTTTATTGGCTGATGGCTCATGCTGATGCAGAGGATTTGGTCAGTAAATGTGATGGTTGTTAGAAATTCTCAAGATGAGCTCATGTACCGGCTCAAGAACTAAGGATGATTCCAATTACTTGGCCATTTGTAGTCTCGGGGCTGGATATGGTTGGACCTTACAAAAGGTCCAAAGATAAAAAGACACACCTTTTGGTGGCGGTTGACAAATTCACAAAGTGGGTTGAAGCAGAGCCGGTCAGTAAGTGTGACGCGGCAACATCAGTTCAATTCATCAAAAAGGTGATTTTCCGGTTTGGTTATCCTCACAACATTATCACTGATGATGGCACTAATCTGTCCAAGCGTGCTATGAAAGAGTTCTATCAACGGGAGCATATTCATCTTGATGTATCATCAGTGGCTCACCCCCAGTCCAATGGCCAAGCTGAAAGTGCCAATAAAGAAATTTTGAGAGGCATCAAGCCCCGACTTATGGTACCTTTGCAGAGGACGCCGGGTTGTTGGGTGGAGGAATTGCCCTCAGTGTTATGGAGTATCAATACTACCCCCAACAGATCTACGGGTTACACACCTTTCTTCATGGTTTACGGAGCAGAGGCGGTTCTCCCTAGTGACATCCATCACGACTCGCCCCATGTGGCGGCGAATGTTGAAGCTTTTAATGAAAAATCACGTCAGGATGCTCTTGACCTGTTGGATGAGGAGCGTGACCGTACGGTGGCTCATTCGACGATTTACCAGCAAGATTTGCGTTGTTATCGTAGCCACCGGGTTAAAACCAGGACCTTTCAAGTAGGAGATTTGGTGCTCCGGCTCATCTAGGATCAAACTGACATGTACAAGCTATCCCCGCCTTGGGAAGGTCCTTTTGTGGTCAGCAAAAATCTGAACAACGGGTCATACTACCTTATCGATGTTCGAGACCACAAGGACTCACGCACGTCGGAGGAGGAGACTCGCCGGCCGTGGAATATCGCTCATCTTCGGCCTTATTACATCTGAGCCACCGGCTCTTGTGATGTACATACTTTGTCAATGTATATTTATGATGAATATAATAAAGCCGACACCCCTGATAATTCAGGGCCTATGTCGTTTCATTTCTGAGAATATGAGTCTTTAATGTCACTTCATATGATCACTTGGGGGCTTCCTGCTTATTGAGCATAGCTATGACTACCCTCTTGATCCAGCTTGTACGCCATGATTACAAAATACTTGGGGGCTTCTTGCTCATTGAGCATAGTTATGACTACCCTATTAGTACGGCTTATACGACTGGAATAAAATATTACTCGGGGGCTCTTTGTTAATGAACAGAGCTTTGTTTTCCCTTGTAATAGGCTTGGACGCCAGGTGTATTCACCAAAAATCCGTGTTATCCTGCCTTTGTTTGCCTGCCACTCCGACCAGGTAATCCTGGAATGACTTGTCGTACTCTTGACAATCAATCTTATAAAGACCCTGAATTTATCAAAGTTAAAACAGTGGTTGGTCATGTGAGGTCCGGATAACGGGTTTGAATTAAGGTTTAACTCATCGGCTGTGCGACCCTTGAATAGCACTTGACATTGAGGCTTGGTAGCCTATGAATGCCTTGATTTTTCTGTTTTATATTTGCTTTGAACATTTTTTGAGATTCATCTTTGCTGCCAAGTTGATCTATGGTGAAAAATTGATTAAGGCCTTGTTGCCTTATGATTCATATGTGAATCTATCCAGAATTTTATTAACCCAGCCTGGCTTTGGACTTTAAGTCGCCAGTGTGTGATGATTATGTGCTTGGAGTTCTATGCTCTAAGTTTTGGGATGTTACCCTTGCTGCATATGGTGTTGTAAGCCGGCGGTATGAATAAATTGAATAGGGCGTTGTGCTCTAAGATTTTGGGTTGTTACCCTTACTGCACGTCGCATGATAAGCCGGTAGTGTGAACAAGTATCACAGGTAGGATATTTATTTTATTATGATTATATGAGGTTTTTGATAACCCGCTGATAACCCACAAGTATAGGGGATCGCAACAATTTTCAAGGGTAGAGTATTCAACCAAAATTTATTGATTCGACACAAGGGGAGCCAAAGAATATTCTCAAGTATTAGCAGCTGAGTTTTCAATTCAACCACACCTGGATAACTTAATATCTGCAGCAAAGTATTTAGTAGCAAAGTAATATGATAATAGTGGTAACAATAGCAAAAGTAATGTTTTTGGTATTTTGCAGCGATGATAAAAATAGCAACGGAAAAGTAAATAAGCGAAGAACAATATATGGAAAGCTCGTAGGCAATGGATCGGTGATAGAGAATTATGCCGGATGTGGTTCATCATGTAACAGTCATAACCTAGGGTGACACAGAACTAGCTCCAATTCATCAATGTAATGTAGGCATGTATTCCGAATATAGTCATACGTGCTTATGGAAAAGAACTTGCATGACATCTTTTGTCCTACCCTCCCGTGGCAGCGGGGTCCTAGCGGAAACTAAGCGATATTAAGGCATCCTTTTAATAGAGTACCGGACCAAAGCATTAACACATAGTGAATACATGAACTCCTCAAACTACGGTCATCACTGGAAGTGGTCCCGACTATTGTCACTTCAGAGTTGCCGGATCATAACAGATAGTAGGTGACTATAGACTTGCAAGATAGGATCAAGAACTCACATATATTCATGAAAACATAATAGGTTCAGATCTGAAATCATGGCACTCGGGCCCGAGTGACAAGCATTAAGCATAGCAAAGTCATAGCAACATCAATCTCAGAACATAGTGGATACTAGGGATCAAACCCTAAAAAAATTAAATTGATTACATGATAAATCTCATCCAACCCATCACCGTCCAGCAAGCCTACGACGGAATTACTCACGCACAGTGGTGATCATCATGAAATTGGTGATGGAGGAAGGTTGATGATGACGATGGCGACGGATTCCCCTCTCCGGAGCCCTGAACGGACTCCAGATCAGCCCTCCCGAGAGAGTTTAGGGCTTGGCGGCGGCTCCGTATCGTCAAACATGATGAATCTTTCTCCTTCATTTTTTCTCTCCGAACACGAATATATAGAGTTGGAGTTGAGGTCGGAGGAGCTCCAGGGGGCCCACGAGGTAGGGGGGGCGGCGGCCAGGGGGCAGGCGCGTCCCCCACCCTCGTGGCTAGGGTGTGGGCCCCCTGGTCTTGATCTTTTTCTAGTATTTTTTTATTATTTCCAAAAGTAATCTCCGTGAAGTTTCAGGTCATTCCGAGAACTTTTGTTTCTGCACATAAACAACACCATGGCAATTCTGCTGAAAACATCATCAATCCGGGTTAGTTCCATTCAAATCATGCAAGTTAGAGTCCAAAACAAGGGCAAAAGTGTTTGGAAAAGTAGATACTACGGAGACGTATCAACTCCCCCAAGCTTAAACCTTTACTTGTCCTCAAGCAATTCAGTTGACAAACTAAAAGTGATAAAGAAAAACTTTTACAAACTCAGTTTGCTCTTGTTGTTGTAAATATGTAAAGCCAGCATTCAAGTTTTCAGCAAAGAATATAAACTAACCATATTCACAATAACTCTTAGGTCTCATGTTTACTCATATCAATGACATAATCAACTAGCAAGCAATAATAATAAATCTCAGATGACAACACTTTCTCAAAACAATCATAATATGATATAACAAGATGGTATCTCGCTAGCCCTTTCTGAGACCGCAAAACATAAATGCAGAGCACCTTTAAAGATCAAGGACTGACTAGACATTGTAATTGATGGTAAAAGAGATCCAGTCAAGACATACTCAATGTAAACAAACAGTAATGAATGCAAATGACAGTGGTGCTCTCCAATTGGTGCTTTTTAATAAGGGGATGATGACTCAACATGAAAGTAAATAGATAGGCCCTTCGCAGAGGGAAGCAGGGATTTGTAGAGGTGCCAGAGCTCGGTTTTGAAATAGAGATGAATAATATTTTGATCGGTATACTTTCATTGTCAACAGAACAACCAAGAGATGGCAATATCTTCCATGCTACACACATTATAGGCGGTTCCCAAACAAAATGGTAAAGTTTATACTCCCCCTCCACCAACAAGCATCAATCCATGGCTTGCTCGAAACAACGAGTGGCTCCAACTAACAAGAGTCCCAGGGGGAGTTTTGTTTGCAATTATTTTGATTTGATTTGCATAAAGCATGGGACTGGGCATCCCGGTGACCAGCCATTTTCTCGTGAGTGAGGAGCGGAGTCCACTCCTCTTGAGAATAACCCGCCTAACATGGAAGATACAGACAGCCCTAGTTGATACATGAGCTATTTGAGCATACAAAACAGAATGTTTATTTGAAGGTTTAGAGTTTGGCACATACAAATTTACTTGGAACAGCAGGTAGATACCGTATATAGGTAGGTATGGTGGACTCATATGGCATAACTTTGGGGTTTATGGGATTGGATGCACAAGCAGTATTCCCGCTTAGTACAGGTGAAGGCTAGAAAAAGACTGGGAAGCAACCAGCTAGAGAGCGACAATAGTCATGAACATGCATTAAAATTAATCAACACCAAATGCAAGCATGAGTAGGATATAATGCACCATGAACATAAATATTGTAGAGGCTATGTTGATTTTGTTTCAACTACATGCGTGAACATGTGCCAAGTCAAGCCACTCGAATCGTTCAAAAGAGGATACCACCCTATCATACCACATCACAACCATTTTAATAGCATGTTGGCACGCAAGGTAAACCATTATAAGCTCCTAGCTAATTAAGCATGGCATAAGAAACTATAATCTCTAATTGTCATTGCAAACATGTTTATTCATAATAGGCTGAATCAGGAACAATGAACTAATCATATTTACAAAACAAGATAGGTCGAGTTCATACCATCTTTTCTCATCTCAATAAGTTCATCATATAATCATCATTATTGCCTTTCACTTGCACGACCGAACGATGTGGATAATAATAATAGTGCGTGTGCATTGGACTAAGCTGGAATCTGCAAGCATTCAATAAACAGGAGAAGACAAGGCAATATGGGCTCTTTTGTCAGATCAACAATAATGCATATAATAGCCACTTCAACAATTTAATTATGGTCTTATCCTATCGACCCCCAAAGAAAAGAAAAGAAATAAAACTATTTACACGGGAAAGCTCCCAACAAGCAAAAGAAGAACAGGAAATCTTTTTGGGTTTTCTTTTTAATTACTACTACAAGCATGGAAATTAAAACTAGCTAAAAGTTACAACTAATTTTTTTGTTTTTCTTAATGTTTATTGAACACCTAAGAAGAAAGCATAAAAAGAGAAAATAAACTAGCATGGATATCACAATGAAAAAGTTTGAGCACTGACAACTAGCAATGAGTGTGTGAACATAAATGTAATGTCGGTGAGAAATACATACTCCCCCAAGCTTAGGCTTTTCGCCTAAGTTGGTCTAATGCCACGGATGGCCTGGCGGATATCCAAAGTTGTAGTTGGGGTTGTACTGAGATGCAGCAGTCATTGCATCGTGGGATGCAGCTTGGAGGCGAGCTATCTCAGCCCTCCTCTTATACTCTTCCGCCTCCTCTCTGGTTATAAAATATCTCCCTTTTGCCTGAAAATCAAAGAAGGTAGAAGCAGGGAGAGAGACATGATAGGTGCGTCGTCTGTCAAAGATTAGTCGGTACTGGAGGAACTGATCGTTCCTCTCAACAAACTGATGACGAACCATAGCCTCATAATCCAAATAAGCAGGAGGCAACTCAATATCATCCTCACGTATGGTTATACCAAGAAAATTAGCTATGCGGGTTGCATAAATTCCACCAAAGAAATCTCCATTAAATCTATTAAGATGCAGCCTACGTGCAACAATGGCTCCCAAATTATAAGATTTATCTCCTAACATAGCACTCCTAAGAATACTGAGGTCAGGGACACACATGTGACATGCTTCATCTTTACCGTTAATGCATCTACCTATGAAGAGAGCAAAATAATGTATAGCAGGAAAGTGAATGCTCCCTATGGTAGCTTGTGCTATATATCTAGATTCCCCCATAGTTATACTAGCAAAAAAAATCTCTAAATTCAGATTTGCGAGGTTCACTAGCACTACCCCATTGTGGAAGTTTGCAAGCAATGGTAAAATCCTCTGAGTCCATAGTGTAAGAATTTTCATAAAGATCAAACAGAACAGTTTGAGAATTGCGTGAAGATGAAAATTCAAACCTCCTCACAAAGGAACTAGTGAGATAGTGGTACTGACGACACTTTTCTGCCTCGAAGCTAACAAGATCAGCATTACGCAAATATGCGTTAAATTCTTCCTTAATTCCTGCTCGATCCCTAAAGTCCTCTGAAGGCCATTCACAAGGCTGCACTAGAGCATCCATTGGTGGCTCATCATCAGCATCACACATTGCAAGCCTGGGTCCTTGTTTCCTTGAAGAACCACCTTGGTACATTTTCCTAAACATATTTCCTCCTCTGAAAAATTTCTGAAATTTTTAGTAACTTCAAAATAAAAGTGAACCAAACTCAACAAAATTGATAGCAACTACTCCTACAAGTGCCTAGAGCCTATATCATGCATCAAAACTACTTGGAACCACATAAATTTGACATGCAAGCTCAAGAACAGGGTCACCTAAGCAGCACAAATATGCAATGAATAAAGCACTAGAACAAAAACTAATTGGACCATTGGAGGAGTCACATACCAAGGAACAATCCCCCAAAGCAGTTTTGTGAGAGGTGCTTTGAGCAAGGAGATCGAAAATCATAGCAAAATGAGCTAGAACTCGCGCTTGAGCTGGATAATGGTGTTTGTGGGAGGAAGAAGGAGTGTGTGGGTGCAGGAATAAGTGGAGGAGGGCCACCATGGGCCCACGAGGCAGGGGGGCGCCCAGGGGGTAGGGTGCGCCCTCCACCCTCGTGGCTAGGTGGATGCCCCCCTGTTGTGTTCTCAGTGCCAAATATTCTCAAATATTCCAGAAAAAAATCATATTTAAATTTCAGGGCATTTGGAGAACTTTTATTTTTGGGGTATTTTTATATTGCACGGATAATAAAAAAACAGACAGAAATTACTATTTTTGCTTTATTTAATATAAATAACAGAAAGTAGAATGAGGGTACAGAGAGTTGTGTTTTCTAAATTCATCCATCTCATGATCATCAAAAGGAATCCATTAACAAGGTTGATCAGGTCTTGTTAACAAACTCATTTCGAATAACATGGAACCGGAGAATTTTCGAATAACACTAGGTTACCTCAATGGGGATATGCACATCCCCAACAATAAGAATATCATATTTCTTCTTGACAGTAGGAAGAGGAAATTCAAAACCTCCAAAAATAATCGATGGAATTTTTCCAATAGAATTGATACTGTGGACTTGAGGTTGTTTCCTCGGAAAGTGTACCGTATGCTCATTGCCATTAACATGAAAAGTGACATTGCCTTTGGTGCAATCAATAACAGCCCCTGCAGTATTCAAAAAGGGTCTTCCAAGAATAATAGACATACTATCGTCCTCAGGAATATCAAGAATAACAAAGTCCGTTAAAATAGTAACGTTTGCAACCACAACAAGCACATCCTCACAAATACCGACAGGTATAGCAGTTGATTTATCAACCATTTGCAAAGATATTTCAGCAGGTGTCAACTTATTCAAATCAAGTCTATGATATAAAGAGAGGCATAACACTAACACCGGCTCCAAGATCACATAAAGCAGTTTTAACATAGTTTCTTTTAATGGAGCATGGTATAGTGGGTACTCCTGGATCTCCAAGTTTCTTTGGTATTCCACCCTTAAAAGTATAATTAGCAAGCATGGTGGAAATTTCAGCTTCCGGTATCTTTCTTTTATTAGTGACAATTTCTTTCATATATTTAGCATAAGGATTCATTTTGAGCATATCAGTTAATCACATACGCAAAAATATAGGTCAAATCATTTCAGCAAAGCGCTCAAAATCCTCATCATCCTTTTTCTTGGATGGTTTGGGAGGAAAAGGCATGGGTTTTTGAACCCAAGGCTCTCTTTCTTTACCGTGCTTCCTAGCAACAAAGTCTTTCCTATCATAATGTTGATTCTTTGATTGTGGGTTATCAAGATCAACAACAGGTTCAATTTCTATATCATTATCATTGCTAGGTTGAGCATCAACATGAACATTATCATTTACATTATCACTAGTTTCATGTTCATTACCAGATTGTGTTTCAGCATCAGAAATAGAAATATCATTTGGATTCTCAGGTGTTTCAGCAATAGGTTCACTCCTGCATGCAAAGTCCTATCATTTTTCTTTTTCTTCCTTTTAGAAGGACTAGGTGCATCATATTATTTCTCTGAGAATCTTGCTCAATTCTCTTAGGGTGGCCTTCAGGATACAAAGGTTCCTGAGTCATTTTACCAGTTCTAGTAGACACTCTAACAACATAGTCCTTATTCTTACTATTCAATTCATTGAGCAAATCATTTTGAGCCTTAAGTACTTGTTCTACTTGAGTGGTAACCATAGAATCATGTTTACTAATAATTTTAAGTTCACCTTTGACATTAGCCATATAATCACCCAAGTGTTCAAGCATATTGTTTTGATGAATACTCGAGCCAGGTCTTCCCAGAAGTATATGCTAGCAGGAGCCAACTGGGTCAACCACGCCCGAGCCGACCGAGGGAGTCCTGGATTAGGGGGTCCTCGGGTATCTGGCCTATTTGATATGGTCCGAATTGATGGGCTATGAAGACAGATCGGAAGGTAATCCCCCGTGTCCGGGTAGGACTCCTATGTGTGTGGACGACAAGTTTTGGTGTCCGGATGTATTACTCCATTCCTCTGTAAACCGACTTTGTACAATCCTAGGCCCCTTCGATGTGTATATAAAACGGAGGGTTTAGTCTGTAGAGGCTATCAGAATTCTCATATGCTAGACAACTAGGGTTTAGCCATTACGATCTTGAGGTAGATCAACTCTTGTAACCCCTATACTCATTGAATACAATCAAGCAGGACGTAGGGTTTTACCTCCTTTAAGAGGGTCCGAACCTGAGTAAACATTGTGTCCCCATAGTCCCTTGTTACCATTGATCGTCAGAGCATAGTTCGGGACCCCCTACCCGAGATCTGCCGGTTTTGACACCAACATTGGTGCTTTCATTGAGAGTTCCACTATGTTGTCGATAGAAGGATCGATGACTCACCTTGTCATCAATGACGATATCACTTATGGAAGGAGCCTAACTTTGGGGCAGGTCCTCCAGCTTGGCGGTTTCACCGTGGGCACCCACACGGCCATCAAGCCGATTGCGCCCCCCCCCCGCGATCGCCAAACACCACCTCCGCATCGGTCTCGAACACTGTGAAAATATGGATCCGACAGACATCTCATCCTTGAATGAGCTGCGAGATCGCATCGCCGCCTTGGGGCTTTCAACGGATTATGATCGGATCGGGCTTAAACCTGGCCAGAGGGAAATCAATCTCCCGCCGATCATTCACCTGGTGGTGGTCGTCGAGGAACGAGACAAGAACACTTCTTCCCCTAAGTTAAAAACCAGCTATGTTCGGATCTTCGAATCCATTGAACCGGATACTCTTCCTTCGTAAGAGACCCCACGTCCCCCAAACTCAGGGTTGGACTTAGGGCCCGGGGAGCACTTGGATCTTCCCAGACCCGAACCGGTGACCTCGGTGATTTTACCAGCTCTGAACACAATTTTGGGAAAGGATTTAAGTTTTAGCCCACCCGCCCAACACAATCAATACTCTCCAAGTAATTAAAGCCCTCCAAATATATACGACCTGATGTATGTACGTCAGCAACCTCAGGAAATGGTCCATCACTTTCGGGCCATGTTTCTACTTGTCAAAAATATGATTAAAGGTTGATGCGACGATGATGTGGTCTCGGTTTTTTATCACAATTGCATAGATGAGGGTATTCGAAATGCCCTCGACCGCCGCCGCATACAGAGTTTCGCGGAACTATCGCACGTAGTATGAAAATACTGCATAATGGAAAGCACATGGAAGGCCCAAAAATTGCAATTGGAACCTGTTGCCTTTAAGCAGTGTACTGCCCGGGCAAAACGGGTATATCCTTATGAGGCATCCGATCATAAGCCCGTCGGCAAGAAAAACAAACCCTTTACGGGATATAGATCAGTTCTTGGCGAACTCCTCAACAAACCCTGTCAGATACATGCGACGCCGAGCACCGAGCCAACCCGTAGCCTTCGGGCATGTTGGGTATTTCGGCAAGTGGCTAAAAGTGGAGAGGCTATCCTCATCACCGCTACTCAAGAGATGCATTCTTCGAAGGATGATGATCTCAACGTCTTCATGGTCTTCAGGCCTTTCTCGTCAAATAATCAGCGCAAAAGGGCACTCCGCGACCTTGCCAAAATTAACCAAGTAACCACAATGAACCCATGGAACAACGCAGTAATAACTTTCACCACGGACGACGAACCAGGGACTCGACCAGTCCGAGCACCCGATGCCTTGGTCTTAAACCCAATTGTGGATGGATTTCGACTCACCAAAGTGCTCATGGACGGCGGCAGTGGACTTAACCTAATCTACGAGGACACACTCAACAATATGCATATTGACAAAGCACGCATCAAGCAAAGCAGTACCACCTTTCGAGGCATCATCCCCGGTCGAGAAGCACGATGTTCGGGGAAAATCAAACTTGATGTAGTATTCGGCACGCCTGAGAATTATAGGTCCCAAGAGTTGCTCTTCCATGTGGCCCCCTTCAATAGCGGATATCACACCCTTTTGGGGCGGGATGCCATCTCATGCTTCCAAGCCATACCCCATTACGGGTACATGAAGCTCAAAATGCAGGGGCCAATGGAATAATCACAGTTACAAGTGATCCGGATAAAGCACTCTACGCCAAAAATAAAACCGCATCCTTGGCCCTTGAGGCTCTATCCGAAGCCCTTGTGGCTGAAGAACTAACCACCCTGCGATCCACGGTGGACAAGGGATGTGATCCGTGATAAGAGACCCAAGTCCACCTCTTTCAAACCAGCAGCTGAAATAGTGATGCCACGTGTCAGTTACCATTGACGAAAGCACTTCCATTACGCACCATTTATCATCATGGAAGTGGACAGTTCCATGATGATAATTTGAGTATTGTCATGGAACACTTCTACGGTAGCACATATATGACTATCTTGATTCTGTCATAAAATCGTCACAGATGTACATGCATTACAGAAGACGTGACCTACTGTGACAAACACGTATCATCACTATCGTGGAAACGTCATGGCAGATGTCCTAGTGTGAGGACTTAGTCGTGGAGCCATAGTGTTGAGGTTAGCTTAAAGGGGTTAAACATGACAAAGGACACGGGAGTTTATACTAGTTCGGCCCCTTACAATGAAGGTAAAAGCCTAATCCAGTTTGCAGTTAGTATTGCTAGGGTTTTGATGACCGGGGAGCGAATATGCTTGACCCGGCTCTCGACCTCTTGTTCTCTGTCCCTAAACCGTCGCTGGGTCGTCCCTTTATATACACAGGTTGACGCCCGGCAGTTTACAGAGTCCCGGCCGGCTCATAAACGTGTCCGGCTCGGTCTCTACCTTTTCTTATCTTACAACACAAGTTATACACCCTGGCGGTTTACATCTACGGGCCCTAATCCGCCCTTGGTCCTTGGGCCTTCTTGTTAAATCTCATTCATAAAGCACCGTATTCCTTGTCCTCGTGGGCTTCGATAGGAACAACTAACTATGAGTATAATCTGGCCCCTCCTGGGCTGTTTATACTTAATAGTTATATCCCCAGCATTAGGCCCCAGATTGATTTGAACTTGTTCATGTCAATTTTCAGTACTTAGAAAAATTCCTTCTTCAGCACTTTCCCGAAAACCTTATAAACCGTCGTGACGTCATCTCCAAGACCATGGTAATCCACCGTGACGTCATCTGCCATTAACTTTTACACTAAACCCAAATCTTTTAATGTATCTCCTTTAATGAACCTCCGAAAATCGAGGCGTTTGTATGTCTACAGATCAATTTTTTGACCTCCTCAATTCCCACGCCTACCACTTATCCATTCACCTTATAAATAGAGCCAGGGGTCATTTTCACTTTTCCCCTCGTGCCTCTTTGTCTCATCGTCTTCCTCGCATTGCCCCAGCGCTTCGAACTCCGCCGCTGCCGTCGGACCTCGCCTCTGCTTCGACCTTGGCCGCTGCATCACCCTGAACGCACCAGAGACTCGCGGCGCCTCTCCACTGTTCCCTCAGCACAAGTAAGCCTCCATTTCCTCCACTGTAGATCTATCTTTAGGGTTTGAGCGTTCATCAGTGCTCATCGGTGTTCATCTCTGCGCGGTAGTTCTTTTGATTCAAACCTCAATATTCAACCCGTATAGCGATGGCCATAGTCTTTCTTTTTCATCAGTGCATCTTGTTTAAGCAAAAAACTCCAATCTGAACCTTTATCCACTCCTTCGGTATGCATATTTAGGTCTGAATATACTTTCATTTTCTAGCCCGTGGTAGATCCAAAATTATAATGCCAGCCTGTGAAACCTGTTTTCCCATTACTTAGTTATTTCAGATTTGTACCTTCAATATCAATGTAGGCGGTTTAACTTTAGGAAATGATAACCCTCCAGGTACCATTAGTCCCCTCTTAAACCGGCAATCTCTTATCTTTGTACTTCTGACAACACCAATATTCGGTTTAAAATTTTTGCATGCTTTAACACTTTCCATCTCTTAACCCGCAATGCTTTATGCTTGTCAACCATGAATCTTAACTGGCACAAACCTTCCTTCAAGTTGTCAAATAAATGGCCAAGTCCTTTTATGCTTGCAACTGGGTTCCGTATCGGATTACAGAAGACGATCTGAATGGGTGTGTTATAACTAGCGCTTTACCCAATCAGAGTGAAATCCATTGGAGAGCTCCCAGTCCAGAAAATCCTCCTACGGCCAAGGATGGCGAAGTAGTCGTGTTTGTTGATCATCTGAGCCATGGTTTTAAACCTCCCGGATCAAAAAAATTCCGTGATGTGCTTGCTAGCTTCCAACTCCACCCTCAAGACATTGGACCCAACTCTGTGTCCAATATTTGTAATTTTCAAGTGTTTTGTGAGGCCTATCTTCAATAAGAACCGACCGTTGAAATGTTCGGAGATTTCTTCTACTTAAGCCGCCGTACTAAATTTACAGATGGGCCCAATACTGAACCCGGCGGGGTTTCAATTCAGAAAAGGAAAGATGTCAGCTTCCCTCATGCCAAGCATCATAGCCACCCAAAAGACAGGAATCGGACTTGGTTCTATTCCCGAGATACTTCTCCAGATGATGAGAATCCTCTGCCGGGTTATCGTGCTCACCGGCTTACCAATACACACCCATTTCCTCAAAGGCTGACTGCGAAAGAATAGGCCAAATACTCACCACAGCTTTCAAAGCTCAGTACCTTTGTCGCCAATGGTTTAACATGCATTGATTTCGTTCGCTGCTAGATATCTTGGGGCATTTTACCTTTAAGCCGTCACCCCGGTTTAATGTGTGAGTACATAGGGGATTTGATAGACCCTCAACAGCACACCAACATTCAGCTAACTGATGCTGAAATCATTGAAGCTGTCAAGAAGATACTGGATGAACCGGTGGCTGTCTGCGGTAAAACAGGGCTTAGTCCTTTCTGCGTTTCCAATAAACCGCCATCAGTAAGAATCGCATAACTCTTGATTTAATCCGTTCCCCCTTTTTTTATTTCCTTATAACTTTTGTCAATCTTTGACAGGGTGATGATCCATTCTGGAAGAAGAAGCCGCATGATAAACTGGCCAAGACACCTTGCCCCAAGATCAAAGTCATCAAAAGGTCTGCCAAGAAGAAAACCACCGAGTCTGCCGAGCTGAAAATCGATGACGATCCTGATAACCCGGAATCAGTGGTAGAACTTGATTCTCTTGGTTCCTTTTGCATACACCTCATTGACAATGACCATTATCCGAATGACGCTGAGGCTAGCCGGGCTGATGATGTAGAGGTAATTATTCTTTCCTCCGGTTCAGACCCTCTGCCAACACAAAAAACCCGTCAAGCAAACCGGAAAGTAAGATTTTCACACCCTCTTGCTTTTCTGGATCCAAGCTTTCTTTTGAAGAAACAACAACACGAAGCTCGCTGCACAACCCGGCATAGTGGCTGATACGTCTCCAATGTATCTATAATTTTTGATTGCTCCATGCTATATTATCTACTGTTTTGGACTATGTTGGGCTTTATTTTCCACTTTTATATTATTTTTGGGACTAACCTATTAACCGGAGGCCCAGCCCAGAATTGATGTTTTTTGCCTATTTCAGTGTTTCGGATAAACGGAATATCAAACGGAGTCCAAATGGAATAAAATCTTCGGGAACGTGATTTTCTCACTGAACGTGATCCAGGAGACTTGGACCCTACTCCAAGGAACAAAAGAGGCGGTCACGAGGGTGGGGGGCGCCCCCTAGGGCGCGCCCCCTGCCTCGTGGGCCCCTCGTTGCTCCTCCGGCATACTTCTTCCTCCTATATATACACACGTACCCCCAAACGATCAGAACAGGAGCCAAAAACCTAATTCCACCGCCGCAACTTTCTGTATACATGAGATCCCATCTTGGGGCCTGTTCCGGAGCTCCGCCAGAAGAGGGCCGTCATCACGGAGGGCTTCTACATCATCATAGCCTCTCCGATGAAGTATGAGTAGTTTACCTCAGACCTTCGGGTCCATAGTTAGTAGCTAGATGGCTTCTTCTCTCTCTTTGAATCTCAATATAAAGTTCTCCCCCTCTCTTGTGGAGATCTATTCGATGTAATCTTCTTTTTGCGGTGTGTTTGTTGAGACCGATGAATTGTGGGTTTATGATCAAGTCTATCTATGAATAATATTTGAATCTTATCTGAATTCTTTTATGTATGATTGGTTATCTTTGCAAGTCTCTTCGAATTATCCGTTTGGTTTGGCCAACTAGATTGGTAGTTCTTGCCATGGGAGAAGTGCTTAGCTTTGGGTTCGATCTTGTGGTGTCCTTACCCAATGACAGAAGGGGCAGCAAGGCATGTATTGTATCATTGCCATCGAGGATAACAAGGTGGGGTTTATTTCATATTGCATGAATTTATCTCTCTACATCATGTCGTCTTGCTTAAGGCGTTACTCTCTTTTTAACTTAATACTCTAGATGCATGCTGGATAGCGGTCGATGAGTGGAGTAATAGTAGTAGATGCAGAATCGTTTCGATCTACTTGTCACGGACGTGATGCCTATATACATGATCATGCCTAGATATTCTCATAACTATGTTCAATTCTGTCAATTGCTCAACATTAATTTGTTCACCCACCGTAGAATACTTATGCTCTTGAGAGAAGCCACTAGTGAAACCTATGGCCCCCAGGTATATTCTCATCATATCAGTCTCCATTACTTTAATCTTGCTTTGCTTTTACTTTTTACTTTGCATCTTTATACCAAAAATACCAAAAATATTATATCTATCAGATCTCACTCCCGTAAGTGACCATGAATGGCTTGAGAACCCCTAATCGCGTTGGTTGCGAGTAGCTATCGCTTTGTGCAGGTACAAGGGACTTGAGCGTGGGCTCCTACTGGATTGATACCTTGGTTCTCAAAAACTGAGGGAAATACTTACGCTACTCTGCTGCATCATCCCTTCCTCTTCGGGGAAAACCAACGCAAGCTGACGTAGCAAGAAGGATTTCTGGCGCCGTTGCCCGGGAGTCTACGCAAAAAGTCAACATACCAGGTACCCATCACAATCCCTATCTCTCGCATTACATTATTTTCCATTTGCCTCTCGTTTTCCTCTCCCCCCAATTCACCCTTGCCGTTTTATTCGCCCTCTCTCTCTATCCTCCCTCTCTTTTTGCCTCTTTTGCCCGTTCGCTCTTGTTTTCTTGTTGTCATGACTAGTCTCATATCTTCTCCCTTGTCTCCCGAGAGTGAAGTTCTAAATTTTAAACAAAGGGAGGGAGAAAATCTAAAAGATGCTTGGTATAGAATTTGCAATGCTCAAAATAGATCTACCAGGAAGCAATCTACCTTAGTTCTTCTCCGCAATTTTTATGTAGGTGTTAATCCTTGGTATAGATATATCCTCGATACCACTACCGGAGGAAATTTATTGGGTAGCCATACTTTTGATTCTTATAATGCTATGCTAAATTTATTTGGCTCACCACCTCTTTTGATTAATGGAACCACGCTAACTTTGGAGCATGTTATGCAAAGACTTGAAATTATCGAAAATAAAGTTGCTACTGTTGAATCAATTGAAAATCTAGATAAAAAGATCCACAATCAAATCACTCAATATGGATCTAAGGTAGGAATGACTTTGAATAATATTAAGGAAAAAGAACCCATAGTTAATGAGAGAATGAACTTAGATTCTACGAGAATTGATAAACTTGAGGGTATCATTACAAATTTGGGAACCGCTTTTTCTTCCGTAAAGAATACTCCAAGTACTCCTACTAAAATTGCCAAGCTTATGTATGTTCCTGAAAATAAGGGTGAATCATCTAGTAAGGAAACTGCGGATCTTAAATCTATAAGTATTCATCCCAATCTTTTTGCTATCATTAAGGAACCATTTATTACAAATGATTTTTTCGATATTGTGCCTAAAAGTTTGATAATTAATAAAAATAAAGAAATTCCTAAAGATGGTAGATGTCTAATTGAAGAATTGCCTACCAAAGATGGCAATACCTAGATCTATCCTCGCTTTTATGCCTAGCTAGGGGCGTTAAACGATAGCGCTTGTTGGGAGGCAACCAAATTTTATTTTTATTCCTTGCCTTTTGCTCATGTTTAGTAATAAATAAATTATTTAGCCTATGTTTTGGTTGTGTTTTTGTGTGTTTAATTAGTGTTTGTGCCAAGTAGAACCGTTGGGAAGACTTGGGGAAAGTCTTGTTGAAATTCCTGTAAAAAACAGAAACTTTAGCGCTCACGAGAACTGCTGTCATTTTTATTTGAAGAGTGATATTTAGTTAATTCTTTTTGCAGATGATTAATAGATAAATTACTCAAGTCCAGAAATTTATTTTAGAATTTTTTGGGTTCAAGATCTTGCGCTAGATACAGATTACTACAGACCGTTCTGTTTTTGACAGATTCTGTTTTTCGTGTGTTGTTTGCTTATTTTGATGAATCTATGGCTAGTAAAATAGTTTATAATCCATAGAGAAGTTGGAATACAGTATGTTTAACACAAATATGAATAAAGAATGAGTTCATTACAGTACCTTGAAGTGGTCTTTTGTTTTCTTTCGCTAACGGAGCTCACGAGTTTTCTATTTTGAGTTTTGTGTTGTGAAGTTTTCAAGTTTTGGGTGAATTCTTTTGATGGATCATGGAACAAGGAGTGGCAAGAGCCTAAGCTTGGGGATGCCCATGGAACCCCCAATATAATCCAAGGACACCAAGAAGTCAAAGCTTGGGGATGCCCCGGGAGGCATCCCCTCCTTCGCCCACTTCCATCGGTAATTTACTTGGAACTATATTTTTATTCACCAACATGATATGTGTTTTGCTTGGACCGTCTTGTATTATTTGTGTCTTTGTGTCTTAGTATTCCACGATTATCCTTGCTGTACACACCTTTTGAGAGATACATACATGAATTAAAATTTGATAGAATACTCTATGTGCTTCACTTACATCTTTTGAGCTAAGTAGTTTTGCTCTATGTGCTTCACTTATATCTTTTGAGCTAGTTAGTTTTGCTCTATGTGCTTCACTTATATCTTTTGAGCATTATAATTTTGCTCTATGTGATTCACTTAGATCTTTTAGAGCACGGTGGTGGATTTGTTTTAAAGAAACTATTGATCTCTCATGCTTCACTTAAATTATTTTGAGAGTCTCTTAATAGCATGGTAATTTGCTTAATGATAATATGCTTGGTATTCAAGATTTGTGAAACTTTCTTTTGAGTGTGTTGAATACTAAGAAAAGATTGAAGCATGATAATTGTTTTGAGATATGGAGGTGATAATATTAAAGTCATGCTAGTTGAGTAGTTGTGAATTTAAAGAATACTTGTGTTAAGGTTTCTGATTCCCGTAGCATGCACGTATGGTGAACCGTTATGTGATGAAGTCGGAGCATGATTTATTTATTGATTGTCTTCCTTATGAGTGGCGGTCGGGGACGAGCGATGGTCTTTTCCTACCAATCTATCCCCCTAGGAGCATGCACGTAATACTTTGCTTTGATAACTTCTAGAATTTTGAAATAAGTATATGAGTTCTTTATGACTAATGTTGAGTCTATGGATTATACGCACTCTCACCCTTCCACCTTTGCTAGCCTCTCTAATACCGCGCACCTTTCGCCGGTATCATACACCTACCATACACCTTCCGCAAAACAGCCACCATACCTACCTATTATGGCATTTCCATAGCCATTCCGAGATATATTGCCATGCAACTTTCCACCGTTCCGTTCATGACACATTCCATCATTGTCATATTGCATATCCCGGTACACCGCCGGATGCATTCACATAGAGTCATATTTTGTTCTAAGTACCGAGTTGTAATTGTTGAGTTATAAGAAAAATAAAAGTGTGATGATCATCATTATTAGAGCATTGTCCCAGTGAGGAAAGAATGATGGATACTATGATTCCCCCATAAGTCGGGATGAGACTCGGGACGAAAAATAAATAAAAAAAGAGGCCAAAGAAGCCCAAATAAAAAGAGGCCATAAAAAAGAGAAAAAGCCCAAATAAAAAGAGGCCATAAAAAAAGAAAAAAAAGAGAAAAGGACCAAATAAAAAAATGAGAGAAAAAGAGAGAAGGGACAATGTTACTATCCTTTTACCACACTTGTGCTTCAAAGTAGCACCATGATCTTCATAGTAGAAAGTCTCTCATGTTATCACTTTCATATACTAGTGGGAATTTTTCATTATAGAACTTGGCTTGTATATTCCAGTGATGGGCTTCCTGAAAAATTGCCCCAGGTCTTCATGAGCAAGCAAGTTGGATGCACACCCACTTAGTTTCTTTTTGAGATTTCATATACTTATAGCTCTAGTGCATCCGTTGCATTGCAATCCCTACTCACTCACATTGATATCTATTGATTGGCATCTCCATAGCCCGTTGATATGCCTAGTTGATGTGAGACCATCTTCTCCTTTTTGTCTTCTCCACAACCACCATTCTATTCCACCTATAGTGCTATATCCATGGCTCACGCTCATGTATTGCATGAAGATTGAAAAAGTTTTGAAAAAGTTAGAGTATGAAACAATTGCTTGGCTTGTCATCGGGGTTGTGCATGATTTAAATACTTTGTGTGGTGAAGATGGAGCATAGCCAGACTATATGATTTTGTAGGGATAACTTTCTTTGGCCATGTTATTTTGATAAGACATAATTGCTTTACTAGTATGCTTGAAGTATTATTATTTTTTATGTCAATATAAACTTTTGTCTTGAATCTTTCTAATCTGAATATTCATACCACAGTTAAGAAGATTTGCATTGAAATTATGCCAAGTAGCACTCTGCATCAAAAGTTCTCTTTTTATCATTTACCTACTCAAGGATGAGCAGGAATTAAGCTTGGGGATGCCTGATACGTCTCCAACGTATCTATAATTTTTGATTGCTCCATGCTATATTATCTACTGTTTTGGACTATATTGGGCTTTATTTTCCAATTTTATATTATTTTTGGGACTAACCTATTAATCGGAGGCCCAACCCAGAATTGCTGTTTTTTGCCTATTTCAGTGTTTCGGATAAACGGAATACGGAGTCCAAACAGAATAAAATCTTCGGGAACGTGATTTTCTCACCAAACGTGATCCAGGAGACTTGGACCCTGCTCCAAGGAACAAAAGAGGCGGTCACGAGGGTGGGGGGCGCGCCCCTGCCTCATGGGCCCCTCGTTGCTCCTTCGGCGTACTTCTTCCTCCTATATATACACACGTACTCCCAAACGATCAGAACAGGAGCCAAAAACCGAATTCCACCGCCGCAACTTTCTGTATCCACGAGATCCCATCTTGGGGCCTGTTCCAGAGCTCCGCCGGAAGAGGGCCGTCATCACGGAGGGCTTCTACATCGTCATAGCCTCTCCGATGAAGTGTGAGTAGTTTACCTCAGACCTTCGGGTCCATAGTTAGTAGCTAGACGGCTTCTTCTCTCTCTTTGAATCTCAATACAAAGTTCTCCCCCCTCTCTTGTGGAGATCTATTCGATGTAATCTTCTTTTTGCGGTGTGTTTGTTGAGACCAATGAATTGTGGGTTTATGATCAAGTCTATCTATGAATAATATTTGAATCTTCTCTGAATTCTTTTATGTATGATTGGTTATCTTTGCAAGTCTCTTCGAATTATCCGTTTGGTTTGGCCAACTAGATTGGTAGTTCTTGCCATGGGAGAAGTGCTTAGCTTTGGGTTCGATCTTGCGGTGTCCTTACCCAGTGACAGAAGGGGCAGCAAGGCACGTATTGTATCGTTGCCATCGAGGATAACAAGATGGGGTTTATTTCATATTGCATGAATTTATCTCTCTACATCATGTCATCTTGCTTAAGGCATTACTCTGTTTTTAACTTAATACTCCAGATTCATGCTGGATAGCGGTCGATGAATGGAGTAATAGTAGTAGATGCAGAATCGTTTCGATCTACTTGTCACGGACGTGATGCCTATATACATGATCATGCCTAGATATTCTCATAACTATGTTCAATTCTGTCAATTGCTCAATAGTAATTTGTTCACCCACCGTAGAATACTTATGCTCTTGAGAGAAGCCACTAGTGAAACCTATGGCACCCGGGTCTATTCTCATCATATCAATCTCCATTACTTTAATCTTGCTTTGCTTTTACTTTGCTTTTACTTTTTACTTTGCATATTTATACCAAAAATACCAAAAATATTATATCTATCAGATCTCACTCTCGTAAGTGACCGTGAAGGGCTTGACAACCCTTAATCGCGTTGGTTGCGAGTAGCTATCGCTTTGTGCATGTACGAGGGACTTGAGCGTGGGCTCCTACTAGATTGATACCTTGGTTCTCAAACACTGAGGGAAATACTTACGCTACTCTGCTACATCATCCCTTCCTCTTCGGGGAAAACCAATGCAAGCTCAAGACATAGCAGTGGCCAGGTGGTTACTTTGTCCGGTTTACCGAACGCGCCGGTTCGTAAACGTCGCCCAGAGGTTTCACCTATTCCTGACCCATATTATCCCAAGGTAGGTTATTTCCGACAACCTCTTAATCCGCCCGATTCCGACTATCAAGGAACATCTCATTCATCTTCTGGCGAGTCAACAGGGACACAACTTCCACCCCTTAAAACTGTTCCTGGGTGAGCATACTAAACTAACCCTTTATACCCTGCACCTGCCTAATATACTAACCTTTATGTCCATTCATTTTAGAGAAAAAGCCAGACCCAGCAAAAAGGCTAAGTTGAATAAACCGGCTGATGATGACACGACAGTTGACCTGGAAAAGACTCCAGAACCGTCTGAGCCGAATACTGATGTTGTCCTTGACGATCTGCCAGTACAAGATCATGACACCTTTGTTGAGCAAGTGGAAATTGTTCCGACAGCTCATGATGATAAAGCGCCGAGCCCAACCAAAGCTGCTGATGATAAAACGGACGATGTTGTCGCTAATGGCGTCAGCTATACGGCCCCAGGAAACCCCACTGCTCTGTCAAAACATAGCGCCAAGGAAGAATTTTCTGCTATAGACAAGGGCAAGTGGAAGGCAGATCTGGAAAGTTATGCCCGTCTCAGCGCCCAAGACATCCACTCTGGGTTTTTAAACCGGCTATACACCAGCCGTGATTATGAAGCCGGGTTATTGAACATGATGAAAGAGCGATATGAGGTAACCACTGCTGATTTCTGGATAACTACTCTTCCCTTATAACCAGTTTAGTACCACCAACTCCAGTAGTCCCCAAGGGCCGGTTTATAGTACTAATATGAACCGGGACTTTGTAGAAAATGCTTCAACTTTCCCTATGTAGCCCCTAAGGGCCGGTTTATCTTTCCAAGATGAACCGGGTCTTTTTACTATAAGACTCGACATTCATTTATAAATCTGTGTAAACCGATGAACCACCAAACTCATTGATGGCTGCAAAATCCATAGTCTTTAACTTTGAGCAAATATGCATTAGTCCCCAAGTACCAAGTATATGACTTGTCATGTGCTTGGGACTTTGTAATAATTTTGGAGAATAAGCGATAGCCATTAGCCCCCAAGTGCCAAGTGTATGACTTGTCATGTGCTTGGGACTTCAAATGTACGCTACCAACTGACAAATTGCACACCTCTTGCAAGCTGAACTTAGCAAAAAGGAAACCCAAGTCGCCGACCTTCAAGAGAACATCAAAACTCAACAAGATGAGACTTCCTAGGCCAAAGAAGAGCTGGCCAACACTTTAACAGCTATGGAAAAACTGAAGGAGAACTTTAAGAGTGAGCAGGTAGGCTGGGATACAGAGAAAGCCACTCTGCTGAAAAGAGCCGAGGACACTGAAGTTGCGCTTAATCCGGTCATAGAGGAACTAACTGGCTTAAAGTGGCAGATAAATTCCATGACTACTGCTGTCTTTGGTGAGTAATCGTCTTCACAAACTGTAAACATGTATTATCAAATAAACTGCCGGTTTACCAATTGTGTCAATGCAGGGAGTCGTGTTGCTCATCTAGGCTCCGACATGCGTCAAAGTCTGAAAGCTGCCTATACCTTTATAGAACAGCTATATACCGGCGTTCAACGGGTCATCTGCACAGCTTCTCATAATAAACCGGCCCCAACTTTGATCAAGGATACATTGGTAAGACTAGCTGTAATGCCTGCCTGGATTGAGGAGCCGAATAAATCAGCTGCCAGGGCGGGTGCTCTTACCGCATTGACGCCACCCAAAGCCTGGATCTCTGATCTTGACCCGGCCAATCTTGGAAACGGCTATCCCAGCATCAAAGAGGACGGGTCAGATTTTGATAATGATGACCTCAGAGCTTTGACAAGGGAGATGCGCCCACGGGCTAGAAATTTTGCTAAAGAAACTGATCTGTCACATTATCAGGCGATTTATGATGCCAGCAACAAGAAGGTTAATCTGCCAACTTGCAACGCTCCGGATCTTATTCTGCCAATCCGTAAGCATACTTATGCTCCTGATGTTGACCCCTCCTCACTTATAGCGATGAAGCTGTATTGAGAGCCTTAACTAGGATCGATTGGTCAACCCATGACTTCCAGCAACTGGGTAGAGAAGAGGAGGGTGAACCGGCGCAGGATGATCCAAAACCTTCAAACTAGCACGATCAAGATTCATAAACCGATAGCCGGTTTAGCTTCTTCCGTCTGCAAAACTTGCTTGAAACAATTGTTCTTATGGGCAATAAACCACCTTGTAATAGGCTAGTTTAAACGCTTGGTCTGCTATGCCATCGTGCATATTTACTTTGCATGATACTGTTAATCCGCCATGTTAATATATGCTATGTCCACGTATGATACTTTAGCATCAGGGAATCTGCTCCTACAATTAATAAAATAAAAAATGTCCTAGTGGTGTACCGTTGGACGGGTTATCCTGCCCAATAACATAGTTTGTAACCATGGCTAGGCATAAAAATAACCATATATCTATACCTACTAATAAAGCAAAGTGCATTTCTCCAATTTTTTCATCCGTTCACCCCATATTATTTTTTCTGAATTTTTTTACTATCCGAGGTGGTACTAATTTTCCGTCCGTCCGTCGTTGGCCTCACATGTTTTTTTTGTCGATTTTAACGCCTCGCCTGTGGCCGGCCCATCTAGGTCGTGTCAGGCAGCCCAATAGCAGTCTGAGATGGGGAGGCAAAAATATTTGCTGGTATAAGGAATTGAACTCGCAACCTCCAATAAAGGACCTCCACCAACCGCCAACTGAGCTAGATCGTCTTGTGCTGATTTTGTACTGTAAGTTTGTCTATTGAATAGTACCATATCGCCCTTTTACATCCAACCTCATCAATTTATATACGTCTTCAAGTTACTAGGTAACAATCAACTCAATAAGCTAGACCGGGAATCAAAATACGTATAAGGAGAAAGGAAAGGATTGAAAAGAAGGAATAAAACTAGGGAAGGAAAGGAATTTATAGAAAATAATAGAGAGAATAAAGTTGGCTGTGCCTTGGGAAGGAAAGAAAAGGAATTAATAGAGCGAACAAATTTGGCGGATTAAAAGAAGGAATAGACTCTATATGGCTACCTGCATGGATGAAGGGGCCGGAAAGTGAATAAATTTGGTGGGTTAAAGAAGGAATGAACTCTATATATTGCTGCATGCATGGATGAAGGGGGCAGAGAGTTAATAAATTTGGTGAATTATATAAAATAAGGAATGCAATCTATGGCTTCCTGCATGGACGAAGAGAGCATTGTGGCTTGTATGCGTATTCTGCTTAGACTTTTTTTGTTGGGTGTTGTTTGGAGTCATATGGGTCGTATTTGCAATACTAAGAAAATAAAGGTACACGAGGTGCAAAATAATACATCACATGTACATTGTTTCAGGTGATTTCGTGTAAGGTGTAACTGATCGACCCTTTCGTGAGGTGACAATGGTAAAAAATAACTATGAGTATCTTGCTGAGAGAGAGAGAGGATGAACTATTAATCCAACGCCCATGGAAATCAGTAGTGATACAATACAACCATCAACTATGAGTTTGTTGTAGCCTAAACAACATGGATCCATTTTCTAGGAGACAAATTCACTAATTTCCCTGAAAAATGTCGTTGACATCGGAAAATATATTGTTGTTATAGTTGAAGAGTTGTTATATTTTTGGACCTATTTTCCTTACTCATTAAAAAATTAAGACCGTCCTTCTAGATCTAATATTGATATGACTGCTAAAACATTTCATTTATTTCCCCATAAATCTTAGTGATTCAAAATTTTGCATGAAGTGCAATATGTTTTGCAGTGCTCACTACATGTTTTCTCCCATTGCAACACATGATCTCAGGTAGGTGAGTTTCACCTTCCGTTGGTGGTGTTTCACTAATTATGTCCCGCGTCATCTACATCAACATAGTGCGCTCATGGTCGGAGGGGGATGAACAAGGAGAGACATTTGATCGACCAACCAGTGCCCATCACCGACGCACTCCACTATTGGGCATTGCTAGGAAGAAGCCGTCATTGCATGATCCGTTGGCACCCGTCACCAATGCACCACCAATCGAACTTATCACCCGGTGTTTCCGATAAGAAATCCTCACTTTCCCTATAATATTAGCCGAAGGATAAGGATAAGTGTGCAATGCTCCTCATCATATCCAACATAACCAACGCTCCATATAATGGTACCTTGACCGGGCCAATGGTGGTTCATAGTAACCAACATTTATTCGTAGCAAAGCACGAGCATTGTCTACAAAATTACAAGTCTGTGCAGGGAGGTCTTATGAAAGTGGCGTGCTAGACTGTGTTTATCAAACTCATCACCTTGGAATTGAGAGCGTGCATTGTTAATTGGTGGATAACAAGACCACCATCTACGATGGTGATGAAGAGGAGAAGTGGCAACACAGATGGATCTCAAGCAATGTGCGAGGATTTTTGTTCTGCCATTGCAACGCACGGGCACATTTGCTAGTAATGTAAAATATACCATACCTGTGATATTTTACCACACTGTTGGTTAAGCAAACCGGTATAATAAGGGTGATAACCCATAACTTGAATACTGGTAATCATCATCTGGTTGCCGGTTTATGAACGAGCCTAGGCCGGATCAATAAATACCGGACAGTGGTTTTCTACTTGTTGGTGACTTATAATCAAAGGCCAGGCCAGGTTAATAAGCATAGATAAATTATACTCATAAAGCATTATAAACTGAAAAAATCAAGAAAGATTTTAAATAGTCATAATTGTGGTGTTGCACTAATCAAGAGGGTTTAAGCTATGGTTCGGATACGACCAAAGCCCCCAAATGATTTCCCTGGTGGCCTTATGCCTATCAAGAGGTGTAGCCATGGTTCGAATACGACCAAGCCCCCAAATGATTTCCCTGGTGGCCTTATGCCTATCAAGAGGTGTAGCTATGGTTTGAATATGACCAAGCCCCCAAGTGATTTCCCTGGTGGCCGTATGCCTATCAAGAGGTGTAGCTATGGTTCGAATACGACCAAGCCCCCAAGTGATTTCCCTGGTGGCCTTACGCCAATCAAGAGGTGTAGCTATGTTTCGAATACGACCAAGCCCCCAAGTGATTTCCCTGGTGGCCTTACGCCAATCAAGAGGTGTAGCTATGGTTCGAATACGACCAAGCCCCCAAGTGATTATGTGGGTTGTGCCCAAGGGGCACCTATGTTTGAGCTATGCTATGCAACAGACTCTCTTTGGTCCCTTTAATCCGGGCATTAAGCCTCCAAGTAGATCAGAGCTATGCTCATATAAAGTTGTAATATTGGCTTGATAGCCGGATTACCAAGGTAATCAGAGCTGTGCTCTTATAACATGGGCTTGATAGCCGGATTACCTTGGTAACCAGAGCTGTGCTCTTATAATATGGGCTTGATAGCCGGATTACCTTGGTAACCAGAGCTGTGCTCTTATAATATGGGCTTGATAACCGAATTACCAAAGTAACCAGAAACTCATGTAAGAAAACGACAGAAGCCCCGCTTTAGGAAGGATGCTGATTTATTATATCAATCATAATATATACATTGTATAAATATGTACATAAGGAGAGCCTGTGGCTCAAGTGTAGTATGGCCTAAGCTGAGCAATATTCCAGGGCCGGCGGGTCTCCTCCTCCAACGTGCGTGAGTCCTTTTGGTCTCAAATATCGATAAGTTAATATGACCCGTTGTTTAGATTCTTGCTGACCACAAAGGGTCCTTCCCAAGGTGGGGATAACTTGTGCATATCAGTCTGATCCTGGATGAGCCAGAGCACCAGATCGCCTTCTTGGAAAGTTCTAGTTTTAACCTGGCGGCTGTGGTAAAGGCGCAGATCTTGCTGGTAAATCGCCGAACGAGCTGCTGCGATGTGACGCTCTTCATCTAACAAGTCAAGTGCTTCCTGACGTGCTTTTTCATTGTCAGCTTCGACATAAGCCGCCACACGGGGCGAGTCATGACGGATGTCACTAGGGAGAACTTCCTCTGCTCCATAAACCATGAAAAAAGGCGTATAACCCGTAGACCTGTTGGGGTGATATTAATGCTCCATAACACGGAAGGTAAATCCTCGACCCAACAACCCGGCGTCCTCTACAAGGGAACCATAAGCTGGGGTTTGATACCTCTCAAAATCTCTTGATTGGCTCTCTCAGCTTGACCATTAGACTAGGGGTGAGCCACCGATGATACATCAAGCCGGATATGCTCACATTAACAAAAAATTTCCATAGCTCCCTTGGAAAGGTTAGTGCCATTGTCAATTATAATGCTATGTGGAAAGCCAAAGGGGAAGATCACCTTCTTCATGAATTGAACCGCCGTTGCTGCATCACACTTGCTCACTGGCTCTGCCTCTACCCATTTAGTAAATTTGTCAACTGCCACCAAGAGGTGGGTCTTCTTATCCTTGGATCTCTTAAAGGGCCCAACCATATCAAGTCCCCAGACTGCAAATGGCCAAGTAATTGGAATCATCCTTAACTCCTGAGCCGGAACATGAGCTCGACGTGCAAACTTCTGACAACCGTCACACCTTCTGACCAAGTCCTCAGCATCAGCATGGGCCATCAGCCAATAAAAACCATGACGAAAAGCTTTGGCAACCAGAGATTTCGAACCGGCATGATGACCACAGTCCCCTTTATGGATCTCACGTAGGATCTCACAACCTTCTTCAGGAGACACACAACGCTGAAACGCCCTGGTGACACTGCAATGATGCAACTCCCCGTTGACAATAGTCATTGACTTAGACCGCCGGATTATCTGCCTGGCCAAAACTTCATCCTCAGGTAACTCGCCCTGGGTCATATACGCCAAATAGGGAACTGTCCAATCCGGAATAACATGAAGAGCCGCCACCAACTGAACCTCCGGGTCAGGAATAGCCAAATCCTCCTCTATAGGTAACTTGACCGACAGGTTATGAAGGAGATCAAGAAAAACATTAGGCGGCACCGGTTTACATTGAGAACCCAACCGGCTTAAAGCGTCTGCCGCTTCATTCTTTCTCCGGTCCACATGCTCAACCTGATAACCCTTGAAGTGACCAACAATAATATCCACCTCCCGTCGATAAGCCGCCATGAGTGGATCTTTGGAATCCCAAGTACCTAATACTTGTTGAGCTACCAAATCCGAGTCACCAAAGCACCTAACCCGGCTTAAGTTCATCTCCTTAGCCACTCGAAGACCGTGGACCAAGGCCTCATATTCAGCTGCATTGTTAGTGCAAGGAAACATTAGACAGAGAACATAACAAAATTTATCACCTCAAGGGGAAGCCAGCACAACTCCAGCCCCCGAGCCCTCCAATTGCCTGGACCCGTCAAAGTGAATAGTTCAATATGTGTTATCTGGCTTTTCCTCCGACATCTGCAACTCTGTCCAGTCATTGATGAAATCTACAAGTGCCTGGGACTTGATTGCTGTACGAGGCATATACTTTAACCCGTGAGGTCCAAGCTCAATGGCCCACTTGGCAACCCAGCCAGTTGCCTCCCTGTTTTGGATTATATCATCCAAAGGAGCAGAACTGACCATAGTGATGGGATGACCCTGAAAATACTGTTTAAGCTTCCGGCTCGGCATGAAAACTCCATACATCAGCTTCTGCCAATGTGGGTATCTCTGCTTGGACTCGATGAGTACCTTGCTGATATAATAAACCGATTGTTGAACCGGATACTCCTTGCCTGCCTCCTTTCGCTCCACCATAATGGCCACACTGACAGCTCGGGCATTGGCAGCCACATATAACAACAATGGCTCTTTATCAATAGGAGCAGCAAGGACAGGTGGCTCGGCTAACTGCTTTTTCAAGTCGTCAAACGCTGCATCAGCAACATCACTCCAGACAAAATTTTCTGTCTTTTTCATCATCTGATATAGAGGAATAGCTTTCTCCCCCAACCGGCTGATAAACCGGCTCAATGCTGCAATACGACCCGCCAGACGTTGAACATCATTGATACACACCGGTTTAGCCAGAGAAGTAATTGCCTTGATCTTTTCCGGGTTAGCCTCAATGCCCCTGTTAGACACCAAAAAACCCAAGAGCTTGCCTGCCGGTACACCAAAGGCGTAGTTGGCCGGATTAAGCATCATCTTATAACTTTGGATATTATCAAAAGTTTCTTTCAAATCATCTATCAATGTCTCCTCTTTCCTGGACTTCACAACAATATCATCCACATAAGGATGAACATTGCGCCCAATCTGAGTATGAAGACAGTTCTGCACAGAACGCTGATAAGTCGGCTGGGCACTCTTGAGCCCAAAAGGCATAGACACATAGCAGAAGGCTCCAAAGGGAGTTATGAAAGCTGTCTTCTCCTGGTCCTTAACTGCCATCTTGATCTGATGATAACCAAAATAAGCATCCAGAAAACTCAAACGCTCACAACCCGCCGTAGCGTCAATAATCTGATCAATACGAGGGAGGGCGAGAGGATCAGCCGGGCAAGCCTTGTTTGAATCCGTGTAGTCCACACACATGCGCCAAGTGACATTCTTCTTAAGTACCAGCACCGGGTTAGCCAACCACTCAGGATGAAATACTTCAATGATAAACCCAGCTGCCAGGAGCCGGGCTACTTCCTCGCCAATAGCCTTACGCCTTTCTTCATTGAAGCGGCGGAGAAACTGCTTGACAGGTTTAAACTTAGGATCAATGTTAAGAGTGTGCTCAGCGAGTTCCCTCGGTACACCTGGCATGTCAGAAGTCTTCCATGCAAAGATGTCCCGATTCTCACGGATGAACTCGATGAGCGCGCTTTCCTATTTCGGATCCAGATTAGCACTGATGCTAAACTGCTTGGATGAATCGCCAGGAACAAAATCAACTAACTTGGTCTCCTCAGCCGATTTAAACTTCAAGGCCGGGTCATGCTCCGTGGTTGGCTTTTTCAGAGAAGTCATATCCACCGGATCAACATTGTCCTTATAAAATTTCAACTCCTCTGTTGCACAAACCTATTCAGCATAAGCCGCATCACCTTCCTCATATTCCAAAGCTATCTTTCGACTCCCATGTACCGTGATGGTCCCCTTATGACCTGGCATCTTGAGCTGCAGATAAACAACAGGGCCTTGCCATGAACTTAGCATATGCTGGCCGGCCAAACAGAGCATGATAAGGGCTCTTGATTTTCACCAACTCAAAGGTCAATGTCTCTGATCTAGAATCATAATCATCTCCAAAAGCAACTTCCAGAGCTATCTTACCAACTGGATATGCCGACTTACCAGGCACCACCCCATGGAAAACAATGTTTGCCGGTTTAAGATTTTTATCCGTCAACCCCATGCGACAGAAGGTTTCATAATAGAGAATATTGATGCTGCTCCCTCCATCCATGAGCACCTTGGTGAACTTGTACCCTCCAACCTGAGGTGCAACTACCAACGCCACATGACCCGGATTATCAATCCGGGGCGGATGATCCTCTCGACTCCACACAATGGGTTGCTCAGACCAACGCAAGTAACGGGGTACTGCCGGTTCAACGGAGTTTACTGGCCTTTTATGAAGCTTCTGATCCCTCTTACACAAGCTTGTGGTGAAGACGTGATACTGCCCGCTATTCAGCTGTTTCGGGTTACTCTGATATCCAGACTCCTGCTGCTGATTTCCCTGACCAGACTGTTGATGGTAGCAGCCCTGATTGCCTTGACTGCCCTGATGACCTTGAAATCCAGAGCCTGAACTGCCACCACCGTAACCCGGCCCCTGTGAACCAGATCCTGGACCGCCTCCCGGTCCATGGTTACCTTGAAAAAGATTTGAATTCTTGAACTCCCTCATGATGTAACAATCCTTCTAGAGATGAGTAGACGGTCTCTAACGTGTACCATGCTTCGGGCAGGGCTGATTCAACAGACGTTCAAGATTCATGCCTGATCCTCCGGTTTGCGGGGGAGGTCTACCCTTACGACCCTGACCATCATTCTTTGCATTGGTATTTGCCACAAAGTCCAGGTTGTTATCGGCCTTGCGCTTACCATTACCTCCTTGATTCGCCGTAGGGTTATGCTGCTGCCCTTTGGTGTTGTTGCTCTTCTTTCCCTTTCCCGGTTTGTCATCATCAGACTCGGGGTCTTTGGTACTATCAGAGTCAGCGTACTTAACCAGAGCTGCCATAAGTGTCCCCATGTCATTGCAGCGATGTTTGAGCCGCCCTAATTTCTGCTTGAAGGGCATAAAACGACAATTTTTCTCCAACGTCAAAACTGCTGAATCAGCATTAATCCGGTCTGATGAGTGCAGTATCATTGAAACCCGGCGCACCCAATGGGTTGTTGATTCACCTTCTTCGTGGACACAGGAGGCCAAATCCACAATGGACATGGGCTTCTTGCACGTGTCCTTGAAATTCTGGATAAACTGGGCTTTTAACTCGGCCCATGACCCAATGGAGTTAGCCGGTAGTCCCTTCAGCCAGGTATGAGCCGTTCCTTCTAACATCATGGTGAAATACTTAGCACATGCAGCCTCGTCAACATCCAACAGTTCCATCGCCATCTCATAACTCTCAACCCATGCTTCCGGAGGTAAATCGGCCGTGTAATTGGGTACCTTACGGGGGACTTTGCAATCTTTGGGCAACCATACGTTACGCAAAGCCGGGGCCAAACACGGCACACCCAAAGACCTGAAGGTTACTCTTGTCTCGACCGAAGCCGTCGGATGAACCGGAGAAGGTTGACGGGCCGCGTACTGCGCCGCTAACTCGGCCTCTCGTCGTGCTCTACCTTGGTCCACCACGTTCTGAACATCAGCACCACCGCCTGCCGGGTTATGGCCACGAGGCAGATTACGATTCCACACACTACTTGACATGGCCGGCTCATCGGTGTGTCTGCTGTAATTCCGGCTTGGGCGGTGGGTGGAACGAATCCTGTCACGGCTGTACGAATAAGCCTGCTGCTGGGCCAAGGCTGTCTGAAGGAGCTCTCTAGCCCGTCACGTCTCAACTGCTACTGGGGACTCGGCTTCAACTGGGAGAGCCGCCAATGGTGAAGCGGCGGCGACCATGTTATCCAAGGGGTTAGAGTAATGAGCCGGCGGTGTCGGCACATGATGCGGCATTAGTGCATGCTGCGGCGGGTTATTACCCTGACGAGGCGGATCCATCGTGCGCGGTTGAACCGGCACCCCTGTTCCTGGTGCTTCAATCCGGTTTATCACTGGCTGGTTAGTAGTCCTTGTTCCGGGCGTGTTGAAGGTAGGTGGGTCTGATGCCTTCTCCTCATGACATCATTTGATGCGTTCTGATCTAGCATAAGCCGGAAGGATTCCCATTGAACCCGCTGCGCCTGAGCCTCCAACTTGGCCCGCATCATGGCCATCCTTACATCCTCGGCTGCTAGGTCTTCCTTGGCTTGAGTTATCTGGTCTCTTACCTTGGCAATTTCCGCATTATGTTCATCCCGGTTTGCCGCACTATCCTCGGTCTTTATCAGTGTTGCTAGAGCGTCAAGTAAACCGGACAAGACTTGAGCCGACGGGCACGCAGGGTCTCCTGCCCTGGCCGCCGTTGCCACCGCTGAACTGGAAATTAACGCCGCCGCAGTTGAAGAGTTCTGCCCTGGCTGTGTACCAGCCATGAAAATCGCAACCAAGTTTGGTGGTTCGTGGAGATCCGAAATACTGTCGCCATCGGAATAGCCCCCGAACGGGCCATCTTGCAGCTGGTATAATGACTCGGTTTCTCCAGTAGATGATTCGCCATCGAAATACACGACGGTTTCACCACCAGACACCGATCTATCCTCAGATTCTGCCCCGTGGATGACTCCCACGAAGGCATGCTTCATGGCAGGCTAAACCCGGGTGGGTCTCGTACGCTGAGCAGTCTCATGATGTCGGTGCAGATGTCCGGCTCAGGGCCCGCTTCGCCATCTTGCCATTGAAGACGTGAATTCCATCGAAGGGGACCCTGTACCCATACTCAATGGAGCCGGCCTCGGGGCCCCAGCCCGTGTCGTTGATGTAGAGCTTGCCGCGGCTTCTCTTGGTCATCCGGCCCACGACGTATCCCTTGATCCCTTCAAAGTCACCCTTTAAGAACTTGAAACCATCATGCGATAGCCCCACGGTGGGCGCCAACTGTCGTGGAAATGTCACGGCAGATGTCCTAGTGTGAGGACTTAGTCGTGGAGCCATCGTGTTGAGGTTAGCTTAAAGGGGTTAAACAGGACAAAGGACACGGGAGTTTATACTGGTTCGGCCCCTTACAATGAAGGTAAAAGCCTAATCCAGTTTGTAGTTGGTATTGCTAGGGTTTCGATGTTCGGGGAGCGAATATGCTTGACCCGGCTCTCGATCTCTTGTTCTCTGTCCCTAAACCGTCGCTGGGTCATCCCTTTATATACATAGGTTGACACCCGGCGGTTTACAGAGTCCCGGCCGGCTCATAAATGTCCGGCTCGGTCTCTACCTTTCCTTATCTTACAACACAAGTTATACACCCTATGGTGGTTTACATCTATGGGACCTAATCCGCCCTTGGGCCTTCTTGTTAAATCTCCTTCGTAAAGCGCCGTATTCCTTGTCCTCGTGGGTTTCGATAGGAACAACTAACTATGAGTATAATCCGGCCCTCCTAGGCGGTTTATACTTAATAGTTATATCCCCAACAATCACGGAAGTGTTTTTTTGTAGTGTTAGTCCACGACACTCTTGCACTATTATTATTTTTACATTGTTCGGTTGTGCAAGTGAAAGGTAATAATGACGATGATTTGATGAAGTGACTGTGGCAAGGAAAGGATGGTATGAACTCTTCTTGTTTTTTTTGTAAATATGTTTAACTCAATATCCTTGATTCAGCATATTATGAGTAAACATGTCTGTGATGACAATTAGAGATTATAATTGCTCATGCCACACTTAAGTAGCTAGGAGTAGATAATGATTTATCTCGAGCGTCAACATGCATTGAAATGGTTATGATGTAGTATGTTAGGATGGTATTCTCCTCTCAAGAATTCAAGTGGCTTGACTTGGCACATGTTCACACATGTAGTTGACTCCATACCAATGAGCCTTCATGATATTTATATTCAGAGTGTTTATATCCTACTCATGCTCATGGTCAACATTTAATATTCGTAATGCATGATTATGACCATTGTCGCTCTCCAGTTGATCGCTTCTCAATCTATTTGCCATCCTTCGCCTGTACTAAGTGGAAATACGAAATACTGCTTGTGCATCCAAAATCCTGAAACCCCAAAGTTTTTAAAAAGAGTCCACTATATCTACCTATATACAGTATTACCCTGCTGTTCCAAGTAAATTTGCATGTGCCACCTCTAATCATTCAAATAAACATATGTTTTGTGTGCCTGTACCGCTCATGGAGTGATAGGGTGGTCAATATCTTCCATGCTAAGCGGTTTATTCTCATGATGGGCGTTTATTCACTTGTACTTGCACAAGAGAGGCTGCTAATTGGGATGCCCAGTCCTGTTAAACAAAAACTAAGAAAAATATAATAAAAACAAACTTCCCCTGGAAATTTGATTGTTTGGAGGGATTCGACTAGCCATTGCTTGTGTTTGTATGGTTGAGGGGGAGTAAATCTTTTCATTTCTGCATGGGAACCGCCAATAATGTGTTTTAGCATGGAAGATGTTAAAATCCTTTGTCATAACATTCACAGGAAAAGCACACCACTCAAAATTGTATTCATCTCTAATTTAAGCTCTGAGCTCTGGCACCTCTGCAAACCTCTGCTTCCCTCTTCGAAGGTTCATTCTATTTACTTTCATGTTATTTACTTCTATTGTTGAGTCATCACCTTCTCATCGAGCACTAGCATAGAGAGGTCTATTGTCATTCATAGCTAAACATGCATTGAGTCTAGTTAATGTTGGATGTGAGCATGACCGGATCTCTTCTACCCTAAATTACAATGTTTAGTCGTTGTTTGAACTTCAGAGGTGCTCTGCATGTTTTCTGGTCTCAGAAAGGGCTAGCGAGATACCATGTTACCATATTATATCACGATTGTTTTGATGATTTGTTGGCATTTGAGATAAGTTATGATTGCTCTCTAGTTGATTATGCCATTGATATGAGTAAATGTGAGTTCTAAGTGTTATCATTCACATGGTTAGTTCATGATCTTTGCTAAAAACTTGGTTACTATTTAAGCTTATATACAGATACAAAAACAAAAGAGCTTGTAAAAGTTATTCTTTATCTTTCAGTTTATCAACTGAATTGCTTGAGGACAAGCAATGATTTAAGCTTGGGGGAGTTGATATGTCTCCATCATATCTACTTTTCCAAACACTTTTGCTCTTGTTTTGGACTCTAATTTGCATGATTTGAATGAAACTAACCTGGACTGACGTTGTTTTAGCAGAACTACCATTTTTTTGTTCAAAACTAAAAGTTATCAGAATCGGACGAAACTTTGCGGAGATGTTTTATTTAATAAATAAAAATACTGGAATGAAGATCCACCAGAGGGGGCCACCAGTTGCTAACAAGGCAATAGGGCACGCCCTGATGCCTTGTGGGGCCCATGAGGCTCCGTCTGACCTAATGCCAGGCCTATAAATTCCGTCTTCCTTAGAAAAAAAGAGAAGTTTCATCACGTTTTATGATATGGAGCCACCACCACCTCATGTTCTTCATCGTGAGGGCTGATCTGGAGTCTATTCAAGGCTCCGGAGAGGGGGATACATCGCCGTCATCATCATCAACAATTCCATGATGCTTACCACCGGGAGTGAGTAATTCCTCCGTAAGCGTTGGATGAGATTTGTCATGTAGTCGAGTCAATTTGTTAGGGCTTAATCCCTAGTATCCACTATGTTTTGTGATTGATATTGCTATGACTTTGCTATGCTTAATGCTTGTCACTAGGGCCCGAGTGTCATGTTTTCAGATCTTAAACCACTATGTTTTCACGAATATATTTGAGTTCTTGATCCTATCTACTAGTTGTATGCACTTGTTATTGTTTTGATCCGTAGACCCTAAGGTGAAAATAATTGGGATACTCTCCGGGGAAGACTGTAGTTCGAGGAGTTTATGTATTTACCATGTGTTAATGCTTTGTTCCGGAAGGGACTTTTATTGGCGTGGAAGGCAAGCTTGGCGATACGAATATGTAGATCTCCTACCATTGTCACCGACTCTGTGTAACCCTAGCCCTCTCCGGTGTCTATATAAACCGGAGGGTTTTAGTCCGTAGGACGAACAACAATCATACCATAGGCTAGCTTCTAGGGGTTAGCCTCCTTGATCTCGTGGTAGATCTACTCTTGTACTACCCATATCATCAATATTAATCAAGCAGGACGTAGGGTTTTACCTCCATCAAGAGGGCCCAAACGTGGGTAAAACATTGTGTCCCATGCCTCCTGTTACCATCCGCCTAGACGCACAGTTCGGGACCCCCTACCTGAGATCCACCGGTTTTGACACTGACATTGGTGCTTTCATTGAGAGTTCCTCTGTGTCGTCACTTTTAGGCCCGATGGCTCCTCCGATCATCAACGACGATGCGATCCAGGGTGAGACTTTTCTCCCCGGACAGATCTTCGTATTTGGCGGCTTTGCACTGTCGGCCAATTCTCTTGGCCATCTGGAGCAGATCGAAAGCTACGCCCCTGGCCGTCAGGTCAGATTTGGAAGTTTGAACTACACAGCGGACCTCCGCGGAGACTTGATCTTCGACGGATTGGAGCCGCACCCGAGCGCGCCGCACTATCACGATGGGCATTATCTAGCTCTGCTGCCGAACAGTGCCCTGGAGGCCGCACCCGCATCAGCTCCTGTCGGTGTACAAAAAGAGGGGTACGCTTTTTGTACCTCTATAACTGTGCACGGGCAGTCTGAGCCACGGGCACCACCACACTGAGCAAGGCAAGGGAGGTGAGCCAAGGTAAGGCCGAAGCTCGAGAGAAGCAGAACGACGCCAAGACCAAGCCGACAAAGAGCAAAGGAGACAAAGCGGACTCCCCCCGGCAAGATCCTTGCCGGGAGGCGGTTTTAGCAAACTCGGCAAGACCCTTGCCGTGGCAGCTTGCCCCACACCTACAGAGTGAGTCACCCTTGAGTCCACTGCCCCCATGGGGCAAGGATTCGGGAGACATCCCTGTGGTGGCATGCAGATCTTTGTGAAGACATTCAAGATCAGATACACCCTTTAGAAGATGATGATCCTTGACGGGATCCCAGCCAAGGAGGACCACAAGGCCCCCGGCAAGAGCCTTGCCGG
Source organism: Triticum urartu (assembly GCF_056163025.1). Taxonomy (NCBI): domain Eukaryota; kingdom Viridiplantae; phylum Streptophyta; class Magnoliopsida; order Poales; family Poaceae; genus Triticum; species Triticum urartu. The sequence continues at coordinate 40,465,243 of NC_141876.1, read as the reverse complement.
GGATGATAGCAGGCGCCACGGCAAGACCCTTGCCGGGGCCCCGGCAAGGCCCTTGCCAAGAACACCCGTAGGGCCACCATCAGGCCCACGCCAGACAAACCTCCACCGCCGTTCGCATGCAGCTGCCGACCCAACCTGCTGGGCAGGCACCTGCGTGGCGGCATGCGAATCTTCATGGAGACCCACCACTGCGCCACCTCAGCTGCCTGCCTGCCTACATTGCACCGCGGGCGCCGCTGGCCAGGGCGCGTGTCGACACGAGAGGGAGCAGAGACGGACGAGACAGGGCTCTCCCCCGTCCCCGATAAAGCAAGGACACCTGGGCAAGACACATTAAATGCGCCTTGTCATGTAATGCGAGGGATAACCTCACATCACTGTACCCTTTCCACCTCCTGTGTGCCACTTTGGCAACCCCTTTCCTATAAAAGGAGGCCCGAGGCGACCCGGAAGAGGATTCGGCTTGTTGGAGCTCCTCACGCCCCATAGTTAGCTCAAGAACACAGATATACAATCCACCAAAGCAGGAGTAGGGTTTTACGCATCCTCGCGGCCCGAACCTGGATAAACGAACCGTGTGCTATCTGTTTGATCCGCTCTTCTCACGACCCTGCGCCCCGCAACTGTAGTAGGGATTCTTGTGATCCCATAGGTGTCGTTCCCACCGACATCTTTGGCGCGCCAGGTAGGGGGCGCAGTTGTGAGAATCGGCTTTAGCAGTTAGTTCGACGCTTCTTCATCGTCATGGCGCCCAAGAAGAAGACGACGGTGGCGGTTGGCCCGTCGGAAGCCGGACATCCCGTCCCGACGAGGGCGAGCAGCGGACCGGTCGCAGAAAGGACCCGGGGCGCCGTTCGCGAACACCAACACCGTCCCAGCAGCCGGAGTTTGGGAGCTGGCGATGTTCGTGTGCCTGGTAATGGGCCGCACGCCGCCAAATCCAAAGACGGAGCCAGGCCCTCTGCGGGTGGCGCGGGGCCTTCCAAGATCGCTACCACCCCGCCCGAAGGCGATGCGAGGGCCTCCAAGACTCCCACGCCGGCGCCGACGGCGCGCTCCTCTCGAGCAGCGCGCGACGAACGGCGCAATCATGCCGAAGACCCCGGGCGTCGCCGCGGGAAGAGCCCCGAGCACCACTCTCGGGAGGTAGAAGACCTGCCCGCTCGCCGAGGCGCTGGTGAAGATGGCATGCGACCGCGGGGTCGTGATAGAGCTCCTTCTGACATGGTCAGAAGTCGAAGCGCGTCGCGATTCGTGTAGGTTTCGCTGCCACCAACGCCGGCAGAAGCCCTGGCACGCGCGCAGTTGCTCCTCGATTTTCCTCCCACTACGGGGAAACTCGACGAATGGAGAGCCACTATCCGAAGCCTTGTTGCGGTGGCCAACAAAGACGAACCGAGTCCGGTGGAGCCCCCGGGTCGACGCTCCGACGGAGTCCCACGCAGCAGTGGTAGGAAAACCAGCGGCGCCGCGACAACGGTGCACTCGCCTCCTCCTCGCCCGGTACCGTGGATGCCAGCCCGTCGTGATGTTACGGGCGACGAAATCTCCATAGCGTTGTCCGACCCGCGGACCCATTGTGACCAGCACCAAGTCCTTCGGGAATGAGAACATGAAGACGCTCGAACCACTATCGAGCGCCGGCGCGAAGCGCGCCACCAGTCAGACAGGCGAGCAGGGCCTGCTGTGAACCACCCGGCACCGGAGAGCCCTGGAGGCCTACCTTACGAGGTAGGCTGTCCGGCTTTTACCCGTGAGCTGCGGCAGTTCCAGTGGCCCACTCACCGCACCTTCAAACCTGACGTGGGCGAAAAGTACAGCGGCAAGAACCACCCGTCCGAGTTCCTTAGCATCTACACCATTGCGATGCAAGCTGCCGGAGCCCACGACGATAAGGTGCTTGCGAATTACTTTCCGTTGGCTCTTAAACCCAACGCCATGTCATGGTTGATGCACTTACCGGTAGACTCTATTTCCTCCTGGTCAGATTTGTGCCATGAGTTTGTGGGCGCCTTTACTGGAGGCCACCAAGCCCACGGCCAAGCGAGCGACCTGCACATCATTCCCCAGAAGGGAGGCGAGAGTCTCCGCAAGTATATACAGAGGTTCAGCTGGATACAGTACAATATCCCTGATGTTCACCCTGCCGCCATCATCTGCGCATTCCATCAGAACGAGCGTAACCACAAGATGCGTGAAGAGCTGGCAATGAACAAGGTGAAAGATGTAGCAGAACTCTATGTTCTTGCTGACAGATGTGCCCGGGCTGAAGAGGGAAGGAAGTACCCCGGCGAAGACGCTGGTGTGGAAACCGACTCCTCAGATGAAGATACTGCCGCCCTAGCGAAGAAGGTCCGGCGCCGCAACAGGAAGCGCAAAGGTAAAGCCGTGCTTGCCGTCGAGGGATCTGATGACACCGGCTCCACCAAGAAAACCAAGGCAGATGACCCCGGCAAGGAAATTGCCGAATGTGTCGCCTGCCGGGCCTTGGCGGTTGCCGAGAAGCCAGGAAACTCCGACAAACAATACTGCAAGATCCATCGCACCAAAGGCCATGCTCTCCAAGACTGCCGACAGGTTGAGCTCCTCGCTGAGAAGTAGAGGGCTGAATATGAGAGGCGGGACAAGGAGAAGGGCCAGTGCTAAGGGGTCCGGCAAGAAGCGTGACGGCTAGGCGGGCCGTCGCGACAAGGATAAACAACAGGAGAGGCCCGCCCGGGGCCGTGACAAAAAGCCAAAAGACGACGATCACGAAGAGGACGACGAATCCGGCGACCAAGAGTTTCAGAAAGCTACAGAGGCCATGTGCATCGACGGCGGCGCCTCGCTGCATACTTCTCACCACCATCTTAAACAGTGGGCGTGAGAGATTACAACGGCAGAGCCGTCGTTTGATGCCCAAAGGCCGCTGAAGTGGTCCAGCACACCTATCATTTTTTACACTGAGGATCACCCTGATCGCACTACTGTGGTCGGGTGCTTGCCATTGTTGGTTTCACCAACAATACGCAACCTCAAGGTGACAAAGATGCTAGTCGATGGCGGGGCCGGTCTGAACTTGATCTCGCCTGCCGTGATCGAGAAACTGCAGATTCCTGATGGAGACCTCGAAGAGACGGGCACGTTTCAGGGGGTCAACCCGAGAAGAAGCCAACCTAAGGGAAAGGTCACGCTGCCCGTGACTTTTGGAAGCGATCTGAACTACAGGATGGAGAGGATCGTGTTTGATGTTGCCAAGATCCCCTTGCCCTACAACGGGATCCTTGGCCGCCCATCGCTGGCCAAGTTCATGGCGGCGTCACACTACGCCTACAACACCCTGAAGATGCCAGGACCTGTGACGATCATCACCATCCCCTCCGATAAGAAAGATGCACTGATTTGTGCTGACCAACTATACCAGCAAGCAGTTGCAGCAGCCGCCGCCACTAGGGCACTTGCTCCTGCCGCTGGGACCCCGGGAGGGAAGAAGAAGAAGAAGACCGGTGAGACCTCGGACACCCACTCCGGCAAGCGCACCTCTCCGGAGTGTAGCCCTCCCGTCAAGGACGTGCCAGAGAGCTCCACCGGTGGAAACAAGAAGCCCAGGGCCATACCGCCGGGAACCAAGAAGGTTTCTGTCAATGAGGACGGCACGGGAGGGGCTTTCACCATAAGCTCCACCCTTGATGACCAATAGGAAGACGCGCTTGTCACCTTCCTGCAGGCGAATGTCGGTGTGTTTGCATGGCAAGCTTCCGACATCCCCGGCGTTCCCAGGGAGGTGATTGAGCACCACCTTGCTGTCTGTCCTCATGCGCGGCCCGTCAAGCAGAAGGTCAGAAAGCATGCTTTGGAACGACAAGAGTTCATCACAGAGGAGATCCGGAAACTGGAAGCAGCGGGTTTGGTAAGAGGAGTGCTCCATCCAACGTGGTTGGCCAATCCGGTCGTAGTGCGCAAGGCTAATGGGAAGTGGAGGCTGTGTATTGATTACACAGATATCAATAAGGCTTGTCCTAAGGACCCCTTCCCGTTGCCGCGCATCGACCAGATTGTTGACTCCACAGCTGGGTGTGATCTGTTGTCATTCCTCGATGCCTACTCCGGCTACCACCAGATTTTCATGACAAGAGAAGACGAAGAGAAAACAGCATTCATCACCCCATGTGGTACGTATTGTTTCATGCGGATGCCTTTCAGGCTGAAGAGTGCTGGTTCGACATTTGCAAGGGCGGTCCAGATTGGTTTTGAGCCCCAGCTCCATAGAAATATGGAAGCTTATATGGATGACATAGTGGTCAAAACCAAGGACAGGGCAACCCTCATACCGGATTTGCAAGAAACATTTGCAAACCTGCACAAGATCAATCTCAAGCTGAACCCTGAGAAGTGCGTCTTTGGCGTCCCGTCCGGCAAGCTTCTCGGGTTCTTTGTGTCACAACGTGGGATAGAGGCCAATCCGGACAAGATCAAAGCTATAGAGCAGATTAAAGCACCCAAGCGAATCAAGGATGTGCGTCGGCTTGCTGGTTGCGTCACCGCCATGGGCAGATTCATTTCCAAGTCTGTCGAGCGCTCCCTTCCCTTTTTCAAGATCCTAAAAAAGGCGGGCCCGATGGAGTGGACGCCAGAAGCCGAAGCAGCATTGCAAGATTTGAAAAAGTACCTCTCCTCCGCGCCAATACTAGTTGCGCCTAGGCCACAGGAGCGGTTGCTGCTATACCTGGCGGCAACGAACCAGGTGGTCAGCGCCGCACTAGTGGCGCAGAGAGAGGTTGACGATGAGGTAATGGCAGCGACAGAGCCCGACACCACCAATGCAGAGACGACACAGCCAGTTGAAGTGCCGCCGAAGAAGAAAATGATGCAGCACCTCGTCTACTTTGTTAGTTCCCTTCTGCAGGGAGCTAGATCAAGGTACTCCGGTGTGCAGAAACTGCTCTTCGGCCTTCTTATGGCCTCGAGGAAGCTGCGTCACTACTTCGAGGCACACGAGATCACTGTCGTCACTCACCTCCCTCTGCAACGGATATTGCACAATCCAGATGCAAGGGAAGAATTGTGGAATGGGCACTGGAGCTGTCCAGCTTTGGCCTCAAGTTTGAAAGTACTTCGATGATTCAGAGCCGAGTCCTGGCGGAGTTCATTGCAGAATGGACCGCAACGCCTGATGAAGAAGCCCAAGAGACTGCTCTCCCCGGCAAGGAGGCAAGTTGCAGTTGGATCATGTACTTTGATGGAGCTTTCTCCTTACACGGCGCCGGGGCTGGCGTACTTCTTGTCGCGCCCACCGGAGAGCACCTCAAGTACGTGATCCAGATGCACTTCCCGAGGGAGGTGTCAACAAACAATATAGCAGAGTACGAAGGGCTGCTTGCCGGTCTTAGGATCGCGGCGGACCTCGAAATCAAGAAGCTCATTGTCAGGGGCGACTCGCAGCTCGTCGTTAAGCAAGTCAACAAGGACTACCAGAGCCCGTTGATGAAGGCCTACGTCGATGAAGTGAGATAGCTGGAAGAGCGTTTCGACGGTATACAGGCTGAATACGTTCCCCGAGCGGAGAACGATATCTCCAATTACCTGTCAAAACGCGCTGCCCTCAAGCTACCTGTGGAACCAGGTACCTTTGTGCTCCAGCTAACTCAACCATCCGTTGATCCATCAACAGAGCAGAACAAGAGGAGGAAATCAGGACCCGACAAGTACTTTCCCGCCGAGCTCCCCGGAGCCGCCGGCAAGGATGTTGCCGGGGACACTGAGCCCGCCATGGGACGACTAGCTCCTGCGGAGCGTCAAGCTCTTGCCGTCGAGACAGCCACTCCTATAGCGGAGGAAATGCCTTTAGTCCTCGCCGTCGAGCCCCAGGCTCCAGTGTGGGCACAACATACCGTCCGATTCCTCCAAACAGGGGAACTTCCTGAAGAGCAGGAAGAAGCGGAAAAAGTAGCCCGTCGCTCTACCATGTATCAGTTCGTCAATGACGTCCTATACAGAAAGAGGCCGAACGGTGTGAAATTGAAGTGTATCCCTTGGGAGGAAGGACTGGAGCTGTTGGCGAAGATACACGGAGGCATATGTGGATCCCACATCGGGTCAAGGGCCCTTGCCGGCAAGGCATTTTGGCAAGGTTTCTTCTGGCCCACCGCCCTCCAGGATGCGACGACACTAGTCACCAGGTGTGAAGCGTGTCAGTTCCATTCAAAGAAGCTTCATCAGCCAGCTCAAGCCCTTCAAACCATTCCTCTCTCCTGGCCCTTCTCGGTCTGGGGGCTCGACATACTGGGCCCTTTCCCCCGCGCTGTCGGGGGCTTTGAGTACTTGAAAGTTGCAATCGACAAGTTCACAAAGTGGCCGGAGGTGGAGGCAGTGAGGAAGGTCACAGCTCAGTCAGCCGTCAATTTCTTCAAGGGACTAGTGTGCCGTTTTGGTGTACCCAACAGGGTCATCACCGACAACGACACACAGTTCACAAGCCGCACCTTTATGCAATATATCCAAGACCTCGGCAGCAAAGTCTGTTTCACTTCCGTTGCTCACCCACGAAGCAATGGTCAAGCTGAGAGGGAAAACGCTAAAGTACTGCGAGGCTTAAGGACCAAGACCTTTGACAGGCTGCACAAGAGTGGAAGGGGCTGGATTGATGAGTTGCCGACGGTTCTTTGGTCGATCAGGACGACGCCAAATCGAGCCACCGGCCAGACACCCTTTGCCCTAGTATACGGGGCAGAAGCAGTTCTCCCCACTGAACTCATATACGGGTCACCTCGAGTGCTCTCTTATGATGAGCTTGAGCAAGAGCAACTGCGGCAAGATGACGCAATGCTCCTTGAGGAAGATCGTCTTTGGGCGGCTGTGAGAGCAGCACGCTACCAGCAAGCCTTGCGCTGCTACCATAGCCGCAAGGTTCATGCCCGAAGCCTTGAGGAAGGCGACCTTGTCCTTCGGCGCGTTCAATTGGCCAAGAATTCCAACAAGTTAACGCCAAAGTGGGAAGGCCCTTATCGGGTAATACGAGTCACCAGGCCCGACGCAGTCCGCCTGGAGACCAAAGATGCCGTTCCGGTGAGTAACTCCTGGAACATTGAGCATCTTCGCAAGTTTTACCCGTGAGGCGCAGCTTGCCGGGCCCCCCAGCAAGCCACCTTTTGTACAAGCATTGCCGATGATGCATGTAACCCTTTGTACAAAGCCAGGCGCAGACCCTGAGCATAAATAAATGAAGCGTTGGCGCCCTAAGTTATAGCATGCATGCTAGGTCGAGTCTCGTCCTTGGTTAGGGTTGATAGTGCTTAGCGGCGACTAACCCCTAGCTTAGAGGTCGAGTGTGCGTCTCTTTGTCTTTGTTTTGTCTTCTTTGGTTCACAGGACACACGGATATCCGTGCTGAACCACTTGGGGAGGAAAAGAAGATGAACAGACCAGCATCTAGCCCCCGGCAAGCCAGCATTGCCGGGGGCTGCAAGAGCAATGATTCACCCACGGCGAACCAGGGTTGCCGAGGGCTGCATCTTCAGATAAGTTCTTCATCCCTTATCATGCATTCCATTATGGACTGAGGTATGTGAAACCTCGTTTTCCCCCAAGCTACCGTGCTCCCATAACTCTAGGCCCTAGGGCTCGTTCCTGGGGCCAAGTTTGGTCGTAGTCGCGGCAGCGAAAGGATGAAACAAGGAGCCTGAACCCGCCTCATCCCTGCCTCCGCCAAAGGCGTGAGGAAGGTCGAGCGAAGTGGGGGGATGGCAAGGCCTGTTGACGGGCAAGGAAATGTTTATCTTGAAGATATCAAGGATTTACTCCTTGTCGTGGGTTCCACCCGCAAACAAATGACCCAACAAGCATCCCTTTTTCATTAAAAACATTCCACTCAGGTACAGCCCATAGGGAATGAAAAACATGAATGATGGGATTACAAGTTTTAAATTCTACAAAGGCCCGAAGGCTTACAAACTAAAAAGAGATAAGGTGCCCATAATCCCTTTCTTGTTCCTCTCCTCAGGAGGCAGGTCAAGGAGGCGAAGAGGGCAAAAGGGGCGCCTAGGTGAGCTACGGGTGGCAGAAGACACCAAGAGAACATCTCGGTGGCCGTCCGAAGGCTGGATGGTGATGGCAGCGCCGGAAGCAGAGCTCGAAGACGAGGCGGCAGGACGTCAGCACGCGTCGAAGGCGTCGGTGCACCGAAGGAGGCGGTAAAGGGGTAGGGCCTTTTCTCCCAAGCGGGAGATAAAGCGGCTTAGAGCCGCCACACATCCGGTTAACTTTTGTATTTTTCTGAGGTCCTTTGGGATATCCAGTTGCGACAGAGCTCGGGTCTTGGCTGGATTTGCTTCAATTCCTCTATCGGATACTATGAAGCCCAAGAGCTTTCCGGCTGGAACGCCGAAAACGCATTTTTCCGGGTTGAGCTTGATGTCGTATGTTCGGAGGTTATCAAATGTGAGCCTCAAGTCGTCTACTAGAGATTCAACATGTCTTGTTTTAATGACCACATCATCTACATATGCCTCCACTGTTTTGCCGATCTGGCTTGCCAGACATGTCTGAATCATGCGCAGATATGTTGCGCCAGCATTTTTGAGCCCGAAGGGCATTGTGTTGAAGCAGAATGGCTCGTATGGTGTGATAAATGCCGTTGCAGCTTGGTCTGGTTCTGCCATCTTGATTTGATGGTAGCCAGAATATGCGTCGAGGAAACACAACGAATCGTGTCCTGCGGTAGCATCTATAATTTGATCGGTGCGGGGGAGGGGGAAGGGATCCTTTGGGCAGGCCTTGTTAAGGTCTTTAAAATCAACACACAGGTGCCAGGATTTGTCCTTCTTTGGTACCATCACCAGGTTTGCTAGCCAGTCCGGATGTTTTATATCTCTGATGAATCCGGCTTCCAATAGCTTTGCTAGCTCCTCTCCCATGGCCTGTCTCTTAGGTTCGGAAAAACGCCAAAGAGCCTGTTTGACAGGTTTGAATCCTGCTTGGATATTTAAGTTGTGCTCGGCCAGCCTGCGTGGGATTCCTGGCATGTCTGAAGGGTGCCAGGCGCAAATGCCCCAGTTCTCTCGTAGGAACTTTCACAATGCGGCGTCGACATCAGGGTTTAACTGTGCCCCGATGGAAGCTGTTTTATTGGGGTCCGTTGGATGGACTTGGAATTTAACTATTTCGTCCGCTGGTTTAAAGGAGGTGGACTTGGATCTTTTGTCGAGTACCACATCGTCCCTATTCACCGTAGAGCGCAGCGCAGTTAGCTCCTCAGCCGCTAGGGCTTCGGATAGTGCCTCGAGGGCCAGTGCAGCTGTCTTGTTTTTGGTGCGGAGTGCTATGTCCGGATCACTAGCGAGAGTGATGAGCTTCATGTACCCGTAATGGGGTATTGCTTGGAAGATTGTAAACGCTTCCCGCCCTAGCAGAGCGTGATAACCGCTGCTGAACGGAGCCACCTGGAACGTGACCTCTTCGGACCTGTAATTATCCAGCGTGCCGAACACCACATCTAGTGTGATTTTTCCTGTACAGTGCGCTTCCCGACTGGGGATTATTCCTCTAAAGGTTGTGCTGCTTCGCTCAATGCGGTTCCAGTCTATTTCCATTTTTTGAAGGGTCTCCTCATAAATGAGGTTCAATCCGCTGCCGCCGTCCATGAGTACCCTGGTAAGACGAAAGCCGTCCACTATTGGACTGAGGACCAATGCGGCTGGTGCTCGGGCTGTTCGGGATTTAGGTTCATCACAGGCATTAAAGGTAATAGCCGTGTCACTCCATGAGTTTATTGTTGCTACTTGGTAGACTTCGGCAAGGCTGCGGAGTGTCCTTTTTCGCATATTATTTGATGCGGAAGTCTCAAAGACTATTAATACCATATTGGTGTCTGTGGGGTGGCTTTCTGTGGCCTCCGGAATTAGGAGATTTTTGCCAATTTTGGCCACTTGCCGGAGTATCCAACATGCTCTGAGGCTGTGAGTTGGTGTGGCGTCCTCTGTACTGTGTATTTTACAGGGTCCATTAAGCCATCCTTCCAGTACGGTTCCATGCTCTGTAGAGGGTTTTTGCTCTTTAATGCTTGACCCGGGTGACTGGTGATGATGCACCCTTTTATTTTGGACTGGGTTTGTATTCAGGGCCGGATTGTCCCAAAATTTTGTTTCGGTTTTCCAGGCGCTTTCCATCGCACAGTACTTTCATACAATGGACGCCAAGTCAACGAAACGTGTAATATCATGGCGACTTATGGCGTTGAGTAGTCCCTTGTCCGTGCAATTATTGCAGAAGATTGAGATTGCGTCTTCCTCGCGGCAGTCCCTTAGCCTGTTCTTAACCAGGAGGAATCTGGCCCAGTAATGATGTACTGTTTCATCGGGTTCTTGCCTGATTTTGGATAGATCGCTTATGTTGGGGTGGGTGAGTGGAATTAAATCCGAAGCCTCACCCCATCTAAGGCTCAAAGGCCGAGGAATCTCCAAACTCGAAAATTTGGATTCCTGGATGTTGTCCAATGAATCCAGCCTGTCGCCTGACTCTAAATTCAGGTCTTGAGTGATATCCTCCCCTCCGCGGGTATCCGGCTTGGAGGGATCGGGAATCCGGACGTAGCGAGTCCTTAAGATAGATGAAGGGTCGCTGCACTGTCCCTCTACCACGGCAACATGACGGGTGACTTGGGGAGAATTAATCTCTCTCAGATCGGGTTTAGGCCCAATCTGGTCGTAATCCGTGGCGACTCCCAGGGCGGCGAAGCGATCCAAGAGCTCGTTTATGGAAGAGAGCTCCATTGGATCTAACTGCTCGGCCAGTTCCGAGCTGACATGAAGATTGTTTTCGATGGCTCGAGAGGTCATCGTCGGCGCAGAAGCCGAACAGGCGGTCATAAGAAAACCACCTAGCCGGAGGGTTTGGCCGACAGCCAAAGCTCCCTTAGCAACAGTGCTGCCTTTAAAGACGGGGCGAGGCGTCCTTCCTGATGGCGACGACACAGAGGAACTCTCAATGAAAGCACCAATGTCAGTGTCAAAACCGGCGGATCTCGGGTAGGGGGTCCCGAACTGTGCGTCTAGGCCGGATGGTAACATGAGGCAAGGGACACGAAGTTTTACCTAGGTTCGGGCCCTCTCGATGGATGTAAAACCCTACGTCCTGCTTGATTAATATTGATGATATGGGTAGTACAAGAGTAGATCTACCACGAGATCGGAGAGGCTAAACCCTAGAAGCTAGCCTATGGTATGATTGTTGATGTGTATGTTGTCATACGGACTAAAACCCTCCGGTTTATATAGACACCGGAGAGGGTTAGGGTTACACAAAGTCGGTTACAATGGTAGGAGATCTTCATATCCGTATCGCCAAGCTTGCCTTCCACGCCAAGGAAAGTCCCTTCGGGACATGGGACGGAGTCTTCAATCTTGTATCTTCATAATCCATGAGTCCGGCCAAAGGAGATAGTCCGGCTATCCGGACACCCCCTAATCCAAGACTCCCTCGCCCATCCTTTTCTTCATTACATTTCCATTTGTTGACAATATTTGTACATTAAACTACTCTTCCTGTGAATCATCCATTTGGGTGGGAGATGGAAAAATCTGGGGTGAAAACAAGGCCTTCAGAGCAGACAGTGCTACCTGTCGAAGCAGATCTCTTGTTGGGTCCCGATAGCTCCTCAGAGATGGATTCAGAGACAGATGACCAGTCCTATTCCCCCACTGAGGTGTATGCTCTAACTTGGCACGGTTATACTGCTCATATCATGCATACGGTGTCTTGCATTGCATAGTTTAGACATCATACACACAATATTCAACACCATGTTCTTAGTTCAGACAACATATCGAATGCCCTCTGTTTAGCATATAAATCACATATGTGAATTAAATGATGCGATCCTGATTACTTAGATAACATGTAGGTGAATTATGTCATGCGATCCTGTTTAGTTATTCATCATATCTTTGAATTATGTTATGCTATGCTATCCAGTTTAGATAGACATCATATATGTGAAATTATGTCATGCTATCCGTTTTAGTTAAACAATATACATGTCAACTATTTCATGCCCTCTTTTTCCACACTATCTATTGCATCTGTCTCTCATACAATGTCTGTACATTCAACTATGTTTCCTGTTTATCAGCCATTTGAATTGGAGCGGGTGATGCTAGTATCTAGCGTACTAAAAACACGGTCTTCAAATAAAACAGTGCTACCTCTTGGTGGAGATAGCACCTCGGTCGTACATGCACAAGAACCAGCCCTACCACACATAACCCAAACTCTCGCAGATTGTACCCCTACTGTGATGGACAGAGAACCAACTTCACCCAATCTAACCCCAAGCCCAGCCGATAGTAACCCAGTTCCTGTTGACACAACACCATCTCCACCACAGAGCTCCCAAACAAGAGCAGTTAGTAAGGCAGCTCCAGTGCCCAAAGGGCCAGCACTATCACGGCGAACCCCAACTCCACCAGTTAGTACGCCTATTCCTGTGGAGGAAGCAAACCAGCTAGTCGTAGTTTAGCATCTATCGCATTTGATTTTGTTAAATCATATGTGCATATCTTCCCATCTTGGAAATATTATACTGAAGATGAAGGAAAATGCCAGTTGCAGGTATTTGTCCAGGAGTTATGTGTAAGTAATGTTATTCATGGCAATTACTTTGCTTCGTCCCATACATCCTACCTCCATGATGGTTATAATACAACAAATTTTCCCTTTTTTCTCTATAGAGAAGGACCGATTTGGAAACTCAGGATGAGGTAACCTATGCTAATACCTCTGCTATCTTCAAGAATGCTTGGTGGCAGTATCGGAATTACCTGAAGAAAACATACTTCACCGGCAAACAAATTCATCAAATTCCCTTACGTTCTCCTGAGACACATTTACTGGATGATGACTGGGAACGCCTTGTTCTGTACTGGTCCCGAACCAAGAATGTGGAAAGGTCTATGACCTCATTTTCTATTTTTAAGTATTATATTCTTGCGTCTTACTGTACTCTGTTCATGTAGAACAAGTGCCTAAACCTAAAGAACAACTGTTCTAATTTAAGATTCCATTGCTAGCATAGTTCAAAAAAGCGCTAGGCGTTAATTGTGCATTTTGCCACCGCCTTGCGCTTTACTGACCAAAGCACATGCTTATGCGCAGTTATGAACAGATTATGTGTAGTTATGCGCAATGCGTTTTGCCAACGCCTAGAGCCTAGGCGCGCTTAAGCGCTTGCTTAGGCGCGCCTTTTTTAACTATGATTGCTTTGCTCTTGTATCACTGCATTTACTCATACAAACTTATTTTTAAATTGAAGGATCCAATCAAAACTTATTTTTAGTTATGCACAACAGGTATGTTCACGCATGTTTCTTTAACATGTTTGCTCTTATCAATAGCTTTGTTGATTTCAATTTCAATTGTGTATACAGTTGACTTTCATATCATGCACATTACTAGCATCACAACAGAGCCAATAGTATTGTTGTACATGTAGACCCGTGGTACCCATCTGAAATCTTGTTGTGCCGCGTTGTTTCCCACGCTTTGTATTCTTTCACTGCTGCTTTGTCTTGAACTGATATGATTTGAACTGTGTCTCTATTTTGATTTGGCAAGACAATGAAGTGACCATAGGACATAGATATATGTTTGTTTGATGCTTTTATTATGTACTAGTACTTGGCAATAGAAGACTTGGTAGTTTAATCTTGTCCACCTTACTAATGAACTGGTTCACCGAAATGAGTTTCATATACTAGTACATGCTAAACTTGTTATGTGTCTGCTTGTTTCTTCTTTTAGAATGCTGACAGAATATTGGGGAAGAGTGCCTTATTAAGAAATGGTAAAGGAAGTAATGCAAATAAGGTTCAGGATAGTGACACATCCTTGTTGGTCTCCAACAAAGCTGATAAAACAGCTACGTAAGACTATCTTGAAGACAGCGAGACAACACCAAAGTCCTATCTTGGTTTAGTGTTCGAGTTACTAGCCACTACCGCTTGCACAAGCTATTCAAACTCACTGTCTGAATCAGTTCGGTTTCTTGAGTCTCAACTACAAGCTGAAAGACATCGATCAGCTGTGCTGCGACAAGAAGAGGAAGGACTGCGGAAGTCCCTGGAGCATTCAGATGCATACTTTCGGGTGCAACAGCAAGCGTTGGAGGATTTTAGCGCCAAACAGGACAAAGCTAATCAGCTTGCTAAGCTTATTGCCAGCATGGTGGATACCCATGATAACGTTTCTTGAGCTCTTCTGAAGTTGTTTCAGTTATGCTCTTGTTTTGCTGACGTGTTTATTTGCACTGGTGGCCAATTTTGACGGCCAATGTATGTAATGTGCTGCTTTGTTCCCTATATTTGCACTGGTGGCGAACTTTGATGCCCAGTGGATGTAATATGTGTAATAGCGGTAATAGGCTAGCGTTAATTGCTTGCTTATTTATTTCCTTATTGTCTTGTTTAGTTGTTTGCTTGTAGTCACTGCAGTTCTTTTTCTGTTTTTTTTTCTAGTGGCCACAATAGCCTGTTTTTGGTAACTAGGCCAAAATAATCATGGAAACACACGGACTGTTGTAACCTTGGGCCTCTTGCAGGCCGTATGATCCATCGGCCTTCTATATGGGCCTTAGGGTCCATGGGCCTTCTACGGGCCGTACGATCCATGGGCCTTCTACGGGCCGTACTATCCATGGTGTCGGATTTCGGGTTCCGGCAGACCCTTGAGGTTCGAACACTGGGGTGCACGCGGAGATTTCGCCTCCTGCCTACCTGCACTCTTCCGCCTCGCTAGGATCTAAACTAAGGAAAGAACAACACAAGAGACACAGGGTTTATACTGGTTCGGGCCACCGTTGTGGTGTAATACCCTACTCCAGTGTGTGGTGTGGTGGATTGCCTCTTGGGCTGATGATGATGAACAATACAAGGAAGGACAGCCTCGCGAGGGTCTGTTCTTGGCTGGGGCGATGAACTGCTGGGAGGAGCTCAGTCACCCTTCTCTCTCTCTCTCTACCTGATCTTCTCTATCCTTCGATCCCTCTCTTTTCTTCGGATCTCTCCGCCCCAGCTCTCTTTTTTTTACCTCCCTTTTGCTCTGTGGGTGGCTGGTCCTATTTATAGAGGCCCTGGTCCTCTTCCCAAATATCGAGCGGGAAGGGAGCCAACAATGGCGGGCTAATTTGAAGGGGGACAGCTAGTATCAGCTGTCCTGACAAAAGTAGTATTCGCCTACGCAAAGCTCTGGTGATGACGCCGTCTTGGGCTCCACGGTGACCTCCATCTCGTAGTCCTCCTGGTCTTGGTCTCGTTGCACCGAAATGGCAACCTTTGCCTGATGCCTCAGTACTCCGCGGCTGCGCTTGCCCCCTTTGCACCAAAGAGGAAGGGAGGACACCGCGTGGCCTGGCACCCACCTGGCACCCCCGGTCGTCATGGCTTGCGTCACGGGCACCTCGTGAGGTACCCCGCCTTGATTTCTCTGCCTCCTCGTGAGCCAGCCTGACGAGGCCGCGCCTGAGGAAGCTCCGCGTCATCCGCCCCGCGAGGCTTGGCCCCTCGCGAGGGTCTTGGGTTTGTGTTGGTGAAGATGGGCCGCGCTGGGCCCCCCTTTGAGCCACGCCGCAGGCAGGCAAGTCTGGGGACCCCCGTTCCCAGAATGCCGACAGTAGCCCCCGGGCCCAAGGCGCGCCCGGACTTGGCCGTGCAGGGAGGCGGAAGGGCAAGAGCGAAGCGCCATGGGCCCTAACAGCCTGCGGCCTTGGGCGCCGCGTGGCGGTTGATTGGACGTGGGCGTCTCCACTTCCCCATGGCGCCTCGGCAACTGCACGGATTGGACAAGTCCCTGCATGCAAAGTGGGTCATGATTGCCTGCAATCATGGAGGTAGGCGGTTGGCCTTCGCCGGCCATAAGTACGGAACAGCGCGCGCCCTTCTAGTCCATCCCTCCTTGCTTCTCCTTCTTCCCGATCCTTGCTCCGTCTTGCTGCGATGGCTCCGATCCGCCGGTTCTCAACGGCAGAGAAGGGAAAAGCTCCCCGAGAGGAACCAGACCCACTCCTGCCGAAGAAACGGCTCGCCACCCGTGGCCCGGACGAGGGGGCCCTTCAGGTGGTGTCGAGGCCTTGGTGCAAGCGGGTGCTGCCGGGGTTCCCGCTGCCATTGTACGCCCACGTCGAGCGCCCCGAAGGAGCTGATGCTGACCGCCACGGGCGGCGCCGCCGTCGGCGCCGACGGGTCACGAAGGTGTGGGTCATCCCCCCTGGGGTCCACACCAAGGGCTCCTCCCGAGAGTTCGTGCTTCACGTCGCCATTCCTCTTCAGTCTTGGATCCGCCTTCCTCCCTTCTTCGCCTCCATCATCCCGCAGGGGGAGCCCCTGGAGCTCTGGCTGCAGCACACCGGTTGCAGCGCCCTCGCGACCGAGGCAGAGGTCGCGGTCGTTGCCCCGGGCGAGGTCTTCATGACTCGGGGCTGGAGAGAGATCGCCCGGGTTTGCAGGGTAAGGGGCGTCTTCGCGGTCCACTTGGATTACGACGGTGCTTCGGTGATGCTCTTCAAGGTCATCGATGCGAGCGGGCGCCAGCTGGAGTGCTGCCCCGGGGGAGGTGGCCAGGACCCTGCCGCGACGAGGACTGGGCCCGCCAACCGCTCCCTTGGCGGCTCCTCAGGCGGTGGAGGCGTCGGAGGTTCCAGCGACTCCGGCGTGCTCTTCGCGACTCCGGAGACGAGCGGCGACAGCTACGAGCCCCCGAGCCAGCGCCGCTCCTGGAGCAGGGCGGGCTCGTCAGGCCGCCACCGACTCTGATCCGGATGGGGTTGGCGTTGGTGCTTGACGGCCCACTGTTGATGATGGCGTCTTTTGTAGGGTCGTGCGTAGTTTGTGTCCCTTTAGGATCTGTTCCCTGCGAGGAATCAAAAACGCGTCCCGTGGGGGCTTGTAAGGTGCATGTGATCCTGTTTTGTTAATATAACCCTTGTCGTAGAATTGCGCGAGTTGCTCATTCCGTCTTAGCTCAGTCCTCCCTTTCGAACCTCACGAGGGCTTGGTGCTCTGCACCGACAGGTCCCAGTCCCAAGGCGACTTCAGCCGTCGCTGGTATGCCAGGTCGCGATGCCGTGGTCAAGGCCAGGAGGTGAGCGACCCGGAGTCCGGTAAGAGCCCCTGAGTCGCAATGCTCAGGATGTCCCCTTTGGCGCCCAAGCAGCTGTCGTTTGGTGAGAAAGGAGAGCGGCGTCGCTAACACGGGATAGCGTTAGGTGCGGGGATGGTGCCACGTCAGCTGGCGCTTCCGGGTGATGACTTATCTCGAGGATCAGGGGCCGCTCTCTGGTGTGTCGCCGGGTCCGTGCATCGGCAGGCGCGAGGTCGCTCGGTGAGGTCCTCGTGTGTCTCTCCCCTCTCGCCTTTGCTCTCCTTTCTGCTCTACGTCCTCGGGTCCCGGCCCTCGAGCGAGTCTCAGCCATCGCTGGTATGCTAGGTCGCGATGCCGTGGTCAAGGCCAGAGGGTGAGGGCTGGAGAGCCAGTAGGAGCCCTGAGTCGCGATGCTCAGGCACCCCCCCTTTAACGTGCAAGCGGTTCACGCGGACGAGAGCGCAGGTGACACCGCAAGGGCCTCGCCTGACGCAGCCCCTTCAGGAGGTCCTGCAGGTCCATCATAGAAAAAAGAAGGGGTTGCCATGACAATTGACAGTCAGCCGTTGGTTGCTTTCGAGGGGTAGTGAGGCACTGAAGGCTTGACGAGGTGACGCTTTGCTGGGCTGCCGCGGCCAGAGCTCAGCCATCCAGGTTTGTCGGCGTTGCAGGGACGGACCCATGCGCAAGCGTCGTGCCATTTGGGAGCAGCTCCGTTAGTTGGCGTCAGCTGAGCAGGCAACTAGGTAAAACACATTAGCCGCGAAGGAGTGGATTCGTTCAGATAGATGCTGGGAATGCGGACATCACTGGGTCAGGCCCGAGCGACTTGGGGGGTCATGCAGCCCGAGGGGCGCCCCCAACAAGGTAAGCTAACAACATGGAATAAAAAAGGGATACACGCCGCAGGGTCGGACCCATGCGGCCTGGGAATAATGCAGCCCTGGGGGGGTGCTCCCAGCTGGAAATAAAACTCGAAAGATGTCACCTGATGATGTTGAGGACGAAGGAGTGTTTATGTAGGAGGCTCGGTGGGCTACGGAAGCCGATCCTCACGAGCCCCCAGGCCCAGGGGCCTCGGGAGGCTCCGGAGGCGCTGGCGGCTCCTCATGGGCCATCTCCATCCCTGCCAGGGCTACGGAACGCCTGGCCTCTCGTGCCCCCATGATGCCCCTCATGAGGCGCTGGTACGTGTCAGCCGCGTTCGGCAAGCTGTAAGGCATGCGAACGTAGCTGTGGGGTGGGCCTCCGCAGCGCCCCACTCGCGAGGGCCAGAGGCGCTTCAGAGAGGTGACTCGGTTGAGCCCTGGTATGTCGATGCAGACGCGCAGCCCACCATCCTCGCCTGGATGGGGAGCCACTGCTGGTAGGCGGCGGCCGCCTTTCATGACTCTTGACTCCTGTAGCTCCCGAATGGCCTTGCTGACGAACTCCTGAGGGTCCGGGTCTCCTTGCCTTGCTCCTTCTTGAGGGAAACGTGCTTCGAAACACGCCTCCATGTGGTGCCCAAGCGCCTCCCTCGTGACCCTAGCTAGGTCGGTGGCCCTCCAGGGGAGAGCCCCCGAGCCCTGCCTGATAGGGCGCCGGGCGCGCTTCCCTATGTGATGGAAGGAGGTTCCCCCTGGGCAGGCGCGGGCCCAGAGGGGCCTGCCTCCTGAGTGGTCGGGCCGGACGATGTCTTCTTCTTCTTAGGGGCAGTCTCGGGAGGCCTCCTGCTTCCATGATCCGGGTCTTCTAGTGACGCGGCCTGAAAGGCTCATTCCAGGGAACACACCGCGTCTTTCTCTTCACATGGCACCGTGATGACTCCGCCGCTTCCTGGCATCTTGAGGACGTTGTAGCCGTGGTGAGTTACGGCCATGAACTTGGCCAGCGCTGGGTACCCAAGGATGGTGTTGTACGGCAGGCGAATGTGAGCGACGTCGAAGTCAATGAGCTCGGTGCGGTAGTTGTCGCGTGCCCCGAAGGTGACAGGGAGGCGGACCTGCCCAATCGGGACCGTGGAGCCGTCGGTGATACCGGAGAAAGGCTTGGTTGGCTGAAGCTGGCTGTAGGGCAATTGGAGGTTGTTGAATGTCTCCACAGACAGGACATTGAGCCCTGCCCCGCCATCGATGAGGGTCTTGGTGACCACCACGTTGCTGATGATCGGGGAGCAAAGCATCGGGAGAACTCCGGCTGTAGCCGCACACTTGAGCTGATCTGCTGAGCTGAACGTGATGGCACACGCCGACCACCTGAGAGGGCGCGTGGCTTCGAGCCTAGGGAGGACTGCGTTCACTTCGCGGGCGAACTGCTTGAAGATGCGCTGAGAGGCTGGGGCTTGTGCCCCGGCCAGGATGCAGGCGATCGCGCGCGGCTCCTGGAAGCCCCCAGCCCCCTCGTCCTGGTGGCGGTCCTCGTTTCTCCTTGGCTGCGGCGGCAGTGATGGGAGGCCTGCATTGCCTTACGGGCGATCCTCGCGAGGCTGATCCCTCCAGTCTCCCTCGCGAGGCGGGTCTTGCCAGCGATCCTCGCGAGGTTGATCGCGCCACCCTTGGCGCGGGCCACGGTCTTCCCAGCGTCCTGCGTTCCTTCCTCCTCCTCGGCCGTAGACCCGGTCACTGCGGTTAGGGCGACGGCCGATCCTTCCTTCTTGCACGGCTCGGAGCTCTTGACATTCGTTGTTGTTGTGGGTGTGGAGGTCGTGGTACACACAGTACCGGCTGCTCTTGGAAGGTTCGAGCTGATCTCTGCCCCGCTTGGTGTCTGGTTCTGCCGCGAGCACGGCAGCCCCCTTGCGCTTCACATCCTTGGCCTTGGGCTTCTTCTCTTCTGGGTCTGCGGCAGGCAGCTCGAGGAGGGAGGGACACCCTTCCTCGGCCCTGGCGCACTTGGTTGCCAGGTTGAACAGCTTCAGGGAAGTGCACAGGTCTTCATGCATCGCCAGCTCCTCCTTCATCTTGACGTCGCGCACGCCGTCGGAGAAGGCCGAGATGATGGCCTCCTCAGTCACCTTGGGAATCTTGAGGCGCGCGTTGTTGAAGCGCTGGATGTACTTCTGCAGGGTCTCCCCGGGCTGTTGCTTGATGCGGCGCATGTCGCTCACGGCGGGTGGCCGGTCGCGAGTGCCTTGGAAGTTGGCGATGAAGCGGGTGCGCATCTCGTCCCAAGAGGAGATTGTGCCTGGAGCCAGGTTCAGGAGCCAGGTGCGGGCCCCGTCCTTGAGTGCCATGGGGAACCAGTTCGCCATGACCTTCTCGTCTCCGTTGGCAGCTTCGATGCCCAGCTCATAGAGCTGGAGGAACTCCGCAGGGTCAGCCGTGTCGTCGTAGCGAGGAGGCAAGTCTGGCTTGAACTTGCCGGGCCACGCGATGCTGCGTAGCTCGGCGGTGAAGGCGCGGCAGCCTGCTGTGGCCACGGGAGGCCTTGGATGACGGGGAGCTTGGTCTTGCATGTCCCCACGCGCTGCAGCTGGGAGCAGCGCGGGTCTTGACGCGTGGGAGCAGGAGCATGGTCGCGACGTGCTGGAGCAGGGAGCGCCCGGGCAGCTTCTTGCGGGCGAGAGACTTCTTGACAGCTCTGCTCTTGCTGCGCTGGCGCCTGACGGAGCGGGTTCCGCCCAGGGGCCACGGGCCTTGGAGCCATGGCGCCTTCCTGAGGAGGAGGCGGCCGGGGCACCGCCGGAGCTTCATTGCCCGCGCGGGGCGGGGTGCGGTGCAGCGGAACGGATGGCGTAGGAGAGCCCCCTGCGGCACGGACGAGCTCGGCGACGCGGTTGAGCCATTCTTCGTAGACGTCGTCGACTGGACGGTAGCGCAGGAGCTCGTTCGCCGCGATGAGTGCAGCCCGAGCCTCCATGGGCGCGCGGAGCGCGCGGGACGAAGAACCAGCTGGGGTGAGCAAGGGAGTTGCGTTGCGGCCGTCTTGCCGCACGGACGGATGCTGGGACGATGCTTGCTGCTCGTCCCCCGCCGGGCCGGTGGCTGCGTCGACGGCAGGTGACGGGGAACGGCGAGGACGCCCGCCGACAGGGGCCGTCTGGGTGACGCGGGAAGCGAGCGCGGCCCGGCGCTCAGCGCGGGCCCGACGAGCGTCAGACATGGGCGTGATGGTCGGAGGAGAACGGGGTGGTGGAAGACGAATCCCGGCGCACAGCTACCTGGAGCGCCAAATGTCGGATTTCGGGTTCCGGCAGACCCTTGAGGTTCGAACACTGGGGTGCGCGCGGAGATTTCGCCTCCTGCCTACCTGCACTCCTCCGCCTCGCTAGGATCTAAACTAAGGAAAGAACAACACAAGAGACACAGGGTTTATACTGGTTCGGGCCACCGTTGTGGTGTAATACCCTACTCCAGTGTGTGGTGTGGTGGATTGCCTCTTGGGCTGATGATGATGAACAATACAAGGAAGGACAGCCTCGCGAGGGTCTGTTCTTGGCTGGGGCGATGAACTGCTGGGAGGAGCTCAGTCACCCTTCTCTCTCTCTCTCTACCTGATCTTCTCTATCCTTCGATCCCTCTCTTTTCTTCGGATCTCTCCACCCCAGCTCTCTTTTTTTACCTCCCTTTTGCTCTGTGGGTGGCTGGTCCTATTTATAGAGGCCCTGGTCCTCTTCCCAAATATCGAGCGGGAAGGGAGCCAACAATGGCGGGCTAATTTGAAGGGGGACAACTACTATCAGCTGTCCTGACAAAAGTAGTCTTCGCCTGTGCAAAGCTCTGGTGATGACACCGTCTTGGGCTCCACGGTGACCTCCGTCTCGTAGTCCTCCTGGTCTTGGTCTCGTTGCACCGAAATGGCAACCTTTTCCTGATGCCTCGGTACTCCGTGGCTGCGCTTGCCCCCTTTGCACCAAAGAGGAAGGGAGGACACTGCGTGGCCTGGCACCCGCCTGGCACACCCGGTCGTCATGGCTTGCGTCATGGGCACCTCGTGAGGTACCCCGCCTTGATTTCTCCGCCTCCTCGTGAGCCAGCCTGACGAGGCCGCGCCTGAGGAAGCTGCGCGTCGTCCGCCCCACGAGGCTTGGCCCCTCGCGAGGGTCTTGGCTTTGTGTTGGTGAAGATGGGCCGCGCTGGGCCCCCCTTTGAGCCACGCCACAGGCCGCAGGCAGACAAGTCTGGGGACCCCCGTTCCCAGAACGCCGACACATGGGCCTCATACGGGCCGTATGATCCATGGGCCTTCTATGGGGCGTATCATCATTTCGCCGATCATGGGCCGTACTATTCGTGGACCATAACGGGCCGTTAATAGGCCGTATTTGATAACTCTATGAAAACAGCCCAATGGGTTTTTTGACATGAAAATGGCCCAACGTATTAACGGTTTGCAAACGGGCCGATTGTAACAACGGGCTGAATTTGGCCCAGAAGCAGAAAATGACAGTAACGGGCCGTATGTAACCGAATGCTGCAAATGAGCCCAAGAATCAATGGGCCCTGAGAAGGCCAAAAGATAACTTGGGATGGAAACGGCCCAATGGAATAACAGGCCGTTAATGGGTATAAATTTATACACTGTTCATTACGGGCCAGTGTCACCATGGGCCGTTAATGGGCCAAGAGTTACAAAGGTCCTCGTATGGGCCGAAAGAAGTCATGGGCCACACATGGGCCGGAAGTTAAAATGGGCTGAATCATATTGGACGGCCCAGATGACGCTACTGGGCCTAATTCGGATAGGGCGTAACGGGCCTGGGTTAGTGGGATGTAAATGGGCCATATGCGAACATGCCGTTAACAGGCTTTCCGTGGGCCGGCCCACCACCTTTTGACCAAGTCAAACGGGCCGACCTTTTCATAGGAATGGGCCTCTGTTGGGCCGTGCCACGTGTTGTCGTACCATAGGCGCCTTCGGTCCAATGAGCGGATGACATCTGTCCCAACGGTGAGCCGACACGTGTTTCCTCCAGCCAATGATGATTTTACACGTGGAAAATCCCCATTGGTCGGGGTTGTTAACGGGTTATCGGATCCAAAACCCGACCCGATAGCTTAACGGTGTTCCGTTACGGTGGATGCCACGTGTCGGTCACCCTTGACGAAAGCACTTCTGTGACGCGCGATTTATCATCATGGAAGTGGACACTTCCGTGATGATAATTTTGGCAATGTCATGGAACACTTCTACGACAGCACAGGTATGACTATCTTGATTCTGTCATAAATTTGTCATGGATGTACATGCATGACAGAAAACGCGACCTACTATGACAAACACATATCATCACGGAAGTGTATTTTTTTGTAGTGATACCCATTAGAGGAACGAAAAGGTCCCATATAATCAAAGCCCCAAACATCAAATGGTTCAACAACAACTGAATAATTCATGGGCAATTCTTGACATCTACCAATATTACCAATCCTTTGACACACATCACAAGAAAGGACAAACTTACATGCATCCTTCAAGAAAGTAGGCCAGTAGAAACCTGATTGTAATACCTTATGTGCAGTTCTTTCTCCCGAATGGTGCCCTCTGTATGCCTCAGAACGACATTTCATTAAGATTTGTTCCTGATCATACTCAGGTACATAATGTCTAATAACACCATCCACTCCTTCTTTATACCAATGTGGGTCATCCCAAAAGTAATGTCTGAAATCAAATAAGAACTTTTTCTTTTGTCGATAAGAGTGACTAGGTGCTATATATTTAGCAACAATGAAATTAGCATAATCTGCATACGAAGGATTATTGCGAGAAGTAGAAGCATTTGTTACAGCTAATTGTTCATCGGGAAAACTACCATCAATAGGTAGTGGGTCATCAAGAACATTTTTCATTCTAGACAAATTATCTGCTATGGGGTTTTCAGCTCCTTTTCTATCAACAATATGCAAATCAAATTATTGTAGTAAAAGAACCCACCTAATTAGTCTAGGTTTAGCATCTTTATTTTCCATAAGATATTTACTAGCAACATGATCAGTGTCAATAGTAACTTTAGAGTCAACGATATAAGCTCTGAACTTATCACATGCATGCAAAGACAACTTCTAAAAACTCTTTCTTAGTACTAGCATAATTTCTTTGAGCACTATACAAGGTCTTATTAACTTCTAAAACATCACCAATAGCATAATCACTAGAATCACACATAATTTCAAAGGGTATGTTCCAATCAGGTGGTTGAACAACGGGTGTAGATATTAAGGCTTTCTTATGTATTTCAAAGGCTTCTACACATTCATCATCAAAAACAAATGGAGCATTTTTTGTAGGATATTAGTGGGCAGCCTAGAAATTTTAGAGAAGTCTTTAATAAACCTCCTACAGAAACCAACATGACCTAGGAAACTTCTTATACCTTTGATATCTTTATGACATGGCATTTTCTCAATTGCATCAACTTTAGCTTTATCTACCTTGATACCTCTTTCGAAAATTTTATGACTGGGGACTATACCTTCATTCACCATCAAGTAACATTTCTTCCAATTGAAGACGCAATTCATATATTCACATCTCTGTAAAACATTGTCAAGATTGCTCAAGCAATCATCAAAAGAAGTTCCGTAAGCGGAAAAACCATCCATGAACACCTCAACAATTTTCTCATAGAAATATGAGAATATAGCATCTATACATCTTTAAAAGGTAGCAGGTGCATTACATAAACCAAAAGGCATATGTTTATAAGAATAAGCTCCAAAAGGACAAGTAAAAGTAGTTTTCTCTTGATCTTCTTGTGAAATAGGTATTTGAGAAAAACCAGAATATCCATCTAGAAAGTAGAAATATGTATGCTTAGATAATCTTTCTAACATTTGATCGATAAAAGGTAACGAGTAATGATCTTTTCTAGTTGCTTTGTGGGATAAGTTCATTTTTACCATCCTATAGCCGGTTACATTTCTTTTTGGGATAAGTTCATTTTTATCATTAGGAACAATAGTAATGCCTCCTTTCTTAGGGACATAGTGGACATGACTTAGCCAGCTACTATCAGTTAGAGGATAAATTGTACCTGCCTCTAGAAGCTTTAATATTTTAGTTCTTACCACGTCCTTCATTTTAGGATTCAGACAACGTTGATGATCGACAACTGGTTTAGCATCAGGCTCCATATTAATATTGTGTTGACATAATGTTGGGCTAATGCCCTTAAGATCATCAAGAATATATCCAATTGCTGCATGATGCTTCCTTGGAGTTTTGAGTAATCTTTTTTCTTCGTGTACCGAAAGGTTAGCATTGATAATGATAGGATATATCTTCTTTTCATCAAGATAAGCATATTTCAACCGTTCAAAAAAGATAAGCATATTTCAATATATCAGGGAGTTTCTTTAATTCAAACACATGATCACTCTTAGGTGGAAGAGGATCTCCTAAAGTTTCAACATGCAAATTATGTTTAAGAATAAGTGCTTGCCTAAAGAATATTTCATTTCTTTCATTCATATGCATATCATTCTCATGGTCTAGCAGATATTGTTCTAATGGAGCAGTAGGAGGCACAAAAATAGAAGAAGGACTAATGATTTCATCTTTATTAGGTAATTCTTTATCATGACGTTTTCTACCAAACTTGGAGAAATTAAATTCATGAGATACATCACCAAATTTAACACTGACCTTCTTGTTAGCACAATCAATTTCAGCATTAATGGTATTCGACAAAGGTCTGCCAAATATAACGGGACAAAATTCATCTTGCGGTGACCCAAGTACTAGGAAATTAGTAGGATATTTAATATTACCACACAAGACTTTGACATCTCTAACAATCCCAATCGGTGAAATAGTATCTCTGTTTGGAAGCTTAATAGTAACATAAATATCTTCTATCTCAACAGGTGCAATATCATGCATAGCTTCTTGATATAAAGAAAATGGAATAGCACTGATGCTAGCACCCATATCACATAAACCATGATAACAATGATCACCAATCTTAACAGAAACAAAAGGCATGCAATAACAGGCTTACTCTTATCTAATTTATCTTCTTTATCAATCCTGGTTGCTTCCTCACAGAAATAAATGACTTGTTGATCAATATTATTAACCACGAGATCTTTGACCATTGCAATATTAGGTTCCACTTTAATTTGTTCAGAGGGTTTAGGTGTTTTAACATTACTCTTCTGAACCACAGTTGTAGCTTTAGCATGTTCCTTAATCCTAACAGGGAAATGAGGTTTTTCAATATAAGCAGTGGGTACAACTGGTTTAGCATTATAAGCAATTGTTTTAGTTTTATCCATAATAGGTTCCTCACAAATTTCTTCAATAGGTGGATGAAATTTAAACCACTTCTCCTTAGGGAGAGCAACATGAGCAACAAATGATTCATAGAAAGTAGCTACTATCTCAAAGTCAAGTCCATATTTTTCACTAAGCTTATGCAAAACATCTGTTTCTATAAAAGACTTAACACAATCAAATTCAAGGTTCATGTGTCAATCATTATCTTTGTCGATTTCCTAATATTCAGAGTCGTGTTTACTTCTTTTAATAAGATCTCATTTGAATTCAATAGTTATCTTCTATGAAGGAACCAGTAAGAGAAGTGTCAAGCATTGTTTTATCATCATGAGAAAGCCCAACATAGAAGTTTTGTATAATCATTTCTCTAGAGAGCTCATGATTGGGGCATGTGTGCATCACGTAATTAAGCCTCCCTCAAGCTTGAGCAATACTTTATCCTTCATGAGGCCAAAAATTATATATATATATATATATATATATATATAATTCCGATCACGATGAACCAAATGCATAGGATAAAATTTCGGATGGACTTCCAGCTTCAATTGGTTCCAGTCCCATGTTCTGATGTCATCCAATAGCCTGTACCAAGATAATGCATTTTCGCTTAAAGATAAGGGGAATTCTTTCTTCTTAACTCCATCCTCCGATAAACCTACAAGCTTAAACAATCCACAAATTTCATCTGTATAGATCAAGTGCTTCTCAGGGTGTATTGTTCCATCTCCCATATATGGATTAGCAAGCAGTTTCTCCATAACTCCCGACGGGTTTTCATAATAAATATTTTCAATAGGTTCAGTAGGTTGAGGAGCCGCTCTTAACACTTCCGGTCGAGGTGAAGATACCAAGAACAAGCCCCTCAAATGATTACTTTCGATAATGACAAGCGAAGATAAATTTGAGCATGTAATAAAAATGTTTGCTTACCAAAGGCGCTTCACTCCCAGGCAACAGCGCCAGAAAAGAGTCTTGATGATCCACAAGTATAGGGGGGTCAATCTTAGTCCTTTTGATAATTAAGAGTGTCGAACCCAAATGGGAAGATGGAAATGATAATCAGTTTTCAGTAAGGTATTCTCTGCAAGTGCTATAGATAGTGTTAACAGATAGTTTTGTAGCAAGGAAATTTGTAACAAGTAACAATAGTTCAGCAAGGTGTCCCAATCCTTTTTATAGCAAAGGACAAACCAAAGGTACTTCTTATAATGAGCAAAGCTGTCGGTGTTCTGGGAACGGGGAACCCAGACTTGCCTGCCTACGGCCCATGACATGGCTCCATTGACAGCCCAGTACGGCCCACCATCATCACCAGCAACACAAGACCCTCGCGAGGGGCCAAGCCTCGCGAGGCGAATGATGCCAAGACCTCCAGAAGGAGCGGCCTCCTCAGGCTCTCTCCTAAGGAGCGGAGATTGCTATGCAAGCCCTCGCCTCGTGAGGGTCGGATGACGCAAGCCATGACGACCAAGGCCAGGCGGGCACCTGCGGGTGCAGTACAACAGTTTCTTCTTTGGTGCTAAGGAGGCAAGCGCAGGCCTGGAGTCCCAAGAAGCTTTGCAGGCGAAGACCACCTTTCATCGGGATAAGATGTACTAGTTGTCTCCCTTCAAATTTGTCCGTTGTGGGATCCCTTCCCGCCTACATTTTGGGGTAAGAGGACCAAGGCCACTATAAGTATAGCCTAGCCACCACCATACAAGGGGACGAATCATTCAGATCATCCTCTCCCTCTCCAGCTCAAGAACACACCTCCTGAGGTGGTTCTTCCACTGTACTAGTTCATCCTCGGCCCACCTCGAGGCTAATCCACCACAAAGTAGGAGTAGAGTTTTACACCGCAAGGTAGCCCGAACTTGGGTAAACTGCCTTGTCCCATTTCCTTCCAGTTCATCGAGCTAGGCCATGAGAGCAACGAGTAGGCAGACTGAGGAAGTCGAGTTCTTCGTAAGCACCCTAGAGTTTGAATCTATCCAGGGTCTGCGGAGCTCGGAATCCAACATTTGGCGCGCCAGGTAGGGGTGCGTCGAAGATTCGCCTCTTCGCCCGTTGCTCTCCACCATGCCGCTCTGTAACATCCCAAATTTTCAATTTGGAATGTTATACATTAGATCATCATGCATATCATATTTTATTTTGCTTTTGGTTTTGATCCTAGAAAATCCTAAGCAACTCAAGGACCCACGGAGAGAGTTGGGGATTTCGTTATTTACATATTTGAGTTTTCTCAAATTATGTAAACAGGATCATTTGATTGTATTTATTTTATCATCAATTATTTCTATTACAAAAATATGAGAGCGGGAATAAAATGACTTTCCCAAAATATAGAAATATTGAGGATTTAATAAAAAATCAAATAAGTTTTATTTTGGAGTTTTTCGGTATTTTTATTTGAATTTAGGAAAAATGCGTGTTTTTCAAAGTTGTAGTTTGGGCCCAGATAAATGTTCACTTTATCGGGCTTGATTTTAGAAACCCGGCAAAATTATTTCGCGATTTTTGGAATCCGTTTAGTATTTCTTTTTATTTTTCTTCCGAGCGGAATTATTTAAAAAAAACGCAGAACCGACTTTGGGCCGTACTCGGCCAGGACACCGCCGGCCGAGGCCTTTATAAGGCGCTGCCCGAGAGCCCGAGAGAGCCCAGCCGCCAGCTAACCCTAACCCTAGGCCAGCCCCGCTGCCGCCGCCTCCAGCCGCCGCCGCCGCCCGCCGCCGCCGCCCCGCCGCCGACTCGCCGGAGCAGCGCGCCGCCCGAGGTTCGCCGCCGCCTTGTTTTCCGTGCCGTAAAAAAAATTATGTTCTTCGTTTTTCTTTTTCGTCGGATTTTTTTCGCGGTTATTTTCTGATCGCGATTTCTGATTCGATTTTCGTTTTAGTATAACTTTTCGCTCGTTTATCGGAATCAGGCGATTCAAGCGCCTGGAGTTTCGTCTCGAAACCCTCTTTCCGAATAATCAAATTAAACATGTTTTTGCTACTGTAAAATTTGCCCTAGATCCAGATTACTAGAACGAAGTTGTTTTTCTTTCGCCGTTTGATTTCTTTTGCTTCGTTCGATTTGATTCTTTTTGCAAACCAGGGTTCTTAAGTTGAACTTTCTGGTTAGCTCTTCTATTGGAGTTTTACCTGTGCATTAGATGAGTACTTATGGTATGCTTGTTGTTTGTCTGCGATAGAATACCCGGAGTGCGCCGCCTGTTACTTCGAATCTCTAGGTTTCGCGGATCATC
The DNA here is from genome assembly GCF_056163025.1 of Triticum urartu. Classification (NCBI taxonomy): domain Eukaryota; kingdom Viridiplantae; phylum Streptophyta; class Magnoliopsida; order Poales; family Poaceae; genus Triticum; species Triticum urartu. The sequence continues at coordinate 40,435,701 of NC_141876.1, read as the reverse complement.
AGCAAGGCAAGTAAGACTTTGATCATACTTTTTCTACAACCCAGTTTTATTGCATTAGATCAATCCTCACACATTGCATGATTAGGATCTAATTAAATTGTGGGATGGGATGTAGATGAGGTAGTACCTATTACCTGTTTATTATCAAACCTTTGGGAGTTACTTCTACGTTTGCTTATTATGCCATGCTATGCTAGTAGACGTGGATTGGGTGAGTGAAATCCATGATAGATGTGAGATTGTTAATTAATGGTTTATCTAAGGTGGCAACCTAACACACATCTGGGTGGATTGAGGCACCTGGGGTTTCCAGGACTTGCCTGTTTTTCTTTTGGACCGCCACCCAGGCTGAAAGGGATCATGAGATTTTTCATACTAGAAACTTACGTGTGCAGCCACAAGCCATTATGGGCTCTGGCATAGTTGACTAAGTTGTGCGAACTCTTACAGTGGTAGACTAGCAGATGTAGGGGATGTAGGTGGTACGGTCTACCCGATCGTAAGGTGCTAGCGCTTCTGAAAGACTATGTCTCGGTCATCCGTCTTCTCAAACACCCTGTAGTGCGAGAAACCAAACGGAGGCGATCGAGTCTTGTGGGGAAAAGTGCGCAAACCTCTGCAGAGTGTAACAAACTAATCATGGTTAGGCGTGTCCCCGGTTATGGACAATCTTGAGTATCTAGTACCTGGATTATCATGTGAATCTCAACATGTTACTCTAAAGTTAATTTTGTTGGGTTTTAATGATGTTACTTAATTGGGATTGAGAATGCTGTCAACCATTCTCAATGTTTAACAACCACCATGATAGTAATTAATTTATTCCTTTGAAGTAGGGAAAAATTGGCTTTACGCAAAAACTGTAACCATAGAGCTTTCCACCAGCCAAATATGCATATAGTATAGCTGTTGCATTCCATTATTCTCTATGTGTTACCTTGCCAGCATATTCCATGTGCTGACCCATTTTCGGGCTGCAACGTTAATGTTGCAGACTTTTCAGACGATGATTAAGGAGTTTTAGGTCGTGGTTTTATACTCAGTGATGCCGTTGGAGTTGATGGACTCACTTATCTTCCAAGCCTTCCGCTGTTATCGTCACTAGATGGCCTTAAGCCATATTTCTTGTAATAAGTTCTCTTTTGAGACACTCGATGTAATAAGTGTGTGATTGCTACTCTGCTATAAATCCTCTGAGTACTGTGTGGTGTCAGCATTACTGATCCAGGGATGACACCGGAGCACAGAGATCAGACTGTTTGAGGTCTGGTCGCTATAGAGATGGTATCAGAGCACACGCTGACTGTAGGACACGACCACTAAGCTGAAGACCTAGATCACTACTCACTCTCTTCTCTTCTGACTTCTCATCTTCTACTCTTTAGGATGGCGGATGCAAGGAACAAGTTCACCCAACCGGATGAAGATACACCCTTTGGACGCCACTTGAAGGAAGTCACTAGATACCTGAACATAGGAGTACCAAGCTTCACGGGAACCTACAATGCCACTTTACCTGTAGAAGAGCGCTGGATGATACAAGTTCAAGTTCCAGGAAGGACGTTCATGCCAGTCACTGAGCCCATAGAGTTTTCTTTTGATGCACCAACTTGGAGTCTAGGAAAGAGCATGGCAGCACACATCACCATGGGACGCATTGGAGAAGTCTACCGCAAGGATCTTAAGGATACTATCTACCAGATTTGTGGGCGCCGAGATGAACACTGGGAGATGATCAGCACCAGGAAAGATAGATCAATTGCAGCTTTTATTCAGGAGTTAAACCAGCACATTCGACGACAGGAGAATCAGATGTGCACTGACATGATAGATCTGAAGAAGGCTAAGACTAGAATCAAGGAACTGGAGGAAGAACTCAAGGCTACACGCGATGATTATGAAAAAGAAGTTGAAGTATTGGTGGAGAAGAATGACGATCTGATTAAGAAGATAGGAATATTTATGGGAGGCCCGACACCAGTAGATGAAGACGAAGAACCCAAGGAGATTAGCCCGGAGGACTACATCATCATTGACGGCACCGACTCGGAACAAGATAGTAGCGATGATGACTATGTGGATGAAGCAGGAGGAGCTATCATGGAGTCTACAACCGTAGAATATTTCTAGTAGACTACCTCGTCAGTAGTAGTAATCCACCATGTAAATATAGTAGTCCGAGCACTTTTGCGATAGCTAGATCGATTGTATGTCCTTGTTTGATTGATTGAAGTGAATTGTTTGTTTTTGCCTCATGTGCATATGGGTAGTGTTTTCTCTTTAGACCCCCTCTATTCTTATATCTCATCTTTTCTAAACCCTCAGATGCCTCCGAGACGTGACCCCGGATTTGCCTTTCCGCCAGAGCTCACCCAATTGATCCAGCAGCAGAACACCCTGATGCAGTTGCTAGTTCAGAATCAGAATCAGGGGAACAACAACAACACCCCACCACCACCACCACCTGTTGACCACTTAGCCCATTTTCTTAGGCTGAATCCGCCGGTGTTTTCCAGTAGCACCGAGCCGATAGTAGCAGATGATTGGCTCCGCAAGATAGCTAGGGAGTTGACCACAGCAGGATGCGCAGATGCGGAGAAGGTGAAGTTTTCCGCACATCAGTTAGAAGGACCCGCAGCATCTTGGTGGGAGAATTTCACAGCCACCTTCCCAGTCGACACTGTCACATGGGACCAGTTTCAGCAGGCTTTTCGTACTGCCCATGTTTCAGCAGGAGCAATGGCCATGAAGAAGCGTGAGTTTCGTAACTTGCGCCAAGGAGGACGGACAGTTGGCCAGTATGTGGAGGAGTTTAGTAAGCTAGCACGATATGCCCCAGATGACGTTGCTACAGATGCAGCTAAGCAGGAGAAATTCCTGGAAGGATTGAATGATGAGTTGAGTATGCAGTTGATGGTAGCCACCTTCAACAACTACCAGGAGTTGGTAGATCATGCTCTTATGATTGAAGGGAAGCAGCAGCAAATTGAGAACCGCAAGAGGAAGTATGGACAAGGAAAGTATAAAGCTCAGCAGAAGCCACGTTTTACCCTAGGCCAGGAGGACATTTTTAGCATACCCATGGAGTAGGTAGCCCGCACAATCACAATGGCACCAAGAATGGTAATGGGAGTGGAGAAAGCAATGGCCATAATCGCAGCACCCCATCAAACCCAGCCAAGAAGGACTTGAGCCACGTCACTTGTTATAAGTGTTTGAAGCCAGGACATTATGCAAATGAATGTCCTGAAGGCCAAAACGGCAATGGAAGCTCTGGAAAGAAGCCGAACCCTTTCAACAGGGGACAGGTGAACCACGTTAATGTGGAGGAGGTTGAAGCTCAGCCCGATGCAGTAATAGGTAAGTTTTTGGTTAAGTCATTTATTGCACTCATTATTTTTGATACTGGTGCATCGCATTCATACATCTCAAGGGGATTTGTGGATAAGTATAACCTACCAACCCAAGCCCTTAGGTCACCCATGTTAGTAACCTCGCCAGGAGCAGAGTATGTGGCAAGTCTATGGTGTGATCGGTTACCATTAAGGATTGGTAACTATGTTTTTCCCTCAGACCTAATAGTATTGGAATCTCAAGGATTGGATGTGATATTAGGCATGGATTGGTTATCAAGTTATGAAGGGAATATTGAGTGCGCTAGTAAGTCAATTTTGCTTACCACACCAAAAGGGAGAAGGATCAAGTATGTATCCCGGCATGTGCCAAACAGGACACAAGTAAATTCCTTATCAGGAGTTGTGCAGGAGGAAGTACCAGTGGTAAAGGATTTTCCTGATGTATTTCCCGAAGAGTTGCCAGGCATGCCACCGGATAGAGACATTGAGTTTTTGATTGGGCTTTTGCCAGGCACTGGGCCAATATCGAAGAGACCATATAGGATGCCAGCAAAGGATTTGGTGGAAATTAAGAAGCAGATTAAGGAGTTACTGGATAAGGGATATATTCGCCCAAGTTCTTCGCCTTGGGGATCACCAGTACTTCTAGTAGAGAAGAAGGATGGATCATTAAGGATGGTTGTTGACTATCGAGGATTGAATGAAGTAACAATCAAGAACAAGTACCCGCTACCAATGATCAATGATCTGTTGATCGATTGCAAGGAGCATTTGCGTTTGGTACTTGGAAATCTCAGAGAACATCAATTATATGCCAAGTTCAGCAAATGTGAATTTTGGTTGAAGGAAGTAGGATTCCTCGGACATGTTATATCTGGAGAAGGTATAGAAGTAGATCCCGCTAAAGTTGATACCGTGACCAAGTGGGAAGCCCCAACTACAGTTGGAGAGATCCGGAGTTTTCTTGGACTCGCAGGATACTACCGTAGGTTTATTGAAAATTTCTCAAGGATTGCGAAGCCTATGACGGAGTTGTTGAAGAAGGATACTAAGTTCAAATGGACTGATGAGTGTGAGGCAAGTTTTCAAGAGTTGAAGAAACATTTGGTTACCTCACCAGTGTTGATTTTGCCAGATCAAACCAAGGACTATGAGGTGTATTGCGACGCTTCACGTCGAGGACTTGGAGCAGTGTTTATGCAGGAAGGGAGAGTTGTTTCGTATGCTTCACGACAACTGAAGCCTCACGAATTGAATTATGCTACGCATGATTTGGAGTTAGCAGCCGTAGTGCATGCATTAAAGATATGGAGACATTTCCTCATTGGAAATCATTGTGAGGTGTACACGGATCATAAGAGTTTGAAGTACATTTTCACACAGAAGGAGTTGAACCTCAGACAAAGAAGATGGTTGGAGCTCATCAAGGATTATGATATGAGATTGCATTATCATCCCGGGAAGGCTAATGTAGTAGCTGATGCATTAAGCCGCAAGAGCCATGTCAATACACTAATGACGGGAGAAATACCCAAGGAGTTCGCAGAAAATCTTCGTGAACTATGTGTGGAAATAGTTCCGAGAGGCTATGTAGCAGCGCTAGAAATTCAGTCAACTTTGATGGACAGAATCAGAGAAGCTCAGAAAACTGACAAAGAGATTGCCGCTATAAAGGAGAAACTGAGCAAAGGAAAAGCTAAAGGATTTCGTGAGGATGAGCACGACACCCTATGGTTTGAAGACCATGTTTATGTACCCAATGACCCGGAAATCAGAAAGTTGATTCTGCAAGAGGCACATGATTCACCGTATTCGATTCACCCTGGAAATACCAAGATGTATTTGGATTTGAAAGATATTCTCTGGTGGACCAGAATGAAGAAGGATATTGCGGAGTATGTAGCAGTTTTTGACGTATGTCAGAGAGTAAAGGCAGAGCATCAGAAGCCAGCAGGATTGTTGCAACCATTGCCGATACCTGAATGGAAGTGGGATAAGCTAGGCATGGATTTTATCACGGGATTACCAAGGACTCATTCAGGCTATGACTCGATTTGGGTTGTAGTCGATCGATTGACGAAGGTAGCACATTTCATCCCAGTAAAGACCACTTACACCAGTGCTAAGTTGGGAAAGATATACATGACCAGGATCGTACGTTTGCATGGAGTTTCGAGGAGCATCGTATCAGATAGAGGAACCCAGTTTACCTCAAAGTTCTGGAAGCAGTTGCATGAGACTTTGGGTACTAGGTTAGAATTTAGTACAGCTTTTCATCCGTAGACAGATGGACAGACTGAGAGAGTCAATCAGATTTTGGAGGATATGCTAAGAGCTTCTGCGCTAGATTATGGATCTAGTTGGGACGATAATTTGCCATATGCAGAGTTCTCTTACAATAATAGCTATCAGACCAGTTTGAAGATGGCACCTTTCGAAGCTTTGTACGGAAGGAGGTGCAGGACACCGTTGTCATGGGACGAAGTTGGAGACTGCCAGTTGTTTGGACCAGATCTGATTAAGGAGTCTGAACAGAAGGTGAAGTTGATTCGCGATAGGCTCAAGGTAGCCCAGTCCAGTGTAGCGACCAGATCTCAAATAGTCTGATCTCTGTGCTCCGGTGTCATCCCTGGATCAGTAATGCTGACACCACACAGTACTCGGAGGATTTATAGCAGAGTAGCAATCACACACTTATTACATCGAGTGTCTCAAAAGAGAACTTATTACAATAAATATGGCTTAAGGCCATCTAGTGACGATAACAGCGGAAGGCTTGGAAGATAAGGGAGTCCATCAACTCCAACGGCATCACTGAGTATAGAACCACGACCTAAAACTCCTTAATCGTCGTCTGAAAAGTCTGCAACATTAACGTTGCAGCCCGAAAACGGGTCAGCACATGGAATATGCTGGCAAGGTAACACATAGAGAATAATGGAATGCAACAACTATATTATATGCATATTTGGCTGGTGGAAAGCTCTATGGTTACTGTTTTTGCGTCAAGCCAATTTTTCCCTATTTCAAAGGAATAAAATTAATTACTATCATGGTGGTTTTTAAACATTGAGAATGGTTGACAGCATTCTCAATCCCAATTAAGTAACATCATTAAAATCCATCAAAATTAATTTTAGAGTAACATGTTGAGATTCACATGATAATCCAGGTACTAGATACTCAAGATGTCCATAACCGGGGACACGGCTAACCATGATTAGTTTGTTACACTCTGCAGAGGTTTGCGCACTTTTCCCCACAAGACTCGATCGCCTCCGTTTGGTTTCTCGCACTGCAGGGTATTTGAGAAGACGGATGACCGAGACACAGTCTTTCAGAAGCGCTAGCACCTTACGACGGGTAGACCGGTACACCTACTTTCCCCTACATCTGCTAGTCTACCACTGTAAGAGTTCGCACAACTTAGTCAACTATGCCAGAGCCCATAATGGCTGGTGGCTGCACACGGAATTTTCTAGTATGAATAATCTCATGATCCCTTTGGGCCTGGGTGGCGGTCCAAAGAAAAGCAGGCAAATCCTGGTAACCCCAGGTGCCTCAATCCACCCAGATGTGTGTTAGGTTGCCACCTTAGATAAACCCTTAATTATCAATCTCACATCTGTCATGGATATCACTCACCCAATCCACGTCTACTAGCATAGCATGGCATAATAAGCAAACGTAGAAGTAACTCCCAAAGGTTTGATAAGAAACAGGTAATAGGTACTACCTCATCTACTTCCCATCCCACAGTTTAATTAGATCCTAACCATGCAGTGTGTGAGGATTGATCTAATCCAATAAAATTGGGTTGTAGAAAAGGTATGATCAAAGTGTTACTTGCCTTGCTGATGATCCGCGAAACCTAGAGATTCGAAGTAACAAGCGGCGCACTCCGGGTATTCTATCGCAGACAAACAACAAGCATACAATAAGTATTCATCTAAGGCACAGGTAAAACTCAAATAGAAGATCTAACCAGAAAGTTCAACTTAAGAACCCTGGTCGGCAAAAAGAATCAAATCGAACGAAGCAAAAGAAATCAAACGGCGAAAGAAAACAACTTCGTTCTAGTAATCTGGATCTAGGGCAAATTTTACAGTAGCAAAAACTTGTTTAAGTTGATTATTCAGAAAGAGGGTTTTGAGACGAAACTCCAGGCGCTTGAATCGCTTGATTCCGATAAACGAGCGAAAAGTTATACTAAAACGAAAATCAAATCAGAAATCGCGATCAGAAAATAACCGCGGAAAAATCCGACGAAAAAGACAAACGACAAACAGAAAGTTTAAAAAAAACTGCATGGAAAACGAGGTGGCGGCGAACCTCGAAAGGCGCGCACTCCGGCGGCGGCGGCCTGGGCTAGGTTTAGGGTTCGGTTCGGTGGGCTGGCTCTCTCCCTCGGGCGCTATATAAAGGCCGCCGGCCGGCGGTGTCCGGGCCGAATACGGCCCGTAGTCGGTTCGCGTTTTTTTTTAAATTCCGCTCGGAAGAAAAATAAAAAGAAATACTAAACGGACTCCAAAAATCATGAAATAAATTTTGCCGGGTTCCTACAATCAAGCCCGATAAAGTGAACATTTATCTGGGCCCAAACTACAACTTTGAAAAACGCGCATTTTTCCTAAATTCAAATAAAAATACCGAAAAACTCCGAAATAAAACTTATTTGATTTTTTATTAAATCCTCATTATTTCTACATTTTGGGAAAGTCATTTTATTCCCTCATATTTTTGTAATAGAAATAATTGATAATAAAATAAATAAAATCAAATGATCCTGTTTACATAATTTGAGAAAACTCAAATACGTAAATAACGAAATCCCCAACTCTCTCCGTGGGTCCTTGAGTTGCTTAGGATTTTCTAGGATCAAAACCAAAAGCAAAATAAAATATGATATGCATGACGTCCTAATGTATAACATTCCAAATTGAAAATTTGGGATGTTACAAACCTACCCCCCTTAAGATGAATCTCGCCCTCGAGATTCGGGTTGGCTAGAAAATAGGTGAGGGTGGTCCTTGAGCAAATCTTCCTCTCGCTCCCAGGTGGCTTCATCCTCCGTTTGGTGGCTCCATTGAACTTTGCAAAACTTGATAACCTTGCAACGAGTAACTCGACTGGCAAACTCGAGGATCTTGACTGGTTTCTCCTCATAGGTCAAATTGTTATCCAACTGAATTGCTTCTAATGGCACTGTGTCTCTCAAAGGTATGTTAGTCATCTCCGCGTGACACTTCTTCAACTGAGAAACGTGAAACACATCATGCACTCCGGCCAATCCTTCTGGCAATTCCAACTTGTAGGCCACTTCTCCCATACGCTCCAAAACTCGATATGGCCCAATAAATCGTGGCGCTAACTTCCCCTTAACTCCAAATCGCTTAATCCCTCGAAGTGGGGACACTCGAAGATACGCTCTATCTCCGACTTCGTAAACTGTCTCCTTGTGTTTAGAATCTGCGTAGCTCTTCTGTCTGGACTGGGCTACCTTGATCCTATCGCGAATCAACTTCACCTTCTGTTCAGACTCTTTAATCAGATCTGGTCCAAATAACTGGCGGTCTCCAACTTCGTCCCATGACAACGGTGTCCTACACCTCCTTCCGTACAAAGCTTTGAAAGGTGCCATCTTCAAACTGGTCTGATAGCTATTATTGTAGGAAAACTCTGCATATGGCAAATTATCGTCCCAACTAGATCCATAATCTAGCGCACAAGCTCTCAGCACATCTTCCAAAATCTGATTGACTCTCTTAGTGTGTCCATCTGTCTGCGGGTGAAAAGCTGTACTAAATTCCAGCCTAGTACCTAAAGTCTCATGCAACTGCTTCCAGAACTTTGAGGTAAACTGGGTTCCTCTATCCGATACGATGCTCCTCGGAACTCCATAAACATACGATTCTGGTCATGTATATCTTTGCCAACTTAGCACTTGTGTAAGTGGTCTTTACTGGGATGAAATGAGCTACTTTCGTCAATCGATCAACTACAACCCAAATCGAGTCATAGCCTGAACGAGTCCTTGGCAATCCCGTGATAAAATCCATGCCTAGCTTATCCCACTTCCATTCGGGTATCGGCAATGGTTGCAACAATCCTGCTGGCTTCTGATGTTCTGCCTTTACTCTCTGACATACGTCACAAACTGCTACATACTCCGCAATATCCTTCTTCATTCCGGTCCACCAGAAAATATCCTTCAAATCCAAATACATCTTGGTATTTCCTGGGTGAATCGAATACGGTGAATCATGTGCCTCTTGCAGAATCAACTTTCTGATCTCCGGGTCATGGGCACATAAACACGGTCTTCAAACCATAGGGTGTCGTGCTCATCCTCACGAAATCCTTTAACTTTTCCTTTGCTCAGTTTCTCCTTTATAGCGGCAATCTCTTTGTCAGTTTTCTGAGCTTCTCTGATTCTATCCATCAGGGTTGACTGAATCCCTAGTGCTGCTACATAACCTCTCGGAACTATTTCCAAACATAGTTCACGAAGATTTTCTGCTAACTCCTTGGGTATTTCTCCCGTCATTAGTGTATTGACATGGCTCTTGCGGCTTAATGCATCCGCTACTACATTAGCTTTTCCGGGATGATAATGCAATCTCATATCATAATCCTTGATAAGCTCCAACCATCTCCTTTGTGTGAGGTTCAACTCCTTCTGCGTGAAAATGTACTTCAAACTCTTATGATCCGTGTACACCTCACAATGATTTCCAATGAGGAAATGTCTCCATGTCTTCAGTGCATGCACTACGGCTGCTAACTCCAAATCATGCGTAGCATAATTCAATTCGTGGGGCTTCAGTTGTCGTGAAGCATACGAAACAACTCTTCCTTCCTGCATAACTGCTCCAAGTCCTCGACGTGAAGCGTCGCAATACACCTCATAATCCTTGGTTTGATCTGGCAAAATCAATACTGGTGAGGTAACCAATCGGTTCTTCAACTCCTGGAAACTTGCCTCACACTCCTCAGTCCATTTGAACTTAGTATCCTTCTTCAACAATTCCGTCATAGGCTTTGCAATCTTTGATAAATTCTCAATAAATCTCCGGTAGTATCCTGCGAGTCCAAGAAAACTCCGGATCTCTCCAACTGTTGTTGGTGCTTCCCACTTGGTCATGGTTTCGACTTTAGCGGGATCTACGGCTATAACTTCTCCAGATATAACGTGTCCGAGGAATCCTACTTCCTTCAACCAAAACTCACATTTGCTGAATTTGGCATATAACTGATGTTCTCTGAGCTTTCCAAGTACCAAACGCAAATGCTCCTTATGCTCCTCTTCATTCTTCGAATATACCAGGATATCATCAATGAACACTACGACGAACTTATCCAAAAACTCCATAAACACTTTGTTCATCATGTTCATAAAATAGGCAGGCGCGTTAGTCAGTCCAAATGACATAACGGTATACTCATATAGTCCATATCTTGTGGTGAATGCTGTCTTAGGTATATCCTGTTCTCGAATCTTTAACTGGTGGTATCTTGATCGTAAATCGATCTTGGAAAATACTTTAGCTCCTTGCAATCGATCAAAAAGATCGTTTATCATTGGCAGTGGGTACTTGTTCTTGATCGTTACTTCATTCAATCCTCGATAATCAACAACCATCCTTAACGATCCATCCTTCTTCTCCACTAAAAGTACTGGTGATCCCCAAGGCGAAGAACTTGGGCGAATATATCCCTTATCCAGTAACTCCTTAATCTGCTTCTTAATTTCCACCAAATCTTTTGCTGGCATCCTATATGGTCTCTTCGATATTGGCCCAGTGCCTGGCAAAAGCTCAATCAAAAACTCAATGTCTCTATCCGGTGGCATGCCTGGCAACTCTTCGGGAAATACATCAGGAAAATCCTTTACCACTGGTACTTCCTCCTGCACAACTCCTGATAAAGAATTTACTTGTGTCCTGTTTGGCGCATGTCGGGATACATACTTGATCCTTCTTCCTTCTGGCGTTGTGAGCAAAATTGTCTTACTGGCGCAATCGATGTTTCCTCCATACATCGACAGCCAATCCATACCAAGAATCACATCCAGACCTTGGGATTCCAAAATAATTAAATCCGTTGGGAAAACATGCCTTCCTATACTTAATGGCACTTGAAAACATCCTTGACTGGCCATGTACTCCGATCCTGGTGAGCTTACTAGCATAGGTGTTTTAAGAATCCTAGTGGGCAGACTATACTTTTCCACAAATCCCCTTGATATGTATGAATGCGATGCACCAGTATCAAAAGAACGAGTGCAGTAAATGAATTTACCAAAAACTTACCTACTACTGCATCGGGCTGAGCTTCAACCTCCTCCACATTAACGTGGTTCACCTGTCCCCTATTGAAAGGGTTCGGCTTCTTTCCAGAACTTCCATTTCCGTTTTGTCCTTCAGGACAGTCATTTGCATAATGTCCTGACTTCGAACACTTATAGCAAGTGACGTGGCTCAAATCCTTCTTGGCTGGGGTTGATGGGGTGCTGCGGTTCTGTCCATTACTTCCTCCATTCCCATTACCATTCTTGGTGCCATTGTGATTGTGCGAGCTACCTACTCCATGGGTATGCTGAAAATGTCCTCCTGGTCTAGGGGTAAAACGGGGCTTCTGCTGAGCTCCTGAATTATACTTTCCTTGTCCATACTTCCTCTCGCGGTTCTCAATTTGCGGTTGCTTCCCTTCAATCATAAGAGCACGATCTACCAACTCCCTTCAATCAGATCGTCATTCTTCTCCACCAATACTTCAATTTCTTCTTCATAATCTTCGCGTGTAGCCTTGAGTTCTTCCTCCAGTTCCTTAATTTCTAGTTTTAGCCTTCTTCAGATCTATCATGTCGGCGCACATCTGATTCTCCTGTCGTCGAATGTGGTGGTTTAACTCCTGAATAAAAGCTGCAATTGATCTATCCTTCCTGGTGCTGATCATCTCCCAGTGTTCATCTCGGCGCCAACAAATCTGGTAGATAGTATCCTTGAGATCCTTGCGGTAGACTTCTCCAATGTGTCCCATGGCAATGTGAGCTGCCATGCTCTTTCCTAGACTCCAAGTTGGTGCATCAAAAGAAAACTCTATGGGCTTAGTGTCTGGCATGAACGTCCTTCCTGGAACTTGAACTTGAATGATCCAGGGCTCTTCTTCAGGTAAAGTGGCGTTGTAGGTTCCCGTGAAGCTTGGTATTCCTATGTTCAGGTATCTAGTGACTTCCTTCAAGTGGCGTCCAAAGGGTGTATCTTCATCCGGTTGGGTGAACTTGTTCCTTGCATCCGCCATCCTAAAGAGTAGAAAAGATGAGAAGTCAGAAGAGAAGATAGTGAGTAGTGATCTAGGTCTTCAGCTTAGTGGTCGTGTCCTACAGTCAGCGTGTGCTCTGATACCATCTCTATAGCGACCAGACCTCAAACAGTCTGATCTCTGTGCTCCGGTGTCATCCCTGGATCAGTAATGCTGACACCACACAGTACTCAGAGGATTTATAGCAGAGTAGCAATCACATACTTATTACATCGAGTGTCTCAAAAGAGAACTTATTACAAGAAATATGGCTTTAGGCCATCTAGTGACGATAACAGCGGAAGGCTTGGAAGATAAGTGAGTCCATCAACTCCAACGGCATCACTGAGTATAGAACCACGACCTAAAACTCCTTAATCGTCGTCTGAAAAGTCTGCAACATTAACGTTGCAGCCCGAAAACGGGTCAGCACATGGAATATGCTGGCAAGGTAACACATAGAGAATAATGGAATGTAACAACTATACTATATGCATATTTGGCTGGTGGAAAGCTCTATGGTTACTGTTTTTGCGTAAAGCCAATTTTTCCCTACTTCAAAGGAATAAAATTAATTACTATCATGGTGGTTGTTAAACATTGAGAATGGTTGACAGCATTCTCAATCCCAATTAAGTAACATCACTAAAATCCATCAAAATTAATTTTAGAGTAACATGTTGAGATTCACATGATAATCCAGGTACTAGATACTCAAGATGTCCATAACCGGGGACACGGCTAACCATGATTAGTTTGTTACGCTCTGCGGAGGTTTGCGCACTTTTCCCCACAAGACTCGATCGCCTCCGTTTGGTTTCTCGCACTGCAGGGTGTTTGAGAAGACGGATGACCGAGACACAGTCTTTCAGAAGCGCTAGCACCTTACGACGGGTAGACCGGTACACCTACTTTCCCCTACATCTGCTAGTCTACCACTGTAAGAGTTCGCACAACTTAGTCAACTATGCCGGAGCCCATAATGGCTTGTGGCTGCACACGGAAGTTTCTAGTATGAATAATCTCATGATCCCTTTGGGCCTGGGTGGCGGTCCAAAGAAAAACAAGCAAGTCCTGGTAACCCCAGGTGCCTCAATCCACCCAGATGTGTGTTAGGTTGCCACCTTAGATAAACTCTTAATTATCAATCTCACATATGTCATGGATATCACTCACCCAATCCATGTCTCCTAGCATAGCATGGCATAATAAGCAAACGTAGAAGTAACTCCCAAAGGTTTGATAAGAAACAGGTAATAGGTACTACCTCATCTACTTCCCATCCCACAGTTTAATTAGATCCTAACCGTGCAATGTGTGAGGATTGATCTAATGCAATAAAACTGGGTTGTAGAAAAGGTATGATCAAAGTGTTACTTGCCTTGCTGATGATCCGCGAAACCTAGAGATTCGAAGTAACAAGCGGCGCACTCCAGGTATTCTATCGCAGACAAACAACAAGCATACAATAAGTATTCATCTAAGGCACAGGTAAAACTCAAATAGAAGATCTAACCAGAAATTTCAAATTAAGAACCCTGGTTGGCAAAAAGAATCAAATCGAATGAAGCAAAAGAAATCAAACGGCGAAAGAAAACAACTTCATTCTAGTAATCTGGATCTAGGGCAAATTTTACAGTAGCAAAAACTTGTTTAAGTTGATTATTCGGAAAGAGGGTTTCGAGACGAAACTCCAGGCGCTTGAATCGCCTGATTCCGATAAACGAGCGAAAAGTTATACTAAAACGAAAATCGGATCAGAAATCGCGATTAGAAAATAGCCGCGGAAAAATCCGACGAAAAAGACAAACGACGAACAGAATTTTTTTTTAAAAAAAACTGCACGGAAAACAAGGCGGCGGCGAACCTCGAAAGGCGCGCACTCCGGCGGCGGCGGCGGCCTGGGGCTAGGGTTAGGGTTCGGTTCGGTGGGCTGGCTCTCTCCCTCGGGCGCTATATAAAGGCCCCCGGCCGGCGGTGTCCAGGCCGAATACGGCCCGTAGTCGGTTCGCGTTTTTTTTAAATTTCGCTCAGAAGAAAAATAAAAAGAAATACTAAACGGACTCCAAAAATCACGAAATAAATTTTGCCGGGTTCCTACAATCAAGCCCGATAAAGTGAACATTTATCTGGGCCCAAACGACAACTTTGAAAAACACGCATTTTTCCTAAATTCAAATAAAAATACCGAAAAACTCTGAAATAAAACTTATTTGATTTTATTTATTAAATCCTCATTATTTCTACATTTTGGGAAAGTCATTTTATTCCCTCTCTCATATTTTTGTAATAGAAATAATTGATGATAAAATAAATAAAATCAAATGATCCTGTTTACATAATTTGAGAAAACTCAAATACGTAAATAACGAAATCCCCAACTCTCTCCGTGGGTCCTTGAGTTGCTTAGGATTTTCTAGGATCAAAACCAAAAGCAAAATAAAATATGATATGCATGACGTCCTAATGTATAACATTCCAAATTGAAAATTTGGGATGTTACATCCAGGCAGAAGAGCTACGCAGATTCTAAACGCAAGGAGACAGTTTACGAAGTCGGAGATAGAGCTTATCTTCGAGTATCCCCACTTCGAGGGATTAAGAGCTTTGGAGTTAAGGGGAAGTTAGCACCACGAATTGTAGGACCATATCGAGTTTGGGAGCGTATGGGAGAAGTGGCTTACAAGTTGGAATTGCCAGAAGGATTAACAGGAGTTCATGATGTGTTTCACGTTTCTCAGTTGAAGAAGTGTCACGCGGAGATGGCTAACATACCTTTGAGAGACACAGTGCCATTGGAAGCAATTCAGTTGGATAACAATTTGACCTATGAGGAGAAACCAGTCAAGATTCTTGAGTTTGCCAGCCGAGTTACTCGTAGCAAGGTTATCAAGTTTTGCAAAGTTCAGTGGAGCCACCACATGGAGGATGAAGCCACCTGGGAGCGAGAGGAAGATTTGCTCAAAGACCACCCACACCTATTTTCTAGCCAACCCGAATCTCGAGGGCGAGATTCATCTTAAATGGGTAGGTTTGTAACATCCCAAATTTTCAATTTGGAATGTTATACATTAGATTATCATGCATATCATATTTTATTTTGCTTTTGGTTTTGATCCTAGAAAATCCTAAGCAACTCAAGGACCCACGGAGAGAGTTGGGGATTTCGTTATTTACATATTTGAATTTTCTCAAATTATGTAAACAGGATCATTTGATTTTATTTATTTTATCATCAATTATTTCTATTACAAAAATATGAGAGCGGGAATAAAATGACTTTCCCAAAATATAGAAATATTGAGGATTTAATAAAAAAATAAAATAAGTTTTATTTCGGAGTTTTTCGGTATTTTTATTTGAATTTAGGAAAAATGCGTGTTTTTCAAAGTTGTAGTTTGGGCCCAGATAAATGTTCACTTTATCGAGCTTGATTTTAGAAACCCGGAAAATTTATTTCGTGATTTTTGGAGTCCGTTTAGTATTTCTTTTTATTTTTCTTCCGAGCGGAATTATTTAAAAAAAAACGCGGAACCGACTTTGGGCCGTACTCGGCCAGGACACCGCCGGCCGAGGCCTTTATAAGGCGCCGCCCGAGAGCCTGAGAGAGCCCAGCCGCCAGCTAACCCTAACCCTAGGCCAGCCCCGCTGCCGCCGCCTCCAGCCGCGGCCGCCCGCCGCCGACTCGCCGGAGCAGCGCGCCGCCCGAGGTTCGCCGCCGCCTTGTTTTCCGTGCCGTAAAAAAAATTTCTGTTCTTCGTTTTTTCTTTTTCGTCGGATTTTTTTGCGGTTATTTTCTGATCGCGATTTCTGATCCGATTTTCGTTTTAGTATAACTTTTCGCTCGTTTATCGGAATCAGGCGATTCAAGCGCCTGGAGTTTTGTCTCGAAACCCTCTTTCCGAATAATCAACTTAAACATGTTTTTGCTACTGTAAAATTTGTCCTAGATCCAGATTACTAGAATGAAGTTGTTTTCTTTCGCCGTTTGATTTCTTTTGCTTCGTTCGATTTGATTCTTTTTGCAAACCAGGGTTCTTAAGTTGAACTTTCTGGTTAGCTCTTCTATTTGAGTTTTACCTGTGCATTAGATGAGTACTTATTGTATGCTTGTTGTTTGTCTGCGATAGAATACCCGGAGTGCGCCGCCTGTTACTTCGAATCTCTAGGTTTCGCGGATCATCAGCAAGGCAAGTAAGACTTTGATCATACTTTTTCTATAACCCAGTTTTATTGCATTAGATCAATCCTCACACATTGCATGATTAGGATCTAATTAAATTGTGGGATGGGATGTAGATGAGGTAGTACCTATTACCTGTTTATTATCAAACCTTTGGGAGTTACTTCTACGTTTGCTTATTATGCCATGCTATGCTAGTAGACGTGGATTGGGTGAGTGAAATCCATGACAGATATGAGATTGTTAATTAATGGTTTATCTAAGGTGGCAACCTAACACACATCTGGGTGGATTGAGGCACCTGGGGTTTCCAGGACTTGCTTGTTTTTCTTTTGGACCGCCACCCAGGCTGAAAGGGATCATGAGATTTTTCATACTAGAAACTTACGTGTGCAGCCACAAGCCATTATGGGCTCTGGCATAGTTGACTAAGTTGTGCGAACTCTTACAGTGGTAGACTAGCAGATGTAGGGGATGTAGGTGGTACGGTCTACCCGATCGTAAGGTGCTAGCGCTTCTGAAAGACCATGCCTCGGTCATTCGTCTTCTCAAACACCCTGTAGTGCGAGAAACCAAACGGAGGCGATTGAGTCTTGTGGGGAAAAGTGCGCAAACCTCTGCAGAGTGTAACAAACTAATCATGGTTAGCCGTGTCCCCGGTTATGGACAATCTTGAGTATCTAGTACCTGGATTATCATGTGAATCTCAACATGTTACTCTAAAGTTAATTTTGTTGGGTTTTAATGATGTTACTTAATTGGGATTGAGAATGCTGTCAACCATTCTCAATGTTTAACAACCACCATGATAGTAATTAATTTTATTCCTTTGAAGTAGGGAAAAATTGGCTTTACGCAAAAACTGTAACCATAGAGCTTTCCACCAGCCAAATATGCATATAGTATAGTTGTTGCATTCCATTATTCTCTATGTGTTACCTTGCCAGCATATTCCATGTGCTGACCCGTTTTCGGGCTGCAACGTTAATGTTACAGACTTTTCAGACGACGATTAAGGAGTTTTTAGGTCGTGGTTCTATACTCAGTGATGCCGTTGGAGTTGATGGACTCACTTATCTTCCAAGCCTTCCGCTGTTATCGTTATTAGATGGCCTTAAGCCATATTTATTGTAATAAGTTCTCTTTTGAGACACTCGATGTAATAAGTGTGTGATTGCTACTCTGCTATAAATCCTCCGAGTATTGTGTGGTGTCAGCATTACTGATCCAGGGATGACACCGGAGCACAGAGATCAGACTGTTTGAGGTCTGGTCGCTACACGCTCGGCCCTCATGGCGAGAGCCGCTCCACCGACTGGACTGACGAGTTCATTTGGGGGCGCCGTGGGTCTCAGAGCTTTCACCCCTGCGTTGCAGCAGGTGCAGTGGCAGCCCAAGTTCAGGTCGGAGCTTCCGCCTCATTACGATGGTGCGGAGGACCCGGTGGGGTTTCTCCAGGCATACGTGGAGGTTGTTTTGGTGGCTGGTGGCGACGACAAGGCCATGGCAAACTGGCTACCCATGGCCCTTACGGGCGTGCCGTGCGCCTGGTTCATGGGCTTGCTGGAGTCTTCAGTGGCCTCCTGGGAGGAGCTGCGTGGCCTCTTTATCGGGCGCTTTGCGGCGCCAACGCCTCACGCCGTCGCGGCCCTCCTCGACGGCTCACAAGCGCCGACCTCGGACCTCCACGTCAAGCAGTTCTTTCGCCAAGTGGGCGCCGCCCACGTATAGCGAGGAGCGACACCAGGATGGGCGGCACCTATGGCCGACCTCACCTTTGACTCTTTTGACCAGCTCAAGTGCGCAGCAACTGCCGGCACCCTCCCAATGCTCTGCTCGCCTACCATCAGCAACATCCTCGTCACCAGGACACTCATCGATGGCGGCGCGGGGCTCAATGTTCTCTATGTCGAGACGTTCGACCGGCTCCCGGTGCTCTACAACCAGATTCGGCCTACCAGGCCTTTCTCAGGAGTGACCGACGGCTCCACCACCCCGATAGGGCAGATCCGCCTCCCTGTCGCCTTGGGCAAGTGCTACCTCTTGAGCTTGTGTTGGTTTTTCCCTTGAAGAGGAAAGGGTGATGCAGCAAAGTAGAGTAAGTATTTCCCTCGGTTTTGAGAACCAAGGTATCAATCCAGTAGGAGACAACGCGACAAACCACCGAATACCTACACAAACAAACACCAACTTGCACCCAATGCGAAAAAGGGGTTGTCAATCCCTTCACGGTTATTTGCAAAGTGAGATCTGATATAAATGGATAAATGGTAAAGCAATATTTTTGGTTTATGGAACAGAAAGTAAAAGATTGCAAAGAAATTAAATAGGAAACTTGAAATTATAGATCGGAAACTTATATGATGGAAAATAGACCCGGGGCCATTGGTTTCACTAGAGGCTTCTCTCAAGATAGAAATTATTATGGTGGGTGAACAAATTACTGCCGAGCAATTGATAGAAAAGCGCAAAATTATGACGATATCTAAGGCAATGATCATGAATATAGGCATCAAGTCCGTGTCAAGTAGACCGAAACGATTCTGCATCTACACTATTACTCCACGCATCGACTGACTCCTGCCTGCATCTAGAGCATTAAGTTCGTAAGAACATGGTAATGCATTAAGTAAGATGACATGATGTAGCAGGATTAACTCAAGAAATATGATGAAAACCCCATCTTTTTATCCTCGATAGCAACAATACAATATGTGTCGGTTCCCCTTCTATCACTAGGGTCGAGCACCACAAGATTGAACCCAAAGCTAAGCACTTCTCCCATTGCAAGAAAAACCAATCTAGTTGGCTGAGGGAGTCCTGGATTAAGGGGTCTCCGGACAGCCGGACTATATCCTTTGGCCGGATTGTTGGACTATGAAGATACAAGATTGAACACTTCGTCTCATGTCTGGATGGGACTGTACTTGGCGTGGAAGGCGAGCTAGGCAATACAGATATGTATATCTCCTCCTTTGTAACCGACCTTGTGTAACCCTAGCTCTTTCCGGTGTCTATATAAACTGGAGGGTTTTAGTCCGTAGGACAACATACAATCATACCATAGGCTAGCTTCTAGGATTTAGCCTCTCCAATCTCATGATAGATCAACTCTTGTAATACTCATATCATCAAGAATAAATCAAGCAGGACATAGGGTTTTACCTCCATCAAGAGGGCCCGAACCTGGGTAAAACATCGTGTCCCCTGCCTCCTATTACCATCAACCTTAGACGCACAGTTCGGGACCCCCTACCCGAGATCCGCCGGTTTTGACACCGACATTGGAGCTTTCATTGAGAGTTCCTCTGTGTCGTCGCCATTAGGCTTGATGGCTCCTACGATCATCGATAGCGATGCGGTTCAGGGTGAGACTTTTCTCCCCGGACAGATCTTTGTGTTCGGCGGCTTCGCACTGCGGGCCAACTCGCTTGGCCATCTGGAGCAGATCGAAAGTTACGCCCCTGGCCACCAGGTCGGGTTTGGAAGCTTAAACTACACGGCCGACATCAGCGAGACTTGATCTTCGACGGATTCGAGCCCCTGCCTTGTGCGCTGCGCGGTCACAATGAATACGATTTAGCTCTATCATCGGACCGTATTCAGGAGATCGCACCGGCAGCCGCTCCGAGCCTCAATTCGGAGCCAGTTGTGCCATCCATGGACGGGTGGATGGACCCCGTCACGGAGGCCGTACCCTCAGCGGCGATCGAGCCGAATATCAACCTTAACCTTCATGAGAGCCGTGTTGCCAAACTGTCGGATCCTTCTCCGGCCACGGACTCCGAACCGCCTGCGCCCGTGCCATTCGAATCCGACTGGGCGCCGATCGTGGAGTTCACCTCCGCGGATATCTTTCAGCACTCGCCTTTCGGTGACATACTGAACTCATTAAGGTCCCTCTCCTTGTCAGGAGAGTCCTGGCCGAACCATGTTCGGCAGGATTGGGATGCGGATGACGAAGAAATTCGCCGCCCACCCACCACCCACTCAGTAGCCATTGTCGATCCCTTAACCGACATGATCGACTTCGACTCCAAAGACATCGACGGTATGGACGACGATGCGGGAGTCGAAGAGGAATCACTGCCCACAGGGCACTGGATAGCCACCTCATCATACGATATATACATGGTGGACACACCCAAAGAAGGCAATAGCAACGAGACAACGGAGGATGACCCCTCCAAGAAGCAACCCAAGCGCCGGCGTCAGCGGCGCCGCTCTAAGTCCCGCCAAGGAAAAAGTGGTGATACCGGCACCGGAGATAATAACACTCCAGACAGTGCCGAAGACAACAACAATACCCTCCAGCAAGATTTAGAGCAGGAGGATGGAGGTGCCAGCTCTCCTGAGAGAGCGGCAGATGGAGAGGCGGAGGATGATAATTACATGCCTCCCTCTGAAGACGAGGCAAGCCTTGGCGATGATGAATTCGCCGTGCCAGAGGATCCCGTCGAACAAGAGCGCTTCAAGCGCAGGCTTATAGCCACGGCAAATAGCCTTAAGAAAAAGCAGCAACAGCTTCAAGCTGATCAAGATCTCCTAGCTGACAGATGGATTGAAGTCCTGGCGGCCGAGGAGTATAAACTCGAACGCCCCTCCAAGAGTTACCCAAAGTGCAAGTTGCTACCCCAACTGGAGGAGGAAGCACCGAGACCTACATCCCCGGCGTATGACGCGGCTGAGCGGCCACCTCGTCGCCACGACAGAGAGACATTCCAGCCAAAAGCTCAGCCCGCACCCCGACGTCACTCAAATAAAAAGGCAGGGGGAAATACGCCAGACTTGCGAGACGTATTGGAAGACAAAGCAAGACATGCAAGATCGATCTACGGATCACGAGGACGCGCCACTATGCGAGACGATAATCGTCACGCCGGATAGATTAAAAGTAAGTCCGGTCGGGCCAAACACGACGGGCAACACTCATTCGAGTTGTGTCGCGATATAGGCCAGTACAGAGGCGCCGCACACCCCTTATGCTTCACAGACGAAGTGATGGATCATCAAATCCCAGAGGGTTTCAAACCCATAAATATATAATCATACGACGGCACAACAGATCTTGCGGTGTGGATCGAGGATTTCCTCCTGCACATTCACATGGCCCGCGGTGATGACCTACATGCCATCAAATACCTCCCACTCAAACTCAAAGGACCAGCTCGGCATTGGCTCAACAGCTTGCCAGCAGAGTCCATTGGCTGTTGGGAAGATCTGGAAGCCGCATTCCTCGACAACTTTCAAGGCACTTATGTGCGACCACCAGACGCCGATGACTTGAGCCACATAATTCAACAGCCAGAGGAATCGGCCAGGAAATTCTGGACACGGTTCCTAACAAAGAAAAATCAAATCGTCGACTGTCCGGATGCAGAGGCCCTAGCAGCTTTCCAGCAGAACATCCGCGACGAGTGGCTAGCCCGACACCTTGGTCAGGAAAATCCGAAATCTATGGCAGCCCTCACGACACTCATGACCCGCTTTTGTGCGGGAGAAGACAGCTGGCTGGCTCGCAGTAATAACATATCAAAGAACCATGGTACTTCGGATACCAAGGACGGCAATGGCAGGTCACATCGCAACAAACATAAGCGCTGCATTAACAGTGACAATACTGAGGATACGACAGTCAATGCCGGATTCAAAGGCTCTAAACCCGGTCAGCGGAAAAAGGCATTCAAAAGAAGCACTTCGGGCCCGTCCAGTTTGGACCGTATACTCGATCGCTCGTGTCAAATACACGGCACCCCCAACAAGCCAGCCAACCACACCAACATGGACTGTTGGGTGTTCAAGCAGGCCGACAAGTTAAATGCCGAAAAAAATATAAGGGGTCACATAGCGATGACGAAGAGGAGCCCCGGCAGCCAAACACCGGAGGACAGAAGAGGTTCCCCCCACAAGTGCGGACGGTGAACATGATATACGCAACCCACATCCCCAAGAGGGAGCGGAAGCGTGCACTCAGGGACGTATATGCGTTGGAGCCAGTCGCCCCAAAGTTCAACCCATGGTCTTCCTGTCCGATCACCTTCGATCGTAGGGACCACCCCACTAGTATCCATCATGGCGGATTCGCTGCCTTGGTCCTTGACCCAATCATTGACGGATTTCACCTCACTCAAGTCCTGATGGACGGCGGCAACAGCCTGAACCTGCTTTATCATGACACAGTGCGCAAAATGGGTATAGACCCCTCAAGGATCAGACCCACTAAAACGACCTTTAAAGGCATCATACCAGGTGTAGAGGCCCACTACACAGGCTCAGTCACACTGGAAGTGGTCTTCGGATCTCCGGATAACTTCTGAAGCGAAGAGTTAATCTTCGACATAGTCCCATTCCGCAATGGCTACCATGCACTGCTCGGGCGAACCGCATTTGCAAGATTCAACGCGGTACCGCATTATGCATATCTCAAGCTTAAGATGCCAGGACCTCGGGGGTCATCACAGTCCATGGAAACACAGAGCGCTCTCTCCGCACGGAGGAGCACACTGTGTCCCTCGCAGCAGAAGCGCAAAGCAGCCTCTTAAGGCAATCCACTAGTTCGGCTATTAAGCACCTGGACAACTTCAAGCGCGCCCGGAGTAGTCGGCAACTGGACCGCCTGGCACGTCCCGAGCTCGCATAGCAATGCGGCCCCCATCCCGGCCCCAGCCAAACAGCGAAATCCGTGCCACACATACATAATTACGCATTAAAAATACCATGGGCACAGGCGGGGAGGGGGCACGATGACGGCACGCCCCAAGTCACAGCTTAAACCGCACTAGGGGCTTCCCGCTTTGTTATTTTTCTCTTTCAGGACTTTAATCTCTGGAAACCCTGTCCGGCAGCGTGATTGCCGAACACATGATGCAACAACCAAGGAGGCAGAAAGCTACGTCACACCACGGAACTCCCAGGTGGATTACGATAACGAGTAAAATATTTGTTTTAATACTATTCCTCAGCTTGCCCTTGGAAGGGACATGTCAAACAATCCTACTTTTTGCTTATCGCACTACTTGTATCATTCTGCTTTAATGCACCTTTTTGAATAAAAAATGCATAGCATTAAGACTATTTTTGCATTCTTCTTATATATATATATGTTCATTCATGACATCCAGCACCCGTACACTCTGGTACGGCCAATACACTAGGGGCTTAAGCATACCCCATAATACGACGGGAGAAGTCCGAACACTTTCGACAGTGCGGCACCCCGAACTTATGGCATTGTATGCATAAGCTCCGAATCATGTCTTGGGTCAATAGTTGGGTTTGCCCGGCTCCCAAGTTTTGGTACCTTATGTTCTGCTATATCGGATAAGGTAGCACTGGGAGAACTACTGCGATTGTGCCCCGGTTCTGCTGGGCTAAGCACCTTAGTGGAGAAAGATAAAACTGACTGTCATGATAAGGCGAGAGACTGGTCGCTGTTCGAGAGGTTTTCGAGTCCCTAAAGACTTATGCCGCTTAGAGCGAGGAGCCGGCCCTGTCCGGCTTAAGGCGTGTATCACGCCCCGAATTCGGCCTTCCGAATACTAGGGGCTTCGCCGAAATTTAAAATTATAGAATTCTATGGCTAAGTGAGAGTGATAACGCATTATAGTCTGATTACCTTGTTCGTTGTGCTGAGCACCTCCCTCAAAGGACCCAACAATGGGAACAAGAGTGCTCAGGTTTATCCCGAACACCCCAGCACTCGTGGCGTGGGGGCAGAAGCCGACGACTAGCCATCTCTCAGATTTGATAAACAACCGAACGGAAGGTAATATTTTAAATTCAAACAAGCGTTGCACAGCGCATATGAACAAGTTTTCATAAATACAGGATTGCACGAGCGAGTTTACTCGAATATTATATCTTTCGTACACTCGTCCGCTACGAGACGAGCGCCCTTCAGGACACCCTCATAGTACATCTCGGGGTGGCGATGCTCCTTGCCCTGCGGCGACCCTTCCTTCACTAGCTTCACGGCGTCCATCTTGGCCCATTGCACCTTCACACGGGCGAAAGCCCGGCGTGCACCTTCGATGCAGACGGACTGCTTGGTGACTTCAAGCCGTGGGCAGGCATCCACAAGCCGCCTCACTAGGCCGAAGTAGCTGTTGGGAAGGGCATCGCCAGGCCACATCCGGACTATAAAGCCCTTCATGGCCTGTTCGGCCGCCACGTGGGTCCCCTCCACTTATCCTTTCACCCACACACTTCGTCTTGCTCCAGAAAAAATCACTAGCCAGCTCAAACCCGAGTTCTTGCTCAACTTGCTGCCATTTTCGATCTCCTTGCTCAAAGCTCCATTCACAAAACTGCTTTGGGGGATTGTTCTTTGAAAAAGATGAAGAGATTTTTGAGGGGCTCATCGAGCCGAAGCTCGAGGGATAAGCAAGATGAAGAGAATAAGAAGCCCAAGTATAATCTCCCTCGTACTGCGGAGGTTCGGTCGTGTGAATGGCCTTGTGATGAGTTCTTGAGAGAAGCAAGGATTCATGAATATTTTTATTATTTGGCTGGGAATGCAGGCCTCACCGCTTTCCTCCAAGACCAGCGTGAACAATATCTTTGTGCAAAACTTTCATTTCCATGCTAGAAGATCGCCACCTTCGGTGGAATTTTATTTATATGATGAGCATAAGGAGATGTCACTTCGTGATTTCTGCCGGGTTTGTTTGATACCTTTTGAGGGCAGCATAGAGGAACCACATCGTAATAATGTGGAGGGATTTATTGATACTATTGCTGTAGGGGAAACAAGGAAAGTTTCCGATGCAAGAATCACTAGCATACATTTTCCTGTTCTACGTTACTTTGCAATATTTGCTAGTAGATGCTTAATTGGTCGCGGGAACTATGGAAACCTTACTGCCCCTGATATTGTTATTTTGCGCCATGCCTTGTTTCATGATACTACTTTCAGTTTAGGCGCTATTGTTGCTAAACGGTTAAATCTGAACCGTACTAAGGGCCCCGTCCTCGGAGGCATCTTTGCCTTGTGCCTTGGTGCACACTTTAACATACCTATCAGGCATTATGAGAAAGAGGAAAAGTTGCTGCCTCCTGTTGTTCTAGGTTATAAGAGTATGGTAGCACAGGAGTTCATTGTTAAGGATAAGAATAAGATACTCAAATATAAATTGATATTTATCAAAAAATATTGTGAGTTTATTACCTTGCATGCGCCCTCTTTGTTCAACATATTTTCAGGCATGTACCTTGTTCTGCCGGAGGCCATTCATGCCTACCGGAGCCAGATTGCAGCTGTAGAGCCAGAGCCCCCATCTGACCCTCACCGTCAGTCTGTTTATCAGTGGAATCCGGAGGAGATCGCCAGCCAGTGGCAATCTGAGGACCCTTCTCAGTACGACCCCAGCTACAATTTTGATCCATGGGCATAGACCAACTTAGGCCAAAAGCCTAAGCTTGGGGGAGTACGTATCTCTCACCGACATTACATTCATGTTCACACACTCATGCCAGTTGTCGGTGCTCATACTTTTTCATTGTATCATCCATGCTAGTTTAATTTCTTTTTAAGCTCTCTTCTTGTGTGTTTGAAAAACCTTAAGAAAAACCAAAAAAATTAGTTGTAGCTTTTAGCTACTTTACTTTCCATGCTTGTAGTAGTAGTAATTAAAAGAAAACCCAAAAAGATTTCTCGTTCTTCTTTTGCTTGTTGGGAGCTTTCCCGTGTAAATAGTTTTATTTTATTTATTTTCTTTGGGGGTCGAGAGGAGAAGACCATGATGAAAATGTTGAGTGGCTCTCATATGCATTATTGATGATCTAACAAAGAGCCCATATTACCTTGTCTTCTCCCTTTAATTGAATGCTTGCAGATCCCAGCTTAGTCCAATGCACGTGCATTATTATTATTATCCACACTATTCGGTCGCGCAAGTGAAAGGTAATAACGACGATATATGATGAACTGATTGAGATGAGAAAAACTGGTATGAACTCGACCTCTCTTGTTTTTGTAAATACTAGTAATAATGTACGTGCAATGCACGTTTATATTAGATAGGATATTAGTTGCACGTTATATTAGATAAGATATATCTGTTGCATGTTGGTATTTGGTAAGATATCAATTAATTTTTCCCGGGAACGGTAGGATATTAATTACATGGCAGATTTCAAGGGATAGCGTTGAGTCAAAACATGTTTATAACCAATGGTAGTGGTGGGTAATTAGAGTGTTAAACGTGTTTGGTGCTCAACATTGGAGCGATTTGAACCGCTAGATAACATGATTAGATGGTCGAGACGGTTTGGATCTGCCCATTCAGGTCTTTTTATATTGGTATAGATGATTAGTTCATCGTTCCTGATTCAACCTATTATGAATGAAACATGTTTGCAATGACTATTAGAGATTATAGTTGTTGATGCCATGCTTAATTAGCTAGGAGTTTATAATGGTTTACCTTGCGTGCCAACATGCTATTAAAATGGTTGTGATGTGGTATGATGGGGTGGTATTCTCCTTTGAACGATTCGGGTGGCTTGACTTGGCACATGTTCGCGCATGTAGTTGAAACAAAATCAACATAGCCTCCACAAATATTTATGTTCATGGTGAATTATATCCTACTCATACTTGCATTCAGTGTTGATTAATTTTAATGCATGACTATGCCTATTGTTGCTCTCTAACTGGTCGCTTCTCAGTCTCTTTAATTTCTAGCCTTCACTTTTACTAAGCGGGAATACTACTTGTGCATCCAACTCCATAAACCCCAAAAGTTATTCCATATGAGTCCACCATACCTACCTATATACGGTATCTACCTGCCATTCCAAGTAAATTTGTATGTGTCAAACTCTAAATCTTCAAATTAACATTCTGTTTTGTATGCTCGAATAGCTCATGTATCAACTAGGGCTGTCTGTATCCTCCATGCTAAGCGGGTTATTCTCAAGAGGAGTGGACTCCGCTCCTCATTCATGAGAAAATGGCTGGTCACCGGGATGCCCAGTCCCATGCTCCAATCAAATCAAAATAATTGCAAACAAAACTCCCCCGGGATTGTTGTTAGTTGGAGGCACCCATTGTTTCGGGAAAGCCATGGATTGATGCTTGTTGGTGGTGGGGGAGTATAAACTTTAGCATTCTGCTTGGGAACCGCCTATAATGTGTGTAGCACGGAAGATATCGAGATCTCTCGGTTGCTATGTTTACAATGAAAGTATACCACTGAAAATATTATTCATATCTATTTCAAAACTAAGCTCTGGCACCTCTACAAATCCATGATTCCCTCTGCGAAGGGCCTATCCATTTACTTTTATGTTGAGTCATCATCCTCTTATTAAAAAGCACCAGTTGGAGAGCACCGCTGTCATTTGCATCCATTACTATTAGTTTACATTGAGTATGACTGGATCTCTGTTACCATGAATTACAATGTCTAGTCAGTCCTTGATCTTTAAAGGTGCTCTGCATTTATGTTTTGCGGCCTCAGAAAGGGCTAGCGAGATACCATCTTGTTATATCATATTATGATTGTTTTGAGAAAGTGTTGTCATCTGAGATTTATTATTATTGCTCGCTAGTTGATTATGACATTGCTATGACTAAACATGAGACCTAAGTGTTATTGTGAAAATGGTTAGTTCATAATCTTTGCTGAAAACTTGAATGCTAGCTTTACGTATTTACAACAACAAGAGCAAACAGAGTTTGTAAAAGTTTCTCTTTATCACTTTCGGTTTATCAACTGAATTGCTTGAGGACAAGCAAAGGTTTAAGCTTGGGGGAGTTGATACGTCTCCGCCGTATCTACTTTTCCAAACACTTTTGCCCTTATTTTGGACTCTAACTTGCATGATTTGAATGGAACTAAGCCGGACTGACGCCGTTTTCAGCAGGATTGCCATGGTGTTATTTTTGTGCAGAAATAAAAGTTCTCGGAATGACCTGAAAATCAGTGGAGATTATTTTTGGAATATATTAAAAATACTGGAAGAAGAATCCATGTCAGGGGCCCACACCCTATCCACGAGGGTGGGGGCGCACCTACCCCCCTGGGCGCGCCCCCTACCTCGTGGGCCCCCTGACGCTCCACCGACCTCAACTCCAACTCCATATAATCATGTTCGGGGAGAAAAAAACCAGAGAGAAGGATTCATCGCGTTTTACGATACGGAGCCACCTCCAAGCCCTAAACTCTCTCGGGGGGCTGATCTGGAGCCCATTCGGGGCTCCGGAGAGGGGAATCCGTCGCCATCGTCATCATCAACCTTCCTCCATCACCAATTTCATGATGCTCACCACCGTGCATGAGTAATTCCATTGTAGGCTTGCTGGACGGTGATGGGTTGGATGAGATTTATCATGTAATCGAGTTAGTTTTGTTAGGGTTTGATCCCTAGTATCCACTATGTTCTGAGATTGATGTTGCTGTGACTTTGCTATGCTTAATGCTTGTCACTAGGGCCCGAGTGCCATGATTTCAGATCTGAACCTATTATGTTTTCATGAATATATGTGAGTTCTTGATCCTATCTTGCAAGTCTATAGTCACCTATTATGTGTTATGATCCGTTAACCCCGAAGTGACAATAATCGGGATACTTACCGATGATGACCGTAGTTTGATGAGTTCATGTATTCACTATGTGTTAATTCTTTGGTCCGGTATTCTATTAAAAGGAGGCTTTAATATCCCTTAGTTTCCAATAGGACCCCGCTGCCATGGGAGGGTAGGACAAAAGATGTCATGCAAGTTCTTTTCCATAAGCATGTATGACTTTATTCGGAATACATGCCTACATTACATTGATGAACTGGAGCTAGTTCTGTGTCACCCTATGTTATAACTGTTGCATGATTGATCGGATCCGACATAATTCTCCTTCACCGATCCAATGCCCATGAGCTTTTCATATATTGTTCTTCGCTTATTTACTTTTCTGTTGCTACTGTTACAATCACTATAAAAACCAAAACTGCTACCGTTACTTTTGCTACCGTTACCACTACTATCATATTACTTTGCTACTAAATACTTTGCTACAGATATTAAGTTATCCAAGTGTGGTTGAATTGACAACTCAGCTGCTAATACTTGAGAATATTATTTGGCTCCCCTTGTGTCGAATCAATAAATTTGGGTTGAATACTATACCCTCGAAAACTGTTGTGATCCCCTATACTTGTGGGTTATCATGGAATCCGCAAGATGCAAATTTAAGGAATAATCATCAAATTCACTAAAACCTAACACATCACATAGAGTTTTTGGTATCTTGGAAACACTAGCACCCAAATCACACAAAGCATAGCATTCATAATCTTTAATCCTAATCTTAATAGTAGGTTCCAACTCATCATAAAGT
Source organism: Triticum urartu (assembly GCF_056163025.1). Taxonomy (NCBI): domain Eukaryota; kingdom Viridiplantae; phylum Streptophyta; class Magnoliopsida; order Poales; family Poaceae; genus Triticum; species Triticum urartu. The sequence goes on along the minus strand of NC_141876.1, from coordinate 40,405,521 downwards.
TTTCTAGGGATTGAAACTTCCAATTCAAGGTTTTGTTCAAAACATTGCATCATAGCATCAACGGTATGTTTAGTAAAACCTTTGTTTTCATCATAAGCATGAGGAGAATTCAACATGGATTGCAACAAGGAAATACAATCTATTAAAGAACAATTATCATAATTAAATTCCTTGAAATCCAAAAGAGTGGGTTCATTGCTACTTAAAGTTTTAACCTCTCCAATCCCACTTTTATCAATTTTTGCATCAAGATCTAAAAACTCCGAATCATTGGGACGCCTTCTAACTAAAGTTGACTCATATCCAGTCCCATCTTTATCAAGATTTACATTGGAAAACAAAAATTCAATAGGAGTCACATCAATCACTTTAAGCTCTTCATCATTATTTTCACAGAAACTAGAAGAACACGCATCTTAGAGGTTCTTTCTTTGCACTCATCAATGAAAATTCTCATGGCTTTGAGAGACACATTGATATCATGCTTAAGTGGAATAGATCTAAGTTTCAAAGAATCAACATCAAGAGAAATTCTATCCACGTTCCTAGCCAAATCATCAATCTTGAGCAATTATTCTTCAATCAAAGCATTGAAATTCTTTTGTGAACTAATAAATTCTTTAACACTATTCTCAAAATTAGAGGGAATTAGCATAATTATTAGAGGAATTACTAGGAAACGGCCTAGGATTAAAATTACCTCTATACGCGTTATTACCAAAATTGTTCCTACCAACAACATTCACATCCATAGATTCATTATTGTTTTCAATCAAAGTAGACAAAAGCATATCATTAGGATCAATAGGAGCACTCTTACTAGCAAATAATTTCATAAGCTCATCCATCTTTCCACTCAAAACATTTATTTCTTCAATAGCACTAGCGGAAGATCTTTCGGTATGCCATTGAGAATAATTAACCATAATATTATCTAGGAGTTTAGTAGCTTCTCCTAAAGTAATTTCCACAAAAGTGACTCCCGCGGCCGAATCAAAAAGATTTCTAGAAGCAAAATTCAATCCGGCATAGAATTTTTGTATAATCATCCAGAAATTTAAACCATGCATAGGGCAATTTCTAATAAATAATTTCATCCTCTCACAAGATTGTGCAACATGTTCATGATCATGTTGCTTAAAATTCATAATATTGTTCCTAAGGGAGATGATCATAGCGGGAGGAAAATACTTTTAAATAAAAGCATCTTTACACTTGTTCCATGAATCAATATTATTTTTAGGCAAAGATATAAACCAAGTTTTAGCACGATCCCTAAGCGAGAACGAAAATAGGTTCAATTTAACAATATCATTATCCACATCTTTTTTCTTTTGTATATCACGCAAATCAACAAAATTATTAAGATGGGATGCGGCATCTTCATTGGGAATGCTGGAAAATTGATCTTTCATGACAAGATTTAGCAAAGCGGTATTAATTTCGCAAGATTACGCATTAGCATCGGGAGCAATCGGAGTACTAATAAAACCATTGTTGTTGGTATTGGAAAAGTCACACGATTTGGTATTATCTTGAGTCATCATGACAAAGCAAGCAATCTAACACACGAGCACACAAAAAGCAAGCGAAGAAGATGAACAGAGGAAGGGCGAAGAAAAGGCAAATCTTTTCGAAAATCGTTTTAGAAGTGGGGAAGAGAAAAACGAGAGGCGAATGGTTAATAATGTAATGCGAGGGATAAGAGTTTATGATGGGTACTTGGTATGTCTCGGCTTGGCGTAGATCTCCCCGGCAACGGCGCCAGAAATCCTTCCTGCTACCTCTTGAGCTTGTGTTGGTTTTTCCCTTGACGAGGAAAGGGTGATGCAGCAAAGTAGAGTAAGTATTTCCCTTAGTTTTGAGAACCAAAGTATCAATCCAGTAGGAGACAATGCGACAAGCCACCGAATACATGCACAAACAAACACCAACTTGCACCCAACGCGAAAAGGGGTTGTCAATCCCTTCACGGTTATTGCAAAGTGTGATCTGATATAGATGGATAAACGGTAAAGTGATATTTTTGGTTTATGGAACAAAAAGTAAAATATTGCAAAGAAAGTAAATAGGAAACTTGAAATTATAGGTCGGAAACTTATATGATGGAAAATAGATCCGGGGACCATAGGTTTCACTAGAGGCTTCTCTCAATATAGAAATTATTACGGTGCATGAGCAAATTACTGCCGTGCAATTGATAGAAAAACGCAAAGTTATGACGATATCTAAGGCAATGATCATGAATATAGGCATCACGTCCGTGTCAAGTCGACCGAAATGATTCTGCATCTACTACTATTACTCCACACATCGACCGACTCCTGTGAGCATCTAGAGTATTAAGTTCATAAGAACAGGGTAACACATTAAGTAAGATGACATGATGTAGCAGGATTAACTCAAGCAATATGATGAAAACCCCATCTTATTATCCTCGATGGAAACAATACAATACGTGTCGGTTCCCCTTCTGTCACTAGGATCGAGCACCACAAGATTGAATCCAAAGCTAAGCACTTCTCCCATTGCAAGAAAAACCAATCTAGTTGGCCAAACCAAATCAATAGTTCGAGGAGACTTGCAAAGATATGAAATCAAGCATATAAGAATTCAGGGGAGATTCAAATAATATTCATAGATAAGTTGATCATAAATCCACAATTCATCGGATCTCGGCAAACACACCGCAAAAGAGTATTACATCAAATAGATCTCCAAGAACATCGAGGATAATGTGGTATTGAGAATCAAAGAGAGAGAAGCCATCTAGATACTAGCTATGGACTCATAGGTCTTTGGTAAACTACTCACGCTTCATCAGAGAGGCAATGGTGTTGATGTAGAAGCCCTCGGTGATCGAATCCCCCTCCGACAGGATGCCGGAAAAGGCCCCAAGATGGGATCTCACGGGTACAGAAGGTTGCGGTGGTGGAGAAGTGGTTTGGTGGCTCTCCTGGAAGTTTTCAGGGTGTATGAGTATATATAGGAGGAAGATCTAGGTCAGGAGGTCATCGAGGGGCCCACAAGGTTGGGGGCGCCCCCTACCCCCTGGGCGCGTCATCCACCCTTGTGGCCGCCTCGTGGCTCTTCTGACTTGCACTCCAAGTCTCCCTGGTGTCTTCTGGTCCAAGAAAAATCATCGCAAAAGTTTTATTCTGTTTGGACTCCGTTTGGTATTGCTTTTATGCGAAACTCTAAAACAAGGAAAAAACAGAAACTGGCACTGGGCTCTAGGTTAACAGGTTAGTCCAAAAAATCATAGAAAATAGCATATTAATGCATATAAAACATCCAAAACAGATAATATAATAGCATGGAACAATCAAAAATTATAGATACATTGGAGATGTATCAGCAAGCGCGACAACTACCGCACTGAGCTCATCGACTTTGACGTCGCCCACAGTCGCCTCTCGTACAATGCCATCCTCGGGTATCAGGCCCTGGCCAAGTTCATGGCCGTAACCCATCGTGGCTACAACATTGTCAAGATGCCAGGGAGCTGCGACATCATCACGGTCGCCTACGACGAGAAGGACGCGGTGTGCTCTCTCGAGCGCGCCTACCAGGCTGCGACTGTCGAGGACCTAGATGATGAGGGTGCTGTCTACCATCCTGAGGCTGTCCCCAAGAAGAAGAAGCAGCTGTTCCACCAAGGACCTCAGGAGGGTGGGGTGTCTGGTGGCGCTGCCTCAGGACCTGCGCCTACTGACGGGGCGCCTTCCCCTCTCGCATAGGAAGGCGCGCCCAGTGCCCCTCTCGGGCTGGGCTCGGGGGCTCTCCTCTGGAGGGCCTCTGACCTAGCTAGCATCACGAGGGAGGTGTTTGGGCACCATGTGGAGGTGTGCTTCAACGCACGCCTCCGCGAAGAGAGCGAGGGGTGCGAGGCGCCAGGCGCTCAGGAGTTCATCACCAAGGTGAGTGAGGAGCTTCAGGAGGCAAGAGTCATGCGAGGCGAGCGTCGCCCCGCACCATCCAGCATAGGTCCCTCCCCCGGCGAGGGCAGCGAGCTGCGCGCTTGCGCTAACATCCCAGGGCTCAACAGAGCCGCATCTCAGGAGCTCTTCTAGCCATCTCATGTTGGCCGATGCGAGGGCCCACCTCACAGCTACGTTTGCATGCCTTTTGGTTTGCTGAATAGGGCTGTCATGCACCAGCGCCACATGCAGGATGTCCTGGCAGCTCATGAGGCTAGGCACCAAGCGATCCTGTCGGAGATGGCGATGGATCATCACGAGCTCCCCGGACCCCCAGAGCCTCATCAGGTTCAGGATCTGGGCAACTTGTTAGGAGCGACTTCTGCAATACGCGTCTTCAACTATGTCAACACTTCATCAGCAACGGTGCCAGGTGACATTTTTTGAATTGTTCAGTTGGGGGCGCGCCCTCGGGCTGCATCATCCCCAAGCTGCATGGGTCCGTCCCTGCGGCGTGTATCGTTCTTTGCATATATCAGAACTAGCATTAGCCTCTTCCATTAGTTGCTTTATGATTATCACCTGCCTGTCCGGTGCCTCGTCACCCTTCGTGGCCTCCGCGCGTTGCTCACCTGCCACTTGCTCATCCCACAACGAGGGCTACGTATGCTGGCACGATGCTTGTGCTCGGTTCCGTCCCTGCAACGCTGACAAATCTGAGAGATTGAGCTCTGGCTCACGACCTGCCCCGCGCACGTCACCTCACCAAATCCTCAGTGCCTTCATCTCCTTGCAGAAAGAACAGCGGCAGGACAACAAGCGCGGTTATATATTACGTTCTCCTCTTCATACTAACTCGCAGGAACCTCCGGAGCCAGACTACGAGCGGTCTCACCACCACTCCTTTCTCACATAATTCGCTTGCACGTTAAAGGGGGCTCCTGAGCATCGCGCCTCAGGGGATCCTACTAGCTCTCGAGCCCTCACCCCCTGGCCTTGACCACAGCATCGCGACCTGGCATACCAGCGGCGACCAAGCCTTGCTCGAGGGCCGGGACCCGAGAATGTAGAGCATCTAGATGAGCGAGAAAAAGGGGGATGGCGGCATGAGCTCTACCTAGAAGCGCCACCGCTAAGGCGCGATCGTGCGTCGCGCGAGGGAATCACTGCAAGGTCGCCAAGATAAGTTACCCAGTACATGCTAGCGGGAACCTCACGACCCTGTATTTCAACTCTTGCAATCCTGCTCGGGCAATGCCATTTTCCTTTTCGGCCTTCAGGGAGCTGCTTGCACGCTAGAGGGGACCTCTTGAGCATCACGAGTCAGGGGATCTTACCAGACCTCGGGCCACTCACCTCCTTTCCTTGACCACGGCACCGTGACCTGGCATACCAGCGAAGGCTCGAGCCTGCCTGGGGACTGGGTCCTGTCAGCGTCTAGCACTAACCTACCGTGAAAACAAAAAGGAACGCCGTGCCAAAGCAATATACGTAATTGCGACATCAAACTAGGAAGGATAATATTTAAGAAAAAGTGTCACATTTTCTTACATACCCCCATGGGGCTTGTCATAATTCCGCACAGGGAATGCAAAGGGAAGACCCGGGAGAACCCTGGCAGGAGGGCGTCACCTATGACGCCGAACGGACGCTGCTGCTGCACTCCGGGCGCGGCGAGAGCTCGGTGGCACATAGCTATCGTCACTGGACTCCAAAGAGTCGCTAGACTCAGGAGATTCACTGGACTCCAGGAAATCGCTGCTGTTGCTGGAGGAGCCGCTGGCAAGGCCAAGGGCAAGTTCAGCATCCGCAGCCACGCTGTGTGGATCGTCTCTTCTGCAGCAGCACTCCAGGCGCCGGCCGTCTTTGTCGAAGACCTTGAAGAAAAGCGTGGAGGCCCCGTCGTACTCAAAGTGGATGGCGAGGGCCCAGTCCGGACAGCAGGCGCGGGTGATCTCGCCCCATCCTCGAGTCGTGAAGACGTCACCTGGGGGGACGACCTCGACCTCCGCCTCCGTGGCTTGGCTGCAACACCCGGCGTGTTACAGCCACAGCTCGAGCGGCCCCCTCGGCGGCATCTCCTCGATGAAGAACCTCGGGAACCAGGGCCACATGTGCGGTAGCATTGCTGCTCACACCATGAACTTGCGTGATGTGCCTTCGGCATGGGTTCGCGAGCCGGCTAGCCGCGCCGCCACAGCCTGTCCCCCGCGATCCCGACCCACGCGGTGCTGAGCGGCGCCCTCTTGCCCAGGGCTCTGCGCGCGAGCGTACTTGGGGATCGGGAAGCCAGGAGGAGGCCGCTTGTACCAAGGCCGCATTACGTCCTGCCCCTCTCCAGCATCGCGGGAGCGACCGAGCCTTTTCTTCGGAGGAAGAAGCCCCGGCTCCTCCTCGGGAGCTTTCCCCTTCTCTGCCGCAGAGAACCTCCTAATTGGCGCCATGGATGCTACGGAAAGACGGTGAGACGACGAAGAAGAAGGAGCAAGCAGCAAGAAGATGGAGATGAGCAAGGGGGGCTCCGCCCCTCTCCCCATTTATAGCCAGAAGGAGGCTAACCGCCAGCCTCCATGATCCCTGGTAATGATGATCTTTCTACATGCAGCATGCTCTAGTCAAGTCGAATGGTTGCTGAGGCAGCGTGGGGAAGCGGAGACGCCCATGTCCCATCAAGCGGCATGCGTCGACCAAGGCCACAGGCGATTAGGGCCCGCGATGCTCCGCCCTTACCCTTTGGCTTCTCCTTGAAGCCAAGTCTGAGCGTGCCTTGGGCCCAGGGGCTACTGTCGGTGTTCTAGGAACGGGGGTACCCAGACTTGCCTGCCTGCGGCCCACGACGTGGCTCCGTCGATGGCCTAGTACAACCCACCTTCATCACAACCAACACAAGACCCTCGCGAGGGGCCAAGCCTCGTGAGGTGGACGACACCAAGACCTCCAGAAGGAGCGGCCTCCTTAGACTGGCTCCTAAGGAGCGGAGATCTCTATGCAAGCCCTCACCTCATGAGGGTCGGATGACGCAAGCCATGACGACCAAGGCTAGGTGGGCGCCAGCGGGCGTAGTACGACAGTTTCCTCTTTGGTGCTAAGGAGGCAAGCGCAGGCGCAGAGCCCCGAGGAATTAGCCAAAGGTTTCCATTTCCATGCAACAAGAACAAGACCGCCAGGACGACAGGACGAAGGTCATCATCGAGCCCACCACGACGTCACGACCAGAAGCTTTGCGGGTGAAGACCACCTTTCGTCAGGATAAGATGTACTAGTTGTCTCCCTTCGAATTTGGCCATTGTGGGATCCCTTCCCGCCTACATTTTGGGGGAAGAGGACCAAGGCCACTATAAGTATATCTTAGCCACCACCATACATGGGGACGGATCATTGAGATCATCCTCTCCCTCTCCATCTCAAGAACACAAATCCTACGCACACGCAAGATCATGGTGATGATAGCAACGAGAAGGGAAGAGTGTTGTCCACGTACCCTCGTAGACCGTAAGCGGAAGCGTTATGACAACGCGGTTGATGTAGTCATACGTCTTCACGATCGACCGATCCTAGTACCGAAAGTACGGCACCTCTGCGATCTGCACACGTTCGGCTCGGTGACGTCTCACGAGCTCACGATCCAGCAGAGTGTCAAGGGAGAGCTTCGTTAGCACGACGGCGTGATGACGGCGATGATGATGCTACCGGAACAGGGCTTCGCCTAAGCGCCGCTACGATATGACCGAGGTGGATTATGGTGGAGGGGGCACCACACACGGCTAAGGGATCAATGACCAACTAGTGTGTCCATGGGGTGCCCCCTCACCCGTATATAAAGGAGTGGAGGAGGGGGGAGGACCATCCCTCTATGGCGTGCCCTAGGGGAGTCCTACTCCCACCGGGAGTAGGATTCCCCCGTTCCAAGTAGAAGGAGTAGGAGAGAAGGAAGGGGAGGAGAGGGGAAAGGGAAGGGGGGCGGGCCCCACCCAATTCGGATTGGGCTAGGGGGGCGCGCCTCCCACCTTTTCCCTTCCTCTCCTCTATTCCACTAAGGCCCAATAAGGCCCATATACTTCCCGGGGGGTTCCGGTAACCTCTCGGTACTTCGGAAAATGCCCGAACTCATCCGGAACCATTCCGATGTCCAAACATAGGCTTCCAATATATCGATCTTTACGTCTCGACCATTTCGAGACTCCACGTCATGTACGTGATCAAGTCCGGGACTCAGAACTACCTTCGGTACATCAAAACACATAAACTCATAATACCGATCATCATCGAACGTTAAGCATGCGGACCCTACGGGCTCGAGAACTATGTAGACATGACCGATAGATGTCTCCGGTGAATAACCAATAGCGGAACCTGGATGTTCATATTGGCTCCCACATATTCTACGAAGATCTTTATCGGTCAAACCGCATAACGATATACGTTGTTCCCTTTGTCATCGGTATGTTACTTGCCTGAGATTCGATCGTCGGTATCTCAATACCTAGTTCAATCTCGTTACCGGCAAGTCTCTTTACTCGTTCTGTAATGCATCATCCCGCAACTAACTCATTAGTCACATTGCTTGCAAGGCTTATATTGATGTGCATTACCTACAGGGCCCAAAGATACCTCTCCGACAATCGGAGTGACAAATCCTAATCTCGATCTATGCCAACTCAACAAACACCATCGGAGACACCTGTAGAGCACCTTTATAATCACCGAGTTACATTGTGACGTTTGGTAGCACACAAAGTGTTCCTCCGGTATTCGGGAGTTGCATGATCTCATAGTCATAGGAGCATGTATAAGTTATGGAGAAAGCAATAGCAACAAACTAAACGATCATCGTGCTAAGATAATGGATGGGTCAAGTCAATCACATCATTCTCTAATGATGTGATCCCGTTAATAATATGACAACTCATGTCTATGGTTAGGAAACATAACCATCATTGATTCAACGAGCTAGTCAAGTAGAGGCATACTAGTGACATTATGTTTGTCTATGTATTCACACATGTACTAAGTTTCCAGTTAATACAATTCTAGCATGAATAATAACTATTTATCATGACATAAGGAAATATAAATAACAACTTTATTATTGCCTCTAGGGCATATTTGCTTCAGTCTCCCACTTGCACTAGAGTCAATAATCTAGATTACATTGTAATGATTCTAACACCCATGGAGTCTTGGTGCTGATCATGTTTTGCTCGTGAGAGAGGCTTAGTCAACGGGTCTGCAACATTCAGATTTGTATGTATCTTGCAAATCTCTATGTCTCCCTCCTTGACTTGATCGCGGATGGAATTGAAGCGTCTGTTGATGTGCTTGGATCTCTTGTGAAATCTGGATTCCTTTGCCAAGGTAATTGCACCAGTATTGTCACAAAAGATTTTCATTGGACCCGATGCACTAGGTATGACACCTAGATCGGATATGAACTCCTTCATCCAGACTCCTTCATTTGCTGCTTCCGACGCAGCTATGTACTCCACTTCACATGTAGATCCCGTGATGACGCTCTGCTTTGAACTGCACCAACTGACATCTCCACCATTTAATAAAAACACGTATCCGGTTTGTGACTTAAGAGTCATCAAGATCAATGTCAAAGCTTGCATCGACGTAACCTTTTACGACGAGCTCTTTGTCACCTCCATATACGAGAAACATATCCTTAGTCCTTTTCAGGTATTTTAGGATGTTCTTGACCGCTGATACGTCCATTTTGCATCATGCTTTTATATCGATATTTATTGCATTATGGGCTGTTATTTCACATTATGTCACAATACTTATGGCTATTCTCTCTTATTTTACAAGGTTTACATAAGGAGGGAGAATGCCGGCAACTGGAATTCTGGGCTGGAAAAGGAGCAAATATTAGAGACCTATTCTGCACAACTCCAAAAGTCCTGAAACTCCACGGAACACCTTATAATAAATAATTAAAAATCCTCGCCAAAGATGAAGACCAGGGGGGCCACGCCCTTCTCACGAGGGTGGGGGCGCGCCCCCCTGCCTCGTGGGCCCCCTGGTGGCTCTCCGATGACCATATTCTCCTATATGAAGTCTTTCGTCGAGAAAAAAATAAGAAGCAACCTTTCAGGACGAAACTCTGCCGCCACGAGGCGGAACCTTGGCGGATCCAATCTAGAGCTCCGGCAGAGCTGTTCTACCGGGGAAACTTCCCTCCCGGAGGGGGAAATCATCGCTATTGTCATCACCAACGCTCCTCTCATCGGGAGAGGGCAATCTCCTTCAACATCTTCATCAGCACCATCTTATCTCAAAACTCTAGTTCATCTCTTGTATACAATTCTTGTCTCCAAGTCTGGGATTGGTGCTAGTAGGTTGCTAGTAGTGTTAATTACTCCTTGTAGTTAATGCTAGTTGGTTTAATTGGTGGAAGATCATATGTTCAGATCCTTTATGCATATTAATACCCCTCTGATTATGAACATGTTTATGCTTTGTGAGTAGTTACATTTGTTCCTGAGGACAAGGGAGAAGTCTTGCTATTAGTAGTCATGTGAATTTGGTATTCGTTCGATATTTTGATGGGATGTATGTTGTCTAGCCTCTAGTGGTGTTATGTGAACATCGACTACATAACACTTCAACATTATTTGGGCCCAGAGGAAGGCATTGGGAAGTAATAAGTAGATGATGTGTTGCTAGAGTGACAGAAGCTTAAACCCTAGTTTATGCGTTGCTTCGTAAGGGGCTGATTTGGATCCATATGTTTCATGCTATGGTTAGGTTTACCTTAATACTTTTGTTGTAGTTGCGGATGCTTGCAATAGAGGTTAATCATAAGTGGGATGCTTGTTCAAGTAAGAAAATCACCCAATCACCGGTCCACCCACATATCAAATTATCAAAGTACCGAACGCGAATCATATGAACGTGATGAAAACTAGCTTGACGATATTCCCATGTGTCCTCGGGAACACTTTTCCTTATATAAGAGTTTGTCCTGGCTTGTCCTCTGCTACAAAAAGGATTGGGCCACCTTGCTGCACTTTATTTACTTTCGTTACTTGTTGGTCGTTACAAATTATCTCATTACAAAACTATTTGTTACCACTTATTTCAGTACTTGTAGAGAATATCTTGCTGAATTTATCATTTCCTTCTGCTCCTCGTTGGGTTCGACACTATTACTTATCGAAAGGACTACGATAGATCCCCTATACTTGTGGGTCATCAAGACTCCTTTCTGGCACCGTTGCCGGGGAGTGAAGCGCCTTTGGTAGGTGGAATTTGGTAAGGAAAAATTTATATAGTGTGCTGAAATTTACTATCACTTGTTACTATGGAAAGTAATCCTCTGAGGGGCCTGTTCGGGGTATCTTCACCCCGGCCAGTAGAGCAAAGAGTTTCTCCTCAACCTACTGAACCTATTGAAAATGAAATTCCTTATGAGTATCCTTCGAGTATAATAGAAAAACTGCTAGCTAATCCTTTTACAGGAGATGGAACAAAGCATCCTGATGAACACCTAATATATGTGGATGAAGTTTGTGGATTATTTAAGCTTACAGGTATTTCCGATGATGTTGTTAAGAAGAAGGTCTTCCCTTTATCTTTGAAGGGAGACGCATTGACATGGTATAGGCTATGTGATGATATGGGATCATGGAACTATAGAAGATTGAAATTGGAATTTCATGAAAAGTATTACCATATGCATCTTGTTCATCGTGATCGCAATTATATATATAATTTTTGGCCTCGCGAAGGAGAAAGCATCGCTCAAGCTTGGGGGAGGCTTAAATCAATGTTATATTCATGCCCCAATCATGAGCTTCCAAGAGAAACAATTCTTCAAAAAAAATTATGCTTGGCTTTCTGATAACAATCGCACCATGCTTGATACTTCTTGTGCTGGATCTTTTATGATGAAGACTATTGGATTTAGATGGGATTTATTGGATAGAATTAAATGCAACTCTAAAGATTGGGACCTCGACAATGGTAAGGAGTCAGGTATGACACCTAAGTTTGATTGTGTTAAATCTTTCATGGATACCGATGTCATCCGTAAGTTTAGCACTAAATATGGACTTGATTCTGAGATAGTAGCTTCTTTCTGTGAATATTTTGCTACTTACGTTGATCTCCCTAAGGAGAAGTGGTTTAAATATCATCCTCCCATAGAAGTAAAAGTAGTTGCACCTATTAAAGTTGAAGAAAAGACTGTCACTTATAATGATCCTATTGTTCCTACTTCTTATGTTGAGAAACCACCTTTCCCTGTTAAGATAAAGGATCATGCTAAAGCTTCAACTATAGTTTGTAAAAGAAATATTAAAACATATACACCTCCTGAGCAATTTAAAGTTGAACCTAATATTGCTATTGTTAAAGAGCTCTTGTCTTATAACATTGATGGGCATGTTATTCAGTTCTGCAGTGAAACTGCTAGAATTGCTAAACCTTGTGCAAAAGATAAACATAGACCTGTGGTAGACGTGCCTGTTATTTCTGTTAAAATAGGAGATCATTGTTATCATGGATTATGTGATATGGGTGCTAGTGCTAGTGCTATACCTTATGACTTGTATAAAGAAATCAAGCATGAAATTGCACCTGCTGAGTTAGAAGATATTGATGTCACAATTAAACTTGCTAATAGAGATACTATTTTAGCAATGGCAATTGTTAGAGATGTTGAAGTCTTGTGCGGGAAAACTAAATATCCTGCTGATTTTCTTGTTCTTAGTTCTCCACAAGATAGCTTTTGTCCCATTATATTCGGTGGACCCTTCTTGAATACAGTTAATGCTAGGATAGACTGTGAAAAGAATGTTGTTACTATTGGCTTGGATGATATGACTCATGAGTTTAATTTCTCTAAATTTAGTAAACAACACCGTGAAGAAGAATTGCCTAGTAAGGATGAAATTATTGGTCTTGCTTCTATTGCCGCACCTCCTAATGATCCTTTAGAACAATATTTGCTAGACCATGAGAATGATATGTTTATGAATGAAAGAAGGGAAATAGATGAAGTATTCTTTAAACAAGAACCTATGCTAAAACACAATTTGCCTGTTGAAATCCTAGGGGATCCTCCTCCACCTAAGGGTGATCCCGTGTTTGAGCTTATATCATTGCCTGATAATCTTAAATATGCTTATCTTGATGAAAAGAAGATATATCCTGTTATTATTAGTGCTAACCTTTCAGAGCATGAAGAAGAAAGATTATTGAAAACTCTGAAGAAGCACCGTGCTGCTATTGGATATACTCTTGATGATCTTAAGGGCATTAGTCCCTCTGTATGTCAACATAAAATAAATTTGGAAGCAGATGCCAAACCAGTTCGTGATCCTCAACGACGTCTGAATCCTAAAATGAAAGAAGTGGTAAGAAAAGAAATACTAAAGCTTCTGGAGGCAGGTATAATTTATCCCATTGCTAATAGTCAGTGGGTAAGTCCTGTTCATTGTGTCCCTAAGAAGGGAGGTATTACTGTTGTTCCTAATGATAAAGATGAATTGATTCCACAAAGAATTATTACCGGTTATAGGATGGTAATTGATTTCCGCAAATTAAATAAGGCTACTAAGAAAGATCATTACCCCTTACCTTTTATCTATCAAATGCTAGAAAGACTATGCAAACATACACATTACTGCTTTCTAGATGGTTATTCTGGTTTCTCTCAAATACCTGTGTCGGCTAAAGATCAATCATAGACTACTTTTACATGCCCTTTTGGTACTTTAGCTTATAGACGTATGCCTTTTGGTTTATGTAATGCACCTGCTACCTTTCAAAGATGCATGATGGCTATATTCTCTGACTTTTGTGAAAAGATTTGTGAGGTTTTCATGGACGACTTTTCCGTCTATGGATCTTCTTTTGATGATTGCTTGAGCAATCTTGATCGAGTTTTGCAGAGATGTGAAGAAACTAATCTTGTCTTGAATTGGGAAAAGTGCCACTTTATGGTTAATGAAGGTATTGTCTTGGGGCATAAAGTTTCTGAAAGAGGTATTGAAGTTGATAAAGCCAAGGTTGATGCTATTGAAAAGATGCCATGTCCCAAGGACATCAAAGGTATAAGAAGTTTCCTTGGTCACGCTGGATTTTATAGGAGGTTCATCAAGGACTTCTCAAAAATTTCTCGGCATCTGACTAATTTATTACAAAAAGATATACCATTTGTCTTTGATGATGATTGTGTAGAAGCATTTCAAATACTTAAGAAAGCATTAGTCTCTGCACCTATTGTTCAGCCACCTGATTGGAATTTACCCTTTGAAATTATGTGTGATGCTAGTGATTATGTTGTAGGTGATGTTCTAGGGCAAAGAGTTGATAAGAAATTAAATGTTATCCACTATGCTAGTAAGACTCTAGACAATGCTCAAAGAAATTATGCTACTACTGAAACAGAACTTTTAGCAGTTGTATTTGCTTGTGATAAGTTCAGACCTTATATTGTTGATTCTAAAGTAACTATCCACACTGATCATGCTGCTATTAAATAACTTATGGAGAAGAAAGATGCTAAACCTAGACTTGTTAGATGGGTTCTCTTGCTACAAGAATTTGATTTGCATATTGTTGATAGAAAAGGAGCTGAGAACCCCGTTGTAGACAACTTATCTAGGTTAGAGAATGTTCTTGATGACCCACTACCTATTGATGATAGTTTGTCTGATGAACAATTAAATGTCATAAGTACTTCTCGTAGTACCCCTTGGTATGCTGATTATGCTAATTACATAGTTGCTAAATTTATACCACCTAGCTTCACATACCAACAAAAGTATGTTAAAGTTGTGTACCTGAGCATGAATAGGAACAGATCCTACGCAAGTGCCACTCCGAAACTTATGGAGGACACCACGCGGGAGATAGAACTGCACATAAGGTATTGCAATCCGGTTTTTATTGGCCTACTCTCTTCAAGGATGCCCATAAGTTTGTCCTATCTTGTGATGAATGTCAAAGAATTGGTAATATTAGTAGACGTCAAGAAATGCCTATGAATTATTCACTTGTTATTGAACCGTTTGATGTTTGGGGCTTTGATTATATGGGACCTTTTCCTGCCTCTAATGGATATACACATATTTTAGTTGCTGTTGATTACGTTACTAAGTGGGTAGAAGCTATTCCAACTAGTAGTGCTGATAATAACACTTATATTAAAATGCTTAAAGAAGTTATTTTTCCGAGATTTGGAGTCCCTAGATATTTAATGACTAATGGTGGTTCACATTTTATTCATGGTGCTTTCCGTAAAATGCTTGCTAAATATGACGTCAATCATAGAATTGCATCTCCGTATCACCCACAGTATAGTGGTCAAGTAGAATTGAGTAATAGAGAACTCAAATTAATTTTTCAAAAGACTGTCAATAGGTCTAGAAAGAATTGGTCCAAGAAACTTGATGATGCATTATGGGCCTATAGAACTACATATAAAAATCCTATGGGTATGTCTCCGTATAAAATGGTATATGGAAAAGCATGTCACTTACCTCTCGAACTAGAACATAAGGCATATTGGGCTATTAAAGAGCTCAACTATGATTTCAAACTTGCCGGTGAAAAGAGGTTATTTGATATTAGCTCACTTAATGAATGGAGAACCCAAGCTTATGAAAATGCCAAGTTGTTTAAAGAAAAAGTTAAAAGATGGCATGACAAAAGGATACAAAAGCGTGAGTTTAATGTAGGTGATTATGTATTGCTATACAACTCTCGTTTAAGATTTTTTGCAGGGAAACTTCTCTCTAAATGGGAAGGCCCCTATGTTATCGAGGAGGTCTATCATTTCGGTGCCATAAAAATCAACAACTTCGAAGGCACAAAATCGAAGGTGGTAAACGGTCAAAGAATCAAACATTATATCTCAGGTAATCCCATAAATGTTGAAACCAATATTATTGAAACCATAACCCTGGAGGTAAGGATGGCAATTTTACCCATGGGTACGGGTACCCGCGGGTACTGTACCCACATGGGCAGGGTATGGGCACAACTTTATACTCACGGGTAATACCCATACCCTACCCGTTAAGTCATGGGTAGGGCACGGGTATAGCCTTTTACCCATGGATATACCCATACCCTACCCATTTTATACTGACATGTGAATCTTACCCGTGATTCACAATCACAAGTGTACATATGTTAAAGTTGTGTTGTGATGTTATGAACCTATGTTAAAGTTGTTACCAATTGTCAATTTGAATTGAGATAATTTTCATGTACTCAGCTATTTTTTATTGAGTTGAGATCAATGTTTTTTTGTCAAATGTGCTAAGATGAATGTAAAATTGCGAATAGCTTGTGTTGTTTGGTCTACCCGTTGGGTACACAATGGGTATGGGTACCTGTCGGGTATGGGTACGGGTAAAATATCATACCCATGGGTACGGGTATGGGTAGAATTTTGTACCCATTGACTACACAGGTATGGGTATGGTATTGCTCTACCCGCCCCATACCCTACCCATTGCCATCCTTACCCGGAGGAATACATAAGGGACAATTTCTAGAACGTTTCAGACTCCGAAAAGGAATAGGTATGTGGTACGGTAAGTACACCGACTCCAAAACAATTTTTAAGGCAATATTTCTCCGTTTTGGAATATTTAGAAAAATAGAAAATTAAGTAGCAGTCCGGGAAGGACACGAGGGCCTCACGAGGGTGGAGGGCGTGCCCTACCCCCTGGGTGTGCCCCCTACCTCGTGATCACCTCGTGTGCCTTCCGGACTCCGTTTTCTTGCACAATACGTATTTTGGTCGGTAAAAATTCATTATATAATCTCCCGGGGGTTTTGACTCCCGTATCACGCAAAAATCTCCTGTCTTTGTTTCGAGATGTTTTCTGTTAGGGTTTTCAAGACCAGGCACTATGTCGTCTCCCTCCTCCTCCAACCATGAGGGCAATGATGCTTGGCTAATGAAGATAGAGCTGAAGAGAGAGGAACCTATGGAGATCAATAAGGATGAAGGGATCAAGAAGGTCGTGGAGGACCAAGTTCCAGCAACAGAAGACACCCTTCAATTGGATCATAATCTTCTTACCCCTACAGAAATCGAAGCTTTCAAGATGATTGAGTTGGCTCGTATACAAAACAAGTATCTCACATGTGAAAATATTTTGTTGAAGGAGCATAACCTCGCACTCAAGGGCATTATCCGCAATTTAGAAGACCTCCTACGCTCGATGTGCGACTATCCATCATCAACAACACCTCCACCTTATTCACCAACCACGGAGATATAATAACATGGGTATGGGCACTCCCCTTGGCAACCGCCAAGCTTGGGGGAGGTGCCCCGGTATCGTATCACAACTCCTATCTTTATCGTTTTCCTTAGTTCGATCTTATTAGTAGTATTTTGATCTAGTAGAATAAAGTTTATGGCATGATCTAGTTGTGAGTTTTGCTTTATTATCCTTCTATGTAATCGAGTCCATGAGCTATATAATAAAGATTAGTGTTGAGTCAAGGGCTTGATTGTTTTGCCATGATCCTAAGTGAATAAAAGAAAAGAGAAAGAAATAAAAAGAAACAAAGAGATCATATGGATCTCATGGAGAGTAATGAGCTCACATAGAAAAAGTATGATGAATAAAAGTTGTCGAGAGTTGACAAGCATAGTTTTGGTCATCGTTGCAATTAATAGGAATTAATAAAGAAAGAGAGGTCTTCACATACAGATATACTATCTTGGACATCTTTTATGTTTGTGAACACTCATTAAAATATGACATGCTAAAGAGTTGACATTGGACAAGGAAGACAATGTAATGGGTGATGTTTTCTTACATCTGAGATAAATTATATTGTCTTGGATCTTCCAACATGTTGAGCTTGCCTTTCCCCCTCATGCTAGCCAAATTCATTGCACCAAGTAGAGATACTACTTGTGCTTCCAAATACCCTTAAACCAGTTTTGCCATGAGAGTCCACCATATCTACCTATGGATTGAATAAGATCCTTCTAGTAAGTTGTCATCGGTGCAAAGCAATAAAAATTGCTCTCTAAATATGTATGATTGATTGGTGTGGGAGAAATAAGCTTTATACGATCCTGTGACGTGGAAGTAATAAAAGCGACGGACTGCATAATAAAGGTTCATATCACAAGGGGCAATATAAAGTGACGTTCTTTCGCATTAAGATTTTGTGCATCCAACCATAAAAGCGCATGGCAACCTCTGCTTCCCTCTGCGAAGGGCCTATCTTTTATCATTATCTTCTACCTTATGCAAGAGTCATGGTGATTTTCACCCTTCCTTTTTACACTTTATCCTTTGGCAAGCACAGTATGTTGGAAAGATCCTGGTATATATGGCTAATTGGATGTGAGTTTTCATGAACTATTACTGTTGACATTACCCTTGAGGTAAAACGTTGGGAGGCAAGTCTATAAGCCCCTATCTTTCTCTGTGTCCGATTAAAACTCCACACCCATAAGTATTGCGTGAGTGTCAGCAATTGTGAAAGATTATATGATAGTTCAGTATGTGGACTTGCTGAAAAGCTCTTATACATTGACTCTTTCCTATGTTATGATAAATTGCAATTGCTTCAATTACCAAGATTGTAGTTTGTTAGTTTTCAATGAAGTTTACGATTCATACCTGATATTGTGATTGAATTATGACTCTAGCATTAGAGATCATCTGACAAAAATTATATTAGTTGCTGTTATAAGAATGATCACGATGCCCTCATGTCTGTATTTTATTTTTATCGACACATTCATCTCTAAACGTGTGGACATATTTTTTGATTTCGGCTTTTCACTTGAGGACAAGCGAGGTCTAAGCTTGGGGGAGTTGATACGTCCATTTTGCATCATGCTTTTATATCGATATTTATTGCATTATGGGCTGTTATTTCACATTATGTCACAATACTTATGGCTATTCTCTCTTATTTTACAAGGTTTACATAAGGAGGGAGAATGCCGGCAACTGGAATTCTGGGCTGGAAAAGGAGCAAATATTAGAGACCTATTCTGCACAACTCCAAAAGTCCTGAAACTCCACGGAACACCTTATAATAAATAATGAAAAATCCTCGCCAAAGATGAAGACCAGGGGGCCCACACCCTTCTCACGAGGGTGGGGGGAGCGCCCCCTGCCTCGTGGGCCCCCTGGTGGCTCTCCGATGACCATCTTCTCCTATATGAAGTCTTTCGTCGAGAAAAAAATAAGAAGCAACCTTTCAGGATGAAAAGCCGCCGCCACGAGGCGGAACCTTGGCGAATCCAATCTAGAGCTCCGGTAGAGCTGTTCTGCCGAGGAAACTTCCCTCCCGGAGGGGGAAATCATCGCCATCGTCATCACCAACGCTCCTCTCATCGGGAGAGGGCAATATCCATCAACATCTTCATCAGCACCATCTTATCTCAAAACCCTACTTCATCTCTTGTATCCAATTCTTGTCTCCAAGTTCGGGATTGGTGCTAGTAGGTTGCTAGTAGTGTTAATTACTCCTTGTAGTTGATGCTAGTTGGTTTAATTGGTGGAAGATCATATGTTCAGATCCTTTATGCATATTAATACCCCTCTGATTATGAACATGTTTATGCTTTGTGAGTAGTTACGTTTGTTCCTGAGGACAAGGGAGAAGTCTTGCTATTAGTAGTCATGTGAATTTGGTATTTGTTCCATATTTTGATGGGATGTATGTTGTCTAGCCTCTAGTGGTGTTATGTGAACGTCGACTACATAACACTTCACCATTATTTGGGCCTAGAGGAAGGCATTGGGAAGTAATAAGTAGATGATGGGTTGCTAGAGTGACAGAAGCTTAAACCCTAGTTTATGCGTTGCTTCGTAAGGGGCTGATTTGGATCCATATGTTTCATGCTATGGTTAGGTTTACCTTAATACTTTTGTTGTAGTTGCGGATGCTTGCAATAGAGGTTAATCATAATTGGGATGTTTGTTCAAGCAAGAACAGCACCCAAGCACCGGTCCACCCACATATCAAATTATCAAAGTACCGTTCGCGAATCATATGAACGTGATGAAAACTAGCTTGACGATATTCCCATGTGTCCTCTGGAGCGCTTTTCCTTATATAAGAGTTTGTCCAGGCTTGTCCTTTGCTACAAAAAGGATTGGGCCACCTTGTTGCACTTTATTTACTTTTGTTACTTGTTGCTCGTTAAAATTATCTCATTACAAAACTATCTGTTACCACTTATTTCAGTACTTGCAGAGAATACCTTGCTGAAAACCGTTTATCATTTCCTTTTGCTCCTCTTTGGGTTCGACACTCTTACTTATCGAAAGGACTACGATAGATCCGCTATACTTGTGGGTCGTCAACCGCTGTCCAGTGATCCACTCCAGGATTACTTTGGTACCTCCCTGCTAAATTGATAGCAAGGCACACATCAGGCCTGGTACACAGCATTGCATACATGATAGAGCCTATGGCTGAAGCATAGGGAACACCTTTCATTTTCTCTCTATCTTCTGCAGTGGTCGGGCATTGAGTCTGACTCAACTTCACACCTTGTATCACAGGCAAGAACCCTTTCTTCAAAACTTTATCAAGGTATGTGCTTTGTGAAAGTCCAATTAAGCGTCTTGATCTATCTCTATAGATCTTGATGCCTAATATATAAGCAGTTTCACCGAGGTCTTTCATTGAAAAGTTCTTATTCAAGTATCCTTTTATGCTATTTAGAAATTCAGTATCATTTCCAATCAACAATATGTCATCTACATATAATATCAGAAATGCTACAGAGATCCCACTCACTTTCTTGTAAATACAGGATTCTCCAAAAGTCTGTATAAAACCATATGCTTTGATCACACTATCAAAGCGTATATTCCAACTCCGAGAGGCTTGCACCAGTCCATAAATGGATCGCTGGAGCTTGCACACTTTGTTAGCACCTTTTGGATCAACAAAACCTTCTGGTTGCATCATATACAACTCTTCTTTAAGATATCCATTGAGGAATGCAGTTTTGACATCCATTTGCCAAATTTCATAATCATAAAATGCGACAATTTCTAACATGATTCAGACGGACTTAAGCATCGCTACAGGTGAGAAGGTCTGATCGTAGTCAACTCCTTGAACTTGTCGAAAACGTTTTGCAACAAGTCGAGCTTTGTAGACAGTAATATTACCGTCAGCGTCAGTCTTCTTCTTGAAGATCCATTTATTCTCTATGGCCTACCGATCATCGGGAAAGTCAACCAAAGTCCACACTTTGTTCTCATACATGGATCCTGCTACCTCTTGAGCACTGCAGTGGTTTTCCCTCGAAGAGGAAAGGGTGATGCAGCAAAGTAGCGTAAGTATTTCCCTCAGTTTTTGAGAACCAAGGTATCAATCCAGTACGAGACTACACGCAAGTCCCTCGTACCTACACAAACAAGTAAGAACCTTGCAACCAACATGATAAAGGGGTTGTCAATCCCTTCACGGTCACTTACGAGAGTGAGATCTGATAGAGATAATAATAATAAGATAAATATTTTTGGTATTTTTATGACATAGATTGAAAGTAAAGATTGCAAAATAAACGGTGCCAGAAAGAACTTGTTGACGGGAGATTAATATAATGGAGAATAGACCCGGGTGAATAGACCTGGGGGCCATAGGTTTCACTAGTGGCTTCTCTCAAGATAGCATAAGTATTATAGTGGGTGAAAAAATTACTATCGAGGAATTCATAAAAAAGTGCATAATTATGATAATTTCTAGGCATGATCATGTATATTGGAATCACGTCCGCGACAAGTAGACCGAAATGATTCTGCATCTACTACTATTACACCACACATCGACCGCTATCCAGCATGCATCTAGAGTACTAAGTTCATAAGAATAGAGTAACGCATTAGGCAAGATGACATGATGTAGAAGGATAAACTCAAGCAATATGATATAAACCCCATCTTTTTATCCTCGATGGCAACAATACAATACGTGCCTTGCTGTCCTTGCTGTCACTGGGAAAGGACACCGCGGGATTGAACCAAACCAAACTGATAATTCGAAGAGACATGCAAATATAATTAAATCATACATAAAAGATTTCAGAGAAGAATCAAATATTGTTCATAGATAATCTTGATCATAAACCCACAATTCATCGGATCTCGACAAACACACCACAAAAAGAGTTACATCGAATAGATCTCCAAGAAGATCGAGGAGAACATTGTATTGAGATCCAAAGAGAGAGAAGAAGCCATCTAGCTAATAACTATGGACCCGAAGGTCTGAAGTAAACTACTCACACATCATCGGAGAGGCTATGGTGTTGATGTAGAAGCCCTCCGCGATCAATTCCCTCTCCAGCGGAGCTCCGGAAAAGGCCCCAAGATGGGATCTCTTGGGTACAGAAGGTTGCGGCGGTGGAAATAGGGTTTCGTGGTTGTGACGCCCGGGTAATCAAGCTACAGTAACCCTCTGGTAATGATGCCACGTCACCTCGATTATTGTTGATAATCTCGTGTTAGCTCAGAACCGAACCAAATTCAAATTTGAATTAAAGTCAAAACAATTAAAGTTTTCAAAAGTCAAAACTAAATTGTTCCTAATGTGTCTAATAATCCATAATAAATGCTGGTGAAGAAATCATCTCTTAATAAAATACTTAAATGCACTAAATAAACTAAAATAGTAGCAAAAATGATTATTTAAATGCTTTAAAATGATAAACAATTACAAACTAATATATTTAGGTGCCAAGTTAATTGTGGCAGTGGTATAATTCCTATTACCAATTTAGGGATCATTTTTGTACTTCACAAAACTAAATTACAATGAGGAACAAAATAAAACAGAAAAGAAAATAAATAAAAAGAACAGAAAAAAATAGAAAACAAACACAACAAAAAAAGAACCCCCTCCCCCTGGGCCGAATGGCCCAGCTAGCCATCAGGCCAAAAGGCCCAACCGGCCCACCCCCACTCCCCTTATCCATGGACCCCGAAACCCTAGCCGCTACCCGTCGCCCCACTCCCCCACTTCCCCCCCCCACGCCGCTCTCCCCTTCCCCGATCGGATCAGGGAAGCGCCCCGCTGGCCACCTCACCCGAGCCGCCTCGCCGAACCTTCCCCTCCTCGACGGCCGTCCTCGACGCCTTCTCCCTGACGCGCCCCAGCACTCGCCGCCCCCGACCTGAGCGCCGTTGTCGATCGTCGCCCGACGCCGCGCTCCTTCGACCTCGCCTCGCCTCGCCATCCACCCCGCACGTCGTCACCGACCGCCGCCGAGCCCGCTGCCCTGAACCCCTGCGGCCAATGTGAGCGCCTCCCCATGCCCCTCGCCCCTCTTCCTCTGTCACCGCGTGCCCGAGGCCGTGCTTGCTCGCGGCCTCCCCGCGCTCGTCGCGCCCGAACCGTCCCCCGCCGTCACCTCACCATACGCGGCCACCCAGGGCCGCGCACCTCACCTCGCCGCCTCTACGTGGCCATGGCCCGTCGCGGTTCGCCCACGCGCGAACCACGTCGCCCCACCGCGCGCGCCCCGCGGCCTCTGCCGGCCGCCGCCCCTGCTCCTCGCGTCCTCGCCCCCGGTTCCCCTGCTGCCGATGCCGCCAGGAGCCGCTCGCCCGACACGCTCCCCGCACCCATGCTCACGATGAGCGTGCACCCCGGCGCACCTGAGCGCACCCACGACCGCACCCGTCGGCGATGCTCTGCCTGCTGCTGCTCCCCGCCGTGTGCGCGCGCACACGCGCCGCCCGCTGCCGCTTCCGACCCACGGCGGCCTTGCCGCGGCCCGCCGACGCGCAGCCTTGGCCCCCTGTGCCGCTGGTGTCGCTCGTCGCTGTGGCCGCCGACGCCCAGCGCCGATCCCTCCCTGTCGACCTGGGCGGGAGCCCAGCGCCCGCTCGCTCATGCGCCCGCTAGCCCGCAACGGCCCCCTGGCCCATTGACACGGGGGCCCCACCCCACAGAACGTTTTTTTAAGAGAGAAAATAATTAAGATAAAAACAATTAATTTAATTAATTAATTAAATTAACTTAATTAATCCTGCTTAATTAACCTAATTAGATAATTAACCTAATTAACTCTGTCTAATTTAACAGCTAACTAAACAGTCTATGACCAGTGGGACCCACACGTCAGTTGACCAGTCAACACCCCTGTTGACTGCTGACGTCATGCTGACGTCAACATGCATTGTTCTGGATAATGTTGAATTTAAATAATTAAATAAATCCTAAAAATGAATTAAGTCTTTTAAAATTAATATAAAATAAACCGTAGCTCAGATGAAAATACTTTCTACATGAAAGTTGTTCAGAACGACGAGACGAATCCGGATACGCAACCCGTTCGTCCGCCACACCCCCCTAACCTATCAAACTCGCAACTTTCCCCATCCAGCTCCTCTGCCCGTAAATGCGAAACACCGGGAATACTTTTCCGGATGTTTCCCCCTTCACCGGTATCACCTCATACCGCGTTAGGGCACCTCTAGCACCGATACTTGTCATGTCATGCATCGCTATGCACCTGCTTGCTTAAATATTTATTGTTTCTTCCCCCTCTTCTCTCGCTAGACACCGAGACCGACGCTGCTGCTGCCCAGTTCGACTATGGAGTTGACGACCCCTCTCTCTTGCCAGAGCAACCAGGCAAGCCCCCCCCTTTGATCACCAGATATCGCCTACTCTTCTCTATACTGCTTGCATTAGAGTAGTGTAGCATGTTACTGATTTTCGTTATTCCTATCCTGATGCATAGCCTGTCCTTGCTACTACTGTTGTTACCATTATCTGCTATCCTACTGCTTAGTATAGGATGCTAGTGTTCCATCAGTGGCCCTACACTCTTGTCCGTCTGCCATGCTATACTACTGGGCCGTGATCACTTCGGGAGGTGATCATGGGCATATACGATATACTTTACATAGTTACATTACCTGTGATACTGTTCGGAGATGGGGGCTGAAGGGGAAGGTGGCTCCATCCCGGTAGAGGTGGGCCTGGGTTCCCGACGGCCCCCGACGGTTACTTTGAGGCGGAGCGACAGGGCAGGTTGAGACCACCTAGGAGAGAGGTGGGCCTGGCCCTGGTCGATGTTTGCGGATACTTAACATGTTTAACGAGATCTTGGTATTTGATCTGAGTCTGGCTACTGGCCTATACGCACTAACCATCTACACGGGGACAGTTATGGGCACTCGACGTCGTGGTATCAGCCGAAGCACTTCGTGACGCCAGCGACTGAGCGGCGCACGCCGGGTTGGACCGCGTAACGTGACTTCCTTTGTAATGGAGGTTGCTAGGTCTGCTCTCCGGCCACGTACGCAACGTGCAGGTGTGCTATGGGCGATGGGCCCAGACCCCTGTGCGCTTAGGTTTAGACCGGTGTGCTGGCCTCTCTGTTGTGCCTAGGTAGGGCTGCGACGTGTGGATCTTCCGAGGCCGGGCATGACCCAGAAAAGTGTGTCCGGCCAAATGGGATCGAGCGTGTTGGGTTATGTGGTGCACCCCTGCAGGGAAGTTAATCTATTCGAATAGCCGTGATCTTCGGTAACAGGACGACTTGGAGTTGTACCTTGACCTTATGACAACTAGAACCGGATACTAAATAAAACACACCCTTCCAAGTGCCAGATACAACCGGTGATCGCTCTCTCACAGGGCGACGAGGGGAGGATCATCGGTTAGGTTTATGCTATACGATGCTACTTGGAGGTCTTCAGTCTACTCACTTCTACATGTTGCAAGACGAGGCTGCCAGAAGCATAGTCTTCGAAAGGACTAGCTATCCCCCTCTTATTCCGGCTTTCTGCAGTTCAGTCCACATATAATAGCCTTATTGCAGTTGATACCAATGCATACATATGTAGTGTAGCTCCTTGCTTGCGAGTACTTTGGATGAGTCTCACGGTTGCTTCTCCTTCTTTTCCCTCTATCCCCTCTACCTGGTGGTCGCAACCAGATGTTGGAGCCCAGGAGCCAGATGCCACCTTCGACGACGACTCCTACTACACCGGAGGTGCCTACTACTACGTGAAGCCCGCTGACGACGACCAGGAGTAGTTAGGAGGATCCCAGGCAGGAGGCCTGCGCCTCTTTCGATCTGTATCCCAGTTTGTGCTAGCCTTCTTAAGGCAAACTTGTTTAACTTATGTCTGTACTCAGATATTGTTGCTTCCGCTGACTCGTCTATGATCGAGCTCTTGTATTCGAGCCCTCGAGGCCCCTGGCTTGTAATATGATGCTTGTATGACTTATTTTATTTGTAGAGTTGTGTTGTGATATCTACCCATGAGTCCTTGATCTTGATCGTACACATTTGCGTGCATGATTAGTGTACGATTAAATCGGAGGCATCACAGTGGTGCTCCTGGATGTTTTCGGGGTATATGGATATATATATAATATATATATATGAGGAAGAAGTAGGTCGATGGAGCCACGAGGGGCCCATGTGGGAGGAGGGCGTGCCCAGGGGGGTAGGCGCGCCCCCTGCCTCGTGGCCTCCTCGTTGATTTCTTGACGTCCAGTCTAAGTCCTCTGGATCACGTTTGTTCCAAAAATAACTCTCCCGAAGGTTTCATTCCGTTTGATATTCCTTTTCTGCGAAACACTGAAATAGGCAAAAAACAGCAATTTGCACCGGGCCTTGGGTTAGTAGGTTAGTCCCAAAAATAATATAGAAGTGTAAAATAAAGCCCATTAACATCCAAAATAGATAATATAATAGCATGGAACAATCAAAAATTATAGATATGTTGGAGACGTATCAGATCCCATCTCAAATTTCATGGCCTCAAGCCATTTTGCGGAATCTGGGCTCATCATCGCTTCCTCGTAGTTCATTGGTTCGTCATGGTCAAGTAACATGACGTCCAGAACAGGATTACCGTACTACTCTGGTGCGGATCTTACTCTGGTTGACCTACAAGGTTCGGTAGTAACTTGATCAGAAGTTTCATGATCATCATTATTAGCTTCCTCACTTACTGGTATAGGAATCACTGGAAGTGATTTCAGTGATGAACTACTTTCCAAAAAGGGAGAAGGTACAATTACCTCGTCAAGTTCTACTTTCCTCCCACTCACTTATTTCGAGAGAAACTCCTTCTCTAGAAAGGATCCATTGTTAGCAACGAATAACTTGCCTTCGGATCTGCGATAGAAGGTGTACCCAACAGTCTCCTTTGGATATCCTATGAAGACACATTTCTCTGATTTGGGTTCGAGCTTATCAGGTTGAAGCTTTTTCACATAAGCATCGCAGCCCCAAATTTTAAGAAACGGTAACTTGGGTTTCTTGCCAAACAACAGTTCATAAGGTGTCGTCTCAACGGATTTAGATGGTTCCCTATTTAACGTGAATGCAGTCGTCAGTAAAGCATAACCCCGAAACGATAGCGGTAAATTAGTGAGAGACATCATAGATCGCACCATATCTAATAAAGTGCGGTTACGACGTTCGGACACACCATTATGTTGTGGTGTTCCAGGTGGCGTGAGTTGCAAAACTATTCCGCATTGTTTCAAATAAAGTCCAAACTCATAACTCAAATATTCACCTCCATGATCAGATCATAGAAACTTGATTTTCTTGTTACGATGATTTTCCACTTCGCTCTGAAATTCTTTGAACTTTTCAAGTGTTTCAGACTTATGTTTCATTAAGTAGATATACCCATATCTGCTCAAATCATATGTGAAGGTGAGAAAATAACGATATCCGCCGCGAGCTTCAATGTTCATTGGACCACATACATCAGTATGTATGATTTCCAATAACTCTGTTGCTCGCTCCATTGTTTCGGAGAACGGAGTTTTAGTCATCTTGCCCATGAGGCATGGTTCGCAAGTACCAAGTGATTCATAATCAAGTGATTCCAGAACTCCACCAGAATGGAGTTTCTTCATGCGCTTTACACCAATATGACCTAAACGGCAGTGCCACAAATAAGTTGCACTATCATTATCAACTCTGCATCTTTTGGCTTCAATACTATGAACATGTGTATCACTACTATCAAGATTTAGTAAAAATAGACCACTCATCAGGGGTGCATGACCATAAAAGATATTACTCATATAAATAGAACAACCATTATTCTCTGATTTAAATGAATAACTGTATCGCATCAAACAAGATCCAGACATAATGTTCATGCCCAACGCTGGCACGAAATAACAATTATTTAGGTCTAAAACTAATCCCGAAGGTAGATGTAGAGGTAGCATGCCGACGGTGATCACATCGACTTTGGAAAACCCAGGCAGCCCGTTGGGAAACATCGATCTCCAATCAACCCCCCGTTCAAACGAAAAAGGCACACCCTCACGGCATGTCTGAAGCAATAGTAAAGAAATATAAGCCCGTTACGGGGCGCAGAACCATTCTGGAAGGATGGCTCGATGGGCCATGCAAAATGCACACAACACCGGATAACATACCAACCCATAGCCTTAGAGCATGTTCGATACTCCGGCAAGTGGCCAAGAGCGGTGAGGATATCCTCACCAGGAATACCCCAGAACAACACCCCCCAGAAGACGACGACCCCAAGGTATTAACGGTCTTCGAGACATTCGCTTCAAATAATAGGCGCAAAAGGCACTCCGCGAACTCGCCGAAGTCTGCCAGATCGCAGCAATAAACCCTTGGAATGACATGGCTATAACTTTCAATGCCGACGACGAGCCAAAATACAGGACAGTCCGAGCACCAGCCGCCTTGGTCCTCAGCCCAATCGTGGACGGCTTTCGGCTCACCACGGTTCTCATGGACGGCAGCAGCAAACTAAACATCATCTATGAGGATACACTCCACAAAATGGAAATAGAAAGAAGCCGCATCGAGCAAAGCAACACGACCTTCCGAGGAATCATTCCCAGTCGGGAGGCACAGTGTGCGGGAAAAATAACACTTGACATGGTATTCGGCACACCGGAGAATTATCGGTCCGAAGACATAACCTTCCAAGTGGCCCCTTTCAACAGAGGATATCACGCCCTCTTAGGGCGAGATGCATTTACACGCTTCCAAGCTGTCCCTCATTACGGATACATGAAGCTTAAGATGCTTGGGCCCAATGGTGTAATCACTCTCGCTAGTGATCCGGACATAGCACTCCGCGCCGAAAATAAAACCGCATCTCTGGCCCTCGAGGCATTATTTGAAGCCCTCGCTGACAAAGAATTAACCGCACTGCGCTCCATGGTGGACAGGGACGATGTCATCCTAGATAAACGACCCAAATCCACCTCCTTCAAACCTGCAGAAGAAATAGTCAAATTCCATGTCCATCCAACAGACCCCAAGAAGATAGCATCTATTGGAGCGCAACTAGACCCAACGGTTGATGCCCCGCTACAAGAGCTCCTACGCGAGAATTGGATATATTCGCATGGCACCCTTCTGATATGCCAGGATTCCCACGTGAGTTGGCTGAACACATCCTCAATATATTGAAGGGATATAAACCGGTCAAGCAAACACTGCGGCGCTTTTCCGAACCCAAATGTCAAGCTACGGGGGAGGAGCTAGCCAAACTAATCGAGGCCGGATTCATTAGATAAATAAAACACCCAGACTGGCTGGCAAACCTGGTGATGGTGCCAAAGAAAGACAAATCCTGGCGCCTATGGGTCGATTTCAAAGACCTCAATAAGGCTTGCCCCAAGGATCCCTTCCCCCTCCCCCGCATCGACCAGATCATTGATGCTACTACAGGACATGACTCATTGTGCTTCCTCGACGCATATTTTGGGTACCATCAAATTAGAATGAAGGAGTCCGATCAAGCCGCAACAACATTCATTACCCCATATGGGCCATTCTGCTTCAACACCATGCCCTTTGGGCTCAAAAATGCCGGCGCCACCTACCAACGCATGATTCAAACATGCCTGGTGTCGGTGTCAAAACCGGCGGATCTCGGGTAGGGGGTCCCGAACTGTGCGTCAAGGCCGGATGGTAACAGGAGGCAGGGAACACTTTGTTTTACCCAGGTTCGGGCCCTCTCGATGGAGGTAATACCCTACTCTTGCTTGATTAATATTGATGATATGGGTAGTACAAGAGTAGATCTACCACGAGATCAAGGAGGCTAAACCCTAGAAGCTAGCCTATGGTATGATTGTTGATGTGTATTGTATATGTTGTATCTCTATCGACTAGTCTGGCCTCAGTTTATATAATGCACCGGAGGCCTAGGATAACAAGAGTCCTAGCCGAATACGCCGGTGGGGTGGAGTCCTTGTCTTGATCGCCAAGTCTTGTGGAATCTTCCTTGTATGCGGCAGCCGTCCGAACTGGCCCATGAGTATACGGCCACGGGGGTCCTCGGCCCAATCTAATAGATCGGGAGACGACGTGGTGAGTACCCCCTAGTCCAGGACACCGTCAGTAGCCCCCTGAACTGGTCTTCAAGTTAGGGACGCTCCTCGATTCTTCCGAACTGTTCTTCATCTTCGGTTGCCAGTCTTGAAAACTGGTTCAACAAATCTTCTTTATCTTCGATCTTGAGGATCGCCGAAATGCATTCGACGAGTTTACACGTCGGGTATCCGAGGAGCCCCTTTAAGTTTCCGGCCTTTATCAATGCCTTATTGTTTTTATGCCACACCTCGGGTTTGAAGTTGTTCCCGGGAGGCAGTGTCCTCTTGCGTCCGAGCTCTAACGCCGGACTATATTCGAGGTATCTTTTGCAGCCGAGCACCAATGCCGGACCGCTTCCCAGCTCTAACGCCGGAATGTATCCGAGCTCGAACGCCGGACTATGTATCCGAGCTCCAACGCCGGACTGTATCCGAGCTCCAACGTCGGACTATATCCGAGGTGTCATATCACCTTGGTTCAAAAAAGTTGAAGGAGTCTAGCCGAGCTTAATGCCGGAAATGCCCTCTATGGAGCCAGCCACTAGCGCCCGAGCTTTATGCCGGACTGCTTCCGAGGTGGTGCACCACCCTGACTATGGGCCGATTTTTTGTCAATATTTTTTATTGGTGCAATTTATTCTCTGCCGAGATATATAGCCAGTAGCCCTCAAGGTGTGTATCGGTCTAAAACCCGAGATGCACATGAAGGATGACATAATACCGTTGATCCCGGTAGCTGCTGAGACTCAGGTTGATTTGCAAAATCGGCATGAGGATCAAGTCCTAGCTCGGCAGAATACTTCGGGACACAAAAGCGACGTGCTCAGTCCTCAAGACTCAGGTTGGGTGCGGCCGACCAACCTGAGGATCAAAATCTCCTCGAAAACTATATTGCACATAAAATTTTCTGCATTGGACAAGCAATGCAGTAGCCCCCGAGACACTGGTCGGGTGGCAACACCAGATCAAGGGATCGATGTGCCCCATTAATATTTGTAAATAATAAGCCCGAAGCCCAGTAGCCCCCGAGCCTTAATGCGGGCACGGGTGGCCGAATTAAGGATCAATATCCATAGTAAAATCACAAATTATGTGTAATGACTCTATGTATCCAAGTACTTTACGTCATTAATGCTCGGATCTGCATTGTACAAAACTTTGTTGACCGACCATTGGCTTCCACCTCCTTGGCCAGTAGCCGAGGAGTGTTTGTCCTAATTTATAAAGCCTTTATGAGGGCAAAGATTTACGACAAACAAGGCAATCTGGCCACACGGTTTTATAAACAATGGTACGCAGAGAGATATGTTATATTACTGTTTAACAGAAGAAATGTATTCCAAAGAAAATAGTCCCGCTATCGGTTCCTTTCTTTGGGTTGTCATGCTAAGCATGATCATGAAACCTCAGCTCGAATGTAAGAGCAAAATATCGAGGATTTAGTTTGGTAGGCCAGTTAATAGCCCCGGTAGTGTTCGGCGACAGTCGAGGTCAAGCCGTAAACACTTCGGCCAATGTGATGAATGGCCCGTCATAGTCATCGAATCGTTGACCGGTTTACGCTTATTGTGACAGTCAGTTTTCGGCTTTCTCCACTAAGGTACTTAACCATGTGAGCTGGAAGCACAATCGCAGTGGTTCTCCCTTTGCACGCCTAGCCGAACAAAACGGAACGTAGGAAGCAAGTGCAGGAGCCCGGCAACCCAACTATTGACCGAAGACACAATTCGAAACCGATGCATATATAGCAATATCTGAGAATGTTTTTGTCGAATCCCTAAAGGTGTCCGGCGTTGCACTGCGAGACTAATGCTGGAAAAGAACAAATAGTTTAAAAGTGCCAAAAAGCTTGGAAAACCAAGAAACGTCAATAAAAACATGACGTCCGAACAAGATCAAGTGTTCGGTGCCAATCCGAAAATTGGTCTTAGAAAAAAGAAGTGCTTCTGTCGTCCTTTAACATGACACATCCTATCTCAAGACTTCGAGCGGGTCAGCCTACGGCTTCAACCTCCTATCCCGAGGGCGGAGTACTTCTCGTTAGGCCAGTTTAGCAAACTTAACTCTAGCGGCTTTGAGAGAGAAATTAGGCTCCCCGGCTAGTGACCGCACACTCACGTCGAAAAAAGCAGTGATAAATAATAATAATAGAACTTTGCAACGACTGAGAAGAAGAACACTTATTATAAAACGGCTCAAATAAACTTAATAGCCCCCAAGTGACTTGGGTAGAAGAATGATTGCATGTACCGAAGTACTTATATCATATCTATGCTCAACCAAACTTTAAACGCGTCTTAACCGACCGTCGGCTTCTCCCTCTTCGGTTAAGGATCGAAAAGTGTTATGTACTCCATCGGTCGAGAATATCGACGGTGTTTCCAATAACCAGGCAACCAGGCCATAAGGCTGTAACAGACAAAGCGCGCTCAGGGAACTTATGCTATATTACTGCGAAGAGTAAGAAGCATCTTCGGAGAAAATAGTACCCCCACCGATACCTTTCTTCGGTGCTCATTGTTATTATGAGACTTGTGCAATAGATTTTTTGTACTCATGAGTTCCGTTGTGTGCCGACCATCATTGAATAACTATAAGAGCGCTAGCTTTCGGCTTCACCCAGTCTGAGGTCCGGCTCGGGTGACCCAATCGTGACAATCGCAGAGGTGCTCTCTTTACTCCCTAGCCGAACAATCGGGAACGTAGGGATAAACACAGGAGCGAGGCAACCCAGCTTGCAAATCGTTTAAGTCAATGTGGTGCATATTGTGGCGTAATACACGAACAAGGAACGAAGCCGTACAAGTAGAATCATATGCAACAGGAAAAGCTTCATAAAAGAAGCCCCACGTAAACGGGGTATTTGAATTTATGCGTCACAAACAAAGTTTGGACAAGGAAATTTTTTTACAAGCAACTTTTTTCCAAAAAAGTATAATGCTTGGTCGAACCGAACACAAGTTAGAAATTAAAGCTTTGAGCATGAAAGCGACTTAGCTGGTTAATGTGTGCGGTATTGATGACGCGGTCCGAGCTTGATGCGGGGCAAGATTCCATCCCCCAAGCTGGTCCCAAGGTGGCGGAGCGGAGAGCTCGACACGCCGAAGTGGTGACATAGCACGGTCAATGCAGACCGGCAGAGTGACGCCGAAGTCCCCGGATCATTTTCCTGTGCACAAAAAATAGTGCAAACCGGAGATAATAGTAATAATGATAATTAAAAAATGTTGCATAATAAATAATTTGTGCAAAGTGAGGAATTGAAGAAATATGGCCTGGCGCCGAAGTCAATGTCGATGCAGGGCGTCGGCGTGATGCAGTAAAGGCGTGGCAAAGCCTGAATTCACAGGTCGGTCCGAGCTCCGGATGCGGCGTTCGCCGGACTATGTGTGGAAACTGATCGAACCACCACGCGACCGTCGTTAATGCGGTCACCATTTGATAGACCTGTGTACATATCATGGACAAACCAGAGTAATAATTCCTTGGGAAAAATAAACCCAAACAAGCAAAAAATACTGGGATTAATAGCACCTGGTTTATTTGTTGCAGCAATCCGAAGGAAGGTGATTCCCAAAATTGGGACTCGATCCGTACACCCGTTACCGGAGTAGGTTGATGAAGATATGATGAAGCCCCCGGTCCAGCCGAGATGTCGAAGTAGGTCGGCGTGATGGACACCGGCTCGGAGGAGCAATAGTGCGGCCCTGCCGATGCCGGTCGTGACGTGGTCAATGCCGGCTTGATGAAGTGACCATGCAGCGATGCCGGCATGCCCGCTCCGTGTAATCCGTGGGGCAGCGATGTTGGTGATGGTTTATCCTTCGCGATGCCGAACTCTTGTTCGGCTTGCCGAGACGGTGATCCGATGAAGTTGAGCTCGGCTCAACAAAGCGACGACGTGTTTAGCGCAGGTCGGTAGCCTTGGAGCAATATTGCCGGACTGGTTTGACACCAGCATGATGTTGAAGATCATGTTCAAAATATTTTAAAGTTAGTGGGATGTGTTCGGGAACAAAACACAATACCCAATGCAAAACTTCCTTCAAAAAGGATGTCCGAAATCCCGTTCATAAAAAAGATGAACTCAGGTCGGATTCGTTTTCGCGCAGAAAACAGATCCAAAAAGTGATGCACTAATCGGAAGGTTTCCGGAGTTTGGACGGTCGGATCGAGCTGAAATTTGGAGGGCTGGTAGATATAGGAATTCCACAGCCGATGAACGGTTGGAACTTCCAAAGGACGTCCGAGCTAGAAGCTGGACACCACGCCCTAAACTCGTCCAGATTCCCGTCCAGATTTGACAGGGCTCCGGTATATCGTGGATTGCCAGAGATTCCTCCATCAGAACTCGATGAAATTTTCCAGGGTTGTTATAGACGCAATTCCGCACAATTCCACCAAAGCGATCCTCAAAGTGATACTCGAGGAGGTGGTGGTGGCAGATACGAGTTCGCTGTCCAGAAAAACAGCACGGTCGCTTGAGGGCAATGTTGACGTTGAGCCCCCGAGCTCCATAGATGATTCCTCCGTGATCTTGATAGAGATCGGAGTTGATGTTTGATGAAGGCCCTCGTCCGGACATGGTGATCCGAACAACGGGCGCAATTCTTGGTCGAACCAAGGTGACCAGTCGAGGTGGTGACGAAGATGCCGAAGTCGCAGGTGATCTGCAGGCGAGCCATCGATCCTTTTGTCGATCACACAGTGGAACTCTCAATGAAAGCACCAATGTCGGTGTCAAAACCGGCGGATCTCGGGTAGGGGGTCCCGAACTGTGCGTCAAGGCCGGATGGTAATAGGAGGTAGGGAACACTTTGTTTTACCCAGGTTTGGGCCCTCTCGATGGAGGTAATATCCTACTCCTGCTTGATTAATATTGATGATATGGGTAGTACAAGAGTAGATCTACCACGAGATCAAGGAGGCTAAACCCTAGAAGCTAGCCTATGGTATGATTGTTGATGTGTATTGTATATGTTGTATCTCTATCGGCTAGCCTGGCCTCGGTTTATATAATGCACCGGAGGCCTAGGATAACAAGAGTCCTAGCCGAATACGCCGGTGGGGTGGAGTCCTTGTCTTGATCGCCAAGTCTTGTGGAATCTTTCTTGTATGCGGTAGCCGTCCGAACTGGCCCATGAGTATACGGCCACGGGGGTCCTCGGCCCAATCTAATAGATCGGGAGACGACGTGGTGAGTACCCCGTAGTCCAGGACACCGTCACCTGGAGAAACAGATCAGCAAGACAGTTGAAGCATATGTGGATGACGTCGTCATCAAAACAAGGTACGTTGAAACACTCATAGATGATTTACGTCTCATATTCGACAACCTCCATGCATATGACATCAAGCTCAATCTAGAAAAGTGCGTTTTCGGCGTCCCCGCGGGAAAACTGCCGGGCTTCATCGTTTCCAATAGAGGAATTGAAGCAA
The DNA here is from genome assembly GCF_056163025.1 of Triticum urartu. Classification (NCBI taxonomy): domain Eukaryota; kingdom Viridiplantae; phylum Streptophyta; class Magnoliopsida; order Poales; family Poaceae; genus Triticum; species Triticum urartu. The sequence goes on along the minus strand of NC_141876.1, from coordinate 40,369,831 downwards.
ATCCAGCCAAAATCCGAGCTTTGTCACAATTGGCTATGCCAATAGACCTTAAACAAGTCCAAAAACTCGTCGGTTGCGTGGCAGCTTTAAGCCGCTTTATCTCCAGATTGGGAGAAGAGGCATTGCCACTCTATCGCCTTTTGTGGCGCACCAATCACTTTGAGTGGACGAATGCAGCAACGGCCGGACTTGCAGAAATAAAAACCCTTCTAGCAAGCAATCCAATCCTGGCCGCGCCTAACGTCGGCGAACCTATGTTATTATACATATCGGTAACACACCAGCTGGTGAGCGTCGTGCTCGTCATTGAGCGAGAGCAGGACGTACACAAATTTCCGCTTCAGAAGCTGGTATACTACGTATCCACTGTCCTCACACCATGCAAATCTCGGTACCCTCGTTAACAAAAGATAGCATACGCGGTCTTCATGGCATCCTGAAAGCTACGACACTACTTCCAGGAGTGTTCGATCATGGTGGCCTCTGAAGTACCACTCAATGACTTAATAAACAACCGCGATGCCACGGGCCGGATTGCCAAATGGGCCATGGAGCTCCGTCCACTTGACATAACATATAAACTACATCGAGCCATTAAATCCCATGTATTGGCTGATTTCGTTGCCGAATGGACCGCGGCCGAACTCCTTAAAGAGTACGGCACATATTCCAACTGGGTTATGTATTTTGATGGCTCCAAAATGCTGGCAGGGCTAGGAGCGGGCATCGTTTTAACGTCCCCCACTGGAGACATCGTCCAATACGTACTCCATATATTATATACGGACTCCAACAACGCAGCCGAATATGAGGCCTTATTGCATGGTCTTCGGATGGCCGTCTCCATGGGCATACAACGCCTAGAAGTACGCGGGGACTCAAACCTCACAATATCACAAATAAATGGAGACTTCGATGCCAAAGATCCGAAGATGGCAGCGTATCATAATGCCATCCTAAAAATGTCGGCCCGGTTTGAGGGGCTCGAGTTTCATCACGTGGCCGAGAAAGTAATCAAGCGGCAGACGTCCTTGCTCGCATCGGCGCCAAGTGCAACCCCGTCCCACCTAATATTTTTCTGGAAAAGCTTTTTAAGCCATCTGTGGTGTGGCAAGGGGAGAGCGGCAATACCAGTCTGGACCCGAAGACAACCCAAGATTCCGAACACACCGATATCATCGGAGGCTCAACCACTGTAATAACACCATCGGCCCATCTCATTATGGCAGTCATCACCCCATGGATCGAACCTTTCTTGGCCTACCTCAATAGGAAGGAACTCCCCGAGGATCAGAATGAGGCACGCCGCATCGTCCGACGTGCGAAGGCCTACAAGGTTTACGACGGAGAGCTCTACAAGAAAAGCGCTACCGGAGTCCTTCAAAAATGTATCTCCGAGGAAGAAGGGCGGCAGCTCCTGGCTGAAATTCATGCCGGTCTCGGCGGGCACCATGCCGTAGCTTGGGCCCTTGTTAGCAAGGCCTTCTATACATGTTTTCATTGGCCGACGGCCCGAGCAGATGCACAGGACCTTGTCCAACGTTGCGTTGGATGCCAACTCTTCGTCAACCAAAGCCATATGCCGCCCACCGCCTTACAAACAATCCCCATCACTTGGCCTTTCGCGGTCTGGGGACTCGATATGGTCGGACCCCTTAAAGGGGGAAGCCATAAGAAAAGTATTTATTGGTCATGGTGGATAAATTCACCAAGTGGATAGAGGCGAAACCAGTTAAAACGGCTGAGTCCGGGCTGGTGATAGAATTCATATCTGGTGTTGTACAATGTTATGGTGTTCCACGCAGCATCGTCACCGATAACGGCTCCAATTTCACAGCCGATGGGGTGAAAACCTGGTGTGCTAATCTGGGCATCAAACTCAATTATGCATCTGTCTATCATCCATAAACAAACGTCCAAGTCGAACGAGCCAATGGTCTTATTATGAGCGGCATCAAGCCTAGACTAGTGCGATCTTTAATAGAATCAGATAAGCACTGGGTCGAGGAGCTCGACTCCGTACTCTGGGGGCTGCGGACCATGCCCATTCATACTACCAGATATACACCTTTCTTCATGGTGTACGGTGCAGAGGCAGTATTACCCTGCGACATTATTCACGACTCACCTCGAGTGCGCATGTATGAAGAGAGAGAAGCCGAGCTTGATCGGCAGGAGATCTTAGATGCCCTGGAGGAGGAGCGTGACGTCGCAAAAGCTTGTTCCGCATTTTATCAACAGCAGGCTCGCAGGTACCAAAGCAGAGAAGTGCGGGTCAAGACTTACAATGTTGGGAAACTCGTTCTACGCCTGCCGGAGAAAAAAAGGACAAACTCAAGCCCAAGTGGGAGGGTCCCTTAAGCATTTATGAAGTTCTCACCGGAGGGGCGTACCGCCTGCGGGATGCGTCAGACAATCGCTTAGAGCCGAACCCCTAGAACGTGGCCAGAGTCCGACGATTCTATGCCTAGCGCCGAACTCTGTGTTCGTCTCCTTCCTCCTGTTATTTCCATCATTTTTTCTCTCTCTTTTCGTTTTTTTTTCTTTAGCCTTAATGCTTTCGTGCGGCTAGACCATGCACTCCTGAGGCATACATCTTCAAATATGTACATCCATTATACCTGGGGGCTTCTTGGAGAAAAGCTTGCTATTATTATTTTCCGAGCATTAAGCTCATCACATATGCATCATTTCCCATATGTACCTTTTCTGCGCCATTATATGCATCGATATGATTTAAGTTTTGGCCAAGCTGGGTTGCCTGGCTCCTGTGCTTATGCCCTACGTTCCTGTTAATTCGGCTAGGGCATAAAGGGAGCACCTCTGCGAATGTTACTGCCGGGTCATCCGGATGTGTACCTCAGACTAGTTGAAGCCGAAAGCTAGCATTCTTAAGAGAATATCCGGTCGGTGAATTAAAGATGTTTCCGCATTCACTCCATCGTGAACCCCTAGAAGATACATATACTGTGATTTTTCAATCACAGTTCGGACATGCACATTAAATGCATGCACTCCCAGGGAAAGGAACCCTTAACGGAACTATTCCCTCTAGAACATGTTTCTTACAACCATAATGTAATATAACATAACTAGCCAGATACAACTTGTCTGTTCAAGCAACTATGACCCCTACGCCTGGTTTCCATGCATACCCCGGTCTATTTTATCATTCATGTATTCGGAAACACTCCGCACCTTTGGGTAAAGAGGTCGAAGCGAAAAGGTCTGCCATGACAACCGTTTTACAATTCAGCTAGAGTTACATACGTCGAGAAAGGTACATAGTCATTTGGACTCAAAAATTTCCTCCTCTATACCGTCCAGCAGGTTGTCTAACTTACAATCCTGCTAGGAATACTTGGCAGCTATTTCTACTTGGTCATACACCTAATTAACGGAAGTTCTTTTGCATCTGACCCTAGAGGCCCGACCCGAGCCATATGATTCAGATCAAGCTTGGTATACCATGTTTTCACCATGGCCCAGGCTTCTCGTGCACCTTCCCGGTAGGCGATATCTTCCACAACCGAAAACGCCGCTGCGCTCCCTTGAACAATTGTATAAGCTCCTCCATATTTCCTGGAGGGGAGGCGGATGGCCATAAGGCCTTGGCCACACTTTGCATCGCCTGCCAAGCTTGCTCGTGCACTTGCGACTGCTCTTGTAGCAGATCGCCCGAGAATCCGAACATCTCCTCTTTGGGACGACCGACCAGCATACCTGCAGACATTACTCTGTTAGTTCCCTCCACCTCCGAGTTATTCGAAGGTAAGTTCAACCACATACTGAATATGCCGCCTCACGGCCTTTTATTCTCCTTTACGGAGTCAGCCAGCTGGGCCCATACATCTTTCAGTTCCTCGGCCAATCGGGCATTCGAATCCTGGAGCTTGTTTTTCTCCAGGACGACTTTTGTTAGCACACGCTCGCCCGCGGCTACCAGTTTTTTGGCTTCTCATTCTCCGCCTTGAGCAGCTTTCAGCTGTTCTTGTAGTTGATCTAGTGATCCTAATAAGAAGTGAGCCACCGTGTTAATATTATTGGTATACCATTATGTTTTCTCGATGGAGGGGAACATTACCAGGAGACGCCTTCTTAGATTTCTCTAGTTCGGCACTGGTAGTAGTTAGCTGCGTCTGACACTTTTTTAGCTCTATGGCTAGCAGGTCGTTCTTCTCCATAAGAACCTGATTATACAACAATACTTAAATCAGTTGTACCAACTGATTCAAGTCTCGGGGGCTACTGGCATATGGTTATCATATTCGGACAAAGTAAACTTACCTGCACATCCTTCAAATGTTGCTTTGTGGCTCTGTTAAGCCCATCTCGAGCAGCTCGGATGTATGCATCAGCCGAGCTAAAGGCGTTAAATGCCTCTTCGAAATAGCCGGGGTCTTGTAAAACGGCTTTTCGGCGCCGATGATTCATGGCACTCTCCACTCCCGTGTTGGTGACGGATACATCATCTGAATCCTCGGCTGGAGGACAATCTGGCATTACCCCCGTATCAGCCCCTGTCTTTACGGCATGATCTGGATCCTGGCTATGGGAAGTATGACCGACCGAACCCCCGGACATAGTCTGGCACACTCTTTTCCTGATATAGGACAAATCGAAAGGTCACAGTTGGATGTGACTACCAAGATGCATATTCGCAAATCCATACCTCTTTCATGAAGGCTCGGCCGTGTCTTTGTTTGCCTTCCTCTTCGAAGGCTTGCCTGCTGTGGGGGCCGCTCTCTTCGGAGATGCCCCTGGGGTAGCATGGTGCGCCAAACGCCTCCCCTTTGGATCACAGGACAGTGCGGTGGGTGAGGCAAAATGAGAGAACACTTTCGGATGAAATATCTCCTGATTACTTATTTGTGAAGCGGGGAGAAGGCAGGGATAATCGGCGGTGATAGCCACCTCTGTGTCGTCGTAGCTCGCCTGGTAAAACACCCCGTCCTCGAGCACCACGAATATATCCGGATCCTCCTCGAATCCGGGATCAAGGTCCCGATTGTGGCCCTCGGGCTGTGGGGCGGGGCTGTGAAGCCCTTCAGAAATTTTTCGCCAATGCTATTATAAATGGATGGGTTAATACTCATTGAAAGTAGCTTAGGGAGCGGAGTGAGTACAGCAGATAAGTTGGGACTTACCCAGCTAGGTGGACTGTACATGGAAAATCCATCTCTGCGCTTGATACGTAGAAATTCCTTTTCCTCCCATTTAAACAGTTCGTCCAATATTTTGGCCAGAGCGGTGGAGGTATCTGGACCCTTCCGGCCGCAGCGGGAGGCGTCATCTTCCCCGTCGTAGTGCCACATGGGGAGACCTCTATACTGGAGTGGTTGAACCCCCCGTACTATGGAAGTCGCCATTACTTCAACTATTGATAATCCGGACTGAGCGAGTGACCTTATCTTGCTCATGAGTTGACAAATTTCTGCACTATCTTCCTCCTCGAGGCTCCAAGGGCGCCAGATGTGGCGTTTCTTCAAAGGGGCTCTTGTGAATTCGGGAAGCCCCCTCCGAACTAGGTCCGGAAGTGCAACGTCCTCAATGTAGAACCATTCGTAGGGCCACTCTTCGGATGCCTTCTTTGGTGTGCCGGACAGATATCCGACCTCGGCGATGCGCCATATTTCGGCTCCGTCCACTTCAAATATTGACCCCCCCGTGGTTGCACGGGACAAGACATAATAGCTTTCTCCACAATTCGAAGTGGGCATCACAACCAAGGAACAACTCACAAAGAGCGACGTAACCCGCGATATGCATGATGGAGGAAGGAGTAAAGTTGTGCAATTGGAGGCCATAATACTCCAGAAGCCCTCGGAGGAATGGATGAATTGGAAATCTGACACCTCTTAGTAGATAAGGGACGAAGCATACTCGTTCCTCCTAGAGGGGTTGGTGAAATTTTCAGCCTGATCCCCGCTGTTGAAGGAGGTCAATCCTGCTCGGACATGGACTATTTCTATGGGGGGGGGAGAAATCCATGTGTTTGTAGCTTCACCAGCTGACTATGGGATATAGAAACCTCTGCAATTTGCCTTTTTCGGGTACACAGGGGTGGGACGAAGAGCTGGGAGAGTTAGCCATGTTGGAATGAATTTTCCTGGCGCGCTCAGAGGATTTTTCCGTGTGGTGCTGAAGGGATCTGAGATTCAATCTCTTTAAATAGACGCTCCTCCTTAATGGTCGGGGTGTTATGTGTAAAATCACCCTGACCTCTCGCCTTCGCTCTACACGTGGAAACTGAAGTTGTTGATACACAGAAACTGAGGGGTTCGACATTAAATGGGAGGCCGAATACATCACTCTGAATTCATTGGAGGAAGAACCCGCCTTGCAATGACAAGGACAATCTGCGCGCCGAACACCTCGTCATTGAAGTCTGGTTCGGGGGCTACTGAGGGAGTCCTGGACTAAGGGGTCCTCGAGCGTCTGGCCTGTTAGCCATGGGCTGGACTGTTGGGCTGTGAAGATACAAGACCGAAGACTCTACCCATGTCCGGATGGGACTCTCCTTGGCGTGGAAGGCAAGCTTGGCGACCCTAGTCCTCTCCGGTGTCTATATAAACCGGAGGGCTTAGTCTGAATAGATATAGACAATCATAATCATAGTCATACAGGCTAGACTTCTAGGGTTTATCCATTACGATCTCGTGGTAGATCAACTCTTGTAATACTCATATTCATCAAGATCAATCAAGCGGGAAGTAGGGTATTACCTCCATAGAGAGGGCCCGAACCTGGGTAAACATTGCGTCCCCTGTCTCCTATTACCATCAACCTTAGAAGCATAGTTCGGGACCCCCTACCCGAGATCCGCCGGTTTTGACACCGACAAGGGGGGCGGCCCCCACCCAATTTGGATTGGGCTTGAGGGGGGTGCGCCCCCTCGAAGGCCTCCCTCTCTTCTCTCCCACTATGGCCCAATAAGGCCCATATACCTCCCGGGGGATTTCGGTAACCTCCCAGTGCTCCGGTATATGCCCGAACTCACCCGGAACCATTCCGACTTCCAAATATAGTCATCCAATATATCGATCTTTATGTCTCGACCATTTCAAGACTCCTCGTCATGTCCATGATCATATCCGGGACTCCGAACTACCTTCGGTACATCAAAACACATAAACTCATAATACGGATCGTTAAGCGGGCGGACCCTACGGGTTCGAGAACTATGTAGACATGACCGAGACACGTCTCCGGTCAATAACCAATAGCGGAACCTAAATGCTCATATTGGTTCCTACATATTCTACGAAGATCTTTATCGGTCAAACCACATACCAACATATGTTGTTCCCTCTGTCATCGGTATGTTACTTGCCCGAGATTCGATCGCCGGTATCTCAATACATAGTTGAATCTCGTTACCGAAAAGTCTCTTTACTTGTTCTGTAATGCTACATACCGTAACTAACTCATTAGCTACATTGCTTGCAAGGCTTATATTGATGTGCATTGCCGAGAGGGCCCAGAGATACCTCTCTGATAATCGGAGTGACAAATCGTAATCTTGATCTATGCCAACTCAACAAACACCATCAGAGACACCTGTAGAGCACCTTTATAATCACCCAGTTACATTGTGATGTTTGGTAGCACACCAAGTGTTCCTCCGGTATTCGGGAGTTGCATGATGTCATAGTCATAGGAACATGTATAAGTTATGGAGAAAGCAGTAGCAACAAACTAAACGATCATCGTGCTAAGCTAACGGTTGGGTCAAGTCAATCACATCATTCTCTAATGATGTGATCCCGTTAATCAAATAACAAATCATGTCTATGGTTAGGAAACATAACCATCATTGATTCAACGAGCTAGTCAAGTAGAGGAAAACTAGTGACACTCTATTTGTCAATGTATTCACACATGTACTTAGTTTCTGGTTAATACAATTCTAGCATGAATAATAAACATTTATCATGATATAAGGAAATATAAATAACAAATTTATTATTGCCTCTAGGGCATATTTCCTTTAGTCTCCCACTTGCACTAGAGTCAATAATCTGGATTACATTGTAATGATTCCAACACACATGGAGTCTTGGTGATGATCATGTTTTGCTCGTGAGAGAGGCTTAGTCAACGGGTTTGCAACATTCAGATACGTATGTATCTTGCAAATCTCTATGTCTCCCTCCACGACTTGATCGCAGATGGAATTGAAGCGTCTCTTGATGTGCTTGGTTCTCTTGTGAAATCTGGATTCCTTTGCCAAGGTAATTGCACCAGTATTGTCACAAAAGATTTTCATTGGACCCTATGCACTAGGTATGACACCTAGATTGGATATGAACTCCTTCATCCAGACTCCTTCATTTGCTCCTTCCGAAGCAGTAATGTATTCCGCTTCACACGTAGATCCCGCCACGATGCTCTGCTTGGAATTGCACCAAGTGACAGCTCCACCATTTAATAAAAATACGTATCCGGTTTGTGACGTAGAGTCATCCGGATCAGTGTCAAAGCTTGCATCGACGTAACCGTTTACGATGAGCTCTTTGTCACCTCCATATACGAGAAACATATCCTTAGTCCTTTTCAGGTATTTCAGGATATTCTTGAACGATGTCTAGTGGTCCACTCCTGGATTACTTTGGTACCTCCCTGCTAAACTAATAGCAAGGCACACATCAGGTCTGGTACACAGCATTGCATACATGATAGAGCCTATGGCTGAAGCATAGGGAACACCTTTCATTTTTGCTCTATCTTCATCAGTGGTCGGTGCTACCTCTTGAGCACTGCATTGGTTTTCCCTTGAAGAGGAAAGGGTGATGCAGCAAACTAGCGTAAGTATTTCCCTCAGTTTTTGAGAACCAAGGTATCAATTTAGTAGGAGGCCACACACAAGTCCCTCGTACCTACACAAACAAATAAGAACCTCGCAACCAATGCGATAAAGGGGTTGTCAATCCCTTCACGGTCACTTACGAGAGTGAGATCTGATAGAGATAATAATGATAAGATAAATATTTTCGGTACTTTTATGATATAGATTGAAAGTAAAAATTGCAAAATAAAATAGATTGGAAACTTATATGATGGAGAATAGACCCGGGGGCCATAGGTTTCACTAGTGGCTTCTCTCAAGATAGCATAAGTATTACGGTGGGTGAACAGATTATTGTCGAGCAATTGACAGAAAAGCGAATAACTATGAGAATATCTAGGCATGATCATGTATATAGGCATCACGTCCGTGACGAGTAGACCGACTCCTGCCTGCATCTACTACTATTACTCCACACATCGACCGCTATCCAGCATGCATCTAGAGTATTAAGTTCATAAGAACAGAGTAACACATTTGGTAAGATGACATGATGTAGAGGGATAAATTCAAGCAATATGATATAAACCCCATCTTTTTACCCTCGATGGCAACAATACAATACGTGTCGTTTCCCTTTCTATCACTGGGATTGAGCACCGCAAGATTGAACCCAAATCTAAGCAGTTCTCCCATTGCAAGAAAGATCAATCTAGTAGGCCAAACCAAACTGATAATTCAAAGAGACTTGCAAAGGTAACCAATCATGCATAGAAGAATTCAGATAAGATTCGAATATTGTTCATAGATAGACTTGATCATAAACCCACAATTCATCGGATCTTGACAAACACACCGCTAAAAGAGTTACATTGAATAGATCTCCAAGAACATCGAGGAGAACATTGTATTGAGATCTAAAGAGAGAGAAGAAGCCATCTAGCTACTAGCTATGGACCCGAAGGTCTGAAGTAAACTACTCACACTTCATCGGAGGTGCCATGGAGTTGATCTAGAGGCCCTCCGTGATCTATGCCCCCTCCGGCGGAGCTCCGGAAAAGGCCCCAAGATGGGATCTCTTGGGTACAGAAGGTTGCGGCGGTGGAAATAGGGTTTCGTGGTGCTCCTGGATGTTTTCGGGGTATGTGAACATATATAGGACGAAGAAGTAGGTCGGTTGAGCCACGAGGGGGGAGGGCGCGCCTAGGGGGTACGCGCACCCCCCCTGCCTCGTGGACACCTTGTTCGTTTCTTGGCGTCCACTCCAAGTCCTCTGGATCACATTTGTTCCAAAAATCACGCTCCCGAAGGTTTCATTCCGTTTGGACCCCATTTGATATTCCTTTTCTACGAAACACTGAAATAGGCAAAAAACAGCAATTGGCACTGGGCCTTGGGTTAATAGGTTAGTCCCAAAAGTAATATAAAAGTGTAAAATAAATCCCATTAGCACCCAAAACAGATAATATAATAGCATGGAACAATAAAAAATTATAGATATGTTGGAGACGTATCAGTCGGGCATTGAGTCTGACTCAACTTCACACCTTGTAATACAGGCAGAACCCTTTCTTTGCCTGATCCATTTTGAACTTCCTCAAAATTTTATATGGTATGTGATTTGTGAAAGTCCAATTAAGTGTCTTGATCTATCTCTATAGATCTTGATGCCCAATGTATAAGCACCTTCACCGAGGTCTTTCATTGAAAAATTCTTATTCAAGTATCCTTTCATGCTATTCAGAAATTCAGTATCATTTCCGATCAACAATATGTCATCTACATATAATATCAGAAATGCTACAGAGCTCCCACTCACTTTCTTGTAAATACAGGCTTCTCCAAAAGTCTGTATAAAACCATATGCTTTGATCACACTATCAAAGCGTATATTCCAACACCGAGAGGCTTGCACTAGTCCATACATGGATCGCTGGAGCTTGCACACTTTGTTAGCACCTTTTGGATTGACAAAACCTTTTGGTTGCATGATATACAACTCTTCTTTAAGATATCCATTAAGGAATGCAGTTTTGACATCCATTTGCCAAATTTCATAATCATAAAATGCGGCAATTCCTAACATGATTCGGATGGACTTAAGCATCGCTACGGGTGAGAAGGTCTCATCATAGTCAACTCCTTGAACTTGTCGAAAACCTTTCGCAACAAGTCAAGCTTTGTAGATAGTAATTTTACCTTCAGCGTCAGTCTTCTTCTTGAAGATCCATTTATTCTCTATGGCCTGCCGATCATTGGGAAAGTCAACCAAAGTCCACACTTTGGTCTCATACATGGATCCCATCTCAGATTTCATGGCATCAAGCCATTTTGCGGAATCTGGGCTCATCATCGCTTCCTCATAGTTCATAGGTTCGTCGTGGTCAAGTAACATGACATCCAGAACAGGATTACTGTACCACTCTAGTGCGGATCTTACTCTGGTTGACCTATGAGGTTCGGTAGTAACTTGATCAGAAGTTTCATGATCATCATCATTAGCTTCCTCACTTACTGGTGTGGGAATCACTGGAACTGATTTTAGTGATGAACTACATTCCAATAAGGGAGAAGGTACAATTACCCCGTCAAGTTCTACTTTCCTCCCACTCACTTCTTTCGAGAGAAACTCCTTCTCTAGAAAGGATCCATTCTTAGCAATGAATATCTTTCCTTCGGATCTGTGATAGAAGGTGTACCCAACAGTCTCCTTTGGGTATCCTATGAAGACACATTTCTTCTGGGTTGAGCTTATCAGGTTGAAGTTTTTTCACATAAGCATTGCAACCCCAAACTTTAAGAAATGACAACTTGGGTTTCTTGCCAAACCATAGTTCATATGGTGTCGTCTCAACGGATTTAGATGGTGCCCTATTTAACATGAATGTTCAGATCCTAAAGATTCAAGATAAAAGTTATTTTTGACATAAAAATAGTAATACTCCAAGTATGCTAATCAAACAATTATGTCTTATCAAAATAACATAGCCAAAGAAAAATTATCCCTACAAAATCATATAGTTTGGCCATGCTTCGTTTCCATCACACAAAATGCTCTCATCATGCACAACCCCGATGACAAGCCAAGCAATTGTTTCATACTTAGCATTTTCAAACTCTTTCAAATTTTACGCAATATATCAGCGCGAGCCATGGACATAACACTATGGGTGGAATAGAATATGATGATTGAGGTTGTGTGAGAAGACAAAAAGGGAGAAAGTCTCACATTGACGCGGCTAATCAATGGGCTATGGAGATGCCCACCGATTGATGTCAATGCAAGGAGTAGGGATTGCCAATCAATGAATGCACTAGAGCTATAAATATATGAAAGCTCATTAAAGAAACTAAGTGGGTGTGCATCCAACTTGCTTGCTCACAAAGACCTAGGGCATTTGAGGAAGCCCATCATTGGAATATACAAGTCAAGTTCTATAATGAAAATTTTCCACTAGTATATGAAGGTGATAAAATAGGAGACTCTCTATCATGAAGATCATGGTGCTACTTTGAAGCACAAGTGTGGAAAAAGGATAGTAACATTGTCCCTTCTCTCCTTTTCTCTCCCTTTTTTTGTTTGGGCCTTTTTTATGGCCTCTTTTTTTCGTCCAGAGTCTCATCCCGACTTGTGGGGGAATCATAGTCTCCATCATCCTTTCCTCATATGGGGTAATGCTCTAATGATGATCATCACACTTTTATTTACTTACAACTCAAGAATTACAACTCGATACTTAGAACTAAATATGACTTTATGTGAATGCCTTTGATGATGTACCGGGATTGCGATGAATCAAGAGTGACATGTATGAAAAATTAAGCATGGTGGCTTTGGCACAAATACGATGTCAACTACATGATCATGCAAAGCAATATGACAATGATGATGCGTGTCATAATAAATGGGATGGTGGAAAGTTGCATGGCAATATATCTCGGAATGGCTATGGAAATGCCATAATAGGTAGGTATGGTGGCTGTTTTGAGGAAGATATAAGGAGGCTTATGTGTGATAGAGCGTATCATATCATGGGGTTTGGATGCACCGGCAAAGTTTGCACCAACTCTCAAGGTGAGAAAGGGCAATGCACGGTACCGAAGAGGCTAGCAATGATGGAAGGGTGAGAGTGCGTATAATCCACGGACTTAACATTAGTCATAAAGAACTCACATACTTATTGCAAAAATCTACAAGTCATCAAAACCAAGCACTACGTGCATGCTCCTAGGGGGATAGATTGGTAGGAAAAGACCATCGCTCGTCCCCGGCCGCCACTCATAAGGAGAGCAATCAAAGAACACCCCATGCTTCAAATTTGTCACACAACATTTACCATACATGCATGCTACGGGACTTGCCAACTTTAACACAAGTATTCATCAATTTCACAATTACTCAACTAGCACACATCTAATATTACCACCTTTATATCTCAAAACAACTATCAAGCATCCAACTTCTCTTAGCATTTAAAATTTATAAGTGAAGCATGAGAGATCAATTATTTCTATAAAATAGAACCACAGCCGTGCTCTAAAAGATATAAGCAAAGTACTAGAGCAAAAATTATTCAACTCAAAAGATATAAGTGAAGCACATAGAGTATTCTAATAAATTCCAATTCATGTGTGTCTCTCCCAAAAGGTGTATACAACAAGGATGTTTGTGGTAAAATAAAAGGCAAAGACTCAAATCATACAATACGCTCCAAGCAAAACACATATCATGTGGCGAATAAGAATATAGCTCTAAGTAAAGTTACTGATGGACGAAGACGTAAGAGGGGATGCCTTCCGGGGCATCCCCATGCTTAGGCTTTAGGTTGTCCTTGGATTTTACCTTGGGGTGCCTTGGGCATCCCCAAGCTTAGTCTCTTGCCACTCCTTGTTCCATAATCCATCAAATCTTTACCCAAAACCTGAAACTTCACAACACAAAACTTAAAAGAAAATCTCGTGATCTCCGTTAGTACGTAAAAGAAAACAAACCACCACTTCAAGGTACTGTAATGAACTCATTCTTTATTTATATTGGTGTTAAACCTGCTGTATCCAACTTTTCTATGGTTCATAAACTCTATTACTAGCCATAGATTCATCAAAATAAGCAAATATAACATGATAAACAGAATCTGTCAAAAACAGAACAGTCTGTAGTAATCTATAGGTTTCGAATATTTCTAGAACCCCAAAAATTCTAAAATAAATTGTTGGGCGTGAGGAATTTATCTATTAATCATCTGCAAAAAGAATTAACTAAATAGCTATAGTGATTCGACCTCAGACAGTCAAATCTCTGTGTTTAGTGTCATCCCTAGATCGGTAACGCTAACACACACAGCACTCGAAGGATTTATAACAGAGTAGCAATCACACAATTATTACATGGAATGTCTCAAAAGATATCTTATTACAATAAATTTGTCTTAAGGCCATCTAGATAAATAATAGCGGAAGGTTTGGAACATAAAGTGAGTCCAACAACTCCAACGACATAGCTGAGTGCATGACAATCGACCTAGCGCACCTTTGGATTTTCCTTCACTCATCCTCTCCTTTATTTCAGCAATTTCCATGTCATCCTTCTGAGCTTCACGAATCTTTCCCAACAATGTATATTGAACTTCCATCTCTGCAACAAAAACTCTAGGAACAATCTCCAAACAGAGTTTCCTGAGATCGTCGGCTAACTCCTTTGGCAAACCTCCTGTTACTAAGGTATTGGCATAACTCTTCTGGCTCAAAGCGTCTGCTACGACATTGGCCTTTCCTGGATGATAGTGCAGCTTCATATCATAATCCTTTATAAGCTCCAACCATTTCCTCTGCCTGAGATTCAGCTCCTTCTGTGTGAAAATGTACTTCAAACTCTTATGATTCATGTACACATCACAACGATTTCCAATAAGAAAATGTCTCCAGGTCTTGACGGCATGCACTACAGCTGCTAACTCCAAATCATGTGTGGCATAATTCAACTCATGCGGTCGAAGTTGTCGTGAGGCATATGATACAACTCTTCTGTCTTGCATAAGTACTCCTCGAAGTCCTAAGCGAGATGCGTCGCAATACACTTGGAAATCCTTGTGTATATCCGGCAGAATCAGCACCGGGGCCGTAGTCAAACATTTCTTCAACTCCTGGAAACTTGCTTCGCATTCTTCAGTCCAGTGGAACTTGGTGTCCTTCTTCAACAATGTTGTCATAGGCTTCGGAATCTTGAGAAATTCTCAATAAATCTCCGATAGTATCCCACAAGTCCCAGAAAACTGCGGATCTCTCCAATTGAGGTGGGTGCCAACCACTTAGTGACTGACTGGATCTTGGTAGGATCTACTACTATTCCTTCTCTTGATATAACATGTCCAAGAAATCCAACTTCCTTCAACCAAAACTCACATTTGCTGAACTTGGCATATAACTGATGTTCCCTGAGCTTCTCGCGAACTAAACGCAAATGTTCCTTGTGCTCATCTTCATTCTTCGAGTATACCAAGATATCATCAATGAACACCACGACAAACTTATCCAAGAACTCCATGAACACCTTGTTCATCATACTCATGAAATGGGCAGGGGCCTTAGTCAATCCAAATGACATAACCGTATACTCATATAACCCGTACCATGTGGTGAAAGCTGTTTTTGGTATATCCTTTTCTCGTATCTTCAGCTGGTGATATCCTGATCGCAGATCGGTCTTCGAAAACACTTTAGCTCTTTGCAGCTGGTCAAACAAATCATTGATCATCGACAGTGGGTACTTGTTCTTGATCGTCAGTTCATTCAACACATGATAATCAACAACCATCCTCAATGTTCCATCCTTCTTCTCAACCAAGAGCACTGGGGCTTCCCATGGTGATGAACTTCGTCGGATGTAACCTTTCTCCTACAACTCCTTAATATGCTTCTTAATCTCCTCCAGATCATTTGCGGGCATTCGGTATGGTCTCTTCGATATTGGTCCGGTGCCTGGCAAAAGCTCTATCAAAAACTCAATATCTCGATCTGGCGGCATGCCTGGTAACTCCTCTGGAAATACATCTGGGTAATTCTTCACTACGGGCACTTCCTCCTGAACAAACTCCCGTGAGAGAATTTACTTGGGCCCTGCTCAGTGCATGCCTCGAACCATACTTGATTCTCTTTCCCTCCAGGGTGGTGAGTAGAATTGACCTACTAGCACAGTCAATGTTACCTCCATACTTCGATAAACAATCCATTCCTAGTATCACATCCAATCCTTGTGACTCCAGAATTTTACTTTCCTTGTCCATTCTTCCTCTTGTGGCTCTTAATCTGCTTGTGCTTCCCTTCAATCATAAGAGCCTTATCTACCAACTCCTGGTAGTTGTTAAATGTTGCCACCATTAACTGGATGCTCATCTCATCATTCAACCCTTCCATAAACTTCTCCTGCTTCGCGGCGTTTGTGGCCACATCATCAGGGGCATAACGAGATAGCTTACTAAACTTATCTACGTACTGAGCCACAGTACGATTTCCCTAGCGCAAGTTGCGAAACTCACGCTTCTTCATGCTCATAGCTCCAGTTGAGACATGGGTTGTGCGGAATGCTTGCTGAAACTAATCCCAAGTGATATTGGCTATAGGGAAAGTGGATGTGTAATTCTCCCACCATGAAGCTGCTGGTCCATCCAATCGGTGTGCGGCAAAACGCACCTTCTCAGCATCTGTGCAACCAGCGGTGGTCAACTCCCTTCCAATCTTGCATAGCCAGTCATCAGCAACTATGGGCTCGGTGCTACTAGAAAACACCGGCGACTGCAACCTCAGAAAATGGGCTAAGTTATCAACTGGTGGTGGTGGCGGAGGGTTGTTGTTGTTGTTGCCTTGGTTCTGGACTAATATCTGCATCAAGGCATTCTGCTGCTGAATTAACTGGGTGATCTCAGGTGGGAAGACAAATCCAGTGTCACGTATCGGAGGCATCTGCTGGGTTTAGAGGGGAGAGATTAGAATAGAAATGAGGTCTAGTGAGAAAGCACTACCCATATGCACATGAGATAAACACAATCATATCACACCAAATCAATTCAAGCAAGGGCATACAATCGGTCTAGAACTATCGTTACAAAAGTGCTCGGACTACTACTATATACATGGGGGAATACTACTAAACATATGGTGGTCATTCTAGAAATTTTTGATCGGTGGAAGACTCCATGATATCTGCTCCAGCTTCGTCTTCATAATCATCACCACTATCGTCGGGGTCGGAGTCGATGTCATCGATGATGATGTAGTCTTCAGAACAAATCTCCTTGGGTTCGTCGTCTTCTCCCTCTGGCGCGATGTCTCCCATAAAAACTCCTAGCTTCCTTGTCAGGTGGTCATTCTTTTCCACGAGTATCGTCATTTCCTCCTCATATCCATTGCATGTAGACTTGAGTTCCTCTTCTAGCTCTGTGATTCTAGTCATCGCCTTCTTCAAATCTATCATGCTTGCACACATCTGGTTCTCCTGCCGACGAATGTGCTAGTTTAACTCCTGGATGAATGCTGCAATAGACTTGTCCCTCCTGGTGCTGACTATCACCCATTGCTCATCTCGGCGCCCACATATTTGGTAGATAGTATCCTTAATATTCTTGTGATAAACTTCGCCAATGTGTCCCATGGTGATGTGGGCTGCCATGCTCTTTCCTAGACTCCAGGTGGGTGCATCAAAGGAAAACTCTATAGGCTCAGTGACTGGCGTGAACGTCCTTCCTGGGACTTGAACTCGAATCACCCAGCGCTCCTCTTTTGGTAAAGTAGCGGTGTAGGTCCCGGTGAAGCTTGGTATTCCGATGTTCAGGTACCTAGTGACTTCCTTCAAGTGTCATCCGAAGGGCGTGTCTTCATCCGGTTGTGCAAACTTGTTCTTTGAGTCCGCCATCCTAAAGAGTAGAAAACGGAGAGGAGTTGGAAATGAGTAGAGACGAGTGACCTATGGCTCATCTTAGTGGTCGTGTCCTACATTCAGCGTGTGCTCTAATACCATCTTGTAGCGATCCAACCTCAGGCGGTCAAATCTCTGTGCTTAGTGTTATCCCTGGATCGGTAATGCTGACACACACAACACTCGAAGGATTTATAATAGAGTAGCAATCACACACTTATTACATCGAATGTCTCAAAAGAGATCTTATTACAATAAATATGGCTTAAGGCCATCTAGATAAATAACAGCGGAAGGCTTGGAAGATAAAGTGAGTCCAACAACTCCAACGACATAGTTGAGTGCATGACAATCGACCTAGCGCACCTTACTTCTCGTCTGAAAAGTCTGCAACATGATACATTGCAGCCCGACAACGGGTCAGCACATGGAATATGCTGGCAATATAACACAGTAGAGCAATGAACAGATAAATGCTATCACTACAATGCATATATGGCTGGTGGAGGCTGTAAGGCTATATTGTTTTGCGAAAAGCAATTTTTTTCCTACAACAAAGGAATATATTTTATTTAACTATCATGGTGGTTGAAACATCATTGAGAAGGTTCCTCTAACTCAATCCCAATTAAAGTATTCATTATCAGCCCAACAAATTAATTTAGAGTGATGAGATCAAATCAATAATTCAAGTACCAGATACTCAAGATGTCCATAAACCGGGGACATGGCTAACCATGATTAGTTTTTACACTCTGTAGAGGTTTGCGCACTTTTCCCCACAAGACTCGATCTCCTCCGTTGGATTTTCTCGCACTACATGGTGTTTGAGAGACGGATGACAGAGAAACAGTCTTTCAGAAGCATTAACTCTAACCCTGGGTAGACAGTACCAACCTACATCCCCTACATCTGCTAACCTACCACTGGAAGAGGTCATGCAACTTACTCAACTATGCTAGAGTCCATAATAGCTTGTGGCTGCACACAGAAGTTTCCAGCATGAAAAATCTTATGATCCCTTTGAGCCTGGGTGGTGAACCGTAGGATGATCACATGGGTACTCTAGGATATCGTAGGACAACACTGGATTCTCCAAGTGCCCGCAACCAATCACCCAGATGTGTATTTAAGTAGCCACCTTAAGTTAACCATTAATTAACAATCTCACATCTGTCATGGATACACTAGATTCTCGACGGGCGGCGCGGTGGTATTTAAGAGGGGAGGGGGAGGTGGTGGCGTGGGGGAGGGGCAAGGCGGCGGGGCGAGGCGGCGTACGGGCGGCGGACTCTCGCTCGGGGTCGGGGTGATGCAGCGCGTGGGCCAGCTGGGCTTTCGGCCTAGTCGGTCCGAAGCAACTGTTTTAAAAAAAACTGATTTCGCCAAAATAAAATCCTAGAAAATAAAATAAAAATCTAAAAATACCAAAACAAATTTTCACCATCTAAATGAACATTTTCACCAAAACAAAGTGAACATTTTCTTGGCCTAAAATGCAATTTTTGGAAAATGCATATTTTCTAATTCAAATAAAATAGCAATAAAATCCAAATAAAATTTTTTATTTGATTTTAATATTTTTCCTCCAATATTCCTTTTATTTTGGAGAAGTCATATTATCTCCTCTCATATATTTTAATATGAAATATTTTCGGAGAGAGAAACAATTAAAACCAAAGTGATCCTTGTTTCGATATTTGATAGATTTTCAAATATGAGAAACGTGAAATCCCCAACTCTCTCCGTGGATCCTTGAGTTGCTTAAAATTTCGAGGATCGCGAACGAATGGCAATAACATATGATATGCATGAATGACCTATGTATAACATTCCAAATTGAAAATTTGGGATGTTACAATAGCACTCTCTAGTAAAAAATGGCAGCAAATCTCGTGACCGCTAAAGTTTCTATTTTTTACAGCAAGATCGCAAAGACTTTCCCCAAGTCTTCCCGAAGGTTCTACTTGGCACAAACACCAATTAAAAGCATAAAACCACATCTAAACAGAGGCTAGATGAATTATTTATTACTAAACAGAATCAAAAATCATGAAACAAAAATAAAATCGGGTTGCCTCCCAACAAGCGCTATCGTTTAACGCCCCTAGCTAGGCATAAAAGCAAGGATAGATCTAGGTATTATCATCTTTGGTATGCAATCCATAAGTGGATCTCATAATAGATTCATAAGGTAATTTAATTTTCTTTCTAGGAAAGTGTTCCATGCCCTTCCTTAATGGAAATTGGAATCTAATATTCCCTTCCTTAATATCAATAATTGGACCAATCGTTCTAAGGAAAGGTCTACCAAGAATAATAGGACATGTAGGATTGCAATCCATATCAAGGACAATGAAATCTACGGGCACATAATTCCTATTTGCAACAATAAGAACATCATTAATTCTTCCCAGGTTTCTTAATGGTGGAATCCACAAGATGCAAGTTTAAGGAACAATCATCAAATTCACGGAAACCTAGCAAATCACACAAAGTTTTAGGGATCGTGGAAACACTAGCACCCAAATCACATAAGGCAAAGCATTCATGATCTTTAATCTTAATTTTAATAGTAGGTTCCCACTCATCATGAAGTTTTCTAGGGATAGAAACTTCCAATTCAAGCTTTTCTTCATAAGATTGCATTAAAGCATCAACGATATGTTTAGTAAAAGCTTTATTTTGACTATAAGCATGCGAAGAATTTAGCACGGATTGCAACAAGGAAATACAATCTATTAAAGAGAAATTATCATAATTAAATTCCTTTAAATCCAAGATAGTGGGTTCATTGCCATGTAAAGTTTTGACCTCTCCAATCCCACTTTTATCAATTTTTGCATCAAGATCTTAAAACTCCGAATCATTGGGACGTCTTCTAACTAAAGTTGACTCATCTCCAGTCCCATCATTATCAAGATTCATATTTCAAAACAAAGATTTAATAGGGGACACATCAATAACTTTTAGATATTCATCATTATTATCATGAAAACTAGAAGAACACGCATTCACAAAGCAATATTTTTTAGCACGCATCCTAGCGGTTCTTTCTTTGCACTCATCAATGGAAATTATCATAGCTTTGAGAGACTCATTGATATCATGCTTAGGTGGAATAGATCTAAGTTTCAAAGAATCAACATCAAGAGAAATTCTATCCATGTTCCTTGACAATGCATCAATCTTAGTCAATTTTTCTTCAATCAAAGCATTGAATCTTTTTTGTGAACTAATAAATTCTTTAATATTGGATTCAAAATCAGAGGGCATCTTATTATAATTTCCATAAGAATTGTTGTAGGAATGACTATAATTATTAGAGGAAGTACTAGGAAACGGCCTAGGATTAAAATTACCTCTATACGCGTTATTACCAAAATTGTTCGTACCAACAAAATTCACATCCATACATTCATTATTATTCTCAATCAAAGTAGACAAAGGCATATCATTAGGATCAGAAGAAACACTCTTATTAGCAAACAATTTCATAAGTCCATCCATCTTTTCACTCAAAACATTGATTTCTTCTATAGCATGCACCTTTTTATTAGTAGATCTTTCAGTATGCCATTGAGAATAATTAACCATAATATTATCTAGGAGTTTAGTAGCTTCTCCTAAAGTGATTTCCATAAAAGTGCCTCCCGCGGCCGAATCTAAAAGATTTCTAGAAGCAAAGTTCAATCCGGCATAATTTTTTTGTATAATCATCCAAAGATTCAAACCATGTGTAGGGTAATTACGTATCCTTAATTTCATCCTCTCCCAAGCTTGTGCAACATGTTCATGATCAAGTTGCTTAAAATTCATAATATCGTTCCTAAGAGTGATGATCTTAGCGGGAGGAAAATACTTAGAGATAAAAGCATCTTTGCACTTATTCCCTAAATCGATACTATTTTTAGGCAAAGACGAAAACCAAGTTTTAGCACGATCTCTAAGAGAAAACGGGAATAGCTTCAGTTTAACAATATCATTATCCACATCTTTCTTATTTTGCATATCACACAAATCAACAAAGTTATTTAGATGGGTAGCGGCATCTTTACTTGGAAGGCCGAAAAACGGATCTTTCATGACAAGATTCAGCAAGGCAGCATTGATTTCACAAGATTCAGCATCGGTAAGAGGAGCAACCGGAGTGCTAATAAAATCATCATTGTTGGTATTGGAAAAGTCACATAATTTAGTATTATCTTGAGCCATCGTGACGAGCAAGCAATCCAACACATGAGCAAACAAGAAACGGGCATAAAGAAGCAAGCCGAAATAGAGAAGGGGAATGGAAAAAGAGGGCGAATAAAACGGCAAGGGTGAAGTGTGGGAGAGGAAAACAAGAGGCAAATGGCAAATAATGTAATGCGAGGGATAAGAATTTGTGATGGGTACTTGGTATGTCTTGACTTGTGCGTAGACTCCCCGGCAACGGCGCCAGAAATCCTTCTTGCTACCTCTTGAGCACTGCGTTGGTTTTCCCTTGAAGAGGAAAGGGTGATGCAGCAAAGTAGCGTAAGTATTTCCCTCGGTTTTTGAGAACCAAGGTATCAATCCAGTAGGAGGCCACACACAAGTCCCTCGTACGTACACAAAAAAATAAGAACCTCGCAACCAACGCGATAAAGGGGTTGTCAGTCCCTTCATGGTAACTTACGAGAGTGAGATCTGATAGAGATAATAATGATAAGATAAATATTTTTGGTATTTTTATGATATAGTTTGAAAGTAAAAATTGCAAAATAAAATAGATTGGAAACTTATGTGATGGAGAATAGACCCAGGGGCCAAAGGTTTCACTAGTTGCTTCTCTCAAGATAGCATAAGTATTACGGTGGGTGAACGAATTACTGTCGAGCAATTGACAGAAAAGCGAATAACTATGAGAATATCTAGGCATGATCATGTATATAGGCATCACGTCTGTGACAAGTAGACCGACTCCTGCCTGCATCTACTACTATTACTCCACACATCGACCGCTATCCAGCATGCATCTAGAGTATTAAGTTCATAAGAACAGAGTAACACATTTGGTAAGATGACATGATGTAGAGGGATAAACTCAAGCAATATGATATAAACCCCATCTTTTTACCCTCGATGGCAACAATACAATACGCGTCGTTTCCCTTTCTGTCACTGGGATTGAGCACCGCAAGATTGAACCCAACGCTAAGCAGTTCTCCCATTGCAAGAAAGATCAATATAGTAGGCCAAACCAAACTGATAATTCAAAGAGACTTGCAAAGGTAACCAATCATACATAAAAGAATTCTGAGAAGATTCGAATATTGTTCATAGATAGACTTGATCATAAACCCACAATTCATCGGATCTCGACAAACACACCGCTAAAAGAGTTACATTGAATAGATCTCCAAGAACATTGAGGAGAACATTGTATTGAGATCCAAAGAGAGAGAAGCAGCCATCTAGCTACTAGCGATGGACCCGAAGGTCTGAAGTAAACTACTCACACTTCATTGGAGGGGCCATTGAGTTGATGTAGAGGCCCTCCGTGATCGATGCCCCCTCCGGCGGAGCTCCGGAAAAGGCCCCAAGATGGGATCTCTTGGGTACAGAAGGTTGCAGCGGTGGAAATAGGGTTTCGTGGTGCTCCTGGATGTTTTCGGGGTATGTGAACATATATAGGATGAAGAAGTAGGTCGGTTGAGCCACGAGGGGCCCATGAGGGGGGAGGGCGCGCCTAGGGGGGTAGGCGCACCCCCTGCCTCGTGGACACCTCATTCGTTTCTTCACATCCTCTCCAAGTCCTCTGGATCATGTTTGTTCTAA
Organism: Triticum urartu; assembly: GCF_056163025.1. NCBI lineage: Eukaryota > Viridiplantae > Streptophyta > Magnoliopsida > Poales > Poaceae > Triticum > Triticum urartu. The sequence goes on along the minus strand of NC_141876.1, from coordinate 40,346,330 downwards.
AAATCACACTCCCGAAAGTTTCATTCCATTTGGACCCCATTTTATATTCCTTTTTTGCGAAACACTGAAATAGGCAAAAAAACAGCAATTTGCACTAGGACTGGGCATTCGGTATAAACCGAAAATTCGGTTTCTACTATTCGGTATTTTTATAGATTCGGTTTGCAAAGTTGAAAACCGAAAAAGACAATACAAAAGCACTAACTAAAAATTCGGTTAACCGAGTGTTTTGATTTGGTATTCGGTTTATACCGTATCACTGGCTCTGCCAAGCAAAATCAGCTGTGTGGGTACCTTAGATCCGGCTGCGCTCTTATATAGGCTAGCAATCCCACCCCTCCTGCGTCGCTGGCCGAGGTGGGACTAAACAAAGCACGGGTAGCTCCTCCTGCTGTTATGAATAGATTACGGTAAGCCCATAACAAGTTAGGCCTTGCATGCAGGTTCGTTGGCTTGGCCCATGCCTATTTTTTGTCGCTGACTCGCTCTTTGCGCGCGTGCTGCATAGGCTACGTACTCGTTTGGTTGTAGGTTCGTGCGCCTTGACGCATATTCGGTTTCCTGTTCGGTTAACTGAGTTAAAACCGAACCAACCAAAGTATGTTCGGTTATCAAAGCTAAAAACCAATTTTTTCTGCAGCAACATTGTGAACCGAAATTTTGGTTTTTTCAGTATCGGTGTTGGTTCGGTTTTCGGTTTGTCGGTTTTTATGCCCACCACTAATTTGCACTGGGCCTTGGGTTAATAGGTTAGTCCCAAAAGTAATATAAAAGTGTAAAATAAAGCCCATTAACATCCAAAACAGATAATATAATAGCATGGAACAATCAAAAATTATAGATACGTTGGAGACGTATCAGTCGGGCATTGAGTCTGACGCAACTTCACACCTTCTAATACAGGCAGAACCCTTTCTTTGCCTGATCCATTTTGAACTTCCTCAAAACATTATCATGGTATGTGCTTTGTGAAAGTCCAATTAAGTGTCTTGATCTATCTCTATAGATCTTGATGCCCAATATATAAGCAGCTTCACCGAGGTCTTTCATTGAAAAATTCTTATTCAAGTATCCTTCTATGCTATTCAGAAATTCAGTATCATTTCCGATCAACAATATGTCATCTATATATAATATCACAAATGCTACGGAGCTCCCACTCACTTTCTTGTAAATACAGGTCAGGGAGTCCTGGATTAGGGGGTCTCTGGACAGCCGGACTATCTCCATTGGCCGGACTGTTAGACTATGAAGATACAAGATTGAAGACTTCGTCTCGTGTCCGGATGGGACTCTACTTGGCGTGGAAGGCAAGCTAGGCAATACGGATATGGATATCTCCTCCTTTGTAACCGACCTTGTGTAACCCTAACCCTCTCCGGTGTCTATATAAACCGAAAGGTTTTAGTCCGTAGGATAACAACCATAACATACAATCATACCATAGGCTAGCTTCTAGGGTTTAGCCTCTCTAATCTCGTCGTAGATCTACTCTTGTGCTACCCATATTATCAATATCAATCAAGCAGGACGTAGGGTTTTACCTCCATCAAGAGGGCCCGAACCTGGGTAAAACATCATGTCCCCTGCCTCCTGTTACCATCCGGCCTAGACGCACAGTTCGGGACCCCCTACCCGAGATCCGCCGGTTTCGACACTGACATTGGTGCTTTCATTGAGAGTTCCTCTGTGTTTTCGCCTTTAGGCTTGATGGCTCCTAGTATCATCGATAGCGATGCGGTCCAGGGTGAGACTTTTCTCCCCGGACAGATCTTCGTATTCGGCGGCTTTGCACTGCGGGCTAATTCACTTGGCCATCTGGAGTAGATTGAAAGCTACGCCCCTGGCCATCAGGTCAGATTTGGAAGTTTGAACTACACGGCCGACATCCGCGAAGACTTGATCTTCGACAGATTCGAGCCGCAGCCGGGCACGTCGCACTGTCGCGATGGGGATGACCTAGCTCTGCCGCCGAAAAGTACCCCAGAGGCTGCGCCCGCATCAGCTCCGACCCTCAGCTCGGAGCCAACTGCGCCAGTAGGGTTTAGCCTCAGGGGCTGCAGTCTCAACGGCGATTGAGCCGAACACTAGCCTAAACCTCTGCGTAGCCCGTGACTCCAAGGTGTCGGACTCTTTTCCGGACTCCGAACCATCCGCGCCCCTGCCAATCGAATCCGATTGGGCGCCGATCATGGAATTCACCGCCACAGATATATTTTAGCACTCGCCCCTCGGCGACATTCTGAATTCACTAAGGTCTCTCTCTTTGTCAGGAGAGCCCTGGCCGGATTATTGCCAACATGATTGGGATGCGGATGACGAAGAAATTCGACGCCCACCCACAACCCACTTTGTAGCCACTATCGATGATTTAACCGACATGCTCGACTTCGACTCCGAAGACATCAACGGTATAGATGGCAATGCAGGAGACGAACATGAACCAGCACCTATAGGGCACTGGAAAGCCACCTCGTCATACGACATGTACATGGTGGATACACCCCAAGAAGGCAATGGCGACGGGATAGCGGAGGATGACCCCTCCAAGAAGCATCCCAAACACCGACGTCAGCGGCGCCGTTCTAAGTCCTGCCAAAGAAAAAGTGGTGATACTGGCACAGGAGATAATAACACTCCGGATAACGCTGAAGAAAACAACAAACCCCTCCAGCAAGATTTAGAGTAGGAGGATGAAGGAGCCAGCTCTCCTGAAAGAGCGGCAGACGGAGAGGAGGAGGATGACAATTACATCCCCCCTCCTAAGAGGAGGCAAGCCTCGGCGACGATGAATCCACCATATCAGAGGATCCCGTCGAACAAGAGCGCTTCAAGCTCCAGCTTATGGCCACGGCAAATAGCCTGAAGAAAAAGCAGCAGCAGCTTCAAGCTGATCAAGATCTGCTAGGTGACAAATGGACTGGAGTCCTCGCGGCCGAGGAATATAAACTCGAGCGCCCCTCCAAGAGTTACCAAAGGCGCAGGTTACTACCCCGACTGGAGGAAGAAGCGTATGATACGGCTGATCGGCGACCTCGTGGCCGCGATAGAGAGGCATTCCAGCCAAAATCTTAGCCTCCACCCCAACGCCATTCAAATAAAAAGGCATGGGGACATACCCCAGACCTGCGAGACATATTGGAAGACAAGGCAAAGCATTCAAGATTGATCTACGGATCACGAGGGCGCACCACTCTGCGAGACGACAAATGTCACGCCGGATACAGTAAAAGCAAATCCGGCCGGGCCGAACACAACGGGCAAGACCCATTCGAGCTGCGTCGAGATATAGCCCAATACAGAGGCGCCGCACACCCCTTATGCTTCACAGATGAAGTAATGGAACATCAATTCCCAGAAGGTTTCAAACCTGTAAATATTGAATCATACGACAGCACAACTGATCCCGCAGTATGGGTTGAGGACTTCCTCCTCCACATCCACATGGCCCGTGGCGATGACTTACACGCCACCAATACCTCCCACTAAAGCTCAAAGGACCAGCGCGGCATTGGCTTAACAGCTTGCCAGCGGACTCCATTAGCTGTTGGGAAGATCTGGATGCCGCATTCCTCGACAACTTTCAGGGCACTTATGTGCGACCACCAGATGCCGATGACTTGAGCCACATAATTCAGCAGCCAGAAGAATCAGCCAGGCAATTCTGGACTCGGTTCCTTACAAAGAAAAATCAAATCGTCGACTGTCCGGATGCGGAGGCCTTAGCGGCTTTAAAGCATAATATCCGAGACGAGTGGCTAGCCCAGCACCTTGGTCAGAAAAAGCCGAAATCTATGGCAGCTCTCACGACGCTCATGACCCGCTTTTGTGCGGGAGAAGACAGCTGGCTGGCTCGCAGTAATAACATATCAAAGAACCATGGTACCTCAGATACCAAGGACGGCAATTGCAGGTCACGTCGCAACAAGCGTAAGCGCCGCATTAACAGTGAAAATACTGAGGATACGACAGTCAATGCCGGATTCAAAGGCTCTAAACCCGGTCAGTGGAAAAAGCCATTCAAACAAAGTACGACGGGTTCGTCCAGCTTGGACCGTATACTCGATCGCTCGTGTCAAATACACGGCACCGCAGACAAGCCAGCCAATCACACCAACAGGGATTGTTGGGTGTTCAAGCAGGCCGGCAAGTTAATTGCTGAAAACAAGGACAAGGGGCCGCATAGCGATGACGAGGAGGAGCCCCGGCAGCCGCACACTCGAGGACAGAAGAGGTTTCCCCCGCAAGTGAGGACGGTGAACATGATATATGCAACCCACATCCCTAAGAGGGAGCGGAAGCGTGCGCTCAGGGACGTATATGCGTTGGAGCCAGTCGCCCCAAAGTTCAACCCTTGGTCCTCCTATCCGACCACCTTCGATCGCAGGGACCACCCCACTAGTATCCGTCAGGGCGGATTCGCCGCACTGGTCCTAGACACAATCATCGACGGATTTCACCTCCCTAGAGTCCTCATGGACGGCGGCAGCAGCCTGAACCTGCTTTATCAGGACACAGTGTGCAAAATGGGTATAGACTCCTCAAGGATCAAACCCACCAAAACGACCTTCAAGGGCGTCATTCCAGGTGTAGAGGCCCATTGCATAGGCTCAATTACACTGGAAGTGGTCTTCGGATCCCCAGATAACTTCTGAAGCGAAGAGTTAATCTTCGATATAGTCCCGTTCCGCAATGGTTATCACGCGCTGCTCGGGCGAACCACATTTGCTAGATTCAATGCGGTACCGCATTATGCATACCTCAAGCTCAAGATGCCTGGACCTCGCGGAGTTATTATAGTCAATGGAAACACAGAGCGCTCTCTCCGAACAGAGGAGCACACCGCGGCCCTCGTAGCAGAAGCGCAAAGCAGCCTCTCAAGGCAATCAACCAGTTCGGCGCTTCAAAACCCGGACACCTACAAGCGCGCTCGGGGCAATCGGCAAATAGACCGCCTGGCGCGATCTGAGCTTGTGTAGCAATACGGCGTCCACCCCAATCCAGCCCAGCGATGAAGTTCGTGCCGCGCGTACATAATTACGCATTAAAAATACCATGGGCACAGGTGGGGAGGGGGGCACAACTACGGCACGCCCCAAGACGCGGCCTAAACCGCACTAGGGGCTTCCCCTTAGGTTATTTTTCTTTTCCTTTCAGGACCTTAATCTCTGGAAACACTGTCCGGCAGCACTATTGCCGAACACATGATGCAGCAACCAAGGAGGCTGACAGCTACGTTATACCACGGAATTCCTAGGTTGATCACAGTAACGAGTGAAATATTCAATTTAATATCATTCCTCAGCTTGCCCTTGGAAGGGACATAGTCCTACTCTTTGCTTATCGCACTATCTGTATCACTCTGCTTTAACACAATTTTTTTAATAAACAATGCATGACATTATGACTATTATTGCATTTTTGTTATATATATAGGGCTGGACTATTCTATTACCGGTAATAGAACATTATTCTGTTACCCTCGCCCCCTATAAGGCGCGACGCATCCACGACCGACCCAGCCCCAATCCGACTCGCTTCTTACCGCCGAAGGCAGCCATTGCGGGCGAGCGAGCGACAGTGGCAGCCGGAGCGAGGGAGCCCGTGGCGCCGTGATTGGTCGGCGACGGATCCGCCGCCGCCTCCTCGTTCCTTCTGTCGCCGGATCCATCGTCGGGGTCGTCATCCCCGCCTCCTGCCTCCCTCCGTCGCCGGATCCATCGTCGGGGTCATGATCCCCGCCACCTGTCTCGCTCCGCCGCAGGATCTATCGATAGGGCCATGATCCCCGCCTCCTGCCTCCCTCCGTCGCCGGATCCATCGTCGGAGCCGTCATCCCCGCCTCCTGCCTCCCTCCGTCGCCGGATCCATCGTCGGAGCCGTCATCCCCGCCTCCTGCCTCCCTCCGTCGCCGGGTCTCCTTCTCCGGGGCAGTTATCCCCGCAAGGTGCTTCCTCTACGAACCTCTTCGCCAGACGTCCACCATAAGCAGGTGCTGCGTCAATGGTGCCGCCTCGCAAGAACATGCCAGTAAGACGCCCACGAGAGGTAGAAGAAGAAGACAGTACACTAGAGGTAATGTCTGCTCCCCACGTTTGTGTCACTCCATCAGTTCGTCAGTCCTGCTATGAAGAAGAACCCGATGGTACATTGCAAATGCTAGCATCAGTTCATTGACACCCCTGCCACTTGATGCACGATTAGGATGTCGAGGTTACTATCAGTGCATCTAATATGCTATCTTCAGTTCAAGTTAAAAATAAATAACACATATGCGTCAGTCCAGGTATAGTGACAAGGTTCAGCTACCGCTGAGAGTTGTATGTTGTTATTCCTAAGAGTACAAGTCATGTAATTGCGTTAGTTCGAACGAGTAACAAAACTGTTACCAAAAAAATATAAAATTGCTACACAATAAGTTCAGTGATACATAAGCTAGCAGTACTTGTAATGTATATGCATTGATGCACGATTAGGATGTCGAGGTTACTGTCAGTGCATCTAATATGCTATCTTCAGTTCAAGTTAAAAAAAAATAGCACATATGCGTCAGTCCAGGTAGATAGTGACGAGAGAGTGCCACAGTTACACAGTAAGTTCAATGATACATAAACTAGGAGTACTTCTAGTGTAGTTGCATAAGTTACAGAAGGACAAAGGAGAAGTCATGCATGAGTTCAATGTCCAGTTTACAAAACAGTGCTAAAAAACAGTACATCAGTACATCCGTGTTTGAACATGAACATTCATCAGTTCGACTGAAAATGAAACCAGATTAATCCCAAAAACTTTTGAATGTTGTTTGCATAAGCATGCAAGGCGGCGCACGCGGCAAGCATTTCATGAGCAAAACAGATTTGATTGGTAATTGACACCCTAAAATAGAGTAGTACAACAAACAAATTTATGTAAAAAAGTAAAAAACGTGCTCCAAAATTCATGTAAAAAAGTAAGAAAAAAATATTATACAACAAACAAATTTGATTGGTAATTGACACCCTAAAATAGAGCAGTACTATCATTAACAGAATGTAAGTTTAGCAAACTCAATACCAAAAAAGGGTTCTAAAAAAATCATCAGCGTATAGCACCGTCTCCGAGTTATGAACATGAAAAATATACCGGCCAAAACAAAGGATGCCCATCAGTTCAACTATAGAAAATGTTCCAGTACTAATATAAAGAATGTATAAATAAAACACTTATAATTGAGCAGAACAATAGGAAAAACATTACATAACTAGTTCCATACTATTCTGATAAAACCATACAATTCAACCATCTCACATGCAAATGTTTTAAAAGAAATAATACTACAACATAATGAACCATACACAAATCTCAAAGCCGGCGTCATTTGCCACATTTAAACATACAGCACATAAATTCTGAACGTCAGAGAGTCGTCTTCTCTCAAGAACATAACCATAACCACATCACCATCCTCAAATCCAGACTCAGCCGCAAACTCCTTCCACCCAGTACTTAGGTTGATGCAACCATCAAAGTCGATGTGGTAGGCAACATCCATCAACTGATACCCATTCTTGTCTGAAGTCTCCATCTTCAGAACACCGGAACTAGGAGCAACAATCCTGATCCTGGGTGACATTTTCTGCAAATGGACATGGGAGTACAAAACAAAATGAACACCTGACATAACTGAATTTTTACACAGATATAGGAACGATCTGCATTACAAACTAAAATGGAAAAAATCTGAACCAAAACAATAACACAAAACTAACTAGACATGTGAACTGACTAAACTGAAAAATATACATATCAATACACCTACAGTAAAAACATCTATTCATAAACAGATCAGGGATTATACAAAAAATGGTTTAAATACTGTTAAGTAATGAACAAATACACACAGAAATCCCTACTGTTAAAATCCAACAAAACCAAATTAAAAAAATATAGACAAGCTATTCATAAGACAAAACTGCAGATCCAGTCCATGGGTTTCGAACAGAAACCAACAAGAAAGTAGAAAACAAAACGAATAGAAACACATACCCATGATTCCTTCAAGTCACCATCCGTCAGGCGACAAACATAGGGTGTACGAAACCCATGGTTGTCGTACATCAAACAAGAAAGTTGCCCACGCCGCTGACTCTGAGTGAGCTCCAAACCAGACTCATACACACAGCCGTTAGCTATACGCGCCATCTTTACCAGGCATCCGCATGAACAATCCTCCATCGAACACACAGGAACAGAGAAAAAGGCAACGAAGAGAAGAGAGAGGAACCTAGATATGATTCTGGAAGAATGAATAAAAGGGAGGGGGAAGACTTGGCCACACACCACACATAGATGGATAACGTTTATAGTCAGGGACACTCGCAGATTATAAAAATAATAAATAGGCAGATGGGCAGCCAGATGGTAGGAAATAGTTATTACACAAGCCATCCAACATTTGACCGCAAATCAGTTCAACTTCAGAAAACCAAGCAGTTCAAAGGTGCACATGTCGAACATATGCAGACAAAACAACACATTCAGAGACAAAAACAAAGTTGAATTCATTTAGTCATTCGAACATCTGCTCCCTCACAACAAAAATCTTAAAAACATAATATTCACTACTTCAGTCATAACGATCAAAGAAACGACGCCATTTTTGCCCTGGTGGATGGATGTGGAGCCGTGGCTGCTCTCACCCTAGCCCAACTAATGATCTGAATATGGTTCCTTCCCCTGCCCTCTGGGAAAAGAAGCTCCAATTCATTAGAGTTGCAAGTATCCATCACCTCACGCGCAAGTCGTCTGTTGAACTCTGCCTCCAGTTCCTCCTCGGCAGCACGTCGCGCCATCTGCCTGCGCCTGTGCCTCCTCCTCCTCTGCTCCGCTACTACAGCCCTAACATCTATGGCGTCCCCCTCCTCCTCTGTAACCTCTCCCAGCTCAGGATCCATCTCCCTTTTCTTTGGTTGCAGCTCATAGAATGAAACTGACAGAGGGCTCGGGCTTTATAATCAAAGTGCAGAGCCATCGGTGCGGCTCCCATGTCAACACACAGTAACAAAACTTTGACGCGGCAGCAGTCCAACTACACATACGGGCATAAATTCAAAACAACACTGAAAAAAACGCAACTTAATTACACAGTTTGACCAGATTACCTGAAATCGCAGCTTACAGACAGCCGCCATACACAACCTCTGCCAACGACAAAACAACATGGGAATCCGGGGTAGAAACAACTCAAAAAAGCAAAATTGACAACGCAAATCTTTTCATACAGTCCTTATATCTCTCCCTGCAACACCAATTCGAAAGTAAAACAACAGAAAAAGAAGAACAGATTTCCATGGCGGGCGTGGAAAACGACCAAGAACACAAAAACTTGTAATCATAAATTACAGATGAAAAAAATCTCAAAAAACTATAACATACCGATAATTCTCACATCAAAAACGACAAACACGACGTAAATTGAGGCCCACGAACACCACAGTAAACGCTGACGCCCAAAATCACGTCCGCCGCCAAAATGCCCACGCCATCACCTTCGGTGACTACAGATCGCAAAACTCATCTAGCTGAGCACGCGGACGTGCGGAACCCCTTACATGTCTCCTCTAGCAACGAATGGCCCACAGCATCGCGCCGAGGATCGACCGGAAGCTCCACGTTGCATCCCATGTTTCCGTCCGTCGTGCACGCAGGAAGATCAGTTCTTGTTGAAAAACACGTCAGTCCAAACTGTGAACCACGTCAGTTCAAAAAGGGTAACAGAATAATATTCTGTTACGCGTAACAGAATAGCCCAGATGTGTGTGTATATATATGTGTGTGTGTGTGTGTTCATTAATGACGCCTTGCAACCGTACACTCTGGTATGGCCAATACACCAGGGGCTTACGTACCCCACAATGCGGTGTGAAAAGTCCGAACACTTCCACAAGTGCGGCACCCCGAACTTATAGCATTATATGCATCAGCTCCGAATCATGTCTTTGGTCAAATGTTGGGTTTGCCCGGCTCCTATGTTTTGGTACCTTACGTTCCGCTGCATCGGCTAAGGTAGCGCTAGGAGAACTACTACGATTGTGCCCCGGTTTTGCCGGGGTGAGCACCTCAGTAGAGAAAGCTAAAACTGACTGTCATGATAAGGCGAGAGATTGGTCGCTGTTCGGCGAGGTTTTTCAAGTCCCTAAAGACTTATGCCGCTTAGGGTGAAGGGTCGGCCCTGTCCGGCTTACAGGCGTGTATCGCGCCCCGTATTCGGCCTTCCGAATACCAGGGGCTTCGCCGAAATTTAAAATTATAGAATTCTATGGCTAAGTGAGAGTGATAAAGCATTATTAGTCCGGTAGCCTTGTTCGTTGTGCTGAGCACCTCCCTCGAACGACCCAAATATGGGAACAAGAGTGCTCAGGTTTATCCCGAACACCCCAGCACCCGTGGCATGGGGGCAGAAGCCGAGGACTAGCCATCTCTCAGATTGGATAAACGGCCAAACAGAAGGTAATATTTTAAATTCAAACAAGCGTTGCATAGCGCATATGAAACAAAGTTTTCATAAATACAGGATAAAACGAGCAAGTTTACTCAAATATTACATCTTTCGAACACTTGTCCGCGATAAGACAGGCACCCGGCAAAACACCCTTGTAGTACATCTCGGGGTGGCGGTGCTCCTTGCCCTCTGGCGGCCCATCCTTGATCAGCTTCACGGCGTCTAGCTTGACCCACTGCAATTTCACACGGGCGAAAGCCCGACGTGCACCTTCAATGCAGACGGATCGCTTGACGACCTCCAGCCACGGGCAGACACCCACAAGCCGCCTCACCAGGCTGAAGAAGCTGTTTGGAAGGGCGTCGCCAGGCCATATCCGGACTATGAAGCTCTTCATGGCCTGATCGGCCGCCTTATGTAGCTCGACCATCTGCTTTAGTTGGTCGCTCATTGGCACCGGATGTTCGTCCTCCGCATAGTGAGACCAGAACAGCTTCTCCATTGAGCTTCCGTCCTCGGCCTGGTAAAATTGTGCGGCATCGGACACACTGCGGGGCAAATCTGCGAATGCTCCTGAAGAGCTCCGGATCCGGTAAGTAATCGGTAATTTACTTTTACATGCTTGCTTTGCATATAGAAAGCCCTACCCGCCGCTATCTTCCTCATCACGTCGACCTCTTGGAGGGCCTTCTGGGCCTCGTCCTTGGCACTCTTTGCGCTCTCAAGGGCCGCGACAAGCTCAGACTCTCGCGTCTTCGAGTCAAGCTCCAACGCCTGGTGCTCCGTCACGAGAGCCTGGAGCTCTTGCTACACCTCGCCCACCCGAGCCTCGTGCTTTCCTCGCTCGGTGCGCTCCTGGGCCGCTTTATCTTCGGCCTAGGTTAGCGCCTGCTTCAGGGTCGCCAGCTCGGTCGTGGCCCCTGGCAAACATACAATGATCCTGTCATTTTGCAATCACGTCCTTCTTATATATACACATGTATGGACAGGGTATTACTTACCCTTGTTCTCCTCGAGCTGCCTCTTGGCAAGGCTGAGCTCTTTCCGGGGCCCCTCGAGGGCCTGCTTCAGTATGGCGACCTCCGCAGTCAGTGCAGCAGATGCCAGCAGCGAAGCCTGCATATGCATATTGACTCACTTATATTAGACTCCTGCGATATTATTTGATCCTCTGTTTGGCTTTTCTTTGTGAACACCGAACAAAGCATCAGGGGCTACTGTCTATGCGGTAATATTTCTACTACATTTTAAAACACTTACCTCGAAGCCTGTTAGAAGGCTGGCACAAGCTTCAGTCAATCCGCTCTTGGCGGACTGAACCTTCTAGATCACCGCACTCATGATAGTGCGGTGCTCCTCGTCGATAGAAGCGCTGCGAAGCACTTCCAACAGATTGTTCGGCACCTCTAGATGGACAGAGGTCACCGGCACAGGCGTCTTGCCCTTCTTAGAAGGAGGCCGCCTGCCCGAGCCCGGAACCGTTGGCGGGTCCGGCGCGGTGTTCGGCTGAGCGCCGAACTCGGAGCTCTCGGGGGCCCCGTCCCCGCGGCTTCCGGAGTCCGGAAGGTTGCCTTGAGGCGCCTCCAGGACTGTCTCCCCTCGACCCGATGCCTCTTGAGACAACACCTCGACGTCGTCAGCAGGACGAGGGGAGGTGGCGGTCGGGACTGGATCACTATCCATGTCCGACGAGCCCAGGGAGCCGTCCGATGATACCTCGATATTGGCTCGTGGCGGCCTGCATAATGATGTTCGGCGTTAGGGAAAGCAGTGCGACAAAGGAATCCTATGAGTTACTCTGGTATCCGAATACTTACGATCTCCCCGGGGGCTTGGCCCTGGGCAACCACTCATCTTCGCCCTCGTCGGCGGCGGTGGAACTGTCCGGAAGGAGAGTCCTTCCCTTCTTGGACCCTTTGGCCTCCCCAGTTGGGGTGGCCTTCCTCTTCTTGTCTCCCCTGCCTGGAGGGGGAGCTTCTTCTTCTTCCTCCTCAGGGGAGGAGTGTGCCGCGGAGTTATCGGACGATGAGTCCGATAACACCTGGCACCGGGAACTTTTCCGGTTTCCCTTGGCTTTCTTGGTCTTCTCCGGCACCTTGTAAGGAGCCGGAGTTAGCATCTCCGTCAGGAGGGTGCCCGAAGTGTCTTCGGGCAAAGGGGCCGGACAATCGATCTGCCTCGACATCTCCACCCAGTCCTGTCAAAGGCATGGAGATTAGACCCCTCGCATAATTAAGCTAGGGAAAATAAATGTCACGAGACATATTGAACTCACCGAACGCGCTAGGTGCTTTGCGCTTAGTCTGCGGTCCTCGGAGAGAGAGGGAGGGGCCTCGGCGCCCTTGAACAGCACCTTCCAGACGTCCTCGTGCGTCGTATCAAAGAGCTCGCTTAGAGTCTGGTGCTGGGCCGGGTCGAACTCCCATAGGGTAAAATCCCGTTGTTGACACGGGAGGATCCGGCGGATGAGCATAACTTGGACTATGTTAACAAGCTTGAGCTTCTTGCTCGCCATACTCCGAATACATTTCTGGAGTCCGTCCAGCTCCACCGATGAACCCCACGACAAGCCCTTCTCTTTCCAGGAAGTGAGCCGTGTAGGGAATCTGGATCAAAACTAGGGGCTGCCGCTGATTTGGCATTACGCGGCTCGGTGATGTAGAACCACGCCGACTACGATCCCTTTATTGTCTCCACGAAGGAGCCTTCGAGCCATATGACGTTGGGCATCTTGCCCACCATGGCTCTGCCGCATTCTGCTTGTTGGCCTCGTACCACGTTCGGCTTGATATTGAAGGTCTTTAGCCACAGGCCGAAGTGGGGTCGGATGCGGATGAAAGCCTCACACACGACGATGAACGCCGAAATGTTGAGGATGAAGTTCGGGGCCAGATCATGAAAGTCCAGCCCGTAGTAGAACATGAGACCATGGACGAATGGATGGAGGGGAAACCCTAGTCCGCGGAGGAAGTGGTGGAGGAAAACTACCCTCTCGTGAGGTTCCGGGGTAGGGACGATATGCCCCGCGGCGGGCAGCCGATGTGCGATGTTCGCGGCTAGGTATCCGGCTCCATGCAGTTTCTTCATGTCTCCCTCCGTGACGGAGGAGACCATCCACTTGCCTCCCGCTCCGGACATGATTGGAGAATGTCGAGGTGGGAAGTGCGGACTTGGGCGCTAGAGCTCGAGTGTGCGAAGACGGATGAGCAAAGGAGGAAGAAGGTGTGGATAGAAAGGTGAATCCTTATCACTTTATATGGGCGGACGAAGCTAAGCGTCCCCACTTGCCTGGTAAAACTCGCTTATCCCCTAAGCGCTGCAATTGATGGCGCAGTTGGGTTACCCACGCCCGTATTGATGAGAATCCCGTAATAAGGGGACACGATCTCTGCTTTGACAAGACGTGTCAAAAAACCGCCTCGCGTTATGTGTGGGGCTAGTTAAGAGAAACGGTTCGAATAATCACCGGGCTGTGAAGTAACGTCACACTGCCAAAACAAGCCAGCAAATTAGATCTGTGAAAATATTATTCTCTCTACGGTGGAATGTGGAACTTATTTTGCAGGGTTGGACACTATCCTCGTATTCAAATTCTTCTGTGATGTATTCGGAGAAGGAGCCCGCCTTGCAATGTCGAAGACAATACTGCGCGCCGGACTCATCGTCATTGAAGCCTGGTTCAGGGGCTACTGAGGGACTCCTGGATTAGGGGGTCTCCGGACAGCCAGACTATCTCCATTGGCCGGACTGTTAGACTATGAAGATACAAGATTGAAGACTTCGTCTCGTGTCCGCATGGGACTCTACTTGGCGTGGAAGGCAAGCTAGGCAATACGGATATGGATATCTCCTCCTTTGTAACCGACCTTGTGTAACCCTAACCCTCTCCGGTGTCTATATAAACCGAAGGGTTTTAGTCCATAGGACAACAACCATAACATACAATCATAGCATAGGCTAGCTTCTAGGGTTTAGCCTCTCTGATCTTGTGGTAGATCTACTCTTGTACTACCCATATTATCAATATCAATCAAGCAGGCCATAGGGTTTTACCTCCATCAAGAGGGCCCGAACCTGGGTAAAACATCGTGTCCCCTGCCTCCTGTTACCATCCGGCCTAGACACACAGTTCGCGACCCCCTACCCGAGATCCGCCGGTTTTGACACCGACAACAGGCTTCTACAAAAGTCTGTATAAAACCATATGCTTTGATCACACTATCAAAGCGTATATTCCAACTCTGAGAGGCTTGCACCAGTCCTTAAATGGATCACTGGAACTTGCACACTTTGTTAGCACCTTTTGGATTGACAAAACCTTTTGGTTGCATGATATAGAACTCTTCTTTAAGATATCCATTAAGGAATGCAGTTTTGACATCCATTTGCCAAATTTCATAATCATAAAATGCGGCAATTCCTAACATGATTCTGACGGACTTAAGCATCGCTACGGCTGAGAAGGTCTCATCATAGTCAACTCCTTGAACTTGTTGAAAACCTTTCGCAACAAGTCAAGCTTTGTAGATAGTAATATTACCTTCAGCGTCAGTCTTCTTCTTGAAGATCCATTTATTCTCTATGGCCTGCCGATCATCGGGAAAGTCAACCAAAGTCCACACTTTGTTCTCATACATGGATCCCATCTCAGATTTCATGGCCTCAAGCCATTTTGCGGAATCTGGCTCATCATCGCTTCCTCATAGTTCGTAGGTTCGTCATGGTTAAGTAACATGGCATCCAGAACAGGATTACCGTATGATAACCCACAAGTATAGGGGATCGCAACAGTTTTCGATAAGTAAGAGTGTCGAACCCAACGAGGAGCTAAAGGTAGAACAAATATTCCCTCAAGTTCTATCGACCACCGATACAACTCTACGCACGCTTGACGTTTGCTTTACCTAGAACAAGTATGAAACTAGAAGTACTTTGTAGGTGTTGTTTGATAGGTTTGCAAGATAATAAAGAGTACGTAAATAAAAAGTAGGGGCTGTTTAGATAAAGAAACAATAAAGTAAATATAGCGAGTGTGGAAAAGTGGTGGTAGGAGTTGTGAAATTGCCCCTAAGCAATTGACTACATTACTAGGCCGATAGCAAGTATTATGTGGGAGAGGCCACTGCTAGCATGTCATCCCTGACTTGGAATTCTATGCACTTATGATTGGAACTATTAGCAAGCATCTGCAACTACTAATGTTCATTAAGGTAAAACCCAACCATAGCATTAAGGTATATTGGTCCCCCTTCAATCCCGTATGCATCAATTTCTATGCTAGGTTGAAGCTTCTGTCACTCTTGCCCTCCAATACATAGTCCTATCAACATAAAACTAACCCTATGGTGTGATCCACGCGCGCAATCATATGATGGGCACCAAAGGACAGCAACATAACCACAAGCAAATTAAATCAATCATAGCAATTCATCAACCACCAATAGGACAACGAAAATCTACTCAGACATCATAGGATGGCAACACATCATTGGATAATAATATGAAGCATAAAGCACCATGTTCAATTAGAGGGTACAGCAGGTTGCGGGAGAGTGGACCGCTGTAGATAGAGGGGGGAAGGTGATGGAGATGTTGGTGAAGATCGCGGTGGTGTTGGTGTAGATCGCGGTGATGGTGATGGCCCCCGGTGGCACTCCGGTGCCACCGGAAGCGAGGGGGAGAGAGCCCCCCTCCTTCTTATTCTTCCTTGACCTCCTCCTAGATGGGAGAAGGGTTTCCCCTCTGGTCCATGGCAAGGGAGGGGCGAGAGCCCCTCCGAGATTGGATCTGTCTCTCTGTCTCTCTGTTTCTGCGTTCTCAGATTCTTCCCTTTCACCGTTTCTTATATTCCCGGAGATCCGTAACTCCGATTGGGCTGAAATTTTAACACGATCTCTATCCGGATATTATCTTTCATGCGGCGAAAGAAGGGCATCAACCGTCTTATGGGGTGGCCACGAGGGTCAGGGGCGCTCCCCCCTACCTCGTGGGCCCCTCGAGCATCGTCTCGCGTGGATTTTTCTTCCCAAAAATCATGTATATTCCAAAAAAAATCTCCGTCAGTTTTTATTCCGTTTGGACTCCGTTTGATATGGATATTCTGCGAAACAAAAAACATGCAACAAACAGGAACTCGCACTGGGCACTGGATCAATACGTTAGTCCCAAAAATAGTATAAAAAGTTGCCAAAAGTATATGAAAGTTGTAGAATATTGGCATGGAACAATCAAAAATTATAGATACGACGGAGACGTATCATCATCCCCAAGCTTAATTCCTGCTCGTCCTCGAGTAGGTAAATGATAAAAAAGATAATTTTTGATGTGGAATGCTACCTAGCATAATCTTGATCATATGTCTAATCATGGCATGAATATTAAGACACGAGTGATTCAAAGCAATAGTCTATCCTTTGACATAAAAACAATAATACTTCAAGCATACCAACCAAGCAATTATGTCTTATTGAAATAACATAGCCAAAGAAGGCTCATCCCTACAAAATCATATAGTCTGGCTATGCTACATCTTCACCACACAAAATATTCAC
The DNA here is from genome assembly GCF_056163025.1 of Triticum urartu. Taxonomy (NCBI): domain Eukaryota; kingdom Viridiplantae; phylum Streptophyta; class Magnoliopsida; order Poales; family Poaceae; genus Triticum; species Triticum urartu. The sequence continues at coordinate 40,329,299 of NC_141876.1, read as the reverse complement.
TTCATGCACAACCCCGATGACAAGCCAAGCAATTGTTTCATACTTTTGACGTTCTCAAACCTTTTCAACTTTCACGCAATACATGAGCGTGAGCCATGGACATAGCACTATATGTGGAATAGAATATGATGGTGGAGAAGACAAAAAGGAAAAGATAGTCTCACATCAACTAGGCATATCAACGGGCTATGGAGATGCCCATCAATAGATATCTATGTGAGTGAGTAGGGATTGCCATGCAACGGATGCACTAGAGCTATAAGTATATGAAAGCTCAAAACTGAAACTAAGTGGGTGTGCATCCAACTTGCTTGCTAATGAAGACCTAGGGCATTTGAGGAAGCCCATCATTGGAATATACAAGCCAAGTTCTATAATGAAAATTCCCACTAGTATATGAAAGTGATAACTCAAGAGACTCTCTATATGAAGAACATGGTGCTACTTTGAAGCACAAGTGTGGTAAAAGGATAGTAACATTGCCCCTTCTCTCTTTTTCTCTCATTTTCTCTCTCTCTTTTTTTCTTTTTCTCTTTTTTTGTAGGCTTCTTTGGCCTCTTTTTTTATTTGGGCTTCTTTGGCCACTTTTATTTTGATAACCTCACATGGGACAATGTTCTAATAATGATGATCATCACACTTTTATTTAGTTACAACTCAATATTACAACTCGATATCTAGAACAAAGATATGACTCTATATGAATGCCTCCGGCGGTGTACCGGGATGTGCAATGATCTAGCGTAGCAGTGACATCAAAAAAACGGACAAGCCAAGAAAACATCATGCTAGCTATCTTACGATCATGCAAAGCAATATGACAATGAATGCTCAAGTCATGTATATGATGATGATGATGGAAGTTTCATGGCAATATATCTCAGAATGTCTATGGAAATGCCATGATAGGTAGGTATGGTGGTTGTTTTGAGGAAGGTATATGGTGGGTTTAAGGTACCGGCGAAAGTTGTGCGATACTAGAGAGGCTAGCAATGGTGGAAGGGTGAGAGTGCGTATAATCCATGGACTCAACATTAGTCATAAAGAAATCACATACTTATTGCAAAAATATATTAGTCATCGAAACAAAGTACCACGCGCATGCTCCTAGGGGGATAGATTGGTAGGAAAAGACCAACGCTCGTCCCCGACCGCCACTCATAAGGAAGATAATCAATAAATACCTCATGCTCCAACTTCGTTACATAACGGTTCACCATACGTGCATGCTACGGGAATCACAAACCTCAACACAAGTATTTCTACAATTCACAACCACCCACTAGCATGACTCTAATATTACCATCTTTATATCGCAAAACTATTGCAAGGAATCAAACATATCATATTCGGTGATCTACAAGTTTTATGTAGGATTTTATGATTAACCATGTGAATGACCAGTTCCTGTCATCTCTCCAAATAGATATAAGTGAGGCAAGAGAGTTTAATTCTTTCTACAAAAGATATGCCCACACTCTAACAAATATAAGTGAAGCAAAAGAGCATTCTACAAATGGCGGTTGTCTATGTAAAGAGAAACAGGCAATCCAAGCTTCAAATGGTATAAGTGAAGCACATGAAGCATTCTATAAAGCCATACTCAAAAGATATAAGTGAAGTGCATAGAGCATTCTATAAATAAACCAAGGACTATCTCATACCAGCATGGTTCATAAAAGAAAGATGAAAACTAAATGCAAAAGACGCTCCAAGATTGCACATATCGCATGAACGAAACGAATCCGAAAACGTACCGATACTGGTTGAAGAAAGAGGGGATGCCTTCTAGGGCATCCCCAAGCTTAGATGCTTGAGTCGGCTTGAATATTTACTTGGGGTGCCTCAGGCATCCCCAAGATTGAGCTCTTGCCTCTCTTCCTTCTTCTCACATCGAGACCTTCTCGATCATCGAACACTTCATCCACACAAAACTTCAACAGAAAACTCGGTAAGATCCGTTAGTATAATAAAGCAAATCACTACTCTAAGTACTGTTGCAAACCAATTCATATTTAGTTTTTGCATTGTGTCTACTGTAATATAACTTTTTCATGGCTTAATCCATTAATATGAATCGCTAGTTTCATCAAAACAAGCAAACTATGCATCAAAAACAGAATCTGTCTAAAACAGAACAGTCTGTAATAATCTGAACATTCACCATACCTCTGATAATTGAACAATTCTACCAAAATTAGAAAAAATAAACAATTTGTATAGGAAGACAGTGCAAAAAGAATCAGAACCATTTGATGTTCCAGCTAAAAATGTAAAATCGTGCACTACAGCCAAAGTTTCTGTCTTGCACCGTACAAACCATCAAGCAAATGTAAACATCCTAAAGGCAAACCTTGGCACATTTTTTTTAATACAATGGAATTGTACAAGGGGATAATTATTTTTATTGAAATGTTTCTGTAATCAAGATTAACAAAGTTTCTATGAGCATGAACAAAGTTCAAGGCTAGCTCCCACTTCAACAATGCTTGTCTTTCTCACTTTCGCTTTCCTTTTTGAAAAAGTTTTGGGTTCCCCTCTTTATTTTTGTTGTTTTTAAACTATATGAAAGCACTCAACAGAAATAAATGACTCTCTAGAACTTTCGGGTTGTCTCCCTGGCAGCGCTTTCTTTAAAGCCATTAAGCTAGGCATATAGTGCTCAAGTAATGGATCCACCCGGATCCCAAGGTATATCAAAGCCAATTTTAATTAACAATGATTTGTAACTTAGTGGTGAGCACAAGGTAACATATATCATGTAATGACGAAGTCTAACTCTCTTCCTATGCATCAGCATGTCATAAAAGAACAATTCATGCACACATAGTAAAGGCCAATGCGTAGTATAAACAGTTTCTTGCAATTCTATCATATTGGAAACATAGAGAGGTGGAGATATAGTTCCTCTCTCAAAATAATTGCAAGTTGTAGGATCTAGAAGTAGATGTGTCTAGAGGGGGGGTGATTAGACACTTAGTGCTAAAGTTGCAATTTTTAAGCTTTTTCGGTTTAAGTGGAGTTTAGGCATAATTTCAACATTCACAATACATATCAAGCAAGTATGCAAAGAGTGTATAGGCAGCGGAAAGTAAAGCATGCAACTTGCAAGAATGTAAAGGGAAGGGTTTGGAGAATTCAAACGCAATTGGAGACATGGATGTTTTTCCCGTGGTTCGGATAGGTGGTGCTATCCTACATCCACGTTGATGGAGACTTCAACCCACGAAGGGTAACGGTTGCGCGAGTCCACGGAGGGCACCACCCACGAAGGGTAACGGTTGCACGAGTCCACGGAGGGCTCCACCCACGAAGGGTCCACGAAGAAGCAACCACCCACAAAGGGTCCACGAAGAAGCAACCTTGTCTATCCCACCATGGCCATCGCCCACGAAGGACTTGCCTCACTAGCGGTAGATCTTTACGAAGTAGGCGATCTCCTTGCCCTTACAAACTCCTTGGTTCAACTCCACAATCTTGTCGAAGGCTCCCAAGTGACACCTAGCCAATCTAGGAGACACCACTCTCCAAGAAGTAACAAATGGTGTGTAGGTAATGAACTCCTTGCTCTTGTGCTTCAAATGATAGTCTCCCCAACACTCAACTCTCTCTCATAGGATTTGGATTTTGTGGAAAGAAGATTTGAGTGGAAAGCAACTTGGGGAAGGCTAGAGATCAAGATTCATATGGTAGGAATGGAATATCTTGGTCTCAACACATGAGTAGGTGGTTCTCTCTCAGAACATATGAGTTGGAATTGTGTATGTGTTCTGATGGCTCTCTCCACGAATGAAGAGGAGGTGGAGGGGTATATATAGCCTCCTCACAAAATCCAACCGTTACACACAGTTTTCCAATCTCGGTGGGACCGAATCAACAAACTCGGTCGGACCGAAAAGGTAAACCTAGTGACCGTTAGAGATTTTCGGTGGGACTGACATGCAACTCGGTAGGACCGATATGGTTAGGGTTTGGGCATAACGTAATCTCGGTGAGACCGATTACACAAACTCGGTGAGACTGATTTTGGTAATTAGCTAACCAGAGAGTTGGTCAGGCAAACTCGGTGGGACCGATTTGCTCTTTCGGTGAGACCGAAAAGTTACAAAAAGGAAACACTGAATTTACATTGCAATTTCGGTGGGACCGATTCGCTTTTTCGGTGAGACCGAAAAGTTACGAAAGGGAAATAGATAGTTTGCAATCCCATCTCGGTGAGACCGAGATCCCTATCGATAGAACCGAATTGCTAGGGTTTGGCAGTGGCTTATGACAAGTGAAACTCGGTGGCGCCGGATAGAAAGAATCGGTAGGACCGAGTTTGGCTTAGGGTTTAGGTCATATGTGGATATGGGAAAGTAGTTGAGGGTTTTGGAGCATATCACTAAGCACATGAAGCAAGAGGCTCATTAAGCAACACCTCATCCCTCCTTGATAGTTTTGTCTTTTCCTATGGACTCAATGTGATCTTGGATCACTAAAATGTAAAATGAAGAGTCTTGAGCTTGAGGCTTTAGCCAATCCTTTATCCTTAGCATCTTGAAGGAGTTCCCACAACCTATAGTCCATGCCACTCCATTGTTGAACTTATCTGGAACATACTAGATAGAAACATTAGTCCAACAAGAGATATGTTGTCTTCAATTACCAAAACCACCAAGGGAGCACTTGTGCTTTCAATCTCCCCATTTTTGGTAATTGATGGCAACATACATCAAAGCTTTAGATAAAGATATAAAGAATAGCAAGTAAAGCTTTGGAAGGACATGTAACAAGCATAGGCTCCCCCTACATGTATGCACTCATGTAAATATGAAATATAGAGGCATGTGAGAGCATAACCATGACAGAGTAGGCAATGTGTTACATGTATCTTGGCCATATGCATCAGAGCAAAAGATTATCAAGGAAAATACCTTCATGCTCATGAGTCCTTCTTGCAAACAGTATGTACATAAGCAAGAACTCCTCATACTCAAGATTTTGATGCATATACTTACCTTGTGGTCTTGAGTTGGCTTAGGATGGAATGAACCTGCACAAACAAAGTTAGATAACACAGGTACATCCACTAGCCAGAGCAAACAAAAGAAACCACAAGAATACCAAGACTGGGATGACATGTAGAGAGTGAGTATAAGGTACCACATTGAATTCAACATGTCCCCAAGAGTAAAGATATGCAATGAATTTGACTGATTTCTTTCCCTTAGGTGTCTTGCTCCCCCTGAATCTTACATGGGATATCGGGAGAAGATAGGAAACAGAAAATCAGAGCTGAAAGATACAACTGGATGGAACGTAATGCAAATAAGCGTATATGAACATGTCTTTCCCCCAAAAAGACATGTGACATCTCTCCTCTTGAACATCAAGCATCTGGGATCCTTGAGTATTTTCTCTCCCTGGAAATCTCTCTCTCCCCCTTAATAACATCTGGGAAATCTCTCTCTCCCCCTTAACAACATCTGGGATCCTTGAGACTTTCTCTCCCCCTTGAGCTTTGATGTGATCTCTTTCTCCCCCTTTGACATCAATTTCCAAGAAGGGCTTTCTGGAATCCGTCGTATAGGTTTGGTCCTTGAGACTCAGCACAAAGCAATGGATAAAACTGTGATGCTTGTAGAGGACAAGATTCATTGAGTAGAGCTAGATCAGAAAAAATATAGAACAAGTGGAAAATTGTTTTTCCTATTGCGAAGTCGGTGGCACCGAGTGGTATGTTTCGGTGGCACCGAAAAGATTCGGTTGGACCGAAAATTACAAGTCGGTGAAACCGAGTTTACACAGAGAAAAACACTTGTCACCTCAGCTCACTAGACATGTAGGATCTCACAAAGATTTGCAATGAATTTCCTGAAGGATTTGCAAGGAATTAAATGCAGAAAATGCAGAACATAAACAGAAAGAAAAGAGAAGAGACTGAAGAATCTAGATGGAGTTTTTTAAAAAAAAAAGAGAAAGAAACTAAAAATGCATGAGATACACACAAAAACAACACAAGAGAACTTCATCTAGAGTTGGGCGGTGACATAGTCACCTATGTTAGAGTATATTGACTTAGGAGTCAAGTGAGAACACTTGATCATAGGTCATACTCATCGTTTAAGCTCAAAATGGGGTTACCATTTTTCGTTTAAGCATCTTGATGTATTCACATCTTGTTGAGTTGCTTTGACTCATGTCTTGGAGTAAAGCTTCTCTAAGATGGAATAACATACCTTGGGTGGTGGTGTGGTTCTTGCTCATGTAGTTGAACTTGTGTGGGTGCTCAAGGTTGATGTAGCTCATCAAGAGTTGGGAGCACCACTTGGAGTTTGGGTTCATCTACCTACATGGGTTAGTTCTTGCAAGGAAGAGCACTTGTGTATCCAAAAATGACAATAATGAAGCTCAACATAGAATTTGTCAAAGGATATGTTTGAATGGTTTTGTGCTTCCTTGTCTTCAACCACCATTGTGTAGAGTCTTGGTGATGTAGAGATTGCTCAAGATGTGAGTGAGTCGCAATCTCATGGAATTAGATTCAACCAAGCACCTACATGGGTTAGACAACATGCAAGGTACAAATATATCCAAGACATAAGATAGTCATCATAAGAGATATATCATGGATTAGTTATAAGCTCATGTCTTGCATGTATCCAATGGAGTTTCTACTCCAAGTTCGAAGCATCAATGATGTTCAATTCACCTCTCAACCTGCAAAATACTTTCTCATCAAGAGGTTTAGTAAATATATCCGCTAATTTCTTATCGGTGCGAACGTGCTTAAGATTAATGTCACCCTTAGCAACATGATCTCAAATGAAATGATGACGAACTTCAATATGCTTAGTTCGAGAATGTTGTATAGGATTATGACCAATTTTGATAGCACTTTCATTGTCACAAAGCAGTGGAACATGTTTCACATAAATCCCATAATCTTTAAGAGTTTGGGTCATCCAAAGTAATTGAGCACAACATGAACCAGCGGCAATGTATTCCGCTTCGGCGGTGGATAAGGATACCGAGTTTTGTTTCTTGGAAGACCAAGACACAAGAGATCTACCAAGAAATTGACAAGTACCCGAAGTGGACTTTCTATCAACCTTGTCTCCGGCATAATCCAAGTCAGAATAGCCAACAAGATCAAAAGAAGACCTCTTAGGATACCAAATGCCAAAATTTGGTGTATGGATTAAATATCTCACTATCCTTTTCACAGCCTTAAGATGACATTCTTTAGGAGCAGCTTGATATCGTGCACACATGCACACACTTAGCATAATATCGGGACGTGAAGCACATAGGTATAACAATGAACCAATCATAGAGCGATAAACCTTTTGATCAACCGGTTCACCATCTTTGGTCAAATCATTATGTCCACTAGTAGGCATGGGTGTAGACATACCTTTGCATTCTTGCATATTGAACTTCTTGAATAAGTCCTTGGTGTACTTCGTTTGAGAGACAAATGTACCTTCCTTAGTTTGCTTGATTTGCAAACCGAGAAAGAATTTGAGTTCACTCATCATAGACATCTCAAACTTCTCTGACATTAGCTTTCCAAACTTTTCACTAAAGAGAGGGTTAGTTGAACCAAATATGATATCATCGACATAAATTTGGCATACAAATAGTTCTCCATTAACCCTTTTAGTAAAAAGAGTAGAATCAATTTTACCAATTTCAAAACCACTTGTAATAAGGAACTTGGTCAAGCATTTATACCATGCTCTAGGAGCTTGTTTAAGACCATAAAGAGCTTTGTGAAGTTTGTAAACATGATTTGGTTTCTTAGGATTGATAAAGCTGGGAGGTTGTTTGACATAAACTTCCTCCTCTATTTCACCATTTAGAAAAGCACTTTTAATGTCCATTTGGTACAAGGTGATTTTATGGTGATTAGCATAGGCAAGTAAGATGCGAATGGACTCAAGTCTAGCAACGGGAGCATATGTCTCACCATAGTCCATACCTTCGACTTGTGTGTACCCTTGGGCGACGAGACGTGCTTTGTTGCGAACCACTTGTCCATCTTCATCATGCTTGTTGCAAAACACCCATTTGGTACCAATGATGTTGTGGTTGTTGTCGGGCTTCTCAACCAATGTCCAAACTTGGTTTCTTTCAAAATTGTGTAGCTCTTCATGCATAGCGTTTATCCAATCCGGATCTTCCAATGCTTCTTCAACCTTCATAGGTTCAATGCTAGAGATGAATGAATAGTTTTCACAAAAGTTAGCTAAACGAGTTTTTGAGCGAGTGATTCTCCCGGTTTGTATATCATTGAGGATTTGCTCGACGGGATGATCTTTGGTAATTCTTGCTCGAACTCGTGAGAGCTTTTGCTTGGGTCTTTGTTGAACATCTTCTTCATCTTGTTCTTCTTCTTGGCCTTCTTCATTGTTGACGTCGTCGTTCTCTTGTCGTGGTGGAGAAAGAGGTTGTTGATGTTCGTCTTGATGCATTTCCTTGTCTTCTTCATCTTGGTGTGTCCCACTTGTGGATGCTTCCGTGTCGATTCTTGGTTCACCTTGTCGTGAAGTAGAAGCTTCCACTTGGACGGATGAAGTATTCTCCTTCACCTCCATTGGACGAATTTTGCCAATGGACAAGTCTTGGATTGCTTCTGAAGGGTCTTTGTCTCCTACATCAATTGGCAATTTCTCTACTTGCGAGCCATTAGATTCATCAAACTTCACATCTACCGTCTCTTCAATCTTTCGGGTGAAATTGTTGTAGACACGGTAAGTGTGAGAGTTTGAGACATAACCAAGTAGAAAACCTTCATGAGATTTAGAAGCAAACTTTGAACGACGATGCTTATCAAGAATGTAGCACTTTGAGCTGAATACTCGAAAATATCCAACTTGGGGTTTGTTACCGGTGAGAAGCTCGTATGCCGTCTTGCCGAGTAGCTTGTGAAGATATAAGTGATTTGTTGCGTGACAAGCTGTCTCAAGCGCTTCTGCCCAAAAGTGCTTTGGCGTCTTGTATTCATCAAGCATCGTTCTTGCCATTTCGATGAGCGTCCGGTTCTTCCTCTCAACAACTCCATTTTGTTGAGGTGTGTATGTAGCCGAGAACTCGTGTGAAATCCCTTCTTCGTCAAGAAAGGTGTCCACATTTGCGTTCTTGAACTCCGTTCCGTTGTCACTCCGAACCTTCTTGATCTTCACGTCAAATTGATTTTGGGCCTTCCTAGCAAAGTTTCTGAAGATCTTCTGGACCTGCGACTTGTCATTAAGAAAGAACACCCACGTAAATCTTGAAAAATCATCAACTATAACTAGACCAAAAGAATTTCCACCGAGACTCTTGTAGGCGTTGGGACCAAAAAGATCCATATGAAGTAGCTCGAGTGGCCTTCCTGTGGTCATGATGTTCTTCACGGGATGCCTTCCTCCAACCTGTTTACCTGCTTGACAAGCACTGCAAAGTCTATCCTTATCAAATATGACATCGTTAACTCCAAGGATATGATCTCCTTTAATAAGCTTGTCAAGGTTTCTCATGCCAACGTGACCTAGTCGTCTATGCCACAACCAACCTTTTGAGGATTTAGCAACAAAGCAAGTTTTAGGTTGTGCCTTTTTAGAGAAATCGACAATGTAAAGATCACCTCTACGCATACCAGTAAAGACCATTTTATGATTGTCTCGACGAAATACTTGGCAATCTACCTCAGTAAATAGGACATTCAAGCCGAAATCAGCAAGTCTAGATACTGAAAGTAAGTTGTAGCCGAGAGATTCAACGAGCATGACATTTTGAATGGAACTATCATGTGAGATGGCCACCTTACCAAGGCCAACCACTTTACCCTTTGAATTATCACCAAAGGTGACATATTTTCGAGGGCTGTCATTTTCAGCAAGCTCACGAAACATCTCTTCATCTCCGGTCATATGATCAGTACATCCACTATGAAGAACCCATTCCTTTCCTCCTGACTCATATCCCCGAAGATTTGCCATAAGACCAAAATGTCTCATTGCATCATCAAGATCGAAGTCACTATCATCATCATCATAGTATCCATGTTCATCATGATCTTGTGACTCATCATTTCCTAGAGAGGGTAATTCATTAGATAAATGATCATCAAAGTGGTCACTTTTATGAATTCTTATAGCTTCGAATATGATATCACTAATGATTCCAACATCTCCTTTAGCATGCTTAAGATTGGTAAGTTCACATAGACAATTACCAAAACTAGGATCACTAGAGTTCATCTTACTCAAGGCAATAGATTTATGGAGAATTTCATCCAAAGTTTTCAAGGAATGATCGGGAAATCGTTCCTCAAGAAATTTCCATATAGTATAGGCACAATTAAGAGTAGGCAAACTAGCAATCAAATTTTTGGGCAATCCTCTAATGATGAGCTCAATAGTTCTAAGATTGCGAATCATGTCAATATCTTCATCTAGGGTAGGATGCAAAGGATCAATATGAGGTGCACAAGGGCTAGCAATATACTTGTTCAAATGATATTGATTGAAGATTACAAGCATCTCATTTTTCCACTCGTGAAAATACTCTCCATCAAGAATAGGCACTCTATGTCTAAGACTCCCTAAAGTAGACATATCCATCTTCCTCCAATGGTGATTAAACCAAGGCAATGGAGACCAAAGCTCTGATACCACTTGTAGGATCTAGAAGTAGATGTGTCTAGAGGGGGGTGATTAGACACTTAGTGCTAAAGTTGCAATTTTTAAGCTTTTTTGATTTAAGTGGAGTTTAGGCATAATTTCAACATTCACAATACATATCAAGCAAGTATGCAAAGAGTGTATAGGCAGCGGAAAGTAAAGCATGCAACTTGCAAGAATGTAAAGGGAAGGGTTTGGAGAATTCAAACGCAATTGGAGACATGGATGTTTTTCCCGTGGTTCGGATAGGTGGTGCTATCCTACATCCACGTTGATGGAGACTTCAACCCACGAAGGGTAACGGTTGCGCGAGTCCACGGAGGGCTCCACCCACGAAGGGTAACGGTTGCGCGAGTCCACGGAGGGCTCCACCCACGAAGGGTCCACGAAGAAGCAACCACCCACAAAGGGTCCATGAAGAAGCAACCTTGTCTATCCCACCATGGCCATCGCCCACGAAGGACTTGCCTCACTAGCGGTAGATCTTCACGAAGTAGGCCATCTCCTTGCCCTTACAAACTCCTTGGTTCAACTCCACAATCTTGTCGGAGGCTCCCAAGTGACACCTTGCCAATCTAGGAGACACCACTCTCCAAGAAGTAACAAATGGTGTGTAGGTAATGAACTCCTTGCTCTTGTGCTTCAAATGATAGTCTCCCCAACACTCAACTCTCTCTCATAGGATTTGGATTTTGTGGAAAGAAGATTTGAGTGGAAAGCAACTTGGGGAAGGCTAGAGATAAAGATTCATATGGTAGGAATGGAATATCTTGGTCTCAACCCATGAGTAGGTGGTTCTCTCTCAGAACATATGAGTTGGAATTGTGTATGTGTTCTGATGGCTCTCTCCATGAATGAAGAGGAGGTGGAGGGGTATATATAGCCTCCACACAAAATCCAACCGTTACACACAGTTTTCCAATCTCGGTGGGACCGAATCAACAAACTCGGTCGGACCGAAAAGGTAAACCTAGTGACCGTTAGAGATGTTCGGTGGGACTGACATGCAACTCGGTAGGACCGATATGGTTAGGGTTTGGGCATAACGTAATCTTGGTGAGACCGATTACACAAACTCGGTGAGACCGATTTTGGTAATTAGCTAACCAGAGAGTTGGTCAGGCAAACTCGGTGGGACCGATTTGCTCTTTCGGTGAGACCGAAAAGTTACAAAAAGGAAACACTGAATTTACATTGCAATTTCGGTGGGACCGATTCGCTTTTTTGGTGAGACCGAAAAGTTATGAAAGGGAAACAGAGAGTTTGCAATCCCATCTCGGTGAGACCGAGATCCCTATCGGTAGAACCGAATTGCTAGGGTTTGGCAGTGGCTTATGACAAGTGAAACTCGGTGGCGCCGGATAGAAAGAATCGGTAGGACCGAGTTTGGCTTAGGGTTTAGGTCATATGTGGATATGGGAAAGTAGTTGAAGGTTTTGGAGCATATCACTAAGCACATGAAGCAAGAGGCTCATTAAGCAACACCTCATCCCTCCTTGATAGTTTTGTCTTTTCCTATGGACTCAATGTGATCTTGGATCACTAAAATGTAAAATGAAGAGTCTTGAGCTTGAGGCTTTATCCAATCCTTTATCCTTAGCATCTTGAAGGAGTTCCCACAACCTTTAGTCCATGCCACTCCATTGTTCAACTTATCTGAAACATACTAGATAGAAACATTAGTCCAACAAGAGATATGTTGTCATCAATTACCAAGACCACCTAGGGAGCACTTGTGCTTTCACAAGTAGGAGCAGCAAGCACATGCATATTATATTCATCAAAATCATCATGTGCAATGGTAAAAGGCAACCCATCAATATAATCCTTAATAAGTGCAAACTTCTCCGATATAGTGTAGTCGGGACAATTCAAAAAGATAATAGGACTATCATGTGTGGGAGCAATAGCAACAATTTCATGTTTAACATAAGGAACTATAGCAAGTTCATCTCCATAAGCATAATTCATATTGGCATCTTGGCCACAAGCATATCAAGCATCACCAAAAAGCGATATTTCAAAAGAATCAACGGGATCATAACAATCATCCTCCGGGTAAGCACGAAGGGAAATTAAACAATGTATCAGTTGGAGGGTTACTCTGATTAGAAGGTGGGCACGGGTAGCTAATCCGCTCTTCCTCCTTTTGTTCTTCGCTCTCCTCATCATCTTTTTCATCCAATGAGCTCATAGTTTCATCAATTTATTCTTCCATAGACTCCTGCAAAATATTAGTCTCTTCTTGGACAGCGGAGTTGTACTCAATATATGGTTCAACATAGGCATTAGAAGCATAATTATCATAGAAATATTTAAATATGGCAAAATTTTCAGATTTGTAAAGAGTAGCATCATACTTTTCAATCAAAGAAGCAATTTCGTAAGCACCCTTAAAAGCAACAAATTCTTCAATTTGTTGAACATCATAGTAACTATAAACACCCTTAGCATAAGAGGATACGATTCCATTATCACTAAACAAACATTGGTAGGGGAGGTGTTTCTTAGGGTCTTCAGAACAACAAGTATAATCATATATTTCACATAAATTCCAAGCATAGCATTGCAAACGATGAATTTGATCCGGTAAAGTTTTCCCTTTTTCTGATATTCTATGTCGCACAAAACAAGCATGCTCATCTAAAGATTTGCCCTCAACTAAACTAGTTGGGGTTTCAGCACAAGCACATAGGGATCGAAGATGATCCAAGTAATAAGCTTCACCAGTGTGATAGATTTTGAGTGGTTCTTCAACCATTGGTTCAGTAGGTACAACTAATTTTTTTGGTATTTTGCGTTTCCTACCCATAGCTAAAGATAAAGAACAACTAAGAACAACAAATACAAATTACTTAGTGATAAAGCAAACAAGCACATACGAGAATATTCACCCCACGCTATTGCTCCCCGGCAACGGCGCCAGAAAAAGGTCTTGATAACCGACAAGTATAGGGGATCGCAACAGTTTTTGATAAGTAAGAGTGTCGAACCCAACGAGGAGCTAACGGTAGAACAAATATTCCCTCAGGTTCTATCGACCACCGATACAACTCTACGTACGCTTGACGTTCGCTTTACCTAGAACAAGTATGAAACTAGAAGTACTTTGTAGGTGTTGTTGGATAGGTTTGTAGGATAATAAAGAGTACGTAAATAAAAAGTAGGGGCTGTTTAGATAAAGAAACAATAAAGTAAATATAGCGAGTGTGGAAAAGTGGTGGTAGGAGTTGTGAAATTGCCCCTAAGCAATTGACTACTTTACTAGACCGATAACAAGTATTATGTGGGAGAGGCCACTGCTAGCATGTCATCCCTGACTTGTAATTCTATGCACTTATGATTGGAACAATTAGCAAGCATCCGCAACTACTAATGTTCATTAAGGTAAAACCCAACCATAGCATTAAGGTATATTGGTCCCCCTTCAATCCCGTATGCATCAATTTCTATGCTAGGTTGAAGCTTCTATCACTCTTGCCCTCCAATACATAGTCCTATAAACATACAACTAACCCTATGGTGTGATCCATGCGCGCAATCATATGATGGGCACCAAAGGACAGCAACATAACCACAAGCAAATTAAATCAATCATAGCAATTCATCAACCACCAATAGGACAACGAAAATCTACTCAGGCATCATTGGATAATAATATGAAGCATAAAGCACCATGCTCAAGTAGAGGGTACAGCGGGTTGCGGGGGAGTGGACCACTGTAGATAGAGGGGGGAAGGTGATGGAGATGTTGGTGAAGATGGCGGAGGTGTTGGTGTAGATCGCGGTGATGATGATGGCCCCCGGTGGCACTCCGGTGCCACCGGAAGCGAGGGGGGGAGAGCCCCCCTCCTTCTTCTTCTTCCTTGACCTCCTCCCTAGATGGGAGAAGGGTTTCCCCTTTGGTCCATGGCCTCCATGGCAAGGGAGGGGCGAGAGCCCCTCCGAGATTAGATCTGTCTCTCTGTCTCTCTTTGTTTCTGTGTTCTCAGATTCTTCCCTTTCACCATTTCTTATATTCCCAGAGATCCGTAACTCCGATTGGGCTGAAATTTTAACACGATCTCTATCTGGATATTAGCTTTCTTGCGGCGAAAGAAGGGCATCAACCGCCTTACGGGGTGGCCACGAGGGTCAGGGGCGCGCCTGCCCCCCTGGGGCGCTCCCCCCTACCTCGTGGGCCCCTCGAGCATCGTCTCGCGTGGATTTTTCTTCCCAAAAATCATATATATTCCAAAAAAATATCCGTCAGTTTTTATTCCGTTTGGACTCCGTTTGATATGGATATTCTGCGAAACAAAAGACATGCAACAAACTGGCACTGGCACTGGGCACTAGATCAATATGTTAGTCCCAAAATAGTATAAAAAGTTGCCAAAAGTATATGAAAGTTGTAGAATATTGGCATGGAACAATCAAAAATTATAGATACGACGGAGACGTATCACCGTACCACTCTGGTGCGGATCTTACTCTGGTTGACCTACGAGGTTCGGTAGTAACTTGATCAGAAGTTTCATGATCATCATCATTAGCTTCCTCACTTACTGGTGTAGGAATCACTGGAACTGATTTCAGTGATGAACTACTTTCCAATAAGGGAGAATGTACAATTACCTCGTCAAGTTCTACTTTCCTCCCACTCACTTCTTTCGAGAGAAACTCCCTCTTTAGAAAGGATCCATTCTTAGCAACGAATATCTTTCCTTCGGATCTTTGATAGAAGGTGTACCCAATAGTCTCCTTTGGGTATCCTATGAAGACACATTTCTCCGATTTGGGTTCGAGCTTATCAGGTTGAAGTTTTTTCACATAAGCATTGCAACCCCAAACTTTAAGAAACGACAACTTGGGTTTCTTGCCAAACCACAGTTCATATGGTGTCGTCTCAACGGATTTAGATGGTGCCCTATTTAATGTGAATGCAGTCGTCTCTAAAGCATAACCCCAAAATGATAGCGGTAAATCAGTGAGAGACATCATAGATCACACCATATCTAATAAAGTGCGGTTACGACATTTGGACACACCATTATGTTGTGCTGTTCCAGATGGCGTGAGTTGCGAAACTATTCGGCATTGCTTCAAATGAAGTCCACACTCATAACTGAAATGTTCACCTCCACGATCAGATCATAGAAACTTGATTTTCTGGTTACAATGATTTTCCACTTCACTCTAAAATTCTTAGAACTTTTCAAATGTTTCAGACATATGTTTCATTAAGTACATATACCCATATCTGCTCAAATCATCTGTGAAGGTGAGAAAATAACAATATCCGCTGCGAGCTTCAATGTTCATTGGACCACATACATCAGTATGTATGATTTCCAATAACTCTGTTGCTCGCTCCATTGTTCCGGAGAACGGAGTTTTAGTCATCTTGCCCATGAGGCATGGTTCGCAAGTACCAAGTGATTCATAATCAAGTGATTCCAGAAGTCCATCAGAATGGAGTTTCTTCAAGCGCTTTACACCAATATGACCTAAATGGCAGTGCCACAAATAAGTTGCACTATCATTATCAACTCTGCATCTTTTGGCTTCAATACTATGAACATGTGTATCATTACTATCAAGATTTAGTAAAAATAGACCACTCATCAAGGTGCATGACCATAAAATATATTACTCATATAAATAGGACAACCATTATTCTCTGATTTAAATGAATAACCGTCTCGCATCAAACAAGATCCAGATATAATGTTCATGCTCAACGCTGGCACCAAATAACAATTATTTAGGTCTAAAACTAATCCCGAAGGTGGATGTAGAGGTAGCGTGCTGACGACGATCACATAGACTTTGGAACCATTTCCCACGCGCATCGTCACCTCGTCCTTAGCCAATCTTCGCTTAATCTGTAGCCCTTGTTTCGAGTTGCAATGTTAGCAACTGAACCAATATCAAATAGCCACGCACTACTGCTAGCATTTGTAAGGTACACATCAATAACATGTATATCAAATATACCTTTCACTTTGCCATCCTTCTTCTCCACCAAATACTTGGGGCAGTTCCACTTCCAGTGACCAGTTCCTTTGCAGTAGAAGCACTTAGTCTCAGGCTTAGGTCAAGACTTGGGTTTCTTCATTTGAGCAACAACTGGCTTGTTGTTCTTCTTGAAGTACCACTTCTTCGCTTTACCCTTTTTCTTGAAACTGGTGGTCTTGTTGACCATCAACACTTGATGCTCCTTCTTGATTTCTACCTCCGCAGCCTTTAGCATTGTGAAGAGCTCGAGAATTGTCTTATACATCCCTTGCATATTATAGTTCATCACGAAGATCTTGTAGCTTGGTGGCAGTGATTGGAGAACTCTATCAATGACACTATCATCAGGAAGATTAACTCCCAGTTGAGTCAAGTGGTTGTGGTACCCAGACATTTTGAGTATATGTTCACTGACAGAACTACTCTCTTCCATCTTGCGGTTGTAGAACTTATTGGAGACTTCATATCTCTTAATCCGGGCATTTGCTTGAAATATTAACTTCAACTCCTGGAACATCTCATATGCTTTATGACATTCAAAACGTCGTTGAAGTCCCACTTCTAAACCGTAAAGCATGGCACACTGAAATATTGAGTAGTCATCAACTTTGCTCTGCAGGTGTTCACAACATTTGACGTTGCTCCTGCAGCGGGTTTGTCACCTAGCGGTGCTTCCAGGACGTAATTCTTCTGTGCAGCAATGAGGATAATCCTCAAGTTACGGACCCAGTCCGTGTAGTTGCTACCATCATCTTTCAACTTAGCTTTCTCTAGGAACGCATTAAAATTCAACGGAACAACAACACGGGCCATCTATCTACAACAACATAGACATGCAAAATACTATCAGGTACTAAGTTCATGATAAATTAAAGTTCAATTAATAAAATTGCTTAAGAACTCCCACTTAGATAGACATCTCTCTAATCATCTAAGTGATCACGTGATCCATATCAACTAACCCATGTCCGACCATCACGTGAGATGGAGTAGTTTTCAATGGTGAACATCACTATGTTGATCATATCTACTATATGATTCACACTCGACCTTTCAGTCACAGTGTTCCGAGGCCATATCTGCATATGCTAGGCTCGTCAAGTTTAACCCGAGTATTCCGCGTGTGCAAAACTGGCTTGCACCCATTGTATGTGAACGTAGAGCTTATCACACCCGATCATCACGTGGTGTCTCGGCACGACGAACTGTAGCAACGGTGCATAATCAGGGAGAATACTTATACCTTGAAATTTAGTGGGAGATCATCTTATAATGCTACCGCCGAACTAAGCAAAATAAGATGCATAAAGGATAAACATCACATGTAATCAATATAAGTGATATGATATGGCCATCATCATCTTGTGCCTTTGATCTCCATCTCCAAAGCACCGTCGTGGTCACCATCATACCGGCGTGACACCTTGATCTCCATCGAAGCATCGTTGTCGTCTCGCCAACTATTGCTTCTACGACTATCGCTACTGCTTAGTGATGAAGTAAAGCAATTATATGGCGATTGCATTTCATACAATAAAGCGACAACCATATGGCTCCTGCCAGTTGTCGATAACTGTTTTACAAAACATGATCATCTCATACAATAAAATTTAGCATCATGTCTTGACCATATCACATCACAACATGCCCTGCAAAAGCAAGTTAGACATCCTCTACTTTGTTGTTGCAAGTTTTACGTGGCTGCTACGGGCTGAGCAAGAACCATTCTTACCTACACATCAAAAACCACAATGCGGTATAGTGATTGCTTTTTGATCTTCAGAAAGAACCATGTTCATTGAATTCGATTCAACTAAAGTTGGAGAAACTAACACCCACCAGCCACATGTGTGCGAAGCACGTCGATAGAACCAGTCTCGCGTAAGCATACGCATAATGTCGGTCTGGGCCGCTTCATCCAACAATACTGCCGAATCAAGAATCAACTAGTGACGGCAAGCAATATGTATATACCCACGCCCACAACTCCTTTGTGTTCTACTTGTGCATATAACATCTATGCATAAACCTGGCTCTGATACCACTATTGGGGTATGTAGTAATTTCAAAAAAAATCCTACGCACACGCAAGATCATGGTGATGCATAGCAACAAGAGGGAAGAGTGTTGTCCACGTACCCTCGTAAACCGTAAGCGGAAGTGTTATGACAACGCGGTTGATATAGTCGTACGTCTTCACGATCGACCGATCCTAGCACCGAAGGTACGGCACCTCCGCGATCTGCACACGTTTGGCACGGTGACGTCCCACAAACTCACGATCTAGCAGAGTGTCGAGGGAGAGCTTCGTCAGCACGACGGCATGATGACGGTGATGATGATGCTACCGGAACAGGGCTTTTCCTAAGCACCGCTACAATATGACCGAGGTGGATTATGGTGGAGGGGGCACTACACATGGCTAAGAGATCAATGATCAACTTGTGTGTCTATGGGGTGCCCCCCTCCCCCATATATAAAGGAGTGGAGGAGGGGGAGGGCCGGCCCTCCTATGGCGAGCCCCACCGGGAGTAGGATTCCCCCTACCCTAGTTGGACTAGGAGTGGAAGGAAGGGGGAGAGGGGGAAGGAAAGGGGGGTCGGCCCGCCACCCAATTCAGATTGGGCTTGAGGGGGCGCGCCCCCTCGTAGCCTCCTTCTCTTCTCTCCCACTATGTCCCAATAAGGCCCATATACCTCCCGGGAGGTTCCGGTAACCTCCCGGTGCTCCGGTATATGCCCGAACTCACCCAGAACCATTCCGACGTCCAAATATAGTCATCCAATATATCAATATTTATGTCTCGACCATTTCGAGACTCCTCTTCATGTCCGTGATCATACCCGGGACTCCGAACTACCTTTGATACATCAAAACACATAAACTCATAATACCGATCGTCACCGAACATTAAGTGTGCGGACCCTATGTGTTCGAGAACTATGTAGACATGACCGAGACACGTCTCCGGTCAATAACCAATAGCGGAACCTGGAAGATCATATTGGTTCCTACATATTCTACGAAGATCTTTATCGGTCAAACCGCATAACAACATACGTTGTTCCCTTTGTCATCGGTATGTTACTTGCCCGAGATTCGAGCGTCGGTATCTCAATACCTAGTTCAATCTCGTTACTAGTGTCCACTATGTTCTGAGATTGATGTTGCTATGACTTTGCTATGCTTAATGCTTGTCACTAGGGCCCGAGTGCCATGATTTTAGATCTAAACCTATTATATTTTCATCAATATATGAGTGTTCTTGTAGCGACCAGACCTCAGCCAGTCTGATCTCTGTGCATCAGTGTCATCCCTGGATCAGTAATGCTGACACGCACAGTACCTGAAGGATTTATAACAGAGTAGCAATCACACACTTATTACATCGAGTGTCTCGAAAGAGAACTTATTACAATAAATATGGCTTAAGGCCATCTAATAACGATAACAGCGGAAGGCTTGGAAGATAAGTGAGTCCATCAACTCCAACGGCATCACTGAGTATAAAACCACGACCTAAAGGCACCTTACTCATCGTCTGAAGAGTCTGCAACATGAACGTTGCAGCCCGAAATGGGTCAGCACATGGAATATGCTGGCAAAGTAACACATAGAGAGTAATGAAAGAATAAGGATATACTGCATGCATATATGGCTGGGGGAAAGCTCTATGGTTACAGTTTTGCGTAAAGCCAATTTTTCCCTACTACAAAGGAATAAATTTTATTTAACTATCATGGTAGTTGTTAAACATTGAGAAGATAGACATCCTCTCAATCCCAATTAAACATCATCTTTAAAACCCAACAATATTAATTAGAGTAACATGATGAGATTCACATGATAATCCAAGTACTAGATACTCAAGACGTCCATAACCGGGGACACGGCTAACCATGATTAGTTTATACACTCTGCAGAGGTTTGCTCTCTTTTCCCCACAAGACTCGATCTCCTCCGTTGGGATTCTCGCACTACATGGTGTTTGAGAAACGGATGACCGAGACATAGTCTTTCAGAAGCGCTAGCACCTTACGATCGGGTAGACCCTACCAACCTACATCCCCTACATCTGCTAGTCTACCACTGTAAGAGTTCGCACGACTTAGTCAACTATGCTATAGCCCATAGTAGCTTGTGGCTGCACACGGAAGTTTCTAGTATGAATAATCTCATGATCCCTTTGAGCCTGGGTAGCGGCCCAAAAAAATAGGCAATCGCTGGAATACCCAGGTGCCTCAATCCACCCAGATGTGTGTTTAAGTTGCCACCTTAAATAAACCATTAATTTATCAATCTCACATTTGTCATGGATACACTCACCCAATCCACGTCTACTAGCATAGCATGGCAATATAAGCAAACATGGAAGTAACTCCCAAAGGTTTGATAATAAAACAGAAAATAGGTACTACCTCATCTACTTCCCAAAACCCACAATTTAATTAGATACTAATCATGCAATGTTTGAGGATTGATCTATTGCAATAAAACTGGGTAGTAAAGAGGTATGATCAAAGTGTTACTTGCCTTGCTGATGATCCGCGAAACCTAGAGATTCGAAATAGCAAGCGGCACACTCCGGATACTCTATCACAAACAAACAAACAAACAAACAAGCATACAATAAGTACTCATCTAATGCACGGGTAAAACTCAAATAAGAGAACTAACCAGAAATTTCAGCTTAAGAACTCCAGTTTGCAAAAAGAATCAAATCGAACGAAGCAACGAAAGTCAAACGACGAAAGAAACAAACTTCATTCACTAATCTGGATCTAGGTCAAATTTTACAGAAGCAAAAACTTGTTTGAGTTGGTTAAACTGAAAGAGGGTTTTGAGACGAAACTCCAGGCGCTTGAATCGCCTGATTCCGACAAACGAGCGAAAAGTTATACTAGAACGAAAATCGTATCAGAAATCGCAATGAGAAATAATTGCGGAAAATCCGAGAAAAAGAAAAACGACGAACAGCTTAACGAACGAATGTTCGTTTTCTGAAACTAAACGGTGAACGCCTTCGTTAAAACGAACGAACGAGCGAACGCTCGCTAAATAAACTAAACCAGAAATAAACTGATCTAAATAAAAAACGGATCTAAAAAAACCGAACGGAAAACCGGGCGGTTTCTCGAGGAAACCAGCGGCGGCGGTGGTCAACCTCGGCGGCGGCGGGGCGGCTCTGGGCGGCGGCGGCGTGGGTTGACGGCAGCGTTGGGCAGCGTGGGGCGGCGGTGGCGCGGCGCGAGCGGCGGGGCGATGCGGCGGCAGGGCGGCGATGCGGCGACGCGGCGCGCGAGGCGAGGCGGCGGCGGCGTGGGTCGACGGCGGTGTTGGGCAGCGTGGGGCGGCGGTGGCGCGGCGCGGGCGGCGGGGCGATGCGGCGGCGCAGCGGTAGGGCGGCGGTGCGGCGACGCGGCGCGCGAGGCGAGGCGGCGGCGGCTAGCGGCATCGGCGGCGGCGGCAGGGCCCTAGGGTTTGGGGCGGCTCGGGCTGGGCTCCCCGGCTTATAAAGGCCGGCCGGACGGAGTCCTGGCCGAACACGGCCCAAAGTCGGTTTCGCGTTATTTTAAATAATTACACGCAAAAAAACAAATAAAAGAAATACTAAACGGACTCCAAAAATCCCGAAATAAATTTTCCCCAACTTCTAAAATCACACCGGTCTAGATGAACATTATTTGGGGCCTAAATGCAACTTTGAAAAACGCGCATTTTTCCTAAATTCAAATAAAATAGCAATAAATCCAAATTATAAATCTTATTTGATTTTATTATTAAATCCTCAATATTTCTTTATTTTGGGAAAGTCATTTTATTCTCTCTCTCTTATTTTTATAATAGAAATAATTGAAGATAAAATAAATAAAATCAAATGATCCTATTTCCAAAATTTGGGAAAACTCAAATATGAAATCATTGTCCAACTGAACTTTGCAAAACTTGATGACCTTGCTGCAGGTGACTCGGCTGGCATACTCAAGAATCTTGACTGGTTTCTCCTCATAGTTCAAATCATTGTCCAATTGAACGCTTCCAGCGGCACTGTATCTCTCAGCGGTATATCAGCCATCTCTGCGTGGCACTTCTTCAACTGGGAAACGTGGAATACATCGTGAACTTCTGACAATCCTTCGGGCAATTCCAATTTGTAGGCTACTTCTCCCATACGCTCCAAAACCTTGTATGGTCCTACAAAACGTGGCGCTAACTTTCCCTTAACTCCAAAGCGCTTAACTCCTTGAAGTGGAGATACTCGAAGATAAACTCGGTCTCTGACTTCGTAAACCGTCTCCTTGCGTTTAGAATCTGCGTAGCTCTTCTGCCTGGACTGGGCTACCTTGAGCCTATCGCGAATCAATTTCACCTTCTGTTCAGACTCCTTAATCAAATCCGGTCCAAACAACTGGCGGTCTCCAACTTCATCCCACGACAATGGGGTCCTGCACCTCCTTCCGTACAAGGCTTCGAAAGGGGCCATCTTCAAGCTGGATTGATAATTGTTGTTGTAAGAGAACTCTGCGTATGGCAAATTGTCGTCCCAACTAGATCCGTAATCTAGTGTGCAAGCTCTTAGCATATCCTCAAAAATCTGATTGACTCTCTCGGTTTGTCCATCTATCTGTGGATGAAAAGTTGTGTTGAACTCTAGCCTGGTACCCAAAGTTTCGTGCAACTGATTCCAGAACTTTGAGGTAAACTGGTTTCCTCTGTCTGATACAATGCTCCTTGGAACTCCATGCAGACATACGATCCTGGTCATGTATATCTTTGCCAACTTAGCACTGGTGTAAGTAGTCTTTACTGGGATGAAATGAGCTACCTTTGTCAAACTATCGACTACTACCCAAATCGAGTCATAGCCTGAACGAGTTCTGGGCAATCCCGTAATAAAATCCATGCCTAGCTTATCCCACTTCCATTCGGGTATTGGCAATGGCTGTAGCAATCCTGCTGGCTTCTGATGCTCTGCCTTTACTCTCTGACATACATCACAAACTGCTACATACTCCGCAATATCCTTCTTCATTCCGGTCCACCAGAAAGTATCCTTCAAATTCAAATACATCCTGGTATTTCCTAGGTGAATCGAATATGGTGAATCATGGGCTTCCTGCAGAATTAACTTCCTGATCGCCGGGTCATTGGGCACATAAACACGGTTTTCAAACCATAGGGTATCGTGCTCATCCTCACGAAATCCTTTAACTTTTCCTTTGATCATCTTCTCCTTTATAGAGGCAACCTCCTTGTCAGTCTTCTGAGCTTCCCTGATCTTATCCATCAAAGTAGACTGAATCTCCAATGCTGCTACATAGCCTCTCGGAACTATCTCCAAACATAGATCACGAAGGTTCTTGGCTAACTCCTTCGGTAAATCTCCCGTCATTAGGGTGTTGACATGGCTTTTACGGCTCAGTGCATCGGCTACTACGTTATCCTTTCCGGGATGATAATGCAATATCATATTGTAGTCCTTGATGAGCTCCAACCATCTCCTTTGCCTGAGATTTAGCTCCTTCTGTGTGAAAATGTACTTCAAACTCTTGTGATCCATGTACACCTCACAATGGTTTCCAATGAGAAAATGTCTCCAAGTCTTCAAGGCGTGCACTACGGCTGCTAACTCCAAATCATGTGTGGCATAATTCAACTCATGAGGCTTAAGTTGTCGTGAGGCATATGAAACAACTCTTCCCTACTGCATTAGCACTGCTCCAAGTCCTCGACGTGAAGCGTCGCAATACACCTCATAATCTTTGTTCTGATCCGGCAAAATCAACATTGGTGATGTGACCAAGCGTTTCTTCAACTCCTAGAAACTGGCCTCACATTCCTCAGTCCATTTGAATTTAGTATCCTTCTTCAACAACTCTGCAATAGGCTTCACAATCTTCGAGAAATTTTCAATAAATCTTCGGTAGTATCCAGCGAGTCCAAGAAAACTCCGGATCTCTCCAACTGTTGTTGGGGCTTCCCAATTTGTCACAGTGACAACCTTGGTGGGATCTACTACTATACCTTCTCCGGATATAACGTGTCCGAGGAATCCAACTTCCTTCAACCAAAACTCACATTTGCTAAACTTGGCATATAACTGATGTTCTCTAAGCTTCTCAAGTACCAAACGCAAATGCTCCTTATGCTCCTCTTCATTCTTCGAGTAAACCAGAATATCATCAATGAACACTACGACGAACTTATCCAAAAACTCCATAAACACTTTGTTCATCATGTTCATAAAATAGGCAGGTGCGTTAGTCAGACCAAATGAAATAACGGTATACTCGTACAGCCCATACCTGGTGGTAAAATCCGTTTTAGGTATATCATGTTCTCAAATCTTCAACTGATGGTATCCTGATCGCAGATCGATCTTGTAAAATACCTTAGCTCCTTGTAATCAATCAAACAGATCATTGATCATCGGTAGTGGGTACTTGTTCTTGATTGTTACTTCATTTAATCCTCGATAATCAACAACCATCCTTAATGATCCATCCTTTTTCTCTACTAGAAGTACTGGCGATCCCCAAGGCGAAGAACTTGGGCGAATATATCCCTTATCCAGTAACTCCTTAATCTGCTTCTTAATCTCCTCCAAATCCTTTGCAGGCATTCTATACAATCTCTTAGATACTGGTCCTGTGCCTGGCAAAATCTCAATCAAAAACTCAATATCTCTATCCGGTGGCATGCCTGGCAACTCTTCTGGAAATACATCCGAAAAATCCTTTCCCACCGGTACTTCCTCCTACACAACTCCTGACAAGGAATTTACTTGAGTCCTCTTCGGCACATGCCGGGATACATACTTGATCCTTCTTCCTTCTGGCATCGTAAGAAAAATTGACTTACTGGCGCATTCAATGTTCCCTTCATACTTTAATAACCAATCCATGCCTAATATCACATCCAATCCTTGAGATTCCAACACTATTAGGTCCGAGGGAAATACATAGTTACCAATCCTTAATGGTAACTGATCACACCATAGACTAGCCATATACTCTGCTCCAGGCGAGGTTACTAACATGGGTGACCTAAGGGCTTGGGTTGGCAGTTTATACTTATCCACAAATCCCCTTGAGATGTATGAATGCGATGCACCAGTATCAAAAAGAACGAGTGCAGTAAATGACTTAACCCAAAACTTACCTCTTACTGCATCTGGCTGAGCTTCAACCTCCTCCATGTTAACGTGGTTCACCTGTCCCCTATTCAAAGGGTTCGGTTTCTTCCTAGAGCTTCCATTGCCATTTCAATTCTGAGATTCAGGACATTCATTGGTATAATGTCCGGTCTTCTGGCACTTAAAGCAAGTGACTAGGCTTAGGTCTCTCTTGGCGGGTGCTGAGGGGTTGGTACGGTTCTGGCCGTTGCTTCCTCCATTCCCGTTACCATTCTTGGGGCCATTATGATTATGTGAACTTCCTCCTCCATCGGTATGCTGAAAAGGTCCTCCCGGTTTAGGGGTAAAACGCGGCTTTTGCTGAGCTCCAGAATTGTACTTCCCTTGTCCATACTTCCTCTTGCGTTTCTCAATCTGCTGCTGCTTCCCTTCAATCATAAGAGCATGATCTACCAACTCCTGATAGTTGTTGAAGCTTGCTACCATCAACTGCATGCTCAACTCATCGTTCAGTCCTTCCAGAAACTTCTCCTGCTTAGCTGCATCTGTAGCAACGTCATCTGGGGCATAATGAGCTAGCTTACTAAAGTCATCCACATACTGGCCAACTGTGTGTCCTCCTTGGCGCAAGTTGCGAAACTCACGCTTCTTCATGGCCATAGCTCCTGCTGAAACATGGGCAGTACGGAAAGCCTGCTGAAACTGATCCCATGTCACCGTGGCTATAGGGTAGGTGATGGTGTAATTCTCCCACCATGATGCTGCTGGTCCATCCAACTAATGTGCGGCAAAGTGCACCTTCTCAGCATCACTACATCCTGTAGTGGTTAACTCCCTTCCAATCTTGCGGAGCCAATCATCTGCTACTATAGGGTAGGTGCTACTAGAGAACACCGGTGGATTCAGCCTAAGAAAACGGGTTAAGTGATCAATAGGTGGTGGTGGTGGTGGGTTGTTGTTGTTGTTGTTCCCCTGATTCTGATTCTGGACGAGCAACTGCATCAACGTATTCTGCTGCTGGTTCAACTGAGTGAGCTCCGGTGGAAAGGCAAATCCATTGTCACATCTCGGAGGCATCTGATGGGTTTAGAAAAGATGAGGTTTAAGAATAGAGAGGGGTCTAGAGAGAAAACACTACCCATATGCACATGAGGCAAAAGCAAACAATTCACTTCATTCAATCAAACAAGGGCATACAATCGGTCTAACTATCACAAAAGTGCTTGGACTACTCTATTTACATGGTGGAATACTGCTACCGATGGGGTGATCTACTAGAAATATTCTTCGGTTGCAGACTCCATGATATCTGCTCCAGCTTCATCAACATAGTCATCATCACTATCGTCTGGGTCCGATTCGGTGTCGTCGATGATGATGTAGTCTTCCGAGCGAATCTCCTTGGGTTCTTCGTCTTCTTCTACTGGTGTAGGGTCTCCCATAAATATTCCGATCTTCTTGATCAGGTCGTCATTCTTCTCCACTAGTACGACGATTTCCTCCTCGTAATCTTCACGTGTAGCCTTGAGTTCTTCCTACAGTTCCATGATTCTTGTCCTCGCCTTCTTCAGATGTATCATGTCTGCGCACATCTGGTTCTCCTGACGTTGAATGTGCTGGTTTAACTCCTGGATAAAAGCTGCGATTGATCTATCCTTCTTGGTGCTGATCATCTCCCAGTGCTCATCTCGGCACCCACAAATCTGGTAGATAGTATCCTTGAGATCATTGCGGTAAACTTCTCCAATACGTCCCATGGCGATATGAGCTGCCATGCTCTTTCCTAGACTCCAGGTTGCTGCATCAAAGGAAAACTCTATGGGCTCAGTGACGGGCATGAACGTCCTTCCTGGAACTTGAACTTGAATCATCCAGCGCTCCTCTTCCGGTAAAGTGGCATTGTAGGTTCCGGTGAAGCTTGGTACTCCGATGTTCAGGTATCTATTTCATCCGGTTGCGTAAACTTGTTCCTTGCATCCGCCAACCTAAAAGAGTAGAAAAGATGAGGAGTCAGAAATGAGAAGAGTGAGTAGTGATCTAGGGCTTTAGCTTAGTGGTCATGTCCTATAGTCAGTGTGTGCTACTACAAAAAAATTCACATCCGTGACATTTTGGGCCGAACGAAATTTTTTTCTGTCATACATATGACACTTCTACGACGATAATTGTGACAAAACCCGGTATCATCATAGATGTGGTGGGCTCCTACTTCTATGACAAAAAATCATGACAGAAAATGGGCTTTTCGTCCTGGGCGGGCCGGAGACGCAGCTACATGACATCGTTTGGGCCGTCCATGACGGAAAAAGCCGTGGTAGAAGCGAGGGGGAGGAAAATTTCGGGGAGTTCCCGGTTACGGTGGGAGGTCGGGGGCCGAGCGATGCGCGTTTCTCTCGTACACGTACACGCGTGTGTGCGAGGCATTGGCTCTAACTGAACCCGAGCGAGGCGTTGGGCTCTAACTGAACCCGAGCGATTGCACTGCTGGCTACGCGTTACTGAACCCGAGCGATCGATCGATGGTTGTTAACTGAACCTGATCGAGCGATTCCTTCGCTACTGCTGCTAACTGAAGCCGATCCATGCTGCCTCTGGATGAACAGTGAGCGTTGCGGGGGGGTTTGGATGAACAGTTCCCGGTGGGGGTGGATGAACAGGACCCCGTGGTGTTGCCTCTGGATGAACAGGACCCCGATCGATCGAGCTGGTTGGGGCTGGATGAACAGGACCCCGTGGAGGGCTGGATGAACAGGACCACCCCGTGGAGGGCAGGATGAACAGTAGACGGTGGAGGGCAGGATGAACAGTAGCCCGTGGAGGGGTGGTTGAATAGGAGCCCGTGGAGAGGGCTGGTTGAACAGTAGCCGGTGGAGTAGCGCGCGGTGGAGGCTAGATGAACAGGAGCCCGTGGATGAACAGTCGCAGGTGGAGGCTGAAGGAGGTCGACGGTGGATGAACAGTAGCGCGTGGAGGCTGGAGGGGGTCGATGGTGGAGATGAACAGTATCCCGTGGAGTCCCGTTTTGCGGTACGCCACACCCCTCCCGATGAACAGGACCCCCGTTACGACCGTAGCGCTCCAACACAAGTCCGTTTCGTCTGTTTTGCGGTACGCCACACCCCTCCCGATCAACAGGACCCTGTTTCGACCGTAGGAGGTCCGTTTCCTCCGTTTTGCGGTACGCCAGACCCCTCCCGATCAACAGGACCCCGTTCCAAACGTAGGAGGTCCGTTTCCTCCGTTGTGCGGTACGCCAGGCCTCATTTCCATCGCCTGTTCCGTCCAAGCCCTCCGGATGAACACGACCACGCATTCCGTTCCAAGCCAGCCGGTTGGCTCCCACGCGTTCCGTTGCCTCCCCATGAACACAACGACGACGCTATTTCTCCGTTCCGACCCTGCCATGTCAACGAGCCCTCGCCGTACGTATGCGCGAGTAGGCGTTTGAGACCCCGCCCGTATGTACACATACGTGGCCGTATTTTCTTTCTTGCACCCTGGCCGCCTCTACTATGACACGTGTGTGCCTCTACATCCACCAGTATATATGTACGTACACGTTCGCGACCAGAATGACAACGCTACATATGCTTCGACCAGGTGGGTCCCGACTGTCAGGCACTTCCTTGTGTGCGAAGATGTAGCTGGTGGGTCCCACCAGTCAGGGGGGCGAAATACGGTGGCCCGTCCGGTGGGTCCCTGCTGTCAGGTGGAGGAATAATTATTTTGCACGTAATAAGGAGGCACTTCCTTGCTGCGACCGTGGACCCAGCTTGACCTCTCCACATACAGTCCGCGTCCGATGGAAGCCGTTCCTTGACCACGTTGACCACACCACGCCGAGAGCACCAGGGCGGTGGACGACGGCGAAGCCTAGGAAGGGGACGACATGGAGCCAGGGAAGACGCGGCAGTGGATGCCCATGCGTAGAGGAGTACGAGGGTTCACTCGTTTGCTGCGGTGTGAGGCTGCCGTCGCCGCAGAATAACAGGGGGTGTGGGTGAGTAGAGGGATGGCCTGGCCAGCGCTGGGAGTAGTAGGGGGCGGTGAGGCCTCCGCCGCATCGCAGCCGGCCACGGGAGGCAGGAGCACGAGGCACGACCGGCGCTGGTTTGGACGGCTGGAGCAAGAAGACCAGAGGTTGAAGAAGCACTATGGCCATTGGATGGACATCGTACGGTCATTGGAGCTACAATCGTGCATATTGACTAAGTTGACAAAGCCCTCTGTCCCCGTCAACTTAGTAGGCCCACAAGTCAGCCTCTCACCAAGGTGGGTCCCAACTAGCAGGGGGTATTCATTTTTTTGTGCGTAATAAGGAGGCACTTCCGATGGGTCCGAGCTAACAGCAGGGGGAATTTTTTTCGTGAAATACGGTGGCCCGTCGGGTGGGTCCCAGTAGTCAGGGGCAAACGTTTTTTTCGTGACATACTGGTGGGCGTCCGGTGGGTCCCTGCTGTCAGGTGGAGGAATAATTATTTTCCACATAATAAGGAGGCACTTCCTTGCGGCTGTCATGGACCCAGCTGTCAGCCTCTCCACGTACAGTATTCTTCTGATGGAATTTGGTCGTTGGCCACATTGACCACGCCGCGCCGACAGCACCACGGCGGTGGACGACGGTGAGGCCTAGGAAGGGGACGACACGGAGCCGGGGAAGACGCGGCAGTGGATGCCCACGCGGAGAGGAGTACGAGGGTTCACTGGTTCGGCTGCGCTGCCGTCGCCGCAGAATAACAGGGGGTGTTGGTGAGTGGAGTGGAGGGATGGCCTGGCCAGCGGTGGGAGTAGTATGGGGGCGGTGAGGCCTCTGCGGCAGCACAGCCGGCCACGGGAGGCAGGACCAGGCGGCACGACCGGCGCTGCTTTGGGCGGCTGGAGCAAGAAGACCAGAGGTTGAAGAAGCACTACGGCTGTTGGATGGACATCGTACGGTCAGTCGAGCTAGAATTGTGCATATTGACTAAGTTAACAAAGCCCTTCATCCCCGTCAACTTAGTAGGCCCACTATACTGGGTCCCAGCTAGCAGGGGGAGTATTCATTTTTTGTGTGTAATAAGGAGGCACTTCCTTGTGTGCGAAGATATAGCTGGTGGGTCCGAGCTGTTAGCGGCGGTAATGTTTTTTCGCGAAATACAGAGGACGTTTCGGTGGGTTCCAGATGTCAGGTGGAGGAAATCATTATTTTGCGCGTAATAAGGAGGCATTTCCTTGTGTGCGGCCGTGGACCCAGCTGTCAGCCTCTCCGCGTACAGTCCACTTCAGATGCATGTCGGTCGTTGACCACGCTGACCACGCCACGCCGAGAGCACCAGGGCGGTGGACGACGGCGAGGCCTAGGAAGGGAATGACACGGAGGCAGGGAAGACTCGGCCGTTGTTTTTGTTTCCCACGCGGAGGGGAGTACGACTGTATGAGGGTTTACTGGTTCGTCTGCCGTCGCCGGAGAATAACAGCAGGTGTGGGTGAGTAGAGGGATGGCTAGGCCAGCGATGGGAGTACGGTGGGGCGGTGAGGCCTGCACGGCAGCACAGCCGGCCGCAGGGAGGAGGGAGTAGGCAGTCCCGCCGGTGCTTGTTTAAGCGGCTGGAGCAGGAAGAGCAAAGATTGAAGAAGCACGACGGCCGTTGGATGGACATCCAACAGTATACATGCCATCTGTGGAAAGCCTCAAATCTGTGGAAAACAGCATACAGCCCATCTGCCATTATTTCAAATAATTTACAGCCCATTTGCTAATTATTACGGGTTTTTTTGGAGCCCATATTCTTTATGTTAGCATTACACCCATATTGTGGCCACGGTTAAAAAATTATACAAAATTTTGCATATGTCGGTGCAGTCTGAACTGTTTTTAATCCCGAAATTTCGAGTCACATTCAGACTAATTTTAAAAATAAATGTATATCAATATAAAATCCAATAAATTGTCCACGCATAAAAATCAATGCAATTTAAAATCTCGAAATGAAAAAAAGATATTTGAAAATAATTGCCGGTTTGATGTGTTTTAAAAATGTACAACCCATTTCTCATTACTGATAGGCCATTTTCTCGGCCAGCCGAATGAAGCTCTCCTCGTCTTGAAAGATTTGCATCCCAACAGGCCTGATAAAGCGACTTACTTGACAAATCACAAAAGAACTGGGCTAGCCATTTTCAGAAAGAAAAAAACTACTAGGATGGTCTATGGTAAACATAAAAGAAAAGACTGTCTAGACAGGCCAGAGTGTCCCGCACAGCCCAGATGACACCCTGCTTCCGTCTGAAAAACAAATTAGATAAATGCCTCTCCAATTATGGCGATTCATAAAAATTCCACTGCAATTTCCAAACTTTGAAAAATGCCACTGCAATTTTTGCAAACTTTGAAAAATGCCACTGCAGTTTGCAAACTTTGAAAAACGCCACTCCAGACTTCGAAAAATGCCACTAGAAATGGAATGAGATGGCATTTTTCAAAGTTTGGAAATTGCAATGGCATTTCTCGGATACACCAGATTTTGAGTGGCATTTATCAAATTAACCCAAAACAAAAATAACTGGGCAAGCTGTTGGGTCCCTGGTGTCAGCCGCTCGTTGTGCAATTCTCTCGTTTATTGACTACGTTGACAATGGCATGGGACCCAGATGTCAGAAATCCACTAGGACGAGCCATTTTTTATTGGCTTGAAATAAGGAGGCACTTGCTTGCGTACTGCCATGACCTTGGCGGGTCCCTGCTGTCATCCTCTCCACGTACAATCATCTCCTGATTGTGTATGCGTCAACTTGCTAGGCCCACAAGTCAGCCTCTAAACCGTGGAGGACAAATACAACCCATTTAAAAAAATAACAGCCCATTCCATCCGTTCAAACGGAAAGTTCAACATTCAGACCAAAGTAATAGGTCTGATCCACATATAGAGTACTGAACTTCCACGTTGACAACCATCATAGCCAAGTTAACTATCTACTCCCACTAACACTCTAGTAGCGTACAAGTACTAACTTACTCTTAGCTACCTAGACGATGCTGGCCGCCATCTGCTGTCCATGCTAAACGCCGGCACCGGCGTCCTCCGCCTCGCCTCAGAATTGCCAGAGGTGCGATAGGGCGCGTTGCTCGCGCGCATTGGCCCTTTCCATGCCGGCGTGGTCCACCGAAGCTTCGGCGTCCAAGCGGGAAACCCACTTGACGAGCTAGTAGTAAAAATCGGTGTCACGAACGCGTGCGTGCCCGACAGCCTCCAGGGCTATTTGCCGGGCGCCGGCCTCCATGTAGTCGGCCCAGTTGTGGGTGCTCTGCTCGCGACTCAGAGCGTCGGTGCGCTGCTGCTCCATGTCCCGCTGGCGGCGCAAATCGGCGATACGCTGCTCCTCCGCCAGGCGGTCGCACTCCAACAACTCCTTGATCTCCGCATTGCCATCTAAAGATAGATAGAATGCCTCCTCCCTCTGCCTGCCTTACGGTGAAAACCCGAACACTAGTTCTGGCGGTGACCGCCTCCGGCGTCGCCTACCGCGGACGGGCGGGGGCATGGCGGACATGGCGAGCGACGTCGTGCCGGTGGCAGCTTATGAGGATATGGCGAGTTGGGTCACGGTGGCACCTGAGAAGATCGGGAAATAGTACTTATAGGCAGAAGGTAGCGCGACGGTCATCCGAATTCAATGCATAATGGCTTAGCGCGCCAGCTTGCCGTGGAAAACTAGAGAAACTGAAATTATGACTGTGTCGTCCCGTCCCGTCTGGGTCGCACGCCGGCATGGCGGTCAAATGAGTGCACTCGAATCATCTCCCTCCTTGTCAATAATGATTCCATGGATTTAAAGCGTATCTTTTTTCGCATCAGTTAGCTGCCTTAATTACGGTCGGCTGCATGCAGGCACTCAGAATCGCTCACAGGCAGTACGCGAAGCAGCATGCAACGAGTCGCAGCCGAGGGCACGCATGCAGCCACTTAAATCGCTGGAATTAATTAGGCTTAAACTTCTGCATGCCGTTAATTATTGCCATGCATTGGTCTTGCTGCTTTGCTCACGGGACTAATAAATCCCGGATGGAGGGAGTACCTTGGTTGGTGAGAGGTTTGAATTAAGCCCTGCAAACCGGAAAGGGGGTACTCCCTCCGTTTTTATTTAGTTCGCATATTAGCTTTGGTCAAAGTCAAGCTTTACAAATGTTGACCAAGTTTATATACAAAAATATTAAGATATACAATAACAAATCAACAACAAAAATATTAAGATATACTATAACAGATCATATACAAATATGTAGCTCCAAAAGCAGAGATCTAGAAAAAACATTTGTTCTTCCTACTAACATGGATGCTTCTCTTGGCCAACATTCAGTACAGACTGAAAGACAAATTTGTTTGTGAAGTCTACAATTCCTCTTGCAAACGTAAGTGGTTTCACCAACAGCTGGAACCATGAGAATGAACCACACATGATGGAGGAACATCCACTGCAATATGATTTGGTCTTCTCTCGATCACACCGCGAGACTATTTTCGGAATACAAACTTTAACTTAGGCAAAATGATGCCCATTGTATAATCAGACCAAAGCAATGAAGCACCTAGTGTTGGCCAATAAATAGTACAGTACTACTTTTCTGTAGTCCATGAAGTGACTATCCAATCTTTCTGTGTCTATTTTCAAATGGCACTACATGCAGTGACTATACTATTCTCTTGTGCAGTTCAACCAAAATTGCGGACACTTTGTTTGTTTGCCAAATAGAAACGGGCAGACATCTCTGTCTGCACAAATATCAAGCAGCTAGTAAACATATACCACACCTTGTATTTTTGGTTTAAACATGTCTCTTCCGCTTAGCATCTGTCATGTTCTGCACTGGACAATCTGATACGGTTATGTTTTGCCCTGGACAATTTCATACTGAATTGATTTGCTGGTTCAGAGCAGAAATATAGCGCCTATTCTTCATCAGACCAAGGATATCCATGTTTGCAGTGATGGAAGAGGTGAAATCAATACAACCGAAATTGAGCATCCAATCATTGAATCCTGTCCTGCACCTCCAATGTAGGTCCACCCTGCCAATAAATTCACATGCAAACCACTAGTATTACTATCTAATGACAGTACAAAAAGAGTAGCAAGATATTAGCAAACCATGTACCTTCGTAATGAACAGCTCATAGTGCCACCAATTGGATATAAAGGTTTGGAAAAAAACATGCTCCTAATGTTGAACCAGTTGGACTTTTTGTGCAGTTCCACTAAAATCGAGCATCCCTGTTTGCATAGATATTGAAAGTGTGATTACTCTAAAAGTGGCACTAGTTGAAGCATAGACTCACAAATATAAGCATTCCAATTTCATAATGGGAAAAGCTAGCAAGACTGTTTCTAACCACCTGTTTGAAGGAATAAATAAAGCAACATCGGCTGATGTCAGGAAGGCATACATAATTTTTTCTGAAAAACTGAGCCATTCCTGACCTTTCCTCTTCTTTTAAGCAAATTTTGTGCAGTTCTACTAAAATAAAATGCCATCACCGCCTTGACAGTTCAGTGACACTGTACAAAAGGAAATGACTTAACATTACATCATGATGTCAGGTATGTAGTCGACAGGCATTAGAGACAAACATACAGACCTCCTCCGATAACATAATGAACATTAATTTTAACAAAGGTGTGACTAGCTTTACCGGGATAATTTGAGTGAACTCTACACCCTTTGTTCTTTAAAATAAGACATTTTCGTGGTTCAATTTAAAGTACCCAAACGTCTAGTATTAAGAAAAACAGGTAGTAGTTTTCTTGAGCACATATCTGGGAAAGCTTGCCACACTTTATTTATGTCCATACGCTAATGCAACACCATTCGAATACTACAAATATACACTAATCCAGTGGCTAGTGCAACACTAGAGTAGTTAGTTTATTACAGGGTATAGTACAATGGTTTTACTGAACAGATTTCAATAAACTCTACCACTGGAAGGTTTCTATAAGAATTAACAATACAAAATGTAAAGGTAACAAGTTTCAGCATTGGTATACTAGCTCTGCATGAGCATTAAACCAAATACAAAAGTCTGAAGGTAACTAGCATTATTAACTAATGACAGTATAAGAAAATTGCAAACCATGTACCCCAAGGTAAATATCATTTCGAACTCGGGGGGACCTTAAAAATTGCTATCCCAATCTTGATAATCGATCAAACATAAAAACTTGATCGAATGAATCAAGAAAACAGCCGGAGGAGGAGGTTCCCACTCTTGACCTTTACTCTTGTCTTCATAATTGTCTGTGCAATTTAACCAAAATAAAATGACATTAGCGCCTTGGCATTTTGGTGACACTGTACAAAAAAATTAACTTATCTCATTAAAGTGAGGTATGTAATCTATAAGCATTAACAGTGCAAAAATCTGAAGGTAGTAACAAGTTTCATCGTTGGTATACTGGCTGTGCAACAGCATTAGAATGCCTTAGACTGTTGGCGTTGCTTAAATTTATCGGTGGCATTAGACTGAGAGCGGCATTAGTTAAATGTGGCATCACTTTAGCAGTAGCATTGCTTGACTTGACTGCTGGCGTTATACTAACAGCAAAAAAACTGGCAATAAGAGCATGGGAGGCCCATTCGAACAGTGGGCGCACCAGTACGATGTACCTCCACGGATGCAGAGTGGTGAGGGAGGTATGGTTGCCCAGAGCAACAAATATCCAGGCAGCATATGTGGATTACGTCCCATTTTTGCTCTCTTTAGCCACCTTTTTCCTATGCGAGGACAACAAACCAATCGACCTGGTCATTCTCTATTGCGTTGTCATGCCTTTCTACCCTTGTTCAACCAAGAGACATGAGACTCGTTCCTTAGCTACTGATTTTCCCCTTTTCAACCTAGATGCGGGTTCGATGCTTACTCTCTTGGACAGTACAGTCTACCTTCCTTTCCTTATTCAACCCAGACATGGATTAGTCTGCATGAAGTAGGGTTTCCTTTAATATTGCAAATTATGGTTTTCGTCTGCGTGGCCAGCAGAGCAGAGGATAACAAATTAGGAAGATGGTGGAGTGGAAAAAGATCCACATGCAACGATGTGGCAGATGGGGCAATAGAACAAGGTTATGGTTTGAAAAGAGGTAGCATACCTGAGGGTCGGCGGGAAGTGGCTTCGCTCGTGGTCGTCGTCCTCCGCACACACTACGGCAGCGAGCTTGGGGATGGAGGCCATCTCGCGCGGGCGCTAGGTCTGAGAGGACGGCCTTGTCGTCAGTGCGTGACCTCGCTCGTCGACGAAGAGTGCGTCAACCTGCACGTCCTTTTCTTCCCCGGCGGATCTGCGACCACCGGTGAGGAGGGAGAGAGGGGCCGTCTTTTTTAGATCTGGAGAGAGGGTGGTAGTGTGAGAAGCAAGTGGGTAGCCCTTAGCAAGAAAGCGCTCAAGCTCCAGCCTATATATCTTTTTTATACTACTAGTACTAGAGGTGGAGTAGTGGTAGAGTAGTTTATATTTTCTCTACGTACAGTACCAGTTAGTCGTGCTTCAAAACTGATCGGCACACCATTAAAAAAATAAAGGTCGATAACTAATGTGGCACCTCGGGCCAACGCGGCCAGATCACATTTTGCACGAGAAATTACACACCATGTTTCGTTGACATGTGGTCCCGTTCCAACATATCAGTGAGACGCCGGCGAGTAGTAGGAGTATTTCCGAACGGACATGTAGGCCGGGGCGCCTCTTCGTGAACCGTGGCAAACTCGCAACCGTCCACCGACTCTTCACCTTTCCCTCTCGATTTGGAACTGCCGTCGCACGCTCTTCCTCTCCCTCCTCCATTTTCCTTCAGCCCTTCACCCTTTCTTCTGCCATTGTTCGATCATCTTCTCCATGGAGGGAACAGGCCAGAAACGACCCCGTTATTCTTGCCTCGATATGAATTACCTCCTGCTTATCTAAATGGAGATTTCTTTGGTGGAATTTATGCAACCCGCATAGCTAATTTTCTTGGTGTAGCCATACGCGAAGATGATATTGAATTACCTCCTGCTTATCTAAATTTTAATGCTATGGTTCACCACCAGTTTGTCGAGAGGAACGAATCACCTCTCTAGTATCGACTAATCTTTGACAGACGCCGTGATGTCCGTATTACTCTCCCTGCTCCTACCTTCTTTGATTATCAGGCAAGAGGAAGATATACTATTACCAGAGAGGAGGCAGATGAGTATGAAAGGAGAGAGGAGGCCGCTCTTCGCCACGCTGCAGCTCAGCAGGCGATAGCCGCCGCATCGCAGTACGACCCCAGCTACTATTATGGATATCCGCCAGGCCAGCCGTGGCCATAGACCAACTTAGGCCAAAAGCCTAAGCTTGGGGGAGTACGTATTTCCCACCGACATTACATTTATGCTCACACACTCATTGCTAGATGTCGGTTCTCATACTTTTTCATTGTATCATCCATGCTAGTTTATTTCCCTTTTTATGCTTTCTTCTTGTGTGTTTAATAAACCTTAAGAAAAACCAAAAAAATAGTTGTAGCTTTTAATCAGTTTAATTTCCATGCGTGTAGTAGTAATTAAAAAGAAAACCCAAAAAGATCATGTTCTTCTTTTGCTTGTTGGGAGCTTTCCCGTGTAAATAGTTTTATTTCTTTTCTTTGGGGGTCCATAGGAGAAGACCATGATTAAATTGTTGAAGTGGCTCTTATATGCATAAATGTTAATCTGACAAAAGAGCCCATATTGCCTTGTCTTCTCCTGTTTATTGAATTCTTGCAGATT
The DNA here is from genome assembly GCF_056163025.1 of Triticum urartu. Lineage (NCBI taxonomy): Eukaryota > Viridiplantae > Streptophyta > Magnoliopsida > Poales > Poaceae > Triticum > Triticum urartu. Next base: position 40,290,747 of record NC_141876.1, on the reverse strand, counting down.
CCAGCTTAGTCCAATGCACGTGCACTATTATTATTATTCACATCGTTCGGTCGTGCAAGTGAAAGGCAATTATGACGATATATGATGGACTGGCTGAGATGAGAAAAGTTGGTATGAACTCGACCTCTTTCATTTTTGTAAATATGGTTAGTTCATCGTTCCTGATTCAGCCTATTACGAATAAACATGTTTACAATGACAACTAGAGATCATAGTTTCTTGTGCCATGCTTGATTAGCTATGAGTTATAATGGTTTACCTTGCGTGCCAACATGCTATTGAGATAGTTATGATGTGGTATGATAGGGTGGTATCCTCCGCTGAATGATTTAAGTGACTTGACTTGGCGCATGTTCACGCATGTAGTTGAAACAAAATCAACATAGCCTTCACGATATTTATGTTCATGGTGGATCATATCCTACTCATGCTTGCATTCGGTGTTGATTAATTTTAATGCATGTTCATGACTGTTGTCGCTCTCTAGCTGGTTGCTTCCCAGTCTTTTGCTAGCCTTCACCTGTACTAAGCGGGAATACTGCTTGTGCATCCAATCCCTTAAACCCAAAGTTATTCCACATGAGTCCACTATACCTACCTATATACGGTATCTACCTGCCGTTCCAAGTAAATTTGTATGTGCCAAACTCTAAACCTTCAAATAAATATCCTGTTTTGTACGCTCGAATAGCTCATGTATCAACTAGGGTTGTCTGTATCTTCCATGTTAGGCGGGTTATTCTCAAGAGGAGTGGACTCCGCTCCTCACTCACGAGATAAATGGCTGGACACCGGGATGCCCAGTCCCATGCTTTATGCAAACTAAATCAAAATAATTGCAAAAAAAACTCCCCCTGGGACTCTTGTTAGTTGGAGGCACTCGTTGTTTCGAGCAAGCCATGGATTGATGCTTGTTGGTGGAAGGGGGAGTATAAACTTTACCATTCTGTTTGGGAACCGCCTATAATGTGTGTAGCATGGAAGATATCGCCATCTCTTGGTTGTTATGTTGACAATGAAAGTATACCGCTCAAAATATTATTCACCTCTATTTCAAAACCGAGCTCTGGCACCTCTACAAATCCCTGCTTCCCTCTACGAAGGGTCTATCTCTTTAGTTTTATGCTGAGTCATCATCCTCTTAATTAAAAAGCACCAGTTGGAGAGCACCGCTGTCATTTGCATTCATTACTGCTAGTTTACATTGAGTATGACTTGACTGGATCTCTTTTACCATGAATTACAATGTCTAGTTAGTCCTTGATCTTTAAAGGTGCTCTACGTTTATGTTTTGCGGTCTCAGAAAGGGCTAGCGAGATACCACCTTGTTATATCATATTATGATTGTTTTGAGAAAGTGTTGTCATCCGAGATTTATTATTATGGCTCGCTAGTGGATTATGCTATTGATATGAGTAAACTTGAGACATGTGCATTATTGCAAATGTGGTTAGTTATAATCCTTGCTGAAAACTTGAATGCTGGATTTACATATTTACAACAACAAGAGCAAATAGAGTTTGTAAAAGTTTTTCTTTATCAATTTTAGTTTGTCAACTGAATTGCTTGAGGACAAGCAAAGGTTTAAGCTTGGGGGAGTTGATATGTCTCCGTCGTATCTACTTTCCAAACACTTTTGCCCTTGTTTTGGACTCTAACTTGCATGATTTGAATGGAACTAACCCGGACTGACGCTGTTTTCAGCAGAATTACCATGGTGTTATTTATGTGCAAGAACAAACGTTCTCGGAATGACCTGAAACTTCACGGTGCAACTTTTCAGAAAATATGAAAAATACCTGCAAAAGATGAAGGCCAGGGGGCCCACCACATGTTCACGAGGGTGGGAGGCGCGCCTGCCCCCCTAGGGCGCGCCCCCCTACCTCGTGGGCCCCCTGTTGCCTCTCCGACTCCAACTCCAACTCCATATATTGTGTTTCGGGGAGAAAAAAATAGAGAGAAGAAATCATCCCGTTTTACGATATGGAGCCGCCGCCAAGCCCTAAAACCTCTCAGAAGGGCTGATCTGGAGTCCGTTCAGGGCTCCGACGAGGGGAATCAGTCGCCATCGTCATCATCAACCATCCTCCACCACCAATTTCATGATTCTCACCGCCATGCGTGAGTAATTCCATCGTAGGCTTGCTGGACAGTGATGGGTTGGATGGGATCTATCATGTAATCGAGTTAGTTTTGTTAGGGTTTGATCCCTAGTGTCCACTATGTTCTGAGATTGATGTTGCTATGACTTTGCTATGCTTAATGCTTGTCACTAGGGCCTGAGTGCCATGATTTCAGATCTGAACCTATTATGTTTTCATCAATATATGTGTGTTCTTGATCCTATCTTGCAAGTCTATAGTCACCTATTATGTGTTATGATTCGTTAACCCCGAAGTGACGATAATCGGGATACTTACCGGTGATGACCATAGTTTGAGGAGTTCATGTATTCACTATGTGTTAATGCTTTGTTCCGGTTCTCTATTAAAAGGAGACCTTAATATCCCTTAGTTTCCGTAAGGACCCCACTACCACGGGAGGGTAGGACAAAATATGTCATGCAAGTTCTTTTCCATAAGCATGTATGACTGTATTTGGAATACATGCCTACATTACGTTGACAAACTAGAGCTAGTTCCGTGTCACCCTAGGCTATGACTATTACATGATGAACCGCATCTGGCATAATTCTCCATCACCGATCCATTGCCTACGAGCTTTCCATATATTGTTCTTCACTTATTTACTTTCCCGTTGCTAGTGCTATCATCACTACAAAATACCAAAAACATTGCTTTTACTACCGTTACCTTTTGTTACCGTTACCACTACTATCATATTATTTTGCTACTAAATACTTTGCTGTAGATATTAAGTTTCGAGGTGTGGTTGAATTGAAAATTCAGCTGCTAATACTTGAGAGTATTCTTTGGCTCCCCTTGTGTCGAATCAATAAACTTGGGTTGAATACTTTACCCTCGAAAACTATTGCGATCTCCTATACTTGTGGGTTATCAAAAACCATCATCGACTTCCTGCCGAGGGGCGGGTTATTCCCACCCCCAGATCCGGCGAGAGGGTCGTGTTCGTATGCCACTTCCTCCGTGGGTTGGGGTTTGCACTTAACCCCTTCATCTGAGGGCTCATGTTCTATTACGGGCTAGACTTCCACGATTTGGCCCCGGACTCTATTCTTCTTATCTTGGCGTTTATCGTCACGTGCGAAGCCCTCCTCTGAACTCCTCCGCACTTCGGCTTGTGGCTCAAGATCTTTGATGTGAAGCCGCAAGTGGTAGAGGGTGAGCAGGCCGAGTGCGGCGGCGCTACAGTGAGAAAGCTTGCTAGCGCCGTTTGGCTGAAAGGATCCTTCGCCAAATCTTCCAATATGTGGCAGCAGGGGTGGTTCTATATCACCGAGCCCCGCAGCTCCAAGTGGGCAACCGCGCCCGCATTCCGATCCAGCCCCCCAACTCAGCTTGCATCGTGGATTACCAAGGCGCTAGATTGGGGATCAACAAATGATGTGCGAACTCTGCAAAGTCGCATCCGAAGCCTCATTGAGAGGGACATCGACATAGCCAACGTCGTTCATGTAATGCTAGTTCATCGGACCCTTCCGTGCCAGCGACGGCCTCTCCACCTATGGGAGTTCAATCCACAAGGGACGCAGACTCTTCAGCACTTCTTCGGCACAACGCACGAAGGAATGTGGAGATTATTCTTCGGGAAACGAAGGCAATGGCCGGACACCACCGAAGATGTCGGCCTAAATTGTAACCATCTGGACACCCGGTAAGTACCCATTTACCGAATACCTCATAATCTGATACCCAGTGGCAAGATACCAACAGTATCATCCTTTTTCAGGGCTGGATAAAGAAGGTGGAATGGATTAGGTGTCCGGCTCCCCTTCTTGAAGACTCAGCTACTCCTGTGTTAACAAGGATGCTGGCCTCGGCGCCATACCAGGCATCAGCAGGGGAGGGCGAAAAAACCCAAGAAGACCTTGGTTCCGGAGGTAAGTCGGACATTGAGTCCAGAGAAATCGACCTTTCCTCGCCTGAAGAAGGAGGCGGAAAAGGACCCAGTATCCCTTCTCCAAACAGGAGGAAAAGGGCTGCCTCCGAAGATTGGGAGGGGCGGTCTTTCAAGAAGGGCAAGATGCCGCCGTCGACCGGCTTGAGTTTGGAAAGTGACGCCATTGAGCATCTCCAACAAAGGGACAATCCCTCGGCCAAACCATACTAGAATCCGGAGTACTTTGATAGCGTCCCGCTCCGTTGCTGTTACCGAAGATATACGTAATGCATTCATGCATTTTTACAGGTCGGCACACAGAGTTTTTCTGGGCAATCCTCTTCTTTGGGGAGTCTCCTCCCAGAGATGATGGAGAGCGAGACGCCTCCTCCAACCTCCTCGCCCAACAAGGCGGATGACTCTGAAGTGTCATCATGGAGGGTCCCTTTTGACCAACAAGTTACGCAGGGGACAGAAGAGGTAGTACCCGAAGGTGGAGCACCGATCATCCAGGATTCCGGGGCTGATGATAACAAATGTCCCAGACTAACTGGTTCGCAGCCGACAGTGATTCTGGAGATGGGTGAACAGGTTCCTTCAAAGGATGATGGTGCTCCTGGAGCAGCTTCAGGAAACCCGGAGACTCCGGATATATTGCGGGACATGTTGTGGAAAGCATCTGTCTCGGGGGAACAGCGTACCTTGATGGGTACAGTGATTGAGAAGATTTCTTCCACGAAGAGCGGATTAAATGAAGCCTTCATGAGCCTACTGAAGGGCTTCGAGGTTTGTGACATAATGTTTTCAGCTATGTTTCATTTACAAAGATGCACCTGTGTATAGGTAGTAGCCCCTGATACTCAGGTTGGCTTCCACTAGGAAGAAAATGGAGGATCGAAAAGGATCGTTTTAGGACTAACCTGATGAACTTTGAACACAGGATGCTTCCCCCTTGGACACTTCCCGGACTATGGAGATTGCCGATTTGCAGCGGAAGCTTCATGTGGCAGGGGATGATCTTGCTTTAATCAATATGCGTCTGGACGAGTCGCAAGGTATGTATTCGGGGCAATCCTCATACATTTTTGTGGTATAAGCATGATGCTGAGATTTGGCTGTAGATGGTGCTGCCGCCGTTGAAGTTCTTCGAGCGGAGCTGGCCCGGGCCAAGGAGCAGGCCCGGCGTAGCCATGCTGCTGCCAAAAAGGCATTGGCTGAATTAAAAGCCGAACAAGCTGCACGGCGCCAAGATGAGGAGAAGATATCCACGATGACGCTCAAACTGGAGAATGCTACCGTTCGTTGTGAATTTGTGGAGGAGGAGAGTAAAGCCTTAACGGCTGATCTGGACAAGGCCTTATAGGAGGCGAGAGAAGCGCGGTCGGAATGCAGAGCAGCCCGTGAGGAGGTTCAACAGGTGAGGGAGATTGCGGCTAGAAAGCCCTTTCTGCTGCAAACTAAGTTCGGTGACCCAAACTATGCCCAGGTTAACCAAGTACGGAGTTCTTCGGACGAGTTCTTGGACTTGCTGAAGAGTTCTGCTGATGCGGCACAGTATTACCAAGCGCGGGATGGATATGCAACGGAGAAGCTTTTTTGGTTGCAGTTTGGCGCATCAAAGTGCCCTCTGTTGCTCAATGAACAGATGTCGCAATGAGCCGAACTTCATAGGATATCTGGCGCTGCCATGAAGGATGTCGTAATCCGGTTGTGGCCAACCAAGCCTGTTCCGAATAGCTATTTTGGTTTGGTGCAAAGGCTTGTTGACGCGGTGCCGTGTATCGACGCTATGAAGCGGTCAACATGCATTGAGGGTGCACGGATGGCTTTTGCGCGAGTCAAGACATTCTAGGGGAAGATGAAGGCCATCGATGTTGCGATGAAGGGTCCACCCAAATGCAAGGACCGTCTGGAACCGGAGCATTATTTTGAAGACGTCCTAGAGGCCGCCTGCTTTATAGAGGGTCAGTGCTCAAAAGACATAATGTTCGAGTGAGGTGTATGAAAATTGTAAAAGACAATTTTATAGTTAATATATTTATGTTTTGCTTGAAATCTTGAATTCCTCCTGTGCGGCCCTTTTGATACAATCTGAAAGTTTTCCAATCGTCGGCTTCAGCCCCCTTGTAGGAAGTATGGGGTGTTCGGAAAAGCATTTTAATCACTCTTTATCCGACGTCTTGGTCCATGAAGGAGGTGATAATGCGGCGAACCAGGCAATCGGAATATAAGGTGTTAACACTTTCACATAGCCATAGGAGTTTTATGGTGGGGCTACGACATAGCCCCTGGTATGTATGCGGCGTATGGTGCCTTACATATTTGATCTGAAAAAGATCCCTCGTGTGACACAGAGAATCGCTAAAGATTCCAATAAGTCGTCAAGTGGTTGACCAGCTCACGCCGCATCATGACAGTCAGTTTTCAGCTTTCTCTACTAAGGTGCTCGTCCGGTTTAGACCAGGGCACAATCACAGTAGTTCTCCCTTTACTACCCTAGCTGATAGAGCGGAACGTAGAGTAGCAAACACAGGAGCCGGGCGACCCAACTATTGACCCAAGACAATGATTCAGAGCTGATGCGTATAAGTCCAAACTTGCGACGCCGAAGTATGCTATAGAGATGGTCAAACTTTTACTGGCAACTCATTTGTTCCCACACCAAGCCCCTGGCAGGCTATGCCAAGGTATTTCTGTGAAATAACTGTAGGAGCCATATTTGTTGGGGAAAGAATGCGGATGATTAGTTCGGATATTGTTTAATGGGAACTGAGCGATATGCCAATGATTACTTATGATATATATATATACATATATATATATAAGCCATCCTCCCGGCTATTTGACATGCTCGGGGTTGGAGGCGGAGGAACAGGCTAGTACAGGCTCGAGAAATAGAGAGTGCGGTCTATAAAAAGTTATTTTGGACCTCCTGTCGCACGTCTGCGCCACCAGTCCTCGTTGGGGGGAATCCTTGATGGAAATATCCCCTTAGGTGAATGTACGGATCCGGACTTTGATAGAGCCAGTTTCCGGTGTTTATCCTATTTGTCACCTATTTTTAAAGGATAGCGAAGGAAGAAATAAAAAGAAAATAAGAAATAAAAAATTACTAGAGTGCTTGCAGGCTTGTCCGTATTGTGCTTCCGCTAGTGCCCATGGTATCTTGAGTGCGTAATGATGTATGTGCGGTACAAACTTTGTAGGTGTACGGAGTGGGCGGCGGAAGCCGGGTTGCTATTTCCGTTCTAGGACTAGTTGATCCTCGGGTGGAGACTACTTATGACCCCCGGTATTTCATTGGTGAACCTTTCCATCATCCCTGTCGCTTGGCGGCCTCCTCCCCCTGTGTTCGGCGTTGAGCTTGCTGACCTGTTTAAAGACCCAGCAGTTTCTGTTGGTATGATTAGCTGGTTTATCGGGGTGGCCATGAATCTGACAAGGTCGGTCCAATAGCCTGTCCAGGTTGGATGGTTCGTCTCGATTTTCCTTGAATGGCTTCTTCCACTGACCGGGCTTGGGGTTGCTGAATCCGGTGTTGACCATTGTGTCGCCTGATCTTTCATTGTCATTGCGACTGTTGTTTTTGCTTCCTCGTGGCTTGCCGTTGCCGTCTCGGATTTCGGAGGTGCCCTGGTTGCTGGCGCTATTGCTTCTACGAGCGAGCCAGCTGTCTTCTCCCGCGCAAAAGCGGGTCATCAGAGCAGTGAGGGCTGTCATGGATTTAGGTCCTTCTTGGTCGAGGTAGCATGCAAGCCATTCGTCCCAGACGCTGTGTCTGAAAGCATGAAGGGCTTCCACGTCCGGACAGTCGGCAATTTGGTTCTTTTTGACTAAGAACCGAGTCCAGAGCTCCCTGGCTGTTTCTCCGGGCTATTGGACAATGTGACTTAGGTCATCGGCAGCCGGTGGCCGGACATGTGTTCCTCGGAAGTTATCGAGGAAGGCCTCTTCCATGTCCTCCCAGCTGCCTATGGAGTTTTCAGGCAGGCTGCTTAACCAGTACCGAGTTGGCCCTTTTAGTTTTAGTGGGAGGTATTTAATGGTGTGGAGGTCGTCCCCACGGGCCATGTGGATGTGGAGGATGAAATCTTCTATCCATAACGCGGGATCGGTTGTCCCGTCGTATGATTCAATATTGACGGGTTTGAATCCTTTGGGGAATTCATGATCCATTACTTCATCAGTGAAGCAAAGCGGGTGTGCGGCGCCTCTATGTTGGGCCACACTGTGACGTAACTCCGAAGGAGTCCCTGTGCGGTATTCGGATCGGGCATGGCGAGGTTTGACACGTCCGAATAGGCGGCCATCGTCGCGTGTCGAAGCATGTTTTCGCGGTCCGTAGATCGGTCTTGCGTTTCCTGCTCTATCGTCCAAGTCCCTCTGCAGGTTGTCCGGGTAATCGTGATCTGCGTTGTTCTTGCCTTTACGGAGAGGTGGGGTGGTCTGGTGTTCGACTTGAGTTGCCTCTTTATCCGGACAGAGTTGTTGGTGACCGGCCGCATTGTGTGACGAAGGTATGGGCTCCAACGCCCTGTCATCGGACTGGTATAGCGAACTGCGCTTTGGGTAGCTTTTGGCTAGGCCACTAAGGCCCTATTCTTCGGTGACCAGGACTTCGGTCCATCTGTCATTGAGTAGGTCTTCGTCAGCTTGAAGCTGCTGTTGTTTCTTTTTCAGGCTCCTTGCTGTAGCTATCAACCTGCGCTTGAAGCGCTCCTGCTCGAGGGGCTCTTCGGGTACGATGAAGTCTTCGTCATCGAGGCTTACCTCATCTTCGGAGAGCGGAAGTTAGTTGTCGTCCTCCGAACCGTCGCTGGGCGGGGCCTGTTCATCGGGGCTGGCTTGCCCGTTTTCCTGTTCCTCCTGCTCCTATATTGCTCCCACAGGGTCTTCATTGCTTTCGGCGCCGTCTGGAGTACTATTTTCTCCAGCGCCATCGTTGCTGCAGCGTGACTTGGGGCGGCGTTTGGGGCGCCAGAATTTAGATTGTGTCTCGGGAGTTTTAACTGGATCTCCCTTGTCCTTGCCGCGAGGCTTTGTAAGTGTATCGATCATGTACACGTCGTATGAAGGGGTGGCCATCCCACGCCTGATGACTGGCGGGCCTTGGCCTTGCTCCTTATTGGCATCGTCGTCTATACCGTCAATGTCTTCGGAGCCAGAAGCGGGCATGTCAGTTAAATCCTCGACAGTGGCTATGAAGTGGGTGGCGGGTGGGAAGTGAAATTTCCCATCCTTAGCCTCTGGCTCGAACCGAACATAGTTCAGTTGTGTGTCCTTCCCCAAGGACAAGTTCTTTAAAGAGTTTAGCACATCACCCAAAGGTGAGTGCTGGAAGATGTTTGCGGCACTAAATTCAAAAATCGACAACCGATCCAGCTCGGTGTCCGCAGGCGTGCCCGGTCCGGAACTTATAGCCGGAGACGAGTCCGGAGTTCCATTGACGCAAATATTGCAGGGTGCCGAGCCCGTGTGCGGCTCCAATGCCGCGGACTCTATGGTCTCGGATGGCACGATCTGCTCCGGTTCTCAGGCCGTTGCAGCAACAGGGACCATCTCCTGAATGTGATCCGATGACCGATTTAAGTCATGTTCATCGGGGCGAGGGGGAGCGATCGCTGCGGTCTCAAATCCATTGAAGATCAAGTCTCCACGGATATCCGCGACGTAGTTCAAGCTTCCAAATCTGACCTGGTAGCAAAGGGCGTATCTATCGATCTGCTCCAGATGGCCAAGCGAGTTGGCCCGCAATACGAAGCCGCCGAACACAACAATCTGTGTGGGGAGGAAGGTTTCTCCTTGGACAGCGTCACTATATATGATTGAAGGGGCCATCGAACCTTTCGTCAATGGCACAGTGGAACTCTCAATGAAAGCACCAATGTCGGTGTCAAAACTAGCGGATCTCGAGTACGGGGTCCCGAACTGTGCGTCTAAGATCGATGGTAACAGGAGACGAGGGACACGGTGTTTACCCAGGTTCGGGCCCTCTCTATGGAAGTAATACCCTACGTCCTGCTTGATAGATCTTGATGAATATGAGTGTTACAAGAGTTGATCTACCGCGAGATCATAATGGCTAAACCCTAGAAGTCTAGCATGTATGACTATGGTAATGTGTATATCCTTTCCGGACTAACCCCTCCGGTTTATATAGACACCAGGGGGATCTAGGGTTACATAGAGTCAGTTACATAAGAAGGAATCTTCATAGTCAGTCGCCAAGCTTGCCTTCCACGCCAAGGAGAGTCCAATCCAGACACGGGTACAGTCTTCGGCCTTCATGTCTTCACAGCCCACCAGTCCGTCCCATGGATAGCAGGCCGGACGCCCGAGGACCCCTTACTCCAGGACTCCCTCAGTGACAAATCTTAATCTCGATCTTTGCCAATTCAACAAACACCATCGAATACACCTGTAGAGCACCTTTATAATCTCCCAGTTACGTTGTGACGTTTGGTAGCACACAAAGTGTTCCTCCGGTATTCGGGAGTTGCATGATCTCATAGTCATAGGAACATGTATAAGTTATGGAGAAAGCAGTAGCAACAAACTAAACGATCATCGTGCTAAGCTAACGGTTGGGTCAAGTCAATCACATCATTCTCTAATGGTGTGATCCCGTTAATCAAATGACAACTAATGTCTATGGTTAGGAAACATAACCATCATTGATTCAATGAGCTAGTCAAGTAGAGGCAAACTAGTGATACTCTGTTAGTATATGTATTCACACATGTACTAAGTTTCCGGTTAATACAATTCTAGCATGAATAATAAACATTAATCATGATATAAGGAAATATAAATAACAACTTTATTATTGCCTCTAGGGCATATTTCCTTCATTATTTAGGTCTAAAACTAATCCCGAAGGTAGATGTAGAGGTAGCGTGCCTACGGCGATCACATCGACTTTGGAACCATTTCCCACGCGCATCGTCACCTCGTCCTTAGCCAATATTCGCTTAATCCGTAGCCCCTGTTTCAAGTTGCAAATGTTAGCAACTGAACCAGTATCAAATACCCAGGCACTACTGCGAGCATTAGTAAGGTACACATCGATAACATGTATATCAAACATACCTTTCACTTTGCCATCCTTATTCTCCGCCAAATACTTGGGGCAGTTCCGCTTCCAGTGACCAGTTCCTTTGCAGTAGAAGCACTCAGGCTTAGGTCAAGACTTGGGTTTCTTCACTTGAGAAGCAACTGGCTTGCTGTTCTTCTTGAAGTTCCCCTTCTTCCCTTTACCCTTTTTCTTGAAACTGGTGGTCTTGTTGACCATCAACACTTGATGCTCCTTCTTGATTTCTACCTCCGCAGCCTTTAGCATTTCGAAGAGCTCAGGAATCGTCTTATCCATCCCTTGCATATTATAGTTCATCACGAAGCTCTTGTAGCTTGGTGGCAGTGATTGAAGAACTCTGTCAATGACACAATCATCAGGAAGATTAACTCCCAGTTGAGTCAAGTGGTTGTGGTACCCAGACATTCTGAGTATATGCTCACTGACAGAACTATTCTCCTCCATCTTGCAGCTGTAGAACTTATTGCAGACTTCATCTCTCTCAATCTTGGCATTTGCTTGAAATATTAACTTCAACTCCTGGAACATCTCATATGCTCTATGACATTCAAAACATCATTGAAGTCCCGGTTCTAAACCGTAAAGGATGGCACACTGAACTAACGAGTAGTCATCAGCTTTGCTCTGCCAAGTGTTCACAACATCTAGCGTTACTCCTGCAGTGGGTTTGTCACCTAGTGGTGCTTCCAGGACGTAATTCTTCTGTGCAGCAATGAGGATAATCCTCAAGTTACGAACCCAGTCCGTGTAGTTGCTACCATCATCTTTCAACTTAGCTTTCTCTAGGAACGCATTAAAATTCAACGGAACAACAACACGGGCCATCTATCTATAACAACCTAGACATGCAAAATACTATCAGGTACTAAGTTCATGATAAATTAAAGTTCAATTAATCAAATTACTTAAGAACTCCCACTTAGATAGACATATCTCTAATCATCTAAGTGATCGCGTGATCCATATCAACTAAACCATGTCCGATCATCACGTGAGATGGAGTAGTTTTCCATGGTGAACATCACTATGTTGATCATATCTACTATATGATTCACGTTCGACCTTTCAGTCTCAGTGTTCCAAGGCCATGTCTGCATATGCTAGGCTTGTCAAGTTTAACCCGAGTATTATGCGTGTGCAAAACTGGCTTGCACCCATTGTATGTGAATGTAGAGCTTATCACACCCGATCATCAGGTGGTGTCTCGGCACGACGAACTATAGCAATGGTGCATACTCAGGGAGAACACTTATACCTTGAAATTTAGTGAGAGATCATCTTATAATGCTATCATCGAACTAAGCAAAATAAGATGCATAAAGGATAAACATCACATGAAATCAATATAAGTGATATGATATGGCCATCATCATCTTGTGCCTTTGATCTCCATCTCCAAAGCACCGTCATGATCACCATCGTCACAGGCTTGACACCTTGATCACCATCGAAGCATCGTTATCGTCTCGCCAACTATTGCTTCTACGACTATCGCTGCCGCTTAGTGATAAAGTGAAGCAATTACATGGCGATTGCATTTCATACAATAAAGCGACAACCATATGGTTCCTGCCAGTTGCCGATAACTATGTTACAAAACATGATCATCTCATACTATAAAATTTAGCATCATGTCACAACATGCCCTGTAAAAACAAGTTAGACGTCCTTTACTTTGTTGTTGCAAGTTTTACCTGGCTGCTACGGGTTGAGCAAGAACCGTTCTTACCTACACATCGAAAACCACAACGCGGTATAGTGATTGCTTTTTGATCTTCAGAAAGAACCATGTTCATTGAGTCCGATTCAACTAAAGTTGGAGAAACTAACACCCACTAGCCACATGTGTGCGAAGCACGTCGGTAGAACCAGTGTCGCGTAAGCGTACGTGTAATGTCGGTCTGGGCCGCTTCATCCAACAATACCGCCGAATCAAGAATCAACTAGTGAAAGTAAGCAATATGTATATACCCACGCCCACAACTCCTTTGTGTTCTACTCGTACATATAACATCTACGCATAAACCTGGCCCGGATGCCACTGTTGGGGAACGCAGTAATTTCAAAAAAAATCCTACGCACACGCAAGATCATGGTGGTGCATAACAACAAGAAGGGCAGCGTGTTGTCCATGTACCCTAGTAGACCGTAAGTGGGAGCGTTATGACAACACTGTTGATGTAGTCGTACGTCTTCACGATCGACCGATCCTAGTACCGAAAGTACGGCACCTCCGCGATCTGCACATGTTCGGCTCGGTGACATCCCATGAACTCACTATCCAGCAGAGTGTCGAGGGAGAGCTTCATCAGCATGACGGCGTGATGACGGTGATGATGATGCTACCGGAACAGGGCTTCGCCTAAGCACCGCTACGATATGACTGAGGTGTATTATGGTGGAGGGGGGCACATGTAACACCCCGGATATGATTTACCCAATATGTACTCCAACTCTTGCCGTTTCCGGCCTTAAGTTATTCTATTTTCTCGGGTTCGGGTTTTTGTCTCCGTGTGTTGTTATCGTTGTCATGCATCTCATATCATGTCATCATGTGCATTGCATTTGCATACGTGTTCATCTCTTGCATTCGAGCTTTTCCTCGTTGTCCATTTTGCATTCCGGCGCTTCGTTCTCCTCCTGTGGTCATTTCTACCTTTCTTTCGTGTGTGGGGATTAAACATTTCCGGATTGGACCGAGACTTGCCAAGCGGCCTTGGTTTACTACCGGTAGACCGCCTGTCAAGTTCCGTACCATTTGGACTTCGTTTGATGCTCCAACAGTTAACCGAGGGACCGAAAAGGCCTCGTGTGTGTTGCAGCCCAACACCCCTCCAAGTTGGCCCAAAACCCACCAAAACCCTCTCCATCATCTAGAGCGTTCGATCACGATCGCGTGGCCGAAAACCGCACCTCATTTGGACTCTCCTAGCTCCCTCCACCTCTATATAAAGAGCCCCCATTTCAATTCACGGACGAAACCCTAGAACCACCCACCTCTCGCGCCGGCGGACATTTTTTTGTCTGGCTGGACACGTCCGGATCCATCCTCCGCCGCCACGTGTCACTTGCTCGTTGGGTCGCGCCGCCGCCCCACTTCGCCGTCGCCGCCAGCCCGGGAGGCCCGGGAGGGGCCCCCGAGGCCCGTTGCCTCCCGCCGCCGCCCGAGGCATCTTCCCGAGGCCCGGTTCCTCCTCCGCCGAGGCGCGCCGCCCGCCGGCTCCTCCTCCGCCGAGGCGTGCCGCCCGCCGGCCGCCCTCCGCCGTGCCTCCGCGCCGGCTTGCCGCGCCGTCGTCGCCCGGTCACCACCGCGCCTCCCCGCCGTCCAACACCGCCCCGCGAGCTCCGCCGACGCCGGCGAGCTCCGGTCACCCCCCAAGACCGGCAAGTCCGGCCACCGCCGCGGCCATCTCCGGCGAACCTCGTGGAACGCGCCGCCGCTATAGTGCACATCCAGATCCAGATCCGGATCGGGTTGACTTTTTGCTGAAACCCTAAATTTTTGGCTATGTTCATCGCATCATAACTTTGCATCCGTAGCTCCCTTTTGGATATATATAGCATATCAAAATGTTCATCTCAGAGAGTACATCATTTCATCTCATTGCATCATTTTCATTTGAGTTCATCTTGATGCCCGAAATGTTGTTAGAAGAATGCTATTTGAGATAATTGTCAGATCTGCTGCTCCAATTAGATATTTGTCTTTTTTGCCATGATTATTGTGTGCATGATATGCCCCTGAGCTCTTCATGACTTTTGTTATATGTTTTTCCATCTATCCAGAGGTGCAACCCATGTATTTTTGTGATGTGTGTGGTGACTAGCACAAGCTTGCAAAGTGGAGCATTCGTTATGCTGATTTCAGGGACTTAGCATTTCCACTAAGTCCTTGATCTGTTTATCTCAATATGCCATATGTTCATGTTGTTTCCTAGTGATCCGTGCCTCTTTTGAGGATGATCAGTACGGATGATTTGTTAATCTTGTAGTGCTCTATCCATCCATGTCTTTGTTTGCAATTATGGAGCACCCTAGCTTGAGTCAATCGAGCTCTACTTTTGTCATTTTGTGAATCTGGGCAGATTGTCTACTTGTTAGCAATTTTGCCGAGGATGTTGTAGTTGATCCGTGCATGCTATGTTATTGTTCTTGCCATGTCTAGCTTGTATTTTGTGTATTCTTGATGGGTGTATGCTTAGTTTATCATGACTTTTTCTGTAGTGAGTGCATCGAGCTCGTAAATATGCCTACTTGATATCTGTTTCAGCATGTTCCAGTTTTCACCAAGTCTGAGAGCTGATTATGTTTTTGCCATGTTCACATGCTTGCAAATGTATTTTCCGATCCCTTTTGGCTCAAGGTCACTAAGGGACTTTTGTTAAGCTCTTTGAGTAGCTCCATGCCATGCTTTACTTTGCCATGTTCAGGTCCTGTAGCATATTGTTTTCATGCTCCAAAGAGTGCTATCTGATCTGAAATTCCAGACAAGTGTTAATTTCACTAAGTCCAAGATCTGTGTGCCAAATGCATTTTTGCCATGCTTGTTTGAACCTGTTAATGGATGAATTGGCCGTAGCTCAGTGCTAGTCTTTTGTTAAGCATCTTGAATGGATCCCTGCCATGTATTTTGATGCCATGTTTGGGTGCTGTAGCATGTTCATCTTGTTGCATCTAGTTGGCTACTTGCTGTAAATCGCAGAACGTGGCCATATTTGAATCGCTTGCCATTTCCAAACCGTAACTCCGATTCTGGCGTTCTTTATATCGTTTTCAAGCGATTTCATCTCATATTTCCAGTTGCACACTTGGTTTCCAAGTTGAGGCCAGGTTCATGCATTCCTTGTCAAATCTTGCATATGCATCACATATTGCATCCCGCATAGCATACCATCTTTGCATCATGTTGTTTGAGTTTGCACGTGGTTGATTGTGTCCTTGTTGCTTGTTTGGGTAGAGCCGGGAGACGAGTTCACTAACGAGGAGCCCGTTGAGTTTGCTTTCGAGGATCCAGTCAACTCTCACAACTTTGCAGGCAAGATGACCATACCCTCGAAATCACTACTATCTTTGCTTTGCTAGATGCTCGCTCTTTTGCTATGCCTATGCTACGATGCCTACCATTTGCTTATCATGCCTCCCAATTTGCCATGTCAAACCTCTAACCCACCATTTCCTAGCAAACCGTTGATTGGCTATGTTACCGCTTTGCTCAGCCCCTCTTATAGCGTTACTAGTTGCAGGTGAAGATTGGAGACCGTTCCTTGTTGGAACATTATTTACTTGTTGGGATATCATTATATTGCCTTGTTATCTTAATGCATCTATATACTTGGTAAAGGGTGGAAGGCTCGGCCTCTCGCCTAGTGTTTTGTTCCACTCTTGCCGCCCTAGTTTCCGTCATATCGGTGTTATGTTCCCGGATTTTGCGTTCCTTACGTGGTTGGGTGATAATGGGAACCCCTTGATAGTTTGCCTTGATTAAAGCTTTTCCAGCAATGCCCAACCTTGGTTTTACCATTTTCCACCTAGCCTCTTTTTCCCTTGGGTTTCCGGAGCCCGAGGGTCATCTTATTTTAAACCCCCCCTGGCCAGTGCTCCTCTGAGTGTTGGTCCAACCGAGCGATGTCCGGGGTGTTGGGGAACGTAGTAGAAATTCAAAATTTTCCTACGTGTCACCAAGATCTATCTATGGAGAGACCAGCAACGAGGGGAAGGAGAGTGCATCTACATACCCTTGTAGATCGCTATGCGGAAGCGTTCAAGTGAACGGGGTTGATGGAGTCGTACTCGTCGTGATTCAAATCACCGATGACCAAGTGCCGAACGGACGGCACCTCCGCGTTCAACACACGTACAGCCCGGTGACGTCTCCCAAGCCTTGATCCAGCAAGGAGAGAGGGAGAGGTTGAGGAAGACTCCATCCAGCAACAGCACAACGGCGTGGTGGTGATGGAGGAGCGTGGCAATCCTGCAGGGCTTCGCCAAGCACCACAGAAGAGGAGGGAGAGAGAGATGCAGGGCTGCACCAACGAGAGATCGAATCACGTGTTGTGGGCTGCCCAATGCCTCAATATATATAGGGAAGGGGAGGGGCTGCGCCCCCTCTAGGGTTCCCACCCCTAGGGGGGGCGGCAGCCCTATATGGGGAACAAGGGTGGCGGCCAAGAGGGGATGGGAGAAGGAGGCGCACCAATATGGGCCCTAAGGCCCATATCCCATTAGGGTTTGCCCCTTTCCCACCTCTTAGGCGCCATGGGCTCTTGTGGGAGGCACACCAGCCCACTAAGGGGCTGGTCCCTCACCACTCTTGGCCCATGCAACCTTCTGGGGTTGGTGGCCCCACTTGGTGGACCCCCGGGACCCTCCCGGTGGTCCCGGTACGTTACCGATAAACCCCGAAACTCTTCCGGTGACCAAAACAGGACTTCCCATATATAAATCTTTACCTCCAGACCATTCTGGAACTCCTCGTGACGTCCGGGATCTCATCCAGGACTCCGAACAACATTCGGTAACCACATACAAACTTCCTTTACAACCCTAGCGTCATCGAACCTTAAGTGTGTAGACCCTACGGGTTCGGGAGACATGCAGACATGACTGAGACGTTCTCCGGTCAATAACCAACAGCGGGATCTGGATACCCATGATGGCTCCCACATGTTCCACGATGATCTCATCGGATGAACCACGATGTCAAGGACTTAATCAATCCCGTATACAATTCCCTTTGTCTATCGGTACGATACTTGCCCGAGATTCGATCGTCGGTATCCTGATACCTTGTTCAATCTCGTTACCGGCAAGTCTCTTTTACTCGTTCCGTAACACATCATCCCGTGATCAACTCCTTGATCACACTGTGCACATTATGATGATGTCCTACCGAGTGGGCCCAGAGATACCTCTCCGTCACACGGAGTGACAAATCCCAGTCTCGATTCGTGCCAACCCAACAGACACTTTCGGAGATACCCGTAGTGTACCTTTATAGTCACCCAGTTACGTTGTGACGTTTGGCACATCCAAAGCACTCCTACGGTATCCGGGAGTTGCATAATCTCATGGTCTAAGGAAATGATACTTGACATTAGAAAAGCTTTAGCATACGAACTACATGATCTTGTGCTAGGCTTAGGATTGGGTCTTGTCCATCACATCATTCTCCTAATGATGTGATCCCATTATCAACGACATCCAATATCCATGGTTAGGAAACCGTAACCATCTATTGATCAACGAGCTAGTCAACTAGAGGCTTACTAGGGACATGGTGTTGTCTATGTATCCACACATGTATCTGAGTTTCCTATCAATACAATTATAGCATGGATAATAAACGATTATCATGAACAAGGAAATATAATAATAATCAATTTATTATTGCCTCTAGGGCATATTTCCAACAGTCTCCCACTTGCACTAGAGTCAATAATCTAGTTCACATCGCCATGTGATTAACACTCACAGGTCACATCGCCATGTGACTAACACCCAAAGAGTTCTGGGTTTGATCATGTTGCTTGTGAGAGAGGTTTTAGTCAACGGGTCTGAACCTTTCAGATCCGTGTGTGCTTCACAAATCTCTATGTCATCTCTTAGATGCAGCTACCACGTTCTATTTGGAGCTATTCCAAATAACTGTTCTACTATACGAATCCAGTTTGCTACTCAGAATAATCTGGATTAGTGTCAAAGTTTGCATCGGCGTAACCCTTTACGACGAACTCTTTTACCACCTCCATAATCGAGAAAATTCCTTAGTCCACTAGTTACTAAGGATAACTTTGACCACTGTCCTGTGATCTGTTCTTGGATCACTCTTGTACCCCTTGACTGACTCATGGCAAGGCACACTTCAGGTGCGGTACACAGCATAGCATACTGTAGAGCCTATGTCTTAAGCATAGGGACGACCTTCGTCTTTTCTCTCTATTCTGCCGTGGTCGAGCTTTAAGTCTTAACTTCATACCTTACAGCTCAGGCAAGAACTCCTTCTTTGACTGATCCATCTTGAACACCTTCAAGATCATGTCAAGGTATGTGCTCATTTGAAAGTACCATTAAGCGTTTTGATCTATCCTTATAGATCTTGATGCTCAATGTTCAAATAGCTTAATCCAGGTTTTCCATTGAAAACACTTTCCAAATAACCCTATATGCTTTCCAGAAATTCTACGTCATTTCTGATCAACAATATGTCAACATATACTTATCAGAAATTCTATAGTGCTCCCACTCACTTCTTTGGAAATACAAGTTTCTCATAAACTTTGTATAAACCCAAAATCTTTGATCATCTTATCAAAGCATACATTCCAACTCCGAGATGCTTACTCCAGTCCTCAGAAGGATTGCTGGAGCTTTGCATACTTATTAGCATCTTTCAGGATTGACAAAACCTTCCGGTTGTATCACATACAACCTTTCCTCAAGAAAATCGTCGAGGAAACAATGTTTTGACATCCTATCTGCAAGATTTCATAAATAATGCAGTGACTGCTAATATAATTCCAACAGACTCTTAGCATCGCTACGAGTGAGAAAATCTCACCGTAGTCAACTCCTTGAACTTGTCAGAAAACATCTTAACGACAAGTCGAGCTTTCTTCATGGTGACATTTACCATCATTGTCCGTCTTCCTTTTAAAATCCATCTGTACTCAACAGCCTTACGACCATCGGGTAGTTCTTCCAAAGTCTACACTTTGTTTTCATACATGGATCCTCTCTCGGATTATATGGCCTCAAGCCATTTATCAGAATCCAGGCCCACCATCGCTTCTCCATAGCTCGTAGGTTCATTGTTGTCTAGCAACATGACTTCCAAGACAGGATTACGTACCACTCTGAAGTAGTACGCATCCTTGTCATCCCACGAGGTTTGGGAGTGACTTGATCTGAAGTTTCATGATCACTATCATAAGCTTCCACTTCAATTGGTGTAGGTGCCACAGGAACAACTTCCTGTGCCCTTCCACACACTAGTTGAAGAGACGGTTCAATAACCTCATCAAGTCTCCACCATCCTCCCACTCAATTCTTTCGAGAGAAACTTTTCCTCGAGAAAGGACCCGATTCTAGAAACAATCCCTTATTGCTTTCGGATCTGAGACAGGAGGTATACCCAACTGTTTTGGGTGTCCTATGAAGATGCATTTATCCGCTTTGGGTTCGAGCTTATCAGCCTGAAACTTTTTCACATAAGCGTCGCAGCCCCAAACTTTTAAGAAATGACAGCTTAGGTTTCTCTAAACCATAGTTCATACGGTGTCATCTCATCGGAATTACGTGGTGCCCTATTTAAAGTGAATGTGGTTGTCTTTAATGCCTAACCCATAAACTATCATGGTAATTCGGTAAGAGACATCATGGTATGCATCATATCCAATAGGGTGCAGTTATGATGTTCGGACACACCATCACACTATGGTGTTCCAGGCTGTATTAGTTGTGAAACAATTTCCACAATGTCTTAATTCTGTGCCAAACTCGTAATTCATATATTCATCTCTATGATCATATCATAGATCTTTTATCCTCTTGTCACGGCGATCTTTCAACTTCACCCTGAAATTACTTGAACCTTTCAATAATTCAGACTCGTGATTAATCAAGTAAATATACTCAACATCTACTCAAATCATCTGTGAAGTAAGAACATAACGATATCCACTACATGCCTCAGCACTCATTGGATTGCACACATCAAAATGTATTACTTCCAATAAGTTGCTTTCTAGTTCCATTTTACTGAAAACGAGGCTTTCAGTCATCTTGCCCATGTGGTATGATTTGCATGTCTCAAGTGATTCAAAATCAAGTGAGTCAAAATGGTCCATTTGCATGGAGTTTCTTCATGCATATACACCAATAGACATGGTTCGCATGTCTCAAACTTTTCAAAAAATGAGTGAGTCCAAAGATCCATCAACATGGAGCCTCTTCATGCGTTTTATACCAATATGACTTAAGTGGCAGTGCCACAAGTAGGTGGTACTATCATTACTATCTTATATCTTTTGGCATGAACATGTGTATCACTATGATCGAGATTCAATGAACCATTCATTTTAGGTGCAAGACCATTGAAGGTATTATTCAAATAAATAGAGTAACCATTATTCTCCTTAAATGAATAGCCGTATTGCGATAGACATAATCCAATCATGTCTATGCTCAACGCAAACACCAATCTCGATGGTAGAGGGAGCGTACGATATTTGATCAACCTTGGAAATACTTCCAACACATATCGTCATCTCACCTTTAGCTAGTCTCCGTTTATTCCGTAGCTTTTATTTCGAGTTACTAACACTTAGCAACTTAGCCGGTATCTAATACCCTGGTGCTACTAGGAGTACTAGTAAAGTACACATCAACACAATGTATATCCAATATACTTCTATCGACCTTGCCAGCCTTCTTATCTACCAAGTATCTAGGGTAATTCTGCTCCAGTGGTTGTTCCCTTTATTACAGAAGCACTTAGTCTCGGGTTTGGGTTCAACCTTGGGTTTCTTCACTAGAGCAGCAGCTGAATTGCCGTTTCATGAAGTATCCCTTTGTTCCCTTGCCCTTCTTGAAACTAGTGGTTTCACCAACCATCAACAATTGATGCTTCTTCTTGATTTCTACTTTCGCGGTGTCAAACATCGCGAATATCTCAAGGATCATCATATATGTCCCTGATATATTATAGTTCATCACGAAGCTCTAGCAGCTTGGTGGTAATGACTTCGGAGAAACATCACTATCTCATCTGGAAGATCAACTCCCACTCGATTCAAGCGATTGTTGTACTCAGACAATCTGAGCACAAGTTCAACAATTGAGCTTTTCTCCTTAGTTTGCAGGCTAAGAAAATCGTCGGAGATCTTATACCTCTTGACGTGGGCACGAGCCTGAAATCCCAATTTCAGCCCTCGAAACATCTCATATGTTTTGCGACGTTTCAAAAAACCGTCTTCGGTGCCTCAACTCTAAACCGTTTAACTGAACTATCACGTAGTTATCAAAACGTGTATGTTAGATGTTCGCAACATCCACAGACGACGTTCGAGGTTCAGCACACTGAGCGGTGCATTAAGGACATAAGCCTTCTATGAAGCAATGAGGACAATCCTCAGTTTACGGACCTAGTCCACATAATTGCTACTATCATCTTTCAACTAATTTTTCTCTAGGAACATATCTAAACAGTAGAACTAAAGCGCGAGCTACGACATAATTTGCAAAATCCTTTTGACTATGTTCAGGATAATTAAGTTCATCTTATGAACTCCCACTTAGATAGACATCCCTCTAGTCATCTAAGTGATTACATGATCTGAGTGAACTAGGCCGTGTCCGATCATCACGTGAGACGGACTAGCCAACGTCGGTGAACATCTTCATGTTGATCGTATCTTCTATACGACTCATGCTCGACCTTTCGGTCTTCTGTGTTCCGAGGCCATGTCTGTACATGCTAGGCTCGTCA
The DNA here is from genome assembly GCF_056163025.1 of Triticum urartu. Taxonomy (NCBI): domain Eukaryota; kingdom Viridiplantae; phylum Streptophyta; class Magnoliopsida; order Poales; family Poaceae; genus Triticum; species Triticum urartu. Next base: position 40,268,149 of record NC_141876.1, on the reverse strand, counting down.
AGTTAACCCTAAGTGTTTTGCATGTGTTCCGAGGCCATGTCTGTACATGCTAGGCTCGTCAACACCCGTTGTATGTGAACGTAAGGATCCATCACACCCGATCATCACGGCGTGCTTAGAAACGACGAACTGCGGCAACGGTGCACAGTTAGGGGAGAACACTTCTTGAAATTTTAATGAGAGATCATCTTATTTACTACCGTCGTTCTAAGCAAATAAGATGTATAAACATGATAAACATCATATGCAATCAAATAGTGACATGATATGGCCAATATCATATTGCTCCTTTTGATCTCCATCTTCGGGGCTCCATGATCATCATCATCACCGGCATGACACCATGATCTCCATCATCATGATCTCCATCATCGTGTCTTCATGAAGTTGTCACGTCATCTATTACTTCTACTACTATGGCTAACGCTTTAGCAATAAAGTAAAGTAATTACATGACGTTTATATTGACTCGCAGGTCATAAATAAATAAAGACAACTCCTATGGCTCCTGCCGGTTGTCATACTCATCGACATGCAAGTCGTGATTCCTATTACAAGAACATGATCAATCTCATACATCACATATATCATTCATCACATCCTTTGGGCCATATCACATCACATAGCATACCCTGCAAAAACAAGTTAGACGTCCTCTAATTGTTGTTTGCATGTTTTACGTGGCTGCTATCGGTTTCTAGCAAGAACGTTTCTTACCTACGCAAAGACCACAACGTGATATGCCAATTGCTATTTACCCTTCATAAGGACCCTTTTCATCGAATCCGATCCGACTAAAGTAGGAGAGACAGACACCCGCTAGCCACCTTATGCAACTAGTGCATGTCAGTCGGTGGAACCTGTCTCATGTAAGAGTACGTGTAAGGTCGGTCCGGGCCGCTTCATCCCACGATGCCGCCGAATCAAGATAAGACTAGTAACGGCAAGCATATTGAACAAAATCAACGCCCACAACTACTTTGTGTTCTACTCGTGCATAGAATCTACGCAATAGACCTAGCTCATGATGCCACTGTTGGGGAACGTAGCAGAAATTCAAAATTTTCCTACGTGTCACCAAGATCTATCTATGGAGAGACCAGCAACGAGGGGAAGGAGAGTGCATCTACATACCCTTGTAGATCACTATGCGGAAGCGTTCAAGTGAACGGGGTTGATGGAGTCGTACTCGTCGTGATTCAAATCACCGATGACCAAGTGCCGAACGGACGGCACCTCCGCGTTCAACACACGTACAGCCCGGTGACGTCTCCCAAGCCTTGATCCAGCAAGGAGAGAGGGAGAGGTTGAGGAAGACTCCATCCAGTAGCAGCACAACGGCATGGTGGTGATGGAGGAGCGTGGCAATCCTGCAGGGCTTCGCCAAGCACCACAGAAGAGGAGGGAGAGAGAGATGCAGGGCTGCACCAACGAGAGATCGAATCACGTGTTGTGGGCTGCCCAATGCCTCAATATATATAGGGAAGGGGAGGGGCTGCGCCCCCTCTAGGGTTCCCACCCCTAGGGGGCGGCAGCCCTAGATGGGGAACAAGGGTGGCGGCCAAGAGGGAATGGGAGAAGGAGGCGCACCAATAGGGACCCTAAGGCCCATATCACATTAGGGTTTGCCCCTTTCCCACCTCTTAGGCGCCATGGGCTCTTGTGGGAGGCGCACCAGCCCACTAAGGGGCTGGTCCCTCACCACTCTTGGCCCACGCAACCTTCTGGGGTTGGTGGCCCCACTTGGTGGACCCCCGGGACCCTCCCGGTGGTCCCGGTACGTTACCGATAAACCCCGAAACTCTTCCGGTGACCAAAACAGGACTTCCCATATATAAATCTTTACCTCCGGACCATTCTGGAACTCCTCGTGACGTCTGGGATCTCATCCAGGACTCCGAACAACATTCGTTAACCACATACAAACTTCCTTTACAACCCTAGCGTCATCGAACCTTAAGTGTGTAGACCCTACGGGTTCGGGAGACATGCAGACATGACCGAGACGTTCTCCGGTCAATAACCAACAGCGGGATCTGGATACCCATGATGGCTCCCACATGTTCCACGATGATCTCATCGGATGAACCACGATGTCAAGGACTTAATCAATCCCGTATACAATTCCCTTTGTCTATCGGTACGATACTTGCCCGAGATTCGATCGTCGGTATCCTGATACCTTGTTCAATCTCGTTACCGGCAAGTCTCTTTTACTTGTTCCGTAACACATCATCCCGTGATCAACTCCTTGATCACACTGTGCACATTATGATGATGTCCTACCGAGTGGGCCCAGAGATACCTCTCCGTCACACGGAGTGACAAATCCCAGTCTCGATTCGTGCCAACCCAACAGACACTTTCGGAGATACCCGTAGTGTACCTTTATAGTCACCCAGTTACGTTGTGACGTTTGGCACACCCAAAGCACTCCTACGGTATCCGGGAGTTGCACAATCTCATGGTCTAAGGAAATGATACTTGACATTAGAAAAGCTTTAGCATACGAACTACATGATCTTGTGCTAGGCTTAGGATTGGGTCTTGTCCATCACATCATTCTCCTAATGATGTGATCCCGTTATCAACGACATCCAATATCCATGGTTAGGAAACCGTAACCATCTATTGATCAACGAGCTAGTCAACTAGAGGCTTACTAGGGACATGGTGTTGTCTATCTATCCACACATGTATCTGAGTTTCCTATCAATACAATTATAGCATGGATAATAAACGATTATCATGAACAAGGAAATATAATAATAATCAATTTATTATTGCCTCTAGGGCATATTTCCAACACGGGGCTACCAGGGGCAACTCTGGGCTGGCCTACCCGACGTCTGGCTCATCTGAGTGTGCCCTGAGAACGAGATATGTGCAGCTCCTATCAGAATTTGTCGGCACATTCGGGCGGTGTTGCTGGATTTGTTTTAACTTGTCGAAGTGTCTTGTAGAACCGGGATACCGAGTCTGATCGGAATGTCTCGGGAGAAGGTCTATTCCTTCGTTGACCGTGAGAGCTTGTCATGGGCTAAGTTGGGACTCCCCTGTAGGGTTTTGAACTTTCGAAAGCCGTGCCCGCGGTTATGGGCAGATGGGAATTTGTTAATGTCCGGTTGTAGATAACTTGAACCTTAACTTATTTAAAATGAATCAACAGTGTGAGTTACCGTGATGGTCTCTTCTCGGCAGAGTCCGGGGAGTGAACACGGTGTTGGAGTAATGCTTGCCGCAGGTTGCCCTTTAGTTACTCGTTCGCGCCTTGCCTCCTCTTCTCGCTCTCTTTTGCGAACAGGTTAGCCACCATATATGCTAGTCGCTTGCTGTAGCTCCACATATTTTACCTTGCCTTACCTATAAGCTTAAATAGTCTTGATCGCGAGGGTGCGAGATTGCTGAGTCCCTGTGGCTCACAGATTACTTCCAAACCAGATGCAGGGCCCGATGATTCCGTTCCAGATGACGCGCTTGAGCTCAAGTGGGAGTTCGACGAGGACTCACGCTGATACTACGTGTCTTTCCCTGATGATCAGTAGTGGTGCCCAGTTGGGGTGATCGGGACCGTGTCGCATGTTGGGTTTATCTTTTATTTTGGCGCCGTAGTCGGGCCATGAGTGTTTGAATGTTGTACAGCTATTTATGTACTTTGTTTGACGTGGCGAGTGTAAGCCAACTATGTATCTCCCCTTTTATTATCTATATTACATGGGATGTTGTGATGATTGCCTAACTTGCGACATTGCTTTCAATGCGGTTATGCCTCTAAGTCGTGCCTCGACACGTGGGAGATATAGCCGCATCGAGGGCGTTACAGCACCGCACACAACTAAGGGAACAATGATCAACTTGTGTGTCCATGGGGTGCCCCCCTCCCCCGTATATAAAGGAGGGGAGGAGGGGGAGGGCCGGCCCTCTATGGCGCTCCCTAGGGGAGTCCTACTCCCACTTGGAGTAGAATTCCCCCCTTCCAAGTAGTAGGAGTAGGAGAGAAGGAAGGGGAGGAGAGGGGAAAGGAAAGTGGGCCGGGCCCCACCCAATTCGGATTGGGCTAGGGGGCGCGCCTCCCACCTTTTCCCTTCCTCTCCTCTATTCCACTAATGCCCAATAAGGCCCATATACTCCCCGGGGGTTCCGGTAACCTCCCGGTACTCCGGAAAATACCCAAACTCATCCAGAACCATTCCGATGTCCAAACATAGGCTTCCAATATATCGATCTTTACATCTCGACCATTTAGAGACTCCTCGTCATGTCCGTGATCAAATCCGGGACTCTGAACTACCTTCGGTACATCAAAACACATAAACTCATAATACAGAACGTTAAGCGTGCGGACCCTACGGGTTCGAGAACTATGTAGACATGTCTCCGGTCAATAACCAATAGGGGAACCTGGATGTTCATATTGGCTCCCACATATTCTATGAAGATCTTTATCGGTCAAGCCGCATAACGATGTACGTTGTTCCCTTTGTCATTGGTATGTTACTTGCCCGAGATTCGATCGTCGGTATCTCAATACCTAGTTCAATCTCGTTACCGGAAAGTCTCTTTACTTGTTCTGTAATACATCATCCCGCAACTAACTCATTATTCACATTGCTTGCAAGGCTTATATTGATGAGCATTACCGAGAGGGCCCGGAGATACCTCTCCGACAATCAGAGTGACAAATCTGAATCTCGATATATGCCAACTCAACAAACACCATCGGAGACACTTGTAGAGCACCTTTATAATCACCCGGTTACGTTGTGATGTTTGGTAGCACACAAAGTGTTCCTCCGGCATTCGGGAGTTACATGATCTCATAGTCAAAGGAACATGTATAAGTTATGGAGTAAGCAATAGCAACAAACTAAACGATCATCGTGCTAAGCTAATAGATGGGTCAAGTCAATCACATCATTCTCTAATGATGTGATACCGTTAATCAAATGACAACTAATGTCTATGGTTAGGAAACATAACCATCATTGATTCAACGAGCTAGTCAAGTAGAGGCATACTAGTGACATTCTGTTTGTCTATGTATTCACACATGTACTAAGTTTCCGGTTAGTAAAATTCTAGCATGAATAATAAACATTTATCATGATATAAGGAAATATAAATAACAACTTTATTATTGCCTATAGGGCATATTTCCTTCACTAAGGTGGTTCTTCCACTGTACTAGTTCATCCTCAGCCCGCCTCGAGGCTAATCCACCACAAAGCAGGATTAGGGTTTTACACCGCAAGGTGTCCCGGACCTGGGTAAACTACATTGTCCCATTTCTGAAGGAAATATGCCATAGAGGCAATAATAAAGTAGTTATTTATATTTCCTTATACCATGATAAATGTTTATTATTCATGCTAGAATTGTATTAACCGGAAACTTGATACATGTGTGAATACATAGACAAAACAAAGTGTCCCTAGTATGCCTCTACTTGACTAGCTCGTTAATCAAAGATGGTTAAGTTTCCTGACCATAGAAATGTGTTGTCATTTGATGAACGGGATCACATCATTAGGAGAATGATGTGATGGACAAGACCCATCCGTTAGCTTAGCGTAATGATCGTTAAAGTTTTATTGCTATTGCTTTCTTCATGACTTATACATATTCCTTTGACTATGAGATTATGCAACTCCCGAATACCGATGGAATACCTTGTGTGCTACCAAACGTCACAACGTAACCGGGTGATTATAAAGATGCTCTACAGATATCTCCGAAGGTGTTTGTGGGGTTGGGATAGATCGAGATTAGGATTTTTCACTCCGAGTATCGGAGAGGTATCTCTGGGCCCTCTTGGTAATGCACATCATGATAAGCCTTGCAACCAATGTGACTAATAAGTTAGTTACGGGATGATGCATTACGGAACAAGTAAAGAGACTTGCCGGTAACGAGATTGAACTAGGTATGAAGATACCGACGATCGAATCTCGGGCAAGTAACATAACGATGACAAAGGGAATGACGTATGTTGTCATTATGGTTTCACCGATAAAGATCTTTGTAGGATATGTAGGAACCAATATGAGCACCTAGGTTCCGCTGTTGGTTATTGATCAGAGATATGTCTCGGTCATGTCTACATAGTTCTCGAACCCGTAGGGTCCGCACGCTTAACGTTCGATGGCGATTTTTATTATGAGTTATGTGTTTTGGAGACCGAAGATTGTTCGGAGTCCCAGATGAGATCACGAACATGATGAGGAGTCTAGAAATGGTCGAGAGTTAAATATTGATATATTGGACAATAGTATTCGAATAGCGGAATGGTTCCGGAGTGTTTCGAGTATTTATCGGAGTACCGGGAGGTTACCGAACCCCCCCCCCCCCGGGGGGGGAAGTAATGGGACTCATGGGCCATAGGGGAGCGGCAAGGCAGCCCACAAGGGGGTGGAGTCCCCCCCCCCCATGGGGAGTCCGAATTGGACAAGGGCAGGGGGCGCGGCCCCCTTTCCTTCTCCCTCTCCCTCTCATTCCCCCTTTCCCCCTCCGATAAAAGGAAGGGGCGAATAGGACTAGGAAGTGGGATTCCCCCCACTTGGCGCGCCCCCTAGGCCGGCCTCCTCCCCTCTCCCTCCTTTATATACAGGGGCAGGGGGCACCTCTAAGTCACATCAATTGTTCTTAGCCATGTGTGGTTCCCCCCTCCACTGTTTACTCCTCCGGTCATATTGTTGTAGTGCTTAGGCGAAGCCCTGCGCGGATCACTTCACCATCACCCTCACCACATCGTCATGCTGACGAAACTCTCCCTCGACGCTTTGCTAGATCAAGAGTTGAAGGGACGTCATCGAGCTGAACGTGTGCATAACTCGAAGGTGTCATACGTTCGGTGCTTGATTGGTTGAATCGAGAAGACGTTCGACTACATCAACCGTCTTAAGCTAACGCTTCCGCTTTCGGTCTATGTGGGTATGTGGACACACTCTCCCCCTCTTGTTGATATGCATCTCCTAGATAGATCTTGCATGATCGTAGGAAGTTTTTTGAAATTGCATGCTACGTTCCCCAACAGTGGCATCCGAGCCAGGTCTATGCGTAGATGATATGCACGAGTAGAACACAAAGAGTTATGGGCGATCATAGTCATACTGCTTACCACTAACATCTTATTTTGATTCAGCAGTATTCTTGGATGAAGCGGCCCGAACCAACCTTACATGACCACGTTCATGAGATCGGTTCCACCGACAGACATGCAACTTGTTTTGCATAAAGGTGGTTGGCGGGTGTATGTTTCTCCAACTTTAGTTGAATCGAATTTGACTACGGTCGGTCCTTGTTGGGGGTTAAAATATCAAACTTGATAAAACTTTGTTGTGGTTTTGATGCTTAGGTAAGAATGGTTCTTACTAGAAGCCCATAGCAGCCACGTAAAATTTGCAGCAAGAAAGTAGAGGACGTCTAACTTGTTTTTGCAGGGCATGTTGTGATGTGATATGGTCAAGACATGATGTCATATACGTTATTATATGAGATGATCATGTTTTGTAAAACTTATCGGCAACTGGCTGGAGCCTTATGGTTGTCGCTTTATTGTATGAAATGCAATCGCCATGTAATTGCTTTACTTTATCACTATGCATTAGCAATAGTTGTAGAAGCAATAGTTGGCAAGACGACAATGACGCTACGATGGAGATCAAGGTGTCAAGCTTGTGACGATCTCAGTGCTTTGGAGATGGAGATCAAAGGCACAAGATGATGATGGCCATATCATGTCACATATTTTGATTGCATGTGATGTTTATCTTGAATCTTATTTTGCTTAGTACGGCGGTAGCATTATAAGGTGATCCCTCACTAAATTTCAAGGTATAAATGTTCTCCCTGAGTATGCACCGTTGCGACAGTTCGTCGTGCCGAGACACCACATGATGATCTGGTGTGATAAGCTCTACGTTCACATACACCAGGTGCAAGACAGTTTTGCACGTGCAGAATACTCGGGTTAAACTTGACGAGCCTAGCATGTACAGGCATGGCCACGGAACACTAAGACCGAAAGGTCGAACGTGAATCAGATAGTAGATATGATCAACATAGAGATGTTCACCATTGAAAACTACTCCATCTCACGTGATGATCGGACATGGTTTAGTTGATATGGATCATGTGATCGTTCAGATGACTCGAGGGATGTCTATCTAAGTGGGAGTTCCTAAGTAATATGATTAACTAAACTTAAATTTATCATGAACTTAATCATGATAGTTTTTGCATATCTATGCTGTAGATCAATGGCACGTGCTATCGTTCCCTTGAATTTTAATGTGTTCTTAGAGAAAGCTAAGTTGAAAGATTATGGTAGCAACTACACGGACTGGGTCCGTAACTTGAGGATAATCCTCATTACTGCACAAAAGAATTACGTCCTTGATGCACCTCTAGGTGCAAGGCCTGCTGCAGGAGCAACTGCTAATGTTGTGAACGTCTGGCAAGCTCGATCTGATGATTACTCGATAGTTCAGTGTGCCATGCTTTACGACTTAGAATTGGGACTTCAAAGACGTTTTGAACGTCATGGACCATATGAGATGTTCCAGAAGTTGAAGTTAATATTTCAAGCAAATGCCCGAGTTGAGAGATATGAAGTCTCTAACAAGTTCTATAGCTGCAAAATGGAGGAGAACAGTTCTGTCAGTGAACACATACTCAGAATTTCAGGGTACCATAACCACTTGACTCAGCTGGGAGTTAATCTTCCGGATGATAGTGTTATTCACAGAGTTCTTCAATCACTGCCAGCAAGCTACAAAGGCTTCGTGATTGTAGGATCGAAAGTATGTCTAGAGGGGGGTAATTAGACTACTTAACCAAATAAAAATCTAGCATTTTCCCAATTTTAAGTCTTGGAAGATTTTAGCAATTTAGCACTAGTCAAGTAAACAACCTACACATGCAAGTCTAAGAGTATAGCAGCGTAATGTAAAACATTGCACATGAAGGTAAAGGGAGGAGTTTGAGGGAGCAAACACAATGTGGACATGGAGATTTTTGGCGTGGTTCCGATAGGTGGTGCTATCGTACATCCACGTTGATGGAGACTTCAACCCACGAAGGGTAACGGTTGTGCGAGTCCACGAAGGGTAACGGTTGCGCGAGTCCACAAAGGGCTCCACCCACAAAGGGTCCACGAAGAAGCAACCTTGTCTATCCCACCATGGCCATCGCCCACGAAGGACATGCCTCACTAGGGTAGATCTTCATGAAGTAGGCGATCTCCTTGCCCGTACAAACTCCATGGTTCAACTCCATAATCTTGACAGAGGCTCCCAAGTGACACCTAACCAATCTAGGAGACACCACTCTCCAAAAGGTAATAGACGGTGTGTTGATGATGAACTCCTTGCTCTTGTGCTTCAAATGATAGTCTCCCCAACACTCAACTCTCTCTCATAGGATTGGATTTGGTGGAAAGATGATTTGAGTGGAAAGCAACTTGGGGAAGGCTAGAGATCAAGATTTATGTGTTTGGAATGGAATATCTTGACCTCAACACAAGTGTAGGTGGTTCTCTCTCAGAAAATGTATGATGGAAGTGTAGGCATGTTCTGATGGCTCTCTCCATGTATGAAGAGTGGGTGGAGGGGTATATATAGCCTCCACACAAAATCTAACCGTTACACCCAATTTACCAAACTCAGTGGGAACGAATCAGAGAATTCGGTCAGACCGATTTAGTTCATAATGTGAACATTAGGATTTTTGGTGGGACCGACATGTCAACTCGGTGGGACCAATTTTGTTAGGGTTAGGGCATAACATAATCTCGGTGAGACCGATTACACAAACTCGGTGGGACCGATTTTGGTAATAAGAAAACAGAGAGTTGGTCAGGCAAACTCGATGGGACCGATTCGCTCATTTCGGTTGGACCGAAACGTTACGAAGGGGAAACAGAGAGTTTGCATTGCGAACTCGGTGGGACCGATCGCTCATCTCGGTTAGACCGAAACGTTACGAAGGGAAACAGGGAGTTTGCAATCCCATTTTTGTGAGACCGAGATCCCTATCGGTAAGACCGATGTGACTAGGGTTTGGTGGCAGTGGCTATGTCAACTGAACTCGGTGGCGCCGGATGGAAAGTTTTGGTGGGGCCGAGTTGGACTTTTGGTTTGGGACATATGTGGATATGAGAAAGTGGTTGAGGGTTTTGGAGCATATCACTAAGCATTTTGAGCAAGTAACCCATTAAGCAACACCTCATCCCCTTTTAATAGTATTGGCTTTTCCTCTGGGCTCAACGTGATCTTGGATCACTAAAAGGTAAAATGTAGAGTCTTGAGCTTGAGCTTGAGCCAATCTTTTGTCCTTAGCATTTTGAGGGCTCCACATTTCTAATCCATGCCATGCCAATCATTGAGCTTTCCTAAAATATTTATCTTGAAATAGTATTAGCTCAATGAGCTATATGTTGTTAGGAATTACCAAAACCACCCAGGGATAGTTGCACTTTCAATCTCCCCCTTTTTGGTAATTGATGACAACATATAGATCAAAGCTTCGACAAATGATAATAAGATTGAAATACATCGTCGCTTTGAGAAGTATTTGATAAGCAAGAGCTCCCCCTAAATTGGTGCATTATTTGAAATTTGCTTTTGAATGCAAATGCACAATTGATTAAGCTCATGGGTCACTCTTCCATGTCACATACATCTTGGTGGAGCGCTCAAAATGATATAACTTAAAAGCATGCACTCATCACCAAGCAAAGTGAATGATCATATAGAGATATAAAATATAGTATCATCCAATCAAGCATTAAAGTAGCATATGATCAATCACATGATCACACAAGGAAAATAAAAAGAACCAAAAGGCAAAGAAGCAAAGCACTCTCTCGAAGCCTATGATCTATATATATTTCTCCCCCTTTGGAAACAAGTTACCAAAAAGTTCAAATATGCATAGTGCTATGTGCTACCTCTTGAGCACTGCATTGGATTTCCCCGAAGAGGAAAGGATGATGCAGCAAAGTAGCGTAAGTATTTCCTTCAGTTTTTGAGAGCCAAGGTATCAATCCAGTAGGAGGCTACCCGCCAGTCCCTCGTACCTGCACAAAGCAAATAACTCGTCGCAACCAACATGATAAGGGGATGTCAATCCCTTCACAGTCACTTACGAGAGTGAGATATGATAGATATCATAAGATAATATTTTTAGTATTTTTGTGATAAAGATGCAAAGTAAAATAAAAGCAGAGTAAAAAGCAAAGGAAATAACTAAGTATTGGAAGATTAATATGACGAAGATAGACCCGGGGGCCATAGGTTTCACTAGTGGCTTCTCTCAAGAGCATGGGTATTTTACGGTGGGTGAACGAATTACTGTTGAGCAATTGACAGAATTGAGCATAGTTATGAGAATATCTAGGTATGATCATGTATATAGGCATCACGTCCAGGACAAGTAGACCGACTCCTGCCTGCATCTACTACTATTACTCCACTCATCGACCGCTATCCAGCATGCATCTAGAGTATTAAGTTCATGAAAACAGAGTAACGCTTTAAGCAAGATGACATGATGTAGAGGGATAAACTCATGAAATATGATGAAAACCCCATCTTGTTATGCTCGATGGCAACAATACAATACGTGCCTTGCTGCCCCTACTGTCACTGGGAAAGGACACCACAAGATTGAACCCAAAGCTAAGCACTTCTCCCATTGCAAGAAAGATCAATCTAGTAGGCCAAACCAAACTGATAATTCGAAGAGACTTGCAAAGATAACCAATCATACATAAAAGAATTCAGAGAAGATTCAAATATTGTTCATAGATAATCTTGACCATAAACCCACAATTCATCGGTCTCAACAAACACACCGCAAAAAGAAGATTGCATCGAATAGATCTCCACAAGAGAGGGGAGAACATTGTATTGAGATCCAAAAAGAGAGAAGAAGCCATCTAGCTAATAACTATGGACCCGTAGGTCTGAGGTGAACTACTCACACTTCATCGGAGGGGCTATGGTGTTGATGTAGAAGCCCTCCATGATAGATGCCCCCTCCGGCGGAGCTCCGGAACAGGCCCCAAGATGGGATCTCGTGGATACAAAAAGTTGCGGCAGTGGAATTAGGGTTTTGGCTCTGTATCTGATCGTTTGGGGGTACGTAGGTATATATAGGAGGGAGGAGTACGTCAGTGGAGCAACAGGGGGCCCACGAGGGTGGAGGGCGCGCCCCCCTACCTCGTGGCCTCCTCCTTTGTTTCTTGATGTAGGGTCCAAGTCTCCTGGATCATGTTCGGTGAGAAAATCACGTTCCCGAAGGTTTCATTCCGTTTGGACTCCGTTTGATATTCCTTTTTTCGAAACCCTAAAATAGGCAAAAAAAAAGCAGCAATTCTGGGCTGGTGTCACACCCTGATTTTCATGCCACAACACTTAAGCTCATAAATCATGATAAAATGTGGTTTGACAAAAACTTTTGAGTGTTTTGGTCCTTGTTTGATTTGATTTTTTTTGTGCTAGTTGCAAGTGCTCTAAAAATCAAATAAATCCTCCAACTCTTATACTCCTTCTCCTTGATCCAAAACCTTTCCCGATGATCATGCCATGTGTGCAGGGCATAAAAAGAATTTCTTTCAAAAATATTTTGGCCAAAAAGTATTTTCTAAATTAGGTTTTCCAAAAACCCCTGAATTGACACTTGAACTACAAGTACTTAATTAAGGATGTGAAAAATCTTTTAAAAATTATATCTGAAACCTATTGGGTATAGGGCTCCCATAAAACACAAAAATATAATTTTAGAAGTTATTTTCCTATTTTATTTAAAGGCTTTTTCTCAAGGCCAGAAATGGCCTTTAATAGGTTAAAATTATTTTAATGTTTCAAAAATATTTGAGAAAATTTAGGGAAGCTCAGTGGACATATATTGTCCATATATAAGAGTTTCAACACATGGTCATGTTCAAATTATTGGTCAAATCCCTCAAAAACTATTTCTGGACATTTCAAGCTTTTGAAATGTTTACAAAGAAAATATTCTCCATTAAATATAGGAAAATCCTATCATATCCAAAATGACCTACGTGAGGATCCTACAAAGTATCATGTCATGGAGAACAATATAGCCCCACCAAACCCTCTCAAAACCATTTCTGTCCTTTTTCAAGTTTGAACAACTTGGCACTGCCAAACATGTCCAAATTCTCTCACACTTAGTGCACATGCTCAAATGCTGTAATAATGCATCTAGGCAAAATGGCACAAGTTGTAGAGAAGCATATCATGGTCAAAGTGTTCTAAAACCCTTTCTGTCCAGAACCAAATTTGAACAACTCTACATTGCCAAGTGTGTCCTTTTGATCTGAATTTTTGTGGACAAGTTCAAATCCTCAAATGATGACACTACACAAAGTGGTACATCAAGGAGAATAGATTTGCATGACTAAATCTTGGAAAGTCCATTTCTGTTGATTTCTAGGGTTTACAAAAGTTGCATTGGCAACTTTGCCCAAATGAACTCAATATTGGTGGAACCTCTTATTTTCTCATGCCATTTGACCCTGTCAAGCCTCATGGCAAGGGGACTCCATTTTCTTTCCCAAACCTACATCAAACACCTTCTGGCAGAAATTTAAAATGCATGTTTCATACATTTCCACTAATCTCCATGAGCTCAACTTTTTCCCACAGCCTCATCTGCTCCTACTCTACCTCATGCATGTTTAGCTGCCCAAGGAGAAATAATTAAGGGGGCAGAGACCCATTTTTCCTCTCTGGACAGCCACTTCCCCCTCCCTTTCTCATCTCTCTCTCACTCCTCGCAAGTTCCAGAGCATCCAATGCCACTTTCCCATTGTCTACTCCCCCATGCAGCTGCCAGACACAAGTGGATGCGCTGGTGCGCGTGAAAAGCCGTGGACGCCGACCAAAGACGCACTCTAGAGCACGTCATCGCGCTCCCGACCGTTGACGCCGCGTCCCCCGACCACCTCGAGCCTCCCCCTCGCGCCAGTCGAGGTCCTCGACGTCCGCAACATGACAGCCGTGCAGGCCCCCTCCTCTCCCCCTTTCTCTCACCTCCTGCGGCGCGTGCCCAGAGCCGCCCTGCTCGGCCAATGCTCGTGCAGCTCCTGTGGCCGCGTGCAGCTCGCCCCGCTCCTCCTCTCTCTTCCTGGCGCCCCACTAAACTCCCACGAGCGCCGTAGACAGCCCCTCGCCCTCTCTCCTGGCCTCCCGAGCCGTTGTCGCGGCCACCCATGCGCCGCATCCACGGTGAGCCATGGGCCGGCTACTTAAGGCCACCCCTGAGCCCCCTCTCTACTCCTTTGTCTCTCTCCCTCCCTGGACCAACCCACTCCCCTCCTCGCGCTCTCCATCCGCCACCTTGGCCGGAGCCTTGCCGTCGGCCTCCGCCTAAATTCGCACCCACCACTCCTCCTCCTCCCCTCTAGACCACACTAGAGCACCTCCACCATCACCGCGAGCCCCTTCCGTGCTTCTCCCTCTCCTCCCCGTGGTTGTTTCGTCGAGTTCCATCACCATCACCGGCCTCGCCCGCCGTAGTCGATGATGCGCTCGCGTCTGGCCACCCCTGCGGTCGGGGCGCACCTCGGCGGGTACGGCACACTCTCCCGAGCGCGCTGGTGTGCTGGGCGCCGACGGAGGTGGCCGATGCCACCGAGGAGAGTGCCGACGCCGCTCGGCCTCGGCCCCTCTGTTTCCCGTCGCGCCGCTCGGGAGGTTGAAGGTGACCTGCCGCTGGGGCCCACGCGTCAGCGACCCAGTGGGCGGGCCCAGCCATTTAAGTGGAAACGGCTTCGGCCACATCCGCCTCCCCCACGCGAAGGCGCACCACCGTGAAGCCGCCTTCGTCGTCAACTCGAACGCCCGCGCCGCAGATGAGCCGCTAGGCCGACCCAATTGCTATTCCGCGCTCAGTGTGCACGGTTGCCGCCCAGGTCCAGCCCGTTTGGGTAAAAACCTTTTCCTTTTTCTTTTCTACACAATTTGTAAAATCTCCCAAATATTCAAATTAACTCCAAATTTGATGATTCAAATTTCTAGGGGATCCATAAATCCTGATCTATCACATGGTGCTATTTGCACATTTTTCCAGAAACTTTCCCTTCAGAAATATTTATTAAAACCCCATTTTTCATTTCTGTGATGAACTTTAGAAAATCACAGAGAGCTCAAATTTGATCTAAATGCCATGATTCAAATTTGCACATATATCTAAGTTCATAACTTAGGTTATGAACATTTTTATTAATACTTTCTGTGACCTACAAAATAATGAGCCATTTCTTCATGTTTGTCAACTTTGAAAATCCATAGAATGTTCATTTTGACTCCAAATCTAGTGAAACCAAATCCTAGATGCTTCTAAAATAATCCTTTGTTAAATGGGTGCCTCTGATCATTTTTCAAAAATATATTTCTGTACACTTCTTGCAAATCCATAAATCCATTGAATCCATCATGTTGAATTGTTCAGAAATATCCACTGACCCAATCCCAATGAAACCACTTTGGTCATTCCTCATATGACCAAAGGTATCCTAGAAAAGTCCAAATAATATTTTAGAGCACTTTTATTTTCTGCCTTGTTGTGTTGCTTACTATGATTGTTTCCAGCATTAGTTGACGAAGTAGACGAAATACTCGGAGATGGACCAGAAGATTTGAAGACTCTGATGAACCAGGCAAGCAGCCCTTTGACAATGTTGAACCCTTTTATATCATGAATACATTTTCATTGTTTCATCGAGTGCATGATGGTCCTTGAATGGCAACCTTGCTAGGCTTGCCTCTGTTGCATACCCGTTGATACTTGCATTGTTCATGACTCTATCCTTGTTTAGAGTTGTGTTGATGGATTGTAGAAATATGCTATGGTAGTTGGCTACGCAAAAAGGTGTCAGGGTTATGCATGGAAAGAAACAAGTGTGGATGACATACTTGCATATAGCCCAGTGGGAGCTACTAATGCCCCTGGGAGATGATGATGAATTAGGTCACTACTTGGTGGAGAGGTAGTTTACCGAGGCTTGATGAAAGTGTTGTTTATAGAAACGGATTAGATTTAAGATTTGTTGACTGTCCCAACCTTACATGCGCAACCACTCTACCCTTATATGGGAAAGGGAATTATTGATTACCTAGGCCGGTGCTAGCTTGGATCCCGCATTACTAGTGACGGGAGAGTTGTTGTTGCGCTCTCTCGGGACGGGGTCGTGCCAGGTAGGGTGGCCAAGAACATTTTTATGGGGCACCGGACACACCGTTGGTACCCCGTGCCAGTGGTATGTGACAAACATGGGAGCGAGGCTCCACAATTTTAAGTTGTGAAATGTTGGGCACGGGGGTTACTACCAATCGAGTGGACTCTATGTTAGTGTCGTCTAGGGAAAGATAGTGATCGGGTGCTTACCCCGGGTACTTGAGGTACCGCGGGTCATGGATGACACGGAAGTTCCCCAGATCTTGTGGGTAAAGTGTGAAACCTCTGCAGAGTGTAAAACTATTCGAATAGCCATGTCCATGGTCAAGGACAGTTGGGTGGTGCTGCTTAGACTATGTCCATAAGTTTCTGGAAAACAACACGGTTTGGTAAATCTGTTGATGTGATTCGTGAGAAGGTCACGGTGAGCTGAGCATGAGTTGTTCATAACTCTTTCTTGATGTTGATGTCTGTAACCTCCTGATACTTGTTACAGACACATTCATGTCCTTGATAAATGATGATCATACTTGCATGAGAAAAACTAGCTTTCCGCAGAAATGCCAAATTAGCAGTAGAGCCTTGCATAATTATTATGTTATCACCCTTGGGTTGCTTTATAGTACATTCAAAGTACTCATTGGCTTGCCACTGGTTATTTTATTAGCCAGGCATGAAAGAACAGATATGATGAAGAATACTTCGGTGACGAACGATGCTTCCCGGTCAGAATGCATGTAGGGTTAAGGCAGATGGCATGGGTCCAAGTTATCGACGAAGATTTCCGCTGCGAAGTTATACTCAAGACTCGACCATAACGGTCATAATTTATGTAAGACGGTATGTATGGATGTAAGACTCTTGTTATTCAGCTTCTGTGTGTTCAGTGAGCATTGATCTCTGGGATCACTGTACACGTGCATTCGGTGATCACGACTTATGAGTCGGGGTCCCCACAGAGCTGGTATCAGAGCCATCCTGACTGTAGGAAGCCTTAGTTAGCATGGTCGTTAGTCAGGTTAAAACTATTTTCAAAACTATTACTAATTTTCAAAAACTATCTACACTTCTCTTCCCTTCTGAGTTTTTCAAAAACTAAGATATATTTTCCTTATTGATCTCTTCCCCTTCAAAACTTTAGCAAATGGTCGCTAGTACCTTTAAGCCCCTGACCATTGGGTTCCCTGTAATCCTCGTGGGTAATCGAGAAGAAGACGCCTTGCCAGACATTCACCCACATCTTCTGAGCACAAGATTGGCGACACCACAACAAGACGATACCAACAGAAGATACCTCGAGGAATGAGGACATCAAGACCCAGAAGATGGTGACACCCTTGACACTACCCCAAGATGATGCAACCTTGTCTTGCGATGAACAGGTCATGAGATATGCAAGGTCATGATATACATCGCTAATAGAGCAATCATGTCCTTACCGTTGTTGTATCGGCAACCACCGGTGGATGAGAACCTCGCCATTTGGTCTGCCTCACTATAGTGAGCAGGAAAACGGTTCTCCTCATCCCCCGCTCTTGGTGTCGATGTTGTCATCAACGTAACCGACATGTTGGACCTCTACTATGCCTTGTTAATGTCATTGCATAATGGATTACCTACTTGGTACCATCGACGCCTTAGAAGACAAAAAGGGATCATCATCATTAAGAAGACAACAGAAGACCGAGTCAATGCCTGCTACGAGGAGCCACCTTCACCCATTCACTTCAACAGGCGAGAAGTTGTTGAAGAATCTTCAGGCTCAACCCTGATTGTTTCATTGAACAACTACAAGAGATGTAGCAACACCTGAGGGAAACCTAGAAGACTTCATGAGGCACGGAGCATAGCACGACTACTGAATCCGAGAACCCCTAGGGTAGGATGAGTCGTGTACCCCCTATGCGCAGTCGAATCTGTATGATGGTTCGAATAGAACCATGATTGTGTGTTGCTTGTCTTCATTTGTTTGTGTTTTGATATAGGTCCCACTTTTTCCCTAGGCAACAAGTACACGACTATATCACCTTCCTTACCTTGTTTCTTTGGTTTGGCCCTTTTTGCACCTATTTGTTGGCACTTGCACTATAGAACCCCCTTTTGGCATTCCCCTCCTCTATACTTCTTTTCCCTCTCATCCCTCTCATCAACAGAAGACCGGCAAGACAAGATGCACCAAGGATTCCACCTCGGCAACCAACTAGCAATGAAGATTGTTGCTACAACCTCCATGACCAAGTGCAACCCCGTAGGGTTATGTTGAACCCTCCAGACTAGGAACTCGTTCCTAGACCCTTCAAGACTTCATGAGATACCCCAGCTCGAGTCCTTAACCATGTGCTTAACCCACAGAATTGCAAGAGAACCAGTTATGCCTTTGTAAACCTTGCACAGCACTGGGTTCATTATGGAACTAGTGGACATAGTGAACAAGCACATTATCATCCTAATATAGCACCAGAACTGACAATGCCATAGGGAAGACCAGTTTGAGGATATAGGAATAGAGTACAAATGACTTGATGAGTTTATATCAATGACTTTGAGGAATTATCTGAGACTCTTTGGTGGATTATAAGGCTTTCATGTTGGTAGATGAACTTGGAGGGATCATGATTATAGATTACCATAGCTTTCATTACCCTTGAGTAAATTGGATTTGGTAGGACCATCATGGTCGCAAGCTGAAATTCTTGGAAGCATAAGGATTAGACTTAGCCAATGGACATTGATAGGAGATAGCGGACATTACAATAGTAACTTGAGGGAAACATGTAGGAATTCTCGTTCAACACGATATCTGGATTTAAATAGGTGATCCTAGTGGAGTATAGATGCTGAAGTGAGTCTACATGGTTCGGAGTAAATTGGATTTAGACTGATGATCTCAATCATGATACCATGTTTCTTGGAGGACAATAAACTAGGAGAATGGATTAATTGTCGGTGTTGATTTAGGGATCTATATAAGCTTGACCTTGGAGTTTACTTGACCATGATAATGGAAATTGGTGGACTAACTACAGTAAGGTATCCCTTTCAAGTATTTGGAGATTATAGGGACTTTAGAAGATTGTGTGGAACACCATAGACATTGGATTTGTACAATTAATGGATTATGTAGTGATTGATGGAAGTTAATGGATTGTTGGACTTGATTCATAGGAAGGAAACAAGATTTTGGAGTGGCTTACGACGTGTTTCCTTAGGATAGAGATGCTTTATCTTAGACCTTGGGTGAATAGGATGAGCACTTGAATTGTCATGTTTAACTCAAGCTTAGCAGCTTGAATGCCCTACCCATGGATTCTTAGGGGTAGCCATACATATGATTTTTGGGAACCGTAGACATGTATAATTCTGTTAAACCTCCTCTTGGGAGTCACAAGAATATGGATCACATGAGTGATGATTGGATTTGGCATATACGAGATGATGCTTTCGGTGGTATAAGTGATTTGTTTAGAGGACTAGATAGAACTATTGGCATCTCAGAAACTGTGCTTAAGGGCTAGATGATAAACGTTCACCCACACGCTAGAATCCTTGAAACCCTTAAGCCCTACCAAGCCATGACATGGTCGGATCATGACAATGGGTTTTGGCTCTAGGACAAGGAAACCTTGGCCAATACTCAACTGTGACCACCATCAATACCCCCATCCTACTTTATGCACCACATGAACAAAGTCTTCATGGAGTACTTGGACAAGTTGGTTGTCATCTTTATTTTGGTAACATACTTTTCTACCCGAAGATGGAAGAAGAATTGTTGAGCTGGTCAAGGAAGATCTGAAGATCGCAATGTCCAGGAGGAAGAACTACACCAACCACCATCATCAAGAAGTAAACCTCCGCGTCGAAGACCAGGTGTATCTGCAAGCCACTTCTCTCAATGGAACCAAGCATTTCCATGTCAAAGGGAAGCTCACACTAAGATTTATCGACCCCCTTTCTAGGTCACTACAAGACGAAGAGAAGGCGGTTGCCAGATGGAGTTGCCACCTGAGTTACCCACTATGCACAACGTTTTCCCACACAACACAACTTTGGGAGTTTTTGCAACTTTCTAACAAGCCCGACCTCGACGAGGACATCGATCACCGAGCCATCGACCTCCAGCCCAATATGACTTACGCAAGAGACCCCTTAGCAACCTAGATTAAGTAGAACATCATACAGAAAGCCACATCATCAAGTACTTCAAGGGTCAATGGAGCACCACTCGGAAGTAGAAGCAGTATGAGAACGTGAAGACTACCCTGGATCCAAGTTTCCGTATTCCTTTCTGCGCCTAGTTCGGGAATCTCGGGGACGAGATTCTTGTAAGGGGGGTAGGTCTGTCACACCCTGATTTTCATGCCACAACACTTAAGCTAATAAATCATGATAAAATGTGGTTTGACAAAAAAATTTGAGTGTTTTGGTCCTTTTTTGATTTGATTTTTTTGTGTGCTGGTTGCAAGTGCCCTAAAAATCAAATAAATCCTCCAACTATTATACTCCTTCTCCTTGATCCAAATCCTTTCCCAATGATCATGCCATGTGTGCAGGGCATAAAAATAATTTCTTTCAAAAATATTTTGGCCAAAAAGTATTTTCTAAATTAGGTTTTCCAAAAACCCCTGAATTGACACTTGAACTACAAGTACTTAATTAAGGGTGTGAAAAATCTTTTAAAACTTATATTTGAAACCTATTGGATATAGGGCTCCCATAAACCACAAAAATATAATTTTAAAAGTTATTTTCCTATTTTATTTAAAGGCTTTTTCTCAAGGCCAGAAATGGCCTTTAATAGGTTAAAATTATTTTAATGTTTCAAAAATATTTGAGAAAATTTAGGGAAGCTCAGTGGACATATATTGTCCATATATAAGAGTTTCAACACATGGTCATGTTCAAATTATTGATCAAATCCCTCAAAAACTATTTCTGGACATTTCAAGCTTTTGAAATGTTTACAAAGAAAATATTCTCCATTAAATATAGGAAAATACTATCATATCCAAAATGACCTACGTGAGGATCCTACAAAGTCTCATGTCATGGCGAACAATATAGCCCCACCAAACCCTCTCAAAACCATTTCTGTCCTTTTTCAAGTTTGAAAAACTTTGCACTGCCAAACATGTCCAAATGCTCTCAAACTTGGTGCACATGCTCAAATGCTATAAGAATGCTTCTAGGCAAAATGGCACAAGTTGGAGAGAAGCATATCATGGTCAAAGTGTTCTAAAACCCTTTCTGTCCAGAACCAAATTTGAACAACTCTACATTGCCAAGTGTGTTCTTTTGATCTGAATTTTTGTGGGCATGTTCAAATCCTCAAATGATGACACTACACAAAGTGGTGCATCAAGGAGAATAGATTTGCATGAATAAATCTTGGAAAGTCCATTTTTGTTGATTTCTAGGGTTTACAAAAGTTGCATTGGCAACTTTGCCCAAATGAACTCAATATTAGTGGAACCTCTTATTTTCTCATGCCATTTAACCCTTTCAAGCCTCAAGGCAAGGGGAGTCCATTTTCTTTCCCAAACCTACATCAAACACCTTCTAGAAGAAATTTAAAATGCATGTTTTGTACATTTCCACTAATCTCCAGGAGCTCAACTTTTTCCCACAGCCTCATCTGCTCCTCCTCTACCTCTTGCATGCTTAGCTGCCCAAGGAGAAATGATTAAGGGGGGCAGAGACCCATTTTCCTCTCTGGACAGCCACTTCCCCTCCCTTTCTCATCTCTCTCTCACTCCTCGCAAGTTCCAGAGCATCCAATGCCACTTTCCCATTGTCTACTCCCCCATGCAGCTACCAGACATAAGTGGACGCGCTCGTGGGCGCGAAAAGCCACGGACGCCGGCCAAAGATGCGCTCTGGAGCACGTCATCACGCTCCCGACCGTTGACGCCACGTCCCCCGACCACCTCGAGCCTCTCCCTCACGCCAGTCGAGGTCCTTGACGTCCGCAACACGACAGCCGTGCAGGCCCCCTCCTCTCCCCCTTTCTCTCACCTCCTGCGGCGCGTGCCCAGAGCCGCCCTGCTCGGCCAATGCTCGCGCAGATCCTGTGGCCGTGTGCAGCTCGCCCCGCTCCTCCTCTCTCTTCCTGGCGCCCCACTCAACTCCCACGAGCGCCGTAGACAGCCCCTCGCCCTCTCTCCTGGCCTCCCGAGCTGTTGTCGCGGCCACCCATGCGCCGCGTCCACGGTGAGCCATGGGTTGGCTACTTAAGGCCACCCCTGAGCCCCCTCTCTACTCCTTTGGCTCTCTCTCCCTCCTGTGCACCCCGTGGACCGACCCACTCCCCTCCTCCACCTTGGCCGGAGCCTTCTCGTCGGCCTCTGCCTAAATTCACACCCACCACTCCTCCTCCCCTCTAGACCACACTAGAGCACCTCCACCATCACCGCGAGCCCCTCCCATGCTTCTCCCTCTCCTTCCCGTGGTTGTTCCGTCGAGTTCCATCACCACCGCCAGCCTCGCCCACCGTGGTCGATGATGCGCTCGCGTCTGGCCACCCCTGCGGTCGTGGCGCACCTCGGCGGGTGCGGAACGCTCTCCCGAGCATGCTGGTGTGCTGGGCACCGACGGTGGTGGTCGGTGCCGTCGAGGAGAGCGCCGACGCTGCTCGACCTTGGCCCCTCTATTTCCCATCGCGCCGCGTGGGAGGTTGAAGGCGACCTACCACTGGGCCCCGCGCGTCAGCGACCCAGTGGGCGGGCCCGGCCATTTAAGTGGAAACGGCTTCGGCCAGATCCGCCTCCCCCACGCGAAGGCGCACCGCCATGAAGCCGCCTTCGTCGTCAACTCGTCCGCCCGTGCAGATGAGCCGCTGGGCCGGCCCAATTGCTATTCCGCGCTCAGTGCACACGGTTGCCGCCCAGGTCCAGCCCGTTTGGGTAAAAAACTTTTCCTTTTTCTTTTCTGCACAATTTGTAAAATCTCCCAAATATTCAAATTAACTCCAAATTTGATGATTCAAATTTCTAGGGGATCCATAAATCCTGATCTATCACATGGTGCTATTTGCACATTTTTCCAGAAACTTTCCCTTCAGAAATATTTATTAAAACCCCATTTTTCATTTCTGTGATGAACTTTAGAAAATCACAGAGAGCTCAAATTTGATCTAAATGCCAGGATTCAAATTTGTAGATATATCTAAGTTCATAACTTAGGTTATGAACATTTTTATTAATAATTCATGTGCCCTACAAAATAATGAGCCATTTCTTCATGTTTGTCAACTTTGCAAATCCATAGAATGTTCATTTTGACTCCAAATCCAGTGAAACCAAATCCTAGATGCTTCTAAAATAATCCTTTGTTAAATGGGTGCCTCTGCTCATTTTTCAAAAAAATATTTCTGTACACTTCTTGCAAATCCATAAATCCATTGAATCCATCATGTTGAAATGTTCAGAAATATCCACTGACACAATCCCAATGAAACCACTTTGGTCATTCCTCATATGACCAGAGGTATCCTAGAAAAGTCCAATTAATAATTTTAGAGCACTTTTATTTTCTGCCTTGTTGTGTTGCTTACTATGATTGTTTCCGACATTAGTTGACGAAGTAGACGAAATACTCGGAGATGGACCAGAAGATTTGAAGACTCTGATGAACCAGGAAAGCAGCCCTTTAACCATGTTGAACCCTTTTATATCATGAGAACATTTTCACTATTTCATCGAGTGCATGATGGTCCTTGAATGGCAACCTTGCTAGGCTTGCCTCTGTTGCATACCCGATGATACTTGCATTGTTCATGACTCTATCCTTGTTTAGAGTTGTGTTGATGGATTGTAGAAATATGCTATAGTACTTGGCTACGCAAAAAGGTGTCAGAGTTATGCATGGAAAGAAACAAGTGTGGATGACATACTTGCATATAGCCCAGTGAGAGCTACTAATGCCCCTAGGAGATGATGATGAATTAGGTCACTACTTGGTGGAGAGGTAGTGTACCGAGGCTTGATGAAAGTGTTGTTTACAGAAACGGGTTAGATTTAAGATTTGTCGACTGTCCCAACCTTACATGCGCAATCACTCTACCCTTATATGGGAAAGGGCATTATTGATTACCTAGGCCGATACTAGCTTAGAGACCGCATCACTAGTGACGGGAGAGTTGTTGTTGCGCTCTCTCGGGACGGGGTCATGCCAGGTAGGGCGGCCATGAACATTTTTATGGGGCACCGGACACACCGTTGGTACCCCGTGCCAGTGGTATGTGACAAACATGGGACCGAGGCTCCACAATTTTAAGTTGTGAAATGTTGGGCACGGGGATTACTACCAATCGAGTGGAATCTATGTTAGTGTCGTCTAGGGAAAGATAGTGATCGGGTGCTTACCCCGGGTACTTGAGGTACCGCGGGTCGTGGATGACACGGAAGTTCCCCGGATCTTGTGGGTAAATTGTGCAACCTCTGCAGAGTGTAAAACTATTCGAATAGCCGTGTCCATGGTCAAGGACAGTTGGGTGGTGCTGCTTAGACTATGTCCATAAGTTTCTGGAAAACAACACGGTTTGGTAAATCTGTTGATGTGATTCGTGAGAAGGTCATGGTGAGCTTGAGCATGAGTTGTTCATAAGTCTTTCTCGATGTTGATGTATGTAACCTCCTGATACTTGTTGCAGACACATTCATGTCCTTGATAAATGATGATCATACTTGCATGAGAAAAACTAGCTTTCCGCAAAAATGCCAAATTAGCAGTAGAGCCTTGCATAATTATTATTTTATCACCCTTGGGTTGCTTGCGAGTACATTCAAAGTACTCATTGGCTTGCCACTGGTTATTTTATTGGCCAGGCATGAAAGAACAGGATATGATGAAGAATACTTCAGTGACGAACATGCGAGCTAGGACGCTTCCCGGTCAGAATGCCTGTAGGGTTAAGGCAGATGGCATGGGTCCAAGTTATCGACGAAGATTTCTGCTGCGAAGTTATACTCAAGACTCGACCATAACGGTCATAATTTATGTAAGATGGTATGTATGGATGTAAGACTCTTGTTATTCAGCTTCTGTGTGTTCAGTGAGCATTGATCTCTGGGATCACTGTACACGTGCATTCGGTGATCACGACTTATGAGTCGGGGTCCCCACAGCTGGGCCTCCGGTTAATAGGTTAGTCCCAAAATAATATAAAAGTGGATAATTAAGCCCAATAATGTCCAAAATAATAGATAATATAGCATGGAGCAATCAAAAATTATAGATACGTTGGAGACGTATCGAGCATCCCTAAGCTTAATTCATGCTCGTCCTCGAGTAGGTAAATGATAAAAACAGAATTTTTGATGCGGAGTGCTACTTGGCATTATTTTAATGTAATTCTTCTTAATTGTGGTATGAATATTCAGATCCGAAATATTCAAGATAAAAGTTCATTTTGACATAAAAATAATAATACTTCAAGCATACTAACTAAGAAATCATGTCTTCTCAAAATAACATGGCCAAAGAAGGTTCATCCCTACAAAATCATATAGTTTAGTCATGCTCCATTTTCGTCACACAAGAATGCTCTCATCATGCACAACCCCGATGACAAGCCAAGCAATTGTTTCATACTTTAGTAATCTCAAACCTATAAACTTTCACGCAATATATGAGCGCGAGCCATGGATATAGCACTATGGGTGGAATAGAATATGATGGGGTTATGTGGAGAAGACAAAAAGGACAAAGTCTCACATCAACGAGGCTAATCAATGGGCTATGGAGATGCCCATCGATTAATGTTAATGCAAGGAGTAGGGATTTCCATGCAACGGATGCACTAGAGCTATAAATGTATGAAAGCTCAACAAAAGAAACTAAGTGTGTGTGCATCCAACTTGCTTGCTCACGAAGACCTAGGGCACTTGAGGAGGCCCGTTGTTAGAATATACAAGCCAAGTTCTATAATGAAAAATTCCCACTAGTATATGAAAGTGACAAAACAAAAGACTCTATCATGAATATTATGCTGCCACTTTGAAGCACAAGTGTGGCAAAGGATAGTAGCATTGTCCCTTTTATATATTTTTTATTTGGCCTTTCTTTTTTTTGGCCTTTCCCTTTTTTGGAACAATGCTCTATGAATGATGGTCATCACACTTCTATTTTCTTACAACTCAAGAATTACAACTCGATACTTAGAACAAGATATGACTCTATATGAATGCCTCCGGCGGTGTACCAGGATATGCAATGAACCAAGAGTGACATGTATGAAAGAATTATTAATGGTGGCTTTGCCACAAATACTATGTCAACTACATGATCATGTAAAGCAATATGACAATGATGAATGTGTCATGATAAACGGAATGGTGGAAAGTTGCATGGCAATATATCTCGGAATGGCTATGGAAATGCCATAATAGGTAGGTATGGTGGCTGTTTTGAGGAAGATATAAGGAGGTTTATGTGTGAAAGAGTGTATCATATCACGGGGTTTGGATGCACCGGCGAAGTTTGCACCAACTCTCAATGTGAGAAAGGGCAATGCACGGTACCGAAGAGGCTAGCAATGATAGAAGGGTGAGAGTGCGTATAATCC
Organism: Triticum urartu; assembly: GCF_056163025.1. NCBI lineage: Eukaryota > Viridiplantae > Streptophyta > Magnoliopsida > Poales > Poaceae > Triticum > Triticum urartu. Next base: position 40,241,379 of record NC_141876.1, on the reverse strand, counting down.
ATGGAATCAACATTAGTCATAAAGAACTCACATACTTATTGAAAAAATCTACAAGTCATCAAAACCAAGCACTACGCGCATGCTCCTAGTGGGATAGATTGGTAGGAAAAGACCATCGCTCGTCCCCGACCGCCACTCATAAGGAGGACAATCAAATAACACCTCATGTTTCAAATTTGTTACATAACGTTTACCATACGTGCATGCTACGGGACTTGCAAACTTCAACACAAGCATTTCTCAAATTCACAACTACTCAACTAGCACGACTTTGATATTATTACCTCCATATCTCAAAACAATCATCAAGCATCAAACTTCTCTTAGTATTCAAAACACTCATAAGAATTTTTTTACTAATCTTGAATACCTAGCTTATTAGGATTATTTAAGCAAATTACCATGCTATTTAAGACTCTCAAAATAATCTAAGTGAAGCATGAGAGATAAATAGTTTCTATAAAACAAATCCACCATCGTGCTCTAAAAGATATAAGTGAAGTACTAGAGCAAAACTATATTACTCAAAAAGATATAAGTGAAGCACATAGAGTATTCTAACAAATTCCAAATCATGTATGGCTCTCTAAAAGGGTGTGTACAGCAAGGATGATTGTGGTAAACTAAAAAGCAAAGACTGAAATCATACAAGATGCTCCAAGCAAAACACATATCATGTGGTGAATAAAAATATAGCTCCAAGTAAAGTTACCGATAGAAGTAGACAAAAAGAGGGGATGCCTTCTCGGGCATCCCCAAGCTTTGGCTTTTGGGTGTCCTTAGATTATCTTGGGGGTTCCATTGGCATCCCCAATCTTAGGCTCTTGCCACTCCTTGTTCCATAGTCCATCAAATCTTTACCCAAAACTTGAAAACTTCACAACACAAAACTTCAGGTAGAAAATCTCGTGAGCTCCGTTAGCGAAAGAAAACAAAAGACCACTTCAAGGAACTGTAATGAACTCATTCTTTATTTATATTGGTATTAAATCTACTGTATTCCAAATTCTCTATGGTTTATAAACTATTTTACTAGCCATAGATTCATTAAAATAAGCAAACAACACACGAAAAACAGAATCTGTCAAAAACAGAACAGTCTGTAGTAATCTATATCTAGCACAAGATCTGGAACTCAAAAAATTCTAAAACAAATTTCTGGACGTGAGGAATTTATATATTAATCATCTGCAAAAATAATTAACTAAATATCACTTTCCAAATAAAAATGGCAGCAGTTCTCGTGAGTGCTAAAGTTTCTGTTTTTACAGCAAGATTAAAAAGACTTTCCCCATGTCTTCCCAACGGTTCTACTTGGCACAAACACTAATAAAACACAAAAAAACACAACCTAAACAGAGGCTAGATAAATTATTTATTACTAAACAGGAGCAAAAATCAAGGAATAAAAACAAAATTGGGTTGCCTCCCAACAAGCGCTATCGTTTAACGCCCCTAGCTAGGCATAAAAGCAAGGATAGATCTAGGTATTGCCATCTTTGGTAGGCAATCCATAAGTGGCTCTCATAATAGATTCATAAGGTAATTTAATTTTCTTTCTAGGAAAGTGTTCCATGCCTTTCCTTAACGGAAATTGGAATCTAATATTTCCTTCCTTCATATCAATAATTGCACCAATCGTTCTAAGGAAAGGTCTACCAAGAATAATAGGACATGAAGGATTGCAATCTATGTCAAGAATAATAAAATCTATGGGTACATAATTCCAATTTGCAACAATAAGAACATCATTAATTTTTCCCATAGGTTTCTTAATAGTGGAATCCGCAAGGTGCAAGTTTAGAGAGCAATCATCAAAATCACGGAAACCTAACAAATCACACAAAGTCTTTGGAATCATGGAAACACTAGCACCCAAATCACATAAAGCATAGAACTCATGATATTTAATCTTAATTTTAATAGTTTTTTCCCACTCATCATAAAGTTTTCTTGGAATAGAAACTTCTAACTCAAGTTTTTCTTCATAAGATTGCATCAAGGCATCAACGATATGTTTAGTAAACGCTTTATTTTTACTATAAGCGTGAGGAGATTTAGCACGGATTGCAACAAGGAAATACAATCAATCAAAGAGAAATTTTCATAATTAAATTCCTTGAAATCCAAAATAGTGGGTTTAGCAACATCTAGGGTTTTAATTTCTTCAATCCCACTTTTATCAATTTTACCATCAAGATCTAAAAACTCCGAATTCTTGGAACGCCTTCTAGGTAAAGGTGGATCATATTCAGTCCCATCATTATTAAGATTCATATTGCAAAACAAAGATTTAATAGGGGACACATCAATAACTTTTAGATATTCATCTTTATTTTCATAGGAACTAGCAGAACACGCTCTTATAAAGGCATCTTTCTTAGCACGCATCCTAGTGGTTCTTTCTTTGCACTCATCAATGAAAATTCTCATGGCTTTGAGAGACTCATTGATATCATGCTTAGGTGGAATAGATCTAAGTTTCAAAGAATCAACATCAAGAGAAATTTTATCAACGTTCCTAGCCAACTCATCAATCTTAAGCAATTTTTCTTCAATCAAAGCATTGAAATTCTTCTGTGAAGTAATAAATTCTTTAATATTAGATTCAAAATCAGAGGGCATCTTATTATAATTTCCATAAGAATTGTTGTAGGAATTACCATAATTATTAGAGGGATTACTAGGATAAGGCCTAGGATTAAAATTTCCTCTATATGCGTTGTTACCAAAATTGTTCCTACCAACAAAAATCACATCCATAGATTCATTATTATTCTCAATCAAAGTAGACAAGGGCATATCATTAGGATCAGAAGAAACACTTTTACTAGCAAATAATTTCATAAGTTCATCCATCTTTCCACTCAAAACATTAATTTCTTCTATCGCATGCACCTTTTTATTAGTAGATCTTTCAGTGTGCCATTGAGAATAATTAACCATAATATTATCTAGGAGTTTAGTTGCTTATCCTAAAGTGATTTCCATAAAAGTGCCTCCCGCGGCCAAATCTAAAAGATTTCTAGAAGCAAAACTCAATCCGGCATAAATTTTTTGTATAATCATCCACAAATTCAAACCATGAGTAGGGCAATTACGTATCATTAATTTCATCCTGTCCCAAGCTTGTGCAACATGTTCATGATCAAGTTGCTTAAAATTCATAATATTGTTTCTAAGGGAGATGATCTTAGCGGGAGGAAAATACTTAGAGATAAAAGCATCTTCGCACTTATTCCAAGAATCAATACTATTTTTAGGCAAAGATGAAAACCAAGCTTTAGCACGATCTCTAAACGAAAAAGGAAATAGCTTCAATTTAACAATATTGTTATCCACATCTTTCTTCTTTTGCATATCACACAAATCAACGAAGCTATTTAGATGGGTAGCGGCATCTTCACTAGGAAGGCCGGAAAACGGATCTTTCATGACAAGATTCAGCAAAGCGGCATTAATTTCACAAGATTCAGCATTGGTAAGAGGAGCAATCGGAGTGCTAATAAAATCATTGTTGTTGGTATTGGTAAATTCACACTATTTAGTGTTATCTTGAGCCATCGTGACAAGCAAGCAATCCAACACACAAGCAAACAAAAAGCAAGCGGGCAAAAAGAGGCAAATAGAGAAAGAGAGGGAGGATATAAAGAGAGAGCGAATAAAAGGGCAAGGGTGAAGTGGGGGAGAGGAAAACGAGAGGCAAATGGCAAATAATGTAATGCGGGAGATAAGGATTGTGATGGGTACTTGGTATATTGACTTTTGCGTAGACTCCCCGGCAACGGCGCCAGAAATTCTTCTTGCTACCTCTTGAGCATTGCGTTGGATTTCCCCGAAGAGGAAAGGATGATGCAGCAAAGTAGAGTAAGTATTTCCCTCAGTTTTTGAGAGCCAAGGTATCAATCCAGTAGGAGGCTACACGCGAGTCCCTCGTACCTGCACAAAGCAAATAACTCCTCGCAACCAACGCGATAATGGGTTGTCAATCCCTTCACAGTCACTTGCGAGAGTGAGATCTGATAGATATGATAAGATAATATATTTGGTATTTTAGTGATAAGGATGCAAAGTAAAATAAAAGCAAAGTAAAAAAGCAAAGGAAATAACTAAGTATTGGAAGATTAATATGATGAAGATAGACCCGGGGGCCATAGGTTTCACTAGTGGCTTCTCTCAAGAGCATAGGTATTTTACGGTGGGTGAACGAATTACTGTTGAGCAATTGATAGAATTGAGCATAGTTATGAGAATATCTAGGTATGATCATGTATATAGGCATCACGTCCAAGACAAGTAGACCGACTCCTGCCTGCATCTACTACTATTACTCCACTCATCGACCGTTATCCAGCATGCATCTAGAGTATTAAGTTCATGAAAACGGAGTAACACCTTAAGCAAGATGACATGATGTAGAGGGATAAACTCATGCAATATGATGAAGACCCCATCTTGTTATCCTCGATGGCAACAATACAATACGTGCCTTGCTACCCCTACTGTCACTGGGAAAGGACACCGCATGGTTGAACCCAAAGCTAAGCACTTCTCCCATTGCAAGAAAGATCAATCTAGTAGTCCAAACCAAACTAATAATTCGAAGAGACTTGCAAAGATAACCAATCATACATAAAAGAATTCAGAGAAGATTCAAATATTGTTCATAGATAATCTTGATCATAAACCCACAATTCATCGGTCTCAACAAACACACTGCAAAAACAAGATTACATCGATTAGATCTCCACAAGAGAGGGGGAGAACATTGTATTGAGATCCAAAAAGAGAGAAGAAGCCATCTAGCTAATAACTATGGACCCGTAGGTCTGAGGTGAACTACTCACACTTCATCGGAGGGGCTATGGTGTTGATGTAGAAGCCCTCCGTGATAGATGCCCCCTCCAGCGGAGCTCCGGAATAGGCCCCAAGATGGGATCTCATGGATACAGAAAGTTGCGGCAGTGGAATTAGGGTTTTGGCTCCGTATCTGATCGTTTGGGGGTACGTAGGTATATATAGGAGGGAGGAGTACGTCGGTGGAGCAACAGGGGGCCATGAGGGTGGAAGGCGCGCCTGGGGGGTAGGCGCGCCCCCCTACCTCATGGCCTCCCCCTTTGTTTCTTGACGTAGGGTCCAAGTCTCCTGGATCATGTTCGGTGAGAAAATCACGTTCCCGAAGGTTTCATTCCCTTTGGACTCCGTTTGATATTCCTTTTCTTCGAAACCCTAAAATAGGCAAAAAAACAGCAATTCTGGGCTGGGCCTCCGGTTAATAGGTTAGTCCCAAAAATAATATAAAAGTGGATAATAAAGCCCAATAATGTCCAAAACAGTAGATAATATAGCATGGTGCAATCAAAAATTATAGATACGTTGGAGACGTATCAGTATGCGTCTCTGAGGCTTGGTCTTCGGGAGGTGGTGTAGAGAGAACTCCAAGGATGAAGGCATCCGTTGATGTAGTTGGAGCTGGTGGAGTGGCTGCTGGAGGTGGTAGTAAGGTTGTGGCTGCTGGTGCTGATGTTGTTGCTCTTGTATCAGGTACATGCACTGCAGCAGACCTCTGTCCTCTAGGCACTCGCTGAAATGCATTAGTAGTTGCCTTCCCTCTCTTCTCTTGTGTTTCCTCCTGGAGCTGCTCAACTGTTGTTTGAATCTTAGTTACCTTTAGATCAAGATCATAAAACTTAGTTTCTACGATCCTCTCCAAGCTCTCCTGGTTTTGAGTCAGGGTGGCCAAGCCCTTCTCAATCCTCAGTGTAGACTGGATCAGATATGCAAGTTGATCTTGCTTGCTCTGCAGGAAAACTTGAGATGCCTCTTCAACACTTGGCATCTTGGCAGCTTTCTCAGCCTTTGCTTTGGCTCTCTTCTCCTGTGCTTGAACTGATGATGATTCCTCCTCATTCATCACTACAGTGTTGTCTTCAGAATCAGGATATAAGGGTAGATGCTCCTTATCCAACAGATATGTTCATGTGCCCATCTTGGAGTTAATGAGCTCCTGAATGTGTGGAGCATACCCACATCTTCTCTTCTAGTTAGCGGCAGTCCTCTTGATTGTCTCTACAATCAGACTCATGACCTTGAACTTCTGAGGGACATCAAAAAGCTGTAGCAAGTTGATAGAATCCCCTCTGATCATCTTGTGATCTCCTGACTTTGGTAGCAATGTGTGCCTAAGGATCCAGTTGATGGTAGGCAGACCAGACAACAAGAAATGTACTTATCCAAGCTTGTGAGTCTCCAAAGCTTTATCTGGGATCTCCTTGTACATGTTTGCCATAGTGTTGTGGTCTTTCTTCTTCTTGGCATACACATCCAAGTCATCCTCATGTTCCTCTGGGGCATTTATCATCTTGGCACATTCTTCAACAGTGGACTGGTACCTAGTACCTTCTGACATCCAAATGATCTTCCCATCTAGGTAAAAGTGAGTAGTGGAGTAAAACTGCATGATCAGCTCATCATTCCATTTTGTGAGCTTATGTCCAACAAACTCATCTACTCCACATGCTTTGAAGCTGTTATAAACTCCTGGGAAGTGATCTTCATTCTCCTTGATGAATTCCCAATCAACCCATCTCATGTCACACACAATGGGCTTCTTTTCAAGAAAAATAGTTTCATAGAAATCTTGTTGTTCTTTTGTGTGAAACCTCTAGTCAACTGCAGTCCTTCTCCTCACAGCATAGGGATCAGACTGTCTCCACAATCTCAATCCAGCATCTTTTCTGATGTGCATGTCTTCAGCTACTGGATGAGTATCATTGTGGTCTAGGATCTTGGGTTTCAACTTTCTCAAAACAAGAGACTCGTCATCCTCTTCTCCAGCTTCGAGCACTGGGGCCTTGTTCTTCTCTTCAGTAGGAATACTTCTGGTGTTCCTCTTGGGCTTAGGAGGCTTCTGAGCTTGAGCTTTGGGGGCAGCTTTGGGCTTTGATGTTCCAACCCCTGACTTTAGAGCATCTCCCATAAGCTTCTGAGCTTTGGGTGCTGGAGCATCCTCTTCTTCTTCTTCATATTCACAGGGATATTTCATCATGGAGGGCTTGCCAATGACTCCGGCAATGGTCTTCTTGACTCTTTCCTTTCTCTTCTTTCCCTCTCCAGCTTCTTTGGCTTCAAGAGTGAACTCCATTGTTTCTTGAGTAGAGGCTCTGGCCTTAGACATACGAATCCTTTTTGCTGCCGCCTTCCTACTCATCCCTGGCTTAACTGTAGCAGCTGTGCCATACTCCTTTTTCAGCACCTTCTTCTTGGAGATTACTTCCTCCTCAGTAGCCACATAGTCCTCATCCTCTGAATCTCAGGTTCTCTTCTTCCTTGTTCTGGTGGCTGCCTTTGGCAAGTTACTTGGAGTGCTCCTGCTGCCATCATCAGAAGTGCTTGAGGGATCTGAACCCTCACTCAGCTGCACATGTTCCTCATTCCTGTTCTGATTGTCACTCTGATCAGACATCTTTGCAAACTTACTGACAGCAGACCCTGTGAATAGATGTAGATGAGGTAGAGTGGCTGAGCATCACAAAGTGCAAAGGTTTTGCAAAACATATGACTTACAAACTTAGTTTTAGTTCTCCACAAAAGCATTTCGGAGCTACCGATTTTGTAAACTCGGTGATACCGAAGCGGCTTTTGTAACCTAAACTAGTGAACTCGGTCAGACCAAGTCACAGTTCGGTGGCACCGAGACTGCTAGGGTTTCACAAAGAATCGAACTCGGTCACACCGATTTGCAATTTTTGATCAGACCAAAAGTGAATGTGCTATGGCCTAAGCCAAATCGGTGAGACCGATTTCTACAACTCGATCGGTCCGAGATGAGTTTGGCGGAGACCTAACCCTAAATTTTCAAATTGAATCTAACCTAAAGAACGTTTTCAGTGGATATAGTGTTTGCATACGTGGTAAGGATCATGGCAAAACAATGTGCTATGAATCAGAGGTAAAGGAATAGCACAAAAGGTCGAACCCATACCCTAGTTCGGCGGGAGTTCGCTACGGCGACAACGGTGGGGCAGATTTCCGTTGACGACGACAGAGACCAGCGGCGGGAGGTCCCTGGCAGCGAGGAGACAATCCAGAGACCCGAGAAGGCAGAGTAGGACACGCACAAGATGAAGAGTTTTGGAGAAATTTCCAAAATTCAACCCGTGAGTATATATATCCCGACCCTGTCAGTGTGATCGAGTGGAACAACTCAGTGGCACCGAGATGCAGAATCGCGAGCGGTTACTGCAACTCGGTGTGACCTAAAAGTTCAAATTGGTTGCACCGAGATGGAAAACCTATATCAACTTAGTGAACTTGGTGTGACCAAAGTGGATGACTCGGTCATACCGAAATGCACAAAGAGGTTTTGGAAGTTTAAGTCTATGACGAATCGGGGACTCCGAGTGCTCCTCACACAGAGTGGTTCGAATCTGACTTGATCAAACTTTGTGATGTAGCATGAATAGAGTTCGAGACGAGAAAAGCATAGATAGCTAAAGGAGGTTCTTAGGCATTCTTGTCCATACATTTGGCAAAAGATAAAAAGCCGAACAATCAAAACAACAAATGGATGTCCTCGAATGAGTAAAATATGCAACCAACATGCTCACACAATAAGATGGAAAATAAAATATGTGACAAAGCATGCACAATCACTCTAGCATCTATCAAACAATTTGTGATGACTAGGTCATCTATATATGAGTATATTGACTGAGGAGTCAAATGAGAACATTTGGTCGTATGTCATACTCATCGTTTAAGCACAAGTGGGGTTGCCACTTTTACATAGAGCATTGTTGTGTTCACACCATTAGAGTTGCTTTAGCTCAATTGATTAGAGTAAAGCTCCCCCTAGATGTGATATCCCCCCTAAGAGGGATGAACTAACCTTGGGTTTTGTTGATGATGACTTCATGTATGTGTTGAAGATGTAGATGCTAAATGTTGATGTAGATCATTTGGAGCAATCCATTAGAGTAAGTTGCACTTTCAATACCTACACGGGTTAGTCCCACAAGGAACAAACAGGGATATCCATAGACATAGAGTGATGTTCACATAGGATGATGTCCATGAAAGCATTAGGTTACCTTGTCCCTTGTCTTACCAACAAGAGGATTTGTGACTCCTTGAACTAGTGCAAGATGTGGAAGTTGTTTGCACTTGTCCTCGCCAAAATGATATGAGTGAAGTATGTTGGCGGAGTCACCCTCAAGAACTCTCTAGTTCTTCTTCTTCGGGATCCACACCATCTTGATGGGAATCCTTGGAGTTGTAGTCATACTTGATGAAGTAGAATTTGATGTAGTCTTGGGAACCCACTTGACCAAGGCTTTGGGAGCTTCCTCAAATGCATCAATATCCTCTTGAAGCTTGTCCTCGCCTTTTTGCTTGTGGTCTAGCGGTGGAAGATCATCTTGAGCTTGTGTTCCTGTGACGCCCCCGATTCAGTCGTACACTAATCATACACGCAAACGTGTACGATCAAGATCAGGGACTCACGGGAAGATATCACAACACAACTCTACAAATAAAATAAGTCATACAAGCATCATATTACAAGCCAGGGGCCTCAAAGGCTCGAATACAAGAGCTCGATCATAGACAAGTCAGCGGAAGCAACAATATCTGAGTACAGACATAAGTTAAACAAGTTTGCCTTAAGAAGGCTAACACAAACTGGGATACAGATCGAAAGAGGCGCAGGCCTCCTGCCTGGGATCCTCCTAAACTACTCTTGGTCGTCGACAGCGGGCTGCACATGGTAGTAGGCACCTCCCGAGTAGTAGCAGTCATCATCAACGGTGGCGTCTGGCTCTTACACTCCAGCATATAGTTGCGACAACCAGAAAGAAAGGAAAGGGGGAAAAAGGGGGAGAAAGCAACTGTGAGTACTCATCCAAAGTACTCGCAAGCAAGGAGCTACACTACATATGCATGGGTATCAAATGGAATAAGGGTATCATATGTGGACTGAACTGCAGAATGCCAGAATAAGAGGGGGATAACTAATCCTGTCGAAGACTACGCTTCTGGCCACCTCCATCTTGCAGCATGTAGGAGAGAGTAGATGGTAAGTTCACCAAGTAACATCAAGTAGCATCGTATAGCATAATCCTAACCGATGATCCTCCCCTCGTCGCCCTGTGAGAGAGCGATCACCGGTTGTATCTGGCACTTGGAAGGGTGTGTTTTATTAAGTATCCGGTTCTAGTTGTCATAAGGTCAAGGTACAACTCCAAGTCGTCCTGTTACCGAAGATCACGGCTATTCGAATAGATTAACTTCCCTGCAGGGGTGCACCACATAACCCAACACGCTCGATCCCATTTGGCCGGACACACTTTCCTGGGTCATGCCCGGCCTCGGAAGATCAACACGTCACAGCCCTACCTAGGCACAACAAAGAGGTCAGCACGCCGGTCTAAATCCTATGGCGCAGGGGTCTGGGCCCATCGCCCATTGCACACCTGCACGTTGCGTACGCGGCCGGAAGCAGAACTAACCCCCTTAATACAAGAGCAGGCTTACGGTCCAATCCGGCGCGCGCCACTCAGTCGCTGACATCACGAAGGCTTCGGCTGATACCACGACGTGGAGTGCCCATAACTGTCCCCGCGTAGATGGTTAGTGCGTATAGGCCAATAGCCAGACTCAGATCAAATACCAAGATCTCGTTAAACGTGTTAAGTATCCGCGAACACCGACTAGGGCCAGGCCCACCTCTCTCCTAGGTGGTCTCAACCTGCCCTGTCGCTCCGCCACAAAGTAACAGTCGGGGGCCATCGGGAACCCAGGCCCACCTCTACCGGGATGGAGCCACCTGCCCCTTCAGCCCCCAACTCCGAACAGTACCGCAGGTAATGTAACTATGTAAAGTATATAGTATATGCCCATGATCACCTCCCGAAGTGATCACGGCCCAGTAGTATAGCATGGCAGACGGACAAGAGTGTAGGGCCACTGATGGAACACTAGCATCCTATACTAAGCAGTAGGATAGCAGATAATGGTAACAACAGTAGTAGCAAGGACACGCTATGCATCAGGATAGGAATAACGGAAAGCAGTAACATGATACACTACTCTAATACAAGCAATATAGAGAAGAGTGGGTGATATCTGGTGATCAAAGGGGGGGCTTGCCTGGTTGCTCTGGCAAGAGAAAGGGGTCGACAACTCCGTAGTCGTACTGGGTAGCAGCGGCGTCGGTCTCGGTGTCTAGCGAGAGAAGAGGGGGAAGAAACAATAAATATTTGAGCAAATAGATGCATAACGATGCATGACAAGACACGTATCGGTGCTAGAGGTGCCCTAAAGCGGTATGAGGTGATACCGGTGAAGGGGGGGAACATCCGGGAAAGTATCCCCGGTGTTTCGCGTTTTCGGGCAAAGGAGCCGGAGGGGGAAAGTTGCGAGTTTGATATGTTAGGTGTGCGTGGCGGACGAACGGGCTAGGTATCCGGATTCGTCTCGTCGTTCTGAGCAACTTTCATGTAGAAAGTATTTTCATCCGAGTTACGGATTAAAAGATATGATTTTCTAAAGATTTTATTAATTTCTGGAATTTAATTAATTAATTAACTAATTCGAAAATGAATTAATGACATCAGCATGATGTCATGCTGACATCAGCAGTCAACAGAGTTGACTTGGTCAACCTGACCAGTGGGTCCAGTGGGACCCACCTGTCATACACTATCTATGTTAATTAGAGATTAGGCTAAACAAACTACTGTTTAATTAACTAACAGATTAGTTAGATTAATTACTAGGATTAATTAACTTAATTAATTTAGTTAATTAATTAATTAATTAATTAAGTTTATTTATTTATTTATTTTTTATTATTCTCTTCTTTTTTTTATTGGAAACGTTCTGTGGGGTGGGGCCCCTAGTGTCAGTGGCACAGGGGCCGTAGTGGGTTACGGGCGCTACGGGCGGGTCGGGCGTTGCGGCGCCCGACTGGGCGTTCGCCCAAATCACCGAGGCGAGGAGGGCCGGGGCAAGGCCGTGACCGTGGGCGTCCGACGGGAAGCGGCGTCGCCCGAACGGGCACGTCGGCGAGCAAAGGCCCGAGGCGATGGCGGGCCGCGGGCGTTGGCTTCGCCGCGGCCGAAGGCGGAGCAGACCGGGGGGGAAGCAGGGGCACCACGGGGCGCGGGCGCGAGCACGGCCAGGGCATGGCCCCGACGCGCGTTCGGGCACGGAACGGCGCCGGCGACAGTGAAGGGAAGAGGCAAGGCGCAGGGGGGGGCGGCCCGGCACGGTGCGGTGTTGCCCGGGAGGGCCGCCGACGAGCAGCGCCATCGAGGGGGAAGGCGAGGCCAAGGCCCGCGGGGAAGCGCGGCCACGAGGCGAGCGCGTACGGGGGTGGCGAACAGGGGCACGCCAGGCGGGGCGAGGCCACGGTGAGCACGGGCCGGGGCGCGACGAGCGCGGCACCGGAGCGAGGCAAGCACCGGCGAGAGGGGACGGGGAGCAGGAGGACCGGGGTCCTCACCGGGGTGCGTAGGGAACGGGCAGCGTGCTCGATGGAGGTCGGGGAGGACCGTGGTGGAGGGGGACGGGGACGGCGTCGACGAGGAGGAGGCAGGCCGGCGGAGAGGAGGAAGCAGGCTGGTGGGGAGGGCTCCTGGCGGCGGGGTCGTCGAGCTCCGGGCGCCGGCGTGTGGCGGGAGCGCACCGGGCTGCTTTGGTCTCCTCTGGATCCCGATCCAGATCGGGAGAGAGGAGGGGGTGAGTAGGTGCGGGGATTGGGTTAGGGTTTCCCCCTTGGTGGGGTTATTGAGGGGAGGGGTTGGGCCGGTGGGTGTGGCCGAATGGGCTAGGTGGGTTGGCCCAGTTGGGCCACGGCCCAGGGAGGGGGGCTTTCTCTTTCTTTTTTTGTTTTCTGTTTTCCCTTTTTGTATTTTCTTTCTTTTCTATTTAAATCATTTTAAACCATTTAGCCATTTTATAAAAATGTGTTTGTTGCACCATAATTACCCTTGTATTAGTTGTCACCGTTTGTACTTTTTAGTTTTGACATTTGAAAACTTTACTAGTTTGACTTGAGTTTGAATTTGAATTTTGAATCGGTTTTTGAACTAACCCGAGATTAACTACAGTGACAGAGGTGACGCGGCATCGTTAACGAGGGATTACTGTAGCCTAATTATCCGGGCGTCACAATTCTCCTCCACTACAAGAAATCTCGTCCCGAGATTTAAGAGGGGAGGCAAGGGGGAAGGGATTGGGTTACGAAAAATCTAACTGATCTTCTCGGTCTTGGTTGCTCTCCTCGAACAGGTCGATCCATTACAATGACGTCTTCATTCCTCTGCTTCAGGTCATCATGGTGAAGTCGTCCTTTTCTTCGGGATCTCCAACGTACTTATGAATAGGTAAGGGGTAACTGCGGAAGAACGGACCTTACAAGGTTGGCTATCTAGCAGATAACTCAGGGAATGTGGTAGAAAGTAACTCTCAAATAGATAATTAAGAAAATATCGAGAGTAAAGTAAGAAGGTACCATGAGAAGTTTCAAATGGATAGGTAATCGTTCGATGTCTGAAACAACATGCGAAAGGGTCCAGAGCAACGAGATTGAATATTGCGTCTGTTACTAGAATAGATCACTAGGACGGTGTCCCGTGATCTTTCCTACGAAGCCAAGCGTGAGGAATGACTTTAGAAACAGGGGTGTACAGGAGAGTCAGGTTTCGATCCTGTGGAACTATGGGTTATGGGCCCACCATGTGGTTAAAAGTAGGAAGGTCGGTGATATCTTGCACGATCGTGTAAGCAAGGCATGTCAGAGGATAGTCTGTCGGCCATGTTGGCAACAACATAGGTACCAAGGGCGAGGGATGAAGAGAACCATTTTCCTGCTCGTTGAACGAGGCGGACCAGTAGGCAAAGTTCTCGTCCATCGCTGGTTACCGGAATGTCATCAACAATAGTACAGGGTCTTACTGACCGAGTTGTACACCACGGTGTTTACATAAGCCGGGAGATATTTCTGCTTAGGTCATATAGATCACAGAAAGGTTAAACAAAACAATGGAAAGGAAATTATGTCTATCAGATTAAACCAAACAATGGAAGGGAAAATGTGTTTAAACACATATTTCAAGGGTATATCCTTCCCAAGGACAAGCAGAGCAAGATATCCTTGATAGGATATAAAGTAGAAAACCCTTTTAGGTAAGGGGAGAGAAATTTCACGACATTACCCATACAGCTGTGTTTGGATAATTGAGCAGGAAACATTTAGCATTGGGCTTTAAATTTTCTTGTTGAAAATCGGAGTACCATAGACATGTTTCGAGATAGCATTAACATGGTCTTCAAGCAAAGGTCGGACTTTGGATACACAAAGGATTCATCAGGAAGAACTTATAGAATAAGTCTTACCATTTCCTCGTGGAAGATAGATAACCTTGCTAGAAGTAAGCTATAACAATAGGTCCTCCAGCCAAGTGTGCTAGGCATGACAACACCTTACCGGGTCACATAAAGACCATTGTTATAACTCTTGGGAATATGTTCCAATCATCATATCTGACCGAGATTCAGATCTGATTGGTGTCAGGATAACTCAGACTCAGAATGCTTGAGAAGAAAGGTGCAACACAAACTGTCGAGATGACATTGTAAGATTCTCGGGAAATGAACTATGGGAGTGAGTATCAACACAAGAGTTCATCATTAAACCAAGGAGAGGTGAGGAGGTGGTTGATTGACTCAGTGATAATTCATTGACATTTCCAAAAAGGATGGATTTCCACAATTATGTGAACAAGGAGATAACATTAGCCAGATCAAATGACTTAATGATGTATGTTGGAGGAAAACATACACAATTAAACATGGGTTGAAAGGTGCACCCGAAATATGGGCTGGGTTGCACGATCAATGTTAGAATGGTGACTTGATGAACAAAAGAATTAGAATGAAACTCGACCATTCACTTCAAAGCAATAGGGTTGCTAGAAGTTTTGAATTCACACATCATAGTTCAATTGTCGGTATTCCGGTTAGAAACAACACGGGTACCAAGAAAGAATGGTGATGGTGAGAAGTATCACCATACCAAGAATTCTTAAGAGGTGGTGAAATTCTCACGACCTTCTTGACATAAAAGATGGTAACACTCTGCGGTAGAACATAACATAAGTTGGATAGCAAGGAACTGAAGGTACAACACAAAACAAGATCAAGTTTGTGTTGAACGGAAGGCAATAATGTTGTCGATGATAACCCAAATCTTCGAGGGCAAAGGATGGTATTTCTCATCATGAATTTGATTGATATTCTGGAAGAGCTTAGAATGTTGATAATGATCACGGCACATTTTTCGAGAGATTACCTGAAGATGTAATCGATCAGCGATGACATCAAGTCAAAGGAATGATGAAGAAAGAGGTTATTGGAACCATGGGTACGAAACAAACTCGAAAACGAGCTTGTTGTCCAAAGCAAAATGATATGATGAGGAAAGATCGACGTAAGCTTAGCTCATCGTCAAAAATTTGTGCTCTGGGAAGAAGGACCAGGTAGCACAGTTAAAAGTTTGCACGATAATGATATAGTCGATTAGGCTAGGAATGACTTGAAGGATTATTAAACTCATAAGCAACGAAGATTACTTAGAGTTATCAAACCAGAGTGCGGAATCGGTTTACTTACCGGTGTTCTTGAGCGACTAACAACTCAGAACCCATGAGAAATTGGAATCAGTGAGAAATAATAGCTGATGGAGACTCATAAGATGCAACACAGTTCTTAGATATTCTCGAGATACCAGAGGGTAATACTCGACGGTAGATCAAGGTAGAGGTTAGACTGGTGTATTTACTTGCAAAAGACAAGTGCTTTAACTTGTCCGAGAAATGAGATCAAAGAGAAAATATGGTCGAAACCACGATTTCATAGGATCAGTTCACAGATACCAGATGATATTATATCAACGAAATAGTTATTATTACAAGAAGCTTCTATGGTAGGATCTACGTCGTGTCCATGGGCATGAACACAAAGTTCAAGGTCGACTCCCACTTCTTCAATGTATACCCTTCCATTCACCTCTCACTCTCGAAGAAGTTGTAGTGTTGAGATTTTATCTAGCAAAACTCCAGAAGAGTATGACTCGTGAAAACTTTCGAGTTTACACATATTAAGGAAGGCATAGGTTCAACCCATCAGGGTATCGTGGAAACATATACCACAAGTTTCAATAGTAAATACAACAAGCTCGAAAGCAGAGCATGGTTGGTCAATCAGAGGATAGGATTTACCAATGGAGAAAGAACTTCCAAAGGGATTGAATATGAAGGACGCTATTGGATAAAATCCAACAAAGGATCCGGTGGTCCTCAAAGGATCTGATGTAAGCATCGGTACTCAACCAGAGGAAGAAACAATGCAAGGAGATCAGACTATAGAAACAACTGACTAATTCAAAGCTCAAATGCAAAAGAATTATGATTTCCGACCAAGGGATTAGAAGCAAACACTCTGATTAAGGATGGATAAGTTGCGTATGCTTATGGGTACAATTGATGGCAATCCGATTGGTCGAGAACCAGCTCATGTTTAAAATGATGTCTGGGCCGGAAAGATAATGTAGAAGGGTCGACTGATGATTGTGTGCATTCGCACACATGTTGAATCAGTAGGATCAAAATGATGGTGTCAAAAGATACTAGTGAATATTGCCAGATATATGGGAAGCATCCATAATGCAAGTAGACCAGTATTTGCAGAGCAATAAAGCTGCTAAGGATTTTCGGAGGATTGAATAGTATTTCAAAGACTTTTGTGAAACACCTGAACAACTGGGGATGAGCGGATACTTGGAAAGTGCGAAAAATTATTCTTAGGGGTATTCAGGTGGTAAAGAACTGCAAGGAGGATTCTCGGAACAACGAAGAGCAGTTCGTGGCATCTTGTAATAACAAGATCAATGGGATTGAATGTAGGCAAGTGTATGCAAAAATCCATACGGATATAATAGTGGTAGGGAATTTGCAAAGGCGGTGGGCACAAGCGTCTCGCGAAAACATCGAATAGCATCTTCGGAACCTTCTGGTGAAGCAGTCGATCATCTGGAATGAAGAGGCTCTTCGGCAGAAAGTGGTAACGAGAACCTAGAGTTATAATTAGTAAAATCATTTTACCCGAATAGAAGAGATATCAGAATCCCAGAGTATAGACGAGGAATAAAAGATCCTAAAACCACTCGATGGCGATGTGGGGCCATAAGCCGCACAGCCATGTTAGTAAAACAATTTTCATCGACTAGACTCGACTTCGGCCAAGGAGTATAGAAGGGGGATTCCTACAGGCAGTCGGCTCTGATACCAACTTGTGAAGCCCCCGATTCAGTCGTACACTACTCATACACGCAAACGTGTACGATCAAGATCAGGGACTCACGGGAAGATATCACAACACATCTCTACAAATAAAATAAGTCATACAAGCATCATATTACAAGCCAGGGGCCTCGAAGGCTCGAATACAAGAGCTCGATCATAGACGAGTCAGCGGAAGCAACAATATCTGAGTACAGACATAAGTTAAACAAGTTTGCCTTAAGAAGGCTAACACAAACTGGGATACAGATCGAAAGAGGCGCAGGCCTCCTACCTGGGACCCTCCTAAACTACTCTTGGTCGTCGACAGCGGGCTGCACGTGGTAGTAGGCACCTCCCGAGTAGTAGCAGTCATCATCAACGGTGGCGTCTGGCTCTTACACTCCAGCATATAGTTGCGACAACCAGAAAGAAAGGAAAGGGGGAAAAAGGGGGAGAAAGCAACCGTGAGTACTCATCCAAAGTACTCGCAAGCAAGGAGCTACACTACATATGCATGGGTATCAAATGGAATAAGGGTATCATATGTGGACTGAACTGCAGAATGCCAGAATAAGAGGGGGATAACTAATCCTGTCGAAGACTACGCTTCTGGCCACCTCCATCTTGCAGCATGTAGGAGAGAGTAGATGGTAAGTTCACCAAGTAACATCAAGTAGCATCGTATAGCATAATCCTAACCGATGATCCTCCCCTCGTCGCCCTGTGAGAGAGCGATCACCGGTTGTATCTGGCACTTGGAAGGGTGTGTTTTATTAAGTATCCGGTTCTAGTTGTCATAAGGTCAAGGTACAACTCCAAGTCGTCCTGTTACCGAAGATCACGGCTATTCGAATAGATTAACTTCCCTGCAGGGGTGCACCACATAACCCAACACGCTCGATCCCATTTGGCCGGACACACTTTCCTGGGTCATGCCCGGCCTCGGAAGATCAACACGTCACAGCCCTACCTAGGCACAACAAAGAGGTCAGCACGCCGGTCTAAATCCTATGGCGCAGGGGTCTGGGCCCATCGCCCATTGCACACCTGCACGTTGCGTACGCGGCCGGAAGCAGAACTAGCCCCCTTAATACAAGAGCAGGCTTAAGGTCCAATCCGGCGCGCGCCACTCAGTCGCTGACATCACGAAGGCTTCGGCTGATACCACGACGTCGAGTGCCCATAACTGTCCCCGCGTAGATGGTTAGTGCGTATAGGCCAATAGCCAGACTCAGATCAAATACCAAGATCTCGTTAAACGTGTTAAGTATCCGCGAACACCGACTAGGGCCAGGC
Organism: Triticum urartu; assembly: GCF_056163025.1. Taxonomy (NCBI): domain Eukaryota; kingdom Viridiplantae; phylum Streptophyta; class Magnoliopsida; order Poales; family Poaceae; genus Triticum; species Triticum urartu. The sequence goes on along the minus strand of NC_141876.1, from coordinate 40,222,738 downwards.
CCACCTCTCTCCTAGGTGGTCTCAACCTGCCCTGTCGCTCCGCCACAAAGTAACAGTCGGGGGCCGTCGGGAACCCAGGCCCACCTCTACCGGGATGGAGCCACCTGCCCCTTCAGCCCCCAACTCCGAACAGTACCGCAGGTAATGTAACTATGTAAAGTATATAGTATATGCCCATGATCACCTCCCGAAGTGATCACGGCCCAGTAGTATAGCATGGCAGACGGACAAGAGTGTAGGGCCACTGATGGAACACTAGCATCCTATACTAAGTAGTAGGATAGCAGATAATGGTAACAACAGTAGTAGCAAGGACACGCTATGCATCAGGATAGGAATAACGGAAAGCAGTAACATGATACACTACTCTAATACAAGCAATATAGAGAAGAGTGGGTGATATCTGGTGATCAAAGGGGGGGCTTGCCTGGTTGCTCTGGCAAGAGAAAGGGGTCGACAACTCCGTAGTCGTACTGGGTAGCAGCGGCGTCGGTCTCGGTGTCTAGCGAGAGAAGAGGGGGAAGAAACAATAAATATTTGAGCAAATAGATGCATAACGATGCATGACAAGACACGTATCGGTGCTAGAGGTGCCCTAAAGCGGTATGAGGTGATACCGGTGAAGGGGGGGAACATCCGGGAAAGTATCCCCGGTGTTTCGCGTTTTCGGGCAAAGGAGCCGGAGGGGGAAAGTTGCGAGTTTGATATGTTAGGGGTGCGTGGCGGACGAACGCGCTGCGCATCCGGATTCGTCTCGTCATTCTGAGCAACTTTCATGTAGAAAGTATTTTCATCCGAGTTACGGATTAAAAGATATGATTTTCTAAAGATTTTATTAATTTCTGGAATTTAATTAATTAATTAACTAATTCAAAAATGAATTAATGACATCAGCATGATGTCATGCTGACATCAGCAGTCAACATAGTTGACTTGGTTAACCTGACCAGTGGGTCCAGTGGGACCCACCTGTCATACACTTTCTATGTTAATTAGAGATTAGGCTAAACAAACTACTGTTTAATTAACTAACAGATTAGTTAGATTAATTACTAGGATTAATTAATTTAGTTAATTAATTAATTAATTAAGTTTATTTTTTTATTATTATTCTCTTTTTTATTGGAAACGTTCTGTGGGGTGGGGCCCCTAGTGTTAGTGGCACAGGGGCCGTAGTGGGTTACGGGCGCTACGGGCGGGTCGGGCGTTGCGGCGCCCGACTGGGCGTTCGCCCAAATCGCCGGGGCGAGGAGGGCCGGGGCAAGGCCGTGACCGTGGGCGTCCGACGGGGCACGGCGTCGCCCGAACGGGCACGCCGGCGAGCAAAGGCCTGAGGCGACGGCGGGCCGCGGGCGTTGGCTTGGCCGCGGCCGAAGGCGGAGCAGAGCGGGGGGGAAGCAGGGGCACCACGGGGCGCGGGTGCGAGCCCGGCCAGGGCACGGCCCCGACGCGCGTTCGGGCACGGAACGGCGCCGGCGACAGTGAAGGGAAGAGGCAAGGCGTAGGGGGGCGCGGCCCGGCACGATGCGGTGTCGCCCGGGAGGGCCGCCGACGAGCAGCGCCACCGAGGGGGAAGGCGAGGCCAAGGCCCGCGGGGAAGCGCGGCCACGAGGCGAGCGCGTACGGGGGTAGCGAACAGGGGCACGCCGGGCGGGGCGAGGCCACGGTGAGCACGGGCCGGGGCGCGACGAGCGCGGCACCGGAGCGAGGCAAGCACCGGCGAGAGGGGACGGGGAGCAGGAGGACCGGGGTCCTCACCGGGGTGCGTAGGGAACGGGCAGCGTGCTCGATGGAGGTCGGGGAGGACCGTGGTGGAGGGGGACGGGGACGACGTCGACGAGGAGGAGGCAGGCCGGCGGAGAGGGGGAAGCAGGCCGGTGGGGAGGGCTCCTGGCGGCGGGGTCGTCGAGCTTCGGGCGCCGGCGTGTGGCGGGAGCGCACCGGGCGGCTTTGGTCTCCTCTGGATCCCGATCCAGATCGGGAGAGAGGAGGGGGTGAGTGGGTGCGGGGATTGGGTTAGGGTTTCCCCCTTGGTGGGGTTATTGAGGGGAGGGGTTGGGCCGGTGGGTGTGGCCGAATGGGCTAGGTGGGTTGGCCCAGTTGGGCCACGGCCCAGGGAGGGGGGCTTTCTCTTTCTTTTTTTTGTTTTTTGTTTTCCCTTTTTGTATTTTCTTTCTTCTCTGTTTAAATCATTTTAAACCATTTAGCCATTTTATAAAAATGTGTTTGTTGCACCATAATTACCCTTGTATTAGTTGTCACCGTTTGTACTTTTTAGTTTTGACATTTGAAAACTTTACTAGTTTGACTTGAGTTTGAATTTGAATTTTGAATCGGTTTTTGAACTAACCCGAGATTAACTACAGTGACAGAGGTGACGCGACATCATTAACGAGGGATTACTGTAGCCTAATTATCCGGGCGTCACAGTTCCTTGGAAAGAAGTAGGATCATACTTCTCTTGTTGAGGAACAAACTTTGTCTTGTGGTATTGATCTTCTTCCCACTCAACTCCATTGTCATTGAACTTCCGTTCAAAACCAACACCTTGATTCTTCCGGTGTCTTCCTTGCTTGCGTACAATTTCCTCAATTTTCTTACTTCCGGCAAGGCTCTTGTAAACACCTTTCTCTATAATTCCCTTCAATAAGCTATTTTATTGCTCAAGTGTAACTTGTCTAAGAGAATCATTAGTGGAATCAAGAGAACTACTAGAAGCAACATCATTGGGTTTAGCATGATTATTGTTACTACTAGAAGAAGAGTCTTTCTTACTCTTGTTGCTAGAATTAACTTGAGGCATGTAAGTAGACAAGAGTAAACACTTGGCAATGTAAGAAGAACTTTTCTTGTGAAGATCATCATTGATCACTTTTAAGAACTCATGCTCTTGATCATGGTTGAGATTTTTGAAGCGTAACTTATCATGAGTCTTTAAAAGCTCTCAATGATTTTCCAAGGTAGTTTCATGAGCTAACTTAAGAGTGGTTAGTTCTTTAGTTAGACGCTCGATCTCCTTCTTATCATCGTCATTCGTTTTATCTTGATTCTCATGATTAATAGCAAGTTCATCATAGTTTTCATCACTAGAATTGTCAACAAGTAAATCATCATCACCTAGCAAATCATCTTCATCACTATTGAAATCAACATACTCGGGGTATGATACCTTTGGGCCTTTAGCCATGAAGCATCTTCCAATCCCTTCATTTGGTGACTCAAATATGTCGTAGGAGTTGGTTGACACAAGTGCTAGACCGGCAACACCTTCATCTTGAGTATATTCGGAGTTGGAGTGATAACTTCTCTCGTGGTGATTGTTGGAGTCGGAGCCGGATACCCATTCACCAACATGAGCTTGATGTCTTCGTTTTGTGTAGCTCCTTGATGATTTGTCCTTCCTTTTTGAATCCTTGCTTCTCCGTGATGTTCTTCGTTCATAACGGTCATCTCTACTCCTTCTCTCTATTGGTGGTGATTCTTCTCTCCTACTCCTTCTTTTGGGAGAATCTTCTCTTCTTTTGTAGGGAGCCGTACACTCATTGGAGTAGTGTCTGGGTCTTCCACAATTGTAGCAATTACGTTCACGACTTGAAGATCTTTTGTCATTGTAGGACCTTGACCTGGAACTTCTTTCCTTGCTTCTACTCTTGTAGAACTTGTTGAAATTCTTCACCATTAGGCTCAATTCTTCATTGAAGGTTTGTTTCTCACTTGATGATGTGGGAGCATCACATGAGGCTTTGTAAGCACCACTTGACTTGTTGTGGAGCTCTTCCTTATCCTTAAGTGACATCTCATGAGCAACAATTCTTCCAATGACTTCCGTTGGCTTGAGATCTTTGTAATTGGGCATCATTTGGATCAATGTGCACACGGTAACATATTTTCCATCCAAGGCTCTTAGGATCTTCTTGATGATGAATCTATCGGTCATCTCTTCACTTCCTAAGCCGGCAATCTCATTTGTGATGAGAGCAAGCCTAGAGTACATTTCAGCGACACCTTCACTATCCTTCATTTTGAATTTGTTAAGTTGACTTTGAAGCACATCCAATTTGGATTCCTTGACGGAGTCGGTACCTTCGTGCATATCAATCGAAGTATCCCAAATTTCCTTTGCATTCTCAAGACGGCTGATTTTGTTGAATTCTTCGGGGCACAATCCGTTGAAGAGAATATCACAAGCTTGAGCATTGTATTGCAGCATCTTCAACTCTTTCGCGCTAGCTTCAAGGTTCGGTTCTCTCCCATCAAAGAATTCACCTTGTAAGACAATGCACACAATAGCCCAAACGGAGGGGTTATGTCCAAGAATATCCATTTTCATCTTATTCTTCCAACAAGCAAAATTAGTACCATCAAAGTAAGGACCTCTACGGTGGTAATTTCCCTCGGTAGATGCCATACTCTCCTAGGTTGTCAAACCAAGGCTATGATCACCAAAAGCTGTGCAATCAAGCCAAATAGAGACCAAAGCTCTGATACCACTTGTAGGATCGAAAGTATGTCTAAAGGGGGGTGATTAGACTACTTGACCAAATAAAAATCTAGCCTTTTCCCAATTTTAAGTCTTGGCATATTTTAGCAACTTAGCACTAGTCAAGTAAACAACCTACACATGCAAGTCTAAGAGTATAGCAGCGGAATGCAAAACATTGCACATGAAGGTAAAGGGAGGAGTTCGAGGGAGCAAACGCAATGTAGACACAGAGATTTTTGGCGTGGTTCCAATAGGTGGTGCTATCGCTCATCCACGTTGATGGAGACTTCAACCCACGAAGGGTAATAGTTGCGTGAGTCCATGGAGGGCTCGGGGTCCACGAAGAAGCAACCTTGTCTATCCCACCATGGCCATCGCCCACGAAGGACTTGCCTCACTAGGGTAGATCTTCACGAAGTAGGCGATCTCCTTGCTCGTACAAACTCCTTGGTTCAACTCCACAAGCTTGATGGAGGCTCCCAAGTGACACCTAACCAATCTAGGATCCACTCTCCAAAAGGTAATAGACGGTGTGTTGATGATGAACTCCTTGCTCTTGTGCTTCAAATGATAGTCTCCCCAACACTCAACTCTCTCTCATAGGATTGGATTTGGTGGAAAGATGATTTGAGTAGAAAGCAACTTGGGGAAGGCTAGAGATCAAGATTTATGTGTTTCGAATGGAATATCTTGACCTCAACACAAGTGTAGGTGGTTCTCTCTCGGAAAATGTATGATGGAAGTGTAGGCATGTTCTGATGGCTCTCTCCTCGAATGAAGAGCGGGTGGAGGGGTATATATAGCCTCCGCACAAAATCTAACCGTTACACACAATTTACCAAACTCGGTGGGACCGAATCAGAGAACTCGGTGAGACCTATTTAGTTCATAATGTGAACGTTAGGATTTTTGGTGGGAACGACATGTCAAATCGGTGGGACCGATTTTGTTAGGGTTAGGGCATAACGTAATCTCGGTGAGACCGGTTACACAAACTCGGTGGGACCGATTTTGGTAATAAGCAAACAGAGAGTTGGTCAGGCAAATTCGGTGGGACTGATTCGCTCATTTCGGTTGGACCGAAATGTTACGAAGGGGAAACAGAGAGTTTGCATTGCGAACTCGGTGGGACCGATCACTCATCTCGGTTAGACTGAAACGTTACGAAGGGAAACAGAGAGTTTGCAATCCCATCTCGGTGAGACCGAGATCCCTATCGATAAGACCGAAGTGACTAGGGTTTGGTGGCAGTGGCTATGTCAACTGAACTCGGTGGCGCCGGATGGAAAGTTTCGGTGGGGCTGAGTTGGACTTTTGGTTTGGGACATATGTGGATATGAGGAAGTGGTTGAGGGTTTTGGAGCATATCACTAAGCATTTTGAGCAAGTAACCCATTAAGCAACACCTCATCCCCTTTTAATAGTATTGGCTTTTCCTATGGGCTCAATGTGATCTTGGATCACTAAAAGGTAAAATGTAGAGTCTTGAGCTTGAGCTTGAGCCAATCTTTTGTCCTTAGCATTTTGAGGGGTCCACATTTCTAATCCATGCCATGCCAATCATTGAGCTTTCTTGAAATATTTATCTTGAAATAGTATTAGCTAAATGAGCTATATGTTGTTAGGAATTACCAAAACCACCCAGGGATAGTTGTAGTTTCAGTGATGAACTATAATATGCCAGGGACAGAAAAGACTATTCCCGAGATCTTTGCAATGCTCAAAGCTGTGGAAGTAGAAATCAAGAAGGAGCATCAAGTGTTGATGGTTAACAAGACCACTAGTTTCAAGAAAAAGGGCAAAGGAAAGAAGGGGAACTTCAAGAAGAATTGCAAGCAAGTTGCTACTCCCGGGAAGAAGCCCAAGTCTGGACCTAAGCCTGAAACTGAGTGCTTCTACTGCAAAGGGACTGGTCACTGGAAGCGGAACTTCCCCAAGTATTTGGTGGATAAGAAGGATTGCAAAGTGAACAAAGGTATATTTGATATACATGTTATTGATGTGTACCTTACTAATGCTCGTAGTAGTGCCTGGGTATTTGATACTGGTTTTATTGCTAATATTTGCAACTAGAAACATGGCTACGGATTAAACGAAGATTGGCTAAGGACGAGGTGACGATGCGCGTCGGAAATGGTTCCAAGGTCGATGTCATCGCCGTCGGCACGCTACCTCTACATCTACCTTCGAGATTAGTATTAGACCTGAATAATTGTTATTTGGTGCCAGCGTTGAGCATGAACATTATATATGGATCTTGTTTGATGCGAGATGGTTACTCATTTAAATCAGAGAATAATGGTTGTTCTATTTATATGAGTAATATCTTTTATGGTCATGCACCCTTGATGAGTGGTATATTTTTGTTGAATCTCGATCGTGGTGATACACATATTCATAATATTGATGCCAAAAGATGCAAAGTTGATAATGATAGTGCAACATATTTGTGGCACTGCCATTTAGGTCATATTGATGTAAAGCGCATGAAGAAACTCCATGCGGATGGACTTTTGGAATCACTTGATTATGAATCATTTGATACTTGCGAACCATGCGTCATGGGAAAGATGACTAAGACTCCATTCTCCGGAACAATGGAGCAAGCAACTCGGTATATACATTTCCTTATATCATGATAAATGTTTATTATTCATGCTAGAATTGTATTAACCGGAAACTTGATACATGTGTGAATACATAGACAAAACAAAGTGTCCCTAGTATGCCTCTACTTGACTAGCTCGTTAATCAAAGCTGGTTAAGTTTCCAGACCATAGACATGTGTTGTCATTTGATGAACGGGATCACATTATTAGGAGAATGATGTGATGGACAAGACCCATCCGTTAGCTTAGCATAATGCTCGTTAAAGTTTTATTGCTATTGCTTTCTTCATGACTTATACATATTCCTTTGACTATGAGATTATGCAACTCCCGAATACCGGAGAAATACCTTGTGTGCTATCAAACGTCACAACGTAACTGGGTGATTATAAAGATGTTCTACAGGTATCTCCGAAGGTGTTTGTTGGGTTGGCATAGATCGAGATTTGGATTTGTCACCCCGAGTATCGGAGAGGTATCTCTGGGCCCTCTCGGTAATGCACATCATGATAAGCCTTGCAACCAATGTGACTAATGAGTTAGTTACTGGATGATGCATTACAGACCGAGTAAAGAGACTTGCCGGTAACGAGATTGAACTAGGTATGAAGATACCGACGATCGAATCTCGGACAAGTAACATACCGATGAGAAAGGGAATGACGTATGTTACGAGGAGTCTCGGTATGAAGATTTGAACTATGATTTGGCAAGAAACCTAAGTTGCCGTTCTTAAAGTTTGGGCTTGCGATGCTTATGTGAAAAAGCTTCAGCTTGATAAGCTCGAACCCAAATCAGAGAATAGCATCTTCATAGGATACCCAAAAGAAACTGTTGGGTACACCTTCTATCATGGATCCAAAGGCAAGGTCTTTGTTGCTAAGAACGGATCCTTTCTAGAGAAGGAGTTTCTCTCGAAAGAAGTGAGTGGGAGGAAAGTAGAACTTGATGAGGTAATTGTACCTTCTCTTGAATTGGAAAGTAGTTCATCACAGAAAACTATTCCCGTGATGCCTACACCAATTAGTGAGGAAGCTAATGATGATGATCATGAAACTTCAGATCAAGTTACTACCGAACCTCGTAGGTCAACCAGAGTACGTTCCGCACCAGAGTGGTACGGTAATCCCGTTCTGGAAGTCATGTTACTAGACCATGACGAACCTACAAACAATAAGGAAGCGATGATGAGCCCAGATTCCGCGAAATGGCTTGAGGCCATGAAATCGGAGATGGGATCCATGTATGAGAACAAAGTGTGGACTTTGGTTGACTTGCTCGATGATCGGAAAGGCATAGAGAATAAATGGATCTTCAAGAAGAAGACTGACGCTGATGGTAATGTTACTGTCTACAAAGCTCGACTTGGTGCGAAAGGTTTTAGACAAGTTCAAGGAGTTGAATACGATGAGACCTTCTCACCCGTAGCGATACTTAAGTCTGTCCGGATCATGTTAGCAATTGCCGCGTTTTGATTATGAAATCTGGCAAATGGATGTCAAAATTGCATTCCTTAATGGATTTCTCAAAATAAGAGTTTTATATGATGCAACCAAAAGGTTTTGTCGATCCTAAAGGTGCTAACAAAGTGTGCAACCTCCAACGATCCATTTATGGACTGGTGCAAGCATCTCGGAGTTGGAATATACGCTTTGATAGTGTGATCAAAGCATATGGTTTTATATAGACTTTTGGAGAAGCCTGTATTTACAAGAAAGCGAGTGGGAGCTCTGTAGCATTTCTAATATTCTATGTGGATGACATATTATTGATTGGAAATAATATAGAATTTCTGGATAGCATAAAAGGATACTTGAATAAGAATTTTTCAATGAAAGACCTCAGCTGCTTATATATTGGGCATCAAGATCTATAGAGAGAGATCAAGACGCTTAATTGGACTTTCACAAAGCACATACCTTGATAAAGTTTTGAAGAAGTTCAAAATGGATCAGTCAAAGAAAGATTTCTTGCCTGTTTTACAAGGTGTGAAGTTGAGTCAGACTCAATGTCCGACCACTGCAGAAGATAGAGAGAAAATGAAAATCATTCCCTATGCCTCAGCCATAGGTTCTATCATGTATGCAATTATGTGTACCAGCCCTGATGTGTGCCTTGCTATAATTTTAGCAGGGAGGTACCAATGTAATCCAGGAGTGGATCACTGGACAGCGGTCAAGAACATCCTGAAATACCTGAAAAGGACTAAGGATATGTTTCTCATTTATGGAAGTGACAAAGAGCTCGTCGTAAATGGTTACGTTGATGCTAGCTTTGACACTGATCTAGATGACTCTAAGTCCCAAACCGGATACGTATTTATATGGAATGGTGGAGTTGTCAGTTCGTGCAGTTCCAAGCAAAGCGTCATGGCGGGATCTACGTGTGAAGCGAAGTACATAGCTTCTTAGGAAGCAGCAAATGAAGGTGTCTGGATGAAGGAATTCATATCCGATCTAGGTGTAATACCTAGCACATCGGGTCCAATGAAAATCTTTTGTGACAATATTGGAGCAATTGCCTTAGCGAAGGAATCCAGATTTCACAAGAGAACCAAACACATCAAGAGACGCTTCAACTCCATCCGCGATCAAGTCAAGGAGGGGGACATAGAGATTTGCAAAATACATATGGATCTGAATGTTGCAGACCCGTTGACTAAGCCTCTTCCACGAGCAAAACATGATCAGCACCAAGACTCCACGGGTGTTAAGATGATTACAATGTAATCTAGATTATTGACTCTAGTGCAAGTGGGAGACTGAAGGAAATATGCCCTAGAGGCAATAATAAAGTCGGTATATACATTTCCTTATATCATGATAAATGTTTATTATTCATGCTAGAATTGTATTAACCGGAAACTTGATACATGTGTGAATACATAGACAAAACAAAGTGTCCCTAGTATGCCTCTACTTGACTAGCTCGTTAATCAAAGATGGTTAAGTTTCCAGACCATAGACATGTGTTGTCATTTGATGAACGGGATCACATTATTAGGAGAATGATGTGATGGACAAGACCCATCCGTTAGCTTAGCATAATGCTCGTTAAAGTTTTATTGCTATTGCTTTCTTCATGACTTATACATATTCCTTTGACTATGAGATTATGCAACTCCCGAATACCGGAGAAATACCTTGTGTGCTATCAAACGTCACAACGTAACTGGGTGATTATAAAGATGTTCTACAGGTATCTCCGAAGGTGTTTGTTGGGTTGGCATAGATCGAGATTTGGATTTGTCACCCCGAGTATCGGAGAGGTATCTCTGGGCCCTCTCGGTAATGCACATCATGATAAGCCTTGCAACCAATGTGACTAATGAGTTAGTTACGGGATGATGCATTACAGACCGAGTAAAGAGACTTGCCGGTAACGAGATTGAACTAGGTATGAAGATACCGACGATCGAATCTCGGACAAGTAACATACCGATGAGAAAGGGAATGACGTATGTTACGAGGAGTCTCGGTATGAAGATTTGAACTGTGATTTGGCAAGAAACCTAAGTTGTCGTTCTTAAAGTTTGGGCTTGCGATGCTTATGTGAAAAAGCTTCAGCTTGATAAGCTCGAACCCAAATCAGAGAATAGCATCTTCATAGGATACCCAAAAGAAACTGTTGGGTACACCTTCTATCATGGATCCAAAGGCAAGGTCTTTGTTGCTAAGAACGGATCCTTTCTAGAGAAGGAGTTTCTCTCGAAAGAAGTGAGTGGGAGGAAAGTAGAACTTGATGAGGTAATTGTACCTTCTCTTGAATTGGAAAGTAGTTCATCACAGAAAACTATTCCCGTGATGCCTACACCAATTAGTGAGGAAGCTAATGATGATGATCATGAAACTTCAGATCAAGTTACTACCGAACCTTGTAGGTCAACCAGAGTACGTTCCGCACCAGAGTGGTACGGTAATCCCGTTCTGGAAGTCATGTTACTAGACCATGACGAACCTACAAACAATAAGGAAGCGATGATGAGCCCAGATTCCGCGAAATGGCTTGAGGCCATGAAATCGGAGATGGGATCCATGTATGAGAACAAAGTGTGGACTTTGGTTGACTTGCTCGATGATCGGAAAGGCATAGAGAATAAATGGATCTTCAAGAAGAAGACTGACGCTGATGGTAATGTTGCTGTCTACAAAGCTCGACTTGGTGCGAAAGGTTTTAGAAAAGTTCAAGGAGTTGAATACGATGAGACCTTCTCACCCGTAGCGATACTTAAGTCTGTCCGGATCATGTTAGCAATTGCCGCGTTTTGATTATGAAATCTGGCAAATGGATGTCAAAACTGCATTCCTTAATGGATTTCTCAAAATAAGAGTTTTATATGATGCAACCAAAAGGTTTTGTCGATCCTAAAGGTGCTAACAAAGTGTGCAACCTCCAACGATCCATTTATGGACTGGTGCAAGCATCTCGGAGTTGGAATATACGCTTTGATAGTGTGATCAAAGCATATGGTTTTATATAGACTTTTGGAGAAGCCTGTATTTACAAGAAAGCGAGTGGGAGCTCTGTAGCATTTCTAATATTCTATGTGGATGACATATTATTGATTGGAAATAATATAGAATTTCTGGATAGCATAAAAGGATACTTGAATAAGAATTTTTCAATGAAAGACCTCAGCTGCTTATATATTGGGCATCAAGATCTATAGAGAGAGATCAAGACGCTTAATTGGACTTTCACAAAGCACATACCTTGATAAAGTTTTGAAGAAGTTCAAAATGGATCAGTCAAAGAAAGATTTCTTGCCTGTTTTACAAGGTGTGAAGTTGAGTCAGACTCAATGTCCGACCACTGCAGAAGATAGAGAGAAAATGAAAATCATTCCCTATGCCTCAGCCATAGGTTCTATCATGTATGCAATTATGTGTACCAGCCCTGATGTGTGCCTTGCTATAATTTTAGCAGGGAGGTACCAATGTAATCCAGGAGTGGATCACTGGACAGCGGTCAAGAACATCCTGAAATACCTGAAAAGGACTAAGGATATGTTTCTCATTTATGGAAGTGACAAAGAGCTCGTCGTAAATGGTTACGTTGATGCTAGCTTTGACACTGATCCAGATGACTCTAAGTCCCAAACCGGATACGTATTTATATGGAATGGTGGAGTTGTCAGTTCGTGCAGTTCCAAGCAAAGCGTCGTGGCGGGATCTACGTGTGAAGCGAAGTACATAGCTTCTTAGGAAGCAGCAAATGAAGGTGTCTGGATGAAGGAATTCATATCCGATCTAGGTGTAATACCTAGCACATCGGGTCCAATGAAAATCTTTTGTGACAATATTGGAGCAATTGCCTTAGCGAAGGAATCCAGATTTCACAAGAGAACCAAACACATCAAGAGACGCTTCAACTCCATCCGCGATCAAGTCAAGGAGGGGGACATAGAGATTTGCAAAATACATATGGATCTGAATGTTGCAGACCCGTTGACTAAGCCTCTTCCACGAGCAAAACATGATCAGCACCAAGACTCCATGGGTGTTAGAATGATTACAATGTAATCTAGATTATTGACTCTAGTGCAAGTGGGAGACTGAAGGAAATATGCCCTAGAGGCAATAATAAAGTCGGTATATACATTTCCTTATATCATGATAAATGTTTATTATTCATGCTAGAATTGTATTAACCGGAAACTTGATACATGTGTGAATACATAGACAAAACAAAGTGTCCCTAGTATGCCTCTACTTTACTAGCTCGTTAATCAAAGATGGTTAAGTTTCCAGACCATAGACATGTGTTGTCATTTGATGAACGGGATCACATTATTAGGAGAATGATGTGATGGACAAGACCCATCCGTTAGCTTAGCATAATGCTTGTTAAAGTTTTATTGCTATTGCTTTCTTCATGACTTATACATATTCCTTTGACTATGAGATTATGCAACTCCCGAATACCGGAGGAATACCTTGTGTGCTATCAAACGTCACAACGTAACTGGGTGATTATAAAGATGTTCTACAGGTATCTCCGAAGGTGTTTGTTGGGTTGGCATAGATCGAGATTTGGATTTGTCACCCCGAGTATCGGAGAGGTATCTCTGGGCCCTCTCGGTAATGCACATCATGATAAGCCTTGCAACCAATGTGACTAATGAGTTAGTTACGGGATGATGCATTACAGACGGAGTAAAGAGAATTTCCGGTAACGAGATTGAACTAGGTATGAAGATACCGACGATCGAATCTCGGACAAGTAACATACCGATGAGAAAGGGAATGACGTATGTTGTCATTGCGGTTTGACCGATAAAGATCTTCGTAGAATATGTAGGAACCAATATGAGCATCCAGGTTCCGCTATTGGTTATTGATCGGAGATATGTCTCGGTCATGTCTACATAGTTCTCGAACCCGTAGGGTCCGCATGCTTAATGTTCGATGAAGATTTGTATTATGAGTTATGTGTTTTGGTGACCGAAGATTGTTCGGAGTCTCGGATGAGATCACGGACATGACGAGGAGTCTCGAAATGGTCGAGAGGTAAAGATTGATATATTGGACGATAGTATTCGGACACTGGAATGGTTCCGAAGTGTTTCGAGTATTTATCGGAGTACCAGGAGGTTACCGGAACCCCCTGGGGGAAGTAATGGGCCTCATGGGCCATAGGGGAGAGACAAGGCATCCCACAAGGTGGTGGCGTGCCTCCCATGGGGAGTCCGAATTGGACAAGGGGAGGGGGCGCGGCCCCCCTTTCCTTCTCCCTCTCCCTCTCCTTCCCTCTCTCCCCCTCTGATAAAAGGAAGGGGGCCGAATAGGACTAGGAGTCCAAGTATGATTTCCCCCACTTGGCGCACCCCCTAGGCCGGCCTCCTCCCCTCTCCTTTATATACGGGGCAGGGGGCACCTCTAAGACACATCAATTGTTCTTAGCCGTGTGCGGTGCTGAAAGCACAAGTGCTCCCTGGGTGGTTTTGGTAATTAATTTCAACATATCTCTTGTTGGACTAATGTTTTTATCTAGTATATTTCAGATAAGTTCAACAGATGGAGTGGCATGGACAAGAGGATGTGGAACCCCATCAAGATGCTAAGGACAAAGAATTGGGTCAAGCTCAAAAGCTCAAGACTCTGCATTTTACTTCTAGTGATCCAAGATCACATTGAGTCCATAGGAAAGCCAATACTATTAAAAGGGGATGAGGTGTTGCTTAATGCCTTGCTTGCTCAAAATGCTTAGTGATATGCTCCAAAACCCTCAACCACTTTCCCATATCCACATATGTCCCAAACCACAAGTCAAACTCGGCCCCACCGAAACTTTCTATCTGGTGCCACTGAATTCTCTTGACATAGCCATTGCCAAAACCCTAATCAATTCGGTCACACCGATGGGATCTCGGTCTCACCGAGATGGACTTGTAAACTCTCTGTTTCGCTTATTACCGAAATCGGTCCCACCGAGTTTGTGCAATCCGTCAAACCGAGATGAGGTTTTACCCTATCCCTAGCACATCGGTCCCACCAAGTTGGTCATGTCGGTCCCACCGAAAATCCTAACATTCACATCTTGAACTGAATCGGTCCGACCGAGTGTCACGATTCGGTCTCACCGAGTTTGGTACATTGTGTGTAACGGTTAGATTTTCTGTGGAGGCTATATATACCCCTCCACCCACTCTTCATTCATGTAGAGAGCCATCAGAACATGCCTATACTTCCATCATACATTTTCTGAGAGAGAACCACCTACTCATGTGTTGAGGTTAAGATATTCCATTCCAACCTTATGAATCTGATCTCTATCCATCCCCAAGTTGCTTTCCACTCAAATCATCTTTCCACCAAATCCAAATCTGTGAGAGAGAGTTGAGTGTTGGGGAGACTATCATTTGAAGCATGAGGGCAAGGAGTTCATCATCAACACACCATCTATTACCTTTTGGAGAGTGGTGTCTCCTAGATTGGTTAGGTGTCACTTGGGAGCTTCCGTCAAGATTGTGGAGTTGAACCAAGGAGTTTGTACGGGCAAGGAGATCGCCTAATTCGTGAGGATCTACCCTGGTGAGGCAAGTCCTGGATGGGTGATGGCCATGGTGGGATAGACAAGGTTGCTTCTTCGTGGACCCTTCATGGGTAGAGCCCTCCGTGGACTCGCGCAACCGTTACCCTTCATGGGTTGAAGTCTCCATCAACATGGATGTACGATAGCACCACCTATCAGAACCATGCCAAAAATCTCCGTGTCTCCAACTGTGTTTCCACACTCCAAATCCCATCCCTTTACATCCTTGCAAATTGCATGCTTTACTTTCCGCTGCTCATATACTCTTGTCATGCTTGCTTGATATGTATTGTGAAAGTTTAAACTTGTGCTAAAACTCCACCTTAACTTGAAGAAAATAAAAACTGTAACTTTTTGTTGTTAAGAGTCTATTCACCCCCCCTCCCCCTCTAGACACCTCTTCTCGATCCTTTCAATTGGTATCAGAGCTTTGGTCTCCATTGCTTTGGTTTAATCACCATTGGAGGAAGATGGATGAGTCTACATTGGGGAATCTTAGACGTAGAGTGCCTATTCTTGATGGAGAGTACTTTCACGAGTGGAAAATTGAGATGCTTGAGATTTCAATGAATATCATTTGAACAAGTACACTACTAGCCCTTGTGCACCTCATGTTGATACTTTGCATCCTACCCTTGATGAATCTATTGACATGATCCGTAATCTTAGAACTGTCAATTTAATCACTAGAGGTTTGCCTAGAAACTTGCTTGCTAGCTTGCCTACTCTTGATTGTGCCTACACCATATGGAGATTCCTTGAGGAACGATTTCCAAACTATTCCTTGAAAAACTTAGATGAGATCCTTCATAAGTCTATTGCCTTGAGTAAGATGAGTTCCAATGATCCCAAATTTGGTGATTGTCTATTTGAGCTTACTAATCTTACGAGTGCCAAAGGAGATGTTGGAAGCATTAGCAATATCATCTCTTAAGCCATTAGAATTCATAAACATGACTATTGTGATGACCATTTATCTAATGAATTGCCCTCTCTAGGAATTGATCCATCACAAGACGACGTTGAACATGGATACTATGATGAGGATGATGATAGTGACCTTGATCTCGATGAGTCAATGAGACACTTTGGTCTTATGGAAAATTTTCGCGGCTACATGGCTAGAGGAAAGGAATGGGTTCTTGATAGTGGGTGTACCGATCATATGACTGAAGACAAAGATATGTTTCGTGAGCTTGCTGAAAATGACGGCCCTTGAAAGTATGTCACTTTTGGTGACAACTCAAAGGGTAAGGTGGTTGGCCTTGGTAAGGTGGCCATCTCACATGATAGATCTATACAAAATGTTATGCTCATTGAATCTCTTGGCTACAATTTACTTTCCGTATCTAGACTTGCTGACTTTGGTTTCAATGTCCTATTTACTGAAGTAGATTGCCAAGTGTTTCGTAGAGATAATCATAAAATGGTCTTTACCGGTACATGTAGAGGTTATTTATATATTGTTGATTTCACTAGAAAGGCTCAACCTAGAACTTGCCTAATTGCTAAATCCTCGAAAGGCTGGTTGTGGCATAGAAGGTTAGGTCATGTGGGCATGCGAAATCTTGATAAGCTTATTAAAGGTGATCATATCCTTGGAGTAAAAGATGTTATATTTGACAAGGATAGACTTTGTAGTGCTTGTCAAGCAGGAAAACAAGTTGGAGGTAGCCACCCCGTGAAGAACATCATGACCACGAGAAGATCGCTCGAGCTACTTCACATGGATCTCTTTGGTCCCAATGCCTACAAGAGTCTTGGTGGTAACTCACTTGGTCTAGTCATAGTCGATGATTTTTCAAGAATTACGTGGGTGTTCTTTCTTGATGATAAATCGCAGGTCCAAAAGATCTTCAAAACTTCGCTAGGAAGGCCCAAAATCAATTTGAAGTGAAGATCAAGAAGGTTCGTAGCGACAACGGATCGGAGTTCAAGAACGCAAATGTGGATACCTTTCTCGACGAAGAAGGGATTTCACACGAGTTCTCAGCTACGTACACGCCACAACAAAATGGAGTTGTTGAGAGGAAGAACCAAACTCCTATTGAGATGGCAAGAACGATGCTTGATGAGTACAAGACTCCAAAACACTTTTGGGCGGAAGCGGTTGAGACAGCTTGTCATGCAACAAATCGCTTGTATCTTCACAAGCTACTCGGCAAGACGGCATACGAGCTCCTCACCGGTAACAAACCCCAAGTTGGATACTTTTGAGTATTCGGCTCAAAGTGCTACATTATTGATAAGCATCGTCGTTCCAAATTTGCCCCTAATTCTCATGAAGGTTTCCTACTTGGTTATGGCTCAAACTTTCACACTTACCGTGTCTACAACAATTTCACCCGAAAGGTTGAAGAGACGGTAGATGTGAAGTTTGATGAATCTAACGGCTCGCAAGTAGAGCAATTGCCAATTGATGTAGGAGATAAAGATCCTTCGGAAGCAATTGAAGACTTCTCTATTGGCAAGATCCGTCGAACGGAGGTGAAGGAGAGTACCTCGTTCGTCCAAGTGGAAGCTTCTACCTCACGACAAGGTGAACCAAGAGTTGATATGGAAGCATCCACAAGTGGGACACACCAAGATGAAGAAAACGAGGAAGTACACCAAGATGAACCTCTTCAACCTCCTTCTCCACCACGGCAAGGAAATGACAACGTCAACAATGAAGAAGGACAAGATGATGAAGAAGATGTTCCACCCCAAACAAAACAAAAGCTCTCACAGTTCGAGCAAGAGTTGCCAGAGACCATCCCGTCGAGCAAATCTACAATGATATCCAAAGCGGGAGAATCACTCGCTCTAAATCTCGTTTGGCTATTTTTTGTGAACATTATTCATTCATATATAGCATTGAACCTATGAAGGTTGAAGAAGCATTGGAAGATCTGGATTGGATAAATGCCATGCATGAAGAGCTACACAACTTTGAGAGAATCAAGTGTGGACATTGGTCGAGAAGCCCGACAACAACCATAACATCATTGGTACCAAATGGGTGTTTCGCAACAAGCAAGACGAAGATGGTCAAGTCGTCCACAACAAAGCATGTCTCGTCGCCCAAGGCTACACTCAAGTCGAAGGTATGGACTACGGTGAGACATATGCCCCCGTTGCTAGACTTGAGTCCATCCGCATCTTACTTGCCTATGCTAATCACCACGATATCACCTTGTACCAAATGGATATTAAAAGTGCCTTCTTAAATGGTGAAATTGAGGAGGAAGTTTATTTTAAGCAACCTCCCGTCTTTGTCAATCCTAAGAAACCTAATCATGTTTACAAACTTCACAAAGCTCTTTATGGTCTTAAACAAGCTCCTAGAGCGTGGTATAAATGCTTGACCAAGTTCCTTATTGAAAAAGGCTTTGAAATTGAAAAAATAGATTCTACTCTTTTTACTAAAAGGGTTAATGATGAATAATTTGTGTGCCAAATTTATGTTGATGATATAATATTTGGTTCAACTAACCCTCATTTTAGTGAGAAGTTTGGAAAGCTTATGTCGGAGAAGTTTGAGATGTCAATGATGAGTGAACTCAAATTCTTTCTTGGTTTGCAAATCAAGCAAACTAAGGAAGGTACCTTTGTTTCTCAAACAAAGTACACCAAGGACTTATTCAAGAAGTTCAGTATGCAAGAATGCAAAGGTATGAAAACTCCCATGCCTACTAGTGGACATCTTGACTTGACCAAGGATGGCAAACTGGTTGACCAAAAGGTTTATCGCTCTATGATTGGTTCATTGTTATATCTATGTGCCTCCCATCCCGATATCATTCTTAGTGTGTGCATGTGTGCACGATATCAAACAGCCCCTAAAGGATGTCATCTTCAGGCTGTGAAAAGGATAGTGATATACTTAATACATACACCAAATTTTGGCATTTGGTATCCTAAGAGGTCTTCTTTTGATCTTGTTGGCTACTCCGATTCGGACTATGCCGGAGACAAGGTTGATAGGAAGTCCACTTCGGGTACTTGTCAATTCCTTGGTAGATCTCTTGTGTCTTGGTCTTCCAAGAAACAAAACTCGGTATCCTTATCCACTGCCGAAGCGGAATACATTGCCGCTGGTTCATGTTGTGCTCAATTACTTTGGATGACCCAAACTCTTAAAGATTATGGGATATATGTGAAACATGTTGCTTTGCTTTGTGACAATTAAAGTGCCATTAAGATTGCTCACAACCCCATGCAACATTCTCGAACTAAGCATATTGAAGTTCGTCATCATTTCATTCGAGATCATGTTGCTAAAGGAGACATTGATCTTAAGCATGATCATACCGATAAGCAATTGGCGGATATATTCACCAAACCACTTGATGATAAAGTATTTTGCCGTTTGAGAGGTGAATTGAACATCATTGATGCTTCAAACTTGGAGTAGAAACTCCATTCGGATACATGCAAGGCATAAGCCTTTGACTAATCCTTGACTTCTTCTCTTATGATGATGATCATATGTCTTGGATATATTTGCACCCTTGCATGCTATATAACCCTTGTAGGTACTTGGATGAATCTAAATCCATAAGATTGCAACTCACTCACATCTTGAGCAATCTCTACATCACCAAGTCTCTAAACAATGGTGGTTGAAGACAAGGAAGCATGAAACCCCTCAGCATATCCTTTGACAAATTCTATATATAAAATTTCATTTGGTATCAAATTTCATGATTGTCATGTTGGATACACAAGTGCTCTTCCTTGCAAGACTAAACCATGTAGGTAGGTGAACTCCAATTACAAGTGGTGCTCCCAACTCTTGATGAGCTACATCAACCTTGAGCAACCCACACAAGTTCAACTACATGATCACGTTCAACACCACCACCCAATGTATGTTATTCCATCTTAGAGAAGCTTTACCCCGAGTCATGGGTCAAAGCAACTCAACAAGATGTGAATACATCAAAAGCTTAAATGATAAATGGTAACCCCATTCTGAGCTTAAACGATGAGTATGATCTATGATCAAGTGTTCTCACTTGACTCCTCAGTCAATATACTCTAACATAGGTGACTCTGTCGCCGACCAATTCTAGATGAAGTTCTCTAGTGTTTCTATGTTTTCTTGCATTTGTCTCTTGCATATTTATTTCCCTTCATCTAGATTTCTTTTCTTTTTCTTTGTTTTTGTTCTGCATTCCCAGCATCCAATTCATTGCAAATCCTTCAGTTAATTCCTTGCAGATCTTTGTGAGATCTTATTTGCCTAGTGAGCTGAGGTACTCTTGTGGTTTGCTATTCTTGCTCTGCTTAGTAGATGTGTCTGTGTTATCTAACCTTGTTTACCCAGATTCATATCTTCCAAAGCTAGCTCAATTACACAAGGTAAGTATATGCATCACACTCATGTGCATGAGGATCTCTTGTTGATGTACATTTTGTTTGCAAGGAGGAATCATGAGCATGAAGGTACACTTCCTATATTCACACCTTTTGCTCTGATGCATATAGCCAAGATACATGTAACTCATTGCTTGCTCTGTCATGATTATGCATTCACATGCTCTCACACTCCATGATCACATAAATGCATACATGTAGGGGGAGCCCATGCATGTTACATGTATTTCCAAAGCTTTACTTGTTATTCTCTATATCTTTATCTAAAGCTTTGATGTATGTTGTCATCAATTACCAAAAAGGAGGAGATTAAAAGCACAAGTGCTCCCTGGGTGGTTTTGGTAATTAATGTCAATGTATCTCTTGCTGGACTAATGTTTTCATCTAGTATACTTCAGATAAGTTCAACAGATGGAGTGGCATGGACAAGAGGATGTGGAACCCCTTCAAGATGCTAAGGACAAAGGATTGGGTCAAGCTCAAAAGCTCAAGACTCTGCATTTTACTTTTAGTGATCCAAGATCACATTGAGTCCATAGGAAAGCCAATATTATTAAAAGGGGATGAGGTGTTGCTTAATGGCTTGCTTGCTCAAAATGCTTAGTGATATGCTCCAAAACCCTCAACCACTTTTCCATATCCACATATGTCCCAAACCACAAGTCAAACTCAGCCCCACCGAAACTTTCTATCCGGCGCCACTGAATTCTCTTGACATAGCCATTGCCACAAACCCTAATCAATTCGGTCACACCGATGGGATCTCGGTCTCACCGAGATGGACTTGTAAACTCTCTATTGCCTATTGCAATAATCTCGGTCGCACCGATATGCAATCGGTCCCACCGAGTTTGTGTAATCGGTCAAACCGAGATTAGGTTTTACCCTAGCCCTAGCACATCGGTCCCACCGAAAATCCTAACGTTCACATCTTGAACTGAATCGGTCCAACCGAGTGTCACGATTCGGTCTCACCGAGTTTGGTAAATTGTATGTAACGGTTAGATTTTGTGTGGAGGCTATATATACCCCTCCACCCACTCTTCATTCATGTAGAGAACCATTAGAACATGCCTACACTTCCATCATACATTTTCTGAGAGAGAACCACCTACTCATGTGTTGAGGGCAAGATATTCCATCCAACCTTATGATCTTGATCTGTAGCCATCCCCAAGTTGCTTTCCACTCAAATCATCTTTCCACCAAATCCAAATCTGTGAGAGAGAGTTGAGTGTTGGGGAGACTATCATTTGAAGCACAAGAGCAAGGAGTTCATCATCAACACACCATCTATTACCTTTGGAGATTGGTGTCTCCTAGATTGGTTAGGTGTCACTTGGGAGCCTCCGTCAAGATTGTGGAGTTGAACCAAGGAGTTTGTACGGGCAAGGAGATCGCCTACTTCGTGAAGATCTACCCTAGTGAGGCAAGTCCTTCATGGGCGATGGCCATGGTGGGATAGACAAGGTTGCTTCTTCGTGGACCCTTCGTGGGTGGAGCCCTCCGTGGACTCGCGCAACCGTTACCCTACGTGGGTTGAAGTCTCCATCAATGTGGATGTACGATAGCACCACCTATCGGAACCACGCCAAAAATCTCCGTGTCTCCAACTACGTTTGCACACTCCAAATCCCATCCCTTTACATCCTTGCAAATTGCATGCTTTACTTTTCGCTGCTCATATACTCTTGTCATGCTTGCTTGATATGTATTGTGAAAGTTTAAACTTGTGCTAAAACTCTACCTTAACTTGAAGAAAATAAAAACTGCAACCTTTTCTTGTTAAGATTCTATTCACCCCCCCCCCTCTAGACACCTCTTCTCGATCCTTTCAGGTGCCCCCTCCACCGTTTACTCCTCTGGTCATATCGTCGTAGTGCTTAGGCTAAGCCCCATGCGGATCACTTCACCATCACCGTCACCACGCCGTCGTGCTGACGAAACTCTCCCTCGACACTTTGATGGATCAAGAGTTCGAGGGACGTCATCGAGCTGAATGTGTGCAAAACTCGGAGGAGTCGTACGCTCGGTGACTGATCGGTTGAATCGGGAAGACGTTTGACTACATCAACTGCATTAAGCTAACGCTTCCAGTTTCGGTCTACGAGGGTACGTGGACACACTCTCCCCCTCTCCTTGTTATGCATCTCCTAGATAGATCTTGCGTGATCGTAGGCTTTTTTTTGAAATTGCATGCTATGTTCCCCAACAGTTTCCTTCCAGTTCATCGAGCTAGGCCGTGAGAGCGACGAGTAAGCAGACTGAGGAAGTCGAGTTCTTCGCATGCACCCCAGAGTTTGAATCTATCCAGGGTCTGCTGAGCCCGGAATCCGACAAAGCGTTCTCAAGGACACGTGAGAATATTGTCTAGTTAACTTTAGTGATGTTTTAGTTGATTCACGCTCACTACTTTGATAATTTGATACATGGGTGGACCGGTGCTAGGGTGTTGTTCTTACTTGAACAAGCAACCCACTTATGATTACCCCCTCTCGCAAGCATGCGCAACTACGAAAGAAGAATTAAGGTAAATCTAACCATAGCATGAAACATGTGGATCTAAATCATCCCCTTACGGAATAACGTATAAACTAGGGTTTAAGCACCTGTCACTCTCGCAACCCATCATCTACTTATTACTCCCCAATGGCTTCCCCTAGGCTCGAACATGGTGAAGTGTCATGTAGTCTATGCTCACACGACACCACTAGAGGAAGAACAAAATACACACCATCAAAATGTTGAACGAATACCAACTTCACATGATTAGTTGTAACAAGACTTCTCTCATGTCCTCAAGAACAAACGGAACTACTCGCAAATCATATTCATGTTCTAGATCAGAGGATTATTGTATATGATTGAGGATATGAACATATAATCTTCCACCAAATAAACTAACTAGCATCAAATACAAGATGTAATTAACACTATGCTACTTCTTGAGCTTGCGTTGGTTTTTCCCTTGAAGAGGAAAGGGTGATGCAGCACAATATAGATAAGTATTTCCCTTAGTTAAGAACCAAGGTATCAATCCAGTAGGAGACGAACGCACAACTCACCAATACCTGCACAAACAAACAAACACTTGCACCCAATGCAATAAAGGGGTTGTCAATCCTTTCATGGTCACTTGCAAAAGTGAGATCTGATAGAAAATAGATAATTACAACTAAACTAAAGATAAAATATTTTTGGGTTTTTTGGTTTATAGATCTAAAAGTAAAAGATTGCAAAATAGTACATCGGAAACTAATATGATGGAAAATAGACCCGGGGCCATAGGTTTCACTAGAGGCTTCTCTCTTGAAGGCAAATAATATGGTGGGTGAAAAAATTACTGTCGAGCAATTGATAGAAAAGCGCAAAGTTATGATGATATCCAAGGCAATGATTATGTAATATAGGCATCACATCCGTGTCAAGTAGACCGACTCCTGCCTGCATCTACTACTATTACTCCACACATCGACCGACTCCTGCCTGCATCTAGAGTATTAACTTCATGAAGAACAGAGTAACGCTTTAAGTAAGATGACATGATGTAGAGGAATAAACTCAAGCAATATGATGTAAACCCCATCTTTTTATCCTTGATGGCAACAATACAATACGTGCCTCTCTACCCCTACTTTGTCACTAGGCGAGGACACCTCAAGATTGAACCCAAAGCTAAGCACTTCTCCCATTGCAAGAAAAACCAATCTAGTTGGCCAAACTAAACCGATAGTTCAAATAGAATTACAAAGATATCAAATCATGCATATAAGAATTCAGAGAAGATTCAAATAATATTCATAGATAATATGATCATAAATCCACAATTCATCGGATCTCGACAAACACACCGCAAAAGAAGATTACATCGAATAGATCTCCAAGAACATCGAGGAGAACATGGTATTGAGAATCAAAGAGAGAGAAGAAGCCATCTAGCTACTAGCTATGGACTCGTAGGTCTGAGGTAAACTACTCACGCTTCATCGGAAGGGCAATAGAGTTGATGTAGATGCCCTCCGTGATCGAATCCCCCTCCAGTAGGATGCCAGAAAAGGCCCCAAGATGGGATCTCATGTGAATAGAAGGTTGCGGCGGTGGAAAAGTGTTTTCATGGATGCTTCTGGAGGTTCGGGAATATATGTGAATATATAGGAGGCAGAACTAGGTCAGGGGAGTCACGAGGGGCCCACAAGGTAGGGGTGCCCCCCTAGGGCGCGCCTTGCACCCTTATCGCCGCCTTGTGGCTCTTCTGACTTGAACTCCAAGTCTCTTGGGTGTCTTTTGGTCCAAGAAAATTCATCGCGAAAGTTTTATTCCATTTGGACTCCATTTGATATTCCTTTTCCATGAAGCTAAAAAAACAAAGAAAAATAGAAACTGGCACTGGGCTCTAGGTTAATAGGTTAGTCCCAAAATAATATAAAATAGCATATTAATGCATATAAAACATCCAAAACATATAATATAATAGCATGGAATAATAATAAAAATTATAGATACGTTGGAGATGTATCACACTACTAGCAACTCACATGTACTAATCTGGGGTTTTGAGACAAAGATTAAATACAAGAGATGAACTAGCATTTGAGATGACATGATGCTGGTGAAGATGTTCATGGAGATGAGTCCTCCTACGATGAGAGGAACATTGGTGATGTCGATGGCTTCACTTTCCCCCTCCCGGAGGGAGTATCCCCGGCGGAATCACTCCGCCGGAGAGGAAAAGTGTTCCTACCCAGGTTCTGCCTCGAGACGGTGGCGCTTCATCCCGAAAATATTATTCTATTTTTTCTAGGGCAAATGGCTTCATATAGCAGAAGCAGGGCACCGGAGGGCATCTGTGGGTCCCACAAGACATCAGGGCATGCCCTGGGGACTTGAGGCGCCCTGTTGTCTTCTAGACAATAGGTGGACCCAAGGTAGTCAGAAACCCGATTTGACTGCTAGAATCCTACGACTTCATGACCCTACAGAAGCATGTCCATCCAAATCCCACTATGAATCCGAATCAGGTAGAATCCATGTTGGGTCACGATCCAAATCAAAGAATCCTGTACAAAACTGTACATTCCCGACTATGCTGTGGACTACATCTGATTCTACTAACTTATTTAAGTCGTTTGTTTAGTTGTAGCAAAATAGTATGCCATCATCCAAACCCCTTTTCATATACCTCATGGACCTTTATTCCCCTCCCAAGTCCAAACGCTCAGTCATAGACACCTTTGATCCAGCTCTCAGAAACCCTAGATCGAAATTGAGGATCAGGCTGGTCGACATATGGAATTGGCGTGAAAAGGAGGATGCTTCAAGATTAATCGGAGAAGGAGAGCAAGACCCTTCCAGGTTTAGCACTGTAGGTCAGATAGACAAGTGATCGACTATTCACGCACTCTAAAAAGAACATAAGTAAATTTCTTGCATTGAAGGTTTAAATGTTTTATATATTTCCTTCTCATATATGTTCCATACATGCGAGCTAGATGGTAGGTTAGCCATAAAAAGAAGTGGAATACAACTAGCATTGATGTGTACGTTCTTTGCTTCATATTTAGTGTCAGAACTCTATAGAACCCATATAATTTTCTTGTGTGCATACAAAATATCTTATATGAGTAAATCTAGTAGAATCCTCGATTCCACGACTCAATTCTGTCTGAGGAAAACTGATCCGACTCCGAATCCTGACTCTGACTACCTTGGGTGGGCCCTCTTTGGTAAACATTGTAAATAACAATAGGAAAACATGATACAAACTAGACGTATCACACACTCCCACAACGCCCCAAGAGTGCCCGTTGGGTTCCCTCCATGAGCGGTACCCCTTATTTAGTTCCTCCCAGTGTTTCGTCAGGAAGGGTTGAACTGACGAACCTTTATCACCTCCTTTGGGCGTTCGCTCTAGTGGGGGTTCAGTGTGCCGACAAGCTGGCCTAGAATATATGAACGCGGGGGAGGGGGGGCGCAAAAAATGCATAAATTTGGCACGAGAAAAATGTATAAAATTAGCCTAGCTTGTCAACATTGTCATCTTAAAATTGCCATGATTGTAGGGGGAAATGACACCGGTATGTAGTATTAATTGGCGATGATATAGAAAACATTTTTTGATAGAAAGACTGTAAAGGACCCCCCTACAGTATAATTGGTGCAACAAACCCAAATTGCAAATACCATGTCTTGAACCTGGATGAGTGGGAAGGCATCAACCCCTCCCCACCACTAGGATATAGAAAACATTGGCATGGTATGTTCAACAATTTTGCCATGATATATGCAATGATCAATAAATAATACATAAGCATGAAAATTGGCCATGGTACTATACCAAGAAACATATATAGAGCATGGTGCATGCCAAATTTTTGAGAAAAATAATATATAGAGCATGGCAACTTAGAAACAAGTTTGTACCT
Source organism: Triticum urartu (assembly GCF_056163025.1). Lineage (NCBI taxonomy): Eukaryota > Viridiplantae > Streptophyta > Magnoliopsida > Poales > Poaceae > Triticum > Triticum urartu. The sequence goes on along the minus strand of NC_141876.1, from coordinate 40,195,829 downwards.
GTAGTTTAGAATTTTGTGTTATGTAACACATGCAAATTTGTTTAAAAAATGTTTCATTCAAATGCATATTTTTTAAAAAGGTTTACACTTATCATGTGACAAATTACAAAAACATTATGTTTCCGAAATAATTGCCACTTTTAGAGAAACAAATATAATACACAGGTGGGAAAAATAGGAATTTTATTCTCAAAAAAGCATGGTAAATTGTTGGAAAGTTTGTAAATCTTTGTATGGCTATTTTATAAAATAAAAATAAAAGCCACCTATATGTAATTATAAAATTTTCCCTGGTATAGTCAATAAATTTAACATGGTAGATTTTTTTGCCATGTTATATACAAATAAAATGGCCATGGTAAACTAAGAAACATATGCATGGAAAATTGCCATGGTATTGTCTGGAAAAACATGCAAAGTTAAATTGCCATAACAAAGGTACAATTGAGAAAAAAATGTTCTACAAATCATGGACACTCTGAAAAATATTGTACCCGTAATGTATGAATTTTTGGTATATAACAATAAAAAATTGTTGGAAATTTTGTAATATAGAGATTGAAATTTTGTATTAAGTTTATAATTATGCATGGCAAAAATAAAAATAAAGCACTCTATTTTCCTATATAATTACAAATTTATAAATATGGAAAAAATTCTAACATGACAAAATGCAACAGACATATGGAAAATTTAGGAATTTTATTTCGAAGAGCATGGCAAAATGTTGGAATGTTTATGATATAAAGATGGCAAATTTATAAAATATTATACTTATCACATGACTAAATACAAAAACCTTTGTTGTTTTCCCTGAATCATTATAACATTATGGAAAAATTGTGGACTCATGGAAAATGTACAATTTATTAAACAAAAACTAACGGCAACTTGTTGAAAATTTTGAAATCTTAAGATGGCAATTTTTGAAAAATGTGAACTGGTCAAAATCTGCAAAAAAATAAGTAACAGTAAAAAAATTCATGCGGGTCGCAATTGCCATGATATCTTTTCACAACAAATGATACGCGTAAAAGAAACATAAGTTGCTATGGTAGTAGAAAACTAAACTATCGAAACATGGTATATGATAGTTGCTATAAGTACACAAATAGCAGTACCATGCAAAAAAAGTACACAAATAATAGTAGACATAACAAAACAAATTTGAAAAGGACATGACAAGACATACTTAATTGAACTTGGCAACATGATTTAAGATGACATGGCAAATGATTTTTAAGTCCTCGTGGCAATGTGTATCTGGCAACTAATTTGGGACATAGCATGGTCTTTGCATGATCAAATAAAAAAGAAGAAGAAAAGCATTCAAAAAATAGGTGGAAACTGGTTGACCATGATAACCACATGGCAAATGTGCCATTGGGAAGTAAAAAACAACAACTACCAGAAGAAAAAAATAAGGTGGAATCCTCATAGGGCAGGACTAATTAAACCCGAGAAACAAGCAAACCTATGAGTTGCCATCTAGAAAAACTAAATTTATCATCCTAGGAACGCACAATTAACTATTGCGAATGTATCTTAATTTATTACCAAAGGTACAACATGAGATATGACCAATTATTTATGTAATTTGCAATGGTAACAATAATTATGAAAAATTAGAAAAATGACAAAGCGTGGCAGTTTCAGAGGTCGACAACAACAAAAATCCGCTCACATATGCTAACTGGAGAGCAAAAATGTCTAGTTAAATATTTGCCAATACACATGATGAAACACATAATCTGAGAGGAAAGTGAGGCAGGTAGCATGGCAACCAAGGTCAAATAGTTTGCTGCCCCGAACTAAATCACCATCGGGCCCGAGGTCAAGCACATTGCCGCCTCGAACATCCCACACTGGTAAGCCCCTCCATGCCCCAACCACATTGACGGGCAGCTCCTCCACAAGATTTGACTCCCAGGGTGCGTTAAACATTTTAAGTACAATGAAAAAAAATCTTATATAAATGTAACATTTTAAATTCATGATCAACATTTTTTCCCAAATAATAGTTTTGAACATTTATTTTGAATACACGTTGAAACTTTTTTATGATAAGAAATATTACTTTTAAATTATGAGAAAATTTATATACATTGAATATATTGGAAAATGTTTAAAAAAGTAAAATGTAAATTATATATTTTTGAATGGTACAAAACATTTTTTAATTAAATGATTTTTTACAATGTATGACATTTGTTTTAAATGTCACATGTATTTTTTGAAACCAATGAACATTTTCACAATGTGAGATACATTTTTTAATCGTACAACCATTTTCTAAAAGGTTGATCAAACATTTTTTACACTACATTTACAATTTTTAATTTGGGAGGAACACTTTAGAAAAATAACTAGTCATCTGATCTAAATTAATTGACGCACACTTACTACAACTTTATTACAAAATTGTACTAAAGTGTGCGTCAATTAATATGTATCGGAGGGAGTTTTATTCACAATATATGTATTTTCGAAAAAAAACGAGAAAAAACACGCACGACGTTAGCATGTCAAGGCCACGTGGTTACTGTACTGGCCCAGGGGGTCACTGCAGGCAGCACACACACATAGCTGCGCCCTTACCACCATCGTTGTAGCTCCAATGGGCCGGGCTGTTTGTACTGTAAAAATTGGCCATGTTTTTTTTCCTTCTGCATCTGTTCTCTTGCAGCATTCTACTGTATAACGGATCTCGGGGTCAAAGTGAGCTTGAGCTAGTTAGTTGCTAATCAGTAATCAGTCCTAACCGGAGTATTCATCCACTGGAGAAGTGTCAAGTGTATAAAGCACACACATGCACCACAGAGGAGCTCAAACATGACGTACATATAAATAAATTTCGTTACTGGGACAGTAGTGCCACCAATTGAACTTAAAATGAGACGAGCTTGCCACCAATTCAACTGCCCATTTTATCAAAACCAGTTATAACTCCTCAATCATGTCAAGAAACGAACAACGACACAGACACACGTGGCCGTACATCAGAAGTGGCCCTGCATGCCGTTCGAACGGTACGTACGTACACGCCGGACCGGAGGGAACCCTGCACCTGAGCCTGTCCGGGGCCGGGCCAGCAGCGCCGCGCGACGTCCCTACCCCGACGGAACACGGCGAGGCCCGCTGTCCATATCCCCCGGCGGCAGGGCGCGCGACAGGGGAAGCAGCGCCACGTCCGGCTGTCACGCCCTCGCCGCTGCCATTGGCGCCATGGCCTGTGTGGAGGGCCATGCCTGGCCCCCCGCGCACGCCTCTTTCCAATTAACTAACCGACCCGGCCGGCCGGCCGGCCGCGCGTACGTAGATTCCCCCATGCACCGCCGATGCGTTGCCGTCGAGCATTCATTCAAGGAGGGAGGAGGTGATCGACGCCCGTATGCCGTCGACGACGTACGCACTGCCACTTCGAACGTGATGGGGGGGGTTCGAAAAACAAAAAATCTCGTATGGGCCCGACCAAATAACGCTCGCGCTGCGACGCCGCGCGCGCGCCCATGTCCCCGGCCGGCCGCCCCGGCCCGCATGGGCCACCACGATCGCGGCCGGCCGGTCCCGGCGTCCATGTCCGTCCACTTGCGCAGAAACTTCCTCCCGTGCCTTCGGCTGCCGCCCGTCATGGCGTCCTCTCCCCTGAGCCGTCCGACAGGACTGCGCGCCGTGCGATCCAACGGTGGATAGTGCTGCTATGTGGTACAGTACTCCTGGTGTACGTCCGTTTCGACTCGACAACCTGCGTGTGGCTGCATGCCCCTGGTACGAGCCATGGTGGCATGGACGGTCTCGGTCGGTTCTCCCAGTTAAGACAGCCGGCCAACACCATGTCGAGAGCAAAAGGGCATGTAGGGCCGGGAGGTCGCCCCATGATCAACATAGAGAACATCGCGAGATCCTCGACTCGCTTCACCCAGACCGGTGTGGCTCTGTGCCATGGCTCGTACCGCTCGACTCTACACGTATTAACAGTGACGGGGACGACGACGGCACCTCACTTGCCCTTGCCGCGGTAGAAGATTGCATTTCATCCTGGAAGAAAAATATCTTCTGAAAGGTAAGCCATCCTACTACTCCTCCTACTACTAAAAGACAGTACTGTTGTTGCGTACATTGCTGGGATCTGTATTTGTCCTCCCTCGGATGGAGACCGGTTGTTGTGTTGTGGATCGGGCCGGCGGGGTCTGTCCTCCTTTCCTCGGATGGAGACTGGTTTACGTTCCTGAAATTCCACGGCGTCATTACTGCACCCTTAATCTGCACTGACAGATCATCGTGGTCTCCATCTCACACTTAATCGCCCGTGGCCTCTATGCAGCTGTACAATCCATCTCGCCAATTCGGCGCCGTTTTGTTTTTTCCTCGCGAGGGTAACTGTACTAGTTGTGCAGTTGACCCTTGCAGATTTGTCAAAGAAGTGATGCCGCAGGGGGATACCGTACCGACGATACTGCATGCGTCCTCTCAGTCAAGTTTTCTTCGTCACTTCCCCTGAAATCGCTTTCTCACTACAAATAATGCTCCAACTAACTCCAAGCAGTAGCATTTGCGTAGTCAACTCACACACTGTACATTTACTATCCTGGGACATTCCAGTCTTTGTTTCTCTGACTTTTTACCGATCCGAATAGACTGCACAGGATTCTACAGATTTCTAGCCGCAACTTGTACCGGAGGCGTGATGAACCAAACGCCTTTGATAATTGACAGGCTTCATGGTTAGCCGCGTAATATCAATGATCCATAATTGGATTGCGTCTACTTAATTGTTGCGGTAGAGCATGGAGAGGGTGGCTATGGCCTTCCTATTTGGTATGGTAGAGTCGGAAAGCCCGATCCATCACTCTTCGGTTGACCGTGCCAGGTGCCAAGCGAAAGTGTTGATGCTTTTGAGCTGGAGCTAACCTTTTATCATTTTCCAAAGTCCAGTAGTGTACCGGCATCTGAAGAGGAGGTGGTCGATTCTTGCACACGCTTGCAAAGAGGACAAAGCCCGCAATTGGGCCACCCCCGATTGGTCAAACGGTCGGTAGACCAAACCCTATTTTGCATGGCCAACCACTCGAAAAAATTGACCCTGGGCGGGGCCCAGGCCTTCCACACTGCAAGCTTCATGGGGGAGCGATGATGCCGAAAAATTGGGCCAAGTAGGCGGATTTGGTAGTGTATATCCCGCTTTTCTGTGTGTTTCCACACGATGTCGTCTTCGGCGTGCGCCTCAAGATGGAAATCGCGGATGATGGACCAAAGCTCAATAAATTGTCGAAGATGTTCGAAAGTGAAGTTGGAAGTGATCTTGATCTTGCGAACCCAAGCATCATCCTGGAGGGCTTCCCGAAGTTTCCAAGTCTTCCGAGAGGAAGCGTTGTAGATAAGTGGTGCGATGTCTCTTGGCTTTTGGTTCCGCACCCAACGGGAGTCCCAGAAGGGCGTGTGCGCACCGTTGCCAACAGTTATGGTCGTTGAAGCATAGAAGAGATTTTTGTCCATCTCGTCGCACGGGTTGCCCGTCCCAACCCATACCTTGGTGGGCTCCTTCCATTCAAACCAAAGCCAACGTAAACGAAGAGCCCTTGCAAATTTATCCGTATTTAGCACCCCAAGACCTTCATATTCGACTGGCCGACATACGGATTCCTAATTAACTCTGCACTTCGTGCCGGTGGTCTTATCTATTCCCGCCCAAAGGAAAGCTCTCTCAAGCTTGTTGATATTATGGAGGATGCTGGGTGGAACGACTAGTGGGGTGATGAAGTAGATGGCTTGTGAGGATAGCACAAACTTGACAAGGGCAGCCCGACCAATGGCAGTGATATTTTGCCCGTCCCATGGAACAAGTTTGGAAGCGGCCTTGTCCACGAGGAATTGGAAATCCCGAACTTTTAGTTGCCAAACCGAGAGAGGTAGCCCCGGATATTTTATCGGGAAGGAAGCACGGGCAGCGGGGAAATTCTGAAGGATGTTGTCGAGTTGTAGGTGTCTACACCGAATCGGGACCACAGAGCTCTTCTGAAAGTTAGTGCATAGTCCCGTGACATCACCAAACGCACCGAGCAACACAGAGAGGTTGTCAATATCCTCTTGGACAATCTAGAATGAAAGGAATGCCCGCATCTTCCAACTCAAGAGTGCCCCGCCGACATTTCTACTAGCTAACATCAAGGTTGAGGCTCATACTTGGGTCACCGCGGGTGCAAAGAAATTGGGATCCATCATGCCATGAGAGTAGGCCTTTTTGTAGTGGTGTTGTAGCACGATGTGTGTTGTAACACAAAATTCAAACTCTTTTTTCCCTCTTGATTAATGAATGAGGCAAGTCTTTTGCCTCCTTTTAAAAAAATTGTTGCGGTAGAGGGGTTGACTCCCTCTGTTTTTGTGATTAAAGGGGAGACCCCCCTCTTTGTTAATGATCCACGCCAACTGTTCGCTGAATTCTGAGAGGGACGTGACAAGATTACTACTTCCTCCGTCACAGTTTAGAAGGCGCAGTTAAATTTCCGTGCGTTTTCACAATAGACAAGATTTAGGACGCATTGCATTTATTTCTAGTAGCTAATTAGTACTCCGATACACTATTTCTATATGCATACGTAGTGTGAATGCTATTTTTTAGTCCATTCCACAACCAATAGATAACCACCTAGGTCCGAGAGAATTTCCAAGCACGCCTTCTAAACCGTGACGAAGGGAGTACGGCCGACGTCAATGCAAACCACCCTATTTAGACCATGCAGCTACCACCCTATTTATCGCAAAAAAATAAAAGTCAATGAGCAGAGTTACTTCGGCCCAATTCAAGTCCCTTTTGAGCCACGTGAAGACGAGGAAAACTTGCATTCCGTTTTTCACAAGTCTACGCATGTCTCTGTATGCCCTTCCTGTGGTGGAAATGGAATTCCTGCCCTTGGTGTAATACGTATCAAGGAAATTTGACCACTGGGGTCTACAGGTTTAAGTTGTCTTGTAGCACCCTTGTGCGCCGGTGACAACGATGCTGGCAACTGTGTAGGTTTCTGTCAATGGTCCACGCAATTGTGTAGTAGGTTCATGTCCTTCTGGTGGATATATGCAACACGGTGAGTGCGAGTCGGTGACACTTACCATACCAATCTAGAATAACCCAAAATTTGCCGAAGATGAAAAAATAGCCTTAAAAAAGGACTGAAAACTATAGTGTACTGTAGCGATTTGAAGCAGCTTCATAGCATGACTCGCCACGCGTCCCACGGACCAGTGGCGCCAGTACACCGGAACAACTGTTTACCAAGAGAGACAGAAAGGGGACGCTGCCCACACCCTGGCACCGACCCGAGCCGAGCGGAAAGAGCGCAGGAAAGTGGCCAGCCAGCCCGTTCGTTCGCCCGTCAGCACGTACGCGCACCGGCCCCGCGTTGCGATGCCATGGCACGAGAGCACAGATCGGCGTCACCGCGGCTGGGAGGGGGTACGGGCGCGCACGCAGGGGCCGCGGGCCGCGGGCTCGCCGTCGCCGTCGCAGTCGCACCCCACGCCTCGCCGCAGCCGTCGAGCCAGCGAGGCAAGAGCGCGTAGGGCGCCGGGTGGGCTGCGACAGCGCCGACACGGACGCGGGGAGGCGGTGCCGGTGCTGTCAGCGTCTCATGCTGCCGCACTCCGGGGCGGCGATGGCACGCCGTATCGCGTCGCGCGCCGCGCGTATCTTTGACCGACCCGTCGGCTTCCGGTAGGCGCGAGGCGATTCCAGCAGCCCGGCGTGGAGCCCTGCCTCTGCGGGGGTGGGGGGCGCCGTCAACTGGGGGTCCACCCAGCCGGTCGCTTTTAGCTGCGGGGCCAGGAGTTCACCGGCCGTGACCACGTACTACTATTGAACTCGCCACGGATTTTAAATAGAAGAACCCGAGTACAAATATTCGTTTTTTTTTAAATATCCGCATATTTTATTTAGGTTTAATTTGACATGGACCAACTTTTCAAAATTGACTATATACCACTGTGTTCAAATAAAAATAAAAACTATATATACTGCTGAAATCGAAAAGATGAAATAACTTCAAAGATATACTCTTTTGTCGAGCCAATTGACTGAATATTATGGATTAGGTCTTTGCAGCTAACCGTACATATTCTTCTTCGTGGTGGAACCGGCCCACCAGAGTTCAAGTTTCAGATTTACCACCGATGCTCGCATATTTTTGAATTTATTTTAGAATTTTCAGTAGCACAAATCTACGTGCTCTCCATAGTGTATAAGTTTTTTTAGTTGTGATTTTGGTTGTCTGCGCTTCGGTTCCGGCGATGATGTATAAGTTTTCTTTAGATCTCCCATCAAATGTGGGGTTTTCTCTCCTTTCAAGTGTGGAACTAGGAGATGGAGTCTACGCAGTCTTGTGTCGTTGGATCTGATGGGGTGCTTTTGTGCGTCCTGATGTCAAGGAAGTGGCGGCGGCACCCTTTGTCCTTGTTGCGGGAGGTAGCGGTCGTTGTATCTTGGAGAGTCCGTAGTGGGGATCGTGGTTGCGAATGCCGCTCTTCTTCCCACTCCTTGTGGTGATGGTGTTGCGGGAGCCAGAGGCAACGATGATGGAAGGCCAACCCATGGGGGTCACGGCGATGTTCGTAGTCGCTTTTGCCGCATCTACGAGGTTGTAGCTCCCTTTCTCCCCTTGGTGTCTACCTAACACAACAGATCATTCTCCTTCTCCATTGCAACGTCGTTCTTCTTCTCACAGTTGTGGAGTTGGCGGAAATTTAGTTCAGCATGTGGTTTGACTATGGGATTTTTGATCTACATGAGGCTTTTATGATGGTGGTTTCTTATCTGGAGTGTTGGTCCAACTTGATTTTAGTGTGACGACTTACCGGCCGCATGATTCAATGGAACCCACCCAGTGGCAGAGACAGGGGGTGCCAGCAAGCCCCCCCCCCTAACATCATGTTGTTGCTACTAAATTACTGATGAACAGTGCAACATCAGATTTTTTGCTGATAAACATCTACTTTTCTAAGCTTTGGCCGTCCCCAACCTATTTTAGTATCACTTGCCCCCCCCCTAATCCAAAGTTTCTGCCTCCGCCACTGAACCCACCTTCAAGAAATGAGAGGCATTTGCGGTGCGCTTTTGTCATGTTTGGGAGTTTTGAGTTTGTTGGGAACTTTGAGAATCTGAGTAATTTTCTAGTTTTTTGGGTAATTTATATTGCTAAAATCAAGAGGCCTATAGAGAGCAGTTTTTGCCAAAATAAAGGAGAATATTATGACTTGCATATTTTCATGAAGTTTCATTTTTCCCTAAACTAGATTCACATTTTCTAGGTGTTGACTTAAACATAAGAAAATCTTAGCTGATTGAGAATTTGCAAAATTGATCCTTTTTATGGTACACAACCCATGTCGAAAATGTTACATACTCCCTCCATTTTTATATACAAGGCCACAAACTCAAATTACAGGTGCCAATGTAAAATTTAATGTCTGCTTTGAAAGTCAGCCTTTCTTTTCGTTTACTGGGATCATTAATACCCCACATGCATGTAAGAAAACTGAGTGAAGGAAGTAGCTGACTGTCATTATGACTGCATGCATGCAACTATTAAATAGGTTGCTAGTACGAGAAAATATCATTAATTTTGCCTCGATTACTGTTGATGGCCTTGTATAGATGCAAAACGTATATTCCATAGTGACCTTGTATATAAAAATGGAGGGAGTATTAAAAGCATTTGGTCATCAATTAGGAGGACAATCACTTTGTCAATATACATAAAAATATGTTAAACACATCGTACCCATTAGATCCATATGACAGTACTGGAATAGACCGCGCATGTTATATCCTCATGATTGTTTGATTTATCTCTTCTATGAGCACCTCTAAGAGCACCTCCATCAATTAATTGTACAACATATTTCAGTATCTCTTCTATGAGCACCTCCGAGTGTATCATTAATTGTTCCATTTATCTTCGTTTCTAGGTTTGATTGTGTTTTTTGCGAGGAAAAAGGTATTTTATTTCTGAACTGTAGAGTTACAGTCAAGAGGCAAAAGCTCCTCTATACATGGAGGCCCTATATGTAACCACACAGCCGTGGTTTGCTTAGTACGTCTACACCTTGCCAAACAATATGCTACTCTATTTTGATCACGAAGTAATTTATTTGGAACAAACTCCCTATCAACCATAAGAGCTTTAATCTCCAAAGCTAAATGGCCGTGAGTAGAACGATCTAGGTAGTCATCAACAAGTGTTGATAGAGCCATCGACCGAACAGTAATCGACAATTCCATATGTTGAATTGAAAGAGCCATACCATGCATTAATGAGTGGATTTCTGTCTCAAGTGCATCATTGCAAGGGAATAAGAATCTGTATGCCGCAAAGACAACACTTCCATCATACTGATATGTCATTTTTGCATCTTGTTTTCCTATTGTTATTTATTGCATTTTGGATTGTTATTTCACCTTATGATACTATTCTTATGCCTTTTGTCTCTTATTGTGTAAGTTTCACATGAAAAGGGAGATTGCCGGCAACTGTAATTCTGGACTGGAAAGGGGTGCAACAGAGATAGCTATTCTACACAACTCCAAATGATCTGAAAATTTACGAAGAATTATTTCGAAATATATAAAAAACTACTGGTGAAGGAATTACCAGAAGGGGACCCACCAGGTAGCCACAAGCCTGGGGGCATGCCCTACCCCCTAGGCGCGGCCCCCGAGCATGTGGGGCCCCTAGCAGGCCTCTGAGGCCCATCTTCTCCTATATGATGCCATTTTCCCTAGAAAAAAAAATCAGAATATGACTTTCGGGATGAAGCGCCGCTGTCTCGAGGCGAAACCTGGGCAGGAGCACTTTTGCTCTCCGGCGGAGCGATTCCGTCGGGGACACTTCCCTCGGGGAGGGGGGAATCGAAGTCATCGACATCACCAACAACCCTCTCATTGTGGGAGGACCAATCTTCATCAACATTTTCACCAGCACCATCTCATCTCAAACCCTAGTTCATCACTTATATCCAATCTCTGTCTCGAAACCTCATATTGGTACCAGTGGGTTGCTATTAGTGTTGATTACATCTTGTAGTTGATTCTAGTTGGTTTATTTGGTGGAAGAGTATATGTTCCGATCCTTGATGATATTCAATACCCCTTTGATCTTGAACATGAATATGATTTGTGAGTAGTTACTTTCATTCTTGAGGGCATGGGAGAAGACTTGTCATAAGTAATCATGTGAATTTGGTATTCGTTTGATATTCTGATGATATGTATGTTGTTGCTTCCTTTACTAGTGTCATGTGAACGTCGACTACATGACACTTCACCATACTTGGGCCTAAGGGAAGGCATTATGGAGTAATAAGTAGATGATGAGTTGCTAGAGTGACAGAAGTTTAAACCCTAGTTTATGCGCAATTCCGTAAGGGCCTGATTTGGATCCATATGTTTCATTTTATTGTTAGATTTATCTTAATTATTCTTTCGTAGTTGAGTATGCTTGCGAGAGGGGGTAATCACGAGTGTGAGGCTTGTTCAAGTAAGAACAACACCCAAGCATCGGTCCACCTACATATCAAATTATAAAAGTATCGAACGTGAATCAAACAAACATGATGAAAGTGACTAGATAATAATTCCCATGTGTCCTCGAGAACACCTTGCTTACTATAAGAGACCTTTCAGCCTTGTCCTTTGCTATAAAAAGTATTGGGCCACCTTGTTGCTTCATGATAACCCACAAGTATAGGGGATCGTAACAGTTTTCGAGGATAGAGTATTCAACCCAAATTTATTGATTCGACACAAGGGGATCCTGAAGGAAATATGCCCTAGAGGCAATAATAAAGTTGTTATTTATATTGTCTTATATCATGATAAATGTTTATTATTCATGCTAGAATTGTATTAACCGAAAACTTAGTACATGTGTGAATACATAGACAAACTGAGTGTCACTAGTATGCCTCTACTTGACTAGCTTGTTAATCAAAGATGGTTAAGTTTCCTAGCCATGGACAAAGAGTTGTCATTTAATGAATGGGATCACATCATTAGAGAATGATGTGATTGACTTGACCCATCCATTAGCTTAGCACGATGATCGTTTAGTTTGTTGCTATTGCTTTCTCCATAACTTATACATGTTCCTATGACTATGAGATTATGCAACTCCCGAATACCGGAGGAACACTTAGTGTGCTATCAAACGTCACAACATAACTGGGTGACTATAAAGATGGTCTACATGTGTCTCCAATGGTGTTTGTTGAGTTGGCATAGATCGAGATTAGGATTTGTCACTCCGTGTATCAGAGAGGTATCTCTGGGCCCTCTCGGTAATGCACATCACTATAAGCCTTGCAAGCAATGTGACTAATGAGTTAGTTACGGGATGTTGCATTACGGAACGAGTAAAGAGACTTGCCGGTAACGAGATTGAACTAGGTATTGAGATACCGATGATCGAATCTCGGGCAAGTAACATACTGATGACAAAGGGAACAACATATGTTGTTATGCGGTTTGACCGATAAAGATCTTCGTAGAATATGTAGGAACCAATATGAGCATCCAGGTTCCGCAATTGGTTATTGACCGGAGACGAGTCTCGGTCATGTCTACATAGTTCTCGAACCCGTAGGGTCCGCACGCGTAACGTTCGGTGACGATCGGTATTATGAATTTATGTGTTTTGATGTACCGAAGGTAGTTCATAGTCCCGGATGTGATCACGTACATGACGAAGAGTCTTGAAATGGTCGAGACATAAAGATTGATATATTGGACGGGTATGTTCGGACACCGGAAGTGTTCCGGGAGGTTTCGGATAAAACCAGAGTGCCGGAGGGTTACCGAACCCCCCCGGAAGTTATTCGGCCATTAGTGGGCTTTAGCGGAGAGAGAGGGAAGCAACCAGGAGGTGCCCCCCCCCAAAGGAGTCCGAATTGGACTAGGGGAGGGGGCGTGGCCCCTCTTTCCCTCTCCCTCCTCTCCTTCCTTCCTCCTCCTACTAGGACTAGGAATGGAGGAATCCTACTCCTACTAGGAGGAGGATTCCTCCCCCCTTGGCGCATGTCGGTGTCAAAACCGGCGGATGTCAGGTAGGGGGTCCCGAACTGTACGTCTAAGGCGGATGGTAACAGGAGGCGGGGGACACGGTGTTTACCCAGCCAGGTTCGGGCCCTCTTGAAGGAGGTAATACCCTACGTCCTGCTTGATTGTGCTTGATGATATGAGTATTACAAGAGTTGATCTACCAAGAGATCGTAGAGGCTAAACCCTAGAAGCCAGCCTATGGTATGATTGTATGTTGTCCTACGGACTAAACCCTCCGGTTTATATAGACACCGGAGGGGGCTAGGGTTACACAAGGTCGGTTACAAGGGAGGAGATATACATATCCGTATTGCCTAGCTTCCCTTCCACGCCAAGGAGAGTCCCATCCGGACATGGGACGAAGTCTTCAATCTTGTATCTTCATAGTCCAACAGTCCGGCCAAAGGATATAGTCCGACTGTCCGGAGACCCCTAATCCAGGACTCCCTCAGTAGCCCCCGAACCAGGCTTCAATGACGATGAGTCCGGCGCATAGATTGTTTTCGGCATTGCAAGGAGGGTTCTTCTCCAAATTCTGAATATCTGCTGAGTAGTGTCCGGCTCCCCATAAATGTTGCACTTCTTGGCTTCTACGGCCCATAAGGGCTATCTTCCACGTGTCGAGCGAATGCGAGGAGCCAGGGCATTTTTACATTCGCCCCCTAGCCATGTAAATAAATTGTATATTAAAGGGACGAGGATTCTTAGATCCAATCCACACCATCCTCCCACGGCGAGTATCCATCGGAGCGCGCTCGGAAAAATCCATTCCATCATGGCCGGCCATCGCAGCTCCTCCTCCCGCTCCCGTAGCCCTAAGCCCGGTGATTGGGAGAAGTGTTCTGTCCCGCACAGCCAATTAGTAGAGTTGCAGACCCAGGGATTTCTCCCTCCAGCGTATATGGTCCCCGTCCAAGCCGGGCTCGCCACCTATAATGGCGGGGAGCAAGCGGAGAGCTTTCCCAATCCCTCCAAGGGGGAGCGGGTATGCCTTGTCCCTTACTTACTAAGGGGACTTGGATTTCCAATCCATCCGTTCCTCCGCGGGCTCCTGGAGTTTTACGGCCTCCAGTTGCATAATTTCACCCGTGCTTCCATATTACACATCGCCGGTTATGTTGCCCTTTGTGAGCTGTTTCTGGGCTGCGAGGCTCATTTCGAGCTATGGAAGAAGCTATTCTGCCTTGTGCCCCATACATAGGAGGGGTCACTTTATCAAGTGGGCGGAGCCTAAATATGGCGCGTCGCCGAGACCGGATACCTGTCCGGCACCCCGAAGAAGACGTCCAAAGACTGGCCTTCGGAGTGGTTTTACATGGAGGACGTCCCCCTTCCAGACCCTGTTCGGAGGGGTCTTCCCGAGTTCAACAATGCTCCCCTGAATAAATACCGAAGTTGGCGCCCACGGAGCCCCCAGGAGGAAGACAACGGAGAAGTCCTTTGCCTGATGGACCAGATTAAAGTGCTGGCTCAATCAGGGTTGACAATAATCGATGTTATGTCAATATGCATAATGCGTGGGGTGCAACCGCTTCAATATCGAGGACACCCCCTATGGTGTTTTAACGAGGAAGATGATGCCACCCGCTGCAGGCATAAGGGACCGGACTCCGCTACTGCTCTAGCAAAAATTCTGTCCGAGTTATTCAAGGGAGAGGAAGAGGAGTTCATCCGCATTAAGCCACGGGATGGATTCTCCATGTACAACCCTCCAAGCTGGGTGAGCCGTCACTCTTTACTCCAACCTTCCCGCATTCTTCGTCGTAAATACTTACCTTGCCATTTCACGGCAGGAACTGCGAAAAGCTGTAAGGGAGGTCAACAGCCCAACTCCACAACCGGAGGACCCTTACCGGGCCCTCGACCCTGGACTCGAAGAGGATCCGGACATATTTGTGGAGCTGATAGACAGGAAATTCTATCAATTGAGCTGCGATGATGCCATGGTGGCCCTAACGGTTGACTATCCTGGACTACTCCCTGCATCACATGTAAGAAAAAAAACCGGAGTCCCAACTTCCAAGAAGGATTCCCTTTTATGCACTTCACCTACTGTACACATATGGTGTTTTACAGGGAAGGCCTTCGGGACGCCGTGCCGAACCCGCAGCGACTCGCCAACAAGGGGCACCGAAGCCGGGTAGGGCAAAAAGGAAGGCGGTCAGGACGGAGACGCCGGCACAGAGGTATGACACAAAACCTCGCTCCGTGGTTGTCGTCTTTCTTAAAATATAATGACGTCCACGTTTCCTAGTAGAAAAAACGCTCGTCGGACTATATCCGGAGAGGCTGCCGATCACGCTTCCACCAGTCGGACTCCAGGGCCGGAAATAGAGGCGGAAGCTAACACGGGGCGGACGCCGGATGCTCCTCCTACAGAGGATGCAGACAGACTATCCGCTACAAATTCCGAAGTGGAGAGCGCCATGAATCACAGGCGTCGCCGGGCCGTACTCCGTGACGCTTGTTTCTCCCGAGAGGCGTTCGATGCCTTCAACTCAGGAGATGCGTACATCCGTGCTGCTCAAAATGGTCTTGCCAGAGCCACGGACCAGTATGTAAAGGATATACGGGTAGGAAAATCTGACGATTATACATATCAGTAGCCCCTGAGACTTGAAACAGTTGACACAACTGATTTAAGGATCATTATTTGTGCAGGTTCTTACAGAGAAGAATACCCAATTGTATCGAGAGCTGGGAGAGCGCAAAGCCTAGCTACAGGCCGCGGTGGCCGCATTGAAGGAGTCCAAGAAGGCCCCCTCTGGTAACACCTACTTCTATTGCAAAGAATTATAGGTACCAGATAGTATGCGGCATGCATGCAAATATAACAGTAGATGTTGCAGATGACCCCGGAGTGAATCCGGAGGATGCGCAACGTGCTAATCGACAGCTAAATGCTGGCGAGCGCGTGCTTACACAGGTCAAGCAGGAGAAAAATAATCTCCAGGACGCCAATATTTGGATGGACGTGGAACTGAAAGACGTCCGAGCCCAGCTTGCGGACTCCGTGAAGGAGAATAAGCGGCTTCGACGCGGCATTTTTAGTAAGTGCTTGAACGAACTTTTAAAGGAGTTCGGCGAAGAAGCCGGCTAACAGAGTTATGTCTGCAGGTATGCTGACGGGTCGTCCCGCGGAGGAGATGCCCGAATCTTCGGGTGATCTTCTACCAGAGCTCTCATAACCGCACGAGCAAGTTCGGCAGGTGATGCAGGGTATTGCCCAAGCCTTGTGGCCATCCGCGTTCCCCCCAGGAGGCATGGGGGCGCTTATAGAGAAGCTCAAGGGAGGGCGGCGGCGCTTCCGATTATGGAAGATATCAGCCTGCCGACAAGGTGAAAGGGAAGCCGGGGCTATGGTGAAGACGCGATATACCAAACCTGACCCAAACCACATGGCCGAGGTCGGACCTGTGGGGCCCGATGGGAAAGAGATCCCCGTCAGTTTAGTGTATGACCAAGTAGAATTAGCCGCAAAGTATTCCCAACAGGATTGTAGGCTAGAAAGTCTGTTGGATGGTATAGAAGAAGAATTTAATTAGTCTTAGTGACTGTGTACTTCAAGTGACATATGTGATGTCCCTAGCCAGATTGTAAATCATTTATCATGGCGGACCTTTTCGCTTCGACTTCTGGACCCGATAGTCCGGTGTGTATCCGAATACCCGCTCGGTTATGTAAAAATCGGGGTATGCATGGAAACCAGGCGTAGGGGTCTAAAGTGCTTGAACAGACAAGTACCCAACTAGCTATGTTATATTACATGGGTAGTAAGAAACATCTTCCAGGGAGAATAGTTCCGTTAAGGGTTCCTTTCCCTGGGTACGCATGCCCTAATGTGCATGTCCGAACTGCGAAAAGAGACGCAGGCTATAAACATCTGGGGGCATGTGTCAAATTAAATAAAAGTCATCTTTTATTCACCGACCGAATATTCCCTCAAGAACGCTAGCTTTTGGCTTCACCCAGTCCGAGGTACACATCCGGCTGACCTGGCAGTAACAATCGCAGAGGTGCTCCCCTTATGCCCTAGCCGAATTAACGGGAACGTAGGGCCTAAATACAAGAGCCAGGCAACCCAGCTTGGCCAAAACTTAAGTCATATCGATGCATATAATGGCGAAAAAAGGTACATGCGGAAGAATAACACATGTGTGGGACATAAAGCCCAGAAAAATAGTTAGATTTAGCTTCTGTACAAGAAGCCCCCAGGTATAATGAGCGCGGTTAGCGCGTCAAGATTGTGTAACCAAGCACAAGTTTAACCTTTTAGGGCCTTGAGGAGAATAAAAGGAGAGAAAGAGAGAAAAGACAGATATGCAAAAGATTGACGGAGGTAAGGAGACGAACATAGAGTCCGGCACTAGGCGTAGAATCTTCGGAGTCTGGCTGCGTTCCATGGGTTTGGCTCGAGTCGATTGTCCAATGCAACCCGCAGACGGTACGCTCCACCGGTCAGAACCTGGTCAATAATGAAGGGACCTTCCCATTTGGGTTTGAGCTTGTTCTTTTCTTCTCCGGCAGGCGTAGAACTAGTTCGCCAATGTTATAGGTTTTGGCCCGCACTTCTCTGCTTTGATACCTTCGAGCATGTTGCTGATAGAATGCGGAACGGGCTTTTGCACCGTCGCGCTCCTCCTCCAGAGCGTCCAAACTATCCTGCCGATCGAGCTTGGCCTCTTTTTCTTCGTACATGCGCACTCGAGGTGAGTCATGAATTATGTCACAAGGCAGAACCGCCTCTGCGCCGTACACCATAAAAAACGGTGTGTATCCAGTAGTGCAATTCGGCGTGGTCCGCAGCCCCCATAGTACGGAGTCGAGCTCCTCTACCCAGTGCGTGTTTGATTCCTTTAAGGACTGCACTAATCTGGGTTTAATGCCGCTCATGATAAGACCACTTGCTCGCTCGACTTGACCGTTAGTTTGCGGGTGATAGACAGAAGCATAATCGAGCTTGATGCCCATGTTGCTGCACCAAAGTTTCACCTTGTCGGCTGTAAAGTTCATGCTGTTGTCAGTGATGATGTTGTGGGGGATGCCATAACGGTGTACAACCCCGGATATGAAGTCTATCACCGGTCCGGATTCAGCCATTTTGACAGGTTTGGCTTCTATCCATTTGGTGAATTTATCCACCATGACCAGTAAGTATTTTTTCTTATGGGTTCCCCTTTAAGGGGTCCGACCATATCAAGCCCCCAGACCGCAAAGGGTCAAGTAATGGGGATTGTTTGGAGAGCGGTAGGCGGCATATGGCTTTGGTTTGCAAAAAGCTGGCAACCGACACAATGTTGGACCAGATGTTGCGCATCTGCTTGGGCCGTTGGCCAATAGAAACCTGTACGGAAGGCCTTGCTTACAAGGGCCCGGGCTGCGACGTGATGGCCGCCAAGTCCAGCATGGATTTCTGCCAAAAGATTCCGCCCTTCCTCTTCGGAGATGCACCTTTGAAGGACTTCGGTAGTGCTCTTCTTATAAAGTTCTCCCTCATGGACCTTGTAGGCTTTACATCACCTCACTATGCAGCGTGCCTCATTTTTGCCCTCAGGTAGTTCCTGCCTGGTTAGGTAGGCCAGGAATGGTTCTGTCCACGGGGTGATGACGGCCATTATTACGTGGGCTGAAGGTGTGATTTCGATGGCAGAGCCTCCGATTGTGTCAGAGTGTTCGGTATCTGATGTTGTGGCCGGGTCCGAATTATTGTTACCGGTGTCCCCCTCCCATACCACGGACGGCTTAAACAGTTTTTCCAGGAAGATATTGGGTGGGACAGGGTCGCGTTTAGCGCCGATACGGGCGAGGATATCTGCCGCCTGATTATTTTCCCTAGCCACGCGGTGGAACTCCAGCCCCTCGAACCGAGCTGACATTTTGAGGACGATGTTACGATATGCCGCCATTTTCGGATCCTTGGCATCGAAGTCTCCATTTATTTGAGATATTGCAAGGTTTGAGTCCCCACGCACTTCCAGGCGTTGAATGCCGATGGGAACTGCCATCCGGAGACCGTGTAATAGGGCCTCGTATTCGGCCGTGTTATTGGAGTATGTGTATAGTATTTGGAGTACGTATTGCACTGTATCTCTGGTGGGGGACGTCAGGACGACGCCAGCCCCCAGACCAGCCATCATTTTAGAGCCGTCAAAGTGCATGATCCAATTGGAGTACTCGCCATACTCTTTAGGGAGTTCGGCTTCTGTCCATTCGGCGACGAAATCGGCCAGTACTTGTGACTTAATGGCTCGCCGTGGTTTATATGTTATGTCGAACGGGAGGAGATCGATAGCCCATTTGGCAATCCGGCCCGTGGCATCGCGGTTGTTTATTATGTCGTTGAGTGGTACTTCGGAGGCCACCATAATTGAACACTCTTGAAAGTAGTGTCGTAATTTCCGGGATGCCATGAATACCGCGTATGCTATCTTTTGATAATGTGGGTACTGTGATTTGCATGGACTGAGGACAGTGGACACATAATATACCGGCTTTTAAAGTGGGAATTTATGTCCGTGCGTCTCTCATTCGACGACGAGCACTGCGCTTACAACTTGGTGAGTTGCCGCTATATATAACAGCATTGGTTCGCCGACATTTGGCGCGACCAAGATTGGGTTGGTGGGCAGGATGGCTTTTATTTCTTCCAATCCGGCCGTGGCTGCGTCCGTCCACTCGAAGTGTTCGGTGCGCCGAAGAAGGCAATAAAGGGGGAGTGCCTTTTCTCCTAATCGGGAGATAAAGCGGCTTAAGGCCGCCACACATCCAGTTAACTTCTAGATTTGCTTGAGGTCAGTTGGGATAGCCAACTGGGACAGAGCCCGGATCTTAGACGGATTTGCTTCAATTCCTCTGCTGGAGACGATAAAGCCTAGGAGCTTTCTGGCGGGTACGCCGAAAACACATTTTTCCGAATTGAGCTTAATGTCGTATGTTCGGAGATTGTCGAACGTGAGCCTCAAGTCATCTATTAAGGAGTCGATGTGTCTGGTTTTAACGACCACATCGTTGACGTATGCCTCCACTATTTTGCCAATCTGCTTTTCCAGACATGTCTGAATCATGCGCTGATACGTTGCACCGGCATTTTTGAGCCCGAAGGGCATTGTGTTAAAACAGAAGGGGCCGTATGGAGTGATAAATGCCGTTGCGGCCTGATCGGACTCCGCCATCTTAATTTGGTGGTAACCGGAGTATGCATCGAGGAAGCACAATGAGTCGTGTCCTGTGATAGCGTCGATAATTTGGTCGATGCGGGGGAGGGGGATGGGATCCTTTGGGCAAGCCTTATTAAGGTCCTTGAAGTCGACGCATAGGCGCCAGGATTTGTCCTTCTTTGGTACCATCACCAGGTTCGCTAGCCAGTCCGGATGCTTTATTTCTCTAATGAATACGGCCTCCAGTAACTTGGCTAGATCCTCTCCCATGGCTTGTCGCTTAGGTTGGGAGAAACGCCGAAGAGTCTGCTTGACCGGCTTGAATCCTTTTAGAATGTTAAGGCTATGCTCGGCCAGCCTGCGTGGGATTCTTGGCATGTCTGAAGGATGCAAGGCGAATATGTCCCAATTCTCGCGCAGGAACTCCCGTAGTGCAGCGTCTACGGCGGGGTTTAACTGTGCCCCGATGGATGCTGTTTTTGTGGGGTCCGTTGGATAGACTTGGAATTTGACTATTTCATCTGCTGGTTTAAAAGAGGTGGACTTGGATCTTTTGTCCAGTATCACGTCGTCCCTGTCCACTATGGAGCGCAGCGCGGTTAACTCCTCCGCCACAAGGGCTTCGGATAATGCCTCGAGGGCTAGTGCGGCTGTTTTGTTCTCGGCACGGAGTGCTATGTCCGCATCACTAGCTAGAGTGATGATTCCATTGGGCCCGGGCATTTTGAGCTTCATGTACCCGTAATGGGGTATGGCTTGGAAGATCATGAATGCTTTCACCCTAGAAGGGCGCGGTATCCGCTACTGAACGGAGCCACTTGGAATGTAATTTCCTCGGACCTATAATTCTCCGGAGTGCCGAATACCACATCTAGTGTGATTTTCCCAGCGTAATGTGCCTCCAGACTAGGGATGATTCCTCAGAAGGTCGTGTTGCTTTGCTCAATACGGTTGCTGTCTATTTCCATTTTTTGAAGAGTCTCCTCATAAATGAGGTTTAATCCGCTGCCGCCGTACATGAGCACTTTAGTGAGCCAAAAGCCGTCCACAATTGGACTGAGGACCAAGGCGTCTGGTGCTCGGGCTGTTCGGAATTTAGGTTCATCACTGGCATTGAAGGTGATAGCCGTGTCGCTCCATGGATTTATTGCTGCCACGTGGGAGACTTCGGCGAGGCCGCGGAGTGCTCACTTATGCCTATTATTTGAGGCGAAGGTCTCGAAGACTATCAATATTGTATTGTTATCCACGGGAAGGTGCTCTGAGGTATTTTGGATGAGGAGATCCTCACTGCTCTTGGCCACCTGCCGGAGTACCCAACATGGTCTAAGGCTGTGTATTGATATGGTATCCATTGTACTATGAATTTTGCAGGGCCCGTTAAGCCATCCCTCCAATACGGTTCCACGCCCTGTAGTGGGCTTTTGCTTCTTTGTAATTGAGTCGGGCGACTTATGAGAGTGCACCCTTTTAGTTCAGACTGGGGGTTTTGTCAGAGCCGGATTATCCCAAAATTTTGTTTGGGTTTTCCAGGCACTTTCCATCGCATAGTACTTCCGTACTATGGCCGCCAAGTCAGCGAAGTGTGCTATGTCACGGCGACTTATGGCGTTGAGGATTCCCTTGTTCGTGCAATTGTTGCAAAAGAACGAAATTGCATCTTCCTCGCGACAGTCCTTGACCCTGTTCATTACAAGGAGGAATCTGGCCCAATAGTGATGTACTGTCTCTTGGGGCTCTTGCCTAATGTGGGAAAGATCGTTTGTACCTGGGTGGGTGGGTGTATTTAAGTCCAGACCTTGACCCAATCTGAGACCCCGGGGCGGGGGAGTTTCCGATCTTGGAAGTTCGGGCTCCGGGATGTTGCCCCGCAGGTTCGGTATGCAGCCTGATTCTAGGTTCAGGGTTAGGGCGATGTCCTCCCGTGAGCGGGTATCCGGCTCGGAGAGCTCGGGAATCCGGACATAGTTCGTCCTCAAGATAGAGGGAGAATCGCCGCATTGCTCCTCCACCACCGCTATCTGATGGGTGACCGGCGGAGAGTTAATTTCCCTTTGGTCGGG
Organism: Triticum urartu; assembly: GCF_056163025.1. NCBI lineage: Eukaryota > Viridiplantae > Streptophyta > Magnoliopsida > Poales > Poaceae > Triticum > Triticum urartu. The sequence goes on along the minus strand of NC_141876.1, from coordinate 40,173,525 downwards.
TTTAAGACCGATCCGATCGTAGTCCGCAGCGACTCCCATAGCGGCGATGCGATCCAAGAGCTCGTTCAAAGAGGAGAGCTCCATTGGATCCATCTGCAAGGTGAATTTCGAGCCGATGTGGAGGTTATTTTCGATGACCTGAGAAGTCATCGTTGATGCAGCGGCCGAGCGGGCGATCATAACGAAGCCGCCTAGTCGGAGAGTTTGGCCTACAGCCAGGGCTTCCCCAGAGGTGATGTTGTCCCTGAAAACGAGACGAGCCATACTTCCCTATGATGATGACACAGTGGAACTCTCAATGAAAGCACCAATGTCGGTGTCAAAACCGGCGGATCTCGGGTAGGGGGTCCCGAACTGTGCGTCTAAGGCACATGGTAACAGGAGGCGGGGGACACGATGTTTACCCAGGTTTGTGCCCTCTTGAAGAAGGTAATACCGTACGTCCTGCTTGATTGTTCTTGATGATATGAGTATTACAAGAGTTGATCTACCACGAGATCGTAGAGGCTAAACCCTAGAAGCTAGCCTATGGTATGATTGTATGTTGTCCTACGGACTAAACCCTCCGGTTTATATAGACACCGGAGGGGGCTAGGGTTACACAAGGTCGGTTACAAGGGAGAAGATCTACATATCTGTATTGCCTAGCTTGCCTTCCACGCCAAGGAGAGTCCCATCCGGACATGGGACGAAGTCTTCAATCTTGTATCTTCATAGTCCAACAGTCTGGCCAAAGGATATAGTCCGGTTGTCCGGAGACCCCCTAATCTAGGACTCCCTCAGCGCACCCTCAGGGCCGGCCTCCTCCCCTCCTTTATATACGGGGGAGGGGGGCACCCCATACACACACAAGTTGATGGTCTAGCCGTCTGTGGTGCCCCCCTCCACAGATTTCCACCTCGGTCATATTGTTGTAGAGCCTAGGCGAAGCCCTGCGTCGGTAACTTCATCATCACCATCATCACGCCGTCGTGCTGACGAAACTCTCCCCCGACCTCAGCTGGATCTAGAGTTCGTGGGACGTCACCGAGCTGATCGTGTGCAGATCGTGGAGGTGCCGTACCTTCGGTGCTAGGATCGGTCAGGTCGTGAAGATGTACGACTACATCAACTGCATTGTCATAACGCTTCTGCTTACGGTCTACGAGGGTACATGGACAACACTCTCCCCTCTCGTTGCTATGCATCACCTAGATGGATCTTGCGTGTGCGTAGGATTTTTTTGAAATTACTACGTTCCCAACAGTGGCATCAGAACTAGGTCTATGCGTAGATGTTATATGCACGAGTAGAACACAAAGGAGTTATGGGAGTGGGTATATACATATTGCTTTAGTTTATTCTTGATTCAGCGGTATTGTTGGATGAAGTGGCTCAGACTGACATTACGCGTACGCTTACGCAAGACTGGTTCTACCGACGTGCTTCGCACACAGGTGGCTAGTGGGTGTCTGTTTCTCCAACTTTAGTTGAATCAGATTCAATGAACAGGGTTCTTTCTGAAGATCAAAAATCAATCACTATACCGCGTTGTGGTTTTTGATGCGTAGGTAAGAACGGTTCTTGCTCAACCCGTAGCAGCCACGTAAAACTTGCAACAACAAAGTAGAAGACGTCTAACTTGTTTTTGCAGGGCATGTTGTGATGTGATATGGTCAAGACATGATGCTAAATCTTATTGTATGAGATGATCATGTTTTGTAACAGAGTTATCGGCAACTGGCAGCAGCCATATGGTTGTCGCTTTATTGTATGAAATGCAATCGCCATGTAATTGCTTTACTTTATCACTAAGCGGTAGCGATAGTCGTAGAAGCAATAGTTGGCGAGACGACAACGATGCTTCCATGGAGATCAAGGTGTCAAGGCGGTGACGATGGTGATCATGACGGTGCTTTGGAGATGGAGATCAAAGGCACAAGATGATGATGGCCATATCATATCACTTATATCGATTGCATGTGATCTTTATCCTTTATTCATCTTATTTTGCTTAGTTAGGCGGTAGCATTATAATATGATCTCTCACTAAATTTCAAGGTATAAGTGTTCTCCCTGAGTATGCACCGTTGCTACAGTTCGTCATGTCGAGACACCACGTGATGATCGAGTGTGATAAGCTCTACGTTCACATACAATGGGTGCAAGCCAGTTTTGCACACGCGGAATACTCGGGTTAAACTTGACAAGCCTAGCATATGCAGATATGGCCTCGGAACACTAAGACCGAAAGGTCGAGCGTGAATCATATAGTAGATATGATCAACATAGTGATGTTCACCATTGAAAACTACTCCATCTCGCGTGATGATCGGACATGGTTTAGTTGATATGGATCACGTGATCACTTAGATGATTAGAGGGATGTCTATCTAAGTGGGAGTTCTTAAGTAATATGATTAACTGAACTTTAATTTATCATGAACTTAGTACGTGATAGTATTTTGCATGTCTATGTTGTTGTAGATAGATGGCCCGTGTTGTTGTTCCGTTGAATTTTAATGCGTTCCTAGAGAAAGCTAAGTTGAAAGATGATGGTAGCAACTACACGGAATGGGTCCGTGATCTGAGGATTATCCTCATTGCTGCACAGAAGAATTACATCCTGGAAGCACCGCTAGATGACAAACCCGCTGTAGGAGCAACACCAGATGTTATGAACGTCTGGTAGAGCAAAGCTGATGACTACTCGATAGTTCAGTGTGCCATGCTTTACGGCTTAGAACCGGGACTTCAATGATGTTTTGAATGTCATGGAGCATATGAAATGTTCCAGGAGTTGAAGCTAATATCTCAAGCAAATGCCCGGATTGAGAGATATGAAGTCTCCAATAAGTTCTATAGCTACCAAATGGAGGAGAATAGTTCTGTAAGTGAACATATACTCAGAATGTCTGTGTACCACAACAACTTGACTCAACTGGGAGTTAATCTTCCTGATGATAGTGTCATTGACAGAGTTCTTCAATCACTGCCACCAAGCTACAAGAGCTTCATGATGAGCTATAATATGCAAGGGATGGATAAGACGATTCCCGGGCTCTTCGCAATGCTAAAGGTTGTGGAGGTAGAAATCAAGAAGGACCATCAAGTGTTGATGGTCAACGAGACCACTAGTTTCAAGGAAAAGGGTAAAGGGAAGAAGGGGAACTTCAAGACAAACGGCAAGCAAGGTGCTGCTCAAGTGAAGAAGCCCAATTATGGACCTAAGCCTGAGACTGAGTGCTTCTACTGCAAAGGGACTGGCCACTGGAAGCGGAACTGCCCCAAGTATTTAGCGGAGAAGAAGGATGGCAAAGTGAAAGGTATATTTGATATACATGTTATTGATGTGTACCATACTAATGCTCGCAGTAGAGCCTGGGTATTTGATACTGGTTTTGTTGCTAATATTTTCAACTCGAAACAGGGGCTACGGATTAGGCAAAGATTGGCTAAGGACGAGGTAACGATGCGCGTGGGAAATGGTTCCAAAGTCGATGTGATCGCCGTCGGCACGCTACCTCTACATCTACCTTTGGGATTAGTTTTAGACCTAAATAATTATTATTTGGTGCCAGAGTTGAGCATGAACATTATATCTGGATCTTGTTTGATGCGAGATAGTTATTCATTTAATCAGAGAATGATGGTTGTTCTATTTATATGAGTAATATCTTTTATGGTCCTGCACCCTTGATGAGTGGTCTATTTTTACTAAATCTTGATAGTAGTGATACACATGTTCATAGTATTGAAGCCAAAAGATATAAGTTCAATAATGATAGTGCAACTTATTTGTGGCACTTCCGTTTAGGTCATATTGGTGTAAAGCGCATGAAGAAACTCCAGGCTGATGGACTTTTGGAATCACTTGATGCTTGCGAACCATGCCTCATGGGCAAGATGATTAAGACTCCGTTCTCCGGAACAATGGAGCGAGCAACAGACTTGTTGGAAATAATACATACTGATGTATGCGGTCCGATGAGTGTTGATGCTCGCGGCGAGTATCGTTATTTTCTTACCTTCATAGATGATTTGAGAAGATATGGGTATATCTACTTGATGAAACATAAGTCTGAAACATTTGAAAAGTTCAAAGAATTTCAGAGTGAAGTGGAAAATCCTCGTAACAACAAAATTAAGTTTCTACGATCTAATCATGGAGGAGAATATTTGAGTTACGAGTTTGGTCTTCATTTGAAACACTACGGAATAGTTTCGCAACTCACGCCACCTGGAACACCACAGCGTAATGGTGTGTCCGAACGTTGTAACCGCACTTTATTAGATATGGTGCGACCTATGATGTCTCTTACTGATTTACCGCTATCGTTTTGGGGTTATTCTTTAGAGACGGTTGCATTCACGTTAAATAGGGCACCATCGAAATCCGTTGAGACGACACCTTATGAACTGTGGTTTGGCAAGAAACCCAAGTTGTCGTTTCTTAAAGTTTGGGGCTGCGCTGCTTATGTGAAAAAGCTTCAACCTGATAAGCTCGAACCCAAATCGAAGAAATGTGTCTTCATAGGATACCAAAAGGAGACTGTTGGGTACACCTTCTATCACAGATCCGAAGGAAAGATATTCGTTGCTAAGAATGGATCCTTTCTAGAGAAGGAGTTTATCTCGAAAGAAGTGAGTGGTAGGAAAGTAGAACTTGACGAGGTAATTGTACCTATTCCCTTATTGGAAAGTTGTTCATAACAGAAATCAGTTCCAGTGATTCCTACACCAGTAAGTGAGGAAGCTAATAATGATGATCATGAAACTTCTGATCAAGTTACTACCGAACCTCGTAGGTCAACCAGAGTAAGATCCGCACCAGAGTTGCACGGCAATCCTGTTCTGGAGGTCATGTTACTTGACCATGATGAACCTACGAACTATGAGGAAGCGACGATGAGCCCAGATTCCGCAAAATGGCTTGAGGCCATGAAATCTGAGATGGGGTCCATGTATGAGAACAAAGTGTGGACTTTGGTTGACTTGCTCGATGATCGGCAAGCCATAGAGAATAAATGGATCTTCAAGAGGAAGACTGACACTGACGGTAATGTTACTGTCTACAAAGCTCAACTTGTTGCAAAAGGTTTTCGACAAGTTCAAGGAGTTGACTATGATGAGACCTTCTCACACATAGCGATGCTTAAGTCAGTCCAAATCATGTTAGCAATTGCCGCATTTTATGATTATGAAATTTGGCAAATGGATGTCAAAACTGCCATCCTTAATGGATATCTTAAAGAAGAGTTGCATATGATGCAACCAGAAGGTTTTGTCGACCCAAAAGGTGCTAACAAAGTGTGCAAGCTCCAGTTATCCATTTATGGACTGGTGCAAGCCTCTCGGAGTTGGAATATACTCTTTGATAGTGTGATCAAAGCATATGGTTTTATACAAGAAAGTGAGTGGGAGCTCTGTAGCATTTCTGATATTATATCTAGATGACATATTGTTGATCGGAAATGATACTGAATTTCTGAATAGCATAAAAGGATACTTGAATAAGAATTTTTCAATGAAAGACCTCGGTGAAGTTGCTTATATATTGGGCATCAAGATCTATAGAGATAGATCAAGACGCTTAATTGGACTTTCACAAAGCACATACCTTGATAAAGTTTTGAAGAAGTTCAAAATGGATCAAGCAAAGAAAGGGTTCTTGCCTGTGTAAGGTGTGAAGTTGAGTCATACTCAATGCCCGACCACTGCAGAAGATAGAGAGAAAAGGAAAGTCATTCCCTATGCTTCAGCCATAGGTTCTATCATGTATGCAATGTTGTCTACCAGACCTGATGCGTTCCTTGCTATTAGTTTAGCAGGGAGGTACCAAAGTAATCCAGGAGTGGATCACTGGATAGCGGTCAGGACATCCTGAAATACCTGAAAAGGACTAAGGATATGTTTCTCATTTATGGAGGTGACAAAGAACTCGTCGTAAACGGTTACATTGATGCAAGCTTTGACACTGATCTGGATGACTCTAATTCACAAACTGGATACATATTTTTATTGAATGGTGGAGCTGTCAGTTGGTGCAGTTCCAAGCGGAGCGTCGTGGCAGGATCTATGTGTGAAGCGGAGTACATAGCTGCTTCGGAAGCAGCAAATGAAGGAGTCTGGATGAAGGAGTTCATATCCGATCTGAAGGAAATATGCCCTAGAGGCAATAATAAAGTAGTTATTTATATTTATTTATATCATGATAAATGTTTATTATTCATGCTAGAATTGTATTAACCGGAAACTTAGCACATGTGTGAATACATAGACAAAACAGAGTGTCCCTAGTATGCCTCTACTTGATTAGCTCGTTAATCAAAGATGGTTAAGTTTCCTGACCATGGACATGTGTTGTCATTTGATGAACGGGGTCACATCATTAGAGAATGATGTGATGGACAAGACCCATTCGTTAGCTTAGCATAAATGATCATTTAGTTTTATTGCTATTGCTTTCATCATGACTTATACATGTTCCTCTGACTATGAGATTATGCAACTCCCGAATACCGAAGGAACACCTTGTGTGCTATCAAACGTCACAAACGTAACTGGGTGATTATAAAGATGCTCTACAGGTGTCTCCGATGGTGTTTGTTGAGTTGGCATAGATCGAGATTAGGATTTGTCACTCCGATTGTCAGAGAGGTATCTCTGGGCCCTCTCGGTAATGCGCATCACTATAAGCCTTGCAAGCAATGTGACTAATGAGTTAGTTGCAGGATGTTGCATTACAGAACGAGTAAAGAGACATGTCGTTAACGAGATTGAACGAGGTATGATGATACCGACGGTCGAATCTCAGGCAAGTAACATACTGATGACAAAGGGAACAACGTATGTTGTTATGCGGTTTGACCGATAAAGATCTTCATAGAATATGTAGGAGCCAATATGAGCATCCAGGTTCCGCTATTGGTTATTGACTGGAGTTGTGTCTCGGTCATGTCTACATAATTCTCGAAGCCGTAGGGTCCGCACGCTTAACGTTCGATGACGATTTGTATTATGAGTTATGTGATTTGATGTACCGACGGTTGTTAGGAGTCCTGGATGAGATCACAGGCATGATGAGGAGTCTCGAAATGGTCAAGACGTAAAGATCGATATATTGGAAGGCTATATTCAGACATCAGAAAAGTTCCGAGTGATTCGAGTATTTTTTGGAGTACTGGAGAGTTACGGGAATTCGCCGGGGGAAGTAGTGGGCCTTAATGGGCCATGCGGGAAAGGAGAGAAGGGACTCAAGGGTTGGCCGCACGCCCCCTCGCATGGAAAGTCTGAATTGAACTAGGGAGGGGGTGGCGCCCTCTCTCTCCCCTCTTGGAAAAGGAAGGGGACTCCAACTAGGATTGGGAATCCTAGTTGGACTCCCCCTATAGGTGTACCCCTCCTAGGCCGGCCTCCTCCTCCTCCCTCCTTTATATACATGGGCAGGGGCACCCCAAAGGCACTCCAAGATTTGTCTTAACCGTGTGCGGTGCCCCCCTCCATAGTTTTCCACCTCGGTCATATTGTCGTAGTGCTTAGGCGAAGCCCTGCATCGGCAACTTCATCATCACCGTCACCACGCCGTCATGCTGACGAAACTCCCCCTCGGCCTCAACTGGATCAAGAGTTCGAGGGACTTCACTGAGTTGAACGTGTGCAGATCACGGAGGTGTCGTGCGTTCGGTACTTGGATCGGTTGGATCGCGAAGACATTCGACTACATTAACCGCGTTACTAAACGCTTCCGCTTTTGATCTATGAGGGTACGTGGACACACTCTCCCCACTCCTTGCTATGCATGTCGTAGATAGATCTTGCGTGATCGTAGGATTTTTTTTCAAATACTGCGTTCCCCAACAGTGGCATCCAAGCCAGGTCTATGCGTAGATGTTATATGCACAAGTAGAACACAAAGGAGTTGTGGGCGTGGCTATATACATATTGCTTGCTGTCACTAGTTGTTTCTTGATTCAGTGGTATTGTTGGATGAAGCGGCCCAGACCGACATTACATGACCGCGTTCATGAGACTGGTTCTACCGACGTGCTTTGCACACAGGTGGCTGGCGGGTGTGTGTTTCTCCAGCTTTAGTTGAATCGGATTCAATGAATAGGGTTCTTTCTGAAGATCAAAAAGCAATCACTATACCACGTTGTGGTTTTTATGCCGTAGGTAAGAACGGTTCTTGCTAAGCCCGTAGCAGCCACGTAAAACTTGCAACAACAAAGTAGAGGACGTCTAACTTATTTTTGTAGGGCATGTTGTGATGTGATATGGTCAAGACGTGATGAGATATAAATTGTTGTATAAGATGATCATGTTTTGTTGAAGTTATCGGCAACTCGCAGGAGCCTTATGATTGTCTCTTTATTGCATAAGATCCAAGCGCCATATAACTGCTTTACTTTATCGCTATGCGATAGCAATAGTTTCAAAAGCAATAGTTGGCGAGACGACCATGTAACGACATGTTGATAAAGATCAAGATGATGGAGATCATGGTGTCATGCCGGTGATGATGGATACCATGACAGTACTTTGGAGATGGAGATCAAAGGCACAAGATGATGATGGCCACATATTTTGATTGCATGTGATGTTTATCTTTTATGCATCCTATTTTGCTTAGTATGATGGTGGCATTATGAGATGATCCCTTACTAAAATTTTAAGGCATAAGTGTTCTCCCTGAGTATGCACCATTGCGACAGTTCGTCGTGCCGAGACACCACGTGATGATCGGGTGTGATAAACTCTACGTTCACATACAACGGGTGAAGCTAGTTTTTCACACGTAGAATACTCGGGTTAAACTCGACGAGCCTAGCATATGAAGATATGGCCTTGGAACACTGAGACCGAAAGGTCGAGCGTGAATCATATAGTAGATATGATCAACATAGTGATGTTCACCATTGAAAGCTACTCCATCTCACGTGATGATCGGACATGGTTTTGTTGATATGGATCACGTGATCATTTAGATGACTAGAGGGATGTCTATCTAAGTGGGAGTTCTTAAGTAATATGATTAATTGAACTTAAATTTATCATGAACTTAGTCCTGATAGTAATTGCATATCTATGTTGTAGATCAATTGCTCGCGTATAGCCTCCCCGTTTTATTTATGATATGTTCCTAGAGAAAACTATGTTGAAAGATGTTAGTAGCAATGTTGCGGACTAGCTCCGTGATCTGAGGATTATCCTCATTGCTGCACAGAAGAATTATGTCCTTGATGCACAGCTAGGTGACGGACCTTCTGCAGGAGCAGATGCAGACATTATGAACGTTTGACAAGCTCAATATGATAACTACTTGATAGTTTAGTGCACCATACTTTACGGCTTAGAACTGGGACTTCAAAAATGTTTTGAACGCAACGAAGCATATAAGATGTTCCAAGAGCTGAAATTGGTATTTCAGACTCATGCCCGTGTTAAGAGGTATGAGACCTCTGACAAGTACTTTGCCTACAAGACGGAGGAGAATAGCTCAGCTAGTGAGCATGTGCTTAGAATGTCTAAGTACTACAATAACTTGAATCAAGTGGGAGTTAATCTTCCAGATAAGATAGTGATTGACAGATTTCTCTAGTCACTATCACCAAGTTACTAGAACTTTGTGATGAACTATAATATGCAAGGGATAATGGAAACAATTCCCAAACTCTTCACGATGCTGAAATTGGCGAAGGTAGAAATCAAGAAAAAGCATCAAGTGTTGATGGTTGACAAGACTACTAGTTTCAAGTAAAAGGGCAAGAGAAAGAAAGGGAACTTCAAGAAGAATGGCGAGCCAGTTGACATTCCCGTGAAGAAGCCCAAAGCTAGACCTAAGCCTAAAACTGAGTGCTTCTACTGCAGAGGGAATGGTCACTCGAAGCAGAACTACCCAAAATACTTGGCGGATAAGAAGGATGGCAAAGTGAACAAAAGTATATTTGATATCCATGTTATTAATGTGTACTTTACTAGTCTTCATAGTTGTTGGGGAACGTAGTAATAATTAAAAAATTTCCTACGTGTCACCAAGATCAATCAATGGAGTAATCTAGCAACGAGGGGAAGGGGAGTGCATCTACATACCCTTCTAGATCGTGACACGGAAGAGTTACAAGAACGCGGTTGATGGAGTTGTACTCGCGGCGATTCAAATCGCGGAAGATCCGACCAAGCGCCGAACGGACGGCGCCTCCGCGTTCAACACACGTACAGCCCGAGGACGTCTCCTCCTTCTTGATCCAGCAAGGGGAGCGGAGAAGTTGAGGGAGAAGTCCAACAGCACGACGGCGTGGTGGTGGAGGAGCTTGTGGTTCTCCGACAGGGCTTCGCCAAGCACCATGGAGGAGGAGGAGAAGGTAGGAGGAGGGAGGGCTGCGCCAGGGAAGAGGTCGCGGCTACCCTCCCACCCCTCCACTATATATAGGGGCAAGGGGAGAGGGGGAGGCGCCCTAGGGTTTCCCCTAGGGGTCGGCGGCTAGGCAGATTGGATCTCCCTAGGGAAAATCCTAGGGAGACTTGCCCCCTGAGCCAAGAAGGTGGAGGCTTGCCTCCCAAGCCAGGTGGAGGCGCCCCACCTCCCCAAGTAACATGGGAAAGGGTGTGGGGGGCGCACCAACCCTTAGTGGGCTGGCTTGCCCCTTCCCCTTTGGCTCATGAGGCCCTCCAACACTTGTCGGGGCTCTCGAAACACCTTTCAGTCATGCTGGCCATAGCCTAGTACCACCGGAACACTTCCGGACTCCAATACCCTTCGTCCAATATATCGATCTTCACCGCCGGACCATTCCGGAACTCCTCGTGACGTCCGGGATCTCATCCGAGACTCCGAACAACATTCGGTAACCACGTACAAACTTTCCCTATAACCCTAGCGTCATCGAACCTTAAGTGTGTAGACCCTACGGGTTCGGGAATCATGCAGACATGACCGAGACATCTCTCCAGCCAATAACCAACAGCGGGATCTGGATACCCATGTTGGCTCCCACATGTTCCACGATGATCTCATCGGATGAACCAAAATGTCGGGGATTCAATCAATCCCATATTCAATTCCCTTTGTCTATTGGTATGTTACTTGCCCGAGATTCGATCGTCGGTATCCCCATACCTCGTTCAATCTCGTTACCGGCAAGTCTCTTTACTCGTTCCGTAACACATCATCCCGTGATCAACTCCTTGGTCACATTGTGCACATTATGATGATGTCCTACCGAGTGGGCCCAGAGATACCTCTCCGTTTACACGGAGTGACAAATCCCAGTCTCGATTCGTGCCAACCCAACAGACACTTTTGGAGATACCCGTAGTGCACCTTTATAGCCACCCAGTTACGTTGTGACGTTTGGTACACCCAAAGCATTCCTACGGTATCCGGGAGTTGCACAATCTCATGGTCTAACGAAAAGATACTTGACATTTAGAAAAGCTTTAGCAGACGAACTATACGATCTTGTGCTAGGCTTAAGATTGGGTCTTGTCCATCACATCATTCTCCTAATGATGTGATCCCGTTATCAACGACATCCAATGTCCATGGTCAGGAAACCGTAACCATCCATTGGTCAACGAGCTAGTCAACTAGAGGCTTACTAGGGACATGGTGTTGTCTATGTATCCACACATGTATCTGAGTTTCCTATCAATACAATTCTAGCATGGATAATAAACGATTATCATAAACAATGAAATATAATAATAACTAATTTATTATTGCCTCTAGAGCATATTTCCAACAGTCTCCCACTTGCACTAGAGTCAATAATCTAGTTCACATCGCCATGTGATTAACACTCATAGGTCACATCGCCATGTGATCAACATCCAAAGAGTTTACTAGAGTCACTAATCTAGTTCACATCACTATGTGATTAACACTCAATGAGTTCTGGGTTTGATCATGTTATGCTTGTGAGAGAGGTTGTAGTCAACGGGTCTTGCCATATTCAGATCCCTATGTATTTCGCAAAACTTTATGTCATATCGTAGATGCTGCTACCACGTTCCACTTGGAGCTATTCCAAATTGTTGCTCCATTATACGTATCCGGTATCTCTACTCAGAGCTATCCGGATAGGTGTTAAGCTTGCATCGACGTAACTCTTTACGTCGAACTCTTTATCATCTCCATAACCAAGAAACATTTCCTTATTCCTCTAAGGATAATTTTGACCGCTATCTGGTGATCTACTCCTAGATCACCTTTGTACCCTCTTGCCAGACATGTGGCAAGGCACACATCAGGTGCGGTACTTAGCATGGCATACCGTATAGAGCCTTTGACAAAAGCATAGGGGACGACCTTCGTCCTTCCTCTTTCTTCTGTCGTGGTCAACCTTCGAGTCTTGCTCAACTTCACACCTTACAACTCAGGTAAGAACCCCTTCTTTGACTGATCTATTTTGAACTCCTTCAAAAACATGTCAAGGTGTGCGTTCTTTGAAAGTATCATCAGGCGTTTTGATCTATCTCTATAGATCTTGATGCCCAATATGTAAGCAGCTTTATCCAGGTCTTCCTTTGAAAAATGCTCTTCAAACAACCGTTTATGCTTTCCAGAAATTCTACATTATTTCGGATCAACAATATGTCATCCACATATACTTATCAGAAATGTTGTAGTGCTCCCACTCACTTTCTTGTAAATACAAGTCTCTAGCAAACATTGTATAAACCTAAAAGCTTTGATCACTCCATCAAAGCATATATATTCCGACTCCGAGATGCTTGCTCTAGTCCATAGAAGGATTGCTGGAGCCAGCATACCTTTTAGCATCCTTAGGATCGACAAAACCTTTTATTGTATCACATACAACTTTTTCTTACGAAAACTGGTAAGAAAACTTGTTTTGACATCCATCTGTCAGATTTCATAATCGAAAAATACAGCTAATGCTAACATGATTCCGATGGACTTAAGCATCGCTACGGGTGAGAAATTCTCATCGTAGTCAACTCCTTGAACTTGTGAAAAGACTCTTTCCCACAAGTCAAGCTTCATAGACGGTAACATTACCGTCCACGTCCGTCTTCTTCTTAAAGATCCATTTATCTCAATGGCTTGCCGATCATCGGGCAAGTCCACCAAAGTCCATACTTTGTTCTGATACATGGATCCTATCTCGAATTTCATGGCTTCTAACCATTTCTCGGAATACGGGCCCACCATCGCTTCTCCATAGCTCGTAGGTTCATTGTTGTCCAACAACATGATATCTAAGACAGGATTACCGTACCACTCAGGAGTAGTACATATCCTTGTCGACCTATGAGGTTCGATAGCAACTTGATCCAAAGCTTCATGATCACTATCATTAACTTCCTATTCAACAGACGTAGGCATCACAGAAAACATCTTTCTGTGTTGCATCACTCTCTGGTTGAAGTAAAGGTTCGACAACCTCATCAAGTTCTATCTTCCTCCCACTCAATTCTTTCGAGAGAAACTCCTTCTCGAGAGAGGACCCGTTCTTAGTGACAAACAATTTGCCCTCGGATCTGAGATAGAAGGTGTACCCAACTGTCACCTTTGGGTTTCCTATGAAGATGTGTTTGTCCGCTTTGGGTTCGAGCTTCTCCGGCTGAAGCCTTAAGCATCGCAGCCCCAAACATTAAGAAATGACAACTTTGGTTTCTTGCCAAACCAATGTTCACACGACGTCGTCCCAATGGACTTATATGGTGTCTTATCTAAAGTGAATGCAGTTGTCTCTAATGCATAACCTCAAAATAATAGCGGTAGATCGGTAAGAGATATCATAGATCGCACCATATCTCATAAGGTTCGATTACGACGTCCGGACACACCATTACCCTATGGTGTTCCAGGTGGCTTCAACTATGAAACAATTCCACAATGTCTTAAGTGATTGCCAAACTCATAACTCAGAAATTCTCATTGATCAGATCGTAGGAATTTGATCTTCTTGTTATGATGGTTCTTAACTTCACTTTGAAATCGCTTGAACCTTTCAAATGTTTTAGACTTGTGCTTCATTAAGTAAATATACCTATATCTACTCAAATCATCAGTGAAGATGAGAAAATAGTGATATCCACCGCACGCTTCAATTCTCATTGGATCACACGCATCTGCATGTATGATTTCCAACAAGTCACTTGCCCGTTTCATTGTACCTGAAGACGGGGTCTTAGTCATCCTGCCCATGAGGCATGGCTCGCATGTGTCAAGCGATTCAAAATCAAGTGACTCCAAACATCCATCAGCATGGAGTTTCTTCATGCATCTTACGCCAATATGACCTAAGTGGCAGTGCCACAAGAAAGTGGTACTATCATTATTAACTCTCCATCTTTTGGCGTGAACATGTGTATTACCACGACCGAGATTCAATGAACCATTTACATAGGGTGCATGACCATGAAAGGTATTATTCATGTAAACAGAATAACCAGTATTCTCTAACTTAAATGAATAACCGTATTGCAAAGAACATGATCTAATCATGTTCATGCTCAACGTAGACACCTGATAACATTTATCTAGGTTCAATACTAATCCCGAAGGCAGATGGAGCGTGCGATGGTGATCTTATCAACTTTGGAAACACTTCCAACACACATCGTCACCTCGCCCTTAGCCAGTCTCCGTTTACTCTGTAGCTTTTGCTTCAAGTCACCAATAATAGCAACTGAACCGGTATCCAATACCCAGGTGCTACCAGGAGTACTAGTGAGGTACACATTAATAACACGTATATACTTTGTTGAAGTTTCTAGCCTTCTTATCTACCATGCATTTGGGGTAATTCCGCTACCAGTGACCGTTCCCCTTACAATAGAAGCACTTAGTCTCGGGTTTGGGTTCAACCTCGGGTTCCTTCACTGGAGCGGCAACTGGTTTGCCATCCATGAAGTTTCCCTTCTAGCCCTTGCCCTTCTTGAAACCAGTGGTCTTGTTGAACCATCAACACTTGATGCTCCTTCTTGATTTCTACCTTTTGCGGTCTTAAGCACCGCAAACAGCTCCGGGATCATCTCCATCCCTTGCATGCCATAGTTCATCACGAAGATCTAGTAGCTTAGTGATAGTGGTTAGAGAACTCTATCAATCACTATCTTATCTGGGAGTTTAACTCCCACTTGATTTAAGTGATTGTAGCACCCAGACATTCTGAGCACATGCTCACTAGCTAAGCTATTCTCCTCCATCTTGTTGGCAAAAGAACTTGTCAGAGGTCTCATACCTCTCAACACGGACATGAGCCTGAAATCCCCATTTCAGCTCTTGGAACATCTCATATGTCTTATGGCGTTCAAAACGTCATTGGAATCCCGATTCTAAGCCGTAAAGTATGTTGCACTAAACTATCAAGTAGTCATCATGATGTGTGTGTCAGGTGTTCACAACATCCATAGACGACGTTGTAGGGGTTTGCACATCGAGCGGTGCATCAAAGACGTAAGCCTTCTGTGTAGCAGTGAGGACACTCCTCAGACTACGGACCCAGTCCGCATCATTGCTTACAATATCTTTCAACTTGGTCTTTCTCTAGGAACGTATTGAAACAGGGAGCTACAACGTGAGCTATTTATCTACAACATATTTGCAAAGACAATTTAGACTATGTTCATGATAATTAAGTTCATCTAATCAAATTATTTAATTAACTCCCACTCAGATAGACATCCCTCTATTCATCTAAGTGACACATGATCCGAATCGACTAGGCCGTGTCCGATCATCACATGAGACGGACTAGTCATCAACGGTGAACATCTCATGTTGATCGTATCTTCTATACGACTCATGTTCGACCTTTCAGTCTTCCGTGTTCCGAGGCCATGTCTATACATGCTAGGCTCGTCAAGTCAACCTAAGTGTTTCGCATGTGTTCCGAGGCCATGTCTGTACATGCTAGGCTCGTCAACACCCGTTGTATTCGAACGTTAGAATCTATCACACCCGATCATCACTGGTGCTTCGAAACAACGAACCTTCGCAACGGTGCACAGTTAGGGGGAACACTTTCTTGAAATTATTGCGAGGGGTCATCTTATTTAAGGTACCGTCGTTCTAAGCAAATAAGATGTAAAACATGATAAACATCACATGCAATCAAATAGTGACATGATATGGCCAATATCATTTGCTCCTTTTGATCTCCATCTTTGGGGCTCCATGATCATCGTTGTCACCGGCATGACACCATGATCTCCATCATCATGATCTCCATCATCGTGTCTTCTTGAAGTTGTCTCGTCGTCTCTTACTTCTACTACTATGGCTAACGCTTTAGCAATAAAGTAAAGTAATTACATGACGTTTATGTTGACATGCAGGTCATAAATAAATTAAGACAACTCCTATGGCTCCTGCCGGTTGTCATACTCATCGACATGCAAGTCGTGATTCCTATTACAAGAACATGATCAATCTCATACATCACATATATCATTCATCACATCCTTTTGGCCATATCACATCACACGGCATATGCTGCAAAAACAAGTTAGACGTCCTCTAATTGTTGTTGCAAGTTTTTACGTGGCTGCTATAGGTTTCTAGCAAGAACGTTTCTTACCTACGCCAAAACCACAACGTGATATGCCAATTTCTATTTATCCTTCATAAGGACCCTTTTCATCGAATCCGATCCGATTAAGTGGGAGAGACAGACACCCTCTAGCCACCTTATGCAACTAGTGCATGTCAGTCGGTGGAACCAGTCTCACGTAAGCGTACGTGTAAGGTCGGTCCGGGCCGCTTCATTCCAAGATGCCGCCGAATCAAGATAAGACTAGTAACGGCAAGTAAATTGACAAAATCGACGCCCACAACAACTTGTGTTCTACTCGTGCATAGAAACTACGCATAAACCTGGCTCTGACACCATTGTTGGGGAACGTAGTAATAATTCAAAATGTTCCTATGTGTCACCAAGATCAATCTATGGAGTAATCTAGCAACGAGGGGAAGGGGAGTGCATCTACATACCCTTGTAGATCGCGACACGGAAGCATTACAAGAACGCGGTTGATGGAGTCGTACTCGCGGCGATTCAAATCGCGGAAGATCCGATCAAGCGCCGAATGGACGGCGCCTCCGCGTTCAACACACGTACAGCCTGGGGACGTCTCCTCCTTCTTGATCCAGCAAGGGGGGAGGAGAAGTTGAGGGAGAAGTCCAACAGCACGACGGCGTGGTGGTGGAGGAGCTTGTAGTTCTCCGGCAGGGCTTCGCCAAGCACCATGGAGGAGGAGGAGGGAGGGCTGCGCCAGGGAAGAGGTTGCGGCTGCCCTCCCACCCCTCCACTATATATAGGGGCAAGGGGAGAGGGGGAGGCGCCCTAGGGTTTCCCCTAGGGGGCGGCGGCTAGGCAGATTGGATCTCCCTAGGGAAAATCCTAGGGAGACTTGCCCCCCAAGCCAAGAAGGTGGAGGCTTGCCTCCCAAGCCAGGTGGAGGCGCCCCACCTCCCCAAGTAACATGGGAAAGGGTGTGGGGGCGCACCAACCCTTAGTGGGCTGGTTTGCCCCTTCCCCTTTGGCCCATGAGGCCCTCCAACACTTGTCGGGGCTCCCGAAACACCTTTCGGTCATGCTGGCCATAGCCTGGTACCTCCGGAACATTTCCGGACTCCAAAACCCTTCGTCCAATATATCGATCTTCACCGCCGGACCATTCTGGAACTCCTCGTGATGTCCGGGATCTCATGCGGGACTCCGAACTACCTTCGGTAACCACATACTATTTCCCATAACAACTCTAGTGTCACCGAACCTTAAGTGTGTAGACCCTACCGGTTCGGGAACCATGCAGACATGACCGAGACACCTCTCCGGCCAATAACCAACAGCGGGATCTGGATACCCATGTTGGCTCCCACATGTTCCACGATGATCTCATCGGATGAACCACGATGTCGGGGATTCAATCAATCCCGTATTCAATTCCCTTTGTCTATCGGTATGTTACTTGCCCGAGATTCGATCGTTGGTATCCCCATAGCTCGTTCAATCTCGTTACCGGCAAGTCTCTTTACTCGTTCCGTAACACATCATCCCGTGATCAACTCCTTGGTCACATTGTGCACATTATGATGATGTCCTACCGAGTGGGCCCAGAGATACCTCTCCGTTTACACGGAGTGACAAATCCCAGTCTCGATTCGTGCCAACCCAACAGACACTTTTGGAGATACCCGTAGTGCACCTTTATAGCCACCCAGTTACGTTGTGACGTTTGGTACACCCAAAGCATTCCTATGGTATTCGGGAGTTGCACAATCTCATGGTCTAACGAAAAGATACTTGACATTTAGAAAAGCTTTAGCAGACGAACTATACGATCTTGTGCTAGGCTTAGGATTGGTTCTTGTCCATCACATCATTCTCCTAATGATGTGATCCCGTTATCAACGACATCCAATGTCCATGGTCAGGAAACCGTAACCATCCATTGATCAACGAGCTAGTCAACTAGAGGCTTACTAGGGACATGGTGTTGTCTATGTATCCACACATGTATCTGAGTTTCCTATCAATACAATTCTAGCATGGATAATAAACGATTATAATGAACATTGAAATATAATAATAACTAATTTATTATTTCCTCTAGAGCATATTTCCAACAATAGTAACCCCAGGGTATTTGATACCGGTTCAGTTGCTAAGATTAGTAAATCGAAACAGGAATTGCAAAATGAACAGAGACTAGTTGAGGGCGAGGTGATGATGTGTGTTGGAAGTGATTCCAAGGTTGATAAGATCACCATCACACACTCCCTTTACCTTCAAGATTAGTGTTGAACCTAAAATAAATGTTATTTGGTGTTTGCGTTGAGCATAAATATTATTGGATCGTGTTTATTGCAATATGGTTATTAATTTAAGTCAAAGGATAATTTTTGTTCTATTTACATGAATAAAACCTTCTATGGTCATACACTCAATATAAATGGTTTATTGAGTCTCGATCATAGTGATACACATATTCATAATATTGAAGCCAAAAGAGGCAAAGTTAATAATGATAGTACAACTTATATGTGGCATTGCCGTTTAGGTCATATTGGTGTAAAGCGCATGAAGAAACTCCATGCTAATGGACTTTTGGAATCACTTGATTATGAATCACTTGATGCTTGTGAACCATGCCTCATGGGCAAGATGACTAAGACTCCGTTCTTTGGAACAATGGAGCGAGCAACAGACTTGCTGGAAATAATACATACTGATGTGTCCGATCCAATTAGTGTTGAGGCTCGCGGGGGTATCATTATTTTCTGACCTTCACAGATGATTTGAGCAGATATGGGTATATCTACTTGATGAAACATAAGTCTGAAACATTTGAAAAGTTCAAAGAATTTTAGAGTAAAGTGGAAAATCGTCGTAATAAGAGAATAAAGTTTCTATGATCTGATTGCGGAAACAAATATTTGAGTTACGAGTTTGGTCTTCATTTGAAACAATGTGGAATACTTTCGCAACTCACACCACCTGGAACACCACAATGTAATGGTGTGTCCAAACGTCATAATCGTACTTTATTAGATATGGTGCAATCTAGGATGTCTTTTACCGAATTACCACTATCCTTTTGGGGTTATGCATTAGAGACAGCTGCATTCACGTTAAATAAGCCACCATCTAAAAATCCGTTGAGATGACACCGTATGAACTGTGGTTTAGCAAGAAACCTAAGCTATCATTTCTTAAAGTTTGGGGTTGTGATGATTATGTGAAAAAGTTTCAACCTGATAAGCTCAAACCCAAATCAGAGAAGTGCGTCTTCATAGGATACCCAAAAGAAACTGTTGGGTACACCTTCTATCACTGATCTGAAGGCAAGATCTTTGTTGCTAAGAGTGGATCCTTTCTAGAGAAGGAGTTTCTCGCGAAAGAAGTGAGTGGGAGGAAAGTAGAACTTGATGAGGTAATTGTACCTGCTCCCTCATTGGAAAGTAGTTCATCATAGAAATCAGTTCTAGTGATTCCTACACCAATTAATGAGGTAGCTAATGATGATGATCATGAAAACTTCTAATCAAGTTACTGTCGAACCTCGTAGGTCAACTAGAGTAAGATCCGCACTAGAGTGGTACGGTAATCCTGTTCTGGAGGTCATGTTACTTGACCATGATGAACCTACGAACTATGAGAAAGCGATGATGAGCCCAGATTCTGCAAAATGACTTGAGGCCATGAAATCTGAGATAGAATCCATGTATGAGAACAAAGTGCGGAATTTGGTGGACTTGCCCGTTGATCGACAAGCCATTGAGAATAAATGGATCTTCAAGAGAAAGACGGGCGCTGATAGTAGTGTTATTATCTACAAAGCTCGAATTGTCGAAAAAAAGTTTTCGACAAGTTCAAGGTGTTGACTACGATGAGATTTTCTCACTCGCAGCGATGCTTAAGTCTGTCCGAATCATGTTAGCAATTGCCACATTTTATGAAATCTGACAAATGGATGTCAAAACTGCATTCCTTAATGGATTTCTTAAAGAAGAGTTGTATATGATACAACAAGAAAGTTTTGTCAATCCTAAAGGTGCTAACAAAGTGTGCAAGCTCCAGCGATCCATCTATGGACTGGTGCAAGCATATCGGAGTTGGAATATACGCTTTGATGAGTTGATCAAAGCATATAGTTTTATACAGACTTTTGGAGAAACCTATATTTACAAGAAAAGTGAGTAGGAGCTCTGTAGCATTTCTGATATTATATGTGGATGACATATTGTTGATCGGAAATGATACTGAATTTCTGGATAGCATAAAAGGATACTTGAATAAGAATTTTTCAATGAAAGACCTCGGTAAAGGTGCTTACATATTGGGAATCAAGATCTGTAGAGATAGATCAAGACGCTTGATAAATTTTTCAATGAGTACATACCTTGACATGTTTTTGAAGTAGTTCAAAATGGAACAGTCAGAGAAGGAGTTCTTCCCTGTGTTGCAAGGTGTGAAGTTGAGTAAAGATTCAAAACCTGACCATGGCAGAAAATAGAAAGAGAATGAAAAGTCATTCCCTATGCCTCAGTCATAGGTTCTATAATGCTATGTTGTGTACCAGACCTATTGTATACCTTAGCATGATTTTGGCAAGGGAGTACAATAGTGATCTAGGAGTAGATCATTGGACAACGGTCAAAATTATACTTAGAGGACTAAGGAAATATTTCTCGATTATTGAGGTGATAAAAGAGTTCGTCGTAAAGAGTTATGTTGATGCAAGCTTTTGACACCGATCTAGATGACTCTAAGTCTCGATCTAGATACATATTGAAAGTGGGAGCAATTAGCTAGAGTAGCTCCGTGCAGAGTATTGTAGACATAGAAATTTGCAAAATACATACAGATCTGAATGTTGCAGACCCATAGACTAAACTTCTCTCACAAGCAAAACATGATCACTCTTTGTGTGTTAATCACATAGCGATGTGAACTAGATTATTGACTCTAGTAAACCCTTTGGGTATTAGTCACATGAAGATGTGAACAAATCACATAAAGATGTGAACTATTCACATGACGATGTGAACTAGATTATTGACTCTAGTGCAAGTGCGAGACTGAAGGAAATATGCCCTAGAGGCAGTAATAAAGTTGTTATTTATATTTCCTTATATCATGATTAATGTTTATTATTCATGCTAGAATTGTATTAACCGGAAACTTAGTACATGTGTGAATACATATACTAACGCCCCTAGTCCTGCTCTGCCTGCCAGCAGGGACGTCAGGGATGGAGTGGCAACAGTGCCACGTACAGGCAGAGATCTCCGCCTTTACGGAGCACTGTGGCCACGCCCGGCCCTGGTTATGGGGGTGATGGGCTACACTGTAGACTCATCCTATCTCGTCTTCTTAATGGGAGCGCGGACTCTGAGGGCGTGGTGGGCCGCCTGCTAGGAGTCGGCCTCTCTGGAGGCTGCTTGCAGGAAGTCGGCCCGACTTGGAGCCGCCTTCTTGAGCTCAGCCGCCTTCTGGCAGCCGGCCGCTTGGGACAGCCGGCCACCAGAAGGCGGCACTTCTTCTTGATGTCTTGAGGGGCGCAGCCAGCCCCGATGTCTTGAAAGGCTCAGGGACTCAGGTTAGGCTACCCGTGGCCCATTACTCCGATAGTATGATGATACCGACGATCGAATCTCGGGCAAGTAACATACCCATGACAAAGGGAATAACGTATGTTGTTATGCGGTTTGACCGATAAAGATCTTCATAGAATATGTAGGAGCCAATATGAGCATCTAGGTTCCGCTATTGGTTATTGACCGGAGATGTGTCTCGGTCATGTCTACATAGTTCTCGAACCCGTAGGGTCCGCACGCTTAACATTCGATGACGATTTGTATTGTGAGTTATGTGATTTTATGTACCGAAGGTTGTTCGGAGTCCCGGATGAGATCACGGACATGACGAGGAGTCTCGAAATGGTCGAGATGTAAAGATCGATATATTGGGAGGCTATATTCGGACATCGAAAAGGTTCCGAGTGATTCGGGTATTTTTCGGAGTACCGGGGAGTTATGGAAATTCGCCGGGGGAAGTAGTGGGCCTTAATGGGCCATACGGAAAAGGAGAGAAGGGCCTCAAGGGTTGGCCGCGCGCCCCCATGGCAAGTCCGAATTGGACTAGGGAAGGGGCGGCGCCCCCCTCTCTTTCCTTTTCCCTCTCCTACTCCTTCCCTCTCTCCCCTCTTGGAAAAGGAAGGGGACTCCAACTAGGATTGGGAATCCTAGTTGGACTCCCCCTATAGGCGCGCCCCTCCTAGGCCGGCCTCCTCCTCCTCCTCCCTCCTTTATATACGTAGGCAGGGGGCACCCCAAAGGCACTCCAAGATTTGTCTTAGCCGTGTGCAGTGCCCCCCTCCATAGTTTTCCACCTCGGTCATATTATCGTAGTGCTTAGGCGAAGCCCTGTGTCGGCAACTTCATCATCACCGTCACCACGCCGTCGTGCTGACGAAAGTCTCCCTCGGCCTCAACTGGATCAAGAGTTCGAGGGACGTCACCGAGCTGAACGTGTGCATATCGCGGAGGTGTCGTGCGTTCGGTACTTGGATCGGTTGGATCGCGAAGACGTTCGACTACATCAACTGCGTTACTAAACGCTTATGCTTTCGGTCTACAAGGGTACGTGGACACACTCTCCCCGCTCGTTGCTATGCATCTCCTAGATAGATCTTGTGTGATTGTAGGATTTTTTTTAAATACTGCGTTCCCCAACATGATCTAGGTGTCATACCTAGTGCATCGGGTCCAATGAAAATCTTTTGTGATAATACTGGTGCAATTGCCTTGGCAAAGGAATCCAGATTTCACAAGAGAACCAAGCAGATCAAGAGACGCTTCAATTCCATCCGCGATCAAGTCAAGGAGGGAGACATAGAGATTTGCAAGATACATACGGATCTGAATGTTGCAGACCCGTTGACTAAGCCTCTCTCACGAGCAAAACATGACCAGCACCAAGACTCCATGGGTGTTAGAATCATTATAATGTAATCTAGATTATTGACTCTAGTGCAAGTGGGAGATTGAAGGAAATATGCCCTAGAGGCAATAATAAAGTTGTTATTTATATTTTCTTATATAATGATAAATGTTTATTATTCATGCTAGAATTATATTAACCAAAAACTTAGTACATGTGTGAACACATAGACAAACTGAGTGTCACTAGTATGCCTCTACTTGACTAGCTCGTTAATCAAAGATGGTTAAGTTTCCTAGCCATGGACAAAGAGTTGTCATTTGATGAACGGGGTCACATCATTAGAGAATGATGTGATTAACTTGACCCGTCCATTAGCTTGGCATGAGATCGTTTAGTTTGTTGATATTGCTTTCTCCATAACTTATACATGTTCCTTTGACTATGAGATTATGCAACTCCCGAATACCGGAGGAACACTTAGTGTGCTATCAAACGTCACAACATAACTGGGTGACTATAAAGATGCTCTACATGTGTCTCCAATGGTGTTTGTTGAGTTGACATAGATCGAGATTAGGATTTGTCACTCCGTGTATCGAAGAGGTATCTCTGGGCCCTCTCGGTAATGCACATCACTATAAGCCTTGCAAGCAATGTGACTAATGAGTTAGTTACGGAATGTTGCATTACGGAACAAGTAAAGATACTTGCCGGTAATGAGATTGAACTAGGTATTGAGATACCGACGATCGAATCTCGGGCAAGTAACATATTGATGACAAAGGGAACAACGTATGTTGTTATGCGGTTTGACCGATAAAGATCTTCGTAGAATATGTAGAAACTAATATGAGCATCCAGGTTCCGCTATTGGTTATTGACCGGAGACGAGTCTCGGTCATGTCTACATAGTTCTCGAACCCGTAGGGTCTGCACGCTTAACGTTTGGTGACGATCGGTATTATGAGTTTATGTGTTTTGATGTACCAAAGGTAGTTCGGACTCCCTGATGTGATCACGGACATGACGAGGAGTCTCGAAATGGTCGAGACATAAAGATTGATATATTGGACGGCTATGTTCGGACACAGGAAGTGTTCCGGGAGGTTTCGGATAAACCCGGAGTGCCGGAGGGTTACCGGAACCCCCTTAGGAAGTTATTGGGCCCTTAGTGGGCTTTAGGGGAGAGAGAGGGCAACACCCAGGAGGTGCCCCCCCAAAGGAGTCCGAATTGGACTAGGGGAGAGGGGCGTGGCCCCTCTTTCCCTCTCCCTCCCTCTCTCCTTCCTTCCCCCTCCTAGTAGGACTAGGAAAGGAGGAATCCTACTCCTACTAGGAGGAGGATTCGTCCCCCCTTGGCGCGCCCTCTAGGGCCGACTGGCCTCCTCCTCCCCTCCTTTATATACGGGGGAGGGGCACCCCATACACACACAAGTTGATGGTTTAGCCGTGTGCGGTGCCCCCCTCCACAGATTTCCACCTCGGTCATATCATTGTAGAGCTTAGGCGAAGCCCTGCGTCGGTAACTTCATCATCACCGTCATCACGCCGTCATGCTGAGAAACACTCCCTCGACCTCAGCTTGATCTAGAGTTCGTGGGACCTCACCGAGCTGAACATGTGCAGATCGCGGAGGTGTCGTACCTTCGGTGCTAGGATCGGTCGGATCGTGAAGACGTATGACTACATCAACCGCATTGTCATAACGCTTCGCTTACGGTCTACGAGGGTACGTGGACAACACTCTCCCCTCTCGTTGCTATGCATCACCTAGATGGATCTTGCGTGTGCGTAGCATTTTGTTTGAAATTACTGCGCTCCCGAACAAAGCCAAAGAATATTTAAGAGTATTAGCAGTTGAGTTGTCAATTCAACCACACCTGAAAGACTTAATATCTGCAGTAAAGTTTTTAGTAGCAAAGTAGTATGGAAGTAACGGTAACAGTGGCAAAAGTAACAGTAGCAGTTTTGTAGTGATTGTAACAGCAGTAGCAACGAAAGTAATTTAGCAAAGATCAATATGTGAAAAGCTCGTAGGCAATGGATCGACAATGATAATTGTGTTGGATGATATTCATCATGTAGCAGTCATAACCTAGGGTGACACAGAACTAGTCCAATTCATCAATATAATGTAGGCATATATTCCGTATATAGTCATATGTGCTCATGAAAAGAACTTGCATGACATCTTTTGTCCTACCCTCCCATGACAGCGGGGTCCTAATGAAAACAAAGGGATATTAAGGCCTCCTTTTAGTAGAGAACCGGAACAAAGCATTAGCACTTAGCGAATACATGAACTCCTCAAACTACGGTAATCACCAGAAAGAATCCCAATTATTGTCACCTTGGGGTATGCATATCATAACTCATAATAGGTTTCCACAAATTGCAAGATAGGATCAAGAACACAAATATATTCATGAAAACATAATAGGTCCAAATCTGAAATCATGGCACTCAGGCCCTAGTGACAAGCATTAAGCATAGCAAAGTCATAGCAACATCAATCTCAGAACATAGTGGATACTAGGGATCAAACCCTAACAAAACTAACTCGATTGCACGATAAATCTCATCCAACCCATCACCGTCCAGCAAGCCTACGATGGAATTACTCACGCACGGCGGTGAGCATCATGAAGTTGGTGATGGAGGAATATTGGTGATGATGATGGTGACGAATCCACCTCTCCGGAGCCCCGAACAGACTCTTGATCAGCCTTCCCGACGAAGAACAGGAGGAGGCGACGGCTCTGTATCGTAAAACGCGATGAATCATTCTCCCTGATTTCCCCCCCGAATAGAGTTATATAGAGTTGGATTTAGGGTCGGAGGAGGTCTAGGGGGCCCACAAGCCCTCTAGGCGCCCCCAGGGGGGCACCCCCCAAGCTTGTGGCCTCTGGGTGGACCCCCTCCGGTTAATTCTTATGCCAATATTTTTTTATATTCAACAAAAATTCTTCCGTAATTTTTCAGGTCAATCCGAGAAATTTTATTTCTGCACAAAAATAACACCATGGCAATCGTGTTGAAAACAGCGTCAGTCCGGGTTAGTTCCATCCAAAGCATGCAAATTAGAGTCCAAACCAAGAGCAAAAGAGTTTGGAGAAGTAGATACTATGGAGATGTATCACACCCATGTTACAATTGTTACTTGTTGCTCGTTACAAATTACCTTGCTATCAAACTATCGGTTACCGACAATTTCAGTTTGCGCAGAATACCTTGCTGAAAACGGCTTGTTATTTCCTTCTGCTCCTTGTTGGGTTGGACACTCTTACTTATCCAATGGACCACGATTGATCCCCTATACTTGTGGGTCATAACATACCTCCGAAGATCATACCCGCCGCCGTAGTACCATCCACAACCGAGAAGGAACCATCAATCGGTAATGTTGTTTTCTCCTGAGGTGGTGGCATCTAACACAAGGCTTTAGTATTGGTGCAGTGGGTACACTGGTAATACTCATCAATGGCATCTTTCCCTTTAGTATCTCCTCAGAAAAGTACCTGTGAGCATTATCAAGGGACCGTCAATAACTTTGTAAAAAATTTGAATGATACTTCTATTGGAGGAGCATCCTTTCCTTGGACTATATTATTCCGTAAATTACAAACTCTTCAGACTAGCAGGATGATCATGCTTCTAGTATTCGCCGAACAACCATCAAGTACTAAAGGAAGCCAATCCCTACCGGAATGGTGGAGGTGTTCTGACAGAGGCAGCGGCCACACCTCCCGCATATGCTTCCATAGCTCTTGTGCGTGGGAACAAGTGACAAGCGCATGGAAGCTTGATTCGTCCTCAGGACCACAGATTGGACACGTAGCACGTACACCAATATGATGCTCCACTTTTCCCAACATTGTAGCTAGTGCGCTGACAGAAGCTTTCTGGGCTATCGTTTTCATTTTTTAAGGAACATCAGCACGCAACATTAGCTTCCACAACGAGTGAACGCCTCATAATGATCAAATGTGGCTAGCTTATAAGTGCTCCATACCAAAAAACGGTCATTACGCTCTAGCTTCCATGATATAAAGTCCACCCATTGCCGCAGTGATGTTCTGATCTTCAGAATTCTGTCCACGTCCATCTGCCAAAAGTGTTCTTGTAGGAGATGTTGTATTCCATGCTCCCTGCTCATTCGAAAAGCCAGCCACAAAAATAACCCTACAATTTTATTTTGGGGTAACAGGCTTAAAAATGGGACCTTTCGGGATCCAAGGATCTCTCCATGTTCTAATACATTCACCGTTTCCAACTCATCAAATAACACATTTTTTTCAACAATTCTAGACCATATTCAATACTTCAAACAGTCGAAGCATTTCCTGTAAATACCATGTCAAGGAGGTGACCATTAGGATTAGGATGATATTTTGCACGTAGTTGCCTAGCACATAGGCTCTCATGGGCATCTAGTAGACGCCAAGCCTCCTTTGCAAGTACTACTTGGTTGAAAACCTGCATATCCCAAAGCCCATGCCTCCCTTTCCTTTAGGCAGTATCATTTTCTCCCAACTAAGCCATGCCATTTTATTTTTTCCATTCTCCACTCCCCACAAGTACTATCTAATCATGTATGTAAGGTCATCACAGACAGAAACACGAAGCCGAAAGACGCTCATAACATATGTAGGAATGTCTTGTGCAACACCTTTGATCAAGATCTCCTTGTTCTCTGAAGAGACATATTTTTCACTCTAGTCTACCAACCTTTTACTGAGGCTAGCCTTCAAAGTTTCAAACATACCATTCTTAATTCTTCTATCAGGGATCGACAAACCAATATACTTTGGGTCAAACACTATTTGGGTTATCTCTAAAGTACTCTTCACTTCATCTAACACCCCACACATGCAATTATAAGCAAAAAGGATGGAAAATTTTGAGTGGTTGATCAGTTGCCCCGTTGACATCGCGTAACTGTTCAACAAGCCTTTCACCAAACATGCATGCTGCTGATTAGAGCGAAAAATAGAAGAGAATCATCTGCAAATAACAAATGAGAGATCATCGGTGTCCTATGGCATATTTTTACTCCTTCCAATCTATCTTCTCTTACTGAATTGTTTACCAAAGCAAACAATGCATTAATAACGAATAGAAATAAAAATGGAGATAACAGGTCACCTTGCCTTAAACCTCGAGATGGTGTGAAAGAATTCAAAATCTTTCAGTTAAACTTCACAGAGTATTTAACTGATCTAGAGAAATCCATCTCGTGGAAAACCCCCATTTAGCGAGAGATCCTTCGAGAAAATCTGAGTACACACCTATGAGCACCCTCGAGAGCTGACAAATCTTGTGATTGATGAATTCACCACAGACCCCTCATAATCAATGGGATCAGCCATCTCTCACTTGAAGAATAGCGAAGAAAATCCTGAAGTAAATTCAGGAAAAAGATGAGCACTATACCATGTTTAGGACTTGTCAGTTCTTCAATATTGTTTGTGACACATGTGCTATAAATTGGCATATGCAAACAAAAAAATTCAGGAAGAAATTGTTTTCCTACGAGCCAGTTCAGTTGTCATATTTGAAATTGGTGCAAAATTGGCATGGTATACCTGTAACAAGGACTTGGGTAATCATATATACGACTCTAATCAAAGCTAGTATGCTATATAGAATGTTATGTGCAATCACACATACTTTGGTGTACACCCTGTATCACTTTGTTATTTAAGGGCATTTCTAACCGATCTCCTAAAAGTTAGCAGAGTACATACCTTAGTGAAGTATATATACTCCACTAAAATTTCACCGCACCTAGTCGATCCCCTAAAGTTAGCGGAGTAAAATTAAATTTGCACAAATTCAATCAACTTTTAACCGAAAGATGATACATTTCAACATAAAGTTCAACATAGAAAGTTCTCGCAACCGAACATTAAACATAAATTTAAACTAGAACAAAACTTAAACTAATTTCGGCTGAAGTGGAGGTCAAGCCAGTCCTTCCAGGTGAGGCCACCCTCGGTGCGAGCTGGGTCCGGGCCGGTCTAGCTGTCGTCGTTGTCGGGGAAGATGCTCCGCCACTCCTCGACGTCGGTCTCGTCCTTGCCGCCAACCTCGCCGCCCGTGTTCCCGTCCTCCTCGTTGCCGCTGCCCTTATTGCCACCCTCGTCGTCCAAGATGACGTAAATTTCTCCATCATTGAAGGTGAATATTGCCCGCTCCGCCTCCACGAGCACCGGATACTGCCGACGGAGCTCATCCATGTAATCCTTGTCGGCTGCGTTGGCTTCGAGGCACTCCCTCGCCTCTCGGTCCTCCCGCGCCATCCGAGCGCTCACCAAACCAGGCTCCACCGGGACGAGGTCAGCCGGAGCCGTGTCGAAGGGGAACTTGAGCCTTGCATCGCGGCCGTGGAACCGGACCTGCCACCGGTCGTATTCTATGGCCGCGAGCTCGGCCGGGTGGAATAAGCTGACCCACATCCGCTTGTGGGTCTCGCAGTCGGTGATTTCAGCCACCCACGTCCCCCACGACCGCCGTCGAACGCCCATGTAGGTCCTTGTTGGCGGTCGTGACGGAGGTAGGTCCTGGAAGTCTTCAAATCGCGTGAGGGGCGTGCCGGAGGGTGGATCGGCCGAGCAGCGGCGGCTCGAGGAAGTGACCGCAGATGACGACCCACGGGTGTGGCGGCGCGGATCCACTCTGCGGATCGGGGTCACCGCGTCCGGCCAACGGGAGGAGGGAGGGCGGCGAATTGGGGCGGGAGTCGCGTAGGCGGGCAGAATTAGCCGAGCGGCGGCGACAACTCGAAGAAGCGGCCGCGGACGACGACCCGTGGGTGTTGCGGCACGGATCACTGCGTCCGGCCATCGGGAGGAGGGAAGGCCACAGATTGGGGGGGTCACACCGGCGGCAGGGCGAGGGGGAGAAGAGGAGGCGGGGGAGAAAAAAAAAGAGTGGGAAAAAATTTACTCGGCCGCCGCTAGCCAAAGTAAATATAAGGAGAAGAATTTGAATGGAGTGAAAAATTGGGTTAATTTGATAAATGTCACTCTAAATTTGACGATTCCGAGAAATGCCACTGCAATTTCCAAATTTTGAAAAATGCCACTTCATGCCATTTTCAGTGGCATTTTACGAAGTCTGTTGTCGCGTTTCTCAAAGTTTGCAAACATTGCAGTGGCATTTTTCGAAATTTGGAAATTGCAGTGGCATTTTTATGAATCGTCATAATTGTAGTGACATTTATTTAATTAACCCTAAAAAATTTACTCAACTAACCGTTATAAGGAATCGGCCAGGTGCGATTTAGAGGAGAAAAATAATAATCAAATTTACTCCCTTACGGCCGGATAAGGGATCGGTTAGAAATGCCCTAAGGATACTTAAGCCATCCATAAAATAAACTGCTATTATTAAATAATCGACCTAGCGTGTTGAAGAGATGGCATTTGCTAAGAAAATGTAGATCTGGTTATTGACGGAGAAAATGCGGAGACTTAACTAAAAAAGTACAAGATGTGACAAATTTCCCGATCAATTTACTTTAAATTAACTAAGCAGAGCACCGCTCAATTAAGATATCTCGGTGCCCTAAAAAGAACGTTATCTCGACGCCTTCGTATGATCGCATCCGTCCTAATACTTGAAAATTTTGTTTATCTTATTATTAATATGGAACTCGCAGTGGACCTGTTACGTCATTTATGTGGGATCCAGGGCAGTTCGTCATTCAAAGTTAAAAGCAACGATCTTGTTACGTCAAAACCAGTGGCCGTCGCCTGGTTTGGGTGCCCGTTGTACTTATATTACTAAAAGTCAGTTGCTAATCCTGTAGTCGGTGACCAAGACAGTAAGCGTCGGTAGAATGGCCAATTTTCAACAAGTCAGTAGTAGCATTATTAAAAGGGGGCCAAACAGAAGTCCAACTGACATTCAAGTGAGACTGAGCCATGCCCATGCCGTCGTCGCGCAATTTTGGAGGGTACCACATTGACATATATTGATATATATGATGGTGTAATAACGAGCTCGAGGAGTTGTTGACGACACGATTTTCCCGTGTCACAGGAGCATAGCTTGCCCGCGTGCATGAATAACCGGTTTCAGTCCGAGCTAGCTAGGTGTCAGCCGTTTAACAGCCAAGGATCGCACTACACACGCACTAATAAAATACTCTCACACCACACCACCTTTTCCCGAACCAGATGCGAATGCAGTTCAGATAAGCCACAGCCGTTATTGGAGCATCCACCCCGCCGTGCGGCGTATGCTGATTGGGCGAAACTAAATCGCAAAGTTGCTTACTACTACACCGAGAACGTATAGATAGCCTGAGGAAGCCAAATGCAGACCAGCAGGCGTACGCGAGCGCACCTCTGCCGTCATTTTCTTGAAAAATGTACTGTCTCATTCTTTTCCTGTTTCCCTCCAGTTGCTCCTGTCTCGCGCTTCGGGCGATCGGCTGGCTTGTCCACATCGTCTCGAGATCCAGGGCGGACTAATTCAACAGCGCATGTCGGCTTTTCTTTTGGCCAAAAAAAAAAGTACTGTACTGTAGTATTTCATTTCCTTACTTGTGTCAGTAAGCAGACACCGGCACACGTCGCAAGCGTACGTGGATCCCATGTGCTGATACAAGCATCTAGCCACAGTTCAGAAGGTAAAATCAGTGGACTACGGCACAGGCAGCCCTCCAAAAAGAAGATGCTCTATTCAGTACCAATATTAGAGAGAACCTACACTGTTGGTCTGCAGCAGGAGGAAACCGCGGATGGCTTTGCGACGATGGCCTCCAACCGGCAGCAACACACGCACAAGAGTATTGCTTGTGCTCTGCTAACTGGGCTGGGCTGTTCTGACGTTAACCCGCCCCGCCCCCACTAAAAACTCCGTATGTCTCAAAAAAAAGAGCTAAAAACTCCGTGTTAAGAACGGTGACGCCACCTGCACACCCCCGCCCCCCTCCGCTATATATATAGCTCGGCTCCCAAGTTAGACATCAGCCACTGCCTCCTCACTCCTCTTCTTCTCTTCTCTAGCTCAGTCTTGACCAGAACACTCGATCGCAGCTCAGCTCCGTCGCCTCCAGCGAG
The DNA here is from genome assembly GCF_056163025.1 of Triticum urartu. Taxonomy (NCBI): domain Eukaryota; kingdom Viridiplantae; phylum Streptophyta; class Magnoliopsida; order Poales; family Poaceae; genus Triticum; species Triticum urartu. The sequence goes on along the minus strand of NC_141876.1, from coordinate 40,141,049 downwards.
CCCCCGGTTTCAAACCCAGCCAAACACGCGCGCAGCATTCCTTGACCGGCTGACGAGATGGTGAACAAGGTCGCCGACGAGCCGCAGCTGCTGTCCAAGAAGGCCGGATGCAACACCCACGGCCAGGATTCGTCCTACTTCCTGGGATGGGAGGAGTATGAGAAGAACCCCTACCACCCCACCACCAACCCCGGCGGCATCATCCAGATGGGCCTCGCCGAGAACCAGGTACGTACATACAGACAAATTCTAAGTGGCTGGAGAAGCTAGCTCGCCATTGTCTCTGCCTGTCTCTGAAAAATTCAGCTCGTGCGCGCCGTGCAGCTGTCGTTCGACCTGGTGGAGGAGTGGCTGGAGAAGAACCCCGACGCGCTCGGCCTCCGCCGGGGAGCCGCGTCCGTCTTCCGCGAGCTCGCGCTCTTCCAGGACTACCACGGCCTCCCGGCCTTCAAAAATGTAATTCCCCGGCCCACTTGGCACACTCCCCGGCAGCCATTCTAATCAAGCTTTGAATGAATCAATGCGGTCAAAGACTGACGCACGTGACTTTGCTCAGGCATTGGCGAGGTTCATGTCGGAGCAGAGAGACTTCAGGGTGGCGTTCGACCCCAGCAACATCGTGCTCACCGCCGGCGCCACCTCGGCCAACGAGGCGCTCATGTTCTGCCTCGCCGACCAGGGCGACGCATTCCTCATCCCCACGCCGTACTACCCAGGGTATGCGCCGTGCCGTCTCTCGATCGACATTTTTCTCCACGTTGCGCGCCCGGCGGCGCCTGCCCATGTGCGACGTGCATGTTCCATCATAGCCTTTTAACAGTGACAACAAGTACACATGGCTAATAACCTTGCTTACGCATGCAGGTTCGACCGTGACCTCAAGTGGCGCACCGGAGCCGAGATCGTACCGGTGCACTGCACGAGCGCCAACGGCTTCCGGGTGACGCGCTCCGCCCTGGACGACGCATACCGCCGCGCCCAGAAGCGCCGCCTGCGCGTCAAGGGCGTGCTCATCACCAACCCCTCCAACCCGCTCGGCACCGCCGTCCCGCGCGCCGACCTCGAGATGATCGTCGACTTCGTCGCCGCCAAGGGCATCCACCTCGTCAGCGACGAGATATACTCCGGCACGGCATTCTCCGAGCCGGGCTTCGTCAGCGTCCTCGAGGTCCTGGCCGCGCGCGCCCCGCTCGCCGCCGACTACACGCTGGACGACCGCGTCCACGTCGTGTACAGCCTCTCCAAAGACCTCGGCCTCCCTGGCTTCCGCGTGGGCGCCATCTACTCCTCCAACCCCGCCGTGGTCTCGGCGGCGACCAAGATGTCAAGCTTCGGGCTCGTCTCCTCCCAGACGCAGTACCTCCTCGCCGCGCTCCTCGGGGACAAGGACTTCACCCGCAGGTACCTCGCCGAGAACAAGAGGCGGATCAAGGAGCGGCACGACCAGCTGGTGGACGGGCTCAAGGAGATCGGCATTGCGTGCCTGGAGAGCAACGCGGGGCTCTTCTGCTGGGTGAACATGAGCCACCTGATGCACGCCCGGTCGTTCGAGGGGGAGATGACGCTGTGGAAGAAGGTGGTGTTCGACGTCGGGCTCAACATCTCGCCGGGGTCGTCGTGCCACTGCAGCGAGCCCGGGTGGTTCCGCGTCTGCTTCGCCAACATGTCCGCCAAGACGCTCGACGTCGCCATGCAGCGCCTGAGGGAGTTCGTCCAGACCTGCAGCTTCAAGGCCGCACCCGCCGCACTGCGCCGCGCCGCCGGCCCCGCCAGGAGCATGAGCTGCCCGCTCGCCATGAACATGAAGTGGGCGCTCCGGCTCACCCCGGGCTTCGCCGACAGGAAGGCCGAGCGGTAGACGGACCACCACCGCATAGCTAGCGAAGCATTACCGCCGCATTACCACGGATCACGTGCGCCTTGGAGCCAGCTTATGGCCATGGCCATGATCAGTACATAGCGCTACTACGCTAGTAGCTAGTAGCCGATCAATTCCTTTAGTTTCTTCCCCTACTTCTGCTGCATACCGCCATTTTTTCCTCGGAGCACCTTCCACGGCTGCCCGAGGAGCACTGTTGTATCTACATTTCGCGCTAGTATAGGAGCTAGCCATCGATCGATGCACCGGTATCGGATCGTGTATTTTTGGCTGGAGTGTTCTTCGGAGTACCCCGGTTGTTCGCTGTACTATTATTGTTGCCGGTTACTACATGGTCAATAAAATACTACACTACTACTACTTTACATCTCGCTCCCTCGTTACATCGGTCGCTGTCACGTGAAGTCAAACCGCTTGGAGAGCGGCGTTTCCAATGCTCAATTGTCAGCTGCAAAGTAGCCCTCCATGTTGCTAAACCAGTCCACGCTCGATCTCGGGCTAATAATGATGATATGTTGTCTTTAATTACGGCCGGCGCGCGGCGTCGTCGCCCACATGCCACCACGAGCTAGCGGTAGCGGCTGTGACCACCTTTGCTTAAACAAACGGAGCGTTGGTGGACATTCGGACGCGCGCGCCACGCAGCAGCTTGCGGTTGAAAGGTCCGTGTGGTCCGCCGCGCGCAAACCGAACAAAAATGAAGCTGCTGGGCCACAGATAGCGTATGGGTTTTGCCCGGAGCACGTTGCTTCTTCTTCTTCTTCTTCTTCTTCTTCTTCTTCTTCTTTTAGCTTTTCTTTTCGAGAACTCGTTCTTCTTCTTGAGGGACAAGAAAGAAATTAGTAGTCGTGAAATTCACTAAAAAAAACTAGAAGAAAATCAGGGCTAGGGGCCAGATGGGGTGGTACATTGACGATGACGAAAAATGACGATAGTGGGAGGAGGTGGCATGCCGGTGGAAATGTCTTCCTACCAAACAGGGTTATGGGGAATTTGATTGGGAGCCCCCTAAAATTAGGTGATGCCTGATAGGGCATCCCGATCGCCCGCCTAACGAATGACGGCGGCGTTCTGGTGTCGTTTTCCTCTTGGAGACGTCATTTTTGGAGGTGTACACGGGCACGAGGGACCAGGGAAAGGCTTTTTTGGTGGAGCGGTGATTCATCTTAAACATTGATGGCGACTGATATCGGCGGCATGACGCAGTGGAGACTCGGCATCCGATGTGTGGAGATGGACTCGCGTAGGAGGAGGAGGCTGTCTGGCGTCATGGTGGCGTCGATGACAAAAAGGCTTGACAAGGTCAGTGCGTTAGTATCTGCTCTGAAGAATGATCGGTGGAGGACGGCGACGACGACACATGAGAGTGCGTCAGACCGGTTTGCGCCCCAAACCCGGTATGTGACTTGGTTGGGGCATCCGGCTTTAGATGTTAGGCTTTGATGCGATATCTGTTTGATATTAGCCTCGGACTATCGGCACCCCTTCATCAAGTGGATAGGAATAGCGACAGATGTTGCTAAGATGATGGCTTCAGACTACCTGATGCACTACTTTATAAGGTCTTTGTGAATAATAATTAATAAAATGACTGCATACATCGTCCAGATGCAGAGGCCAGGGGTAATCCTCCTTTTCAAAAGAAAAAATCGCCTGCCTAACAAGCCGTC